>NC_050103.1:64424517-66924517 GCF_902167145.1 Zea mays | reverse complement strand
TATCGTGGGATTCTCCAAGCTAGCAAAGCTAATGACCTCGCTGTTGGAGAAGGGAAAAGAATTTAAGTGGACTCAAGCAATGCTGGACAGTTTCAATCAACTAAAGTTTAAGTTGATGTCACCTCCAGTGTTGGTAATAGCTGATCTACAGATTGGATTTGATATATATTGTGATGCATCTCGTCTAGGCTTGGGATGTGTTCTTATGCAAGAAGGACATGTCATTGCCTACGTGTCTCGCTAGTTGAGGAAGCACGAGCTGAAATACCCCACTCATGATTTGGAACTGGCCACCGCAGTGCATGCTCTCAAGATTTTGAGACATTATGTAATGGGGACAAAGCGATAAATATATACATACCATAAGAGCTTGAAGTATATTTTTACCCAAAAAGATCTCAACCTTAGGCAACGACGTTGGTTGGAACTCATCAAGGATTATGACTTGGAGATTCACTACCATCCAGGCAAGGCGAATCTGGTTGCGGATGCCTTGAGTCCGAAGGAACACAGTCATGCAGCTGTAGGTACGCAGTTACCCGACAGGTTGGCAGAGAAGTTTGATAGGCTCAAACTGGGGATAATTGCTCATGCGGAGGGAGTCACTATAGAGATGGAACTTACCTTGGAGCAAGAGATACAGAAAGGTCATGTTGGTGATGCTAAGGTTCAAGAGATCAAAGACCTGATGGATGAAGGCAGAGGTCCAGACTTCATGGAAGATGAACAAGGCACAATCTGGTTCAAGAACATGATATGTGTTCCTGAGATAGACAGTCTCTGTGACACCATATTGAAGGAATCCCATGACTCACCCTATTCCATTCATCCTAATAGCACCAAGATGTATCAGGATATGAAACAGAAATACTGGTGGTATGATTTGAAAAGGGATGTCGTTGCACATGTGGTTGCATGTGATGTCTGTCAAAGGGTAAAGGCCAAACATCAGAGACCAGCTGGATTACTCCACCCATTGCAAGTACCTGAATGGAAGTGAGAAGAAATCGGTATGGATTTCATTGCCAGGTTTCCTATAAAAAGGAAATGTGCCCTCATGCCATTTCTATATTGTCTTGGTGATTAGATGCTCAACACATAGAGTTATGACTTTATTGAGCTAAGAGTTAAAGAGATGTAAATGGAAAAGCAAGGTATAATTCTAGCCTTAGTAAATTGTTTTTGGTACTAACATTATTCTACTAAGTGCTAGGAAACTTCTACAAAGTGAGAAAAAGTGAGAGAAATCAAATTGAAGAAACTTGCACCAGCCTGTGGTGCACCGGACAGTGTCCGGTGCCCTGGCTGGCGCACCGGTGAACAGACCGTTCTCGGGAAAAAGGACAAGGCGCCGCGGCTATAATTCACCGGACTGTCCGATGTGCCAGCCGCGCGCCCAGCCAATGGTCGACCGAGCAATCAGCGGGTGACACGTGGCTCAACCAATGGTCAGAAGGTCGCACCGGACTGTTCGGTGTGCCACGAGGCCAGTGGCTGACAATGGTTGGCTTTGCCAAACAAGGAAGGGAATCACACACTGCTCACTTCTTGGTGGTGTAGTGGACTATCCGGTGCGCCCACGGATAGTTAGGGGTGAAAACGGGTAGGGTATCCGAAACGGGTACCAAATATGGGTACTGATTCGGGACCATTTTTCGGATACAGATACTGATATTTTTTTTCATCCAGAACGGATAAGGGTACTACTTGGATAAAAACTCATCGGATACGGGACAATCAATATCTGGTAAATACCCAGAACTGGTGGGCGGATATGGGTACCCAGTTGTTGGTTACGCAATACCTTTCCCCGACCAGTCCTAGCTTACTGTGTCTCAGCCTCTCAGGGTCTTAGTTCTCACGGTTTCAACGTTTGCCAAAATGCCAGCCCATATCCATATGTGTGTGGGCCATGGCCGAAGGTTGAGGCCCGTTGATTATTTGGAGTGCACAGCTTAATAGGTTCTAGACTTCTAGTACTCTCGGTTGGGCGGACGACCAGACGCTAGAGCAAGGCGCCGCCGCAGCACTGGCACTGCAGACCGGCAGTCTGCACCACCAGCGTGTGCCACTTCGACCCTGCTACCACGCCACATCGGATTTCGTGCAAGTCTGCAACCAAGCGCCACCGGCCTGTGCCACTTCAACCCTACCACATCGCAGGCTGCAGTGAAGTCATCGTCGCCCCTGCCACGCTATAGCTCGGCTCATAATCCAGGCTTCGCTGCCCCTGCCACGTCGTGCTGTCCTATCCGAGCTCGTCGTCACTCGAGGCGCTCTTCACCCGCGCTCGCATGATGCAGCCGCCCCATGCTAGCAGGTCCAGTCCCAACTTGTCGCCACCGGTCGTCGTCGGCTCGTCGTCATCGGCTCCGGCGTCTCGACAGCAACAGCCGGAGGCGCCTCGCAGTCGAACTCTCGCGTCGTGGCCCCGGTTTGCAGCCCCTTGCTTTCTTCTAAGGTATTGTTGCTTTCTAGTTTTTATGTATTTTACTAGTCTACCAGTAACTTTGTTCTTATCTTTGTGATGGACAATAATAGCACCATGGATGTGGATAATATTTGTGACATTGACAACAATGTGTAGAATGAAGATGAGATACATGGTATTGGGGGATGTTAATGGCAACGACAATGACCACATGGAAGAGGAGGATCATATTCTTACACCTACTGGTAGTGAGGTGAATGTCACTAGTCAAATAGTTGTTTGTGGAAAAACAAATCCATAGGTGGAGACAATTGTGTGGTGAAACGACTACTAGCAACCAAGTCAACTAGTACCCCTACAAGCAAGTTTATGGCATCTGCATTTAAAGCAACAAGGTCAAACAAGAGCACAAATTTAGTGCATCAACCTCAAGTTTTGAAAGGTGTCCTTTTTACTTTGTTTGTTTCATTTTCAAGTGAATGCAAATGTATATTAACATATCCTTTTTTGTTATAGTTGCACAAGATGCAAGTGCGCGTGCAAGTGAAAATGCAAGCATAGCTGCAAGTGTCCAAATAAGCACTGAAGATGATTGTGATGAAGAATTAGATGTCAAGAAAACGAAGCTCACTTCATGGGTTTGGGAGCATTTTACAAGGTATGAATTAGAAGTGGAGCAAAACGATGGTTCCATTGTTAACCAAAAGTGGGCAAAATGCAAAAAAAAGTCCACATAAAGCTAAGGCTAATAGTTCAAATGGCACAAAGGCTTTTAGTTACCATTTAAAGCTGAGGCATAAGATTTTGAAGGGTCAACAACACTTAACTCCGAATGGGGATACTATAGAAACCTATAAATATGATGAGAATTTTAGTGTGAGACTGCTATATTATGCCATCATCATGCATGAGTATCCTTTCCGTATTTCCCAACACAAGTACTTGGTGAAATTTATCAAATCACTGTGACCATCATTTCCTTTGAAGTCTCATGTTACTATTCGTAAAGAGATCATGGATCTTTATATTGAGGAAAAGAATATGTTGTATGCACAATTCAAAAAGTTGTCCTGTCGTGTTAGTTATACTATGGATACATGGACATCTATTCAAAACAAGTCATACTTGTGTGTCACTGCTCATTGGATTGATGATAATTGGAACATGCAAAAAAGGATTATCAATTTTATGCATGTAGAAGGCAACCATAGTGGGATAAAATTGAGTGATACTTTTTTTTCTAATGTGCTGAATTGGAACCTTGATAAGAAAATGTTTGCTCTTTCTTTGGATAATGCTTCTTCAAATAAGGTTGCCATTGATATAGTGATTGATAGTGCTAAAGACTTGCTTGTTTGTGGTGGAAAGTTCTTTCATGTTAGATATGCAAATCATATATTGAATCTTGTTGCTAGAGATGGGTTAGCTATAATTGCACATGCCATTGGAAATATTAGACATTTTATAACATTCATTAAAAGGTCACACTTGCAGTTGGAGGCATTTGAGAAATGTGCAAGAGAATGTGACCTAGACCCTAAAAAATCTCTTTCCTTGGATGTTGCAACAAGATGGAACTCCACATATATTATGGTTAGAGATGCCATTTACTACAAGAATGCTTTTGATCGCCTTGCAAAAAAGAAAAAGGATAGATATGGTCTTATCAATCATTTGGCTAATGATTGGTTGAATGCATTAAACATTAGCAAGTGTTTGAAGAAGTTCTATGATGTCACATTACTTCTTTCTAGCACTTCATATCCTACTGCAAATCATTTTGTTTCGTAAATTTTCTGAGATAAAGATGGCTATTACAAGATGGTGTGATAGTAGTGATCCCATAATCTGCACTATGGCATACTCTATGAGAGACAAGTTTGATAAGTACTAGAAGATGAACAATATGGCTTTGGAAGTGGGAGCATTTCTTGATCCTAGGTACAAACACATAATGGTTGAGCTATACATGTCTAAGATGTATGATAGCGAGATGGCTGAGTTGGAAAAATGACATTCATGAATGTTATCAATGAATTATTTGCATTTTATTCATCAACCATCAATGCAAAATCAACTAATAAAGGTACTAGCTCGAAGGATTCTATGGCAATCAAAAATGTTGTTTTGATGGATGACAATGATGAGAATGAGGTTGATCTTGATGAGTTATATGCAGCAACAAACAATGAGAAGAAACTGTCTGAATTGGATTTTTTACATGAGTGAGGGCCTAGTGAAGGCTAATGAAGATGATGCACCATTTGATGCCTTATCATGGTGGAAGGGGCAAGTCACAAATTTTCCTATTCTTTCTAGCCTTGCTCGTGGTGTGTTATCAATGCAAGTGTCAATTGTTGCTTTAGAGTCGGCATTTAGCTCTAGTGGACGTGTGATTGATTCCTTCCGTTCGAAGCTTAAACCTGAAATTATTGAAGCCTTGGTTTGTACTAAGGATGGGAAGCTTGCTTCAGAGAAAGGTTTCATTTTCTTGTACATCTATTCTTGTATTTCTTGCAAATTATGATGATGGCTACTGATATATTTTATTGTTCTCTATTGATTTTAGATTTGGAGGGTGAAATAAAAACTATAAGTGAAGCTATGAATGCTATGGAGGTGGACAATGAGGTTGCGACTTGAGATCTTCAAGAAAGCATGGATTGCTTGCACTGTCTTATGTCATTTAAAAACTATCTTTTATTGTAATAGTCTATTGTGTTGAACTGTCTTGTGCTATGTTAGACTCTTGGGTGATGTGAACTTATGAACGATTATGTTAGACCATTGTATGGGCGAACTTATTGCTATATTGTGTTGTTGATCTATGGTTTATGTAATGCTATATTGTATGATGTGTTGAATGATGTGAACTTATTTCTATATTATCATGTTGAACTATTGTCTTGTATGATGTGAATTTATTGCTATATTGTCATGGTAGAGTACTATATTGTATGATGTAAACTTATTGATATATTGTTATGTTAGAGTACTATGATGTATGATGTATACTTATTGTTATATTGTCATGTTGGACCAACTGAATTATAGCAATGTATGCATTATCCGATAATTACATGTTATCCGCAATGTATCCGGCTACACAATATCCGTATTCGTCCTTTATCCGCCCGAATAAATACCCGGTCCCTATATCTGTATCCGTCCCGTTTCTAACTATCCGTATCCGGTCCTGAATCCGATTGAAATACATTAGGGTAGGATACGGGATGACCTATTACCCGTCTGTATCCGCCCGTTTTCACCCCTACGGACAGTAGGCAATCAAAGCCTTCCAAATGGAACTCAAACGGCTCCTAGCTGCCTTGGGGCTATAAAAGGAACCCCTAGGCACATTGAGTAGCACACCAAGCCTCCATTGAACATCATACAACGCCTAGACTTCGCGAGCACACATTCGATTCATTGAGATAGAGATTTGAGCACTTCCTTGAGCTGTGACTCCATTGCGTTGTTTTGTGTGCTCAGTTCTTGACTTGTGTGCGTATTGTTGCTACGACTCCAGTTCTTGTGTCTGTTTCTATTACCTCCTTTACTCTTGTGGTTCTTGTGATCAATCTTGTAAGGGTGAGAGACTCCAACTTGTGGAGATTCCTCACAAAGGGAATACTTGAGAAAAGGAAGAAAACCGTTGTACTCAAGTTTGATCTTTGGATCACTTGAGAGGGATTGAGTGCAATCCTTGACCGAAGGAGGTCACCACAACGTGGAGTAGGCATTGTCCGAACCACGGGATAAAATAAACGTGTCACTTGTGCATCTTTCAATCGTGATTATTTTCTGCCATAGAGTTCTCACTTATTCACTTGCGCTATTGTTCCTAAGTTCCATACATATCCTAAAGGAACAACCAAGTGAAGAGTTATCTTCTCTCTATTCGTATCACCTTGGTTTTAATCCCACTAACATTTATTATAAACCAAGTTTGTGTTGTTTAGACTTGATTTTTACAGGATCACCTATTCACCCCCCTCTAGGTGCTCTTAATTGGTATCAGAGCCGTACTCTTTATTCAGGGTCTAACCGCCCGGAGAGATGGATCCTAAAGTCAAGGGGATGATGATCAACGACAAGGAGGAGACTCTCTTTGTTGATGAGCCAAAAGGTGACAAGCCCACCGACTCAGGCTCAAACAACAAGAATAAAGATGGGAAGAAGAAGAAGAGGCACATCAAGAAGATCATCTACTACGACAACGACGCCTCATCTTCTTCACCAAGGGACGACGACGAAGACTCATCCATAAAAAAGAAAACAGTTAATCAAAATTATTCAATTGATTATTCTCGTATGCCTTACAATTCGAATGCACATTTATGGTCTATTCCACTTGGAAAACCCTCTCACTTTGATAGAGAGGAGTATTCTTTCTGGAGTCATAAAATGTGTAGTCATTTATTCTCTCTCCATCCTAGTATTTGGGAGATAGTGGAAAATAGAATGCATTTCGATAGTAGTGATAATACCGTATTGATTAACAAGGAAATTCATAAGAATGCCCAGGCTACTACTGTGTTGTTAGCATCTCTATGCAGTGATGAGTACAATAAAGTAAGCGGCTTGGATAATGCCAAGCAAAGATGGGACACCCTCAAGATCTCTCATGAGGGAAATGACGCCACCATGATTACAAAGATGGAACTGGTGGAAGGTGAACTTGGGAGATTCGCCATAAAAAGGGGAGAGGATCCAACCAAAACATACAACAGGCTCAAGACCCTAGTGAACAAGATCTGAAGCTATGAGAGCACAAGATGGACGGATCATGATGTCGTTCGACTCATGCTAAGGCCATTTAATGTTATTGATCCTCATCTTGTAAACCTTATCCGTGAGAATCCTAGGTACACCAAGATGACGTCCGTTCTCGAAAAATTCGTAAGCGGGCGCATGATGGTAAAGGAGGCTAGGTACGTTGACATCGCCAATGGACCACTCGCACTCTACGAGCCACAACCCATTGCCCTCAAGGCAACAAGAAGTAAGGTGGTGCTACCTAATAGGGTGGCACAAGGAGAGGCTGCCGAGCTCAACGAGTAAGAAATGGCGCTTGTAATCAAGCGCTTCAAGACCGCTTTGAAGGGACACAAGGAGTATCCCAACAAGAGTAAATCAAGGGGAAACACTCCAGCTTTAAATGCGGTAAGTATGGTCATTTTATAGCACAATGTCCCGATAATGATAATGACCAGACACAAGAAAAGGAAGGGAAGAAGGAGAGGAAGGCACACACTGGAATGGAATGGGACTCCGAATGTTCTTCATCCGACTCCGATGATGAAGGACTGGCTGCCTCCGCCTTCGACAAGTCCTCCCTCTTCCCCAACGAGCATCACACATGCCTCATGGCTAAGGACAAGTAGGGTTTAGTTGAAGTCTCTAGTGACATTGTATTTGATAAGACTAATGGCTCTCCAAAAGAGCAAGTTGATCTAGATGATGTAGATGAGGATGAAGTTCCAACGACCATAGTGAGAACTATGGCAATATGTGATGTGCGACCGTAGGAACAACAAGATCAAGATAAACCATCTTCCTCAACACTGGCGCAACCCCCAACTCAAGATGGGAACATGTACCTCAAGATACAGGCATGAATCAAGGGGGAGCACATGAAGAAAAGGATAAAGAGGAAGAAGCACCACAAGCACCTCCAACTCAAGTCTGGGCCACCATCCAAAGGAATCATCCAGTGGATCAGATTCTGGGTGACATCAACAAGGGAGTAACCACTCATTCACGTTTAGCTAATTTTTGTTAACATTACTCTTTTGTTTCTTCTATTGAGCTTTTCAGGGTAGAAGAAGCCTTGCAAGATCCGGACTGGGTGTTGGCCATGCAGGAAGAGCTCAATAATTTCAAGAGAAATGAAGTATTGAGCCTGGTGCCACGTCCAAAGCAAAATGTTGTGGGAACTAAGTGGGTGTTCCGCAACAAGCAAGATGAGCACGGTGT
Organism: Zea mays; assembly: GCF_902167145.1. Taxonomy (NCBI): domain Eukaryota; kingdom Viridiplantae; phylum Streptophyta; class Magnoliopsida; order Poales; family Poaceae; genus Zea; species Zea mays. Next base: position 66,916,107 of record NC_050103.1, on the reverse strand, counting down.
GGTGACAAGAAACAAGTCTAGACTTGTGGCAAAAGGTTATGCCCAATTCGCAGGTTTGGATTTTAGGGAGACTTTTGCTCCTGTAGCTAGGTTCGAGTCAATTCGTATATTATTAGTATATGCTGCTTACCATTCTTTTAAGTTGTTTCAAATGGACGTAAAGGGCGCTTTCCTCAACGGACCAATCAAGGAGGAAGTGTATGTGGAGCAACACCCTGCTTTGAGGATGACATGTATCCCGACCATGTTTATAAGCTCTCTAAGGCGCTCTATGGACTTAAGCAAGCTCCAAGAGCATGGTATGAATGCCTTAGAGATTTTCTCATATCTAATGCTTTTAAGGTCGGGAAAGCATATCCTACTCTTTTTCTAAGACTTGTAATGGTGATTTGTTTGTGTGCCAAATATATGTCGATGACATAATATTTAGTTCTTCTAATCAAAAGTCATGTGAAGAGTTTAGCAGGGTAATGATGCAGAAATTTGAGATGTCAATGATGGGCGAGTTGAACTACTTCCTTGGATTTCAAGTGAAGCAAATCAAGGAAGGAACTTTCAACTCCCAAATAAAGTATACCCAAGACTTACTCAAAAGGTTTGGGATGAAGGATGCAAAGCTCGCTAAGACGCCAATGGGAACCGACGGACAATTGGACCTCGACAAGGGAGGTAAGTCTGTTGATCAAAAGGCATACCGGTCTATGATAGGTTCCTTACTTTATCTTTGTGCTAGTAGACCGGATATAATGCTTAGTGTATGCATGTGAGCTAGATTTCAATCTGACACCAAGGAATGTCATCTTGTGTCCGTGAAGCGAATTCTTAGATATTTAGTTCATACGCCTTGCTTCGGGATCAGGTATCCAAAGGGGTCTACCTTTGACTTAATTGGATATTCTGATTCTGATTATGCCGGGTGCAAGGTTGATAAGAAGAGCACATCAGGGACCTGTCAGTTTCTGGGAAGGTACCTGGTGTCTTGGAGCTCAAAGAAACAAACATCTGTTGCCCTATCCACCGCTGAGGTCGAGTATGTTGCCACAGGCCAGTGTTGCGTGCAAGTACTTTGGATGAGGGAAACCCTCCGAGACTTTGGCTATAATTCGAGCAAAGTTCTACTCCTATGTGACAATGAGAGTGCAATTCGCTTGGTGCATAATCCTGTTGAACACAGCTGCACTAAGTACATAGATATCCGACATCACTTTTTGATAGACCACCATCAAAGGGGAGATATCGATGTTTGCTATATTAGCACCGAGAACCAGTTAGCCGATATCTTCACCAAGCCTTTAGATGAGAAAAGGTTTTGCAGGTTGCATAGTGAGCTAAATGTCTTAGATTCACGGAACTTGGATTGATCTATAGCATACATGTTTTCTATGCCCTTGCTCATGTTATTTTAAGCATTTATGTCTTTACTTACTTTTGTGCTCAAGTTGTACAAGTCATCCCCAGATCTCACATGATGCACATGTTTAGGGGGAGGATGTACTACAACTTGACCCTTTGAGACCAATATGTTTGCTTGAGTGATTATGATATAGTCTCAAAGATGGAATTGAAAGGGAAAAGTTGAACTTGGACAAAGAAGGGGCTTCCACTGCATTCTGGTATCAATGTATCTTGTCCCAAGTCCCTATCTGTGATTTCTCATTGCCTTTGGCTTTAGTTGTGATTTTTGTGAGGCAATGGGGTTAAAAGGCCAAATAGTTCTTCTATTTTGGTGCTTAATGGCAAAGGGGCAGAAATTAAGGCCAAAGCAACTGGATCAACTACCACTTGTGAATTCCACTTGTGAATTTCACAAATTTTAGTAAAAGTATTTTTGGTGTTTGATCAAAACTCATTTAATTGCATAAACTGCTCTCTTATGGGGGAGAAATTTGATTATGGGAAAAAGGAGGAGTTTTTGGTATTTGATCAAAACTAGTCTTGAAAGATATTTTGATTTGCCAAAACAAGTGTCTTTGACATAGAGATAGGAAAACGAATTTGTTTTGCAAAAACAAACCAAGTGGTGGCAAAAGTGATCCAAATATGCCAAATCCTATAATGATCTTATTTGTCTTCAATTTGACATCAATTTGCTCTTCTTAGCTCTTTTGGATATGTTAGTTCAATTTGAGTTGCTTTTTGATGTGTTGGCATAAATCACCAAAAAGGGGGAGATTGAAAGGGAAATGTGCCCTAAGGCCATTTCTATATTGTTTTGGTGATTAGATTCTCAACACAGAGTTACGACTTTATTGAGCTAAGAGTTAAAGAGATGCAATTGGAAAAGCAAGGTATGATTCTAGCCTTAGTAAATTGTTTTTGGTACTAACATTATTCTACTAAGTGCTAGGAAACTTCTCAAAGTGAGAGAAATCGAATTGAAGAAACTTGCACCAGCCTGTGGTGCACCGGACTGTCCAGTGCCCAGGCTGGCGCAACGGTGAACATGCCGCTCTCGGGAAAAAGGACAGGGCACCATGACTATAATTCACCGGACTGTCCGGTGTGCCAGCCTCACGCCCGACCAACGGTCGACCGTGCAATCAGCGGGTGACACATGGCTTAGCCAACGGTTAGAAGGTCGCACCAGACTGTCTGGTGTGCCACGAGTCCAGTGGTTGGCAACATTGGGCTTCACCAAACAAGGAAGAGAATCACGCATTATTCACTGTCCGGTGGTGCACCGGACTATCCGGTGCGCCCATGGATAGTAGGCAACCAGAGCCTTCCAAATGGAACTCAAACGGCTCCTAGCTGCCTTGGGGATATAAAAGGGACCCCTAGGCACATGGAGCAGCACACCAAGCCCCCATTGAACATCCTACAATATTCCTAGACTTTGCAAGCACGCATTCGATTCATGGCGATAGAGATTTGAGCACTTCCTTGAGTTGTGACTCCGCTGCGTTGTTTTGTGTGATTGATTCTTGACTTATGTGCGTGTTATTGCTGCAACTCTAGTTCTTGTGTGTGTTTCTATTCCCTCCCTTACTCTTGTGGTTCTTGTGATCAATCTTGTAAAGTCGAGAGACTCAAGCCTGTGGAGATACCTTACAAAGGGAATACTTGAGAAAAGGACGAAAACTATGGTACTCAAGTTTGATCTTTGGATCACTTGAGAGGGATTGAGTGCAATCCTTGATTGAAGGAGGTCACCACAATGTGGAGTTGGCATTGGCCGAACCACGAGATAAAATCACCGTGTCACTTGTGCATCTTTCTATCGCGATTATTTTATTCCATAGAGTTCTCATTTATTCACTTGCGTTGTTGTTCCTAAGTTCAATACATATCCTAAAGGAACAATCAAGTGAAGAGTTCTCTTCTCTCTATTTGTATCACCTTGGTTTTAATCCCACTAACATTTATTATAAACCAAGTTTGTGTTGTTTAGACTTGATTTTTACAGGATCACCTATTCACCCCCTCTAGGTGCTCTCAGCCTCGTGTCCCGAGGGCTTATGATTCCATATGGGTGATTGTGGATAGATTAACCAAAGTAGCTCACTTTATTCTGGTCAAGACTACCTATAAGGGCACTCACTTGGCAGAGTTGTATATGTCTCAGATTGTATGCCTACATGGTGTACCTAAGAAGATTGTTTCTGATCAGGGATCTTAGTTTACTTCAAGATTTTGAAGAGTCTTCATGAGAGTATGGATACCAAACTGAACTTTATCTCAACCTACCGTCCCCAAACAGATGGGAAGACCGAGAGAACAAATCATGTGCTAGATAATATGTTGAGAGCTTGTGCTCTTAAGCATGGTGGCACCTGGGACAAGAGTTTACCCTACGCGGAGTTCTCTTATAATAATAGTTATCAAGCCAGTTTGAAGATGTCCCGGTTTGAGGCATTATATGGAAGGAAGTGTAGAACCCCATTGTATTGGGATCAGACTGGTGAAAGACAGTTATTTGGACTGGAGATTATCCAAGAAGTAGAGGAAGAAGTTCGAATAATCAGGGAAAACCTGAGAACTGCACAGTCAACGCAGAAAAATTATGTGGACACCCGAAGAAGACAACTAGAGTTTGAGGAAGGTGATCACGTATACCTGAAGGTGTCACCAATTCGGGGTATGAGAAGATTTAAAGTCAAAGGGAATTTGTCCCTCGCTTTATTAGACCCTCCAAAATCCTAAAGTGAGTTGGGGTAGTGGCTTATCAACTAGAATTATCCAGCCATCTGGTAGATGTACATGATTTATTTCATGTGTCCTAGTTGAAGAAGTGCCTAAGAGTGCCAGAAGAGCAACTGCCTCTAGAGGAACTCAGTGTGTAGGGAGATCTGACCTACACAGAATACCTGAGAGCACCTAGAGGGGGGCTGAATAGGTGATCCTATAAAATTAAACACTAAATAGCCACAAAACTTAGTTATAGAAGTGTTAGTGCGACTAAGTAGTTTTGAGGTGAGTTCTTGTGGACAAAACAATCACAGAGAAAGCAATCACAAGAGACACGCGATTTTATCCCGTGGTTCGGCCAAGTAACACTTGCCTACTTCCACGTTGTGGTGTCCCAATGGACGAGGGTTGCACTCAACCCCTTTCAAGTGATCCAATGATCAACTTGAATACCACGACTTTCTTCCTTATAGCCTTTCTCCCGTTTGCGAGGAATCTCCACAAGTTGAAGCCTCTCGCCCTTACAATAAAGATCACAAAGAAGGCACAAGAGTAAGGCTAGGAGAGCAACACACGCAACACACAAATCCGCAGCACACACACACACAAGCCAAGACTTGAGCTTGAAACGTAGCACAGAGAGTTCACAACTCAAACGGAGCTCAAATCACTAACACAATCGATCAAATGCGCGGAGGCGGAGTGTGAGAGTCTTAGAATGCTTAGTGAATGCTTAGGTTACTCCTCCATACGCCTAGGGGTCCATTTTATATCCCCAAGGCAGCTAGGAGCCGTTGGAGACAATCTTGGAAGGCAATTCCTGCCTTCTGTCGAGTGGTGCACCGGACAGTCCGGTGCGCCACCAGACAACCACTGTAGCCTGTCCGGTGCGCGATTTCCTTCCAAATCGGGCACAGTCGACCGTTGCAGCTCCGGGCCCGTTGGCGCACCAGACATTGTCTAATGCACACCGGACAGTCCGGTGCCCCTGCCGACCATTGGAGCTGCCACGCGTCGCCCGCAGATTTCGCGGCCGACCGTTGGCGCTGGCGACCATTGGCTCACCGGACAATCCGGTGCACCACCGGACAGTCCGGTGAATTATAGCCACGTCGCCTTTTCCATTTCCCGAGAGCGACGAGTTCGCCGCGGATGACTCACCGTTGTCAACTCCCGAGAGCGGCCTTTTCACCGGAGACCAGCCTGGCGCACCGGACACTGTCCGGTGCACCACCGGACAGTCCGAGTTGAAGTTTGGCTGCTCACAGCCAAGTCTTTTGCAATCCGATTCCTCTCTTTTCGGCACTGTTTCTAGCACTTAGACACACAATGTTAGTTCACAAAAACAATGTACTAAGTCTAGAAACGTACCTTTTACTTTGATTTGCACTTTTCACACATTTAGCACATTAGTACTCAAATAATGTGTTGGGCATCTAATCACCAAAATACTTATAGAAATTGCCCAAGGGCACATTTCCCTTTCAATCTCCCCCTTTTTGGTGATTTATGCCAACACATCAAAAAGCAACAAAAGAAGTGCAATATCGATTCAAATTGAAGACCAAATTGTTTTTGCTTATGATTTGGCATATTTGGATCACTCTTTGCCACCACTTGGTTTGTTTTTGTAAATCAAATTCTTTTTCCTATCTCTAAGTCAAACACACTTGTTTGGGCACATATAGAGTTATTCCAAGAGAAAAAATGATCAAGTGCCAAAAACTCCCCCTTTTTTCCATAATCAAAATTCTCCCCCACAAGAGACCAAATTTTGCAATAAGAGTATTTTGGACAAATCAAAAAATTCTAAATCTATTATTTTCAAAAATCACAAGTGGTTGGCTGATCCATTTGCTTTGGCCTTAATTTCTCCCCCTTTGGCATTAAGCACAAAAAACGGGATCATTGTTGGCCCTTTAACCCCATTGCCTCACCAAAAATGTCAATTCAGAGCAAAAGGCAATTAGAGCATAAGAATGAACTTGGAATTAATTACACTAATACTGAAGTGCAGTGGAAGTCTTTGCATCGTCCAAATCCACATTTCCCTTTCAATGCACCTTTTAGACTACATCAAGTATACTCAAACAACCAGGTTAGTCTCAAAAGGTCAAGTTGTAGCACATCTCCCCCTAAATATGTGCATCACTTGCATATGGACTTGTGAGATCCGGGGATTACGTGTACAACTTGAGCACCACAAATAAACAATAATGGATTTAAATGCATAAAGTAACATGATCAAAGGCATAGAACACATGTATGCTATAGATCAATCTAAGTTACACGAATCTAAGACATTTATCTCACTACGCAACCTGCAAAACCTTTTCTCATCTAAAGGCTTAGTGAAGATATCGGCTAGCTAGTTCTCGGTGCTAATATAGTACACCTCGATATCTCCCTTTTGCTGGTGGTCTCTCAGGAAGTGATGCCGGATGTCTATGTGCTTAGTGTGGCTGTGTTCAACAGGATTATCCGCCAAGCGGATTGCACTCTCATTATCACATAGGAGTGGGACTTTGCTCAGATTGTAGCCAAAGTCCTTGAGGGTTTGCCTCATCCAAAGTAGTTGCGCGCAACACTGTCCTGCGGCAACGTACTTGGCCTCAGCGGTGGATAGTGCAACAGATGTTTGTTTCTTGGAACTCCAGGACACCAGGGACCTTCCTAGAAATTGGCACGTCCCTTATGTACTCTTCCTATCAACCTTGCACCCGACATAATCGGAGTCTGAGTATCCAATCAATTCAAAGGTAGACCCTTTTGGATACCAGATTTCGAAGCAAGGCGTAGCAACTAAATACTTTAGAATTCGCTTAACGGCCACAAGGTGACATTCCTTAGGGGCAGATTGATATCTAGCACATATGCATACACTTAGCATAATATCCGGTCTACTAGCACATAAATAAAGCAATGAACCTATCATGGACCGGTATGCCTTTTGATCAATGGACTTACCTCCTTTGTTGAGGTCAACATGTCCGTCAGTTCCCATCGGTGTCTTTGCGGGCTTGGCATCCTTCATCCCAAACCGCTTGAGAAGATCTTGTGTGTACTTCGTTTGGGAGATGAAGATGCCGTCTTGGAGTTGCTTCACTTGGAACCCAAGGAAGTATGTCAACTCGCTCATCATCGACATTTCGAACTTTTGCGTCATCACCCTGCTAAACTCCTCACAAGACTTTTGATTAGTAGAACCAAATATTATGTCATCGACATAAATTTGGCACACAAAGAGATCACCGTTGCAAGTCTTTGTAAAAAGAGTAGGATCGGCTTTCCCAACCTTGAAAGCATTAGAAATAAGGAAGTATCTAAGGCATTCATACCATGCTCTTGGGGCTTGCTTAAGTCCATAGAGCGCCTTAGAGAGCTTATACACATGGTCGGGATACCTGTCATCCTCAAAGCCAGGTGGTTGCTCCACGTATACCTCCTCCTCGATTGGCCCGTTGAGGAAAGTGCTCTTTACATCCATTTGAAATAGCCTAAAAGAGTGGTGAGCAGCATAGGCTAATAATATTCGAATAGACTCTAGCCTCGCCACAGGAGCAAAAGTCTCCTCGAAATCCAAACCTGCGACTTGGGCATAACCTTTTGCCACAAGTAGAGCCTTGTTTCTTGTCACCACCCCATGCTCGTCTTGCTTGTTGCGGAACACCCACTTGGTTCCCACAACGTTTTGCTTCGGATGTGGCACCAGGCTCCAAACTTCATTTATTTTGAAGTTGTTGAGCTCTTCCTGCATGGCCAACACCCAATCTGGATCCAGCAAGGCCTCTTCTACCCTGAAAGGCTCAATAGAAGATACAAACGGGTAATGCTCACAAAAATTAGCTAAACGTGAGCGAGTCGTTACTCCCTTGCTGATATCACCTGGAATCTGATCGACAGGGTGATTTCTTTGGATCATCGCTCGGACTTGAGTTGGAGGGACCCGTGGTGCTTCTTCCTCCATTGCTTGATCTTCTTGTGCTCCCCCTTGATCATGCCCTTCTTCTTGAAGTACCTGTTCACCGTCTTGAGTTGGGGGATGCACCATTGTTGAGGAAGATGGCTGATCTTGCTCCTATTGTTCCTGTGGTCGCACATCGCCTATCGCCATCGTGCGCATTGCGGTCGTCGGAACTTCTTCTTCATCTATGTCATCAAGATCAACTTGCTCTCTTGGAGAGCCATTAGTCTCATCAAATACAACGTCACTAGAGACTTCAACCAATCCCGATGATTTATTGAAGACCCTATACGCCTTTGTATTTGAGTCATATCCTAGTAAAAACCCTTCTACTGCCTCGGGAGAAAATTTAGAATGTCTACCTTTCTTCACCAGAATGTAGCATTTGCTCCAAAATACACGAAAGTAAGAGACATTGGGTTTGTTACCGATTAGGAGTTCGTAGGAGGTCTTCTTGAGAAGGCGATGCAGATAGAGCCAGTTTATGGCGTGGCAGGATGTGTTCACAGCTTCCGACCAAAACCGCTCGAGCGTCTTGAACTCTCCAAGCATCATTCTCACCATGTCGATAAGCGTTCTGTTCTTCCTCTCTACTACACCGTTTTGCTGTGGTGTGTAGGGAGCGGAGAACTCGTGCTTGACGCCTTCCTCCTCAAGATACTCCTCAACTTGCGGATTCTTGAACTCGGACCCATTGTCGCTTCTTATCTTTTTCACGTTCAACTCAAATTCATTTTGAGCCCTTCTTAGAAAGCGCTTTAGGGTCCCTTGGGTTTCTGATTTATCCTGCAAAAAGAACACCCAAGTAAAGCGGGAAAAGTCATCAACAATTACAAGACCATACTGACTTCCCCCGATGCTAAGGTAGGCAATGGGTCCAAAGAGGTCCATGTGGAGAAGCTCCAGTGGTCTTGATGTCATCATTACATTCTTGCTGTGATGAGTGCTTCCCACCTGTATCCCTGCCTGACATGCTGCACAAGGTCTGTCTTTCTCAAAGCAGACATCAGTTAGTCCTAACACATGATCTCCCTTTAGAAGTTTATGAAGGTTCTTCATCCCAACATGTGCTAGACGGCGATGCCAAAGCCAGCCCATATTAGTCTTAGCTATTAAGCATGCATCTAGATCGGCCTCCTCTTTCGAAAAATCAACTAAGTAGAGTTTGCCGTCTAATACACCCTTAAAAGCTAATGAACCATCACTCCTTCTAAAGACAGATACATCAATATTTGTAAACAAACAATTGTAACCTATGTTACATAATTGACTTACAGACAATAAGTTGTACCCGAGCGATTCAACTAAAAACACATTGGAGATAGAATGCTCGGATGTAATGGCTATCTTTCCCAATCCTTTGACCTTGCCTTGGTTCCCATCTCCAAAGATAATCACATCCTGGGAATCCTTGTTCTTGACGTAGGAGGTGAACATTTTCTTCTCCCCCATCATGTGGTTTGTGCATCCGCTATCGATAATCCAGCTTGAGTCCCCGAATGCATAAACCTGCAAAGCAATTTACGCTTGGGTTTTAGGTACCCAACTCTTGTTGGGTCCTACAAGGTTAGTCACAATAATTTTTGGAACCCATATGCAAGTTTTATCTCCCTTGCATTTGAATCCCAACTTCTTAGCAACTACTTTTGCATTTCTACATGAAAGAACAAAAGAAGCATTACACGCATGGTAAATAGTAGAAGGTCCATTGCACATTTTTCTAGGAGCATGAGACACAACATGATTTCTCCTAGGCCTACTTCTACCATTAACAAAAGTAGAACTAGAGGCAAACATAGCATGTGAGTTATAAGTAGCATGATCATAACTCCTATTGTAATGAGTGCTACTAGCAATTTTCCTATCATAAATAAAGGTATGGTTCCTTTGAGGACTACTAGCCATAGGGGCCTTCCCTTTCTACTTGTTGAGAACGGGAGTCCTTTGACTTGTTAAGTTCTTGGCTTCCTTTCGAAAACCAAGCCCATCCTTAATTGAGGGGTGCCTACCAACGGTGTAGGCATCCCTAGCAAATTTTAACTTATCAAAATCAACTTTGCAAGTCTTAAGTTGAGCATTAAGGCTTGCCACCTCATCGTTTAATTGAGCAATAGAAATAAGGTGTTTATTACAAACATCAACATCAAAGTCCTTACATCTATTACAAATAACAACATGCTCTACACATGAACTAGCTTTATTTACTTCTTCTAGCTTTGCATTTAATTCATTATTTAAATTCTTTAAACTAGAGACAGTTTCATGGCAAGCAGATAACTCAGAAGACATCATTTCATTTCTCTTAGTTTCTAAAGCAAGAGATTTTTGTACACTAACAAATTTGTCATGTTCCTCATACAAAATATCCTCTTGCTTTTCTAGCAGTCTATCTTTTTCATTTAGAGCATCAATTAATTCATTAATTTTCTCAACTTTGGCTCTATCTAAACCTTTAAATAAGCCAGGGTAATCTACTTCATCATCGGAAGAATCTTCATCACTAGAAGAAGAATACATAGGTGTATCTCGAATACTTACCTTCTTCTCCTTGGCCATGACACACGTATGGCGTTCGTTGGGGAAGAGTGAAGATTTGTCGAAAGCCGAGGCAGCTAATCCTTCATCATCGGAGTCGGAAGAGGAGTAGTCCGAATCCCATTCCTTTCCAAGGTGCGCCTCGTCCTTTGCCTTCCTATAGTTTTTCTTTTTCTCCCTCTTCCCGCCTTTTTCTTGTCCTTGGTCATGATCATTATCGGGACATTGGGCAATAAAGTGACCAGTCTTACCGCATTTGAAGCATGAACGCTTTCCCCTTGTTTTATTCTTGTTGGGGTACTCCTTGCATCCTTTAAGTGCGGTCTTGAAGCGCTTGATGATAAGCGCCATTTCATCTTCATTTAGCCCGACAGCTTCTACTTGTGCCACTTTGCTTGGTAGCGCCTCCCTGCTGCTGGTTGCTTTGAGAGCAACGAGCTGTGGCTCATAGACGTGTAGTGGACCGTCGAGGGCATCGTCCACGTATCGAGCCTTCTTTACCATCATGCGCCCGCTCACAAATTTTCCGAGGATCTCTTCGGGCGTTATTTTGGTGTACCTAGGATTTTCACGAATAAGATTTACAAGATGGGGGTCAATTACAGTAAATGACCTTAGCATGAGTCGGACGATGTCATGGTCCGTCCATCTTGTGCTTCCATAGCTTCGAATCTTGTTGACCAGGGTCTTGAGCCTATTGTAGGTTTGTGTTGGCTCCTCTCCCCTGATCATTGCAAATCTTCCCAGCTCGCCTTCCACCAACTCCATTTTGGTGATCATGGTGGCGTCGTTTCCCTCATGAGATATCTTGAGGGTGTCCCAGATTTGCTTGGCATTGTCCAAGCCACTCACCTTATTGTACTCATCCCTACAAAGAGATGCTAGCAACACAGTAGTAGCTTGGGCATCTTATGAATTTGCTCATTTGTAAAAACGGCATTGTTAGTACTATCAAACACTACTACAGATCATGCTATATGAGACGGTTAATTTTCAGTTATTAAGACGCTTATGAAGTGTCCAATTTTGATGGAGTCGCAAAAGATGTCCCATATTTAAGATGGTTATAAACCGTCTTAAAAGATATTATATAAGACAGTTTTTAATTTATAACCATCTGAAAAAGGTATTTGTTTAAGTCATTTTGTCCGATAAACCGTCTGAAAAAGGTATTTGTTTAAGTCATTTCGTCCGATAAACCGTCTTGAATTAGGTTTTTTTAAGACACTGCTTCTAAAGAATCGTAGAGAATACAAATATTAAAAGTCATAAAGTATTTATCAAACTGTCTCAAATATCCTACAATAATAGACGATTACAATATGAAAACCATCTTATTTAGGTGACTAATAATGGACGTTTTAGAAACCGTCTTATTTAGGAGACTGATATTAGACATTTTGGTAACCGTCTTATTAAGATTTAAACGAAATGACTTACACGGCAGTACATTCTTCAATTTATAATCATTTTTTCAGATATCATGTTATAATAATTTGAAAGAGAAATATACATACACATATATTGAACAACATTATAATTAATATAATATAAATAAGTGCCATTCAATATATCATAAATAAACATTGTCAAACAACGCATACATAAGTGTACTCTAAATCTAAACTAAAATACAATTGTTTGCATTAATGTTAAGCCTAACTTTATAAATTAAAGTCTCCACACTTTTGCGACCACCAAATTTGAATTCTATTCTATGTTTTCCTATACAACAAATAGGAGAAAACTAGACACAGCAAAAAGCTCCAAGCAGCACGTGGATGGTCTCAAAGCTGCCTTTGTGCTTCTCCCTGTTCTTGATGACTCCTACACGCCCGGTGTTCCTCCCACCAGTCACCATGACCACGTTGCCGATGTCAAACTTGATGAAGTCCATGATCTTGTTGGTCTCCAGATCGATCTTGATGGTGTCGTTGGCCTTGATGAGTGGGTCGGGGTGGCGGGAGATAAGTCATTGGTAGAAAACTTGATGAAGACCATAGCAAAAAGCTCCAAGAAGTTCCATATGCCACAAAGTCTTTACAAATATGTAACAATGTAGGGACAAAGGGAGATAAGTCATGCCCAAAATATTATTTTTTGTAATAAATTACAGAAATGAAACGCTGCTAGAACAATTTTTTCAGAGGGGAAAACAACAAATAATAAAGAATTAGCTGCAATCCCTACCTCCAGGCATGATGCCCATCCCTCCAACATTACCTGCAGCTGTAACACCCCAGGTGTTACCTTGGCTAGAGCCACCTTGGCACTAGAAGCTGTGATCACAAGGAGTAAAGGCTTAGGGCAACACTTGAGAACTTGGAGACCAAGTGCTAATAAAGTTGCCAATGACATAAGAAGCATTACTCTAATCCTTGCACACTTACTACCTTGGATCAGGGGGGAGAAGAACCCTAGACCTCTCCTAAACCCTATCTTCCAAAACCCTAGGCAAGGGGGGGGGGAAAGAGAGTGAACAAGTGGGCAAAGCATGTGTAACTTTTACCCAAACCCTAACTAACTTGGTAACCATCAATTAGGGGAGGAAAATGTTGCAAAAAGACCCCTGGAGAAACCCCAATTCAAATCTCCAAGTGGAGAGAGAGCTAGAGCTCTCTATTTCCCTCTAAGTCAATTTTTAACCCTAACCCAAAGATCAACCGTGTTCACTTTGAAGATGGCGCCAAAACCACTTGGGTTCTATACCAAAAATGTGGTATACCACCTAAGGCACCCCCTGGAAAAAGTGGAGACCGAGACTCGGACGTTTGACAGCTCTTGACATCAGTTTTGTCGCAATGTGGGCAGTGAGACAAGCCAGATTTGGCGCCCGTCTATCTCCTGATCTAGGGCGTATCCTCCATTGGAACTCACACATGTGAGATAGCCCTAGGTGCCAGGAAGAGGCCTGCGCCGGATTCATGGCGAGATTCGCACGTTTGCGATCTCTGGAGACGTTTGAACACTGGAAGAAAAACACCTCCACGTGTTCGACGCCTTTTGCCCGCGCCAGAGCACGCTCGCGCGCGCCCCCGCACGCCCAGCGCCGCGCCCGAGCCAAGCCAGCGCCATGGCCCGCGCCCGCTCTTATAAAACCCTCCCAGACTTAGATTGTACCCTTCCGCGCACCCTCAAACCTCACTGGAGTCGAGCTCGTCGCCGTTTGCCCGTGCGCAGCGAGTCCGCGGCCGCCCACTCCCTCTGCCACCGTAGACCGGCCAGTGGAGCCATTCCCAACTCCGTCCAGCCCTCGGAGAAGATTGTGCACACCTCCGTGAGGCTCCCCGAGCGAGGAATCGGAGTTTACTTCGCCGGAGAGGCCAGTCCACGCTCGCCGGAGCTCTCAACCCCGCCGGAGTACGTGGACCGGGTAAACCACTCCACCATCCTTCGATTCCTTGTGCACATGGTCGCTATGTTACCCCGTGAAGCTCACCATGCCCTCGGATTGAACTAGTTCGCCGTGGTTTGGCCGGTATACTCGCCGCCGACGAGGACACCCGCCTGCACGCGTGGACCGGGCGATTCCGGCCATCCCTGACGTCAAGCCGTACCTCGACGTGACCGCCAGAGTCTCCCTGAGCCAACCCCACCCTTCGCCGGACCTCCCTCGCCGCCAGTAAGCCGCGCCACCCTTTTCTTTCCGCGGTTACTGTTTGCATAAGGGGAAGGACTGCGGGTGAGAGGGAGAGAATGTCAGGGGGTTTTGTGTAATGTCAGAGACACAGGGGAATAGTGGCGCGAGGGTAGATTTGCGAAGGTGGATTTAGTTTAAACCTAGGGACCTCGGTGTAAACTGTTTTTCCAGAAAACCTTTATTAAATCTGTTTTTAAATTGGACAGAAACTTTGAAAATGCATAACTTCTGTTTAAATCATCCAAATTTGGTCAAACCAATTTTGTCAGATTCTAAATAATGTAACCTACTTAAGAAAAATATAAAACCCCCTATGTACTGTAGAAAACTTTAAAGCTCTGATTTAATTATAGTTTTGACCAAAAGCTTAATAATAGGGCCAAAATTAGTTGCACTATTTGACTAGGGTTAGAAAATTTTTGAGAAGTTTATATATACCTACTAAACCAAATAAAAATGTTAAACCTCTCTGTCCACTCCATTTAAATTAGTTTTACCCCTTATTCTATAATATGCTTAAGGATAAGGAAAATAGAAAATGTAATTTAATTAATGAACCAGAGAGTACCTCTATTTTTGTCAGGTTACTTATTCAATATAGTTCACTGGAAAAATATATCATACCCTGTCTTAGTGTAAAATAAGTAAGATCCCTTTTGTTTTAATAAAACAAGTGAAACTTAGAAAAACTCTACAAAAATAACCCCAAGGTAAAAACACCCCCACCCTTGGGATAACTAATGTTTTATTAATGAGAACTTAGGAAAAATATGAAATCTGCTGTTTGACATTTTTCAAATAATAATGTAGTAGAAAGTGCCTTTTTGACATTAAACTTAAGAAAATCATAACTAAATAACCACCCCTTAGTTTTTTGTTATTTTTAGCACAGAAGCCTATTATTACTATTGGATGCCAGCAAAAAATAACCTTTAGGACAGAACCCACCCCTAACTAAGAGATGTAGTGTAAAGTGGCCCATTTTTGCATAACTCTTGTCATTTTTGTTTAAAGCATAGCTTTTGTACTTTAAGCCTCAAATCCTTAAAACAAGTTAGAATAGCAAATGACAACCCACTGTAATTTTTACAGAATTTTTGGAAATTATTAAAACACTGTCGTAGTTCAAACCTACACTAGAAACCCTAAATGGAAATTAGAGAAAGGAAAAGGAATAATGGAAATTAATGTCGTCCTAAAACCTTTATAAAATTGTCCACTGAAATCTATAAAGACAATACCAATCCACTATGTTATCCTAAAAGAAAACCTAAGCCTAAAAGGTAATAAGTCTATGTATATATATACCACTAGAAGCCCCACATAACCAGGAAACCCTAAGTTAATTCTTGACTTAGTTTCTTTAGCTTAATGTTTTTAAATCTTGCATAATCATGACATACATGTTCATTGCATTTCGATAGACTGTAATCTTGCTGACAGAGAGTACATCCTCGTGCCGGAGCAAGGAGCTGCTTAGGAGGTAGCCCCCGATCCAGCACCCGAGCCTGCACCAGAGGACCTGTCTGCCACTGCTTTGGAAGGCAAGCCCCGGTTTTATGCATAACCTGTTATTTATGCTATTTTACTTCACTTAATGATTGTAGGATTGATTGTGCACTTAGGTGTAGGAATTGTTTGAAACCCTAGATGCATGATCTCAGGAATCCTTTTGAGATGAATACTAGTATGACAGGTCGAGTAGTTGCTTTATTTAATTAGGATCTCGGTAGAAGACGAGTGATTTTTCTAGCACTCGCGCGAGATCAGGAAATTGATTGTACCCACTTTCACACTGTCATGATACTAATTGGTGGATAACAATCCATGGGGATTGGTTGTTCACGAGATGGAAAATGGAATAAGGATTAACGTGCGGATACCTGTGTCAAGCGTTTGAACGTACTAAACACATACCGAGAAATATGGTAAATTGGTAAGCCTAGTACCTGAGTGAACCTGCCCGCAGACATATCCCCTCACACGACCTGAGACGAGGTCTCCCATTCCGGTTATGGTGGGTACAAGTGCGGTCACTGCACGACGGCCAGTCGGGGTCAGTGGGGCATTGTACGCCAAGGCGGTGAGCCCTGATCTGTTGCTAGGGAATCGATGGGGACGTTTGATGTGTGTGGGGACGGAGTGCCCCTACATGTCGTATGTTTAGGTTTACCTTGCAAGGATAAAAAAACTCGATTCGAATCGTCTGCTTCTCGCAGCTAATGAGACTGCTTGATCCATTGTACTGCATTGAGTAATAAGTGGAAGTATGATGAGTTGAGATAAGATGTTGATTGCTAATAATGCTTGCTACCATGTATGAGTAGATAGTCCACTTTTAGCCTTAAGAGAGTCACACTTAATTTTGACTAAGTTAAACTCTTGATTTAGAAACTCAGCTAGTGCTTTTGGCAACCAAACCCCACAGCCAAACAGCTGCATGTCTAGAGGTAGAGGAGTAGACTCCTCACACCGGGTAAGTCTAGCTGAGTATTAGTATACTCAGCCTTGCTTGTGGCACAATTTTTACAGGTTCTCTGGAGGAAATGGTTGCTGGGATAACTTGGCCGTCCACCTTGCCACCGGGTTGGACTGTCGAGTGGGACCCTGCCTCGGCTGAGGAGGAGCATGAGGGGTGATGGGACAGGCTTCCCCATACCTCTATTTATTTACCGTTAGTTTATTTCCACTGCACTTCGAACAATGATGGTTACTTTTGCAAAAACTCCGATGATGATGATGATGTAATAATTTAATACTCTGACATGTATGGTTTTATGCTTTATTGTATTTTCTCTGTGACTCACCTTCGAGTGAGAATGTGGTACTTGATCCTGTCAGTGGCCGTGTCGGACTAGATCCGAGGGATTGATGGGTTATTCCCATTTAAGTGTGGTCTAGCCTCTGAGGCGGGGCTTAGGCACTTAAGTTGGAATAATTCGGGCAGTTCCGCCAGAGCTGGTATCGGAGCTTGTACCACCACAGAGGAATCAATAAAATGTAAATACCATCAATTTTCCAAGTAAAACTTGATAGAAACCAGGTTGGATAGATAGTAGGACGAGCAGGAAAGACCTAGGACGTGAAGCCTTAGGGTAATAGAAGGGTAGCTAGGTGGCTAAGTAACTAGGCCCTACAAGCCACTTTTACAGGATGGGAGTTCCTCCCTATTCCTTTTATCTTGTTGTGAGGTCGTTCAGGGCGAGCATGCATGCATTCATAATTAAGCAAAAGGATAACTGAGTAAAGGGCTTCAAAACAAGATAACAACCAATTAGGTCCCCAGTGCCTTTTTCATTTAACTAGAGAAGGGCTGAGTTTTATTTTTCCTTGTTCTTTTTATAATTCTTCTTCTTTTACTTACGCTTAACCGTACACAGATGACTTCCCACGGATCCTCCGATGACGGAAATGCACTCACCCACACTGACGGACTTGCACGAGAGGGCTTTCCCCGCATTCTGTGGGAGGTACTTCAGGGGGTCGGATACACGACACCCCCTCAGTACGCGGTGCAGCAGTTCGAGAAGCACCGAGTGCCTCGCTGTAGGGTGAGGATGACTTTGGAGCCTCATCCCCTGCAGCCAGGCTGGCGCTCTTTGGACTCCGAGTCTTTCGGGTACCGAGCAGAGGACACGATCGAGGCGATCGCTCTGCATGGATTGACTACCTTCTGCGGATTCCATCCTTTGGAGCTGGCCACCCACCCTATTGGCTTGTTCCCCGCTGAAAGGGAGGACGACCCAATGTGGAAGGATCGGGTGGAGCATGCCAAGGATATCTGGGCCATCTACCCAGGACAGACTGCGCACTTGACAGTACGGTGCATGAATGCTCTGTACCGTCTGCAGGTGATGCGCGGTGAGGCAATGTCCCATCTGATGGCGCTGCTGGAGGCAACAAAGATTACGCTGGATAACAGAGAGGAGCTCGTGGTTGACTTGTCTCAAGAAATGGTGGAGAAGGACTTGCAGGTGGAGCAGCTATCCACTGATATTCAGGAGTTGGAGGAGCTGGTAGGCACTAGGGAGAACACCATCGAGGTTCTAGAGGATCAGCTCCTTAACACTCAACAGTAGCTTGCTGAGGCTAACGAGCACCTGGACATGCACCACCAGGAGATCCAGGACCAGGAGGCCAACGAGGACGTCGACATCGAGGGAGGAGATGAGCCTGCCTCCAGTGTGGACACTGCCGGCTCGGGAAGACCACCTTCCCCCGAGTCGAGTGTTGCTTCGTTCGCTCACTAGGTGTTCAGGATAGGCTTAGAAGTTGGATAGTCGGACTCCTCGCAGCTAGCTTAGCTTTTGCACCCTTGGGGTACTAGGCTAGATAGAGTTGAGTCATTTTGGACAATTGATGTAATCGTGCTAAACTCTCTTGGAAGCTTGTTTGATGGATGCTGTCATCAGTTTAAATTTGGAAGGAAGAATTTATGCCTCTTTAACATCCTTTTGTTGAAATCGGAGTCTATCATGTTGTTTTAACTTTTTCTCCGTGATAAAATCTTGAACTTGGAACTGTGGTGTTAAGTATGTATGTGGTTTTTCAGATGGCCGGGAGGCAGCGTCGTGGCCAGAACGAGCGTGTTCCTCCACCGCCGCCACCACCTCCCACTCTGCAGGAGCTCATGGCTCAGCAGAATGAGATCCTGAGGCAGCTGGCTCAAGGTCAGCCACCACCTCAGCATTATGGTGGTGGAGACCATCAGCGTCACCCTGCGGCGGCTACATACCAGGAATTCCTTAGCACCCAGCCTCCATTGTTCACAAGGGCGGAGGACCCACTTGACGCAGATGTGTGGCTGCGAGTGGTGGAATCCAAATTCCCACTGCTCCATGGAGTTTGCTCAGAGGTCACCAAAGTCAGGTTCGCCACCCAGCAGCTTCGCGGACCTGCAAGGACTTGGTGGGATCATTTTCTTGCTATGCAGCCAGAGGACCGAGAGGTGGAGTGGAGGGAGTTCAAGGCAGCTTTTAGAGGACACCATATACCAGCCGGGATCATGGACATGAAGCTCAATGAGTTTTTGGCACTCACTCAGGGCAACAGGACAGTGTTGCAGTATGCCCAGGCTTTTAATGATTTGTGCCAGTATGCGGGATATCATGCGGATACAGATGAGAAGAAGAGGGATAGGTTCAGGAGGGGGCTCAGCACTAAACTCCGTGACCGTCTCAACACCGTCAGGGCCAACAGTTACAATGAGTTGGTCAACATGGCGATCTCCCAAGAGGACTGCATTACAGCTAGACAGGCAGAGAAGAAGAGGAAGACCCCTGTGGCAGGACCCTCAGCTCAGCCACAGCGCTTCAGGATTGTGTCCGACACCCAGGGCAGGGGACCCCAGCAGCAGCAAGGGCGATGGGTGATCCGACCGCAGCAGCAGCAGCAGTAGGCACCCAACCGCACCCAATTTCCAGCTCAGAGGAGCAATCAGCAGTAGCAGCAGTACCGCCAGGCAAATGACAACAGATGCTTCACATGTGGCAACACTGGGCATTATGCCAAGAATTGCCCCAGGAACCAGCAGAGGCAGGGGCAAAATGTCAATCAGAACCAAGGCAAGAGACAGAGGGTGCAAGTGAGGCAGGGCAGGCTGAACTTCACCACCATGACTGACATTCCAGAGGGAGCACCCGTCATGACTGGTATCTTTACAGTTTTGAATTATCCTGCTATTATTCTATTTGATTCTGGTGCATCGCATAGTTTTATCAGTGCAAAATTTAGTGCCAAGTGCCAATTGCCTTTTCACCACACCAATGGAGGTATCACAATTTCAACCCCAGGAGGCAGGGTTGCCACCTACCAAATTAACAAGAATGTGCCTATAAAGTTTGGTAGTCTGATAATTAAAGCCAACCTCCTCATTTTGGGTTTGGAGAGTGTGGATATTATATTGGGAACTGACTGGTTGACCAGAAATCAGGCTGTGATGGATATTGTGGCTAGAGCCATTGAGGTGCACTCACCAACTTGTGGTGAGACCACACTGTATTTGCCTAACCAGGGTTGTACCCGATCTTGTGCTTTTGTTATGTTAGAATCCCCAGTGGAAAAGATCCCAGTGGTCCGTGACTACCCGGATGTTTTTCCGGAGGAATTGCCAGGGATGCCACCTGACCGAGATATTGAGTTCGCCATCGAATTGCATCCCGGGACTGCTCCTATTTCCAAGAGACCCTATAGGATGCCTCCCGCGGAATTGGCAGAATTGAAGAAGCAATTGCAAGAGTTGTTGGACAAGGGGTTCATTCGTCCAAGCACTTCACCATGGGGATGTCCAGCACTATTTGTGAAGAAAAAGGATGAGAGTTTGAGGATGTGTGTTGACTACCGTCCTCTCAATGCGGTGACTATCAAGAACAAATACCCACTGGCCCGCATTGATGTTCTGTTTGATCAGTTGGTAGGAGCCAAGGTATTCTCCAAGATAGACCTTCGCTCAGGATACCATCAGATCAAGATCCGTGCCAGCGATATTCCCAAGACGGCTTTCTCTACCAGATATGGACTGTATGAGTTTCTGGTGATGTCTTTTGGGCTGACCAATGCCCCGGCTTATTTTATGTACTTGATGAACTCAGTATTCATGCCAGAGTTAGACAAATTCGTGGTCGTTTTCATTGATGACATTCTGGTTTATTCCAAGAATGAAGCCGAGCACACCAAACACTTGCATGTTGTACTTCAGAGACTGCGTGATCATCAGTTGTATGCTAAGTTGAGTAAGTGTGAGTTCTGGCTGAAGGAGATTAAATTCTTGGGTCACACAATTTCTCAGGATGGGATATCAGTTGATCCTGAGAAGGTGCAAGAGGTAATGGATTGGAAACCCCCGACTACAGTGAAGCAAATTCGGAGTTTTCTGGGATTGGCAGGGTATTATCGACGATTTATTCCGGATTTCTCCAGAATTGCCAAACCAATGACTGAACTGTTGAAGAAGGGAGTCAAATTTGAGTGGGGCCAAAAGTGTGAAGATGCCTTTCATACCTTGAGGCAACATTTGACAACAGCCCCAGTGCTGGCCCAACCTGACAACACCAAGCCATTTGAAGTTTATTGTGATGCTTCTGGTACCGGATTGGGATGTGTCTTGATGCAAGAGAACAGAGTGATTGCTTATGCTTCCCGAGCACTCAGGCCCCATGAGCAGAACTACCCCACTCATGATCTGGAATTGGCAGCTGTGGTGCATGCTCTTAAGATATGGAGACACTACTTGATGGGGGCTCACTGTAACATCTATACTGATCACAAGAGTCTCAAATACATCTTCACTCAGGCAGATCTGAACATGAGGCAAAGGAGATGGTTAGAGTTGATCAAGGACTATGATTTGGAGGTGCATTACCACCCAGGGAAGGCCAATGTTGTGGCAGATGCCTTAAGCAGAAAGGCCCAGTGCAATTGCATGAGCATGGATGTGGGAGTTACCACCCTGTGTGATGAGTTGTGCAGATTGAACCTGGAAGTTGTTTCTTCGGGTGACCTAAGCTATATCTCGGTGGAGCCCACGTTGCAAGAGCAGATCATCAGGGCACAGGTTGAGGATAAGGGTGTTCAGGTTATCAAGGATATGATCAAGCAAAAGGCAGAAAAATACAAGTGTTTCCGACAGGACAACAAGGGAATTCTATGGTTTGGAGATCGATTGGTTGTTCCCAAGGACCCTGAGCTTAGAAAGAAGATACTAGATGAAGCTCACCTTTCCAAATTCTCTATGCACCCTGGTAGCAACAAGATGTACCATGATCTCAGATCTCTATATTGGTGGACTAGAATGAAAAGGGAAATTGCCAAGTACATATCCGAATGTGACACCTGCCGGAGAATTAAAGCCAGTCACTTGAAGGCAGCAGGCCCTTTGCAACCCCTTCCCATACCATCTTGGAAATGGGAGAACATTTGCATGGACTTCATAGTGGGATTACCCAATACCTCCAGACACCATGATTCTATTTGGGTTATCGTGGACAGATTGACCAAGACTGCTCATTTCTTACCAGTGCACACCACCCACAAGACAGAGAAGTACGCTGAAATTTATGTTGATCAGATAGTGAGATTGCATGGTATTCCAAAGACCATTATATCTGACAGAGGAGCACTGTTTGTGGCACGCTTTTGGGAGAAACTGCAAGAATCACTTGGGACCCAAGTAATCCGAAGCTCAGCATATCACCCTCAAACGGATGGCCAGACAGAAAGGGTGAATCAGATTTTGGAAGACATGTTGCGAGCATGTGCACTACATTATGGAAAGGATTGGGACAAGTGTCTGTCTTTGGCAGAGTTTTCTTACAATAACAGCTATCAGTCCAGTCTGAAGATGGCACCTTTTGAGGCATTGTATGGGAGAAGGTGTAGGACCCCACTAAATTGGTCTCAAGCAGGAGAAAGGGAAATTTTTGGGCCAGATTTGGTACTTGAGGCAGAGGCAAAGGTCAGGATCATCAAGAAGAACTTGGAAGCTGCTCAGGCTAGGCAAAAGAGCTATCATGACAAGAGGCGGAAGCCTCTACAGTTTGAGGTGGGAGATCATGTCTATCTTAAGGTATCACCCACCAAGGGTGTTCAGAGATTCGGGATCAAGGGCAAGTTAGCTCCTTGCTACATTGGACCCTATGAGATCAAGGCAAGTTGTGGAACCGTAGCTTACCAATTGGAATTGCCACCCCACATGTCAGCAGTTCACAATGTGTTCCATGTATCTCAGCTGCGGAAATGTGTTCGCCTACCCACGGAAGTACTGCCGGAACCAGACATTGAGATAGAACCAGACTTATCCTACCAAGAGTACCCCGTCAAGGTGCTAGATCAGAAGGAAAGATCAACTCAGGCAAGGTCGGTCAGAATGTATAAGATTCAGTGGAGTCACCATTCAGCAGAAGAAGCTACATGGGAGACTGAGGATTTTCTACGCTCTCGCTTCCCCGACTTTCTACCCAAAGGAGTCGGTATGTAACCCCAAAACCCCACCCCCACCTGCCCTTTGAGTTCAATTATAAGAAAAACTTAGATAACAAGGATAGTCTAAGTTGTGGAATTAACTTAAAAAGGGCTTCCTTCTGAAGTTGCAAAGAGGATGACATTCGAAGAGCAGTTAATAAGAGAAACTTAAGTGTAAAGGAAAAACAACACCAGCACACCTTCAAGCACCCTCCAAGGGACTCTACCTAAATCTCGGGACGAGATTTCCTTTAAGGGGGGAGGGCTGTAACACCCCAGGTGTTACCTTGGCTAGAGCCACCTTGGCACTAGAAGCTGTGATCACAAGGAGTAAAGGCTTAGGGCAACACTTGAGAACTTGGAGACCAAGTGCTAATAAAGTTGCCAATGACATAAGAAGCATTACTCTAATCCTTGCACACTTACTACCTTGGATCAGGGGGAGAAGAACCCTAGACCTCTCCTAAACCCTATCTTCCAAAACCCTAGGCAAGGGGGGAAAGAGAGTGAACAAGTGGGCAAAGCATGTGTAACTTTTACCCAAACCCTAACTAACTTGGTAACCATCAATTAGGGGAGGAAAATGTTGCAAAAAGACCCCTGGAGAAACCCCAATTCAAATCTCCAAGTGGAGAGAGAGCTAGAGCTCTCTATTTCCCTCTAAGTCAATTTTTAACCCTAACCCAAAGATCAACCGTGTTCACTTTGAAGATGGCGCCAAAACCACTTGGGTTCTATACCAAAAATGTGGTATACCACCTAAGGCACCCCCTGGAAAAAGTGGAGACTGAGACTCGGACGTTTGACAGCTCTTGACATCAGTTTTGTCGCAATGTGGGCAGTGAGACAAGCCAGATTTGGCGCCCGTCTATCTCCTGATCTAGGGCGTATCCTCCATTGGAACTCACACATGTGAGATAGCCATAGGTGCCAGGAAGAGGCCTGCGCCAGATTCATGGCGAGATTCACACGTTTGCGATCTCTGGAGACGTTTGAACACTGGAAGAAAAACACCTCCACGTGTTCGACGTCCTCTGCCCGTGCCAGAGCACGCTCGCGCGCGCCCCCGCACGCCCAGCGCCGCGCCCGAGCCAAGCCAGCGCCATGGCCCGCGCCCGCACTTATAAAACCCTCCCAGACTTAGATTGTACCCTTCCGCGCACCCTCAAACCTCACCGGAGTCGAGCTCGTCGCCGTTTGCCCGTGCGCAGCGAGTCCGCGACCGCCCACTCCCTCTGCCACCGTAGACCGGCCAGTGGAGCCATTCTCAACTCCGTCCAGCCCTCGGAGAAGATTGTGCACACCTCCGTGAGGCTCCCCGAGCGAGGAATCGGAGTTTACTTCGCCGGAGAGGCCAGTCCACACTCGCCGGAGCTCTCAACCCGCCGGAGTACGTGGACCGGGTAAACCACTCCACCATCCTTCGATTCCTTGTGCACACGGTCGCTATGTTACCCCGTGAAGCTCACCATGCCCTCGGATTGAACCAGTTCGCCGTGGTTTGGCCGGTATACTCGCCGCCGACGAGGACACCCGCCTGCACGCGTGGACCGGGCGATTCCGGCCATCCCCGACGTCAAGCCGTACCTCGACGTGACCGCCAGAGTCTCCCCGAGCCAACCCCACCCTTCGCCGGACCTCCCTCGCCGCCGGTAAGCCACGCCACCCTTTTCTTTCCGCGGTTACTGTTTGCATAAGGGGAAGGACTGCGGGTGAGAGGGAGAGAAGGTCAGGGGGTTTTGTGTAATGTCAGAGACACAGGGGAATAGTGGCGCGAGGATAGATTTGCGAAGGTGGATTTAGTTTAAACCTAGGGACCTCGGTGTAAACTGTTTTTCCAGAAAACCTTTATTAAATATGTTTTTAAATTGGACAGAAACTTTGAAAATGCATAACTTCTGTTTAAATCATCCAAATTTGGTCAAACCAATTTTGTCAGATTCTAAATAATGTAACCTACTTAAGAAAAATATAAAACCCCCTATGTACTGTAGAAAACTTTAAAGCCCTGATTTAATTATAGTTTTGACCAAAAGCTTAATAATAGGGCCAAAATTAGTTGCACTATTTGACTGGGGTTAGAAAATTTTTGAGAAGTTTATATATACCTACTAAACCAAATAAAAATGTTAAACCTCTCTGTCCACTCCATTTAAATTAGTTTTACCCCTTATTCTATAATATGCTTAAGGATAAGGAAAAGAGAAAATGTAATTTAATTAATGAACCAGAGAGTACCTCTATTTTTGTTAGGTTACTTATTCAATATAGTTCACTGGAAAAATATATCATACCCTGTCTTAGTGTAAAATAAGTAAGATCCCTTTTGTTTTAATAAAACAAGTGAAACTTAGAAAAACTCTACAAAAATAACCCCAAGGTAAAAACACCCCCACCCTTGGGATAACTAATGTTTTATTAATGAGAACTTAGAAAAAATATGAAATCTGCTGTTTGACATTTTTCAAATAATAATGTAGTAGAAAGTGCCTTTTTGACATTAAACTTAAGAAAATCATAACTAAATAACCACCCCTTAGTTTTCTGTTATTTTTAGCACAGAAGCCTATTATTATTATTGGATGCCAGCAAAAAATAACCTTTAGGACAGAACCCACCCCTAACTAAGAGATGTAGTGTAAAGTGGCCCATTTTTGCATAACTCTTGTCATTTTTGTTTAAAGCATAGCTTTTGTACTTTAAGCCTCAAATCCTTAAAACAAGTTAGAATAGCAAATGACAACCCACTGTAATTTTTACAGAATTTTTGGAAATTATTAAAACACTGTCGTAGTTCAAACCTACACTAGAAACCCTAAATGGAAATTAGAGAAAGGAAAAGGAATAATGGAAATTAATGTCGTCCTAAAACCTTTATAAAATTGTCCACTGAAATCTATAAAGACAATACCAATCCACTATGTTATCCTAAAAGAAAACCTAAGCCTAAAAGGTAATAAGTCTATGTATATATATATACCACTAGAAGCCCCACATAACGAGGAAACCCTAAGTTAATTCTTGACTTAGTTTCTTTAGCTTAATGTTCTTAAATCTTGCATAATCATGACATACATGTTCATTGCATTTCGATAGACTGTAATCTTGCTGACGGAGAGTACATCCTCGTGCCGGAGCAAGGAGCTGCTCAGGAGGTAGCCCCCGATCCAGCACCCGAGCCTGCACCAGAGGACCTGTCTGCCACTGATTTGGAAGGCAAGCCCCGGTTTTATGCATAACCTGTTATTTATGCTATTTTACTTCACTTAATGATTGTAGGATTGATTGTGCACTTAGGTGTAGGAATTGTTTGAAACCCTAGTTGCATGATCTCAGGAATCCTTTTGAGATGAATACTAGTATGACAGGTCGAGTAGTTGCTTTATTTAATTAGGATCTCGGTAGAAGACGAGTGATTTTTCTAGCACTCGCGCGAGATCAGGAAATTGATTGTACCCACTTTCACACTGTCATGATACTAATTGGTGGATAACAATCCATGGGGATTGGTTGTTCACGAGATGGAAAATGGAATAAGGATTAACGTGCGGATACCTGTGTCAAGCGTTTGAACGTACTAAACACATACCGAGAAATATGGTAAATCGGTAAGCCTAGTACCTGAGTGAACCTGCCCGCAGACATATCCCCTCACGCGACCTGAGACGAGGTCTCCCATTCCGGTTATGGTGGGTACAAGTGCGGTCACTGCACGACAACCAGTCGGGGTCAGTGGGGCATTGTACGCCAAGGCGGTGAGCCCTGATCTGTTGCCAGGGAATCGATGGGGACGGTTGATGTGTGTGGGGACGGAGTGCCCCTACATGTCGTGTGTTTAGGTTTACCTTGCAAGGATAAAAAAACTCGATTCGAATCGTCTGCTTCTCGCAGCTAATGAGACTGCTTGATCCATTGTACTGCATTGAGTAATAAGTGGAAGTATGATGAGTTGAGATAAGATGTTGATTGCTAATAATGCTTGCTACCATGTATGAGTAGATAGTCCACTTTTAGCCTTAAGAGAGTCACACTTAATTTTGACTAAGTTAAACTCTTGATTTAGAAACTCAGCTAGTGCTTTTGGCAACCAAACCCCACAGCCAAACAACTGCATGTCTAGAGGTAGAGGAGTAGACTCCTCACACCGGGTAAGTCTAGCTGAGTATTAGTATACTCAGCCTTGCTTGTGGCACAATTTTTACAGGTTCTCTGGAGGAAATGGTTGCTGGGATAACTTGGCCGTCCACCTTGCCACCGGGTTGGACTATCGAGTGGGACCCTGCCTCGGCTGAGGAGGAGCATGAGGGGTGATGGGACAGGCTTCCCCATACCTCTATTTATTTACCGTTAGTTTATTTCCGCTGCACTTCGAACAATGATGGTTACTTTTGCAAAAACTCCGATGATGATGATGATGTAATAATTTAATACTCTGACATGTATGGTTTTATGCTTTATTGTATTTGCTCTGTGACTCACCTTCGAGTGAGAATGTGGTACTCTATCCTGTCAGTGGCCGTGTCGGACTAGATCCGAGGGATTGACGGGTTATTCCCATTTAAGTGTGGTCTAGCCTCTGAGGCAGGGCTTAGGCACTTAAGTTGGAATAATTCGGGCAGTTCCGCCACAGCAGCCGTGTTAGCCACCAAATTGCCATAAAGATTAGGTGTAACCTACAAAAAGAAGATTGAAACCCACAGGTAATCCTAATCCATGGTGTATTTGCAAAGAAGCATTCGAGAAAATTAGGAAAGCAGAAAAGAAATGTGATGACGAATAGAAAAGACGTTCAGCAAGCACATGCTTTATATATTGCATCAATACCAATTTCCGTTCCTTAGGAACAATGGGATATCTGTCAGCCCAATATATGTTTGATTGTTTTCATATATGTTTGATTCCCGGCAGATGTGGACCAGCACCTCCATTGCTTCGTACAGTTGCAGATACACTTTCGTTTCTTCCATCTTTTTAGCTCTTTCCTGCCTTCTCTGCATCAATTCAGAGTTCAGACTATATATCGAACAAAGGTTTCAAACCACAACGAGCATTGGTCTGGCCATTGGTTAGAGAACATCCTATACAGTCCCTGGTGGAAAACAGACAAACTATGGATTCAACGGGCTAAGACTCTGAGCAGACACACTGAAACCCAGTACAATACTGAGACCAATCATCACAAAGAACTCACCGTATCAGCTTCGACAAGAGACTCGAGCAGCTCCTGTTCCATACTTGGATTGGCCCGTCTCATCACTTTCCACCCATCCGTCAGAGAGATGGTCTTGAAATCCCCGATGACCATCCGGACACAGGCGAGCGCGAGGCGGGGCGTGTCACACAGCCTGGCAAGCTGCAGCATGTCTACCATGTTGTCAGGAGCGAGGAAGCCCCTCTCGAGTTGGTCGACGCAGACCGTCTTCAGAGACGGCACCGAGAAGACGTGGGAGAGTACAAGCAAATGCAGAGCGTGCTCCTTCATCTGTTCCTGCTCAAACCTTCACCAAACAAATAAATCAGCGCGTCTGTTTCTCACTGAAAGATGCACGCACACATCAAAAGTCATCAGAAGAAGAAGAAGAATCTGCACTGTCTTCATCAGCTTCAGTCACTGTAAATTGTTTGGGCTGAAATCTGATCTTTAGAGAATTAGAGGACAGTGAACTATCTAAACGAATGAGTAGATAGCATCCATACCGTGAATAGTAGAGAAATCTGATTGCCATAGTAGGTTCTACTTGAATATTAAAGAATTATAGGTTTAATGCAGTGGCCATAGTAGGTTCTACTTGAATATTAAAGAAGGCAATACGAAAGCAACTCTTATAGTTTCTGCCATAGCAAGAGCAATGCATGAAAACAAGCCCTACATATGCAGATTAATCAACTACAATTATGTAGCAAGGGTAAAAAACGGGTTCCAGCGACGGTTCTTGTTCATTTTATCTATTTGCCCAGATTTGAACAAGACGTTACATCAAACAAGGTGGGCAATGACACAAAATGTGCACTGCACTTAGCATAAAGATTGTCATCATATTAGGGGACTGAGAACCCAATGTATGCTAAAAATCATTTGTATGCCTGCCTGCATTCAAAATGCTTCACAAATTGTACTATACAGGATTCCTGACAGCTGGGTTGTTGTGGCTCTAAGCCAAGCTCAGACCAAAAAGGAAAGATGCTACATGATATTTCGAAGAAGAAAAACACAGTAGCAAGTAGCAATTATTTCCTAATGAAATGTCTTCTTTCTTAATGAAATATTGGAAGCGTGATAGGAATCTTTACAAATACATAGGTCAGTTAAATGAATATAAAAATAATAAGATTAAGAGACTTGTCTTGGAAAAACTATGGGGGGATATATGTGTGCAAAGTGACACTTGTGACTGGAGAAATTATGCAACCGTAAACATCAATTTACCAATCCCTTCATCACAGATCCACATTATTCAATGAATAAATAAGGGTGACATGATCTGAAGTACTTAATGTGTAATAGAACCAATGCACAGGCATAAACTCGGTTCAAGTTAATCAATAGCATTCTGACAGACTTGTAAAATACTGCAAAAATAGGAGCAGTAATGAATAAGTAAATCTAAGAATCTAAGATGTTGTATGTTGATTACATTGAACACCAACAATATATGCGGCTGGTTTTCTCTGAAAAAAAAGAGGAACGAATAATATGTGCAGCTTGGGCGATCAGAGATGCATCATGCCGATGAGAGGCAGCAGCCACACGGCTCGACGATGCTCACAGGCCAGGGGCAGCAGCCACACGGCAGATGCCTGCTACAACTTTCGTGCTCAAAAGACGCTAGATCTGGATGCGTAGTTTCTGCAAGAAGTAAGCATTTGGCCTAAATATAGACGCCAGATCTAGATGCACTACGATTTGAATGAAAAACAAAAGAGCAAACAAGAGTGTGACCAGAGGGAGAACGCAGCGGAGAGAAGAGGCAAGGAGACAATGGAGAAGGCAAGGAGATGATGGAGTAGTGCTCAAACCCTAGACCGTGGCGGTGGATGAGGACAACGGCGAAGGGCGTAGTCGCGACCGAGGCAGCCGTGGCGGTGGATGACGACGGTGGCGGCGGATGAGGACCTCGCGCCGCCTTCTCTTCGCCCGTGGGAAAGTTGCCCGACCTCAGTTGGTCGGGAGCGGTACCCTGGGTAATCTGATCAGGTCGGGGAGAGCTCTGGCCCGCGCGGAGAGGCTTCCAAATGGACCGAAAAAAATTCCACGACGTCTATCTCCACGCGGGCTTCGTGCCCCTGGAAAATGCCAGTTCCGCCCCGGGAAACAGGCCTGCCAAACTAGCCCTAAGATTTCCAGATAGACGATCGTCTTGAGTGAGAGATGAAGGAGAGATATCTAAGATGTCACGACGTGAACCATCTGGAGAAGAAGCTCACATGTTCGATCGTAGAGGACGCTACGATCCATCGATTCTGTTACTGGCCGAACATAGAAATAAGGAGTTTGCAGAGCACCCCGTGTGGATATGAGGAGTTTATAAAAAGTTAGTTTACAAAATGATGATTTAGGTCTGTTGTGTGACACATTAATGATCGGGTCACATGTGGGTCCATTTTACTATATATATCAAGCTGTAGAGATACGTTTTACATTTTATATCATATTTATCATCAAACTAAGCCAAATTCACTATCTATTACGTTTTTTCACAATACATCTTATTAGAAATATCATACAAAGGCGTTTCATATTTAGAAGTGTCTCGATACTCACTAAAATCTAAGACAGTTCTTATAGTCTAGACGACTCTAATAATATCTTTATTTGAGATGGTTTCATATACAAAAGTGTCTAATATACTGACCAAAATCTAAGACAATTCTTGCAATCTTAATGACTCAAAAGTTATATTTATTTGAGACGATTCTCAATAACAATCCGTCTTAAATTAATATAGGACATTTCTTAAGATGTAACTGTCTCAAAACACCTCTTTTATTTAAGACGGATCACCAACAAACCGTCTTACCTTACTCATCACCATATGATAAAAGACGCTTCTATAAAATACACTGATATCTGTCTTAAAATGTGTGTCTTAAATAAGCATATTTCTAGTAGTGAAAGTGCATTCCATTTTCAACAATTTCCCAGATGCTAGGATGGAGAGAAAATAAATGACTACGCATTTTATGACTCCAGAAAGAATAGTCTTCTCCATCAAAGTGGGGGGGGGGTTTCCCAAGTGGAATTGATAGCAATTGAGTATTAGAATTGTATGGAATACATGAATAATCAAATGAATAGTTTTGATTAACCATTTTCTTCTTTGACGAGGAGTCGTCGTCGTCATGTGGTGAAGAAGACGAGGCATCGCTGTCGTAGTAGATGATTTTCTTGATGCGCCTCTTCTTCTTCCCGTCTCTTTTCTTTTGACTCGAGCCTGAGTCGGTAGGCTTGTAATCTCTTGGCTCGTTGAAGACGGACTCCTTTTCCTTGTCGTTGACCAACATCCCCTTTCCCTTAGGATCCATCTCTTCGGGCGGTTAGTCCCTTAAGTGAAGAGTATGACTCTAATACCAATTGAGAGCACCTAGAGGGGGGGGTGAATAGGTGATCCTATAAAATTAAACACTAAATAGCCACAAAACTTAGTTATAGAAGTGTTAGTGCGACTAAGTAGTTTTGAGGCGAGTTCTTGTGGACAAAACAATCACAGAGAAAGCAATCACAAGAGACACATGATTTTATCCCGTGGTTCGGCCAAGTAACACTTGCCTACTTCCACGTTGTGGTGTCCCAATGGACGAGGGTTGCACTCAACCCCTTTCAAGTGATCCAATGATCAACTTGAATACCACGAATTTCTTCCTTATAGTCTTTCTCCCGTTTGCGAGGAATCTCCACAAGTTGAAGCCTCTCGCCCTTACAATAAAGATCACAAAGAAGGCACAAGAGTAAGGCTAGGAGAGCAACACACACAACACACAAATCCGCAGCACACACACGCACACAAGCCAAGACTTGAGCTTGAAACATAGCACAGAGAGTTCACAACTCGAACGGAGCTCAAATCACTAACACAATCGATCAAATGCGCGGAGGCGGAGTGTGAGAGTCTTAGAATGCTTAGTGAATGCTTAGGTTACTCCTCCATACGCCTAGGGGTCCCTTTTATAGCCCCAAGGCAGCTAGGAGTCGTTGGAGACAATCTTGGAAGGCAATTCCAGCCTTCTATCGAGTGGCGCACCGGACAGTCCGGTGCACCACCGGACAACCACTGTACCCTGTCCGGTGAGCGATTTCCTTCCAAATCGGGCACAGTCGACCGTTGCAGCTCCGGGCCCATTGGCGCACCGAACAGTCCGGTGCCTCGTGCCGACCGTTGGAGCTGCCACGCGTCGCCCACAGATTTCGCGGCCGACCGTTGGCGCTGGCGACCGTTGGCTCACCGGACAGTCCAGTGAATTATAGCCACGTCGCCTTTTCCATATCCCAAGAGCGACGAGTTCGCCGCGGATGACTCACCGTCGTCAACTCCCGAGAGCGGCCTTTTCACCGGAGACCAGCCTTGTGCACCGGACACTGTCCGGTGTGCCAGTTCGAGATGAAGTTTGGCTGCTCACAGCCAAGTCTTTTGCAATCCGATTCCTCTCTTTTCGGCACTGTTTCTAGCACTTAGACACACAATGTTAGTTCACAAAAACAATGTACTAAGTCTAGAAACGTACCTTTTACTTTGATTTGCACTTTTCACACATTTAGCACATTAGTACTCAAATAATGTGTTGGGCATCTAATCACCAAAATACTTATAGAAATTGCCCAAGGGCACATTTCCCTTTCAATACCCCACCAAGATCATCGATACCATGACTTGAGTTACTAGAAACAAAGTGGTCAAGATGTGCAAAGTGCAATGGAGCCATCGCATAGAGGAGGAAGCTACCTGGGAGAGAGAAGATGAATCGCAAGCCAAATTTCCTCACCTTTTTCCTAGCTCGCTGTAATCTCAAGATTGAGATTATTTTTAAGGATGGTAGGATTTGTAAACCCTGATACGAGAGTCTCAAGACTTGAGACATTCAAAAATAATGATAATAATAGTAATAGAGATTACTTTGATTATGTGTATTACTATTGAAGCATATTTCTATTATTAAAAAACATGTTATATAAATATGTGAAATTTTGCATCATGCTGAAGTTTATTTGCTTGTGCACTTATTTGGGAGGTTTAATGAAGTTTGAACCATAGTTGGATTTGACAATTGGAAATTGAAACCTAGAAAGAATTTGATTAAGTAAATTATCTTCCCATAAGTAAACAATATGAAGTAAAATAAATAATATTAAAGTAACAGTAAGAGTTACATTTATAGGGGAAATTGTTTGCGCATATTAGATATGAAATTCAAAAATGAAATTCGAATTTGGCTTGAATTTTGGAAAATGAAAAGAAAATAGATATCAGAAAAAGGAAAAAAAGAGACGGAACCTGCGCTTGGGCCAAATTTAACTTAGCTGGCCCAGTCCCCTCACCTCACACAGGCCCATCTCTATCTCATCGCCACCCGCACAACCCACTTAACCCCGTTGCCAGCCTATTCACATCGGCGTGCCGACAGGCGAGCCATGGGTGTCAGCCCTCCTCAACGCGCATGCGGTCACCGACGGTCGGGCCCCTCTTTTGTCACACCCGGTTTTGGAAGGCAAACCGAATGCACACCATGTACGTGCCAGGATCAGAAAATCACGTGCACAACAATTACATAATTGGACATCATCACACATTGCTCAAAATAAATAGCGGAAAAGGTACTTTATTACATCAAGATGTCCAAGACATCCACAAAGTCATTAACATAACATTGTCATTAATATTATCAAAGTGCGGAAAAGTGAACGTAGCAGATACGACCTTCACATGCAGCTGACTGGGCCTACGACAACCAGCCTCGACAAAGCAAGTACTATGCCCAGACTCCATTGATGGCCCTACGGCGAAGCCGACTACACCTCAAGTTCCTCTAATTAATCAGCTAAGGGCATCCCATTCCACCCTCATAGTTGTACTATTATCCCGGGTGGTCACTCAAAAAGCAGGTCCTTATGAAGAGGTACTTAGGAAATAGCCTAAGTCCCCTAAAGTATCACAAGATCATCATCGGGATAACATCATCGTATCATAAATATTCACATCATGTTCGTTGATTGAGGTAAAGCAATAGTATAAAGCTAACCATAATAACCCAAAAGGTAAACAAGGATAAGGTAAATACAGACTAGTCAATCCTTAGGTTTCAATGAAGTAATGCGGGGCGGTGAATTATAAAGTAAGTAGGACATAATAGGTCAGAGGACACTTGCCTTCACCAGGTTATTGCTCAGGAAGATCTTCGGCAATACACTCATGAACCATGGGCTGCTCGTTGTCTATGCAAAGCGATCATGAATTCAACACCAAACATGTACAAGCAAGTAGACACTAATTCAAAAGAAAGTAACAAACAAAAAAAGCGAAACCTAGGGTCTAGGGTGGACTAATACATCGGTTCGTGGTTCTCTATGTACTGTCTATCTTGGGGATCACATAACTTAAATGCATTTATCTTAATGGATTACCAACACTATACCAGGGGTGGTTTTCTTACAATATTAAACTCACAAGGTTAATCATCTAATGACTATTAGGGTTTCCCTTTTATTTAAATAAATCATCACTTACACTAACCTATTGTCTAGGCATAAAATTAAGACATGTAGATAGTAAAATGTTATAATTTAAACAGGTAGAGAATAATCTTATGAACATCTTGCAATTTGAATCACTCAATTTAGAGTTCATATGCAAAAGATATGAAATAAACAATTTTTGGAATTTAAAATACAAAATTAGGTCTAAATCTACGATTAAACAAAAGGCTAGGGGTCTTTCCGCAAGAATACAGAGACTTGCTTGCGAAACCTAGGGACAACATGTTGAATCTTAGAAAGTCGATGGTTTCTTTAACAAAAAGACCATGCGAAGGGGTATCGTGGTTCCTCGTCCGTCAGATCCACGGTCAACGACCAGGATTAGATCTGGCGGGCAGGAGCGTGGACGCGAGCACCTGACAGGTGGACTCAGGGTGGGTTGAGGCACTGACACGCAGGACCCACGGGTCAGCGGTGTGCTGAGGGTGTGGGGCGAGCTGGCCACTAGATCTCAGATTGACGGCTCTAGTTCCACGAACCGTGCGAACCGTTATCCGCACATCTGGGCCGTCAGATTGAGGCTGGACGGTTAAGATTAGGGCGCAAGGGGGCTTCACCTTCTCCGGTCAGCCAGGGGCGGCACTATTCACACCCGCGGCGGTGCAACTACCGGAAACGAGGTAGACCGGGGTTTTTAGGGGCGCTGGGTTGGTCTGGATAGCCAGAGAGGTTGGGGAGGACTCGATGATCCCTGTGGCGAGGCAAGGGTTGTAGGAACGGGACTGAGACAGGCAGACGACAGAGGAGGAGTTTGATGTTGTGAGCATAAGCATAAGCAAGGAGAATTCGAATAGCTTCTAATCTTGCTACGGAAGCAAATGTCTCACCGAAATCCAATTCTTCTACTTGAGTATAACCTTGTGCCACTAGTCTTGCCTTGTTTCATACTACCAAACCATCTTCATTATGCTTGTTTTGAAATACCCATTTGGTATCAATAACATTGTGGTTCTTTGGTCTCTCAACAAGCTCCCAAACTTCATTACGAGTAAAGTTATTTAATTCCTCATGTGTTGCATTTACCCAATCAACATCAAGTAGAGCTTCATCTACATGGTTAGGTTCAATACAAGATACAAAAGAGAAATGTTCACAAAATGAAGCAATACGAGAGCGAATTTGGACACCCTTACTTATATCACCCGCAATTTGATTTATCGGGTGATCCTTTACAATTGAATGATGAATTCTTGAAGTAAATTGAGAATTACTAGTTGAATCTTGAGAAGGGACCAATTGACTTGAGATATTTTGAACATGATCATTCTCAACTTCATCATTTTGTTGGCTTTGGTGGGTTTCCTCATTTAGAGTCGAAGAGGATGGAATGACAACCACACTATCATCATCATCATCATCATCTTCTTCCTTTGGCTTTATTTCACCAATAGCCGTAGTTTTCGTAGCATTTCTCAATTGAATTCCACCAACATCATCAAAGTTCTCATTTTCATCTTGAGATCCATTTGTTTCATTAAACTCAACATCATATGCTTCTTCAATAATGCCATGAGTTTTGTTGAAAACTCTATATGCCTTACTATTTGATGAATACCCAAGGAGAAAACCCTCATCACATTTCTTCTCAAATTTATAGAGTCGACTACGTTTCCTCAAAATATAACATTTGAAACCGAACACATTAAAATAAGAAATATTTGGCTTTCTACCAATAAGCAATTCAAAAGGATTCTTCTTTAAGAGCTTGTGACAATATAATCTATTTGATGCATGACAAGCTGTGTTTATGGCTTCTACCCAATAAGAGTCTGACACATTATATTCTGCTAGCATAGACCTAGCCGTATCAATCAGAGTCATATTCTTCCTTTCAACAATTCCATTTTGTTCCGGTGTGTACTTGGAAGAAAATTCATGTTTTATACCCTTGTCATCACAATATTCATCAATTCTATCATTTTTGAATTCTGACCCATTGTCACTTCTAACTTTCTTGATATCAAATTCAAATTGATTTTGAGCTAATATAGCAAATGGCTTAAATGTTTCAAACACATTTGATTTATCCCAAAGAAAATAGACCCAAGTAAACTAGAATAATCATCCACAATTACAAGGCAATAAGAATTACCACCAATACTCACAAAAGATGTTGGTCCCAATGATTTCCTCCCGCCTTGTAATTTACCTGCAAAAGGAAATCAATCTCTTTTAGGTACCCAAACTTGTTTGGGTCCTTGGATGTTAGTGACCAAGGTCTTTGGCACCCAAATGGATTTCTTTTTGCTACCAACAATTGAAGTGCCAACAAACTTAGCATGAACACCTTTTGCATTATGTGAAAGAACATAGCAATGCTCAAAACAAGATGAGGATACATTATTGAACTTAGGACAATTCTTTTTGACATGTCCCTTCTTGTGGCACTTGTGACACACTATCACATTCTTTCACAAACATGGTCTTTTGCTTCACAAAAGCATTTTTTCCTTTCTTAGGAACATACCCAAGACCCTCACAATTAAGTGAGAACCGTTGACTTCCCAATATAAAATCCAACTTAGCCTTTCCACCATAGGCTTTCTCTAAGTCATGAGTTAGAGCATTTACTTTCCCTACTAAGGCTTCATTCTCAACAATGATTTGTGATTCAACACAAGCAAGATTATCATTCACAAGAGAAATTTTGCATTTATCACAAATAAAACTAGTAGGTTGTGGTTCACTTGTAGAAATATCAAGTAAGTCACAATTGATTCCAACAACCTCGGTGACCACCACAACTTCATGCACAAGAGATGAGTTTTGAGCCTCCACAAGCTTCTCACAACTCTATTTTAGATTGTTGTGGGAGGTCTTGAGCTCCTCAAAAGACACTTGAAGGTTTTTGTATAATTCCTTCAAGGTCCTAAACTTTTCCTTTTATTTGTGCATGTAGTCATCGGCCTCACCCAACATTCTAACAAGATCTCATATGAATATCCATCATCATCAAGATCATCAAGATCATCATCATCTTCTACATCATTTAAATCGGTTATGATTTTTACCTTAGCATCACATTTTGCCATGAGACAATGAGGAGATGAGAAAAGTGAAGGAGCCTCCTTGATAGCGATTCTAGCATTTAGTTTGGATGAGGAATCTGTAACACCCTAGGTGTTACTTAGAGTTTTCCACCCAAGGTTACACAAGTAAGCCCATCATCACATGTGACTTAAGTTGGGAAAGTACACCAAACTTGGAACTCAAAGATCCTAAGTAAGTGCAACCCATCTTAGATGTCATGCCTTAACTTATCATGCACATATAATGGGGAGAATTGTCCAAACCCTAATTCAAACCCCTTTGGACAAGTGGAGCACTAGAAGTAAGTATGAACAAAAGGGTATGAAAACCACATGATCATGACTTGGGCCAATTATAAAAGATGTAGTACACTTAATACCCTACAAATAATAGTAAGAAAGTAATCCAAAAAGGTTTCAGAAAAACCCCAAAAGGTTCACCAAAGGGTTGAGCACAAAAGAAAAATCAAAATTTTTCTAAGTCCAAAAGCAACCCTTGGCCAAAGATCAAACATGTTCACCCTCATTCAAACTTCAAAACCATTTGACCCAATTGACAAACTGGCGCCAAAATACCTCTAGAATACCCTGGAGAAAGTTGAACCCCACCCTAAGTCGTTTGACACGACTTGGCATAGCTTTTGTCCCGGTTTGGACAGCTAGGACAGAGGCAACTTCTCACCCCTATATCTCCCTACCTCGACCGTATCTTGGCTTGGGACTCACATCAAAAAGGTAGGATATGGTGCAGGGAAGAGACCGTACACAGTGGTTTTGCCAAGATCTGCACGCTAAGGTGCTCAAATCGGCCGTTTAACCATGGCAGAAGCAAGCACACACGTGTTCGACGCGGACTAACACTCGGGGGCGCGCTCAGAGCACGCCCGTGCGCGAACCCCCGCGCGCCCGCGGCCGCCCGTGACCACGCCCGCACCACGGCTATAAAGCTCGCCCCAGTGCCCGACTATCTTCCCCGTTGCATCCTCTGTCCCGCGCCGAACTCCCCGGAGCTCGCCCATAGCTCCGGCGACCTCTCCGCGACCCGCAAGAGCCGCCCAAGGACAACCACCGTGGCCGAACCGTTTCCTGCCCTCCTCCGCTTGATCCAAGCCCCTAGGTAGCTTCCCTAGGAGGTTGTGAAGCTTTCCAGAGCTTGAACCAAGGATCCCCGCCACCGGAAAGGCGCAATCACGCTCGCCGGAGTTCGGAACCCCGCCGGCGCACGTGGACCGGGTGAGTCTCTGCGCCATTTTCCGATTCACTGCACACATAGCCTCTACGTCATCCCGTGGAGCTCATCGTGCCATTTAATTGAACTAGATCGCCGTGGTTAGGACAGAGCTCTCGCTGTCGACGAGTTCACCCGCCTGCACGCGTGGACCGGTCGATTCCGGCCACCCCCGTCGTCGAGCCGTACCTCGCTGTGACCGCCAGGACCTCCCGAAGCCATCCCCGCCCCTCACCGGACCTCTCTCGTCGCCGGTAAGCTGCGCCACCCTATTCCTTTCCGCGGTTACTGTTTACATAAGGGGAGGGACCTCGAGGGAGAAGATGAAAAGGCCAAGGGGTTTTGTGCGCTGTCAGCGACTCAGGGGAATAGTAGCTGTAACACCCCCGGTGTTACTATAACTAAAACTTGAGCATGACATCATAAGCATTAGCATTGCATATGTTTGATACACCTAGAGTGCATTCACTAGGTAAAAATTTTAAACAAGCTGTATTGTTTTAGTGTTTTGCAAATAGAACCCTGGATAGGAAACTTAACCCTAAATAGGGATTATGGGGGTAAAAATTAACCCAAGTTGAGAAAACCTAAAGGCTTTAGGGAAAGAGTCATATAATATCCCCAAAAATAAAGTTGAATCACATTTATACCCCTGGGATACCAGAAACCCTAATTGGAACCCTGGAAAACCCTAAAACTAAACCCTAGGGGCCTATGTGCAAAATTTGTCCACTTTTGGACTAAAGTGCAAAAACCAAGTCAAATAAGTTTCTTAAGTCCTTTGG
This sequence comes from Zea mays, assembly GCF_902167145.1. Lineage (NCBI taxonomy): Eukaryota > Viridiplantae > Streptophyta > Magnoliopsida > Poales > Poaceae > Zea > Zea mays. The sequence goes on along the minus strand of NC_050103.1, from coordinate 66,876,094 downwards.
TTCACAAATGTATGGACTTGTAAGCCAAATATTGGATTTTGGACTTAAATGCAAAATGGACCTCAATTAAGTTCTATTCTAAGTCTGAAATTTCAGAGTTTTGGCTCAACTTTGGAGCCTTGTAACTTTCAAACTATAGGGTTTTTGCCCTAGGACACCACATCAAAATTGTAGCCCAATTATAGGAGCATAACTTTGCTTAAGAGTGTGAGCAGAGTTGTTAAGAAAATATTGGAGATAATTAAGCCTAAAGATTGGCTGTCATGCTGATTCAGTCTGAAATTCAGATATTCAGTGTAGCAGAGCCAACTTTGAGTATGAATTCAACCTTGATTTTGTACTCAAATGTGTTCAAGCCCTATAGTCGAATTGTAGTTGGTTTGTAACTCTGCAACTTTGGTACAGAGGTTTGATGAAGTTTACATGCAAATTTTAGAGAAAGTGTGACCTAAACATGGGCTGTCAGGCAACTGAATGGGGGGATCGCCATGGTATAGTAGTTCGAGTGGATCAGGATGCCAGCATCGCGTGCTTGCCGCCGGTGACCCTCCCCCGCGCAAGGATTCGCGCCGCCGCATTAAGATTAACGTTCGCTGGCAACCGGATAACGCTGCGTGGTAAAAAGATCGTCGTCACCGTCGAGCTGGAAGCCACCCCGGTCAGCCGTAATACTTTCCCCCTTTTGCTCACCGCCGTAGATAAGGCCGCTCACCGTCGTCGTGCCATCTCTGTGCTCGCCGCGTGTCCGAGCCTTTCCACGGCACCGCCGTGATTCCCTACTGTCGTCCCATCATCGTCGATGAGCTCGCCACGGCTGGGGACACGTAACCACGACACTAGACCTCTTCCTTATCTCCGACCGCCATACATCACCGTTAAAATTCCCGGCCACTGTCAAAGCTGCCTATAAATTGGAGCCTCGGCCAGTGCCGCTAGGTAATTGTACGTCCAGAGAACCCACGCGTAGCTCCGATTACTCCCCACAGCTCTCCAATTTCACGTTCGCCCCAAATCTGTTCTCCGCCACCCGAAGCCCAACCTCACCGCGGCCAGCCGTACTCCGGTCAGTCCAACCCTCCCTCTCCCTCGTTTAAGCATTCTCACATGTCTACGATGCTTGCTGACCCATCCAATTGGACTAGGGGTCCACTAACCGTCGGGAACGCATGGATCTTTGGTTCATCCGCGCGCTCACCGTGGCCAGACCACATTAGTTCACCATTTGTGCAATTAACTTAGGGGAATCAATGGTTGGGGCGTGAATTCGGTTTCGACCGAAGTAGAGCATCAGTCCTTAGGTAAATCGGCCGGTGCAGGTGCTCACCGGAGCCTCCCTGCGCCCACCGCCGTCGTGGACTTTCCCCTGTGAAGAAATGAAAACCGAAGGGCCTTTCTGTAATCTGTCAGCGACACATGAGAATAGTATCTGAATCCGTTCGCAGTTAAACAGAAACGCGAGGGTCCCTGTGCAAAGTCGCCAGCGCGCGCGGGCGCGGGCGCTTTTCCCTCTGGACTAGGCCGACTGGGCTGAAACCAGCCCATTACTGTTGAAGCCTTTTCCTTTTTCTTTTTCAGCAGAGCTTTGGAAATATGTTAAAAATTGTAGAAAAATCCTAAAATTGTGAAACCAATTTTCCTAGGCTTGTTATTTTCCTAGAAATTAATAAAAATAGTTTTGTGATTTTTAGTGGAAATAAGAAATTTTAGGGCATTTAAAGTAGTTAAAAGTATTAGTTATGGATTTTTAGAAAATAATTGGTAAGTCCAAAAATGCCCAAACTTTTTATGGGAACTTAAAAGCAATATTTAGAAGCCTTGGGTAGAGTTTGAATTGATTTGGACCATGTTTGATAACTAGAACCCAAAACACCCCCCTGCCCTATGAACTCCTTTACAGACTCCGGAAACCCTAAGTTCTCGAAGTTCCGTGAAGGAAAGTTATATTCAAGACTTAGATGATAAATCTTTATTATCTTCGCACTCTCATGCGCATTACATGGCATTCATACTTATATATGTATATATATGATTATGTTAGAACGCGAAGAAGAAGTGGAAGTCACCGAAGAAAGGACACCACCACCCTCGGATTCTCAAGCAGGCAACTGCTTCTACTTTGATATTTGTGGATCCGAGCCAGACTCACCTGTTTACGAAGGCAAGCCCCGGTGCATGCAACCCCTTTCCTTGTGTTTTTAAATAATTTTCACACACTTTAAGTCTAGTGAAATGTGCATTAGGTTTATAGGAATTGCTTGAAACCCTTTGATGCATTGCTTTCCTTGATATCCATACCTTTATAGATACTTCTGTGAAGTATCAAAATATGATTTACAAAAATGCTTAGTCTTGCTTAGATCTTGTGGATAGAGGTTGTCCTTAGCCTAGCTCGAGAAAGGATGGCTTCTACCTGCAAGAATATTTTCATTTGGAGCAATGGTGGGATCTTACTGCAAAGTTCCCTGTGATTTTCTTTTCATCCTAAGGAACAGAAACAATCCTAAGGATGGAAATACTTAAATTGAGACTTGGGTTAGGAATAGGTGATGTTCTACCCAGGTTGATTAAGGATTGATGCGTATGTAGGCGTGCTGACCGAGGACCCTTTAACTGGTCACATGCCTCGTCATGGGTAAGCCTTGCCTCGGGCAGACTAATGCCAGAATAAGATAACACGGAATGGGCGTGGAGCGGTGGCGAGAGTAGCATGTACCCTCCGTGGCAAGAGGCTGGACGGTGGTGTATCTGTGCTCTCGGTTCGCGTGAACCTGATCTGGTCTTAAGGACCCCGGTGGCGGGTTGACATATGCAAGGGTTAAGTGCTACATATGTCGTGTGATCGGAGATCCTCAGCTGAGTATAATCGATTCGGATCGCCGTACCTTCGCGGTTATGAAGACTTGGTCACTTCCCTGCAACCTAAGTCAGGATGTGAACATTATGGATAAAAATGATGTTGTATTGATGAGATGGTGAAATTAGACTAGATGCAAATAGAGTCTATTAATACTTAATATGGCATTAAAAGATTGAAAGTAAGGACTCACTTTAGTAAGCTTCTTCTGCAAAAATATAAGTTGATTTTTGCTAAAGCCTCTCCTTGACTCCTATTTATCCAGCATACCCTTGAGAGTCTTTTCCTTAGTCGGGTAAGACTTGCTGAGTAATTCCATACTCAGGGTTTATCCCTTCGTTGTTTTTAGGTGAGGAAGTAGCAGATTTCCGTTGCTTCTGTGCTAAGGTGGTTCCCCATGAGGAAAAACAAGAGTGAAGATGCAGGAGGACATGGTCCTCCATAAGGAAAACTTTTATGAAAAACTTATCAGGAGGAGTTTGTGCCTCCCTTGGTATGTGTAATAATGCTACTCAGCACTCGCTTATATTTCTGGTCTATAATAAACAACCTGATCTTACTTTTTAATAAATGTAAGTTATGTAATCGCTTCCGCATTTCTTTATCTCCGATGTTCTGTAATGTCTGCAAGACGGGTGAGACGTTCCTGGAAAGGTAAGGAAAGATACCGAACTTGTCAAGTAGTTCAGGGGCACCTACAGGGTTGTCTAAGGTCCGTTGGACAAGGACAACTGTAGGTGGGCCTAATTACTTGAGAGGTTCCGTCACAGCTGGTATCGGAGCGTAGCTCTTCTTTGCAGATATTATGAGGCATCTTCAAAAGGATTTTCTAAAAGTCTTACCTTAAAACTCTTTTCTCTTCTTACCTAAGTATTCTGAAGAGTCTATCTTAAAGACCAGATAGGAAGAGTGTAATGTATAGAAGGTTGAATCAACTAAGGTTGATTCTGTACTTACACATGCATCATGCTAAGAATTATACTAATAACATTTTCCCCCTTAGAAAGATGCCGCCACGCACAAGCCTAACGGCGCGCAAGTCAACTGGACCAATCGGTGTGCCCTCACATCAACTGGCCCCTTGACATGAGAACAGTAGCAGCGGGAGTAATGACCCAATAGGAGATCTTGAAGCCCGAGTAAGCCGACTTCAAGCAGAGCTGCAACATAGGACCAACGCTTGGGTTGCGGACGGAGATAGAATAAATGAACTAAGAAGAGACATCCGTCACCTGCGGGATTAGCTTGCTGATCGGGACTTAGCTCTTGACTGGGCAGTACAGTCCCGTTTGCTGGCATGTGCTAAGGAAGCAAGGGCTCAGGCCCGAATCAAGGAACTTAGCTCAACTGTCGACGACCTGCAGGTCTATTGCAATACGTTACATGAGGAAGTCCATGTAATGTATTCGCAATTACACCCTAGTGCACCTGCGCACCCTGCTGAGGCGGAAGCCGGACCCTCCCACGTTGCAGGACACGCGCTGGGCGGGGAGTTAGACCTTTTTGAGCCCCCTCCTTCCATGAGGTTGGTTGACGTATGGACTCCCACACCTGACGACGAGGCCGCTAAGAGCAATGGGAAGCAGGACTAGTGGTTGTAGAAGTAGTGTAGTGTATTGTAGGTTGTACTGGTGTATAATAGGTAATGCTATTGTATACTAGGTATTGTACCCTGTTGTAAGAGTCTTGAGTCTGTAACATTACTTTTGGTAATGTAAAATGGAGTGGCTTTTTCTTTGGCATATCATATTGTTTTCAAATGTTGTTGCCACAGATGCCTTCCAAGACTCGAGCTCAGGACGGAGCTGGTACCTCTCGGGGAGGGGAATCTACACCCAATCCACCTCCTGTTCCTCCAACTTTGGCTGAGGCAATTGCTGCCTTAGTAAACGCAACTGCTGACAACACCCGCTTTCTGAGAGAAATGGCGGGCCAATAGTTCCAGCAGCCTGGTGGGCGGGGCTATCAACAAGGCCCCCGCGAAACTTCTTATCTGGACTTCTCGGAAACCCGTCCACCACTATTTGTGAAAGCTGAAGATCCACTGGAAGCCGATGAATGGATACAGGTTATTGAGCAAAAATTTGGTCTTTTGCGCTATTCAGAGACACAGAAGCCATTATTCGCAGCACAACAACTACGCGGACCTGCCAGTACTTGGTGGGGTAATTTTGTGGCCGTTCAGCCGGCCAATCATCAAGTAACCTGGGAGGAATTCAAAGTGGCATTCCGTGAGCATTATATACCCGAAGGCGTTCTGCATATGAAGCAAGAAGAGTTCATGAAGCTAAAACAAGGAGGAGATACTGTCAATCAGTATCTCAACAAGTTCAATCATCTATCACAATATGCAATCGATCAGGTGAACACTGATCTGAAAAAGAGAAACTGCTTCATGAGAGGATTAAACGTTCGATTGCAGAGAAAAATGGCCGCCTGCATAGATCTCACGTTTGGAAAGGCTGTCAGCACAGCCCTATCTGTTGAAGCAAAATATGCAGGTTCCGGAAAGAACAAGGGATTTGGCGGTGAAAAGTCTAATCAGGGCCAGGCAAAAAGGCAACGGTTTGTTCTCCGGCCTTCTAACCAGACTCCTCCACGTGCACCATCCTTCCCTTTCAAGCAGCCGATAATTATTCGTCCCAACAAAGCCCCCACTGCCCCAAGTGTCACACCCGGTTTTAAAGGACAAAGCCGGGTGCATCTCATACATGCGCCAAGAGGACAACATATATAATAACAGAGTGTATAGAGATAAATGTCATAAAACATCAGAGTATTTATTACATAGCGGAAGACTTATTACAAAATAAAGATAAATATAAAACGAACTAAGGATCGTTGGCGCCAATGTCGACTGAGAAACGCCACCTAGATCAGATCGAACTCCTTAGTGTTAGGCGGCTCCTCCTGAACCACCTGATCTTCTCCTGTGGGGGGGGTGTGAGACAGCAAGAGTGAGCTCACATACGTTCATAGCTCAACAAGTCGTGGGGAATAATGTGGCATGAACTCACCAAAGGTGGGAGTTCATGTAGTGTAAGGCTGATCAATGAAATAAAGGCTGAGGCTGAGCATTGCTTTTATAAGTTGGTCAAACTTTTATTAGCAATTACTAAGTGTAAGTAAATACCAAACCTTAATGATAATAAAGAACAGTAATAGTGAAATAATCCCAAATGCGATGCAAATGTCAAATTGAATTTAAGTTCCATAATTAATCATGTGAGGGTCCGAGCCGCTCTTGACCGTGAGCACGGCTAGTATACCAGTTTTACACTCTGCAGAGGTTGCGCATCTTTACCCACAAGTCATGTTACCCATCTGCCAAGAGATGGCCAATCCCATACACCTCTACCGAGGAGGCGAGGCAGGGTAACACTACGAGGCCTTTACAAAGTTCCACTAGCTTCAGAAATCCCGCTACAGTTTATAGGAAGCTCCAGTGCAGGGTTCTTGCCTGACCGCCATCGCAGCAAAATCAACCCAAGGACCTCCCTACACTGACCACTCCCCTACTGCCCTTGCCCCTTTCGGGTAAGGAAGACCTCCACTAGCTTTCCTAGTTAATCAGCCAAGGGCGTCCCATTAAACCCTTGTGGTAGCACTGTTTTCCCGGGTGGTCGCTCCATGTTCCCATTAACATAATGATCTTAACATGAACATTAATAATAAAAAGATAATAAAAGTGTAGTAATTAATAGTGTATCTTCATACCCAAAACCACAATAAGCGATAGCAAGTACTACCCAAAAATATTCAGTGGCAAAACAAGGTATAAAGATAGCCAAAACTGGGGTAACCTATTGGGTCCCATCAAAATTAACCTATGCAGATCATTATAATTAATAAGAACATGGCTGGGAAAAAGTAAGTGATCAAGGGCACAACTTGCCTTCCACGAGCTCCTGCTCAGCAGTCTCTACTTGCTGAACCTCAGTTTCCTATGTAGCCTGCTCATCTACTCGCATCAACACAATACATACATAGTATAGCAAAAATTAACATCACATCAAACATGCACATATAATATACAATAATAAACTAGACATTAAAATATGATCACAGGAACTGGAATCATTAAATTTGGAGTTATATATTTTAAGTTATGGATTTTCTAAGGTTTTGTGCATTTAATACAAGATTAAGTGAAAGAATAATTTTAATGTGTTTGTCATGTCAGAACAGAGGCACTAATGGGTAGACAATATTATTACAAAAATTTAGGAACTGGAATGGACCAATTTGGAGTTCCTATGCATTTTCTATGAATTATACAAATTATATGAATTGTTTTTATATTAAAAACTCATTTTCTAATTCATTTCCCTGATTTTATAATTCTCTGGACGGAGCCTCATTTTCTGGAAAACGCAGGGGGGGTCTGGCGCAAGATTTCCACAGACTCAGAGCACCGACAGGGTGGACGGCGGGTTGAATTCTGCATAGTTCAGGGGCTTATTTGCAAAACTTCCAGGGCGAAGGGGGTACAGGCCAAATCTGGCCGTCCGATTTCACCCTACGGCCACGATTAGATCTAACATAACACAACCCGGAAGGCTTACACAAGCGTTGGATCTAAATCCTACGGCTTGGGTCTGTTCTCGCAACCATCCACCAGGTCCCTCCATTTCACATCCGACGATCACCAAGCCGCAAGGCCGAATCGGTATGCCAGATTTAATCGAGACTGTCGGTGGCTAGATTGACGGTACGCGTCCGTCCCCAATCTCGGGACACAGCACCCCTGCAGCGCCATAACCCCCACGGTCGCGCTCCTCTCCACGGCGGAGCTCCCACCGGCGACAACGAACTAGCGACCCGAGCATTAGCTACAACGTCGACCGAGCCTATACGAAGCGGGGAGTGAAAGCGAACTCGGAGGGAAGAGTCTCACTTACAATACCGATGGATGCGGCTCGGTCTGTGATGGTGCGCGGCACGGCGTCCTCCGGCGAGCAATTCGTTGCAGGTCAGCCACCGATTATGCTTGACAAGCTCCCGTACACCACCAGTGGACTTGAGGGAGCCACCCGGACCACCCAATTAGGCCCCAACAGTGGCCCGCATGCGGCACCACGGCAACGCCCCAATCGGATCTTCCTCCCCTCGCCAAATGAACAGGTGTGCCACAGCGCAGGTTCCCTGGTGTCTGGATTTGGGTTTACTAGGGGCGAAGGTCACTGCCCGAAGTGCATTGCGCCGACGAAATGGAGTTGTCTCTATGGCGGCGGCGAAATTTGGATTTGGTGAGCGGTGGTGAACTCCTTCCTTCACGGCGCGCGGTGCCGAGGTTTTAGATGCAGTGCGGGTCTCGTGCAGCAATTGGGGGATGGGGAGAAGAGACCACGGGCGCACTGCTTAATCATTGGCGCCCAGGTAGTCGCGGACACCGCGGCATAGACCCTGGCTGAACTCAACGGCCCCAGCGAGTCTCCAGGAGAGAGATTCGGTCCAGGCAAGTGAGACCCCATCAGCGGCAAGAGTAGAGGGGGCGAGTGGGGGGTTGTTGCGCCATCTGAGGCAAGGAAACGCGAGCTCGCGGATTAGGAGGCGGAGAGATCGACCGGTTGACCACGGGAATCACGCGCGAGCTATTAGGATGCAGCCGGGGTCTTCGGATGGTGGAAGATGAAGGCGCGCGCGGTGGCGGCTGGCCAGAGGGCCCCACCGGTCGGTGACGAAACCAGCACAAGCGCGTGCGTTTGCCACCATGACGCAGTGGTAGCCTGGGCCGTGGGCCACGCGGATGCAGTCAACTGGAAGTGGGCCAAGGGCAAGGGAGCAATCGGCCCAGCCGAAGTCTGTGCTCTTTTCTTTTCTTTTTATTTGAATCTCTAGTTTGAATTTGAATCCTTTTGTGGACTACACTTTTGAGTCAAGCATTCAAACTCAAATATGTATAAGAACAATATATATAATTTTTTTATACTTATTTTTATTCACCTAGTAATTTCTCTTCTTCTCTTCTTTTCTCAATTCTTTAATTTCCTTTAGAATTTAAATTCCACCTTGGATTTTTAACATATTTCTTTTTATGCACTCACAATAAAAATTCCAGCATGATGCATAATTTTAGTGTCATATAGTTTTATTAATTGTCTTTAAAAGGTGGTGTTCACATGTGGTGACAAATGGATGGATACACACATATAAATAAAGGAAAACACTTTTCTCCTTTTATATTATCTTCTACAAATTGGGTGTTACACCAAGTCAGCCGAGTGCCCCCGGCACTCGATTCCCTGCTTTGCCTAGCTCTTCAACCGGGTGTTTTAATTGTGGCAAGTCTGGACATTTCATCAAGGACTGCCCATATCCCAAGCAGAATCAAGCAAATGCTCAGCAAGGATCTGGGAAATCAGCTCAGCCCAAGGGAAATAATGTGGGGAAGAATACAAAGAAGACGGGGCGGATATACTATACTCAAGTGGCCACTACACCGGAAGGAGAACCAGTGATGATGGGTACGTTTCTCGTGGCCAGTCACCCTACAATTATTCTTTTTGATTCTGGTGCTTCGCATACGTTCATTAGCAAGAAATTTGTGGAGCAACATCACATTGCATGCCATGAATCAAAAGAGGGATTTAAAATACACTCACCTGGGGGACAAATCTTTACTAGAGAAGTGGCCTATCAAGTGCCCGTATCATTGGCCGGACGGGACTTTCCTACTAATATGATCGTCCTGAAAGGCCAAGACATAGATGTTATTTTGGGTATGAATTGGTTGGCCAAGCATAAAGCAACACTCAATACTGATCAAAGAACCATCAGGTTGAGTCATAATCAAGAAGAAATTCTTTTGCCCATCCCTATTCCAAACAAAACCACTGGCAGAGTTTATGAAGTCATGGTACCGGAAATCAAGGATATCCCGGTAGTATGTGAGTTCCCTGATGTCTTTCCCGAGGATTTGCCGGGATTGCCACCTGAACGGGATGTAGAGTTTGTAATAGAATTGAAGCCCGGTACGACTCCCATTTCTCAAAGATCGTACCGTATGCCTCCTAATGAATTGGCAGAGTTGAAGATTCAATTACAAGATCTCCTAGAGAAAGGATTTATCCTGCCAAGCTCATCGCCGTGGGGTTGTCCAGCCATATTCGTCAAAAAGAAGGATCAAACCTTACGAATGTGCGTGGATTATCGGCCCCTGAATGAGGTCACCATCAAAAACAAGTACCCTCTTCCAAGGATTGATATTCTATTTGATCAATTGACTGGAGCAAGGGTATTTTCAAAGATTGATCTCCGATCAGGCTATCACCAGATTCGTATTCGGCCCGAAGATATACCAAAGACCGCGTTCACTACGCGGTATGGGCTGTTTGAATATCTGGTAATGTCTTTTGGGTTAACAAATGCTCCGGCCCACTTCACATATTTGATGAACTCAGTATTTATGCCCGAGCTAGACAAGTTTGTGGTGGTCTTCATTGATGACATTTTGATATACTCCAAGAATGAAGAGGAGCACGCCCAACATTTACGAATCATGTTAACGCGCCTGAGGGAACATCAGTTGTATGCCAAGTTCAGCAAGTGCGCGTTTTGGCTGGAAGAAATTCAATTTCTGGGACATGTTCTATCTGCCAGAGGGATTGCAGTAGATCCCAGCAAAGTCAAGGACATTTTGGAGTGGAAACCCCAGACCACTGTTCATCAGGTCCGAAGTTTCCTTGGACTGGCGGGATATTACCGCAGATTTATACCATACTTTTCTAAACTTGTGAAGCCAATCACAAGTTTATTGAAGAATGATGCTAAATTCAATTGGTCTTCGAAGTGTGATGAAGCCTTTGAACAATTGAAGACATTGTTAACCACTGCTCCGGTATTGGCTCAACCGGACATCACCAAGCCTTTTGATGTATATTGTGATGCATCTGGCAGTGGACTCGGCTGTGTACTAATGCAAGAGGGCCGAGTAATTGCATATGCTTCACGGCAGTTGCGCCGACATGAGGAGCATTACCCAACTCATGATCTGGAACTAGCTGCTGTTGTTCATGCCCTGAAAATTTGGCGTCACTATCTGCTGGGAAATGTCTGTCATATCTATACAGATCATAAAAGCTTGAAGTACATCTTCACCCAGTCAGAATTGAATATGAGGCAAAGACGATGGCTTGAGCTTATTAAGGACTATGAACTGGAAATTCATTATCACCCAGGCAAAGCCAATGTTGTGGCAGATGCGCTAAGCCTTAAGGTTGCCTGTCATTGTCTTACGATGAAGACCTCTGACAACACTTTATGTCAAGAGATGGAGAAGCTAAACCTGGGAATGGTCCAACAAGGAACTTTGAATCAACTAAAGCTTGAGTCAGTCCTCTTGCGAAGGATAATTGATGCCCAAAAGGATAATGAGGGTATGAGACATATTCGTGAGAAATTAAGGGCTGGAAAAGCCAAATGTTTCAAAGAAGATGATCAAGGCATTGTATGGTTTAATAACCGCATAGTGGTGCCAAAGAATGAAGAGCTCCGCCAGCAAATTCTTGATGAAGCACATCTTAGCCGCTATTCTATTCATCCTGGAAGCACTAAGATGTACCAAGACTTGAAGCAACATTACTGGTGGACAAAGATGAAGATTGAAATTGCACGCTATGTGGCTAGATGTGACACCTGCAGACGTGTCAAGGCCATACATTTGAAAGCTGCCGGTCCATTACAGTCACTACCAATACCGACATGGAAATGGGAAGACATCAGTATGGACTTCATTGTGGGATTGCCCAGGACCGCAAAAGGGTATGACTCTATCTGGGTGATTATTGATCGAGTTACAAAGATTGCCCACTTCTTGCCTGTTAGGACAAAGTATACAGTGGCCACCTATGCAGCATTATACATTGCCCGTATTCTCAGTTTGCATGGTATTCCGAAGACTATAGTGTCGGATCGTGGACCTCAGTTTGTATCCAAATTCTGGGAAGAACTTCATAAATCCCTGGGTACTAAATTGCTCCACAGTTCGGCTTATCATCCTCAAACCAGTGGGCAGACTGAGAGGGTCAATCAAATACTCGAAGATATGCTGCGGGCATGTGTTCTGGACTTCTCACAAAAATGGGATGAAGGTTTGCCCTTAGCGGAGTTTTCATATAATAATAGCTATCAAGAAAGCATCAAGATGGCACCCTTTGAAGCTTTGTATGGACGACGATGTCGTACTCCGCTAAATTGGTCTGAACCAGGTGAAAGGTACTTCTTCAGGCCTGACCTGGTAAAAGAAACTGAAGACAAAGTTCAGAAAATAATACATAATATGAAGAAAGCCCAAACTCGTCAAAAGAGTTATGCAGACCGACGACGACAACCCTTATGCTTTCTCGTACGAGATTATGTCTACCTGAAAGTTTCACCAATGAAGGGTGTATCACGTTTCGGGATTAAAGGGAAGCTTGCACCCAGGTACATTGGTCACTTCACTATACTTGAGCAATGTGGACCAGTGGCATATCGACTCCAACTACCCGAAACATTGTCTGCTGTGCATAATGTGTTCCACGTGTCACAATTGAAGAAGTGTCTTCGGGTTCCTGATCGAACCGTTGAAGTGACAGATGTTGTCCTTGAACCGGACTTGACATACTCTGAGCACCCTATTCGAGTCTTGGATCAAAAGGACAGGGTTACCCGGAGAAAAACTCTCAAGTTTTATAAGATACAGTGGAACCAGCATTCCGAAGATGAGGCTACATGGGAAACTCAAGACTTTTTAGATAAGAATTTCCCAGGCTTTTTAGCCTTATGTAATTTGTAAAGTATAGTTAGTCTTGTAATAAAGAAGTGACCCCCACATCACCCCTGCCTTGTACCAGAAATAAGGAAATAAAAGTATGCCGCGTTTCCTTTTCCATTACTCACCCTAGGACTTTTAATCTCGGGACGAGATTCTTTTATGGGGGGAAGGATGTAACACCCCTGGTGTTACTGTAACTAAAACTTGAGCATGACATCATAAGCATTAGCATTACATATGTTTGATACACCTAGAGTGCATTCACTAGGTAAAAATTTCAAACAAGTTGTATTGTTTTAGTGTTTTGCAAATAGAACCCTGGATAGGAAACTTAACCCTAAATAGGGATTATGGGGGTAAAAATTAACCCAAGTTGAGAAAACCTAAAGGCTTTAGGGAAAGAGTCATATAATATCCCCAAAAATAAAGTTGAATCACATTTATACCCCTGGGATACCAGAAACCCTAATTGGAACCCTGGAAAACCCTAAAACTAAACCCTAGGGGCCTATGTGCAAAATTTGTCCACTTTTGGACTAAAGTGCAAAAACCAAGTCAAATAAGTTTCTTAAGTCCTTTGGTTCACAAATGTATGGACTTGTAAGCCAAATATTGGATTTTGGACTTAAATGCAAAATGGACCTCAATTAAGTTCTATTCTAAGTCTGAAATTTCACAGTTTTGGCTCAACTTTGGAGCCTTGTAACTTTCAAACTATAGGGTTTTTGCCCTAGGTCACCACATCAAAATTGTAGCCCAATTATAGGAGCATAACTTTGCTTAAGAGTGTGAGTAGAGTTGTTAAGAAAATATTGGAGATAATTAAGCCTAAAGATTGGCTGTCAGGTTGATTCAGTCTGAAATTCAGATATTCAGTGTAGCAGAGCCAACTTTGAGTATGAATTCAACCTTGATTTTGTACTCAAATGTGTTCAAGCCCTATAGTCGAATTGTAGTTGGTTTGTAACTCTGCAACTTTGGTACAGAGGTTTGATGAAGTTTACATGCAAATTTTAGAGAAAGTGTGACCTAAACATGGGCTGTCAGGCAACTGAATGGGGGGATCGCCATGGTACAGTAGCTCGAGTGGATCAGGATGCCAGCATCGCGTGCTTGCCGCCGGTGACCCTCCCTCACGCAAGGATTCGTGCCGCCGCGTTAAGATTAACGTTCGCTGGCAACCGGATAACGCTGCGTGGTAAAAAGATCGTCGTCGCCATCGAGCTGGAAGCCACCCCGGTAAGCCGTAATACTTTCCCCCTTTTGCTCACCGCCGTAGATAAGGCCGCTCGCCGTCGTCGTGCCATCTCTGTGCCGCCGCGTGTCCGAGCCTTTCCACGGCACCGCCGTGATTCCCTACTGCCGTCCCATCATCGTCGATGAGCTCGCCACGGCTGGGGACACGTAACCACGACGCCAGACCTCTTCCTTATCTCCGACCGCCATACATCGCCATTAAAATTCCCGGCCACCGTCGAAGCTGCCTATAAATTGGAGCCTCGGCCAGTGCCGCTAGGTAATTGTGCGTCCAGAGAACCCACGCGTAGCTCCGATTACTCCCCACAGCTCTCCAATTTCACGTTCGCCCCAAATCTGTTCTCCGCCACCCGAAGCCCAACCTCACCGCGGCCAGCCGTACTTCGGTCAGTCCAACCCTCCCTCTCCCTCGTCTAAGCATTCTCACATGTCTACGATGCTTGCTGACCCGTCCAATTGGACTAGGGGTCCACTGACCGTCGGGAACACATGGATCTTTGGTTCATCCGCGCGCTCACCGTGGCTAGACTACATTAGTTCACCATTTGTGCAATTAACTTAGGGGAATCAATGGTTGGGGCGTGAATTCGGTTTCGACCGAAGTAGAGCATCAATCCTTAGGTAAATCGGCCGGTGCAGGTGCTCGCCGGAGCCTCCCTGCGCCCACCGCCGTCGTGGACTTTCCCCTATGAAGAAATGAAAACCGAAGGGCCTTTCTGTAATCTGTCAGCGACACATGAGAATAGTATCTGAACCCGTTCGCAGTTAAACAGAAACGCGAGGGTCCCTGTGCAAATTCGCCAGCGCGCACGCGAGCGCGGGCGCTTTCCCCTCTGGACTGGGCCGACTGGGCTGAAACAAGCCCATTACTGTTGAAGCCTTTTCCTTTTTCTTTTTCAGCAGAGCTTTGGAAATATGTTAAAAATTGTAGAAAAATCCTAAAATTGTGAAACCAATTTTCCTAGGCTTGTTATTTTTCTAGAAATTAATAAAAATAGTTTTGTGATTTTTAGTGGAAATAAGAAATTTTAGGGCATTTAAAGTAGTTAAAAGTATTAGTTATGGATTTTTAGAAAATAATTGGTAAGTCCAAAAATGCCCAAACTTTTTATGGGAACTTAAAAGCAATATTTAGAAGCCTTGGGTAGAGTTTGAATTGATTTGGACCATGTTTGATAACTAGAACCCAAAACACCCCCCTGCCCCGTGAACTCCTTTACAGACTCCGGAAACCCTAAGTTCTCGGAGTTCCGTGAAGGAAAGTTATATTCAAGACTTAGATGATAAATCTTTATTATCTTCGCACTCTCATGCGCATTACATGACATTCATACTTATATATGTATATATATGATTATGTTAGAACGCGAAGAAGAAGTGGAAGTCATCGAAGAAAGGACACCACCACCCTTGGATTCTCAAGCAGGCAACTGCTTCTACTTTGATATTTGTGGATCCGAGCCAGACTCACCTATTAACGAAGGCAAGCCCCGGTGCATGCAACCCCTTTCCTTGTGTTTTTAAATAATTTTCGCACACTTTAAGTCTAGTGAAATGTGCATTAGGTTTATAGGAATTGCTTGAAACCCTTTGATGCATTGCTTTCCTTGATATCCATACCTTTATAGATACTTCTGTGAAGTATCAAAATATGATTTACAAAAATGCTTAGTCTTGCTTAGATCTTGTGGATAGAGGTTGTCCTTAGCCTAGCTCGAGAAAGGATGGCTTCTACCTGCAAGAATATTTTCATTTGGAGCAATGGTGGGATCTTACTGCAAAGTTCCCTATGATGCTCTTTTCATCCTAAGGAACAGAAACAATCCTAAGGATGGAAATACTTAAATTGAGACTTGGGTTAGGAACAGGTGATGTTCTACCCAGGTTGATTAAGGATTGATGCGTATGTAGGCGTGCTGACCGAGGACCCTTTAACTGGCCACATGCCTCGTCATGGGTAAGCCTTGCCTCGGGCAGACTAAGGCCAGAATAAGATAACACGGAATGGGCGTGGAGCGGTGGCGAGAGTAGCGTGTACCCTCCGTGGCAAGAGGCTGGACGGTGGTGTATCTGTGCTCTCGGTTCGCGTGAACCTGATCTGGTCTTAAGAACCCCGGTGGCGGGTTGACATATGCAAGGGTTAAGTGCTACATATGTCATGTGATTGGAGATCCTCAGCTGAGTATAATCGATTCGGATCGGCGTACCTTCGCGGTTATGAAGACTTGGTCACTTCCCTGCAACCTAAGTCAGGATGTGAACATTATGGATAAAAATGATGTTGTATTGATGAGATGGTGAAATTAGACTAGATGCAAATAGAGTCTATTAATACTTAATATGGCATTAAAAGATTGAAAGTAAGGACTCACTTTAGTAAGCTTCTTCTGCAAAAATATAAGTTGATTTTTGCTAAAGCCTCTCCTTGACTCCTATTTATCCAGCATACCCTTGAGAGTCTTTTCCTTAGTCGGGTAAGACTTGCTGAGTAATTCCATACTCAGGGTTTATCCCTTCGTTGTTTTTAGGTGAGGAAGTAGCAGATTTCTGTTGCTTCTGTGCTAAGGTGGTTCCCCATGAGGAAAAACAAGAGCGAAGATGCGGGAGGACATGGTCCTCCATAAGGAAAACTTTTATGAAAAACTTATCGGGAGGAGTTTGTGCCTCCCTTGGTATGTGTAATAATGCTACTCAGCACTCGCTTATATTTCTGGTCTGTAATAAACAACCTGATCTTACTTTTTAATAAATGTAAGTTATGTTATCGCTTCCGCATTTCTTTATCTCCGATGTTCTGTAATGTCTGCAAGACGGGTGAGACGTTCCTGGAAAGGAAAGGAAAGATACCGAACTTGTCAAGTAGTTCAGGGGCACCTATAGGGTTGTCTAAGGTCCGTTGGACAAGGACAACTGTATGTGGGCCTAATTACTTGGGAGGTTCCGTCACAGCTGGTATCGGAGCGTAGTTCTTCTTTGCAGATATTATGAGGCATCTTCAAAAGGATTTTCTAAAAGTCTTACCTAAAAACTCTTTTCTCTTCTTACTTAAGTATTCTGAAGAGTCTATCTTAAAGACCAGATAGGAAGAGTGC
Source organism: Zea mays (assembly GCF_902167145.1). NCBI lineage: Eukaryota > Viridiplantae > Streptophyta > Magnoliopsida > Poales > Poaceae > Zea > Zea mays. The sequence continues at coordinate 66,859,134 of NC_050103.1, read as the reverse complement.
AATGTATAGAAGGTTGAATCAACTAAGGTTGATTCTGTACTTACACATGTATCATGCTAAGAATTATACTAATAACATTTTCCCCCTTAGAAAGATGCCGCCACGCACAAGGCTAACGACGCGCAAGTCAACTGGACCAATCGGTGTGCCCCGACATCAACTGGCCCCTCGACATGAGAACAGTAGCAGCGGGAGTAATGACCCAATAGGAGATCTTGAAGCCCGAGTAAGTCGACTTCAAGCAGAGCTGCAACATAGGACCAACGCTTGGGTTGCGGACGGAGATAGAATAAATGAACTAAGAAGAGACATCCGTCACCTGCGGGATCAGCTTGCTGATCGGGACTTAGCTCTTGACTGGGCAGTATAGTCCCGTTTGCTGGCATGTGCTAAGGAAGCAAGGGCTCAGGCCTGAATCAAGGAACTTAGCTCAACTGTCGACGACCTGCAGGTCTATTGCAATACGTTACATGAGGAAGTCCATGTACTGTATTCGCAATTACACCGTAGTGCACCTGCGCACCCTGCTGAGGCGGAAGCCGGACCCTCCCACGTTGCAGGACACGCGCTGGGCGGGGAGTTAGACCTTTTTGAGCCCCCTCCTTCCATGAGGTTGGTTGACGTATGGACTCCCACACCTGACGATGAGGCCGCTAAGAGCAATGGGAAGCAGGACTAGTGGTTGTAGAAGTAGTGTAGTGTATTGTAGGTTGTACTGGTGTATAATAGGTAATGCTATTGTATACTAGGTATTGTACCCTGTTGTAAGAGTCTTGAGTCTGTAACATTACTTTTGGTAATGTAAAATGGAGTGGCTTTTTCTTTGGCATATCATATTGTTTTCAAATGTTGTTGCCACAGATGCCTTCCAAGACTCGAGCTCAGGACGGAGCTGATACCTCTCGGGGAGGGGAATCTACACCCAATCCACCTCCTGTTCCTCCAACTTTGGCTGAGGCAATTGCTGCCTTAGTAAACGCAACTGCTGACAACACCCGCTTTCTGAGAGAAATGGTGGGCCAACAGTTCCAGCAGCCTGGTGGGCGGGGCTATCAACAAGGCCCCCGCGAAACTTCTTATCTGGACTTCTCGGAAACCCGTCCACCACTATTTGTGAAACCTGAAGATCCACTGGAAGCCGATGAATGGATACGGGTTATTGAGCAAAAATTTGGTCTTCTGCGCTGTTCAGAGACACAGAAGCCATTATTCGCAGCACAACAACTACGCGGACCTGCCAGTACTTGGTGGGGTAATTTTGTGGCCGTTCAGCCGGCCAATCATCAAGTAACCTGGGAGGAATTCAAAGTGGCATTCCGTGAGCATTATATACCCGAAGGCGTTCTGCATATGAAGCAAGAAGAGTTCATGAAGCTAAAACAAGGAGGAGATACTGTCAATCAGTATCTCAACAAGTTCAATCATCTATCACAATATGCAATCGATCAGGTGAACACTGATCTGAAAAAGAGAAACTGCTTCATGAGAGGATTAAACGATCGATTGCAGAGAAAAATGGCCGCCTGCATAGATCTCACATATGGAAAGGCTGTCAGCACAACCCTATCTGTTGAAGCAAAATATGCAGGTTCCAGAAAGAACAAGGGATTTGGTGGTGAAAAGTCTAATGAGGGCCAGGCAAAAAGGCAACGGTTTATTCTCCGGCCTTCTAACCAGACTCCTCCACGTGCACCATCCTTCCCTTTCAAGCAGCCGATAATTATTCGTCCCAACAAAGCCCCCACTGCCCCAAGTCAGTCGAGTGCCCCCGACACTCGATTCCCTGCTTTGCCTAGCTCTTCAACCGGGTGTTTTAATTGTGGCAAGTCTGGACATTTCATCAAGGACTGCCCATATCCCAAGCAGAATCAAGCAAATGCTCAGCAAGGATCTGGGAAATCAGCTCAGCCCAAGGGAAATAATGTGGGGAAGAATACAAAGAACACGGTGCGGATATACTATACTCAAGTGGCCACTACACCGGAAGGAGAACCGGTGATGATGGGTACGTTTCTCGTGGCCAGTCACCCTGCAATTATTCTTTTTGATTCTGGTGCTTCGCATACGTTCATTAGCAAGAAATTTGTGGAGCAACATCACATTGCATGCCATGAATCAAAAGAGGGATTTAAAATACACTCACCTGGGGGACAAATCTTTACTAGAGAAGTGGCCTATCAAGTGCCCGTATCATTGGCCGGACGGGACTTTCCTACCAATATGATCGTCCTGAAAGGCCAAGACATAGATGTTATTTTGGGTATGAATTGGTTGGCCAAGCATAAAGCAACACTCAATACTGATCAAAGAACCATCAGGTTGAGTCATAATCAAGAAGAAATTCTTTTGCCCATCCCTATTCCAAACAAAACCACTGGCAGAGTTTATGAAGTCATGGTACCGGAAATCAAGGATATCCCGGTAGTATGTGAGTTCCCTGATGTCTTTCCCGAGGATTTGCCGGGATTGCCACCTGAACGGGATGTAGTGTTTGTAATAGAATTGAAGCCCGGTACGACTCCCATTTCTCGAAGATCGTACCGTATGCCTCCTAATGAGTTGGCAGAGTTGAAGATTCAATTACAAGATCTCCTGGAGAAAGGATTTATCCAGCCAAGCTCATCGCCGTGGGGTTGTCCAGCCATATTCGTCAAAAAGAAGGATCAAACCTTACGAATGTGCGTGGATTATCGGCCCCTGAATGAGGTCACCATCAAAAACAAGTACCCTCTTCCAAGGATTGATATTCTATTTGATCAATTGACTGGAGCAAGGGTATTTTCAAAGATTGATCTCCGATCAGGCTATCACCAGATTCGTATTCGACCGAAGATATACCAAAGACCGCGTTCACTACGCGGTATGGGCTGTTTGAATATCTGGTAATGTCTTTTGGGTTAACAAATGCTCCGGCCCACTTCACATATTTGATGAACTCGGTATTTATGCCCGAGCTAGACAAGTTTGTGGTGGTCTTCATTGATGACATTTTGATATACTCCAAGAATGAAGAGGAGCACGCCCAACATTCACGAATCGTGTTAACGCGCCTGAGGGAACATCAGTTGTATGCCAAGTTCAGCAAGTGCGCGTTTTGGCTGGAAGAAATTCAATTTCTGGGACATGTTCTATCTGCCAGAGGGATTGCAGTAGATCCCAGCAAAGTCAAGGACATTTTTGGAGTGGAAACCCCCGACCACTGTTCATCAGGTTCGAAGTTTCCTTGGACTGGCGGGATATTACCGCAGATTTATACCAGACTTTTCAAAACTTGTGAAGCCAATCACAAGTTTATTAAAGAATGATGCTAAATTCAATTGGTCTTCGAAGTGTGATGAAGCCTTTGAACAATTGAAGACATTGTTAACCACTACTCCGGTATTGGCTCAACCGGACATCACCAAGCCTTTTGATGTATATTGTGATGCATCTGGCAGTGGACTCGGCTGTGTACTAATGCAAGAGGGCCGAGTAATTGCATATGCTTCACGGCAGTTGCGCCAACATGAGGAGCATTACCCAACTCATGATCTGGAACTAGCTGCTGTTGTTCATGCCCTGAAAATTTGGCGTCACTATCCGCTGGGAAATGTCTGTCATATCTATACAGATCATAAAAGCTTGAAGTACATCTTCACCCAGTCAGAATTGAATATGAGGCAAAGATGATGGCTTGAGCTTATTAAGGACTATGAACTGGAAATTCATTATCACCCAGGCAAAGCCAATGTTGTGGCAGATGCGCTAAGCCGTAAGGTTGCCTGTCATTGTCTTACGATGAAGACCTCTGACAATACTTTATGTCAAGAGATGGAGAAGCTAAACCTGGGAATGGTCCAACAAGGAACTTTGAATCAGCTAAAGCTTGAGTCAGTCCTCTTGCAAAGGATAAATGATGCCCAAAAGGATAATGAGGGTATGAGACATATTCGTGAGAAATTAAGGGCTGGAAAAGCCAAATGTTTCAAAGAAGATGATCAAGGCATTGTATGGTTTAATAACCGCATAGTGGTGCCAAAGAATGAAGAGCTCCGCCAGCAAATTCTTGATGAAGCACATCTTAGCCGCTATTCTATTCATCCTGGAAGCACTAAGATGTACCAAGACTTGAAGCAACATTACTGGTGGACAAAGATGAAGATTGAAATTGCACGCTATGTGGCTAGATGTGACACCTGCAGACGTGTCAAGGCCATACATTTGAAAGCTGCCGGTCCATTACAGTCACTACCAATACCGACATGGAAATGGGAAGACATCAGTATGGACTTCATTGTGGGATTGCCCAGGACCGCAAAAGGGTATGACTCTATCTGGGTGATTATTGATCGACTTACAAAGATTGCCCACTTCTTGCCTGTTAGGACAAAGTATACAGTGGCCACCTATGCAGCATTATACATTGCTCATATTCTCAGTTTGCATGGTATTCCGAAGACTATAGTGTCGGATCGTGGACCTCAGTTTGTATCCAAATTCTGGGAAGAACTTCATAAATCCCTGGGTACTAAATTGCTCCACAGTTCGGCTTATCATCCTCAAACCAGTGGACAGACTGAGAGGGTCAATCAAATACTCGAAGATATGATGCGGGCATGTGTTCTAGACTTCTCACAAAAATGGGATGAATGTTTGCCCTTAGTGGAGTTTTCATATAATAATAGCTATCAAGAAAGCATCAAGATGGCACCCTTTGAAGCTTTGTATGGACGACGATGTCGTACTCCGCTAAATTGGTCTGAACCAGGTGAAAGGTACTTCTTCAGGCCTGACCTGGTAAAAGAAACTGAAGACAAAGTTCAGAAAATAATACATAATATGAAGAAAGCCCAAACTCGTCAAAAGAGTTATGCAGACCGACGACGACAACCCTTATGCTTTCTCGTAGGAGATTATGTCTACCTGAAAGTTTCACCAATGAAGGGTGTATCACGTTTCGGGATTAAAGGGAAGCTTGCACCCAGGTACATTGGTCCCTTCACTATACTTGAGCAATGTGGACCAGTGGCATATCGACTCCAACTACCCGAAACATTGTCTGCTGTGCATAATGTGTTCCACGTGTCACAATTGAAGAAGTGTCTTCGGGTTCCTGATCGAACCGTTGAAGTGACAGATGTTGTCCTTGAACCGGACTTGACATACTCTGAGCACCCTATTCGAGTCTTGGATCAAAAGGACAGGGTTACCCGGAGAAAAACTCTCAAGTTTTATAAGATACAGTGGAACCAGCATTCCGAAGATGAGGCTACATGGGAAACTCAAGACTTTTTAGATAAGAATTTCCCAGGCTTTTTAGCCTCATGTAATTTGTAAAGTATAGTTAGTCTTGTAATAAAGAAGTGACCCCCACATCACCCCTGCCTTGTACCAGAAATAAGGAAATAAAAGTATGCCGCGTTTCCTTTTCCATTACTCACCCTAGGACTTTTAATCTCGGGACGAGATTCTTTTATGGGGGGAAGGATGTAACACCCCTGGTGTTACTGTAACTAAAACTTGAGCATGACATCATAAGCATTAGCATTGCATATGTTTGATACACCTAGAGTGCATTCACTAGGTAAAAATTTCAAACAAGTTGTATTGTTTTAGTGTTTTGCAAATAGAACCCTGGATAGGAAACTTAACCCTAAATAAGGATTATGGGGGTAAAAATTAACCCAAGTTGAGAAAACCTAAAGGCTTTAGGGAAAGAGTCATATAATATCCCCAAAAATAAAGTTGAATCACATTTATACCCCTGGGATACCAGAAACCCTAATTGGAACCCTGGAAAACCCTAAAACTAAACCCTAGGGGCCTATGTGCAAAATTTGTCCACTTTTGGACTAAAGTGCAAAAACCAAGTCAAATAAGTTTCTTAAGTCCTTTGGTTCACAAATGTATGGACTTGTAAGCCAAATATTGGATTTTGGACTTAAATGCAAAATGGACCTCAATTAAGTTCTATTCTAAGTCTGAAATTTCAGAGTTTTGGCTCAACTTTGGAGCCTTGTAACTTTCAAACTATAGGGTTTTTGCCCTAGGTCACCACATCAAAATTGTAGCCCAATTATAGGAGCATAACTTTGCTTAAGAGTGTGAGCAGAGTTGTTAAGAAAATATTGGAGATAATTAAGCCTAAAGATTGGCTGTCATGCCGATTCAGTCTGAAATTCAGATATTCAGTGTAGCAGAGCCAACTTTGAGTATGAATTCAACCTTGATTTTGTACTCAAATGTGTTCAAGCCCTATAGTCGAATTGTAGTTGGTTTGTAACTCTGCAACTTTGGTACAGAGGTTTGATGAAGTTTACATGCAAATTTTAGAGAAAGTGTGACCTAAACATGGGCTGTCAGGCAACTGAATGGGGGGGTCGCCATGGTACAGTAGCTCGAGTGGATCAGGATGCCAGCATCGCGTGCTTGCCACCGGTGACCCTCCCCCGCGCAAGGATTCGCGCCGCTGCGTTAAGATTAACGTTCGCTGGCAACCGGATAACGCTGCGTGGAAAAAAAGATCGTCGTCGCCGTCGAGCTGGAAGCCACCCCGGTCAGCCGTAATACTTTCCCCCTTTTGCTCACCGCCGTAGATAAGGCCGCTCGCCGTCGTCATGCCATCTCTGTGCCCGCCGCATGTCCGAGCCTTTCCACGGCACCGTCGTGATTCCCTACTGCCGTCCCATCATCGTCGATGAGCTCGCCACGACTGGGGACACGTAACCACAACGCCAGACCTCTTCCTTATCTTCGACCGCCACACATCGCCGTTAAAATTCCCAGCCACCGTCGAAGCTGCCTATAAATTGGAGCCTCGGCCAGTGCCGCTAGGTAATTGTGCATCCAGAGAACCCACGCGTAGCTCCGATTACTCCCCACAGCTCTCCAATTTCACGTTCGCCCCAAATCTGTTCTCCGCCACCCGAAGCCCAACCTCACCGCGGCCAGCCATACTCCGGTCAGTCCAACCCTCCCTCTCCCTCGTTTAAGCATTATCACATGTCTACGATGCTTGCTGACCCGTCCAATTGGACTAGGGGTCCACTGACCGTCGGGAACGCATGGATCTTTGGTTCATCCGCGCGCTCACCGTGGCCAGACCACATTAGTTCACCATTTGTGCAATTAACTTAGGGGAATCAATGGTTGGGGCATGAATTCGGTTTCGACCGAAGTAGAGCATCAGTCCTTAGGTAAATCGGCCGGTGCAGGTGCTCGCCGGAGCCTCCCTGCGCCCACCGCCATCGTGGACTTTCCCCTGTGAAGAAATGAAAACCGAAGGGCCTTTCTGTAATCTGTCAGCGACACATGAGAATAGTATCTGAACCCGTTCGCAGTTAAATAGAAACGCGAGGGTCCGTGTGCAAAGTCGCCAGCGCGCGCGGGGGCGCGGGCGCTTTCCCCTCTGGACTGGGCCGACTGGGCTGAAACCAGCCCATTACTGTTGAAGCCTTTTCCTTTTTCTTTTTCAGCAGAGCTTTGGAAATATGTTAAAAATTGTAGAAAAATCCTAAAATTGTGAAACCAATTTTCCTAGGCTTGTTATTTTCCTAGAAATTAATAAAAATAGTTTTGTGATTTTTAGTGGAAATAAGAAATTTTAGGGCATTTAAAGTAGTTAAAAGTATTAGTTATGGATTTTTAGAAAATAATTGGTAAGTCCAATAATGCCCAAACTTTTTATGGGAACTTAAAAGCAATATTTAGAAGCCTTGGGTAGAGTTTGAATTGATTTGGACCATGTTTGATAACTAGAACCCAAAACACCCCCCTGCCCCGTGAACTCCTTTACAGACTCCGGAAACCCTAAGTTCTCGGAGTTCCGTGAAGGAAAGTTATATTCAAGACTTAGATGATAAATCTTTATTATCTTCGCACTCTCATGCGCATTACATGGCATTCATACTTATATATGTATATATATGATTATGTTAGAACGCGAAGAAGAAGTGGAAGTCACCGAAGAAAGGACACCACCACCCTCGGATTCTCAAGCAGGCAACTGCTTCTACTTTGATATTTGTGGATCCGAGCCAGACTCACCTGTTAACGAAGGCAAGCCCCGGTGCATGCAACCCCTTTCCTTGTGTTTTTAAATAATTTTCGCACACTTTAAGTCTAGTGAAATGTGCATTAGGTTTATAGGAATTGCTTGAAACCCTTTGATGCATTGCTTTCCTTGATATCCATACCTTTATAGATACTTCTGTGAAGTATCAAAATATGATTTACAAAAATGCTTAGTCTTGCTTAGATCTTGTGGATAGAGGTTGTCCTTAGCCTAGCTCGAGAAAGGATGGCTTCTACCTGCAAGAATATTTTCATTTGGAGCAATGGTGGGATCTTACTGCAAAGTTCCCTGTGATGCTCTTTTCATCCTAAGGAACAGAAACAATCCTAAGGATGGAAATACTTAAATTGAGACTTGGGTTAGGAACAGGTGATGTTCTACCCAGGTTGATTAAGGATTGATGCGTATGTAGGCGTGCTGACCGAGGACCCTTTAACTGGTCACATGTCTCGTCATGGGTAAACCTTGCCTCGGGCAGACTAAGGCCAGAATAAGATAACACGGAATGGGCGTGGAGCGGTGGCGAGAGTAGCGTGTACCCTCCGTGGCAAGAGGCTGGACGGTGGTGTATCTGTGCTCTCGGTTCACGTGAACCTGATCTGGTCTTAAGAACCCCGGTGGCGGGTTGACATATGCAAGGGTTAAGTGCTAGATATGTCGTGTGATCGGAGATCCTCAGCTGAGTATAACCGATTCAGATCGCCGTACCTTCGCGGTTATGAAGACTTGGTCACTTCCCTGCAACCTAAGTCAGGATGTGAACATTATGGATAAAAATGATGTTGTATTGATGAGATGGTGAAATTAGACTAGATGCAAATAGAGTCTATTAATACTTAATATGGCATTAAAAGATTGAAAGTAAGGACTCACTTTAGTAAGCTTCTTCTGCAAAAATATAAGTTGATTTTTTCTAAAGCCTCTCCTTGACTCCTATTTATCCAGCATACCCTTGAGAGTCTTTTCCTTAGTCGGGTAAGACTTGCTGAGTAATTCCATACTCAGGGTTTATCCCTTCGTTGTTTTTAGGTGAGGAAGTAGCAGATTTCCGTTGCTTCTGTGCTAAGGTGGTTCCCCATGAGGAAAAACAAGAATGAAGATGCGGGAGGACATGGTCCTCCATAAGGAAAACTTTTATGAAAAACTTATCGGGAGGAGTTTGTGCCTCCCTTGGTATGTGTAATAATGCTACTCAGCACTCGCTTATATTTCTGGTCTGTAATAAACAACCTGATCTTACTTTTAATAAATGTAAGTTATGTAATCGCTTCCGCATTTCTTTATCTCCGATGTTCTGTAATGTCTGCAAGACAGGTGAGACGTTCCTGGAAAGGTAAGGAAAGATACCGAACTTGTCAAGTAGTTCAGGGGCACCTACAGGGTTGTCTAAGGTCCGTTGGACAAGGACAACTGTAGGTGGGCCTAATTACTTGGGAGGTTCCGTCACAGTAGCGCTGGGGTATAACTGTAGGGATTAGTTTAGAAAGAACTCAGGGTCTTCGGTGCAAAGTGGATTTCCAGGAAACCTTTTTAAATATTCTAATTAAATCCAAACAGAATTTGAAAAATTCATAACTTCAGTTTGGTTTACCCAAATCGAGTCAAACCAATTTTGCCAGATTCTAAATGATGTAAACTACTTAGGAAAAATATAAAACCCCTAAGTGTTACAGAAAACTTTAAGGTTTTGATTTAAATGATTAACTGGTCAAAAGCTAAAAGAAATAAGGAAAAATAGCTACACTATTAGACTGGGGTTAAAAAAATTTAGAGAAGTAATTAATCACTTCCTAACTTGTTTAAAAATAATAAACCCCTCTGTATACCCCATTAAGGTAGAGTTTTCCATTTAAATCACTTTTTGCTTAAAGTTGAAAAAATATAAAAGGTGGTTTAAATAAAGAACCAGGGAGCACCCATATTTTTGTTAGCTTTCTTATTCAGTGTAGTTCACTAGAAAATTTTTTTATACCCTTGTTAAGTGCAAAAGAAAGGAGATACCTTTTAATTTAGAAAAAGAAGGAAACCTTAGAAAAACCCTAGAAAAATAACCCTGAGGAGAAAACACCCCAAACCTTGGGATAACTAATGTTTTGTTATTATAAACATAGAAAAATTATGAGTTCTGTTGTTTGACATTTTTCAAATAACAAGTTAGTTATAAGTCTCTTTTTAGCATTAAACTTTAGAAAATCATAACTAAATAACCACTAAGTAACCTTATGTGATTTTTGACACAGAAGCATGTTATTACCTATAGATACCAGAAAAAATGACCCCTAGTACAGAACCCACACCTAGATAAGAGTTGTAGTGCAAAGTGACCCCTTTGCCCCAACTTTTGTTATTTTTGTCCAGGACATATTCTAATTTTTCTGGACCTAAAGTTTATAGGACAGACTACAGTGACAAATAGTAACCCACTGTAATTGTTACATAATTTTTGGAAAAAGTTAAATCACTATTGTAGTTCAAACCCACCCTAAAAGCATAAATAGAAAAAGAAAAAGGAAACTAATAGTGGAGACTAATGTTACCCTAACTAAACCAGCAAAGCCCCTTGAGTACCCACTAAAACATTTAAGGGGCATTCCAAGTCTTAATCCATTATGCTTAGGCAAGAACCTCAAGCCTAAATTGATAAGCCTAAAACCCTAAGAGCCTCTTATAACAAGGAAACCCTAAATGATTAACTAACTTAGTTTTTCTGCACTAAGGCATAATTGCTATTAAATTCTACATATCATAGCATGCATATATCTTATTCACTGCATTCGATAGATTGCAACCTCGCGGACGGAGAGTACATCCTCGTGCCAGAGCAAGGAGTTGCTCAGGAGGTAGCCCCGGATCTAGCACCAGAGCCTGCCCCAGAGGATCTGCCTGCCCCAGCTTCGGAAGGCAAGCCCCGGTTTTATGCATAACCATTATATGCTATTTTACTGCACTTAATGATTGTAGGTTTGTACTGTGCACTTAAGTGTAGGAGTTACCTGAAACCCTAGTTGCATTAACTCAGGATTCCTTTTGAGATGGATACTAGTATGCTAGGTCGAGTAGTTGCTTTACTAATTAGGGATCTCGGTAGAGGTCGAGTGATTTTTCTAGCACTCACGCGAGGTCAGGAATTGGTTGTATCCATTTTCATATCGTAATGATGTTGGTCTGTGGACAACGATCCATGGGGATTGGTTGTCTACGAGACAGAAATTGGAATAAGGGTTAAGGTGTGGTATCGTGAGTCAAGCGTTTGAACGTACTAAAAATATGTCGAGAAATATGGTAAATCGGTAAGCCTAGTACCTGAGTGAACCTGCCCGCAGATTGCCCTCCTCACGCAACATGAGACGTGGTCTCCCATTCCGGTTATGGTGGGTACAAGTGCGGTCACTGCACGACGGCAGTCGGGGTCAGTGAGGCATTGTACGCCAAGGCGGTGAGCCCCTTTCTGTTGCCAGGGAATCGATGGGGACGGTTGATGTGTGTGGGGACGGAGTGTCTCGCCACGTCGTGTGTTTAGGTTTACCTTGCAAGGTTTAAAAACTCGATTCGAATCGTCTGCTTCTCGCAGCTAATGAGACTGCTTGATCCATGCTGCTACATTGAGTAATATGTGGAAATGTGATGACTTGGCAAAAGTTGTTGATCGCTAAATGTTTGATACCATGTATGATTAGATAGGTATACATTTAGTCTTAAGAGAGTCACACTAAAACTTGACAAAGCTAAAACTTGATTTATAAACTCAGCTAGTGCTTTTGGCAACCAAACCCCTCAGCCAAACAGCTGCATGTCTAGAGGTAGAGGAGTAGACTCCTCACACCGGGTAAGTCTAGCTGAGTATTAGTATACTCAGCCTTGCTTGTGGCATAATTTTTACAGGTTCTCTGAGGACATGGTTGCTGGAGTGACTTGGCCGTCCATCTTGCCATCGGGGTGGATAGTCGAGTGGGACCCTACCTCGGCTGAGGAGGAGCATGAGGAGTGATGGGACATGCTTCTCCATCTCTCTGTTTATTTATCGTTAGTTTTATTCCGCTGCATTCCGAACAATGATGACTACTTTTGCAAAAACTCCAATGATGATGTAATAAATTTAATACTCCTTAATGTATGGTTTTATGTTTTATTGTATTTGCTCTGTGCCTCACCATCGAGTGAGTACGTGGTACTTGATCCTGTTAGTGGTCTCGTCGGACTAGATCCGAGGGACTGACGTGTTATTCCTATTTAAGTGTGGTCTAGCCTCTAAGGCGGGACTTATGCACTTAAGTTGGAATAATTCGGGCGGTTCCGCCACAGAATCATCATCATCATCATCCGAGCTAGCATCCGAATCCCATTCAACTAGATAGGCTTTTCCATCCTTCTTCTTGTGATAGAACTTCTTCTTTTTATCATCTCCATCCTTCCCCTTACTCTTCTTGCTTGGACAATTCATGGCAATGTGACCGGGTTCCCCACACTCAAAACACTTTCTATCACTAAAAGCATTTCTTCTTGATGTTTGGCCCCTTCTAGGTTGACCCTTCTTCTTCCTCATGAATTTGTTGAATTTCTTCACAAAGAGAGCCAACTCCTCATCACTTTCACTTCCATTTCCTTCATCTTCACTTTCTTCCTTTTCAATTGCCTCGTAAGCTTTAGCTTTCAGAGCTATTGATTCACCTTTCACTTTCTTAGCCAAACTTATAGCCTCGGCTTGAGACTTTTTGAATATGTCTCGAGTAAGAATTTCTCTCAATACTTCGGTTGGAGAAGTAGTGGTCAAATCACTCCTTACTAACATGGTCACAATAGTGTCATATTTCTAAGAGATCTAAGAAACTTGTGAGTGAAATCCACATCCAGTACATTAAAATAGAGTCCCTTGAGCTCATTTTCTATCTCATTTAACCGTTTAAACAAGTCAAACACACTTTCACCTTCCTTCATGAGAAATTGCTCAAATTTTCCTTTGCATACATACAACTTTGCACTCTTCACAATTATAGTTACTTCATGAATTTCCATTAGCTTAGTCCAAATCTCATGAGCGGTTATGAGATTTTTGATACTGTTGAACCCATTTATGTCTAGAGCATCATAGAACACATTCATGGCTTGATCATTGGTTAGGACATTCTCATTGTCACTAGGTGATAGTTCATCTTGCTTCAATACAACAAACCCATATCAAACAATAGGCCAAATCTTTCCTCCTCTAGCTTTAAGATGCATTGGCATTCTTATTTTCCAATAGTCATAATTGTTCCCATCAAAATGTGGTGGCTTCCAAATGTGCACATTGTTACTAGCTATTTTTCCAACTCCGGGATGGTTAAATCCACAAACAATGGAGTCCAAAGCTCTAATACCACTTGTAGGATCTAGGACACTGGCTAAAAACAAAGACACCAGAGAAATTTAATCAAAACAACAAGATATATAAATTTCCTAGCTATGGTAGGCTAACAAAATATGACGAGCAATTTATGGCAATACTACATGTTGGGGGCCTCCCTCTTCCAAAGGTCCTCAAAAACTTAACTAACATGTTTCTCAGTATAACAGACTATTACAGGAGGTTTCAGCCTTGAGATGAAGGTGTGCGTAATATGAAGGTGCGGTTTGAAGGAAGGGTGAACGAGCGTCGAAGCTATGGCTGAAGGACCTTCGGCTTAGCATGATAACGATGGTGAAAGATGGAACCGACTTAAAGAAGAAAAGAGTACCTAGTCCTTGATAGTTTGCTTTATGGTCAATATTAAATGTCAGGGACATGAATTTAATTTTGTCCAGGCTAAGTCATGTGCCTATAAATAGATGAACAGTAACACCGTAATGTTCACACTGCTTTGTAATCGCTCTCGCGTGTCTCACATTTTCACCTTCTATCGAACTGAAGGTATCAATAAAGCATAAATATTACGAGCATTTATTTATGTTTATAAAATGAAATGAGAATGTAAATCTATTTCTATGTTGTCATTATTTACATTCTTATACGTTTTATGTCTTTTTATATGTATTCATTTATCAAGATGATGAATGTACGCCCTTCATGACCTTCGTCCAAAAATCATTATATCCGAAGGGAAATAATGTTTCAAAGGACGAATGTCTTATCCATTAATAATTGTGTTGCTTTGTTCTTGGTGTATAGCATTCGAGAACAAGGACAAACATTGGCGCCCACCTCCGGTGAACTCATTCGACCACCTTCGGCAAGCATCGACCTTCGTCATGCCACCGAAGAAGACAGCAACGCTAGGGGCTGCATTGCAGCCACTGGACACTAATCAGGAGACACTACGCGAAGCTAGGAGCCATAAGAGGAAGGCTACTAGCCCAACACCTCAGGAGGACGAACTGGACAAAGAAATCAGGGATCTGGAAGCTATCCATCAATAGGTCCAAAAGAAGAGAGAGAAGATGCTTCGGCTCGACGACCTCCAGAGGAAGATTGATGAAGCCGCCGAGGAAATGCGTCACCTCACCCAGGACGACCAAGACCGAAGGCCCCAACATAGGGAGCTTCGTCAAGAAAATTCATACAATAATGATGAATGGTACGGTGACTTTCATCATGGCAATTTTTCTTTTGATGATACTTCTCCCTTGGCAGCAGAATTGCAGGCTACCCCGTGGCCCTCGTCATACAAGCCACCTCAGCTTCCTATTATGATGGACACTCAGACCCGAAGCAGTTCTTGATGAGCTACGAAGCAACCATATCTTCATATGTGGGCAATACTGAGTCATGGTGAAATCCTTCGTCATGGCAGTCAAAAGCGTAGCGCAAACTTGGTACTCTTCTCTTCGGCCAGGGACAAATACGTCTTGGCAGAAGCTAAAAGACATGCTGGTCACTAGCTTCCATGGCTTTCAAACGAAGCCAGTCACCGCTCAAGCTCTGTTCCAGTGCACAAAGGATCAGGAAGAGTACCTCCAGGCGTATGTCCGAAGGTTCCTGCGACTGAGAGCCCAGGCGCCTATAGTGCCAAATGAGATTGTCATTGAGGCCATGATCAAGGGGCTCAGACCAGGTCCAACGGTGCAATATTTTGCAAGGAAGCCACCTCAAACCTTGGAGAAGCTTCTCTAGAAAATGGATGAATATATCAGAGCTGATAATGATTTCTGGTAAAGAAGGGAAGAAGCTTATAGATACTCTGAGATGGCCAGGGGCTTCGGAGGAAGATTCCACCCCAGGCATGTCAGGACAATCCATAATGCCAGCCCAAGTGATCATAGGGGAAGCCAACCCCAAAGGCAACAGCACAACTCCCAATCATCAGTGTCGCAACAAATTTCCTTCAGGCCACCAGCTCCAAGAGGCAGAGGGGGCAGAAGCTTCGGAGGAAGATATGGAGATCAACATAGGAGACTGTTTTGTTTGTTCTGCGGCGAAGACAAAAGCCACACCACAAGAACATGCCAAGCCATGATTCAGAAGCAGAAAGAGATTGCCGAAGCTGAAGCACGTCAGAATCAGCCGAAGCAGGTCCTACATACTGCTTCATGCTATTCTCCCTACGTCCCAGAATACGTAGGTAATCAACAGCCTATGGCCTCTGTCGCTACGGCAAGCCATTCTCAAGCTTCCTGGGCCCAACTCCCACCACCACCACCGCTAGCACCTACTCTGGCCCGAAGCCAGTAGCCAGAAGGGCACCAACACGCTCAGCAGCAGCGCAATTTCTGGGAGGAGTCCGAAGCTCGCACAGACAATAGCAATGTGCCCGAATCCAAGCACATCTACTAAAGAATATCCTACCCCTGGTGCATCCCCGTTTTTTTTGCCATTTTATTTTCTTGTATCAAAAACAATTCACGAAGGATTAAATTCCAATTTGATGTAATAATATTGTACTCATATCATCGAGTGGGATGCATCCCCTTAACAAGATTCCGAAGTTATAAAAGTTGTTCCTAAGGGAGCATAGAGTAAGTTCCGAAGCTACAAAAGTCGTTCTATGGGAGCGCAGAGTAAGTTCCGAAGCTCAAAAGTCGTTCCCAAGGGAATGCAGAGCCAAAATACCACCGAAATAGAAGGTGAAGAAGCTCCAAAGTCGTCCCTAAGGGGATGCAGAGCTTAAATGCCACCGGAATAGAAGGTGAAGAAGCTCCAAAGTCGTTCCTAAAGGGATGCAGAGCTTAAATGTCACCGAAATATAAGGTGAAGAGACTCAAAAGACGTCCATAAGGGGATGCAGAGTCAGAGTGTTCCCGTGTGGACATGTGTCTTTGGCATAAACATCATATCATCGCATCATTCAGCATATCATTACATCTACATCATGTCGCATCAGCAACAAAATTGAGCAGAAGGAAAGTTGTTTCTTTCAAAATATATGATGAATGCAACAATGTGCCGGAGCACAAAGCAACTCTTTGGCAATTACAATCTTATACGCCAGGACAACAATATCATACAACAACTGTGCTATAGAAGGGTTGTTTCTTTACGAAGCATGAAAAGAAGGGATGTGTTTTTTCGCTGAAGGCTCAAAAATGGTATGTACGCAAATTTCATGCATCACAAAGAAATATATTACACTAATATACACATAGATATACAATGTTTAACTTGTACGAATATTACATCACACAAATGTTACATTTCTTAGCTACACAAAAATCTAGTCTTCCTTCAAAATTTTCTCAGTAGCTTTGTTCAGAAGTTTGTTGACAGCTTTGTCAACAGCTTCTTCAGCAATTCTTATAGTTTCTAGTGCCGCCTTCATGGCTGGATCAGCTTCGGGATCATAGGGCTCAGGTGGCGGCAAAAGTTTAGCTACAACAAAAGAAATTTGTTAATCCGAAGCCAGAAAAAATGCTGAAGCAACGAAACAATTAAAATACCTATGCACCTTGCGCTCAGCAGCCTCTTCGGCTCGCTTGGCTTCTTCTCGGGCTTCGTGGGATTCTTCCTCATTCTTCTTTATAGCTTCGTCGGCTAACTCTCGGCCGCCTTTCATCCAAACGTTGGAGTAGAATTTCCCGCCCTTCAAAGTAGCCTCAGCCGAAGGATCCTTCGTGTTTTCTACAGAGAAGACGACCTCCGTCTGGGTTGCAGCTTTAACATGTTCATAGCCAGATTTTTCTAAAATTGTTGCAACCCCTTTAGCACCGGTGAAGGTGCAAAAATCACCACGATCACTAAGTATCTCATCAAAGGCTTCAGCTTCTTCGCCGATCCATTCGATGGTTCCTTTAGGATCGCCTCTGATAAATTTCTGCTCAGATGAGTAGGCACCCCCTTTGCAAAACTATATTTCAGCTTTTTAGCACAATCCAAGGATTATTTGTAGTACCTCTCCTTCGATTCCCGAAGCTCATCTACATTATTTTGTAGTCTTGTGCTAGTCCATTCACTTATTTCTTGTTTTGCTTTAGCGACTTCAAAATCCTCGTTCTTTTCTACAAGCTTTCTCTTTAAATCTTCAACTTCAGCTCTATGAGCTTCAGACTGTGCAGCAAGATTGGCTTCGCTAATCTTTACCCTGTCTACCAAGGAAAGTAAAATTTTATCCTTCTCTGCGGCTTCATTCCTCAGTTTGATAACCTCCGACCGAAGGTTACCAAGGGCTATTTGGCAGCTTTCATCCTCAGCATTCTTCTGTGCTCTCAAAGCGTTGCTTAGAATTAAGCCCTACAAAAAGGGGGGAGACAAAGGATCAGCACAAGAGTAAAAGACACAAAAATAATATGCTTATAAGTCCATAACTTCTATACCTTCAGACTATTGTAAGCAAGGTTGTCTGCGAGGTCATCCTTCGACATAGCAGAAAGGCCAACTTTGAGCTTCGGAAATCCTATGTTTTTTGCCATCTCTCGGCAAACAGATATTTCCTTGTTGTCCGGGAGGCAATATAGAAAGTCATCTTCGTTGGTGCCATTATACACCAAGGCCCCTTTTGGGTACTTCAGTTCCCGAGCATAGTGTTTGGCTTCCGCAATTTCCTCTTCCGACAACTTTTTACCCGAAGCATGTCAGATAATAAAGTCAAGCTCTTCAGTAGATGCTTCGAGAGTAGGAGATTCAACCTTCTCGAGTGCATCTTCTTTCTCCTGAGCTAGACCGACGTCTGAAGGTCCTTGTTCAATACTCTGCCCAGTTCCAATAGGCTCTATTTCAATGGGCAGTGAGGGCCCAGCTTCGGCTTCAACGCGAGCTATAGCAGCTTCGGCAGTCTCCTTTGCAGGAGCAGGAGTTGACGCCCTTGTCGACTCTAAGACAGCGTCCAGCACACTAGCCATCCTCCTCCTCTTAGGAGTTATTGCAGGAGCTCTGGGCACCTTCGGCAACTCCAGCTCTGGTGGCGGGCTCAGGATTTTTTGTAATCCTGTCGATTCTCCTAGCTCTGGCACTTCAGCCGCTTTTTCAGTGGCTTCGGCAGAATGCTTCGGCGCTCCGATCGATTCGATTTTCTCCTGCCCTATTATTTCCGGCACTTCAGTCGATTCTTCCTTGGAACTGGTAGGAGCAGGTTGTCCTGGCTTAGCGGTGGAAGGTGTCCCTTCAACAAGCTTCGGCACCCTGGCTGTTTCAATGTATCTAGGCCGGTGCGTAAAAACCTTGATCTTTTTGCCTTTCGGCGCAGCAGAAATGGCCGAAGTGGCATTTTTTTCTCTTTTTCCCTCCTTTCGCGAGGGATAGCTATAATCTGGGTATACAAAACCAATAACATCAAAAACTCTGTTTAGTCTTTTCTTGCCTCGCCTTCCAAAGGCTAAGGTCATGGCATCATCTTCGGCTCTCGTGTAAGCCCCAAGCAACTCGTCGCTAGTCGCCTCAACACAGTTCAGCTAGTCATCACTCGGCTCATCAAACTGATCTCTATATCTGAAGGTGTATTTCAGATAAACCAAACCGCCTTGATTGGCCCGACAACTGTCTCCTTCGGCATTTCCCAGTCATTCACAAGAGGCCACACTCTATAGGCTATGTGCTCCTGGACTAGGTCTCTTGTGCCAATAAAGGTGCATACGTTGTTGAAAGCCTTCTGGCATACTTCGATATTGATTCCAAGAGCAGTAGCCAGCCTTCTAATGCCGAAGCGAGACCAAATAGGACGTTGGATAATCCCCTTTATATCTTCCCTTTCAGCTAAGTTATTCTTTACGTAAAACCATTCTTCCATCCAGGCCCCTGGCCACCTCTTTCGAAACGTTGGAACTAGATAACTTACATCAGAACAAGGCACGAAGCCATAACAACCAAAATTATTGTGATACTGCTCCTTGCCAGTAGCCTTCGTCTCATACAGCAGCTCGTGCATGTTGCAGAAGCATTTTGCACTTGGCTCTAGTCCTTGGCTCCTCACGACCCAAATAAAAATCCCCATCCTGATTATAGCTTCGGGGGTAATCTGATGAAGAAAAATCTCAAAGGTCCTTAGCACTTCAACTAGAAATTTACTCAATGGAAATCGAAGCCCTGCCTTCATGAAGCTCCTATAAACAACAACTTTGTCTACCTCGGGTGCAGGGGCGGCGTTGTCCCCTCCACCTCTCACAATGGACATATCACGAAAATATCTTCCTTTCATAGCATCAATCTGACTATGTTTGATGGATGACTTTCCGAAGATAGTGTGACTCGGCCGCCAGGGCCGATCTTCGGCACCTTCGTTCCCACTCTCCACATCAAAGTTTTCGCTAGCTATCACCAGAATCTTTAGACAGCCCAGCTAACATTTCATTGGTAATCTTCTCTGTGTTTGTCTTTTCCATAGCCTCGTAAAACCCAGCTAGAGCAGGGTCAACAACCTTCTTCTCTTCAGCCATCTATTGGGCACTTGTGCAAATGTCAAAGCTCACAAATCAATCAAAATCTAACAGAGCAGGAAAATCCAAGCTTGAGAAAATAGCACAAGCGATTGAGATGGCGCATCAAATGCTATCAATGCGGGTTCCTATTTATATGCCCAGCGCATTGCAACTTGGCGGGCCCTACATGTCATTGAATTTCACTATTCTAGCGAAGGGAAGATGTTTTTTCGAACCTTCGACTAAATGCCTTTGTTCACGTCGCAGTCTGAATTTGTTAAATACAAAAACAAACTAATACTGCGAGGGGCTACTGTTGGGGGCCTTCCTCTTCCGAAGGTCCTCAAAAACTTAACTAACATGTTTCTCAGTATAACATTGTCACACCCGGTTTTGGAAGGTAAACCGAATGCGAACCATGTACATGCCAGGATCAGAAATTCATGTACACGGCGATTACATAAATGACTCATCATAGAACAATGCTTCGAATAACAATAAAGAGTAAGTAATAATATAAAAAACTAGAGTCATTTACATAATATAAATCAAAGTACACAGAATAGAAACGTAGCCAACATAAATTAACCCACCACATGCAGCTGACTGGGGTAGGTCGCTAGCCTAATCCTCAAACTCGTCGAAGTCCTGGAACTCCTGGAGATCCGCCTCGACGTCTTCTTCTTTACCTGAGCATAGATTGCAGCAAAAGCAACCTGGTGTTTTGTGAAAGCAAGGGTGAGTACACAACAACGTACTTAGCAAATGTCCCGTTTGGCTAAGGTGGACTAGCTTTATGTGGAGTTAAGGTTAAAGCAGTCACTTTTAGTTGGTCAAGTATTTATTATTAGTGGGAGCCAAGTTTTAGCAATAACCAACTCGTGAACCATTTCCTCATCGAGGAACATCATGATCATCATCGAACCAAAAACATTAATAGAACCATTGAATCTCGAACCAGATGTATCTCTAATCAAATAGGAACCCAAGGCCGCTCATAACCGTGAGCACAACTGATATATCAGTTTCTAACCCTCTGCAGAGGTCGCACACTTTACCCACAAGCCGTGGTTCCCATTCTGCCCGGAGATCATGACTCTCCATTGATCACTACCAGGGTGACCTAGCAGGGTCTCACTACATAGCCTTTACAAAGACTCCCCTGGTGCATAGCTGCTCGTTAGGTTTCGCCAGTCATACAAACGCAGTACACCTCCCTAAGGTGGGTGACTAACAAAACCAAATCGAATGAACCTCTGCACCCCAACCTTGGCAGAGGGAGCACTACGCCCCGGCCCCCATTGACGGCCCTCCAGCAAAGCCAACTATACCCCCATGTTCATCTAATTAATCAGCTAAGGGCGTCCCATTCCACCCTCATGGCTGCACTGTTATCCCGGGTGGTCACTCCACGAACAGGTCCTTACGGAGAGGTACTCAGGAAAAAGGCCTGAGCCCCCTAGAGTATCACAATATCCTCATCGGGATAACATCATCGTACCATATATATCCACATCATGTTCATTGATTAAGTTAAAGCAATAACATGAAACTAATCATAATAATCCAAAAGGTAATCAAGGACAAGATAAATACAAAGCTAGTCAATCCTTAGGTTGATCATGGTATGCGGGACAGTGAATTATAAAGTAAATGGGACATAATGGGTCAGAGGACACTTGCCTTCACCAAACAGATGCTCAGGGTCTTCAACTTTGTGGAACTCGGAGAGCCTGATCACTTGGTCACCAACTCTTGATCTTCGAATCCCTCGAAGCTCAGAAACAGATCGTGATCTATTCGCAACACGAAGCGAAGACAAACAAGCACAAGCAAATAAACATATATATGTATAAGAACATTACACCATTCAAAGAAAAACATAATAAAACATGCAAAATGAAATAGAGTGTGTTACTACGGTCACGCGAGGAAAAAGAAACGTCGAACTTGAAGCTACGGTCGAGAAGGTATCACGTTTACGCTAAACCAGTATATCTATAACATTTAATTCGACGTTATTAAACATAAATTATAGCTGCTATTTAGTTTTGATTAGTCTGCCATACTAACCGCTATCAAATAAATAAGTAATAAAATTAGCACGAGAAATTCTAAGCGAGACGAGTTTACGATGCGCGAAATGGCACGACAGCATGCAACCGACGCGCAAAACAGCATGTCACCACGTGCTGAACGACACGCGCGAAGGAGCACACGGACAGCACACACGACAACGCGTGACGACGCACGCGAACAGCACGCGACAACACGCGAACCAGACATGTGGCACGAACGCGCGAACGAACGACGTCGACGTACAAGCAGCACGCGAACGACACGTGAAACAGCATGCCACCGCATGCGGAACAACACTCGTGATAGGAGAGAATAACTAAACAGGTGACATGTTTATACTAAATGAATGTTAAATAAATAGAAAGTAGTTAAATTAATATTATTCATGTTAATATTTATTATAAAAGCCCAAGTTGAACACTACACATTTAATCTAATTAGAATATTAATCTAATACATATTAATCGAGCGAGCCTTAAGTTAAGTATCTAAAATACATGACCCGACAGATTAACATTATTAACGTGAGTGTTCGTAAGCGAAAACAACTTATTATCATGAGCAGACGTCGTGCGACCCGAGTCATCGACACACGAGATACGTGCGAACGATGCGCGGCAAGGCAAGCGACCAAACTATAAGTGGCACACGCGACTCACGCAAACAACGTGTGACGACGTGTGCGAATCGCACGCGCGACACACGCGAACGACGCGCGACAATCACAAGAATAACACATGAACTATACGCACGATCAACACGGCGACGACGAGCGCCACACGTGCGAACAATGCATAGACAGTGCGACGACGCGCACAAATCACAAGAGTCGCTAACAGACATCGTGTTTATACTATCACTAAATAGGTATTAAATACCACATCTAAGTTGTTAAGATCACAATACCACATATTTACAATCGCCTAACTAAAATCAAAATTTTAATCCGATTGAGTATTCAGTTTACTGACCGACAATTAAATAGGAAATTAATTAGCGCAGGGGATAAACGAGGTAGACGGGGGGGAGGTAGACAGGAGTCGTCTAGGGGGGGTAGACAGATGTCGTCGGGACCCTGACAACACACTGCGCGTACGCGAAACAATGGGCACAACAGCGCGCGAGTCAACACGACTACGCGCACGAAAAGCACGCTGACGCGCAAACGAGAACTACATAGATGTCGCCTCTATACTAGACAAGTATTAACTTTAAAACATTTGTGTAGTCATTAATCACACTAACATATATTATAAATCATAAATTAAAAACTATAAATTAGTTATTTTAATGACCAAAAGATAAACAATTACTTTATTAATTAAATAAAGCATGAGTCGCGACCAAACAATGTTTCTAACATGCAGACATCGTTATTATGAAATTAACGCAACTAGAACGAGTCGAAACAACTTTATAACGTGTGCACAAGATCATTACACGGTTAATGTATCTGGAATGGAATGAATCGAATGTCTAACACCAAAGTTAATACATGTTTTAATAAATAGCGCACTAACGACGATGTGGCACGATCCTGTCGGTCAGAACCATGCCACACCAAGGGTCACATGGATCTCATCCACAACTGGTCAAAGTGAATGGGATCAAATGTGGCCACAAGGACTTCTTCCTCTCTGCTGTAACCGCACATGAGGTTCTTCTTCCTCGGAACAGTACACATGGAGGGGAAGAACATGGCCTGATTCGGACTGGAGGCACGCGCAAGGGAGCTAGCCGCGCGCAGGCCTCGTTGTCGCGATTTGGACAACGAGGTCTCGGCAGGACTAGGCTCGGGCGCGCGCCCCCAAGGGCCTCCCGGCCGCGACGCCGTGTGGGGCCACGCGACGGAGGGAAGGGGAGCCGCACAGGGGCCACGCTCGGCCGACTTGGCTACGGGCTCGCGCGCGCACGGGAGAAGAGGAAGGGACAAGCGACCACGGCTAGGGACTACTCACCGGAGGGCATAGGGCAGGGCGGCGTTGCAGCGGTTCCAGCGGAGCACGGGGCAGGGACGACCGTGAGACAAGGTGGAACTGGGTGGGCGCTGGGCGTGGGAGTCCAATAGCAAACGGCGGCGCGCGTGTCGCTGTCTCCTCCATGCAGCGACGACGGCACGACAACCTCCACGCAGAGACGATGGCGTGGCAACGAGCATTGTATGGCTGCTGTGTAGGGAGTGGAGGGGTAAGAGAATGGATGGTCGGGCTGCGGTTTAGACGAGCTTCTCGCGAGATCGTGGGGAAGGTTGTTGTTGTAGATGCCGCAGCGAAAGAAGCAGTTGCCGAGGAGAGAAGACAGAGAGAGATGGGTAGTTCCGGTGGAGTTGAAGACACGCACGACCACGACCAAGCAGTGGGTTCGCTGGGGCTCACCCGGCCGCGACGTGGGGAGCGTGGTGTGACTGCTGGGCCAGGGAGCTCATGATCTCTAGCAGCCGGGGAGGTGCGGCTGCTGGGCACGGGGAACGGAGTGGCTGGGCGAGCGGTTGCGCAGGTGGCTGGGCGAGCGGTTGCGCGTCGCGCAGCCGGGCGAGCATGGAGGCGGCACAGAATGGTGGCTGGGAGCGCGCGCTAGTGTTCAGGGTGCTGAGCTGGCACGACTTGCTGCGCGGCTGGGCCGAGGGGGCGCTGGGCTACGACTACCGAGTAGGCTAAGTGGGGGGTGGCGCAGCTGGGCCGAGCGAGCGGGAAGGGGACCGTTGGGCTGATTTCCTTTTTATTTCTCTTTTTTTACTATTTGAATTTATGAA
Organism: Zea mays; assembly: GCF_902167145.1. Lineage (NCBI taxonomy): Eukaryota > Viridiplantae > Streptophyta > Magnoliopsida > Poales > Poaceae > Zea > Zea mays. The sequence continues at coordinate 66,834,493 of NC_050103.1, read as the reverse complement.
TGCACTTCAAAACACAATCATCATCCAAAAGAAAATGTATACCTCAGCATGATGCAATAATCAAAACCCCTTTTAGAGTTTCATTTATACATCCAACACTTACATAAAAAGAAAAATATTTCTCCATTATTTGGGAAAGAGAAAGAATAGGCTAGGGAAAATAGGGTAACACCTGAATTTGGCGGATATTAGAAAAGAAATTTTCTACCCCCAAATTCCGGGTGTTACAGATCTAACCCCCTTAACAGGAATCTCGCCCTCGAGATTCAAGAAGAGGCTAGCAAGAAAAATGAGAATGGTTCATCGGTCTTTCATAGCTTCTTCTGACTCAACTTTGACTCTGCCAACTTTAACTTGTGGACTGGTTGCTTTGACCTTCAGATGCTCGAGACCAATTGATGCAATTCTTGAGGATCTCTTGGACCTATGGGTTAGGACCCACACATGCTTTCGCTGCACCACTTTGATCTTGTCGGTTGACGTTGATCGCATTGTCTTCATTGGGGTTAGCGACTAACCCCCTTAATAGGAGCGTTGATACGCATTTGATGAAGATGTTGTTGACTCTGATCTTGATTGATTAAGAGAGGTTGTAGGATGCCAACTGGGCAGGTGCAAGAGGGAAGGGTATAGATAGAAAAGGTAAGTGTTGGGGACTTGTTCTCAAATGCTAAGAATTAAGAACAAGGTAACATAAAATGTTAAATGTTAATGCCCTTCGTCCACTGAAGCATTATCTCCCTTAGGATATAATGAACTTTGGACGAAGACCATAAGCAAAATATCACGAAGGTCTTACCTTCGTGATCAGATCTATAAAACAATGTAAATAGTGCTAGAACATGAAACATTAAAGAAATTTATACCAAAGACAAATATTATTATACATATATTTTATTATACAAACTTAAGTATTAAAACATAATATTTAGGTACATTTATACCTTTGCCTTGGCAAAGAACAATAATTCCAGTGTGATGCGTCGATGATTACAGGATTGTGTGAACAGTAAAGGAGTATTGTTCATCTATTTATAGGCATAGGACACAGCCTGTAAGAAATTACAATCATGCCCCTTACAAAAGATTACAATTATGACTCAGACCCTTATGGACTAAAAAGTCATTTCATCTTTAAGTCGGTTCGAACCTTCGTCTTCAGATACGTTATAGTACCGAAGCTTCATGAGTGGTAGCTTCGTCACTACGTTTAAACGGATTTGCCGAAGGTGTTTCTTCCTACAGGACCTTCGGCGATGAAGCATGGCCCCAACAGTAGCCCCTTCGCGGTGCTAGATCGTTTTTCGTAACGAGCTTGATCCATGAAAAAGTCTCTTAGGCTTTGGGAAGCCGAAGGTCCGAAAAACACCTTCCCTGAGCTCGTTGCTGGGAAACGATAAAATTTCCGAGCGCGGAGTGGTCCCACCATGCAGATTCACCTTCTCGGGTTTTGTGGCCCACCGTTCAGTGGGTGCGAGCGACTGTTCGTCCGGTGTAGGAGACTTGACGATTCACCTTCTTACCTGCAACACTATATAAACAGACGAGTAGGTGTGAAGTTACCACAGCATTCATTGCTATTGCACTGTTTTGCTGCTAGGAATTTAACCATAGCCGAAGCTTGACCCTTGCACTTAAACGAAGCACCACCTCGGATTCTGCTTCGTCACAAGAAGAGCTTCGGAAAAAGGTCATTAATTTCAAAAAAACTTCTAGAAATTCATAATCAAATGGCTAGAGTGTGCTCCACTGCCAGGGTTGATCGTGAGGGAGATGAGACCGAAGCCACTGAAACTGTCCCAATTTCCGAAGTAATGAAGCGGTCTGGGATGGCAACATCAGAGGATACATCTGCCCTCGAAGCAAAACAAGCTGACGTTGAAGAAGATGAATTTGAAGATGAGTACGGTGCAATGCCATCTAAACCCAGCCACTTAGAGTTTGGGAAGTCTACTATTACTGAAGGTGATATGGCTAAGTTACTGAAGCTAGGCTATTTTAGTGAAGACAAAAGGGAGCTGATTCGCTTCGGGGGAGAGGAAGTTACCCCGAAGCCAGAAAAAGATGAGGTGGTGGTTTTTAAGAGCTTCTTCAAAGCAGGGTTAAGATTTCCCCTTCATGGGATGATTGCAGATGTTTTAGAGAGATTTGGGATTCACCTTCATCAATTAACTCCTAACGCCATTGTTAGGCTTAGTGTTTACATCTGGGCACTCCGAAGCCAGGAGGCAGAACCACTTGCCGAAGGTTTTTGACGGGCACACGAGCTTCATTACCAGACAAAAGCTAGAGAAGATGGGCTGCATGATAATTTCGGCTGCTACAATTTTGCATATCGGAAAGATGCCAAGTATCCAGTTATCAGCTATCGTACGAAATGGCCAGCTGGCTGGAAGAGTGAATGGTTTTATGTCAAAGTAGATGAGAAGAAGGAGAAGCTAGTTCAGAGCCCTTTGAGTTTAACCTTCGGAGAAACTAGGCCCCGATGCGTCATGGATCCAGATAGTCCATGCCAGATTGCACTGGGCGAATTTTGGGTTGTTGCAGAGCACATTGGCACCAGGGATCTGCTCCAAGAATTCTTAGCCTTCAGAGTATTCCCAACTTTGAAGGAATGGGACATGCCGAAGCTGAAAGCGGAGAAAAAGAAGAAAGAGCTTGTTCGACTACCTTATTATTACAAGTTTAAAAAACATTTTAAAACACCTTGCCAAGAATGGTTGGACATAATTGAGGTTATGTGCAACGAGATTCTTGGCAACTATTCTAAGAAAGAAGATCAGTTAATGACTATGGCTTTCGGTACTCGTCCGAAGCGAAGAATGAATCGGGTGATGGATGCCTTGAATTTTGATTATCCTGACTATGAGCAATTGGGCTGAGGTGCCGAAGGCCATAAAAGAAAAAGAGTTGCCAGCGTCCTTGACAAAGAAGCTACTAAATTGGCTAAAATGGACAAAGAAATTTTTGAGAAAAGAAAACTGAGCCCTGAGCCGAAGATAGCTACTTCAAAGAAAAGGAAAGCTACGGCCCCGAAACCAAAAACGTCAGGCCGTGAGGGAGAAGCTCCTGCAACGCCTTCTGCTGCCGATGTGGAAGAAATTCTAAAGGTAATGACTGAACCTTTGCCTATCAAGCTAGTCCACTGGCGCCACAACTGATGAAGCTTTTTCAGAAGGAAAAGGAGCCTTCGGCAACGGAAAGTCCTGCTAAGCTGAAAAAGCGGAGAATTATCCAAGTGGCCGATGTTATTCATCAGACACCGCCGCCGGCATCGGCGTCAAAAATACTAATTACTGAAGACGCTGGCGCTGCCGAAGCTGCAGCCACCGGAGCCGAAGGTGCCAAAGCCGAAACCGCCGAAGATTCTGATCTAGAAACCACACTTGGTGATATTGACAACATGCTTCTAAAAATGGCTGAGGAAGAAGCTGCTGCGGCGCGGTGGACACAACAATTGAGAAAGGAAAAGAGCAAATTGAAGATACTTTGGAAGAAGAAAACTTCAATTTTCAAGATATACTAGGGCAAGAGTTATCAGAAACTGAAAAAGAAGAACTGAAGAAATATGCTGTATCCTGTGGGTACAAACAAGGGGCTTTGCTGTTTGGCGGAGTCAATGAAGGGAAATTAAGATGCCTTCGGAATCGAACTGAGGCAAAGGTCGTTAGGACTTTCTTGAAGAGTGTTGGCCTGCCGAAGATTGAGGCGGACCTCTGTAGGTACCGGCGACAGCATGTCGCCGGTAGCCTATTCTACGCTAATTTTAAGGTAAAATTCTTAACTTTTTATTATTTTTTTGAATTAAGATGTTTTCTGACGAAGGTTGTTTTGCCAGAGTATATAGTAAAGTGCTGAGGATGCAACAAGATCTCGAAGACGAGAAAAACGAAGCTACAATTAAAGATTTAGAAAATAGAGTCAAAGATCACGAAGCTGCTTTGGAGAAAAAGGACTTCATCATCCACTCTATGGAGGGTTCGCTGGCAGAAGCTCAAGCCGAAATTGATAGATTAAACAGCGAATTACTCATAAAATCAGAAAAATCTGAGCAAGAAAAGAAGAATCTTGAAACGAATCTCAAAACCGAAATTGAGAAGAGTTCAAATTTGCAGAAATCATTGAAGGAGCTTCAGGATAAATGTTTAGACTTCGGCAACCGATGCGTGCAGCGGCTGAAGGATGTCTTTTACTCAATTGGAGCCAGCTCTGAGAAGTTTACACCTTCAGTTGAAGATCTGCCAAGCACCTTTGAATATATTGAGGGCAAAGTTGATGCGCTTGACGAAGTTATCGCTGGGCATGCCGATTCCTGCGCCCTGTTAGCTTCTCGATGTACAACTACTGCTTTCCTGAAGACTGGCTGCACGCACGGGAAAATTGTTAATAGGCCAAACTTCAGTTTGTCACCAGCAGATTTGATTGACATCCCTAGCCTAGCTCGAAGTATAGGAAACAGGTTTACGACTCAAATTTGGATAAACGGCGGGCGAAAAATGGCTGGTGACGAAGCTCGAAGTCACCTTAAGCCAGTGAGAAACTTATACTTGTTACTTTTACCTTCTCCTTGAACTCTACGTTTTTCTCATTCCGTTTTAATATGTACAGGATGATGAAGCTAAAGAATGATGAGCTGAAGCCTTAAACAGATGTTCCGAAAGACTTTGCTGTAGAAGATTCTAGAGAAAAATTTGTAATATGATTGTAAAGAAATTTATGTAAATTTGTGCGTACCTCGTAATATATATTTACCCCTTTGTCCGTGTACGATCTGCTTTGTTGTGGATGAAATTTTCTTTTTGAGTCGAAGGCGAAAAACACCTTCCCTTCTTTTCGTACACATCGAAGCATGAAAATTTCTTTTTTCTGTTTTTCCCCGAAGCTTTATCCTCATAGCCGAAGCATCTGCCTTCTCTGTATGATATGATGATAATGATCCTATGTATGTTTAAATGAATGTTTATGAATGCAAATGTCATGATGTAATGTATCGTGCAAATGAATGCCCAAATACATATTCGAAGCCATAATCATAGCCTTCATTCCCTTAGGAATGACTCAAATCTCTTCGCCGCTTATTTTTCGGCTTCACCGTTTATTTTTCGGTGTATCAGCGCTGACTTTTCGCTGTAAGCCTCCCTTAGGAGCTTCTTCGCCTTTTACTTCGGCGGAATCATCGTTTATTTTTCGCTGTAAGCCTCCCTTAGGAGCTTCTTCACCTTTTACTTCGGCGGAATCAACGTTTATTTTTCGCTGTAAGCTCTGCATTCCCTTAGGAACGACTTTTGAGCTTCTCCCTGTTTTCTTTTCTTTTTTCTTTGCACTCGATGGTGCGTTCTCAGCTTTTACATTTACATCTTTGGGGGATATTGCTCTTATAGAGCTGAAATAAGAAACAGAGAAATTACATGTTGTGGCCCCATTAAAAACCTTTCTCCCCCTTTGGAAAGGAAAATGGTGCCATAAAAAAGAATAGAAAAAATTACATCAAGCTAAACATAATATCGCCGAAGCTCATCCGCATTCCATGATTTAGGAATGTCGTTACCGTCCATATCCTTCAGTCTGTAGGAACCGGGTCTTGACGAAGATATTACCAGAAAAGGTCCTTCCCACTTCAGCTGTAGCTTGTCTACTGTGTCTGGGTTGGCCACTCTCCGAAGCACCAAATGTCCTGGCTTAATATTCTTTAGCCGAACCTTTCTATCATGCCATTTTATTGTTTCGGCTTGGTATTTATTGATGTTTTCCATAGCCTGAAGCCTGATCCCTTCTATAGCATCTTTGTCCACAGAATAATCAGCTTCGTCTTCTGCCGAAGCCACTGTTCTTATTGATCCTGCTTTTGCTTCTTCCGGAGTTATTGCTTCGTCACCAAATAATAACTTGAATGGTGTAAAGCCTGTTGACCTTGATGCCGTTGTATTGTGGCTCCACACCACTTTAATTAATTCATCTGGCCATTTTCCTCTGGGCTAATTGAAGATTAATTTCATTATTCCCATCATTATGATGCCATTAGCTCTTTCGACAAGTCTATTTGACTCTGGATGCCTAACCGATGCAAAATGGATCTTCGTGCCAATTTGTCCACAAAACTCTTTAAAAGCTTCAGCATCAAACTGTGTTCCGTTATCCACAATAATGGCCTTTGGCACTCCGAAGCGACAAACGATATTCTGCCAAAAAAAATTTTGAATGGTAACCGAAGTTATTGTGGCTAAAGGCATCGCCTCAATCCACTTGGAAAAATATTCTACTGCTACCACAACATATTTTAAATTTCCTTGTGCTGGTGGTAGCGGGCCTAATAAATCAAGGCCCCACCTTTGCAATGGCCAAGTGGGTTGTATTAACTGAGTCAGAGACGAATGCTGTTTTTGATCTCTTGCGCATTTCTGACAGCCTTCGCACTTTTGGACTAATTCCGCTGCATCCGAAGCTGCCTTTGGCCAATAAAATCCTTTACGAAAACTTTTCCCAGCAAAGGCCTAGATCCAATATGAGATCCACACAGGCCTGCGTGTATTTCCTTCATCAATTCTATACCTTCGGCTCTGGATAAACATTTGAGTAGTGGAGAACAGACTCCATGCTTGTACAACTCCCCTTCTATTATAACATATGGTCGAGCTCTTGCCTCTATTCTCTTGTTATAAGCTTCGTCATCTGAAAGGAAATTACCCTGAAGGAAAGAAATGATCTCAGTTCTCCAATCTTCACTATGAACAAGAGATATATCGAGGACTGCTCTTTCAAGAAGTTCAACCGAAGGTGCCATTATTGTTTCAAAAAATACTTCCGAAGGTAAGGGCAACCCCTGTGCTGCTGACTTGGCTAGCAAATCAGCATGTTCATTTTCTCCTCGAGGAATGTTTTTGACAGAAAACCCTTCAAAGGAAGCTTCAATCCTTCGGACCGTGTCTAAATATTTCTCAAGCTTCGGGTCTCTTGCTTTACAACTCTTGTCAATATGGCCAAAAATAACCTGGGAATCGGTTTTAAGAACCGCCCTTCTAATCCCCATTGCCTTTAACTTCCAAAGGCCCAAAAGCAAAGCTTCGTACTCAGCAATATTATTTGTGCAGCTAAAATCAAGTCTTGCTGCGTAGCAAGTTTTAACTTTGGAGGGTGCAACTAACACAGCAGCTGCTCCTGCCCCGAAGGTTCCCCAAGAACCGTCACAAAATACCGTCCATACTTCGGTATCTTTAGTTGTTTCTTCTCCTTGAGCCCCTGGCATCCAATCGGCAATGAAGTCTGCTAACGCCTGAGACTGTATTGAGGATCTATGCACATAATCAATGCTAAACTCATTGAGCTCCGCAGCCCACTTTCCAATTCTTCCAGTAGCTTCTCTGTTCCTCATGACATCCTTCAAAGGTTGTGACGAAGGAACAATTATATGATATGCTTGAAAATAATGTCGAAGCTTCCTGGATGCCATTAAGACGGCATATAAGACCTTCTCCAATTCTGTATAATTCTTCTTTGATAGACGAAGAACTTTAGAGACGAAGTATATTGGGGCTTGTTTTTTGCTTTGTCCCTCAAGTTTTTCTTGAACAAGTGCCGCACTCACTGCTGAGTGCGAAGCTGCCACATTGAGAGCACCTAGAGGGGGGGGTGAATAGGTGATCCTGTAAAACTTGAACTTTAATGCCACAAAACTTGATTAGGAGTTAGCACAATAAAGCCAAGTGGCTAGAGAAGAATCCTTGCAAGACACGATAACCACAAGAAGATCAATCACAGATAGACACAGTGGTTTATCCCGTGGTTCGGCCAAGTTCAACACTTGCCTACTCCACGTTGTGGCGTCCCAACGGACGAGGGTTGCAATCAACCCCTCTCAAGCGATCCAAAAACCCACTTGAATACCACGGTGTTTTGCTTTGTTTACTATATCCCGCTAGCGAGGAATCTCCACAACTTGGAGCCTCTCGCCCTTACACTTTGATGTTCACAAAGAAGCACGGAGTAAGGAAGGGATGAGCAACACACACAAGACACAAAATCAGAGCGACAATACGCACACAAGTCACAACACAAGCTCTCAACACAACTCAAAGAGTTCTCTACTCAAATGGAGCTCTAGTTGCTATCACAAAGAATCGAATGCGCGGAATTGAAGCCTTGGTGCTTAGGAATGCTTAGAGAATGCTTGGTATACTCCTCCATGGGCCTAGGGGTCCCTTTTATAGCCCCAAGGCAGCTAGGAGCCGTTGAGAGCATTCCAGGAAGGCAATTCTTGCCTTCTGTCACCTGGCGCACCAGACAGTCCGGTGCACCACCGGACACTGTCCGGTGCGGATTTCTTTCCTTCTTTGGCGAAGCCGACCGTTGGCGCTTTGGAGCCGTTGGCGCACCGGACACTGTCCGGTGCACACCGGACAGTCCGGTGCCCCTTCTGACCGTTGGCTCTTGCCACGTGTCGCGCGCGGATTATGCGGCCGACCGTTGGCCCGGCCGACTGTTGGCTCTCCGGACAGTCCGGTGCACCACCGGACAGTCCGGTGATTTATAGCCGTACGCTGTTAATTGCTTCCCGAGAGCAGCCAGTTGACAGACGCCGGCCTGGCGCACCGGACACTGTCTGGCGCACCACCGGACACTGTCCGGTGCACCCAGACCGAGTTGTCTTTAGCTGAACAAAGCCATCTCTTTTCCAACTTGATTTCTCCTGTTTCCAGCACTTAGACACAATACATTAGTCTCCAAAACAATGTACTAAGTCTTAGAAACATACCTTTTTACTTGATTTGCACTTTATCCATCACTTTGCATAGATTAACATAAGTCCACTTGTGTTGGCACTCAATCACCAAAATACTTAGAAATGGCCCAAGGGCACATTTCCCTTTCAATCTCCCCCTTTTTGGTGATTTATGCCAACACAATAAAAAGCAACTAAAGGAAGTGCAACGTCAATACAAATGAGAACTCAAAATTGTTTTGATTCAAATTTGGCATATATGGATCATTCTTTGCCACCACTTGGTTTGTTTTTGCAAATCAAATTCAATTTCCTATCTCTAAGTCAAACACACTTGTTGAAACATAAAGAGAGATATTTCAAGAGAAATTGATCAAAGATTCAAAAACTCCCCCTTTTTTTCATAATCAAGCCGTCTCCCCACAAGAGACCAATGTTTTGACAATAAGAGACAAACAAAAGTATTTTGACAAACAAAAACTCTAACTCTACTATTTTCAAAATTCTCAAGTGGTAGCTGATCCATTTCTTGCTTTGGCCTTATTTTCTCCCCCTTTGGCATCAAGCACCAAAACGGGATTAATCTTGGCCCTCGAACCCCATTGCCTTACCAAGATCTTCAACTAAGAGTAAAAAGGCAATAAGAGTACAAAGATGAACTTGGAATCAGTTACTCTTTCATCGGAGTGCAGTGGAAGTCTGGCATGGTCCAAGTCCACTGTTTCCCTTTCAAACCTCCTTTGAGACTAAATTAAGCAAACTCAAGCACACAGTTAGTCTTAAAGGGTCAAGTTGTAGCACAACTCCCCCTAAATATGTGCATCACTTGCAAATGGACTTATAAGGTCCGAGGAGTGCTTGTACAACTTGAGCACTGTTGGGGCGAAGGCAAAGACTCCACCCTTCGCTCGAAACCTTCACTGCAGCCGCTGGTCTGACAGAGACAAAACAGGCAGGGACACCCTTCGCTTGATCGGCACCAGACGAAGACCGGCGACGACGTCATCCCACAGTGCGGCCTCGTCCAGCTCAGAGGCCCACGTGCGATCCGGCCCATCGTAACGGGCCCTGCGTGGCCGCCGCGCGTTACGGGCCTAATTTGTAAAGGCATCCCTGTAATTACAGTCTGTAACCCCGCTTTATGGGAATATTCTGGGGATAACCTAGGTAGCTGAGGGCACATGCGTCCTTAGCACAAGGCACTGGGCGCTCAGGTACCTATAAATACCCCCACACAGTGCCCGTGGGAAGGGAGAAAAAACAGAGCTATTGCCTTCTAGCACGTAACCCTGTTGTCATCACTGTTCACCCTTGTTGGCCTCCTTGCAACTGAGAGCAGGGTACAAACATTTGGCGCCCACCGTTCGTGCTACGAGAAAACCACCCGCGATGGCACCCAAGAGAGCTAACCCGAAGGCTGATGAGGCTGCGAAGGCAGCACTGCTCGCCGCAAGAAAGGGCAAGGCCCTCGCCCTCACCCAATCCACCCACCAAGAGGCCACTGAAGACAATGTTCCCCGCACCTGTGAAGACGACACTTTCCGCACCTGCGGCCCGGAAGGACAATCGCAGCCAGCCCCAGGCTTCACCCCACTAGAAGGCACGGACCTCACCGAGGATGGTGAAGTCCTCGGCGTCTCAGCGGAAGAACAGCTACAGCTGCGCGCCCTGCGCCTCAAGAACCACAATCTCCAGAGGCAGAAAGAGATACTGGAGGCCAAGCGCCAGCGTGTGTCCGCACTAGCCAAAGTGCGGCAAATGATACGCGACGAAGAGCAGAAGGCCCAAGACCTCGAGCGGGAGATCGCGCTGATGCAGCGCGAAGGCCACCTTGGCCTGCAGCAAGGGCCACCCCTCCAGTAGCGCGCACAACTGGAAGACATGCGCGAAGGCCACCTCGGCCTGCAGCATGGGCCACCCCTGCAACACCGACCACAACCGGAAGACCCGCGTTTCCCCCAGCGCGACCACACCTTCCAGCACGCCGCGCCATTCCAAGGGGTCAACTATCTCGACGAGCGAAGTCCCCTGGCGCCACACCTGCAAGTGACGCCTTGGCCAGCTAACTTCCGAGCAGGGACCTATCCCAAGTACAACGGCAGCACCGACCCGGCGCAATACATAATGAGTTATCAGGTCGCCGTTGCATCCGCCGGAGGAGACGACGCCACAATGGCGAAGTCTTTCATCATCGCCCTAGAGGGCCCAGCTCTCACCTGGTTCACCAGATTGCCTCCGCTGTCCATTGATTCCTAGCGAAGTCTCAGGGACAAGTTTCTGCTCAACTTCCAAGGGTACCGCCCAGACACTGACGCCTTGGCCGTGCTCTCGCTTTGCAAACAGCTGGAAAAGGAGACTCTGCGGGAGTATTACCGCAAATTTTTAACACTCAAGTCACAGCTGCCCTCCGTTGATGATCAGATCGCTATCCACTACGCCATCAGTGGCCTTCGTGCCTGCGTCCTCTACAGCCACTGTATCAGAGATCCACCCAAGAACCTCCAGGAGCTATATCAGCTCTTTGAAAAATATGCCAAATTCGAAGAGCTCCACCAGCGCAAGGTTGAGTCGCAGCGGAAACCCAAAGATGCCCCACAGTCCAGCCGCACGTGGTCGAGGACTCCGCAGCCAGACTCCGGTCGAGACGGCCGCAATCAGCAGCAAGTGCACAACATCGCCAACCAGCATCCCGCTGCTGACCCCCCTCGCCGCCAGGAATATCCCCCCAGGGCCACGGAAATGGAACTCGTGGTAGGGGCCGAGGGCGTGCGCAGCCGCCGCACCGATTCTACTGCCTTTTCCATGGCGAAGACTGCGCCCACCAAACTAAAGACTGCCCCGAAACGAAGGCCACCAGAGACAGAATGGCACGGGCGCAGCCAGCCGACAACCCCAGAATTGTCGCGCACAATTACCAGCAACCCCCTCCACCATATATCAACGCTCCCGCCCCGCATCCACCGCACCACGCTTACCAACACCATCAGGAAGTACAAATCGTACCTCCTCCACCCCCACCACCACACCAGCAACATCAAAACATCCCCCATGCCCCAAAGCAGGAAGACTTCGCCGATCAACCATATCGCGGAGTCATTCACATGATAACTAGGGGGTCCAGCACTGACTTCGACACCAAGCGGCAGAAGCGGGACCACTACCGCAGCATCAACCATGTCGCCGTCACTGGCCCAGTCGTGCAGACAAAGTGGTCCCACATACTGCTGACCTTCGACACACGAGACGTCGACCTCCGCAGCGCCCCCCACATCGACGCTATGGTTATCAATTGCAGCGTGGCAGGCTGGGACCTACACAAAGTCCTAGTCGACAACGGCAGTCAGGCGTACATCATATTCCTCCACGCCTTCGACCGCATGGGCATAAGCCACAGCCTGCTCAAGCCTTCGGACAACCCGTTGTATGGCTTCGGCGGCAAGGGCACCTTTCCCGTCGGCAAAATAGAGTTGCCCCTCTCCTTCGGTGTAGCACCCAATGCCCGAAGTGAGCAAGTAACTTTCGATATCGTGGATATGGTATATCCATACAACGCCATCATGGGCCGGGGCTCCATCAATAAGTTCGAAGCCGCCATTCATGGACTGTACCTATGTATGAAGATACCAGGTCCGCTAGGCGCCATTACGGTCTACGGCAACCAGCAAATGGCGCGCAACATAGAGCGGGACTTCGTGCCCGGTCAGAGAAACGTGCACTGCCTCACGGCCCAGCGCGAGCTCCCTGCGCCCGCCAGCTCAACCGATAAACAGCACGACAAGGCACAACTGCAGAGCCAAGACGGGACCAAGACTATCCCCCTCGATCAAGCCACGCCCAAGCAGACAGTCATTATCAGCGAAGACCTCACCCCGCATGAAGAAGAGAGACTCCTCTGCTGCCTGTCCAAGAATAAAGATGTCTTCGTTTGGTCCGCCCTCGACCTGGTCGGAGTCAGCCGATCCATAATTGAGCACAGCTTGGGAATTGACCCTTCGGTGCGACCAAAAAAGCAGAGGCTTCGCAAAATGTCCGACGAAAAGACAGAGGCCGCCAAGGAGGAGGTGCACCGCCTCCTAGAGGCTAAATTCATCGAGCCAGTGGCTTACCCCACGTGGCTCTCCAATGTTGTAATGGTGCAGAAAAAAGCGGGAAATGGCGAATGTGTATAGACTTCACCAGTCTCAACAAGGCCTGCCCAAAGGACAATTTCCCATTGTCGCGGATCAACAAAATAGTCGATAGCGCGGCCGGATGCGAGGTCATGTCACTCCTCGACTGCTTCTCCGGTTACCACCAGATATACATGAAGGAGGAAGACAAGGCTAGCACCAGCTTTATAACACCCTTCGGCACATATTGCTTCATCAGAATGCCGGAGGGACTCAAGAACGCCGGGTCCACCTTCTCCAGACTCACCAAAACAGTACTCGAAGGGCAGGTTGGCAGAAATATATTTACATATGTGGACGACATCGTTGTCGCCAGCAAGAACAAGGAAGACCATCTCGCCGACCTCGCCGAGACATTCGCGAACATGCGAGACGCACGACTCCGCCTAAACCCGGAAAAGTGCGTCTTCGGCGTTCGCCAGGGCAAAATATTGGGCTACCTGGTATCACACCGCGGCATCGAGGCCAACCCAACCAAGATCCAGGCCATCGTAGACATGTCGCCTCCGCAGTCCGCCAGGGACGTCCAGCGTCTGACGGGCAGATTGGCCGCTCTCAACAGATTCATCTCCAGGTCCGTCGAGCGAAGCCTCCCCTTCCTCAAAACACTCCGTGGTGCAAAGGACTTCGCCTGGGGACCAGAGCAGGCAGCGGCCTTCGCCTCACTAAAACAGTACCTGTCAGAGCTGGCCATCCTCACAAGCCCCGACTCCTCGCTCCCCCTATTGCTCTACGTCGCGGCTTCGCCGCATGCTGTCAGCGCGGCACTAGTGCAGGAGCAGACAGTTGAGGGCGTGGTCAGGCAGTGCCCTGTTTACTATGTCTCTGAGGTACTGACACCGTCCAAGTGCAACATGACAGAGCTGGAGAAGATTGCCTATGCAGTCATTATGTCTTCGCGCAAACTGCGCCACTACTTTGAAGCATTCAAGGTCCGAGTCACCTCAGACAGGGGACTCGGCGAATTATTCAGAAACCCGGAGGCATCGGTGATGATTGCCAAGTGGGCAGCCGAACTATCCGGCTACCACATCAGCTTCGAGCCCAGGACAGCCATCAAGTCACAAGTCCTGGCAGACTTCGTCGTCGACTGGACTGGGCCAATAACTCAACCAGACCCGTCCACAGAGAAGGTTTGGACGATCCATTGCGACGGCGCATGGTGCCATGCGGGGGCAGGCGTCGCTGCAGTCATCACCTCGCCAGCCGGGGTCAAGCACAGATATGCAGCACGCCTCAGCTTCGCTCTGGAATCCGACAAGTGCACAAACAATATAGCAGAATATGAAGCAGTCATCCTCGGCCTCCGCAAGCTAAGGGCCCTCGGAGTCACCACTTGTATCATCAAAACAGACTCCAAGATAGTTGTCGGCCAGGTCGAGAAAGACTACGCAGCAAAGGACCCCGCACTTATGCAATACCTCGCGGCCATCCGAAGTCTCGAGAGACAATTCAAGGGATTCACCTTGCAGCATGTGGATAGGGCCAAGAACGAGGAGGCCGACGCATTGGCCAAGGCCGCCGCCAGGGGCGAGTCCTTGCCCTCCGACGTGTTCTTTCATACCAGCGGCACGCCAGCCGTCCGGAGCCCCGAAGGGCTCCAAATAACTAATGACAGCGAGGGCCACCGCATAGTCAACCTAATCATGACCGAGGACTGGCGGGCACCAATAACCCTGTTCCTACAGGGGTACTATCATCCAACCGACGTCAGCGAGGCCAAGCGCCTCAGACATCGAAGCCGGGACTTCGCACTGATTGAAGGCCAACTCTACAAGAAAGGGGTCAGTCAGCCAATGCTTAAGTGCATCACCGAAACCGAAGGCATGCAGATCCTACGAGAAGTCCACAGTGGCACGTGTGGCTCACACGCAGGGCCAAGGGCCCTAGCTGCCAAGGTGATCCGCCAGGGCTTTTACTGGCCCGCAATGATCTGCGCCGCAAATCAGGTCACAAGGTCCTACGAAGCCTGCCAGAAGTTTTCTCCTCGGTCAGGCAGCCCCTCGCAGTATACAAAGCTGATCGCCCATACATGGCCTCTCCAGCGCTGGGGCTTGGACATTGTCGGGCCCCTGCCCACCGCTCAGGGGAACCTTAAGTTCGCCTTCGTCGCCGTCGAGTACTTCACCAAATGGATCGAGGCGAGGGCTGTTTCCACAATAACATCAAAGACTGCCCAAAAATTCTTCTGGCAAAACATTGTTTGCCGCTTCGGAGTACCGTCCGAACTAACAGTGGACAACGGCAAGCAGTTTGACAGCCAAGACTTCAAGGATTTTTTTTCTCCATTGGCACCAAGCTTGCCTTCGCCTCAGTTTATCATCCGCAGTCCAACGGGTCGTGGAACGCGCCAATGGGAAAATCTTCACAGCTGTCAAGAAGATGCTCCTTGATGAAAAAAGGGCAAATGGACCGATTTGTTACCTGAGGCAGTCTAGGCACTAAACACGACTGAATGCAGGGCGACTGGGTTTACTCCCTTCCGCCTTCTATACGGATCGGAGGCCATGACCCCGCAAGAAATAAAGCATGGGTCAACGCGAACAATTCCGTCAGCCGTCCCCGACGTGGACGAGCCAACTTCAAAGGATCTCATTGACGGAGACCGAGTCTTCGCCCTACAGGCCCTAAACAAATACCAAGCCCAGACCAAAGCATGGCGTGACCACACGGTCATCCCGAGGGAGTTCAGCGAAGGGGACCTCATACTCGTCCGAACAGCTCGGACGGAGTCCAAGGGCAAGCTGGAGCCCAAGTGGGAGGGCCCCTTTATAGTCAAGACAAAAGCTTCCCCCAGCGCTTACAGGCTCACAACGCCAAACGGCGAGGACCTGGAGCACTCCTGGAACATCGACAACCTCCGCAAATTTTTTGTTTGACTCATCAGGGCTGATTTCGCCCTTGTAATTCGCAAAAACAATCTTGTACCGGCCCGCACTCTTTTCCTCCCGGGGGGTGAGGTTTTTAACGAGGCGGAGCCATGTAATATATGTGTGAAAAATCCCCCGCAAAAACATGCGTCGAAAAAAGACCGCGACGACGGTCTTCGACATTCGACCAATACGAGGTCACCGCGAGGCTAAGCGCTAGCCACCCTCGCGTGCGACAGATCCGCGCAGAAGTCGCCTAAGGGTGCAGCCGAACCAGCACAACAACTGCGAAAAAACCGAAGTCTACCGCGAAGACTATCCGCGCAGAAGTCGCCTAAGGGTGCAGCCGGACTAGCACAACAAGTGCGAAAAAACCGAAGTCTACCGCGAAGACTATCCGCGCAGAAGTCGCCTAAGGGTGCAGCCGGACTAGCACAACAAGTGCAAAAAAAACCGAAGTCTACCGCGAAGACTATCCGCGCAGAAGTCGCCTAAGGGTGCAGCCGGACTAGCACAACAAGTGCGAAAAAACCGAAGTCTACCGCGAAGACTATCAACGCAGAAGTCGCCTAAGGGTGCAGCCGGACTAGCACAACAAGTGCGAAAAAACCGAAGTCTACCGCGAAGACTATCCGCGCAGAAGTCGCCTAAGGGTGCAGCCGGACTAGCACAACAAAAGCAGAAACGACAACATCAAACCGTCCGCGCCAAGACCGACTATAATCGCACCAGCACAGCATAACAAAACACACAAGACAAAGTACACAACGCCTTCGCAGGCATAGACAAAGCGAGGGCACACAACTTCATCATACAAGCCTTTACACATATACAAGCGAGGGCATCACACTCTACATCGGCTCAACCTTAGGAATAATTCCCATCTCCCTATAATTAAATAACATTATCCTAAGCTCCTCACCTGCAAAAAGACTTCGCAGCTCCCCTTCACCTGTACTCGCGGCGGCCGGCAAAGACAACAGTTCCTGCCGACCAGCCCTATTCACACGAAGCCGAGCCCCCTTCGCCCCACTAACCCTACGCTTCGCAACCGCCCTTCGTCGTCGGCGCCCGGTGCTAGGACCTAGCGCATCTTGTGCGTCCGCGGCGTGTGGCGAAGCCTCCGCCGCAGCCACATCCAAGGCCGCAAAATAGTCCAAGTCCTCCTCCGACGACTCCTCAGTCCACTCAACCGAGCTCCCAGAGTCAGCAAAATCAAAAAACTCAGATGCAGATCCACCACATTCATTACCATCTTCCGCGGTCGAAGCCGCCAAAAATTTAGTAGTGGCGGTTGCGTGCGCAGGCCCAAAATCTTGAACCTGCGCAGCAACCAAAATTCAGCAACATATCCAAAATTCCCCAACTCTCTACACCCACTACGCCACCTGCGAAGGCCCTGACGCTGCGGGAGCCTCCGCCGTCGGCTCCGCCGTTGCTTCCGCTGTTGTTCCCGCCACCACCGTCGCGGGATCTTCAACACTCGGCGCAGCAGCTGCGGGGGCATCAGGTGCGCCTTCGGCGACCTTTGGGGGCAGGTCTTCGCCGGCCGCAGCGGATGCGGGGGCATCCGGTGCGTCTTCCGCAGTATCCGGGGCCGGCTCCAGGGCGACCCCAGACACGGCCTCCGCCGGGGTCGGCTCTGGGTCAGCCAGCGCGCTGTTCAACGCCCCGAAGTCGTCCACCCGCTCGCCACGCGCGGCCTAAGACAAAACACACAAAATTAAGCAAACACACGCACAGCCCACATCCAACAAACGCCAAACAAACGAAAACGTTACCTGAGCCCTCGCCGTCGCGGCCCGCTCCCTGACCACCTCGTGACCGTGCGGACCCCACATCCGGTCGTAGATGGCCCCGGCGGATTCCTTCACTACGGGGTCTTCAACCTTATAGATATCTCGCTCAAAATCCTCATTGGCCTGGTCGAAGACCTCGAAGTGCCGGCACCCTTCGCGGGAGAGCGCGTTCATCGCCCCCTCGCAGGTGACCAGGGAGGCGTACGACATAAACCCCTCCACGACAGTGGGGAGTGCCTGCAGCTCCTCCTGCACCCATTCCAGACAGCGAAGTCCGGGCTCTCGGTCCGGCACTTCGAAGACACCGGTCCGCGCACCCAGCTCACGATATGTATCCATAAGCTGCGTGCGCGTCCGTTCGGCCTCCACGCGCGTCGCGGCCTCGGCCCGCTCCACGCGGCTCTCCAGGGCGATGAGCCGCTCCTGCAGCTGCTCGGCGCGCTCCCTGGCAAGATTGCCCTCCGCCCGTGCCAGGCTGGCCTCCGCCTACGTAGCCTGCGCCTTGACGAGGGCCTCGTTGGTCTCCCTCCTCTCCCTCGCCAATTGGCGCCGGAGGTCAGCCTTCTCTCCCTCCAGCGCGGCCACCTTGTCCGCCAGCTTGCGGCACTTGCTGTCGGCGGCCGATTTCTCTCGGACGGCGTCAGCATGTTGTGTCCGAAGCCTCTCGACTTCGGCAGACACAACTGCCGTGAGGGCCCCCGACGCCGTGCGGTTGGCGAAGTCAGCCACCTGCACAACACACATAAGACCGCGGCCCCAGCAAATAATAAAAAAAACGAAGTCTGGCTCAGCGGACCTGACTTAGCGACTCCGTCACCTCCTTCAGCCGGCGGGACGCAGCGCCCGCCTCATCCCTGACAGCCGCGAGGGCCGCCACCTCACCTCCGGCGCTAAGAGCCCCGCCCTTCGCCTTCGGCGCTGCGGCAGCCGTCGTTGTCGCCGCGGCAGGCGCAACTATAGCAAGTCGGCCCTCGTCCGACCCTGCGACGTATCAACGAATAAATAATAATAATAAAAATAAAAAAAGGAGCCAACGACTTACCACCAAGATAGTCCTCCACACTAATATCGGTGGCGAAGTCGGCGACACGCTTGCCTGCCGACAGCAACTTCGCCGCCTTGGCGGCCTCCGGCACTCTGCTGGCCGGCGGCACTGCCTTCGTCGGTTTGGAGCCCCCGGCGCCTGCCGTCGCCTCCGGCGCTTTGCTAGACGCAGGGGTGCCCGACTTCGTCGCCAGCGGCGGCTTGCCTCCACCGGCGGCCGCAGCCTTCGCAGATCCCCGCTGCCTCTTCGGCCTAGCTTCAACGAGCCTGACAACCGCCTGGCGCTTTTGTGCCGCTCCCTGGCGATCCTTGTCCATCACTGCCGACACAACAGCAGCAATATTCCGCCCGTAAGGAAAAACTCTCCACTCACGAACCATGCGAGATGTAAAAAGGTCCTCGCCAGCCGCGCGGGGGATAGGAACATTCCTAGGCCAGCAACCCCCGGTAACCCTCAGCATCCGAGCCGAAGACTCCCGGAGCTCGGGCAAAGACATCCTTCCCCCCGGGGGCGCGCACGTCCTCATCAACTCTCTAGCAAAACTATCAGAAACCCCAAGTCCTCCCATAACAGTACCTAATTTTCTCTTTTTAGAGGATGGGGCGGCCGCCCGCGCAGGGTCGTCTCCAGTCTCCACCACCGGTTTCTTCCCACGGCGGTCCACATCGTCTTGACCAGGATAGCCGTCATACGGCAATTGATTTAATTCAAAAACCCTGTTCAAACGGTCATTCGACCCGCGGATATCAAAGCTGCACTGGCCCTCTGTCCTCGGCACATAACGTCCAACGAGCCGCACCGCCCCATCCTCCGCCTCACGCACAAAGGCGGCCGGGTCGCGGCTTTGCAGATTCAGCGCGAAGGCAGGACTTCGCACCACCCTTCCACTGTGAAAAGGCATCTGGCGAGGGCACACTTCGCCCAGCGCCCAGCCATGCGCCAAGGGCCACACCCCGTACGCCACAAACTCTTCAACCAAATCGCGCCCACTGCTCAGGCCGGCGGCGCACCGAAGGGCCCCTTCGTCCACATCCTCCTCTGCCACTTCAAAGGGCGGGTACGCTGAGTAAAAATGAGAACACATCTCGGACACGGGGAGTCCCTCATGGCCTTCGACGGTACCCTCAGCAACGTAAAACCAAAATTCATTCCAGTTCCCCACTTGTTGCGGGCGCAAGGAACCAACTCGACTACCTGCATCGTGGTCTTGCCGGTCTTCGGCGTGAATGTGCAGGACCCAAACTGAGCAACTTCGTCTCCAATCATCCTCTTCTGCCAGTGCAAACAATAATACTTCGCAAAAACTTCGACCGATGGCTGTCCGCCGTACGAAGTCGTCGCCCAGACATACTTCGACAGAGCCACCACGACATTCAGTGTCAGCTGATGTATCTGAACGTTGAACCTGCGCAGGACTTCGCCAACAAATCGGTGCGCAGGCAAGCAGAGACCGGCGGCGAAGAACGCCTCGAAAACAACCAACTCGCCCTCTGGCTCGGGGACTTCCTCCGTCCCCGGGACACGAGTAACTCCGCCGCCGAAGTAACCCAACCGCTGCATATCTTGCACGCGGACCGATGACATCCGCGACACGCCAAAATCAATATAATCGCCGGCGCGCAACTCCTCCGCCATCGAACTACTCAGCGTCTCCTCAGACGAGGCGGCGGCCGGCGGCGAGGGATCGGCCGGCGGCGTAGCGGCAGCGGAAGAAGAGGAGGTCGGCATCGCTACGTACCGTCGGCGGCGGCGGGCGGTCTGCTTCACTCGAGCCAGATCTCCGGCGAACAAGAGCACGGCGGGCAGACGAGCAGCAAGACGGCGGGCGGCTAGGGTTTTCGCGGAGCACGGAAAGTGAAGTTCAAAAAGCGCCGACCCCCGCCCCCCTTTTATAGGCGGGGCACGGCTCTTCGGGAAACCCGCAATCCAACAGGGTGCGGCGCTTCGGGAAACCCACAATCCAACAGTACGCCGTCAATCAACGGTCACATCAAAAACCCCCGCGGAACCACTTCGAGCGAGGGCAGCGTCTCCGCCATCTAGCGACGTCTTCGGCACCAGATGACTTTGTCGAACTGGTCCCTCAGAGGGCAAATGTTGGGGCGAAGGCAAAGACGCCACCCTTCGCTCGAAACCTTCGCTGCAGCCGCTGGTCTGACAGAGACAAAACAGGCAGGGACACCCTTCGCTTGATCGGCACCAGACGAAGACCGGCGACGACGTCATCCCACAGTGCGGCCTCGTCCAGCTCAGAGGCCCACGTGCGATCCGGCCCATCGTAATGGGCCCTGCGTGGCCGCCGCGCGTTACGGGCCTAATTTGTAAAGGCATCCCTGTAATTACAGTCTGTAACCCCGCTTTATGGGAATATTCTGGGGATAACCTAGGTAGCTGAGGGCACATGCGTCCTTAGCACAAGGCGCTGGGCGCTAAGGTACCTATAAATACCCCCACACAGTGCCCGTGGGAAGGGAGAAAAAACAGAGCTATTGCCTTCTAGCACGTAACCCTGTTGTCATCACTGTTCACCCTTGTTGGCCTCCTTGCAACTGAGAGCAGGGTACCAACAAGCACCATACATAAACAACAATATGCATAAGGAACATGATCAAAGACATAAAACACATGTATGCTATAAATCAATCCAGGTTTCGTGAATCTAAGACATTTAGCTCACTACGCAGCTTGCAAAAGGTCGACTCATCTAGAGGCTTGGTAAAGATATCGGCTAGCTGGTTCTCGGTGCTAACATAAAACACTTCGATATCGCCCTTTTGCTGGTGGTCTCTCAAAAAGTGATGCCGGATGTCAATGTGCTTTGTGCGGCTATGTTCAACAGGATTATCCGCCATGCGGATAGCACTCTTATTATCACATAGGAGTGGGACTTTGCTCAGATTGTAGCCAAAGTCCCTGAGGGTTTGCCTCATCCAAAGTAGTTGCGCGCAACACTGTCCTGCGGCAACATACTCGACCTCAGCGGTGGATAGGGCAACGGAAGTTTGTTTCTTAGAGCTCCATGACACCAGGGACCTTCCTAAGAATTGGCACGTCCCCGATGTACTCTTCCTATTGACCTTACATCCAGCATAATCGGAGTCTGAATATCCAATCAAGTCAAAAGTAGACCCCTTTGGATACCAGATACCGAAGCACGGCGTAGCGACTAAATATCTAAGAATTCGCTTCATGGCCACTAAGTGACACTCCCTTGGATCAGATTGAAATCTAGCACACATGCATACACTAAGCATAATATCTGGTCTACTAGCACATAAATAAAGTAAAGACCCTATCATAGACCGGTATGCCTTTTGATCTACGGACTTACCTCCTTTGTTGAGGTCGGTGTGTCCGTCGGTTCCCATTGGAGTCTTTGCGGGCTTGGCGTCTTTCATCCCAAACCGCTTGATCAAGTCTTGCGTGTACTTCGTTTGGGAGATGAAGGTCCCATCCTTTAGTTGCTTCACTTGGAACCCAAGGAAATAGCTTAACTCGCCCATCATCGACATCTCAAACTTTTGAGTCATCACCCTGCTAAACTCTTCACAAGACTTTTGGTTAGTAGAACCAAATATTATGTCATCGACATAAATTTGGCACACAAAAAGATCACCATCACAAGTCTTAGTGAAAAGAGATGGATCGACTTTCCCAACCTTGAAATCATTAGCAATTAAAAAGTCTCTAAGGCATTCATACCATGCTCTTGGGGCTTGCTTAAGTCCATAAAGCGCCTTAGAGAGCTTACACACTTGGTCGAGGTACCATTCATCCTCGAAGCCAGGGGGTTGCTCCACGTACCCTCTTCCTTGATTGGCCCGTTGAGGAAAGCGCTCTTCACATCCATTTGGAACAACCTGAAAGAATGGTGAGTAGCATAGGCTAACAATATGCGAATTGACTCTAGCCTAGCCACAGGAGCAAAAGTCTCCTCAAAGTCCAAACCTGCGACTTGGGCATAACCTTTTGCCACAAGCCGTACCTTGTTCCTTGTCACCACCCCGTGCTCGTCTTGTTTGTTGCGGAACACCCACTTGGTTCCCACAACATTTTGCTTGGGACGAGGCACCAGTGTCCAAACTTCATTTCTCTTGAAGTTGTTGAGCTCCTCTTGCATGGCCAACACCCAGTCCGGATCTAGCAAGGCGTCTTCTACCCTGAAAGGCTCAATAGAAGAGACAAAAGAGTAATGCTCACAGAAATTAACTAATCTAGAGCGAGTAGTTACTCCCTTGCTAATATCACCCAAAATTTGGTCGACGGGATGATTCCTTTGAATCGTCGCTCGAACTTGAGTTGGAGGTGCCGGTTGCGCTTCTTCCTCCATTACATGATCATCTTGTGCTCCCCCTTGATCACACGCCTCCTCTTGATGATCCTGTTCATCATCTTGAGTTGGGGGATGCACCATCGTTGAGGAAGAAGGTTGATCTTGCTCCTTTTGTTCCTGTGGCCGCACATCTCCAATCGCCATGGTACGGATTGCGGCCGTTGGAACGTCTTCTTCATCTACATCATCAAGATCAACAACTTGCTCTCTTGGAAAGCCATTAGTCTCATCAAATACAACGTCGCTAGAGACTTCAACCAAACCCGATGATTTGTTGAAGACCCTATACGCCTTTGTATTTGAGTCATAACCTAACAAAACCCCTTCTACAGCTTTGGGAGCAAACTTAGAATTCCTACCTTTCTTCACTAGAATGTAACATTTGCTCCCAAATACACGAAAGTAAGATACATTGGGTTTGTTACCGGTTAGAAGCTCATATGAAGTCTTCTTGAGGAGGCGATGAAGGTAGACCCGGTTTATGGCGTGGCAAGCCGTGCTCACGGCTTCCGTCCAAAACCGTTCGGGCGTCTTGAATTCACCAAGCATCGTCCTTGCCATGTCTAGTAGCGTCCTGTTCTTCCTCTCTACCACACCGTTTTGCTGTGGTGTGTAGGGAGCGGAGAACTCGTGCTTGATTCCTTCCTCCTCAAGATACTCCTCCACTTGAAGGTTCTTGAACACGGACCCATTGTCGCTCCTTATCTTCTTCACTTTGAGCTCAAACTCGTTTTGGGCTCTCCTTAGGAAGCGCTTGAGGGTCCCTTGGGTTTCAGATTTATCCTGCAGAAAGAATACCCAAGTGAAGCGGGAAAAATCATCAACTATAACAAGACCATACTTACTTCCTCCTATGCTTAGATAGGCGACGGGTCCGAAGAGGTCCATATGAAGTAACTCCAGGGGTCTTGATGTTGTCCTCACATTTTTGGCATGATGAGAGCTTCCCACCTGTTTACCTGCTTGACAAGCTGCACAAGGTCTATCTTTTTCGAAAGTTACATTAGTTAGACCTATCACGTGTTCTCCCTTTAGAAGCTTGTGAAGGTTCTTCATCCCCACATGTGCTAAACGGCGATGCCACAGCCAGCCCATGCTAGTCTTAGCAATTAAGCATGCATCTAGACCGGCCTCCTCTTTTGCAAAATCAACTAAATAAAGTTTGCCATCTAGTACACCCTTAAAAGCTAATGAACCATCACTTCTTCTAAAGACAGACACATCTACATTTGTGAATAAACAGTTATATCCCATATTACAGAGTTGACTCACAGACAACAAGTTATATCCGAGCAACTCAACTAAGAACACATTAGAAATAGAGTGCTCGGATGAAATAGCAATTTTTCCTAACCCTTTCACCTTGCCTTGGTTCCCATCACCGAATATGATTGAATCTTGGGGATCCTTGTTCTTGACGTAGGAAGAGAACATCCTCTTTTCCCCCGTCATGTGGTTTGTGCATCCGCTGTCGATAATCCAGCTTGAGCCCCCGGATGCATAAACCTGCAAGGCAAATTTAGGCTTGGGTCTTAGGCACCCAACTCATGTTGGGTCCTACAAGGTTAGTTACAATAGTCTTAGGGACCCAAATGCAAGTCTTGTCTCCCTTACATTTGGCCCCTAATTTCCTAGCAATTACCTTCTTATCCTTTCTACAAATAGCAAAGGAAGCATTGCAAGCATAATAAATTGTAGAAGGTTCGTTCATTACTTTCCTAGGAACATGAACAATATTTCTTCTAGGGATATGATGAACAACATTTTTCCTAGTCAAATTTCTATCATGCATAATAGAAGAACTAGAAGCAATCATGGCATGAGAACCAAAAGCATCATAACTTCTATAAACGTTCCTAGAATGTCTCCTATCATGATACATGAAAGCATGGTTCTTTTGAGCACTACTAGCCATAGGCGCCTTCCCTTTCTCCTTGGCGGAGATGGAAGCCTTATGGCTTGTTAAGTTCTTGACTTCCCTCTTGAAGCCAAGACCATCCTTAATTGAGGGGTGTCTACCAATCGTGTAGGCATCCCTTGCAAATTTTAGTTTGTCAAATTCACTCTTGCTAGTCTTAAGTTGGGCATTAAGACTAGCCACTTCATCATTCAATTTAGAAATTGAAACTAGGTGTTCACTACAAGCATCAACATTGAAATCTTTACACCTATTGCAAACTACAACATGTTCTACACAAGATGTTGATTCATTAGCTATTTCTAACTTAGCACTCAAATCATCATTTATACTCTTTAAGCTAGAAATAGAGTCATGACATGTAGACAATTCACAAGAAAGCATTTCATTCGTTTTAATTTCTAAAGCAAGGGATTTTTGTGCCTCTACAAACTTATCATGTTTTTCATACAAAAGATCCTCTTGCTTTTCTAATAACCTATTTTTATCATTCAAGGCATCAATTAATTTATTAATCTTGTCAACCTTAGTCCTATCTAGGCCCTTGAATAAACATGAATAGTCTATTTCATGATCGCTAGATTCTTCATCACTTGAGGAAGCGTAAGTACTAGTATCACGAGTGCTTACCTTCTTTTCCCTTGCCATGAGGCAGGTGTGATGCTCATTGGGGAAGAGGGACGATTTGTTGAAGGCGGTGGCGGCGAGTCCTTCGTTGTCGGAGTCGGACGACGAACAGTTCGAGTCCCACTCCTTGCCAAGGTGTGCCTCGCCCTTAGCCTTCTTGTAAGTCTTCTTCTTTTCCCTCTTGTTCCCTTGTTCCTGGTCACTATCATTATCGGGACAATTAGCGATAAAATGACCAATCTTACCACATTTGAAGCATGAGCGCTTCCCCTTCGTCTTTGTCTTGTTGGGATGCTCCTTGCGCCCTTAGCGCCGTCTTGAAACGCTTAATGATGAGGGCCATCTCTTCCTCATTGAGTCCCGCCGCCTCAACTTGTGCCACCTTGCTAGGTAGCACTTCCTTGCTCCTCGTTGCTTTGAGAGGAACGGTTTGAGGCTCGTGGATTGGGCCGTTCAATGCATCATCAACGTATCTTGCCTCCTTGATCATCATCCGCCCGCTTACAAACTTTTCAAGTATCTCCTTGGGCGTCATCCTGGTGTACCTAGGATTCTCACGAATATTGTTCACAAGATGTGGATCAAGGACAGTAAAAGACCTTAGCATTAGGCGGACGACGTCGTGGTCCGTCCATCGCGTGCTTCCATAGCTCCTTATTTTGTTGACGAGGGTCTTGAGCCGGTTATACGTTTGGGTTGGCTCCTCGCCCCTGATCATTGCGAATCTCCCAAGTTCGCCCTCCACCAACTTCATCTTGGTGAGCATGGTGACGTCGTTCCCCTCATGTGAGATTTGGAGGGTGTCCCAAATTTGCTTGGCATTATCCAAGCCGCTCACCTTATGGTATTCATCCCTGCACAATGAAGCTAGAAGAACAGTAGTAGCTTGTGCATTTTTGTGAATTTTCTCATTGATGAACATGGGACTATCCGTACTATCAAAGTGCATTCCATTTTCTACTATCTCCCATATACTTGGATGAAGAGAGTACAAGTGGCTACGCATTTTGTGACTCCAAAATCCGTAGTCCTCTCCATCAAAGTGGGGGGGGGGGGTTTACCGAGGGGAATGGAAAGCAAACGAGCATTGGAACTTTGCGGAATACGAGAATAATCAAAGGAAAAGTTTGAATTAACCGTCTTCTTTTTCTCGTAGTCGTTGTCGTCGTCCTTTTGGGAAGAGGAAGATTCGTCGCTGTCATAGTAGACTATCTCCTTGATGTGCATTGTTTTCTTCTTCCTCCCGTCTTTTCTTTTGTGGCCCGAGCCTAAGTCAGTAGGCTTGTCATCCTTTGGATCATTGACGAAGGACTCCTTCTCCTTATCATTGACCACCATCCCCTTGCCCTTAGGATCCATCTCTTCGGGCGATTAGTCCCTTTCTTGAAGAGAACGTGTCACACCCGGGTTTCGGGGCACCAAGACCCGGGCGCGAACATAATCACCAGGTGTGCTAGGACCAAGTCTCACACATATGATGAATCATGGCACAGGATCGAATGTCACATCTTTACTATATAATAGGAGTTTTGTACAAAATAAATAATTACATTATAAGGAGACAACGGTCCAGCAACCCAAAGTTGACTGGGAGACGACGGCCTAGACCTCTCACGAACACATCGCAGCATCCTCCATGCGCCTCATCCTGCAGTACCTGTTCTTGACCTGTGGGGGGGTGTGAGACAGCAAGAGTGAGCTCACATACGTTCATCGCTCAACAAGTTGTGGGGAATAATGTGCATGAACTCGCCAAAGGTGGGAGCTCACGTGAAGTGTAAGGCTTACCAAAGAGGATGGCTGAAGCTGAGCATTGCTTTTAAAGTTGGTCAAAATTTTATTAGCCATTACTAAGTATAAGTAAATACCAAACCCAATTAAGCAGTAGAACAAAAGTAACAACATCACCTGCGATGCAATGCATATGACAAATTGAATTTAGTTCCATAAATTAATCATGTGAGGGTCCGAGCTGCTCATGACCGTGAGCACGGCTAGTATACCAGTTTTACACTCTGCAGAGGTTGCGCATCTTTACCCACAAGTCATGTTACCCAGCTGCCAAGGGATCACGACTTCCCATACACCTCTACCGAGGAGGCGAGGCAGGGTAACACTACGAGGCCTTTACAAAGTTCCACTAGCTTCAGAAAACCCGCTACAGTTTATAGGAAGCTCCAATGCAGGAATCCCTTGCAGGACCGCCATCGCAGTAAAATCCTCCCGAGGGCCTCCCTACACTGACCACTCCCCTACTGCCCTTGCCCCTTTCGGGTAAGGTAGTCCTCCACTAGCTTTCCTAATTAATCAGCCAAGGGCGTCCCATTAAACCCTTGTGGTAGCACTGTTTTCCCGGGTGGTCGCTCCATGTTCCAATTAACATAATGATCTTATCATGAACGATAAATAACAACGGATAACAAAAGTATAATCATGAGTAATGTATCTTCATACCCAAAACCACATAAAGCACTAGCAAGTACTACCCAAAAAGTTCAGTGGCAACAAGGTATAGAGATAATCAAACTAGGGTAACCTATTGGGTCCCATCAAAATTAACCTATGCAGATCATTATGATTAATCAGAACATGGCTGGGTAAAAAGAAGTGATCAAGGGCACAACTTGCCTGGGACTTGAGATTCCAGGTACCAGGATGATCTTCAGGTGACACGTGACCTCACGCTAGTCGTAGCAATACAAACAAGCAGTGTATAGGCAAAATTAACATCACACCAAACATGTAAACAAAATACATAATAATAATCTACTCATTAAAATAAGATTTTAGGAACAGAAATCATTAATTTTGGAGTTACGGATTCTAAGTTATGAATTTCTGAAGTTAATAAGCATCTAGAATAGATTAATCCAAATGAATAATTTTAATTTAAGTTTTATGGTTAAACAATGTTACTAGTTGATAGACAATGTTAATACGAAATTATTGCAACTGGAATGGTTCAAAAAGGAGCTAAAATGAATTAGTTATGAATTAAATAAGTTACTGGATTTATTTTTACACTACAAATCATTTTCTAAATCATTTTCTATGATTTTCCTATCCACTAGACTGCGCCTCAAATTCTGTAAAGCACAGGGGCCCCTGCGCAAATGTTCTCAAGACTCAGAACAACACCCGCATGGACGGCGGGTTGATTCTGTGAAAGTACAGGGTCTCTTTTACAAAACGGGATCGACGAAGGGGTATCTAGCCACGTGAGCCGTCCGATTAGAGTTCTGCGGATCGGATTAAGTTAGGACCCTTTATGAACCGGTATCCAATCTTGGCCACCAGATCGCCATCTAACGGTGCGCACCTACTCCGATCCGGGCCATCGATCCAAGACTCTACGGTCAGATCAAATCCACCGAACCGGTGTCTAGTCGATCTAATCTGGGCCGCCGATGGTCAGATCAACGGTGACTGTGCGTCTTCCTCCCCCAACAGAGCCGAGCTGGGGAGCGCCCCTGCTCATGGCGGCCACCACGCCGGAGCTCCATCAAATTCTATCACCCCGGCCACCGGATTCAGTTAACTTCGTGCGCAAAACGAAATTGAGGACGAGGTGATCCGATAGAAGGTACCTTACGACAGATAGCGACGGCGGGGGAAGTCAACCACGGCACGGGGCGGAATTCGCCCACAGTTGGCACGGCAGCGAGCAATTGCCGAGAGTCCGACCGCCCGTGAGCCTCGGATTTTCTCCAGCCACGCCTGCCGCGCACCAACCCCACCCGATGCCCAAGGTTGGACCGTTGGCAAGGACGAGACCCACCGGCGCTTTTCTCCGATCTTCAATGGCGTCAACGATGTTCGAGGGTTGATGGGGGATAGCATGGGGGAGGTGCCGGAATTTATAGCAGAGGTGATCCCGCAGCTCGCCCCCAACGACCCGAGCTTTGCGCGCCGGATACGGAAAATCCGTTGGGACAGGGGGCGCGGCATACGGAGTCCGAGCCATGAATACACGCGTTCGGTTGGGTTTGACGGAAGGAAGAAGATACGCCGGACAGACGGGGCCCACATGCCAGCGATACAAACGCACAGCGTGTAACGATCCCGGCCCAAGTGGCCCACCTGGCGGTGAGGGGTACCGAGTGTGAGTGATAAGCCGCAGCACAAGCGACCAGAGGCTGACATGGTGGATCCCACATGTCACAGGCATGAAAGAAAAAGAAAAGGGGAGGGAGTAGAGTGGGCTGGCGCAGGGGAACTTAGCGCAGTGGGCCGAAAACGGTCCAAGAGTTAAGAGAGAGTTCACCCTTTTATTTTCTTTGGATTTCTATTTTTCTTTCTTATTTCAATTTCAAATCAGACCAAGTTTTAAATTCTGAATTTAAAATTTATGCACAGAAAAAAACTCCACATGATGCACAATTTCTACATATTATTTCTTTATTTATTTTATTATTATTTTAATTAGGTAATGTTTTCAACATGAAGTACACACCACATTATAGCAATATATTATTATTTGAGTGTGTAGTCAAATTAAAGGGATATTCAGAAATTCTTCATTTGTTTTGTTAGCAACATTTTTTTCAATGTCTAATCTCTATTATGATTTATTTTAACCATCGTTATTTTATTATGATCATTTACCTTTAAAAAGGGTGAATTATAAAGTTTAATTATTTATCAAGGGTACTTTGCTTAGATTTCTTCTTTAAATCCCAAATTCAAAATTTGGGTGTTACAAATCCTACCCCCCTTAACAGAAATCTCGTCCTCGAGATTTGTAAGAAAAGGGATGTTAAAAACTTTATTTATAGTTTAGCCTTTAACTTCTAATTGGTTTAAGAATAAGAAGTTTTATGTTAATTAGAAAGTGACTAGGAAAGCATGGGTATCTATATGTATAGTCATTTTATTATAAAAGATGGGTAGGTTAGGGCAAGAATATCCTGGTGTAAGAAGGTTTATGGTGAGAAATAACTCCTTGATGGGTGGTAATGCATCTGAAGATCGAGTTTGACTTCTCTCCTTCCTTGATGAGGTTGATCATCTTCTTCGGTCTTGTCTCATTGATTAGGAGTTAGTGTATATTATTGGGCTGGGGAATATGGTTAAGATAGGTATGGATGAGATAGACTACATGATGTAGGTCAAAAGTTTGTTTGATGTTAGGTGGGGATAGGTAGATCATACAATCCATCAAGACTCTATTGGTTGGGTTGGTCTCTCATTCTTTATTCAGTGTAGGGTGAACTAAGTTAAAACATGTGGAGAGGGTCTAATCTATTTCACAAGTATTAACTGGTCCATTAAGTAACTCACTTTAGATTAGATCATATTAGATCAGGTAGGATCTAGATTAGATCAGATATGACTAGTTTGACTAGATAAGATCTAATTAATGTGCATTAGATCATGGTTGTTAAACTAGGGTGGATAAGTATGCTTATTAGGATAAGATGGTTCCATAAAGATAAGCTAGAATCTTTTGAGGTTAGTTAGATCATAAAATCTTTTCAAGATAAGATGAATATTTTTTTAAGATAAGATGGCTATTGTTAGTCTAGATAATTTAATAAGGGATAATATAGTTTATCTAGTTTTTTTTATAAGCAATTTTTTTCCTATATGTATATGCAGATGTGATTGTGGACATTACTCCACAACTAATCACACTCAATCAAAGATCCAAATCAGACAATATCATAAGGACAAACATTCAAGTTCATAGATATCTATAAAAATAGTTTTTTTTGTTCCTAAGAGTAGGTCTCCTATTCCTAAAGGTTACTTTAGGCACATGATTTCAAAGTGTGAAATCCCCATTTATCTTTAGAAGGAAAAGGTAAGAATCATCAGAGTAAGGCGGGAATAGATGAGAAAAGATTAAGAAGAGTTTAGAAAAGAATTATAGTAGCAAAGGTAAGGTTAATCAGAGTAGAACAGTAGAAGGTGAGACAAGATCAAGAAAAGTATAGAAAGAATCAGAGTAAGGTAAGTAGATAATGGTTATGTCCATTTCTATCTAGGTTTCGTCCTACAGTCAACATTCCTCTGATACCACTTCT
Source organism: Zea mays (assembly GCF_902167145.1). Taxonomy (NCBI): domain Eukaryota; kingdom Viridiplantae; phylum Streptophyta; class Magnoliopsida; order Poales; family Poaceae; genus Zea; species Zea mays. The sequence goes on along the minus strand of NC_050103.1, from coordinate 66,802,990 downwards.
GTCACACCCGGGTTTCGGGGCACCAAGACCCGGGCGCGAACATAATCACCAGGTGTGCTAGGACCAAGTCTCACACATATGATGAATCATGGCACAGGATCGAATGTCACATCTTTACTATATAATAGGAGTTTTGTACAAAATAAATAATTACATTATAAGGAGACAACGGTCCAGCAACCCAAAGTTGACTGGGAGACGACGGCCTAGACCTCTCACGAACACATCGCAGCATCCTCCATGCGCCTCATCCTGCAGTACCTGTTCTTGACCTGTGGGGGGGTGTGAGACAGCAAGAGTGAGCTCACATACGTTCATCGCTCAACAAGTTGTGGGGAATAATGTGCATGAACTCGCCAAAGGTGGGAGCTCACGTGAAGTGTAAGGCTTACCAAAGAGGATGGCTGAAGCTGAGCATTGCTTTTAAAGTTGGTCAAAATTTTATTAGCCATTACTAAGTATAAGTAAATACCAAACCCAATTAAGCAGTAGAACAAAAGTAACAACATCACCTGCGATGCAATGCATATGACAAATTGAATTTAGTTCCATAAATTAATCATGTGAGGGTCCGAGCTGCTCATGACCGTGAGCACGGCTAGTATACCAGTTTTACACTCTGCAGAGGTTGCGCATCTTTACCCACAAGTCATGTTACCCATCTGCCAAGGGATCGCGACTTCCCATACACCTCTACCGAGGAGGCGAGGCAGGGTAACACTACGAGGCCTTTACAAAGTTCCACTAGCTTCAGAAAACCCGCTACAGTTTATAGGAAGCTCCAATGCAGGAATCCCTTGCAGGACCGCCATCGCAGCAAAATCCTCCCGAGGGCCTCCCTACACTGACCACTCCCCTACTGCCCTTGCCCCTTTCGGGTAAGGTAGTCCTCCACTAGCTTTCCTAATTAATCAGCCAAGGGCGTCCCATTAAACCCTTGTGGTAGCACTGTTTTCCCGGGTGGTCGCTCCATGTTCCAATTAACATAATGATCTTATCATGAACGATAAATAACAATGGATAACAAAAGTATAATCATGAGTAATGTATCTTCATACCCAAAACCACATAAAGCACTAGCAAGTACTACCCAAAAAGTTCAGTGGCAACAAGGTATAGAGATAATCAAACTAGGGTAACCTATTGGGTCCCATCAAAATTAACCTATGCAGATCATTATGATTAATCAGAACATGGCTGGGTAAAAAGAAGTGATCAAGGGCACAACTTGCCTGGGACTTGAGATTCCAGGTACCAGGATGATCTTCAGGTGACACGTGACCTCACGCTAGTCGTAGCAATACAAACAAGCAGTGTATAGGCAAAATTAACATCACACCAAACATGTAAACAAAATACATAATAATAATCTACTCATTAAAATAAGATTTTAGGAACAGAAATCATTAATTTTGGAGTTACGGATTCTAAGTTATGAATTTCTGAAGTTAATAAGCATCTAGAATAGATTAATCCAAATGAATAATTTTAATTTAAGTTTTATGGTTAAACAATGTTACTAGTTGATAGACAATGGTAATACAAAATTATTGCAACTGGAATGGTTCAAAAAAGGAGCTAAAATGAATTAGTTATGAATTAAATAAGTTACTGGATTTATTTTTACACTACAAATCATTTTCTAAATCATTTTCTATGATTTTCCTATCCACTAGACTGCGCCTCAAATTCTGTAAAGCACAGGGGCCCCTGCGCAAATGTTCTCAAGACTCAGAACAACACCCGCATGGACGGCGGGTTGATTCTATGAAAGTACAGGGTCTCTTTTACAAAACGGGATCGACGAAGGGGTATCTAGCCACGTGAGCCGTCCGATTAGAGTTCTGTGGATCGGATTAAGTTAGGACCCTTTATGAACCGGTATCCAATCTTGGCCACCAGATCGCCATCTAACGGTGCGCACCTACTCCGATCTGGGCCATCGATCCAAGACTCTACGGTCTGATCAAATCCACCGAACCGGTGTCTAGTCGATCTAATCTGGGCCGCCGATGGTCAGATCAACGGTGACCGTGCGTCTTCCTCCCCCAACAGAGCCGAGCTGGGGAGCGCCCCTGCTCATGGCGGCCACCACGCCGGAGCTCCATCAAATTCTATCACCCCGGCCACCGGATTCAGTTAACTTCATGCGCAAAACGAAATTGAGGACGAGGTGATCCGATAGAAGGTACCTTACGACAGATAGCGACGGCGGGGGAAGTCAACCACGGCACGGGGCGGAATTCGCCCACTGTTGGCACGGCAGCGAGCAATTGCCGAGAGTCCGACCGCCCACGAGCCTCGGATTTTCTCCAGCCACGCCTGCCGCGCACCAACCCCACCCGATGCCCAAGGTTGGACCGTTGGCAAGGACGAGACCCACCAGCGCTTTTCTCCGATCTTCAATGGCGTCAACGATGTTCGAGGGTTGATGGGGGATAGCATGGGGGAGGTGCCGGAATTTATAGCAGAGGTGATCCCGCAGCTCGCCCCCAACGACCCGAGCTTTGCGCGCCGGATACGGAAAATCCGTTGGGACAGGGGGCGCGGCATACGGAGTCCGAGCCATGAATACACGCGTTCGGTTGGGTTTGACGGAAGGAAGAAGATACGCCGGACAGACGGGGCCCACATGCCAGCGATACAAACGCACAGCGTGTAACGATCCCGGCCCAAGTGGCCCACCTGGCGGTGAGGGGTACCGAGTGTGAGTGATAAGCCGCAGCACAAGCGACCAGAGGCTGACATGGTGGATCCCACATGTCACAGGCATGAAAGAAAAAGAAAAGGGGAGGGAGTAGAGTGGGCTGGCGCAGGGGAACTTAGCGCAGTGGGCCGAAAACGGTCCAAGAGTTAAGAGAGAGTTCACCCTTTTATTTTCTTTGGATTTCTATTTTTCTTTCTTATTTCAATTTCAAATCAGACCAAGTTTTAAATTCTGAATTTAAAATTTATGCACAGAAAAAAAACTCCACATGATGCACAATTTCTACATATTATTTCTTTATTTATTTTATTATTATTTTAATTAGGTAATGTTTTCAACATGAAGTACACACCACATTATTAGCAATATATTATTATTTGAGTGTGTAGTCAAATTAAAGGGATATTCAGAAATTCTTCATTTGTTTTGTTAGCAACATTTTTTTTCAATGTCTAATCTCTATTATGATTTATTTTAACCATCGTTATTTTATTATGATCATTTACCTTTAAAAAGGGTGAATTATAAAGTTTAATTATTTATCAAGGGTACTTTGCTTAGATTTCTTCTTTAAATCCCAAATTCAAAATTTGGGTGTTACAGAACGGCTCTGATACCAATTGAGAGCACCTAGAGGGGGGGGGGTGAATAGGTGATCCTGTAAAACTTGAACTTTAATGCCACAAAACTTGATTAGGAGTTAGCACAATAAAGCCAAGTGGCTAGAGAAGAATCCTTGCAAGACACGATAACCACAAGAAGATCAATCACAGATAGACACAATGGTTTATCCCATGGTTCGGCCAAGTTCAACACTTGCCTACTCCACGTTGTGGCGTCCCAACGGACGAGGGTTGCAATCAACCCCTCTCAAGCGGTCCAAAGACCCACTTGAATACCACGGTGTTTTGCTTTGTTTACTATATCCCGCTTGCGAGGAATCTCCACAACTTGGAGCCTCTCGCCCTTACACTTTGATGTTCACAAAGAAGCACGGAGTAAGGGAGGGATGAGCAACACACACAAGACACAAAATCAGAGCGACATTACGCACACAAGTCACAACACAAGCTCTCAACACAACTCAAAGAGTTCTCTACTCAAATGGAGCTCTAGTTGCTATCACAAAGAATCGAATGCGTGGAATTGAAGTCTTGGCGCTTAGGAATGCTTAGAGAATGCTTGGTATACTCCTCCATGCGCCTAGGGGTCCCTTTTATAGCCCCAAGGCAGCTAGGAGCCGTTGAGAGCATTCCTGGAAGGCAATTCTGTCGCCTGGCGCACCGGACAGTCCGGGGCACCACCGGACACTGTCCGGTGCGGATTTCTTTCCTTCTTTGGTGAAGCCGACCGTTGGCGCTTTGGAGCCGTTGGCGCACCGGACACTATCCGGTGCACACCGGACAGTCCGGTGCACACCGGACAGTCCGGTGCCCCTTCTGACCGTTGGCTCTTGCCACGCGTCGCGCGCGGATTATGCGGTCGACCGTCGGCCTGGCCGACTGTTGGCTCTCCGGACAGTCCGGTGCACCACCGGACAGTCCGGTGCACCACCGGACAGTCCGGTGATTTATAGCCGTACACCGTTAATTGCTTCCCGAGAGCAGCCAGTTGACAGACGCCGGCCTGGCGCACCGGACACTGTCAGGTGCACCACCGGACAGTCCGGTGCACCCAGACCGAGCTGTCTTTGGCTGAACAAAGCCATCTCTTTTCCAACTTGATTTCTCCTGTTTCTAGCGCTTAGACACAATACATTAGTCTCCAAAACAATGTACTAAGTCTTAAAAACATTCCTTTTTACTTGATTTGCACTTTATCCATCACTTTGCATAGAATAACATAAGTCCACTTGTGTTGGCACTCAATCACCAAAATACTTAGAAATGGCCCAAGGGCACATTTCCCTTTCACACGTACAGCAACAGAGGAGCCCCTGGCGCTGGTGGAGTTAACGTCGTTAGGTCTATCAAATACTGCTTTAGCTCTTCGAAGGCTCTCTGCTGAGCTTATCCCCATTGAAAGACTTCGGCTGACTTTAGCACTTCGAAGAATGGTAAATTTCTCTCTGCTGATCTAGATATGAATCGATTGAGAGATGCCAGTCTTCCTGTCAGTCGTTGAGCCCCCTTCTTTGTGCTTGGTGGCTCCATCCGAAGAATAGATTCGATCTTATTTGGATTAGCTTCGATTCCTTTTGTTGAGACCAGACAACCAATGAATTTCCCCTTCTTTACTCCGAAGACACACTTCTCTGGATTCAGCTTCAGACCAGCTTGTCTGAAATTAGCGAATGTCTCCTGCAGATCAGCAATGTGATTTTCTTGCTTGATGCTTTTTACTATAATATCATCAACATAGGTTAGCACATTTCTGCCTATCTGAGAATGGAGAACCTTCGCTGTCATTCTGCTGAAGCTTCCTCCAGCATTCTTGAGCCCCTCGGGCATCCGAAGATAACAATATGTTCCACTAGGGGTTATGAAGCTGGTTTTTGGCTCATCTTCCTTCTTCATCCAAATTTGATGATAGCCTGAGTAACAGTCTAGCAGACTCATAAGCTCTGACGAAGCTGCTGCGTCTACTAGAGAATCTATCCTTGGTAATGGAAATTCATCCTTTGGACAAGCCTTATTGAGGTCAGTAAAATCAATACACATTCTCCATTTACCATTGGCTTTCTTCACCATAACAGTGTTGGCTAGCCACTCTGGGTATTTCACTTCTCTAATGACTCCAGCGCTAAGAAGTCTTTTTACTTCATTCCGAGCACCTTCAGCTTTGTCGTCAGACATTTTCCGAAGCCTCTTCTTTCTAGGTCTGAAGGATGGGTCAACATTGAGCGAGTGTTCAATGACATCCCTGTTAACACCACAGAGATCATTAGCTGACCATACAAAGACATTTTTGTTGTTGAATAGAAACGTTATCAAGGTTTTCTCCTATTCCTCAGACAATTGAGATCCCAGCAGCACCTTCTGCTCTGTGATATCTTCGCATAAAAGCATTAGTTTTGGCTGATCGACCGAAGCAGCCTTCTCCCTTCTATACTTGTACTGCTCACAAGCTTCGGCTTCATCTATATTATGGATTGCCTTTGAATCTGTCCAGTTCCCCTCAGCCTTTCTGGCAGCTTCCTGACTCCCATAAATAGCAATAGGTCCTTGATCCGAAGGTATCTTCATGCAAAGATACGCTGGATGAAGAATTGCTTTGAAAGCATTGAGTGTTCCATGACCAATGATTGCATTGTAAGGGTACTCCATGTCTACAATGTCAAACACAACTTGCTCAGTCCTTGTATTGTTGACAAATCTGAAGGTCACTGGCATGGTAATCTTGCCAAGCGCTACAATTTGTCTTCCTCCGAAGCCACAAAGAGGGTGCGTAGCATCATGAATCTTGTCTTCTGGCTCTTGCATCTGTATGAAGGCTTTAGCAAATATAATGTCGGCTGCACTGCCTGTATCAACCAAAACATTGTGGACTAGAAATCCTTTGATGACACAAGATATGACCATAGCATCATTGTGAGGGTAATCCTTGAGCTGAAGGTCCTCTTGGGAGAAGGTAATTGGGATATGAGACCATCATGACTTGATGAAGGGTCCCTGTACCCCGACATGTTGTACCCTTCTCTGTGCTTCCTTCTTCTGCTTCTTATTGGCCGGTTCTGAGCATGATCCGCCTGTTATTGGGAGCACCAGCTTCGTAGCCGAAGCAGCACTAGCTTTGTTGTTGAACGAAGCCATCAGCTTAGAAAGTGGAAGTGAGTTCACCGGAGGTGGGCGCCAATGTTGGGGACTTGTTCTCAAATGCTAAGAATTAAGAACAAGGCAACATAAAATGTTAAATGTTAATGCCCTTCGTCCACTGAAGCATTATCTCCCTTAGGATATAATGAACTTCGGACGAATACCATAAGCAAAATATCACGAAGGTCTTACCTTCGTGATCAGATCTATAAAACAATGTAAAAAGTGCTAGAACATGAAACATTAAAGAAATTTATACCAAAGACAAATATTATTATACATATATTTTATTATACAAACTTAAGTATTAAAACATAATATTTAGGTACATTTATACCTTTGCCTTGGCAAAGACAATAATTCTAGTGTGATGCGTCGATGATTACAGGATTGCGTGAACAGTAAAGGAGTACTGTTCATCTATTTATAGGCACAAGACGCAGCCTGTAAGAAATTACAATCATGCCCCTTACAAAAGATTACAATTATGACTCAGACCCTTATGGGCTAAAAAGTCATTTCATCTTTAAGTTGGTTCGAACCTTCGTCTTCAGATACGTTATAGTACCGAAGCTTCATGAGTGGTAGCTTCGGCACTACGTTTAAACGGATTTGCCGAAGGTGTTTCTTCCTGCAGGACCTTCGGCGACGAAGCATGGCCCCAACAGTAAGCATAGATGGATTAAAGAGAGAAAAGGGAGAGCAACCAACTACCTAACTCTATGGCACTCAGCTAGTAAATGGATGCCATTGCGGACCAAGGGGCCACAACACACCAACACTCATCACAAAGAAGCAAATCAGTCATAACACAAAGACAAACAGCACAAGCATACAACAACAAACAACGAGTTGCTATACGTTCCTTTTAATTAAATGGTGGTATTCCTTGAAAAGGGAATAACTACTCTCTATGGTTGTTGAAGGACAAGGAGAAGAACAAGACGTGTAGGATAGGGACACGAGTACAATAAGGATGGAGTTAAAGCAAGCATTGTGGGTTTTCCAGGGTTCTATTTAGGGTTTTTGGTGACTCTAGGGTTTGGATGTTGTTTAAATTCATCCATGGTGACTTTTTATGACCATCTCAATTGAGTTTTGAAGTTTTTCCTTATTTAGGCTTTGTTTGCTCTTTCAAGCCCAGTTTAGGGTTAGGTACCCTACCCTAGGGTTTCACTTATAACATGTCACATCAATACAACTTGTTTGAACTTTTTGCCTAGTGAATGCATTCTAAATGTAACAATCACATGATATGCCAATGCTTATGATGTCATGCTCAAGTTTTAGTGATAGTAACACCAGGGGTGTTACATCCTTCCCCCCATAAAAGAATCTCATCCCGAGATTCAAAGTCTTAGGGCAAGTAATGGAAAAGGAAACACGACATATCTTTATTTCCTTATTTTTGGTACAAGGCAGGGATGGTTTGGGGCTCATTCCTCTTATTACAACAAATGTGCATACTTTACAAATTACATGAGGCTAAAAAGCGTGGGAAATTCTTTTCTAAAAAGTCTTGAGCTTCCCAAGTAGCCTCATCTTCTGTATGTTGCTTCCACTGTATCTTGTAAAACTTGAGAGTTTTCCTTCGGGTAATTCTGTCCTTTTGATCCAAGACTCGAACAGGATGCTCGGAATATGTCAAGTCTGGTTCTAAGGCAACATCTGTTACTTCAATGGTTCAATCGGGAACCAAAGACACTTCTTCAATTGAGACACGTGGAACGCATTATGTACTGTAGACAAGTTTTCGGGTAACTGAAGTCGGTATGCTACTGGTCCACATTGTTCAAGGATAGGAAAGGGACCAATATACCGGGGTGCAAGCTTCCCTTTTACCCCGAAACGTGATACACCCTTCATTGGTGAAACTTTCAAGTAGACATAATCTCCAACTAGAAAGTACAAGAGTATCCGGCGTTTGTCTGCGTAACTCTTCTGTCGGGCTTGGGCTTCCTTCAGATTGTGAATTATTCGTTGAACTCTCTCTTCTGTCTCCTTTACCATATCAGGCCTGAAGAAGTTTCTTTCACCTGGTTCAGACTAGTTTAACGGAGTACGACATCGTCGTCCATATAAAGCTTCGAAGGGTGCCATCTTAATGCTTTCTTGATAGCTATTATTATATGAGAACTCCACTAATGGTAAACAATCATCCCATTTCTATGGGAATTCCAGAACACATGCTCGCAACATATCTTCAAGTATCTGATTTACCCTCTCAGTCTGCCCACTAGTTTGGGGATGGTAGGCCGAACTGTGAAGCAACTTGGTACCCAAGGATTTATGAAGTGCTTCCCAAAACTTGGCTACAAATGGCGGTCCATGATTCGACACTATAGTCTTTGGAACTCCATGCATACTAAGAATACGAGCAATGTACAATTGGGCATAGACAGTAACCAGGTGATCTGTCTTGACTGGCAAAAAATGAGCAATTTTCGTAAGCCGATCAATTATAACCCAAATAGAATCATACCCTTTTGTAGTCCTGGGCAATCCCACAATAAAGTCCATGCTTATATCCTCCCACTTCCATGTTGGAACAGGTAACGATTGCAATGGACCAGCAACTTTCATGTGTATGGCCTTGACATGTCTGCAAGTGTCACATCTTGCCACATAGCGTGCGATTTCGATCTTCATCTTTGTCCAACAATAATGTTGTTTCAGATCATGATACATCTTAGTGCTTCCGAGATGAATAGAATAGCGACTAAGATGTGCTTCATCCAAAATTTGCTGGCGGGTCTCATCATTTTTAGGCACAACTATGCGGTTGTTAAACCATACAACACCTTGATCATCTCTTCTGAAGCAGTTAGCTTTACCGGCCTCTATTTTCTCATGAATGTGTTTCATTCCCTCATCATTTCTTTGTGCGTCAATTATTCTTTGCAGGATGATTGACTCAAGCTTCAAGTGATTTGAAGTTCCATGCTGAATCATTCCCAGGTTTAGTTTTTCCATTTCTTGGCATAACGTAATGTTAGAAGTCTTCATGGTGAGACAATGGCAGAAAGCCTTACGACTTAACGCATCTGCCACAACATTAGCTTTGCCTGGGTGATAGTGAATCTCTAATTCATAATCCTTTACCAGCTCGAGCCATCTCCTTTGCCTCATATTAAGCTCTGACTGGGTAAAGATGTACTTCAAACTTTTATGATCTGTATAAATGTGACAGACATTCCCCAGCAGATAATGACGCCATATTTTTAGGGCATGACCCACCGCAGCTAACTCCAGGTCATGAGTTGGATAATGTTCCTCATGCCGGCGCAACTGCCTTGAAGCATAAGCTATTACTCGGCTTTCTTGCATTAGAACACAGCGGAGACCACTGCCTGATGTGTCACAATACACATCAAAGGGCTTTTCAATGTCCGATTGAGCCAATACCGGAGCAGTGGTTAATAATACTTTCAGCTGCTCAAAGGCTTCATTACATTTTGAAGACCAATTGAATTTAATATCATTCTTCAATAAACTTGTGATTGGTTTCACAAGCTGGGAAAAATCCAGTATGAATCGGCGGTAATAACCAGCCAGCCCAAGGAAACATCGGACTTGATGTACAGTGGTTGGGGGTTTCCACTCCAAAATATCCTTGACTTTGCTGGGATCTACCGCAATCCCCTTAGCAGATAATACATGTCCCAGAAATTGGATCTCCTCCAGCCAGAATGTGCACTTACTGAACTTAGCATATAATTGGTGTTCCCTTAAGCGCGTTAATACGATCTGCAAGTGTTGAGCATGCTCCTCTTCATTCTTGGAGTATATTAAGATATCGTCAATGAATACCACCACAAATTTGTCCAACTCGGGCATAAATACCGAGTTCATCAGATATGTGAAGTGGGCAGGAGCATTTGTCAGTCCGAAAGACATAACCAGATATTCAAATAATCCATATCGCGTGGTGAATGCGGTCTTTGGTATATCTTTGGGTCGGATACGGATCTGATGATAACCCGACCTGAGGTCAATCTTGGAGAATACCCGAGCTCTGGTAAGTTGATCAAATAGAATGTCAATCCGAGGAAGAGGGTACTTATTCTTGATGGTGACCTCATTAAGGGGTCTATAATCCACGCACATCCGTAATGTTTGGTCCTTCTTTTTGACAAAGATGGCTGGACAACCCCAAGGTGATGAACTTGGTTAGATAAATCCTTTTTCAAGTAGATCTTGTAATTGGGTCTTGAGTTCTGCCAGTTCATTTGGAGGCATTCGGTACGACCTTCTAGAAATAGGAGCCGTACCGGGCTTCAACTCAATCACAAATTCTACATCTCTTTCTGGAGGCAATCCAGGCAGATCTTCGGGGAAGACGTTTGGAAACTCACATACTACCGGAATATCTTAGATCTCCGGTATGATGGCTTCATATACTTTGCCACATGCTTTAGCTGGAATAGCTACAGGGATGGATAAAAGAACCTCTTCTTGGCCATAACTCAACCTGATGGTTCTCAGATCAGTGTTGAGGATTGCTTTATGCTGGGCTAACCAATTCATGCCCAAAATTACATCTATATCTTGGCCTTTTAGAACAATCATGTTTGTAGGAAAGTCCCGTTCAGCCAATGTTACGGGCACATGGTAAGCCACCTCTTTAGTAAATATTTGTCCCCCAGGCAAATGAATTATAAACCCTTCCCTTGATTCATGGTATGGAATGCAATATTGCTCCACAAACTTTTTGCTTATGAATGTATGTGAAGCGCCAGAATCAAAAAGGATAACGACAGGGTGATTGGCCATGAGAAATTTACCCATCATAACTGGCTCGCCTTCCGGTGTTGTGGCCACTTGAGTATAATAAATCCATCTCGTTTTCCTCATATTTTTGCCCGCGGTATTGTTTGCCGCATTTCCCTTGACTTGAGCAGAACTCCCGGAACTCTGCTGATTATTTGATCGATTCTGCTTCAGGTATGGATAGTCCTTGATAAAATGTCCGGACTTTCCACAATTAAAGCAGCCTATTGAAGAGCTTGGGAGAGCAGGGAAACGAGTACCAGGGGCACCCGGCTGATTTGTGGCGGTGGGGGCAGCGGTAGGACGGATAAAAACCGGTTGTTTGAAAGGGTAGGAGGGTGGGCGCGATGAAGAACGATTCGGGTTAAAAGGTCGGATTACCAACCTTTGTCTTTCCTCAGGCCCCTGATTGGGCCTGTCACCTCCATAACCCTTTGATTATCCTGAGCCTACATATTTGGCTTCAACTGCCAGCGTCGTGCTGACAGCCCTTCCGTAAGAAAGATCAATGCAGGTGGCCATCTTTCGTTGCATTCGATCATTAAGGCCTCTCATGAAGCAATTTCTCTTCTTTAAATCAGTGTTGACTTGATCGATAGCATATTGGGACAAGTGGTTGAATTTGTTAAGATACTGAGTGACAGTATCCCCACCCTGTTTGAGCTTCATAATTTCCTCCTGCTTCATATGGAGCACCCCTTCAGGTATATAGTGCTCCCGGAAAGCCAATTTGAACTCGTCCCATGTAATTTGATGGCCGGCCGGCTGAACGGCTACATAATTTACCCACCATGTACTGGCAGGGCCTCACAACTGTTGTGCCGCAAATAAGGGCTTTTGAGTCTCCGTACATCGAAGAAGCCCGAACTTCTGTTCGATAACGCGGATCCACTCATCCGCTTCCAGAGGATCTTCCGCCTTGACAAACAATGGGGGACGTTTCTCTGAGAAATCCAGATATGATGTTTCGCGGGGTCCTTGCGGATATGCTCGCCCGCCTTGCTGCTGCATTTGTTGTCCCGCCATTTCCCGCAGAAAGCGGGTGTTGTCAGTTGTGGCATTAACTAAGGCAGCGATGGCCTCAGCTAATGTTGGAGGTACTAGGGGCGGATTAGGGGTTGCTTCCCTCCCACGGGAGGTTCCTGCCCCATCTTGCGCTCGAGTCTTGGATGGCATCTGAGGCAAAGAACATTTGGAGAAATATAATATGCCAAAGCAAACCATCCATTTTACATTACTTAAAAAGGTAATGATATAGACTCGTATTTACAACATGATTACATTACCTATTACACATTATTACTACTTCTATACTACACTACTCTAGCTTCTTGTCGCTTTTGGTAGCCTCGCTGTCAGGTGTAGGAGACCATTCGTCGACCAAATTCATTGAAGGAGGGGGCCTGAAAAGGTCTAGTTCCCCTCCAAGGGCTTCACCCGCTGCTCCAGATGGTCCGGCTCCCATCCCGACAGGATCCGCAGGGACGTTAGGGTGTAGTTGTGAATACAATACATGAACTTCTTCATGTAGTGTATTACAATAAACCTGCAAGTTATCCATGGCTGAGTTAAGCTCCTCCACGCGGGCTCGAGCCCTAGCTTCCTTTGCCCAAGCAAGTGAACGAGAGTTCACAGCCCAATCGAGCGCTAGATCCCGTTCAGCAAGTTGGTCTTGCAGGTGGCGGATGTCTGTTCTCAATTCGTTTATTCTTTCACCATCCGCAACCCATATATCGTTCCTGTGACGGAGTTCTGATCGAAGCTGTTCAACTTGGGCTTCCAAATCCCCGATTGGATCATTGCTACCACTGCTACTGTCTTCATGCCGTGGGGCTAGTTGATGGCAGGGTACGCCAATCGGCCCGGTAGACTTGCGCATGATCTTTCTTGTGCGCGGCGGCATATCTCCATGAGGGGAAAATCTTATTAGCATAGTTTTTAGCATGATGCATGTATAATTACAGAATCAACCTTAGTTGATTCACACCTTCTATACATTGCACTCTACTATCTGGTCTTTCAAATAAATATCTTAGAAGGGGATTGGATAAGAAGAAAAGAAATTTTTCTAAACAAGTCTTTGAAAATTCTTTTTGAAAATGTCTTATAATATCTGCAGAGATGGGCCTCACTCCGATACCAGCTGTGATAGAACCTCCCAAGTCATTAGGCCCACCTACAGTTGTCCTTGTCCAACGGACTTCAGATAACCCTGCAGGTGCACCTGATCACTTGACAAGTTCGGAATCTGAGTTCCTTACCTTTCCCAAGAGCGTTTCACTCGTCACGCAGACATTACAATACATCGGAGATACGAAAGTGCGGAAGCAGTTACAATAACTTACTTTTATTGGAAAGTAAGATAGAGTTATATAGTTACAGACCAGAACAAAATATATGAGTGTTGAGTATTATTATTACAAAACATGGGAGGCAAAACCCCCTCCCAAATAAACAGTAAAAGTTTTTAATGGAGGGCCTTTCCTCCTGCAGCTTTAGTCTTGATTTTCTTCTTTTGGTACTGTTGGGGGCCTTCGGCTTCCGAAGGTCCTCAAAAACATAATTTAACAATGTTTCTGGAGTATAATGAATGAACAGGTATCTTCGGACTCGAATCGGTACCACAGTGGGAGAAGCCCAAAGAATACGAAGGTTGACACAGCGCCAAAGCTGTGAGCAGGAAAGCTTCGGCGTGATAGCAGAAAAGGAAACCGACTTAAAGATGAAAAGGCTATTCAAACCTCAGTGGATTACCATAGAATTACTACCAAATGTAAAGGGCATGGGTGTAATTTTACATGGGCTGTGTCCCGTGCCTATAAATAGATGAACAGTGCTCCTGTACGGTTCGGGCGGACTTGGCATTTGCTTTTGCGTCACACTTGTGCTTTTACCTTCTTTTAAGCCGAAGGTACATTTGTAATTTGATATCATTCCTATTCTTCCATAATAATAATATAAAAATGAGTTGATAATAATATATAATTGTTTACGTCATCCTTTATATTTCACATGTTTTCTTCTTCATTATTATGTGTTGTGTTTATGAAGGTACATCCTTCATAACCTTCGTCCGAAAATCATTATATCCCCAAGGGAAATAATGCTTCGAAGGACGAAGGACTTTAACGTTTAACGTTTTTTGTGTTGCCTTGTTCTTAACTCATAGCATTTGAGAACAAGCCCCCAACATTGGCGCCCACCTCCGGTGAACTCATTTCCACTCTTTGAGTTTTGAACACCTTCGGCAATCATAAACCTTCGCTATGGCGCCGAAGAAAGCTTCAGCAACTGGGGCTGCAGCTCTGCAACCGCTGGACCCCAATCAGGAGACTCTCTCCCTTCGGGAGGCCCGAAACCAGAAGAGGAAGGCTGTCAGCCCGACACCGCCAGAGGATGAGCTAGACCAAGAAATCAGAGACATGGAGATGCTTCATCAATAGGTGCAGAGGAAGAAGGAAAAGATGGCCAGGCTAGCTGAACTGCAAAGGCAGATAGACGAAGCCTCTGAAGAAGTTCGTCATCTTACTCAGGATGAGCAGAATCGAAGGCCTCAGCATAAAGACCTTCATCAGGAGGGTTTCTTCAACGAAGATGACTGGTATGAGAATTTCTACCATGGAAATTTTGCTTTTGATGATGCTTCTCCTCTGTCCGCTGAGCTGCAGGCTACACCTTGGCCTTCGTCCTACAAGCCGCCTCAGCTTCCCATATTCGACGGCCATTCAGACCCGAAGCAGTTTTTGATGAGCTACGAAGCAACAGTATCTTCGTATGGTGGCAATACTGCAGTCATGGCAAAATCTTTTGTTATGGCTGTCAGGAGTGTTGCTCAAACCTGGTATTCCTCCCTTCGACCAGGAACGATCACTTCATGGCAAAAGTTGAAGGACATGTTGTTAACCAGTTTCCAAGGGTTTCAGACGAAGCCGGTCACTGCTCAAGCTCTATTCCAGTGCACCCAGGATCACGAAGAATACCTTCAGGCGTATGTCCGGAGGTTCTTGCGTTTGAGGGCACAGGCACCAACAGTGCCCAACGAAATTGTCATTGAGGCCATGATCAAGGGACTTCGGCCAGGACCTTCAGCTCAGTACTTTGCTAGGAAGCCTCCTCAAACTTTGGAGAAGCTGCTCCAGAAGATGGACGAGTATATTCGTGCCGACAATGATTTTCGTCAAAGAAGGGAGGAGGCTTTCAGGTTTTCCGAAATGACCAGGGGCTTCGGAGGAAGATTTTATCCGAGGCACGTTAGGTCAATTCACAACTCTACTCAAAATGATGATAAGGGGAGTCAGCAGCAAAGGCCACAGTGCTCCTCACAGGCTTCGGGGCAACAGCAAAGCTCCTTCCGGCCGCCAGCTCCAAGAGGCAGAGGCGCCAGGGGCTTCGGCGGAAGATTTGGAGATCAACCAAGGAGAATATTTTGCTTGTTCTGTGGTGAAAACAAGGGCCATACCACCAGGATGTGCCATGTTACCATCCAGAAGAAAAAGGAGATAGCCAAAGCTGCAGCACAACAGGGTCAGCCGAAGCAGATCATGCACACTGCTTCGTATCATTCGCCTTATATCCCAGAATATGTAGGCAACCACCCTGCAGTTTCTGTTGCTTCGGCGAGTCAACCTCAAGCTTCCTGGCAACAGCCTCCGCCTCCACCACCGATGCAACAAGGCCAGCAGCCAGAAGGGGGCCAATATGCTCAACAACAAAGGGACTTCAGAGAACAGTCCGAAGCTCGCACAGTCAATAACACTGTGCCAGAGTCGAAGCACATTTATTGACAAATATCCTACCTTGATAGTAGTCTTTTCCATTCAGTTTTATTTTCTGTGTAATAAAAGACATTTTGTTTTTAAATCTCATGTAATAGTTTCATTGTTTGCCACAAGGAAAATATATCTTCCCCACAGGCTGAAGTTGTTGAAGCTTAAAGATTTGCGATAGCAAGGAGGACCTTCGAATTATCAAAAATTTATTTTAAAAGGCACAGTATGAATTCTTCGAAGCAACAAAAAGTCGTTCTAAGGAACGCAGAGTAAGTTTGCTGAAGTTACAAAAAGCCGTTCCAAAGGGAGCGCAGCGTAAGTTTTCTGCTCAAAAGTCGTTCCAAAGGGAATGCAGAGCTTACAGCGAAAAATAAACGCTGATACCGCCTAAGTAAAAGGCGAAGCACAAAAAGTCAACGCGAATACCGCCGAAAGTAAAAGGCGAAGAAGCTCCTAAGGGAGGCTTACAGCGAAAAATAAACGCTGATTCCGCTGAAGTAAAAGGCGAAGAAGCTCCTAAGGGAGGCTTACAGCGAAAAGTCAACGATGATTTAAAAAGATTATGTGTTTTATTGCGGGGATGTGCATGTATCTTCGGAATAAATACCATTTTACATAGCATAACATCATCACATCATTTCGCATAGCATAAGCATCATACATCATACTGCATATGGCACAAGAAGGGGACACAATATCGATCTTCGGAAGAATGCTTTGAAAAAAAAAGGGAAAACATGCTAAGTCACAAGGAGATACAATATTGATCTTCGGAATGTAGCTTCGGAAAATATTCTCACGAAGCTTGGATATTCTTCATCAGAACACTATGAGTATTGTTGTGATAAATGAAAATTCTTCTTCACGAAGCATGAAAAGAAGGGAAGGTGTTTTTTTCGTCAAAGACTCAAAAACGGTACGTATGTAAAATTTCATGCATCGTAAAGAATTGAACCATAAAAAACAAGTATATTACATTCAGGGTTACAAGATATTGCACATATTACATTTCAGAAGTTTTTACAATAGCACTTAGTCTTCCCTAAGTATAACTTCCGCAGCTTCGTTCAGGAGTTGATTAACAACTTGATCCATGAAAGCTTCAGCCATCTTTTTAATTTCGTCGTCTTCTTTCGGGTGAGGGTCCGGAGACGCTTTAGTAGGATCTGAAGGAGGACAGGATATGGCTACATTGCTATTACAAATTGCGAACGAAGTTTAAAATCAAAAATTACAACACAATAAAAACCATTAGTTAATACCTATTTGCCCTTCGGGCTCTGCGCTTTTCTCAGCAGCCTCTGCTACTTTTCTAGAATCATGGATGCCCTTTTCGCTTTTCTGGATAATTTCTCGGGCCATTTCTCGACCACCATTGTCCCAGACATCGGTGAAAAATTTTCCGCCAACCATGCTAGCTTCGGCTGAAGGATCTTTTGCATCTTCGAAGGACAAGGTAGCTTCGGATTGCGCTAAAATCTTTACATGTTCGCAGCCCTTTTTCTCCAAAATGGTGGCAATCCCCCTGGCACCCGAAAAAGCACATATGTCTTCGCGGCTATTTAAAATTTCCTCAAAGGCCTCAGCTTCGTGATTAATCCATTCGATGGGACCTTCAGGGTTGCCTCTTGTAAAGTTTTCTTCGCTCGAGAATGCGCCAACGTTGGCGAAGCTAGTTTTCATTTTCTTAACACACTCCATAGATTTGTCATAGCATCTTTTCTTGAACGAACGAAGCTCTTCAACAATTCCTTCTAAATGATTTGCCCATTGGTCGCTAAGTTCTCGCTTCGTTTCTTCAAGTATGCGTTCCTCTTTAGCTCTGGCTAGTTGTCTTCGAAGATCTTCAATTTCACGCTTCTGAGCCTCAGCTTGACCTTTAAAAGTAGCTTCGTCTTCTTTTATTTTATTTATCAATGAATGTAATATTTTATCTTTTTCGAGACCTTCGTTCCTTAGTTCAATTACTTCGGAACGAAGGTTGCTCAGGGCCATAACACACCCTTCATCTTCGGCATCTTTTTGGGCCCTGAGAGCATTGCTAAGTATAAGGCCCTGCAAAGAAAAATGTGTGTGCGTCAATAAATTTAAGCAAACGAAAAATTTTGGTCTCAAGAAAAAATACAAAGACCTCATTTTTTTTGCACCTTTAAGCTATTGTACGCCAAGCTGTCGGCCAGCTCGTTTTTCGACAACACTGAGAGCTCGTCTTCTAGTGTTGGGAATCCGAAGCTCTTGCTCATCTCCCGACAGACAGAAATCTCCTTGCTGTCAGGGAGACAATACAAGAAGTCTTCTTCTCCGCTGTCGTTGAATATCAACGCCCCCTTTGGATATTTCAGTTTTTGGGCGTAAAACTGGGCCTCTTGCTTTTCTTTTTCAGACAACTTTTTCCCCGAAGCATGTCGAACAATATAATCAAGGACTTTGGGGGATGCTTCGGGGGCAACAGCACTGGTTGCTTCAACAAGAATTGGCTCCGTCATTTCTTCGTCCTCGGTTTCCAAGGATTTTACCTTCGTGGGCTCTGAAGGCCCAGCTTCAGTCTCAGTTTGTCGCTTTGGAGCTTTAGTATCAAAGATTTCAGTTTCCGCTTCGGAAGTTTCAACAGTCTTCTTCGGAGTCATGCTTGAGGACTTAATTGTCTCCAGTACATCTAGCACATTGACCATTCGTTTTCTCTTTGGGGTCATTGCCGGGCCTTTTTGATTTTTTATTGTCTCAACACTTGCTGAAGGACTTAAAATTTCCAATATTTTTGTTCCTTCAGTTCTCGGTTTTTCTGCTTTCTCTGCTGAGGGTGCTTCAGCTTTTTCTTCGATCTTCGGCACTAAAGTTGGTTCTTTAATTTCGGTGGCCGAAGAGGATTCACCGGCGAACTCAGGCACTGTAGCTGGTTCAATGTAGCGTGGCCGGTGTGTGAGAACCTTTACCCTTTGTCTCTTCGGCGCTGGCTCGCTGGGAGCGGCTGAAGCAGTTTTCTGTGCAGAAGTTGCACTTTTTCTTTTTTTGGCCCCGCGTTGGATAGTGGTAGTCGGGGTACACGAACCCAATTGCGTCAAACACTCGGTTCAGTCTTTTCTTTTTCTGGCCTCCGAAGGCTGCTGACAATGCAGTATCTTCGGCCTTTGAATAAACCCCAAGTAGTTCATCACTTAAATTTTCAATGCTTTTTAGCCAGTCATCGTCTGGCTCAACGAATTTATCTCCGAACTTGAAAGCATACTTCAGCCTGATAAGTCCACCTTCGTCAGCCTCCTTTATGGTCTCTTGCGGCATTTCCCATTTTTCCGCGAGCGGCCATACTCTGAAGGCAATATGCTCTTGGACCAAATCCCTCGTTCCAATAAAAGAGCAAATAACTCCGAAAGCTCTCTGGCATTCTTCGGCAGCTTCATTCATCTCAACCTTCGGCCTCCGTAGGCCGAAGCGTTGCCAAATAGGGCGCATAATTATACCTTTAATATCTCCCCGTGTTTTCAGGTCATTCTTCACATAAAACCATTCTGTCATCCAGTCGCCGGGCCATCTCTTCCGAAAGGTTGGCACGGGGCAGCTTGACCCAGACCGAGAGACGAAACTGTAGCAGCCGAAATTATTGTGATACTGCTCCTTACCCTAGGGTTTTGTCTCGTATAACGATTCGTGTATGTTGCAGAAACTTTTCGCATCAGGTTCCAGACCTTGGCTTCTCACGGTCCACACGAAGATATTCAACCTTATGATTGCTTCGGGGGTAAGTTGGTGAAGATAGATTTCAAATATTTTCAGCACCTCTACGACAAAGCTGCTCAGGGGAAATCGTAGTCCAGCTTTCAAAAAGCTTCGGAATACTACGACTTCATTTTCCTCAGGGGTCGGACAAGTCTTCTCTCCTTCGTCGGCCCTCACAACGGACAAGTCCCGGAAATATCTTCCCCTCATGTTGACAAGATGATTTTCTTTGATACTTGATTTGCCGAAAACCGCATGGCTTGGTCGCCAAGGGCGATCTTCGGAGTCTTCACCACCACTATCCGCATCATAACTGTCGCTGTCATCAGTATCTTCAGATAAACCTTCTAAAATCTCTTTGGTGATCTTTTCTGTATTGGTTTTCGACATTGCTTCAAGAAACCCCAGGTTTTTCTCTTCAGAGAGACTCAGCTTCATCTCGATAGCAGCCTTTTTATCTTCAGACATCTTCGAAAATGCTAAAAACTGTTTTCAAAGCCGAAGCTTAAAACTTAAAAAGCTAAGCAAGTGTTGGTGCGCAAGAGCTAAAAATCGAGTAACCAAGAGCAGATGGCAAGAAGGCGTACCAACTGAGCTCGTGGTATGCTCTTATTTATACGCCCGGTGCATTGAAAATTGGAAGACCCCGCTTGTCAGTGAATGTTGCTATTCTAGCAAAGGGAAGGTGTTTTTTTGGACCTTCGGCTTAAGGCCTTCGTCCATGTCGCAATCTAAATTTATCATCCTAACAAATTAATATTGCGAGGGGCTACTGTTGGGGGCCTTCGACTTCCGAAGGTCCTCAAAAACATAATTTAACAATGTTTCTGGAGTATAATGAATGAACAGGTATCTTCGGACTCGAATCGGTACCACAGTGGGAGAAGCCCAAAGAATACGAAGGTTGACACAGCGCCAAAGCTGTGAGCAGGAAAGCTTCGGCGTGATAGCAGAAAAGGAAACTGACTTAAAGATGAAAAGGCTATTCAAACCTTGGTGGATTACCATAGAATTACTACCAAATGTAAAGGGCATGGGTGTAATTTTACATGGGCTGTGTCCCGTGCCTATAAATAGATGAACAGTGCTCCTGTACGGTTCGGGCGGACTTGGCATTTGCTTTTGCGTCACGCTTGTGCTTTTACCTTCTTTTAAGCCAAAGGTACATTTGTAATTTGATATCATTCCTATTCTTCCATAATAATAATATAAAAATGAGTTGATAATAATATATAATTGTTTACGTCATCCTTTATATTTCACATGTTTTCTTCTTCATTATTATGTGTTGTGTTTATGAAGGTACATCCTTCATAACCTTCGTCCGAAAATCATTATATCCCCAAGGGAAATAATGCTTCGAAGGACGAAGGACTTTAACGTTTAACGTTTTTTGTGTTGCCTTGTTCTTAACTCATAGCATTTGAGAACAAGCCCCCAACAGGTACCACCTTGGAACAGAAGCAACAAAAGTTTGCTGCTTCCTCACCTAAAACAACATGGGACAAAGCCCTGAGTATGAAGTGTACTTTCGCAAGACTTACCCGACAAAGTAAAAGACTCTCAAGGATATGCTGGCTTTAAGGGAGTCAAGGTAAGTCTTATCAATAATCAATGACTCTATTTGCAGAATTGCTTACTAATAGTGGATCCTTAAAATCCAATTTTATTTGTCAGGTTAAGTAAAGTTACCTACAGCTAGGGTTCTTTCTACCCTAATTCAATCACTTGACCTATACTAGCCAATTTCTTAACAACCCTCTTATTCACTGGAATGCTACATGTAAGTCAGTGACCAAGTCTTCATGTCCGCGAAGTTACTGCGATCCGAATCGATTATACTGAGCTGAGAATCTCCAATCACATGACATATGTAGCACTTAACCCTTGCATATGTCAACTCGCCACCGGGGTTCTTAAGACCAGATCAGGTTCACGCCAACCGAGAGCACAGATACACCACCGTCCAGCCTCTTGCCACAGAGGGTACACGCTACTCTCGCCATCTCTCCATTCCCATTGCATGTTATCTTATTCTGGTATTAGTCTGCCCGAGGCAAAGCTTACCCATGACGAGGCATGTGACCAGTTAAAGGGTCCTCGGTCAGTAGGCCTACATCGACACAGTCCTTAATTGACTCAGACGGAGACACTACACCGAGACTCTCTTCTCGTGCAAGTCACCCGCCCGGTCTCAGCTCTATCATTTCAAACCCAAAGTTTGGTACCTGGCAGAGGTACATCTTTTCAGATGTTGAACCCATCATGGCCATGATGGATCCACCATCAAGTTTTGTTTTTGAAAACACCCCAACCACTTTGAAGCACCATCTTTTGTGAAAACAAAACATTTTGTTTTTCTAAAGCAAAGCTAAGCATAAGAAAAACCTTTTGTAAAATAGGGATTTAAGGAGAAGTAATCAATTCCAAGGAAGGAAATGCAGGAATTGGTTTAGCACACAACTCCTATCACCTAATGCATCAAGCAGGTGAGAAAGATTTTAAAAGGAACAAGGAGGTGGCAAATGCATCGGGGCTTGCCTTGTGTTACTAGTGAATCAGGCTCTGTTCCACAGATATCAAAATAAAAATAGTTGCCTGCCTGATGTTCCTCAGGTGGTGGTGGTGATGAAGTCCTTGTCTCTTCGACTTCTACTTCCTCCTCGTTTTCTAAATATAGTCAAGTATAATAATGAATGCTCATGTAGTGCTCATGAAGATGCAAAGACAATAAAAGTTTATTATCTAAGGTCTTGAATATAACTTTCCTTCATGGATCTCCGAGAACTTAGGGTTTTCGGAGTCAATAGTGAAGTTCATAGGGCAGGTGCTAGGGTTTTGGGTTCTAAGTATCAAACATAGTACAAAACATACCAAACTTTACCCAAGGCTTCTAAATATTATTTAGAGTTTACCCTAAAAATTTAGTGAATTTTGGATTTATTATTTATTCCCTAAAAATCCAGAAGCATGGTTTTTGGCTATTTTAAATGCTCTATAATTTCCTATTTGGACTAAAAATCATGAAACTATTTTTAGTAAATAATATAGGAAATTAGAAACCTAGCAAAATTGGTTTGGTATTTTTAGCATTTTTCTACAGTTTTCTAGGAATTCTTTAATCCAGGAAGAAAAAGAAAAGGAAAAGCCATGAATAGTGTTGGGCTGAATTCAGCCCAACCAGCCCACAGCAGGGGAAAACTCCACGCGCGCCCGCGGGGCAGTTTTACACGGGAGTCCCCCGGGGTTTGAATATCTATGGAAGAACCCTGCGCCCTATTTAACTGAGTCACTAACACATTACAAAAACCCCCTGCTAGTTCTATTTCTTCGTAGGCCGAGGTCCACGACGGCGAATGGTGCTGGGCTGCGCTCCGGAGAACTTACACCAGCCGATTTACTTGATGACCGGTGCCCTACTATGGCAGAGACCGAATTCAATCCCTAACCAACGTTTTCCCTCAACTAATTTCACGAACGGCTACCTAATTTGTTCTGTCCACGGTGACAGCGGGCATCGCAGACATTCACACGCGTTCCCGATGATCCAGGGCGGTCTAGTTCAATCAGAGGGGTCGAACAGCATTAGGAGGTCTTAAGGAGACTAGAACAACCGACCAAAGAGCTTGAACTAACCTGGAGCAAGCTAGCCACGGCGAGGGCTAAACCACGGCGACAGAGAGCAGGTTTGGGGGAAATGAGCAATTCGCGGTCGTTGGTGGACAATTGAAGGCAAGCGTGGGTGCTATGGATGGGTAATTACCCTACGGAGCTCACGGCGGGCTCAATTTATAACGGGCTTAAGCGGTGGCCAGGGATTTGGATGAATACGCGCGGCGGCTAGAGAAACAGGAAGTTACTGGCGCGCGTGATTAGTGTCTTTCGTCGTGGCGAACTCACCGGCGATGAACAGACATCGCAAGCCGAGCTACTGCGATGTGGTAAAAAGGGTCATAGCGTGGCGTGACCGGGGAAAACGGCGGTGCCCGTGGTAATGGCCGTGCGGCCACGTTGCCGGTGCAAGTGGGCAAAAGGCAGAGTGACCACGGTGGCTTGTGTTTATCTAGGGCAAGATCTTTTCACGTCGAGCATAATCCACTAGCTCAGGACATGAATCGCGACGACCGCCGACGCGAATCCGGACGCGCAGATTGTCGGCGGCGAGAGACTGAAGCCTGAGATATTTAGTGCACTGTACCATTAGGTTGTTCTTCAGTAAGCCTGACAGATCAACTTTGAGTTCAATTTTCTCCTAAATTTACATGGCAACTTGCTGATCGGCTAGTATCGAAGTTGTTGTCTAATGATCCATCTATAAACCAACTGTAGTCACCATGCTCAAACATCCATGGGATCGTCTTCAAAATGGCCCCTAAAGTTCATCCCATGCCCCTGAATACCATAATTCAGGTTTTAGACAGACTGACAGCCCAACTTTGGGCACATTTATCTCATAATTCTTCATGGTACCAAGGCATGATCTCTATAGTAAAATTATTATCCTTTCATAGATCTACAAATTGATGTGGTGACCTTGGGCAAAAACTTTATAACTTGGCAGATGTAGGGCTCCAAAGTTGAGCCAAATGCACTGAAATCAGACTTAACTCCACACGGTTTAAATAGGGCTTTTTGCAAATAGGCCCAAAACTTAGGGTTTAAGTTGCAAATCCACATACTTGTGAACCACATGAGTTAAGATGCCCTAATTTCATGGTTTTTGCACTTTAGTCCAAAAGTGCACTAATTTTGCACTTAGCCCCCTAGGGTTTTAGTCTAGGGTTTTCCAGGTTTCTATTTAGGATTTTTGGTGACTCTAGGGTTTGGATGTTGTTTAAATTCATCCATGGTGACTTTTTATGACCATCTCAATTGAGTTTTAAAGTTTTTCCTTATTTAGGCTTTTTTTGCTCTTTCAAGCCCAGTTTAGGGTTAGGTACCCTACCCTAGGGTTTCACTTATAACATGTCACATCAATACAACTTGTTTGAACTTTTTGCCTAGTGAATGCATTCTAATGTAACAATCACATGATATGCCAATGCTTATGATGTCATGCTCAAGTTTTAGTGATAGTAACACCAGGGGTGTTACATAAAAGATCCGGACTGGGTGGTAGCAATGCAAGAGGAGCTCAACAACTTCACGAGGAATAAGGTATGACAATTAGTTCCACGTCCTAACCAAAATGTTGTAGGTACCAAGTGGGTATTCCGCAACAAACAAGATTAGCATGGTCTGGTGACTAGGAACAAAGCCCGACTTATTGCCAAAGGTTATTCACAAGTCGAAGGTTTGGATTTTGATGAAACCTATGCACCCGCAGCTAGGCTTGAGTCAATTCGTATATTACTTGCCTATGCTACTTACCATGGCATTAAGTTGTATCAAATGGACGTGAAGAGTGCCTTCCTTAATGGCCCTATGAAGGAAGACGTATATGTCGAGCAACCTCCTGGCTTTGGAGATAGTGAGTATCCTAATCATGTTTATAAGCTCTCAAAGGCGCTTTATGGGCTCAAGCAAGCCCCAAGAGCATGGTATGAATGCCTGAGAGACTTTCGTATCATTAATGGCTTCAAAGTTGGAAAAGCTAACCCTACTCTCTTCACTAAAACAATTGCTAAAGACATGTTCATATGCCAAATTTATGTTGATGATATTATATTTGGGTCTACTAACAAGTCATCTTGTGAAGAGTTTAGTAGGATCATGATACAAAAATTTGAGATGTCTCCGATGGGGGAGTTGAAGTATTTCCTTGGATTCCAAATCAAGCAACTCCAAGAGGGCACCTTCATCTGCCAAACTAAGTACATTCAAAATATTCTCAAGAAGTTTGGAATGAAGAATGCCAAACCCATCAAGACACCCATGGGAACCAATGGGCATCTCGACCTGTAACGCCCCGAATTTTGCAGTTGAATTTTTTCTTTTCTTTACTCGCCAAAATTCGGGCGTTACCTTTTCTTTTTCTTTTTCCCCTCGCTAAACCTTGACCTTTTCCAAAGTTCTAGCGGGATTCGGTTTGGATTTCCCGTGTAAGAAAAAACCTAAATACCTTATGTTGTTTGATGCACCATGCCGAACCCTGCATTTCTTTTGATTGCTTCGAAAGCGCAATTGCATTCATGTAGAAAGATCGGATTTCGAAAATGTGGAGAAGATCTTTTCTTTCTTTTTTTCTCCCTCTCTTTTTTCTCTCCTCTTTTCCTCTCTCTCCCGCGCCGTGGGCCGACCCCGGCCGGCCCAGGCCCCTGCGCGCCCCCCCTTGGGCCCAATAGGCCCAGCCGCCCCCCCCCTTTTTCCCTTATTCCCTAACCCTCTCCCTCTCCCTCCCTCTCATTTTCTCTCTTCCCCACCCTAGCCGCCGCCCCTACCCCTGCCCTAAGCCGCCGCCGCCCCCTGCCCAACCGCCGCCCTCGGCCGCACCTGCCGCCGACCGCCCCTCGCCGTCGCGCCCCTCCCCGGTGAGCTCCCCCCTCCCCCTCTCCTCCCTCCCCCATCCCCTCTCCCCTTTCCCCATGGCCGGTTCGGCCGCCTCCCTGCCCGCCCGGTCCGGCCGCCCGCCGCCCAGCCCAGCCGCCATGGCCGGTTCGGCCGCCCCGCCCCCTGCCCCGCCGGTTCAGCCGCCCCTGCGCTCCGCCGGTTCGGCCGCCCCGCCCTCGCCAGCCCGGCCGCCCGCAGCCCCGCCCGCGCCCCGCCTAGGGCCGGTTCAACCGCCCTAGGGCCGGTTCAACCGCCCCCTCCCCTCTGTTTTTTTTATTTTTTTTATTTTATTTTATTTTATTTTATTTACTTTCTGTGATCATAATTACTGTATTTTAAGTAGGCTAATCACTGTTCATGCTATGGGAAAATAGGAAGTTTAATTTAAAATTCCGTTATGCTATTGATTCACGTAGTTAATTGTTTACCCTGTGCAATGTTGATCAACTAAAAGTGATTAGGTTTCCATTAGTATATATAAATATATATGACAGAATTATTTTGTTAAAAACCAATTGCGTCATTAGTGCATAAGATTTAACCCCCTGCGAGACCTTTCCCGTCCCTTTCTAACCATAACAAATGCGTTATCGAATGTCATACTTGATGCATATTCGCTTTATTTGTTATCTTGTATGGTGTACTGTTCTTTTGTATTAAATATGTGGATGTATGTATGTATGTTTGCGCTCGCATAGAGAACGATCCGGTCGAAGAGCCCGAGGAATTCGCAGGAGAAGCCCCTGAGCAGCAGTCGTTTGGTGGAGGCAAGTGTCCTTTGACCTATCTATGTCCTATTCATTCTTTAATTCACCTCCCGCATTACACATTTATACCTAAGGATTGACTAGCTTTTGTTATCCATGTCCTTGTTTACCTATTTGGGTCGGATTATTACTACTTAGTCTGATGCTATTGCTCAACTCTAATCAATGAACATGATGTGATTATCTATGATACGCTGTTTTCCCGTTCTTCTTTATGATTATACTTGTGGTTTTCAAGGGGACTCGAGCGGTTTCTCGAGTGCCTCTCCGTAAGGACCTGTTCTATGGATGACCGCCCGGGAAAACAGTGCAACCATGAGGGTGGAATGGGGTGCCCTTAGCTGAATAATTAGAGGATCCGGGGTGTAGTTCACTTAGCCGGCGTGCCGTCAATGGGGCTCGGTGTATGCGGCTCGCTCTGCCAAGGTTGATTTGTCCCTTGGGGAGGAGTGCGGTACATTTAGGAAACCTAACGGGTGGCTACAGCCCCGGGGAATCTTTGTAAAGGCTTCGTAGTGAATCCCTGGCCATTCACCTCGGGAGTGAATAAGGGTCTTGCAAGCCCGGGCCAGAGAGGGAATCACGGCTTGTGGGTAAAGTGCACAACCTCTGCAGAGTGTTATGAAACTGATATATCAGCCGTGCTCGCGGTTATGAGCGGCCAAGGGAGCTCCAGAGATTAGTGGTACTTGATCAGAGACATTGTGGTACAGATGGTGATGAGATTGATGGTTCCGGTTATGATTATGGTATTGGTAAGTGGTATTCTTTCCGTTTGGAAAGGATACAATGGGCTAATAACTTGGGTTAATGTTAAAACCTGGCTTTCTACTAGTAAATAATAACCTGACCAACTAAAAGCAACTGCTTGACTTATCCCCACATAAAGCTAGTCCACTACAGCCAAACAGGATACTTGCTGAGTATGTTGATGTGTACTCACCCTTGCTCTACACACCAAACCCCCCCCCAGGTTGTCAGCATTGCAACCACTGCTCAGGCGAAGATGAAGCTGTGGAAGGAGACTTCCAGGAGTTCCAAGATTACGACGAGTTCTAGGTGTGGGTTAGCGGCCACCCCCAGTCGGCTGCCTGTGAAGGCCGCGTTATCTACGTTTCTTTTCCGCACTTTGATTTATTGTAAGAACTATATGGACGTCTCAGACGTATGATGTAATCGACTATTTCCCTTTTTAATACAATTTTGAGCACTGTGTGATGATGTCCATATTATGTAACTGCTGTGTACGTGAATAACTGATCCTGGCACGTACATGGTTCGCATTCGGTTTGCCTTCTAAAACCGGGTGTGACATAAGTGGTATCAAAGCCGTGCTGACTGTAGGACCGCTAACCTAGAGTAGAATGGTCGTTCTAAGGATTATAGACCTCTGTCTCTTCCTTGACTTTGATATCCCTTCAAAAGTTGGTCCTACTGACCAAACCTATGTTCTACTATATATTATACCTTGCTGAAAATTATGTTCTATTCCAATCCTTCATCTGTTTATGATTCATTATTTGCTGGTCATATTAATTCTGTTCTCACCCTTTTGCTTGCGATGTCTTTTGTAGATGGCTCGACTTAGACACACTGCACGAAAGTCAGTCATCCCCTTCTTACCCTCCCGCCTTGCTGAGCGTCCGCTTCGCCGTCCCGTGGCCGGACAGTCCATCCACTTGGAGAGACTACACCACCGCCTGCGTGAGGAGCAGGAACGTCGACGACAGGAGCAGCAGAGCTCTTCTTTCTCGCTCCACCAGGAGATAGAGTCTGTGAGGAGCTGCTCCCCTGTGCTTCCTCTGGAGCCGCCCCCTGCACCACCACTGGGCGCCCCAGCCTCTGGAGTAGCTGCTGGAGGAGACCCAGACGACGGAGATGGCGATGACAGCTCGAGCCACGACACCGACTTCTCTGCTAACCCTGAGCCGGAAGGATGGGTTGCTCGACCCATCACTCGCGACGCTGCTCGCGGGTGTCACTTCCACGATGCGCTCGACACCCTGCTACGTCGGGCATTTGACCGGCATACTTGGTCCGTCGAGTATCGCTGTGTGGTCTACCAGCATAGTCGCGGGGTCTACCCGGACCGCTGGGAGGCAACTTGCTTGGTGCGCTGCCCGGAGGACAGTCTCCAGGGTGCAGAGGCCTGTTCAGAGCACTATTCTATCTCTGAGCGGGACTCAGCTGAGGCAGCCATGCAAGATGCTGCACAGCGTGCGCTTTCGCACTACTGCTCGGTTTTCGGTGGGGCAGCTGACGGTCTTGACCTGAAGTATTACCCCCGCCGTTCATCTGGCAGCACAGGAGGCGTGATTGTCTCACCTGTCGGTGAGGGCAATCCTAGGTTGAGCAGCACAGTCAACCTAGCCGCCGTGCTAAACACGGAGCTGGACCATGCACTAGACGAGCTGAGTAGGGCCCGTGCTGAGATCGCCCTGCTGCGGGCTGAGCGCACGGAACGTCGTTATCTGGACGGTGGTTCCCCCGCTCCCGTTGGGACTCAGCACCCGTACCGCTCACCTCAGCGTGGACACCAGTCTTATGGCAATCCCGCCTGCAAGACCAAGATAAATCTAGAACCATAGATCGTTAGAGTTGGATCTTGTAATTAATACGAAATAAATATATACATGGAAGCTTCAGTCTTAGCGTTAGTCTCGGTCTTAGTTAGTCTTAGTTAGACAGGGTAGTTTGCTATATCCTGTGCATCTATGTTTGTCATGATGAACTATGTTTGATTTGGATCTTTGTAATGATTGTCACCAGAGTGTGGGTATCCCCTGCATTTTGGTTTACATACTATGTTAATAAAATTAGTTATATAGTTGGGAAACCCATTATTCTCCTTTCCTCTTTATCTGAGAAGCTGTGTGGTCTGTGTTGGAGATCAGTGAAGATGCTCATCTGTTCAGTGCTGTTGGAGAATTCTATACTCTTTTCTTATGCTGCAAGCTTTGCCAGATCAGTTCTGATGTGTGGTTGCGTTCTGCAGATGTCAGAGAACAGGCGTAGAGGAGGAAGGCGTGCTCAGCAGGAGCGAGCCGCTCCGCAGGATGAGGTGCCCCAGCAGCAGCACCTGCCGCCCCCGCCCCCGATGTCGATTGAGCAGATGTTTCTGATGCAGACTCAGGCAGTTCAAGCCATCGGTCAGACTTTGGCCGCCATTCAGCAGCAGCAGCAGCAGCAGCAAGCACCACCCCAGCCTCAGATGCCTCAGATGCCCAGAGACAAGCGTGCTGAATTCATGAGAGGTCATCCACCAACGTTCGCTCACTCTTCTGACCCCATGGATGCTGAAGATTGGCTGCGCACTGTGGAGCGGGAGTTGCATACCGCTCAGTGCGATGACCGGGAGAAAGTCTTGTATGGTCCCCGTCTGTTGAGAGGAGCAGCCCAGTCATGGTGGGAGTCTTACCTCGCCACCCATGCCAACCCCGACACCATCACCTGGGAAGAATTCAGGGGTAGCTTTCGTCAGTACCATGTGCCTGCAGGTCTGATGACAGTGAAGAAGGAGGAGTTCCTGGCCCTCAAGCAAGGGCCATTGTCTGTCAGTGAGTACCGGGACAAGTTTCTGCAATTGTCTCGCTATGCTCCTGAAGATGTCAACACCGACGCCAAGCGACAGTACCGTTTCCTGAGAGGCTTGGTTGACCCTCTGCAGTATCAGCTGATGAACCACACCTTCCCGACATTCCAGCACCTGATTGACAGAGCAATCATGACAGAGAGAAAGCGCAAGGAGATGGAAGATCGTAAGCGCAAGATCAGTGGACCCCAGCCTGGAAGCAGCACCCGCCCTCGTTTTTCAGGCAATCAACCTCAGCAGTTCAGGCAGAACCAGCGTCCACCTCAGCAGCGTCAGCAGTATCAGCAGTTCCAAAGGCAGTACCCTCAGAATCAGTACCAGAACCGTCAGAGCAATCAGTCAGGAGGTCAGTTTCAGAAGCAGAATCAGCAAGCACCTCGTCTTCCTGCCCCAGCAAATCAGCAGAACAGTCAGGCAGCACCAGCTCAGGTTGGAAACAGGGCGTGTTTCCACTGTGGAGAGCAAGGCCACTGGGTGATGCAATGTCCGAAGAAGGCAGCCCAGCAGCAGTCAGGCCCCAATGCCCCAGCAAAGCAGAATGTGTCTCAGCCTGGAGCAGGCAATCGCTCTCAGCAGCGCTATAATCATGGAAGATTGAATCACTTGGAGGCTGAAGCAGTTCAGGAGACCCCCGACATGATAGTAGGTATGTTCCCAGTCAACTCCCATATTGCAGAAGTGTTATTTGATACTGGAGCAACACATTCTTTCATTACTGCATCATGGGTAGAAGCACATAATCTTCCAACTACTACCATGTCAACCCCTATTCAAATTGACTCAGCCGGTGGTAGAATTCGAGCTGATAGCATTTGTTTAAATGTAAGTGTGGAAATAAGGGGGATAGCGTTTCCCGCCAACCTTATAGTAATGGGTACTCAGGGAATAGATGTCATCCTAGGGATGAATTGGTTAGATAAGTATCAGGCAGTTATCAGTTGCGATAAAAGGACAATCAAGTTGGTGTCCCCACTAGGAGAGGAAGTGGTGACCGAGTTAGTCCCGCCTGAGCCAAAGAAAGGAAGTTGTTATCAGATGGCTGTCGATAGCAGTGAAGCAGACCCAATTGAGAGTATCAAGGTTGTGTCTGAATTCCCAGATGTGTTTCCAAAGGATTTACCGGGTATGCCACCAGAGCGGAAAGTTGAATTTGCTATAGAGCTTCTTCCTGGAACCGCCCCCATCTCTAAGAGAGCTTACAGAATATCTGGACCAGAGTTGGTTGAGCTTAAGAAGCAGATTGATGAGCTGTCAGAGAAAGGTTACATCCGGCCAAGCACCTCGCCTTGGGCCGCCCCTGTCCTATTTGTGGAGAAGAAAGATGGTACTAAAAGGATGTGTATCGATTACCGAGCTTTGAATGAGGTCACGATCAAGAACAAGTATCCTTTGCCCAGAATAGAAGATCTGTTCGACCAGTTGAGAGGAGCCAGTGTGTTCTCCAAGATTGATCTGAGGTCAGGTTATCATCAGCTCAGGATCCGACCTTCGGACATTCCGAAGACGGCATTCATTACCAAGTATGGTTTATATGAGTTCACAGTGATGTCTTTTGGTTTGACCAATGCACCAGCGTTCTTTATGAACTTGATGAACAGTGTATTCATGGATTATCTTGATAAGTTCGTGGTGGTATTCATTGATGACATTCTGGTTTATTCTCAAAGTGAAGAAGAGCATGCAGATCATTTGAGGATGGTATTGCAGAGATTGCGAGAGCACCAGTTGTACGCAAAGTTGAGCAAGTGTGAGTTCTGGATCAGTGAAGTCCTGTTCTTGGGTCACATAATCAACAAAGAAGGATTAGCTGTGGATCCGAAGAAAGTGGCAGACATTCTAAACTGGAAAGCGCCAACGGATGCTCGAGGAATCAAGAGCTTCATTGGAATGGCCGGATATTATCGGCGATTCATTGAAGGGTTTTCGAAGATTGCGAAGCCAATGACAGCGTTGCTAGGCAACAAAGTTGAGTTCAAGTGGACCCAGAAATGCCAAGAGGCCTTTGAAGCGCTGAAAGAGAAGTTGACTACAGCGCCTGTCCTAGTCTTGCCTGATGTGCACAAGCCCTTCTCGGTGTATTGTGATGCTTGTTACACAGGTTTGGGATGTGTGTTGATGCAAGAGGGAAGAGTTGTGGCTTACTCGTCCCGACAGTTGAAGGTTCATGAGAAGAACTACCCAATCCATGATCTAGAGTTGGCAGCAGTGGTTCACGCACTGAAGACATGGAGGCACTATCTGTATGGACAGAAATGCGATGTTTACACAGACCACAAGAGTCTGAAATACATATTCACTCAGTCAGAGTTGAACATGAGGCAACGAAGATGGTTAGAGCTGATCAAAGACTATGAGTTGGAGATTCATTACCATCCAGGCAAAGCAAACGTAGTGGCAGATGCTTTGAGCAGAAAGAGTCAAGTCAATCTGATGGTTGCTCGCCCGATGCCTTATGAGTTGGCCAAGGAGTTTGACAGGTTGAGCCTCGGATTTCTGAACAATTCGCGAGGAGTCACAGTTGAATTGGAACCTACCTTGGAGCGCGAAATCAAAGAAGCGCAGAAAAATGATGGGAAGATCAGTGAGATTCGGCGATTGATTCTAGATGGCAGAGGCAAAGATTTTCGAGAAGATGCAGAAGGTGTGGTATGGTTCAAAGACCGCTTGTGTGTTCCCAATGTCCAGTCTATTCGGGA
This sequence comes from Zea mays, assembly GCF_902167145.1. Taxonomy (NCBI): domain Eukaryota; kingdom Viridiplantae; phylum Streptophyta; class Magnoliopsida; order Poales; family Poaceae; genus Zea; species Zea mays. The sequence goes on along the minus strand of NC_050103.1, from coordinate 66,769,731 downwards.
GTTGATTCTTAAGGAAGCTCATGAGACAGCTTATTCGATTCACCCTGGCAGTGAGAAGATGTATCAGGATCTGAAGAAGAAATTCTGGTGGTACGGAATGAAAAGAGAAATCGCAGAGCATGTGGCTATGTGCGATAGTTGTCGAAGAATTAAGGCAGAACACCAGAGACCAGCTGGATTGTTGCAACCGTTGCAGATCCCTCAGTGGAAATGGGATGAAATCGGTATGGATTTCATAGTCGGATTGCCTCGCACTCGAGCCGGCTACGATTCCATTTGGGTAGTAGTGGACCGTTTGACCAAATCAGCCCACTTCATACCTGTCAAGACCAACTACAACAGTGCAGTATTGGCAGAATTGTATATGTCTCGGATCGTTTGTCTTCATGGTGTGCCAAAGAAGATAGTGTCAGACAGAGGAACGCAGTTCACCTCTCATTTCTGGCAGCAGTTGCATGAAGCCTTGGGCACGCATCTGAATTTCAGTTCAGCTTATCACCCGCAGACAGATGGTCAGACTGAAAGAACCAATCAAATTCTTGAAGATATGTTGAGAGCCTGTGCGTTGCAAGATCAGTCCGGATGGGACAAGCGATTGCCTTATGCAGAGTTTTCCTATAACAACAGTTATCAGGCCAGTTTGAAGATGTCACCGTTTCAAGCGCTGTATGGAAGGAGTTGCAGAACTCCGTTGCAATGGGATCAGCCTGGAGAGAAGCAAGTGTTTGGGCCAGACATTTTGCTTGAAGCCGAAGAGAACATCAAGATGGTCCGAGAGAATCTGAAGATAGCGCAATCAAGGCAGCGAAGCTATGCAGACACAAGAAGAAGAGAGCTGAGTTTCGAAGTCGGAGACTTTGTCTATCTGAAAGTGTCACCGATCAGAGGAGTCAGAAGATTCGGAGTCAAAGGTAAGCTGGCACCCCGCTACATTGGTCCGTATCAGATTCTTGCAAGACGTGGAGAAGTGGCCTATCAGCTCAGTTTGCCAGAGAATTTGTCTGCTGTGCATAATGTCTTTCATGTGTCTCAGTTGAAGAAGTGCTTGCGTGTGCCGGAAGAGCAGTTGCCAGTGGAAGGTCTGGAAGTCCAGGAGGACTTGACCTATGTTGAGAAGCCAGCTCAGATCCTTGAGGTTGCAGATAGAGTCACCCGAAGGAAGACCGTCAGAATGTGCAAAGTCAGATGGAGTCACCACTCTGAGGAAGAAGCAACCTGGGAGCGTGAAGATGATCTGATGGCCAAGTACCCGGAGCTCTTTGCTAGCCAGCCCTGAATCTCGAGGGCGAGATTCTTTTAAGGGGGATAGGTTTGTAACGCCCCGAATTTTGCAGTTGAATTTTTTCTTTTCTTTACTCGCCAAAATTCGGGCGTTACCTTTTCTTTTTCTTTTTCCCCTCGCTAAACCTTGACCTTTTCCAAAGTTCTAGCGGGATTCGGTTTGGATTTCCCGTGTAAGAAAAAACCTAAATACCTTATGTTGTTTGATGCACCATGCCGAACCCTGCATTTCTTTTGATTGCTTCGAAAGCGCAATTGCATTCATGTAGAAAGATCGGATTTCGAAAATGTGGAGAAGATCTTTTCTTTCTTTTTTTCTCCCTCTCTTTTTTCTCTCCTCTTTTCCTCTCTCTCCCGCGCCGTGGGCCGACCCCGGCCGGCCCAGGCCCCTGCGCGCCCCCCCTTGGGCCCAATAGGCCCAGCCGCCCCCCCCCCCCTTTTTCCCTTATTCCCTAACCCTCTCCCTCTCCCTCCCTCTCATTTTCTCTCTTCCCCACCCTAGCCGCCGCCCCTACCCCTGCCCTAAGCCGCCGCCGCCCCCTGCCCAACCGCCGCCCTCGGCCGCACCTGCCGCCGACCGCCCCTCGCCGTCGCGCCCCTCCCCGGTGAGCTCCCCCCTCCCCCTCTCCTCCCTCCCCCATCCCCTCTCCCCTTTCCCCATGGCCGGTTCGGCCGCCTCCCTGCCCGCCCGGTCCGGCCGCCCGCCGCCCAGCCCAGCCGCCATGGCCGGTTCGGCCGCCCCGCCCCCTGCCCCGCCGGTTCAGCCGCCCCTGCGCTCCGCCGGTTCGGCCGCCCCGCCCTCGCCAGCCCGGCCGCCCGCAGCCCCGCCCGCGCCCCGCCTAGGGCCGGTTCAACCGCCCTAGGGCCGGTTCAACCGCCCCCTCCCCTCTGTTTTTTTTATTTTTTTTATTTTATTTTATTTTATTTTATTTACTTTCTGTGATCATAATTACTGTATTTTAAGTAGGCTAATCACTGTTCATGCTATGGGAAAATAGGAAGTTTAATTTAAAATTCCGTTATGCTATTGATTCACGTAGTTAATTGTTTACCCTGTGCAATGTTGATCAACTAAAAGTGATTAGGTTTCCATTAGTATATATAAATATATATGACAGAATTATTTTGTTAAAAACCAATTGCGTCATTAGTGCATAAGATTTAACCCCCTGCGAGACCTTTCCCGTCCCTTTCTAACCATAACAAATGCGTTATCGAATGTCATACTTGATGCATATTCGCTTTATTTGTTATCTTGTATGGTGTACTGTTCTTTTGTATTAAATATGTGGATGTATGTATGTATGTTTGCGCTCGCATAGAGAACGATCCGGTCGAAGAGCCCGAGGAATTCGCAGGAGAAGCCCCTGAGCAGCAGTCGTTTGGTGGAGGCAAGTGTCCTTTGACCTATCTATGTCCTATTCATTCTTTAATTCACCTCCCGCATTACACATTTATACCTAAGGATTGACTAGCTTTTGTTATCCATGTCCTTGTTTACCTATTTGGGTCGGATTATTACTACTTAGTCTGATGCTATTGCTCAACTCTAATCAATGAACATGATGTGATTATCTATGATACGCTGTTTTCCCGTTCTTCTTTATGATTATACTTGTGGTTTTCAAGGGGACTCGAGCGGTTTCTCGAGTGCCTCTCCGTAAGGACCTGTTCTATGGATGACCGCCCGGGAAAACAGTGCAACCATGAGGGTGGAATGGGGTGCCCTTAGCTGAATAATTAGAGGATCCGGGGTGTAGTTCACTTAGCCGGCGTGCCGTCAATGGGGCTCGGTGTATGCGGCTCGCTCTGCCAAGGTTGATTTGTCCCTTGGGGAGGAGTGCGGTACATTTAGGAAACCTAACGGGTGGCTACAGCCCCAGGGAATCTTTGTAAAGGCTTCGTAGTGAATCCCTGGCCATTCACCTCGGGAGTGAATAAGGGTCTTGCAAGCCCGGGCCAGAGAGGGAATCACGGCTTGTGGGTAAAGTGCACAACCTCTGCAGAGTGTTATGAAACTGATATATCAGCCGTGCTCGCGGTTATGAGCGGCCAAGGGAGCTCCAGAGATTAGTGGTACTTGATCAGAGACATTGTGGTACAGATGGTGATGAGATTGATGGTTCCGGTTATGATTATGGTATTGGTAAGTGGTATTCTTTCCGTTTGGAAAGGATACAATGGGCTAATAACTTGGGTTAATGTTAAAACCTGGCTTTCTACTAGTAAATAATAACCTGACCAACTAAAAGCAACTGCTTGACTTATCCCCACATAAAGCTAGTCCACTACAGCCAAACAGGATACTTGCTGAGTATGTTGATGTGTACTCACCCTTGCTCTACACACCAAACCCCCCCCCAGGTTGTCAGCATTGCAACCACTGCTCAGGCGAAGATGAAGCTGTGGAAGGAGACTTCCAGGAGTTCCAAGATTACGACGAGTTCTAGGTGTGGGTTAGCGGCCACCCCCAGTCGGCTGCCTGTGAAGGCCGCGTTATCTACGTTTCTTTTCCGCACTTTGATTTATTGTAAGAACTATATGGACGTCTCAGACGTATGATGTAATCGACTATTTCCCTTTTTAATACAATTTTGAGCACTGTGTGATGATGTCCATATTATGTAACTGCTGTGTACGTGAATAACTGATCCTGGCACGTACATGGTTCGCATTCGGTTTGCCTTCTAAAACCGGGTGTGACACGACCTCAACACATGAGGTAAATTCGTAGATCAAAAGGTATACCAGTCGATGATAGGATCCTTACTCTATTTATGTGCTTTATGACCGTATATAATGCTTTATGTATGCATGTGTGCACGGTTCTAGGCAAATCCTAAGGAAGTTCACCTTAGGGCCGTGAAAAGAATCATGAGATATTTATTTTACACTCCTAAGTTTGGGATTTGGTACCCCAAAGGATATACCTTTGATTTAATTGGGTATTCCGATGCTGATTATGCCGGATGTAAAATTGAAAGGAAGAGCACATTAGGGACTTGTCAGTTTCTAGGGAGATATCTGGCAAAACTCAGTAGCTCTTTCCACCACCGAAGCCGAGTATATTGCTGCAGGACACTGTTGTGCGCAGTTACTTTGGATGAGGCAAACCCTTAGGGACTATGGCTACAAGTTGAGCAAAGTCCCTTGTGTTTTGTGAAAGCAAGGGTGAGTACACATCAACGTACTCAGCAAATGTCCCGTTTGGCTGAAGTGGACTAGCTTTATGTGGAGTTAAGTCAAGCAGTTGCTTTTAGTTGGTCAGGTTATTATTACTAGTAGAAAGCCAGGTTTTAGCATTAACCCACGTTCTTAACCCAAAGTACCCTTTCCAAACAGAAAGAATACCACTTTCCATTACCATAATCATAATCATAAACCATCATCCTCATCACCACCTGTAAACCAAACATCTCTGATCCAGTATCTCTAATCAATGGAGCTCCCTTGGCCGCTCATAACCGCGAGCACGGCTGATATATCAGTTTCATAACACTCTGCAGAGGTTGCGCACTTTACCCACAAGCCGTGATTCCCTCTCTAGCCCGGGCTTGCAAGACCCTTATTCACTCCCGAGGTGAATGGCCAGGGATTCACTACGAAGCCTTTACAAAGATTCCCTGAGGCTGTAGCCGCCCGTTAGGTTTCCTAAATGCACCGCACTCCTCTCCAAGGGGCGAACCAACCTTGGCAGAGCGAGCCGCATACACCGAGCCCCATTAACGGCATGACGACGAAGCGAACTACACCCCAGTTCCTCTAATTATTCAGCTAAGGGCGTCCCATTCTACCCTCATGGTTGCACTGTTTTCCCGGGTGGTCATCCAACGAACAGGTCCTTACGGAGAGGCACTCGAGAAACCGCTCGAGCCCCCCTAAAGTATGACCAGTCCAACATCATAATCATAGAGACAACATCGTATCATAAGTGTTCACATCATGTTCATTGATTAAAGTAAAGCAATAGCATGAAGCTAACCATAATAACCCAAAAGGTAATCAAGGGCAAGGTAAATACAAAGCTAGTCAATCCTTAGGTTGATCATGGTATGCGGGTTGATGAATTATAAAGTAAATGGGACATAATAGGTCAGAGGACACTTGCCTTCACCAAACAGATGCTCAGAATCTTCAGCCTTGTAGAACTCGAAGAGCTGGGTCATTTGGTCGCCGAAGCTTGACCGTCGATTCCTCGAAGCTCAGAAACGAACCGCGATCTAATCGCAACGCAACGCGAAGACGAACAGGCACAAGCAAACAAACATGTACATATGCATAAGAACATTACACCATACAAGATAAAATGTTATAAAAGCGAGGAATATAAAATAGAGAGCGCCTCCACGGTTACGCGAGGAAAACAACCATGATAGTTGAAGCTACGGTCGAGGGGTTAGCGTGTTTACGTTAAACAAGTACTAATTAGAACATCCCATTCAACATAATTATATTAATTGATATTAATCAAATGTAAATTAATACTACTACTTAGTTTTGACTAACTTACTATTTTAGTAGTTGACAGTTAAGCAAATAACTTAATGAATATGAGCGATTCTAAGCTAGACGAATTAACGACGCACGACGTGCAAACACGATGTGCGCAACGCGCGTACACAAACGACTTAGCGCGCGGACAACGCGCGATACGCGCGAACGGCACGCGGCAAGGCGCGCGACACCCGCGAACGGCACACGACAACGTGTGTGAACAACACGCGCAATAATCGCGAACGACACGTGACGACGTGCGCGAAACAGCACCGCGTCACGCGCGGACCGACATGCGAAACTAATAATTAAACAATGTGATTAAACTAAATAATTATTAATAAATAACATTTCAGTTAAGGTTAATCATATTGGTGACTAATTATAAATGTACAAATCGAATTCCTAAATTAGGTTTTTAAATTTAAACGTCGTTCTAGTAGCCACTCGTTAAACAAACGTTTAACTAAATTAAATAAAATATGCAAAAAAATTAGGATAAATATTTCTAAATTAAGATAATTTTAATACGAATCTAACACAACTTGAATGGATCGAATCGGGTTTAAAACGCAAAAGTTATGAATATTTTAAACCATACTGTAATTCGCGCGGACTAAATTTACGAGACTGCCATCATCTTCTTCCTCTCTTCATCTTCTTCCTCCCATCCATGGAAGAGAGAGGAGAGGAAGGGGAGGGGGCTGCGCCGGGGAGGACGAGGTTGGGCCGGCCGGGGTGGGCGCGGCCGCACGGGGCGCGAGGAGCGCGACCACCGCTGCGGGGAGGGGTGCGCGCGGGCGTGGGAGCGCGAGCGCCGCCGTCGGCCACCGCCGCCACCGCCGGGAGGGGGAAAGGGACGCCGTCGGGGAGGGGAAACGGAGGGGGGAGGGGCGCCGCCGCTAGGGAAGGTGAGGGGAGAGTGAGAGAGGCTCTGCACGGACGAGAAAACGAAGAAACCCTAGGTGCAATAATGGAGGTTTCTCACCGGGAAGAAGACCCTCGCCGGAGCCGAGAGGAAATCCGTCGATTGTCGCAGATTCGGGGATCCAATCGACGAACCGAACACGCTGCGACGAAGCCCTCGACGAGACGAACGCAGCGGTACCCTCGGATTCCGCAAACGATGCACGGATTGGGAGTAATTGCTCGCCGGAGTTGTCGCCGGAGTTGGAACCGCCCCGAACTTCGGCGAGCAATACCGGGAGCTAGGGATTGAATTTGGAGAAAACGTTCTGTGTTCTGGAATAGGCTCGACGAGATGAAGCCGGACATGTATATATACCTAGGGTTCGAACGAGATAAAAATTCGGTTAAAATTCGGATTTTACCATTTTTAAATTCGGAAAAGCCTAGAAATCCATATTTTGTGCTCAAAATATTATAGATACTTTCAAAAATTTCAGAAAAATTCCTATAATTTTTTTTGCACCTAATGAACTCAAAAAACATAATTATAATTTCTAAAAACATTTTTAAGTTCCTCAAATAAATAGATTTTGGTTTCCAGAAAATAGAAAAATATTCTGAAAAATATGAAAATTTACCGAGCGCTTCTATAAGATATGTTAACATGTTTCAAACACATTTTGCACTTAGAAACACCATGCAACGGTATGAATGCAACAACCAAAGTGCCTCTAGGGCTCATTACACTAGGTTTACGCTATTATAAAACAAAATAATTCTCCATTTTTAGGAAAAAGAGAAAGGAAAGCGAAGAACTGAGAGAGTAACACCTGAATTTGGTGGATATTAGAAAAGAAATTTTATACCCCCAAATTCAGGGTGTTACAAATCTAACCCCCTTAACAGAATCTTGTCCTCGAGATTCAAGAAGAGGCTAGCAAGAAAATGAGATTGGTTTATTGGTTTTTTTCATAGCTTCTCCTGACTCAACTTTGACTCCGCCGGCTTGACTTGTGGATTGGTTGCTTTGACCATCAGATGCTTGAGACCGATTGATGCAATTCTTGAGGATCCCCTGGACCTGTGGGTTAGGACCCACACACGCTTTCGCTGCGCCACTCTGATCTTGTTGGTTGATTGCATTGTCTTCATTGGGGTTAGCGGCTAACCCCCTTAACAAGAGCATTGATACACACTTGATGAAGATGTTGCTGACTCTGATCTTGACTGATTTGGAGGAGTTGGAGGTTGCCAAAAGGACAGGTGTAAGAGGAAGCGAGAAAAGGTAAGTATAGACGGATTAGCGAGAGCAGGGGGAGAACCCGACTACTTAACTCTATGGCACTTACCTAGTAAACAGATTCCATGGCGGACTAAGGGCCACAACACATCAACACTCATTCCAAAGAAGCAAATCAGTCATAGCAGAAGGACAAACATCACGAGCACACATCAACAAACATCTCGTTGCTATACGTTCCTTTTAATTAAATGGTGATCTTTCCTTAAAAAGGGAAACTACTCTAAGGCCAACAAAAGGCAAGGGGAATAATAAGACATGGAGCGTAGGGGTATGAGCATAATAAAGGATGGAGCTAAAGCAATGATTGTAACTGACAAGGGAGAAAATGCAACCAAGGTCAAGATAGGTAAAACACCCTTCTCAAATCGAGATGGGAAAGATGATAATGCAAAAGGTAGGCATAAGATAAGCATCATGGAAAGATCCAGTGATTACAAAGGTACAGGAGGTAATAGGCGAAAGCACATCAAAAGATCGAGCTAAGACAAGACTTGCCATGCGACAGAGGAAAAAAGGGACAAACAAGAGCGGGGAGGCGTAAGACAGCACTCTTGAACTAGAATGGGAGAGGAAGCTTTAAAATGCAGGTGCAAGATAAGAATCATGGTAAAGTTCAATGGATGACAAGGGTTAAGGTGATAACAGACAAACACAACCAAGGAGGTATTTTAGACAAAATGTGCGAGGTATCAAAGAATGGGAAGCAATCAATGGTGAAGTAGGTGAGGCATTATCCTCAAACAGCAATGAAAAAGAGGTGGCTTTGAAGGGTAGGTTCAAAGTAAGCATGAGGGCAAGGGCATAGATATCACGAGGGTTTAAAGGTGATAACATACAAGGATGTAGGAGAGGAGGTAAATGCGCATAATAACCAAGGATATAAGTACCACAAAGGATGGAGTTAAGACAAGACCTACAGATGAAAAAGAAGGAGGTACGTCCAAGGGCCAGATAGGTAAACAACCACTCTCCAATTGAGGTGGAAGAGAGGAGATTTTAAAGAGCCAGAATAAAGATGAGTATCAAGGCAAGATCGATGGATGACAAGGTGATGGTGATAGAAAATCAAAACACAGCAAAGGATGGAATTAAGACAACACTTGTAAGGCGAAAAGAAGTGAAGAGAAATTAAGGGAGAGGTAGGTAACTCACAACTCTCAAACTGGGTTGAAAGAAAGGGGAGGATTTAAAGGATAAGTTTAAGGTAAGCATTTAGGTAGAAGACATAAATATCGTAAGGGCCAAAGGCGATAACGGACAAGGGTGTAAGAGAAAAGATAAAGGCATAGAAGAGCAAGTGGTACAAATACAATAACGAATGGAGTTAAGTCTAGGCCTACACGCGGTAAAGAAGAGGATATAGTCAAGGGTGAGATAAGTAAAACATATATCTCGAATTGAGATAGAAAAGAGGGGATTTCAACAAGCAGACCTAAGATAAGTATCAAGGAAAGATCTACAGATTACAAAGGTAAGGATGATATCAAACAAAAGCTCAACAAAGGATGAAGTTAAGGTAAGACAAGACTTGCAAAGCGACAAAGGGAAAGGAAACGAACAAGAGCAGGATAGGGAAAATAACACTCTCGGATTGAAATGGAATAAGTGAGGCTAAGAAATAGGTAAACATCATGGTAAATATGGTGAGAGGTCAAGGGTTAAAGGTGATAATAGGCAAGGATATAAAGGAAGAGGTAAATGTGCATAAAAAACCAGGAATCTAGGTACAATCAAGAATAGGAATAAGATAAGTCTTGCAAGAGGTAAAGTATAGGATATAACCATGGGTGAGATAAGTAAGAGACCACGCTTGAACTAAGGTGGGAGATTGGAGGTTTTGTATAATGAACATAGCGTAATCACCAAGGTAAGATTGAGAGATGAGAAGAGTAAAGGAAATAAGAAGCAAAAGCACAACAAAGGATGAGGTTACAAACTCGCGAGCCAAAGAAGAGGATACGACCAAGAGAAAGAATGTATGAGACGGAAGAGGGGCGATTTTAAAGGGCAGGTATGAGACAAACATCAATGTAGGATATAGAGGTGTCAAGGGTGCATATGATAATAATTAAAAAGCATAACAAAGGATATAGTTAAGACAAGACTCGCGAAATGACAAAGCGGAGAAAACAATCAAGGGTAAGATCGGTAAGGTTCCAACAGAAGGGTTGAAGTAAAGATTCATTACCGAGTGGAGTTACAAGGAAACAACGAGATTACTACAGGTGTGCAAAATAAAATGATCACTCATGGATCATTAGGAAACAAGGGTGGTCAAGGGCATGTTAACTGAAATATTTTAAACAGATATTGGGACATAAAGGTAAGCATATATAAAAATAAGAGTATGCAAGATTCCAATGGTACGAGCATACCAAGACCAAGAAAGTACAAATTGCCAAAAAGATAGCGACTTATCAATAGAATAGGAAAGGGTCTCAAAAGACAATAAGATCATGGACATATAAACTGAAATGTTTAAAAGGTAGTAGAGGTACAAGGGTAAGTGCTTTAGATTAAGGGACAAGGGTATTAAAAATGCAAGGATACGAGCATGTCAATAACAAAATGAAATAGAGATGGTCAAATAGTAGCAATTTAATAATGGATGAGGAAAGAGTCCCAAAAGACTAAAGGCTATGGTCAGGGGGCATCTACAAAGATGTCGCAAGCACAAGATGAGATCAGATCTAATAGATTGAGAGAAGTATAGACCATACTAGAATAAAATACATTTTGGCAAGGGGGCATATAGGAGCACAACACAGAATTAGTCGAGGTGACTAATATTTTGAAGCAGAATCAAGGATGAGGTGAAGTAAAAGTCAAGAAGTCCTTAAAACGGCCAATGCTACTCTAGGTCAGCGGTCCTACAGTCAGCACGGCTTTGATACCACTTATGTCACACCCGGTTTTAGAAGGCAAACCGAATGCGAACCATGTACGTGCCAAGATCAGTAATTCACGTACACAGCGATTACATAAATGACTCATCATAGCACAGTGCTTCGAATTACAATAAAGAGTAAGTAATACTATTACAGACTAGAGCCATTTACATAATATAAATCAAAGTACACAGAATCGAAACATAGCCAACGTAAACAACCCACCACAGGCAGCTGACTGGGGGAGGTCGCTAGCCTAATCCTCGAACTCGTCGAAGTCCTGGAACTCCTGGAGATCCGCCTCGACATCTTCTTCCTTACCTGAGCATAGATTGCACCAAAGGCAACCTAGTGTTTTGTGAAAGCAAGGGTGAGTACACATCAACGTACTCAGCAAATGTCCCGTTTGGCTGAAGTGGACTAGCTTTATGTGGAGTTAAGTCAAGCAGTTGCTTTTAGTTGGTCAGGTTATTATTACTAGTAGAAAGCCAGGTTTTAGCATTAACCCACGTTCTTAACCCAAAGTACCCTTTCCAAACAGAAAGAATACCACTTTCCATTACCATAATCATAATCATAAACCATCATCCTCATCACCACCTGTAAACCAAACATCTCGGATCCAGTATCTCTAATCAATGGAGCTCCCTTGGCCGCTCATAACCGCGAGCACGCTGATATATCAGTTTCATAACACTCTGCAGAGGTTGCGCACTTTACCCACAAGCCGTGATTCCCTCTCTAGCCCGGGCTTGCAAGACCCTTATTCACTCCCGAGGTGAATGGCCAGGGATTCACTACGAAGCCTTTACAAAGATTCCCTGAGGTTGTAGCCGCCCGTTAGGTTTCCTAAATGCACCGCACTCCTCCCCAAGGGGCGAACCAACCTTGGCAGAGCGAGCCGCATACACCGAGCCCCATTAACGGCACGACGGCGAAGCGAACTACACCCCAGTTCCTCTAATTATTCAGCTAAGGGCGTCCCATTCTACCCTCATGGTTGCACTGTTTTCCCGGGCGGTCATCCAACGAATAGGTCCTTACGGAGAGGCACTCGAGAAACCGCTCGAGCCCCCTAAAGTATCACCAGTCCAACATCATAATCATAGAGACAACATCATATCATAAGTGTTCACATCATGTTCATTGATTAAAGTAAAGCAATAGCATGAAGCTAACCATAATAACCCAAAAGGTAATCAAGGACAAGGTAAATACAAAGCTAGTCAATCCTTAGGTTGATCATGGTATGCGGGTTGATGAATTATAAAGTAAATGGGACATAATAGGTCAGAGGACACTTGCCTTCACCAAACAGATGCTCAGAATCTTCAGCCTTGTAGAACTCGAAGAGCTGGGTCATTTGGTCGCTGAAGCTTGACCGTCGATTTCTCGAAGCTCAGAAACGAACCACGATCTAATCGCAACGCGACGCGAAGACGAACAGGCACAAGCAAACAAACATATACATATGCATAAGAACATTACACCATACAAGATAAAATGTTATAAAAGCGAGGAATATAAAATAGAGAGCGCCTCCACGGTTACGCGAGGAAAAGAACCATGATAGTCGAAGCTACGGTCGAGGGGTTAGCGTGTTTACGTTAAACAAGTACTTATTAGAACATCCAATTCAACATAATTATATTAATTGATATTAATCAAATGTAAATTAATACTACTACTTAGTTTTGACTAACTTACTATTTTAATAGTTGATAGTTAAGCAAATAACTTAATGAATATGAGTGATTCTAAGCTAGACGAATTAACGACGCACGAAGTGCAAACACGATGTGCGCAACGCGCGTACACAAACGACTTAGCGCGCGGACAACACGCGATACGCGTGAACGGCACGCGGCAAGGCGCGCGACACACGCGAACGGCACACGACAACGCGTGTGAACAACACGCGCAATACTCGCGAACGACACGTGACGACGTGCGCGAAACAGCACCGCGTCACGAGCGGACTGACATGCGAAACTAATAATTAAACAATGTGATTAAACTAAATAATTATTAATAAATAACATTTCAGTTAAGGTTAATCATATTGGTGACTAATTATAAATGTACAAATCGAATTCCTATATTAGGTTTTTAAATTGAAACGTCGTTCTAGTAGCCACTGGTTAAACAAACGTTTAACTAAATTAAATAAAATATGCAAAAAAAATTAGGATAAATATTTCTAAATTAAGATAATTTTAATACGAATCTAAGACAACTTGAATGGATCGAATCAGGTTTAAAACGCAAAAGTTATGAATGTTTTAAAACATACTGTAATTCGCGCAGACTAAATTTACGAGACTGCCATCGTCTTCTTCCTCTCTTCATCTTCTTCCTCCCATCCATGGAAGAGAGAGGAGACGAAGGGGAGGGGGCTGCGTAGGGGAGGACGAGGTTGGGCCGGCCGGGGTGGGCGCGGCCGCACGGGGCGCGAGGAGCGCGGCCACCGCTGCCGAGCGCCGCCGTCGGCCACCGCCGCCACCGCCGGGGAGGGGGAAGGGGCGCGGTCGGGGAGGGGAAACGGAGGGGGAGGGGCGCCGCCGCCGGGGAAGGTGAGGGGAGAGTGAGAGAGGCTCTGCACGGACGGGAAAACGAAGAAACGAAGAAACCCTAGGTGCAATAATGGAGGTTTCTCACCGGGGAAGAAGACCCTCGCCGGAGCCGAGAGGAAATCCGTCGATTGTCGCAGATTCGGGGATCCAATCGACGAACCGAACGCGCTGCGACGAAGCCCTCGACGAGACGAACGCAGCGGTACCCTCGGATTCCGCAAACGATGCACGGATTGGGAGTAATTGCTCGCCGGAGTTGTCGCCGGAGTTGGAACCGCCCCGAACTTCGGCGAGCAATACTGGGAGCTAGGGATTGGATTTGGAGAAAACGTTCTGTGTTCTGGAACGGGCTCGACGAGATGAAGCCGGACATGTATATATACCTGGGGTTCGAACGAGATAAAAATTCGGTTAAAATTCGGATTTTACCATTTTTAAATTCGGAAAAGACTAGAAATCCATATTTTGTGCTCAAAATATTATAGATACTTTCAAAAATTCCAGAAAAGTTCCTATAATTTTTTTGGCACCTAATGAACTCAAAAAACATAATTATAATTTCTAAAAACATTTTTAAGTTCCTCAAATAAATAGATTTTGGTTTCCGGAAAATAGAAAAATATTCTGAAAAATATGAAAATTTACCGAGCGCTTCTATAAGATATGTTAACATGTTTCAAACACATTTTGCACTTAGAAACACCATGCAACGGTATGAATGCAACAACCAAAGTGCCTCTAGGGCTCATTACACTAGGTTTACGCTATTATAAAACAAAATAATTCTCCATTTTTAGGAAAAAGAGAAAGGAAAGCGAAGAACTGAGAGAGTAACACCTGAATTTGGTGGATATTAGAAAAGAAATTTTATACCCCCAAATTCAGGGTGTTACATCCCTCTCCTATGTGATAATGAGAGTGCAATCCGCATGGTAGATAATCCCGTTGAACACAGCCGCACTAGGCGCATAGACATCCGATATCACTTTTTGATAGATCACCAGCAAAAGGGGATATCGAAGTTGCTTATGTTAGCACCCACAACCAATTAGCCGATATCTTTACCAAGCCACTAGATGAAAAAGACTTTTAGCAAACTTAGGAATGAGCTAAATATCTTAGATTCTTGGAACTTTGATTAAAACATTGCTAATTTATATACCTTAATCATGTCCCTTGTAACTGGTACAAATGCATATTTCTTATTTTTCTTGTGCCAAGGCTAAGACTAATGTGCTTTCAAGTGTACTTCTATGATTAGTCTTAGATTGAAAGGGAAATGGAGGTTTCAGTAAAGGCAAGGCTTCCACTCAACTCTGTCGTTATCATTTATCCTTTGCCCTCCTCATAAACTTTCACTCATATCCTTCTTTTTCCCAAAGGGGGAGAAAATAGGCCCCAAGGGGGAAAATTCAAAGGGCTCTCAAGATTCTTTGTTTTTGGCGATTAATGCCAAATGGGGGAATTTATTGGCCCAAAGCAAAAGGACCGCACCACCAACTTTAAAACTATTTCACAAAAAGGAAGAATCTTTTTTCAACTGGTATCTGTTTTAGAAAAGGGAAGAAATCATTTCAATTGCAAAAACCCTCTTGACAGCTAAGGGGAGAACTTCTTAAGGGGGAGCTTTTATTTAGCTAAAGGAAAAGCAGTTGAAATAGGGGGAGAATTTTTTAAATCTTGAAAATGCTTTCTAAAATCATATTCTTATACCATTGGCTATTTGCAAAGAATTTGAAAAGACTTTTACAAAAGTTTTGCAAAAACAAGCAAAGAGGTGCAAATGTGGTCCAAAATGTTATAATAGAAGAAAGCAATCACATATACTTAGAAATAATATCAGTTGGCAAAATTCTAAGTAACTTATGCATATATGTCAAAATTGCAAACTAGTTACATTTCTACTCTTTATATTTGCTTTGGTTTGTGTTGGCATTAATCCCCAAAAAGGGGGAGATTAAAAGGGAAATGGCCTCAACATTTCCTATAATTGATTTTGGTGTTTAATAACCATCACAAACCTTATGGACTAACTAGTTTGCCTAGTTGATCATTGCTCAGGTGCATAAGTTTATCTACAACTATTCTAAGTCGACTGTATGGAATATCGTAAATTATTCCGGACATGAGAAGCTTTTTGGAAAATCACCTATGCGTGGACCGTCCAGGCCCTTGCGGCGGACCGTCCACGACACCAGGGTGAATCTCGGACAAGAACACTACAAAAACACAAGTTAACACTACGGACCGTCCGATGGAGAAGCAAGAACCATCCGAGACCAAGCACGGAAAGTCCAGCCTAAGGCGCAGACCGTCTGGTCATTGAAAAACCAGAAAAACCCGAAGGTGACGGGTTCGGTAAAATGCATTTTTAGCGTCCTCGCGGACCGTCCGCGACTGCTTTATCTGACATCTGACGACGCATTAAATGTACTATAGCCGTTGATATAGCCGTTACTGCTCACCGTTGCGATTTCAGTCGTTGATGTACAGGGGTGGACCGTCCGGACCAGGAGCGCGGACCGTCCGCGGTCGGCAGAAAAGGAGCAACGGCTAGGAAGTGGTTGGAGGCTATAAATACAACCCCAACCACCTCCATTCACCACATCCAAGCACTCTACTCATTCACATTCAATACAAGATCTAGCAATCCATTCCAATACACATTCAAAGCTTCCAATCTCTACAAGTCCCACAATTAAGACGAGTAATCATTAGTGCTTAGTGACTTGAGAGAGTGTGATCAGTGTGTTATTTGTCGCTCTTGTTGCTTGGTTTTCGCAATCGTGCTTTCTTCATCTCTTTCTCAACCTTCTAAGTGAATTGTAAAGCAAGCAAGAGACACCTAATTATGTGGTGATACTTGCAGGGTCTTAGTGACCCATGTGATTAAGAAGAAGCACACGACCGGTCTCAGTGACCGATTGAGAGAGGAAAAGGGTTGGAATAGACCCAGCTTTTGTGGCCTCCTCAACGGGGACTTGGTTCTTTGGAACTGAACCTTGGTAAACAAATCGTCGTGTTCATTTGTGTTGATCTCCAATCGATTTGTTTCCCCTCCCTTCCTCTCTCTAAAGTTCCCTTGCTCATATTGATTTGAGTTGGCTCCCTAAGTTATCTGCATTGATTGAGCAACTCCTATCAAGGAGAACTATCTTTCGCACTCCGAATTATTTCTAACACTAACCCTAGGCATAGTGCGTGTTTGAAGTTCATAAATTTCAGGTTTTGCCTATTCACCCCCTCTAGGCAACTTTTAGTTTTATTAACAACGCCTGACATACAAATTGTAAGTGTATCCTAAAATTCTCAATTAAACATAAGTATATGATTATATCTCAAAACACTTAAGTGAAACCACTTAAGCGAACCACTTATAAATCATCATATCACGATTTATTTTCCATCTTTAAGTTCAATTATCATGTGAGGGTCCAGGTTGCTCTTAACCGTGAGCACGACTGACATATCAGTCTTACACTCTATAGAAGTGGTACAACTTTACCCACAAGCCATGTATCCCATCTAGCCTAGGTTGTATGGACTCGTAAACACTGTCGAGGTGAATGGCTAGGGATCCATTATGAGGCTTTCACAAAATATCCTTAGTACAAAGCCACTCGCTAAGGTTTCCACATCAGTATTGATGGCCCTCTGGGCGAGGTAACTTAGCCAAGACTACCACTGTCACACCCGGTTTTAGAAGGCAAAACGAATGCGAACCATGTACGTGCCAGGATCAGCAATTCACGTACACAGCAGTTACATAACTGGACATCATCACACAGTGCTCAAATAATGACATCAAAGAGGGTATAATAGTCAATTACATCATGATGTCCAAGACATCCACATAGTCTTTAACAATAATCAAAGTGCAGAAAAGAAACATAGATACACACGGCCTACACAGGCAGACGACTGGGGGTTTGCCGCTAACCCACGCCTAGAACTCATCGTACTCTTGGAACTCCTGGAAGTCCTCCTCCACGACTTCATCTTCACCTGAGCAGTGGTTGCAACGCTGACAACCTGGGGGGTTTGGTGTGTAAAGAAAGAGTGAGTACACATCAACATACTCAGCAAAATGTCTCGTTTGGCTGTAGTGGACTAGCTTTATGTGGAGTTAAGTCAAGCGATTGCTTTTAGTTGGTCAGGTTATTATTTACTAGTAGAAAGCCAGGTTTTAGCATTAACCCAAGTTATTAACCCAGATGTACCCTTTCCAAATGGAAAGAATACCACTTACCATTACCATAGGCATAATCATAACCATCATCCTCGTCACCACCTGTAAACCAAACATCTCTGATCAAGCATCTCTAATCAATGGAGCTCACTTGGCCGCTCATAACCGCGAGCATGGCTGATATATCAGTTTCATAACACTCTGCAGAGGTTGCACACTTTATCCACAAGCCGTGATTCCCTCTTGCCTCAGGCCGATCAAACCCTTAAACACTACCAAGGTGAATAGGAAGGGTCTCACTATGTAGCCTTTACAAAGATTCCCTGGGGCTGTAGCCGCCCGGTAGGTTTCCTAAATGCACCGAACTCCTCCCCAAGGGGCAAACCAACCTTGGCAGAGCGAGCCGCATACACCGAGCCCCATTAACGGCACGACGGCGAAGCGAACTACACCCTAGTTCCTCTAATTACTTAGTTAAGGGCGTCCCACTCCACCCTCATGGTTGCACTGTTTTCCCGGGCGGTCATCCAACGAACAGGTCCTTACAGAGAGGCACTCGAGAAACAGCTCGAGTCCCCTTAAGGGCCACATGTACCATCATCATAATCAAAAGGGAAAACAGTGTATCATAGATATCTCATCATGTTCATTGATTAATGTGAAGCGCTAGCATAAAGCTAAACTGAAATAACCCAAAAGAACATACATTCCACACATTTGATACAAAAGAATAGTACACCATTCAATGGAATGCAATAAATAAACAGACATTCGACGCAGGGCTCACACTTACGACTAAGCGAGAAAGAGAAAGTGACGGTCGAGGCTACGGTCGAAGAGCGATCACGTTACATGATTATAAATTAGAATACTCGTGTAAACAGAATGGTATTAATTTGGCCATGGTGTTTAGCATAAGGTAAGGTCATGTTCCATATTTAATTACTATGAACAAATTAAGGTAAATTAAAAGGGATTGTCGCGCGGCGAGACGCGCGACACAACATTTAAATTGAATTAAGAAATAAACGACTCGTCGCGCGACAGAGCGCGCAACGAGACTCTTGCATTAATTATAAATAAACGTTAAGCGTCTCGCGACGAAACGCACGATGGCATACGTCATCCAAACTGAATTTAGAATGGAATGTCGTGCAACTAGGCGCACGACATCATACATTAA
This sequence comes from Zea mays, assembly GCF_902167145.1. Classification (NCBI taxonomy): domain Eukaryota; kingdom Viridiplantae; phylum Streptophyta; class Magnoliopsida; order Poales; family Poaceae; genus Zea; species Zea mays. Next base: position 66,750,911 of record NC_050103.1, on the reverse strand, counting down.
ACAATCCTGAAATAAAAAATGAATCGTCACGCGACAAAGCGCGCGACGCAGCACATTAATAGAATCTGAAATTAAACAAATTCGTCGCACGGCGAAGCACGCGATGTAACACGCTAACTAAACAGGGTTTAAAATTAATTAAAAACCAAGAATAAATCACTGCGCGCGTGGGGCTGCGCACGCGGGAACGCGTTGGGTAAACGGAGAAACGCGAGGCCGCGCAGGCCGCACCGAGGCCACGTGAACCGCGCCAGGACGCGTGTAGGGGCCGCGCCGGTGGTCCATGCTGCCGAAGGCAGAGGCCGCACACCGGGGCTGGGACGGCCACGCGCAGGGGGCCGAGGGGCCGCACGCGAGGGGGACAGGGAGCCGCGCCGCCGGGGGCCAGGATGCCGCGCGCAGGGGGCCGGAGGCCGCGCCGAGGGGGCGCGCCGCATGGGGCTGGGACGGCTGCACCAGGGGGGAGGCGAGGGAGCCGCGCCACGGGGGGCCGAGGCCACCGTGGGGGGAGCAGGGGGGCTGCGCAGCCGGGGGCCGAGGCCGCCATGGGGAGGGCCGGGGGAGCCACGCGCGAGGGGCCCAGGGGCCGCCGCGCCGAGGGGCCGAGGGCTGCGTGCGAGGGGCTGCAGGGGCACACGCGCGCAGGGGAGAAGAAGGGGGCGTGCACAAGGAAGGGATGGGGAGGAAGAGGGAGAGAGAGGAGAAGGGAGGAAAGGGGAGCTCACCACGGGGATCCAACTCCGGCGATCACTATCTCCAAAACCTAGGGCACCACGGGGAGAGAGAGAGGGATGGGAGAGAGAGAGAGAGGTTGCTGCGCGAGAGAAATCAAATGAGAGAAAAAGGACCAGGGGGGCGCGCATGGGGAGCAGGGGGCGCCAGGGGCACGCGGGCCGAGCTGGGCCGGGCCGTGCGGGGCTGGGCTGCACCATGGGTCAAAACCCCGTGGCACGCACAACCATAGATCTGAAATCAATTCGCGAAGCAAAAATCCGAAACGAAACTAAGAAACGCACGTGATTAAGCACGAAATCAGGCAAATAAATATGATTCGGCATGATGCAACACTCATGTCAACTTAGGTTTTGTTTACACATGACACGGACACCAGTCATTATATTGCTTTGAAATTGGGAAGAAGGAGCGAAACGGGAAAAGAAAAGAGAGTAACGCCTGAATTTGGTGAGTAAAAAGAAGAAAACAATTCTACCCCCAAATTGAGGGCGTTACAACCATCCCATGTTAACATGAGCTGTCACCAAATCACTTGAAAGTCGCCTAGAGGGGGGTGAATAGGCGAAACCTGAAATTTATAAACTTAAACACACTAAGGTCGGGGTTAGCGTTAGAATTAAATCCAAGGCAAAAGATTGTTTCTCTTGCCACGAGTTGCTCAAATGATGCGGATGACGTTTGGGATCAAAATCAAATCAATATTGGCAGGGAAACTTTAGAGAGAGGAAAGAGGGCAAACAAATCAAATGGAAATCAACACAAGTGAACACGGTGATTTGTTTTACCGAAGTTCGGTTCCAAATAACATAATCCCCGTTGAGGAGGCCGAAAAGGTCGGGTCTATTTCAACCCTTTCCCTCTCTCAAACAGTCACTTAGACCGGATGAGCCTTCTCCTTAATCACACGGGTAGGGGTGAAAACGGGTCGGGTATACCCGTCGGGTACTGGATACGGATAGTGTAAATACTCGTTTTTTCGGATACGGATTCAGATATTTTTATATTCGGGACGGATACGGGTAATACCTGGATAGTGCCGCTTCGGATTCAGGTCGGATACGGGTACCCGTTTTTTCTTTTTCTGTATAATAATATAGTTATAAAATCATAACTTTTACATATGAAATCAGATGAAGATAAAGTTTATATGAAAATTGTAGAGCTCGAAGAGATCTATAACTTTGTAGTACATCACATTTTTGTTTAAACATATTTTTAGACCAAAATCATTGAAATAATGTCTAAATTTATATCAAAATAATATACTTTATCATTTTTATGTGGGGACTTAAGATTATCTCCAAGTGGGAACTTAAGATTATCTTTTTATAAACTATTTATTAATATTGGTAACTTATTTGCAATTTTCGGTCGACGCTACAATATTTTTATGAATTTAATTGTATTTTGATGATTTTATACAACAAGGAATTAATAATACACCAAATAGCCAAAAAATCATGAATTTTTACGGGGACACAACATATATCCACATATAGTTCTCAAAAACATTTGGAATATAAAATCCACAAGATGTTGGTGTTTCTTCCATTCCACTCCCACTTATTGCGTGAGTTACATGTGAAATCATTTTATGTGTCGAAGTTTGAACATAATCAATACTTCACTTATCATTTTCATGTGGGGACTTGAGGTTATATTTGAATAGAATGTTTATTTGTTTTGGTATGCTTTTTTGCAATTTTGGGCCAAACTAGTGTATTTTATGAATTTTAATTATATTTTGATGATTTTATGTAGAAAGAAATTAATAATGTATAAATATTATCAGAAATCCATAAAATTATACGAAGGTACAACATATGGCCACATATAATCATAAAAAATAATGTGACCATAAAATCCACAGGATGTCAACGTTTCTTTTATTTTATTTCCACTTATTGTGCGAGTTACACGTGAAATCACTCTAAGTATCCAAGTTTCAACGTAATCAATACTTCACTTTACCATTTTTATGTGGGAACTTGAGATTATCTTCTATTAAATGTTTATTAGTCTTGATAATTTACTTGCAATTTCGTGGTCGGACAAGAATATTTTATGATAACCAAATAATGCATTATCCAACAAGTATCTGATATCTGATCAAATAATATCCGTATTCGTCACTTATCCGCCCGGATAAATATCCGGTCCTTGTATCCGTATCACTCCCGTTTCTAACTATCCGTATCCGATCCTGAATCCGTTTTAAATACATTAGGGTAGGATACAGGATGAGCTATTATCCGTCCGTATCCGCCCGTTTTCACCCCTACACACGGGTCACTAAGACCCCACAAGGATCACCACACACTTAGATGTCTCTTGCTAGCTTTACAAAGCACATAAGAATAAGAATGGGGAAGGAGAAAGGCAATCCAAGCAACAAGAGCGCAAATGAACACAAATGATCCTCTCTCAAGTTCCTAAGCACTAGAGTTCATTTTGGAAACTTGGAGTGGATTGAATGCTTTGAATGTGTCTTTGAGTGGTTGGCTTTGCTCTTGTATTGAATGGGAAGTTCAGAATACTTGCATGGCTTTGAATGAGGTGGTAGGGGTATTTATAGCATCCAACCACTTCCTAGACGTTGGTTGTTTCTGCTGGCGATGGGCACACTGGACAGTACGGTGGCGCACTGGACAGTCACTATTCAATGTCCAGTGTGCGCCACGTTAGCACGCCCGTTGGGATTTGGAGCTATTGATCGTTGGAACAGTTTGTCCTTTTGCTGCACCGGACAGTCCGGTGCCACATTGGACATGTCCGGTGACTTCTGAATTACGCGCTCTAACTTCTGTCGCGCACTGTTTATCACTGTTCACTTTTGCAGTTGACCGTTGACAAGCAGTGACTGTTGCTCCGCTGGCTCACCGGACTGTCCGGTGAATTATAGCGGAGCGCGCCCAACGAATTCCCGAGAGTGCCTGGTTTGTTTGTGTACGGGCCTGATGCACCGGATAGTGTCCAGTGCGCCACTTGGCAGCACACTCTAATGTCTTGCTCCAAATTTGTTTGTCCCCAACTAAATTTCTTTCTTGGTTTGTGTTGAACCTTATGCACCTGAGACAAATGATATCTAGACAAACTAGTTAGTCCGCGTGGTTTGTGTTGGTTGTCAACCACCAAAATTGATTATAGGAAATGATTAGGTGCATTTCCCTTTCAATCTCCCCCTTTTTTGGTGATTGATGCCAACACTAACCAAAGAAAATATGAAGTGTAGAAATGTAACTACTTTGCAATTGAGATAGATGTGCATAGGTTACTTAGAATTAAACTAATGAAAGACTTTATACATATATTTAAGAATGAATGGATTGCTTTTTCTCTTACTTGACATTTTGGACCACATTTGCACCACTTGCTTGTTTTTGCAAATCTTTTGGAAAAACCTTTTCAAAATCTTTTGCAAATAGTCAAAGGTATAGGAATATGATTGCAAGAAGCATTTTTAAGATTTGAAATTACTCCCTCTGTTTCAAATGCTTTTTCTTTGACTAAATAAAAGCTCCCACTAAAGAAATTCTCCCCTTAGCTTTCAAGAGGGTTTTTTAAACGATTTTCCCTTTTTAAAATAGATGCCAAATGAAATTTTTCATACTAATGAGAAGTTTTGAAGATACCAATTTGAAAAACAATTTTGGAATACCAAATGAGATACCAATTGAAAATCCATTTTGAGGCTAACTCAGATACCAATTTGAAATAAATACTTCCTTTAGTTTTTGAAAATATGGTATGGTGGTGCGATCCTTTTGCTTTGGGCTTAATACTTTCTCCCCCCTTTGGCATTAATCGCCAAAAATGGAGAACTTGAGAGCCCTTGTATTTTCTCCCCCTTTGGGGCCTAATACTTTGTCCCAAATGGTAAAATAAATATGAGTGAAGGATTATACCAATTGAGAGTTACATGAGTAACGACAAAGGGTAAATGATACCGTCAGAGTTGGAGTGGAAGCCTTATCTTTGCCGAATACTCCATTTCCCTTTCAATTTAAGACTAAACATGGAAGTATACTTGAAAACACATTAGTCTTAATCGTGGTACAAGAAGAATAATAAATATGCATTTGTACCATTTGAAAGAGACAAGATCAAAGGTATATACATGAGCGATGTGTGCAATGTTTCAATCAAAGTTCCAAGAATCAAGTATATTTAGCTCATTCCTAAGTTTGTTAAAAGTCTTCTCATCTAGTGGCTTGGTAAAGATATTGGCTAATTCGTTGTGGGTGCTCACATAAGCAATTTCAATATCCCCCTTTTGTTGGTGATCTCTCGGAAAGTAATACCGGATGTTTATGTGCTTAGTGCGGTTGTGTTCAACGGGATTATCCGCCATGCGGATTGCACTCTCATTATCACATAGGAGAGGGACTTTGCTCAACTTGTAGCCATAGTCCCTAAGGGTTTGCCTCATCCAAAGTAATTGTGCACAGCAATGGCCTACGGCAATGTACTCGGCTTCGGCGGTGGAAAGAGCTACTGAATTTTGTTTCTTTGAAGCCCAAGACACCAGGGATCTTCCTAGAAACTCATAGCAAGTCCCTGATGTGCTCTTCCTATCAATCTTACATCCGGCATAATCGGCATCAGAATACCCAATTAAATCAAAGGTAGATCCCTTGGGGTACCAAAGCCCAAACTTAGGAGTGTAAACTAAATATCTCATGATTCTTTTCACGGACCTAAGGTGAACGTCCTTAGGATTTGTCTGGAACCTTGCACACATGCATACTGAAAGCATAATATCCGGTCGAGATGCACATAAGTAGAGTAAAGAACCTATCATCGACCGGTATACCTTTTGATCTACGGATTTACCTCCCGTGTCGAGGTCGAGATGCCCATTGGTTCCCATGGGTGTCTTGACGGGTTTACCATTCTTCATTCCAAACTTCTTAAGTATGTCTTGAATGTACTTAGTTTGGCTGATGAAGGTGCCCTCTTGGAGTTTCTTGATTTGAAATCCAAGGAAATACTTCAACTCCCCCATCATAGACATCTCGAATTTATGTATCATGATCCTACTAAACTCTTCACACAATGACTTGTTAGTAGACCCAAATATCATATCATCAACATAAATTTGCCATATAAACAAGTATTTTGCAATAGTTTTAGTGACGAGAGTAGGCATTGAAGCCATTAGTGATAAGCAAGTCTCTCAGGCATTCATACCATGCTCTTGGGACTTTCTTGAGCCCGTAAAGCGCCTTTTAAGGCTTATACACATGGTTAGGGTACTCATTATCTTCAAAGCCGGGAGGTTGCTCAACATAGACCTCTTCCTTGATAGGGCCATTGAGGAAGGCACTTTTCACGTCCATTTGATAAAGCTTAAACCATGGTAAGTAGCATAGGCAAGTAATATACGAATTGACTCAAGCCTAGCTACGGGTGCATAGGTTTCATCAAAATCCAAACCTTCGACTTGTGAATAACCTTTTGCAACAAGTTGGTCTTTATTCCTTGTCACCACATCATGCTCATCTTGCTTGTTGCGGAAGACCCACTTGGTATCTACAACATATTGGTTAGAACGTGGAACTAAATGCCATACCTCATTCCTTGTGAAGTTGTTGAGCTCCTCTTGCATTGCCACCACCCAATCCGGATCTCTTAGTGCATCCTCTACCCTGTATGGCTCAATAAAAGACATAAAAGAATAATGTTCATAGAAATGAGCAACTCGAGATCTAGTGGTTACCCCCTTGTGAATGTCACCAAGAATGGAGTTCACGGTGTGATCTCTTTGAATTGCTTGGTGGACTCTTGGGTGTGGCATTCTTTGATCCCGAATCTCTTATTCATCTTCCTTATCTTCATTATCATCTTCATCTCCCCCTTGATCATTGTCCTCCTCTTGAGGTGGCTCATCTTCTTGATCTTCATCCTCTTCTTCTTGAGCCTTGTCCTCGTCTTGAGTCGGTGGAGATGCTTGATTGGAAGATGATGGTTGATCTTGTGCTTGTGGAGGCTCTTCGGGTTCTTTTGGATACACATCACCAATGGACATGTTCCTTAGCACGACGCACGGAGCCTCTTCATCATCTAACGCATAAAGATCAACATGCTCCACTTGGGAGCCATTAGTCTCATCAAACACAATGTCACAAGAAACTTCAACTAATCTAGTGGATTTGTTGAAGACTCTATATGCCCTTGTGTTTGTCATAACCGAGTAAAAAGCCTTCTACAGCTTTAGGAGCAAATTTAGAACTTCTACCTCTCTTAATAAGAACAAAGCATTTGCTCCCAAAAACTCTAAAATATGAAACATTGGGCCTTTTACCAGTGAGGGGTTCATATGATGTCTTCTTGAGGATTCGGTGAAGATATAATTGGTTGATGGAGTAGCAGGCGGTGTTACTCGCCTCCGCCCAAAACCGGTCCGGTGTCTTGTATTCATCAAGCATGGTTCTTGCCATGTCCAGTAGAGTTCTATTCTTCCTCTCCACTACACCATTTTGTTGAGGTGTGTAGGGAGAAGAGAACTCATGCTTGATGCCCTCCTCCTCAAGAAATCCTTCAATTTGAGAATTCTTGAACTCCGTCCCATTATCGCTTCTAATATTTTTTATTCTCAATCTGAACTCATTTTGAGCACGTCTTAAGAATCTCTTTAAGGTCTCTTGGGTTTGAGATTTTTCCTATAAAAATAATACCCAAGTGAAGCGAGAATAGTCATCCACAATAACAAGACAGTACTTACTCCCACCTATGCTTATATAAGCGATCGGGCCGAATAAATCCATGTGGAGTAGCTCAAGCGGTCTGTCAGTCGTCATGATGTTCTTGTGTGGATGATGAGCTCCAATTTGCTTCCCTGCTTGACATGCACTACAAATCCTGTCTTTCTCAAAATGAACATTGGTTAGTCCTAAAATGTGTTCTCCCTTTAGAAGTTTGTGAAGATTCTTCATCCCAACATGGCAAGTCGACGATGCCAGAGCCATCCCATGTTAGTCTTAGCAATTAACTAGTTCAGCTTTGTTATCATTAAAATCAACTAAATATAGTTGACCATCTAACACTCCTTAAATGCTATTGAATCATCACTTCTTCTAAAGACAATAACTCCTACATTAGTGAATAGACAGTTGTAGCCCATTTGCATAATTGAGAAACAGAAAGCAAATTGTAATCCAAAGAATCTACGAGAAAAACATTAGAGATGGAATGGTCAGGGGATTCAACAATTTTACCCAAACCTTGATTTCCATCCCCGAATGTAATAGCTCATTGGGGATCTTCATTTTTCTCATATGAGGAGAACATCCTTTTCTCCCCTGTCATGTGGTTTGTGCACCCGCTATCGATTATCTAACTTGATCCACCGGATGCATAAACCTACAAAACAAGTTTAGGCCTTGTTCTTAGGTACCCAAATGGTATTGGGTCCTTTTACATTAGAAACAAGCACCTTGGGTACCCAAACACAAGTATTGGGACTCTTGTGTTTGCCCCCAACATATTTGGCAACTACTTTGCCTGATGTGTTAGTTAGCACATAAGAAGCATCAAAAGTTTTAAATGAAATATTATGCTCATTTGATGCGTAAGGAATTTTCTTCTTAGGCATTTTGATATGAGTGGTATGCCTAGAACTAGAAGCCTCATTTTTATACATAAAAGCATGGTGAGAAATAGTGTGAGGTTTTCTAGTATGAATTTTCCTAATCTTGTGTTCAGGATAGTTTGTAGGATATAAAATATAGCCCTCTCTATCCTGAACCATGGGAGCCTTGCCCTTTACAAAATTAGACAAATTCTTAGGGCACTAAGTTTGTTGTTGTTTTGGCTCCCTTGTTGGAAACCAATCCCATCCTTAATGCAGGGCGTCTCCCATTATAGAGCATGCTTCTAGCAAATTTAAATTTTTCATTTTCTAGCTCATGCTCGACAATTTTAGCATTTAATGTAGCTATGTGATCATTTTGTTGTTTAATCATGGCAAGGTGATCATCAATAGCTTCAATATTAACATCTCTACATCTAGTACAAATGGAAATATGTTCAACTGTAGATGTAGATGGTTTGCAAACATTCAATTCATCAATCTTAGAATTTAACATGGAATTTTCATCTCTAAGACAGGAAATTGAATCATTGCATATGCTAAGCTCCTTAGACAAATTTTCACATTTTTCTACTTCTAGAGCATAAGCATTTTTCAACTTAACAAATTTTTTATTTTCCTTAACAAGCAAGTCCTCTTGGCATTCCAAGAGATCATCCTTCTCGTTATTGGTTTCAATTAATTCATTTAATTTTTTCTTTTGGTCCATGGTGAGGTTGGCAAAGAGAGGAACTAAATCATCTTCATTATCACCAGAACTACCATCATCATCAGATGTAGTATATTTGGGGGTACTTCTAGAATGTACCTTCTTCTTATTGCCATCCTTTTCTATGAGACATTTGTGGCCGACGTTGGGGAAGAGGAGGCCTTTGTTGATGGCAATGTTGGCGACGTCCTCGTCGGAGGAGGAGTCGGTGGAGCTCTCGTCAGAGTCCCATTCCCGCACCATGTGCGCCTCGCCACCCTTCTTCTTGTAATACTTTTCTTCTCCATCTTCTTCCTCTTCTTGTCGTCGTCCCTGTCACTGTCACTTGTATATGGACATTTAGTGATAAAATGACCGGACTTACCACACCGGTAGCACACCCTCTTGGAGCAGGGTTTGTAGTCGTTCCCCCTCCTTTGCTTGAGGATTTGACGAAAGCTCTTAATGATAAGAGCCATCTCCTCGTTGTCGAGCTTGAAGCGTCGATTGGAAGCCTACTTGGTGTAGACTCCTCCTTCTTTTCTTCCGTTGCTTTGAATGCAATGAGTTGCACCTCGGGTGTAGAGGTGGTGCCTTCCTCCAAGTTGACAATGTGTTTGGAGTCTTTGATCATAAGTTCAAAGCACACAAACTTGCCAATCACCTACTCGGGAGACATCTATTTATATCTAGGATCCCCATGTATTAATTGAACTTGAGTAGGATTACGAAAAACAAGGGATCTTAGAATAACCTTGACCATCTCATGGTCATCGCACTTTGTGCTCCCAAGGTTGCGCACTTGATTGACCATCGTCTTGAGCCGGTTGTACATGGCTTGCGGCTCTTCTCCTTTGTTGAGGATGAATCGACCAAGTTCTCCCTCAGTCGTTTCACGCTTGGTGATCTTAGTCACCTCGTCCCCTTCGTGCGCGGTTTTGAGGACATCCCAAATTTCTTTGGCATTCTTTAACCCTTGCACCTTATTATACTCCTCTCGACATAAAGAGGCGAGAAGTATAGAAGTTGCTTGGGAGTTAAAGTGCCTAATTTGGGTGGCTTCGTCAGAGTCATAGTCCTCGTCCCCCACCTGTGGTTCCTGTGCTCCAAATTCAACAATGTCCCATATGTGTCACACCCGGTTTTAGAAGGCAAACCGAATGCGAACCATGTACGTGCCAGGATCAGCAATTCACGTACACAGCAGTTACATAACTGGACATCATCACACATTGCTCAAATAATGACATAAAATAGGGTACAATAGTCGATTACATCATGATGTCCGAGACATCCACATAGTCTTTAACAATAATCAAAGTGTGGAAAAGAAACGTAGATACACACGGCCTACACAGGCAGCCAACTGGGGGTTTGCCGCTAACCCACGCCTAGAACCCATCGTACTCTTGGAACTCCTGGAAGTCCTCCTCCACGACTCCATCTTCACCTGAGCAGTGGTTGCAACGCTGGCAAACTGGGGGTTTGGTGTGTAAAGAAAGGGTGAGTACACATCAACATACTCAGCAAATGTCCTGTTTTGGCTGTAGTGGACTAGCTTTATGTGGAGTTAAGTCAAGCAGTTGCTTTTAATTGGTCAGGTTATTATTTACTAGTAGAAAGCCAGGTTTTAACATTAACCCAAGTTATTAACCCGATGTATCCTTTCCAAACGAAAAGAATACCACTTACCATTACCATAGTCATAACCAAAATCATCATCCTCATCACCACCTGTAAACCATACATCTCTGATCAAGTATCTATAATCAATGGAGCTCCCTTGGCCGCTCATAACTGCGAGCACAGCTGATATATCAGTTTCATAGCACTCTGCAGAGGTTGCACACTTTACCCTCAAGCCGTGATTCCCTCTTGCCCCGGGCCGATCAAACCCTTAAACACTACCAAGGTGAATAGGCCTGGTCTCACTATGTAGCCTTTACAAAGATTCCATGTGGCTGTAGCCGCTCGTTAGGTTTCCTAAATGCACCGAACTCCTCCCCAAGGGGCAAACCAACCTTGGCAAAGCGAGCCGCATACACCGAGCCCCATTAACGGCACGACGACGAAGCGAACTACACCCCAGTTTCTCTAATTACTCAGCTAAGGGTGTCCCACTCCACCCTCATGGTTGCACTATTTTCCCGGGCGGTCATCCAACGAACAAGTCCTTACGGAGAGGCACTCGAGAAACAACTCGAGTCCCCTTAAGGGCCACAAGTACCATCATCATAATCAAAAGAGAAAACAGCGTATCATAGATAATCTCATCATGTTCATTGATTAATGTGAAGCGCTAGAATAAAGCTAAACTGAAATAACCCAACCAGAATAGGTAAACAAGGACAAGATAGACAAAAGCTAGTCAATCCTTAGGTATAAATGTGTAAATGCGGGAAGTGAATTATAAGAATTAGTAGGACATAGATGGGTCAAGGGACACTTGCCTTCACCAACCGACTGCTGCTCAGGGTCTTCACCTGCAACTCCTTCGGACTCTGCCAACTGACCGTTATCTATACGAGTTGAAACATACATTCCACACATTTAATACAAAAGAACAGTACACCATACAATGGAATGCAATAATGAAACAGATGTTCGACGCAGGGCTCACACTTACGACTAAGCGAGAAAGAGAAAGTAACGGTCGAGACTACGGTCGAAGAGCGATCACGTTACACGTTTATAAATTAAACTACTCGTTTAAACATAATAGTATTAATTTGCCATCGTGTTTAGCATAAGATAAAGTCATGTTCCATATTTAATTATTATAAGTAGATAAAGGTAAATTAAAAGGATTGTCGTGCGGCGAGATGCACGACACAACACTTAAATTGAATTAAGAAATAAACGACTCGTCGCGCGACGGAGCACGCAACGAGACACTTGCATTAATTATAAAGAGACATTAAGCGTCGCGCACACGCAACACATCGACTAAACTAAAATTAAAAAAGGATTAAGCTGAAAGTCGAATACCGCGCCACTACCGTCGAGCGCGCGTGAACACGCCGCGCGCGCCGGGGGCACGTGAGCGCGGGGTCGCGGGGCACGCAGGCGCGCGGGGCGCGAGGGCGCGGGAACGAGCCGCCACGGGGCGCGAACGCGGGGGGCACGAGGCTGAGCCACCGTCGGGGCACGGGGCGCGCGGGGCCGCGGGGACGGGCGCGGGGCCGCACTGGGGCGAGCCGCTGGGGCGCGGGGGGCCGAGCCGCCGGGGGCGCAGGGCGCGCGGGCGCGGGCATGGGCGAGTCCCCGGGGGGCGCGGAGCCGCCGCCGGGCACGGGCCGCCGCCGAGCGGGGCTGTCGAGGGGGGCGCGACGGGGGCAGGGGGTCGCCGGGGTGGGCGACGGGAGCAGGGGCTGTCGGGGAGGGGCGCGCGACGGGGCAGGGCCACCGGGGGGGCGCACGATGGGGCAGGGGCCGCCGGGGAGGGCGCGCGACGGGGCAGGGCCACCAGGGAGGGCGCGTGATGGGGCAGGGCCGCCGGGGGGGCGCGCGCGATGGGGGCAGGGGGTGCGCAGGGAAGAAGAAAGGGGAGGGGGAGGGGAAGAGAGAGAGGGAGAGGGGAGGGGAGCTCACCTCAGGGATCCAAATTCCGGCGATCACCGTCTCCAAGACCTAGGGCACCACGGGGAGAGAGAGAGAGATGGGAGAGAGAGGTTGCTGCGCGGGAGAAATCAAATGAGAGAAAAGGGACCTGGGGTGCGCATGGGGAGTAGGGAGTGCCAGGTGCGCGCGGGCCAAGCTGGGCCGGGCCGGGCTGGGTCGGGCTGGGCTGGGTTGGGCCGCACCGTGGGTCAAAACCCCATGGAACGCACAACCACAGATCGGAAATCAATTCGCTAAGCAAAATCTGAAACGAAACTAAGCAACGCACGCAATTAATCACGAAATCAGACAAAGAAATATGATGCGGCATGATGCTACACCCATGTCAACTTAGGTTTTGTTTACACACGATATGGACGCCAGTCGCTATACTGCTTTGAAATTGGGAAGAAGGAGCGAAACGAGAAGAGAAAAGAGAGTAACGCCTGAATTTGGTGAGTAAAAAAGAAGAAGAAAAAAATCTACCCCCAAATTTAGTGCGTTACAAACCTATCCCCCTTAAAAGAATCTCGCCCTCGTGGTTCAAGGTTGGCCAGCAAAGAGTTTAGGGTATTTGGCCATCAGATCATCTTCACGCTCCCAGGTTGCTTCTTCCTCAGAGTGGTGACTCCATCTGATTTTGCACATTCTGATAGTTTTCCTCTGGGTGACTCTGTCTGCAGTCTCAAGAATCTGCGCTGGCTTCTCTATATAGGTCAAGTCCTCCTGGACCTCCAGACCTTACACTAGCAACTGCTCTTCTGGCACACGCAGACACTTCTTCAACTGAGACACATGAAAGACATCATGCACTGCGGACAAGCCTTCTGGCAAACTGAGCTGATAGGCCACTTCTCCACGCCTTGCGAGAATTTGATACGGACCAACATAGTGGGGTGCTAGCTTGCCTTTGACTCTGAATCTTCTGACTCCTCTGATAGGCGAAACCTTCAAATAGACGAAGTCTCCGACTTCGAAACTCAACTCTCTCCTTCTTGTGTCTGCATAGCTTCGCTGCCTTGATTGCTCTATCTTTAGATTCTCTCGAACCATCTTGATGTTCACTTCAGCTTCAACCAGAATGTCTGGCCCAAACACTTGCTTTTCTCTAGGCTGATCCCATTGCAATGGAGTTCTACAACTATCCCATAAAGCGCCTAAAATGGTGACATCTTCAAGCTGGCCTGGTAACTGTTATTATAGGAGAATTCTGCATAAGGTAATCTCTTGTCCCATCCGGACTGATCTTGCAACGCACAAGCTCTCAACATATCTTCAAGGATTTGATTAGTTCTTTTAGTCTGGCCGTTTGTCTGTGGATGATAGGCTGAACTGAAATTTAGATGTGTGCCCAAAGCTTCATGTAACTGCTACCAGAAATGAGAGGTGAACTGTGTTCCTTTGTCTGACACTATCTTCTTTGGCACACCATGAAGACAAATGATCTGAGACATGTACAACTCTGCCAATACTGCACTGTTGTAGTTGGTCTTGATAGGTATGAAGTGCGCTGACTTGGTTAAGCGGTCCACCACTACCCAAATGGAGTCGTAGCCAGCTCGAGTGCGAGGCAATCCGACTATGAAGTCCATTCCGATTTCATCCCATTTCCACTGAGGAATTCGCAACGGTTGCAACAATCCAGCTGGTCTCTGATGCTTTGCCTTGATCCTTTGACAACTGTCACATATAGCCACATGCTCTGCAATCTCCCTTTTCATTCCGTACCACCAGAATTTCTTCTTCAGATCCTGATACATCTTCTCACTTTTAGGGTGTATAGAATAAGCTGACTCATGAGCTTCCTTGAGGATGAACTCCCGAATGGACTGGACATTGGGAACACAAAAGCGGTCCTTGAACCATATCACACCTTCTGCATCTTCCCAAAAATCTTTGCATCTTCCTTCCAGAATCAGCTGCCGAATTTCACTGATCTTCTCATCATTCTTCTGTGCTTCTTTGATTTCCCGCTCTAGGGTAGGCTCTAACTCAACTGTCACTCCTTGCATATTATCCAGAAATCCGAGGCTCAACCTGTCAAACTCTTTGGCCAACTCATAAGGCATCGGATGAGCGACCATCAGGTTGACTTGACTTTTCCTACTCAAAGCATCTGCCACTATGTTCACTTTGCCTGGATGGTAATGAATCTCCAATTCATAGTCTTTGATCAACTCTAACCATCTTCGTTGCCTCATATTCAGCTCCGACTGAGTGAATATATACTTCAGTCTGTGTAAACATCACATTTTTGCCCATACAAATAGTGCCTCCATGTCTTCAGTGCATGAACCACTGCTGCCAACTCTAGATCATGGATTGGATAATTCTTCTCATGAACCTTCAGCTGTCGGGACGAGTAAGCTACAACTCTTCCCTCCTGCATCAACTCGCATCCCAAACCAGTGTAACAAGCGACACAATACACTGAGAAGGGCTTGTGCACATTAGGTAAGACTAAGACAGGCGTTGTAGTCAACTTCTCTTTCAGCGCTTCAAAGGCTTCTTGACATTTTTGGGTCCACTTGAACTCAACCTTGTTGCCTAGCAAAGCTGTCATCGGTTTCGCAATCTTCGAAAACCCTTCGATGAATCGCCGATAATATCTAGTCATTCCAATAACGCTCTTGATTCCTCAAGCATCTGTTGGCGCTTTCCAATTCAGAATGTCTGCCACTTTCTTCGGATCCATAGCCAATCCATCTTTGTTAATTATGTGACCCAAGAACAGGACTTCATTGATCCAGAACTCACACTTACTCAACTTTGCATACAACTGGTGCTCTCGCAATCTCTGCAAACCATCTTCAAATGATTCACATGCTCTTCTTCACTTTGAGAATACATAAGAATGTCATCAATAAATACCACCACAAACTTGTCAAGATAATCCATAAATACACTGTTCATCAGATTCATGAAGAAGGCTGGTGCATTCGTTAGGCCAAAAGACATCATAGTGAACTCATACAACCCATATTTGGTAATGAAAGCCGTCTTCAGAATGTCTGAAGGTCGAATCCTGTGCTGATGATAACCTGACCTCAGATCTATCTTTGAAAACACGCTGGCTCCTCTCAACTGGTCGAACAGATCTTCTATTCTGGGCAAGGGGTACTTATTCTTGATCGTGACCTCATTCAGAGCTCGATAGTCGATACACATCCTTCTGGTGCCATCTTTCTTCTCCACGAACAGGACAGGGGCGGCCCAAGGCGAGGTGCTTGGCCGGATGTAACCTTTCTCTGACAGTTCATCGATCTACTTCTTGAGTACAACTAACTCTGGTCCAGATACTCTGTAAGCTCTTTTAGAAATGGGGGCGGTGCCAGGAAGAAGCTCTATAGCAAACTCAACTTTTCGCTCTAGTGGCATACCTGGTAAGTCTTCCGAGAACACGTCTAGGAACTCTGACACAACCCTGATAATCTTGAGTGAATCCGACTCCTTGCTATCAATAGACATCTGATGAAAACTTCCTTTCCTTGGCTCAGGTGAGATTAACTCGGCTACCACTTCTTCTCTTAGTGGGGACATCAACTTGATTGTCCTCTTATCACAACTGATAACTACCTGATACTTATCTAGCAAATTCATCCCTAGGATGACATCTATTCCCTGAGTACCCATTACTATGAGATTAGCGGGAAACACAATCCCCCTTATTTCCACACTTACATTCAAGCAAATGCTATCGGTTCGAATTCTACCACCAGCTGAGTCAATTTGGATGGGGGTTGACATGGTAGTGATTGGAAGATTATGTGCTTCTACCCATGATGCAGTAATAAATGAATGCGTTGCTCCAGTATCAAATAACACTTCTGCAATATGGGAGTCGACTGGAAACATACCTACTATCATGCCGGGGGTGTCCTGAACTGCTTCAGCCTCCAAGTGATTCAGTCTCCCATGGTTATAGCGTGGCTGAGAGCGGTTGCCTGCTCCAGGCTGCGACACATTCTGCTTTGCTGGGGCACTGGGGCCTGACTGCTGCTGGGCTGCCTTCTTCGGACATTGCATCACCCAATGGCCTTTCTCTCCACAATGGAAACATGCTCTGCTTCCACCCTGAACTGGTGTTGCCTGACTGCTCTGGTTGGTTGCTGGGGTGGGAAGACGAGGTGCCTGCTGATTCTGCCTCCAGAACTGACCTCCTCCTGACTGGTTGTTCTGGCAATTCTGCTGCTGGTGCTGAGGGTACTGCCTTTGGAACTGCTGCTGCTAAGGTGGGCGCTGGTTCTACCAGAACTACTGGGGTGGGTTGCCTGAGAAACGAGGGCGGTTGCTGCTTCCAGGCTGAGGTCCACCAATCTTACGCTTGCGATCCTCCATCTCCTTGCGCTTCCTCTCTATCATGATCGCTCTGTCGATCAGGTGCTGAAATGTGGGGAAGGTATGATTCATCAGATGATACTGCAGAGGGTCGACTAAGCCTCTCAGGAAGCGGTACTGCCTCTTGGCGTATGTGTTGACATCTTCAGGAGCATAGCGAGACAGCTACAGAAACCTATATCGGTACTCACTGACAGACATATGCCCTTGCTTGAGCACCAGGAACTCCTCCTTCTTTACTGTCATCAGACCTATGGGAACATGATACTGGCGGAAATTGCCTCTGAATTCCTCCCAGGTGATAGTGTCGGGGTTGGCGTGGATGGCGAGATAGGACTCCCACTATGACCAGGCAGCTCCTCTCAACAAATGGGGACCATACAGAACTTTCTCCTTGTCATCGCACTGAGCGGTGTGCAACTCCCGCTCCACAGTGCGCAGCCAATCTTCAGCATACATGGGGTTAGAAGAATGAGCGAAGGTTGGGGGATGACCTCTCATGAATTTAGCACGCTTGTCCCTGGGCATCTGAGGCATCTAAGGTTGAGGTGGTGGCTGCTGCTGCTGCTGAATGGCGGCCAGAGTCTGACTGATGGCTTGAACTGCCCGAGTCTGCATTAGGAATATCTGCTCGATGGTCATCGGGGGCGGTGGTGGCAGTTGTTGTTGCTAGGGTGCCTCATCCTGCTGAGCTGGTCGGTCCTGCTGAGCACGCCTTCCTCCTCTGCGCCTGTTTTCTGACATCTGCATAATGCAACCACACATCAGAACTGATCTTGCAAATCTTGCAGCATAATAGAAGAGTATAGAATTCTTCCACAATACTGAACAGATGAACATCTTCACTGACTTCCAACACAGGCAAACACAGCTTCTCAGATAAAGAGGAAAGTAGAACAAAAGGGCTTCCCAACCAGATAACTAATTTTATTAACACTTAACAGGTAAACCAAAGTGCAGGGGATACCTACACCCTGGCGACAGTCATTACAAAGATCCAAATCCAACATGGTTGAAAGTCGCCTAGAGGGGGGTGAATAGGCAAATCTGAAATTTATAAAGTTTAAGCACAACTACAAGCCGGGGTTAACGTTAGAAATATAATCGAGTCCGAATAGAGAGGGCAAAAACAAATCACAAGCAAATAAGAGCGGATGACACGGTGATTTGTTTTACCGAGGTTCGGTTCTTGCAAACCTACTCCCCATTGAGGTGGTCACAAAGATCGGGTCTCTTTCAACCCTTTCCCTCTCTCAAACGGTCACTTAGACCGAGTGAGCTTCTCTTCTCAATCAATTGGGACACTTAGTCCCCGCAAGGACCACCACACAATTGGTGTCTCTTGCTTTGATTACAAAGAACTTGGAAGCAAGATTAGAGGAAGAAGAAAAGCGATCCAAGCGCAAGAGCTCAAAAGAACACAACAAAACTCTCTCTTCTAGTCACTATTGCTTTGAGTGGAATTGGGACTTGGAGAGATTTTGATTCACTCTATTTGTGTCTTGTATTGAATTCACTAGCTCTTGTATTGAATGTGTTGGCTGAAAACTTGGATGCCTTGAAGTGTTGGTGGTTGGGGGGTATTTATAGCCCCAACCACGAAAGTAGCCGTTGGGGAAGGCTGCTGTCGAAGGGCGCACCGGACAGTCCGGTGCGCCACCGGACACTGTCCGGTGCGCCAGCCACGTCACCCAACCGTTAGGGTTCGACCGTTGGAGCTTCTGACATGTGGGCCACCGGACAGTCCGGTGGTGCATCGGACAGTTCCTGTTCACTGCCCGGTGCGCCATCTGGCGCCTGCTCTGACTCTGCGCGCGCAGTCGGCACTGTTCACTATTCACTATTCACTTTTGCAGTCGACCGTTGGCGCTGTAGCCGTTACTCCGCTTGGCACACCGGACAGTCCGGTGCTACATCGGACAGTCCGGTGAATTATAGCGGAGGGCAATTCCTGAAACCCGAAGGTGGCAAGTTCGGAGTTGATCTCCCTGGTGCACCGGACACTGTCCGGTGCGCCAGACCAGGGCAGCCTTCGGTTGTCTTTTGCTCTTTTTATTTGAACCCATTCTTGAACTTTTTATTGGTTTTGTTGGGGGCCTTCGGCTTCCGAAGGTCCTCAAAAAACATAATTTGACATTGTTTTCCAAGTATGCGAGCAGGTATCTTCGGAATTAGGTTGCGGGTATACAAAAGCATGGTCAAGACGAAGCTTGACTGAAATGGAAGACGATCGTGACGAAGGATGAAGCGATCACGAAGCTACATGCAGAAAGGCTTCGGCATGACAGCAGAAAAGGGGAACCGACTTAAAGATGAAAAGCCAAGTTAGACCTCGAAGAATTACTATAGAGTTATTGATAAAAGCAAACGACATTAATGTAATTTTACATGGGCTGCGCCCCGTGCCTATAAATAAATGAATAGTACTCCTGTATTGTTCACACTGACTCGGCATTTACATCACGCTTGTACCCTTACTTTCCTCCAAGCCGAAGGTACATTTGTAATTTGTTATCGTTTATATAAGTAAAATAAATAGAAATAAATTAATAATAATGTTTAAAGTAATCATGTTATTTTCTGTATTTTATGCATACATCTTTTCTTATCTTTTATTATGATTATGAAGGTATGACCTTCATAACCTTCGTCCGAAATACATTATATCCAAGGAGAAATAATGTTTCGAAGGACGAAGGGCTTTGATATTTAACATTGTATGTTGCCTTGTTCTTAATTCATAGCATTTGAGAACAAGCCCCCAACATTGGCGCCCACCTCCGGTGAACTCACTTCCATTTCTTGAGCTTTGAACACCTTCGGCAAGCATCACCTTCGTCATGCCGCCGAAAAAAGCTTCAACGACAGGGGCTGCTACTCTGCAGCCGTTGGACCCCAATCAGGACGTCCTTTCTCTTAGGGAGGCCCGAAGCCAGAAGAAGAAGGTTGCTAGTCCAACGCCTCCGGAAGACGACTTGGATCAGGAGATCCAAAACCTAGAGATCCTTCAGCAACAGGTGCAACGAAAGAAGGAGAAGATGGCTCGTTTAGCTGACCTTTAGAGACAGATAGATGAAGCTTCCGAAGAGGTTCGTCATCTTGTTCAAGATGACTAGAACCGAAGGCCTCCGCGCAGAGAGCTTCATCAGGAAGGCTTCTACAATGAGGACGACTGGTATGAAGATTTCCATCATGGAAATTTTGCTTTCGATGATGCTTCTCCTCTATCAACAGAATTGCAGGCTACACCATGGCCCCAGTCTTACAAGCCACCCCAGCTCCCCATGTACGACGGTCATACAGACCCGAAGCAATTCTTGATGAGCTATGAAGCAACCATATCTTCGTATGGTGGCAACACTGCAGTCATGGCAAAGTCTTTTGTCATGGCCGTCAAGAGTGTCGCTCAAACCTGGTACTCCTCTCTCCGGCCAGGGACAATCACCTCTTGGCAGAAGCTGAAGGATATGTTGATAACCAGCTTCCAAGGGTTTCAGACGAAGCCAGTTACTGCTCAAGCTTTATTCCAGTGTACCCAGGATCACGAAGAATACCTCCAGGCGTATGTCCGAAGGTTTCTGCGTCTGAGGGCACAAGCGCCAACAGTGCCCAATGAAATTGTCATTGAGGCCATGATTAAGGGACTTCGGCCGGGACCTTCAGCGCAATACTTTGCCAGGAAGCCACCACAAACTTTGGAGAAGCTGCTCCAGAAGATGGACGAGTACATCCGGGCTGACAATGACTTCCGCCAAAGAAGGGAGGAGGCATTCAGGTTCTCTGAAATGACCAGGGGCTTCGGAGGAAGATTTCATACGAGGCACGTCAGGTCAATTCATAACTCCACTCAAAGTGATGATAGAGGGAGCCAACAGCAAAGGCCACAATACTCTTCGCAAGCTTCGGGACAACAGCAAAGCTCTGTTCGGCCGCCAGCGCCAAGGGGCAGAGGCGCTATGGCAGAACCGCTCGAATTATTCCAGCTTAAGTGCCTAAGTCACGCCCAGGGGCCGTAACACACTTAAATCGGAATAACCCGTCAGTCCCTCAGATCTAGTCTGATAGAGCCACTTAACCAGGATCAAATTCCACAATCTCACTCGAAGGTGAGTCACAGAAGAAATACAATAAAACAGGAAACCTCAAATTAAGTACTGAGTTATTACATAAATCGGAGTTTTTGCGTAGTAAATAAAGTTCACAAAATAAAGTGCAGCGGATAATCGATGTCGTCGGTATCGAGGAATTGGGAAAGGCCTAGCCCACTACTCCTCGTGCTCCTCTCCTGCCGGAGCAACATCCCACTCGACCGTCCAACCCGGTGGCAGGGTGGTAGGCCAAGTCACACCATCAACCGTTTCCTGAATGGTACCTGCAAAAATTATGCCACAAGCAAGGCTGAGTATACTAATACTCAGCTAGACTTAACCGGTGTGAGGAGTCTACTCCTCTACCTCTAGTCTATGCAGCTGTTTGGCTGAGGGGTTTGGTTTGCCAAAAGCACTAGCTGTCTCTAAAATCAATTTTTAGCTTTTCAAGTTCTATCATCATTAACTTAACTAGATTTGCTCCTTCTAAGCATACATGGTGACAAGCATTTAGTTCAATCAACAAGTTATCTCATGTAACCTCATTTCACTTCTTACTCAATGCAGTACAAGGGGTCAAGCAGTCTCATTAGCTGCGAGAAGCAGACGATTCGAATCGAGTTTTAACCTTGCAAGGTAAACCTAAACACACGGCATGTCAGGGTACTCCGACCCCACACATGACAACCGTCCCCATCGATTCCCCGTTCGCGTCCAGGCCTCACCGCCTTGGCATACAATGCTCCACTGACCCCGGCTGCCGCCGTGCAGTGACCGCACTTGTACCCACCATAGCTAGCATGGGAGACCCAGTCTCAGGTCGCATGAGGGATAAAGTCCGCGCCCGGCTTCAATCAGGTACTAGGTTTACCGGTTACCATTTTTCCCGGCATGTGCTTAGTACGTTCAAAAGCTTGACTCAGGTATCCACACATTAATCCTTAATTCATTTTTCCCGTCTCATGGACAAGGCATCCTCCCTGGATCCAAGTCCATAGACCAACATAGATCCCGTTATGAAGATGAATACAATCAATTCCGGACCTCGCGCGAGTGCTAGAAAAATCACTCGACTTCTACCGAGATCCTGATTAGCAAGCAGCTACTCGACCTAGCATACTAGTATTCATCTCAAAAAGGAATCCTAAGTTCATGCAACTAGAGGTTTCAAGCAACTCCTACACTTAAGTGCACATTGCAATCCTACAAGCATTAAGTGTAGTAAAGTAGCATATAATAATACGGTTATGCATATAAACCGAGGCTTGCCTTCAATTGCTGGGGCTGCAGAAAGATCCTCAATACCAGCCTCTGAAGCCTGCTCCTGGTCCTCCTCTTGGACAGGTCCTTGCTCGGGGATGAGCACGTACTCTCCGTCGGCAAGATTACAATCTAATGAATGCAATGCGTAAGATATATGCATGATATGATATGTGCTTTTAGAATTTACAACTTTAAAGGTGTATGATCTTCTTGAGTTAAACAAGGTGAACTTTACTTATGTGTAATACCCAATCTGTAAACAATCTGAAGAGAGTAGATCCCACTATGTGTTTTTGCCCATACTCATTGCAACCTGGAAATAAACCATTGCATCATATTGGATCTTTGTTTGTGCATTTAATAACCTAGTAAAATGGATAAAAATATAATAATAGGTTGAGAGTTGGGATTTAACCCAACAGTGCAAATTGGAAGAATTTGAAATAATATAGAAAGAGAAATACCATACAAAACCAAATAAAATTTAGAAATTAATAAATAATCACCATACCATGTTCAAGTTGAACATTTGAGGTGAAACAAATTATCATGAAATTTGAACTTGACTGGAATTTGAATTTTGAATTTGAAAATAAAGAGGAATAAAAAAAAAGAAAAGAAAAAGGAAAGGAAAATCAGAAATGGTGCATGGGCCCAAACCTGCTGGAACTCGGCCCAGTACACCTTCACGCGGCAAGAGCCAGACATGCACCACGCGCTGCCTGTGGGACCCACATCCTAGTGGATCAGCCTGATTCCACTTGCGCCCGCGCCTGCGCTGTGTTTCTCTGGCGCGTGGGACCGCTGGTGCAGCTCGCTCTTCCTCCTCAACAGAAAGCGCGAGTTCTTCTCTGCGCGCGCGTGAAATCCGCGGGCGCTTGACCGGTGCTTTGCTAGCTAATCGGGATCCACCGGGGTATAAATCCATGCCAGCCGCCGTGCGCTGACCTCCCCAGGATTTTTCTTGAGCCACCATCTCCATCGTGGGCGGAACCGAATTTCACTTCTCCACCGCAGTCGGCGGTCACTGGATTTCGCCGGTCGTAGTCGCCTGGGTTCCATTCTCGGGCTGGGCGTTTCTTGGGCACTCGTGGGGCCACACCAAAGCAACCGCGGGCGCAAAGGTGTCTGCGTCGCCGAGTAATCCTTCACCGACGTCGGTGAACCGCCAGTTGCCGTCGCCGTGGCTGTTGACGAGGAATTGCGGGGTAAGATTCCAACCGTCCTGTTCCTCTAGCGTATAGCATTGTGTAGCAGAAGCCCCATCGAGTTTGGATCGCCGTATCGGCATGAACCGGATTCCGGCGATGTCTTCCGCCGCGGGCGACGCGCGCCGCCGCGTTCCTCTGTCCGCGAAGGGGAAAGGTTTTCTGACCGTCGATGTGCGATGTGCGGTTCAGATCTAACCTGACGTACCGATTGGGTGAGACTCACCGTGGCCGTTGATCTATGGTTGAGCGCTTGTGATCAAACCGTAGGGGTTTAAATCAGAACCGTAGGTCTGTAACCGATGGCTGTGATCGCACGATAGTTTATAAGGATGAGGGTCTAATCCGTAGCGTTCTCTTTTGATCGGGCGGCCGAGATCTGTCGATACCCCTTCGCGGGTCAAATTTGCACATGCGCCCCTCCATGTTTATAGAATAAACCCTCCGTCCATGCCTGGGGTTCTCAGAGTCATAGAAACTCTTACACCGAGACCCCTGCTGTTTTCCGTTATTGTGGCCCAGTCCAGTGGGTTATTAAATCAGAGAAATGAATTAGAAAATGAGTTTTTAAAATAAAACAATACCTAGAATTTGTATAATTCATAGAAAATGCATATGAACTCCAAATTGTTCCATTCCAGTTCCAAAATTTTTATAATATTATTGTTTAGCCATTAGTGCCTCTGTTTTGGCATAAAAGACTCATTAAAATTTATCTAGCACTTAATCTTGTATTAAATGCATAAAACCTTAGAAAATTCATAACTTAAAATCTATAGCTCCAAAATTAGTGATTCCAGTTCCTATGATTCTATTTTAATGTCTAGATTTTTACTGTGTATTTTATTCACATGTTTGGTGTAATGTTAATTTATGCTATACTATGTATGTATTGTGTTGATGCGAGTAGACGAGCAAGCTACAGAGGAGTTTGATTCTGGGGTTCAGCTGGTAGAGACTGCTGAGCAGGAGCTCGTTAAAGGCAAGTTGTGCCCTTGATCACTTCTTTTACCCATTCATGTTCTTATTATTCATGATGATCTGCATAGGATAATTTTGTTGGGACCCAATAGGACACCCTAGATTTTGACTATCTTTATACCTTGATTCACCACTGGTTTTACTACTAAAGTTTTGGGTAGTACATGCTATTGCTTTATATGGTTTTGGGTATAGAGATATTCACTACTCATGATTACACTTGTTATTATTTGTTCATTATTCTATGTTCATGATAAGATCATTATGTTAATGGGAACATGGAGAACCACCCGGGAAAACAGTGCTACCACAAGGGTTTAATGGGACGCCCTTGGCTGATTAACTAGGAAAGCTAGTGGACGGCTACCTTACCCGAAAGGGGCAAGGGCAGTAGGGGAGTGGTCAGTGTAGGGAGGTCCTTGGTTGATTTTGCTGCGATGGCGGTCAGGCAAGAACCCTGCACTGGAGCTTCCTATAAACTGTAGCGGGTAGTCTGAAGCTAGTGGAACTTTGTAAAGGCCTCGTAGTGGTACCCTGCCTCGCTTCCTTGGTAGAAGTGTATGGAGTCTGATCAACTCCGTGGCAAATGGGTAACACGACTTGTGGGTAAAGATGCGCAACCTCTGCAGAGTGTAAAACTGGTATACTAGCCGTGCTCACGGTCATGAGCGGCTCGGACACTCACATGATTAAATTATGGAACTTAAACTCAATTTGTCATATGCATTGCATCGCAGGTGAGATTGTTACTTTTGTTCTACTACTTAATTGGGTTGGTATTTACTTATACTTAGTAACTGCTAATAAAATTTTGACCAACTTTAAAAGCAATGCTCAGCTCTAACCATCCTCTTTGGTAAGCCTTACACTTCACATGAGCTCTCACCTTTTACGAGTTCATGCACATTATTCCCCACAACTTGTTGAACGATGAACGTATGTGAGCTCACTCTTGCTGTCTCACACCCCCACAGGTCAAGAACAGGTACCCCAAGATGAGGCGCTTGGAGGATGATGTGCTATGTTCGTGAGAGGTCTAGGCCGTCGTCTCCCAGTCAACTTTGGGTTGCTGGACCGTTGTCTCCTTATAATGTAATTATTTATTTATTTTGTATAGAACTCCTGTTATGTAGTAAAGATGTGACATTCGATCATGTGCCACTATGCATCATATGTGTGAGACTTGGTCCCAGCACACCTGGTGTTTATGTTCGCCCCGGGTCTTGGTGCCCCCGAAACCCGGGTGTGACAGAAGTGGTATCAGAGGAAATGTTGACTGTAGGACGAAATCTAGATAGAAATGGACAAACCCTTACCTACTTATCTTATTCTGATTCATTCTCTACTTATCTCACTCTAATTCTTTCTATACTTATCTTGATCATGTCTCACCTTCTATTGTTCTACTCTGATCATTCTTACCTTTTCTACTCTGAGGCAAGATGGATTTCACTCCTTGGAATCCCTACCCCTATGACATTTTTAAGAGATAGGAAGCCTAAGACAAAATTAAAACTATTTTCTCTATTAAAAATGTTGGTTGATTGTTCTGATGATCAATGCCTGATTTGCTTCTTTGATTGATTGAAATAGTATAGACGGGCATCTTAGCATGTACCACTATAACGTAATGAATTAGCTTAAGTAGATAACACACTAATCTACTTAGCTAATAAATCCCCCGCAGTAACATTCCTCGTAATTACTCACCTTGTCTACAATCCTTTCTTTCGTACCTTGTGTTTCTAACCCAGATAGGCTACCCCTATAGTGTTAGAAGAGAGCACTATAGACGTAATCCTTGGTATGTCATGGCTAAGGAAGGCAAAGGCCGTTATAGCATGTGGTAGGGGTACCGTAGAACTCACTACCACTAAAGGAGAAAGATTTCAAGTTAATATTGCAGTAACCTCCTCATCCATGCGTGCAATGTTCTTTATGCCGGAGGAGCAGCTACCACTGGAGGACCTTAGTGTTCAAGATGACCTGACTTATGCGGAGTACCCTATCAAGATTTTGGACACTTTGACTCGAGTTACCAGAAATAAGGTGATAAAGATGTGCAAAGTACAATGGAGTCACCACGGTGAAGATGAAGCAACGTGGGAGAGAGAAGAAGAGCTTCACATAGATTTTCCCCATCTTTTCCCTAGATCTTCTTAATCTCGAGGACGAGATTATTTTTAAGGGGGGTAGGATTTGTAATACCCAATATGTAAACAATCTGAAGAGAGTAGATCCCACTGTGTTTTTGCCCATACTCATTGCAACCTGGAAATAAACCATTGCATCATATTGGATCTTTGTTTGTGCATTTAATAACCTAGTAAAATGGATAAAAATATAATAATAGGTTGAGAGTTGGGATTTAACCCAACAGTGCAAATTGGAAGAATTTGAAATAATATAGAAAGAGAAATACAATACAAAACCAAATAAAATTTAGAAATAAATAAATAATCACCATACCATGTTCAAGTTGAACATTTGAGGTGAAACAAATTATCATGAAATTTGAACTTTGACTGGAATTTGAATTTTGAATTTGAAAATAAAGAGGAATAAAAAAAAGAAAAGAAAAAGGAAAGGAAAATCAGAAATGGTGCATGGGCCCAAACCTGCTGGAACTCGGCCCAGTACACCTTCGCGCGGCCAGAGCCAGACATGTACCGCGCGCTGCCTGTGTGACCCACATCCCAGTGGATCAGCCTGATTCCACTTGCGCCCGCGCCTGTGTTGTGTTTCTCTGGCACGTGGGACCGCTGGTGCAGCTCGCTCTTCCTCCTCAACAGAAAGCGCGAGTTCTTCTCTGCGCGCGCGTGAAATCCGCGGGCGCTTGACCGGTGCTTTGCTAGCTAATCGGGATCCACCGGGGTATAAATCCATGCCAGCCGCCATGCGCTGACCTCCCCAGGATTTTTCTTGAGCCACCATCTCCATCGTGGGCGGAACCGAATTTCACTTCTCCACCGCGGGCGGCGGCCACTGGATTTCGCCGGTCGTAGTCGTCTGGGTTCCATTCTCGGAGCTGGGCGTTTCTTGGGCACTCGTGGGGCCACACCAAAGCAACCGCGGGCGCAAAGGTGTCTGCGTCGCCGAGTAATCCTTCACCGACGTCGGTGATCCGCCAGTTGCCGTCGCCGTGGCTGTTGACGAGGAATTGCGGGGTAAGATTCCAACCGTCCTGTTCCTCTAGCGTATAGCATTGTGTAGCAGAAGCCCCATCGAGTTTGGATCGCCGTATCGGCATGAACCGGATTCAGGCGATGTCTTCCGCCGCGGGCGACACGCGCCGCCGCGTTCCTCTGTCCGTGGAGGGGAAAGGTTTTCTGACCGTCGATGTGCGATGTGCGGTTCAGATCTAACCTGACGTACCGATTGGGTGAGACTCACCGTGGCCGTTGATCTACGGTTGAGCGCTTGTGATCAAACCGTAGGGCTTTAAATTAGAACCGTAGGTCTGTAACCGATGGCTGTGATCGCACGATAGTTTATAAGGATGAGGGTCTAATCCGTAGCGTTCTCTTTTGATCGGGCGGCCGAGATTTGTCGATACCCCTTCGCGGGTCAAATTTGCACATGCGCCTCTCCATGTTTATAGAATAAACCCTCCATCCATGCCTGGGATTCTCAGAGTCATAGAAACTCTTACACCGAGACCCCTGCTGTTTTCCGTTATTGTGGCCCAGTCCAGTGGGTTATTAAATCAGAGAAATGAATTAGAAAATGAGTTTTTAAAATAAAAACAACACCTAGAATTTGTATAATTCATAGAAAATGCATATGAACTTCAAATTGATCCATTCCAGTTCCAAAATTTTTATAATATTATTGTTTAAACATTAGTGCCTCTGTTTTGGCATAAAAGACTCATTAAAATTTATCTAGCACTTAATCTTGTATTAAATGCATAAAACCTTAGAAAATTCATAACTTAAAATCTATAGCTCCAAAATTAGTGATTCCAGTTCCTATGATTCTATTTTAATGTCTAGATTTTTACTGTGTATTTTATTCACATGTTTGGTGTAATGTTAATTTATGCTATACTATGTATGTATTGTGTTGATGCGAGTAGACGAGCAAGCTACAGAGGAGTTTGATTCTGGGGTTCAGCTGGTAGAGACTGCTGAGCAGGAGCTCGTTAAAGGCAAGTTGTGCCCTTGATCACTTCTTTTACCCATTCATGTTCTTATTATTCATGATGATCTGCATAGGATAATTTTGTTGGGACCCAATAGGACACCCTAGATTTTGACTATCTTTATACCTTGATTCACCACTGGTTTTACTACTAAAGTTTTGGGTAGTACATGCTATTGCTTTATATGGTTTTGGGTATAGAGATATTCACTACTCATGATTACACTTGTTATTATTTGTTCATTATTCTATGTTCATGATAAGATCATTATGTTAATGGGAACATGGAGAACCACCCGGGAAAACAGTGCTACCACAAGGGTTTAATGGGACGCCCTTGGCTGATTAACTAGGAAAGCTAGTGGACGGCTACCTTACCCGAAAGGGGCAAGGGCAGTAGGGGAGTGGTCAGTGTAGGGAGGTCCTTGGTTGATTTTGCTGCGATGGCGGTCAGGCAAGAACCCTGCACTGGAGCTTCCTATAAACTGTAGCGGGTAGTCTGAAGCTAGTGGAACTTTGTAAAGGCCTCGTAGTGGTACCCTGCCTCGCTTCCTTGGTAGAAGTGTATGGAGTCTGATCAACTCCGTGGCAAATGGGTAACACGACTTGTGGGTAAAGATGCGCAACCTCTGCAGAGTGTAAAACTGGTATACTAGCCGTGCTCACGGTCATGAGCGGCTCGGACACTCACATGATTAAATTATGGAACTTAAACTCAATTTGTCATATGCATTGCATCGCAGGTGAGATTGTTACTTTTGTTCTACTACTTAATTGGGTTGGTATTTACTTATACTTAGTAACTGCTAATAAAATTTTGACCAACTTTAAAAGCAATGCTCAGCTCTAACCATCCTCTTTGGTAAGCCTTACACTTCACATGAGCTCTCACCTTTTACGAGTTCATGCACATTATTCCCCACAACTTGTTGAACGATGAACGTATGTGAGCTCACTCTTGCTGTCTCACACCCCCACAGGTCAAGAACAGGTACCCCAAGATGAGGCGCTTGGAGGATGACGTGCTGTGTTCGTGAGAGGTCTAGGCCGTCGTCTCCCAGTCAACTTTGGGTTGTTGGACCGTTGTCTCCTTATAATGTAATTATTTATTTATTTTGTATAGAACTCCTGTTATGTAGTAAAGATGTGACATTCGATCCTGTGCCACTATGCATCATATGTGTGAGACTTGGTCCCAGCACACCTGGTGTTTATGTTCGCCCCGGGTCTTGGTGCCCCCGAAACCCGGGTGTGACATTATGTAAGACCCTTGGGTGGTATACTGGGTAAATTGGTTTAAACTTAGCTAAGGTAAGTGGTGGATTCAATTTTTGGGGTTCCACTGAATTCCTTTTAAGTCTTAGGGAGAATTGATAAGTTCTCAAGTTAGACTTATTGGGGTGAGGTTTATTTCTTCTTCCCTTTTTCTTTTATTCTTTTTAATGTTTTTGGAGTGGGTTTGAACTACAAGTTACTTTTATAAAATTCTAAAAATTCTGCAAAAATTACAGTGGCTTGGTACTGGTGTATGTTTCTCTGTCTCAAAATTTGGGGATCAGAAAGTGAATAGTTTTCTCTGGACAAAATTATTAAATTCTAGGGCAGAAGGGGTGCTTTGAACTACAACTATTATTTAACAGTGGGTAATTCTCTAAAACTTATTTTTGCTGGCTTTTAGGTGTTATAACATGACTTGATACAAATTTCTAGTCATTAATACCTTTTAATTATTGTTCTATGGTTTTCTCAATTTTCTAGCCAAGTAGGTGCTTTCTACTACCACTATATTTGAAAAACATCAAACAATAGAGTTCTTATTTTTCTTGGTTATTATTTTGTGCAAGAGCAATCATTCTGAAGTTTGGCATCTTTTTGCTTAAGGGAAGGGGTGGTATGCATTATTTGAATCAAGTGGCCTTTCTTTTAAATTATTAGCAATAGGTATGAGTTTGCTTCTTTTTTATGAGTTTGCATTTTTCTCTGATAGTTTATCTCATTATGGACTTAGATAATTTTTGGTTTCCCATTATCACATTATTAGGGGTTGTTCAAGAATTATTGGGAAAATGCCTTATTATCACTTTGTATTTATTTTCCTTACTTAAAAAGTTGGGCTGAGGTGCTCTTTATTTTTGTAGTGGGGCTCTGGTAGTTGTAAGTCCACTGGATTTTTACTACTCATTTTGGTTATAGTTTTGCTACTCTAATAATTGATTTTCAGTCCATATAAGGCTAAATAAAACATTTTAATTTAAAACTGGTTCAAATTAATGGTCTCTGTATTTTTCCTAGGTTCTCTGTTACATAAGTAAACTAGGAAAAATAATCTTAATCACTGTTCATTAATTTCTAATGCCTTTCTGATTTTTCCTAAGTTTTGGGCAAAATAGCTTTAAATGAATAAGCACATCATAATTTCTAATGATGGGGTCCCTACTATTTTTAAACAGTGTCTAAATGAGGTTTGATCATCTACAAATTTTCTTAAGTTCAGCACAGAAGAAAAACTAATTTTCCTTAATTAAACAAGGTTTGGTGGGTTTCTGTTTTTAATTTTAAACTCTAAAATTTAGAACAGAAAACATAAGGTTTATCATTTTTAAATGATAGTTCATAATATTCAGGAGCTAGCAAAATTGGTTTGACAACTTTTTATGAAAAATTCATCAAGTTATGGGTTTTCTAAGTTCTCTGGTCATTTTAAAAAAAGAATAACAGGATTGGTTTAATGGAAATCCACTTTGCACTGGGGTCCCTGGCGGGTTTTTAAGTTTTCCTCGCGAATCAGTCCTTAAGCTACTATTCACATGAGTCACTGACGTTACAGAAAACCCCTCGGGTTCTACAAATCCTAACCCGAGGTCCTTCTTCTATCTTAAACAGTAACCGCGGCGGAAGAAATGGCGGAGGGGCTTACCGACGGCGAGATTGCTCCGGTGAAGTGGTCGAGGACGCAGGGGAGGTCTCGGGGATCACAACGGTGTGCGGGTCGCCGTCGGAGATGGCCGGAGTCGGTCGGTCCACGCGCGCAGGCGGGGATGCTCGTCGACGGCGAGGAGTCTGGCCTGGTCACGGCGAGATAGAGCAATTGGATGGGTCAGAGAGGTTCACGGGATGCCAGAGAAGATATGGGTGCAAGGAATCGGTCGGAGACTCACTGGATAGCTCGGTCCACGCGCGGCGGCGGAAGACCGAAGTCCGGTGAGGTCGATCTCGGGCCTCCGGTGAAGTCTGGCCGGGTCCGAGGGCTTGGCAAGCTTCACGGGCTACTGGCGAAGCTAGCCGAAGCACTGGCTCGACTTGAGGGTGGCTGGAGTGGGCTGGCCACGGTGGCCGAAGCTCTGGCGGCAATGGCGGGCGGAATTGAGCTCGCCGGAGCTAAGGAGAGGGGGCTGGCCGGTGAGGGTGAGTGCGGGGCGAAGTGAGGTGCGCCCGGGGAGGCTTTATAGGCGCGGGCGGGCATGACCGAGGGTGTGGGCGCGCGGCGGACTTGACCGGACGCTGGGGCGAGCGCGCGCGGGTTGGGCGAGCTCTAGCGTGCCGACCAGGGTCGAACACGTGTGCCCGTGCGTTCTGCCCAAGTTCTGGCGCGTGTGGTCGCTCATCCGAGCCTGCTCTCACCTTGGTCAGTGCACAAAACCTCTTCTCCTCCCTACAAGCTACCAATCTTGTGCGGGGGTCATAGGATTTTGCCTACTGGTTGCAGAGATATGGAGCCAGGAAATCCAGTCTGTCTCCCTGCTCAAACCCGAGGCAAATCCATGGTTTTGTCGTGTCTAGGGCTCGCGTCCCAATGCCATCTTCTGGCACACGACAGAGGGGTTAGTTAGACACATTTTTGTCAATGGGGCCATTAGGATTCGAGTTGGGGATCAAGGTGAACATCCCTGATCTTTGGCTCAAGGTCTGAATTTTAGAATTCTGAAATTCAGAATTCCCATTAAGTCCCCACATGAGAAGCTTGATTTGGGGTTTTATTTGAGTTATTTTGGCTAAGCTTTCTCAACCTTTCTTGTTGCTCATTAAATATACTTCAATTTTCATAATTGGCTCAAGTCATAATTTTAAATTTTTCATCCCCTTTTTCTTATTTTCTTGAATTTTGCTCATGGGGCTCACTTAGGTTTTCATTAGGGTTGTACATTCTTATCTTTTTTTAAAAGACTAAATTGTTTTGATCATGATACTTTTAAGTATATACTTGGTGAATCCTTTAGTACTTAAGTTATTTTGATGCTCATGCTTACTTTGGTTCACATAAAATAATGGTTCTTGGGTTGGTATTTGAGAGAAACCCTAGGTGACACTAGGGTGTCACAGCCTTCCCCCTTAAAGGAATCTCGTCCCGAGATTCGGGCCAGAGTCCTCCCAGGGTGAAGCGAAGGGTGAGACTTATAGGGAATGGGTGATTATTGTTATTATTAGGGTGAAACTGCTCTTCGAATGTCATTCTCTTTGCAACTTCAGAAGGAAGTCCTTTTAAGTTTTACTTCATAGTTACTTCATTCTGGATTAAGATCATATTTTTGAAAATTAGATTCGAAGGGCAGGGGGAGGGGTTGGGGGTGATTACGTACTAGCTTCCTTAGGTAGACAATCGGGGAAGTTGGATCTCAAGAATTCCTCGGTTTCCCAAGTAGCTTCCTCCTCTGAGTGATTACTCCACTTGACCTTGTACATCTTGATCGATTTAGCCCGAGTTGATCTTTCTTTGCAATCCAGAATCTTGGAGGGGTACTCTTGGTACGATAGATCTGGCTCTATCTCCAATTCTGGCTCTGCTATGATCTCGATCGGCAATCGAACACACTTCTTCAGCTGAGATACATGGAAAACACTGTGAATGGCAGACATCTTTGAAGGTAACTTCAGCTTGTATGCTACGGGTCCACATGCTTCTATGATCTCATAAGGTCCAATGTAACGAGGGGCTAGCTTGCCTTTGATCCCAAACCTCTGCACTCCCTTGGTGGGTGATACCTTGAGGTATACAAAACTTCCCACCTCGAATTGGAGAGGTTTCCTTCTTTTATCATGATAGCTCTTCTGCCTGGCCTAAGCAGCTTCTAGATTCTTCCTGATTAGCTTGACCTTCCTTTCGGCTTCAGTCACTAAGTCAGGTCCAAAAACTTCTCTCTCACCAGGTTGAGACCAATTGAGTGGTGTCCTGCACCTTCTTCCATAGAGAGCTTCAAAAGGTGCCATCTTTAGGCCGGATTGATAACTATTGTTATAAGCAAACTCTGCCAAGGAGAGGTGCTTATCCCAGTTCTTGCCACTATCGATCGCACAAGCTCTCAGCATATCCTCCAGAATTTGGTTTACCCTTTCCGTCTGACCATCAGTTTGTGGGTGGTAAGCTGAACTCCTGATTAGCTTGGTTCCCAAAGACTCTTGCAATTGTTCCCAAAATCTAGCAACAAATTGGGCTCCTCGGTCAGAAACAATGGTCCGAGGTAATCCGTGCAAACACACGATCCGGTCAATATACAATTCTGCATATTTCTGAGCCTTATCAGTGGTGTGCACAGGAAGAAAATGTGCCACTTTCGTCAATCGGTCCACAATAACCCAAATTGAATCATGATGACGAGAGGTGCTGGGCAGACCCACAATGAAATCCATGCTGATGGCATCCCACTTCCATGAAGGTATGGACAGGGGTTGCAAAGCTCCAGCTGACTTCAAGTGGCTTGCCTTTATCCTCTGACAGGTGTCACATTCTGATACATACTGGGCTATTTCCCTCTTCATTCTGGTCCACCAGTACAAAGGCTTCAGATCATGGTACATCTTGGTGCTTCCCGGATGCATAGAGAATTTGGAGAGATGAGCCTCATCCAAAATTTTCCTCTTGAGGTCCTGGTCTTTAGGAATCACCAATCTGCTCTTGAACCATAACACACCCTTTTCATCCTGGCGGAAACAATTATACTTCTCAACCTTCTGATGGAGATTCTTCTTGATAATTTGCACTCCCTTGTCACTGAGCTGGGCCATGATAATCTGGTCTTGCAAAGCTGGCTCAACAGAAATGTGAGACAAAGAATCAGAAGGAATCACTTCAATTTGCATCTTGCTCAACTCATCACACAAGGTGTTAATGCGAGAATCCATCAGAACACAATTGCATTGCATTTTCCGACTCAAGGCATCTGCTACCACATTAGCTTTTCCTGGGTGATAATGTACCTCCAGGTCATAATCCTTGATCAGCTCTAGCCATCTTCTCTGCCTCATGTTAAGATCAGCCTGAGTAAAGATGTACTTAAGGCTCTTATGATCAGTGAACATGTTGCAGTGGGTTCCCATTAGATAGTGCCTCCACATCTTTAATGCATGAACCACTGCTGCTAACTCAGGGTCATGAGTGGGATAGTTTTGCTCATGAGGCCTGAGTGCTCTTGAGGCATAGGCGATGACTCGGTTGTCTTGCATCAAGACACAACCTAGCCCGGTGCCAGAGGCATCGCAATATACATCAAAAGGCTTGCTGCTGTCGGGTTGCGCCAATACTGGTGCTGTGGTCAGATGCTGCCTTAATGCATGGAAGGCATCTTCGGACTTCTGACTCCAAACAAATTTGACTTCTTTCTTCAGCAACTCAGTGATAGGCTTCGCAATTCGAGAGAAGTCCGGAATAAATCTTCGGTAATAACCAGCTAATCTCAGAAAACTCCGAATCTGGCGAACAGTTGTTGGTGGCCTCCAGTTCATCACCTCTTGCACTTTATCAGGATCAACAGCTATTCCAGCCTGAGAGATAGTGTGACCCAAGAATTTGATTTCCTTTAGCCAAAAATCACACTTGGATAACTTGGCATAAAGATGGTGCTCTCGCAGACGTTGAAGCACTACATGCAAATGTCCGGCATGTTCTTCTTCGTTCTTTGAGTACACCAGAATATCATCGATGAAAACCACCACGAACTTGTCCAATTCTGGCATAAAAACAGAATTCATCAGATACATGAAATATACTGGTGCATTTGTCAGCCCGAATGACATCACCAAGAATTCATATAGCCCATATCTGGTTGAGAATGTCGTCTTCGGAATATCACTTGCTCGTATTTTGATCTGATGGTAGCCAGAGCGAAGGTCTATCTTGGAAAACACCTTGGCCCCGACCAACTGGTCAAAAAGAACATCAATACGAGGCAAAGGATACTTGTTCTTGATAGTTACCGCATTAAGAGGGCGGTAATCTATACACAGCCTCAAGCTTTCATCCTTCTTCTTCACAAATAGTGCTGGACATCCCCAAGGCAAAGTGCTTGGGCGAATAAAACCCTTATCCAGCAACTCTTGCAATTGCTTCTTCAACTCTGCCAACTTAGCGGGTGGCATTCGGTAGGGCCTCTTGGAAATTGGGGCCGTTCCCGGTTGCAACTCGATGGCGAATTCAATATCCCTGTCTGGTGGCATTCCTGGCAATTCATCAGGAAAGACATCTGCATACTCACAAACCACTGGAATCTTCTTCAGAGGTAGCTCCGTCATGGAGAAAGCACACGACTGAGTAGAACCCTGACTAGGCAGAATTAAAGTGAAGTTCCCGCAGAACGGAGAATTAACTTCCACGGTACGGCTGGCTACATCAAGCACAACTTGGTGCATGGTCATCCAATTTGCTCCTAGAATGATGTCCACATTTTCCAATCCCAACACAAGAAGAGTGGTTTTGATAATGTGGCTTCCCAGTTGAATAGGCACACTTTGGTTTAATTGATTAGTTGCAATTTTACCCCCAGGTGTGACTATCATGAATGACCCTTTTGAGTGAGAGAAAGGCAGTTTACATTTAGCACTGAACTTTTGGCTAATGAAACTATGAGATGCACCAGAATCAAACAGAATTAAAGCAGGTTGATTATAAACTGAAAAGGTACCGGTCATGATAGGAGCTCCTTCAGGTACTTCCTCCAGAGTAGTGAAGTTGAGCTTCCCTTGCCTGACTTGCACCTTCTGCTTTCTTCCCTTGTCTTGATTTGGTGCTGGCATCTGCCTCTGCTGGTTCCTGGGACAATTCTTGGCATAGTGGCCCACATTGCCACAAGTGAAACACTTGTTCCCATTGCCCTGGCGGAACTGCTGCTGCTGCGGAGGCTGATTGTTCCTTGGGGCGGGAGCTGGGTAGCGGTTGGGTGCCGGCTGCTGCTGCTGCTGAGGTGGCCTGATCACCCATCTGCCTGCCTGCTGCTGAAACCCCCTGCTCTGATTGTGAGAAACAATCTGGAACCTCTGAGCCTGAGCGGATGGTGCTGCCATTGGTGCCTTTCTCTTCTTCTCTGCCCGGTGAGCAACAATGCAATCCTCCCAGGAGATGGCCAGGTTGACCAACTCATTGAAGCTATCAGCCCGGACAGTGTTGAGTCGTTCCCGCAGCTTGGTATTGAGACCCCTGCGGAAGCGATCCCTCTTCTTTTCATCAGAATCAGCATGATACCCTGCATACTGGCATAAGTCGTTGAAGGCTTGCGCATACTGCAGTACCGTGCGGGTTCCTTGATTAAGGGCCAGGAATTCATTCAACTTCCGATCAAGAATGCCAGCTGGGATGTGGTGTCCCCTGAAGGCAGTCTTGAATTCCTCCCAAGATACTTCACGATCAGCGGGGAGCATAGCACGGAAGTGGTCCCACCAAGTCCGAGCAGGGCCGCGAAGCTGCTGTGCGGCGAAGCGAGCCTTGGCCTCATCAGGGCAGTCTCCCGTGAGGAGGGGAAACTTGGACTCGACGACGCGAAGCCATACGTCGGCGTCCAACGGATCCTCTGCCTTGGTGAACAAGGGCGGCTGCGTGCTCAGAAACTCCTGGTAAGTTGCCATAGCCGGAGGTCGCTGATGCTGGCCTCCACCATGCTGCTGAGGGTGGGGCTGGCGCTGCAAGAGCTGTCGCAGAATCTCATTCTGCTGGGCCATCAGCTCCTACACCATGGGAGCTGGAGGAGGTGGCGGGGGAACCTGCTCGTTCTGCCCGCGACGCTACCTAGCTGCCATCTGAAAACAGAGATTGTCGCCATTGTTATCCCAACTCACAGTTTCGAACGACAAGATATCATCTCATATGGAAGGAAAAATGCCATAATCATATTATTAGGTTCGATATGAAGATAACATGGTGACAAAGATCCCACAGATTTCAAAATTTTACAGGGTTACATCAATCAGGGGAAAGTACCCATAAGCCTAGTCCAAAATGTGATATTTCTAAGCTCGCATAGGTTTCTATCCGCCTAAAAGTGCCGAAGTGACTGCTTAACCCTGAGCGGTGGAAGCGACACTGGATACGGGTGAAGGAGGCATCGCGGAGGTAGTCCCATTGGCACCAGGGGCTGGTCCTAGCTCCTCGGGAGCCTCTTCTCCCTCGCTTCCTGCTTCATTGGCCTCCATCTCCAGGTGGTGCATGTCCAAGTGGTCATTCGCTTCTTCGAGTTCCCTCTGCACATCGTGAAGCTGATTCTCCAAGACATCAATAGTGTTGTCTCGGATCTCCACCTGCTGCTCCAAGGTGGTGATGCGCTGGCTCAGCTTCTCTACCTGCAGATCCTTCTCCACCAACTCTGTGGATAGGTCGACCACAAAATCTTCCCGACTGTCAAGAGTGAGCTTGGCAGTCTGAGCGGTGTTAGCAAGGAGTGCCATAGCATCGCTCAGAAGGGCCTGAAGGCGGTACAGCGCACTCATGCACTGGACAGTGACCCTCCCAACCAAGTCAGGATACATTGCCCACACATCCTTCACATGGCTCACGCGGTTACACCACATGGGATCATCCTTCTTCTCAGCAGGGAAGAGTCCCAAGGGGTGCATCACCATCTCCAGGGGATGGTAGCCACAAAAAGTCGTCAGAGTCTTCATGGCTGCTGCCTCAACGGTGTCGTCTGTCCTGAGTCCAATCGTCTCAGAGTCAAGAGAACGCCAACCCGGCTGAAGGGGATGAGCCTCCAAAGTCAGCCAGACCCGACAACGAGGTACCCGATGCTCCTCATACCACTGCACCGTGTACAAAGGGGGCGTAGGGTAACCGGCGGAGTTAAGCACTTCCCACAAGATGGAGGGAAAGCCATCGCGAGAAAGGAAGTCAGAACTGAAACGAGAGTCTCCTCCACTGGCGGGGGTGGGTGAATTCATCTGTGGAAGGGAATCAAAGGTAAAGATTATGGTGGAAGGAAAAAGAAAAAGAGAGCCCGGATGGTTTTAAAGAAAGGGGGTTAGCTCAAATTTTACTTTCTCTTGGTGTTTTATAATGCATGCATGCTGGAAGAAACGTTGCCTCTCAAAAGAAAATAGGGTGCCTTTTTAGGGCATCCTTAAAAATATAAGTACTGGCCCACGGGGCCTAATTAATTAACCACATATTTCTCCCTCTATGCCTAAGGCCTTTCGTCCTAGGTCTAGCGGTCTAGTCCTGACGATCTGTAGTAGTTTCTAGGCAAGTTTTAGATTTTGAAAATTGGTATTCATGGTTTATTGTCCTTTTCTGTGGTGGAATTTGCTCCGATACTAGCTGTGGCAGAACCACCCGAATTATTCCAGCTTAAGTGCCTAAGTCACGCCCCAGGGGCCGTAACACACTTAAATCGGAATAACCCGTCAGTCCCTCAGATCTAGACTGATAAAGCCACTTAACCAGGATCAAATTCCACAATCTCACTCGAAGGTGAGTCACAGAAGAAATACAATAAAACAGGAAACCTCAAATTAAGTACTGAGTTATTACATAAATCGGAGTTTTTGCGTAGTAAATAAAGTTCACAAAATAAAGTGCAGCGGATAATCGATGTCGTCGGTATCGAGGAATTGGGCAAGGCCTAGCCCACTACTCCTCGTGCTCCTCTCCTGCCGGAGCAACATCCCACTCGACCGTCCAACCCGGTGGCAGGGTGGTAGGCCAAGTCACACCATCAACCGTTTCCTGAATGGTACCTGCAAAAATTATGCCACAAGCAAGGCTGAGTATACTAATACTCAGCTAGACTTAACCGGTGTGAGGAGTCTACTCCTCTACCTCTAGACTATGCAGCTGTTTGGCTGAGGGGTTTGGTTTGCCAAAAGCACTAGCTGTCTCTAAAATCAATTTTTAGCTTTTCAAGTTCTATCATCATTAACTTAACTAGATTTGCTCCTTCTAAGCATACATGGTGACAAGCATTTAGTTCAATCAACAAGTTATCTCATGTAACCTCATTTCACTTCTTACTCAATGCAGTACAAGGGGTCAAGCAGTCTCATTAGCTGCGAGAAGCAGACGATTCGAATCGAGTTTTAACCTTGCAAGGTAAACCTAAACACACGGCATGTCAGGGTACTCCGACCCCACACATGACAACCGTCCCCATCGATTCCCCGTTCGCGTCCAGGCCTCACCGCCTTGGCATACAATGCTCCACTGACCCCGGCTGCCGCCGTGCAGTGACCGCACTTGTACCCACCATAGCTAGCATGGGAGACCCAGTCTCAGGTCGCATGAGGGATAAAGTCCGCGCCTGGCTTCAATCAGTTACTAGGTTTACCGGTTACCATTTTTCCCGGCATGTTCTTAGTACGTTCAAAAGCTTGACTCAGGTATCCACACATTAATCCTTAATTCATTTTTCCCGTCTCATGGACAAGGCATCCTCCCTGGATCCAAGTCCATAGACCAACATAGATCCCGTTATCAAGATGAATATAATCAATTCCTGACCTCGCGCGAGTGCTAGAAAAATCACTCGACTTCTACCGAGATCCTGATTAGCAAGCAGCTACTCGACCTAGCATACTAGTATTCATCTCAAAAAGGAATCCTAAGTTCATGCAACTAGAGGTTTCAAGCAACTCCTACACTTAAGTGCACATTGCAATCCTACAAGCATTAAGTGTAGTAAAGTAGCATATAATAATACGGTTATGCATATAAACTGGGGCTTGCCTTCAATTGCTGGGGCTGCGGGGAGATCCTCAATAGCAGCCTTTGAAGCCTGCTCCTGGTCCTCCTCTTGGACAGGTCCTTGCTCGGGGATGAGCACGTACTCTCCGTCGGCAAGATTACAATCTAATGAATGCAATGCGTAAGATATATGCATGATATGATATGTGCTTTTAGAATTTACGACTTTAAAGGTGTATGATCTTCTTGAGTTAAACAAGGTGAACTTTACTTATGTAAGACCCTTGGCTGGTATATTGGGTAAATTGGTTTAAACTTAGCTAAGGTAAGTGGTGGATTCAATTTTTGGGGTTCCACTGAATTCCTTTTAAGTCTTAGGGAGAATTGATAAGTTCTCAAGTTAGACTTATTGGATTCAATTTCTTCTTCCCTTTTCTTTTATTCTTTTTAATGTTTTTGGAGTGGGTTTGAACTACAAGTTACTTTTATAAAATTCTAAAAATTCTGCAAAAATTACAGTGGCTTGGTACTGGTGTATGTTTCGCTGTCTCAAAATTTGGGGATCAGAAAGTGAATAGTTTTCTCTGGACAAAATTATTAAATTCTAGGGCAGAAGGGGTGCTTTGAACTACAACTATTATTTAACAGTGGGTAATTCTCTAAAACTTATTTTTGCTGGCTTTTAGGTGTTATAACATGACTTGATACAAATTTCTAGTCATTAATACCTTTTAATTATTTTTCTATGGTTTTCTCAAGTTTCTACCCAAGTAGGTGCTTTCTACTACCACTATATTTGAAAAACATCAAACAATAGAGTTCTT
Source organism: Zea mays (assembly GCF_902167145.1). NCBI lineage: Eukaryota > Viridiplantae > Streptophyta > Magnoliopsida > Poales > Poaceae > Zea > Zea mays. The sequence continues at coordinate 66,709,580 of NC_050103.1, read as the reverse complement.
ATTTTTCTTGGTTATTATTTTGTGCAAGAGCAATCATTCTGAAGTTTGGCATCTTTTTACTTAAGGGAAGGGGTGGTATGCATTATTTGAATCAAGTGGCCTTTCTTTTAAATTATTAGCAATAGGTATGAATTTGCTTCTTTTTTATGAGTTTGCATTTTTCTCTGGTAGTTTATCTCATTATGGACTTAGCTAATTTTTGGTTGCCCATTATCACATTATTAGGGGTTGTTCAAGAATTATTGGGAAAATGCCTTATTATCACTTTGTATTTATTTTCCTTACTTAAAAAGTTGGGCTGAGGTGCTCTTTATTTTTGTAGTGGGGCTCTGGTGGTTGTAAGTCCACTGGATTTTTACTACTCATTTTGGTTATAGTTTTGCTACTCTAATAATTGATTTTCAGTCCATATAAGGCTAAATAAAACATTTTAATTTAAAACTGGTTCAAATTAATGGTCTCTGTATTTTTCCTAGGTTTTCTGTTACATAAGTAAACTAGGAAAAATAATCTTAATCATTGTTCATTAATTTCTAATGCCTTTCTGTTTTTTCCTAAGTTTTGGGCAAAATAGCTTTAAATGAATAAGCACATCATAATTTCTAATGCTAGGGTCCCTACTATTTTTAAACAGTGTCTAAATGAGGTTTGATCATCTACAAATTTTCTTAAGTTCAGCACAGAAGAAAAACTAATTTTCCTTAATTAAACAAGGTTTGGTGGGTTTCTGTTTTTAATTTTAAACTCTAAAATTTAGAACAGAAAACATAGGGTTTATTATTTTTAAATGATAGTTCATAATATTCAGGAGCTAGCAAAATTGGTTTGACAACTTTTTATGAAAAATTCATCAAGTTATGGGTTTTCTAAGTTCTCTGGTCATTTTAAAAAAAGAATAACAGAATTGGTTTAATGGAAATCCACTTTGCACTGGGGTCCCTGGCGGGTTTTTAAGTTTTCCTCATGAATCAGTCCTTAAGCTACTATTCACATGAGTCACTGACGTTATAGAAAACCCCTCGGGTTCTACAAATCCTAACCCGAGGTCCTTCTTCTATCTTAAACAGTAACCGCGGCGGAAGAAAGGGCGGAGGGGCTTACCGGCGGCGAGATTGCTCCGGTGAAGTGGTCGAGGACGCAGGGGAGGTCTCGGGGATCACAACGGTGTGCGGGTCGCCGTCGGAGATGGCCGGAGTCGGTCGGTCCACGCGCGCAGGCGGGGATGCTCGTCGGCGGCGAGGAGTCCGGCCTGGTCACGGCGAGATAGAGCAATTGGATGGGTCAGAGAGGTTCACGGGATGCCAGAGAAGATATGGGTGCAAGGAATCGGTCAGAGACTCACTGGATAGCTCGGTCCACGCGCGGCGGCGGAAGACCGAAGTCCGGTGAGGTCGATCTCGGGCCTCCGGTGAAGTCTGGCCGGGTTCGAGGGCTTGGCAAGCTTCACGGGCTACTGGCGGAGCTAGCCGAAGCACTGGCTCGACTTGAGGGTGGCTGCAGTGGGCTGGCCACGGTGGCCGAAGCTATGGCGGCAATGGCGGGCGGAATTGAGCTCGCCGGAGCTAAGGAGAGGGGGCTGGCCGGTGAGGGTGAGTGCGGGGCGAAGTGAGGTGCGCCCGGGGAGGCTTTATAGGCGCGGACGGGCACGGCCGAGGGCGTGGGCGCGCGGTGGACTTGACCGGACGCCGGGGCGAGCGCGCGCAGGTTGGGCGAGCTCTGGCGTGCCGACCAGGGTCGAACACGTGTGCCCGTGCGTTCTGCCCAAGTTCTGGCGCGTGTGGTCGCTCATCCGAGCCTGCTCTTGCCTTGGTCAGTGCACAAAACCTCTTCTCCTCCCTACAAGCTACCAATCTTGTGTGGGGGTCATAGGATTTTGCCTACTGGTTGCAGAGATATGGAGCCAGGAAATCCGGTCTGTCTCCCTGCTCAAACCCGAGGCAAATCCAAGGTTTTGTCGTGTCTAGGGCTCGCGTCCCAATGCCATCTTCTGGCACACGACAGAGGGGTTAGTTAGACACAATTTTGTCAATGGGGCCATTAGGATTCGAGTTGGGGATCAAGGTGAACATCCCTGATCTTTGGCTCAAGGTTTGAATTTCAGAATTCTGAAATTCAGAATTCCCATTAAGTCCCCACATGAGAAGCTTGATTTGGGGTTTTATTTGAGTTATTTTGGCTAAGCTTTCTCAACCTTTCTTGTTGCTCTTTAAATATACTTCAATTTTCATAATTGGCTCATGTCATAATTTTAAATTTTTCATCCCCTTTTTCTTATTTTCTTGAATTTTGCTCATGGGGCTCACTTAGGGTTTTCATTAGGGTTGTACATTCTTATCTTTTTTTAAAGACTCAATTGTTTTGATCATGATACTTTTAAGTATATACTTGGTGAATCCTTTAGTACTTAAGTTATTTTGATGCTCATGCTTACTTTGGTTCACATAAAATAATGGTTCTTGGGTTGGTATTTGAGAGAAACCCTAGGTGACACTGGGGTGTCACAGGCGCTAGGGGCTTCGGGGGAAGATTTGGGGATCAGCCAAGAAGGATTTACTGTCTATTCTGTGGTGAAGACAAGGGCCATACCACCAGGATGTGCCACGTCACCATCCAGAAGCAAAAGGAGATAGCAGAAGCTGCAGCACAACAGAGTCAGCCGAAGCAGGTCATGCACACTGCTTCGTACCATTCGCCTTACATCCCAGAATATGTAGGCAATCACTCTGCAGCTTATGTTGCTTCGACAAGTCAACCCCAAGCATCTTGGCAACAGCCTCCACCGCCACTACCAACGCAGCGAGGACAGCAGCCAGAAGGGAGTCAGCACACTCACCTTCAGAGGGACTTCAGAGAGGAGTCCGAAGCTCGCACAGTCAATAGCACTGTGCTAGAGTCGAAGCACATTTACTAACAAATATCCTACCTCGACAGCAGTTTTTTCGCATTTTTACATTCAGTATTACTTTTTTGTTAATAAGGAACAATTATGGGAAGTCTAAGTGCCTTTTATCGTTTTTCAATTTCTTGTAACAGTTTCGCCTTTTGCCATAATGAAAATATATCTTCTCCATAGGCTTGAGTTGCCGAAGCGTACTGTAACGCCCTGAATTTGGGGGTAGAATTTTTTCTTCTTTTCTTTCACCAAATTCAGGCGTTACCCTTTTCTTTTTCTCATTCCCTCGCTAAACCTTGATCTTTTCCAAAGTTATAACGGAGTTCGGCTTGGAATTCCCGTGTAAAGAAAAACCCTAAATTACTTTATGTTGTTTGATGCACCATGCCGAACCATGCATTCTTTCGATTGCTTAAAAATGTAAGTGCATTCATTTAGGAAGATTGGATTTCGAAAAGGAGAAGAAAACCTTTTCTTTCTTTTTCTTTTTCTTTCTCTCTCTCCTCCTCTTTCTCTCTCCCGCGCCGTGGGCCACCCCTGGCCGGCCCAGCCGCCCCCCCCGCGCGCCCCTTTGGGCCCAGCTGGCCCATGCCGCCCCCTTTTTTTCCCAAAACCCCTCTCTCTCCCTCCCCTCCCTCCCATTTTCTCTCTAGCCGCCACCCCCTGCCCAAGCCGCCGCCCCTGCTCGTCACCGGTTCGGCCGCCCCCTGCAGCTCGGCCGCCCCGCCGCTCGGCCGCCCCGTCCCCGTCCCCGGTGAGCCCTCCCCCTCTCCTCCCTTCCCTCTCCCCTCCTCTCCCCCTCCCCGGCCCAACCGCCGCCCAGCTCGGCCGCCCATGGCCGCCTCGGCCGCCGCTGCCTCGGCGCGCCCTGCCCCGCCCCTGGCCGGCTCGGCCGCCTCGGCCGCCCCCTGCCCCGCCCCTGGCCAGCTCGGCCGCCTCGGCCGCCCCCTGCCCCGCGCCGGTTCGGCCGCCCCTGCGCGCCCAGCCGCCCCAACTCGGCCGCCCCGCGCCCGCGCCCTGCCCTAGCCACCGCCCCTGCCCCGGGCCGGTTCAACCGCCCCCTGGCCGGTTCAACCGCCCCCCTTTTTTTATTTTATTTTATGTTCTTTTATTATTGTTATTTATTTTATTTTAGGCAAGTTAATCATTGTTCATGTTATTGAAATAGGAAACTTAATTTAGAATTTCGTTTCGCTAGTTGATTCATATAATCAATTGATGAGATTATCTCTGTTCTATTCATTCTTTAATTCACCTCCCGCTTTACACACTTATGCCTAAGGATTGACTAGCTTTTTGTTATCCATGTCCTTGTTTACCTATTTGGGTTGGATTATTGTTATTTAGCCTTATGCTATTGCTCAACTCTAATTAATGAACATGATGAGATTATCTATGATACGCTGTTTTCCCCTTTCTTATGTTGATGTTATACTTGTGGTCTTCAAGGGGGCTCGAGCGGTTTCTCGAGTGCCTCTCCGTAAGGACCTGTTCTATGGATGACCGCCCGGGAAAACAGTGCAACCATGAGGGTGGAATGGGGTGCCCTTAGCTGAATAATTAGAGGATCCGGGGTGTAGTTCACTTAGCCGTCGTGCCGTCAATGGGGCTCGGTGTATGCGGCTCGCTCTGCCAAGTTTGGGTTCGCCCCTTGGGGAGGAGTGCGGTGCATTTAGGAAACCTAACGAGTGGCTACAGTCCCGGGGAATCTTTGTAAAGGCTACGTAGTGAAACCCTGCCTATTCACCTTGGTAGTGTTTAAGGGTTTGATCGGCCCGAGGCCAGAGGGAATCACGGCTTGTGGGTAAAGTGCACAACCTCTGCAGAGTGTTATGAAACTGAAATATCAGCCGTGCTCGCGGTTATGAGCGGCCAAGGGAGCTCCAGTGATTAGTGGTACTTGATCAGAGACATTGTGGTACAGGTGGCTATGAGATCGATGGTTTTGGTTATGACTATGGTGCTGGTAAGTGGTATTCTTTCCGTTTGGAAAGTGTTGGGGACTTGTTCTCAAATGCTAAGAGTTGAGAACAAGGCAACATAAAAAATGTTAAGTGTTAAAGTCCTTCGTCCTTCGAAGCATTATGTCCCTTCGGGAAATAATGAGTTTCGGACGAAGGTCATAAGAGACATACCTTCGTAAACATAACAAGTAATGACGAAGGATTCATATAAAGCATGAAATATAATATAAGCATCATCATAGAATCATTTCTATTTTATTAACATGGAAAAATAGAAATGATTTCAAATTACAAATGTACCTTCGGTCTTGAAGAATACAAGTGTGATGTGAAGGCAAATGACAGGTTCGCGTGAACAGTACAGAGGTACTGTTCATCTATTTATAGACACAGGTCGCAGCCTGTGACAAATTACAATTATGCCCCTTGCGGAAGTTTACAACATTGACTCGGACATACATGTATAAAAAGGTCATTCTGCCTCTATGTCGGTTTAAAACGCCGAAGCTCCATGAAAAGGGACCTTCGGCCATCTCTTAGAAACGACTTTGGCCGAAGCTGCTTCTTCGTGTGAGACCTTCGGCGTACCGAAGCACGACCCCAACAGTAGCCCCTTTCGCGGTGCTAGATCGTTCTTCGTAACGAGCTTGGCCCGTGAAAAAAAACCTCTTCAGCTTCGGGAAGCCGAAGGTCCAAAAAACACCTTCCCTGAGCTCGTTGCGGAGAAACGATCCGACTTCCGAGCGCGTGCCAAGCCCACTTTGTAGAGTTACTGTTTGGTCTTTGCGGTCCACTGCACAGCGGGTATGAGTTACTGCGCGCCTGGTGTAACAGTTCCACCGCTTCGCCTTCCTACCTGCAGCACTATATAAACAAACAGGTGGGTGTGAAGTTACCACAGCATTCATTGCTATTTGCACTGTTTCGCTGCCAAAATTTTTCACCATAGCCGAAGCTTAAGTCTCAGAATCGAACGAAGGTGCTTCTCAACGTCCGCTTCGTCAGAAAGAAGAGCTTCGGAGAAAAGAAAAAAGGAAAAAGTTTTTGACTTCCCAAACTTAGAATCAAATGGCGAGAATACGATCTACTGCCAAAGTTGTACGTGAGGGAGACGAAGCCGAAGGTTCAGACACTGTGCCCATCTCCGAAGCAATGCAGCGTTCCGGTCTACTGACTACAGAAGAAATGCCTGCTGCTGAAGCAGGCCCAACAACTGCCGAAGGAAAAGAAAACATTGAAGGGACTGACTCCGAAGATGACTATCACCTTGCTATGCCCAGCAAGCCCAGTCACCTGGATTTTGGGAAATCAACTGTTTCAAAAGCTGACCTTTCGAAGATGGTGAAAGCAGGTTATTTCAATAAGGACCAGAAGAAGCTACTCCGCTTCGGGGAAGAAGAAACCACCCCGAAGCCAAGGAAGGATGAGATTGTTATTTTCAAGAGTTTTTTAAAAGCCGGTCTTAGATTCCCTCTCCACGATATTGTTGCGGAGATACTAAGGAGGTTTGGTATCTACTTTCATCAATTGACTCCTAACGCCATCGTTAGGCTCAATGTTTATATCTGGGCCCTCCGAAGCCAAGCTGTGGAACCATTTGCTGACAGCTTCTGCCGAGCTCACGAATTACATTACCAAACAAAGGCCAGAAAAGATGGGCTACATGATAATTTCGGTTGCTATAATTTTGCCTACCGGAAGACAACAAAGTGTCCTGTCATCAGCTACCGAAGCAAATGGCCAGCAGGTTGGAAATCTGAGTGGTTTTATGTAAAAGTCGATGAAGACAAAGAAAAATTGGTACAAAGCCCTCTGGAGTTAATCTTCGGAGAGACAAGGCCACAATGCCGCATTGGCGACCTAAAAGGTCCCACCTGGGCTGCTCTGAGTGAATTTGAAATTATCTCAGAACATATTGGCACCAGGGATCTAGTTCAAGAGTTCTTGGCATTCAGAGTTTTCCCTACTCTAAAAGAGTGGGAGATGCCGAAGCTGGAGGGAGAGAAGAAGAAGGGGGAGCTTGTCCGGCTTCCCTATTACTTCAAGTTCAAGAAGTTCTTCAAAAAACCCTGCAAAGAATGGTTAGACACAGTTGAGGTGATGTGCAACGAAATCCTGGGGAATTACTCCAAAAAAGAGGATCAACTAATGACAGCAGCCTTCGGTGCCCGACCGAAACGAAGGCTGAACCGAGTGCTTGACGCCCTAGGCTTCGAATACCCAGACTACGAACAATTGAACAAGGGCGCCGAGGGCCTCAAAAGAAAAAGAGTAGCCGAAGCTCTGATCAGGGATGAAGAAATACCAGCAAAGGAGAAGAAAGTTCTCAAGAAAAGAAAAATATCTGCTCCGAAGCGCAAATCACCCGAAGAAGAGGAGACCCCCACACCGCCTTCTACCAGCGACGTGGAGGAAATTTTAAAGGTAATGACTGAACCCATGCCTACGAAGCTAAGTCCACTAGGGCTCCAACTGACGAAGCTTTTTGAAAAGGTGGACGAGCCGGATCAACCGAAGATAAACAAACCCAAACGGCAAAGAATTATTGCGGTAACTGAGGTTATCGACAAAACTCCACCTAGGTTGTCAATTCAGAAAACGGCAGCTGCTGAAGGTAGAGCTTCGGAAGTCGCGGCTACCGAAGCTGCCACACCCGAAGATGTAAATTTAGAAACTACTCTTGAAAATATTGACAAAATTTTGACGGAAAACATTGAAGAAGCTGCCACCGTTACTGAAGAAATCCTGGCCACAGTGCCAGGGAAAGGGAAAGAAATAGTCGAAGAAACTCCGGACGACGAAGCCTACTCTTTCCAGAATCTAATTGGGCAGAAACTGACGAAGGACGAAATAGAAGAACTCAAAGACTATGCCAAATCTTGCGGCTACAAGCCAGGAGCCCTTCTATTTGGGGGTGTAGATGATGAAAAACTAGGCTGTATTCGAGACCAGACTGGAGCTAAGGTAATCTGTACTCTATCGAAGAGTATCGGTTTTCCGAAGTTAGAGACAGACATCAGCCGCTACCGACGACAACATATCGTCGGCAGCTTGTTTTATTCTAACTTCAAGGTAAACAACCTTTTTCTCTGGTTTTTATTGCCGTTAACAATGAAAATATTACTTAACATAAGTTGTTTCTGTTCAGAGCATGCTACTGAGCAAAGCTCTGAAGATGCAACAAGACTTGGAGGACAAAAAGCACGAAGCTATAATTGAAAACTTGGAAAGCAAAATAAAAGAGCAATCTGCCATCATTGAAAAGAAAGACTTCGAGCTCCAATCGACCGAAGGCTTGCTGGCTGAAACTGAGGCTAAAATATTAGAGTTAAATTCGAAGCTTATCAATCAATCAAAACAATTTGATCAGGAGAAGCTAGAACTGAATTCGAAGCTTAAAGCCGAAGTCCAGACCAGCTCAGAATTGAAGAAAGCATTAACAAGCCTTCAAGACAAATGCTTGAACTTTGGCAATAATTGTATTGGACGATTAAAGAAGATATTTTACTCTGTTGGAGCCAGCAGTGGGAAATTTAACCCTTCGGCGGAAAATTTACCCCAGGCCTTCGATCATATTGAAGCTGAAATCGAAGAGCTTGACGAAGTTATAGCCGGGCACGGCGACTTCTGTGCCTGGGTAGCTTCTCGGGGTACCACTGCTGCATTTCTGAAGGCCGGCTGCGAACATGGAAAGGTTGTCAACAGGCCCAACTTCACCTTATCTTCATCAATCCTGGATGATATGCCCGACCTCGCCCGAAGTATCTCCAACAGATTTATAAAAATGGTATGGACAAAGGGCGGGCGAGAGAAAGCTGGAGACGAAGCCCGAAGTCATCTTGAACCAGTAAGAAATGACATTTCGTGCTTACCTTTTCCTTTGGGCTTGATTCTTATGATTCCTTGACTCATGTAGGATGACGAAGGTGAAGATGATGCCTAGGATATGTCGCCGAAGTTGTCGTCGAAGCTGAAGCTTAATGAAGACTAGCAGAAGTGTGCTTTAGAAAAACTCAGGATAATTTTGTAACAACTCTTGTAAATAGAATTAAACTGTTCTTCAAGGAACTTTGTACATACCTTGTAATATATTCTTACCCTTCGATTGAGGTGCTTTGATGTGGACGAAATCAGTTTTTTGAGCCGAAGGCGAAAAAAACACCTTCCCTTCTTTTCGTACACAACGAAGCATAAAAGGCCGCTTCCTCTTTTTGCCGAAGCCTTTCCTTACATAACAAAACATAAAAGACTGCTACTCTTATCTGCCGAAGCTTTTATTTACATAACAAAACATAAAAGACTGCTACTCTTATCTGCCGAAGCTTTTATTTACATAACAAAACATAAAAGACTGCTACTCTTATACACAACGATTCATAAAAAACCACCTCTTCGAAACCTTTCTTTTACATAACGAATCATAACAAACCATTTATCCGAAACTTTTCTCTGTGCCGAAGCAACCATTTAGGAACACAAATGCTATGAATGAATGCTTATGCATGCAAATGCCATGATGTAATGTGCAAATGAATGTCCGAAGCATATGTCCGAAGCCACACTCATCCATCATTTTCTTAGGAGCAAACACACGTCAGCTCTGCATTCCCTTAGGAACGACTTTGGAGCATCTTTGCCTTTTACTTAGGCAGTATCAGCGTTGACTTTTCGCTGTAAGCTCTGCATCCCCCTAGGGACGTCTTTGGAGCTTCTTCGTCTTTTACTTAGACGGTATAAGCTCTGCATTCCCTTAGGAACGACTTTGGAGCTTCTTCGCCTTTTACTTTCGGCGGAATCAGCGTTGACTTTTCGCTGTGAGCTCTGCATCCCCTTAGGGACGTCTTTGGAGCTTCTTCTCTTTTTTAGTTTCGGCACTCGATGGTGCGCTCTCAGCTTTTACATTTACATTCTTTGGGGGATTTTGCTCTTATAAAACTAAAAAGAAAATTACATATGATGGCCCCATTAAAAACCTTTCTCCCCCTTTAGAAAGGAAAAGGGTGCCATGAAAAAGAAAAGAAAAGTCAAAATTACATCGAGTTATACATAAAACCGCCGAAGCTCATCCGCATTCCAAGATCTTGGAATTTCATTGCCATCCATGTCCTTCAGTCTGTACGAACCAGGCCTTGACGAAGATGCTACTAAGAAAGGCCCTTCCCATTTCAGTTGCAATTTGCCCACTGTATCCGGATTGGCCACTCTCCGAAGCACCAAGTGTCCTGGCTCAATATTTTTTAGCCGGACCTTTCTATCTCGCCATTTAACTGTTTCAGCCTGGTACTTATTGATATTCTCCACGGCCTGAAGCCTGATCCCTTCTAAGGCATCTTTTTCCACGAGACAAGTATCTTCGGAACCTGATTCTGCCGAAGCTACCACTCTTATTGATCCAGCTTTGGCTTCTTCCGGGGTTATTGCTTCGTCTCCGAATAATAACTTGAATGGGGTAAAGCCTGTGAAGAAAATGGGTTTTCCTCGTGGGAAACAACGAAATTATTACATGAAAACTAACAATGTTCTTTGTTTCACAGAAAATAAAACTGAATAGAAAAGACTGCTATCAAAGGTAGGATATGTGTCAATAAATGTGCTTCGACTCTGGCACAGTGCTGTTGACTGTGCGAGCTTCGGATTGTTCTCTGAAGTCCCTTTGGTGTGGGGCATATTGACTCCCTTCTGGCTGTTGGCCCTGTTGCAGTGGAGGTGGAGGCGGAGGCTGCTGCCAGGAAGCTTGAGGTTGACTTGCCGAAGCTACAGAAGTTGCAGGGTGGTTGTCTATGTATTGTGGGATGTAAGGTGGATGATACGAAGCAGTATGCATGACCTGCTTCGGCTGAGCTTGTTGAGATGCAGCTTCGGCTATTTCCTTTTGCTTCTGGATTGTAATATGGCACGTCCTGGTGGTATGGCCCTTGCTTTCTCCACAGAACAAGCAAAACAGTTTCCTTGGTTGATCTCCGAATCTTCCGTCGAAGCCCCTGGCGCCTCTGCCTCTTGGAGCTGGTGGCCGGAAGAAAGTTTGTTGTTGCCCCGAAGCCTGTGAGGAGCACTGCGGTCTGTTCTGCTGACTCCCCTTATCATCATTCTGAGTAGAGTTGTGGATGGACCTGACATGCCTCGGATAGGATCTTCCTCCGAAGCCCCTGGTCATTTCAGAAAATCTGAAGGCCTGCTCCCTTCTTTGGCGAAAATCATTGTCAGCACGAATGTACTCGTCCATCTTTTGGAGCAGCTTCTCCAGGGTCTGAGGAGGCTTCCTAGCAAAGTATTGAGCTGGTTGGGGTCCAGCAGTTGCGGTGCTGCTGCCCCAGTCGCTGAAGCTTTCTTCGGCGCCATAGCGAGGGTCTATAGCTTCCGAAGGTGTTCAAAAAACTCGAAGTGGAAGTGAGTTCACCGGAGGTGGGCGCCAATGTTGGGGACTTGTTCTCAAATGCTAAGAGTTGAGAACAAGGCAACATAAAAAATGTTAAGTGTTAAAGTCCTTCGTCCTTCGAAGCATTATGTCCCTTCGGGAAATAATGAGTTTCGGACGAAGGTCATAAGAGACATACCTTCGTAAACATAACAAGTAATGACGAAGGATTCATATAAAGCATGAAATATAATATAAGCATCATCATAGAATCATTTCTATTTTATTAACATGGAAAAATAGAAATGATTTCAAATTACAAATGTACCTTCGGTCTTGAAGAATACAAGTGTGATGTGAAGGCAAATGACAGGTTCGCGTGAACAGTACAGAGGTACTGTTCATCTATTTATAGACACAGGTCGCAGCCTGTGACAAATTACAATTATGCCCCTTGCGGAAGTTTACAACATTGACTCGGACATACATGTATAAAAAGGTCATTCTGCCTCTATGTCGGTTTAAAACGCCGAAGCTCCATGAAAAGGGACCTTCGGCCATCTCTTAGAAACGACTTTGGCCGAAGCTGCTTCTTCGTGTGAGACCTTCGGCGTACCGAAGCACGACCCCAACAGAAAGGGTACATCGGGTTAATAACTTGGGTTAATGCTAAAACTTGGCTTTCTATTAGTAAATAATAATCTGACCAACTAAAAGCAACTGCTTGACTTATCCCCACATAAAGCTAGCCCACTACAGCCAAACATGATACTTGCTGAGTATGTTGATGTGTACTTACCCTTGCTTTACACACCAAACCCCCCCCCATCCCCAGGTTGTCAGCATTGCAACCACTGCTCAGGAGAAGATGAAGCTGTGGAAGGAGACTTCCAGGAGTTCCAAGACTACGACGAGTTCTAGGTGTGGGTTAGCGGCAACCCCCAGTTGGCTGCCTGTGAAGGCCGCAGTTATGTACGTTTCTTTTCCGCACTTTGATTTATTGTAAGAACTATATGGACGTCTCAGACGTATGATGTAATCTACTATTATTCCCTTTAAATACTATTTTGAGCATTGTGTGATGATGTTCATGTTATGTAACTGTTGTGTACGTGAATAACTGATCCTGGCACGTACATGGTTCGCATTCGGTTTGCCTTCTAAAACCGGGTGTGACATAAGTGGTATCAAAGCCGTGCTGACTGTAGGACCGCTAACCTAGAATAGAATGGTTGTTCTAAGGACTATAGACCTCTGTCCCTTCCTTGACTTTGATATCCCTTCAAAAGTTGGTCATACCGACCAAACCTATGTTCTACTATATACTATACCTTGCTGAAAATCATGTTTTATCCTAATCCTTCATTTATTTATGGTTCATTACTTGCTGGTCATATTGATTCTTTTCTCACCCTTTTGCTTGCGATGTCTTTTGTAGATGGCTCGTCTTAGACACACTGCACGAAAGTCTGTCATCCCCTTCTTACCCTCCCGCCTTGCTGAGCGTCCGCTTTGCCGTCCTGTGGCCGGACAGTCCAGCCACTTGGAGAGACTGCACCACCGCCTGCATGAGGAGCAGGAACGTCGACGACAGGAGCAGGAGCAGCAGGGCTCTTCTTTCTCGCTCCAGCAGGAGATAGAGTCTGTGAGGAGCTGCTCCCCTGTGCTTCCCCTAGAGGCGCCCCCTGCACCACCACAGGGCGCCCCAGCCCCTGGAGTAGCTGCTGGAGAAGACCCAGACGACGGAGATGGCGACGACAGCTCGAGCCACGACACCGACTTCTCTGCTAACCATGAGCTGGAAGGATGGTTTGCTCGATCCATCACTCGCGACGCTGCTCTCGGGTGTCACTTCCACGATGCGCTCGATACCCTGCTACGTCGGGCACTTAACCGGCATACTTGGTCCATCGAGTATCGCTGTGTGGTCTCCCAGCACTGTCGCGGGGTCTACCCGGACCGCTGGGAGGCAACCTGCTTGGTGCGCCGTCCGGAGAACAGTCTCCAGGGTGCAGAGGCCTGCTCAGAGCACTATGCTATCTCTGAGCGGGACTCAGCTGAGGCAGCCATGCAAGATGCTGCACGACGTGCGCTTTCGCACTACTGCTCGGTTTTCGGTGGGGTAGCTGACGGTCTTGACCTGAAGTATTACCCCCGCCGTTCATCTGGCAGCACAGGAGGCGTGATTGTCTCACCTGTCGGTGAGGGCAATCCTAGGTTGAGCAGCACAGTCAACCTAGCCGCCGTGCTAAACACGGAGCTGGACCATGCATTGGACGAGCTGAGTAGGGCTCGTGCTGAGATCGCCCAGCTGCGGGCTGAGCGCGCGGAACGTCGTCACCTGGAGGATGGTTCCCCCGCTCCCGTCGGGACTCAGCACCTGTACCGCTCACCTCGGCGTGGACACCAGTCTTATGGCAACCCCGACTGCAAGACCAAGATAACTCTAGAACCATAGATCGTTAGAGTTGGATCTTGTAATTAATACAAAATATATATACATAGAAGCTTCAGCCTTAGCGTTAGTCTCGGTCTTAGTTAGTCTTAGTTAGACAGGGTAGTTTGGTATATCCTGTGCATTTATGTTTGTCATGATGAACTATGTTTGGTTTGGATCTTTGTAATGATTGTCACCAGAGTGTGGGTATCCCCTGCATTTTGGTTTACCTATTATGTTAATAAAGTTAGTTATATAGTTGGGAAACCCTTTATTCCACTTTCCTCTTTATCTGAGAAGCTGTGTGGTCTGTGTTGAAGATCAGTGAAGATGCTCATCTGTTCAGTGCTGTTGAAGAATCCTCTACTCTTTTCTTATGCTGCAAGATTTGCCAGATCAGTTCTGATGTGTGGTTGCATTCTGCAGATGTCAGAGAACAGGCGCAGAGGAGGAAGGCGTGATCAATAGGAGCGAGCCGCTCAACAGGAGGAGGTGCCCCAGCAGCAGCACCTGCCGCCCTCGCCCCCGATGTCGATCGAGCAGATGTTTCTGATGCAGACTCAGGCAGTTCAAGCCATCGGTCAGACTCTGGCCGCCATTCAGCAGCAGCAGCAACAGCAGCAGGCCCCACCTCAGCCTCAGCCTCAGATGCCTAGAGACAAGCGTGCTGAATTCATGAGAGGTCATCCACCAACGTTCGCTCATTCTTCTGACCCCATGGATGCTGAAGACTGGCTGCGCACTGTGGAGCGCGAGTTGCATACCGCTCAGTGCGATGACAGGGAGAAAGTCCTGTACGGTCCCCGTCTGTTGAGAGGAGCAACCCAGTCATGGTGGGAGTCTTACCTCGCCACCCATGCCCACCCTGACGCCATCACCTGGGAAGAGTTCAGAGGAAACTTTCGTCAGTACCATGTACCTGCAGGTCTGATGACAGTGAAGAAGGAGGAGTTCCTGGCTCTCAAGCAAGGGCCGTTGTCTGTCAGTGAGTATCGAGACAGGTTTCTGCAATTGTCTCGCTATGCTCCTGAAGATGTCAACACTGACGCCAAGCGACAGTACCGTTTCCTGAGAGGCTTGGTTGACCCTCTGCAGTACCAACTGATGAATCACACCTTCCCGACATTCCAGCACCTGATTGACAGAGCAATCATGACAGAGAGGAAGCGTAAGGAGATGGAGGATCGTAAGCGCAAGATCAGTGGACCCCAGCCTGGAAGCAGCAATCGTCCTCGTTTCTCAAGCAATCAACATCAGCAGTTCAGGCAGAACCAGCGTCCAACTCAGCAGCATCAGCAGTTCCAAAGGCAGTATCCTCAGCATCAGTACCAGAACCGTCAGAGCAATCAGTCAGGAGGTCAGTTTCAGAGACAGAATCAGCAGGCACCTCGCCTTCCTGCCCCAGCAGCCCAGCAGAACAGTCAGGTAGCACCAGCTCAGGTTGGAAACAGGGCATGTTTCCACTGTGGAGAGCAAGGCCACTGGGTGATGCAATGTCCGAAGAAGGCAGCCCAGCAGCAGTCAGGCCCCAGTTCCCCAGCAAAGCAGAATGTGCCTCAGCCTAGAGCAGGCAACCGCTCTCAGCCGCGTTATAATCATGGAAGACTGAACCATTTGGAGGTTGAAGCAGTTCAGGAGACCCCCGGCATGATAGTAGGTATGTTCCTAGTCGCCTCCCATATTGCAGAAGTGTTATTTGATACTGGAGCAACACATTCTTTCATTACTGCATCATGGGTAGAAGCACATAATCTTCCAATTACTACCATGTCAACCCCCATTCAAATTGACTCAGCCGGTGGTAGAATTCGAGCCGATAGCATTTGTTTGAATATAAGTGTGGAAATAAGGGGGATAGTGTTTCCCGCCAACCTTATAGTAATGGGTACTCAGGGAATAGATGTCATCCTAGGGATGAATTGGCTAGATAAGTATCAGGCAGTTATCAGTTGTGATAAGAGGACAATCAAGTTGGTGTCCCCACTAGGAGAGGAAGTGGTGACCGAGTTAGTCCCGCCTGAGCCAAAGGAAGGAAGTTGTTATCAGCTAGCTGTCGATAGCAGTGAAGCAGACCCAATTGAGAGTATCAAGGTTGTGTCTGAGTTCCCGGATGTGTTTCCAAAGGACTTACCAGGTATGCCACCAGAGCGCAAAGTTGAGTTTGCCATAGAGCTTCTTCCTGGAACCGCCCCCATCTTTAAGAGAGCTTACAGAATATCTGGACCAGAGTTGGTTGAACTTAAGAAGCAGGTTGATGAGCTGTCAGAGAAAGGTTACATCCGGCCAAGCACCTCGCCTTGGGCCGCCCCTGTCCTATTTGTGGAGAAGAAAGATGGCACCAAAAGGATGTGTATCGATTATCGAGCTTTGAATGAGGTCACGATCAAGAACAAGTATCCTTTGCCCAGAATAGAAGATCTGTTCGACCAGTTGAGAGGAGCCAGTGTGTTCTCCAAGATTGATCTGAGGTCATGAAAGGGAAATGTGCCCTTGGGCCATTTCTAAGTATTTTGGTGATTGAGTGCAAACACAAGGGCCTAAATGTGAATTTATGTACATGGATGAACAAGGTGAAAATCATGAAGTAAAGGTATGTTTCTAAGCCTTAGTACATTGGTTTTAAGTACTAATATATTTGTCTAAGTGTTAGAAACAGAAAGAAGAAGAATAGAGAAAAGGAGAAGGGACTTGGCTGTGTTTTGTTGAGATTGTTGAGACTTCACCTTAGCCACTTGGCAATAATCGTGCTAACACTTAACAAGTTTTCGTGGCTTAAGTTTGAAGTTTTTACAGGATCACCTATTCACCCCCCCCCCTCTAGGTGCTCTCAGGTCAGGTTATCATCATCTCAGGATCCGACCTTCGGACATTCCGAAGACGGCATTCATTTCCAAGTATGGTTTGTATGAGTTCACAGTGATGTCTTTTGGTTTGACCAATGCACCGGCCTTTTTCATGAACTTGATGAACAGTGTATTCATGGATTACCTTGATAAGTTTGTGGTAGTATTCATTGATGATATTCTGGTTTATTCTCAAAGCGAAGAAGAGCACGCAGAACATTTGAGGATGGTATTGCAGAGATTGCGAGAGCACCAGTTGTATGCAAAGTTGAGCAAGTGTGAGTTCTGGATCAGTGAAGTCCTGTTCTTGGGTCATATAATCAACAAAGAAATATTGGCTGTGGATCCGAAGAAAGTGGCAGACATTCTGAACTGGAAAGCGCCAACGGATGCTCGAGGAATCAAGAGTTTCATTAGAATGGCCGGATATTATCGGCGATTCATTGAAGGGTTTTCGAAGATTGCGAAACCAATGATAGCGTTGCTAGGCAACAAAGTTGAGTTCAAGTGGACCCAGAAATGCCAAGAGGCCTTTGAAGCGCTGAAAGAGAAGTTGACTACAGCGCCTGTCCTAGTCTTGCCTGATGTGCACAAGCCCTTCTCGGTGTATTGTGATGCTTGCTACACAGGTTTGGGATGTGTGTTGATGCAAGAGGGAAGAGTTGTGGCTTACTCGTCACGACAGCTGAAGGTTCATGAGAAGAACTACCCAATCCATGATCTAGAGTTGGCAGCAGTGGTTCACGCACTGAAGACATGGAGGCACTATCTGTATGGACAGAAATGTGATGTTTACACAGATCACAAGAGTCTGAAGTACATATTCACTCAGTCAGAGTTGAACATGAGGCAACGAAGATGGTTAGAGTTGATCAAAGACTATGAGTTGGAGATTCATTACCATCCAGGCAAAGCAAACGTAGTGGCAGATGCTTTAAGCAGGAAGAGTCAAGTCAATTTGATGGTCGCTCATCCGATGCCTTATGAGTTGGCCAAGGAGTTCGACAGGTTGAGTCTCGGATTTCTGAACAATTCGCGAGGAGTCACAGTCGAGTTGGAACCTACCTTGGAGCGCGAAATCAAAGAAGCGCAGAAGAATGATGAAAAGATCAGTGAGATTCGGCGACTGATTCTAGATGGCAGAGGCAAAGATTTTCGAGAAGATGCAGAAGGCGTGATATGGTTCAAAGACCGCTTGTGTGTTCCCAATGTCCAGTCCATTCGGGAATTGATTCTCAAGGAAGCTCATGAGACAGCTTATTCGATTCACCCTGGCAGTGAGAAGATGTATCAGGATCTGAAGAAGAAATTCTGGTGGTACGGAATGAAGAGAGAAATCGCAGAGCATGTGGCTATGTGCGATAGTTGTCGAAGAATTAAGGCAGAGCACCAGAGACCAGCTGGATTGTTGCAACCGTTGCAGATCCCTCAGTGGAAATGGGACGAAATCGGTATGGATTTCATAGTCGGATTGCCTCACACTCGAGCCAGCTACGATTCCATTTGGGTAGTAGTGGACCGCTTGACCAAGTTAGCCCACTTCATACCTGTCAAGACCAACTACAGCAGTGCAGTATTGGCGGAATTGTATATGTCTCGGATCGTTTGTCTTCATGGTGTGCCAAAGAAGATAGTGTCAGATAGAGGAACACAGTTCACCTCTCATTTCGGGCAGCAGTTGCATGAAGCCTTGGGCACGCATCTGAATTTCAGTTCAGCTTATCACCCGCAGACAGATGGCCAGACCGAAAGGACCAACCAAATTCTTGAAGACATGTTGAGAGCCTGTGCGTTGCAAGATCAGTCCGGATGGGACAAGCGATTGCCCTATGCAGAGTTTTCCTATAACAACAGTTACCAGGCCAGTTTGAAGATGTCACCATTTCAGGCGCTCTATGGAAGGAGTTGCAGAACTCCGTTGCAATGGGATCAACCTGGAGAGAAGCAAGTGTTTGAGCCAGACATTCTGCTTGAAGCCGAAGAGAACATCAAGATGGTCCGAGAGAATATGAAGATAGCGCAATCAAGACAGCGAAGCTATGCAGACACAAGAAGAAGAGAGCTGAGTTTCGAAGTCGGAGACTTTGTCTACCTGAAAGTGTCACCGATCAGAGGAGTCAGAAGGTTCGGAGTGAAAGGCAAGCTAGCACCCCGCTACATTGGTCCGTATCAGATTCTTGCAAGACGTGGAGAAGTGGCCTATCATCTCAGTTTGCCAGAGAATTTGTCTGCTGTACATAATGTCTTTCATGTGTCTCAGTTGAAGAAGTGCTTGCGTGTGCCAGAAGAGCAGTTGCCAGTGGAAGGTCTTGAAGTCCAGGAGGACTTGACCTACGTTGAGAAGCCAGTGCAAATCCTTGAGGTTGCAGACAGAGTCACCCGAAGGAAGACCATCAGAATGTGCAAGGTCAGATGGAATCACCACTCTGAGGAAGAAGCAACCTGGGAGCGTGAAGATGATCTGATGGCTAAGTACCCTGAGCTCTTTGCTAGCCAACCCTGAATCTCGAGGGCGAGATTCTTTTAAGGGGGATAGGTTTGTAACGCCCTGAATTTGGGGGTAGAATTTTTTCTTCTTTTCTTTCACCAAATTCAGGCGTTACCCTTTTCTTTTTCTCATTCCCTCGCTAAACCTTGATCTTTTCCAAAGTTATAACGGAGTTCGGCTTGGAATTCCCGTGTAAAGAAAAACCCTAAATTACTTTATGTTGTTTGATGCACCATGCCGAACCATGCATTCTTTCGATTGCTTAAAAATGTAAGTGCATTCATTTAGGAAGATCGGATTTCGAAAAGGAGAAGAAAACCTTTTCTTTCTTTTTCTTTTTCTTTCTCTCTCTCCTCCTCTTTCTCTCTCCCGCCCCTGGCCGGCCCAGCCCCCCCCCCCCCCGCGCGCCCCTTTGGGCCCAGCTGTCCCATGCCGCCCCCTTTTCTTTTTTTTCCCAAAACCCCTCTCTCTCCCTCCCATTTTCTCTCTAGCCGCCGCCCCCTGCCCTAGCCGCCGCCCCTGCTCGTCGCCGGTTCGGCCGCCCCCTGCAGCTCGGCCGCCCCGCCGCTCGGCCGCCCCGTCCCCGTCCCCGGTGAGCCCTCCCCCTCTCCTCCCTTCCCTCTCCCCTCCTCTCCCCCTCCCCGGCCCAACCGCCGCCCAGCTCGGCCGCCCATGGCCGCCTCGGCCGCCGCTGCCCCGGCGCGCCCTGCCCCGCCCCTGGCCGGCTCGGCCACCTCGGCCGCCCCCTACCCCGCCCCTGGCCAGCTCGGCCGCCTCGGCCGCCCCCTGCCCCGCCCCTGGCCGGCTCGGCCGCCTCGGCCGCCCCCTGCCCCGCCCCTGGCCGGCTCGGCCGCCTCGGCCGCCCCCTGCCCCGGCGCCCCCTGCCCCGCCCCTGGCCAGCTCGGCCGCCTCGGCCGCCCCCTGCCCCGCCCCTGGCCGGCTCGGCCGCCTCGGCCGCCCCCTGCCCCGCGCCGGTTCGGCCGCCCCTGCGCGCCCAGCTCGGCCGCCCCGCGCCCGCGCCCTGCCCTAGCCGCCGCCCCTGCCCCGGGCCGGTTCAACCGCCCCCTGGCCGGTTCAACCGCCCCCCCCTTTTTTATTTTATTTTATGTTCTTTTATTATTGTTATTTATTTTATTTTAGGCAAGTTAATCATTGTTCATGTTATTGAAATAGGAAACTTAATTTAGAATTTCGTTTCGCTAGTTAATTCATATAATCAATTGTTTATCCAGTTCAATGTTGATCAACTAAAAATGACTAGGTTTCCATTAGTGCATATAACTGAATTCTTTTGTTAGAACCAATTGTAACTAATCATTAGTGCATAAGCTTTAACCCCCCCCCTCGCGAGACCTTTCCCGTTTCCTTCTAACCATAATGAATGCGATATCGAATGTCATACTTGATGCATATTCACTTTAATTGTTCCCTTGTATGATGTACTATTTGTTTCCCAATTTGAATGAATGAATGTATGTATGCTTGCAATCACATAGAGAACGATCCGGTCAAAGAGCCCGAGGAACTCGCAGGAGAAGCCCCTGAGCAGCAGTCGGTTGGTGGAGGCAAGTGTCCCTTGACCTATCTCTGTCCTATTCATTCTTTAATTCACCTCCCGCTTTACACACTTATGCCTAAGGATTGACTAGCTTTTTGTAATCCATGTCCTTGTTTACCTATTTGGGTTGGATTATTGTTATTTAGCCTTATGCTATTGCTCAACTCTAATTAATGAACATGATGAGATTATCTATGATACGCTGTTTTCCCCTTTCTTATGTTGATGTTATACTTGTGGTCTTCAAGGGGGCTCGAGCGGTTTCTCGAGTGCCTCTCCGTAAGGACCTGTTCTATGGATGACCGCCCGGGAAAACAGTGCAACCATGAGGGTGGAATGGGGTGCCCTTAGCTGAATAATTAGAGGATCCGGGGTGTAGTTCACTTAGCCGTCGTGCCGTCAATGGGGCTCGGTGTATGCGGCTCGCTCTGCCAAGTTTGGGTTCGCCCCTTGGGGAGGAGTGCGGTGCATTTAGGAAACCTAACGGGTGGCTACAGTCCCGGGGAATCTTTGTAAAGGCTACATAGTGAAACCCTGCCTATTCACCTTGGTAGTGTTTAAGGGTTTGATCGGCCCGAGGCAAGAGGGAATCACGGCTTGTGGGTAAAGTGCACAACCTCTGCAGAGTGTTATGAAACTGATATATAAGCCGTGCTCGCGGTTATGAGCGGCCAAGGGAGCTCCAGTGATTAGTGGTACTTGATCAGAGACATTGTGGTACAGGTGGCTATGAGATCGATGGTTTTGGTTATGACTATGGTGCTGGTAAGTGGTATTCTTTCCGTTTGGAAAGGGTACATCGGGTTAATAACTTGGGTTAATGCTAAAACTTGGCTTTCTATTAGTAAATAATAATCTGACCAACTAAAAGCAACTGCTTGACTTATCCCCACATAAAGCTAGCCCACTACAGCCAAACAGGATACTTGCTGAGTATGTTGATGTGTACTCACCCTTGCTCTACACACCAAACCCCCCCCCCCATCCCCAGGTTGTCAGCATTGCAACCACTGCTCAGGAGAAGATGAAGCTGTGGAAGGAGACTTCCAGGAGTTCCAAGACTACGACGAGTTCTAGGTGTGGGTTAGCGGCAACCCCCAGTTGGTTGCCTGTGAAGGCCGCAGTTATCTACGTTTCTTTTCCGCACTTTGATTTATTGTAAGAACTATATGGACGTCTCAGACGTATGATGTAATCTACTATTATTCCCTTTAAATACTATTTTGAGCACTGTTTGATGATGTCCATGTTATGTAACTGCTGTGTACGTGAATAACTGATCCTGGCACGTACATGGTTCGCATTCGGTTTGCCTTCTAAAACCGGGTGTGACATAAGTGGTATCAAAGGGACACGTACGAATTTATGGTGGCATGAAGGACCTTTGTATTATCAAAAATTTGTTCTAAGGGACACAATGCAATTTATTCGAAGCAGTAAAAAGTCATTCCTAAAGGAGCGCAGTGTAAGTTTTCTGAGCCTACAGCGAAAAGTTAGCGCTGATTCCGCCGAAAGTAAAAGGCGAAGAAGCTCCTAAGGGAGGCTTACAGCGAAAAATCAACGCTGATTCCGCTGAAAGTAAAAGGTGAAGAAGCTCCTAAGGGAGGCTTACAGCGAAAAATAAACGCTGATTCCGCTGAAAGTAAAAGGCGAAGAAGCTCCTAAGGGAGGCTTACAGCGAAAAATAAACGCTGATTCCGCTGAAAGTAAAAGGCGAAGAAGCTCCTAAGGGAGGCTTACAGCGAAAAGTCAGCGCTGATATAAAAAGATTGTGTGCTTTATTGCAGGGATGTGTGTATTTTCGGCACAAATATCATTTTGTATAACATAACATCATCACATCATTTTGCATAACATAAGCATCATACAGCATATTGCATGTGGAACAAGAAGGGGATACAGTATTGATCTTCGGAGAATGTTTTGAAAAAGAGAAAATCGTGCTAAGGCACAAGATAAATTGAGAAGAAGCGTAGCTTCATTAGAGAGGCAACATAAAACTTTTTTATAGCTTCGGAGAATATTTCACGAAGCTTGGATATTCTTCATCAGAGAAGTATGGAAATTCTTGTGATATATAAAAGATTTTCTTCACGAAGCATGAAAAGAAGGGAAGGTGTTTTTTCGCCGAAGGCTCAAAAAACGGTATGTATGCAAAATTTCATGCATCGTAAAGAATTGAACTATAAATAGATTATATATTACATTCAAAGTTACAATGTATTACACATGTTACATTCCAAATATTTTTACAATAGCATCTAATCTTCCCTAAGAACTATTTCTGCAGCTTCGTTCAGTAGCTGATCGACAACCTTGTCCATGATGGCTTCGGCCATTTTTCTAATTTCATCGTCCCCCTTCGGGTGGGGGCCCGGAGATGCCTTAGCAGGTTCTGAGGGAGGAGAAGATACGGCTATATTACTATTACAAACCGCGAACAAAGTCTGGAATCAAAAATTACAACAGAATAAAAACCACTAGTTAATACCTATTTGCCCTTCGGGCTCTGCGCCTTTCTCAGCAGCCTCTGCTATCTTCCTAGCATCATGGATGCCTTTTTCGCTTCTTTGAATGATTTTTTGAGCCATTTCTTGGCCGCCATTGTCCCAAATGTTGGTGAAAAATTTTCCACCAACCAGGCTTGATTCGGCCGAGGGGTCCTTTATGTCTTCGGAAGACAAGGCGGTTTCGGTTTGTGCTAATGATTTCACGTGATTACAGCCTTTTCTTTCCAAAACAGTAGCAATCCCCCTGGCGCCTGAAAAAGCGCATATGTCTCCGCGGCTATTCAAGATTTCCTCGAAGGCCTCAGCTTTGTGACTGATCCATTCAATCGGGCCTTCTGGATTCCCCCTTGTGAAATTCTCTTCGCTAGAGAATGCGCCAACGCTGGCGAAGCTGGATTTTATCCTCTTAACACACTCTATGGATTTATCATAGTACCTTTTCTTGGAAGCACAAAGCTCTTTAACATTTATTTCTAAATGATTTGCCCATTGATCACTAAGTTCTCGTTTTGTTTCTTCTAGTATGCGTTCTTCTTTCGCTGTGGCCAGTTGTTTCTGAAGATCCTGAATTTCGCGTTTTTGGGCTTCAGCTTGAGCCTTAGAGGTAGCTTCGTCTTCCTTTATTTTATCCACTAGTGTAAGCAGAATTTTATCTTTTTCCAAAGCTTCGTTCCTCAGCTTGATAACCTCTGCTCGTAGGTTGTTGAAAGCAATATTATAGCTCTCGTCTTCAGCATTCTTTTGCGCTCTCAAAGCGTTGCTCAGTATTAAACCCTATATGAAAAAAGAATTACTATAAGAATAAAAGAATGATTCAAAAATTGTAAATTTCCAAATATACAATTCTCACACCTTCAAACTATTATATGCAAGGCTATCCGCAAGATCGTCCTTCGTCATAGCGCAGAGTCGAGCTTCAAGCTTCGGAAACCCCATGCTTCTAGCCATCTCCCGGCAGACAGATAATTCTTTGTTGTCTAGGAGGCAGTATAGGAAGTCATCTTCGTCTGTCCCATTGAACACTAGTGCCCCCTTCGGATATTTCAATTCTCTGGCATAGTGATTAGCTTCAAAAATCTCTTCTTCGGATAATTTCTTCCCCGAAGCATGTCGCACAATATAATCGTATATTTTGGAAGGTGCTTCGGGGGCAGCAGTGTCAATTCCTTCAACCAAAATTGGCTCTGACATTTTTATTTTTTCGGCTGCCTTTGCAATTTTTTGTTTCTTCGGCTTCCAAAGGTTTTACCTTGGTGGGCTCTGAAGGCCCAGCTTCATTTTCAAATTGTTGCTTCAAAGCTTCAGTAGACACTTCGGAAGTTTCAACAGTTTTCTTTGGAGTTATGCTTGAAGATTTAATTGTCTCCAAAACATCTAACACATTAACCATCCTTTTTCTTTTCGGGGTCACTGTTGGACCCTTCTGGCTTTTTCCTGTCTCAATCTTTGCTAGAGGACTTAAAACTTTAAATGTTTTTGCTTCTTCAGTCCTTGGTTCTTCCATCTTTTCTGTTCCTGGCACTTCGGCCAACTCTTCGATTTCTGGCAGCAGAGTTGTTTCTTTAGCTTCGGTGGCCGAAGAGGTCTCACCGGCGAACTCAGGCACTGTGGCCAGTTCAATATAACGTGGCCGGTGTGTGAGTACCTTTACCCTTTTCCTCTTCGGCGCCGGCTCACTAGGAGCAGCTGAAGTAGTTTCCTTCACAGAGGAAGTATTCTTTCTTTTTTGACCCCGCACTGGATAATGGTAGTCGGGGTAGACAAACCCAATTGCGTCAAATACTCGGTTAAGCCTCTTTTTCTTTCGGCCTCCGAAGGCCGCTGATAATGCAGTATCTTCGGCCTTTGAGTATACCCCAAGCAGTTCATCACTTACAGTCTCAATGCTTTTTAGCCAGTCATCATCTGGCTCAACGAATTTATCTCCGTACTTGAATGTGTATTTTAGCCTGACTAGTCCACCTTCGTCAGGTTCTTTAATGGTTTCCTTCGGCATTTCCCAGTTATCTGCAAGTGGCCATACTCTGAAGGCAATATGTTCCTGCATTAAATCCCTCGTCCCAATAAAAGAGCACACTACGCCGAAGGCTCTTTGGCATTCTTCGGCTGTTTCATCCATCACCACCTTAGGCCTCCGAAGGCCGAAGCGTTGCCAAACAGGGCGCATAATGATATCTTTAATATCTTCCCGGATTTTTAAATCATTCTTCACATAAAACCATTATGTCATCCAGTTGTCGGGCCATCTTTTCCGAAAGGTTGGCACGGGGCAACTTGACCCAGATCGGGCGCCGAAGCTGTAGCAGCCAAAATTGTTGTGATACTGCTCTTTGCCCCAAGGTTTCGTCTCGTACAATAACTCATGTATGTTGCAAAAACTTTTAGCATTTGGTTCCAAACCTTGGCTCTTCACGGCCCAGACAAAGATGCCCATCCTTATGATTGATTCGGGAGTGAGTTGGTGAAGGTAGACTTCAAACACCTTCAGTACTTCCACAACAAAACTGCTTAAGGGAAATCGTAGTCCAGCTTTCAAGAAACTTCGGAATACCATGACTTCATTTTCTTCGGGAGTAGGCACAATTTTCTCCCCAATATCCGCCCTCACAATAGACATGTCACGAAAATACCTTCCTTTCATGGTATCAAGATGACTCTGCTTAATGCTCGATTTGCCGAAGACTGTGTGACTCGGTCGCCACGGTCGATCTTCAGAGTCTTCGCCCCCACTTTCTACATCATAACTGTCACTGTCACCAGTATCTTCAGACAAACCCTCCAAAATTTCTTTAGTAATCTTCTCTGTATTAGTCTTCGACATTGATTGAAGAAAGCCCAGATGCATCTCCTCAGAAAGACTTAGCTTCGAATCACTAACAGCTTTTTTATCCTCAGACATCCTTGAAAACGCTGAGAAAGTGCTCTCGAAACCGAAGCTTAAAAATCCAAAAGGCCAAGCAAGTGTTGCTGCACGCAGGCTAATAGTTGGGTGAGTAAAAGCAGTTGGCAAGAGAGCGTGCCAAATAAACTCGGGATGAGCTCTTATTTATACACACAGAGCGTTGAAAACTGGAGGGTCCCGCTTGTCAAAGACTGTTGCTATTCTAGCAAAGAGAAGGTGTTTTTTCGGACCTTTGGCTTAAGGCCTTCGTCCATATCGCAATATGAATTTATCATTACAGCAAATTAATATTGCGAGGGGCTACTGTTGGGGGCCTTCGGCTTCCGAAGGTCCTCAAAAAACATAATTTGACATTGTTTTCCAAGTATGCGAGCAGGTATCTTCGGAATCAGGTTGCGGGTATACAAAAGCATGGTCAAAACGAAGCTTGACTGAAATGGAAGACGATCGTGACGAAGGATGAAGCGATCACGAAGCTACATGCAGAAAGGCTTCGACATGACAGCAGAAAAGGGGAACCGACTTAAAGATGAAAAGCCAAGTTAGACCTCGAAGAATTACTATAGAGTTATTGATAAAAGCAAAGGGCATTAATGTAATTTTACATGGACTGCGCCCTGTGCCTATAAATAAATGAACAGTACTCCTGTACTGTTCACACTGACTCGACATTTACATCACGCTTGTACCCTTACTTTCCTCCAAGCCGAAGGTACATTTGTAATTTGTTATCGTTTTATATAAGTAAAATAAATAGAAATAAATTAATAATAATGTTTAAAGTAATCATGTTATTTTCCGTATTTTATGCATAAATCTTTTCTGATCTTTTATTATGATTATGAAGGTATGACCTTCATAACCTTCGTCCGAAATACATTATATCCAAGGGGAAATAATGTTTCGAAGGACGAAGGGCTTTGATATTTAACATTGTATGCTGCCTTGTTCTTAATTCATAGCATTTGAGAACAAGCCCCCAACAGGTATGTTGTGAACCTTTGGCACCTGTAGAACTTATAATCTAGATCAAACTAGTTAGTCCAATTATTTGTGTTGGGCAATTCAACCACCAAAATCATTTAGGAAAAGGTGTGAGCCTATTTCCCTTTCAATATCCCCCTTTTTGGTGATTGCTGCCAACACAAACCAAAGCAAATATATAAGTGCAGAATTGAACTAGTTTGCATAAGGTAAGTGCAAAGGTTACTTAGAATTAAACCAATATACATTTCATAAGATATGCATGGATGCTTTCTTCTATTTTAACATTTTGGACCACTCTTGCACCACTTGTTTTGTTTTTTCAAACTCTTTTGGAAATTCTTTTCAAAGTCATTTTGCAAATAGTCAAAGGTATATGAATAAGATTTTGAGAAGCATTTTCAAGATTTGAAATTTTCTCCCCCTGTTTCAAATGCTTTTCCTTTGACTAAACAAAACTCTCCCTCAATGAAATTCTCCTATTAGTGTTCAAGAGGGTTTTAGATTTTAGATAATAATTTTGAAGAGGTTATACCAATTTGAAGTTCTATAAAAAATAAGATACCAATTGAAAAACCTTCTTTTAATGCAAATTTGGAAGACTACATTTTTTAAATTGGTGATGGTGCGGTCCTTTTGCTTTGGGCTAATACTTTGAAATTGGTGGTGGTGCAGTCCTTTTGCTTTGGGCTAATACTTTCTCCCCCTTTGGCATGAATCGCCAAAAACGGATACTTGTGAGTGAAATAAATATAAGCCCTTTTACTTTCTCTCCCCCTTTGGCAAACAATAGATAAGTGAAGATTATACCAAGGTGGAGAGCGGTGCGGAGTGACGGCGAAGGATGAATAATTCGATGGAGTTGAGTGGAAGCCTTGTCTTTGCCGAGGACTCCATTTCCCTTTCAATCTATGACTTGGCATGTAATACACTTGAAAACCACATTAGTTATAGTACATGAAAGAGAGATGATCAAAGGTATATAAATGAGCTATGTGTGCAAGGAATCAATCAAAGTTCCTAGAATCAAGAATGTTTAGCTCATGCCTAAGTTTGGTAAAAGTTTTCTCATCTAATGGCTTGGTAAAGATATCGGCTAATTGTTCTTTGGTGCTAACATATGCAATCTCGATATCCCCCCTTTGTTGGTGATCCCTCAAAAAGTGATACCGAATGGCTATGTGCTTAGTGCGGTTGTGCTCAATGGGATTATCGGCCATGCGGATTGCACTCTCATTATCACATAGGAGAGGGACTTTGGTTAATTTGTAACCATAATCCCTAAGGGTTTGCCTCAACCAAAGCAATTGCGCGCAACAATGGCCTGTGGCAGTATACTCGGCTTCGGCGGTAGAAAGAGCTACAGAATTTTGCTTCTTTAAAGCCCAAGACACCAGAGATCTTCCCAAGAACTGGCAAGTCCCTGGTGTGCTCTTTCTATCAATTTTACACCCTGCCCAATCAGCATCTGAATATCCAATTAAATCAAATGTGGATCCCTTGGGGTACCAAAGGCCAAACTTAGGAGTATGAACTAAATATCACAAGATTCGTTTTACGGCCCTAAGGTGAACTTCCTTAGGATCGGCTTGGAATCTTGCACACATGCATACGGAAAGCATAATATCTGGTCGAGATGCACATAAATAGAGTAAAGATCCTATCATAGACCGGTATACCTTTTGATCTACGGATTTGCCTCTCGTGTCGAGGTCGAGATGCCCATTAGTTCCCATGGGTGTCTTGATGGACTTGGCATCCTTCATCCCAAACTTGGTGATTATGTCTTGAATGTACTTCGTTTGGCTAATGAAGGTGCCCTCTTGGAGTTGCTTGACTTGAAATCCTAAGAAATACTTCAACTCCACCATCATAGACATCTCGAATTTTTGAACCATTATCCTACTAAACTCTTCACAAGTAGATTTGTTAGTAGACCCAAATATGATATCATCAACATAAATTTGGCATACAAACAAATAATTTGCTATAGTTTTAGTAAAGAGAGTAGGATCGGCTTTTCCGACTTTGAAGCCATTAGCGATAAGAAAATCTCTTAGGCATTCATACCATGCTCTTGGGGCTTGCTTGAGCCCATAAAGCGCTTTAGACAGTTTATACATATGGTTAGGGTACTCACTATCTTCAAAGCCGGGAGGTTGCTCAACATAGACCTCCTCCTTGATTGGTCCATTGAGGAAGGCACTTTTCACGTCCATTTGGTAAAGCGTAAAGCCATGGTAAGTAGCATAGGCAAGTAATATGCGAATTGACTCAAGCCTAGCTACAGGGGCATAAGTTTCACCAAAATCCAAACCTTTGACTTGTGAATATCCCTTGGCCACAAGTCGGGCTTTGTTTCTTGTCACCACACCATGCTCATCTTGCTTGTTGCGGAAGACCCACTTGGTTCCTACAACATTTTGATTAGGATGTGGAACAAGATGCCAAACCTCATTCCTCGTGAAGTTGTTGAGTTCCTCTTGCATTGCCAACACCCAATCCGAATCCCTTAATGCGTCTTCCACCCTGTATGGCTCAATAGAAGACACAAAGGAGTAATGTTCACAAAAATGAGCAACACGAGATCGAGTGGTTACCCCCTTATGAAAATCGTCGAGGATGGAGTTCATGGGGTGATCTCGTTGTATTGCTTGGTGGACTCTTGGGTGTGGCGGTCTTGAACCCTCATCATCTTCCTTGTCTTGATCATTGGCATCTCCCCCTTGATCATTGTCCTCCTCTTGAGGTGGCTCCTCTTGATCTTCATTTTCATCATCTTGAGCTTGATCCTCATCTTGGGTAGGTGGAGATGCTTGCATGGAGGAAGATGGTTGATCTTGTGCATGTCGAGGCTATTCGGATTCCTTAGGACACACATCCCTAATGGACATGTTCCTTAGCGCGACGCACGGAGCCTCTTCATCATCTAGCTCATCAAGATCAACTTGCTCTACTTGAGAGCCATTAGTCTCAGCAAACACAATGTCACAAGAAACTTCAACTAGTCCGGTGGACTTGTTAAAGAATCTATATGCCCTTGTGTTTGAGTCATAACTAAGTAAAAAACCTTCTACAGCCTTAGGAGCAAATTTAGATTTTCTACCACTTTTAACAACAATAAAGCATTTGCTACCAAAGACTCTAAAATATGAAACATTGGGCTTTTTACCGGTTAGGAGTTCATATGATGTCTTCTTGAGGATTCGATGAAGGTAGAGACGGTTGATGGCGTAGCAAGCGGTGTTGATTGCTTCCGCCCAAAACCGGTCCAAAGTCATGTACTCATCAAGCATGGTCCTCGCCATGTCAAGTAGAGTTCTATTCTTCCTCTCCACTACACCATTTTGTTGTGGTGTGTAGGGATAAGAGAACTCATGCTTGATGCCCTCATCCTCAAGGAAGCCTTCTATTTGTGAATTCTTGAACTCCATCCCATTGTCGCTTCTAATCTTTTTGATCCTTAAGCCGAACTCATTTTGAGTCCGTCTCAAGAATCCCTTTAAGGTCTCTTGGGTTTGAGATTTATCCTGCAAAAAGAACACCCAAGTGAAGCGAGAATAATCATCCACAATTACAAGACAATACTTACTCCCGCCGATGCTTATGTAAGCGATCGGGCCGAATAGATCCATGTGGAGTAGCTCAAGCGGCATGTCGGTCGTCATGATGTTCTTGTGTGGATGATGAACACCAACTTGCTTCCCTGCTTGACATGCGCTACTGAAAGTCGCCTAGAGGGGGGGTGAATAGGGTGAAACTGAAATTTACAAAGTTAATCACAACTACAAGCTGGGTTAGCGTTAGAAATATAATCGAGTCCGCGAGAGAGGGTGAAAAACAAATTGCAAGCAAATAAGAAGTGTGACACGTGGATTTGTTTTACCGAGGTTCGGTTCTCGCAAACCTACTCCCCGTTGAGGAGGCCACAAAGGCCGGGTCTTTTTCAACCCCTTCCCTCTCTCAAACGGTCCCTCGGACCGAGTGAGCTTTCTCTTCTCAAATCAACCGGGAACAAAACTTCCCCGCAAGGACCACCACACAATTGGTGTCTCTTGCCTCGGTTACAAGTGAGTATTGATCTCAAGAAAGAATGAGAAAGAAGAAAGCAATCCAAGCGTAAGAGCTCAAAAGAACACAACAAATCACTCTCACTAGTCACTAAAGGTTTTGTGGAACTGGGAGAGGATTTGATCACTTGGGTGTGTCTAGAATTGAATACTAGAGCTCTTGTAAGTAGTTGGAAGGTGAGAAACTTGGATGACTTGAATGTGGGGTGGTTGGGGGTATTTATAACCCCAACCACCAAACTAGCCGTTTGATGGAGGCTGTCTGTCGTATGGTGCACCGGACAGTGTCCGGTGCGCCAGCCACGTCACCAGGCCGTTGGGTTCCGACTGTTGGAGCTCTGACTGCTGGGCCCGCCTGGATGTCCGGTGGCACACCGGACATGTACTGTAGAGTGTCCGGTGCGCCACTTCGCGCGTGTCTGACTTCTGCGCGCTCTGGCGCGCATTTAATGCTTCTGCAGGTGACCGTTGGCGCGAAGTAGTCGTTGCTCCGCTGGCTCACCGGACAGTCCGGTGTACACCAGACATGTCCGGTGAATTATAGCGGCGCGAATTCCCGAAGCTGGCGAGTTCCAGAGTCGCTCTCCTCTGGGGCACCAGACACTGTCCGGTGAATTATAGCGGAGCGCCTCTGGATTTTCTCGAAGGTGAAGAGTTTGGCTTGGAGTTCCCTGCCGGACACTGTCAGGTGGCACACCGGATAGTCCGGTGCGCCAGACCAGGGCTGCCTTCGGTTATCCTTTGCTCTCTTTTTGTTGAACCCATTTCTTGGTCTTTTTATTGGCTAAGTGTGAACCTTTGGCACCAGTATAACTTATACACTAGAGCAAACTAGTTAGTCCAATTATTTGTGTTGGGCAATTCAACCACCAAAATCAATTAGGAACTAGGTGTAAGCCTAATTCCCTTTCAATCTCCCCCTTTTTTGTGATTGATGCCAACACAAACCAAAGCAAGTATAGAAGTGCATAATTGAACTAGTTTGCATAATGTAAGTGCAAAGGTTACTTGGAATTGAGCCAATATAAATACTTATAAGATACGCATGGATTGTTTCTTTTATTTTTAACATTTTGGACCACGCTTGCACCACTTGTTTTGTTTTTGCAAATTCTTTTGCAAATAATCAAAGGTAAATGAATAAGATTTTGCGAAGCATTTTCAAGATTTGTAATTTTCTCCCCCTGTTTCAAATGTTTTTCCTTTGACTAAACAAAACTCCCCCTAGATGAAATCCTCCTCTTAGTGTTCAAGAGGGTTTTGATATATCAATTTTGAAATACTACTTTCTCCCTCTTTTTGAACATAACAAGATACCAATTTGAAATTTCCAATTGAAAATCATTTTTTTTAAAATTAGTTTGGTGGTGCGTTTGGTGGTGCGGTCCTTTTGCTTTGGGCTAATACTTTCTCCCCCTTTGGCATGAATCGCCAAAAACGGATACTTGAGTGAGATTTAAGCCCTTAGAATTACTTTCTCCCCCTTTGGTCATAAATAAATGAGTGAAGATTATACCAAAGACGGAGTCCTTTTGCTTTGGACTCATGCTCTCTCCCCCAAAGATGGAGAGTGGCTCGGAGCGACGGCGAAGGATGAGTTACGGAGTGGAAGCCTTTGTCTTCGCCGAAGACTCCAATTCTCTTTCAATATACCTATGACTTGATTTGAAATTCACTTGAAAACACATTAGTCATAGCACATGAAAGAGATATGATCAAAGGTATATGAATGAGCTATGTGTGCAAATCAACAAAAGAAATTCCTAGAATCAAGGATATTTAGCTCATGCCTAAGTTTGTTAAAAGTTTGTTCATCAAGAGGCTTGGTAAAGATATCGGCTAATTGATCTTTAGTATTAATGTACGCAATCTCGATATCTTCCTTTTGTTGGTGATCCCTCAAAAAGTGATACCGAATGGCTATGTGTTTAGTGCGGCTATGCTCAACGGGATTATCCGCCATGCGGATTGCACTCTCATTAAGCACATAGAAGAGGAACTTTGGTTAATTTGTAACCGTAATCCCTAAGGGTTTGCCTCATCCAAAGTAGTTGCGCGCAACAATGTCCTGCGGCAATATACTCGGCCTCGGCGGTAGAAAGAGCTACAGAATTTTGCTTCTTTGAAGCCCAAGACACCAAAGATCTTCCCAAGAACTGGCAAGTCCCCGATGTGCTCTTTCTATTGATTTTACACCCCGCCCAATCGGCATCCGAATAACCAATCAAATCAAAAGTGGATCCCCTAGGATACCAAAGCCCAAACTTAGGAGTATAAACTAAATATCTCAAGATTCGTTTTACGGCCGTAAGGTGAGCTTCCTTAGGGTCGGCTTGGAATCTTGCACACATGCATACGGAAAGCATAATATCCGGTCGAGATGCACATAAATATAGTAAAGAACCTATCATCGAACGATATACCTTTTGATCGACGGATTTACCTCCCTCGTCGAGGTCGAGATGCCCATTGGTTCCCATGGGAGTCTTGATGGGTTTGGCATCTTTCATCCCAAACTTGTTTAGAATGTCTTGAGTATACTTCGTTTGGCTAATGAAGGTGCCCTCTTGGAGTTGCTTCACTTGAAATCCTAAGAAATACTTCAACTCCCCCATCATAGACATCTCGAATTTTTGTGTCATGATCCTACTAAACTCTTCACATGTAGATTCGTTAGTAGACCCAAATATAATATCATCAACATAAATTTGGCATACGAACAAATCATTTTCAAGTGTTTTGGCAAAGAGTGTAGGATCGGCCTTTCCGACTTTGAAGCCATTTGCAATAAGAAAATCTCTTAGGCATTCATACCATGCTCGTGGGGCTTGCTTAAGCCCATAAAGCGCCTTAGAGAGTTTGTATACATGGTGTAACACCCTGAATTTGAGGTATAAAATTTCTTTTCTAAATGTCTATCAAATTCGGGTGTTACCTCCTTATTCCTCTTTCTTTTCGCTCCTTTATTCATTTCTTCCCAAATAATTAGGTGTTACTTCAAATATAGGTGTCAATAAAACCCTAGAGATCTTTTGGTTGTTGCATACATGTCGAAGCATGTATTATTTCGTTTGTGGAGTGATTTCATGGAGCATTCATTCAATTAGGAGTTTAAATTTAAATAGTAGGAAGAAGAGAAAATAGGAAGAAATTAAAAAAGGGAAAAAACCCACTCTGGACGCCCTCCTTTGGCCTTAGCCGGTCCCCTCCACTCATCTCACCTCGCAGCCCAACTCTCAGCCGGCCCACCTCGCCCCCTCCCTTTCCCCTGGCTGGCCCAGCCTCAGCCGCAGCCATCCCAGCCCAGCTCCGCGCCTCCCTCCCCGCGGCCCACCCGCAGCGCAGCAGCGCGCCCAGCCCAGCAGCCGCGCCTTCCCCCCCCCCCATTGGCCCGCTCGCACGCAGTGGCCCAGCTCGCGCGCAGGGGGCGCTTGCCCACGCCCAAGCCGCCAGGCCTGCTCGCCAGCGCTCCCAGCAAGCCCAGCTCGCACGCGCAGGGGGCGCTCGCCCAGCCGCGTGCATGCAGTGCCCCCAGGCGCCGCCAGGAGCCCTGTTCATCTTCTCCAACCGCTCCCTCCGCTTTGTACGCACGCAGAACTGCTCGCCCAGCAGCCCTCTCGCTCGTCTCGCTGTCGCGCACCCACGGAGCCGCTAACCTCTAGCCGAACCGCCCCTCCCAGCCCGCGCGACAGCGCTGCCTAGCGCCCCCATCCTCGTCGGCGTCCAAGCTCGCCTTGCCGGAGTCGTTGTTCGTCACCGTGGTGAGCTCGCATCCATCCTCCTTTCTCCTTCTTCCCCGGCGTGGCTGGCGCTCGGCACGGTAGCGCGGCCTGCGCGTTGTGGCCAGCGTGGCCAGCTCGGCTCGCGGTGCGGTTGGCGCGACCCGCTCGGCCGTGGTGCTGGTAGCGCTCGGCGTGCGCCTGGCAGGGTCTTCGGCGCAGTCCGTGCGACATGCGTGGCTCCTGTCCCTGACCGCATCAGACCATCCCTGCGTGTGTGATGCCTGCCTCGTTCGCGCTCCACCGCCCATGTCACTATCGTTCATCACCGTTCGCCCATGGTAAGGCCCCTCGTCAGAACCATATGCAAAACTCCATCGCTGTCGCATGATTCACGTCGCGCGCAACATGTCTGATTTACGTGCAATTCACGGGATGCCGCACGTGTCGTCATGCGTCGTTCGCATGTTGTCCGTGCGCGTCGTCGTTCGTGTAAATCACTGTTTGCGCGCTTTAGTAAAATCATTTTCGTTATATTGTTCACATTAAATAATTGATTACTTGTTTAGTTGTGTATTATTAAAATAACAATTAAATCGAACCCAATTAATGATTTTAAGGATACGTTTGTAGTTACCTGTTAGTGTGTGTACGCCAACTTAAATGTCGTGTTTAACGCTTAGTTAGTATGAATACGACATAATTTAGCAGTATCCATGTATCGTGTTGTTTATAAGTTCACTAGAGGGTTAAATGTATTAAGTCACTTGCGGCGTAACTCGTTCGGTCACGTCCACTCTAGCGGCGTCAATTTCATATTAGGAACATTGTTTGTCGCGACACTTGTTTATTTAATTAATGAATTAACTATTTACCTGTTAGTTATTTAAAATAACTAATTTATCATTTTAACTTACGCTTTATAAATATATGATAGTGTGATTAATGACTACACAAATGTTTTAAGTTTAATACTTGTCTAGTATAGAGGCGACATCTATGTGGTAGTTCTCGTTGCGCGTCAGCGTGCTATTCGTGCGCGTAGTCGTGTTGACTCGCGCATGTCGCGCGCTGTTGTGCGCGTTGTTTCGTGCACGCGCAGCGCGTCGTCAGGGTCCCGACGACGTTCGTCTACTCCTAGACGACGTTCGTCTACTCCTAGACGACTCCCGTCTATCCCCGTCTACCCCCCTGCGCGTGCGCGCGTTCGCGCCATTCGCACGTGTCATTGTTGCCTTTCGCGTGTGCGGTCTGTGCGCGTCGTCATCGTCCGTTCGGGCTACGTCGCGCACGCGATCCGCACACATTAGTTAATCATTTCGCTTTAATCATTAATAATTAGTAATGAGATCTTGTTAATCGTTGACTGATTGTTAATTCAACTTATCAAAAATGTTCTACGTAAATAATTTATATTAATTAAAAATCAACTTAAAAATATAGTTTTGTACATCTAATTATAATCTGGTGATAATCGCATGTCGCGTGCTGTCTACGCGCTGTTCGCACGTGTGGCGCTCGCCGTCGCCGTGTTGTTCGTGCGTATAGATCAGGCGTTATTCTCGTGTTGTCACGCGTCGTTCGCGCGTGTCACGCGTGCGGTTCGCACGCGTTGTCACACGTCGTTTGCGTGCGTCGCGTGTGCCACTTACACATGTCGCTCGCCTTGCCGCGCATCGTTCGCACATATCTCGCGTGTCGGTGACGCGGGTCGCACGACGTCTTCTCGGGATAATAAATTGTTTGCGCTTATAAACACTCACGTTAATAACGTTAATTTGTCAGGTTTCATATTTTAGATAACTAACTTAAGGATTGCTCGACTAATATTTATTAGCTTAATATTCTAATCAGATTAAAGGGTGTAGTGTCTATCTTGGGCTTTTATAATAAATATTAACATGGATAATATTAATTTAACTGCTTTCTATTTATTTAACATTCGTTTAGTATAAAGGTGTCACCTGTTTAATTATTCTCATCTATCGCGGGTGCCGTTCCGCGCGCGACGGCGTGCTGATTCGTGCGCGTTCGCGCTCGTCGCGCGCACTGTTTCGTGTATCGTCAGAGTGCTATGTCGCGCGTGTCCGCGTGTCATTGGCACGAGGTCGTTCTGTTTCATGCGTCAAAAATTCATCTCTCTTAGAATCACTTGTTTTAATTAAATTATTTAATTAACAGACATTGTTAGTGTAGCAGATTAATCGAACTAACTGTTGTATAATATTTATATTTGATCATGTTTGAACTAAAAGTTATTGTTAATACTTGTTTAACATTAACGCGCTAACTTCTTAACCGTAGTTTCGAGTTCGATGTTTCTTTCCCTCGCGTGACCATAGAATCGAGCTCTATTTTATGCTACATGTTTTTATAACATTTTATCTTGTAAGGTGTAATGTTCTTATGCATTTATATATGTTTGTTTGCTTGTGCTTGTTTGTATTTGTTGCGCATCGCGAATAGACTATGATCCGTTTCCGAGCTTCGAGGGATCAAAGATCAAGCGTTGGCGACCAAGTGATCTGGCTCTTCGAGTTCTACAAGGTTGAAGACCCTGATCATCTGTTTGGTGAAGGCAAGTGTCCTCTGACCCATTATGTCCCATTTACTTTATAATACACTGTCCCGCATACTATGAACAACCTAAGGATTTACTAGCTTTCTATTTACCTTGTCCTTGATTTACCCTTTTGGGTTACTATGGTTAGCTACATGCTAGCGCTTTACTTTAATCAATGAACATGATGAGATACAATGATGATACTATGATTTTATTCTGGATATGATGATATACTTGTGGCATTTAGGGGACTCGAGCTGTTTCCCAAGTACCTCTCCGTAAGGACCTGTTCGTTGAGAGACCACCCGGGATAACAGTGCAACCATGAGGGTGAAATGGGATGCCCTTAGCTAATTAATTAGAGGAACTAGAGGTGTAGTTGCTTCACCGTCGTGCCGTCAATGGGGTCCAGGCACAGTGCTTGCTCTGCCGAGGCTGAGTGCCGAGGTTCTTTCGTTTTGCTTTTGTTAGTCACCCTCCTGCGGGGAGAGGTACTGTGTTTATCAAACTGGAGAAACCTAACGGGCGGCTATGACCTCTAGGGAATCTTTGTAAAGGCTACGTAGTGATACCCTGCCGGACCACCTAGGAAGTGATCAATGGGGAGTCATGATCCCCGGGCAAAACGGGAATCACGGCTCATGGGTAAAGTGTGCGACCTCTGCAGAGGGTAATGAAACTGATATATCAGTCGTGCTCACAGTTATGAGCGGCCTTGGGATCCTCTTTGATTAGAGATACAGATGGTTCGAGATACAATGGTTCTACTAATGTTTTTGGTTCGATGATGATCATGATGTTTCCTCGATGAGGAAATGGCTCACGGGTTGGTTATTACTAAAACTTGGCTTCCACTAATAATAAATACTTGACCAACTAAAAGCAACTGCTTTGACCTTAACCCCACATAAAGCTAGTCCACCTCAGCCAAACGGGACATTTGCTGAGTACGTTGATGTGTACTCACCCTTGCTTTCACAAAACACCAGGTTGCCTTTGGTGCAATCTATGCTCAGGTAAAGAAGAAGGCGTCGAGGCGGATCTCCAGGAGTTCCTCGGCGAGTTCGAGGATTAGGCTAGCGACCTCCCCCAGTCAGCTGCCTGTGGTGGGTTTAATTACGTTGGCTACGTTTCTACTCTGTGTACTTTGATTATATTATGTAAATGACTCTAGTATGTAATATTATTACTTACTCTTTATTGTAATTTGAAGCATTGTGCAATGATGAGTCATTTATGTAATCGCTGTGTACGTGAATTTTTGATCCTGGCACGTACATGGTTCGCATTCGGTTTACCTTCTAAAACCGGGTGTGACACATGGTTAGGGTACTCACTATCTTCAAAGCCGGGAGGTTGCTCAACATAGACCTCTTCCTTGATTGGTCCATTGAGTAAGGCACTCTTCACGTCCATTTGGTAAAGCTTAAAGCCATGGTAAGTAGCATAGGCTAATAATATACGAATTGACTCAAGCCTAGCTACGGGTGCATAGGTTTCACCGAAATCCAAACCTTCGACTTGGGAGTATCCCTTTGCCACAAGTCGTGCTTTGTTCCTTGTCACCACACCATGCTCGTCTTGCTTGTTGCGGAACACCCATTTGGTTCCTACAACATTTTGATTAGGACGTGGAACCAAATGCCATACCTCGTTCCTAGTGAAGTTGTTGATCTCCTCATGCATCGCCACCACCCAATCCGAATCTTGTAGTGCTTCCTCTACCCTATGTGGCTCAATAGAGGAAACAAAAGAGTAATGCTCACAAAAATGTGCAACACGAGATCTAGTAGTTACCCCCTTATGAATGTCACCGAGGATGGTGTCGACGGGGTGATCTTGTTGAATTGCTTGGTGGACTCTTGGGTGTGGCGGCCTTGGTTCTTCATCCTCCTTGTCTTGATCATTTGCATCTCCCCCTTGATCATTGCCGTCATCTTGAGGTGGCTCATTTGCTTGATCTTCTACTTCATCAACTTGAGCTTCATCCTCATTTTGAGTCGGTGGAGATGCTTGCGTGGAGGAGGATGGTTGATCTTGTGCATTTGGAGGCTCTTCGGATTCCTTAGGACACACATCCCCAATGGACATGTTACTTAGTGCGATGCACGGAGCCTCTTCATCACCTATCTCATCAAGATCAACTTGCTCTACTTGAGAGCCATTAGTCTCATCAAACACAACGTCACAAGAAACTTCAACTTGTCCAGAGGACTTGTTAAATCCTGTCTTTCTCAAAATGAACATTTGTTAATCCTAAAATGTGTTCTCCCTTTAGAAGCTTATGAAGATTCTTCATCCCAACATGGGCTAGTCGGCGGTGCCATAGCCAACCCATGTTAGTCTTAGCAATTAAGCAAGTGTCGAGTTCAGCTCTATCAAAATCTACCAAGTATAGCTGACTCTCTAACACTCCCTTAAATGCTATTGAATCATCACTTCTTCTAAAGACAGTGACACCTACATCAGTAAAAAGACAGTTGTAGCCCATTTGACATAATTGAGAAACGGAAAGCAAATTGTAATATAAAGAATCTACAAGAAAAACATTGGAAATGGAATGGTCAGGTGATATAGCAATTTTACCCAATCCTTTGACCAAACCTTGGTTTCCATCCCCGAATGTGATAGCTCGTTGGGGATCTTGGTTTTTCTCGTAGGAGGAGAACATTTTCTTCTCCCCTGTCATATGGTTTGTGCACCCGCTGTCGATGATCCAACTTGAGCCCCCGGATGCATAAACCTACAAAACAAGTTCAGTTCTTGACTTTAGGTACCCAAATGGTTTTGGGTCCTTTGGCATTAGACACAAGAACATTGGGTACCCAAACACAAGTCTTTGACCCCTTGTGCTTGCCCCCAACATACTTGGCAACTACCTTGCCGGATTTGTTAGTTAAAACATATGATGCATCAAAAGTTTTAAATGAAATGTCATGATCATTTGATACACTAGGAGTTTTCTTCTTCGGCAACTTAGCACGGGTTGGTTGCCTAGAACTCCTTATACATAAATGCATGATTATGGCCAGAGTGAGACTTCCTAGAGTGAATTCTCCTAATTTTGCTCTCAGGATAGCTGGCAGGGTACAAAATGTAACCCTCGTTATCCTGAGGCATGGGAGCCTTGCCCTTAACAAAATTCGGGCGTTACCCTTTCCTTTTTCCTTTTCTTCTCGCTAAGCCTTGATCATTTCCAAAGTTATAGCGAGATTTGGCTTGAGATCTCGTGTAAAGCAAAACCCTAGAAATACTTTATTTTGGTTTGCTGCACCATGCCGAACCATGCATTTATTTTGATTGGTTGGAATTGTGAAAGCCTTCATCTAGAAAATAGGTTTTAGAAAAAAAAGGAAAAACCTTTTCTTTTCTCCCTCCCCCCTTCCTCCCCTTTTCGGCCCAGCCCGCCCCCTCCCCTCGCGCGTGGCCCAGCTGGCCAGCGCGGCCCAGCCGGCCTCCCCCCTCTCCCCTTCCCGCTGTGGGCCCCGCTACGGCCCAGCCGACCTCCCGGCCTAGCCGGCCTTGCGGCCCATCCGCCCCAGTCGCCCCCCCCGCTCCCCACGCTGTGCCCAGCGCGCGGACGATTGGGAAACCGCCGCCGCCTCCCCCGCGGGCCCCACCCATCAGTCCCTCCCCTCCCCAAACCCCTCTCTCTCTCCTCCCCTGCTCGCCCCGCTCCCCTGCCCGACCCGCCCGCTCCCCTGCTCGGCTCGCCTCCGGCCTCCCTCCCCCGCGCGGTAAGCCCCTCCCCCTCCTCTCTCCCCTCCCTCCCCCTTCCCCGCGCTCGTCGGCCCCATCCCCGGCCTTGGCGCAGTGGCCCCAACGTGGCCCCGTCCCCGGCCATGGTGCGACGGCCCCGGCGCGGCCCCATCTCCGGCCTTAGCGCGGCGGCCCCGCCCCTGCTCGGCGCGCTCCCTCGCCCCGCCCGACGCGCCTCCCCCTCGTGCGCGCCTATGCGGCTTGCCTAGCCATGGCGTGGCGCGGCTCCGGCTCGCCGATGCGAGGCCGTGGTGCCCCCTCCCCCGGCGTCCCCGCGTAGCCCCCTGCTCGCCCTCGTCGCGCGGCTTTGCGCCCGCGCGGTTCGGCCCCGGTGGCCCTCCCCGTGGCGGCCATGGCGCCCCCGGCCCGGTGCCCCTCGACGGTGCCCCCGGTGCACTCCCCTTTCCCCCGCCTGGCCATGGCGGCCCGCCATGGCGACTAGGCCTCGCCCGGCGCGGCACCCTCCCCGCGTGCCCGCTCAGCCCCAGCGCGCCCCCCGGCGTGCGCCCCTAGCCCGGCCGTGGTGCGGCCCCATCGTCGGCCATGGCGGCTCGGCCCCGCCCGCCTGGAGCGGCCTCGCCCCGGCGCCCCGCCTTGCCCCGGCCATGGCGCGGCCTTGGTGCGGCCGTGGCCCGGCCATGTGTGGCAGAACCACCCGAATTATTCTAGCTTAAGTGCCTACGTCACGCCTCAGGGGCCGCAACACACTTAAATCGGAATAACCCGTCAGTCCTTCAGATCTAGTCTGATAGAGCCACTTAACCAGGATCAAATTCCACAATCTCACTCGAAGGTGAGTCACAGAAGAAACACAATAATACAGGAAACCTCAAATTAAGTGCTGAATTATTACATAGATCGGAGTTTTTGAGTAGCAAATAAGAGTTCACAAAATAAAATGCAGCGGATAATCGATGTCGTCGGTATCGAGGAAATGGGCAAGGCCTAGCCCACTACTCCTCGTGCTCCTCTCCTGCCGGAGCAACATCCCACTCGACCGTCCAACCCGGTGGCAGGGTGGTAGGCCAAGTCACACCATCAACCATTTCCTGAATAGTACCTGCAAAAATTATGCCACAAGCAAGGCTGAGTATACTAATACTCAGCTAGACTTAACCAGTGTGAGGAGTCTACTCCTCTACCTCTAGACTATGCAGTTGTTTGGCTGAGGGGTTTGGTTTGCCAAAAGCACTAGCTGTCTCTAAAATCATTTTTTAGCTTTTCAAGTTCTATCATCATTAACTTAGCTAGATTTGCTCCTTCTAAGCATACATGGTGACAAGCATTTAGTTCAATCAACAAATTATCTCATGTAACCTCATTTCACTTCTTACTCGATGCAGTACAAGGGGTCAAGCATTCTCATTAGCTGCGAGAAGCAGACGATTCGAATCGAGTTTTAACCTTGCAAGGTAAACCTAAACACACGGCATGTTAGGGTACTCCGACCCTACACATGACAACCGTCCCCATCGATTCCCCATTCGCGTCCAGGCCTCACCGCCTTGGCATACAATGCTCCACTGACCCCGGCTGCCGCCGTGCAGTGACCGCACTTGTACGCACCATAGCTAGCATGGGAGACCCAATCTCAGGTCGCATGAGCGATAAAGTCTGCGCTCGGCTTCACTCAGGTACTAGGTTTACCGGTTACCATTTTTCCCGGCATGTGCTTAGTACGTTCAAAAGCTTTACTCAGGTATCCACACATTAATCCTTAATTCCCTTTTCCCGTCTCATGGACAAGGCATCCTCCCTGGATCCAAGTCCATAGACTAACATATATCCCGTTATCAAGATGAATACAATCAATTCCTGACCTCGCGCGAGTGCTAGAAAAATCACTCGACTTCTACCGAAATCCTGATTAGCAAGCAGCTACTCGACCTAGCATACTAGTATTCATCTCAAAAAGGAATCCTAAGTTCATGCAACTAGAGGTTTCAAGCAACTCCTACACTTAAGTGCACATTGCAATCCTACAAGCATTAAGTGTAGTAAAGTAGCATATAATAATACGGTTATGCATATAAACCGGGGCTTGCCTTCAATTGCTGGGGCTGCGGGGAGATCCTCAACAGCAGCCTCGGAAGCTTGCTCCTGGTCCTCCTCTTGGACAGATCCTTGCTCGGGGATGAGCACGTACTCTCCGTCGGCAAGATTACAATCTAATGAATGCAATGCGTAAGATACATGCATGATATGATATGTGCTTTAGAAATTACAACTTTTGACGGTGTATGATCTACTTGAGTTAGACAAGGTTAACTTTACTTATGTAAGACCCTTGGGTGGTATACTTGGTAAATTGGGTCAAACTTTATCTAAGGTAAGTGGTAGGTTTATTTTTGGGGTTCCACTGAATTCTTTTTAAGCCTTAGTGAGAATTGATAAGTACTCAAGTTAGACTTATTGGGGTGAGGTTTATTTCTTCTTTCCTTTTCTTTTTATTCTCTTTAATGTTTTGGAGTAGGTTTGAACTACAAGTTGCTTTAATAAAATTCCAAAACTTCTGCAAAAATTACAGTGGCCTTGTACTGGTGTATATTTATCTGTCTCAAAATTTGGTGATCAGAAAGTGAATAGTTTTCTTTGGACAAAATTATCAAATTTTAGGGCAGAAGGGGTGCTTTGAACTACAACTATTATTTAACAGTGGGTAATTCTCTAAATTTATTTTTGCTGGCTTTTAGGTGCTATAACATGACTTGATACAAATTTCTAGCCATTAATACCTTTTAGCTATTTTACTATGGTTTTCTCAAGTTTCTAGCCAAATAGGTGCTTTCTACTACCA
Source organism: Zea mays (assembly GCF_902167145.1). Lineage (NCBI taxonomy): Eukaryota > Viridiplantae > Streptophyta > Magnoliopsida > Poales > Poaceae > Zea > Zea mays. Next base: position 66,665,738 of record NC_050103.1, on the reverse strand, counting down.
CTATATTTGAAAAATATCAAACAACAGAGTTCTTATTTTTCTTACTTTTTGTTTTGCGCAAGAGCAATCATTCTGAAGTTTGGCATCTTTTTGCTTAAGGGAAGGGGTGGTATGCATTATTTGGATTAAGTGGCCTTTCTCATAAATCATTAGCAATAGGTATGAGTTTGCTCCTTTTTCATGGGTTTGCATTTTTCTCTGGTGGTTTATCTCATTATGGACTTAGCAAATTTTTGGTTGCCCATTATCACATCATTAGGGGTTGTTCATGATTTATTTGGAAAATGCCTCATTATCATTTTATATTTATTTTCCTTACTTAAATTGTTGGGCTGAGGTGTTCATTATTTTTGCAGTGGGGCTCTGGTGGTTTGTAAGTCCACTGGATTTTTATTATCCATTTTGGGTATAGTTTTGTAATTCTAATAATTGATTTTTAGTTCAAATAATGCTAAATAAAACATTTTAATTTAAAACTGATCTGGACTAATGGTCTCTTTATTTTTCCTAGGTTCTCTGTTACTTAAGCAAACTAGGAAAAATAATTCTAATCACTGTTCATTAATTTCTAATGCCTTTCTGATTTTTCCTAAGTTTTGGGCAAAATAGCTTTAAATGAATATCTACATCATATTCTTCAATGCTGGGGTTCCTACTATTTTTAAACAGTGTCTAAATGAGGTTTGAATACCTACAAATTTTCTTAGGTTCAGTACAGAAGAAAAACTAATTTTCCTTATTTAAACAAGGTTTGGTCAGTTTCTGTTTTTAATTTTAAACTCTAAAATTCAGAACAGAAAGCATAGGGTTTATCATTTTTAAATGATAGTTCATAATATTTAGGATCTAGCAAAATTAGTTTGACAACTTTTGATTAAGAATTCATCAAGTTATGGATTTTCTAAGTTCTCTGGTTATTTAAAAAGATTAACAGAATTGATTAAATGGAAAACTACTTTGCAATGGGGTCCCTGGCGGGTGTTTTAAGTTTTCTTCGCGGATCAGTCCCTGGGCTACTATTCAAATGAGTAACTGACGTTACAGAAAACCCCTCGAGTTCTTCTAATCCTAACCCGAGGTCCTTCTCCTAACTTAAACAGTAACCACAGCGGAAAAAAGGGCGGAGGGGCTTACCGGCGACGAGATTGCTCCGGTGAAGTGGTCGAGGACGTAGGGGAGGTCTTGGGGATCACAACGGTGTGCGGGTCGCCATCGGGGATGGTCGGAGTTGGCCGGTCCACGTGCGCAGGCGGGGATGTTCGTCGGCGGCGAGGAGTCCGGCCTGCTCACGGCGAGATAGTTCAATTGAACGGGTCAGAGAGCTTCACGGGTTGCCAGAGAAGATGTGGGTTCAAGGAATTGGACGAAGACTCACTGGTTAGCTCTGTCCACGCGTGGCGGTGGAAGACCGAAGTCCGGTGAAGTCGATCTCGGGCTTCCGGTGAAGTCCTGCCGGGTCCGAGGGCTTGAAAAGCTTCACGGGCCACTGGCGGAGCTAGCCGAATCACTGGCTCGACTTGGGGGTGGCTGGAGTGGGCTGGCCACGGTGGCCGAAGCTCTGGCGGCAATGGCGGGCGGAAAATGAGCTCGCCGGAGCTAAGGAGGGGTGGCTGGCCGGTGCTGGTGAGCGCGGGGTGAAGTGAGGCGCGCTCGGGGAGGCTTTATAGGCGCGGGCGAGCACGGCCGAGGGCGGGGCTCTGACAAGCGCTCGGGGCGTGCGCGGCGAACGCCAGTGCGCGCTATAGCGCTTGGCACAGCGTCGAGCACGAGGCAGCGCAGAGAGAGGTCAAGTTCAAGCGCGGATTGGGCCCAAATCTTTGAGATTATGGCCATGATCCCGTTGAGAGATCTCTTCCTCTCAGGTCCCTTTGTCGTTTGTGTGTGGAGGCTAGCAAGTTTCGCTGACTGGATTAAGAGATAGAGAGGGGAGAAATCCTGTTTGTCTCACTGCCACACATAGGGAGAAGATCTCTGGTTTGACGTGTCCGAGGCATGCGTCCCAATGCCATCTCCTAGCACATGACAGAGGGGTTAGTTAGGCACATTTTTGTTAATGGGGCCATTAGGATTCAAGTTAGGGATCAAGGTGAACATCCTTGGTCTTTGGCTCAAGGTCTGAATTTCAGAATTCTGAAATTCAGAATTCCCATTAAGTCCCCACATGAGAAGCTTGATTTGGGGTTTTATTTGAGTTGTTTTGGCCAAGCTTTCTCAACCTTTCTTGTTGCTTAATGAATATACTTCAATGTTTATAATTGGCTCAAGCCATGATTTTAAATTTTTCATACCCTTTTCCTTATTTTCTTGAATTTTGCTCATGGGGCTCACTTAGGGTTTTTATTAGGGTTGCAACATTATTACCTTTTTGAAAGACCCATTTGTTTTGATCATGATACTTTTAAGTATATGCTTGGTGGATTCTTCATTCTTAAGTCAATTTGATGCTCGTGCTTAATTTGGTTCACATACAATGATGGTTCTTGGTTTGGCATTTTGAGAGAAACCCTAGGTGACACTAGGGTGTCACAGCCTTCCCCCCTTAAAGGAATCTCGTCCCGAGATTCGGGCCAGAGTCCTCCCAGGGTGAAGCGAAGGGTGAGACTTAAAGGAAATGGGTGATTATTGTTATTATTAGGGTAAAACTGCTCTTCGAATGTCATTCTCTTTGCAACTTCAGAAGGAAGCCCTTTTTAAGTTTTACTTCATAGTTACTTCATTCTGAATTAAGATCATATTTTTGAAAATTAGTTTCGAAGGGCAGGGGGAGGGGTTGGGTGTGATTACGTACCAGCTTCCTTAGGTAGGCAATCGGGGAAGTTGGATCTCAAGAATTCCTCGGTTTCCCAAGTAGCTTCTTCCTCTGAGTGATTACTCCACTGGACCTTGTACATCTTGATCGATTTAGCCCGAGTTGATCTTTCCTTGCAATCCAGAATCTTGGAGGGGTACTCTTGGTACGATAGATCTGGCTCTATCTCCAATTCTGGCTCTGGTATGATCTCAGTCGGCAATCGAACACACTTCTTCAGCTGAGATACATGGAATACACTATGAATGGCAGACATCTTTGAAGGTAACTTCAGCTTATATGCCACGGGTCCACATGCTTCTATGATCTCATAAGGTCCAATGTAATGAGGGGCTAGCTTGCCTTTGATCCCAAACCTCTGCACTCCCTTGGTAGGTGATACCTTGAGGTATACAAAACTTCCCACCTCGAACTAGAGAGGTTTCCTTCTCCTATCATGGTAACTCTTCTACCTGGCCTAAGCAGCTTCTAGATTCTTCCTGATTAGTTTGACCTTCCTTTCGGCTTCAGTCACTAAGTCAGGTCCAAAAACTTCTCTTTCTCCACGTTGAGACCAATTGAGTGGTGTCCTACACCTTCTTCCATAGAGAGCTTCAAAAGGTGCCATCCTTAGGCTGGATTGATAACTATTATTATAAGCAAACTCTGCCAAGGAGAGGTGCTTATCCCAGTTCTTGCCACAATCGATTGCACAAGCTCTCAGCATATCCTCCAGAATTTGGTTTACCCTTTCCGTCTGACCATCAGTCTGTGGGTGGTAAGCTGAACTCCTGATTAGCTTGGTTCCCAAAGACTCTTGCAATTGTTCCCAAAATATGGCAACAAATTGGGCTCCTCGGTCAGAAACAATGGTCCGAGGTAATCCGTGCAAACACACGATCCGGTCAATATACAATTCTGCATACTTCTGAGCCTTATCAATGGTGTGCATAGGAAGAAAATGTGCCACTTTCGTCAGTCGGTCCACAATAACCCAAATCGAATCTTGATGACGAGAGGTGTTGGGCAGACCCACAATGAAATCCATGCTGATGTCATCCCACTTCCACGAAGGTATGGACAGGGGTTGCAAAGCTCCAGCTGATTTCAGGTGGCTTGCCTTTATCCTCTGACAGGTGTCACATTCTGATACGTACTGGGCTATCTCCCTCTTCATTCTGGTCCACCAATACAAAGGCTTCAGGTCATGGTACATCTTGGTGCTTCCCGGATGCATAGAGAATTTGGAGAGATGAGCCTCGTCCAAAATTTTCCTCTTGAGGTCCTGGTCTTTAGGAATCACCAATCTGCTTTTGAACCATAACACACCCTTTTCATCTTGGCGGAAACAATTATACTTCTCAACCTTCTGATGGAGATTCTTCTTGATAATTTGCACTCCCTTGTCACTGAGCTGGGCCATGATAACCTGGTCTTGCAAAGCTGGCTCAACAGAAATGTGAGACAAAGAACCAGAAGGAATCACTTCAATTTGCATCTTGCTCAACTCATCACACAAGGTGTTAATGCGAGAATCCATCAGAATGCAATTGCATTGCAACTTCCGACTCAAGGCATCTTCTACCACATTAGCTTTTCCTGGGTGATAATGTACCTCCAGGTCATAATCCTTGATCAGCTCTAGCCATCTTCTCTGCCTCATGTTGAGATCAGCCTGAGTAAAGATGTACTTAAGGCTCTTATGATCAGTGAAGATGTTGCAGTGGGTTCCCATTAGATAGTGCCTCCACATTTTTAATGCATGAACCACTGCTGCCAACTCGAGGTCATGAGTGGGATAGTTTTGCTCATGAGGCCTGAGTGCTCTTGAGGCATAAGCAATGACTCGGTTGTCTTGCATCAAGACACAACCTAGCCCGGTGCCAGAGGCATCGCAATATACATCAAAAGGCTTGTTGTTGTCGGGTTGCGCCAATACTGGTGTTGTGGTCAGATGCTGCCTTAATGCATGGAAGGCATCTTCGCACTTCTGACTCCAAACAAATTTGGCTTCTTTCTTCAGCAACTCAGTTATAGGCTTCGCAATTCGAGAGAAGTCCGGAATAAATCTTAGGTAATAACCAGCTAATCCCAGAAAACTCTGAATCTGACGGACAGTTGTTGGTGGCTTCCAGTTCATCACCTCTTGCACTTTATCAGGATCAACAGCTATTCTAGCCTGAGAGATAGTATGACCCAAGAATTTGATTTCCTTTAGCCAAAAATCACACTTGGATAACTTGGCATAAAGGTGGTGCTCTCGCAGACATTGAAGCACTACATGCAAATGCCCGACATGTTCTTCTTCGTTCTTTGAGTACACCAAAGTATCATCGATGAAAACCACTACGAACTTGTCCAATTCAGGCATGAAAACAGAATTCATCAGATACATAAAATATGCTGGTGCATTTGTCAGCCCGAATGACATCACCAAAAATTCATATAGCCCATATCTGGTTGAGAATGCCGTCTTCGGAATATCACTCGCTCGTATCTTGATCTGATGGTAGCCAGAGCGAAGGTCTATCTTGGAAAACACCTTGGCCCCGACCAACTGGTCAAAAAGAACATCAATACGAGGCAAAGGATACTTGTTCTTGATAGTTACCGCATTAAGAGGACGGTAATCTATACACGGTCTCAAGCTTTCATCCTTCTTCTTCATAAACAGTGCTGGACATCCCCAAGGCGAAGTACTTGGGCGAATAAATCCCTTATCCAGCAACTCTTGCAATTGCTTTTTCAATTCTACCAACTCAGCGGGTGGCATTCGGTAGGGCCTCTTGGAAATTGGTGTCGTTCCCGGTTGCAACTCGATGGCGAATTCAATATCCCGGTCTGGTGGCATCCCTGGCAATTCATCAGGAAAGACATCTGCATACTCACAGACCACAGGGATTTTCTTCAGAGGTAACTCCGTCATAGAGAAAGCACATGACTGAGTAGAACCTTGACTAGGCAGAATTAAGGTGAAGTTCCCGCAGAACGGAGAATTAACTTTCACGGTACGGCTGGCTACATCAAGCACAACTTGGTGCAAGGTCATCCAATTTGCTCCTAGAATAATGTCCACATTTTCCAAACCCAACACAAGAAGAGTGGTTTTGACAATGTGGCTTCCTAGTTGAATAGGCACACTTTGGTTTAATTGATTAGTTGCAATTTTACCCCCAGGTGTGACTATCATAAATGACCCTTTTGAGTGAGAGAATGGCATTTCACATTTAGCACTGAACTTTTGGCTAATGAAACTATGAGATGCACCAGAATCAAACAAAATTAAAGCAGGTTGGTTATAAAATGAAAAGATACCGGTCATGATAGGAGCTCCTTCAGGTACTTTCTCCAGAGTAGTGAAGTTGAGCTTCCCTTGCCTGACTTGCACCTTCTGCTTTCTTCCCTTGTCTTGATTTGGTGCTGGCATCTGCCTCTGCTAGTTCCTAGGACAATTCTTGGCATAGTGGCCCACGTTGCCACAAGCGAAACACTTGTTCCCATTGCCCTGGCGGAACTGCTGCTGCGGAGGCTGATTATTCCTTGGGGCGGGAGCTGGAAAGCGGTTGGGTGCCGGCTGCTGCTGCTGAGGTGGCCTGATCACCCATATGCCTGCCTGCTGCTGAAAACCCCTGCTCTGATTGTGAGAAACAACCCGGAACCTCTGAGCCTGAGCGGATGGTGCTGCCATTGGTGCCTTTCTCTTCTTCTCTGCCCGGTGAGCTACAATGCAATCCTCCTGGGAGATGGCCATGTTGACCAACTCATTGAAGCTATCAGCCCGGACAGTGTTGAGTCGTTCCCGCAGCTTGGTGTTGAGACCCCTGCGGAAGCGATCTCTCTTCTTTTCATTAGAATCAGCATGGTACCCTGCATACTGGCATAAGTCGTTGAAGGCTTGCGCATACTGCAGTACCGTGCAGGTTCCTTGATTAAGGGCCAGAAATTCATTCAACTTCCGATCAAGAATGCCAGCTGGGATGTGATGTCCTCTGAAGGCAGTCTTGAATTCCTCCCAAGATACTTCACGATCAGCGGGGAGCATGGAACGGAAGTGGTCCCACCATGTCCGAGTAGGGCCGCGAAGCTGCTGTGCGGCGAAGCGAGCCTTGGCCTCATCAGGGCAGTCTCCCGTGAGGAGGGGAAACTTGGACTCAACGACGCGAAGCCATACGTCGGCATCCAACGGATCCTCTGCCTTGGTGAACAAGGGTGGCTGCGTGCTCAGAAACTCCTAGTAAGTTGCCATTGCCAGAGGTCGCTGATGCTGGCCTCCACCATGCTGCTGAGGGTGGGGCTGGCGCTGCAAGAGCTGTCGCAGAATCTCATTCTGCTGGGCCATCAGCTCCTGCACTGTGGGAGCTGTAGGAGGTGGCGGGAGAACCTGCTCGTTATGCCCGCGATGCTGCCTAGCTGCCATATAAAAACAGAGATTGTTGCCATTGTTATCCCAACTCACAGTTTCGAACGACAAGATATCATCTCATATGGAAGGAAAAATGCCATAATCATAATATTAGGTTCGAAATGAAGATAACATGGTGACAAATATCCCACAGATTTCAAAGGTTCACAGGGTTACATCAATCAGGGGAAAGTACCCATAAGCCTAGTCCAAAATCTGATATTAACTAAGCTCGCATAGGTTTCTATCCGCCTAAAAGTGTCGAAGTGACTGCTTAACCCTGAGCTTGGCGGTTTGAGCGGTGTTAGCAAGGAGTGCCATAGCATCGCTCTGAAGGGCCTGAAGGCGGTACAGCGCACTCATGCACTGAACAGTGACCCTCCCAACCAAGTCAGGATACATCGCCCACACATCCTTCACATGGCTCACGCGGTTACACCACATGGGATCATCCTTCTTCTCAGCAGGGAAAAGTCCCAAGGGGTGCATCACCATCTCCAGGGGATGGTAGCCACAGAAAGTCGTCAGAGTCTTCATGGCTGCTGCTTCAACGGTGTCGTCCGTCCTGAGTCCAATTGTCTCAGAATCAAGAGAACGCCAACCCGGCTGAAGGGGATGAGCCTCCAAAGTCAGCCAGACCCGACAACGAGGTACCCGATGCTCCTCATACAACTGCACCGTGTACAAAGGGGGCGTAGGGTAACCGGCGGAGTTAAGCACTTCCCACAAGATGGAAGGAAAGCCATCGCGAGAAAGGAAGTCGGAACTGAAACGAGTGTCTCCTCCACTGGCGGGGGTGGGTGAATTCATCTGCGGAAGGGAACCAAAGGTAAAGATTATGGTGGAAGGAAAAAGAAAAAGAGAGCCCTGATGGTTCTAAAGAAAGTGGGTTAGCTCAAGTTTTTAATTCCTCTTTGTGTTTATAATGCATGCATGCTGGATGTAACGTTGCCTCTCAAAAAAAATAGGGTGCTTTTTAGGGCATCCTTAGAAATATAATTACTGGCCCACGGGGCCTAATCAATTAGCCACCTATTTCTCCCTCTATGCCTAAGGCCTTTCGTCCTAGGTCTAGCGGTCTAGTCCTGACGATCCGTAGCAGTTTCTAGGCAAGTTTTAGATTTTGAAAATTGGTATTCATGGTTTATTGTCCTTCTCTGTGGTGGAATTTGCTCCGATACCAGTTGTGGCAGAACCACCCGAATTATTCTAGCTTAAGTGCCTACGTCACGCCTCAGGGGCCGCAACACACTTAAATCAGAATAACCCGTCAGTCCTTCAGATCTAGTCTGATAGAGCCACTTAACTAGGATCAAATTCCCCAATCTCACTCGAAGGTGAGTCACAGAAGAAAGACAATAAAACAGGAAACCTCAAATTAAGTGCTGAATTATTACATAGATCGGAGTTTTTGAGTAGCAAATAAGAGTTCACAAAATAAAATGCAGCGGATAATCGATGTCGTCGGTATCGAGGAAATGGGCAAGGCCTAGCCCACTACTCGTGCTCCTCTCCTACCGGAGCAACATCCCACTCGACCGTCCAACCCGGTGGCAGGGTGGTAGGCCAAGTCACACCATCAACCATTTCCTGAATAGTACCTGCAAAAATTATGCCACAAGCAAGGCTGAGTATACTAATACTCAGCTAGACTTAACAAGTGTGAGGAGTCTACTCCTCTACCTCTAGACTATGCAGCTGTTTGGCTGAGGGGTTTGGTTTGCCAAAAGCACTAGCTGTCTCTAAAATCAATTTTTAGCTTTTCGAGTTCTATCATCATTAACTTAGCTAGATTTGCTCCTTCTAAGCATACGTGGTGACAAGCATTTAGTTCAATCAACAAATTATCTCATGTAACCTCATTTCACTTCTTACTCGATGCAGTACAAGGGGTCAAGCAGTCTCATTAGCTGCGAGAAGCAGACGATTCGAATCGAGTTTTAACCTTGCAAGGTAAACCTAAACACACGGCATGTCAGGGTACTCCGACCCTACACATGACAACCGTCCCCATCGATTCCCCGTTCGCGTCCAGGCCTCACCGCCTTGGCATACAATGCTCCACTGACCCAGGCTGCCGCCGTGCAGTGACCGCACTTGTACCCACCATAGCTAGCATGGGAGACCCAGTCTCAGGTCGCATGAGGGATAAAGTCTGCGCCCGGCTTCACTCAGGTACTAGGTTTACCGGTTACCATTTTTCTCGGCATGTGCTTAGTACGTTCAAAAGCTTGACTCAGGTATCCACACATTAATCCTTAATTCCTTTTTCCTGTCTCATGGACAAGGCATCCTCCCTGGATCCAAGTCCATAGACTAACATATATTCCGTTATCAAGATGAATACAATCAAATCCTGACCTCGCGCGAGTGCTAGAAAAATCACTCGACTTCTACCGAAATCCTGATTAGCAAGCAGCTACTCGACCTAGCATACTAGTATTCATCTCAAAAAGGAATCCTAAGTTCATGCAACTAGAGGTTTCAAGCAACTCCTACACTTAAGTGCACATTGCAATCCTACAAGCATTAAGTGTAGTAAAGTAGCATATAATAATACGGTTATGCATATAAACCGGGGCTTGCCTTCAATTGCTGGGGCTGCGGGGAGATCCTCAACAGCAGCCTCGGAAGCTTGCTCCTGGTCCTCCTCTTGGACAGATCCTTGCTCGGGGATGAGCACGTACTCTCCGTCGGCAAGATTACAATCTAATGAATGCAATGCGTAAGATACATGCATGATATGATATGTGCTTTAGAAATTACAACTTTTGACGGTGTATGATCTACTTGAGTTAGACAAGGTTAACTTTACTTATGTAAGACCCTTGGGTGGTATACTTGGTAAATTGGGTCAAACTTTATCTAAGGTAAGTGGTAGGTTTATTTTTGGGGTTCCACTGAATTCTTTTTAAGCCTTAGTGAGAATTGATAAGTACTCAAGTTAGACTTATTGGGGTGAGGTTTATTTCTTCTTTCCTTTTCTTTTTATTCTCTTTAATGTTTTGGAGTAGGTTTGAACTACAAGTTGCTTTAATAAAATTCCAAAACTTCTGCAAAAATTACAGTGGCCTTGTACTGGTGTATATTTATCTGTCTCAAAATTTGGTGATCAGAAAGTGAATAGTTTTCTTTGGACAAAATTATCAAATTTTAGGGCAGAAGGGGTGCTTTGAACTACAACTATTATTTAACAGTGGGTAATTCTCTAAATTTATTTTTGCTGGCTTTTAGGTGCTATAACATGACTTGATACAAATTTCTAGCCATTAATACCTTTTAGCTATTTTACTATGGTTTTCTCAAGTTTCTAGCCAAATAGGTGCTTTCTACTACCACTATATTTGAAAAATATCAAACAACAGAGTTCTTATTTTTCTTACTTTTTGTTTTGCGCAAGAGCAATCATTCTGAAGTTTGGCATCTTTTTGCTTAAGGGAAGGGGTGGTATGCATTATTTGGATTAAGTGGCCTTTCTCATAAATCATTAGCAATAGGTATGAGTTTGCTCCTTTTTCATGGGTTTGCATTTTTCTCTGGTGGTTTATCTCATTATGGACTTAGCAAATTTTTGGTTGCCCATTATCACATCATTAGGGGTTGTTCATGATTTATTTGGAAAATGCCTCATTATCATTTTATATTTATTTTCCTTACTTAAATTGTTGGGCTGAGGTGTTCATTATTTTTGCAGTGGGGCTCTGGTGGTTTGTAAGTCCACTGGATTTTTATTATCCATTTTGGGTATAGTTTTGTAATTCTAATAATTGATTTTTAGTTCAAATAATGCTAAATAAAACATTTTAATTTAAAACTGATCTGGACTAATGGTCTCTTTATTTTTCCTAGGTTCTCTGTTACTTAAGCAAACTAGGAAAAATAATTCTAATCACTGTTCATTAATTTCTAATGCCTTTCTGATTTTTCCTAAGTTTTGGGCAAAATAGCTTTAAATGAATATCTACATCATATTCTTCAATGCTGGGGTTCCTACTATTTTTAAACAGTGTCTAAATGAGGTTTGAATACCTACAAATTTTCTTAGGTTCAGTACAGAAGAAAAACTAATTTTCCTTATTTAAACAAGGTTTGGTCAGTTTCTGTTTTTAATTTTAAACTCTAAAATTTAGAACAGAAAGCATAGGGTTTATCATTTTTAAATGATAGTTCATAATATTTAGGATCTAGCAAAATTAGTTTGACAACTTTTGATTAAGAATTCATCAAGTTATGGATTTTCTAAGTTCTCTGGTTATTTAAAAAGATTAACAGAATTGATTAAATGGAAAACTACTTTGCACTGGGGTCCCTGGCGGGTGTTTTAAGTTTTCTTTGCGGATCAGTCCCTGGGCTACTATTCAAATGAGTCACTGACGTTACAGAAAACCCCTCGGGTTCTTCTAATCCTAACCCGAGGTCCTTCTCCTAACTTAAACAGTAACCGCGGCGGAAGAAAGGGCGGAGGGGCTTACCGGCGGCGAGATTGCTCTGGTGAAGTGGTCGAGGACGTAGGGGAGGTCTTGGGGATCACAACGGTGTGCGGGTCGCCGTCGGGGATGGTCGGAGTTGGCCGGTCCACGTGCGCAGGCGGGGATGTTCATCGGCGGCGAGGAGCCCGGCCTGCTCACGGCGAGATAGTTCAATTGAATGGGTCAGAGAGCTTCACGGGTTGCCAGAGAAGATGTGGGTGCAAGGAATTGGACGAAGACTCACTGGTTAGCTCTATCCACGCGCGGCGGCGGAAGACCGAAGTCCGGTGAAGTCGATCTCGGGCTTCCGGTGAAGTCCTGCCGGGTCTGAGGGCTTGAAAAGCTTCACGGGCCACTGGCGGAGCTAGCCGAAGCACTGGCTCGACTTTGGGGTGGCTGGAGTGGGCTGGCCACGGTGGCCGAAGCTCTGGCGGCAATGGCGGGCGGAAAATGAGCTCGCCGGAGCTAAGGAGGGGTGGCTGGCCGGTGCTGGTGAGCGCGGGGTGAAGTGAGGCGCGCCCGGGGAGGCTTTATAGGCGCGGGCGAGCACGACCGAGGGCAGGGCTCTGACAAGCGCTCGGGGCGTGCGTGGCGAACGCCAGTGCGCGCTCTGGCGCCTGGCACAGCGTCGAGCACGAGGCAGCGCAGAGAGAGGTCAAGTTCAAGCGCGGATTGGGCCCAAATCATTGAGATTATGGTCATGATCCCGTTGAGAGATCTCTTCCTCTCAGGTCCCTTTGTCATTTGTGTGTGGAGGCTAGCAAGTTTCGCTGACTGGATTAAGAGATAGAGAGGGGAGAAATCCTGTTTGTCTCACTGCCACACACAGGGAGAAGATCTCTGGTTTGACGTGTCCAAGGCACGCGTCCCAATGCCATCTCCTGGCACATGACAGAGGGGTTAGTTAGGCACATTTTTGTTAATGGGGCCATTAGGATTCGAGTTAGGGATCAAGGTGAACATCCTTGGTCTTTGGCTCAAGGTCTGAATTTCAGAATTCTGAAATTCAGAATTCCCATTAAGTCCCCACATGAGAAGCTTGATTTGGGGTTTTATTTGAGTTGTTTTGGCCAAGCTTTCTCAACCTTTCTTGTTGCTTAATGAATATACTTTAATTTTTATAATTGGCTCAAGCCATGATTTTAAATTTTTCATACCCTTTTCCTTATTTTCTTGAATTTTGCTCATGGGGCTCACTTAGGGTTTTTATTAGGGTTGCAACATTATTACCTTTTTGAAAGACCCATTTGTTTTGATCATGATACTTTTAAGTATATGCTTGGTGGATTCTTCATTCTTAAGTCAATTTGATGTTCATGCTTAATTTGGTTCACATACAATGATGGTTCTTGGTTTGGCATTTTGAGAGAAACCCTAGGTGACACTGGGGTGTCACACCATGGCGCGGCCCCAGCAGCCCGCCCGCCTTGGCGTGCCCCGCCCCTGCCCGGCGCGGCCGCGACGTTCCGGCCCGGCGCGGCCTTGAGCTCGGCCCGGCGTGCCTATGGCGCGCGGCCTTGAGCTCGGCCTATGCCTATGGTCCCGTTGTCACCCGCGGTGCGCAACACAGCGCGTGCGCAGCTCGGCCCCGGCGTATGCGCGACCCGTTCGCGACGCGTCAGCGCGGTCGTGCGCGTGCGTGCCCGCGTGGTACACGGTGCTTTGGCACGGCTCGCCGTGCCTTTGGCGCGCTTGTCTACCCCCCAGGACGTGCCCGTCTACCCCCCCCCCCCCCATGTATTCCATGCGTAGTGATCGCGTTACTTAATTAACAAATGGAAACTCAATTTGGAAATTGGTTACGTTAGTTAATTCAGGTAGTTAATCATCTACCTTATTTAATGTTGATCAACTGAAAATGGTTATGATTCTATTAGTGCATGTGACTAATCCTTATTATTGGAACTAAGTGGAACTAGAGCACGTAATGACTAGTTATGCGTCTACCCGTAATACGCCTCGAGTATAGCTTTAACCCCTGCGAGACCTTCTTTCTTCTCTTTCTAGCCATGGAAAGTGCAATATCGTATGTCATACTCTACGCATATTTAATCTATTTGTTCTCTTGTATGATGTACTGTTTGTTTCCTAATTCGAATGGATGGATGTATGTATGCTTGCGCTCGCATAGAGAACGATCCGGTTGAGGAGCCCGAAGAACTCGCAGGAGAAGCCCCTGAGCAGCAGTCGGTTTGTGGAGGCAAGTGTCCCTTGACCTATCTTTGTCCTATACATTCTTTAATTCACCTCCCGCATTTCACGGTTATACCTAAGGATTGACTAGCTTTTGTTATCCATGTCCTTGTTTACCTATTTGGGTTGGATTATTATTGTTTAGCTTTATGCTATTGCTCAACTCTAATCAATGAACATGATGAGATTTATCAATGATACGCTATTTTCCCTTCTTTATTATGATGTTATACTTGTGGCATTCAAGGGGCTCAAGCGGTTTCTCGAGTGCCTCTCCGTAAGGACCTGTTTGTTGGATGACTGCCCAGGAAAATAGTGCAACCATGAGGGTGGAATAGGATGCCCTTAGCTGAATAATTAGAGGAACTGGGGTGTAGTTCGCTTAGCCGTCGTGCCGTTAATGGGGCTCGGTGTATGCGGCTCGCTCTGCCAAGCTTGGGTTCGCCCCCTTGGGGAGGAGTGCGGTGCATTTAGGAAACCTAACGGGCGGCTACAACCCCGGGGAATCTTTGTAAAGGCTACGTAGTGAAGCCCTACTAGGTCACCTTGGTAGTGATCAATGGAGAGTCATGATCTCCGGGCAGAAAGGGAATCACGGCTTGTGGGTAAAGTGCACAACCTCTGCAGAGTGTTAGAAAACTGATATATCAGCCGTGCTCGCGGTTATGAGCGGCCAAGGGAGCTCCAGTGATTAGTGGTACTTGATCAGAGATGTTCGGTTTGCAGGTGGCAATGAGATTGATGGTTCTTGGTTTTGACTCTGGTAATGGTAAGTGGTACTCTTTCCGTTTGGAAAGGAGTATGTTTGGGTTAATAACGTGGGTTAATTCTAAAACTTGGCTTCCTCTACTAGTAATAATAATCTGACCAACTAAAAGCAATTGCTTGACTTACCCCCACATAAAGCTAGTCCACTACAGCCAAACAGGATACTTGCTGATTATGTTGATGTGTACTCACCCTTGCTCTACACACCAACCCCCCCATCCCCAGGTTGTCAGCATTGCAACCACTGCTCAGGAGAAGATGAAGCCGTGGAAGGAGACTTCCAAGAGTTCCAAGACTACAACGAGTTCTAGGCGTGGGTTAGCGACAACCCCAGTCAGCTGCCTGTGAAGGCCGCGTTTATCTACGTTTCTTTTCCGCACTTTGATTTTTTATAAAGACTATGTGGATGTCTCAGACATATGATGTAATTGATTATTATTTCCCTTTTTAATACTTTTTGAGCACTGTGTGATGATGTCCATGTTATGTAACTACTGTGTACGTGAATTGCTGATCCTAGCACGTACATGGTTCGCATTCGGTTTGCCTTCTAAAACCGGGTGTGACATAAGTGGTATCAAAGCCGTGCTGACTGTAGGACTGCTAACCTAGAGTAGAATGGTCGTTCTAAGGTTTATAGACCTCTGTCCTTGCCTTGACTTTGGTATCCCTTCAAAAGTTGGTCATATCGACCAAACCTATGTTCTACTATATATTATACCTTGCTGAAAAATGGTGTTTCATTCTAAACCTTCATTTATTTATGGTTCATTACTTGCTGGTCATATTAGTTCTGTTCTCACTCTTATGTTTGCGGTGTCTTTTGTAGATGGCTCGCCTTAGACACACTGCACGGAAGTCTGTCATCCCCTTCTTACCCTCCCGTCTCGCGGAGCGTCTGCTTCGCCGTCCCGTGACCGGTCAGTCTAGCCACTTGGAGAGGTTGCATCACCGCCTGCATGAGGAGCAGCAGAGCTCTTCTTTCTCGCTCCAGCAGGAAATAGAGTCTGTGAGGAGCTGCTCCCCCGTGCTTCCCCTGGAGGAGCCCCCTGCACCACCACTGGGCACCCCAGCCCCTGGAGTAGCTGCTGGAGGAGACCCGAACGACGGAGGTGGCAACAACAGCTTGAGCCACGACACTGACTTTTCTGCTGACCAGGAGCCGGAAGGATGGGTTGCTCGACCCATCACTCGCGACGCTGCTCGCGGGTGTCACTTCCACGATGCGCTCGACACCCTGCTACGTCGAGCACTTGACCGGCGTACTTGGTCCATCGAGTATCGCTGTGTGGTCTACCAGCTTAGTCGCGGGGTCTACCCGGATCGCTGGGAGGTGACCTACTTGGTGCGCCGTCCGGAGAACAGTCTCTGGGGTGCTGAGGTCTGCTCAGAGCACTATTCCATCTCTGAGTGGGACTCAGCTGAGGCGGCCATGCAAGATGCCACACGGCGTGCGCTTTCGCACTACTGCTCAGTTCTCGGCGGGGTAGTCGACGGTCTCAACCTAAAGTATTACCCCTACCATCCATCTGGCAGCACAGGAGGCGTGATTGTTTCACCTGTCGGTGAGGACAATCCTAGGTTGAGCAGCACAGTCAACCTAGCCGTCGTGCTAAACACGGAGCTGGACCATGCGCTAGACGAGCTGAGTAGGGCTTGTGCTGAGATCGCCCAGCTGCGGGCTGAGCGCGCGGAATGTCATCACCTGGATGATGGTTCCCCCGCTCCTATCGGGACTCAGCACCCGTACCGCTCACCTCGGCGTGGACACCAGTCTTATGGCAATCCCGACTGTAAGACCAAGATATACTTGGAACCATAGATTGTCAGTGTTGAGTCTTGTAATAAATGCTTAATATAGAAGTTTTAGTCTTAGTCTCAGTCTTAGCGTTAGTCTCGCTCTTAGTCAGTCTTAGTTAGACAGGGTAGTTTGCTTATCCTGTGCATTTATGTTTGTCATGATGAACTATGCTTGAGTTGGATCTTTGTAATGACTGTCACCAGAGTGTGGGTATCTCCTGCATTTTGGTTTACCTGTTATGTTAATGGAGTTAGTTATCTAGTTGGGAAGCCTTTTACTCCACTTTCCTCTTTATCTGAGAAGCTGTGTTGGTCTGTGTTGGAGATTAGTGAAGATGCTCATCTGTTCAGTGTTGTGGAGAATTCTATACTCTTTTCTTATGCTGCAAGATTTGCAAGATCAGTTCTGATGTGTGGTTGCATTCTGCAGATGTCAGAAAACAGACGCAGAGGAGGAAGGCATGCTCAGCAGGAGCAGGTAGCTCAGCAGGATGAGGTACCCCAGCAACAGCAAATGCCGCCCCCGCCCTCGATATCCATCGAGCAGATGTTCCTGATGCAGACCCAGGTAGTTCAAGCCATTGGTCAGACTCTGGCCGCCATTCAGCAGCAGCAGCAACAGCCACCACCTCAGCCTCAGATGCCTCAGATGCCCAGAGACAAGCGTGCTGAATTCATGAGAGGTCATCCCCCAACGTTTGCTCATTCTTCTGACCCCATGGATGCTGAAGACTGGTTGCACACCGTGGAGCGAGAATTGCATACCGCTCAGTGCGATGACAGGGAGAAAGTCCTGTATGGTCCCCGTCTGTTGAGAGGAGCAACTCAGTCTTGGTGGGAGTCTTATCTCGCCACCCATGCCAACCCCGACACCATCACCTGGGAAGAATTCAGAGGTAGCTTTCGTCAGTACCATGTCCCTGCAGGTCTGATGACCATGAAGAAGGAGGAGTTCCTGGCCCTTAAGCAAGGGTCATTGTCTGTCAGTGAGTACCGGGACAGGTTTCTGCAGTTGTCTCGCTATGCTCCTGAAGATGTCAACACCGACGCCAAGAGACAGTATCGTTTCCTAAGAGGCTTGGTCGACCCTCTCCAGTATCAGTTGATGAATCATACCTTCCCGACATTCCAGCACCTGATTGACAGAGCAATCATGAGAGAGAGGAAGCGCAAGGAGATGGAGGATCGCAAGCGCAAGATCGGTGGACCCCAGCCTGGAAGCAGCAATCGTCCTCGTTTCTCAGGCAATCAACCTCAGCAGTTCAGGTAGAACCAGCGTCCGCCTCAGCAGCAGCAGTTCCAAAGGCAGTATCCTCAGCACCAATATCAGAATCGCTAGAACAATCAGTCAGGAGGAGGTCAGTTCCAGAGGCAGAATCAGCAAGCACCTCGTCTTCCTGCCCCAGCAAACCAGCAGAACAATCAAGCAGCACCAGCTCAGGTTGGAAACAGAGCATGTTTCCACTATGGAGAGCAAGGCCATTGGGTGATGCAATGTTCGAAGAAGGCAGCCCAGCAGCAGTCAGGCCCCAATGCCCCAGCAAAGCAGAATGCGCCTCAGCCAGGAGCAGACAACCGCTCTCAGCCACATTATAACCATGGGAGACTGAACCACTTGGAGGCTGAAGCAGTTCAGGAGACCCCCGACATGATAGTAGGTATGTTTCCAGTCGACTCCCATATTGCAGAAGTGTTATTTGATACTGGAGCAACGCATTCATTCATTACTGCATCATGGGTAGAAGCACATAATCTTCCAATTACTACCATGTCAACCCCCATTCAAATTGACTCAGCAGGTGGTAGAATTCGAGCTGATAGCATTTGCTTGAATGTAAGTGTGGAAATAAGGGGGATAGCGTTTCTCGCTAACCTCATAATAATGGGTACTCAGGGAATAGATGTCATCCTAGGGATGAATTGGCTAGATAAGTATCAGGCAGTTATCAGTTGTGATAAGAGGACAGTTAAGTTGGTGTCCCCACTAGGAGAGGAAGTGGTGACAGAGTTAGTCCCGCCTGAGCCGAAGAAAGGAAGTTGTTATCAGATGGTTGTCGATAGCAGTGAAGCAGACCCAATTGCGAGTATTAAGGTTGTGTCCGAGTTCCCAGATGTGTTTCCAAAGGACTTGCCAGGTATGCCACCAGAGCGGAAAGTTGAATTTGCCATAGAGCTTCTTCCTGGCACCGCCCCCATCTTTAAGAGAGCTTACAGAGTATCTGGACCAGAGTTGGTTGAGCTTAAGAAGCAGATTGATGAGTTGTCAGAGAAAGGTTGCATCCGGCCAAGCACCTCGCCTTGGGCCGCCCCTGTCCTATTCGTGGAGAAGAAAGATGGCACCAAAAGGATGTGTATCGATTATCGAGCTCTGAATGAGCTCACCATCAAGAACAAGTACCCCTTGCCCAGAATAGAAGATCTGTTCGACCAGTTGAGAAGAGCTAGTGTGTTCTCAAAGATATATCTGAGGTCAGGTTATCATCAACTCAGGATCCGACCCTTAGACATTCTGAAAACGGCATTCATTACCAAGTATGGGTTGTATGAGTTCACCGTGATGTCTTTCGGTCTAACCAATGCACCGGCCTTCTTCATGAACATGATGAACAGTGTATTCATGGATTATCTTGACAAGTTTGTGGTGGTATTCATTGATGACATTCTGATATACTCTCAAAGCAAAGAAGAGCATGCAGATCATTTGAGGATGGTATTGCAGAGATTGCGAGAGCACCAGTTGTATGCAAAGTTAAGCAAGTGCGAGTTCTGGATCAAGGAAGTCCTATTCTTGGGTCACATAATCAACAAGGAAGGATTGGCTGTGGATCCAAAGAAAGTGGCAGACATTCTGAACTGGAAAGCGCCAACAGACGCTCGAGGAATCAAGAGCTTCATTGGAATGGCCGGATATTATCGGTGATTCATCGAAGGGTTCTCGAAGATTGTGAAACCAATGACAGCGTTGCTAGGCAACAAGGTTGAGTTCAAGTGGACCCAGAAATGTCAAGAGGCCTTTGAAGCGCTAAACGAGAAGTTGACTACAGCGCCTATCTTAGTCTTGCCTGATGTGCACAAGCCCTTCTCGGTGTATTGCGATGCTTGTTACATAGGTTTTGGGATGTGTGTTGATGCAAGAGGGAAGAGTTGTGGCTTACTCGTCCCGACAGCTGAAGGTTCATGAGAAGAATTACCCAATCCATGACCTAGAGTTGGCAGCAGTGGTTCACGCACTGAAGACATGGAGGCACTATCTGTATGGATAGAAATGTGATGTCTACACAGACCACAAGAGTCTGAAGTACATATTCACTCAGTCAGAGCTGAATATGAGGCAACGAAGATGGTTAGAGTTGATCAAAGACTATGAGTTGGAGATTCATTACCATCCAGGCAAAGCGAACGTAGTAGCAGATGCTTTGAGCAGGAAGAGTCAAGTCAATCTGATGGTCGCTCGTCCGATGCCTTATGAGTTGGCCAAAGAGTTTGACAGGTTGAGTCTTGGATTTCTAAACAACACGCGAGGAGTCACAATTGAGTTGGAACCTACCCTAGAGCGGGAAATCAAACAAGCGCAGAAGAATGATGAGAAGATCAACGAAATCCGACGACTGATTCTAGATGGCAGAGGTAAAGATTTTCGAGAAGATGCAGAAGGTGTGATATGGTTCAAAGACCGGTTGTGTGTCCCC
The DNA here is from genome assembly GCF_902167145.1 of Zea mays. Taxonomy (NCBI): domain Eukaryota; kingdom Viridiplantae; phylum Streptophyta; class Magnoliopsida; order Poales; family Poaceae; genus Zea; species Zea mays. The sequence continues at coordinate 66,645,629 of NC_050103.1, read as the reverse complement.
AATGTCCAGTCTATTCGAGAATTGATCCTCAAGGAAGCTCATGAGACAGCTTATTCGATTCATCCTGGTAGTGAGAAGATGTATCAGGATCTGAAGAAGAAATTCTGGTGGTACAGAATGAAGAGAGAAATCGCAGAGCATGTGGCTATGTGTGATAGTTGTCGACGGATCAAGGCAGAGCACCAGAGACCGACTGGATTGTTGCAACCGTTGCAAATTCCTCAGTGGAAATGGGATGAAATCGGTATGGACTTCATAGTCGGATTGCCTCGCACTCGAGCCGGCTACGATTCCATTTGGGTAGTGGTGGACCGCTTAACCAAGTCAGCCCACTTCATACCTGTCAAGACCAACTACAGCAGTGCAGTATTGGCAGCATTGTACATGTCTCAGATCGTTTGTCTTCATGGTGTGCCAAAGAAGATAGTGTCAGATAGAGGAACGCAGTTCACCTCTCATTTTTGGCAGCAGTTGCATGAAGCCTTGGGCACACATCTGAATTTCAGTTCCGCCTATCATCCGCAGACAGATGGTTAGACCGAAAGGACGAATCAAATCCTTGAAGACATGTTGAGAGCCTGTGCGTTGCAGGATCAGTCGGGATGGGACAAGAGATTGCCTTATGCAGAGTTCTCCTATAACAACAGTTACTAGGCCAGCTTGAAGATGTCACCATTTCAGGCGCTTTATGGAAGGAGTTGTAGAACTCCATTGCAATGGGATCAGCCTGGAGAAAAGCAAGTGTTCGGGCCAGACATTCTGCTTGAAGCTGAAGAGAACATCAAGATGGTCCGAGAAAATTTGAAGATAGCGCAATCAAGGCAGCGAAGCTATGCAGACACAAGAAGAAGAGATCTGAGTTTCGAAGTCGGTGATTTCGTCTATCTGAAAGTGTCATCGATCAGAGGAGTCAGAAGATTCGGGGTCAAAGGCAAGCTAGCACCCCGCTACATTGGTCCGTACTAGATTCTCGCAAGGCATGGAGAAGTGGCTTATCAGCTCAGTTTGCCAGAAGGTTTGTCCGCAGTGCATGATGTCTTCCATGTGTCTCAGTTGAAGAAATGTCTGCGTGTGCCATAAGAGCAATTGCCAGTTGAAGGTCTGGAGGTCCAGGAGGACTTGACCTACATTGAGAAGCAACGCAAATCCTTGAGTCTGCAGACAGAGTCACCCGAAGGAAGACCATCAGAATGTGCAAAGTCAGATGGAATCATCACTCTGAGGAAGAAGCAACCTGGGAGCGTGAAGATGATCTGATGGCTAAATACCCTGAGCTCTTTGCTAGCCAACCCTGAATCTCGAGGGTGAGATTCTTTTAAGGGGGATAGGTTTGTAACGCCCCGAATTTTGGAGTCGAATTTTTTTTTCTTTTCTTCACTCACCAAATTCGAGCGTTACCCTTTCCTTTTTCCTTTTCTTCTCGCTAAGCCTTGATCATTTCCAAAGTTATAGCGAGATTTGGCTTGAGATCTCATGTAAAGCAAAACCCTAGAAATACTTTATTTTGGTTTGGTGCACCATGCTGAACCATGCATTTATTTTGATTGGTTGGAATTGTGAAAGCCTTCATCTAGAAAATAGGTTTTAGAAAAAAGGAAAACCTTTTCTTTTCTCCCTCCCCCCTTCCTCCCCTTTTCGGCCCAGCCCGCCCCCTCCCCTCGCGCGCGGCGCAGCTGGCCAGCGCGGTCCAGCCGGCCTTCCCCCCCTCTCCCCTTCCCGCTGTGGGCCCCGCGGCGGCCCAGCCGGCCTCCCGGCCCAGCTGGCCTTGCAGCCCAGCCCCCCGCGCTCCCCACGCCGCGCCTAGCGCGCGGACGGTTGGGAAACCACCGCCGCCTCCCCCGCGGGCCCCACCCGTCAGGCCCTCCCCCTCCCCAAACCCCTCTCTCTCTCCTCCCCTGCCCGACCCGCCCGCTCCCCTGCTCGGCTCGTCGCCGAACCGCCCGCCGCCGGACTCCCTCCCCCGCGTGGTAAGCCCCTCCCCCCTCCTCTCTCCTCTCCCCTCCCTCCCCCTTCCTCGCGCTCGCTGGCCCTATCCCCGCCCTTGGCGCGGCGGCCCCGGCGCGGCCCCGCCCCTGCTCTGCGCGCTCCCCCGCCCCGCCCGACGTGCCTCCCCCTCGCGCGCGCCCGTGCGGCTTGCCCAGCCATGGCGCGACGCGGCTCCAGCTCGCCGGCGCGCGGCCGTGGCGCCCCCTCCCCCGGCGTCCCCGCACAGCCCCCTGCCAGCCCTCGGCGCGCGGCTTCGCGTCCACGCGGTCCGGCCCCAGTGGCCCTCGCTGTGGTGCGGCTCGTTGTCGGCCATGGCGTCTCGGCCACGCCCGCCTGGTGCGGCCTCGCCCCGGCGCCCTGCCTTGCCCCGGCCATGGCGCGGCCCCAGCACCCCGCCCGCCTTGGCGTGCCCGCCCCTGCCCGGCGCGGCCGCGACGTGCCGGCCCGGCGCAGCCTTGAGCTTGGCCCGGCGTGCCTATGGCGCGCGGCCTTGAGCTCGGCCAGCACGCGGCCCCACGCGGTCGGCCTCGGCATGGCCCCGTTGTCGCCCGCGGCGCGCAACGCAGCACGTGCGCAGCTCGGCCCTGGCATATGCGCGACCCGTTCACGACGCGTCAGCGCGGCCATGCGCGTGCGTGCCCGCGTGGTGCACGATGCTTTGGAACGGCTCGCCGTGCCTTTGGCGCGCTTGTCTACCCCCCAGGACGTGCTCGTCTACCCCCCCGTGTATTCCATGCGTAGTGATCGCGTTACTTAATTAATAAATGGAAACTCAATTTGGAAATTGGTTACGTTAGTTAATTCAGGTAGTTAATCATCTACCTTATTTAATGTTGATCAACTGAAAATGGTTATGATTCTATTAGTGCATGTGACTAATCCTTATTATTGGAACTAAGTGGAACTAGAGCACGTAATGACTAGTTATGCGTCTACCCGTAATACGCCTCGAGTATAGCTTTAACCCCTGCGAGACCTTCTTTCTTCTCTTTCTAGCCATGGCAAGTGCAATATCGTATGTCATACTCTATGCATATTTAATCTATTTGTTCTCTTGTATGATATACTGTTTGTTACCTAATTCAAATGGATGGATGTATGTATGCTTGCGCTCGCATAGTGAATGATCCGGTTGAGGAGCCTGAAGAACTCGCAGGAGAAGCCCCTGAGCAGTAGTCGGTTGGTGGAGGCAAGTGTCCCTTGACCTATCTTTGTCCTATACATTCTTTAATTCACCTCCCGCATTTCACAGTTATACCTAAGGATTGACTAGCTTTTGTTATCCATGTCATTGTTTACCTATTTGGGTTGGATTATTATTGTTTAGCTTTTTGCTATTGCTCAACTCTAATCAATGAACATGATGAGATTTATTAATGATACGATGTTTTCCCTTCTTTATTATGATGTTATACTTGTGGCATTCAAGGGGGCTCGAGCGGTTTCTCGAGTGCCTCTACGTAAGGACCGATTTGTTGGATGACCGCCCGGGAAAACAGTGCAACCATGAGGGTGGAATGGGATGCCCTTAGCTGAATAATTAGAGGAACTGGGGTATAGTTCGCTTAGCCGTCGTGCCATTAATGGGGCTTGGTGTATGCGGCTCGCTCTGCCAAGCTTGGGTTCGCCCCCTTGGGGAGGAGTGCGGTGCATTTAGGAAACCTAACGGGCGGCTACAGCCCCGGGGAATCTTTGTAAAGGCTACGTAGTGAAGCCCTGCTGGGTCACCTTGGTAGTGATCAATGGAGAGTAATGATCTCCGGGCAGAAAGGGAATCAAGGCTTGTGGATAAAGTGCACAACCTCTGCAGAGTGTTAGAAAACTGATATATCAGCCGTGCTCGCGGTTATGAGCGGCCAAGGGAGCTCCAGTGATTAGTGGTACTTGATCAGAGATGTTCGGTTTACAAGTGGCAATGAGATTGATGGTTCTTGGTTTTGACTCTGGTAATGGTAAGTGGTACTCTTTCCGTTTGGAAAGGAGTATGTTTGGGTTAATAACGTGGGTTAATTCTAAAACTTGGCTTCCTCTACTAGTAATAATAATCTGACCAACTAAAAGCAATTGCTTGACTTACCCCCACATAAAGCTAGTCCACTACATCCAACCAGGATACTTGCTGAGTATGTTGATGTGTACTCACCCTTGCTCTACACACCAACCCCCCCATCCCCAGGTTGTCAGCATTGCAACCACTGCTCAGGAGAAGATGAAGCCGTGGAAGGAGACTTCCAGGAGTTCCAAGACTACGACGAGTTCTAGGCGTGGGTTAGCGGCAACCCCAGTCGGCTGCCTGTGAAGGCCGCGTTTATCTACGTTTCTTTTCCGCACTTTGATTTATTGTAAAGACTATGTGGATGTCTCAGACATATGATGTAATTGACTATTATTTCCCTTTTTAATACTATTTGAGCACTGTGTGATGATGTCCATGTTATGTAACTGTTGTGTACGTGAATTGCTGATCCTGGCACGTACATGGTTCGCATTCGGTTTGCCTTCTAAAACCGGGTGTGACAGCTACAAACCCTGTCTTTCTCAAAATGAACATTTGTTAGTCACACAATGTGTTCTCCCTTTAGAAGCTTGTGAAGATTCTTCATCCCAATGTGGGCTAGTCGGCGATGCCAGAGCCAACCCGTGTTAGTCTTAGCAATTAAGCAAGTGTCGAGTTCAGCTCTATTAAAATCAACTAAGTATAGCTGACCCTCTAACACTCCCTTAAATGCTACTGAATCATCACTTCTTCTAAAGACAATAACACCTAAATCCGTAAAAAGACAGTTGTAACCCATTTTGCATAATTGAGAAATAGAAAGCAAGTTGTAATTTAAAGAATCTACAAGAAAAACATTGGAAATAGAATGGTCAGGAGATATAGCAATTTTACCAAGTCATTTGACCAAACCTTGATTTCCATCCCCGAATGTGATAGCTCTTTGGGGATCATGATTTTTCTCATAGGAGGAGAACATCCTTTTCTCCCCAGTCATGTGGTTTGTGCACCCGCTATCAATTATCCAACTTGAGCCCCCGGATGCATAAACCTACAAAACAAATTTAGGCCTTGTTCTTAGGTACCCAAACGGTCTTGGGTCCTTTCACATTAGAAACAAGCACCTTGGGTACCCAAACACAAGTCTTTGAGCCTTTGTGTTTGGCCCCAACATATTTGGCAACTACTTTGCCTGATTTGTTAGTTAAAACATATGATGCATCAAAAGTCTTAAATGAAATATTAGGTTCATTTGATGCAATAGGAGTTTTCTTCTTAAGCAATTTAACATGAGTGGATTTCCTAGAACTAGATGCCTCACTCTTATACATAAAAGCATGATGAGAGCCAGAGTGAGACTTCCTAGAAAGAATTCTCCTAATTTTGTGTTCGGGGTAACCGGCAGGGTATAAAATGTAACCCTTGTTATCCTGAACCATGGGAGCCTTTCCCTTAACAAAGTTAGATAATTTCTTAGGGGCATTAAGCTTGACATTGTCTCCCTGTTGGAAGCCAATGCCATCCTTAATGTCTAGGTGTCTCCCACTATAGAGCATTGTTGGGGACTTGTTCTCAAATGCTATGAGTTAAGAACAAGGCAACACAGAAAATGTTAAACATTAGAGTCCTTTGTCCTTCGAAGCATTATTTCCCTTGAGAGATAATGATTTTTGGATGAAGGTTATGAAGGACGTACCTTCGTCAATACAACATGTAAATAACGAAGGAGACATATGAAATATAAAAGATAGCGTAAACAGTTATGTATTACCATCAATTTGTTGGGGCGAAGGCAAATACGCCACCCTTCGCTCGAGGCCTTCGCTGCAGTCGTTGGTCCAACGGAGATAAAACGGGCGGGGACACCCTTCGCCCCTTACGACATCAGACGAAGGCCTGCGACGAGGTCATCCCACCGTGCGGCCTCGTCCAGCTCGGAGGCCCACGTGTGATCCGGCCCATTGTAACGGGCCCTGCGTGGCCGCTGCGTGTTACAGGCCTAAGTTGTAAAGGTGTCCCTGTAATTACAGTCTGTAACCCTTCTTTATGGGAATATTCTGGGGATAACCTAGGTGTCTGAGGGCACATGCGTCCTTAACGCGAGACGCTGGACGCTCAGATACCTATAAATACCCCTGCACAGTGCCCGTGAGAGGCTAGATTAACAGAGCTTTTGCCATCTCGTGCGAGAACCCTGTTTACGTCAACTCTCATCCCCGTTGGATCCTCTTGCGCCTGGTAGCAAGTTCCAACATTTGGCGCCCACCGTTCGTGCTACGAGAAAACCACCCGCGATGGCACCCAAGAAAGCTAACCCGAAGGCTGACGAGGCTGCGAAGGCAGCACTACTTGGTGCAAGAAAGGGCAAGGCCCTCACCCTCACCCAATCCACCCACCAAGAGGCCACTGAAGACGACGTTCTCCGCACCTGCGAAGACGACCCCCTCCGTACCTGCGGCCCTGAAGGACAATCGCAGCCACCCCCAGGCTTCGCCCCACTAGAGGGCGCGGACCTCACTGAGGACAGTGAAGTCCTCGGCGTCTCAGCGGAAGAACAGCTATAGCTGCGTGCCCTGCGCCTCAAGAACCGCAATCTCCAGAGGCAGAAAGAGATACTGGAGGCCAAGCGCCAGCGTGTGTCCGCACTAGCCAAAGTGCGACAAATGATACTCGATGAAGAGCAGAAGGCCCAGGACCTTGAGCGGGAGATCGCGCTGATGCAGCACGAAGGCCACCTTGGCCTGCAGCACGGGCCACCCCCGCAGCAGCAACTGGAAGACACGCGCGAAGGCCACCTCGGCCTGCAGCCTGGGCCACCCCTGCAACAGCGCGCACAACCGCAAGACCCGCGTTTCCCCCAGCGCGACCACACTTTCCCGCAAGCCGCGCCATTCCAAGGGGTCAACTACCTAGACGAGCGAAGTCCCCTGGCGCCACACCTGCAAGTGATGCCTTGGCCCGCTAACTTCCGGGCAGGGACCTATCCCAAGTACAACGGCAGCACCGACCCAACACAATACATAATGAGTTATCAGGTCGCCGTTGCATCTTCCGGAGGGGACGACGCCACAATGGCCAAGTCTTTCATCATCGCCCTCGAAGGCCCAGCTCTCACCTGGTTCACCAGGTTGCCTCCGCTGTCCATTGATTCCTGGAGAAGCCTCCGGGACAAGTTCCTGCTCAACTTCCAAGGGTACCGCCCAGACACCGACGCCTTGGCCGAACTCTCGCTCTGCAAGCAGCTTGAAAAGGAGACTCTGCGGGAGTATTACCGCAAATTCTTAACACTCAAGTCACAGCTGCCCTCAGTCGATGACCAGATCGCTATCCACTACGTTATCAGTGGCCTTCGCGCCGGTGTCCTCTATAGCCACTGCATCAGAGATCCGCCCAAGAACCTCCAGGAATTATATCAGCTGTTTGAAAAATACGCCAAATCCGAAGAGCTCCACCAGCGCAAGGTTGAGTCCCAAAGGAAGCCTAAGGATGCTCCATAGTCCAGCCGCACGTGGACGAGGACTCCGCAGCCAGACTCCGGTCGAGACGACCGCAATCAACAGCAAGTGCACAACATCGCCAACCAGCACCCCGCTGCTGAGGCCCCTCGTCGCCAGGAATATCCCCCCCAGGGCCGCGGAAATGGAACTCACGGCAGGGGTCGGGGGCGTGCGCAGCCGCCACGCCGATTCTACTGTCTCTTCCATGACGAAGACTGCGCCCACCAAACCAAAGACTGCCCAGAAACGAAGGCCACCAAAGACAGGATGGCACGGGCGCAGCCAGCCGACAACCCCAGAGTTGTCGCACACACTTACCAGCAACCCCCTCCACCTTATATCCACGCCCCCGCCCAGCATCCACCGCACCACGCTTACCAACACCATCCGGAAGTACAAATCGTACCTCCCCCACCCCCACCACCACACTAGCAACATCAAAACATCCCCCACGCCCCAAAGCAGGAAGACTTCACCGATCAGCCGTATCGCGGAGTCATTCACATGATAACTTGGGGGTCCAGCACTGACTTCGACACAAAGCAGCAGAAGTGGGACCACTACCGCAGCATCAACCATGTCGCCGTCACCGGCCCAGTCGTGCAGACAAAGTGGTCCCACATACCGCTAACCTTCGACGCACGAGACGTCGACCTGCGTAGCGCCCCCCACAGCGACGCCATGGTTATCAATTGCAGCGTGGCAGGCTGGGACCTGCACAAAGTCCTAGTCGACAATGGCAGTCAGGCGGACATCATCTTCCTCCACGCCTTCGATCGCATGGGCATAAGCCACAGCCTGCTCAAGCCTTCGGACAACCCGTTGTATGCCTTTGGCGGCAAGGGCACCTTTCCTGTCGGCAAAATAGAGCTGCCTCTCTCCTTCGGTGTAGCACCCAATGCCCGAAGCGAGCAAGTAACATTTGATATTGTGGATATGGTATATCCATACAATGCCATCATGGGTCAGGGCTCTATCAATAAGTTTGAAGCAGCCATTCACGGACTGTACCTATGTATGAAGATACCAGGTCCGTTAGGCGTTATTACGGTCTACGGCAATCAACAGACTGAGCGCAACATAGAGCGAGACTTCGTGCCCGGTCAGAGAAACGTGCACTGCCTCACGGCCCAGCGCGAGGTCCCCACACCCGCCAGCCCAACCGATAAACAGCACGACAAGGCACAGCTGCAGAGCAACAACGGGACCAAGACTGTCCCCCTCGACCAGGCCACGCCCAAGCAGACAGTCACTATAAGCGAAGACCTCACTTCGCATGAAGAGGAGAAGCTCCTCTGCTGCCTGTCCAAGAACAAAGATGTCTTCGCCTGGTCAGCCCTCGACCTGGTCGGGGTCAGCCGATCCCTAATTGAGCACGGCTTGGGAATCGACCCTTCGGTGAGGCCGAAAAAACAGCGGCTTCGCAAGATGTCCGACGAGAAGACAGACGCCGCCAAGGCAGAAGTGCACCGCCTCCTGGAAGCCAAATTCATCGAGCCGGTGGCTTACCCCACGTGGCTCTCCAATGTTGTGATGGTGCAGAAAAAGAGCGGGAAGTGGCGAATGTGCATCGACTTCACCAGTCTCAATAAGGCCTGCCCAAAGGACAACTTCCCGTTGCCGCGGATCGACCAAATATTCGATAGCGTGGCCGGATGCGAAGTCATGTCACTCCTCGACTGCTTCTCCGGTTACCACCAGATATACATGAAGGAGGAAGACAAGGCTAGCACCAGCTTTATAATGCCCTTCGGCACATATTGCTTCATCAGAATGCTGGAGGGACTCAAGAACGCCGGGTCCACCTTTTCCAGGCTTACCAAGACAGTGCTCGACGGGCAGGTTGGCAGAAATATATTCACATATGTGGACGACATCGTCGTCGCCAGCAAGAGCAAGGCGGACCATCTCATTGACCTCGCCGAGACATTCGCGAACATGCGAGACACACGACTTCGTCTAAACCCGGAAAAGTGCGTCTTCGGCGTTCGCCAAGGCAAAATATTGGGCAACCTGGTATCACACCGCGGCATCGAGGCCAACCTAACCAAGATTCAAGCCATCATAAACATGAGGCCTCCGCAGTCCGCCAGAGACGTCCAACGCTTGACGGGGAGATTGGCCGCCCTCAACAGATTCATCTCCAGATCTGCTGAGCGAAGTCTCCCTTTCCTCAAAACTCTCCGTGGCGCAAAAGACTTCGCTTGGGGACCAGAGCAGGCAGCGGCCTTCGCCTCATTAAAACAGTACATGTCGGAGTTGGTAGTCCTTAGAAGCCCCGACTCTTCACTACCTCTGTTGCTCTATGTTGCGGCTTCGCCGCATGCGGTCAGCGCGGCACTGGTGCAGGAGCAGACAGTTGAGGGCGTGATCAAGCAGTGCCCAATTTATTATGTCTCCGAAGTGCTGATGCCGTCCAAATGTAACATGACAGAGCTAGAGAAGATTGCCTACGCAGTCGTTATGTCTTCGCGCAAATTGCGCCATTACTTTGAAGCATTCAAGGTCCGGGTCACCTCAGACAGGGGACTCGGCGAATTGTTCAGAAACCCGGAAGCATTGGTGAGGATTGCCAAGTGGGCGGCCGAACTCTCCGGATACCACATTAATTTCGAGCCCAGGACAGCCATCAAGTCACAAGTCCTGGCAGACTTCGTCGTCGACTGGACTGGGCCAATGACACAGCCGGACCCATCCGCAGAAAAGGTTTGGACGATCCACTGCGACGGCGCATGGTGCCATGCGGGGGCAGGCGCCGCGGCAGTCATCACCTCGCCAACCGGAGTCAAGCACAGATATGCGGCTCGCCTCAGCTTCGCTCTGGAATCCGACAGATGCACAAATAACATAGCAGAATACAAAGCAGTCATCCTCGGTCTCCGCAAGCTGAGGGCCCTTGGGGTCACCACCTGCATCATCAGAACAGACTCCAAGGTAGTTGCTGGCCAGGTCGAGAAAGACTATGCAGCAAAAGACCCCGCACTCATGCAATATCTCGCGGCCATCTGAAGCCTCGAGAGACAATTCAAGGGATTCACTTTGCAGCATGTGGACCGGGCCAAGAATGAAGAGGCCGACGCATTGGCCAAGGCTGCCGCTAGAGGCGAGCCCCTGCCCTCCGACGTGTTCTACCACGTCATCGGCACACCAGCCGTCCGGAGCCCCGAAGGGCTCCAAATAACCAATGACAGCGAGGGCCACCGAATAGTCAACCTTATCATGACCGAAGACTGGCGGGCACCAATAACTCTGTTCCTACATGGGTATTATCACCCAACCGACATCAACGAGGCCAAGCGCCTCAAACATCGAAGCCGGGACTTCGCACTGATTGAGGGGCAACTCTACAAGAAGGGGGTCAGTCAGCAAATGGTCAAATGCGTCACCGAAACCGAAGGTGTCTAGATCCTACGCGAAGTCCACAGCGGTACCTGCGGCTCTCACGCAGGGCCAAGGGCCCTAGCTGCTAAGGTGATCCGCCAAGGTTTCTACTGGCCCGCAATGATCTGCGCCGCAAATCGGGTCACAAGGTTCTGTGAAGCCTGCCAGAAGTTTTCCCCTCGATCAGGCAGCCCTTCGCAATTTACAAAGCTGATCGCCCACACATGGCCTCTCCAGCGCTGGGCCTAGACATCGTCGGGCCCCTACCCATGGCTCAGGGGAACCTTAAGTTCGCCTTCGTCGCTGTCGAATACTTCACCAAATGGATCGAGGCAAGGACTGTCTCCACAATAACATCAAAGACTGCCCAAAAATTCTTTTGGCAAAACATTGTTTGCCGCTTCGGAGTACCGTCCGAACTAACAGTCGACAACGGCAAGTAGTTTGACAGCCAAGACTTCAAGGATTTTTGCTTCTCCATCGGCACCAGGCTTGCCTTCGCTTCAGTCTATCACCCGCAGTCCAACGGAGTTGTGGAACGCGCCAATGGAAAAATTTTCACAGCCGTCAAAAAGATGCTCCTCGACGAAAAAAGGGCAAGTGGGCCGATTTGTTACCCGAGGCGGTCTGGGCACTAAACACGACTGAGTGCAGGGCGACCGGGTTCACTCCTTTCCTCCTTCTATACGGATCGGAGGCTATGACCCCACAAGAAATAAAACATGGGTCCCCGCGAACAGTTCCTTCAGCCGTCCCCGACGTGGACGAGGCCACTTCAAAGGATCTCATCGATGGAGACCGAGTCTTCGCCCTACAAGCACTAAACAAATACCAAGCCCAGACAAAAGCATGGCGCGACCATGCAGTCATCCCAAGGGAATTCGACGAAGGGGACCTCGTACTCGTCCGAACAGCTCGGACAGAGTCCAGGGGCAAGCTGGAGCCCAGGTGGGAGGGCCCCTTCATAGTCAAGACGAAAGCTTCCCCCAGCGCTTACAGGCTCACAACGCCAAGCGGCAAAGACCTGGAGCACTCCTGGAACATCGACAACCTCCGCAAATTTTTTGTTTGACTCATCAGGGCTGATTCGCCCTTGTAATTCGCAAAAACAATTTTATTCTGGCCCGCACTCTTTTCCTCCCGGGGGGGTGAGGTTTTTAACGAGGCGGAGCCATGTAATATACAAGTGAAAAATCCCCCGCAAAAACATGCGTCGAAAAAAGACCGCGACGACAGTCTTCGACATTCGACCAATACGAAGTCACCGCGAGGCTCAGCGCTAGCCACCCTCGCGTGCGACAACTCCGTGCAGAAGTCGCCTAAGGGTGCAGCCGGATCAGCACAACAAGTACGAAAAATCGAAGTCTACCGCGAAGACTTACCGTGCAGAAGTCGCCTAAGGGTGCAGCCGGATTAGCACAACAAGTGCGAAAAATCGAAGTCTACCACGAAGACTTACCGTGCAGAAGTCGCCTAAGGGTGCAGCCGGATTAGCACAACAAGTGCGAAAAATCGAAGTCTACCGCGAAGACTTACCGTGCAGAAGTCGCCTAAGGGTGCAGCCGGATTAGCACAACAAGTGCGAAAAATTGAAGTCTACCGCGAAGACTTACCATGCAGAAGTCGCCTAAGGGTGCAGCCGGATTAGCACAACAAGTGCGAAAAATCGAAGTCTACCGCGAAGACTTACCGTGCAGAAGTCGCCTAAGGGCGCAGCCGGATTAGCACAACAAGTGCGAAAAATCGAAGTCTACCGCGAAGATTAGCCGCGCAGAAGTCGCCTAAGGGTGCAGCCGGACTAGCACAGCAAGTGCGAAAAACCGAAGTCCACTGCAAAGACCATCCGCGCAGAAGTTGCCCGAGGGCACAGCCGGACGAACGCCTTCGCGAGCATAGCCAAATGTGTGAGGGCACACAACTTCACCATACAAGCCTTTACACATGTACAAGCGAGGGCACCACACTCTACATCGGCTCAACCATCGGAATAATTCCCATCTCCCTATAGTTAAATAACATAATCCTAAGCTCCTCACCCGCAAAAAGACTTCGCAATTCCCCTTCACCTGTACTCGCGGCGGCCGGCAAGGACAACAGTTCCTGCCGGCTAGCCCTACTCACACGAAGCCGACCGCCCTCCGCCCCGCTCACTCTACGCTTCGCAACAGCCCTTAGCCGCCTGCGCCCAGTACTCGGACCAGGCACATCTTCTGTGTCCGCAGTGTGCAGTGAAGCCTCCGCCGCTGCCACATCCAAGGCCGCAAAATAGTCCAAGTCCTCATCCGACGACTCCTCAGTCCACTCAACCGAGCTCCCGGAGTCACCAAAATCAGAAAACTTAGATGTAGACCCATCCGATTTATTAACACCATCCACGGTCGAAGCCGCCAAAAAATTAGTAGTGGCGGTTGCGTGCGCAGGCCCAAAATCTTGAACCTGCGCAGCAACCAAGATTCAGCAACATATCCAAAATTCCCTAACTACCCACACCCATTACGCCACCTGCGAGGACCCAGCCGTTGCGGGAGCCTCCGCCGTCGCCTCCACCGCCACCGTCGCAGGATCTTCAACCCTCGGCACAGCAGTTGGCGACGGGCCTTCGCCGGCTGCAGCGGCTGCGGGGGCATCAGGAACGCTTTCGGCGGTCTCCAGGGGTGGGCCTTCGCCGGCCGCAGCGGCTGCGGGGGCATCAGGAACGCCTTCGGCAGTCTCCGGGGGCGGCTCCAGGGCGGCCTCGGACACGGCCTCCGCCGGGTTCGACTCCGGGTCAGGCAACGCGCTGTTCAACGCCCCGAAATCGTCCACCCTCTCGCCACGCGCCGCCTAAGACACAGCACACAAATTCAGCAAACTCAAACATAGCCCACATCCAGCAAACGTCAAACAAAAGCCAAACGTTACCTGAGCCCTCGCCGTCTCGGCCCGCTCCCTGACCACCTCTCGACCGTGCGGGCCCCACATCCGGTCGTAGATGGCTCCGGCGGACTCCTTCACTATAGGGTCCTGTCACACCCGGATTTTAGGGGTCCAAAACCCGGGCGCGAACATAATCACCAGGTGTGCTGGGACCAAGTCTCACACATATGATGATTCATGGCACAGGATCAAATGTCACATCTTTACTACATAACAAGAGTTCTGTAGAAAATAAATAAATAGTTACATTATAAGGAGACAACGATCCAGCAACCCAAAGTTGACTGGGAGACGACGGCCTAGATCTCTCACGAACTCGTCACAGCATCCTCCATGCGCCTCATCCTGTGGTACCTGTTCTTGACCTGTGGGGGGGGGGTGTGAGACAGCAAGAGTGAGCTCACATACGTTCATCGCTCAACAAGTTGTGGGGAATAATGTGCATGAACTCGCCAAAGGTGGGAGCTCACGTGAAGTGTAAGGCTTACCAAAGAGGATGGTTAGAGCTGAGCATTGCTTTTAAAGTTGGTCAAAATTTTATTAGCAGTTACTAAGTATAAGTAAATACCAACCCAATTAAGTAGAACAAAAGTAACAACCTCACCTGCGATGCAATGCATATGACAAATTGAATTTAGTTCCATAATTTAATCATGTGAGGGTCCGAGCTGCTCATGACCGTGAGCACGGCTAGTATACCATTTTTACACTCTGCAGAGGTTGCGCATCTTTACCCACAAGTCATGTTACCCATCTGCCAAGGGATCGCGACTTCCCATACACCTCTACCGAGGAGGCGAGGCAGAGTAACACTACGAGGCCTTTACAAAGTTCCACTAGCTTCAGAAAACCCGCTATAGTTTATAGGAAGCTCCAATGCAGGGTTCTTGCCTGACCGCCATCGTAGCAAAATCAACCAAGGACCTCCCTACACTAACCACTCCCCTACTGCCCTTGCCCCTTTCAGGTAAGGTAGTCTTCCACTAGCTTTCCTAATTAATCAGCCAAGGGCGTCCCATTAAACCCTTGTGGTAGCACTGTTTTCCCGGGTGGTCGCTCCGTGTTCCAATTAACATAATGATCTTATCATGAACAGTGATAATAAACAGATAATAAAAGTGTGATCATGAATAATTTATCTTCATACCCAAAACCACATAAAGCACTAGCAAGTACTACCCAAAAAGTTCAGTGGTAAACAAGGTATAAAGATAGACAAACTAGGGTAACCTATTGGGTCCCATCAAAATTAACCTATGCAGATCATTATGATTAATTAGAACATGAGTGGGTGGAAAGAAGTGATCAAGGGCACAACTTGCCTGTAACTCGAGATTCCAGGTACCAGGATGATCATCAGGTGACTCGTGACCTCACGCTAGTCGTAGCAATACAAACAAACATGATATAGGCAAAATTAACATTACACCAAACCTAAGAACAAACTACATAATAATAATCTTCGCGTCGCTACAAGATCGTGGGATCGAGAACTACTAAGATCGGAGCCAGGGTTACGAAGTTATGATTTATGTAAGATCTACATGGTTAAATATGGAATAGACTAAGTGCCACATTTTAACCTATATTTCATGACAAAACAAAGTTACCATATGATAATAAATATTATTGTGAGACTAATGCAACTAGAATGGATCAAAACGGAGTTACGGTTATTGAGTTATGAATTTTTGGAGTTATTTAGCACCTAGAATAGATTAATTCAAATGAACAATTTTAATTTAAGTTTCATGGCTAAACAAAGGTACTAGGTGATAGATAATATTAAAACAAAATTATTGCAACTGGAATGAATCAATTTGGAGCTAAAATGAATTAAATATGAATTTTGCAATTTTCTAGATTTATTTTTGTACAAAAATCAATTCATGTGATCCTTTTTCCTATTTTCTATATTTCCTGGATTGCGCGCAATATAACCAGAGACCTCGGGGGCTAACTCGTTAAATTCCCCCGACTCAGCAACCCCTGCACAGGATGGCGGGTTCATATAACAAAAGGGCAGGGGCTCTTTTGCATATTCGCTTGGCTGAAGGGGTAAGCAGAGATCCTGGCCGTTAGATCGAGGATCACCGGCCATGATTACAAGCCCAAGGGGTATGCCACGCCAGTCCTTGGATCGGAGACCAACGGTGGTGATTTTAAAATACGGGAGATCAGTTCCTGATCGTGGATAAACGGATCAACGGCTGCGATCCCCTAGACCGAACCGGTACGCCATACAAACCGTGCGATCACAAATCGACGGTCCCGATTTTATTTTGGCCTGACCTATTATTACCCTTACGATTTGATATTGACGCATAGGATCAACAACCCACACATCTTCAATCCACAGCATTACTCGCATCTAATCTCAGCCGCACATCCACCACCCTACGGCTCCGGTCTCATCCCTATCCTCCAGCTATCGAGCATGGAGGGGCGCCCGCGAGACACGGTGGCGAACAACCGGAGTCGGTCGATCCGACGCCCGATGGGACAACCCGAGCGCAGAGGGGTCAAATTCGCGTATAACGATGAGCCAAATTGGTTGGAATGCTTAACAAGGGTTCCTATGGCGAAGGGTTAGGCGGCCATGGCGCACGGCGGATTCTGCGGTGGCGATGAACTCTGATGTGAGATTCCATGTTGTCCCACCCCTTGTACCGCCCGGAGAGGACCCGGACGCCAACCCAGTGCGGCCACGAATGTCCCCGGTCGATCATCCCGGGCTTCAAAACGGTGGTGAAGGCCAAGGATGGCGGTGGCGACACCATTGTACCCTGATTCTTGCTCTGTAGGGGCTAAGATCTCTTGCCATGTTTCGATGAGATGGGAAAACGACCAGCTTCGGTCGGTACTTATGCACTCGGAGCTAGGGGATTTGCACAGGGAAGCAAAGCTATCGGATCCTGGTTATTCGGTAAAGCTTCGCCGGTTGTTACGGCCGAGTCCGGTGCGAGGGAGACGCTTCTGGCAAGCGGGCCCACGCAACAGCGACACAGCGAGGCGACAAGGACACAGGCCCACATGGCAGCGAGTGCCCGTGGCGCGGCGTGAGTGTGAAGCCGGTGTGGGACCTGTTGGGGACTTGTTCTCAAATGCTATGAATTAAGAACAAGGCAACATAAAATGTTAAATGTTAACGTCCTTCGTCCATGAAACATTATTCCCTTGAGGATAATGAGCCTTGGACGAAGGTTGATGAGAATATAATTACGAAGCTCAAGTCTTCGTAATAAAATTTCAATAGATTGTATAAAATAACATAAAATAAAGGGTATAAAAGGGTAAATAAATCATAGACGAATTATATTATATTTACTTAATGTATTGAATCATTGAACACAATAATACCTCTGCCTTGGCAAAGGTTGGTTCCCGAAAGATGCGATTGTAATTACCAGAATGCGTGAACAGTAAAGGAATACTGTTCACTATTTATAGGCACAGGACACAGCCTGTGAGGAATTACAATTATGCCCCTCATAAAAGTTTACAACATTGACTCAGACCTTTATGGACTAAAAGGTCATTCTATCTTTAAGTCGGTTTGTAATACCGAAGCTTCATGAAGAGGAACCTTCGGCCATCTCATACAAACAGCTTCAGCCGAAAGCCACTTCTTCCTAGAAGACCTTCGGCGACGAAGCATAGATCCAACAGTAGCCCCTTTCGCGGTGCTAGATCGTTTTTCGTAACGAGCTTGATCCGTGAAAAAAGTCTCTTAAGCTTCGGAGCGCCGAAGGTCTAAAAAACACCTTCCCTGAGCTCGTTGTCGAGAAACGATTCAATTTCCCAGCGCGTAGCGGCCCCACCTTGCAGAGTTACTGTTTGGTCTCTACGGTCCACCACGCAGCGAGTGCGAGCGGGTGTCCGCCTGGTGTAAAAATCCTGGTGCTTCGCCTTCTTACCTGCAGTACTATATAAACAGACGAGTAGGTGTGAAGTTACCACAGCATTCATTGCTATTTGCACTGTTTTGCTGCCAAAATTTTTAACCATCGCCGAAGCTTGTCTGTCGGAATCGAACGAAGCTCCAGTTTGAAGCCTGCTTCGTCAGAAGAAAAAACTTCGGAAGAAAAAAGTATTAAATTTCCACAAATTCATAATTAAATGGCCAGAGTGCGTTCTACCGCCAGGGTTGAGCGTGAGGGGGGCGAAACTGAAGCTTCGGAGACTGTTCCCATCTCCGAAGCCATGCAACGATCCGGGTTGGTGACTTCGGAAAAGATCCCTAATGATGATGCAGAACAAGCAGAACAAGCAATCGCTGAAGCAGAAGAAGAAGATATTGAGGAAACTGATCCCGAAGATGATTATCGCATTGCCATGCCAAGCAAGCCCAGCCACTTGGACTTCGGGAAATCTACTGTTTCGAAGGCTGATCTCTCCAAGATGGTAAAGTCGGGCTTTTTTAATGAAAATCAGAAGAAGCTATTACGCTTCGGGGGAGAAGAGACTACCCCAAAGCCGGAGAAGGATGAAATTGTTATTTTCAAAAGCTTTCTAAAGGCTGGATTAAGATTCCCCCTACATGGGATTATTGCAGAGGTACTGAAGAGGTTCGGTATCTATTTTCACCAGCTGACCCCTAACGCTATCGTTAGGCTTAGTGTTTATATCTGGGCACTCCGAAGCCAAGCAGTGGAGCCATTTGCGGACAGCTTTTGCCGGGTTCACGAGCTGCATTATCAGACGAAGGCTAGAAAGGATGGATTGCACGACAATTTTGGTTGCTATAACTTCGCCTATCGGAAAACCACAAAGTTTCCTGTAATCAGCTACCGAAGCAAATGGGCAGCAGGCTGGAAGTCGGAGTGGTTCTATGTCAAGGTTGATGACGACAAGGAGAAGCTTGTGCAAAGTCCACTCGAACTAATCTTCGGAGAAACCCGACCTCGCTGCAACATGACACCCGAAGGTCCAACACAACAAGCAATGAATGAATTCAGAATTATTGCAGAGCATATCAGTACAAGGGACCTGGTTCAGGAGTTTTTGGCTTTCAAAGTTTTTCCCAGTTTGAAAGAATGGGAAATGCCGAAGCTAAAGGGGGAGAAGAAAGAAGGTGAACTTGTACGTTTACCTTACTATTTCAAGTTTAAAAAGTACTTTAAAACACCTTGCCAAGAGTGGCTAGATACAATTGAAGTAATGTGCAATGAAATACTTGGCAATTATTCCAAAAAAGAAGATCAGTTGATGACCGCAGCCTTCGGCACCCGTCCGAAGCGAAGGCTAAATCGAGTGCTGGACGCCTTGGGTTTTGAATACCCTGACTATGAAAATCTGAACAAAGGTGTCGGAGGCCAGAAAAGGAAAAGGATAACTGAAACCTTAAATGAAGACGAAAAAGAACCACCAAAGAAGAAAATTCCGAAGAAGAGGAAAGCATCTTCTCCGAAGCGAAAAATATCCGACGAAGAAGAAACCCCCGCATCACCCTCTGCCACTGATGTGGAAGAAATTTTGAAGGTAATGACTGAATCCCTGCCTGCGAAGCTAAGTCCATTGAGGCCTCAACTGACAAAGTTTTTTCAGAAGGAAAAGGAGCCCGAAAAAATGAAGAAAACAACTAAAGTAAAGAGACAGAGAATCATCGGTGTGACAGAGGTCATTGACAAGACACCGCCAAGAGCTTCAGCTCAGAAGACACCAGCAGCTGAAGAAAGGACAGATATTGAAATCACACCTTCGGAGGTTGCAGCTGCCGAAGCTGCCTCAGTTGAAGATTTGAACCTGGAGAGCACAATTGAACATATTGACAAAATACTGCTAGACATGGCCACAGAAGAAGCCACCACTGCCGCCGAAGAGGCCACGGCCGCAGCGTCGGGGAAAGGAAAGGAAATTGCCAACGAAGCTTCAGAACACGAAGCTTTCATGTTCCAGAATTTAGTTGGAGAAAAACTGTCAAAAGCTGAAATAGAAGAGCTTAGAGAGTATGCCAAATCCTGCGGATACAAACCTGGAGCACTCCTCTTCGGAGGCATTGATGATGAAAAATTAGATTGTATTCGAGATCAAACTGGAGCCAAAGTTATCGGTACTCTGTCAAAGAGTATCGGTTTTCCGAAGCTAGAAACAGACATCAGCCGCTACCGACGACAGCATATCGTTGGTAGTTTATTTTATTCCAATTTTAAGGTGAACTTCTTTTCCCTTAACTTTTATTGTTTTTGATAATGAAAACATGTCTAACGAAGGTTGTTTTCGTACAGAGCGTGCTGTTGAGCAAAGCCTTGAAAATGCAGCAAGATTTTGAAGACAAGAAACACGAAGTTATAATTGAAAATTTAGAAAGCAAAATAAAGGAGCAAACAACTGCTGTTGAGAAGAAGAACTTTGAGCTCCAAGCAACTGAAGGTTTATTGGCGGAGGCCGAAGCTAAAATAACAGAACTGAACACGAAGCTTCTCCGCCAATCTGAGCAGTTTGAGCAAGAAAAGCAAGATCTTAATGTAAAACTTGAAGCCGAAGCTCAACAAAATTCAGACTTGAAAAAACTATTGACGGGCCTTCAAGAAAAATGTTTGGAATTCAGCAACAAATGTATTCAACGATTAAGAAAAATTTTCCACTCAGTTGGAGCCAGCAGTGAAAAATTCACCCCCTCAGCTGAAGATTTACCGAAGACCTTCGAACATATTAGGGGTGAAATTGACGAGCTCGATGAAGTTATAGCTGGGCACGGTGACTTCTGTGCCTGGGTAGCTTCTCGGGGCACTGCTGCAGCTTTCCTAAAAGCTGGCTGCGATCACGGAAAGATTGTCAATAGGCCAAATTTCACTTTATCACCATCAATCTTAGATGACATTCCTGATCTCGCCCGAAGTATCTCCAATAGATTTATAAAAATGATATGGACAAAAGGTGGACGAGAAAAGGCTGGAGACGAAGCTCGGAGTCATCTTGAACCAGTAAGAAATCATACCTTGTGCTTACCTCTTCCTTCAAGCTCGATTTTGACTTACAACAACTTAATTCATGTAGGATGACGAAGCCGAAGTCGATGATTGAAAGAATGACGCCGAAGCTAAAATCCCCCGAAGATTAAGTAGAAGTAGACTGTAGACAGACTTAGGAAACTTTTGAGATAACTTTTTGTGAATGTAATTAAACTTGCCTTTAATGAGTTCTGTTCATACCTTGTATTATGCTCTTACCCTTCCATTAATGCATGTGAAGTGCTTTGTTGTGGACGAAATTATCTTTTTTGAGCCGAAGGCGAAAAAACACCTTCCCTTCTTTTCGTACACAGCGAAGCATAGAAAACAACATTTCCCTTTTTTTCCGAAGCTCTCCTGTTTGTACGCGAAGAAGCTTTTCTATTATGTCGAAGCAACCACTTATGCCATGATGATTATCCTACATATGCCTGGATGAATGTTTATGAATGCAAATGCTATGATGTAATGTAATGTGCGAATGAATGTCCAAACACATATCCGAAACCATACTCTCAGCCATTATTTTCTTAGAGACAATCACACATCAGCTCTGCATTCCCTTAGGAACGTCTTTGGAGCTTTCGCTGTAAGCTCTGCATTCCCTTAGGAACGACTTTGGAGCTTCTTCGCCTTTTACTTTTGGCGGAATCAGCGTTGACTTTTCGCTGTAAGCTCTGCATTCCCTTAGGAACGACTTTGGAGCTTCTTCGCTTTTTACTTTTCGGCACTCGATGGTGCGCTCTCAGCTTTTACATTTACATTCCTTGGGGGATTTTGCTCTTATAGAACTAAAAAAGGAAATTACATGTGATGGCCCCATTAAAAACCTTTCTCCCCCTTTAGAAAGGAAATAGGTGCCATGAAAAAGGAAAAACAAAAATTACATCAAGTTACACATAATACCGCCGAAGCTCATCCGCATTCCAAGATATAGGAATGTCGTTGCCGTCCATATCCTTCAATCTGTATGAACCGGGTCTTGACGAAGATGCTACTAAGAAAGGTCCATCCCATTTCAACTGCAACTTGCCCACTGTTTCTGGGTTGGCCACTCTCCGAAGCACCAAGTGTCCTGGCTCAATATTCTTTAGCCGAACCTTTCTATCTCGCCATTTGATTGTCTCGGCTTGATATTTATTGATATTCTCCACAGCTTGAAGCCTGATCCCTTCTAAAGCATCTTTTTCCACAGAATAAGCATCGTCAGAACCTGATTCTGCCGAAGCTACTACTCTTATTGATCCAGTTTTAGCTTCCTCCGGAGTTATTGCTTCATCACCGAATAATAACTTGAATGGAGTAAAGCCTGTAGACCTTGATGTTGTTGTGTTGTGGCTCCACACCACGTTGGTTAACTGATCTGGCCACTTTCCCCTAGGTTGGTTGAAGATTAACTTCATTATTCCTGTCATTATAATGCCATTGGCTCTTTCAACGAGCCCATTTGACTCCGGATGCCTGACTGATGCAAAATGGATCTTCGTACCAATTTGATCACAGAAATCTCTGAAAGCTTCGGAGTCGAACTGTGTTCCATTATCCACAGTGATGGCCTTTGGTACCCCGAAACGACAAACAATATTCTGCCAGAAAAACTTTTGAATGGTGGCCGAAGTTATTGTGGCTAAAGGCTTTGCCTCAATCCATTTGGAAAAATATTCCACAGCCACTACAACATATCTTAAGTTCCCTTGGGCCGGTGGTAATGGACCCAACAAGTCAAGGCCCCACCTTTGCAATGGCCAGATGGGTTGTATGAGCTGTGTCAAGGACGAAGGTTGTTTTTGATCTCTTGCACATTTCTGACAACCTTCGCACTTTTGAACTAATTCCGCCGCATCCGAAGCTGCCTTCGGCCAATAAAACCCCTGACGGAAAACTTTTCCAAGTAACGGCCTAGATCCAATGTGAGATCCACACAGGCCTGCATGTATTTCTTTCATCAACTCTATGCCTTCGGTTCTAGATAAACACTTGAGTAGCGGAGCACAAACTCCATGCTTGTACAACTCCCCTTCTATCATGACATATGGACGAGCTCTTGCCTCTATCCTCCTGTTATAAGTTTCGTCATCTGAAAGGAATTTACCCTGAAGGTAAGAGATGATCTCAGTTCTCCAATCTTCGCTATAAACAGGAGATATATTGAGGACTGCTCTTTCAGGAAGTTCCACCGAAGGTGCTTTTATTGTCTCGAAGAACACATCCGAAGGTAAGGGCAGCCCCTGTGCTGCTGACTTAGCTAGCAAATCAGCATGCTCATTTTGCCCTCGAGGGATATTTTTGACAGAAAATCCTTTGAAGGAAGCTTCAACTCTTAGAACCATATCCAGATATTTTTCAAGCTTCGGATCTTTAGCCTTGCAACTCTTGTCAATATGACCCGAAACAACCTGGGAATCAGTTTTAAGTATGGCCCTTCTGATTCCCATTGCTTTTAGCTTCCGAAGACCCAGAAGCAGGGCTTCGTACTCGGCAATGTTATTTGTGCAACTAAAATCAAGTTTTGCCGCATAGCAAGTTTTAACTTTGGAAGGTGAAACCAACACAGCAGCCGCTCCCGCTCCGAAGGTTCCCCAAGACCCATCACAAAACACTGTCCATGCTTCGGCGTCTTTATTTGTTTCTTCCTCCTGAGCCCCTGGCGTCCAGTCAGCAATGAAGTCTGCTAACGCCTGGGACTGAATCGAAGATCTACGAACATATTCAATACAAAATTCGTTGAGCTCTGCAGCCCATTTTCCAATCCTTCCAGTTGCTTCTCGGTTCCTCATAATATTCTTCAGAGGTTGTGAAGAAGGAACAATTATGTTGTAAGCTTGAAAATAGTGCCGAAGCTTCCTGGATGCCATCAAAACAGCATATAACACCTTCTCTAATTCTGTGTAGTTTTTCTTTGATATACTAAGAACTTCAGATACAAAATACACTGGGACCTGCTTCCTGACTTGGCCATCAAGCTTCTCCTGGACAAGTGCTGCACTTACCACTGAGTGCGAAGCTGCCACATATAATAACAAAGGAGCCCCTGGCGTAGGTGGAGTTAGTGTTGTTAGATCTATCAAATACTGTTTCAGCTCTTCAAAGGCCTTCTGCTGGATTGGTCCCCATTGAAAGACTTCGGCTGACTTCAGCACTTCGAAGAATGGTAAGTTTCTCTCTGCTGATCTGGATATGAATCTATTGAGAGATGCCAACCTTCCTGTCAATCTTTGAGCCCCCTTTTTGTAGTTGGTGGCTCCATCCGAAGTATAGCTTCAATTTTACTTGGATTAGCTTCAATTCCCTTTGTTGAAACCAAGCATCCAAGAAATTTCCCCTTCTTTACTTCGAAGACGCATTTTTCTGGATTCAACTTTAAGCCAGCTTGCCTGAAACTGGCGAAGGTCTCCTGCAAATCAGCAATATGATTCTCCTGTTTCGTGCTTTTTACAATGATGTCATCAACATAAGTTAGCACATTTCTGCCTATCTGAGACTGGAGAACCTTCGCAGTCATTCTGCTGAAACTTCCTCCAGCGTTTTTGAGCCCCTCAGGCATCCGAAGATAGCAATATGTGCCACTTGGAGTTATGAAGCTGGTCTTCGGCTCATCTTCCTTCTTCATCCAGATTTGGTGGTAGCCTGAATAACAGTCTAACAGACTCATGAGCTCTGAAGAAGCTGCTGCATCAACTAAAGAGTCTATCCTTGGCAATGGGAATTCATCCTTCGGACAAGCCTTGTTAAGATCTGTAAAATCGATACACATTCGCCACTTGCCATTGGCCTTTTTTACCATAACAGTGTTAGCTAGCCATTCTGGGTACTTTACTTCTCTGATAACTCCTGCACTGAGGAGTCTTTTGACTTCGTTACGAGCACCTTCGGCCTTATCATCTGACATTTTCCGAAGCCTCTGCTTTCTGGGTCTGAAGGATGGATCAACATTGAGCGAGTGCTCAATAACATCCCTATTAACTCCGCAGAGATCATTGGCTGACCATGCAAAAACATCTTTGTTGTTGAACAAAAACCTTATCAAGGTTTTCTCTTGCTCTTCGGATAATTGAGAGCCCAACAGCACCTTCTGCTCTGCTATGTCCTCACATAAGAGCATGGGCTTCGGCTGATCTGCTGAAGCTGCTTTCTCCCTTCTGAATTTGTATTGTTCACAAGCTTCAGCTCCATCGATGTTATGGATTGCTTTTGAGTCAGTCCAGTTTCCTTCGGCCCTTCTGGCAGCTTCCTGACTTCCATGAATAGCGATGGGTCCTTGATCCGAAGGTATCTTCATGCAGAGATAAGCAGGATGAAGAATTGCTTCGAAAGCATTGAGGGTGCCACGACCAATAATTGCATTGTAAGGGTATTCCATGTCAACAATGTCAAACACAACTTGCTCAGTTCTAGTGTTGTTGATGAACCCGAAGGTCACTGACATGGTGATCTTGCCCAGTGCTACAATCTGTCTTCCTCCGAAGCCACAGAGAGGATGTGTGGCATCATGAATCTTATCTTCTGGCTCTTGCATTTGTCTGAAGGCCTTAGCAAATATGATATCAGCTGCACTACCTGTGTCAACCAAGACATTGTGGACCAGAAATCCTTTGATAACACAAGAGATAACCATGGCATCGTTGTGTGGGTAATCCTTGAGTTTAAGGTCCTCTTGGGAGAAGGTAATAGGAATGTGAGACCATCTTGACTTGATGAAGGGTCCTTGCACCCCAACATGCTGTACCCTTCTCTGTGCTTCTTTCTTCTGTTTCTTGTTGGCTGGCTCTGAGGACGAACCACCTGTAATCGGGAGCACCAGCTTCGGGTCCGAAGCAGCTCCAGCTTGATCATTGAACGAAGCCATCAGCTCAAAAAGTGGAAGTGAGTTCACCGGAGGTGGGCGCCAATGTTGGGGACTTGTTCTCAAATGCTATGAATTAAGAACAAGGCAACATAAAATGTTAAATGTTAACATCCTTCGTCCATGAAACATTATTCCCTTGAGGATAATGAGCCTTGGACGAAGGTTGATGAGAATATAATTACGAAGCTCAATTCTTCGTAATAAAATTTCAATAGATTGTATAAAATAACATAAAATAAAGGGTATAAAAGGGTAAATAAATCATAGACGAATTATATTATATTTACTTAATGTATTGAATCATTGAACACAATAATACCTCTGCCTTGGCAAAGGTTGGTTCCCGAAAGATGCGATTGTAATTACCAGAATGCGTGAACAGTAAAGGAATACTGTTCACTATTTATAGGCACAGGACACAGCCTGTGAGGAATTACAATTATGCCCCTCATAAAAGTTTACAACATTGACTCAGACCTTTATGGACTAAAAGGTCATTCTATCTTTAAGTCGGTTTGTAATACTGAAGCTTCATGAAGAGGAACCTTCGGCCATCTCATACAAACAGCTTCAGCCGAAAGCCGCTTCTTCCTAGAAGACCTTCGGCGACGAAGCATAGATCCAACAGGACCCACACGCCAGGGAGCCACCCATGGGTGGTGTACGCGCGATGAAGCCGTTCAGGTGGAGATGGGCCACGGTAGATTCGGCCCAAATAGGTCTTGTTCCCCTTTTTTTATTTGTTTTTCTGTTTTCTTTCCTATTCTTTATTCTTTTGAATTTGAACTTCAAATAAATTCAATTCTGAGTAAAAAAACAAAATAATCCCAGCATGATGTGATGATATTTTATTATTTATTTTATTATTTGAATAATATCGATGCCTAATTCATGAGAGAGACAAAAGAATAATTCACTTATCCGAGATTAGGATTCTTTACGTTTATTAAAAGATTTTTCAACTTTGACTTTTGGTTTTGAGAGTCAAATCTATCTTTGATAAAATAAAAATATATAATATTGCCACTTATTTCTTTCCAAGAAATATTTACTAAGCTAATAAAATTCTTATTCATTTGTTTTCTTGTTTTAAGTTGAATCCCAGATCCAAACTTTAACTCAAATATTTTGGACAAACTTTTATGAAATTCCCAAGTTAGGATTTTGGGATGTTACAGGTCCTCAACCTTGTAGATATCTCGTTCAAAATCCTCATCGGCTTGGTTGAAGACCTCAAAGTGCCGGCACCCTTCGCGAGAGAGTGCGTTCATCACCCCCTCGCACGTGACCAGGGAGGCATACGACATAAACCCCTCCACGATAGTGGGGAGTGCCTGCAACTCCTCCTGTATCCACTCCAGGCAGCGAAGTCCGGGCTCTCGGTCTGGCACTTCGAAGTCACCGGTCCGCGCGCCCAGCTCATGGTATGAATCCATAAGCTGTTTGCGCGTCCGCTCAGCCTCCGCGCGCGTCGCGGCCTCGGTCCTCTCCACGCGGCTCTGCAGGGCGTTGAGCCGCTCCTCCAACTGCGCGGCGCGCTCCCTGGCAAGACTGCCCTCCGCCCGCGCCAAATTGGCCTCCGCCAGCGTAGCCTGCGCCTTGGCGAGGGCCTCAGGCCTCCCTCCTCTCCACCACCAATTGGCGCCGGAGGTCAGTCTTCTCCCCCTCCAGCGCGGCCAGCTTGTCCGCCAGCTTGCGGCACTTACTGTCGGCGGCCGATTTTTCCCGGACGGCGTCAGCATGATGCGTCCGAAGTCTCTGGACTTCGGCAGACACAACTACCGTGAGGGCCCTCGACGCCGCGCGGTTTGCGAAGTCAGCCGCCTGCAAAACACACGTAAGACCGTGGCCCCAACAAAGCCGAAAAAAACCGAAGTCTAGCTCAACGTACCTGACTTAGTGCCTTCTCCATCTCCTTCAGCCGGCGGGACACAGCGCCCGCCTCGTCCCTGACTGCAGCGAGTGCCGACAGCTCGCCTCCGGCACTAAGGGCACCGCCCTTCGCCTTCGGCACTACGGCAGCCGCCGTGGTCGCCGCGGCAGGCGCAACAATAACAAGTTGGCCTTCGTCCGACCCTGCGACGCATCAACGAATTTAAAAAAAAACAAAACAAAAAATCGAGCCAACGGCTTACCACCAAGATAGTCGTCCACACTAATATCGGTGGCGAAGTCGGCGACGCGTTTGCCTGGCGGCGGCAACCCTCGGGCCGCCTTCGCAGCCTCCAGCACCCTGCTGGACGGCGGCACAGTCTTCGCAGACTTGGAACCACCGGCGCCAGCCGCAGCCTCCGCCGCCTTGCTAGATGCAGGGACGGCCAACTTCGCCGCCGGCGGCGGCTTGCCTCCGCCGGGGGCAGCAGCTTTCGCAGCCCCTCGCTGCCTCTTTGGCCTGGCTTCATGAAGCCTGACAACCGCCTGGCGCTTCTGTGCAGCTCCCTGGCGGTCCTTGTCCATCACTGCCGACACAACACCAGCAATATTCCGCCCGTAAGGAAACACTTTCCATTCACGAACCATGCGAGATGTAAAAAAGTCTTCGCCGGCCGCGCGGGGGATAGGAACATTCCTAGGCCACCAACCCCCGGTAACCCTCAGCATCCGCGCCGAAGACTCTCGGAGCTCGGGCGAAGACATCCTTCCCCCTGGGGCCGCGCATGTCTTCATCAATTCTCTAGCAAAACCATCGGAAACCCCAAGTCCTCCCATAGCAGTACCTAGTTTCCTCTTCTTAGAGGATGGGGCGACCGCCGGCGCAGGGTCGTCTCCAGACTCTACCACCGGCTTCTTCCCGCGGCGGTCCACATCGTCTTGGCCGGGATAGCCGTTATACGGCAGTCGATTCAATTCAAAAACCCTGTTCAAACGGTCATTCGACCCGCGGATATCCCAGCTACGCTGGCCCTCTGTCCTCGGCATGTACCGACCAACGATCCGCACCGCCCCATCCTCCGCCTCACGCACAAAGGCGGCCGGATCGCGGCTTTGCAGATCCAGCGCGAAGGCAGGACTTCGCACCAGCTTCCCACCATGGGAAGGCATCTGGCGAGGGCACACTTCGCCCAGCGCCCAGCCATGCGCCAAGGGCCATACCCCGTACGCCACAAATTCTTCAACCAAATCGCGCCCACTGCTCACGCCGGCGGCGCACCGAAGGGCCCCTTCATCCGCATCCTCCTCCGCCACCTCAAAGGGCGGGTATGCTGAGTAAAAATGCGAACACATCTCAGACACGGGGAGCCCCTCATGGTCTTCGACGGTACCCTCCACGACGTAAAACCAAAACTCATTCCAATTGCCCCACTTGTTGCGGGCGCAATGGACTAACTCGACTACCTCCATCGTGGTCTTGCCGGTCTTTGGCGTAAACGTACAGGACCCAAACTGAGCAACTTCATCTCCAATCATCCTCTTCTGCCAGTGCAGGCAATAGTACTTCGCAAAGACTTCGACTGATGGCTGCCCGGCGTACGAAGTCGTCGCCCAGACATACTTCGACAGAGCCACCACGGCATTCGGAGTCAGCTGATGTATCTGAACATTAAATCTGCGCAGGACTTCTCCAACAAATCGGTGCGCAGGCAGACGGAGACCGACGGCGAAGAACGCCTCGAACACAACCAACTCGCCCTCCGGCTCGGGGACTTCCTCCGTCCCCGGGACACGAGCAACTCCGCCGCCAAAGTAACCCAACCGCTGCATATCTTGCACGCGGACCGACGACATCCTCGACACACCAAAATCCACCGTATCGCCGGCGCGCAACTCCTCCGCCACCAAAGTACTCAGCGTCTCCTCAGACGAGGCGTCGGCCGGCGGCGAGGCGTCGGCTGGCGGCGTAGCGGCAGCAGAAGAAGAGGAGGTCGGCATCGCTACGTACCGTCGGCGGCGGCGGGCGGTCTGCTTCACTCGAGCCAGATCTCCGACGAATAAGAGCAAGGAGGGCAGACGAGCAGCAAGACGGTGGAAAAGGCGGCTAGGGTTTTCACGGAGTGCGGAAAGTGAAGTTCGAAAAGCGCCGACCCCCGCCCCCTTTTATACACAGGGCGCGACGCTTCGGGAAACCCGCAGTCCAACAGTACGGTGTCAATCAACGGTCATGTCAAAAGCCCCCGCGGAACCACTTCGAGCGAGGGCAGCGTCTCCGCCATCTAGCGACGTCTTCGGCACCTGATGACTTTGTCGAACTGGTCCCTCGGAGGGCAAATGTTGGGGCGAAGGCAAATACGCCACCCTTCGCTCGAGGCCTTCGCTGCAGTCGTAGGTCCAACGGAGATAAAACGGGCGGGGACACCCTTCGCCCCTTACGACATCAGACGAAGGCCTGCGACGAGGTTATCCCACCGTGCGGCCTCGTCCAGCTCGGAGGCCCACGTGTGATCCGGCCCATTGTAACGGGCCCTGCGTGGCCGCTGCGTGTTACGGGCCTAAGTTGTAAAGGTGTCCCTATAATTACAGTCTGTAACCCTGCTTTATGGGAATATTCTGGGGATAACCTAGGTGTCTGAGGGCACATGCGTCCTTAACGCGAGACGCTGGGCGCTCAGATACCTATAAATACCCCCGCACAGTGCCCGTGAGAGGCTAGATTAACAGAGCTTTTGCCATCTCGTGCGAGAACCCTGTTTACGTCAACTCTCATCCCCGTTGGATCCTCTTGCGCCTGGTAGCAAGTTCCAACACAATTCATTTCTATTTTTTTGTTATGGAAAAATAGAAATGATAATAAGTCACAAATGTACCTTCGGCTTGAAAGAAGGTAAAAGTACAAGCGTGACGCAAAAGCAAAAATGCCCAGTCAGCGTGAACAGTATGGGAGCAATGTTCATCTATTTATAGGCACGGGACGCAGCCCATAAAAAATTACACCCATGCCCTTTACATTTGCTAATAACTATATAGTAATCCATCGGGGTCTAAATAGCATTTTCCTCTTTAGGTCTGTTTCCTTTTCTGCTATCATGTCGAAGCTCCCCTACGCATAGCTTCGACTATGCACCATCCTTCGTATTCTTTATGCTTCTTCCCACTGTGGTTTTGACCTAAGTCCGAAGGTACCAGTTCATGTATCATACTCCAGAAACATTGTTAAATCATGTTTTTTGAGGACCTTCGGATGCCGAAGGCCCCCAACAGTAGCCCCTCGCAATATTAATTTGTTAGAATGGTAAATTCAGATTGCGACATGGACGAAGGCCTTAAGCCAAAGGTCCAAAAAAACACCTTCCCTTTGCTAGAATAGCAACAGTCAATGACAAGCGGGGCCCTCCCACTTGCAACGCACTAGGCGTATAAATAAGAGCACACCGCGAGCACATTTGGCACGCTTTCTTGCCATCTGCTCTTGCTTTCCCAATTTTTAGCTCTTGCATACCAACGCTTGCCTGGCTTTTTAGATTTTTTAGCTCCGGCCTTAAGAGCACATTTTCAACATTTCCGAAGATGACTCAAGATAAAAAAGTTGTTGCCGAAACGAAGCTGAGCCTTTCTGAGGAGAAGAATCTTGGGTTTCTTGAATCGATAGCAAATACGAATACAGAGAAGATCACTAGGGAGATTTTAGAAGGTTTATCTGAAGACACCGGTGAAAGTGACAGTTATGATGTGGAAAGTGGAGGCAAAGACTCCGAAGATCGACCGTGGCGACCAAGTCACACAGTCTTCGGAAAATCAACTATTAAGCAGAGTCGTCTTGACAATATGAGGGGAAGATAATTTCGAGATATGTCTACTGTGAGGGCAGATGATGGAGAGAAGACTATGCCTACTCCCGAAGAGAATGAAGTCGTGATCTTTCGAAGCTTTTTCAAAGCTGGGCTTCGGTTCCCCTTAAACAGATTCGTGTTTGAGGTTTTAAAGATCTATCAGGTCTACCTTCATCAGATTACTCCCGAAGCGATCATAAGAATGGGAATCTTCGTCTGGGCCGTTAGGAGCCAGGGCTTGGAGCCAAATGCAAAAAGTTTCTGCAGTATGCATGAACTGCTATATGAGATGAAGCCCTAGGGTAAAGAACAGTATCATAACAATTTTGGCTGCTATAGCTTCGTTGCCCGCTCTAGCTCAAGCTCCCAGTGCCGACTTTTCGGAAGAGATGGCCTGGAGACTGGATGAAAGAATGGTTTTATGTGAAAAATGATTTAAAGGCATGAGAAGACATTAAAGAGATAATCATGTGCCCTATCTGGCAGCGCTTCGGCCTTCGGAAGCCGAAGGTAGAGATTGATGAGGCAGCTGAAGGATGCCGAAGAGCCTTCGGCACAGTTTGTTCTTTCATCGGGACAAGGGATCTAATCCAGGAGCATATAGCTTTTAGAGTATGGCCACTTGTGGAAAAGTGGGAAATGCCGAAGGAGACTGTCACTAAGACTGGCGAAGGAGAGCTAGTTCGATTAAAGTACACTTTCAGATATGAAGGTAAGTTTGTTGAGCCGAATGATTACTGGTTGAAATATATCGAAGCTACAAGTGATGAATTGCTTGGGCCGTACTCCAGAGCGGAAGATAACGCATTATCTACGGCCTTCGGGAACCGGAAAAAGAAGAGACTAAACAGAGTTTTTGATGCTATTGGGTTCATGTACCCTTACTACCGTTACCAGTCACGAGGGTAAAAGAGAAAAGGTAGAACATTCGGGAAGGATGATGCTTCAGCTGCTCCAAGCGAGCCCACGCCGAAGAGAAAAAAGGTGAAGGTCCTTACTCACCGACCGCGCTGCATTGAACCGGCCACAGTGCCTGAATATGGCGGTGAGACCTCTTCGGCTGCTGAAGCCAAAGAAACTGCACCTATGTAGAAGACTGAAGAGCCGGTTGCAACGCCGAAGACACCATTGGCCAAATTGGGCGAGCTGAAGGTTGATAATGTTAAAGAAACAAAGGTCGAGAGAACAAAAATATTAGAAGTTACAAGTCCTTCGGCAGAAGTGACAGTGTCGAAGGCACAAAAAGATCTTACAGTTACCCCCAAGAGGAAAAGGATGATCCATGTACTAGATGTACTAGAGGAAATAAAGACTTCAAGCTCTACTCCAGGGAAAACAGCTGAAGCTTCAAAAACATGAATTGAAACAAAACAAACTGGAGCCGAAGCTGCAAAGAGTCATGCCAAGACCGAAGCTAGGCCTTCAGAGCCCGTCAAAGAGAAATCCCCGGAAGTTGGAGGAGAAGAAGTGGAAAAAGAAGCTGTGAAACAAATTCTGCTTGAAAGAACTGTCTCTTCAACTCCCGAAGCATCTTCCGAAGTACCTGACTATATTGTACGACATGCTTCGAGAAAAAGGTTATCTGAAGAGGAAAAGCGTGAAGCTCAATATTATGCCCAGAAATTGAAATATCCAAAGGGGGCACTAATATTCAACGGCAGCGGAGAAGAAGATTTCTTGTATTGTCTCCCAGACAGCAAGGAAATTTCTGTCTGCCGGGAAATGGGAAAAAGCTTTGGATTCCCAACGCTAGAAGATGGGCTTTCGGTGCTGTCGAAAGATGAACTGGCGGACAACTTAGCATATAATAGCTTAAAGGTATGAAAGTGAATTTTTTGTATTAAAAATCTAGGATTTGTTTTATTTGCTTATACTTAATACCACACTTCTTTTTGCAGGGCCTGATTCTTAGTAATGCCCTCAGGGCTCAGAAAAATGCCGAAGACGAAGGATGTACTATAGCTTTGAACAACCTTCGTTCCGAAGTAATTGAACTAAGGAACGAAGGTCTTGAAAAAGATAAGATTTTAAACTCATTGTTGAACAAAATAAAAGAAGACGAAGCTACTTCCAAAGCCCAGGTTGAAGCCCAGAGAAGCGAAATTGAGGATCTTCGGAAACAGCTCGCAGAGGCAAAATTAAAATGCGTTATTGCCGAAGCTGACCGAGACGCCAGTGACTACTGGAAAAATTACTGGGAAAAACAGTTGTAGAGCTTCGCTCTTCAAAAGAAAGATGCTATGGAAAATCTGTAGCATGTGTACAAAAGATAAAAACTAGCTTCGTCAATATTGGCGCATATTCAAATGAAGACAACTTCGTACTGGGCGATCCCGAAGGTCCAATTGAATGGATCGGCGGCGAAGCCGAAGCTTTTGAAGAAGTTTTGAGTGGCCGTGGGGACGTCTGCGCCTTTTCTGGTGCAAGAGGAGTCGCATCCATTTTGGAGAAAGCAGGATGCGAACATGTGAAGATTCTGGCCCAAGCCGAAGCTGCTTTCTCTATTGATGACACGAAGGATCCCTCGGCCGAAGCAAGCTTAGTTGGCGGAAAATTCTTTACTGACGTTTGGGAAAATGGCGGCCGAGGGATGGCCCATGATATAATAAAAAAGAGCGAAAAAGATACTCACGATACAAGACAAGCAGCGAAGGTAGCTGAGAAACCTACGGAACTCGAGAGACGGATAGGTATTGCCTAATTGTTTTTAACTTTATGTTTTATTTTTGTGACTTCGAACTTATTTATGTTTTGTATTGCAGCTGAACTATCTCCTCCTCCGGAGCCCTTCGAGTCATTGGCCGACCCTGAAGCAAAAAAGGAAGATGAAATTACTAAGATGGCTGAAGCTATTATGGACGAAGCTGTGACTCAACTACTAAACGAAGCTGCTGAAGCAACTTTAAAAGAAGAATAGCTATTGTTGTAAAAACATTCGGAATATTGATGTAATATTTGCTGAACAAAGTGTGTAATATTTTATAGTTTTGAATGTAATATATAAGATGTTTGTAATTCAGTTCTTTACGATGCATGAAACTTTACGTACATACCGTTTTTGAGCCTTCGGCGAAAAAACACATTCCCTTCTTTTCATGCTTCGTGAAGAATATCCATATTCTGTGAAAGTATTATGCTTCGTAAGCAATAGATCTCCTTTGATCTTAAATTTGATAAAGCTATACTTCTTCAAAACTTATTTTGTGCCTTGGCACAACTTCTTCGAAATAATTTCCGAAGATCAACATTGTATCCCCTTCTTGTGCCATTGATGCAATATGATGTATGATGCCATGTTATGCGAATGATGTAATGATGTTATGGTATGCGAATGATGTTTGTGCCGAAGATACACACACATTCCCACAGTAGAACACACAATCTCTTTGCCGTTTATTTTTCGGCTTCACCGCTTATTTTTCGGTGTATCAGCGCTGACTTTTCGCTGTAAGCCTCCCTTAGGAGCTTCTTTGCCTTCTATTTCAACGGTATTCGCGTTGACTTTTCACGCTTCGCCTTATACTTCGGCGGAATCAGCGTTTATTTTTCGCTGTAAGCTCTGCATTCCCTTTGGAACGACTTTTGAGCAGAAAACTTACGCTGCGCTCCCTTAGGAACGACTTTTTGTTTGTTTCGACAAACTTACACCGCGTTCCTTAGAACGACTTTTTGTTGCTTCGGCAAAACTTACACTGCGTTCCTTAGAATGACTTTTTGTTGCTTCGGCAAAACTTGCACTGCGTTCCTTAGAACCACTTTTTGTTGCTTCGGCAAAACTTGTAATATAATTGTGAACCCCGCATTCTCTTGAGAACAACTTTCATGTTTTACTGACTTTTGGAACTTCATGAGTCTGTGAAGAAGGTATATTATATCATGACAATGACGAAGCTAATACAAGAAATTGAAAACAACAAAAGAACTAGGCTTTCACTGATTGCTCTTTATTGGAAAGGAAAATGATGACGAATGTAAAAACTGTTTTAGAGGTAGGATATCTCTTAGTAGATGTGCTTCGATTCTGGCACAGTACTATTGACTGTGCGAGCTTCGGACTGCTCCCTGAAGTCTCGCTGCTGGTGAGTGTGCTGGCTCCCTTCTAGCTGCTGGCCTTGGGGATATGCGGGTTGCATTGGTGGTGGGGATGGAGGCTGTTGCCAAGATGCCTGAGGTTGGCTTGCCGAAGCAACAGAAACTGCAGGATGGTTACTGTTGGGGACTTGTTCTCAAATGCTTCGAATTAAGAACAAGGCAACATAAAATGTTAAATATTAATGCCCTTCGTCTGCGGAAGCATTATCTCCCCAAGGATTTAATGAGCTTCGGACGAAGGCCATAAACAAAATATCACGAAGGTCATACCTTCGTGATCAGATTTGAAAAACAATATGAAGTAAAATGTAAAATATAAGGCATTATAGAAAGACATGCCGAAAATGAATAACAATATTGACATATATTTTATTACGTGAACCTAAATATTGAAACATAATATTTAGGCATATTTATACCTTCGTTTTAGCAGAAAGCAATAATTCCAGCGTAATGTGCCAGTGATTACAAGATTGCGTGAACAGTACAGGGGTACTGTTCACCTATTTATAGGCACAGAGCGCAGCCTGTGAGGAATTACAATTATGCCCCTCATAGGGGATTACAACGGTGACTCAAACATTTATGGACTAAAAGGTCATTCTACTTTTATGTCGGTTTGTAAATTCTGAAGCTTCATGAAGAGGAACCTTCGGTCATCTCATACGAACAGCTTCAGCCGAAAACTGCTTCTTCCTACAAAACCTTCGGCGACGAAGCATAGTCCCAACAGTAGCCCCTTTCACGGCGCTAGATCGTTTTTCATAACGAGCTTGATCCGTGAAAAAAGTCTTCTAAGCTTCAGGAAGCCGAAGGTCCAAAAAACACCTTCCCTGAGCTCGTTGTCGAGAAACGATTCAGTTTCCCAGCGCATAGCGGTCCCACCTTACAGAGTTACTGTTTGGTCTCTGCGGTCCACCGTACAGCGAGTGCAAGCGGCTGTCCGCCTGGTGTAAAAATCCTGGCGCTTCGCCTTCTTACCTGCAGTACTATATAAACAGACGAGTAGGTGTGAAGTTACCACAGCATTCATTGCTATTTGCACTGTTTTGCTGCCAAAATTTTTAACCATAGCCATAGCTTGACTCTCGGAATCGAACGAAGCTCCAGCTTGAAGCCTGCTTCGTCAGAAGAAAAAACTTCGGAGGAAAAAATATTTAATTCCCACAAATTTAGAATTAAATGGCCAGAGTGCGTTCTACCGCTAGGGTTGAGCGTGAGGGAGGCGAAGCTGAAGGTTCGGAGACTATTCCCATCTCCGAAGCGATGCAACGATCCGGGCTGGTAACTTCGGAAAAAATCCCCAGTGCTGATGCAGAACAAGCAGAACAAACAACTGCCGAAGCAGAAGAAGAAAACATTGAGGAAACTGATCCCGAAGATGATTATCGTATTGCCATGCCAAGTAAACCCAGCCACTTGGACTTCGGAAAGTCTACTGTTTCAAAGGCTGATCTCTCCAAGATGGTAAAGTCGGGTTATTTCAGTGAAAGTCAGAAGAAGCTACTACGCTTCGGGGGGGGAAGAAACTACCCCAAAGCCGAAGAAGGATGAAATAGTCATTTTCAAGAGCTTTCTAAAGGCTGGATTAAGATTCCCCCTACATGGGATTATTGCAGAGGTACTGAAGAGGTTTGGTATCTACTTTCATCAGTTGACTCCTAACGCTATCGTTAGGCTTAGTGTTTATATCTGGGCCCTCCGAAGCCAAGCGGTGGAGCCGTTTGCGGACAGATTTTGTCGAGTTCACGAGCTGCACTATCAGACGAAGGCTAGAAAAGATGGATTGCATGACAATTTTGGTTGCTATAATTTTGCTTATCGGAAAACCACAAAGTTTCCTGTAATCCGCTACCGAAGCAAATGGGCAGCAGGCTGGAAGTCGGAGTGGTTCTATGTCAAGGTTGATGACGACAAGGAGAAGCTTGTGCAAAGTCCACTTGAACTAATCTTCGGAGAAACCCGACCTCGTTGCAACATGACACCAGAAGGTCCAACCCAACAAGCGTTGGATGAATTCAGAATTATTGCATAACATATCAGTACAAGAGACCTGGTTCAGGAGTTTTTGGCTTTCAGAGTTTTTCCTAGTTTAAAAGAATGGGAAATGCCGAAGCTAGAGGGGGAGAAGAAAGAAGGAGAACTTGTGCGGTTACCTTACTATTACAAGTTTAAAAAATACTTCAAAACACCTTGCCAAGAGTGGTTGGAAACAATTGAAATAATGTGCAATGAAATACTTGGCAATTACTCCAAAAAAGAAGATCAGTTGATGACTGCGGCCTTCGGCACCCGTCCGAAGCGAAGACTGAATCGAGTGCTGGACGCCTTGGGTTTTGAATACCCTGACTATGAAAATCTGAATAAAGGTGTCGGAGGCCGGAAAAGGAAAAGGATAACCGAAGCCTTGAATGAAGATGAGAAAGAACCATCAAAGAAGAAAATTCCGAAGAAGAGGAAAGTGTCTTCTCCGAAGCAAAAAGTATCCGACGAAGAAGAAACTCCCGCATCACACTCTGCCACTGACGTGGAGGAAATTTTGAAGGTAATGACTGAATCCCTGCCTGCGAAGCTAAGTCCATTGGGGCCTCAACTGACAAAGTTTTTTTAGAAGGAAAAGGAGCCCGAAAAAACGAAGAAAACGACTAAAGCAAAGAGACAAAGAATCATCGCAGTGACAGAGGTCATTGACAAGACACCACCGAGAGCTTCAGCTCAGAAGATACCAGCGACTGAGGAAATGACAAATATTGAAATCACACCTTCGGAGGTCGCGGCTGCCGAAGCCACCTCAATTGAAGATTTGAACTTGGAAAGCACAATCGAACACATCGACAAAATGCTGCTAGACTTGGCCACAGAAGAAGCTACTACTGCCGCCGAAGAGGCCATGGCCGCAGTGTCGGGGAAAGAAAAGGAAATTGCTGACGAAGCTTCAGAGGACGAGGCCTTCATGTTTCAAAATTTAGTTGGAGAAAAATTGTCAAAAACCGAAATAGAAGAGCTTAAAGAGTATGCCAAATCTTGCGGATATAAACCAGGAGCACTCCTCTTCGGAGGTATTGATGATGAAAAATTAGACTGTATCCGGGATCAGACTGGAGCTAAGGTTATCGGTACTCTGTCAAAGAGTATCGGTTTTCCGAAGCTAGAAACGGACATTAGCCGCTACCGACGACAACATATCGTTGGTAGTTTATTTTATTCCAATTTCAAGGTGAACTACTTTTCCCTTGACTTTTATTGTTTTTAATAATGAAGACCTGTCTAACGAAGGTTGTTTTCGTGCAGAGTATGTTGTTGAGCAAAGCTTTGAAAATGCAGCAAGATCTGGAAGACAAGAAACACGAGGTTATAATTGAAAATTTAGAAGGCAAAATAAAAGAGCAATCAGCTACTATTGAAAAGAAGAACTTCGAGCTTCAAGCAACTGAAGGCTTATTGGCGGAAGCCGAAGCTAAAATAACAGAACTGAACACGAAGCTTCTCTGCCAATCTGAACAGTTTGAACAAGAAAAGCAAGAACTCAACGCAAAACTTGAAGCCGAAGTCCAACAAAATTCAGATTTGAAAAAACTATTGGCGGGCCTTCAAGACAAATGTTTGGAATTTAGCAACAAATGTATTCAACGACTGAGAAAAATTTTCCACTCAGTTGGAGCTAGCAGTGAGAAATTCACCCCGTCAGCTGAAGATTTACCAAAGACCTTCGAACATATTGAGGGTGAAATTGATGAGCTTGACGAAGTTATAGCCGGGCACGGTGACTTCTGCGCCTGGGTAGCTTCTCGGGGCACTGCTGCAGCTTTCCTAAAAGCTGGCTGTGATCATGGAAAAATTGTCAATAGGCTCAATTTCACTTTATCACCATCAATTCTAGATGACATTCCTGATCTCGCCCGAAGCATTTCTAATAGATTTGTAAAGATGATATGGACAAAAGGCGGGCGAGAAAAGGCTGGAGACGAAGCTCGGAGTCATCTTGAGCCAGTAAGAAATCATACCTTGTGCCTACCTCTTCCTTCAAGCTCGATTTTGATTTACAACAACTTAATTCATGTAGGATGATGAAGCGAGGCCGATGGTTAAAGAGAATGACGCCGAAGCTGAGGTCCCTTGAAGATTAAAATAGGAGTAGACTGTAGACAGACTCAAGAAACTTTTGAGATGACTTTTGTAAATGTGACTAAACTTGTCTTTAATGAATTCTGTTCATACCTTGTAATATACTCTTACCCTTCCATTAATGTATGAGAGGTGCTTTGATGTGGACGAAATTATCTTTTTGAGCCGAAAGCGAAAAAAACACCTTCCCTTCTTTTCGTACACAGCGAGGTACAAAAAACAACATTTCCCTTTCTTCCGAAGCTCTTCTTTTCGTACACGAAGAAGTACAAAAGACAGTTTTTTCTTTTTGCCGAAGCAACCACTTATGCTATGATGATGGTTATCCTACATATGCCTGTATGAATGCTTATGAATGCAAATGCTATGATGTAATGTGATGTGCAAATGAATGTCCAAACACATATCCGAAGCCATAATCACAGCCGTTATTTCCTTAGAAACAATCACATATCAGCGCTGACTTTTCGCTGTATGCTCTGCATTCCCTTAGGAACGACTTTGGAGCTTCTTCGCCTTTTACTTTCGGCGGAATCAGCGTTGACTTTTCGCTGTAAGCTCTGCATTCCCTTAGGAACGACTTTGGAGCTTCTTCGCCTTTTACTTTCGGCGGAATCAGCGTTGACTTTTCGCTGTAAGCTCTGCATTCCCTTAGGAACGACTTTGGAGCTTCTTCGCCTTTTACTTTCGGCCGAATCAGCGT
The DNA here is from genome assembly GCF_902167145.1 of Zea mays. Lineage (NCBI taxonomy): Eukaryota > Viridiplantae > Streptophyta > Magnoliopsida > Poales > Poaceae > Zea > Zea mays. The sequence continues at coordinate 66,605,429 of NC_050103.1, read as the reverse complement.
TGACTTTTTGCTGTAAGCTCTGCATTCCCTTAGGAACGACTTTGGAACTTCTTCGCCTTTTACTTTTCGGCACTCGATGGTGCGTTCTCAGCTTTTACATTTACATCCTTGGGGGATTTTGCTCTTATAGAACTAAAAAAGGAAATTACATATGATGGCCCCATTAAAAACCTTTCTCCCCCTTCAGAAAGGAAAAGGGTGCCATGAAAGAAAAAATATAAAAAATTACATCAAGTTACACATAATATCGCCGAAGCTCATCCGCATTCCAAGATCTAGGAATGTCGTTGTCGTCCATATCCTTCAATCTGTATGAACCGGGTCTTGACGAAGATACTACCAAAAAAGGTCCTTCCCATTTCAACTGCAACTTGCCCACTGTATCTGGGTTAGCCACTCTCCGAAGCACCAAATGCTCTGGCTCAATATTCTTTAGCCGAACCTTTCTATCACGCCATTTGACTATTTCGGCTTGATATTTATTGATGTTCTCCACAGCTTGAAGCCTGATCCCTTCTAAAGCATCTTTTTCCACAGAATAAGCAGCTTCAGAATCTGACTCTGCCGAAGCTACTACTCTTATTGATCCAGTTTTAGCTTCCTCCGGAGTTATTGCTTCGTCACCGAACAATAATTTGAATGGAGTAAAGCCTGTTGACCTTGATGTTGTTGTGTTGTGGCTCCACACCACTTTGATTAATTGATCTGGCCACTTTCCTCTGGGTTGATTGAAGATTAACTTCATTATTCCTGTCATTATAATGTCATTGGCTCTTTCAACGAGTCCGTTTGACTCCGGATGCCTGACTGATGCAAAATGGATCTTCGTACCAATTTGATCGCAGAATTCTCTGAAGGCTTCGGAGTCGAACTATGTTCCATTATCTACAGTGATGGCCTTTGGTACCCCAAAATGACAAATAATATTCTGCCAGAAAAACTTTTGAATGGTGGCCAAAGTTATTGTGGCTAAAGGCTTTGCCTCAATCCATTTAGAAAAATATTCCACAGCCACTACAACATATCTTAAGTTCCCTTGGGCCGGTGGTAACGGACCTAACAAGTCAAGGCCCCACCTTTGCAATGGCCAGATGGGTTGTATGAGCTGAGTTAAGGACGAAGGTTGTTTTTGATCTCTTGCACATTTCTGACAACCTTCGCACTTTTGAACTAATTCCGCTGCATCGGATGCCGCCTTCGGCCAATAAAACCCTTGACGGAAAACCTTTCCAAGTAACGGCCTAGATCCAATGTGAGATCCACACAGACCTTCATGTATTTCTTTCATCAATTCTATTCCTTCGGCTCTAGATAAACACTTGAGTAATGGAGCACAAACTCCACGCTTGTACAACTCCCCTTCTATCATGACATATGGACGAGCTCTTGCTTCTATCCTCCTGTTATAAGTTTCGTCATCTGAAAGGAATTTACCCTGAAGACAAGAGATGATCTCAGTTCTCCAGTCTTCACTATAAACAGGAGATATATTGAGGACTGCTCTTTCAAGAAGTTCCACTGAAGGTGCTTTTATTGTTTCGAAGAACACATCCGACGGTAAGGGCAGCCCCTGTGCTGCTGACTTAGCTAGCAAATCAGCATGCTCATTTTGTCCTCGAGGGATATTTCTGACAGAAAATCCTTCGAAGGAAGCTTCGACTCTTCGGACCGTGTCTAGATATTTTTCAAGCTTCGGATCTTTAGCCTTGCAACTCTTGTCGATATGACCCGAAACAATCTGGGAATCAGTTTTAAGAATGGCCCTTCTGATTCCCATTGCTTTTAACTTCCGAAGGCCCAAAAGCAGGGCTTCGTACTCAGTAATATTGTTTGTATAACTAAAATCAAGTCTTGCCGCATAACAAGTTTTAACTTTAGATGGTGAGATCAACACAGCGGCTGCTCCTGCTCCGAAGGTTCCCCAAGACCCATCACAAAACACCGTCCATACTTCGGCATCTTTATTTGTTTCTTCATCCTGAGCCCCTGGCGTCCAATCGGCGATGAAATCTGCCAACGCTTGAGACTGGATCGAAGATCTATGCACATAATCAATGCAAAATTCATTGAGCTCTGCAGCCCATTTTCCAATCCGCCCAGTAGCTTCTCTATTTCTCATAATATCCTTCAACGGCTGCGAAGAAGGAACAACAATATTGTATGCTTGAAAGTAATGCCGAAGCTTCCTGGATGCCATCAAAACAGCATATAACACCTTCTCCAATTCTGTATAGTTTTTCTTTGATACACTAAGAACTTCAGATACAAAATATACTGGGACCTGCTTCTTGACTTGGCCATCAAGCTTCTCCTGGACAAGTGCTGCACTTACCGCTGAGTGCGAAGCTGCCACATATAATAACAAAGGAGCCCCTGGCGTTGGTGGAGTTAATGTTGTTAAATCTATCAAATATTGCTTCAGTTCCTCGAAGGCTTTTTGTTGGCTTGGTCCCCATTGAAAGACTTCGGCTGATTTCAGCACTTCGAAGAATGGTAAATTTCTTTCTGCTGATCTGGATATGAATCTATTGAGAGATGCCAGCCTCCCTGTCAATCTTTGGGCCCCCTTTTTTGTAGTTGGTGGCTCCATTCGAAGTATAGCTTCAATTTTACTTGGATTAGCTTCAATTCCCTTTGTTGAAACCAAGCATCCAAGAAATTTCCCCTTCTTTACTCCGAAGACACATTTTTCTGGATTCAACTTTAGACCAGCTTGTCTAAAACTGGCAAAGGTCTCCTGCAAATCAGCAATGTGATTTTCCTGTTTCGTGCTTTTTACAATGATATCATCAACATAAGTTAGCACATTTCTGCCTATCTGAGACTGGAGAACCTTCGCAGTCATTCTGCTGAAACTTCCTCCAGCATTCTTGAGCCCCTCAGGCATCCGAAGGTAACAATATGTTCCACTAGGGGTTATGAAACTGGTCTTTGGCTCATCCTCCTTCTTCATCCAAATTTGATGATAGCCTGAATAACAATCGAGAAGACTCATAAGTTCTGACGAAGCTGCTGCATCAACTAAGGAGTCTATCCTTGGCAATGGGAATTCGTCCTTCGGACAGGCCTTGTTGAGATCTGTAAAATCGATACACATTCGCCATTTGCCATTGGCCTTTTTTACCATAACAGTGTTAGCTAGCCATTCTGGGTACTTTACTTCTCTGATAACTCCTGCACTGAGGAGTCTTTTGACTTCATTACGAGCACCTTCGGCCTTGTCATCAGACATTTTCCGAAGCCTCTGCTTTCTGGGTCTGAAGGATGGGTCAACATTGAGCGAGTGTTTAATAACATCCCTGTTAACTCCGCAAAGATCATTGGCTAACCATGCAAAAACATCTTTGTTGTTGAACAAAAACCTTATCAAGGTTTTCTCCTGTTCTTCGGATAATTGAGAGCCCAACAGTACCTTCTGCTCTGCTATGTCCTCACATAAGAGCATGGGCTTCGGCTGATCTGCTGAAGCTGCTTTCTCCCTTCTGAATTTGTACTGTTCACAAGCTTCAGCTCCATCTATGTTATGGATTGCTTTTGAGTCAGTCCAGTTTCCCTCGGCCCTTCTGGCAGCTTCCTGACTTCCATGAATAGCAATGGGTCCTTGATCCGAAGGTATCTTCATGCAAAGGTAAGCAGGATGAAGAATTGCTTCGAAAGCATTGAGGGTGCCACGACCAATAATTGCATTGTAAGGGTTTTCCATGTCAACAATGTCAAACACAACTTGCTCAGTTCTGGTGTTGTTGATGAATCCGAAGGTCACTGGCATGGTGATCTTGCCCAGTGCTACAATCTGTCTTCCTCCGAAGCCACAAAGAGGGTGTGTAGCATCATGAATCTTATCTTCTGGCTCTTGCATTTGTCTGAAGGCCTTAGCAAATATGATATCAGCTGCACTGCCTGTGTCAACCAAGACATTGTGGACCAGAAACCCTTTGATAACGCAAGAAATAACCATAGCATTGTTATGAGGAAAATCCTTGAGCTGAAGGTCCTCCTGGGAGAAGGTGATTGGAATGTGGGACCACCTTGACTTGATAAAGGGTCCCTGCACTCCAACATGTTGTACCCTTCTCTGCGCCTCTTTCTTCTGCTTTTTGTTGGCTGGCTCTGAGCACGAACCACCTGTTATCGGGAACATCAGCTTCGGTGCCGAAGCAGCTCCAGCTTGATCGTTGAACGAAGCCATCAGCTCAAAAAAGTGGAAGTGAGTTCACCGGAGGTGGGCGCCAATGTTGGGGACTTGTTCTCAAATGCTTCGAATTAAGAACAAGGCAACATAAAATGTTAAATATTAATGCCCTTCGTCCGCGGAAGCATTATCTCCCCAAGGATTTAATGAGCTTCGGACGAAGGCCATAAACAAAATATCACGAAGGTCATACCTTCGTGATCAGATTTGAAAAACAATATGAAGTAAAATGTAAAATATAAGGCATTATAGAAAGACATGCCGAAAATGAATAACAATATTGACATATATTTTATTACGTGAACCTAAATATTGAAACATAATATTTAGGCATATTTATACCTTCGTTTTAGCAGAAAGCAATAATTCCAGCGTAATGTGCCAGTGATTACAAGATTGCGTGAACAGTACAGGGGTACTGTTCACCTATTTATTGGCATAGAGCGCAGCCTGTGAGGAATTACAATTATGCCCCTCATAGGGGATTACAACGGTGACTCAAACATTTATGGACTAAAAGGTCATTCTACTTTTATGTCGGTTTGTAAATTCCGAAGCTTCATGAAGAGGAACCTTCGGTCATCTCATACGAACAGCTTCAGCCGAAAACTGCTTCTTCCTACAAAACCTTCGGCGACGAAGCATAGTCCCAACAGTTACCCACATACTCTGGTATGTACGGTGAATGATACGAAGCAGTATGCATAACTTGCTTCGGCTGGTTCTGTTGGGCTGCAGCTTCTGCTATCTCCTTCTGTTTCTGGATGGTGACATGGCACATCCTTGTAGTATGGCCCTTGTCCTCACCGCAGAATAGGCAATAAATTTTCCTAGGCTGGTCCCCAAACCTTCCACCGAAGCCCCTGGCGCCTCTGCCCCTTGGAGCTGGAGGCCGAGGATAGCTTTGTTGTTGCCCCGAAGCCTGGGAGGAATATTGCGGCCTCTGCTGCTGACCTCCTCTGTCATCATTCTGATTAGAGTGGATTGATCTGACGTGCCTTGGGTGAATCCTGCCTCCGAAGCCACTGGTCATCTCGGAGAATCTGTAAGCTTCCTCCCTTCTTTGACGAAAGTCATTATCAGCGCGGATGTATTCATCCATCTTCTGAAGCAATTTCTCCAAGGTCTGAGGGGGTTTCCTGGCGAAGTATTGGGTCGAAGGTCCTGGCCGAAGCCCCTTGATCATGGCCTCAATGACAATTTCATTGGGCACTGTTGGCGCTTGTGCCCTCAGACGCAAGAACCTTCGGACATACGCCTGAAGGTATTCCTCATGATCCTGCGTGCACTGGAACAAAGCTTGAGCAGTAACCAACTTCGTCTGAAACCCTTGGAAACTGGTGATCAGCATGTCCTTCAGCTTCTGCCATGATGTGATTGTTCCTGGCCGAAGAGAGGAGTACCAGGTTTGTGCAACATTCTTGACTGCCATGACAAAAGATTTCGCCATGACTGCAGTATTGCCTCCATATGAAGATATGGTAGCTTCGTAGCTCATCAGAAACTGCTTCGGGTCTGAGTGCCCGTCGTACATGGGAAGTTGAGGTGGTTTGTAAGATGGAGGCCAAGGTGTAGCCTGCAGTTCTGTTGACAGAGGAGAAGCATCATCAAAAGCAAAATTTCCATGATGGGAATCATCATACCATCCATCATCATCAAATAATCCTTCTTGATGAAGCTCCCTGTGATGGGGCCTTCGTTCTTGCTCATCTTAAGCAAGATGGCGTACTTCTTTAGTGGCTTCGTCAATCTGCCTTTGCAGGTCAGCTAGCCGAGCCATTTTTTCCTTCTTCTTTTGCACTTGCTGATGAAGCATCTCCATATTCCTGATCTCTTGGTCCAACTCATCCTCCTGGGGCATTGGACTGGTGGCCTTACTCTTCTGGCTCCGGGCCTCTCGAAGAGAAAGGGTCTCCTGGTTCGAATCCAGCGGCAGCCCCTATCGCCGAAGCTTTCTTCGGTGGCATGACGAAGGTCAATGCTTTCCGAAGGTGGTCGATAAGAGTTCACCGAAGGTGGGCACCAGTGTTGGGGACTTGTTCTCAAATGCTATGAGTTAAGAACAAGGCAACATAGAAAATGTTAAACATTAGAGTCCTTCGTCCTTCGAAGCATTATTTCCCTTGAGAGATAATGATTTTTGGACGAAGGTTATGAAGGACGTACCTTCATCAATACAACATGTAAATAACGAAGGAGACATATGAAATGTAAAAGATAGCGTAAACAGTTATGTATTACCATCAATTCATTTCTATTTTATTATTATGGAAAATAGAAATGATAATAAGTCACAAATGTACCTTCAGCTTGAAAGAAGGTAAAAGTACAAGCGTGACGCAAAAGCAAAAATGCCCAGTCAGCGTGAACAGTACGGGAGCACTGTTCATCTATTTATAGGCACGGGACGTAGCCCATGAAAAATTACACCCATGCCCTTTACATTTGCTAATAACTCTATAGTAATCCATCGGGGTCTAAATAGCCTTTTCCTCTTTAGGTCGGTTCCTTTTCTGCTATCATGCCGAAGCTCCCCTGCGCATAGCTTCGGCTATGCACCATCCTTCGTATTCTTTATGCTTCTTCACACTGTGGTTTTTACCTAAGTCCGAAGGTACCTATTCATGTATCATACTCCAGAAACATTGTTAAATCATGTTTTTTGAGGACCTTCGAAAGCCGAAGGCCCCCAACAAGCATGCTTCTAGCAAATTTAAATTTTTCATTTTCTAAGTCATGCTCATTAATTTTGGCACTAAGTTGAGCTATGTGATCATTTTGTTGTTTAATTAAAGCTAGGTGATCATGAATAGCATCAACATTAATATCTCTACATCTAGTGCAAATATTAACGTGCTCAACGGTAGATGTAGAGGGTTTGCAAGTATTTAATTCAACAATCTTAGCATGTAAAATAGCATTCTCATCTCTAAGATTGGAAATAGAAACATTGCAAACATTTAAATCTTTAGCCTTAGCAATTAATTTTTCATTCTCAATTTTAAGGCTAGAGAGAGATGCATTCAATTTGTTAATCTTAGCAATCAAATTAACATTATCATTTCCAAGGTTGACAAGAGAATCATCACTAACATTTAATTTCTCAACCTTAGCAATCAATTTATCATTTTCAAATCTAAGGTTGGAAATAGTGTCATGGCAAGTGCTTAGCTCACTAGTTAATTTTTCACATTTTTCTACTTCCTGAGCATAAGCATTTTTAACCTTAACATGCTTTTTGTTTTCCTTAATAAGGATGTCCTCTTGGCTATCCAAGAGTTCATCCTTCTCATGAATGGCTCCTATCAATTCATTTAATTTCTCTTTTTGTTGCATGTTTAGGTTGGCAAAAAGGGCAAGTAAATTATCCTCATCATCACTAGAGTTCTTCTCATCACTAGATGTTGCATATTTAGTGGAGGCTTTAGATTTTACCTTCTTTTTGCCGTCCCTTGCCATGAGGCACTTGTGGCCGACGTTGGGGAAGAGAAGGCCCTTGTTGACGGCGATGTTTGCGGCGTCCTCGTCGGAGGAGGGGTCGGTGGAGTTCTCATCGGAGTCCCACTCTCGACAAACATGGGCATCGCCGCCCTTCTTCTTGTAATACTTCTTCTTCTCCTTCCTTCTTCCCTTCTTATCGTCGCCCCTGTCACTATCACTTGATAATGGACATTTAGCAATGAAATGACCGGGCTTACCACACTTGTAGCAAACCTTCTTGGAACAGGGCTTGTAATCTTTCCCCTTCCTTTGCTTGAGGATTTGGCGAAATCTTTTTATGATTAAAGCCATCTCCTCATTGTCGAGCTTGGAGGCGTCGATGGGAAGCCTACTTGATGTAGACTCTTCCTTCTTCTCCTCCGTCGCTTTGAAGGCGACGGGTTGTACCTCGGGCGTGGAGGTTGCGCCTCGCTCGATGATTTGTTTGGAGCCTTTGATCATCAATTCAAAGCTCACAAACTTTCCTATCACTTCCTCGGGAGACATTAGTTTATATCTAGGATCACCACGAATTAATTGAACTTGAGTAGGGTTAAGAAAAACGAGTGATCTAAGAATAACCTTGACCATTTCATGGTCATCCCATTTGGTGCTCCCGAGGTTGCGCACTTGGTTCACCAAGGTCTTGAGCCGGTTGTACATGGCTTGCGGCTCCTCCCCTTGATGAAGCATGAAGCGACCGAGCTCCCCGTCGATCGTTTTCCGCTTGGTGATCTTGGTCACCTCATCTCTTTCGTGCGCGGTCTTGAGTACGTCCCAAATTTCTTTGGCACTCTTCAACCCTTGCACCTTATTATACTCCTCTCGACTTAGAGAGGCGAGGAGTATAGTAGTGGCTTGGGAGTTGAAGTGCCGGATTTGGGCTACCTCGTCCGAGTCATAGCCTTCGTCTCCCACGGATGGTTCCTGTGCACTAAACTCAACAATGTCCCAAATGCTAGCGTGGAGTGAGGTTAGATGGTGCCTCATTTTATCACTCCACATACAATAATCTTCACCGCCAAAAACCGGTGGTTTTCCTAGTGGGACGGAAAGTAAAGGGGTGTGTTTGGGAATGCGAGGGTAGCGTAAGGGGATCTTACTAAACTTCTTGCGCTCATGGCGCTTAGAAGTGACGGACGGCGTGTCGGAGCTGGAGGTGGAAGGCGATGAAGAATCGGTCTCGTAGTAGACCACTTTCTTCATTTTCTTCTTCTTGTCGCCACTCCAGTGCGACTTCACGTGGGGAGGTGATTCCTCCCTTTTCTTGTTGTCGGACTCTCCCGGTGGAGCTTTCCCGTGGCTTGTGGCGGGCTTCTCGCCGGTCACCATCACCTTCTTGGTGTGAGCTCCCGACATCACTTCGAGCGGTTAGGCTCTTAATGAAGTACCAGGCTCTGATACCAATTGAAAGTCGCCTAGAGGGGGGTGAATAGGCAAATCTAAAATTTATAAAGTTTAAGCACAACTACAAGCCGGGGTTAGCGTTAGAAATATAATCGAGTCCGAATAGAGAGGGCGAAAACAAATCACAAGCAAATAAGAGCGGATGGCACAGTGATTTGTTTTACCAAGGTTCGGTTCTTGCAAACCTACTCCCCGTTGAGGTGGTCACAAAGACCGGGTCTCTTTCAACCCTTTCCCCCTCTCAAACGGTCACTTAGACCGAGTGAGCTTCTCTTCTCAATCAATTGGGACACTTAGTCCCTGCAAGGACCACCACACAATTGGTGTCTCTTGCTTTGATTACAAAGAACTTGGAAGCAAGATTAGAGGAAGAAGAAAAGTGATCCAAGCGCAAGAGCTCAAAAGAACACAACAAAACTCTCTCTTCTAGTCACTATTGCTTTGAGTGGAATTGGGACTTGGAGAGATTTTGATTCACTCTATTTGTGTCTTGCATTGAATGCACTAGCTCTTGTATTGAATGTGTTGGCTGAAAACTTGGATGCCTTGAAGTGTTGGTGGTTGGGGGGTATTTATAGCCCAAACCACCAAAGTGGCCGTTGGGGAAGGCTACTGTCGAAGGGCGCACCGAACAGTCCGTGCGCCACCGGACACTGTCCAGTGCGCCAGCCATGTCACCCAACCGTTAGGGTTCGACCGTTGGAGCTTCTGACATGTGGGCCACCGAACAGTCTGGTGGTGCACCGGACAGGTCCTGTTCACTGCCCGGTGCGCCATCTGGCGCCTGCTCTGACTCTGCGCGTGCAGTCGGCACTGTTCACTATTCACTATTCATGTAACACCCCAAGTGTTACCATGGCTATGGCACATCTATGCACTCATGAATGTGATCACATGTGGAAGAAACTTAAGGAGAAGAGTATAAGAACCTTGGAGACTATGTTTTAACCAAGAAATGTGAATGACCAAAAGCATTACCCAAGCTTGTGTGCACTTATCACCTTGGACAAGAAGGGAGTAAACCCTAGACCTCTCTTGAACCCCTATCTCCTAAACACCTTGGTTGAAGGGGGAGAGATTAAGCAAAGGTGCAAATCATGACCAAACCTTTGGCATAAAGTTAAGTAACTTATTAATCTACAAATATAGAGAGGAAACATTGAAAAAGACCCCTTAAGAAACCCCAAATCCATTCCTTAAGTAGAGAAAGAGCTAGAGCTCTCTAATTCTCTCTAAGTCAAAATCTACACCTAATCTAAAGATCCACCGTGTTCACCTTGAAGATGGCACCAAAACCACCTAAGTTCTATACCAAAAATGTGGCATACCACCTAAGGCACCCCCTGGAAAAAGTTGAGACCGAGCCCTTGACATTTGACATGTCTTGGCATCACTTTTGTCGCGCAGCGGGCAGGGGGACAAGCCAGATTTGACGTCTGCATATCTTCTGACCTAGGGCTTATCTTCCCTTGGAACTCACATACAAGAGATAGCCATAGGTGCTAGGAAGAGGTCTGCGCCGGAGTTTTGCCAAGATTCGCACGTTTGCGATCTCAGCAAGCTTTTGAACACGGGCAGATGAACACCTCCACGTGTTCGACGCGTTCTACGCACGCCAGAGCACGCCCGCGCCCGACCTCGCGTGCCCCGCGTCGCGCCAAAGCCCAGCCGGCGCCGTTGCCCGCGCTCGCGCCTATAAAGCCCCCAGGGACTTCGACTGTACTCCTCCGCGCACGCTCGACCTCACCGGAGCCCGAAACCACCGGCGTTTGCCCCGTGCACGGCGTGCCCGCGGCCACCCGAGCCCCTGCCACCGTAGACCGGCCAGCAGAGCCTCTCCCAACCCCGTCCAACCCTCGGAGAAGACTGTGCACGCCTCGGTGAAGCTCCCCGAGCAAGGAATCTGAGTTTGCTTCGCCGGAGGAGCCAGTCCATGGTTGCTGGACTTCGCCCGACCGCCGGTGAACGTAGACCGGGTAATCCTCTGCTCCATTCTTCGATTTCTTGTGCACATAGCCTCTACGCCACCCCCACTACTAGAGATATGCTTATTTAAGACGCACATTTTAAGACAGATATCAATGTATTTTATAGAAGCGCCTTTTATCATATGGTGATGAGTAAGATAAGACGGTTTATTGGAGATCCGTCTTTAATAAAGAAGTGTTTTGAGACAGTTACATCGTAAGAAATGTCTCGTATTGATTTAAGACGGATTGTTATTGAAAACCGTCTCAAATGAATATACTTTTGAGCCATTAAGATTGCAAGAATTGTCTTATATTTTGGTTAGCTTATTAGACACTTGTGTATATGAAACCATCTTAAATAAAGATATTATTAGTCGTCTAGACTATATGGATTATTTTAAATGTTAGTGAGTATATTAGATACTTCTAAATATAAAACCATCTTCGTACCATATTTCAAAAAGACGTATTGTGAAAAAATGTACTAAATAGTAAATTCAGCTTAGTTTCATGATATATATAAAATGTAAAACTTATCTTTGTAACTTGATACAGATGGTAAAATAGACCCACATGTGATTCGATCATTAATGTCACACAACATATATTTTGCTTTAATTCCTATCATTCACGCATCAAGGGCTTTAGTAAGCTATACCTATCCTATGTTGAATATATCAGTACATTTACATTTATATTGTCAAACTTTAAAAACTCGGTGGCTTCAAACTGTCTCCCACGAGTAGAGTAAAATAGGGATGCGTGACTATTGATAATATTATTTGATACTATTTGTAGAGTGAAGTTTGAAATAGAGGATGTGATAGGAGATCGGCTGAAGATAGCCTTAGATATTTGGACTCAACAAAGGAAATTCAACATCTAAATTGCAGTCCTCACCTGAACCCTAACCCTTGCCACCTCCGCCTCCTTCTGTTCCGCCACCGCTACCGCAACGACGATGGCGACAAGCACGGCCCTCTCCATCGCCTCAGCCTCCCAGTCCCCCAACCCAAACCCTTGCCACCTCCGCCTCCTTCTGTTCCGCCACCGCTACCGCAACGACGATGGCGACAAGCACGGCCCCCTCCATCGCCTCTGCCTCGCTGCGTGCAGCCTCTACACTGCCCCGTTGTCGTCCCCTCAATCCTCCCCCTCGCCCCCTGACGCGCCACTGTTGCGGCAGGCTCGGCCTCCTCTAGAAGCTCCCCTCCACCCGTACGTGCGCCGTCCTGCTCGACACCGATGGACACGGCCCTGCCTCCAGAGCCCCATCTCTCTCGCGCCATGTCGCAACCGCCCCCACCCGCACTGTCCAGGAGGCAGGTACGGCGTGCATCTGCGTTGAGCATCTGAAAACCGGCTCGAGGCAGAGATCTACGCCGCACTGCGCGAGTGTGGCATGGCCCCCGACGAGATGGTCCGCCATCTCCTCTCCCAAGGTTCTGGTATGGATTGCGTTGTCCTCTCCCCAGTCCCCCACTCCCACGATTATGTATGTGCATGTGTTAGCTGTTCATTGTAGCGCGCGTTGCTAGAGTTTAGATGGGTCTTTGTCTCTTAGACCAGCGTACTCTCGTCTTGTAAAAGAAGGATTGGTGGAAGAGGTAGACGATATGTTTTCATCCGAGAAATTTGTGATTTTGCCACTCTCAATTTTGGTTGTCTGTTATTATGCCATCCCGTGTCTATGACTAGTGGGACCATCTGTGTCTATGATTTGTGGGCCCGATGGCATACTGGCGAAGCCCACAAATGATAATGGCAATATTGCCAATGGCTCGTTTTCATCCATGGAGAATGCTGGTTGTGAGCTTGATTCTCGATTGTTGAATCGTGCGGTTAGGGAATTACTAGAGAAAAATGAAATGGTTAGGGATATAGAACTTACATGTCCAAAATTGATGAGAGGAATTTTTCACTTGAACATTTAGCTACAACAGTGCTGATCAATCTCTCCTCGAGCAAAGGGACTTGTAGGGAACACATAAAATTTCTCCCTGCAAAAGTATCATTTTCTTGCAGGGTCAGTCCAGGTTCAATTTAGAGCACCAAGTTAATTATATTACTGATTTTGGTTTGATTATGAAGATTTTGATGTTCGTGCTACAGCAGTGTCGGCGTTTCGAACTCGGGGGGTCCCTGGACCGACGAGTAAATTATTGCCGCGTGCCCTAGCCCAGATGGGTCAGCGCGAGACGGAGCGCGAAGGGGGGAAGAAGCCGGAGGGAGACGGGCGTGAAAGGTGGAATCCCGCGGCCTTCGTGTTTGTCTCGCGCCCAGGTCGGGTGCGCTTGCAGTAGGGGGTTACAAGCGTCCACGCGGGGGGGAGCGAGCGGCCTCATGCGAGCGCCGTCCCGTCCTTCTCCGCGCGGCCAACCCTCGTAAGAGGGCCCTGGTCCTTCCTTTTATAGGCGCAAGGAAAGGATCCAGGTGTACAATGGGGGGGTGTAGCAGTGTGCTAACGTGTCTAGCGGAGGAGAGCTAGCGCCCTAAGTACATGCCATCGTGGCAGCCGGAGAGGTTTTGGCACCCGGTTCGTGTGGTGTCGTGGCCGTCGGAGGAGCGCTGGAGCCTGACGGAAGGACAGCTGTCGGGGCTGTCGAGTCCTTGCTGACGTCCTCTTGCTTCCGTAAGGGGGCTGAGAGCCGCCGTCGTCATAGAGCGTGCGGGGCGCCATCATTGCTCGTATAGTGGAGCGAGCCAGATGGGACGCCAGTCTTGTTCCCCGTAGCCTGAGTTAGCTTGGGGCAGGGTAATGATGGCGCCTCCTGTTGACGTGGTCGGTCCGTGCCCTGGGTTGGGCGAGGTGGAGGCTCCTCCGAGGTCGAGGTCGAGTCTGTCTTCCGAGGCCGAGGTCGAGTCCGAGCCCCTGGGTCGGGCGAGGCGGAGACCGTCGGCTGAGGCCAGGGCTGAGTCCGAGCCCTGGGGTCAGGCGAAGCGGAGTTCGTCGTCCTTCGGGGCTGAGCCCGAGTCCGAGCCCTGGGGTCGGGCGAAGCGGAGACCGTCGGCTGAGGCCAGGGCTGAGTCCGAGCCCTGGGGTCGGGCGAAGCGGAGTTCGTCGTCCTTCGGGGCTGAGCTCGAGTCCGAGCCCTGGGGTCAGGCGAAGCGGAGTTCGTCGTCTTCCGGGGCTGAGCCCGAGTCCGAGCCCTGGGGTCGGGTGAAGCGGAGTTCGTCGTCTTCCGTTGCTGAGCCCGAGTCCGAGCCCTGGGGTCGGGCGAAGCGGAGTTCGTCGTCTTCCGGGGCTGAGCCCGAGTCCGAGCCCTGGGGTCGGGCGAAGCGGAGTTCGTCGTCTTCCGGGGCTGAGCCCGAGTCCAAGCCCTGGGGTCGGGCGAAGCGGAGTTCGTCGTCTTCCGGGGCTGAGCCCGAGTCCGAGCCCTGGGGTCGGGCGAAGCGGAGTTCGTCGTCTTCCGGGGCTGAGCCCGAGTCCGAGCCCTGGGGTCGGGCGAAGCGGAGTTCGTCGTCTTCCGGGGCTGAGCCCGAGTCCGAGCCCTGGGGTCGGGCGAAGCGGAGTTCGTCGTCTTCCGGGGCTGAGCCCGAGTCCGAGCCCTATGGTCGGGTGGAGCGGAGTTTCCCATAGCGCCTGGGGCCGGGCTTGGCTGCCGTCAGCCTCACTCTGTCGTGTGGCACAGCAGTCGAAGCGGCGCAGGCGGCGCTGTCCTCTTGTCAGACGGGTCAGTGGAGCGGCAAAGTGACTACGGTCACTTCGGCTCTGTCAACTGGAGGGCGCGCGTCAGGATAAAGGTGTCAGGCCACCTTTGCATTAAATGCCCCTGCGATTTGGTCGGTTGGCGTGGCGATTTGGCCAAGGTTGCTTCTTGGTGAAGACTGGGCCTCGGGCGAGCCGAAGGTGTGTCCGTTGCTGGAGGGGATCCTCGGGTGAGACGTAGATCCTCCGGGGTCGGCTGCCCTTGCCCGAGGTTGGGCTCGGGCGAGGCGTGATCGCGTCCCTCGAATGGACCGATCCTTGACTTAATCGCACCCATCAGGCCTTTGCAGCTTTGTGCTGATGGGGGTTACCAGCTGAGATTTAGGAGCCTTGAGGGTACCCCTAATTATGGTCCCCGACAGTAGCCCCCGAGCCTCGAAGGGACTGTTAATACTCGCTTGGAGGCTTTTGTCGCACTTTTTTGCAAGGGGACCAGCCTTTCTCGGTTGCGTTTTGTTCCGGTGGGTGCGCGCGAGCGCACCCGCCGGGTGTAGCCCCCGAGGCCTCGGAGGAGTGGTTTGACTCCTCCGAGGTCTTAATGCCTCGCGCAATGCTTCGGCTGGTCTGGTTGTTCCCTCATGCGAGCTGGCCGTAGCCCGGGTGCACGGTCGGGTCCCAAGTTCTCGGGCTGGTATGTTGACGCTGTCAACGGTTTGGCCGGAGCCAGGTTTGCGAGAGCAGCCCCCGAGCCTCTGCACAGGGCGAGAGGACGGTCAAGGATAGACTCGACTTTTTACATACGCCCCTACGTCGCCTTTCCGCAAGGAGGAGGGGGGAAAAGCACCATGTTGCTCTTGGAGGGCGCCGAACATGGTGTCTCCAGTGAGCTGCTGACGGGTAATCCGAGTGGACGCCCGTGCCCCATTTGTTAGGGGTCGGCTAGAGGGCCGGAGGCGCGCTCCAAAAGTACCTGCGGGTGATCTGCCGGACCCGGTCCCCTTTCGACGGGGTCCGAGGGCTCGATGCCTTCCTCTGATGGGATTTCGTTACAAGATCGTTCCCGCTGGTCTCGGAAATGTCCTAGGGTACCTCGGGAGTGTAGCCCGAGCCTTGGTTATGTATCGAACATACCCAGGGTCATCCCTCGTTCTGTGTCTGAGGCGGTTGTGAACCCTTCGAGGGCCAGCCTACGAACCCCTGATCAGTAGTGGGCGCGGAGCCCGAGTGGCCTGAGGCGGCCGTTGAACCCTTCCGAGGGACCGGCCTTCGAACCTCTGACCAGTAGTGGGCGTGGAGCCCAAGCGCTCTGAGGCGGCTGTTGAACCCCTCCGAGGCGGCTGTTGAACCCCTGATCAGTAGGGGGCTCGGGGCCCGTTTCCTTCGCGGAGAAGGATCCCTTTTCGGGGTATCCCCCTTTCCCGGTCCCTGTTGTAAGAGAGAGAAATAGGAAAGAAAGGGAAAGAATACGAAATCGAATGATGTGGCGTACCTTTCTTTTGACGCGGTCATTATGGCGAAGGCGAAGCGTTGCTCGCTTCTCCTGCCAGAGGCGCCGCCTGTCCCGCCGCGGAGTTAATGCGACGGGGCGGGTGGTTCGCGGGGCAGCCGTTGCGCGTGCGCGAGCCGTTCGAGGAACGGAACACGGGCGCGTCGTCTTCGCGCTGTGAGAGAGGGTTCTCTCGCTGCCCCACGAGGTGACGTGAGCTTGGCCGACGACGTGACCGCTGCTTCCGCCCGCCTGCCACCGCCATTACTGCCGGCCCATTTTTGGCCGCATCGTCCGTCGCGCCTCCTCTCGCGGCCGACTGGCCCGTGACTGATGCGCCTGGCTGGCACTGTTGGGTCATACGCAGGGTTGCCTCGAGTCGCGGTACTGGTTCCGCAGTCGAGGAGGCGTGACAGTGGCGTGAGCGGCGGTGCAGTTGCTCGAACGTAGCAACCGGCGCGCTGGTTGCGTGACGTGTGGGCCTGGGCCTCCATGCTGGGCGCGTTGGAGTCGAAGGGGCGCGCCCACCTGGCGCGGTTGCACGCCGACTGCGTGGCTGTCCGCCCTTTCACCCGCTGGTCTGGGCGAAAGTGGAGGAATGCTTGTAACCGCTGGGCAGTTGCGTGCACCGCGCGCGGCGGTTTGGCTTCTTCTGCCCTAGGCCAGCTTGCATGACGTGTGGGACCCAGCCCCCGTGCCGTAGGGGGAGGATCTTGGAGCGTGTTGGAGAAGACTCGGCCCGTGATGGCTGGGGACGCAAGTAGGGAGAGTCACCTTTAAAAGGGGGGTGACCCCCTTGAAAGGCGACCATGTCTTCGCGCTCCCTTATGCATCGTGTCTTTCCACCTTCCGAGCCCCCGAATGGGGAACACCCTCAATCCTTCCGCCTTGTCGTTGGAGGAACGCAACTTCGTGGAAGTTGGTACCTTTCAGCCATCGTTCGGCTTCAAGGATTTTCATCATGCAGCCCGGCTGCACCCCCTCGCCGGTGGTCACCCAAGACGGTGACCTCCAGTTCGATGGCGAGGAAAAGCAAGCCGGGCTGCGGCCTCTGCCCCTCCCTCAGCTTCAAGGATTTTCATCATCAGTGCTAGGGAGGGGAGTGCGCCGAGTTGGGGTCGGTCCCTGCGTGGGCGGCGGCCCGCTCCTTCCCTCTGTGATCGGGGGGAAGGGCGTTCGCCGTTCGTGGCGCTGGCAGCTGCCACGTGCCTGGCTCTCTGACCCGAGTGGCTTCGGAGCCACTCCCGGCGCCGCCTTCCGCCACGGCAGCTCGAAGAGGTTCCTCCGCCGACGAGATAGCCGGTGCCGCCCACGGACTGACCTCCAACTCTACGGCCTTCTGCCCGTCCCTGCCTCTCGAGTGAGGGCATGGGCGAGGGCCTCATGGCAGCAGCATCCGCCCTGAGGTCATCGCTGCTGCTGTTCGGCCCCCCGGAGCAGAAGTCGTCGTTGTCGCTGCTGTTGGAGCGGGCGACGGTGAGCCATCCGTCGGGCTTCTGTTGCTCCGCAGGCCCCCCAATCGTGTGGGGTTGTTCGTACCTGCGGAGACGGAACCAGAGTTCCGTTTGTAATGGCACCTTGAGTGCCGGTGTCTAGTTCATTGTGGCTGTCGGGGCCTGAACATGTATGTATCTTTGGCGCAGAGCCGTGTTTTTTCCTCATTTCGAGCACTAAGACTCTCCTGTCGGCTATCTGAACCACTTCAGCAAGCGTGAGTTGCCTCGTGCAAAGGTGACGAGTGAGGTATCCGTATCCCGGAGGCGTGGGAGTCCCTTGGCTCGGTCGGCCTTGCTGTCTGAGGCTTCTCTCGCTTAGTCAAATGAACCCTCGGCTGCTCTTCGATGAGCCGAAGCCGAAGGTAGCGGCGTCAGCACGGACAGAGGCAGAGTTGGCTTCGAAAAGAAGATTTGGTCGGCCAGAGCCTGGCCGGGTCGTCCACTAGCAGGACCGACGCCGGATTTGAGTTGCCGAGGCCACAAACCGAGCTGATGTCCTCGGGGGACAGCTGGCTGAGGCTTTGAGGTGACCGGCCGAGCCGGATTCCTGGAGAAGACCCTGGCGGCGATGGCCCGGGCGTGGTGCCGATGTCGTCCTTCGGGGTGGAGATCCTCCGACCGCGTCACCGTCCGAGGCTAGGTCGGACCTCGCCGAAGGTGTAGTTGACGCCGAGGGTGCTGCTGCTCCCTTCAATTGTCAAGATCCGAGCCTGCAGGATCGGATTATCTTGTAGTGTGTGTTTTCTGCGGCCGCCGAGGCCCAAACACACCATCGTCGTGTTGTAAAGCTGCGTTTCTTTTCCCCTTGTTTCGAGTATCTGGACTTGTTTGTCGGTAATAGAATTGTTTATGCGAGCGAGAGTTGCTTTTCACGGAAGGTGATGAGTGAGGTATCCGTATCCCGGAGGCGTAGGAATCCCTCGGCTCGGTCGGCCTTGCCGCTTACGCGCACTCTTACTCGTCCATAGGGTTCTATCACCGACGCAGTCGAGAAGGCCCGAAGAATCGTTTCGGCAGAGGAGCTTTCGAGCGTGAAGACTTGTTCGGTCCGCGGAATCACCTATCCGAGCGCGAGTTACTTATCGCAGAAGGTGATGAGTAAGGTATCCGTATCCCGAAGGCGTAGGAATCCCTCGGCTCGGTCAGCCTTGGCTGCTTACATGTACTCCGTCGTTTTCAGGATCCACTTTCGAAGTAGTCGGAAAGCACGAAAGACATTCTGGCAGAAAAGATCTTTGAAAGGGAATTAGGCTTACACCTAGTTCCTATATAATTTTGGTGGTTGAATTGCCCAACACAAATCTTTGGACTAACTAGTTTGCTCTAGTGTATAAGTTATACAGGTGCCAAAGGTTGACACTTAGCCAATAAAAAGACCAAGCGTTGGGTTCAACAAAAGAGCAAAGGAGCAACCGAAGGCTCCTCTGGTCGGGCACACCGGACTGTCCGGTGTGCCACCGGACAGTGTCCGGTGCACCAGAGGACTCCAACTCCAACTCGTCACCTTCGGGAAATTCCAGAGTCAGCGCGCTATAATTCACCGGACTGTCCGGTGTACACCGGACAGTGTCCGGTGCTCCAACGGGACGCGGCTCTGGAACTCGCTAGCCTCGGGATCTCACAAAGGCTGCTCTGCTATAATTCACCGGACATGTCCGGTGTGCACCGGACTGTCCGGTGCATCCTCGGAGCAACGGCTACTTCGCGCCAACGGCTACCTGCAACGCATTAAATGCGCGCGCAGCGCGCGCAGAAGGCAGGCGTGCCCATACCGGCGCACCAGACACTGAACAGTTCATGTCCGGTGCGCCACCGGACATCGAGGCGGGCCCAGAACTCAGAACTCCAATGGTCATATTCCAACGGCACTGGTGACGTGGCTGGGGCACCGGACATGTCCGGTGCGCCATCAAACAGACAGCCCCACCAACGGTCATGTTTGGTGGTTGGGGCTATAAATACCCCAACAACCCCACCATTCATTGTATCCAAGTTTTCCACTTCTCAACCACTTACAAGAGCTAGGCATTCAATTCTAGACACACCCAAAGAGATCAAATCCTCTCCAATTCCACACAAAGCATTAGTGACTAGTGAGAGTGATTTGCCATGTTCATTTGAGTTCTTGCGCTTGGATCGCTTCTTTTCTTTCGTATTCTTTCTTGTGATCAAACACTCACTTGTAATTGAGGCAAGAGGCACCAATCGTGTGGTGGCCCTTGCGGGAAGCTTGATTCCCAAGTGATTTGAGAAGAGAAGCTCACTCGGTCCAAGGGACCGTTTGAGAGAGGGAAGGGTTGAAAGAGACCCGGCCTTTGTGGCCTCCTCAACGGGGAGTAGGTTTGAGAGAACCGAACCTCGGTAAAACAAATCCGCGTGTCTCACTTTATTATTCGCTTGCGATTTGTTTTGCGCCCTCTCTCGCGGACTCTATTATATTTCTAACGCTAACCCGACTTGTAGTTGTGATTATTTTGAGAATTTCAGTTTCGCCCTATTCACCCCCCTCTAGGCGACTTTCAATTGGTATCGGAGCCCGGTGCTTCATTAGAGCCTAACCGCTCGAAGTGATGTCGGGAGATCACGCCAAGAAGGAGATGGAGACCGGCGAAAAGCCCACTACAAGCCACGGGAGCACTTCATCGAAAGAGTCCCGCACCAAGAGGAAGGAGAAGAAGAAGAGCTCCTCCAACAAAGGGAAGGAGAAGAAATCTTCTTCTCACCACAAAGAGATGAAGGAGAGATCTTCCTCTCACAAGCCGCATCGGAGTGGGGACAAGAAGAAAAGGATGAGGAAGGTGGTCTACTACGAGACCGATTCTTCATCGGCATCCACCTCCGGCTCCGACGCGGCATCCGTCACTTCTAAGCGCCAAGAGCGCAAGAAGTATAGTAAGATCCCCCTACACTACCCTCGCATTTCCAAACATACACCTTTGCTTTCCGTCCCATTAGGCAAACCACCAACTTTTGATGGTGAAGATTATGCTAGGTGGAGTGATTTAATGCGATTTCATCTAACCTCACTCCACAAAAGTATATGGGATGTTGTTGAGTTTGGTGCACAGGTACCATCCATAGGGGATAAAGATTATGATAAGGATGAGGTGGCCCAAATCGAGCACTTCAACTCTCAAGCGACAACAATACTCCTAGCCTCTTTAAGTAGAGAGGAGTATAACAAAGTGCAAGGGTTGAAGAGCGCCAAGGAGGTTTGGGATGTGCTCAAAACCGCTCACGAAGGAGATGAGCTTACAAAGATCACCAAGCGGGAGATGATCGAGGGGGAGCTTGGTCGGTTCCGACTTCGCAAAGGGGAGGAGCCACAAAACATGTACAACCGGCTCAAGACCTTGGTGAATCAAGTGCGCAACCTCGGGAGCAAAAAGTGGGATGACCACGAGGTGGTTAAGGTTATTCTAAGATCTCTTATTTTCCTTAACCCTACTCAAGTTCAATTAATCTGTGGCAACCCAAGATATACACAAATGACCCCCGAGGAAGTAATCGGGAATTTTGTAAGTTTTGAGTGCATGATCGAAGGCTCAAGGAAGATCAACGAGCTTGATGATCCCTCCACATCCGAAGCTCAACCCGTAGCATTCAAGGCGACGGAGGAAAAGAAGGAGGAGTCTACAGCAAGTCGACAACCAATCGACGCCTCCAAGCTCGACAATGAGGAAATGGCGCTCGTCATCAAGAGCTTCCGCCAAATCCTCAAACAAAGGAGGGGGAAAGACTACAAGTCCCGCTCCAAGAAGGTTTGCTACAAGTGTGGTAAGCCCGGCCACTTTATAGCTAAATGTCCATTATCAAGTGATAGTGACAGGGGCGACGACAAGAAGGGGAGAAGAAAGGAGAAGAAGAGGTACTACAAGAAGAAGGGCGGCGATGCCCATGTTTGTCGGGAGTGGGACTCCCACGAAAGCTCAAGCGACTCCTCCGACGACGAGGACGCCGCCAACATCGCCGTCACCAAAGGACTTCTCTTCCCCAACGTCGGCCACAAGTGCCTCATGGCAAAGGACGGCAAAAGGAAGAAGGTAAAATCAAGATCCTCCACTAAATATGAAACCTCTAGTGATGAGGATGATGCTAGCAATGAGGAGGATAACTTGCGCGTCCTTTTTGCCAACCTTAACATGGAACAAAAGGAAAAACTAAATGAGCTAATTAGTGCCATCCATGAAAAGGATGACCTCTTGGACTCCCAAGAGGACTTCCTAATCAAGGAAAATAAAAAGCATGTTAAGGTTAAAAATGCTTATGCTCTAGAGGTAGAAAAATATGAAAAATTATCTAGTGAGCTAAGCACTTGCCATGAGACAATAGACAACATTAGAAATGAAAATGCTAATTTGTTAGCTAAGGTTGATTCCCATGTTTGTAATGCTTCAATTCCCAATCTTAGAAATAATAATGATGATTTGCTTGCTAAGATTAAGGAATTAAATGATTCTCTTGCTAGCCTTAGAGTAGAAAATGAAAATTTGATTGCTAAGGCTAAAGATTTTGATGTTTGCAATACCACTATTTCCGACCTTAGAACTAAGAATGACATATTGCATGCTAAGGTTGTAGAATTAAAATCTTGCAAGCCCTCTACATCTATTGTTGAGCATGTATCTATTTGTACTAGATGTAGAGATGTTGATATTAATGCTATTCATGATCACATGTCTTTAATTAAACAACAAAATGATCATATAGCAAAATTAGATGCTAAAATTGCCGAGCATAACTTAGAAAATGAAAAATTTAAATTTGCTAGAAGTATGCTCTATAGTGGGAGACGCCCTGGCATCAAGGATGGCATTGGCTTCCAAAGGGGAGACAATGTCAAACTTAATGCCCCTCCTAAAAGATTGTCTAACTTTGTTAAGGGCAAGGCTCCCATGCCTCAGGATAACGAGGGTTACATATTATACCCTGCCGGTTATCCCGAGGACAAAATTAGGAGAATTCATTCTAGGAAGTCTCACTCTGGCCCTAACCATGCTTTTATATATAAGGGTGAGACATCTAGCTCTAGGCAACAAACCCGTGCTAAGTTGCCTAGTAAGAAAACTCCTAATGCATCAAATGATCATGTTATTTCATTTAAAACTTTTGATGCTTCTTATGTGCTTACTAACAAATCCGGCAAGGTAGTTGCCAAGTTTGTTGGGGGCAAACACAAGGGCTCCAAGACTTGTGTTTGGGTACCCAAAGTTCTTGTTTCTAATGCCAAAGGACCCAAAACCGTTTGGGTACCTAAAGTCAAGAACTAAAATTGTTTTGTAGGTTTATGCATCCGGGGGCTCAAGTTGGATACTCGACAGCGGGTGCACAAACCACATGACAGGGGAGAAGAAGATGTTCTCCTCATATGAGAAAAACCAAGATCCCCAACGAGCTATCACATTCGGGGATGGAAATCAAGGTTTGGTCAAAGGATTGGGTAAAATTGCTATATCTCCTGACCATTCTATTTCCAATGTTTTTCTTGTAGATTCTTTAGATTACAATTTGCTTTCCGTATCCCAATTATGTCAAATGGGCTACAACTGTCTATTTACTGATGTAGGTGTTATTATCTTTAGAAGAAGTGATGATTCAATAGCATTTAAGGGAGTGTTAGAGGGTCAGCTATACTTGGTAGATTTTGATAGAGCTGAACTCGTCACTTGCTTGGTTGCTAAGACTAACTTGGGTTGGCTCTGGCACCGCCGACTAGCCCATGTTGGAATGAAGAATCTTCATAAGCTTCTAAAGGGGGAACACATTTTAGGACTAACCAATGTTCATTTTGAGAAAGACAGGATTTGTAGCGCATGTCAGGCAGGAAAGCAAGTTGGAGCCCATCATCCACACAAGAACATCATGACGACCAACAGGCCGCTTGAGCTACTCCACATGGATCTATTCGGCCCGATTGCTTACATAAGCATCGGCGGGAGTAAGTATTGTCTTGTAATAGTGGATGATTATTCACGCTTCACTTGGGTATTCTTTTTACAGGAAAAATCTCAAACCCAAGAGACCTTAAAGGGATTCTTGAGACGGGCTCAAAATGAGTTCGGCTTAAGGATCAAGAAAGTTAGAAGCGACAACGGGACGAAGTTCAAGAACTCTCAAATCGAAGGCTTTCTTGAGGAGGAGGGCATCAAGCATGAGTTCTCTTCTCCCTACACCCCACAACAAAATGGTGTAGTGGAGAGGAAGAATCGAACTCTATTGGACATGGCAAGGACCATGCTTGATGAGTACAAGACTTCAGATCGGTTTTGGGCCGAGGCAGTCAACACCGCCTGCTACGCCATCAACCGGTTATATCTTCACCGAATCCTTAAGAAGACATCCTATGAACTCCTAACCGGTAAAAAGCCCAATATTTCATATTTTAGAGTTTTTGGTAGCAAATGCTTTATTCTTGTTAAGAGAGGTAGAAAATCTAAATTTGCTCCTAAAACTGTAGAAGGCTTTTTACTAGGATATGACTCAAACACAAGGGCATATAGAGTCTTTAACAAGTCCTCAGGACTTGTTAAAGTTTCTTGTGACGTTGTGTTTGATGAGACTAACGGCTCTCAAGTAGAGCAAGTTGATCTTGATGAGATAGGTGAAGAACAGGCTCCATGCATAGCGTTAAGGAACATGTCCATTGGGGATGTGTGCCCTAAGGAATCCGAAGAGCCTCCACATGCACAAGATCAACCATCCTCCTCCACACAAGCATCTCCACCAACTCAAAATGAGGACGAAGCCCAAATTGATGAGGGACAAGATCAAAGTGATGAGCCACCTCAAAATGACGGCAATGATCAAGGGGGAGATGCAAATGATGAAGACAAGGAGGATGAACAACCAAGGCCGCCACACCCAAGAGTCCATCAAGCAATACAACGAGATCACCCTGTCGACACCATCCTCGGCGACATTCATAAGGGGGTAACCACTCGATCTCGTGTTGCACATTTTTGTGAACATTACTCTTTTGTTTCCTCTATTGAGCCACACAGGGTAGAGGAAGCACTTCAAGATTCGGATTGGATGGTGGCGATGCAAGAGGAGCTCAACAACTTCACTAGAAATGAGGTATGGCATTTAGTTCCACGTCCTAACCAAAATGTTGTAGGAACCAAGTGGGTCTTCCGCAACAAGCAAGACGAGCATGGTGTGGTGACAAGGAACAAAGCTCGACTCGTGGCCAAGGGTTATTCACAAGTCGAAGGTTTGGATTTTGGTGAAACCTATGCACCCGTAGCTAGGCTTGAATCAATTCGCATATTATTAGCCTATGCTACTTACCATGGCTTCAAGCTTTATCAAATGGACGTGAAGAGTGCCTTCCTCAATGGACCAATCAAGGAAGAGGTCTATGTTGAGCAACCTCCCGGCTTTGAAGATAGTGAGTACCCTAACCATGTCTATAGGCTCTCTAAGGCGCTTTATGGGCTCAAGCAAGCCCCAAGAGCATGGTATGAATGCCTTAGAGATTTCCTTATTGCTAATGGCTTCAAAGTCGGCAAGGCCGATCCTACTTTATTCACTAAAACTCTTGACAATGATTTGTTTGTATGCCAAATTTATGTTGATGATATCATATTTGGGTCTACTAACGAATCTACTTGTGTAGAATTTAGTAGGATCATGACACAAAAATTCGAGATGTCTATGATGGGGGAGTTGAAGTATTTTCTAGGATTTCAAGTCAAGCAACTCCAAGAGGGCACCTTCATTTGTCAAACGAAGTACACTCAAGACATTCTCACCAAGTTTGGAATGAAGGATGCCAAGCCCATCAAGACTCCCATGGGAACAAATGGGCATCTCGACCTCAACACGGGAGGTAAGTCCGTGGATCAAAAGGTATACCGGTCGATGATTGGTTCATTGCTTTATTTATGTGCATCTCGACCGGACATTATGCTTTCCGTTTGCATGTGTGCAAGATTCCAATCCGACCCTAAGGAATCCCACCTTACGACCGTAAAACGAATCTTGAGATATTTGGCTTATACTCCTAAGTTTGGGCTTTGGTACCCTCGTGGATCCACTTTTGATTTAATTGGTTATTCGGATGCCGATTGGGCGGGGTGTAAGATTAATAGAAAGAGCACATCGGGGACTTGCCAGTTCTTGGGAAGATCCTTGGTGTCTTGGGCTTCAAAGAAGCAAAAATCGGTCGCTCTTTCAACCGCCGAAGCCGAGTACATTGCCGCAGGCCATTGTTGCGCGCAATTGCTTTGGATGAGGCAAACCCTGCGGGACTACGGTTACAAATTAACCAAAGTCCCTTTGCTATGTGATAATGAGAGTGCAATCAAGATGGCGGATAATCCCGTCGAGCATAGCCGCACTAAGCACATAGCCATTCGGTATCATTTTCTTAGGGATCACCAACAAAAGGGAGATATCAAGATTGCATACATTAATACTAAAGATCAATTAGCCGATATCTTTACCAAGCCACTTGATGAACAATCTTTTACCAAACTTAGGCATGAGCTCAATATTCTTGATTCTAGCAACTTCTTTTGCTAACTTGCACACATAGCTCATGAATATACCTTTGATCATGTCTCTTTCATATGATATGACTAATGTGTTTTCAAGTCTATTTCAAACCAAGTCATAGGTGTATTGAAAGGGAATTGGAGTCTTCGGCGAAGACAAAGGCTTCCACTCCACTCCACAACTCATCCTTCGCCGTCACTCCGAGCATCTCTCCATCTTTGGTATAATCTTCACTCATTCATTTATGACCAAAGGGGGAGAAAGTATTGTAGGGCTCTAATGACTCCGTTTTTGGCGATTCATGCCAAAGGGGGAGAAAGTATGAGCCCAAAGCAAAAGGACCGCACCATCACCAATTTCAAAAACTTAGTGTTTTCAAAGAGTATTTTTTCAATTGGTATCCTATTGTGTTCAAAAGGGGGAGAAAGTAGTATTTCAAAATTGATACATCAAAACCCTCTTGAACACTAAGGGGAGGATTTCATTTAGGGGGAGTTTTGTTTAGTCAAAGGAAAAGCATTTGAAATAGGGGGAGAAAATTTCAAAACTTGAAAATGCTTTGCAAACTCTTATTCTTTTACCTTTGACTATTTGCAAAAGAACTTTGAAAAGATTTACAAAAGATTTTGCAAAAACAAAACATGTGGTGCAAGCGTGGTCCAAAATGTTAAAAATGAAGAAACAATCCATGCATATCTTGTAAGTATTTATATTGGCTCAATTCCAAGCAACCTTTGCACTTACATTATGCAAACTAGTTCAATTATGCACTTCTATGTTTGCTTTGGTTTGTGTTGGCATCAATCACCAAAAAGGGGGAGATTGAAAGGGAATTAGGCTTACACCTAGTTCCTATATAATTTTGGTGGTTGAATTGCCCAACACAAATCTTTGGACTAACTAGTTTGCTCTAGTGTATAAGTTATACAGGTGCCAAAGGTTGACACTTAGCCAATAAAAAGACCAAGTGTTGGGTTCAACAAAAGAGCAAAGGAGCAACCGAAGGCTCCTCTGGTCGGGCACACCGGACTGTCCGGTGTGCCACCGGACAGTGTCCGGTGCACCACCGGACAGTGTCCGGTGCACCAGAGGACTCCAACTCCAACTCGTCACCTTCGGGAAATTCCAGAGTCAGCGCGCTATAATTCACCGGACTGTCCGGTGTACACCGGACAGTGTCCGGTGCTCCAACGGGACGCGGCTCTGGAACTCGCTAGCCTCGGGATCTCACGAAGGCTGCTCCGCTATAATTCACCGGACATGTCCGGTGTGCACCGGACTGTCCGGTGCATCCTCGGAGCAACGGCTACTTCGCGCCAACGGCTACCTACAACGCATTAAATGCGCGCGCAGCGCGCGCAGAAGGCAGGCGCGCCCATACCGGCGCACCAGACACTGAACAGTTCATGTCCGGTGCGCCACCGGACATCGAGGCGGGCCCAGAACTTAGAACTCCAACGGTCAGATTCCAACGGCACTGGTGACGTGGCTGGGGCACCGGACATGTCCGGTGTGCACCGGACTGTCCGGTGCGCCATCAAACAGACAGCCCCACCAACGGTCATGTTTGGTGGTTGGGGCTATAAATACCCCAACAACCCCACCATTCATTGTATCCAAGTTTTCCACTTCTCAACCACTTACAAGAGCTAGGCATTCAATTCTAGACACACCCAAAGAGATCAAATCCTCTCCAATTCCACACAAAGCATTAGTGACTAGTGAGAGTGATTTGTCGTGTTCATTTGAGTTCTTGCGCTTGGATCGCTTCTTTTCTTTCGTATTCTTTCTTGTGATCAAACACTCACTTGTAATTGAGGCAAGAGGCACCAATCGTGTGGTGGCCCTTGCGGGAAGCTTGATTCCCAAGTGATTTGAGAAGAGAAGCTCACTCGGTCCAAGGGACCGTTTGAGAGAGGGAAGGGTTGAAAGAGACCCGGCCTTTGCGGCCTCCTCAACGGGGAGTAGCTTTGAGAGAACCGAACCTCGGTAAAACAAATCCGCGTGTCTCACTTTATTATTCGCTTGCGATTTGTTTTGCGCCCTCTCTCGCGGACTCTATTATATTTCTAACGCTAACCCGACTTGTAGTTGTGATTATTTTGAGAATTTCAGTTTCGCCCTATTCACCCCCCTCTAGGCGACTTTCAATCTTTTTCCGAGGAAAATTTTGACGCAGACGGGGTTCCCCCCTTTTAGCCCCCGAGGGAGGGTCGGGCTTTACCGAGGCAAGGCTGACCCTTCCTTGATGACTAAACTTTGCGTGTAAACGAGGCGTATGAACGACTTGAAAGCATCTTAAGGGTAGAAGCGACGTAGCTGTTGGATGTTCCAAGCGTTGTTGTAGACCTCACCTTGACTGTTGGCCAGCTTGTACATTCCGGGCTTCAGAACCTTAGCGACGACGAACGGCCCTTCCCAGGGAGGCGTGACCTTGTGCCGCCCTCGGGCGTCTTGTTGCAGCCGAAGCACCAGGTCGCCCGCCTAGAGGTCTCGGGACCGAACCCCTCGGGCGTGGTAGCGTCACAGGGACTGCTGGTACCGTGTCGAGTGTAGTAAGGCCATGTCCCGAGCCTCTTCCAGCTGGTCCAGTGAGTCTTCTCGATTAGCTTGATTGCTTTGGTCGACGTAGGCCCTCGTCCTCGGGGAACCGTATTCTAAGTCTGTGGGCAAGACGGCCTCGGCCCCATAGACTAGAAAGAACGGTGTGAAGCCCGTGGCTCGGCTCGGCGTTGTCCTCAGACTCCAGGCCACCGAGGGGAGTTCCTTCATCCATCGCTTGCCGAACTTGTTGAGGTCGTTGTAGATCCAAGGCTTGAGTCCTTGCAGAATCATGCCGTTGGCACGTTCTACCTACCCATTCGTCATGGGGTGAGCCATGGCGGCCCAGTCCACCCGGATGTGGTGATCCTCGCAGAAGTCCAGGAACTTTCTGCCGGTGAACTGGGTGCCGTTGTCGGTGATGATGGAGTTCGGGACCCCAAAGCGATGGATGATGTTGGTGAAGAATGCCACCGTCTGTTCGGACCTGATGTTGTTTAGGGGTCGGACCTCGATCCACTTGGAGAATTTGTCGATGGCGACCAACAGGTGCGTGTAGCCCCCGGGTGCCTTCTGCAAGGGGCCGACTAGGTCCAAACCCCACACAGCAAACGGCCAGGTGATGGGTATGGTCTGCAGGGCCTGAGCGGGCAGGTGGGTCTGCCTTGCGTAGAACTGACACCCTTCGCAGGTGCGGACAATTCTAGTGGCGCCGGCCACCGCCGTCGGCCAGTAGAAACCTTGTCGGAAGGCATTTCCAACAAGGGCTCTAGGTGCTGCGTGATGGCCGCAAGCCGCCGAGTGTATCTCTTGTAGGAGCTCCTGGCCTTCGGCGATGGAAATGCATCGCTGGAGGATGCCTGAGGGGCTGCGGTGGTAGAGCTCCTTCCCGTCTCCCAGCAAGACAAACGACTTGGCGCGCCGCGCCAACCGCCGAGCTTCGGCTCGGTCGAGGGGTAGCTCTCCTCGGCGGAGATATTGCAGGTACGGGGTCTACCAGTTTCGATCAGGCGTGACCCCGCTCCGCTCCTCCTCGATGCGCAGTGCCTCACCCTCGGAGGCCGAGGGTACCTCGGGCCAAACCGAGGGTGCCTCGGGCCGAACCGAAGGTGCTTCAGGCCGAGCCGAGGGTGCCTCGGGCCGAGTCGAGGGTACCTCGGGCTGAGCCGAGGGTGCCTCGGGCCGAGCCGAGGGTGCCTCGGGCCAAGCCGAGGGTACCTCGGACTGAGCCGAGGGTGCCTCGGGCTGGGCCGAGGCCTTCTCGAGCTCGGGCGTGTCGTCGGTCTTGACGGAGGGTTGATGTAGGTCTCGGGAGAAGACGTCCGGGGGAACCGTTGTTTTCCCCGAGGCTATTTTAGCCAGCTCGTCCGCAGTCTCGTTGTAGAGTTGGGCGATGTGGTTGAGCTCGAGCCCGTAGAACTTGTCTTCCAGGCGCCGAACCTCATCGCAGTAGGCTTCCATCTTCGGGTCGCGGCAGTGGGAGTTCTTCATGACTTGGTCAATGACGAGCTACGAGTCACCGTGAGCGTCGAGGCGTCGGACCCCTAGCTCGATGGCGATGCGCAACCCGTTGACCAGAGTCTCGTACTCAGCCACATTGTTGGACACCGGGAAATGGAGGCATAGCACGTAGCGTATGTGCTTCCCGAGGGGTGAGATGAAGAGCAGGCCTGTGCCTGCTCCTGTCTTCATCAGTGACCCGACGAAGAACATGGTCCAGAGTTCCGGTTGGATCGGAGCTGTTG
Source organism: Zea mays (assembly GCF_902167145.1). Taxonomy (NCBI): domain Eukaryota; kingdom Viridiplantae; phylum Streptophyta; class Magnoliopsida; order Poales; family Poaceae; genus Zea; species Zea mays. The sequence goes on along the minus strand of NC_050103.1, from coordinate 66,574,964 downwards.
GGAGCTGGGTGTCGATCCATTCAGCCATGAAGTCTGCCAATACCTGGGACTTGATGGCCTTCCGAGGGGCGAACGAGATCGTTTCGCCCATGATCTCCACCGCCCACTTTGCAATTCTACCCGAGGCCTCTCGGCACTGGATGATCTCCCCCAGGGGGAAGGATGACACCACAGTTACCGGATGAGACTCGAAGTAGTGTCGCAACTTCCGCCGCGTCAGGATCACCGTGTACAGCAGCTTCTGAATTTGTGGGTAGCGGATCTTGGTCTCGGACAGTACCTCGCTGATGAAGTAGACTGGCCTTTGGACGGGCAATGCATGCCCCTCTTCTCGTCTCTCTACCACAATCGCGGCGCTAACCACCTGAGTGGTCACGGCGACGTAGATCAAGAGGGCTTCTCCGGCAGCGGGGGGCACCAAGATGGGTGCGTTCGTGAGGAGCGCCTTCAGGTTCCCGAGGGCTTCCTCGGCCTCAGGGGTCCAAGTGAAGCACTCGGCTTTCCTTAAGAGGCGGTACAGAGGCAGGCCTCTTTCGCCGAGGCGCGAGATGAAACGGCTCAGAGCCGCAAGGCATCCCGTGACCCTCTGTACGCCTTTCAAGTCCTTGATGGGCCCCATGCTGGTGACGGCCGCGATCTTCTCCGGGTTGGCCTTGATGCCCCGCTCGGAGACGATGAACCCCAAGAGCATGCCTCGAGGGACCCCGAAGACACACTTCTCGGGATTAAGCTTCACGCCTTTCGCCTTGAGACATCGGAATGTCACTTCAAGGTCGGAAAGGAGGTCGGAGGCTTTCCTCGTCTTGACTACGATGTCATCGACGTAGGCCTCGACCGTTCGGCCAATGTGTTCGCCGAACACATGGTTCATGCACCGTTGGTACGTTGCACCCGCATTCCTCAAACCAAACGGCATGGTGACATAGCAGTACATGCCGAAGGGTGTGATGAAAGAAGTCGCGAGCTGGTCGGACTCTTTCATCCTAATTTGGTGATACCCTAAGTAGGCATCGATGAAAGACAGGGTTTCGCACCCAGCAGTGGAATCCACGATTTCATCGATGCGAGGCAGAGGGTAGGGAACTTTCGGACATGCTTTGTTTAGACCAGTGTAGTCTACACACATCCGCCATTTCCCTCCTTTCTATCTCATAAGCACAGGGTTGGCAAGCCATTCGGGATGGAATACCTCTTTGATGAACCCTGCGGCCATTAGCTTGTGGATCTCCTCGCCTATGGCTCTGCACTTCTCTTCGTCGAATCGGCGCAGAGGCTGCTTCATGGTCGGGCTCCAGCTCGGATATCCAGCGAGTGCTCGGCGACATCCCTCGGTATGTCGGGCATGTCCGAGGGACTCCACGCGAAAACGTTGGCATTCGCACGGAGAAAGTCGACGAGCACTGCTTCCTATTTGGGATCGAGCTCGGAGCCGATCCGAATTTGCTTGGAGGTGTCGCTGCTGGGGTCGAGGGGGACGGATTTAACCGTCTCCGCTGGCTCGAAGTTGCCGGTGTGGCGCTTCACGTCTGGTGCCTCCTTAGAGAGGCTCTCCAGGTCGGCGATGAGGGCCTCAGATTTGGCGAGGGCCTCGGCGTACTCCACGCACTCCACGTCGCATTCGTACGCGTGTCGGTACGTGGGGCCAACGGTGATGACCCCGTTGGGGCCCGGCATCTTGAGCTTGAGGTAGGTGTAGTTGGGGACGGCCATGAACTTAGCGTAGCATGGCCTCCCCAGTACTGCGTGGTAGGTTCCTCGGAACTCGACCACCTCGAACGTGAGGGTCTCCCTTCGGAAGTTGGAGGGTGTCCCCAAGCAAACGGGTAGATCGAGCCGTCCGAGGGGCTGGACGCGCTTCCCGGGGATGATCCCGTGGAAAGGCGCAGCGCCTGCCCGGACCGAGGATAGATCGACACGCAGGAGCCCGAGAGTCTCGGCGTAGATGATGTTGAGGCTGCTGCCTTCGTCCATGAGGACCTTGGTGAGCCTGACGTCGCCGATGACGGGGTCGACAACGAGCGGGTATTTTCCCGGGCTCGGCACGCGGTCGGGGTGGTCGGCTTGGTCGAAGGTGATGGGCTTGTCGGACCAGTCTAGGTAGACTGGTGCCGCCACCTTTACCGAACAGACCTCCCGACGCTCTTGCTTGCGGTGCCGAGCCGAGTCGTTCGCCACTTGCCCACCGTAGATCATGGAGCAGTCGCGGACCTCGGGGAACTCTCCTGCCTGGTGATCTTCCTTCTTATCGTTGTCGCGAGCCCTGCCACCCTCCGCGGGTGGCCCGGCCTTGTGAAAGTGGCGCCGAAGCATGGCGCACTCCTCAAGGGTGTGCTTGACGGGCCCCTGATGATAGGGGCACGGCTCCTTGAGCATCTTGTCGAAGAGGTTGGCACCTCCAGGAGGTTTCCGAGGGTTCTTGTACTCGGCGGCGGCGACAAGGTCCGCGTCGGCGGCGTCGCGTTTCGCTTGCGACTTCTTCTTGCCTTTCTTCTTGGCGCTGCGCTGACTTGACGCCTCGGGGACATCTTCCGGTGGGCGGCCCTGGGGCTGCATGTCCTTCCGAAAGATAGCCTCAACCGCCTCCTGGCCAGAGGCGAACTTGGTGGCGATGTCCATCAGCTCGCTCGCCCTGGTGGGGGTCTTTCGACCCAGCTTGCTCACCAGGTCGCGGCAGGTGGTGCCGGCAAGGAACGCGCCGATGACATCCGAATCGGTGATGTTGGGCAGCTAGGTGCGCTGCTTCGAGAATCATCGGATGTAGTCCCGGAGAGACTCTCCCGGCTGCTGGCGGCAGCTTCGGAGATCCCAGGAGTTTCCAGGGCGCACATACGTGCCCTGGAAATTGCCGGCGAAGGCCTGGACTAGGTCGTCCCAGTTGGAGATCTGCCCCGGAGGCAGGTGCTCCAGCCAGGCCCGAGCGGTATCGGAGAGGAACAGGGGGAGGTTGCGGATGATGAGGTTGTCGTCTTCCGTTCCACCCAGTTGGCAGGCCAGCCGGTAGTCCGCGAGCCATAGTTCCGGTCTCGTCTCCCCCGAGTACTTTGTGATAGTAGTCGGGGTTCGGAACCGGGTCGGGAACGGCGCCCGTCGTATGGCGCGACTGAAAGCCTGCGGACCGGGTGGTTCGGGCGAGGGGCTCCGATCCTCCCCACTGTCGTAGCGTCCCCCACGCCTGGGGTGGTAGCCTCGGCGCTCCCTCTCGTCGAGGTGGGCTCGACGGTTGCGGTGATGGTGCTCGTGGCCGAGGCGACCCGGGGCCGCAGGCGCTGTGTTGCGCGTGCGCCCGGTGTGGACCGAGGCTTCCCACATGAATCGGGAAGTCACAGCGCGATGTTCCGAGGGGTACCCCTGCCTTCGGGAGGCGGAGCTTTCGGCCCGTCGGACCGCGGCGTGCTCCAGGAGATTCTTGAGCTCTCCCTGGATACGCCGCCCCTCGGTGGTTGATGGCTCCGGCATCGCGCGGAGAAGCATTGCCGCTGCAATCAGGTTCTGGCCGACTCCACTGGAAGTGGGTGGCGGCCTTACCCTGACATCGTCGGCGATGCGGTGCTGGATACCCTGGGGTAGACGACGCACTTCTCCGGCCGGAGGTTGGCCTACCCACCCCTGCCCGATGTCCCGGCGGATCGGCTCAAGTGTTCCTGCTCCCTCGTCGAGCCTGGCCTGCATCTCGCGGATTTGCTCGAGCTATGGGTCATGACTCCCCGCCGGGACAGGGACCACAGCTAGCTCCCGAAGGATGTCAACGCGAGGCACAAGCCTAGGGAGATCGCCGTTCTCCGGCATACCAAGATGGTTGCCTTCGTCGGGACCCCCTAGATCGACGTGGAAACATTCACGACTTGGGCCGCAGTCCTTGTCGCCGAGGCTACGGTTACCGTCGGAACAGTCGGAGAGGCAGTAGTCACACGCGGTCATAAAGTCCTGCATAGCGCTGGGGTTACCAAGTCCGGAGAAATCCCAACAGAAGTCGGGCTTGTCATCTTCCTCGGGCCCCGGGGGCCTGTAAGTCGAGACGGCCGTCAGCCGGTCCCAGGGTGACCGCATACGATACCCCAGAGGGTTTGGACTTGCCTCTACTAGAGCGTGCACCAAAGCGAAGTCGCTTGGCGGGGTCGAGGCTGAGTCCAAAAGGCGTGAGATGGAAATCGGTTGGTACCTCTTGGTCGACGGGCGGTGACGAAGTCACGTCAGGGACTGACTGCACCGTCGTCTCAGGTACGAGGGTGAAGCCTAGCAAGTCCTTAGCGAGCGTGCTGGTGTCGTCCGTTCGCTCGGGGTTGGCGTGTTGCGGGGAGACGGCGCTCGTCTTTGTCTCAGACGCGAGGTCGATGCCCGACGTGTCCCCCGTTGGGGCGCTGGCGCCGTCGACTCGCTCGACAGCCGACGAGGTGCTGCCTCCTACTTGACCTTGGTTGCCCCGCCTCCTCCTCCGTCGGCGGGGGAGGGGACAGGGTGAGCTCGAGTGTTGTTCTTCTGCCACGTGGGGAAAACGTCGTTGATTCCGCCGCCGGCGGGCGGGCTGTCGGCCGCCATTGTCACTGTCGCGCGGCGGGGGAAGGAGTATCATGTCGTAGCTGCCGTCGAGGGACATGAACTCAAGTCTCCCGAAACGGAGCACCATCCCGAACTGGAAAGGTTGCTGGAGACTGCCCATCTGGAGCTTGACGAGAAGCTGTTCGTCAACACGCAGCAAGCCCCGACCTGGCGCGCCAACTGTCGGCGTTTCGAACCCGGGGGGTCCCTGGACCGACGAGTAAATTATCGCCGCGTGCCCTAGCCCAGATGGGTCGACGCGAGACGGAGCGCGAAGGGGGGAAGAAGCCGGAGGGAGACGGGCGTGAAAGGTGGAATCCCGCGGCCTTCGTGTTTGTCCCGCGCACAGATCGGGTGCGCTTGCAGTAGGGGCTTACAAGCGTCCACGCGGGGGAGAGCGAGCGGCCTCACGCGAGCGCCGTCCCGTCCTTCTCCATGCGGCCAACCCTCATAAGAGGGCCCTGGTCCTTCCTTTTATAGGCGCAAGGAAAGGATCCTGGTGTACAATGGGGGGTGTAGCAGTGTGCTAACGTGTCTAGCGGAGGAGAGCTAGCGCCCTAAGTACATGCCATCGTGGTAGCCGGAGAGGTTTTGGCACCCGGTTCGTGTGGTGTCGTGGCCGTCGGAGGAGCGCTGGAGCCTGACGGAAGGACAGCTGTCGGGGCTGTCGAGTCCTTGCTGACGTTCTCTTGCTTCCGTAAGGGGGGCTGAGAGCCACCGTCGTCATAGAGCGTGCGGGGCGCCATCATTGCTCGTATAGTGGAGCGAGCCAGATGGGACGCCGGTCTTGTTCCCCGTAGCCTAAGTCAGCTTGGGGCAGGGTCATGATGGTGCCTCCTGTTGATGTGGTCGGTCCGTGCCCTGGGTTGGGCGAGGTGGAGGCTCCTCCGAGGTCGAAGTCGAGTCTGTCTTCCGAGGCCGAGGTCGAGTCCGAGCCCCTGGGTCAGGTGAGGCGGAGACCGTCGGCTGAGGCCAGGGCTGAGTCCAAGCCCTGGGGTCGGGCGAAGCGGAGTTCGTCGTCCTTCGGGGCTGAGCCCGAGTCCGAGCCCTGGGGTCGGGCGAAGCGGAGACCGTCGGCTGAGGCCAGGGCTGAGTCCGAGCCCTGGGGTCGGGCGAAGCGGAGTTCGTCGTCCTTCGGGGCTGAGCCCGAGTCCGAGCCCTGGGGTCGGGCGAAGCGGAGTTCGTTGTCTTCCGGGGCTGAGCCCGAGTCCGAGCCCTGGGGTCGGGCGAAGCGGAGTTCGTCGTCTTCCAGGGCTGAGCCCGAGTCCGAGCCCTGGGGTCGGGCGAAGCGGAGTTCGTCCTCTTCCTGGGCGAGCCCGAGTCCGAGCCCTGGGGTCGGGCGAAGCGGAGTTCGTCGTCTTCCGGGGCTGAGCCTGAGTCCGAGCCCTGGGGTCGGGCGAAGCGGAGTTCGTCGTCTTCCGGGGCTGAGCCCGAGTCCGAGCCCTGGGGTCGGGCGAAGCGGAGTTCGTCGTCTTCCGGGGCTGAGCCCGAGTCCGAGCCCTGGGGTCGGGCGAAGCGGAGTTCTTTGTCTTCCGGGGCTGAGCCCGAGTCCGAGCCCTGGGGTCGAGCGAAGCGGAGCTCGTCGTCTTCCGGGGCTGAGCCCAAGTCCGAGCCCTGGGGTCGGGCGGAGCGGAGTTTCCCATAGCGCCTGGGGCTGGGCTTGGCTGCCGTCAGCCTCACTCTGTCGTGTGGCACAGCAGTCGGAGCGGCACAGGCGGCGCTATCCTCTTGTCAGACGGGTCAATGGAGCGGCGAAGTGACTACGGTCACTTCGGCTCTGTCAACTGGAGGGCGCGCGTCAGGATAAAGGTGTCAGGCCACCTTTGCATTAAATGCCCCTGCGATTTGGTCGGTTGGCGTGGCGATTTGGCCAAGGTTGCTTCTTGGTGAAGACTGGGCCTCGGGCGAGCCGAAGGTGTGTCCGTTGCTGGAGGGGATCCTCGGGCGAGACGTAGATCCTCCAGGGTCGGCTGCCCTTGCCCGAGGCTGGGCTCGGGCGAGGCGTGATCGCGTCCCTCGAATGGACCGATCCTTGACTTAATCGCACCCATCAGGCCTTGGCAGCTTTGTGCTGATGGGGGTTACCAGCTGAGATTTAGGAGCCTTGAGGGTACCCCTAATTATGGTCCCCGACAAGCAGCAGCTCATCCAAGTGGCGCACACCCAAGCCAAGGCAGTGAGCTTCCCCGTCTCCATCACCGAGCAAGGTGTGTTCTCTGTAGCCTGTACTGAATATGATTTCCCTCCCTACTTCTATCTGAATATCTAATCAGTGCTTACAACCTTGAAGCGAAATTTGGGGTCCGGGTTCTAGGGATCATTCATGAGTTACATTTTTGGACTTGGTTAATTTATGATTCTATGATGTTCTATATGTTTAATGATTCTCTGGCCATTGAAAAAGCAGTATTGCCTATATAATCGTCTTAGTACAGCAAATTCAAGTAAGGCAACATGCTGTTATTTGGAGTTAGCTTAATACATGGTGGCAATGTGTCGTTTCTGTCATCATTGCTATATAGCTATAGACCCACTCTAGCATTGCTACCTCCACCTTTCCTTTCCCTTCATCCATAGCCTAAGACACTCTTCAACCATTGTCGTTTGGTGTCTGCTCCAGAGTTGGACGCCGCTGCTGCGACGTGTTATTTGAAGACATGATGTCCCTTTCTTTTTTTCTTTCTTTGATGCAGTGTTCTTTGTTATTTTAGTTGACTCCTAAATCCTAATGCATGTTTCGACTGTTGTTAGGCTTGCTGCAATGGCGTCGGTGATGTGAGCCTTGAAGATCCTCGTTGCACACATGGACAGTGGATATCACAAAAAATATACATCCAGTTCATCCAAAGTGCAGGTAACTGTTTTATTCAGACATATATGATTAATCATCATTCATCAATATGTGAACTCCATTGAGCAAGTATATTGTAAAGTCAGAACTAAAAAGAGGAACATTTGGTTCCACCATTTCACCTTATTATGTACTAAGGGGAAGTATTTAGAGATTGAATTGATGGCAATTACTTCAATCTTTAAACCTGTTATTAGTGTTGATAATGTTGATTCCATTCAACTCTGTTTTTTTCTGCCCACTGAATCATTCGTTCCTCGCGCGTGTGCGATTCTGACGATGTGTCATGGTGGTGCCTACGATTTCAGGCGTCGGAGAAGAAGCAGTCGAACCCGATGCGGGAGATGAAGGTCCAGAAGCTCATGCTCAACATCTCCGTCGGCGAGAGCGGTGATCGCCTCACCCGCGCCGCCAAGGTATATATGCCCATTCCCCAGAATACTTCTATGTAGGTTCTACCTGCTGTTTCTTTCAGTTCGTTCCGCGCTCGTGTGACCTAGAGCAAATGTGTTTGAGTCGCATCTAGTTGTGCTCCACTAGTCCACTTCCATTTTTGAGGAGAATTAGTTCTGCACTGCATCCTAATCTCAGCTCCTCAAGCCGTCCAATCTCCTGTGTTGTTGACACCACTTAAATTGTGCCATCCAAATGCTAAGTAGTAATATGATTGTTTTCAACATCAGCTGTGGTTAGTTATTGTTCCCATAATTTCAATTAGAGACTGATCAATAGTCCCAATTTTGCTTTTATTTCTTAGCTGTGTGAATAGCTCGAATATGTTATTGCTTTGGATTTGGCAGCAACCAGCAAGGTTGTTCAGGCTTGAGTAGGTCGATGAAGTGGTTTTGCAGAAGTTTTAAGTCCCCATTTTCTGACCAAAACGGAATTGATGGTGGGGCCAGTCCGATCCCCTTATCAAAGCCAGTAGTCACATAGCAGCAGTAGACCATTCAAGTGCTCAGGTGTCTTTCTCTTTGTGGCTTACAGGCTATCATCAGCACAGCACCTTACTCATCTCCCATCTTCTGTTTTAAACTATATTATGTAAACAGTGCAAGCGATGAGTGAAGGGTGACTAATATGCTTCTTTAATCAGCACTAGAGTATCTTTTGTTGAATTAACCTATACTCACTTCATTTTATTTATATAATACGGTCCATTTAGCAAATTTTTGTTTGATGTGCAGTGACACGACCTTGACAGTCAAGATGCTCTTTCAGGTTATTTTCTCCTGAAACCACTTCTTTTGCCATCTCCTAATGTTATGGTCCCAGTTACATCTCCATTCATTGCAGGAGATGGTCCCAGTTACTTTACATGGTTCTGTTGGACACAATGAAGCCATCCAGATATGCTATTAAAAATCCTACTAGTCATTATGGCTTTAAACTGTAGCATGTCTGTTCTATTTTCAGCTAGGCAGAGCATGTTCTATTTACAGCAGGCCAGTAGACACCAGGCAGTAAGGTGATGTATGAGTCAATTATCAGGTGACAAAATGGTTATGTTTAATCATGCATGTTTTCTTCCTGGCTCTCTATGTTTCTTTGAGGCATTCAACTACTTGTAGTATCAGTGCATCACTGATATGTATATATGTGTTGATGTTCGTCATCCAAGATCAAATACATCCTGCTAGGTCATTACTTGCTAATGTGCATCTGATTTTGCTGTTGCCAGGATGGAAATTTTTTTGGCAGCTTTCTCAGTGAATCAGTATCACCGCAGAACCTTTTTGGACACCCAGATGTTGAGAGATGCCCATTCCTGAGGAATATCAATGGAGCTACAACCTTTTCCCTCTCTTCTGCTTTGCCAGTAGCTGCTCAAGGAGGCAAGGGTCCAATTTTTGAGAAAGGGTCAGGCTTTGAGTTAGCATTCAAGCTTTTCCATGGCCGAGATGGAATAGTTCCCCTTTCAGAAAGATCATATGTATCTGATGAAAACCACAATGAGAGCATTGACGTCAAGTTATATACTTAGTTAGACTCAATTTAGAGTACACTTATGTAGAGTACACTTATTTATATTGAACCGTCGGAGTTCATACATATGTATCAAGTTATATACTTAGTTAGGCTCAATGTTAGCACAAACAGTTGATGAGCAACTTTAAATTTAGAGTACACTTATGTATGAGTTATTTGACAATGCTTATTTATGAGATATTGAATGTTATTTATCTATATTATATTAATTATAGTGTAATTAAATATATGTGTATGTATTTTTCTCTTTTAAATTATTATAATGTGATAATTTAAGAATATACTGCCAAGTAAGTCGTTTCAAATCTTAATAAGACATTTCTCAAAACGTCTAATATCAGTCTCCTAAATAAGATGGTTTTTAAAACGTCTAATATCAGTCTCCTAAATAAGATGGTTTTTCTGTTGTGAGTGTCTATTATTATAGGCTATTCTAGTCAGTTTGAAAAATACTTTGTGACTTATAATGTTCGTATTTTTGACAGTTCCTTCGAAGAAGTGTCTTAAACAAAACCTAATGTAAGACGGTTTATTGGACAAAATGACGTAACAAATTCTTTTTTTAGATGGTTATAAATTAAAAAATGTCTTATTTAATATCTTTTAAGACGGTTTATAACCATCTTAAAAACGGAACATCTTTTGCGACTCCATCAAATTTGGACACATCATAAGCGTCTTAATAACTAAAAATTAACCGTCTCATATAACATGATTTGTAGTAGTGCCCGTGAAGCTCATCGTGTCATTGGATTGAACTAGATCGTCGTGGTTTAGCCGGAACACCCGCCGCCGACGAGAGCACCCGCCTGCGCACGTGGACCGGACGATTCCGGCCACCTCCGTCGTCAAGCCGTACACCGCTGTGACCGCCAGGGCCTCCCGGAGCCAACCCCGCCCCTCACCGGACCTCTCTCGCCGCCGGTAAGCCACGCCGCCCTTTTCTTTTCCGCGGGTACTGTTTAAACCTAGGGAGGGACCGCGGGGGAGAAGAAGAAAAGGCTAGGGGGTTTTGCGCATTGTCAGTGACTCAGGGGAATAGTAGCGCAGGGGTATAACTGAGAGGATTAGTTGGGAAAGAACCCAGGGTCCTCAGTGTAAACTGTTTTTCCAGGAAACCTTTTTATTAATCTGATTTAAATTCAAACAGAACTTGAAAATTCATATCTTCTGCTTTGTTCACCCAAATCGAGTCAAACCAATTTTGCCAGATCTTAAATAATGTAAATTGCTTAAGAAAAATATAAAACCCCTTAGTGTTACAAAAAACTTTAGAGTTGTGAATTAAATGATTAATTGGCCAAAAGCAAAAAGAATAAAGGAAAAATAGTTACACTATTTAACTGAGGTTAAGAAAATTTAGAGAAGTACTTGATCACCTATTGATCTGTTTAAAAATGATAAACCCCTCTGTATACCCCATTAAGGTAGAGTTTGCCATTTATTTCACCTTGTGCTTAAAGTTAAAGAAAATAGAAAAGGTAATTTAAATAGAGAACCAGGGAGCACCCATATTTTTGTTAGCTTACTTATTCAGTATAGTTCACTAGAAAAATCTATTATACTCTAGTTTAGTACAAAGTAATTGGGATACCTTTTATTTTAAGAAAACAAGGAAAACTTAGAAAAACCCTAGAAAAATATTCCCAAAGTGAAAACACCCCAAACCTTGGGATAATTAATGTTTTGTTATTAAGAACATAGGAAAAATATGAAATCTGCTGTTTGGCAGTTTTCAAATAACAAGGTAGTGGAAAGTGCCTTTTTGACATTAAACTTTAGAAAATCATAACTAAACATCCACTAAGTAACCCTCTGTGACTTTTGGCACAGAAGCATGTTATGACCCATATATACTAGCAAAAATAACCCTTAGTACAGAACCCACATCTAGATAAGGGTTGTAGTGCAAAGTAACCCCTCTGCCCCAACTTTTGATATTTTTGTCCAGGGCTTGTTCTGTTTGTTTTTTACCTCAAAATTTTAGGATAGACTTCAGAGCCCAATATTCACCCACTGTAATTTTCACAAGATATTTGAAAATTTTGAAATCACTGTTGTAGTTCACACCCACACTAGAATTCATAAATAGAAAATAAAGAAGGGGAAAATTGAGTGATGGAAATTAGTGTCACCCTAAAACCCTTTATAAATTGTCCACTGAATTATATAAGGGAAATACAAATCCACTACGCTTATCCTTAGCAAAACCTAAACCTAGAGTGATAAGCATAAACCACTAAAGGCCACGTATGACCAAGAAACCCTAAGTTACTAACTAACTTAGTTTTCCTTCCTTTAGCATAATGTTGTTTAATCCTGCATAATCATGACATACATATTCATTGCATTTCGATAGACTGCAACCTCGCTGACGGAGAGTACGTCCTCGTGCCGGAGCAAGGAGCTGCTCAGGAGGTAGCCCCGGATCCAGCCCCAGAGCCTGCACCAGAGGATCTGCCTGCCACAGCTTTGGAAGGCAAGCCCCGGTTTATGCATAACCTGTTAATTATGCTATTTTACTACACTTAAGTGTAGGAGTTGTTTGAAACCCTAGTTGCATGATCTCAGGAATCCTGTTGAGATGAATACTAGTATGCTAGGTCGAGTAGCTGCTTTATTAATTAGGATCTCGGTAGAAGTCGAGTGATTTTTCTAGCACTCGCGCGAGGTCAGGAAATTGGTTGTATCCACTTTCTTATCATAATGATGTTGGTTTGTGGACAACAATCCATGGGGATTGGTTGTCCACGGGATAAAAATTGGAATAAGGATTAAGGTGTGGTACCGTGTGTCAAGCGTTTGAACGTACTAAGCACATGCCGAGAAATATGGTAAATCGGTAAGCCTAGTACCTGATTGAACCTGGCAGTAGACTTTGCCCCTCACGCGACCTGAGACGTGGTCTCCCATTCCGGTTATGGTGGGTACAAGTGCGGTCACTGCACGACGGCAGTCGGGGTCAGTGAGGCATTGTACGCCAAGGCGGTGAGCCCTGATCTGCTGACGGGGAATCGATGGGGACGGTTGATGTGTGTGGGGACGGAGTGCCCCTACATGTCGTGTGTTTAGGTTTACCTTTCAAGGATAAAAACTCGATTCGAATCGTTTGTTTCTCGCAGCTAATGAGACTGCTTGATCCATGCTGCTACATTGAGTAACAAGTGGAAACGTGATGAGTTGACACAAGATGTTGATTGCTAAATATGTTTGATACCATTTATGAGTAGATAGTACACTTTTAGCCTTAAGAGAGTCACACTTAAACTTGACAAAGCTAAAACTTGATTTATAAACTCAGCTAGTGCTTTTGGCAACCAAACCCCACAGCCAAACAGCTGCATGTCTAGAGGCAGAGGAGTAGACTCCTCACACCGGGTAAGTCTAGTTGAGTATTAGTATACTCAGCCTTGCTTGTGACATAATTTTACAGGTTCTTTGGAGGACATGGTTGCTGGAGTGACTTGGCCGTCCATCTTGCCACCGGGTTGGACTCTCGAGTGGGACCCCGCCTCGGCTGAGGAGGAGCATGAGGAGTGATGGGACAGGCTTCCCCGTCTCTTTGTTTATTTATCGTTAGTTTCATTCCGCTGCACTTCGAACAATGACGGCTACTTTTGCAAAAACTCCGATGATGATGTAACAATTTAATACTCCTTAATGTATGGTTTTATGTTTTATTGTATTTGCTCTGTGACTCATCATCGAGTGAGATTGTGGTACTTGATCCTGTCAGTGGCCTCGTCGGACTAGATCCGAGGAATTGACGGGTTATTCCCATTTAAGTGTGGTCTAGCCTCTAAGGCGGGACTTAGGCACTTAAGTTGGAATAATTCGGGCAGTTCCGCCACAGCTGGTATCGGAGCTTGTACCACCATAGAGGAATCAATAAACTATAAATACCATCCTTTTACAAAGTAAAACTTGATAGAAACAAATGTTGGATAGATCGTAAGACGATTAGGATAGACCTAGGACGTGAAGCCTTAGGAGGATAGAGGGGTAGTTAGGTGGCTAAGTGATTGAGCCGTACAGGCTACTATAAGGGATGGGGGTTCTTCCCTATTCCCTTTACGTTGATGTGAGGTCGTTCAGGACGAGCATGCATGCATTCTTAATTAAACTAATGGATAATTGGGTAAGAACTTTAATACAAACTGATGACCAACTAAGTACCCCAGTACCATTATTGTAGTTAGAGAGAGGCTGAGTTGTGTTTCCTTTTCTTTTTATAATTCTTTTTCTTTTACTTACGCTTAACCGTACACAGATGACTTCCCACGGATCCTCGGACGAAGGGAATGCACAGTCCCACACTGACGGGCTTGCACGAGAGGGTTTCCCCGTATTCTGTGGGAGGTACTTCAGGGGGCCGGATACATGACGCCTCCTCAGTACGCGGTGCAGCAGTTCAAGAAGCACCGAGTGCCCCGCTGTAGGGTGAGGATGACCCTGAAACCTCATCCCCTACAGCCAGGCTGGCGTTCGCTGGACTCCGAGTCCTTTGGATACCGGGCTGAGGATACGATCGAGGCGATTGCTCTGCACGGATTGACCACTTTCTGCGAATTCCACCCCTTGGAGCTATCCAGCCACCCCATTGGCTTGTTCCCCGCTGAGAAGGAGGACGACCCAATGTGGAAGGACCGAGTGGAGCATGCCAAGGACATCTGGACTATCTACCCAGGTCAGACTGCTCACTTGACAGTGCGGTGCATGAATGCCCTGTACTGTCTGCAAGTGATGCGTGGTGAGTCAATGTCCCATCTGATGGCACTGTTGGAGGCAACTAAGATCACCCTGGATAACAGAGAGGAGCTTGTGGTTGACTTGTCCACTGAGATGGTGGAAAAAGACTTACAGGTGGAGCAGCTGTCAAATGAGATCCAAGAGCTTGAGGAATTAGTGGGGACCAGGGAGAACACCATCGAGGTTCTCGAGGATCAGCTTATCAACACCCAGCAGCAGCTCACCGAGGCTAACGAGCACCTGGATATGCATCACCAGGAGATCCAGGACATGGAGGCCAATGAGGATGTCGACATCGAGGGAGGAGAGGAGCCTGCCTCCAGCTTGGACACTGCTGGATCAGGGAGACCACCTTCCCCCGAGTCGAGTGTTGCCTCGTTCGCTCACTAGGTACCAGGGATAGAGCTAGAAGTCGGTGATAGTAGAACTCCTCGAAGCTAGCCTAGCTTTTGCACCCTTGGGGTACTAGGCTAGATAGAGTTGAGTCCTTTTGGGCTATTGATGTAATTGCGATAAACTCTTTTGGAAGCATGGTTGATGAATGATGTCAGTCTTAATTTAAGAAGGAAATTTATGCCATGTGAAATCTTTTATGGTTATGCAAGAATCTATCAGTTTCGCCTTTTGACACTTTCATCGCGCTTGAACCTTGAACCTCAAAGATGTGTATTAAAAATAAATGTGATTTTTCAGATGGTCGGGAGAGCGCGTCGTGGTCAAAATGAGCGCGTTCCTCCACCACCGCCACCGCCTCCTACTCTGTAGGAGCTAATGGCCTAGCAGAATGAGATCTTGAGGCAGCTAGCTCAGCGTCAGCCACCACCCCAGCACTATGGTGGTGGTGATCATCAGCGTCACCCTGCAGCAGCCACCTACCAGGAGTTCCTCAGTACCCAGCCACCATTGTTCACCAGGGCAGAGGACCCACTTGATGCGGATGTATGGTTGAGAGTAGTGGAATCCAAATTCCCGCTACTCCATGGAGCTTGTTCAGAGGTCACTAAAGTCAGGTTCGCCACCCATCAGCTTCGCGGACCCGTAAGGACTTGGTGGGACCATTTTCTTGCTATGCAGCCAGATGACCGAGAGGTGGAATGGAGAGAGTTCAAGGCAGCTTTCAGGGGGCACCATATACCAGCAGGCATTATGGACCGAAAGCTCAACGAGTTTCTAGCACTCACTCAGGGAAACCGGACAGTGCCACAGTATGCTCAGGCCTTCAATGACCTGTGCCAGTATGCCGAATATCACGCAGACACAGACGAGAAGAAGAGGGACAGGTTCAGGAGGGGGCTCAGCACTAAGCTCCGTGACCATCTCAACACCGTCAGAGCCAATAGCTATAATGAGTTAGTCAACATGGCCATTTCTCAGGAGGACTGTATCACAGCTCGTCAGGCAGAAAATAAGAGGAAGGCCCCTGTGGTAGGACCCTCAGCTCAGCCACAGCGCTTCAGGATTGTGTCTGACACTCAGAACAGGGGACCACAGCAGCAGCAAGGACGTTGGGTGATCCGACCGCAGCAACCGCAGCAGGCACCCAACCGCACCCAGTATCCAGTTCAGAGGAACAATCAACAGCAGCAGCAATATCGCCAGGCAAATGACAACAGGTGTTTCACATGTGGCAACACCGAACATTATGCCAAGAATTGCCCCAGAAACCAGCAGAGGCAGGGGCAGAATGTTAATCAGAATCAAGGCAAGAGACAGAAAGTGCAAGTGAGGCAAGGCAGGCTGAACTTCACCACCATGGCTGATATTCCAGAGGGAGCACCCGTCTTGACTGGTATCTTTACAGTTTTGAATTATCCTGCTATTATTCTTTTTGATTCTGGTGCATCGCATAGTTTTATCAGCGCCAAATTTAGTGCCAAGTGTCAGTTACCTTTTCACCACACCAATGGGGGTATTACAATTTCTACACCAGGAGGCAGGATTGCCACCTATCAGATCAATAGACACGTACCAATTAAGTTGGGTAGTTTCATATTTAAAACCACTCTCTTGATAATGGGATTGGATAGTGTGGATATCATCCTAGGGACTGATTGGTTATCGCGACACCACGCGGTGATTGATGTCGCAGCCAGAGCCATAGAAATCCACTCCCCTCTAGATGGCGAGATCACCCTGTACCTACCCGACCAGGGTTGTACTCGTTCTTGTGCATTCACTATGATAGAGTCACCAGTGGAAAGGATCTCAGTGGTCCGTGACTACCTAGATGTTTTTCCGGATGAATTGCCAGGGATGCCACCTGACAGAGACATCGAGTTCGCAATCGAATTGCAACCGGGGACTGCTTCTATCTCCAAGAGACCATATAGGATGCCTCCCGCGGAATTGGCAGAACTGAAAAAGCAACTGCAGGAGTTGTTGGACAAGGGGTTCATTCACCCAAGCACCTCACCTTGGGGATGCCCGGCCTTATTTGTGAAGAAAAAGGATGAGAGTTTGAGAATGTGTGTTGATTACGCCCTCTCAATGCGGTGACTATCAAGAACAAATACCCACTGCCCCGCATTGATGTTTTGTTCGATCAGTTGGTGGGAGCCAAAGTGTTCTCCAAGATAGATCTTCGCTCGGGTTACCATCAGATCAAGATCCGTGCCAGCGATATTCCCAAGACGGCCTTCTCAACCAGATATGGGCTTTATGAGTTTTTGGTGATGTCTTTTGGGCTAACCAATGCCCCGGCTTATTTTATGTACCTAATGAACTCAGTATTCATGCCAAAGTTGGACAAGTACGTGGTCGTTTTCATTGATGATATTCTGGTCTATTCCAAGAATGAAGACGAACATACTGAGCATCTGCACACCGTGCTTCAGCGACTGCGCAATCATCGTCTTTATGCTAAGTTGTCTAAATGTGAATTCTGGCTGAAGGAAATTAAATTCTTGGGTCACACAATTTCTCAGGATGGGACATCTGTTGATCCTGAGAAGGTACAAGAGGTGATGGATTGGAAACCCCCGACTACAGTGAGGCAGATTCGGAGTTTTCTGGGATTGGCAGGGTATTATCGACGATTTATTCCGGATTTCTCCAGAATTGACAAGCCAATGACTGAACTATTGAAGAAGGGAGTAAAGTATAATTGGAGCCAAAAGTGCGAAGATGCCTTTCATACACTAAGGCAGCATTTGACAACAGCCCCAGTGCTAGCTCAACCTGATAACACCAAGCCCTTTGAAGTTTATTGTGATGCTTCTGGTACTGGATTAGGATGCGTCTTAATGCAAGATAACAGAGTAATTGCTTATGCCTCCCGAGCACTCAGACCCCATGAGCAGAACTACCCTACACATGATCTGGAGTTAGCAGCCGTGGTTCATGCTCTCAAGATATGGAGACATTACTTGATGGGAGCTCACTGTATCATTTTCACTGATCATAAGAGTCTCAAATACATTTTCACTCAGGCAGATCTTAACATGAGGCAGAGGAGATGGTTAAAATTAATCAAGGACTATGATTTGGAGGTGCATTACCATCCTGGCAAGGCCAATGTTGTGGCAGATGCCTTGAGCAGAAAGGCCCAGTGCAATTGTATGAGCATGGATGCAAGAGTTACCACCCTGTGTGATGAGTTGTGCAAGCTGAACCTGGAAGTTGTTTCTTCAGGTGATTTAAATTATATCTCGGTAGAGCCCACATTACAAGAGCAAATAGTCAGGGCACAGATTGAAGACAAGGGTGTTCAGGTTATCAAGGAAATGATCAAGCAGAAAGCAGAAAAATACAAGTGCTTTCGTCAGGACAGCAAGGGAATTCTATGGTTTGGAGATCGATTGGTTGTTCCCAAGGACCCTGAGCTCAGAAAGAATATATTGGATGAAGCTCACCTTTCAAAATTCTCCATGCACCCCGGCAGCAACAAGATGTATCATGATCTCAGATCCTTATACTGGTGGACCAGAATGAAGAGGGAAATTGCCAAGTACATATCCGATTGTGACACCTGCCAGAGAATCAAGGCCAGTCATTTGAGGGCAGCAGGTCCTTTGCAACCCCTTCCCATACCATGTTGGAAATGGGAGGATATCTGCATGGACTTTATCGTGGGATTGCCCAATACCTCCCGGCACCATGATTCCATTTTGGTCGTTGTGGACAGACTGACCAAGTCAGCTCATTTCTTGCCGGTACACACCACCCACAGGACGGAAAAGTATGCGGAAATCTACATTGACCAGATAGTTCGTTTGCATGGAATACCAAGGACTATAGTATCAGACAGAGGAGCACCATTTGTGGCACGATTTTTGGAGAAATTGCAAGAATCACTTGGGACCCATGTAATACGAAGCTCAGCATACCATCCTCAAACAGATGGCCAGACAGAAAGGGTAAATCAAATTTTGGAAGACATGTTGAGGGCATGTGTGCTACACTATGGAAAGGATTGGGACAAGTGTCTTTCTTTGGCAGAGTTTTCTTATAATAACAGCTACCAGTCCAGTCTAAAGATGGCACCTTTTGAAGCCTTGTATGGGAGAAGGTGTAGGACCCTGCTGAATTGGTCTCAAGCAGGAGAGAGGGAAATATTTGGGCCAGATTTGGTACTTGAAGCAGAGGAAAAGGTCAGAGTCAGTAAGAAGAACTTAGAAGCTGCTCAGGCCAGGCAAAAGAGCTATCATGATAAGAGGCGGAAACCTCTGCAGTTTGAAGTGGGGGAGCATGTTTATCTTAAGGTGTCACCCACCAAGGGCATCCAGAGATTTGGAATCAAGGGCAAGTTAGCTCCTCGCTACATTGGACCCTACGAGATCAAGGAGACTTGTGGACCTGTAGCATATCAATTGAAGTTGCCACCCAACATGTCAGCTATTCATTATGTGTTCCATGTATCTCAGCTGCGGAAATGTGTCCGCCTACCCACTGAAGTGCTACCTGAGCCAGACATTGAGATAGAACCAGACTTATCTTATCAAGAGTACCCTGTCAAGGTATTGGATCAGAAAGAGAGATCAACGTGGGCAAGGTCGATCAGAATGTATAAGGTTCAGTGGAGTCACCATTTAGTAGAAGAAGCTACATGGGAGATTGAGGATTTTCTACGCTCTCGCTTCCCCGACTTTCTGCCCAAAGGAGTCGGTACGTAACCTAAAACCCCACCCCCACCTGCCCTTTGAATACAAATATAAGAAAAACTTAGATGATAAGGGTAGTCTAAGTTGTGGAATTGACTTAAAAAGGACTTCCTTCTGAAGTCGCAAAGAGAATGACATTCGAAGAGCAGTTAACTAGAGAAACTTGAATAAAAGAAGGAACAGCGCACCAGCACGCCTTCCTGGCACCCTTCCAGAGGACTCTACCTAAAATCTCGGGACGAGATTCCTTTAAGGGGGGAGGTCTGTAACACCCCAAGTGTTACCATGGCTATGGCACATCTATGCACTCATGACTGTGATCACATGTGGAAGAAACTTAAGGAGAAGAGTATAAGAACCTTGGAGACTATGTTTTAACCAAGAAATGTGAATGACCAAAAGCATTACCCAAGCTTGTGTGCACTTATCACCTTGGACAAGAAGGGAGTAAACCCTAGACCTCTCTTGAACCCCTATCTCCTAAACACCTTGGTTGAAGGGGGAGAGATTAAGCAAAGGTGCAAATCATGACCAAACCTTTGGCATAAAGTTAAGTAACTTATTAATCTACAAATATAGAGAGGAAACATTGCAAAAAGACCCCTTAAGAAACCCCAAATCCATTCCTTAAGTAGAGAAAGAGCTAGAGCTCTCTAATTCTCTCTAAGTAAAAATCTACACCTAATCTAAAGATCCACCGTGTTCACCTTGAAGATGGCACCAAAACCACCTAAGTTCTATACCAAAAATGTGGCATACCACCTAAGGCACCCCCTGGAAAAAGTTGAGACCGAGCCCTTGACATTTGACATGTCTTGGCATCACTTTTGTCGCGCAGCAGGCAGGGGGACAAGCCAGATTTGGCGTCTGCATATCTTCTGACCTAGGGCTTATCTTCCCTTGGAACTCACATACAAGAGATAGCCATAGGTGCCAGGAAGAGGTCTGCGTCGGATTTTTGCCAAGATTCGCACGTTTGCGATCTCAGCAAGCTTTTGAACACGGGCAGATGAACACCTCCACATGTTCGACACGTTCTGCGCGCGCCAGAGCACGCCCGCACCCGACCTCGCGTGCCCCGCGTCGCGCCAAAGCCCAGCCGGCGCCGTTGCCCACGCCCGCGCCTATAAAGCCCCCAAGGACTTCGACCGTACTCCTCCGCGCACGCTCGACCTCACCGGAGCCCGAAACCACCGGCGTTTGCCCCGTGCACGGCGTGCCCGCGGCCACCCGAGCCCCTGCCACCGTAGACCGGCCAGCAGAGCCTCTCCCAACCCCGTCCAACCCTCGGAGAAGACTGTGCACGCCTCGGTGAAGCTCCCCGAGCAAGGAATCGGAGTTTGCTTCACCGGAGGAGCCAGTCCACGGTTGCCGGACTTCGCCCGACCGCCGGTGAACGTAGACCGGGTAATCCTCTGCTCCATTCTTCGATTCCTTGTGCACATAACCTCTACGCCACCCCGTGAAGCTCATCGTGCCATTGGATTGAACTAGATCGCCGTGGTTTAGCCGGAACACCCGCCGCCGACGAGAGCACCCGCCTGCGCACGTGGACCGGACGATTCCGGCCACCTCCGCCGTCAAGCCGTACACCGCTGTGACCGCCAGGACCTCCCGGAGCCAACCCCGCCCCTCGCCGGACCTCTCTCGCCGCCGGTAAGCCGCACCACCCTTTTCTTTTCCACGGGTACTGTTTAAACCTAGGGAGGGACCGTGGGGGAGAAGAAGAAAAGGCTAGGGGGTTTTGCGCATTGTCAGTGACTCACGGGAATAGTAGCGCAGGGGTATAACTGAGAGGATTAGTTGGGAAAGAACCCAGGGTCCTCGGTGTAAACTGTTTTTCCAGGAAACCTTTTTATTAATCTGATTTAAATTCAAACAGAACTTGAAAAATTAATGTTTTGTTATTAAGAACATAGGAAAAATATGAAATCTGTTGTTTGGCATTTTTCAAATAACAAGGTAGTGGAAAGTGCCTTTTGACATTAAACTTTAGAAAATCATAACTAAAAATCCACTAAGTAACCCTCTGTGATTTTTGGCACAGAAGCATGTTATGACCCATATATACTAGCAAAAATAACCCTTAGTACAGAACCCACACCTAGATAAGGGTTGTAGTGCAAAGTAACCCCTCTGCCCCAACTTTTGATATTTTTGTCCAGGGCCTGTTCTGTTTGTTTTTTACCTCAAAATTTTAGGACAGACTTCAGAGCCCAATATTCACCCACTGTAATTTTCACAAGATTTTTGAAAATTTTGAAATCACTGTTGTAGTTCACACCCACACTAGAATTCATAAATAGAAAATAAAGAAGGGGAAAATTGAGTGATGGAAATTAGTGTCACCGTAAAACCCTTTATAAATTGTCCACTGAATTATATAAGGGAAATACAAATCCACTACGCTTATCCTTAGCAAAACCTAAACCTAGAGTGATAAGCATAAACCACTAAAGGCCACGTATGACCAAGAAACCCTAAGTTACTAACTAACTTAGTTTTCCTTCCTTTAGCATAATGTTGTTTAATCCTGCATAATCATGACATACATATTCATTGCATTTTGATAGACTGCAACCTCGCTGACGGAGAGTACGTCCTCGTGCCGGAGCAAGGAGCTGCTCAGGAGGTAGCCCCGGATCCAGCCCTAGAGCCTGCACTAGAGGATCTGCCTGCCACAGCTTTGGAAGGCAAGCCCCGGTTTATGCATAACCTGTTAATTATGCTATTTTACTACACTTATTGATTGTAGGATTGAATGTGCACTTAAGTGTAGGAGTTGTTTGAAACCCTAGTTGCATGATCTCAGGAATCCTGTTGAGATGAATACTAGTATGCTAGGTCGAGTAGCTGCTTTATTAATTAGGATCTCGGTAGAAGTCGAGTGATTTTTCTAGCACTCGCGCGAGGTCAGGAAATTGGTTGTATCCACTTTCTTATCATAATGATGCTGGTTTGTGGACTACAATCCATGGTGATTGGTTGTCCACAGGATAAAAATTGGAATAAGGATTAAGGTGTGGGACCGTGTGTCAAGCGTTTGAACGTACTAAGCACATGCCGAGAAATATGGTAAATCGGTAAGCCTAGTACCTGATTGAACCTGGCAGTAGACTTTGCCCCTCACGCGACCTGAGACGTGGTCTCCCATTCTGGTTATGGTGGGTACAAGTGCGGTCACTGCACGACGGCAGTCGGGGTCAGTGAGGCATTGTACGCCAAGGCGGTGAGCCCTGATCTGCTGACGGGGAATCGATGGGGACGGTTGATGTGTGTGAGGACGGAGTGCCCTACATGTCGTGTGTTTAGGTTTACCTTGCAAGGATAAAAACTCGACTCGAATCGTCTGTTTCTCGCAGCTAATGAGATTGCTTGATCCATGCTGCTACATTGAGTAACAAGTGGAAACGTGATGAGTTGACACAAGATGTTGATTGCTAAATATGTTTGATACCATGTATGAGTAGATAGTACACTTTTAGCCTTAAGAGAGTCACACTTAAACTTGACAAAGCTAAAACTTGATTTATAAACTCAGCTAGTGCTTTTGGCAACCAAACCCCACAGCCAAACAGCTGCATGTATAGAGGTAGAGGAGTAGACTCCTCACACCGGGTAAGTCTAGCTGAGTATTAGTATACTCAGCCTTGCTTGTGGCATAATTTTACAAGTTCTTTGGAGGACATGGTTGCTGGAGTGACTTGGCCGTCCATCTTGCCACCGGGTTGGACTGTCGAGTGGGACCCCGCCTCGGCTGAGGAGGAGCATGAGGAGTGATGGGACAAGCTTCCCCGTCTCTCTGTTTATTTATCGTTAGTTTCATTCCGCTGCACTTCGAACAATGACGACTACTTTTGCAAAAACTTCGATGATGATGTAATAATTTAATACTCCTTAATGTATGGTTTTATGCTTTATTGTATTTGCTCTGTGACTCATCATCGAGTGAGATTGTGGTACTTGATCCTGTCATTGGCCTCGTCGGACTAGATCCGAGGAATTGACGGGTTATTCCCATTTAAGTGTGGTGTAGCCTCTAAGGCGGGACTTAGGCACTTAAGTTGGAATAATTCGGGCAGTTCCGCCACAGCTGGTATCGGAGCTTGTACCACCACAGAGGAATCAATAAACTATAAATACCATCCTTTTACAAAGTAAAACTTGATAGAAACAAATGTTGGATAGATCGTAGGACGATCAGGATAGACCTAGGACGTGAAGCCTTAGGAGGATAGAGGGGTAGTTAGGTGGCTAAGTGATTGAGCCCTACAGGCTACTATAAGGGATGGGGGTTCTTCCCTATTCCATTTACGTTGATGTGAGGTCGTTCAGGACGAGCATGCATGCATTCTTAATTAAACTAATGGATAATTGGGTAAGAACTTTAATACAAACTGATGACCAACTAAGTACCCCAGTACCATTATTGTAGTTAGAGAGAGGCTGAGTTGTGTTTCCTTTTCTTTTTATAATTCTTTTTCTTTTACTTACGCTTAACCGTACACAGATGACTTCCCACGGATCCTCGGACGAAGGGAATGCACTGTCCCACACTGACGGGCTTGCACGAGAGGGCTTTCCCCGTATTCTGTGGGTGGTACTTCAGGGGGCCGGATACACGACGCCTCCTCAGTACGCGGTGCAGCAGTTCAAGAAGCACCGAGTGCCCCGCTGTAGGGTGAGGATGACCCTGAAACCTCATCCTCTATAGCCAGGCTGGCGTTCGCTGGACTCCGAGTCCTTTGGATACCAGGCTGAGGATACGATCGAGGCGATTGCTCTGCACGGATTGACCACTTTCTGCGGATTCAACCCCTTGGAGCTGTCCACCCACCCCATTGGCTTGTTCCCCGCTGAGAAGGAGGACGACCCAATGTGGAAGGACCGAGTGGAGCATGCCAAGGACATCTGGGCTATCTACCTAGGTCAGACTGCTCACTTGATAGTGCGGTGCATGAATGCCTTGTACCGTCTGCAAGTGATGCGTGGTGAAGCAATGTCCCATATGATGGCACTGTTGGAGGCAACTAAGATCACCCTGGATAACAGAGAGGAGCTTGTGGTTGACTTGTCCACTGAGATGGTGGAAAAAGACTTATAGGTGGAGCAGCTGTCAAATGAGATCCAAGAGCTTGAGGAATTAGTGGGGACCAGGGAGAACACCATCGAGGTTCTCGAGGATCAGCTTATCAACACCCAGCAGCAGCTCACCGAGGCTAACGAGCACCTGGATATGCATCACCAGGAGATCCAGGACATGGAGGCCAACGAGGATGTCGACATCGAGGGAGGAGAGGAGCCTGCGTCCAGCTTGGACACTACTGGCTCAGGGAGACCACCTTCCCCCGAGTCGAGTGCTGCCTCGTTCGCTCACTAGGTACCAGGGATAGAGCTAGAAGTCGGTGATAGTAGAACTCCTCGAAGCTAGCCTAGCTTTTGCACCCTTGGGGTACTAGGCTAGATAGAGTTGAGTCCTTTTGGGCTATTGATGTAATCGTGATAAACTCTTTTGGAAGCATGGTTGATGAATGATGTCAGTCTTAATTTAAGAAGGAAATTTATGCCATGTGAAATCTTTTATGATTATGCAAGAATCTATCAGTTTCGCCTTTTGACTCTTTCATCGCGCTTGAACCTTGAACCTCAAAGATGTGTATTAAAAATAAATGTGATTTTTCAGATGGCCGGGAGAGCGCGTCGTGGTCAAAATGAGCGCGTTCCTCCACCGCCGCCACCGCCTCCTACTCTGCAGGAGCTAATGGCCCAGCAGAATGAGATCTTAAGGCAGCTAGCTCAGCGTCAGCCGCCACCCCAGCACTATGGTGGTGGTGATCATCAGCGTCACCCCGCAGCAGCCACCTACCAGGAGTTCCTCAGTACCCATTACCATTGTTCACCAGGGCAGAGGACCCACTTGATGCTGATGTATGGTTGAGAGTAGTGGAATCCAAATTCCCGCTACTCCATGGAGCTTGTTCAGAGGTCACTAAAGTCAGGTTCGCCACCCAGCAGCTTCGCGGACCCGTAAGGACTTGGTGGGACCATTTTCTTGCTATGTAGCCAGATGACCGAGAGGTGGAATGGAGAGAGTTCAAGGCAGCTTTCAGGGGGCACCATATACCAGCAGGCATTATTGACCGAAAGCTCAACGAGTTTCTGGCACTCACTCAGGGAAACCGGACAGTGCTACAGTATGCTCAGGCCTTCAATGACCTATGCCAGTATGCCGGATATCACGCAGACACAGACGAGAAGAAGAGGAACAGGTTCAGGAGGGGGCTCAACACTAAGCTCTGTGACTATCTCAACACCGTCAGAGCCAATAGCTATAATGAGTTAGTCAACATGGCCATTTCTCAGGAGGACTGTATCACAGCTCGTCAGGCAGAAAAGAAGAGGAAGACCCCTGTGGTAGGACCCTCAGCTCAGCCATAGTGCTTCAGGATTGTGTCTGACACTCAGAACAGGGGACCGCAGCAGTAGCAAGGACGTTGGGTGATCCGACCACAGCAGTTGCAGCAGGCACCCAACCGCACCCAGTATCCAGTTCAGAGGAACAATCAACAGCAGCAACAATATCGCCAGGCAAATGACAACAGGTGTTTCACATGTGGCAACACCAGACATTATGCCAAGAATTGCCCCAGAAACCAGCAGAGGCAGGGGCAGAATGTTAATCAGAATCAAGGCAAGAGACAGAAAGTGCAAGTGAGGCAAGGCAGGCTGAACTTCACCACCATGGCTGATATTCCAGAGGGAGCACCCGTCTTGACTGGTATCTTTACAGTTTTGAATTATCCTGCTATTATTCTTTTTGATTCTGGTGCATCGCATAGTTTTATCAGCGCCAAATTTAGTGCCAAGTGTCAGTTACCTTTTCACCACACCAATGGGGGTATTACAATTTCTACACCAGGAGGCAGGATTGCCACCTATCAGATCAATAGACACGTACCAATTAAGTTGGGTAGTTTCATATTTAAAACCACTCTCTTGATAATGGGATTGGATAGTGTGGATATCATCCTAGGGACTGATTGGTTATCGCGACACCACGCGGTGATTGATGTCGCAGCCAGAGCCATAGAAATCCACTCCCCTCTAGATGGCGAGATCACCCTGTACCTACCCGACCAGGGTTGTACTCGTTCTTGTGCATTCACTATGATAGAGTCACCAGTGGAAAGGATCTCAGTGGTCCGTGACTACCTAGATGTTTTTCCGGATGAATTGCCAGGGATGCCACCTGACAGAGACATCGAGTTCGCAATCGAATTGCAACCGGGGACTGCTCCTATCTCCAAGAGACCATATAGGATGCCTCCCGCGGAATTGGCAGAACTGAAAAAGCAACTACAGGAGTTGTTGGACAAGGGGTTCATTCGCCCAAGCACCTCACCTTGGGGATGCTCGGCCTTATTTGTGAAGAAAAAGGATGAGAGTTTGAGAATGTGTGTTGATTACCGCCCTCTCAATGCGGTGACTATCAAGAACAAATACCCACTGCCCCGCATTGATGTTTTGTTCGATCAGTTGGTGGGAGCCAAAGTGTTCTCCAAGATAGATCTTCGCTCGGGTTACCATCAGATCAAGATCCGTGCCAGCGATATTCCCAAGACGGCCTTCTCAACCAGATATGGGCTTTATGAGTTTTTGGTGATGTCTTTTGGGCTGACCAATGCCCCGGCTTATTTTATGTACCTAATGAACTCAGTATTCATGCCAAAGTTGGACAAGTACGTGGTCGTTTTCATTGATGATATTCTGGTCTATTCCAAGAATGAAGACGAACATACTGAGCATCTGCACACCGTGCTTCAGCGACTGCGCGATCATCGTCTTTATGCTAAGTTGTCCAAATGTGAATTCTGGCTGAAGGAAATTAAATTCTTGGGTCACACAATTTCTCAGGATGGGATATCTGTTGATCCTGAGAAGGTACAAGAGGTGATGGATTGGAAACCCCCGACTACAGTGAGGCAGATTCGGAGTTTTCTGGGATTGGCAGGGTATTATCGACGATTTATTCCGGATTTCTCCAGAATTGACAAGCCAATGACTGAACTATTGAAGAAGGGAGTCAAGTATAATTGGAGCCAAAAGTGCGAAGATGCCTTTCATACACTAAGGCAGCATTTGACAACAGCCCCAGTGCTAGCTCAACCTGATAACACCAAGCCCTTTGAAGTTTATTGTGATGCTTCTGGTACTGGATTGGGATGCGTCTTAATGCAAGATAACAGAGTAATTGCTTATGCCTCCCGAGCACTCAGACCCCATGAGCAGAACTACCCTACACATGATCTGGAGTTAGCAGCCGTGGTTCATGCTCTCAAGATATGGAGACATTACTTGATGGGAGCTCACTGTAACATTTACACTGATCATAAGAGTCTCAAATACATTTTCACTCAGGAAGATCTTAACATGAGGCAGAGGAGATGGTTAAAACTAATCAAGGACTATGATTTGGAGGTGCATTACCATCCTGGCAAGGCCAATGTAGTGGCAGATGCTTTGAGCAGAAAGGCCCAGTGCAATTGTATGAGCATGGATGCAAGAGTTACCACCCTGTGTGATGAGTTGTGCAAGCTGAACCTGGAAGTTGTTTCTTCAGGTGATTTAAATTATATCTCGGTAGAGCCCACATTACAAGAGCAAATAGTCAGGGTACAGATTGAAGACAAGGGTGTTCAGGTTATCAAGGAAATGATCAAGAAGAAAGCAGAAAAATACAAGTGCTTCTGCAAGGACAGCAAGGGAATTCTATGGTTTGGAGATCGATTGGTTGTTCCCAAGGACCCTGAGCTCAGAAAGAATATATTGGATGAAGCTCACCTTTCAAAATTCTCCATGCACCCCGGTAGCAACAAGATGTATCATGATCTCAGATCCTTATACTGGTGGACCAGAATGAAGAGGGAAATTGCCAAGTACATATCCGATTGTGACACCTGCCAGAGAATCAAGGCCAGTCATTTGAGGGCAGCGGGTCCTTTGCAACCCCTTCCCATACCATGTTGGAAATGGGAGGACATCTGCATGGACTTTATCGTGGGATTGCCCAATACCTCCCGGCACCATGATTTCATTTGGGTCGTTGTGGACAGACTGACCAAGTCAGCTCATTTCTTGCCGGTACACACCACCCACAGGACGGAAAAGTATGCGGAAATCTACATTGACCAGATAGTTCGTTTGCATGGAATACTAAGGACTATAGTATCAGACAGAGGAGCACCATTTGTGGCACGATTTTGGGAGAAATTGCAAGAATCACTTGGGACCCATGTAATACGAAGCTCAGCATACCATCCTCAAACAGATGGCCAGACAGAAAGGGTAAATCAAATTTTGGAATACATGTTGAGGGCATGTGTGCTACACTATGGAAAGGATTGGGACAAGTGTCTTTCTTTGGAAGAGTTTTCTTATAATAACAGCTACCAGTCCAGTCTAAAGATGGCACCTTTTGAAGCCTTGTATGGGAGAAGGTGTAGAACCCTGCTAAATTGGTCTCAAGCAGGAGAGAGGGAAATATTTTGGCCAGATTTGGTACTTGAAGCAGAGGAAAAGGTCAGAGTCATTAAGAAGAACTTAGAAGCTGCTCAGGCCAGGCAAAAGAGCTATCATGATAAGAGGCGGAAACCTCTGCAGTTTGAAGTGGGGGAGCATGTTTATCTTAAGGTGTCACCCACCAAGGACATCCAGAGATTTGGAATCAAGGGCAAGTTAGCTCCTCGCTACATTGGACCCTACGAGATCAAGGAGACTTGTGGACCTGTAGCATATCAATTGAAGTTGCCACCCAACATGTCAGTTGTTCATGATGTGTTCCATGTATCTCAGCTGCGGAAATGTGTCCGCCTACCCACTGAAGTGCTACCTGAGCCAGACATTGAGATAGAACCAGACTTATATTATCAAGAGTACCCCGTCAAGGTATTGGATCAGAAAGAGAGATCAACGCGTGCAAGGTCGATCAGAATGTATAAGGTTCAGTGGAGTCACCATTCAGTAGAAGAAGCTACATGGGAGATTGAGGATTTTCTACGCTCTCGCTTCCCCGACTTTCTGCCCAAAGGAGTCGGTACGTAACCCAAAACCCCACCCCCACCTGCCCTTTGAATACAAATATAAGAAAAACTTAGATGATAAGGGTAGTCTAAGTTGTGGAATTGACTTAAAAAGGACTTCCTTCTGAAGTCGCAAAGAGAATGACATTCGAAGAGCAGTTAACTAGAGAAACTTGAATAAAAGAAGGAACAGCGCACCAGCACGCCTTCCTGGCACCCCTCCAGAGGACTCTACCTAAAATCGCGGGACGAGATTCCTTTAAGGGGGGAGGGCTGTAACACCCCAAGTGTTACCATGGCTATGGCACATCTATGCACTCATGACTGTGATCACATGTGGAAGAAACTTAAGGAGAAGAGTATAAGAACCTTGGAGACTATGTTTTAACCAAGAAATGTGAATGACCAAAAGCATTACCCAAGCTTGTGTGCACTTATCACCTTGGACAAGAAGGGAGTAAACCCTAGACCTCTCTTGAACCCCTATCTCCTAAACACCTTGGTTAAAGGGGGAGAGATTAAGCAAAGGTGCAAATCATGACCAAACCTTTGGCATAAAGTTAAGTAACTTATTAATCTACAAATATAGAGAGGAAACATTGAAAAAAAGACCCCTTAAGAAACCCCAAATCCATTCCTTAAGTAGAGAAAGAGCTAGAGCTCTCTAATTCTCTCTAAGTCAAAATCTACACCTAATCTAAAGATCCACCGTGTTCACCTTGAAGATGGCACCAAAACCACCTAAGTTCTATACCAAAAATGTGGCATACCACCTAAGGCACCCCCTGGAAAAAGTTGAGACCGAGCCCTTGACATTTGACATGTCTTGGCATCACTTTTGTCGCGCAGCGGGCAGGGGGACAAGCCAGATTTGGCGTCTGCATATCTTCTGACCTAGGGCTTATCTTCCCTTGGAACTCACATACAAGAGATAGCCATAGGTGCCAGGAAGAGGTCTACGCCGGATTTTTGCCAAGATTCGCACGTTTGCGATCTCAGCAAGCTTTTGAACACGGGCAGATGAACACCTCCACGTGTTCGACACGTTCTGCGCGCGCCAGAGCACGCCCGCGCCTGACCTCGCGTGCCCGCGTCGCGCCAAAGCCCAACCGGTGCCGTTGCCCGCGCCCGCGCCTATAAAGCCCCTAGGGACTTCGATCGTACTCCTCCGCGCACGCTCGACCTCACCGGAGCCCGAAACCACCGGCGTTTGCCCCGTGCACGGCGTGCCTGCGGCCACCCGAGCCCCTGCCACCGTAGACCGGCCAGCATAGCCTCTCCCAACCCCGTCCAACCCTCGGAGAAGACTGTGCACGCCTCGGTGAAGCTCCCGGAGCAAGGAATCGGAGTTTGCTTCACCGGAGGAGCCAGTCCACGGTTGCCGGACTTCGCCCGACCGCCAGTGAATGTAGACCGGGTAATCCTCTGCTCCATTCTTCGATTCCTTGTGCACATAGCCTCTACGCCACCCCGTGAAGCTCAACGTGCCATTGGATTGAACTAGATCGCCGTGGTTTAGCCGGAACACCCGCCGCCGATGAGAGCACCCGCCTGCGCACGTGGACCGGACGATTCCGGCCACCTCCGCCCTCAAGCCGTACACCGCTGTGACCGCCAGGACCTCCCGGAGCCAACCCCGCCCCTCGCCGGACCTCTCTCGCCGCCGGTAAGCCACGCTGCCCTTTTCTTTTCCACGGGTACTGTTTAAACCTAGGGAGGGACCGCAGGGGAGAAGAAGAAAAGGCTAGGGGGTTTTGCGCATTGTCAGTGACTCAGGGGAATCGTAGCGCAGGGGTATAACTGAGAGGATTAGTTGGGAAAGAACCCAGGGTCCTCGGTGTAAATTGTTTTTCCAGGAAACCTTTTTATTAATCTGATTTAAATTCAAACAGAACTTGAAAAATTAATGTTTTGTTATTAAGAACATAGGAAAAATATGAAATCTGATGTTTGGCATTTTTCAAATAACAAGGTAGTGGAAAGTGCCTTTTTGACATTAAACTTTAGAAAATCATAACTAAAAATCCACTAAGTAACCCTCTGTGATTTTTGGCACAGAAGCATGTTATGACCCATATATACTAGCAAAAATAACCCTTAGTACATAACCCACACCTAGATAAGGGTTGTAGTGCAAAGTAACCCCTCTGCCCCAACTTTTGATATTTTTGTCCAGGGCCTGTTCTGTTTATTTTTTACCTCAAAATTTTAGGACAGACTTCAGAGCCCAATATTCACCCACTGTAATTTTCACAAGATTTTTGAAAATTTTGAAATCACTGTTGTAGTTCACACCCACACTAGAATTCATAAATAGAAAATAAAGAAGGGGAAAATTGAGTGATGGAAATTAGTGTCACCCTAAAACCCTTTATAAATTATCCACTGAATTATATAAGGGAAATACAAATCCACTACGCTTATCCTTAGCAAAACCTAAACCTAGAGTGATAAGCATAAACCACTAAAGGCCACGTATGACCAAGAAACCCTAAGTTACTAACTAACTTAGTTTTCCTTTCTTTAGCATAATGTTGTTTAATCCTGCATAATCATGACATACATATTCATTGCATTTCGATAGACTGCAACCTCGCTGACGGAGAGTACGTCCTCGTGCCGGAGCAAGGAGCTGCTCAGGAGGTAGCCCCGGATCTAGCCCCAGAGCCTGCACCAGAGGATCTGCCTGCCACAGCTTTGGAAGGCAAGCCCCGGTTTATGCATAACCTGTTAATTATGCTATTTTACTACACTTATTGATTGTAGGATTGAATGTGCACTTACGTGTAGGAGTTGTTTGAAACCCTAGTTGCATGATCTCAGGAATCCTGTTGAGATGAATACTAGTATGCTAGGTCGAGTAGCTGCTTTATTAATTAGGATCTCGGTAGAAGTCGAGTGATTTTTCTAGCACTCGCGCGAGGTCAGGAAATTGGTTGTATCCACTTTCTTATCATAATGATGCTGGTTTGTGGACAACAATCCATGGGGATTGGTTGTCCACGGGATAAAAATTGGAATAAGGATTAAGGTGTGGGACCGTGTGTCAAGCGTTTGAACGTACTAAGCACATGCCGAGAAATATGGTAAATCGGTAAGCCTAGTACCTGATTGAACCTGGCAGTAGACTTTGCCCCTCACGCGACCTGAGACGTGGTCTCCCATTCCGGTTATGGTGGGTACAAGTGCGGTCACTGCACGACGGCAGTCGGGGTCAGTGAGGCATTGTACGCCAAGGCGGTGAGCCCTGATCTGCTGACGGGGAATCGATGGGGACGGTTGATGTGTGTGGGGACGGAGTGCCCCTACATGTCGTGTGTTTAGGTTTACCTTGCAAGGATAAAAACTCGATTCGAATCGTCTGTTTCTCGCAACTAATGAGACTGCTTGATCCATGCTGCTACATTGAGTAACAAGTGGAAACGTGATGAGTTGACACAAGATG
Organism: Zea mays; assembly: GCF_902167145.1. Taxonomy (NCBI): domain Eukaryota; kingdom Viridiplantae; phylum Streptophyta; class Magnoliopsida; order Poales; family Poaceae; genus Zea; species Zea mays. Next base: position 66,542,216 of record NC_050103.1, on the reverse strand, counting down.
TTGATTGCTAAATATGTTTGATACCATGTATGAGTAGATAGTACACTTTTAGCCTTAAGAGAGCACACTTAAACTTGACAAAGCTAAAACTTGATTTATAAACTCAGCTAGTGCTTTTGGCAACCAAACCCCACAGCCAAACAGCTGCATGTCTAGAGGTAGAGGAGTAGACTCCTCACACCGGGTAAGTCTAGCTGAGTATTAGTATACTCAGCCTTGCTTGTGGCATAATTTTACAGGTTCTTTGGAGGACATGGTTGCTGGAGTGACTTGGCCATCCATCTTGCCACCGGGTTGGACTGTCGAGTGGGACCCCGCCTCGGCTGAGGAGGAGCATGATGAGTGATGGGACATGCTTCGCCGTCTCTCTGTTTATTTATCGTTAGTTTCATTCCGCTGCACTTCGAACAATGACGGCTACTTTTGCAAAAACTCCGATGATGATGTAATAATTTAATACTCCTTAATGTATGGTTTTATGCTTTATTGTATTTGCTCTGTGACTCATCATTGAGTGAGATTGTGGTACTTGATCCTGTCAGTGGCCTCGTCGGACTAGATCCGAGGAATTGACGGGTTATTCCCATTTAAGTGTGGTCTAGCCTCTAAGGCGGGACTTAGGCACTTAAGTTGGAATAATTCGGGCAGTTCCGCCACAATTCACTTTTGTAGTTGACCGTTGGCGCTGTAGCCGTTACTCTGCTTGGCACACCGGATAGTCCGGTGCTACACCGGACAGTCCGATGAATTATAGCGGAGGGCAATTCCAGAAACCCGAAGGTGGCAAGTTCGGAGTTGATCTCCCTGGTGCACCGGACACTGTCCGGTGGTGCACCGGACAGTCCAGTGCGCCAGACCAGGGCAGCCTTCGGTTGTCTTTTGCTCTTTTTATTTGAACCCATTCTTGAACTTTTTATTGGTTTGTTGTGAACCTTTGGCACCTGTAGAACTTATAATCTAGAGCAAACTAGTTAGTCCAATTATTTGTGTTGGGCAATTCAACCACCAAAATCATTTAGGAAAAGGTGTGAGCCTATTTCCCTTTCAATAGTTCATCATGACAAACATAAAGGCATAGGATAAGCAAACTACCCTGTCTAACTAAGACTAACTAAGAGTAAGACTGATGCTAAGACTATAGCTTCTATGCATATATTTTTGTATTAATTACAAGGTCTGACGCTGACGATCTATGGTTCTAAATTTATCTTGGTCCTGCAATCGGGGTTGCCATAAGCCTGGTGTCCACGCTGAGGTGAGCGGTACGGGTGTTGAGTCCCGACGGGAGCAGGGGAGCCATCCTCCAAGTGACGATGCTCTGCGCGCTCAGCCCGCAGCTGGGCGATCTCAGCACGAGCCCTACTCAGCTCATCTAATGCATGGTCCAGCTCCATGTTTAGCATGGCGGCTAGGTTGACTGTGCTGCTCAACCTAGGATTGTCCTCACCAACAGGCGAGACAATCACGCCTCCTGTGCTGCCAGATGGGCGGCAGGGGTAATACTTTAGGTTGAGACCATCAGCTACCCCACCGAGCACTGAGCAGTAGTGCGAAAGCGCACGCCGTGCGGCATCTTGCATGGCCGCCTCAGCCGAGTCCCGCTCAGAGATAGAATAGTGCTCTGAGCAGACCTCCGCACCCCGGAGACTGTTCTCCGGACGGTGCACCAAGCAGGTCGCCTCCCAGCGGTCCGGGTAAACCCCATGACTATGCTGGAAGACAACACAGCGATACTCGATAGACCAAGTACGTTGGTCGAGTGCCTGGCGTGGAAGTGACACCCGCGAGCAGCGTCACGGGTGATGGGTCGGGCAACCCATCCTTCCAACTCCTGCTCCTCTGAAAGGTCGGTGTCGTGGCTCGAGCTGTTGTCGCCACCTTCGTTGTCTGGGTCTCCTCCAGCATCTACTCCAGCATCTGGGGCGCTCAGGGGTGGTGCAGGGGGCGCCTCCAGCGAGAGCACAGGGAAACAGCTCCTCACAGACTCTATCTCCTGCTGAAGCGAGAAAGAAGAGTCCTGCTGCTCTAGTTCATGTCGTCGACGCTCCTGCTCCTCGTGCAGGCGGTGGTGCAGCCTCTCCAAGTGGCTAGACTGACCAGTCATTGGACGGTGAAGCGGACGCTCCGTGAGACGAGAAGGCAAGAAAGGAATGACTGACTTCCGTGCAGTGTGTCTAAGACGAGCCATCTACAAAAGACACCGTAAGCATAAGAGTGAGAACAGAACTAATATGACCAGCATGTAGACCATAAATAAATGAGGAATTAGAATAAAACAAAATTTTCAGCAAGGTATAATAATATATAGTAGAACATAGGTTTGGTCGATATGACCAACTTTTGAAGGGATATCAAAGTCAAGGTGATAATAGGGGTCTATAATCCTTAGAACGACCATTCTATTCTAGGTTAGCGGTCATACAGTCAGCACGGCTTTGATACCACCTATGTCACACACGGTTTTAGAAGGCAAACCGAATGCGAACCATATATGTGCTAGGATCAGCAATTCACGTACACAGCAGTTACATAACTGGACATCATCACACAGTGCTCAAATAATGACATAAAAGAGGGTATAATAGTCGATTACATCATGATGTCCGAGACATCCACATAGTCTTTAACAATAATCAAAGTGCGGAAAAGAAACGTAGATACACACGGCCTACACAGGCAGCCGACTGGGGGTTTGCCGCTAACCCACGCCTAGAACTCATCGTACTCTTGGAACTCCTGGAAGTCCTCCTCCACGACTTCATCTTCACCTGAGCAGTGGTTGCAACGCTGGCAACCTGGGGGTTTGGTGTGTAAAGCAAGGGTGAGTACACATCAACATACTCAGCAAATGTCCTGTTTTGGCTGTAGTGGACTAGCTTTATGTGGAGTTAAGTCAAGTAGTTGCTTTTAATTGGTCAGGTTATTATTTACTAGTAGAAAGCCAGGTTTTAGCATTAACCCAAGTTATTAACCTGATGTATCCTTTCCAAACGGAAAGAATACCACTTACCATTACCATAGTCATAACCAAAATCATCATCCTCATCACCACATGTAAACCATACATATATGATCAAGTATCTCTAATCAATGGAGCTCCCTTGGCCGCTCATAACTGTGAGCACGGCCGATATATCAGTTTCATAACACTCTGCAGAGGTTGCGCACTTTACCCACAAGCCGTGATTCCCTCTTGCCCTGGGCCGATCAAACCCTTAAACACTACCAAGGTGAATAGGCAGGGTCTCACTACGTAGCCTTTACAAAGATTCCCTGGGGCTGTAGCCGCCCGTTAGGTTTCCTAAATGCACCGAACTCCTCCCCAAGGGGTGAACCAACCTTGGTAGAGCGAGCTGCATACACCGAGCCCCATTAACTGCACGACGGCAAAGCGAACTACACCCCAATTCCTCTAATTACTCAGCTAAGGGCATCCCACTCCACCCTCATGGTTGCACTGTTTTCCTGGGCGGTCATCCAACAAACAGGTCCTTACGGAGAGGCACTCGAGAAACAGCTCGAGTCCCCTTAAGGGCCACAAGTACCATCATCATAATCAAAAGGGAAAACAGCGTATCATAGATAATCTCATCATGTTCATTGATTAATGTGAAGCGCTAGCATAAAGCTAAACTGAAATAACCCAACCAGAATAGGTAAACAAGGACAAGATAGACAAAAGCTAGTCAATCCTTAGGTATAAATGTGTAAATGTGGGAAGTGAAAGGGAATTAGGCTTACACCTTTTTCCTAATTGTTTTTGGTGGTTGAATTGCCCAACACAAATAATTGGACTAACTAGTTTGCTCTAGATTATGAGTTCTACAGGTGCCAAAGGTTCACAACAAACCAATAAAAAGACCGAGAAAGGATTCAAAGATAGAGAGCAAAGTCAGCTAAAGTGTCCCCTGGTCTGGCGCACCGGACTATCCGGTGTGCCACCAGACAGTGTCCGGTGCACCAGGGACTCCAACTCCGAACTGCTCACCTTCGGGAATTCTGGGAGCCACTCCGCTATAATTCACCGGACTGTCCGGTGTAGCACCAGACAGTGTCCGGTGGCGCACCGGACTGTCTGGTGTGCCAGCGGAGCAACGACTACTTCAGCGCCAATAGTCACCTGCAACTGCATTCAATGCGCTACAGTGCACACAGAAGTCAGGCACGCGCCAGGAGGCGCACCGGACAGTCTACAGGACATGTCCGGTGCACCATCGGACTATCCGGTGGCCCAGAAGACAGAAGCTCCAACGGTCAGAATCCAATGGCTGGGTGACGTGGCAGGCGCACCGGACTGTCCGGTGCGCCATGCGACAGCAGCTTTCACCAAACGGCTAGTTTGGTGGTTGGGGCTATAAATACCCCCAACCACCCACCATTCATTGCATTCAAGTTTTTAGACTTCCTACACCTTACAAGAGCTATAGCATTCAATACAAGACACACCAAAGAGATCAAATCATCTCCCAAGTCTAAAGATCATTCCCAATCAATTAGTGACTAGTGAGAGAGTGACTTGTGTTCATTTGAGCTCTTGCGCTTGGATTGCTTCTTTTTCTCATTCTTTCTTGTGATCAACTCAATTGTAACCTAGGCAAGAGACACCAATTGTGTGGTGGTCCTTGCGGGGACTTTGTGTCCCGTTTGATTGAGAAGAGAAGCTCACTCGGTGTAAGTGATCGTTTGAGAGAGGGAAAGGGTTGAAAGAGACCCGGTCTTTGTGACCACCTCAACGAGGAGTAGGTTTGCAAGAACCGAACCTCGGTAAAACAAATCCTTGTGTCTCACTCTTTATTTGCTTGCAATTTTTTTTCACCCTCTCTCTCGGACTCGTTCATATTTCTAACGCTAACCCGGCTTGTAGTTGTGCTTAAGTTTATAAATTTCAGATTCGCCCTATTCACCCCCCCCCCCTCTAGGCTACTTTCAATTGGCATCGGAGCCGGTGCTTCATTAGAGCTTAACCGCTCGAAGTGATGTCAGGAGATCACGCTAAGAAGATGGTGATCGGCGGTGAGAAGACCGCTACAAGCCACAGGAAGGCTCCATCCAGGGAGTCCGCCAACAAGAAGAAGGATGAATCTCCTTCATGCATTCGATCGCACAAGAGTGGCGAGAAGAAGAAGAAAATGAAGAAAGTGGTCTACTACGAGACCGACTCTTCCTCGCCCTCTACATCCGGATCCGACGCCGCGTCCGTCACTTCTAAGCGCCAAGAGCGAAAGAAGTATAGTAAGATCCCCCTACGCTATCCTCGCATTCCTAAGCATACTCCATTACTTTTCGTCCAATTAGGCAAACCACTGACATTTGACGGTGAAGATTATTCTAGGTGGAGTGATATGATGAGATATCACCTAACCTCACTCCACAAAAGTATATGGGATGTTGTTGAGTTTGGTGTATAGGTACCATCCGTAGGGGATGAAGATTATGATGAGGACGAGGTGGCCCAAATTGAGCACTTCAACTCCCAAGCCACCACTATACTCCTCACATCTCTAAGTCGAGAGGAGTATAACAAGGTGCAAGGATTGAAGAGCGCCAAGGAGATTTAGGACGTGCTCAAGACCGCGCACGAAAGAGACGAGGTGACCAAAATCACCAAGCGGGAGACGATCGAGGGGGAGCTCGGTCGCTTCAGGCTTCGCCAAGGGGAGGAGCCACAAGAGATGTACAACCGGCTCAAGACCTTGGTGAACCAAGTGCGCAACCTCGGGAGCACCAAATGGGATGACCATGAAATGGTCAAGGTTATTCTTAGATCACTCGTTTTTCTTAACCCTACGCAAGTTCAATTAATACGAGGTGATCCTAGATACACACTAATGTCTCCCGAGGAAGTAATAGGAAAATTTGTGAGCTTTGAGTTGATGATCAAAGGCTCAAAGAAAATCATCGAGCAAGATGGCTCCTCCATGCCCGAAGCACAACCAGTCGCATTCAAGGTGACGGAGGGGAAGAAGGAAGAGTCTACATCAAGTAGACTCCCCATTGACGCCTCCAAGCTCGACAATGAGGAGATGGCGCTCATCATCAAGAGCTTCCGCCAAATCCTCAAGCAAAGGAGGGGGAAGGACTACAAATCCCGCTCCAAGAAAGTGTGCTACAAGTGTGGTAAGCCCGGTCACTTTATTGCAAAATGTCCATTATCAAGTGACAGTGACAGGGATAACGACAAGAAGGGAAAGAGGAGAGAAAAGAAGAGGTACCACAAGAAGAAGGGCGGCGATGCCCATGTGTGCCGCGAGTGGAACTCCGACGAGAGCTCCACCAACTCCTCCTCCGACGAGGACGCCGCCAACATCGCCGTCACCAAAGGACTCCTCTTCCCCAACATCGGCCACAAGTGCCTCATGGCAAAGGACGGCAAAAGGAAGAAGGTAAAATCAAAATCCTCCACTAAATATGCATCATCTAGTGATGAAGATAATTCTAGTGATAAGGAGGATAATTTGCACACCCTTTTTGCCAACCTAAACATGCAACAAAAGGAAAAATTAAATGAATTAATTAGTGCTATTCATGAGAAGGATGAACTCTTGGACACCCAAGAGGACTTCCTGATTAAGGAAAATAAGAAGCATGTTAAGGTTAAGAATGCTTATGCTCTAGAAGTAGAGAAATGCGAAAAATTATCTAGTGAGCTAAGCATGTGCCATGATATTATTGTCAACCTTAGAAATGAGAATGCTAGACTAATTGCTAAGGTTGATTCAAATGTTTGTAATGATTCAATTTCCAATCTTAGAGATGATAATGTTAGTTTACTTACTAAGATTGAAGTATTGAATGTCTCTCTTGCTAGCCTTAGAAATGAGATTGAAAAATTAATTGCTAAGGCTAAAAACTTAGATATTTGCAATATTACCATTTCCAATCTTAGAAGTGAAAATGACATTTTGCATGCTAAGATTGTTGAACTAAAATCTTGCAAACCCTCTACATCTACCGTTGAGCATGTTACAATTTGCACTAGATGTAGAGATGTTAACATTGATGCTATTCATGATCACATGGCCTTGATTAAACAACAAAATGATCATATAGCAAAATTAGATGCTAAAATTGTCGAGCATGAGTTAGAAAACGAAAAATTTAAATTTGCTCATAGTATGCTCTATAGTGGGAGACGCCCTGGCATCAAGGATGGCATTGGCTTCCAAAAGGGAGACAATGTCAAACTTAATGCCCCTCCTAAAAGATTGTCTAACTTTGTTAAGGGCAAGGCTCCCATGCCTCAGGATAATGAGGGTTACATTTTGTACCCTGCCGGTTATCCCGAGCACAAAATTAGGAGAATTCACTCTAGGAAGTCTCACTCTGGCCCTAATCATGCTTTTATGTATAAAGGTGAGACATCTAGCTCTAGGCAATCAACCCATGCTAAATTACCTAAGAAGAAAACTCCAATTGCATCAAATGAATCTAGCATTTCATTTAAGACTTTTGATGCATCTTATGTTTTGACTAACAAATCCGGCAAAATAGTTGCCAAGTATGTTGGGGTCAAAGACTTGTGTTTGGGTACCCAATGTTCTTCTATCTAATGTCAAAGGACCCAAAACCGTTTGGGTACCTAAAATCAAGAACTAAATTTGTTTTGTAGGTTTATGCATCCGGGGGCTCAAGTTGGATCATCGACAGCGGGTGCACAAACCATATGACAGGGGAGAAGAAGATGTTCTCCTCCTACGAGAAAAACCAAGATCCCCAACGAGCTATCACATTCGGGGATGGAAATCAAGGGTTGGTCAAAGGCTTGGGTAAAATTGCTATATCACCTGACCACTCTATTTCCAATGTTTTTCTTGTAGATTCTTTAGATTATAACTTGCTTTCAGTTTCGCAATTATGTAAAATGGGTTACAACTGTCTTTTTATGGATATAGGTGTTACTTTCTTTAGAAGAAGTGATGATTCAGTAGCATTTAAGGGAGTGTTAAAGGGTCAGCTATACTTAGTAGATTTTGATAGAGCTGAACTCGACACTTGCTTAATTGCTAAGACTAACATGGGCTGGCTCTAGCATCGCCGACTAGCACATGTTGGAATGAAGAATCTTCACAAGCTTCTAAAGGGAGAACACATTTTGGGACTAACAAATGTTCACTTTGAGAAAGACAGGGTTTGTAGAGCATGTCAGGCAGGGAAGCAAGTTGGTGTTCATCATCCACACAAGAACATCATGACGACTAACAGGCCACTCAAGCTCCTACACATGGACCGATTCTGCCCGATAGCTTACATAAGCATCGGCGGGAGTAAGTACTGTCTAGTTATTGTGGATGATTATTCTCGCTTCACTTGGGTGTTCTTTTTGCAGGAAAAATCTCATACTCAAGAAACCTTTAAGGGATTCTTGAGATGGGCTCAAAATGAGTTCGGCTTAAGGATCAAGAAGATAAGAAGCGATAACGGGACGGAGTTCAAGAACTCTCAAATCGAAGGCTTCCTTAAGGAGGAGGGCATCAAGCATGAGTTCTCTTCTCCCTACACGCCACAACAAAATGGTGTAGTGGAGAGGAAGAATCGAACTCTATTGGACATGGCAAGGACCATGCTTGATGAATACAAGACTTCAGATCGATTTTGGGCCGAGGCGGTCAACACCGCCTGCTACGCCATCAACCGGTTATATCTACACCGAATCCTCAAGAAGACATCATACAAACTCCTAACCGGTAAAAAGCCCAATGTTTCATATTTTAGAGTCTTTGGTAGCAAATGCTTTGGTCTTGTTAAAAGAGGTAGAAAATCCAAATTTGCTCCTAAGGCTGTAGAAGGCTTTTTACTAGGATATGATTCAAACACAAGGGCATATAGAGTCTTTAACAAGTCCTCTGGACTAGTTGAAGTTTCTTGTGACATTGTGTTTGATGAGACTAACGGCTCTCAAGTAGAGCAAGTTGATCTTGATGAGCTAGATGATGAAGAGGCTCTGTGCGTCGCACTAAGGAACATGTCCATTGGGGATGTGTGTCCTAAGGAATACGAAGAACCTCCAAATGCACAAGATCAACCATCTTCCTCCATGCAAGCATCTCCACCAACTCAAGATGAGGATGAGGCTCAAGATGATGAAGGAGAAGATCAAGAAGATGAGCCACCTCAAGAGGAAAGCAATGATCAAGGGGGAGATGCCCATGATCAAGATGAGGAAGATGAACAAGTTCCAAGACCGCCACATGCAAGAGTCCACCAAGCAATTCAACGAGATCACTCCGTGAACACCATCCTCGGCGATATTCAAAAGGGGGTAACTACTAGATCTCGTGTTGCTCATTTTTGTGAACATTACTCTTTTGTTTCCTCTATTGAGCCACACAAGGTAGAGGAAGCACTTAAAGATTCGGATTGGGTGGTGGCGATGCAAGAGGAGCTCAACAATTTCACAAGGAATGAGGTATGGCATTTAGTTTCACGTCCTAACCAAAATGTTGAAGGAACCAAGTGGGTCTTCCGCAACAAGCAAGATGAGCATGGTGTGGTGACAAGGAACAAAGCCTGACTTGTGGCCAAGGGATATTCACAAGTCGAAGGTTTGGATTTCGGTGAAACCTATGCACCCGTAGCAAGGCTAGAATCAATTCGTATATTACTTGCCTACGCTACTTACCATGGCTTCAAGCTTTATTAAATGGACGTGAAAGGTGCCTTCCTCAATGGACCAATCAAGGAGGAGGTCTATGTTGAGCAACCTCCCGGCTTTGAAGATAGTGAGTACCCTAATCATGTTTATAGACTCTCTAAGGCGCTTTATGGGCTCAAGCAAGCCCCAAGAGCATGGTATGAATGCCTAAGAGATTTTCTTATCAATAATGGCTTCAAAGTCGGAAAGGCCGATCCTACTCTATTTACTAAAACTCTTGAAAATGATTTGTTTGTATGCCAAATTTATGTTGATGATATTATATTTGGGTCTACTAACAAATCTACATGTGAGGAATTTAGTAGGATCATGACACAGAAATTCGAGATGTCTATGATGGGGGAATTGAAGTACTTCTTGGGATTTCAAGTGAAGCAACTCCAAGAGGGCACCTTCATTAGCCAAACGAAGTATATTCAAGACATTCTGAACAAGTTTGGGATGAAGGATGCCAAGCCCATCAAGACACCCATGGGAACCAATGGGCATCTTGACCTCGACACAGGAGGTAAATCCGTAGATCAAAAGGTATATCGGTCGATGATAGGTTCTTTACTCTATTTATGTGCATCTCGACCAGATATTATGCTTTCCGCATGCATGTGTCACCTTAGGGCCGTAAAACGAATCTTGAGATATTTAGTTTATACTCCTAAGTTTGGTCTTTGGTACCCTAGGGGATCCACATTTGATTTAAATGGTTATTCGGATGTCAATTGGGCGGGGTGTAAAATTAATAGAAAGAGCACATCGGGGACTTGCCAGTTCTTAGGAAGGTCTCTGGTGTCTTGGGCTTCAAAGAAGCAAAATTCCGTAGCTCTTTCTACCGCCGAAGTCGAGTATATTGCCGCAGGCCATTGTTGCGCGCAATTGCTTTGGATGAGGCAAACCCTTAGGGACTATGGTTACAAATTAACCAAAGTTCCTCTTCTCTGTGATAATGAGAGTTCAATCCGCATGGCGGATAATCCCGTTGAACATAGCCGCACTAAACACATAGCCATTCGGTATCATTTCTTAAGGGATCACCAACAAAAGGGGGATATCGAGATTGCATATATTAACACCAAAGAATAATTAGCCGATATCTTTACCAAGCCACTAGATGAACAAACATTTACCAAACTTAGGCATGAGCTAAATATTCTTGATTCTAGGAATTTCTTTTAATGTTTTGCACACATAGCTCATAAATATACCTTTGATCATATCTCTTTCATGTGCTATGACTAATGTGTTCTCAAGTGTATTTCAAACCAAGTCATAGATTGAAAGGGAATTGGAGTCTTCGGCGAAAACAAGGCTTCCACTCCACTCCATCAAATTACTCATTCTTCGCCGTCACTCCACACCACTCTCCAACTTTGGTATAATCTTCACTCATATGTTATTTACCATAGGGAGAGTTCAAAGGGCTTATATTTCACTCTAGTATCTGTTTTTGGCGATTCATGCCAAAGGGGGAGAAAGTATTAGCCCAAAGCAAAAGGACCGCACCACCACTAATTTCAAAAATTTGAGTTAAGAAAAGATTTTTCAATTTGGTATCTTATTTTTTATAGAATTTCAAATTGGTACAACCCTTTCAAAACTAATATCTAAAACCCTCTTGAACACTAAGAGGAGGATTTTATTGAGGGGGAGTTTTGTTTAGTCAAAGGAAAAGCATTTGAAACAGGGGGAGAAAATTTCAAATCTTGAAAATGCTTCTCAAAATCTTATTCATTTACCTTTGACTATTTGCAAAAGGACTTTGAAAAGAATTTACAAAAGAAATTGCAAAACAAAACATGTGGTGCAAAGCGTGGTCCAAAATGTTAAAAATGAAGAAATCAATCCATGCATATCTTATGAGAAATTATTGTTTCAATTCTTAGTAACCTTTGCACTTACATTATGCAAACTAGTTCAATTATGCACTTCTATATTTGCTTTGGTTTGTGTTAGCACCAATCACCAAAAAGGGGGAGATTGAAAGGGAATTAGGCTTACACCTTTTTCCTAATTGTTTTTGGTGGTTGAATTGCCCAACACAAATAATTGGACTAACTAGTTTGCTCTAGATTATGAGTTCTACAGGTGCCAAAGGTTCACAAAAAAACCAATAAAAAGACCGAGAAAGGATTCAAAGATAGAGAGCAAAGTCAGCCGAAGTGTCCCCTAGTCTGGCGCACCGGACTGTCTGGTGTGCCACCGGACAGTGTCCGGTGCACCAGGGACTCCAACTCCGAACTGCTCACCTTCGGGAATTCTGGGAGCCACTCCGCTATAATTCACCAGACTGTCCGGTGTAGCACCGGACAGTGTCTGGTGGCGCACCGGACTGTCCGGTGTGCCAGCGGAGCAACGGCTACTTCAGCGCCAACAGTCACATGCAACTGCATTCAATGCGCTACAGTGCGCTCAGAAGTCAGGCACGCGCCAGAAGGCGCACCGGACAGTCTACAGGACCTGTCCGGTGCACCACCGGACTGTCTGGTGGCCCAGAAGACAGAAGCTCCAACGGTCAGAATCCAACGGCTGGGTGACGTGGCAGGCGCACCGGACAGTGTCCGGTGGCGCACCAGACTGTCCGGTGTGCCATGCGACAGCAGCTTTCACCAAACGGCTAGTTTGGTGGTTGGGGCTATAAATACCCCCAACCACCCACCATTCATTGCATCCAAGTTTTCAGACTTCCTACACCTTATAAGAGCTATAGCATTCAATACAAGACACACCAAAGAGATCAAATCCTCTCCCAAGTCCAAAGATCATTCCCAATCAATTAGTGACTAGTGAGAGAGTGACTTGTGTTCATTTGAGCTCTTGCGCTTGGATTGCTTCTTTTTCTTATTCTTTCTTGTGATCAACTCAATTGTAACCTAGGAAAGAGACACCAATTGTGTGGTGGTCCTTGCGGGGACTTTGTGTCCCGTTTGATTGAGAAGAGAAGCTCACTCTGTCTAAGTGATCGTTTGAGAGAGGGAAAGGGTTGAAAGAGACCCGGTCTTTGTGACCACCTCAACGGGGAGTAGGTTTGCAAGAACCGAACCTCGGTAAAACAAATCCTTGTGTCTCACTCTTTATTTGCTTGCGATTTGTTTTTCACCCTCTCTCTCGGACTCGTTCATATTTCTAACGCTAACCCGGCTTGTAGTTGTGCTTAAGTTTATAAATTTCATATTCGCCCTATTCACCCCCCCTCTAGGCGACTTTCAGGAAGTGAATTATAAGAATTAGTAGGACATAGATGGGTCAAGGGACACTTGCCTTCACCAACCGACTGCTGCTCAGGGTCTTCACCTGCAACTCCTTCGGACTCCGCCAACTGACCGTTATCTATACGAGTTCAAACATACATTCCACACATTTAATACAAAAGAACAGTACACCATACAATGGAATGCAATAATTAAATAGACGTTCGACGCAGGGCTCACACTTACGACTAAGCGAGAAAGAGAAAGTAACGGTCAAGACTACGGTCGAAGAGCGATCACGTTACACGATTATAAATTAAACTACTCGTTTAAACATAATAGTATTAATTTAGCCATCGCGTTTAGCATAAGATAAAGTCATGTTCCATATTTAATTATTATAACCAGATAAAGGTAAATTCAAAGGATTGTCACTCAGCGAGACGCGCGACACAACAGTTAAATTGAATTAAGAAATAAACGACTCATCGCGCGATGGAGCGCGCAACGAGACACTTGCATTAATTATAAAGAGACGTTAAGCGTCGCGCGACGAAACGCACGACGACATACGTCAACTGAATTGAATTTAAAACGAAACGTCGCGCGACGAAGCGCGCGACGTAGCTCATTAATAAAGATGAATTTAAAATGAATCGTCGCGCGACGAAGAGCGCGACGCAACACATCGACTAAACTAAAATTAAAAAAAAGATTAAACTGAAAGTCAAACGCGCGCCACTACCGTCGCGCGCGCGCGAACACTCCGCGCGCGCCAGGGGCACGCAGGCGCGCGGGGCGCGAGGGCGCGGGAACGAGCCGCCACGGGGCGCAGACGCGGGGGCAACGGGGCCGAGCCGCCGCCGGGGCACGCGGGGCCACCGGCCGCGGGGCGAGCCGCCGGGGCACAGGGGCGCGGCGCGGGGGCGCGCGGGGTGAGCCGCCAGGGGCGCAGGGCGTGCGGGCGCGCGGGCACGGGCTGCCGTCGAGCGGGGCCGCCGGGGGGCACGACGGGGCAGGGGGTCGGCGGGGGGGCGGGGGCGGCGACGGGAGCAGGGGCCGCCGGGGAGGGGCGCGTGACGGGGTAGGGCCGCCGGGGGCGCGATGGGGCAGGGGCCGCCGGGGAGGGCGCGCGACGGGGCAGGGCCGCCGGGGGGCGCGCGCGACGGGGCAGGGGCCACCGGGGAGGGCGCGCGATAGGGCAGGGCTTCCAGGAGGGCGCGCGCGACGGGGGCAGGGGGTGCGCAGGGAAGAAGAAAGGGGAGGGGGAGGGGAAGAGAGAGAGGGAGAGGGGAGGGGAGCTCACCTCGGGGATCCAAATTCCGGCGATCACCGTCTCCAAGACCTAGGGCACCACGGGGAGAGAGAGATGGGAGAGAGAGAGGTTGCTGTGCGGGAGAAATCAAATGAGAGAAAAGGGATCGGGGGGCGCGCATGGGGAGCAGGGGGCGCCAGGGGCACGCGGGCCGAGCTGGGCCGGGCCGGGCTGGGCTGGGCCGCACCGTGGATCAAAACCCCGTGGCACGCACAACCACAGATCGGAAATCAATTCGCTAAGCATAATCCAAAACGAAACTAAGCAACACACGTGATTAATCACGAAATCAAACAAAGAAATATGATGCGGCATGCTGCAACACCCATGTCAACTTAGGTTTTATTTACACACGATATGGATGCCAGTCGCTATACTGCTTTGAAATTGGGAAGAAGGAGCGAAACAGGAAGAGAAAAGAGAGTAACGCCTGAATTTGGTGAGTAAAAAAGAAGAAAAAAATCTACCCCCAAATTCAGGACGTTACAATATGCATTTGTGGAGTGAGGTTAGATGATGCCTCATTTATCACTCCACATACAATAATCTTCACCATCAAAATATGGTTGTTTGCCTAAGTGAACGGAAAGTAGAGGAGCGCGTTTTGAAATACGGGGATAGCATAGGGCCATCTTACTATACTTCTTACGCTAATGGCGTTTAGAAGTAGTGGACGACTCGGTGCCGGATGTGGAGGGTGTTGAAGAGTCGGTCTCGTAGTAGACCACTTTCTTCATCTTCTTCTTGTTGTCACCCCTCCGATGTGACTTGATGGAGGAAGAGGATTCCTCCTTGTACTTGTTGCCGGACTCCTTTGATGGAGTATTCCCCGAACCCGTGGGCTTGTCGCCGGTCATGATCTCCCTCTTGGCATGATCTCCAGACATCACTTCGAGTTTGTTAGACTCCTAATGAAGCACTGGATTTGATACCAATTGAAAGTCGCCTAGAGGGGGGTGAATAGGCAAAACCTGAAATTTATAAACTTAAACACAGTAAGGCTGGGGTTAGCGTTAGAATTAAATCCGAGGCGAAAGATTGTTTCGCTTGCCACGAGTTGCTCAAATGATGCGGATGACATTTGGGAGCAAACTCAAATCAATATTGGCAAGGAAACTTTAGAGAGAGGAAAGAGGGCAAACAAATCAAATGGAAATCAACACAAGTGAACGCGGTGATTTGTTTTACCGAGGTTCGGTTCCAAAGAACCTAATCCCCGTTGAGGACGCCACAAAGGCCGGGTCTA
Organism: Zea mays; assembly: GCF_902167145.1. Taxonomy (NCBI): domain Eukaryota; kingdom Viridiplantae; phylum Streptophyta; class Magnoliopsida; order Poales; family Poaceae; genus Zea; species Zea mays. The sequence goes on along the minus strand of NC_050103.1, from coordinate 66,526,821 downwards.
TTTCAACCCTTTCCCTCTCTCAAACGGTCACTTAGACCGGATGAGCCTTCTCCTTAATCACACGGGTCACTAAGACCCAGCAAGGATCACCACACACTTGGGTGTCTCTTGCTAGCTTTACAAAGAACTTAAGAATAAGAATGGGGAAGGAGAAAGGCAATCCAAGCAACAAGAGCGCAAGTGAACACAAATGATCCTCTCTCAAGTTCCTAAGCACTATAGTTGATTTTGGAAACTTGGAGTGGATTGAATGCTTTGAATGTGTCTTTGAGTGGTTGGCTTTGCTCTTGTATTGAATGGGAAGTTCAGAATACTTAAATGGCTTTGAATGAGGTGGTTGGGGGTATTTATAGCCTCCAACCACTTCCTAGCCGTTGGCTATTTCTGCTGGCGATGGGCACACCGGACAATTCGGTGGCGCACCGGACAGTCACTGTTCACTGTCCGGTGCGCGCCACATCAGCATGCCCATTGGGGTTTGTAGTTGTTGACCGTTGGAATTGTTTGTCCTTTTGCTGCACCGGACAGTCTGGTGCCACAACGGACATGTCTGGTGACTTCTGACTTCTGCGCTCTGACTTCTGTCGCGCACTGTTCATCATGGTTCACTTTTGCAGTCGACCGTTGACGCACAGTGACCATTGCTCCGCTGGCTCACCGGACATCTCCGGTGCACACCGGACAGTCCGGTGAATTATAGTGGAGCGCGTTCAACGAATTCCCGAGAGTGGCTGGTTCATTTGTGTACGGGCATGGTGCACCGGACAGTGTCCGGTGCGCCACTTGGCAGCACACTATCATGTCTTGCTCCAAATTTGTTTATGTCCCCAACTGAATTTTTTTCTTGGTTTGTGTTGAACCTTATGCACCTGAGACAAATAATATCTAGACAAACTAGTTAGTCCATGTGGTTTGTATTGGTCGCCAACCACCAAAATTGATTATAGGAAATGATTAGGTGCATTTCTCTTTCACCACCGCCGCCCCCTCTTGCTCATCTTTCAGGTAGGGTTGCTAAGCACTAAGTCTATAGAGCTAATTACCAAAGCCATTATAGCACTCGTGGTTGCACTGTTATCCTAGATGGTCACTCCATGTTCCATTTAATATGAAATGATCTTGTTTAACTATCGGGTTAACATCATAACACAAATCTCCTTTCCGGAACAATAGTATTGTCGGCGTTTCGACCCCGGGGGGTCCCTGGACCGACGAGTAAAATTGTCGCTGCGTGCCCCAGCCCAGATGGGTTGGTGGTGACAGGACACAAGGGGGCAAAACCACGGCTCGTGTTATCCTGCGCCAAGGGGGGATGCGCTTGCAGTAGGGGTTACAAGCGTTCGCGAGGGAGAGAGAGAGAGTGTGAGCCGGTTCGTCAGCCCGTCCTCCCGCGCGACGACCCTCTCGCATGAGGGCCCTAGACCTTCCTTTTATAGATGTAAGGAGAGGGTCCAGGTGTATAATGGGGGCGTAGCTATGCGCTAATGTGTCCGTCAGAGAGGTGCCTGAGCCCTGTGTAAGCGGTGTCGTGGCCGTCGGAGGAGCGCTTGAGCCCTGTAGAAGCACAGCTGTCGGGGCTGCTAGGACCTTGCTGACATCTCCTTGCTTCCGTAGGGGGCTGAGAACCGCCGTCGTCATGGACGCACGTGGGGAGCCATCATCACTTGTTACCGGGGCGAGCCTGGATGGGACGCCGGTCTTGTTCCCCCGTAGCCTGAGCTAGCTAGGGGTAGGGTAATGATGTGTCCTCTGTGGCACGGTCGGTCTGAGCCCGAGGTCGGGCGAGGCGGAGACTCCTCCTGAGCCAGAGGCTGGGGTTGGGCGAGGGCGCGATTCCTCCCGAGGCTGAGCCCTGGGGTCGGGCGAGGCGGAGACCACCTTCCGAGGTCGAGATTGAGGCCGAGCCCTGGGGTCGGGTGAGGCGGAGACCACCTTCCGAGGTCGAGGTTGAGGCCGAGCCCTGGGGTCGGGCGAGGCGGAGACCACCTTCCGAGGCCGAGGCGGGGGCCGAGCTCTAAGGTCAGGCGAGGCGGAGACCTCCTCCTGAGGCCGAGGGCCAAGGTCGGGCGAGGCGAAGCTTCCTGCTGCGCTTGAGGCTGGACTTAGCTGCTGTCAGCCTCACCCTGGCGGGTGGCACAACAGTCGGAGAGGGGTGAGCGGCGCTGTTTTCCTGTCAGGTCGGTCAGCGGAAGGGCGAAGTGATGGCGGTCACTTCGACCTTGCCAAATGAGGCACGCGTGTCAGGATAAGGTGTCAGGCTATCCTTGCATTGAATGCGCCTGCGATACGGTCGGTTGGTGAGGCGATTTGGCCAAGGTTGCTTCACAATGAAGCCTACCCGAGCTGGGCTTCGGGCGAGTCGAGGGTGTGCCCATTGCTTGAGGAGGCCCTCGGGCGAGGCGAGAATTCGTCTGGGATTATTGCTCCCGCCCGAGGCTGGGCTCGGGCGAGGCGAGATCGCGTCCCTTGAGTAGACGAAGCCTTGACCTGAATTGCGCCCATCAGTCTGCAGCTTGTGCTGATGGTGATTACTAGCCAAGTTCAGGAGTGTTGGGGGTACCCCTAATTATGGTACCCGATAGTAGCCCCCGAGCCTCAAAGGGAGTGTTTGGTACTCGCTTTGAGGCTTTGCTGCACTTTTTTGCGAGGGGACCAGCCTTTCTCGGTTACACTTTGTTCTGGTGGGTGCGCGCAAGCGCACCCGCCGGGTGTAGCCCCCAAGGCCTCGGAGGAGTGGTTTGACTCCTCTGAGGTCTTAATGCCTTTCGTGATGCCTCGGCCGGACTGGTTGTTCCCTCATGCGATCTGATTGTAGCTCGGGTGCATGATCAGGTTTCGAGTTTTCAGGCTGGTTTGTTGACGCTGTCAACGATTTGGCCGTAGCCGGGTTTGCGAGAGCAGTCCCCGAGCCTCTGCACGGAGCAAGAGGACGATCAAGGATTGTCCCGACTTTTATCATACGCCCCATCGTCGCCTTTCCGCAAGGAGGAAGGGGGGAAAGCGCCATGTTGCCCTCAGAGGGCGCCGAACATGGTGTCTCCAGTGAGTTGCTAACGGGTAATCCGAGTGGACGCCCGTGCCCCGTTCGATAAGGGTCGGCTAGTGGCCCAGAGGCGCGCTCCAAAAGTACCTGCAGGTGATTTGCCGGACCTGGTCCCGTTCGATAGGGTCCGAGGGCTCGATGCCTCCCTCTGATGGGATTCCGTTACAAAATCGCTCCTGCTGGTCTCGGAAATGTCCTAGGGTACCTCGGGAGCGTAGCCTGAGCCTCGGCCATGTATCGGACGTACCCAGAGTCATCCCTCGCTCTGCATGCTCTGGGGTGACTGTCGAACCCTTGCGAGGGGCCAGCCTTCGAACCCCTGATCAGTAGTGGGCGCGGAGCCCGAGTGCTCTGAGGCGGCTGTCGAACCCTTCCGAGGGGCCAGCCTTCGAACCTCTGATCAGTAATGAGCCTGAAGCCCGAGTGCTCTGGGGCGGCTGTCGAACCCTTCTGAGGGGCCAGCCTTCGAACCCCTGATCAGTAGGAGGGCTCGGGGCCCGCTTCCTTCTTGGAGAAGGATCCCTTTCGAAATATCCCCTTTCCCGGTCCCTGTAGTAAGAGAGAGAAAGAGGAAGAGGAAAAGGATATGAATTTAAACGGTGTGGCGCACCTTTTTTGACGCGGTCATCATGGCGGAGGTGAAACGATGCCCGCTTCGCCTGCCAAAGGTGTCGCTTGCCCTGTCGTGGAGTTAATGTGACGGGACGGGTGGTTCGCGGGGCGGCCGTTGCGGTGCGCGAGTCGTTCGAGGAACGGAACATGGGCGCGTCGTCTTCACGCCGTGGGAGAGGGCTCCCCTGCTACTCCAGGAGGGGACGTGAGCCTGCAGACGATTTGACTGCTGCTTCCGTTCGCCTGCTGCCGCCATTACTACCGGCCCAATTTTGGCCATATCAACCGTCGCGTCTCCTCCCGCGGCAGACTGACCCGTGATCGATGTGCTTGATCGGCACTGTTGGGCCATGCGGAGGGTTGCCTCGAGTCGCGGCACCGGTTCCGCAGTCGAGGGGGCGCGGTATTGACGCAAGTGGCGGTGCAGTTTCTCGCACGTAGTAACCGGCGCGCCGGTTACATGACGTGTGGGCCTGGGCCTCCATGCTGGATGCGACGAAGCCGGAGGGGTGCGCCTCCGCGGTGCGGTTGCATGCCACCTACATGGCGGTCCGCCCTTTCGACCGCTGGTTTCGGTGAGGATGGAGGAGTGCTTGTAACCGCGGGGCGGTTACACGCTCCACGTGCAGCGGTTTTGGCCTCTTCCGTTCCGGGCCAGCTTGCATGAAGTGTGGGACCCAGCCCCCGTGTCGTAGGGGGAGGACCCTGGAGCATGTTGGTGAAGACTTTGCCCGCAACGTCTGAGGGCACGAGTGGGGAGAGCCGCCTTTAAAAAGGGATCGATCCCCCAGGCGGTAGCCATGCCTTCGCACCCTCTTCATGCATCGCGCCCTTCCACCTTCCGAGCCCCCGGATGGGGAGCGCCCGCGTTGCCTTTGTCTTGTTGTTGGAGGAGCGCAACCTCACGGAGGTTGGCACCCTCCAGCCATCGCTCGGCTTCAAGGAATTTCATCAGGCAGCCCGGCTGCATTCCCTCACCAATGGTCACCCTGGATGGTGACCACCAGTTTGATGGTGGGGAGAAGCAAGCCGGGCTGCGGCCTCTGCCCCGCCCTCAGCTTCAAGGATCTTCATCATCCTTGCTGTGGCGGGGGGCGAGCTGAGCCGGAGTCTGCCTCCGCGTGGGCTGGCGACCCGCTTCTTCCTCCGGCATCCGGGGGAAGAAACCATCCTCCAGCTCTGCGGAGGAGGCGTCCTCCAGCAATGCGGGGGAAGGCGAACTGCTGCTGCCTGGCCAGGGTGCAGCATTCCGTCCTCCGTTCGGGCGACCGTGGCCGGCTGCACCGGGGGGTCGCACAACACGTCATACGCCGCGAGGGCGGCACTCGTGTTCTGGGATGGTCCCGTTCTCGTTCTCGTGTCGAGAACGGGAGTGAGGACCTGCCGGTGCGCTTTAGGGCGGCCGCCGCTTGTTGGTGCGGTGTTGGTGGACAGGTGGCAGCCAGAGAAGGTTTCTCCGCCGACGAGACCGTTGGCGCCACCCACGGACAGACCTCCAGCTCTTTGGCTTTGATGGCTTGTCCCCGCCCCTCATGTGGGGACGTGGGCGAGGGCCTTCCTACAGCAGCGTTTGCCCTGAGGTCATCGCTGCTGCTGTTTAGCCGCCCGAGGCGGAGGTCGTTGTCGCTACTGCTGCAGTGGTCGCCGGTGAGCCACCCGGAGTTTGTCATCCCGCAGGCCCTCTGGTGTGGAGGTTGTTCATACCCACGGGAGTGGAACTGGAGTTCCGTTTGTAATGGCACCTTGAGTGCTGGTGTATGTTCATTGTGGCTGTCGGGGCCTGAACATCTGGGTATTTGGGCGTGAAGCCGTGTTTCTTCCTCATTTCAAGCGCCGAGACTCGCCTGTCGACCGGTCGAACCGCTTAACCGAGTGTGAGTTGCCTTGTGCGAAAGGTGACGAGTGAGGTATCCGTATCAAGGAGGCGTAGGAGTCCCTCGGCTCGGTCGGCCTTACCACTCAAGGCTTCTCTTGCTCAGTTATGGAACCCTCGGCTGCTCTGCGATGAGCCGGAGCCAGAGGCAGCGGTGTCAGCGTGGACAGAGGCGAAGTCGGCTCGAGAAGAGGCTTCGTCAACCCAGGGGCACGTGGCTTCCCTGGCCGAGGAGGCGCAGCAGCGGCGACTAGAGCCTGGCCAGGTCATCCGTGAGCGGGACCAACTTTGGAGTCACGTTGCCGAGGCCGTGAGCCGGGCTGATGTCCTCGGGGGACAGCTGGCTGAGGCTACGGAGCGGCCGGTCGAGGTGTCTGCTCGGGCCGGGACCCTGGAGGAGACCCTGGCTGCAATGGCCCAAATTCGGTGCTGACATCTTCCTTCGAGGTGGAGATCCTTCCGCCCGTGTCGCTGTCCGAGGCTGGGCCAGATTCCGCCGAAGGTGGAAACAACGCCGAGGGTGCTGCTGCTCCCTCTGTCGATGTCTGAACATGCAGGAACAGTTTGTCTGTAGTATGCGTATGTTTTTCGCGGCCGCCGAGGACAAACATATCATTGTCGTGTTATAAAGCTGCATTTCCTTTCCTCTTGTTTCGAGTATCAGGACTTCTTCGTCGGTAGCAGAATCACTTATCCGAGCGAGAGTTACTTATCGCGGAAGGTGATGAGTGAGGTATCCATATCCCGGAGGCGTAGGAGTCCCTCGGCTCAGTCGGCCTTGCCGCTTACGTGTACTCTTACTCGTCCGCAGGATTCTGTTATCGTTGTAGTCGAGAAGGCATGAAAATCGTTCTGGCAGAAAAGTTTTCGAGCGTTAAGACTTGTTCGGTTAGCAGAATCGCTTATCCAAGCACGAGTTACTTATCGCGGAAGGTGATGAGTGAGGTATCCGTATCCCGGAGGCGTAGGAGTCCCTCGGCTCGGTCGGCCTTGCCGCTTACGTGTACTCCGTTGTTTTCAGGACCCCGCTATCGAAGTAGTCGAAAAGCGCGAAAGACGTTCTGGCAGAAAGACTTTTTCCAAGGAACATTTTGACGCAGAGGGGGTTCCCCCCTTCTAGCCCCCGAGGGAGGGTCGGGTTTTGCCGAGGCAAGGCTGACCCTTCCTTGACGGTTAGACTTTATTTGTGTATGTAAAGAAAACAAGGCATATGAACGACTTGAAAACATCTTAAGGGTAAAAGCGACGTAGCTGTCGGATGTTCCAAGCGTTGTCGTAGACCTCGCCTTGATCGTTGGCCAGCTTGTATGTTCTGGGCTTCAAAATCTTGGCGATGATGAACGGCCCTTCCCAGGGAGGAGTAAGCTTGTGGCGCCCTCGAATGTCCTGCCGCAGCCGAAGTACCAAGTCTCCCACCTGGAAGTCTCGGGACCGAATCCCTCGAGCGTGATAGCGTCTCAGAGACTGCTGATATCGTGCCGAGTGCAGTAAGGCCATGTCCTGAGCCTCTTCCAGTTGGTCCAGTGAGTCTTCTCGGCTGGTCTGGTTGCTTTGGTCGTCGTACGCCCTTGTTCTCGAGGAACCGTATTCTAAGTCTGTGGGCAAGATAGCCTCGGCCCCATAGACTAGAAAGAACGACGAGAAACCCGTGGCCCGGCTTGGCGTCGTCCTCAGACTCCAGACCACCGAGGGTAGTTCCTTCATCCATCGCTTGTCGAACTTGTTGAGGTCATTGTAGATCCTCGGTTTAAGTCCCTGCAGAATCATGTCGTTGGCACGCTCCACCTGCCCATTCGTCATGGGGTGAGCCACGACGGCCTAGTCCACACGGATGTGGTGGTCCTCGCAGAAGTCCAGGAACTTCTTCCCAGTGAACTGGGTGCCATTGTCGGTGATGATGGAGTTCAGGGCCCCAAAGCGATAGATGATGTTGGTGAAGAACGCCACCGCCTGCTCAGACCTGATGCTGGTTAGGGGTCGGACCTCGATTCACTTGGAGAATTTGTTGATGGCGACCAGCAGGTGTGAGAAGCCCCCGGGTGCCTTCTGCAAGGGACCGACGAGGTCCAGACCCCACACAGCAAACGGCCAGGTGATGGATATTGCTTGCAGGGCCTGAGCGAGCAGGTGATTGACACCCTTGGCAGGAGCGTACAATCCTAGTGGCGTCGGCCACCGTGGTCGGCCAGTAGAAGCCCTGTCAGAAGGCGTTCCCAACGAGGGCTCGAGGTGCTGCGTGGTGACCGCAAGCCCCCGAGTGTATCTCTTGCAATAGCTCCTGTCCTTTGGTGATGGATATGCATTGTTGGAGAATGCCCGAGGGGCTGCGGTGGTAGAGCTCCTTTTCATCACCTAGTAAGACGAACGACTTGGCGCGCCACGCCAATCGCCGAGCTTCGGCTTTGTCGAGGGGGAGCTCTCCTCGGTGGAGATATTGTAGGTATGGGGTCTGCCAGTTTCAATTAGGCATGACCCCATTCCACTCTCCCTCGACGCACAGTGCCTCACCCTCGGCGGCCGAGGGTGCCTCAGACTGGGCCGAGGCCTCCTCGGGCTCGGGCGTGTCGTCGGTCTTGATGGAGGGTTGATGTATGTCTCTGGAGAAGACGTCCGGGGGAACCGTTGTTCGCCCCGAGGCTATTTTAGCCAGCTCATCCGCAGTCTCGTTGTACCGTCGAGCGATGTGGTTGAGCTCGAGCCCGTGGAACTTGTCTTCCAGGCACCAAACTTCGTCGCATTAGGCCTCCATCTTCCGGTCGCGGCAGTGGGAGTTCTTCATGACTTGATCAATGACAAGCTGCGAGTCGCCACGAGCATCGAGGCACCGAACCCCTAGCTCGATGGCGATGTGCAACCCGTTAACCAGAGCCTCGTACTCGGCCATGTTGTTTGACGCCGGGAAATGGAGGCGCAACACGTAGCGGAGGTGCTTCCCGAGGGGTGAGATGAAGAGCAGGCCCGCGCCGGCTCCTATTTTAATCAGCGACCCATTGAAGTACATGGTCCAGAGTTCCGGTTGGATCGGAGCTGTTGGTAGCTGGGTGTCGACCCATTCAGCCACGAAGTCCGCCAAGACTTGGGACTTGATGGCCTTCCGAGGAGCGAACGAGATTGTCTCGCCCAAGATCTCCACTGCCCACTTTGCTATCCTACCCGAGGCCTCTCGGCACTGGATGATCTCCCCCAGGGGGAAGGATGACACCACAGTCACTGGATGAGACTCGAAGTAGTGTCGCAACTTTCGCCGCGTCAGGATTACTGCGTATAGCAGCTTCTGAATTTGCGGGTAGCAGATCTTAGTCTCAGACAGCACTTCACTGATGAAGTAGACCGGCCTCTGGACGAGCAGTGCATGCCCTTCTTCTCCTCTCTCGACTACGATCGCGGCGCTGACCACCTGAGTGGTTGTGGCTATGTAGATCAAGAGAGCTTCTCCTGCAGCGGGGGGCACCAAGATGGGCACGCTTGTAAGGAGTGCTTTTAAGTTTCCGAGGGCTTCCTCGGCCTCGAGGGTCCAAGAGAAGCGCTCGATCTTCCTTAAGAGGCCATACAAGGGTAGGCCTCTTTCGCCGAGGCGCGAGATGAAGCGGCTCAGAGCCGCAAGGCATCCCATGACCCTTTGTACTCCTTTCAAGTCTTTGATATGTCCCATGTTGGTGAGAGCCGCGATTTTCTCCGGGTTGGCCTTGATGCCCTGCTTGGAGACGATGAACCCCAGGAGCATGCCTCGGGGGACTCCAAAGACACACTTCTCGGGATTGAGTTTCACGCCCTTCGCTCTCAGACACTTGAATGTCGTTTCAAGGTCAGAGAGGAGGTCAGAGGCTTTCCTCATCTTGACTACGATGTCATCGACGTAAGCTTTGACCGTTCGGCTGATGTGCTCTCTGAACACGTGGTTCATGCACCTTTGGTATGTCGCACCTGCATTCCTCAAACCAAATGGAATAGTAGTATAGCAGTACATGCCAAAAGGTGTGATGAAAGAAGTCGCGAACTGGTCAGACTCTTTCATCTTGATTTGGTGATACCCTGAGTAGGCGTCGAGGAATGACAGGGTTTCGCACCCAGCAGTGGAATCCACAATTTGATCGATGCGAGGCAGAGGGTAGGGAACCTTCGGACATGCTTTGTTTAGACCGGTGTAGTCTACACACATCCTCCATTTCCCACCTTTCTTTTTCACAAGCACAGGGTTGGCTAACCATTCAGGATGGAATACCTCTATGATGAACCCTGCAGCCATCAGATTGTGGATCTCTTCGCCTATGGCTCTACGCTTTTCTTCGTCGAAACGGTGCAGAGGCTGCTTCACGGGTCGGGCACCGGCTCGGATATCCAGTGAGTGCTCGGCGACATCCCTCGGTATGCCGGTCATGTCCGAGGGACTCCAAGCAAACACCTCGGCGTTCGCGCGGAGAAAGTTGACGAGCACTGCTTCCTATTTAGGGTCGAGCTCGGAGCCGATCCAGACTTGCTTGCAGGCGTCGTTGCTGGGGTCGAGAGGGATGGACTTAACCGCCTCTGCTGGCTCAAAGTTGTCGGCGTGGCGCTTTGCATCAGGCACCTCCTTGGAGAGGCACTCCAGGTTGGCGATGAGGGCCTCGGATTCGGCGAGGGCCTCAGCGTACTCCACGCACTCCACGTCGCATTCGTACGCGTGTCGGTACATGGATCCGACGGTGATGACCCCATTGGGGCTCGGCATCTTGAGCTTGAGGTAGGTGTAGTTGGGGACGACCATGAACTTGGCATAGCACGGTCTCCCCAGCACCGCGTGGTAGGTTCCTCTGCAGAAGTTGGAGGGTGTTCCGAAGCAGACGGGCAGATCGAGTTGTCCAAGGGGCAGGACGCGCTTCCCGGGGATGATCCCGTGAAAGGGCGCCGCACCGGCCCGGATCGTGGACAGATCGATTTCCAAGAGCCCAAGGGTCTCGGCATAGATGATGTTGAGGCTGCTGCCTCCGTCCATGAGGACCTTGATGAGCCTGGTGTTGTCGATGACGGGGTCGACGACGAGCGGGTACTTTCCTGGGCTCGGCACACAGTCGGGGTGGTCGCCTTGGTCGAAGGTGATGGGCTTGTTGGACCAGTCTAGGTAGACTGGCGCCGCCACCTTTACCGAGCAGACCTCCCGGCGCTCGTGCTTGCGGTGCCGAGCCGAGGAGTTCGCCACTTGCCCACCCTAGATCATGAAACAGTCGTGGACCTCGGGGAACTCTTCTGCCTTGTCGCCCTCCTTCTTGTCGTTGTCTTGGCCTTTGCCACCTTCCGCCGGGGCTCGGCCTTATGGAAGTAGCGCCGAAGCATGACACATTCCTCAAGAGTGTGCTTGACGGGACCCTGGTGGTAGGGGCACGACTCCTTGAGCATCTTGTCGAACAGGTTGGCCCCTTCGGGAGGCTTCCGAAGGTTTCTGTGCTCGGCGGCAGCGACAAGATCTGTGTCGGCGGCGTCGCGTTTCGCTTCTGACTTCTTCTTCGCCTTCTTCTTCGTGTCGCGCTGGGCGAACGCCTCGGGGACGTCTTCCAGCTGGCGTCCCTGAGGTTGCTTGTCCTTCCGGAAGATGGCCTCGACCGCCTCCTGACCAGAGGCGAACTTGGTGGTGATGTCCATCAACTCGCTCGCCCTGGTGGGAGTCTTGCGACCCAGTTTGCTCACCAGGTCGCGGCAAGTGGTGCCGACGAGGAACGCACCGATAACATCCGAGTCGGTGATGTTGGGCAGCTCGGTGCGTTGCTTCGAAAATCGTCGGATGTACTCCCACAGGGATTCCCCTGGCTGCTGGCGGCAGCTTCGAAGATCCCAGGAGTTCCTAGGGCGCACGTACGTGCCCTGGAAGTTTCCAGCGAAGGCTTTGACCAGATCGTCCCAGTTGGAGATCTGCGCGGGAAGCAGATGCTCCAGCCAGGCTCGGGCGGTGTCGGAGAGGAACAGGGGGAGGTTGCGGATGATGAGGTTGTCATCGTCCGTTCCACCTAGCTGGCAGGCCAGCCGGTAGTCCGCAAGCCACAGTTCCGGCCTTGTTTCCCCCGAGTACTTGGTGACGGTAGTCGGGGCTCGGAACCGGGTCGGGAACGGCGCCCGTCGTATGGCCCGGCTGAAGGCTTGCAGACCAGGTGGTTTGGGCGAGGGGCTCCGATCCTCCCCACTGTCGTAGCATCCCCTACGCCTGGGGTGGTAGCCTTGGCGCACCTTCTCGTCGAGGCGGGCTCGATGGTCGTGGTGGTGGTGCTCGTTGCCGAGGCGACTCGGGGCTGCAGGCGTCGCGTCCCGCGTGCGCCCGGTGTGGACCGAGGCTTCCCACATGAATCAAGAAGTCGCGGCGCGATGCTCCGGGGGGTACCCTTGCCTTCGGGAGGCAGAGCTCTCGGCCCGTCGGACCGTGGCGTCCTCCAGGAGATTCTTGAGTTCTCCCTGGATACGCCACCCCTCGGTGGTGGATGGCTCCAGCATCGCTCGGAGTAGTATTGCCGCTGCAGCCAGATTCTGGACGACCCCGCTGGAGGCCGGGGGCAGCCTTGCCCTGACATTGTTGGTGATACGGCGCTGGACGTCCTGGGCCTGATGACGCGCTTCTCTGGCAAGTGCTCGGTCTGCCCACTCCTGCTCGATGTTTTGCCAGAGCTGCACAAGTTGTCCTGCTTCCTCGTCGAGCTTGGCCTGCATCTCGTGGATTTTCTTGAGCTGTGTGTCCTGACCCCCCCGTAGGGACTAGGATCACAGCTAGCTCCTGCAGGATGTCAACGCGAGGCGCAGGCCTAGGGGGATCGTCATCCTCCGGTATACCAAGGTGGTTGCCTTCGTCGTGACCCCCTAGATCGACGTGGAAACATTCGCGACTTGTGCCACAACCCTCGTCGTCAAGGCTGTGGCCATCATCGGAGCAATCGGAGAGGCAGTAGTCACATGCGGTCATGAAGTCTCGCATGGCACTGGGATTACCGAGCCCAGAGAAATCCCAACCAGAGTCGGGCTCGTCTTCTTCCTCGGAACCTGGGGGCCCGTAGGTCGAGACGACCGTCAGTCGGTCCCAGGTTGACCACATATGGTACCCCGGAAGGTTAGGATATGCCTTTATGAAAGCGCTCACCGAAGCGGGGTCACTTGGTGGATCGAAGCTGAATCTAAAAGGCACAGGGTGGAAAACGGACGGTACCTCTCGATCGATGGACGGTGACGAAGTCGCGTCGGGGTCGGACTTCACCGTTATCTCAGGTACGAGGCTAACACCCAGCAAGCCCTCCGCGAGCGTGCTGGCGTCATCTGTCCGTTTGGGGTTGGCATGTTGCGGGGAAACGACACCTGTCGTTGTCTCAAGCGCGAGGAGAACGCCCGACATGTCCCCCGCTGGGGTGCCAGCGTCGTCGACTCGCTCGACAGCTGACGAGGTGCCGCCTCCTGCCTGGCCACGGTTGCCCCACCTCCTCCTCCTGTGGCGAGGAAGGGGACGGGACAAACTCAAATGCTGCCCTTCCGCCACAGGGGGAAGACGTCGTCGATTCCACCACCGTCGGGCGAGCTGACGGCTGTCGTTGTCGCTGCCGCGCTGCGGGGGGAGGAGCATCATGTCATAGCTGCCGTCGAGGGACATGAACTCGAGACTCCCGAAATGGAGCAGCGTCCCGGGCTGAAGAGGTTGCTGGAGACTACCCATCTGGAACTCAACGGGAAGTTGCTCGTCAACACGCAGCAGGCCCCTACCTGGCGCACCAACTGTCGGCGTTTCGACCCCGGGGGGTCCCTGGACCGACGAGTAAAATTGTCGCTGCGTGCCCCAGCCCAGATGGGTTGGTGCGTGACAGGACACAAGGGGGCAAAACCGCGGCTCGTGTTATCCTGCGCCAAGGGGGTGCGCTTGCAGTAGGGGTTACAAGCGTTCGCGAGGGAGAGAGAGAGAGTGTGAGCCGGTTCGCTAGCTCGTCCTCCCGCGCGACGACCCTCTCGCATGAGGGCCCTGGACCTTCCCTTTATAGATGCAAGGAGAGGGTCCAGGTGTATAATGGGGGCGTAGCTATGCGCTAACGTGTCCGGCAGAGAGGTGCCTGAGCCCTGTGTAAGCGATGTCGTGGCCGTCGGAGGAGCGCTTGAGCCCTGTAGAAGCACAACTGTCGGGGCTGCTAGGACCTTGCTGACGTCTCCTTGCTTCCGTAGGGGGCTGAGAACCGCCGTCGTCATGGACGCACGCGGGGAGCCATCATCACTTGTTACCGGGGCGAGCCTGGATGGGACGCCGGTCTTGTTCCCCCGTAGCCTGAGCTAGCTAGGGGTAGGGTAATGATGCGTCCTCCGTGGCGCGGTCGGTCCGAGCCCGAGGTCGGGCGAGGCGGAGACTCCTCCTGAGGCCGAGGCCGGGGTTGGGCGAGGGCGCGATTCCTCCCGAGGCCGAGCCCTGGGGTCGGGCGAGGCGGAGACCACCTTCCGAGGTCGAGGTTGAGGCCAAGCCCTGGGGTCGGGCAAGGCGAAGACCACCTTCCGAGGTCGAGGTTGAGGCCGAGCCCTGGGGTCGGGCGAGGCGGAGACCACCTTCCGAGGCCGAGGCGGGGGCCGAGCTCTGGGGTCGGGCGAGGCGGAGACCTCTTCCTGAGGCCGAGGCCCAAGGTTGGGCGAGGCGAAGCTTCCTGCTGCGCCTGAGGCTGGACTTAGCTGCTATCAGCCTCACCCTGGCGGGTGGCACAACAGTCGGAGAGGGGTGAGCGGCGCTGTTTTCCTGTCAGGTCGGTCAGTGGAAGGGCGAAGTGACGGCGGTCACTTCGACCTTGCCGACTGAGGCACGCGTGTCAGGATAAGGTGTCAGGCGATCCTTGCATTGAATGTGCCAGCGATACGGTCGGTTGGTGAGGCGATTTGGCCAAGGTTGCTTCACAACGAAGCCTGCCCGAGCTGGGCTTCGGGCGAGTCGAGGGTGCGCCCGTTGCTTGAGGAGGCCCTCGGGCGAGGCGAGAATTCATCTGGGATTATTGCTCCCGCCCGAGGCTGGGCTCGGGTGAGGCGAGATCGCGTCCCTTGAGTAGACGAAGCCTTAACCTGAATTACGCCCATCAGTCTCTGCAGCTTGTGCTTATGGTGATTACCAGCCGAGTTTAGGAGTGTTGAGGTTACCCCTAATTATGGTACCCGACAAGTATCATTTAAAGAGTGGCATCATAATTATCAAGTTGAGCAGTAGAACAAATTGTTAAGCATGGTATTTATCCCAGGGTAATCAAGGAATAAGGTTTGTATTTCTAGGAAATCATATTTAGGCAAATCCCATCAAATTATGCAAATATCCGAAAAGTAAACATTATTATATGTATTACTTGGGTACAAACATAAATGCAGAGGGAGAATCCACTTGCCTTGCTCAAATGTGTCGTGTACGTCGTCTTCGAACGTATTTGGTTCGTCTACCACATAGTCAACTTCTAATACAGGTTCACATATCGTATATACAAAAGAAAACATTCACCAAATAAATAGACATACACCATTACATGAATAACATTCACCATTACATGAACAAACATATACTATTACATGTATAGACATATGCCAAACAAACCATACTTATAAAAGTGCATAGAATAAAACCTAATTCATATTCATTTTATTAATCCACTCTAACTCTACTTTGGATTGTTACTAGTGAAAGCTATATGGACATTTGACTACAAAAGTATTTTACCTAACATAGCTTAGTTGTAATGACTTAACCAATTCTACAGAAATTAATTATCAATTAATTGTTTGTATTATAAATAATGATTTCCTTTTAGTTTTATCTTTTCTTTCTAACAGAAAATGTCATTATAATTATCAGAGCTCAAAATATTTAATAATAAATTAAACCACTGATTAAACTATAATACTTGCATTATTATGAATTCTATATCACTTACTAATTCTGTGTTAAGAAAATTTTCATTGTTTATTTAGTGAGCCTAAATGAACCTATGATTATCAACTTCTAGATAAATTATAAAATTCATCATAAACCAAATTAACTATGAAATTACCTATCTAGTGTTTTAACTACTAACACGGGTCTACCAAATTTTGTCATACTTCTTTCTAATCCAACATTCTAAATCATTATAAACAAATAACATGACTAATAACAATTCATTAATTTATCGCATATATACCCAAAAATCAATAATTCACATACACATGAATTCTGAATCACAACACTCCCATATTACAACACAATAATTACAAAATTCATAAACTAATTCAAAACGTGATTTCAAAAATTAATAAAATTATTCCGGGTTGTCTTCAACCTTGTGACGAACGGACGTTGGCCTGGCACGGGGGCACAGCGCGGCGGCGAGGAACGACGGTGTGGGCGCGGTTCCGGTGAGGCACGGCCGAACAGGGGCTCGACGGGGGCGTGGTAGGGGAGGGCGCGGACAGTCCGATGCGACGACAGACGCTCCGGCACGGCTCCGCGGATGGCGGCGGCGGCTCCGTCGGTGTGCAAGGGCGAGGGAGAGAGAGGTGAGGGAGAGGCTTGGGCGAGGGGAGAGAGGTCCGGCTCGGTCGGTTTTTATAGACGACGAGGGGGAGAGGAAGGGGCGCCGAGGAGAGGGAGAGGCAGCTGGCGGCTTCAAAGCCATTAATGGCGGCGACTTTATGAGGGGAGAGGGAGTGGGGGAGAGACACGGTCGTTTCTGGCGCAGAAGAGGAGTGGGCGGCTCGGCTAGACGGACCGACGCCAGGACACGATGGCGGTGCAGCGTTTCGCCTGCGCGGGCGCGCGGCTGAGAGGGAGTGGGGGGAAGAAGAAGGGTCGCGGGGTCATGCGGGCCCACGCGCCATAGAGAAGAGAGGAGGGGAGAGGGGCGCACGCCGATGGGCCTGGTTGGACCGATTTGGCCAACCGGCGCTAGGGTTTTCTTTTTTTTCTTTTTTTCTTTTTCTCTTTTTCTCTTATCCTTGTATCCAAAAATATAAATATATATACATATATATATATATATATTTAAATATTTATAAAAATCCATAATAATTATACTAAAAATATTACAATTAAAGTATTTATTTTTTTACCAAAGTTCTCATATTAATTAATTGGGTTTTTATATAAAAGAAATTTTACAAAAACAAGCATCAATCAATTATGAACAAACAAAAATCATTCCAAAGATGAATAAAATCAAATACTTGATTTAAAAATTTCCTTACTATATTCTCTACTATAATTTAAATGCATTATTTTTAGTTGATGGTTTCTGAGCACCGGGTGGCTCGCAGCATGAGCAGGTGGACACCATTGCACGGCGAGAAGCAGTCCCCGAGCTGGTACCCCAAATCTCGGGCCATCCAACATGGCTAGGCTAGGCGCGGATGGGCCCTCCTCCGGTGCGCGACGCGGCCCTAGCGCAACAAGGGTGCAGGCCCTATCGACGGTGCCGGCGTGCGACGGGATGGGTGCGGGAGACAAGGCTGCGAGCCATACTGCAGACTATATGCCTGTTTGGTTCAGCTTTTTTCTGACCAGCTTTTCTGAGAATCTGGCTGTGGAGAGAATTTGGCTGTGGGAAGAATCTGAGTATTGTGTGGATTACGTGCAGAGAAAGATGAAGTGGTCCAAAGGGTTTAGGATCTAGAAAGCAACAGATTCCTACTATCGTGAAGATTCGGCCGATTTTGTGTTCATGTTGATTTTGGACGGTTTTTACCAAAGCGATTCTTATAGAAGCTGGCTGAAAAGCTGAGGCGTTTGGCAATCTGCAACAGTTTTTGGTGGCCAGAAGCTGGAAAAAGCTCAAACAAACAGGGGCTATGGCGTGCGGGGCACTGGACCCGCTGTTCCCAACACCGGCGATGCGCCCCGGATATTTGACCGCTACATCGGTGACTCCTTCGGGGCTAGTGGCACGATGACGTCGTTCTTGTGGGAGGTTGCGGCTTCTACAGGAAGCCTGAATTTTTTTTGCCGCTAAGAGTAGAACCAATCTACCGATGAAAAATACCATACCATTCGATTGAGTAGAGGAATCAAAGTCTGTCGTGTACGACAGTTCGGCTAGGCCGAGAGACCTACCAGTTTGACGAAGAATCAGTGCAGATTGGATCCGTAGTAACATCGAGGTAGAGTGTGCTGATAACGTGTTGAATAACTACGTTAACACGGATCACCAGATACACTCTCTTCCCTTCCGTCAGTAGATTAGGCGCGGAGAAGGTGTAGATCATGTTTCCCTTTCCACGAGCACGACAGTAAAAACGCACAGAAGACACGATGTATGGTTGGGTCTATGACCTCTTTCTCTTCTCTTCTCTTATAATGAGGTACATATTCCTTTATATGGAGACGTGAGATTCCTCAAATGTATAAGTGGTATTTTCCCACATAATCTAACTAGGGTTTCTTAACAAGATAGGTCTGTTTCTAGACTGTGTTAATGGGCTTTAATTATTTTCGTTGAGGTCGAGCACACAACGTGGAGCCCGGTTGGGCTTCAACTAGAAAATAAAAAATAACCCATCTCATCTCAGCCCAACCACACTGATCCACCACCCTCCCTCTAGTTGAGATACTGCCGCCGCCGCCGCCCCGCCCAACGCCAGGTGCCGAGGCCTTCGCCGGCGAAGAGCGCCGACCGGGTATTCACACCCCCTTCTCTTCCCTGGCTGCTATGCAAAAGACCGAGCGCCTACTAGCTTACTTCTAATTTTGTTCTTCTTGTGTCTGAAGTACGAGATCGAGGAAGACGGCCATGTTCTCATCCGCCCGCCTTGCCCTACGCCGAGCTGCCTCTCTTGGGGCGGGCCTCTGCCGCGCCGCGGAGGATCCCTTTTCGCGAAGGTTTCTCCATGGGCAGCTCCTCCCACGTTCCTTTGCCTCAGATGCATCGGGACACAACAGGGTATCTCTATATCAACCCAACTCTCTTGATTGATTTCGTTCTCGATCTATTTGGTTAATCAAGGAGACCATGCATCTAGCCCCAGGTAACAGGGACTAAATTTTAGTCCATGTCAAACATCCGATTAAATATTGTCTAATTACAAAACTAAATTCATAGATTAGGACTAAGTGGAAAAACGAATCTATTAAGCCTAATTAGTATATGATTCGTCTATATGATGCTAAAGTAAACATTTGCTAAATATGGATTAATTAGTCTTAATAAATTTGTATCGTTGTTTAGTCTTTATCTGTGTAATTAGTTTTGTAAGTAGACTATATTTAATATTTGTAACTGGTATTCAAACATCCGGAGAGACTAAACTTTAGTCATGGGAACCAAACACCCCTATTTAATTCCCCCCATTTTGTGATAAAAGATAGAGTTGCCCTCTTTTCGCCATCTAGCAGTATGTAGTGTACGTTGAATTGAAATAAGATTTATTATTGTATGAGTTGGGGACTTTTTTATGGGTTAGGGATTTTTCTGTGGCGTATTTTTTCATGAAATACAATTTGATTCCATCCTATTCACAAAAGCATTGACTTTTCTGCCACTTGTGGCCAATTTCCCTGATGCTACAGCCTACGGCTGTTGGTGATAGTATTGATTAATGTTCAATCCCTTGCATAATATTTCATATAGTTGTAGGTTTCTCATACGGTCATACCTCCAAACCTACACAGGTGCTCACGAATACCCTAGTCGTATACACATGAAAAGTAACTATAAGCTGTTGCGTTGCAGCTTGAAATTGAGATGATAATATTAGGAAGCATGTACTCCTTCCGTTCCCTATCTTAAGATCGTGAAGGTTTGTCCTAATTCAAAATTTTGAAACTTTGACCAACAATATCTATAAAAATAATTATTTTTAAATTTACAAAAACTATATATTGTGGTAGATGTTTTGATAATAAATGTAATAGTTTCATTTTTATTTAGTCAATATTTATGAATATTTTGTTATTAATGGTCAAAGTTTTAAAACATTGACCTAGGACAAACCTTCGTGACCATAAGATGGGGGACGGAGGGAGTAGCATGTTTTCACGTGAGTCCTTAATTTTAAAAGTGTAGGTTTTTGTTTTCGTTACATTCTGTAAAGAATGAACAACGTTTCCACTGTTTGTATATTTTTTGTGTCGCTAGTTTTAGGCACAGTCTCTTGCCTCATTTTCCATTCTCCATGCGGAGCATTGATATTATGCCTTGTAAACCATAGAATACCGAGATCACATTGCATCAATATCACTGCTTATCAGAATTTTAACAGAATCAATTTTGTTTATCCAGGGTTTCCCACCTTCTGGGTCTGGAGTTGTTGCAGATACGGATCCACGTCAGAATTTTAACAGATCTGGTTTTGTGTCTCAAGATATTCGTGCTAAGACACAGGTCAACTTCAACAACACAGATAATGGAGCGGCGATGTAAGTAGGCCAATCTTATTTCAATTCAACTCACTCATATATCTGTCTATTTCATTCATATTTGCTGATCACTCATTTTCGCTTCACTCTGGCTCGACATAAAGGTCTGGGACACCCCGTGGCCAGAACCCTTTCAGCTCAAGGGAGGGCTTCACAGTCAACCTCCGCACCTTTGCCATGGACCACGAACAGTATTCCAAGAAGAGAGCTTTCGTCCACGTCCTACTGAAGAGAAAGAAGACCTTCGTGACGGTGACAGACTCCAGCGGGAACAAAAAGACGGGTGCCTCCGCCGGCTGCTTGGAGGACAGGAAAGGACGGTCCCGTCTCTCCCGATACGCTTCCGAAGCGGTCGCGGAGCAGGTCGGACGGTCCGCCAGGAAGATGGGGTTGAGCTCCATCGTCATGAAGGTGAAAGGGGCTTCGTTCTTCAAGAAGAAGAAGAAGGTGATCCTGAGCTTCAGAGAAGGGTTCCGAGGCGAAAGGGTGAGGGACCAATCTCCTATCATGTACATCCACGACGTGACCCAGCTTCCTCACAATGGGTGCCGGCTCCCCAAGCAGCGCCGGGTGTAGTTTCGGAGTGGACTGGAACTAGAGCTGGGTTTAAAGAAAGAACCGGGGAAGTGTCGGAGGTGATTTTCGGAAACTTAACGTAATCGTTGTGTTGTTGGCCTAGTTGATGTAATAATATGGACATGTGTTTTGGGCAAATCTACCCTTGTTCTTGTATTGTATGGAAGCAACTTACTCGCTCGATGAGTTATAGACAATTCTGCGTAATAATGCTGTTGAGTTCTGAAATGTCTGCCGCGGTATGATATGAGATCTTGCATTGAGACCTCACCTCTCAAGGTCTGATCTAATTCTTGCCACCTTATGACCTGAAAATGTTCATATCTCTTTCCCGTTTCCAAGGAGGTCATGCTTGTTTTCCTTGTTCTTGTAATGTTCTTGACAGTAGAAGCTCGCTCGATGACAGTCTCCCAGACCCAGACAATAAGTAGTTCCTGGTACCATCTTAAACCTATGACTGAAAATGTTCGACTGTGAATGGAAGCAAAAGGAAATGAACGGTCAGCCAGTGCAGACGTGCAGTGGACAAACGTGTTTGGTTGGAGCACCGAGCTTCTCGGCCCACGGGGTTTGGAATTTGGCTACGTAGCAGATGCAGATGGCTGCTCGACTGCACGATTGGCAGCACAGTGCTGAAGAGGATTTTGATAAACAAGACTGTTGGGTGCCTTCGGCTTCCGAAGGTCCTCAAAAACAAGATTTAACAGTGTTTCTGGAGTATAATGTGTGAACAGGTATCTTCGGACTCGAGTCGATATCACAGTAGGAGAAGCCCAAATAATACGAAGGTTGATATAGCGCCGAAGATGTGAGCAGAAAAGCTTCGGCGTGGTAGCAAAAAAGGAAACCGACTTAAAGATGAAAAGGCTATTCAGACCTCGGTGGATTACTATAGAATTACTACCAAATGTAAAGGGCATGGATGTAATTTTATATGGGCTGTGTCCCGTGCCTATAAATAGGTGAACAGCACCCCCGTACTGCTCACGCTGACTTGGCATTTGCTTTTGCGTCACGCTTGTATTTTCGCCTTCTTTCAAGCCGAAGGTACATTTGTAATTTGATATTATTTCTACTTTTCTACAATATAATATAGAAATGAGTTGATAATAATACATAATGGTTTATGCTATCTTTTGTGTCTCATATGGTTCCTTCTTCAATATTAAATGTTGAATTTATGAAGGTATGTCCTTCATAACCTTCGTCCGAAAATCATTATGTCCTAAGGGAGATAATGCTTCGAAGGACGAAGGGCTTTAACGTCTAACATTTCTTATGTTGCCTTGTTCTTAATTCATAGCATTTGAGAACAAGTCCCCAACATTGGCGCCCACCTCCGGTGAACTCACTTCCACTCTTTGAGTTTTGAACACCTTCGGCGATCATAAAACCTTCGCTATGGCCCCGAAGAAAGCTTCAGCAACTGGGGCTGCAGCTCTGCAACCGCTAGACCCCAATCAGGAGACTCTCTCCCTTCGAGAGGCCCGAAGCCAGAAGAGGAAGGCTGTCAGCCCGACACCGCCAGAGGATGAGCTAGACCAAGAAATCAGAGACATGGAGATGCTTCATCAACAGGTGCAGAGGAAGAAGGAAAAGATGGCCAGGCTAGCTGAACTGCAAAGGCAGATAGACGAAGCCTCTGAAGAAGTTCGTCATCTTACTCAGGATGAGCAGAACCGAAGGCCTCAGAATAAAGACCTTCATCAGGAGGGTTTCCTCAACGAAGATGACTGGTATGAGAATTTTCACCATGGAAATTTTGCTTTTGATGATGCTTCTCCTCTATCCGCTGAGCTGCAGGCTACACCTTGGCCTCCGTCCTACAAGCCGCCTCAGCTTCCCATATTCGACGGCCATTCAGACCCGAAGCAGTTTCTGATGAGCTACGAAGCAACAGTATCTTCGTATGGTGGCAATACTGCAGTCATGGCAAAATCTTTTGTTATGGCTGTCAGGAGTGTTGCTCAAACCTGGTATTCCTCCCTTCGGCCAGGAACGATCACTTCATGGCAAAAGCTGAAGGACATGTTGTTAACCAGCTTCCAAGGGTTTCAGACGAAGCCGGTCACTGCTCAAGCTCTATTCCAGTGCACCCAGGATCACGAAGAATACCTTCAGGCGTATGTCCGGAGGTTCTTGCGTTTGAGGGCACAGGCACCAACAGTGCCCAATGAAATTGTCATTGAGGCCATGATCAAGGGACTTCGGCCAGGACCTTCAGCTCAGTACTTTGCTAGGAAGCCTCCTCAAACTTTGGAGAAGCTGCTCCAGAAGATGGACGAGTATATTCGTGCTGACAATGATTTTCGTCAAAGAAGGGAGAAGGCTTTCAGGTTTTCTGAAATGACCAGGGGCTTCGGAGGAAGATTTTATCCGAGGCATGTTAGGTCAATTCACAACTCTACTCAAAATGATGATAAGGGAAGTCAGCAGCAAAGGCCACAGTGCTCCTCACAGGCTTCGGGGCAACAGCAAAGCTCCTTCCGGCCGCCAGCTCCAAGAGGCAGAGGCGTCAGGGGCTTCGGCGGAAGGTTTGGAGATCAACCAAGGAGAATATTTTGCTTGTTCTGTGGTGAAAACAAGGGCCATACCACCAGGATGTGCCATGTTACCATCCAGAAGCAAAAGGAGATAGCCGAAGCTGCAACACAACAGGCTCAGCCGAAGCAAATCATGCACACTGCTTCGTATCATTCGCCTTACATCCCAGAATATGTAGGCAACCACCCTGCAGTTTCTGTTGCTTCGGCGAGTCAACCCCAAGCTTCCTGGCAACAGCCTCCGCCGCCACCACCGCTGCAACAAGGCCAGCAGACAGAAGGGGGCCAATATGCTCAACACCAAAGGGACTTCAGAGAACAGTCCGAAGCTCGCACAGTCAATAGCACTGTGCCAGAGTCGAAGCACATCTATTGACAAATATCCTACCTTGATAGTAGTCTTCTCCATTCAGTTTTATTTTCTGTGTAATAAAGGACATTTTTTAAATTTCATGTAATAGTTTCGTTGTTTGCCACAAGGAAAATATATTTTCTCCACAGGCTTAAGTTGTTGAAGCTTAAAGATTTGCGATAACAACGAATTATCAAAAATTCTTCGAAGCAACAAAAAGTCGTTCTAAGGAACGCAGAGTAAGTTTGTTGAAGTTACAAAAAGCCGTTCCAAAGAGAGCGCAGTGTAAGTTTTCTGCTCCAAAGTCGTTCCAAAGGAAATGCAGAGCTTACAGCGAAAAATAAACGCTGATACCGCCTAAGTAAAAGGCGAAGCGCGAAAAGTCAACGCGAATACCGCTGAAAGTAAAAGGCGAAGAAGCTCCTAAGGGAGGCTTACAGCAAAAAATAAACGCTGATTCCGCTGAAGTAAAAGGCGAAGAAGCTCCTAAGGGAGGCTTACAGCGAAAAGTCAACGCTGATTTAAAAAGATTATGTGTTTTATTACAGGGATGTGTGTGTATCTTCGTAATAAATACCATCTTACATAGCATAACATCATCACATCATTTCGCATGGCATAAGCATCATACATCATGCTGCATATGGCACAAGAAGGGGACACAATATCGATCTTCAGAAGAATGTTTTGAAAAAAAGGGAAAATCATGCTAAGTCACAAGGAGATACACTATTGATCTTCGGAAGTGTAGCTTCGGAAAATATCTTCACGAAGCTTGGATATTCTTCATCAGAACACTACGGATATTGTTGTGATAAATGAAAATTCTTCTTCACGAAGCATGAAAAGAAGGGAAGGTGTTTTTTCGTCAAAGACTCAAAAACGGTACGTATGTAAAATTTCATGCATCGTAAAGAATTGAACAATAAAAACAAGTATATTATATTCAGGGTTACAAGATGTTACACATATTATATTTCAGAAGTTTTTACAATAGCACTTAATCTTCTCTAAGTACAACTTCTGCAGCTTCGTTCAGGAGCCGATTAACAACTTCATCCATGATAGCTTCAGCCATCTTTTTAATTTCGTCGTCTCCTTTCGGGTGAGGGCCCGGAGACACTTTAGTAGGACCTGAAGGAGGACAGGATACGGCTACATTGCTATTACAAATTGCGAACGAAGTTTAAAACCAAAAATTACAATACAATAAAACCATTAGTTAATACCTATTTGCCCTTCGGGCTCTGCGCTTTTCTCAGCAGCCTCTGCTACTTTTCTTGCATCATGGATGCCCTTTTCGCTTTTTTGGATAATTTCTCGGGCCATTTCTCGGCCACCATTATCCCAAACATCGGTGAAAAATTTTCCACCAACCATGCTGGCTTCGGCTGAAAGATCTTTAGCATCTTCGAAGGACAAGGTAGCTTCGGATTGCGCTAAAATCTTTACATGCTCGCAGCCCTTTTTCTCCAAAATAGTGGCAATCCCTCTGGCACCCGAGAAAGCACATATGTCTCCGCGGCTATTTAAAATTTCCTCAAAGGCCTCAGCTTCGTGATTAATCCATTCGATGGAACCTTCGGGGTTGCCTCTTGTAAAGTTTTCTTCGCTTGAGAATGCGCCGACGCTGGCGAAGCTAGCTTTCATCTTCTTAACACACTCCATAGATTTATCATAGCATCTTTTCTTGGACGAACGAAGCTCTTCAACAGTTCCTTCTAAATGGTTTGCCCATTGGTCGCTAAGTTCTCGCTTCGTTTCTTCAAGTATGCGTTCCTCTTTAACTCTGGCCAGTTGTTTTCGAAGATTTTCAATTTCACGCTTCTGAGCCTCAGCTTGACCTTTAAAAGTAGCTTCGTCTTCTTTTATTCTATTTATCAATGAATGTAATATTTTATCTTTTTCGAGACCTTCGTTCCTTAGTTCAATTACTTCGGAACGAAGGTTGCTCATGGCTATAACACACCCTTCGTCTTCGGCATCTTTTTGGGCCCTGAGGGCATTGCTAAGTATAAGGCCCTGCAAAGAGAAATGTGTGTGCGTTAATAAATTTAAGCAAACGAAAAATTTTGGTCTCAAGAAAAAATACAAAGATATTATTTTTTGCACCTTTAAGCTATTGTACGCCAGGCTGTCGGCCAGTTCGTTTTTTCGACAGCACCGAGAGCCCGTCTTCTAGTGTTGGGAATCCGAAGCTCTTGCTCATCTCCCGACAGACAGAAATCTCCTTGCTGTCAGGGAGACAATACAAGAAGTCTTCTTCTCCGCTGCCGTTGAATATTAACGCCCCCTTTGGATACTTCAGTTTTTGGGCGTAAAGCCGGGCCTCTTGCTTTTCTTTTTCTGATAATTTTTTCCCCGAAGCATGTCGAACAATATAATCAAGGACTTTGGGGGATGCTTCGGGGGCAACAGCACTGATTTCTTCAACAAGAATTGGCTCCGTCATTTTTTCTTCCTCGGTTTCCAAGGATTTTACCTTCGTGGGCTCTGAGTGCCCAGCTTCAGCCTCAGTTTCTTGCTTTGGAGCCTTAGTATCAAAAAATTCAGTTTTCGCTTCGGAAGTTTCAACAGTCTTCTTCGGAGTTGTGCTTGAGGACTTAATTGTCTCTAGAACATCTAGCACATTGACCATTCTTTTTCTTTTCGGAGTCACCGCTGGACCCTTTTGGTTTTTTATTGTTTCAACATTTGCTGAAGGGCTTAAAACTTCTGATATTTTTGATCCCTCAGTTGATCCTTTCGCTTCTTCCATTTTTTCTGTCGATGGCGCTTCGACCATCTCTTTGGTTTCTGGTAACAAAATCTTTGGTTCTTCCAATTCTGTTCTTGTTGGCGCTTCGGCCATTTCTGCGACTTCTGGCAGCAGGGTTGGCTCTTCAGCCTCGGTGGCCGAAGAGGTCTCTCCGGTGAACTCAGGCACTGAGGCTGGTTCAATATAGCGTGGCCGATGTGTGAGGACCTTTATCCTTTTTCTTTTCGGTGCTGGCTCACTAGGAGCAGCTGCAGCTTCTTCTTTCGCAGAAGTCGTGCCTTTTCTTTTCTGCCCTCGAATGGGATAACGATAGTCAGGGTAGACAAACCCGATTGCGTCAAACACTCGATTCAGCCTTTTCTTTTTCCGGCCTCCGAAGGCTGCTGACAAAGCAGTATCTTCGGCCTTCGAATAAGCCCCAAATAGTTCATCACTTAAATTTTCAATGCTTTTTAGCCAGTCATCATCTGGCTCAACGAATTTATCTCCAAACTTGAAAGTATACTTCAGCCTGATAAGTCTACCTTCGTCAGCCTCCTTTATGGTCTCTTGCGGCATTTCCCATTTTTCCGCGAGCGGCCATACTCTGAAGGCAATATGCTCTTGGACCAAATCTCTCGTTCCAATAAAAGAACAAATAACTCCGAAGGCTCTCTGGCATTCTTCGGCAGCTTCATTCATTTCAACCTTCGGCCTCCGCAGGCCGAAGCTTTGCCAAATAGGGCGCATAATTATACCTTTAATATCTTCCCGTGTTTTCAGGTCATTCTTCACATAAAACCATTCTGTCATCCAGTCGCCGGGCCATCTCTTCCGAAAGGTTGGCACGGGACAGCTTGACCCAGACCGAGAAACGAAACTGTAGCAGCCAAAATTATTGTGATACTGTTCCTTACCCCAGGGTTTTGTCTCGTATGATAATTCGTGTATGTTACAGAAACTTTTCGCATCAGGTTCCAGACCTTGGCTTCTCACGGCCCACACGAAGATATTCAGCCTAATGATTGCTTCGGGGGTAAGTTGGTGAAGATAGACTTCAAATATTTTCAGCACCTCTACGACAAAGTTGCTCAGGGGGAATCGAAGTCCAGCTTTCAAAAAGCTTCGGTACACTACGACTTCATTTTCTTCAGGGTTCGGACAAGTCTTCTCCCCTTCGTCGGCCCTCACAACGGACAAGTCCCGGAAATATCTTCCCCTCATGTTGACAAGATGATTTTCTTTGATACTTGATTTGCCGAAAACCGCATGGTTTGGTCGCCAAGGGCGATCTTCGAAGTCTTCACCACCACTATCCACATCATAACTGTCGCTGTCATCAATATCTTCAGACAAACCTTCTAAAATCTCTTTGGTGATTTTTTCTGTATTGGTCTTCGACATCGCTATAAGAAACCCCAGATTTTTCTCTTCAGAGAGACTCAGCTTCATCTCGGCAGCAGCCTTCTTATCTTCAGACATCTTCGGAAACACTAAAAAACTGTTTTCAACACCGAAGCTTAAAAACTTAAAAAGCTAAGCAAGTCTTGGTGCGCAAGAGCTAAAAATTGAGTGAGCAAGAGCAGATGGCAAGAGAGCGTACCAAATGGGCTCGCGGTATGCTCTTATTTATACGCCCAGTGCGTTGAAAATTAAAAGACCCCGCTTGTCAGTGAATGTTGCTATTCTAGCAAAGGGAAGGTGTTTTTTCGGACCTTCGGCTTAAGACCTTCGTCCATGTCGCAATCTAAATTTATTATTCTAACAAATTAATATTGCGAGTGGCTACTGTTGGGGGCCTTCGGCTTCCGAAGGTCCTCAAAAACAAGATTTAACAGTGTTTCTGGAGTATAATGTGTGAACAGGTATCTTGGGACTCGAGTCGATATCACAGTAGGAGAAGCCCAAATAATACGAAGGTTGATATAGCGCCGAAGATGTGAGCAGAAAAGCTTCAGCGTGGTAGCAGAAAAGGAAACCGACTTAAAGATGAAAAGGCTATTCAGACCTCGGTGGATTACTATAGAATTACTACCAAATGTAAAGGGCATGGATGTAATTTTATATGGGCTGTGTCCCGTGCCTATAAATAGGTGAACAGTACCCCCGTACTGCTCACGCTGACTTGGCATTTGCTTTTGCGTCACGCTTGTATTTTCGCATTCTTTCAAGCCGAAGGTACATTTGTAATTTGATATTATTTCTACTTTTCTACAATATAATATAGAAATGAGTTGATAATAATACATAATGGTTTATGCTATCTTTTGTGTCTCATATGGTTCCTTCTTCAATATTAAATGTTGAATTTATGAAGGTATGTCCTTCATAACCTTCGTCCGAAAATCATTATGTCCTAAGGGAGATAATGCTTCGAAGGACGAAGGGCTTTAACGTCTAACATTTCCTGTGTTGTCTTGTTCTTAATTCATAGCATTTGAGAACAAGTCCAATAAAGACATTGTTAAATATGTATGGGGCCACTGAAGAGGATATTAACACAAGACGACAAATGATAGCACCTCTTACCTGAAAATGACATCTAAACCCAATCAGGCTCTCCTGACATTTCGCATGCGCAGAAGATGCAATGCACACTGGAGCTGTGAATGGACAGTTTCAACCTGCAAAAGGGCGGTGAATTCTCAAAGAGCGCAGAAATACGCTGACTTTGCTCGTCACACACACTAGAACAGCGACTTCAGCTTTGCTACGAAGGGAAACCATCGACCAGGTGACGTCCACAGCAACTTGCAGCACTCTCAACTTTACTATATGGCAGCAAAATGTGAACCGTAAGTGGTACTCCAAGACACAGAAAACACATTATTAACTCCAAAGGAAGACATCTGTGCACACTACATTTGCAAAAAAATGTAGTATGATCAATATAGGTTGCGTGGTAATCAGCTAATATTTCAAATGTAAAGTAGAACTCTCACAGGCCACGTTTTTTTATGTACCACTGCAAGTACTGTGCCATCTTGCAAGGAGAATGCATAATGTAGTCTACCTAGAATTGGAACGGTACCTTTCTGCTGCCGGCTGCCTGCAACTAGAGGGTGTTAGATTTTAATCTTACATTTTATTTTATTTTAGTTTCTAAATTAACAAATATATAAACTAACATTTTATTCTAGTTTTCGTATTTAGAAATTTAAACACTAAAATAAAATAAAATAAAATAAAGTGACTAAAAATTAGTCATTAGAAACAAAACACCCTAAATTAGCAACTTCTTTTTTATCACTAAATCCAAAAAACGATCATCCAAAAGAAAATTTGAACGGGGGGACTAGCATGCCATTGAATGAACATTTTACTGAAATCTGAATGAGAGAGCGAGAAAATGAACAATTCGTAGATTAGAATCATGTACAGAGCATAACAACGTCCGAAAAAATTTATTTGCATCCAAGATGTAAAGAATCTTTTTTTTCGTCGTCATCTCTAGCCGGAGGTAGGTGGAGCATAACCCTACGGTTAAATAAATCTTGTGCGTTGGTCGGGGATCCAAGGGCTCATATGGGATCGGCACGCGGATCGGGTGTAGTCCGTTGAATCTAGATCCAAGGGTTCGCGAACGCGTACAGGGTCACTTAAGAGAGGATCTAATCTGTGCCATCGATTTCGGATCCAACGGCTGATCTTCGCCGATACCCTTTCGGCCAGGTAACAATTGCATAAGAACCCCTGCTCTTTATATGAATGAACCCGCGACCCACACTATGTATAAAGTAGTTTAATCCAAGTCCTCGAGATTTTACAGAACAGACCCCGAGCTTCTGGTAAATAGTGTCCGCAGCCCAAAGGTGAAATAAAATGAGTGAAATTAATAAAGATAATGATTTTTAGTATAAAAATAATTCTAGAAACTTTTTAATTCATATTTAATTCATTTTAACTCATTTTTTATCCATTCTAGTTGCATTAATCTCATATTAATATTGTTTATCATCTAGTAACTTTGTATTACTGAAAGTCGCCTAGAGGGGGATGAATAGGCGGAAACTGAAATTCACAAACTTTAAGCACAACTACAAGCCGGGGTTAGCATTAGAAATAAATTCGAGTCGAAAAGAGAGGGCGAAAACAAATCACAAGCAAATGAAGCGGATGACACGGTGATTTGTTTTACCGAGCTTCGGTTCTTGCAAACCAAGTCCCCGTTGAGGTGGTCACAAAGACCGGGTCTCTTTTAACCCTTTCCCTCTCTCAAACGGTCATTTAGACCGAGTGAGCTTCCTTCTTAATCAAACGGGTCACTTAGACCCCACAAGGACCACCACACAATTGGTGTCTCTTGCTTTGATTACAAGTCACTTGAAGAATAAGAATGAGGAAGAAGAAAGCACGATTGCAAAAGCCAAGCAACAAGAGCGACGAATATCACACGGATTACTCTCTCTCTCTCTCTCTCAAGTCGCTAATCACTAATGATCACTTGTCTCAATTGTGGAAGTTGGAGAGATTCGAAGCTTTGATTGTGTCTTGGAATGGAATGCTAGCTCCTGTATTGAATGTAAAGGATTGGAATGCTTGGGTTAAGTGAATGGAGGTGGTTGGGGTTGTATTTGTAGCCCCCAACCACTTTCTAGACGTTGCTCCCTTTCTGCCGACCGCGGACGGTCCGCGCCCCTAATCCGGACGGTCCGCCCCTGCACATCAACGGCTAAAATCGCAACGGTCAGCAGTAACGACTATATCAATGGCTATATAGCATTTAATGCGTCGTCAGATGTCAGATAAAAGCAATCGTGGACGGTCCGGTCGTGCACCCCGGACGGTCCGCGAGGATGCTATAATTCATTTTACCAAACTCGTCACCTTCGGGATTTTCGGTTCTGCGCCGACCGGACAGCCCGCGCCTGAGGCCGGACGGTCCGCGCTCGGTCTCGGACGGTGCTTGCTTTTCCATCGGACGGTCCGTAGTGTAGACTTGCGTTTATGCAGGGTTCCTGTCCGAGGGTCACCTTGGTGTCGCGGACAGTCCGCCGCAAGGGCCCGGACAGTCCGCGCTTAGTCTGGTTTTCCAAAAAGCTTCTCCTGTCCGGAATAATCTACGGTATTCCGGACAGTCGATTTAGAATAGTTGTAGATGAACTTATGCACCTGTGAAATGATCAACTGGGCAAACTGGTTAGTCCACAAGGTTTGTGATGGTCGTCAAACACCAAAATCAATTATAGCAAATATTGAGACTA
Organism: Zea mays; assembly: GCF_902167145.1. Taxonomy (NCBI): domain Eukaryota; kingdom Viridiplantae; phylum Streptophyta; class Magnoliopsida; order Poales; family Poaceae; genus Zea; species Zea mays. The sequence goes on along the minus strand of NC_050103.1, from coordinate 66,495,549 downwards.
TTTCCCTTTCAATCTCCCCCTTTTTGGTGATTGATGCCAACACAAACCAAAGCAAATATAAAGTGTACAAATGTAACTAGCTTGCATTTTGACAGATGTGCATAAGTTATGAAAGTATTTCTAAGTATATAAGTTTGATTTGTTATTTAACATTTTGGACCACATTTGCACCAGTTGTTTTGTTTTTGCAAATTCTTTTGGAAAATCTTTTCAAAATCTTTTTGCAAATAGACAAAGGTAGATGAATAAGATTTCGAGAAGCATTTTCAAGATTTGAAATTTTTCTCCCTCTGTTTCAAATGCTTTTCCTTTGACTAAAATAAACCCCCCTGGATGAAAATCTCCTCTTAGTGTTCAAGAGGGTTTCACCAATTTAAAGAAGATCAATTATTTTAGATACCAATTTGAAAAAAATCCTCCTTTGGACATTTCAGCATAAGATACCAATTGAAAACTTCTTTTTAAACTTGTGAAATTTGAAATTGGTGGTGGTGCGGTCCTTTTGCTTTGGGCTTAATATTTTCCCCCTTTGGCATTAATCGCAAAAAACTGAGTCTTTTGAGAGCCCTTATTACTTTATCCCCATTGGTACTAGTAATAAGAGTGAAGATTATACCAAAGTGGAGAGCGGTGCGGAGTGACGGCGAAGGGTAAACAATACCGATAGAGTGGAGTGGAAGCCTTGTCTTCGCCGAAGACTCCATTTCCCTTTCAATCTACGACTTAGCATAAGAATACACTTGAAAACACATTAGTCGTAGACATAAAAGAGATGTGATCAAAGGTGCATAAATGAGCTATGTGTGCAAAGGTCAATCAAAGTTCCGAGAATCAAGAATGTTTAGCTCATTCCTAAGTTTGGTAAAGGTTTTCTCATATAATGGTTTGGTAAAGATATCGGCTAGTTGTTCTTTGGTGCTAACATAAGCAATCTCGATATCCCCCCTTTGTTGGTGATCCCTCAAAAAGTGATACCGAATGGCTATGTGCTTAGTGCGGTTGTGTTCAACGGGATTATCCGCCATGCAGATTGCACTCTCATTATCACATAAGAGAGGGACTTTGCTAAATTTGTAGCCATAGTCCCTAAGGGTTTGCCTCATCCAAAGCAATTGCACGCAACAATGGCCTGCGGCAATGTACTCGGCTTCGGCGGTAGAAAGAGCTACTGAGTTTTGTTTCTTTGAAGCCCAAGACACAAGGGATCTCCCTAGAAACTGACAAGTCCCTGATGTGCTCTTTCTATCAATTTTACACCCTGCCCAATCAACATCTGAATAACCTATTAAATTAAAGGTGGATCCCTTGGGGTACCAAAGACCAAACTTAGGTGTATGAACTAAATATCTCAAGATTCTTTTCACGGCCCTAAGGTGAACTTCCTTAGGATCGGCTTGGAACCTTGCACACATGCATACAGAAAGCATAATATCCGGTCGAGTGCACATAAATAGAGTAAAGATCCTATCATCGACCGATATACCTTTTGATCTACGGATTTACCTCCCATGTCGAGGTCGAGATGCCCATTGGTTCCCATGGGTGTCTTGATAGGCTTGGCATCCTTCATTCCAAACTTGGTAAGTATATCTTGAATGTACTTGGTTTGGCTGATGAAGGTGCCCTCTTGGAGTTGCTTTACTTGAAATCCTAGGAAATACTTCAACTCCCCCATCATAGACATCTCGAATTTTTGAATCATTATCCTACTAAACTCTTCACAAGTAGATTTGTTAGTAGACCCAAATATAATGTCATCAACGTAAATTTGGCATACAAACAAATCATTTGTAATGGTTTTAGTAAAGAGTGTAGGATCAGCTTTACCGACTTTGAAACTATTAGTGATAAGGAAATCTCTTAGGCATTCATACCATGCTCTTGGGGCTTGCTTGAGCCTATAAAGCGCCTTAGAGAGTTTGTAAACATGATTAGGGTACTCACTATCTTCAAAGCCGGGAGATTGCTCAACATAGACCTCTTCCTTGATTGGTCCATTGAGGAAGGCACTTTTCACGTCCATTTGATAGAGCTTAAAGCCATGGTAAGTAACATAGGGAAGTAATATGCGAATTGATTCAAGCCTAGCTACGAGTGCATAGGTTTCACCGAAATCCAAACCTTCGACTTGTGAATATCCCTTGGCTACAAGTCGGGCTTTGTTCCTTGTCACCACACCATGCTCATCTTGCTTGTTGCGGAATACCCACTTGGTTCCTACAACATTTTGATTAGGACATGGAACAAGATGCCATACCTCATTCCTCGTGAAGTTGTTGAGTTCCTCTTGCATTGCCAACACCCAATCTGAATCTCTTAATGCATCCTCTACCCTGTATGGCTCAATAGAGGAAACAAAAGAGTAATGTTCACAAAAGTGAGCGAATCGAGATCGAGTGGTTACCCCCTTATGAATATCACCGAGGATGGAGTTCATGGGGTGATCTCTTTGAATCGCTTGGTGGACTCTTGGGTGTGGCGGTCTTTGACCCTGTACTTCTTGATCATCTTCCTTGTCTTTGTCATGGTCATCTCCCCCTTGATCATTGCCCTCCTCTTGAGGTGGCTCATCTTCTTAATCATCTTCTTTATTGTCTTGAGCCTGATCCTCATCTTGAGTTGGTGGAGATGCTTGATTTGAAGATGATGGTTGATCTTGTACTTGTGGAGGCTCTTCGGATTCCATAGGACACACATCCTTAATGGACATGTTCCTTAGCGCGACGCACGGAGCCTCTTCATCATCTAGCTCATCAAGCTCAACTTGCTCTACTTGAGAGCCATTAGTCTCATCAAACACAATGTCACAAGAAACCTCAACTAATCCAGTGGATTTGTTGAAGACTCTATATGCCCTTGTGTTTGAGTCATAACCAAGTAAAAAGCCTTCTACAGCCTTAGGAGCAAATTTAGATTTCCTACATCTTTTAACAAGAATAAAGCATTTGCTACCAAAGACTCTAAAATATGAAACATTGGGCTTTTTACCGGTGAGGAGTTCATAAGATGTCTTCTTGAGGATTCGGTGAAGGTAGAGCCGGTTGATGGAGTAGCAAGCGGTGTTAATCGCCTCAGCCCAAAACCGGTCTGGAGTCTTGTACTCATCAAGCATGGTCCTCGCTATGTCCAATAGAGTTCTATTCTTCCTCTCCACTACACCATTTTGCTGAGGTGTGTAGGGAGAAGAGAACTCATGCTTGATGCCCTCTTCCTCAAGAAAGCCTTCAATTTGAGAGTTCTTGAACTACGTCCCGTTGTCGCTTCTTATTTTCTTGATCCTTAATCCGAACTCATTTTGAGCCCGTCTCAACAATCCCTTTAAGGTCTCTTGGGTTTGTGATTTTTCCTACAAAAAGAACACCCAGGTGAAGCGAGAATAATCATCCACAATTACAAGACAATACTTACTCCCGCTGATGCTTATGTAAGCGATCGAGCCGAATAAATCCATGTGGAGTAGCTCAAGCGGCCTATCGGTCGTCATGATGTTCTTGTGTGGATGGTGGGTACCAACTTGCTTCCCTGCTTGACATGCGCTACAAACCCTGTCTTTCTCAAAATGAACATTTGTTAGTCCCAAAATGTGTTCTCCCTTTAGAAGTTTGTGAAGATTCTTCATCCCAACATGGGCTAGTCGGCAATGTCAGAGCCAACCCATATTAGTCTTAGCAATTAAGCAAGTATCGAGTTCAGCTCTATTAAAATTAACCAAGTATAGTTGACCCTCTAATACTCCCTTAAATGCCACTGAATCATCACTTCTTCTAAAGACAGTAACACCTAAATCTGTAAAAAGACAGTTGTAGCCCATTTTGCATAATTGAGAAACTTAAAGCAAGTTATAATTTAAAGAATCTACAAGAAAAACATTGGAAATAGAATGGTCAGGAGATATAGCAATTTTACCAAGTCCTTTGACTAAACCTCGATTTCCATCCTCGAATGTGATAGCTCTTTGGTGATCTTCGTTTTTCTCGTAGGAGGAGAACATCCTTTTCTCCCCAGTCATGTGGTTTGTGCATCCGCTATCAATGATCCAACTTGAGCCTCCGGATGCATAAACCTACAAAACAAGTTTAGGCCTTGTTCTTAGGTACCCAAACGGTCTTGGGTCCTTTCACATTAGAAACAAGCACCTTGGGTATCCAAACACAAGTCTTTGAGCCCTTGTGTTTGGCCCCAACATATTTGGCAACTACTTTGCCTCATTTGTTAGTTAAAACATAAGTAACATCAAAAGTCTTAAATGAAATGTTATGATTATTTGATGCAACAGGAGATTTATTTTTAGGCATTTTAACATGGGTAGAATGCCTAGAACTAGATGTCTCATTCTTATACATAAAAGCATGATGAGTTCCAGAATGAGACTTCCTAGAATGAATTCTCCTAATTTTGTGCTCAGGATAACCAGCAGGATATAAAATGTAACCCCACTAGTAGAGATCTTATCATCGATGATGTTCGTATTGCGTCACAGAATATGCAGGTATCGTCACAGATAAAAATTTGTGACGAATTTGTGATGATTCCGATTTGGTCATAGGGGTCGCGTCACATTTGTTGTGTTGTGACGGACTGCCCATTTTCGTCATCGATGTGTATCCATTCTGTGACGAAATACGCGTTGTCATGGAAGTGAATTCATTCTATGACGATCAGGTTTGGTCATGGAGGAAGGCACTTTTCCTTCATAATCCGTCGTCTGCCCGGGCAAGCTGACAACATCGTTAACGTCGTTTGCTTTCTGTGACGGTACGGTATCGTCATAGATAGAGCCGTGTTTTGGTCATTAACAGCCGTTTGGAAGGGTCCCGATGGCGTATGACGTCAGCGCTGACGTGGCTAGTGACGTGGCAGATGACGTCAGCGCTGACATGGCTAGTGACGTGGCAGCTGGCGTCAGCGCTGACGTGGCATATGTTTTATTATATGCCACCAGTTTGGTCACAGATGTGCAGAGAATAATTTTATTGGAAATTGCAAAAGATACTAGAACATAGGAATGAGCACACAATTCCATATTCTGTAGATGAATAAAACTAGTATTCCAGTGAGCATACAAACTAAGTGGACAACACTGAACTCAGTTCACAGCATCACCACTTGACTTCACATTTCAGTTGAGTTTGCACAAACATAACAACATATAATAAAAAGTTGACACCCATGAGCAACTTGAGTTTTTGGGTACCCTCATGTCAAAGAACAGGCCAAACACAGCAGCTCTGACCAGCGGCCCTCATGTCGAAGAAGAAGCATTACCATGCAAGGACAAGAGCTTCTTGATGAGCACATTGGTCTCCTCCATCTCCTTGCTTTTCTTCTCTGTTATCTTATTGTACTCCTCCAACTCCCTTTGTGTCCTCTCTTGCTATTCCTCAACTTCTTCACATTTCTTCCTGAGCTGGTCGAGTTCACCTTGAACAGCAGTCGTCGCTTCAGCTGCAAGTTGTTCCCGAAGCTCACTTTGATTTGATGATGATGCCTTGGAGGATGCCGATGTTTTGATGCCAACGCTCTTCAGGAATTGGTGTGAGCTGCTCTGGGACAACACCTTGGACACAAGGTGCACACTGGATGCTGGCATCTCACCTTCAGCAACAGGTTCAGCCCTCAAAGCCTCCATATGAGACTGAAATATCATGGACAGAAAACAGTTACATGTTAATGCTAATGAGCAACAGCAAGATGCCAATTGTTAGTTATTGCAATAATTTGAGGAAGACATATGACACAAGGTGTTTATAATGAAATAATAACCAATGCTACACTGACAAAAACTGATTGCAGTTGGCATTTGCTTTGGAGAGGTAAAAATGCAGAGATTTAGGCACAAATGATCTCTGATATCATGTTCCTTTCCAGAAGACTGTCAGTTGGACAATCAAGCAATAAAATTTCTATTTTCTGAAAATTAAAAACTGATAAGATGTGACATCTAGTGATGACAAGTTATAGCAGATTTGGAGCTGACAATAATGTGAAACTCATCAATGGTGGAAGGATACTAGAGAGTAGCAAAACTCTTCCTAAATCTTTCTTAGTTAGAGATATTGTCCTCCAAAATGTGTTTGATCTCTACCCAATATTTCAAGTGAATGATTAATTGTGTTGCCTCATATGATCTCATAAAAATTACACTAAATAAAGCAAACAAATGAACTTACAAGTGCTTCTCTTGCCGGTTCACTCAGGCCACGTTTGGAGCTGGTATGGCAGGTCTTGAAGGCGTCCACCGCATCTAGTTCTTTCGTCTGATCTAAGCTGGGTTCTTCTCTGTTTCTCTTCTGCTTCTGTTTCGTGGATAAACAGTCACAACAAAGTTTGCTCAGATCAAATGCAATAGAAGTTGTTGAGTGCAAAAGTGCAGGTAGTAGTACAAGGTAATATTTACTTACATATGCATGTAAGTGTGCCACATAGCAGCGAGAACCCGTAGCCTGATGAAACTTGACTTGACTGCGGTTCTGCTTGTTCTTTTCACTTATTTCCTACAAGAGAATGAACATGTCAGATTAGATCATAGGTTCAATATGCGAAGATCCTTTGCAAACTTATAGTGAAATAAGAATATATGACAAGATACCCATACCATGTTCTTTGGATCAGACCACTTTGCAACTAATGCCCTCCACTATTCATCAGTCATGTAAGATACAGGAGAAGTTGTCCTAATCTCATTTGCAGGTACACCATTGAAGTATTTCTGCTTGAGCCGATAACGCTGGTTTTTTACCGCAGAGCGTAGCATATCGGTGCAAGCTTCCTTTGTTGCCTTGTCCTCAGTGTTAACGGACAAGCGCCCCTATGCATATGACAATTCCATAGTTAGTCAATTCAGGTTAAGCAATATACAAGTGAACCATAGAATCAGTAATGCACTTACATTTAGCTGTGACACAAAGCTGTTGTAGTATTTCTGGTCGTCCTTGTAATCTTTCCAACGAGTTACGATAGGCATGGTTTCCCGAATAATGATGCCAGCCTCTGATGCAAACTTGGCAGCTTGAACAGGTTCATGTGGCCTTTTTTGCCTTCCTCAACAGCTATGGGAAGTCTCCTTTACATAACTTTAGTCATCCTGTCCAGTTGTTTTCCCTTAGTTGCTGCCCTGGGTCTCCTTGGTGCTCGCTGTGTAGGAGCTACAAAATAGAATTCACATTTATTGAATAATGAAATTGTTTTGTTTCATGCAAATCAGCAAAAGAGATGCCATATTTGACTGAAAAAACTATAACTTGCCTTCAGTTTCTTCATCTCTAGCTACATTGCCTTCAGCATCACCTGTACTGTCATGAGCAGCAGATGCTATGTCTTCCTCTGCAGCTCTGCTGAAATGATCAGCAAGTCCAGGTGTAGTAGGGCTGTTGCCTTCACCATCACCTGTACTGTCATGAGCAGCAGATGCCATGTCTTCCTCTACAGCTCTGCTGAAATGATCAGCAAGTCCAGGTGTAGTAGGGCTGTTTGGTATGTCATCATTAGCATCTGTTGGTTCCTATACATTGTGGCCATCTGTCTCTGTAGAGTGAAGCCTTTTTGAAGATTGCTCCTCTAGTTGTGGACCTGCCCTCACTCTCTTGCTAAACCTAATTCCTGGAGCCATGTTGGGGTTTCTCTTCTTCTTTGAAGCAAGGGTTGTGTTTCTAGCTCTTCTAGGATATTGTCCACAAAAAATAGTCATGTGCATTTAAAAGCAAGACCATATATTAATTAAGAGGTATGAAATAAAGAAGATGAATCTAAAAGCATGAGCATATATTAAACACCAGATTAAAAACATTGAAATGCAATGCAACTATTTGCCATCCACAACTTTGAAGATAGAAGGAGCACCTTAATTGCCAGGGGTTGTGGTTGCTCATAAGATTCAGTGTCATCATCATCAGTATCTCCTTGATCATCATCGTCAAGGAGATAGACAGAGACATATGAATCTGAATCTGAACTATTAGTTTTCTTGTTTGCTGCATTTTTCCCCTTTGTTGATGCAGATGGTGATTGTTGGGGATATGCTTCGACGCCGAAGATCCTGTAAGAAGAAACACCTTCGGCAGATCCTCTCAAAAGCAGTGCTGAAGCTATCATCCATAAAGCTTCGGCATAGTGGCATGTCTCAAGACGAAGAAGTGAACCGACTTAAAGATGAAATGACCAATCGGCCTGTGATAGCTTGTATTAATATTGTAAGCATTTGTAAAGGGCATGAATGTAATTTCTCATAGGCTGCGTACTGTGCCTATAAATAGATGAACAGTACTCCTGTATTGTTCACGCTGACTTGCATTCACTCGCACATCACACTCGAATTCTTATCTTTTGTCAAGCCGAAGGTGTAAATGTAATTCAATATTATTCATATTTATTCATGATTATATAATAAAAATGTCTGAACGATATCATATGATTATTCATGTTTTTTATGTGTCATATGATCCTACTTTCCATTGTTTATTAAGATGATGAAGGTACGTCCTTCATGACCTTCGTCTGAAGATCATTATATCCTAAGGGAAATAATGCTTCGAAGGACGAAGGTCTATAACCATTAACTTTTGTGTTGCCTTGTTCTTAATTCATAGCATTTGAGAACAAGTCTCCAACAGTGATAAAGATTTATTTAGAACAGAAGTATATTTGTTCAGACCCAAATCTTGCATCTTCTTTATATTCTCCACCACTTGTTTATCCTGTCTTCTCTCATAATCAGTTAGCTCATGTTGAACTACTTGCAAGATAGATAAGAACAAGCATACTGTGCGTATTAGATAATGTAAAGGATTTTACTAAAAGCTAAGAGGTACTACTATTTGCAGGGAAGATAAGAGGAAAGAGGTAGTAGTGCCATGTGTAGAGCAAATAGATAAGATGTGTAGATTCAGTCATAATGAAGCTTTCTTATGATTCTGCAATTTCATAATTGTGGTTGCACTATAACTGTAGTTTTTCCCCTGATCTACGTAATTGTTGGCTTCTAAGTAAAGGAAAAAGGCATTATGGGACTCTTTGGTGGCTTGCATTAGCCTGTATCTAGGCTTCTGCAGTGTACTTCGCCTGTTTGGTTGTGGAAATCTTTATGCAGGCTTAAATAATGTTCAAAGTACTAGCTAGTACATTGATTAGGCGATTTAGATTTACACAAGCTGATGAACAAAAAAAGTGGAGATATTCTCATCTCTTTCTACCAGTACTAGAAAGATAAGTTCTCTACTAAAACATGGATGTGACTGCATATAACACAATGTAAGGAACCAAACACAACTGTATCAGTGCACAATGATTACATAAATCAATTTACAATATCTCTGACAACAACGAATGAATAATTAAACTAATACAAAAATCAATTTATAATACAGTGTGAAAACCACAAAAACAGAGTCTAAACATTGATGCGGTTAATAGTTAGCAACTAAGAATTAGGCAGAGTGAACCATAAGATACCGATGCATAAAGGTGTGCTACCCGTAATAGGCATGTGGCTTACCTTCTTCTTCTTGTGGACCTTTCTGACTTCTGTGCCTCCTTGTGTTCACCATCAAGGTCGTCTGCGATGACCCAAATCTAGCGATGGTTAGGGTTTAGGGGTTGGCGAGAGAAATGTGGATGGGCATGTTAGGTGGAAGGGGCGAGAGAAATGCGGATGGCAATGAGATAGAGCAGGATGCGGCGAGTGAAGTCGGCGACGACGCAGGTCATCGACGTGATGAGAGGTAAGGGGGCGGCGGTGAGGTACCTGGTCGAGGGGGCAGGTCGTCGACGGCAGATGTGTCCCAGCAGCGGCGGTGAGGTACCTGGTCGAGGGGGCAAGTCGTCGACGGTGGTTGTGTCCCGACGGTGGCGATTAGGGTTGGAGAAATTAGTGAGGGAGAAAGAAAAGGAGTGGGGGAGAAAGAGGATGAGTGGAATTGCGTCACAGCGGCGTCTGTTTTAGTGACGACGGCAAAAAATGTTTTTTGGCGCCCAATTTGTTTGGCAACACGGAGGCTAATGCGTTTAACTATATTAGCGCTGGGTACATATTGAAAACACTTGAATAGCTCAATGGTTTGACCTGCTAACTATGAGATGGAGCTCACAGGTTCAAGCACCCACAAGGAGACATTTTTTGTGTTTTGCCTACCATTTTATAATTCTTTGTTTTTTATTTCTCTCTATGTTTTTTTTGCAATTATCTATTCCTGGACACATTAGTTTGGTTTATGATCATGTTATAATATTTTGAATAATTTTGACATAGTGGTACTATACATCTCTCACTTGCAATAGCATCTCTCACTTAGTAATTAGCCTTTATATGAGAGATATATGCCTTTCTTAGGATGTGTGTCACCACTTTGTCCGAATGAATTGAAACTATTTTGTCAACATTGTACACCAAAATGAATGGTCCATGCAAGTTTTTAGATTCTTCTAGCTAGGTTATGGTATTGTAAGACATATCTTTACGAAATACATCAAATAATTACAGTAATTGGTAAACTAGGTCTGAAAAATGCATAAATGCACACAACATCATAGGTTGGTTCAATAAACATCCCATTAAAGTTTAAAATAATTTGGAGAAAGTGGTAGTATAGATCCATCACAAGCATGAACATCTCTCACTCAGTAACTAGGCTCTATGTGATAGATGTATGCATTTTCGGAGGATGTATGTCACCACTTTGTCATAATAAATTGAATTTTTTTGTCAACATTGTACACCAAAATGAAGTGTACATGCAAGTTTTTAGATTTTTCTAGCTACTTAAGGTTTTTTTACCACTTATTCTTTAGTAAAATAACAAATAATTACATTAATAGTTAAACTAGTTCTAAAAATTGCACCGACACACAACATCATGGTACACCTCAATCAACACCCCCAAAATTTTTTTGAAATGATTTAGAGAAACTGGTGCTATACATCTAAATAAAAAAGAAAAATACAAAAATGATTGAAAAATGTCAACAAACACAAAAAAACTACCTCTCCCATAGCTCAAACCCAAGATGCCAAGGTTCACAGTAGAAAGTGGTTACCATTGCACTAGTCAAGTTTGTTCATTAGTAATCGAGCGCATTTGTATTTAATCATCAACTTTCCTCTGTCCAGGAGGCTAAAGTTCAGAGTTGTGAATGCTCTCAGTTCAGATGCCGCCCCCTTTGGTCCTGACATGTGCACAGACAAGCAGTAGACTAATAGCAGATCGATTTGAAAATTTAAACTATGGTTTAGCTTACTCCATTCTACTTTAGCTGCTAGCATAATAGTGTTAACTACCCAGTATTTAAATTTGTGGACAAAAAAGATCCGCTACTAGCATAATAAGATCTGCTAGTAGTCTGTGCTTCATAGTAGTCTGCACATAATAGTGTCACCTCCATAAACAGAATTATCAACTGAAATGTAATTTTGTGATGGCAAATATTATCAACTGAAATGTAAGTCTGCTACATAATAATCTCAGCTGAACTATAATTCTGTGATGGCAAATATTATCAACTGAAATGTAATTCTGTTATGTAGTATAATAATCTCAACTACAACTCTGTGACAAATAACTCTACTCAAATGAAAAAGAAGTCTACTCAAATATGTCTGTATGTTGTATTCTGAACTGAACAGGAATCTAAACTGAACAGGAATCTGAACTGAACTGAATTCTGAACTGAACTGAATTCTGAACTGAACAGGAAGCTAACTGAACTGAACTCTGAACTGAACTGAATTCTGAACTGAACTGAATTCTGAACTGAACAGAACAGGAAGCTAAAATGAACTGAACAGGAATCTGAACTGAACTGAATTCTGAACTGAACATGAAGCTAAACAGAACTGAACAGGAATATTGTGTTTCCTCTGAAATTTGTTTTGAAGCAAAAATTCTTTTCAACCTTGGCAACAGTGGAAAATGCCTCAAAACCTTATGTGGAACCCGCTTCGAACCAGTTTCATCTTTCCATCTAGACTCCTTGCATACTAGGCACTCATTCATTTTAGCATTAACATTCCGAAACAACACACAATTGTTCTTGCACACATGGATGTTTTCGTATCCAAGGCCCAATTCTTTAAGATATTTCATGGCCTCATTATATGATTTTGGCAACTCACTGTTAGCGTATCCATCGGACATCAGCTTCATCATTGCTGAAAATGATGTATTGCTGATTCGATAACGAGACTTCATATACAACATCCTCACCATAAAATAAAATTTTGAATGGCTAGAACCCGGACTAAGCGCCTTCTTTGAATCTCCAAGAACTCCTGCAAATCTTGGCTCTTCTCCATCAGCCTCTGCCGCTGCAAACAGTTCACCGATCATCTCAGGTACTCCATGATCATCATCGTAAACATCATCGTCCACATTGTAAGTGCAATCAACCCTAATTGAGGGTTTTGGTGATTAATTGACAAAACAAACAGAGATTCTAACAAGTTTGCTCCTAGCATGTACACAGTTATTCTACAGACAGGAGAAGCACATATCTTATGAGCATAAAAATGTAAAGCACAGCGGATTTAAATTCTACATCATATGGCGTGCTCCAAGTGCTTGGAAACAACACAGTGTTCATTTTATAATTCTTGAGTTATAGGAATCACCGTTCAATTAAGACGGATCCGCAGTGGTTAAGTAAGTTATGCAATGAGCTAAGTTCAAAATCCTTCAAAATCATCTTAGAGAACACTTTTCTAAATCATGAATGCCTTTGTGAAAAACCACTTTTACTTCGCACAAGAGTTCCACCTTTGTTCACTTCAAAATGTACAAAACTTGCTCTTCAGCCTTTGAAACCGGTTCAACCAGTTTCTGGACTGTTTCTCTGCCACCCCTGCTCTAACATGTCTGACAGTCAGAGCTGTCAAAAAAATCGTTGCAGATATTTTTGTGAAACCGGTTCAACCGGAATTTTTCCCGGCTCAACCGGTTTTGAATCCGGTCGAGTCTCCGGCTGAGTAGATCAGTGAATCGAGATCTTCCTGGTGGAAACCGGTTCAACCGGTTTGTAAACCGGTTCAACCAGTTTTTGGCTCTTTTCTCCCAACGGCTGCCAGCTTTTGGGGGATCCTTTAAATACCCCCCACACTCTCTCTCTTCATTACTTCTGCTCTCTCCACGATTTCTCAGCTGACCAAACCCCAAACAAAGGCATTCAATTCACATCTCACACCCGAAATTGCATCTCCTTCAATCAATTGAAGGATCCTTGGTGTGAGGTGAAGTCGATCTAACGCGCTGTCAATTTCATCTTGATTCTCCCATTCTCTTTGTTCTTGAGCTCATTGCAAACTTGACCTTGTGCGGATTTGTTACTCTTGGAGCCTTGTGTTCCTTGACGGTTAGAGGATGCTTGGGAGTCTCCAAATTTGTGGACGACCCCAAGAAGTTTGTATTACCCGCTCTTTGAGCAAATTTGAGAAGAGATTGCCTTGACCTTTATGGTCGGCTTGTGGAGGATTAGGGTTGGAAAAGACCCGACCCTTTGTGGGCTCCTCAACGAGGAGTAGGACACCTTTGTGGTGGTTGCCGAACCTCGGGATAAATCGTGTGTTCTTGTGCTTTCTTGTTAAGTGCCTTAAATTGTTGGTTGGTTCATATTCATCTATTTGAGTGGACTTTCTGTCGGGCAAGTCATTAGCAATATCTTTCACTACTTCGTAATATTTGTTTAACTGATTATTTAATCTAAGTTGAGCAGGTTCAAACTTGTTCAGTTGTAAACAAAATCAACTGAACCGGTTTGCATCAGTGCAACTTTAATTTAACCTATCTTGAAGTTTTTAGTGAAAAATTTCAGGTGTAGCCTATTCACCCCCCTCTAGGCTACTTTCAATTGGTATCAAAGCTTCGTGCCTCGTTTTACGCTTAACCTCATGAGGAAACGATCATGTCTACTCAAAGGGACCATGTGGATCCTCTCCTCGAGGAAATCCCCATCACATCTTCCGGCGAGGAAATAGACCCCAAGGTCCTCGACCTCGCCATGAAGATTGCCGAGAAGATGTTCCTCAAAATGAAAGAGGAAGATACTAAGAAAAGAGAAGAAGAAGAATCAAGGAGAAAGGCTGAAGAAGATAAAGGAAAGGGTAAAATTGAATACAATGACGACCTAGTGGAACTTTTGGTGTCGAAGGTGATGAGCAAGGTAAGTCTCAACATCGAAGGATCATCTACCAAAAGTAAAGGTAACGAATTCAGTAAAGTTCAATTTGATTACTCTAGAAATTTTATCCCCAACTTCTCTTCCGCCCCACTTGGAAAGTTACCAACTCTTAGTGAGTTGAACTATGACGAGTGGGCCGATAAGATGAAGTCGCATTTAATCGGTGTACATCCTAGTCTTTGGGAGATTGTCAATGTAGGTATGTATAAGCCCGCCCAAGGAGAAGAGATGACTCCGGAAATGATGCAAGAGGTTCACCGCAATGCTCAAGCGGTGAGCATAATAAAAGGAAGTCTTTGTCCGGAAGAATACCAGAAAGTTCAAGGAAGAGAAGATGCCCATGACATTTGGAATATTCTTAAAATGTCACATGAAGGAGATCCCAAAGCTAAGAGACATAGAACTGAAGCTTTGGAGAGTGAGCTTGCTAGATATGATTGGACTAAGGGTGAGTCACTTCAATCACTCTTTGATCGGTTAATGGTGTTAGTAAACAAAATAAGAGTGCTTGGAAGTGAAGATTGGAGTGACTCCAAGGTCACGAGACTATTCATGAGAGCATACAAAGAAAAGGACAAGAGTCTAGCAAGGATGATAAGGGATCGTGATGACTATGAGGAAATGACGCCTCATCAATTATTTGCAAAGATTCAACAACATGAATCTGAAGAAGCTCCAATCAAGACAAGAGACTCTCATGCCTTGATCTCAAATGAACAAGACACCCCCAAGAAGAACAAAGACCACAAGGCAAAGAAAGTGGTCGAGACATCAAGTGATGAAGATAGCTCAAGTGATGAAGACACAGCTATGTTCATCAAAACATTCAAGAAATTTGTAAGGAAAAATGACAAGTTTCAAAGGAAAGGAAAGAAGAGGGCATGCTATGAATGTGGCCAAACCGGTCATTTCATAGCGGATTGTCCTAACAAAAAGGAACAAGAAGCCAAGAAGGAATACAAGAAGGACAAGTTCAAAAAGGGAGGCAAGAACAAGGGATATTTCAAGAAGAAGAAATATGGTTAAGCCCATATTGGTGAAGAATGGAACTCCGATGAAGAGAGTTCTAGCTCCGAAGAAGAGGAAGTGGTGGCAAATGTTGCCATCCAATCTACTTCAAGCTCGCAACTCTTGACCAACCTACAAGACGACTCCTACACTCCAACTTGCCTCATGGCAAAAGGAGATAAGGTAACTTTATTTAGTGATGATTTCTCAAAAGATGATGATGATGAACAACTTGCCATGAAAAACAAAATGATTAAAGAATTTGCCTTGAATGGATATAATGTTATCACCAAATTAATGGAGAAGCTAGATAAAAGAAAAGCAACTCTTGATGCTCTAGAAGACTTGCTCATCCTTGAAAAGGAGAGAAACCTAGAGCTTCAAGAATTGCTACTCAATAAAGATGCCTTGACTAAGGAAGTATCTTTAGTCAAGATAACTATAGAGGATAAAGAAAAAGAAGTAACCAATATGAAAACCTCTATAGCTAATCTTGCAAATGAAAAGGATGCACTTGAATCAAGCATGTTAAGCTTGAATGTCCAAAATCAATAACTTCAAGTGCAACTTGAAAATTGCAAGAACATCAATGCCTCATCTTTATTGATTGAATCTAAGTCTAGCTCCTCAAATAATACCTTTTGCGAACATTGTGCCAAATATCATGCTTCTTGTTGTCTAACTAACCATGCAAGGAAGAAAAGCCCACAGGTGAAGGTCAAAGAGATATTGAAAAGATGCTCTAGCAATGATGGGTTAAATAAAGTTGAACCCAAGTACAAGTCCTTAAAGTCCAACAATGGAAAAAGGGGGCTTGGGTTCAACTCATCCAAGGAAAACCCTAGCATAGTGCATAAGGGGTGGAGATCCCCCAAGTTCAAAGAGGGAACCTCCCTATATGATGCCTTGGGGAGGATTCACTCCTCAAATGACAAGTCAACTCAAGTAAAGGTAAACTTGAGTTCCACAAAGAGTAAGATGAAGGAAGTGGGATCCACAAGTGGAGAAAAATTTAATGCTCCCATTTCTCACTCTTATCTTTGTGATTATATGTTGACTTGGGATTTAGGGAAATTGTTGTTAAATATGTGGGTGCCTACACTAAAATAAAAGTCATGAAAAGAAGTGTGTGGGTACCCAAGGCTATAACTAACACTGCAGGACCCAATTCAATTTGGGTACCTAAAAGCATAGCCTAAATTTGATTTGTAGGTCTACTCCTCTGGTGGGTCAAGTTGGGTGCTTGACAGTGGATGTACAAATCACATGACCGGGGAGGAAGACATGTTTCATTCCTTGCAACTAACTCAAGAAGCACAAGAAATTGTGTTTGGAGATAGTGGCAAGAGTAAGGTGATTGGTATTGGTAAAATTCCTATCTCTGAACAACAATCACTTTCAAATGTTTTACTAGTAGATTCTTTAAGCTACAATTTGATGTCCGTTTCACAACTTTGTGGAATGGGTTATAATTGTTTATTTTCTGATGTGGATGCGAAGATCCTTAGAAGGGAGGATTCCTCAGTTGTCTTTACGGGTCGCTTGAAGGGCAAACTTTATCTTGTTGATTTCACAACAAGTAAAGTGACGCCTGCGACTTGTTTAGAGGCAAAGTTCGACAAGGGTTGGCTATGGCATCGTCGGCTAGCTCATGTCGGTATGAGGAATTTGTCCAAACTTCAAAAGGATAGTCACATCATTGGACTAACAAATGTTGTATTTGAGAAAGATAGGGTTTGTGGCGCATGCCAAGCAGGAAAGCAACATGGAGTCCCACATCAATCAAAGAATGTGGTCACAACAAAGAGGCCATTGGAGCTTCTTCACATGGACCTCTTTGGACCTGTGGCTTACATCAGTATTGGTGATAGTAAGTATGGCTTAGTTATTGTTGATGATTTTTCTCGCTTCACCTGGGTTTTCTTTTTGAGTGACAAAGGTGAAACCCAAGAGACCTTGAAGAAATTCATGAGAAGAGCTCAAAATGAGTTTGAGCTTAAAATCAAGAAAGTGAGATGTGACAATGGGACAGAATTCAAGAACACAGGTGTCGAAGAATTCTTAGGCGAAGAAGGAATCAAACATGAGTTCTCGGTTCCCTACACTCCACAACAAAATGGTGTTGTGGAAAGGAAGAACCGAACTCTAATTGAAGCCGCTAGAACCATGTTGGATGAGTATAAGACCCCTGACAACTTTTGGGCAGAGGCAGTCAACACCGCCTGTCATGCAATCAACCGCCTTTATCTTCACAAGATCTACATGAAGACTGCCTACGAGCTTCTCACTGGTAACAAACCTAAAGTTGATTATTTTAGAGTATTTGGTTGTAAATGCTTTATTCTTAACAAGAAAGTCAAGAGCTCAAAGTTTGCTCCTAGAGTGGACGAGGGCTTCTTGCTTGGTTATGAATCAAATGCGCATGGATATCGTGTTTTCAACAATACCACCGGTCTTGTTGAAATAGCGATAGACGTGACATTTGATGAGTCTAATGGCTCGCAAGGACATGTTTCTAATGGCACTGCAGGAAATGAAGAACCACCTTGTGAGGCCATAAAGAAGCTTGCAATAGGTGAAGTGAGACCTCAAGAAAAGGATGATGAGGAAGGAACTTTGTGGATGACCAATGAGGTTTTTGATGTGGGTGCAAAGGTGGTGGGTGACAAATCCTCCACCCAAGCAAACCCATCAACCTCAAGTCATCCAAGTCTTGAAGAAAATCATCAACCCCAAAGGATGCCAACCGTGGTAGAAGATGAACACGAAAGTGTTAATGGTGAAGTGCCTCTTGATCAAGTGGATGATGAGGAGGAGCAAATTCAAAGACAACCATCAGTGCCCCATCCTCGAGTCCATCATACCATTCAAAGAGATCATCCGGTGGACAACATCCTAGGTAGCATCAGGAGAGGGGTAACAACTCGATCCCGTTTAGCAAATTTTTGTGAATTTTACTCGTTTGTTTCCTCTTTTGAGCCACTTAAGGTTGAAGAAGCGTTGGGTGATCCGGATTGGATAATTGCCATGCAAGAGGAATTGAACAACTTCACCCGGAATGAAGTCTGGTCCTTGGTTCAAAGACCTAAGCAAAATGTGATTGGAACAAAATGGGTCTTTAGAAACAAACAAGATGAACATGGCGTTGTTACAAGAAATAAAGCACAGTTGGTTGCCCAAGGCTACACTCAAGTGGAAGGACTTGATTTTGGTGAAACATATGCACCGGTAGCAAGGTTAGAGTCAATTAGAATATTAATTGCCTATGCTACTAACCATGATTTCAAGTTATATCAAATGGACGTCAAGAGCGCATTTCTAAATGGACCACTACAAGAGAGGGTCTATGTGGAGCAACCACCGGGCTTTGAAGATCCAAGG
Organism: Zea mays; assembly: GCF_902167145.1. Taxonomy (NCBI): domain Eukaryota; kingdom Viridiplantae; phylum Streptophyta; class Magnoliopsida; order Poales; family Poaceae; genus Zea; species Zea mays. The sequence continues at coordinate 66,477,000 of NC_050103.1, read as the reverse complement.
AAGCCAAACCACGTCTATCTACTTCACAAGGCGCTCTACGGGCTTAAACAAGCCCCTAGAGCTTGGTATGACTGTCTTAAAGATTTTTTGATTAAGAATGGATTTACTATAGGGAAAGCTGACTCTACATTATTTACTCGCAAAGTTGACAATGAGTTATTTGTGTGCCAAATATATGTCGATGACATTATATTTGGTAGTACTAATGAAAAATTTTGTGAAGAATTTAGCAAAGTAATGACGAACAGGTTTGAGATGTCTATGATGGGCGAGCTCAAATACTTCATGGGATTTCAAGTCAAACAACTCAAGGAAGGTACCTTTCTATGCCAAACCAAATATACACAAGACATGCTCAAGAAGTTTGGCATGGAAAAGGCAAAGCACGCCAAGACTCCAATGTCATCAAATGGACATCTCGACCTAAATGAAGAAGGTAAACCGGTAGATCAAAAGTTATATAGATCAATGATAGGGTCACTGCTTTACTTATGCACATCTAGACATGACATCATGTTAAGTGTTTGCATGTGTGCATGCTTTCAAGCTAATCCTAAAGATTGTCATCTTGTTGCCGTTAAGAGAATCCTAAGATATTTAGTCCACACCCAAAACCTAGGATTATGGTATCCTAAAGGCTCCCTTTTCGATTTACTTGGCTACTCTGACTCAGATTATGCCGGTTGTAAAGTAGATCGAAAAAGCACTACTGGGACTTGCCAATTCCTTGGGCGGTCCTTAGTGTCATGGAGTTCCAAGAAACAAAATTGTGTTGCACTTTCCACTACAGAAGCTGAGTACATAGCAGCTGGGGCATGTTGTGCACAGTTGCTATGGATGAAGCAAACCCTTAGAGATTTTGGTTGTGAGGTTAATAAGATTCCACTATTGTGTGACAATGAGAGTGCCATAAAACTTGCCAACAATCCTGTGCAACACTCTAGAACCAAACACATTGACATTAGGCATCATTTCTTGAGAGACCATGAAGCCAAAGGAGATATCGAATTGTTTCATGTGAGCACCGAAAATCAACTAGCCGATATCTTCACAAAACCCCTTGATGAGACTAGGTTTTGTTTTCTTAGGAGTGAACTTAACATCTTGGATTCTCGAAACGTGTCATAAAACTAAAATTTGAACACATGATTGATGGATAGAAAATTGTTGTATGCACAAAATGTCATGAGAAATACTGTTTTTTTATTAAAATTACTCATGTCATAAATGTTAAGTGTGGATAAAGCCTTACCGGGCAATATCTCAAAATAGGTTGAGTAAATCGGCTGAGTAGGCCACTCAACCGGTTTTCCCTGGTGGAAACCGGTTGAACCGGTATAAAAACCGATTGAACCGGTTTTTGCCGCCTCTGTGTCCGTGCTGTCAGTCAGCCCCGCAGTCTACGCCGTCAGTCTCGCAGACTGCGCTGTCAGTCTGGCAGGAATTCCGCGCAGTCAGCATCTTTTTCTGCGCGCTTTAACTGTTCACACTGACGCAAAATCGGTTGAACCGGTTTTGGTCCGCTGACCAGCCGACGCCGCCTCCTTTTTCTCCTCTCCTTCCTCCTTTCACTTCTTACCCATTCATTTCTTCCAGCCGCCGTTGCCTACACTTTTCCTCTCTCTCCCTCACACTCTCACCTCCCTCCAAAGCCCATTTGTGCCATCAAATCCTTGGGAGTTTGTTGGAGATTTGTTCCTCTCGGCTTCCTCCATCAACTCCCTCACTTTCGTTGGGATTTCTGTGGTTCAATCTTTAGATCGAGGTATTACCTTATTTCCTCATGTTTTTACTCGATCTCACCCGTTCTTGATTATCTAGTGTATGTTTCAAGGATACATTTTAGTTTAGGTGCTTGCAATACTTAGACTATCTTCTTTTGTCTCGAACATTGTTTGAGTTTAGTAGTTTGGTATTGTTCGTTGTAGTTGAACCGCTCGCATGAGTTGTTGAATCCGACTCCGATGATGATCAAGAAATTCATGAAGAAACTCCCATGCGGTCCAGATCCAAGCGCGGGCGAGGATCCGGAAACGTAATGCAAGGTGGTGAGGCCTCAGGGTCTCATGGAGCTCGCGGTCGGACGGCCCGGAATCCCCCCGATCGGTCTCGACCCACGGAAAATCCACAGGCATGGGAGCCAACATGTGATGATGATGGAGGCAAGGATGATGAGATTGACCTCCCCTCTGCCAACGCTCCCATTATCCGAGGGTTGGTTCTCCACCGGGCGGAGGCTCGTCGATCTGCCAATGAGCCTATCACAGATTTTACTGCCAGCGGAGGGTCTGCTCTTCTCCAGGACATCCGATTCTAGAACCCTACATTGCGTATTCGTGATGCGAGGATCGATGGTAATCGGTTCTGGACCCTTCAGCATGTTGATTTTTATAACTCTGTGATTCTTACCAAGAAGCATCAGCCTATTCTGCATCAGAGATACATCAACTGGGAAGGATGTGAAGCTATTGGAGATCCAGAGATGACACAGGCTTTGAGGGCCTGTGAAAGGAAGAAAATGAAGAACATTATGACATTCCAATATGATTGGAATGATGAGATTATTGCTCAGTTCTATTCTACTCTATGGATCAAGTTGGCCGATGAGGAAAGTCCATATAACTTTCCTTATCTAAATTTCTATATCGAAGGCAGCTGGTACAAGGTGAGCTACCGGAGGTTTGCTCACATTCTTGGATTCTCTGACGAAGACATTTCTGGGGACAAGATCAAAATTCAAGATTTTCGGCAACCCACTAGGGATGAAGCCCGGGATCTTCATATATCTGAGACTGGTAAATTTTGGGAGTCCACAAATCTGCATAAGTTTTATAGATATATTAATTCTCTTTGCAGAATGACCCTCATTCCCAAAGGGGGTAATCAGATGAACATCCTGGGAGAGAGCAAAGTCTTGCTCTCGTTTATCAAGCCCAATTGCTCGGAAAGCATCAACATTTTTGACATGATTTGGCAAGAAGTTATTCATGCTGCCTACTTCCCTCTTAAGGGATGTCTCCACGCCCCCTTCATCATGAAAATGATTGAAGTGGTGACTCAATTTCGCTATGAGAAAGGCACAAGACATCTATCTTACACCCCCTTCTGGATTGATCCAAACAATCCAGCAGGGCGTCTGAGGAAAGCGCTCTCCAGCTCTCGTGGACCTGCTGCTGCCGGACCCTCGCGTCCATCTCCTGGTCGCGGATCTCCCACACCACGTGGTCGTGGTCGTGGTCGAGGTCGTGGTCGTGGGATGGGTGCTCGTTTGGCCCATGGCATTGCAGCATTCTTTTCCATGTGCAGAAATATATCTTCAGATGTACATGAGCTGGCTCGGCGGCAGCGGGAGACTGACGACAATCTTCGTCGTCAAGCTTCCTCTATGGGTATGCCATTTGCTCCTCGTTCGCCTGATGTGCCTCTCCATCCACCTCCTCCAGAAATCAATGAGTGGCACCAGCAGGCATATGGGGTGCCTTTCATGTCTCCAGAAGATGAAGAAGAAGATGAAGAATACTTTGATGATCGTGAGCAGTTTGCCCCGCCTCCCCACCAGGGGGATCCGGGTCAATCCTCTTCTCATCCTCCGCCCCAGGATCCTTCAGGAAGCTATCCTCCCCCAACTCAGTCTGGGGAAGAACACTTTGCAACTCACCTGGCGCATCAATTCTTTGATCTGCATCATCCTCCTCAGTGGTGATCTATGGCTTGGTGGCTCTCTCCTTTTTTGGTTCTTGTTGCCAAAAAGGGGGAGAAGGATTCTCATCTTGGCAGCACCTTTAATTTATGTAATGAACACCTGGTTTGTCATAATTATTATTCGTCTGACTTATGATGCATGTGGTGATGGCTTAGAGCCACAAACTTTTTAATGATGTGATGTGATGGTCTTATTGTAATAGCAAGTAGTAACTTCATATCTTATGCTATGCAACAATGGACTTGTTTGTGTAATACTATTCTTTTTATCATCACATCCTATATAATTCTGTTGCATCCCTCATGTTTTTGTGTATTGTGTTGGTTGTTCACTCTCTCCAAATATGTTGCAAATTGACATATCAAGTCAATATTAATATCACAAAACTCATGCACATATTTAGGGGGAGCTGCACATACACAAGTACTTGTATCTCGCCAGTGTTCTTACTTTTCAATTTTTATCTCTATTCTAGTTTGTTTTGGCATCAATCACCAAAAAGGGGGAGATTGTAAGTGCAATCAACCCTAATTGAGGGTTTTGGTGATTAAATGACAAAACAAACAGAGATTCTAACAAGTTTGCTCCTAGCATGTACACAGTTATTCTACTAGCATGTACACAGTTATTCTACAGACAGGAGAAGCACAAATCTTATGAGCATAAAAATGTAAAGCACATCGGATTTAAATTCTACATCATATGGCGTGCTCCAAGTGCTTGGAAACAACGGCAGTGTTCATTTTATAATTCTTGAGTTATAGGAATCGCCGTTCAATTAAGAGGGATCCGCAGTGGTTAAGTAAGTTATGCAATGAGCTAAGTTCAAAATCCTTCAAAATCATCTTAGAGAACACTTTTCTAGATCATGAATGCCTTTGTGAAAAACCACTTTTACTTCCCATAAGAGTTCCACCTTTGTTCACTTCAAAATGTTTAAAACATGCTCTTCAGCCTTTGAAACCGAATTAACCGGACCTGAAACCGGTTCAACCGGTTTCTGGAGTGTTTCTCTGCCACCCCTGCTCTGACCTGTCTGACAGCCAGAGCTGTCAGAAAAATCATTGCAGATATTTTTGTGAAACCGGTTCAACCGGAATTTTCCCAGCTCAACCGGTTTTGAATCCGGTCGAGTCTCCGGCTGAGTAGATCAGTGAACCGAGATCTTCCTGGTGGAAACCGGTTCAACCGGTTTGTAAACCGGTTCAACCAATTTTTGGCTCTTTTCTCCCAATGGCTGCCAGCTTTTGGGGGATCCTTTAAATACCCCCCCCCCACACTCTCTCTTCATTACTTCTGCTCTCTCCACGATTTCTCAGCTGACCAAACCCCAAACAAAGGCATTCAATTCACATCTCACACCCGAAATCGCATCTCCTTCAATCGATTGAAGGATCCTTGGTGTGAGGTGAAGTCAATCTAACGCGTTGTCAATTTCATCTCGATTCTCCCATTCTCTTTGTTCTTGAGCTCATTGCAAACTTGACCTTGTGCGGATTTGTTACTCTTGGAGCCTTGTGTTCCTTGGCGGTTTGAGGTTGCTTGGGAGTCTCCAAATTTGTGGACGACCCCAAGAAGTTTGTATTACCCGCTCTTTGAGCAAATTTGAGAAGAGATTGCCTTGACCTTTGTGGTCGGCTTGTGGAGGATTAGGGTTGGAAAAGACCCGGCCCTTTGTGGGCTCCTCAATGAGGAGTAGGACACCTTTGTGGTGGTTGCCAAACCTCGGGATAAATCGCGTGTTCTTGTGCTTTCTTGTTAAGTGCCTTAAATTGTTGGTTGGTTCATATTCATCTATTTGAGTGGACTTTCTGTAGGGCAAGTCATTAGCAATATCTTTCACTACTTCGTAATATTTGTTTAACTGATTATTTAATCTAAGTTGAGCAGGTTCAAACTTGTTTAGTTGTAAACAAAATCAACTGAACCGGTTTGCACCAGTGCAACTTTAATTTAACCTATCTCGAAGTTTTTAGTGAAAAATTTCAGGTGTAGCCTATTCACCCCCCCTCTAGGCTACTTTCACACATCCATATGTATCCCAAAGTCATGATCATATCCTTCAACCTCCTCCTCTATACCCTCAACTTCTGTATCTGTTGACTCCCCATGATGAATCCACCTCGTGTATGTAGCTGACATTCCAAAAATGTGTATATGAGTTTCTACTTCACTCTGAGGTCGCAACCTTTGATTAAGACAATTCACGCACGGACAACGAATGTGTGTGTCTTCTGGGTATCTTTCACTAACAAAATTCATGAACTCTTCAACTCCTTTCACATATGCAGGTGTGAATTGTTTCCCATAAACCCATCTTTTATCCATCTATTTTGATAATAAATTAAAACTTGCATTAACTCCATAACTATGATTAAATTGAAAAAAATTGAAAACCACATCAAACACATGCATATATGAAATAAAATTCAAACGCACATGGAACCTTATTGTCAAAAACACAACACATCAAACCTTGGCTTTTCTCCCCGCCCTGCCGCTGTTCTGTCCACTGAGAGCACCTAGAGGGGGGTGAATAGGTGATCCTGTAAAATTCAACAACTAATAGACACAAAACTTGGTTAAGTGTTAGTATGGCTAAGTAGCGAGCTCTTACGAATACAAGTATCACAGAAAAACAATCACAAAAGACACGCGAGTTTATCCCGTGGTACGGCAAGTGTAACACTTGCCAACCTCCACGTTGTGGCGTCCCAATGGACGAGGGTTGCACTCAACCCCTTTCAAGTGATCCAATGATCAACTTGAATACCGCGTCTTTTCTTTACTTATCTCTTTTCCCGTTCGCGAGGAATCTCCACAAGTTGGAGTCTCTCGCCCTTACAATAAAGATCACGGTGAAAGCACAAGAGTAAGGATGGGAAGCAACACACACAAATCTGCAGCAATACACACGCACACAAGCGAAGACTTGAGCTCAATATGAAGCACAACGAGTTCACTACAAGAACGGAGCTCAAATCTCTAACACAGTCGATCAAGTGCGTGGAGACGGAGTGTGGAAGACTTAGAATGCTCAAAGTATGCTTGGGTATCTCCTCCATGCGCCTAGGGGTTCCTTTTATAGCCCCAAGGCATCTAGAAGCCGTTGGAAGCCAACAAGGAAGGCAATTCTTGCCTTCTATCAGGTGGCGCACCGGACAGTCCGGTGCACCACCGGACAGTCACTGTAGCATGTCCAGTGCAGATCTCCTTCCAAAATTGGCGCAGCCGACCGTTGCAACTCCAGGATGGTTGGCGCACCGGACACTGTCCAGTGCACACCGGACAGTTCGGTGCCCCTAGCCGACCGTTGGTGCGGGCCACGCGTCGCACGCGGATTGCGCGGCCGACCGTTGCTCTAGCGGCCGTTGGCTCACCGGACAGTCCGATGCACCATCGGACAGTCCAGTGAATTATAACCGTACGCCGCCAAAGTTTCCCGAGAGTGGCCTGTTCGCCTGAGTCCAGCCTGGCGCACCGGACACTGTCCGGTGCACCACCGGACAGTCCGGTGTGCCAGACCGAGCTGAGTCTTGGCTGCTCCAGCCAAGTCCTTTTCTTGTTCTCGTTTCTCTGATTCTAGCACTTAGACAAATATATTAGTACACACAAAAACCAATATACTAAGTCTAGGACCATACCTTTGCCTTGATTATTACTTCTCTCTTTATTTAGCACATGAGAGCTTATTTAAATGTGTTGGGCACTTAATCACCAAAACAATATAGAAATGGCCCAAGGGCACATTTCCCTTTCAATCTCCCCCTTTTTGGTGATTTATGCCAACACATCAAAAAGCAAATGCAAAGCATGCAACATTGATTCAAATTGAAGACCAAATTGTTTTTGACTCAAATTTGGCATATTTGGATCATTCTTTGCCACCACTTGGTTTGTTTTTTGCAAATCAAATTCATTTTCCTATCTCTAAGTCAAACTCACTTGTTTGCGCATTAAGAGAGATAATCTAAGAGTGAAAATGATCAAGATCCAAAAACTCTCCCTTTTCCCATAATCATAAATTCTCCCCACAAGAGATCTAATTTTGACAATAAGAGGATTTTGACAAATAAAAAGTTCTAACTCTACTATTTTCAAAATTCTCAAGTGGTAGCTGATCCATTTGCTTTGGCCTTGATTTCTCCCCCTTTGGCATTAAGAACCAAAACGGGATCATTATTGGCCCTTTAACCCCATTGCCTCACCAAAAATGTCACTTAAGAGCAAAAAGGCAATAGGAGCTTAAGAATGAACTTGGAGGTTAGTACACTAATACCGAAGTGCAGTGGAAGTCTTTGCATGGTCCAAGTTCACCTTTCCTTTTCAATTACCTTTGAGACTACATCAAGTAAACTCAAGCGCAAATGTTAGTCTCAAAGGGTCAAGTTGTAGCACTTCTCCCCCTAAATATGTGCATCATTTACACATGGACTTGTGAGATCCAGGGATCCCTTGCACAACTTGAGCACCATACATAAACAACAAATCTCATAAATGCATAAGGTAACTTGATCAAAGGCATAAAACACATGTATGCTATAAATCAATCCAAGTTATGCGAATCTAAGACATTTAGCTCACTACGCAGCCTGCAAAAGGTTTTCTCATCTAAGGGCTTGGTAAAGATATCGGCTAGCTGGTTCTCGGTGCTAATATAGAACACTTCGATATATCCCTTTTGCTGCTGGTCTCTCAAAAAATGATGCCTGATGTCTATGTGCTTAGTGCGGCTGTGTTCAACAGGATTATCCACCATGCGGATTGCACTCTCATTGTCACATAGGAGTGGGACTTTGCTCAGATTGTAGCCAAAGTCCCAGAGGGTTTGCCTCATCCAAAGTAGTTGCGTGCAACACTGTCCTGCGGAAACATACTCGTCCTCAGCGGTGGATAGGGCAATGGAGGTTTATTTCTTAGAACTCCAAGACACCAGGGACCTTCCTAGGAATTGGCATGTACCTGATGTACTCTTCCTATCAACCTTGCACCCGACATAATCGGAGTCTGAGTATCCAATCAAGTCAAAGGTATACCCCTTTGGATACCAGATCCCAAAGCAAGGCGTAGCAACTAAATATCTAAGAATTCGCTTAACGGCCACAAGGTGACACTCCCTTGGATCGGATTGAAATCTAGCACACATGCATACGCTAAGCACAATATCCGGTCTACTAGCACATAAATAAAGCAAGGAACCTATCATAGATCGGTATGCCTTTTGATCAACGGACTTACCTCCTTTGTTGAGGTCGACATGCCCGTCGGTTCCCATTGGCGTCTTTGCGGGCTTGGCGTCCTTCATCCCAAACCGCTTGAGAAGATCTTGAGTGTACTTCGTTTGGGAGATGAAGGTGCCGTCCTTGAGTTGCTTCACTTGGAACCCAAGGAAGTAGTTCAACTCGCCCATCATCGACATCTCAAATTTCTGTGTCATCACCTTGCTAAACTCCTCACAAGGCTTTTGATTAGTAGAACCAAATATTATGTCATCGACATAAATTTGGCACACAAAAAGGTCACCGTCACAAGTCTTAGCGAAAAGAGTGGGATCGGCTTTCCCAACCTTGAAAGCATTAGCAATTAAGAAATCTCTAAGGCATTCATACCATGCTCTTGGGGCTTGCTTAAGTCCATAGAGCTCCTTAGAGAGCTTAAAAATGTGGTCGGGATACCTGTCATCCTCAAAGCTAGGAGGTTGTTCCATGTTCACCTCCTCCTTGATTGGCCCATTGAGGAAAGCGCTCTTTACATCCATTTGAAACAACCTGAAGGAATGGTGAGCGGCATAGGCTAACAAAATGAGGATAGATTCTAGCCTAGCCACAGGAGCAAAAGTCTCCTCAAAATCCAAACCTGCGACTTGGGCATAACCTTTTGCTACAAGTCGAGCCTTGTTTCTTGTCACCACCCCGTGCTTGTCTTGCTTGTTGCGGAACACCCACTTGGTTCCCAAAACATTTTGCTTGGGACGTGGCACTAGGCTCCAAACTTCATTTCGCTTGAAGTTGTTGAGCTCCTCCTGCATGGCCAACACCCAGTCCGGATCTTGCAAGGCCTCTTCTACCCTGAAAGGCTCAATAGACGAGACAAACGAGTAATGCTCACAAAAGTTAGCTAATCGTGAGCGAGTAGTTACTCCCTTGCTTATGTCACCCAGAATCTGATCGACGAGGTGATTCCTTTGAATTGTCGCCCGAACTTGAGTTGGAGGGGGCAGTGGTACTTCTTCCTCTATCACTTGTTCTTCTTGTGCTCCCCCTTGATCACACGCCTCTTCTTGATGACCCTGTTCATCATCTTGAGTTGGGGGTGCACCATCATTGAGGAAGAAGGTTGATCTTGCTCTTGTTGTTCCCGTGGTCACACATCTCCAATCACCATGGTGCGTATTGCGGCCGTCAGAACATCATCTTCATCTATATCATCAAGATCAACTTGCTCTCTTGGAGAGCCATTAGTCTCATCAAATACAACGTCGCTAGAGACTTCAACCAAACCCGATGATTTGTTGAAGACTCTATACGCCTTTGTATTTGAGTCATAACCTAGTAAAAACCCTTCTACAGCTTTGGGAGCAAATTTGGAATTTCTACATTTCTTCACCAAAATGTAACATTTGCTCCCAAATACACGAAAGTATGAGACGTTGGGTTTCTTACCGGTAAGAAGTTCATACGAGGTCTTCTTGAGGAGGCGATGAAGGTAGAGCCAGTTTATGGCGTGGCAAGCTGTGTTCACAGCTTCCGACCAAAACCGCTCAGGCGTCTTGAACTCTCCAAGCATCGTCCTTGCCATGTCGATAAGCGTCCTATTCTTCCTCTCTACCACACCATTTTGTTGTGGTGTGTAGAGAGCTGAGAACTCGTGCTTGATGCCCTCCTCCTCAAGGTACTCCTCCACTTGCAGATTCTTGAACTCGGACCCATTGTCGCTTCTAATCTTTTTCACCGTGAGCTCAAATTCATTTTGAGCCCGCCTTAGGAAGCGCTTAAGGGTCCCTTGGGTTTCTATTTTATCCTGCAAAAAGAATACCCAAGTGAAGCGGGAAAATCATCAACAATTACTAAACCATACTTACTTCCCCCGATGCTAAGGTAGGCGACGGGTCCGAAGAGGTCCATGTGGAGAAGCTCTAGTGGTCTTGATGTAGTCATCACATTCTTGTTGTGATGAGTGCTTCCCAGGTGTTTCCCTGCTTGATAAGCTGCACAAGGTCTATCTTTTTCAAAACATACATTGGTTAGTCCTAACACATGCTCTCCCTTTAGAAGTTTGTGAAGGTTCTTCATCCCAACATGTGCTAGACGGCGATGCCATAGCCAGCCCATACTAGTCTTAGCTATTAAGCATGCATCTAGATCGACCTCCTTTTTCGAAAAATCAACTAAGTAGAGTTTGCCATCTAGTACACCCTTAAACGCTAATGAACCATCACTCCTTCTAAAGATAGATACATCGACATTTGTAAACAAACAATTGTAGCCCATGTGGCACAATTGACTAACAGACAGAAGATTATAGCCTAGCGACTCTACTAAAAATACATTAGAAATAGAGTGCTCATTTGTGATGGCAATCTTGCCCAGGCCTTTGACCTTGCCTTAGTTCCCATCTCCAAAAATAATCGTGTCTTGGGAATCCTTGTTCTTGACGTAGGAGGTGAACATCTTCTTCTCCCCCGTCATGTGGTTTGTGCATCCGCTGTCGATAATCCAGCTTGAACCCCCGGATGCATAAACCTGCAAGACAAATTTACGCTTGGGTTTTAGGTACCCAACTCTTGTTGGGTCCTACAAGGTTAGTTACAATAGCTTTTGGTACCCAAACGCAAGCCTTGTCTCCTTTGCATTTGGATCCCAATTTTCTAGCAACTACTTTTTCATTTTTACATACAAGTGCAAATGAAGTGTTGCAAGCATGGTAAATTGTAGAAGGTTTATCACACACTCTTCTAGGCACATGATTCACAACATTACTTTTCCTAGGAGCATGAGACACAAAATTTCTCCTAGGCCTACCATGCACAAAAGTAGAGCTAGAAGCAAACATAGCATGTGAATCATTATAATCAATATAACTCCGATTATAATGCGCATTCTTAGAACACTTTCTATCATAAATAAAAGCATGATTCCTTTGAATGCTACTAGCCATAGGGGCCTTCCCTTTCTCCTTGTTGAAAATGGGATCCCTTTGGCTTGTTAAGTTCTTGGCTTCCTTTCAAAAGCCAAGTCCATCCTTAATTGAGGGGTGTCTACCAATAGTGTAGGCATCCCTAGCAAATTTTAGTTTCTCAAAATCAACCTTGCAAGTCTTAAGTTGAGCACAAGGGGGGAAAACAGTAAGGGGAAACTGCGGCCTCGTGTTGTCCTGCGCCCAGGGCGGATGCGCTTGCAGTAGGGGGTTAGAAGCGTTCGCGAGGGAGAGAGAGAGAGACTGTCCGCCAGACCGTTCTCCCGCGCGGCCACCCTCGCGGCCACCTTTTTCGTACGAGAGCCCTGGACCTTCCTTTTATAGATGTAAGGAGAGGGCCCAGGTGTACAATGGGGGGTGTAGCAATGTGCTAACGTGTCTAGCAAAGGGGAGCCAGAGCCCTATGTAGATGCCGTCATGGCTGTCGGAGAGGTGTTGCTGCCCTGTTCATGTGATGTCGTGGCCGTCGGAGGAACGCTTGAGCCCTGTGGAAGTACAGCTGTCGGGGCTGTCGGATCCTTGCTGACGTCTCCTTGCTTCCGTAAGGGGCTGAGAACCGCCGTCGTCATGGAGCACGCGGGGTGCCATCATTACTTGTTTTACCAGGGCGAGTCGGATGGGACGCTGGTCTTGTTCCCCGTAGCCTGAGCTAGCTAGGGGTAGGGTAACGATGACCCCCCTGTGACGTGGTCGGTCCGAGCCCGAGGTCGGGCGAGGCGGTGACTCCTCTGAGGTTGAGGCTGAGTCCGAGCCCTGGGGCTCGGGCGAGGCGGAGACCGTCTTCTGAAGTCGAGGCTGAGTCCGAGCCCTGGGGTCGGGCGAGGCGTAGTCCGTCGTCCGAGGTTGAGGCTTAGTCCGAGCCCTGGGGTCGGGTGAGGCGGAGTCCGTCGTCAGAGGTTGAGGCTGAGTCCGAGCCCTGGGGTCGGGCGAGGCGGAGACCGTCGTCCGAGGTCGAGGTTGAGTCCGAGCCCTGGGGTCTAGCGAGGCGGAGTCCGTCGTCCGAGGTCGAGGTTGAGTCTGAGCCCTAGGGTCGGGCGAGGTGGAGCTTCCTATGGTGCCCGAGGCTGGACTTAGCTGCTGTCAGCCTCACCGTGGCGGGTGGCACAGCAGTCGGAGCAGGGCAGGCGACGCTGTTTTCCTGTCAGGTCGGTCAGTGGGGCGACGAAGTGACTGCGGTCACTTCGGCTCTGTCGACTGAAGAGCGTGCGTCAGGATAAGGTGTCAGGCGATCCTTGCATTGATTGCTCCTGTGATACGGTCGGTTGGCGTGGCGATCTGGCCAAGGTTGCTTCTCCGCGAAGCCTGCCCGAGCTGGGCCTCGGGCGAGTCGAAGGTGCGCCCGTTGCTTGAGGAGACCCTCGAGCGAGGCGTGAATCTGCCTTAGTCTACTGTTCCTGCCCGAGGCTGGGCTCGGGCGAGATGAGATCGTGTCCCTTGAGTGGACGGAGCCTTGACCGGAATCGCGCCCATCAGGCCTTTGCAGCTTTGTGCTGATGGGGGTTACCAGCTGAGATTAGGAGTCTTGGGGGTACCCCTAATTATGGTCCCCGACAGTAGCCCCCGATCCTCGAAGGGAGTGTTAGTACTCGCTTGGAGGCTTTTGTCGCACTTTTTTGCAAGGGGACCGGCCTTTCTCGGTTGCATTTCGTTCCGGTGGGTGCGCGCGAGCGCACCCGCCGGGTGTAGCCCCCGAGGCCTCGGAGGAGTGGTTTGACTCCTCCGAGGTCTTAGCGTGTTTCGTGATGCCTCGGCCGGTCTGGTTGTTCCCTCATGCGAACTGGTCGTTGCCCGGGTGCATAGTCAGGTTCCAAGTTCTCGGGCTGGTATGTTGACACTGTCAACGATTTGGTCGGCGCCGGGTTTGCGAGAGCAGCCCCCGAGCCTCTGCACAGAGCGAGAGGACAGTCAAGGACTGACTCGGCTTTTTTCATACGCCTCTTCGTCGCCTTTCCGCAAGGAGGAGGGGGGAGAGCGCATGTTGCCCTCGGAGGGCGCCGAACATGGTGTCTCCAGTGAGTTGCTAACGGGTGATCCGAGTGCACGCCCGTGCCCCGTTCAATAAGGGTCGGCTAGTGGCCCAGAGGCGCGCTCCAAAAGTACCTGCAGGTGATTTGCCAGACCCGGTCCCGTTTGATAGGGTCCGAGGGCTTTAATGCCTCCCTCTGATGGGATTCCGTTACAGAATCGCTCCTGCCGGTCTCGGAAATGTCCTAGGGTACCTCAGGAGTGTAGCCCGAGCCTCGGCCATGTATCGGACGTACCCAGAGTCATCCCTCGCTCTGCGTGCTCTGAGGCGGCTGTCGAACCCTTCGGGGGCCAGCCTACGAACCCCTGATCAGTAGTGGGCGCGAAGCCCGAGTAGCCTGAGGCGGCTGTCGAACCCTTCCAAGGGGTCAGCCTTCGAACCTCTGACCAGTAGTGGGCGCGGAGCCCGAGTGCTTTGAGGCGGCTGTCGAACCCTTCCGAGGGGCCAGCCTTCGAACCTCTGATCAGTAGGAGGGCTCGGGGCCCGCTTCCTTCGTGGAGAAGGATCCCTTTCGGAGTATCCCCTTTCCCGGTCCTGTAGCAAGAGAGAGAAAGGGGAAGAGGAAAAGGATACGAAATTGAACGACGTGGCGCACCTTTTTTGACGCGGTCATCATGGCAGAGGTGAAGCGTCGCTCGCTTCGCCTGCCAAAGGTGTCGCCTATCCTGCCACAAAGTTAATGCGACAGAACGAGTGGTTCGCGGGGCAGCCGTTGTGCGTGCGCGAGCCGTTCGAGGAACGGAACACGGGCGTGTCGTCTTCACGCCGTGGGAGAGGGCTCTCCTGCTGCTCCAGGAGGGGACGTGAGCCTGCAGTCGATTTGACTGCTGCTTCCGCCCGTCTGCCGCCGCCATTACTGCTGGCCCACTTTTGGCCATATCGACCGTCGCGCCTTCTCCCGTGGCTGACAGACCCGTGACCGATGTGCTCGGTTGGCACTATTGGGCCATGTGCAGGGTTGCCTCGAGTCGCGGCACCGGTTCCGCAGTCGAGAAGGTGCGGTACTGGCGCAAGTGGCGGTGTAGTTTCTCGCACGTAGTAACCGGCGCGCCGGTTACATGACGTGTGGGCCTGGGCCTCCATGCTGGACGCGTCGAAGTCGAAAGGGTGCGCCCCTTGGTGCAGTTGCATGCCGCCTGCATGGCGGTCCGCCCTTTCACCCGCTGGTCTAGGCGAAAGTGGAGGAGTGCTTGTAACCGCTGGGCAGTTACGCGCTCCGCGCGTGGCGGTTTGGCTTCTTCTGCCCTGGGCCAGCTTGCATGACGCGTGGGACCCAGCCCCCATGTCGTAGGGGGAGGACCTTGGAGCGTGTTGGTGAAGACTCAATCCGCGACGGCTGAGGACGCAAGTGAGGAGAGTCGCCTTTAAAAAGGGGGGCGACCCCCTTGGATGGCAGCCATGCCTTCATACTCCCCTCATGCATCGCGTCCTTCCACCTCTCGAGCCCCCGGATGGGGAGCGCTCGTGTTGCTTTCGTCTTGCTGTCGTTGGAGGAACGCAACTTCGCGGAAGTTGGTACCTTTCAGCCATCGCTCGGCTTCAAGGATTTTCATCAGGCAGCCCGGCTGCATCCCCTTGCCGATTGTCACCCAAGACGGTGACCACCAGTTTGATGGTGGGGAGAAGCAAGCCGGGCTGCGGCCTCTGCCCCACCCTCAGCTTCAAGGATCTTCATCATCCTTGCTGGGGCGGAGGCCGGGCTGAGCCGGGGCCTGCCTTCGCGTGGGCCGGCGTCCCGCTTCTTCCTCCAGATTCTAGGGGTGGAAACCATCCTCCAGCTCTGCGAAGGAGGCGCCCTCTAGCCATGCCGGGGAAGGCGAACTGTTGCTTCCCAGCTAGGGTGCAACATTCCGTCCTTTGTCCGGGCGATGGTGGCTAGCCGCACCGGGGGGTCTCCCTACACGTCGTACGCCGCGAGGGCGGTACTCGTGTTCTGGGACGATCCCATTCTCGTTTTTGTGGCGAGGACGGGAGTGAGGACCTGCCGGTGCGCTTTGGGGCGGCCGGCGCCCGCTGGTGCGGTGTTGGTGGGCAGGTGGACGTCACCGTCGGTGCTGAGGTGGTGGCGGCTGGAGAAGTCTTCTCCACTGACGAGACTGTCAGCGCCACCCGCAGACCGACCTCCGGCCCTTTGGCTTTAATATCTGGTTCACGTCCCCCGCGAGGGGACGTGAACGAGAGCCTTCCAGCGGTAGCGTCCGTCCTGGGTCCGTCGCTGATGCTGCAGAGGTAGCTGGCGAGTCACCCGGGATTTTGTCGTCCCGCAGGCCCTCCAATGTGGGGGGTTGTTCGTACCTGCGGGAGTGGAACCGGAGTTCTATTTGTAATGGCACCTTGAGTGCCGGTGTCTGTTCATTGTGGCTGTCGGGGCCTGAACATCGATGTAATTAGGCGTAAAGCCGTGTTTTTTCCTCATTTCGAGCACTAGGACTCGCCTGTCGGCTAGCTGAACCACTTAACCAAGTGTGAGTTGCCTCGTGCGGAAGGTGACGAGTGAGGTATCCGTATCCCGGAGGCGTAGGAGTCCCTCGGCTCGGTCGGCCTTGCCGCCCGAGGCTTCTCTTGCCTAGTTAAAGAAACCCTCGGCCGCTCTGCGATGAGCCGGAGCCAGAGGCAGCGGTGTCAGCATGGACAGAGGCGGAGTCGACTCGAAAAGAAGACTTCGTCGACCCAGGAGCAGGTGACTTCTCAGGCTGAGGAGGCGTAGCAGCGGCGGATGGAACCTGGCCAGGTCATCCACTGGTGGCACCAACCCTGGAGTCGGGCTACCGAGGCCATGAGCCGGGCTAATGTCCTCGGGGGAAAGCTGGCTGAGGCTTCGGGACAGCCGGTCCAGCCGTCTGCTTGGGCCGGGTTCCTAGAGAAGACCCTGGCGGCGATGGCTCAGGCGCGATGCTGACATCTTCCTTCGAGGTGGAGATCCTCAGACCGTGTTGGCGTCCGAGGCCGGGTCGGATTCTGCCGAAGGTGGAGTCGACGCCAAGGGTGCTGCTGCTCCCCTTATTGATGTCTGAACCTGCAGGAACAGTTTATCTGTAGTGTGCGTATGTTTTTTGTGGCCGTCGAGGCCCAAACATACCGTCGTCGTGTTGTAAAGCTGCATTTCTTTTCCCCTTGTTTCGAGTATCAGGACTTGTTCGTCGGTAACAGAATAGTTTATCCGAGCGAGAGTTACTTATTGCGGAAGGTGATGAGTGAGGTATCCGTATCCCGGAGGCGTAGGAGTCCCTCGGCTTGGTCGGCCTTGCCGCTTACGTGTACTCTTACCCGTCCGTAGGGTTCTGTTATCGATATAGTCGAGAAGGCACGAAAAATCGTTTCGGCAGAAAAGTTTTCGAGCGTTAAGACTTGTTCGGTCAGCGGAATCGCTTATCCGAGCGTGAGTTACTTATCGCAGAAGGTGATGAGTGAGGTATCCGTATCCCGGAGGCGTGGGAGTCCCTCGGCTCGCTCGGCCTTGCTGCTTACGTGTACTCCATCGTTTTCAGGATCCCACTATCGAAGTAGTCGAAAAGCACGAAAGATGTTCTGGCAGAAAGACTTTTTCCGAGGAAAACTTTGACGCAGAGGGGGTTCCCCCCTTCTAGCCCCCGAGGGAGGGTCGGGCTTTGCCGAGGCAAGGCTGACCCTTCCTTGATGGTTAGACTTTATTTGTGTATGTAAACGAGGTATATGAACGACTCGAAAACATCTTAAGGGTAGAAGCGACGTAGCTGTCGGATGTTCCAAGCGTTGCTGTAGACCTCGCCTTGACTGTTGGCCAGCTTGTATGCTCCGGGCTTCAAAATCTTGGCGATGATGAACGGCCCTTCCCAGGGAGGCGTGAGCTTGTGGCGTCCTCGGGCATCTTGTCGTAGCCGAAGCACCAAGTCCCCCACCTGGAGGTCTCGGGACCGAACCCCTCGGGCGTGGTAGCGTCGCAGGGACTGCTGATACCTTGCCGAGTGTAGTAAGGCCATGTCCCGAGCCTCTTCCAGCTGGTCCAGTGAGTCTTCTCGGTTGGTCCGGTTGCTTTGGTCGTCGTACGCCCTCGTCCTCGGGGATCCGTATTCTAAGTCTGTGGGCAAGATAGCCTCGGCCCCATAGACTAGAAAGAACGGCGTGAAGCCCGTGGCTCGGCTTGGCGTCGTTCTCAGACTCCAGACCACCGAGGGGAGTTCCTTCATCCATCGCCTACCGAATTTGTTGAGGTCATTGTAGATCCGTGGCTTGAGTCCTTGCAGAATCATGCCGTTGGCATGCTCTACATGCCCATTCGACATGGGGTGAGCTACGGCGGCCCAGTCCACCCGGATGTGGTGGTCCTCGCAGAAGTCCAGGAACTTTCTGCCAGTGAACTGGGTGCCGTTGTCGGTGATGATGGAGTTCAGGACCCCAAAGCGATGGATGATGTTGGTGAAGAACGCCACCGCCTGTTCGAACCTGATGCTGTTTAGGGGTCTGGCCTCGATCCACTTGGAGAATTTGTCGATGGCAACCAGCAGGTGCGTGTAGCCCCGGGTGCCTTCTGCAAGGGACCGACGAGGTCCAGACCCCACACAGCAAACGGCCAGGTGATGGGTATTGTTTGCAAGGCCTGAGCGGGTAGGTGCGTCTGCCTTGCGTAGAATTGACACCCTTGGCAGGTGCGTACAATCCTAGTGGTGTCGGCCACCGCGGTCGGCCAGTAGAAACCCTGTCGGAAGGCGTTTCCAACGAGGGCCCGAGGTGCTGCGTGGTGACTGCAAGCCCCCGAGTGTATTTCTTGTAATAGCTCCTGACCTTCGGCGATGGATATGCATCGCTGGAGGATGTCTGAGGGGCTGCGGTGGTAGAGCTCCTTTCTGTCACCTAGTAAGACGAACGACTTGGCGCGCCGCGCCAGTCGCCGAGCTTCGGCTCTGTCGAGGGGTAGCTCTCCTCGGTGGAGATATTGCAGGTATGGGGTCTGCCAGTTTCGATTAGGCGTGACCCCATTCCGTTCTTCCTCGACGCGCCTCGGGCTCAGCCGAGGGTGCCTCGGGCTGAACCGAGGCCTTCTCGGGCTCGGGCGTGTCGTCGGTCTTGACTGAGGGTTGATGTAGGTCCCGGGAGAAGACATCCGGAGGAACCGTTGTCTACCCCGAGGCTATCTTAGCCAGCTCGTCCGCAGTCTCGTTGTATCGTCGGGCGATGTGGTTGAGCTCGAGCCCATAGAACTTGTCCTCTAGGCGCCGAACCTCATCGCAGTAGGCTTCCATCTTCGGGTCGCGGCAGTGGGAGTTCTTCATGACTTGGTCGATGACAAGCTGCGAATCACCACGAGCATCGAGGCGCCAGACCCCTAGCTCGATGGCGATGCGCAACCCGTTAACCAGAGCCTCGTACTCGGCCACGTTGTTGGACGCCGTGAAATGGAGGCGCAGCACGTAGCGGAGGTGCTTTCCGAGGGGTGAGATGAAGAGTAAGCCCGCGCCCGCTCCTGTCTTCATCAGCGACCCGTCGAAAAACATGGTCCAGAGTTCCGGTTGGATCGGAGCTGCTGGAAGCTGGGTGTCGACCCATTCAGCCACAAAGTCCGCCAAGACTTGGGACTTGATGGCCTTCCGAGGAGCGAACGAGATTGTCTCGCCCATGATCTCCACCGCCCACTTTGCAATCCTACCCGAGGCCTCTCGGCACTGGATGATCTCTCCCAGGGGGAAGGATGACACCACAGTCACCGGATGAGACTCGAAGTAGTGTCACAACTTTCGTTGTGTCAGAATTACCGCGTACAGTAGCTTCTGAATTTGCGGGTAGCGGATTTTGGTCTCGGACAGTACCTCACTGATGAAGTAGACCGGCCTCTGGACAGGCAATGCGTGCCCCTCTTCTCGTCTCTCGACCACGATCGCGGCGCTGACCACCTGAGTGGTAGCGGCAACGTAGATCAAGAGGGCTTCTCCGGCAGCGGGGGGCACCAAGATGGGCGCGCTTGTAAGGAGCGCCTTTAGGTTCCCGAGGGCTTCCTCGGCCTCGGGGGTCCAATTGAAGCGCTCGGTCTTCCTTAAGAGGCGGTACAGAGGTAGGCCTCTTTCACCGAGGCGCGAGATGAAATGGCTCAGAGCCGCAAGGCATCCCATGACCCTCTGTACTCCTTTCAAGTCCTTGATGGGGCCCATGTTTGTGATGGCCGCGATTTTCTCCGGGTTGGCCTCGATGCCCCGCTCGGAGACGATGAACCCCAGGAGCATGCCTCAGGGGACTCCGAAGACAAACTTCTCGGGATTGAGTTTTACGCCTTTCGCCTTGAGACACTTGAATGTCGTTTCAAGGTCAGAGAGGAGGTCGGAGGCTTTCCTCGTCTTGACTACGATGTCATCGACGTAAGCCTCGACCGTTCGACCAATGTGCTCTCCGAACACGTGGTTCATGCACCTTTGGTATGTCGCACCCGCATTCCTCAAATCGAATGGCATAGTAACGTAGCAGTACATGCCAAAAGGTGTGATGAAAGAAGTCACGAGCTGGTCAGACTCTTTCATCCTGATTTGGTGATACCCTGAGTAGGCATCGAGGAAAGATAGGGTATCGCATCCAGCAGTGGAATCCACGATTTGATCGATGCGAGGAGAGGGTAGGGAACTTTCGGACATGCTTTGTTTAGACCAGTGTAGTGTACACACATCGCCATTTCCCGCCTTTCTTTCTCACAAGCACAGGGTTGGCTAGCCATTCGGGATGGAATACCTCTTTAATGAACCCTGCAGCCATCAGCTTGTGGATCTCCTCGCCTATGGCTCCGCGCTTTTCTTCATCGAATCGGCGCAGAGGCTGCTTCACGGGTCGGGCTCCAGCTCGGATATCCAGCGAGTGCTCGGCGACATCCCTCGGTATGCCAGGCATGTCCGAGGAACTCCACGCAAAAACCTCGGCGTTCGCGCGGAGAAAGTCGATGAGCACTGCTTCCTATTTGGGGTCGAGCTCGGAGCCAATTCGGATCTGCTTGGAGGCGTCGTTGCTGGGGTCGAGAGGGACGAACTTAACCGCCTCTGCTGGCTCGAAGTTGTCGGCGTGGCGCTTCGCATCTGGCACCTCCTTGGAGAGGTTCTCCAGGTCGGCGATGAGGGCCTCGGACTCGGCGAGGGCCTCGGCGTACTCCACGCACTCCACGTCGCATTCGTACGCGTGTTGGTACGTGGAACCGATGGTGATGACCCCGTTGGGGCCCGGCATCTTGGGCTTGAGGTAGGTGTAGATGGGGACGGCCATGAACTTGGCGTAGCATGGTCTCCCCAACACTGCGTGGTAGGTTCCTCGGAACCCGACCACCTCGAACGTGAGGGTTTCCTTTCGGGAGTTGGAGGGAGTCCCGAAGTAGACGGGCAGATCGAGTTGCCCAAGGGGCTGGACGCGCTTCCCGGGGATGATCCCGTGAAAAGGCGTCGCGCCAACCCGGATCATGGACAGATCGATCTGCAGGAGCCCGAGGGTCTTGGCGTAGATGATGTTGAGGCTACTGCCTCCGTCCATGAGGACCTTGGTAAGCCTGACGTTGCCGTTGACGGGATCGACAACGAGCGGGTACTTCCCCGGGCTCGGCACGCGGTCGGGGTGGTCGCCTTGGTCGAAGGTGATGGGCTTGTCGGACCAGTCTAGGTAGAATGGCGCCGCCACCTTCACTGAGCAGACCTCCCGGCGCTCTTGCTTGCGGTGCCGAGCCGAGGCATTCGCCACTTGCCCACCGTAGATCATGAAGCAGTCATGGACCTCGGGGAACTCCTCTGCCTTGCGGCTCTCCTTCTTGTCGTTGTCGTAGGCCCTACCACCTTCCGCCATTGGCCCGGCCTTGTGGAAGTAGCGCTGAAGCATAACGCACTCCTCAAGGGTGTGCTTGACGGGACCCTGATGATAGGGGCACGACTCCTTGAGCATCTTGTCGAACAGGTTGGCGCCTCCGAGAGGCTTCCGAGGGTTCCTGTGTTCGGCAGCGGCAACAAGGTCTGCGTCGGCGGTGTCACGTTTCGCTTGCGACTTCTTCTTGCCCTTCTTCTTGGTGCCGCGCTGAGCGGACGCCTCGGGGACGTCTTCTGGCTGGCGCCCCTGAGGCTGCTTGTCCTTCCGGAAGATGGCCTCGACCGCCTCCTGACCAGAGGCGAACTTGGTGGCGATGTCCATCAGCTCGCTCGCCCTGGTGGGAGTCTTGCGACCCAACTTGCTCACCAGGTCGCGGCAAGTGGTGCCGGCGAGGAACGCGCCGATGACATCCGAGTCGGTGATGTTGGGCAGCTCGGTGCGCTACTTCGAAAATCGCCGGATGTAGTCCCGTAGGGATTCTCCCGTCTGCTGGTGGCAGCTTCGGAGATCCCAGGAGTTCCCAGGGCGCACGTATGTGCCCTGGAAGTTGCCGGCGAAGGCCTTGACCAGGTCGTCCCAGTTGGAGATCTGCGCAGGTGGCAGATGCTCCAGCCAGGCTCAGGCGGCGTCGGAGAGGAACAGGGGGAGGTTGCGGATGATGAGGTTGTCATCGTCCATTCCACCCAGCTGGCAGGCCAGCCGGTAGTCCGTGAGCCACAGTTCCGGCCTTGTCTCCCCCGAGTACTTGGTGATGGTAGTCGGGTTCGGAACCGGGTCGGGAACGGCGCTCGTCGTATGGTCCAGCTGAAAGCTTGCGGACCGGGTGGTTCGGGCGACGGGGCTCCGATCCTCCTCGCTGTCGTAGCGTCCCCCACGCCTGGGGTGGCAGCCTCGGCGCACCTTATCGTCGAGGCGGGCTCGACGGTCGCGGCGGTGGTGCTCGTTGTCGAGGCGTCCCGGGGCCGCAGACGCTGTGTCCCGCGTGCGCCCGGTGTGGACCGAGGCTTCCCGCATGAATCGGGAAGTCGCGGCACGATGCTCCGGGGAGTACCCTTGCCTTCGGGAGGCAGAGCTTTCATCCCATCGGACCGCGGCATCCTCCAGGAGATTCTTGAGCTCTCCCTGGATACGCCGCCCCTCGGTGGTGGATGGTTCCGGCATCGCTCGGAGTAGTATCGCTGCTGCAGCCAGGTTCTGGCCGACCCCACTGGAAGCCGGGGACAGCCTTGCCCTCGCATTGTTGGCGATGCGGCGCTGGACGTCCTGGGCCAGATGGCGCGCTTCTCCGGCCGGTGCTCGGCCTGCCCCCTCCTGCCCGATAGTCTGTCGGAGCTGCACAAGTTGTCCTGCTTCCTCGTCAAGCCTGGCCTGCATCTCGCGGATTTGCTCGAGCTATGCGTCCTGACCCCCCGCAGGGACTGGGACCACAGCTAGCTCCCGAAGGATGTCAACGCGAGGCGCAGGCCTAGGGGGATCGCCGTCCTCCGGCATACCAAGATGGTTGCCTTTGTCGAGACCCCCTAGATCGACGTGGAAACATTCGCGACTTGGGCCACAGTCCTCGTCGTCGAGGCTGTGGCTACTATCGGAGCAATCAGAGAGGCAGTAGTCACATGCGGTCATGAAGTCCCGCATGGTACTGGGGTTATCGAGCCCGGAGAAATCCCAACTAGAGTCGGGCTCGTCATCTTCCTCGGAACCCAAGGGCCCGTAGGTCGAGACGGCCGTCAGTCGGTCCCAGGTTGACCGCATATGATACCCCGGAAGGTTCGGATATGCCTTTATGAAAGCATCCACCGAAGCGGGGTCGCTTGGTGGGTCGAAGCTGAATCTAAAAGGCACAGGATGGAAAACGGACGGTACCTCTTGATCGACGGATGGTGACGAAGTCGCGTCGGGGACGGACTGCACCGTTATGTCAGGTACGAGGCTAACGCCCAGCAAGTCCTTCGCGAGCGTGCTGGCGTCGTCCGTCTGCTTGGGGTTGGCGTGTTGCGGGGAAACGACGCTCGTCTTCGTCTCAGACGCGAGGTCAACGCCCGACGTGTCCCCCGCTGGGGCGCCGACGTCGTCGACTCGCTCGACAGCCGACGAGGTGTCGCCTCCTGCTTGGCCATGCCCGCCCCGCCTCCTCCTCCGTCGGTGAGGAAGGTGACGGGACAGACCCAGATGTTGCTCTTCCGCCACGCGGGGAAGACGTCGTCGATTCCACCGCCGGCGGGCAGGCTGACGGCCGCCATTGTCGTTGTCGCGCGGCAGAGGAAGGAGTACCATGTCGTAACTGCCGTCGAGGGACATGAACTCGAGACTCCCGAAACGGAGCATCGTCCCGAGTTGGAGAGGTTGCTGGAGACTACCCATCTGAAGCTTGACGGGAAGCTGTTCGTCAACACGCAGCAGGCCCCTACCTAGCGCGCCAACTGTCGGCATTTCGACCCCAGGGGGTCCCTGGACCGACGAGTAAATTGTCGCTGCGTGTCCCAGCCCAGATGGGTCGGCGCGAGACGGAACACAAGGGGGGAAAACAGTAAGGGGAAACTGTGGCCTCGTGTTGTCTTGTGCCCAGGGCGAATGCGCTTGCAGTAGGGGGTTACAAGCGTTCGCGAGGGAGAGAGAGAGACTGTCCGCCAGCCCGTTCTCCTGCGCGGCCACCCTCGCGGCCACCTTTTTCATACGAGAGCCCTGGACCTTCCTTTTATAGATGTAAGGAGAGGGCCTAGGTGTACAATGGGGGGTGTAGCAATGTGCTAACGTGTCTAGCAAAGGGGAGCCAGAGCCCTATGTACATGTCGTCGTGGCTGTCGGAGAGGTGTTGCTGCCCTGTTCATGTGATGTCGTGGTCGTTAGAGGAACGCTTGAGCCCTGTGGAAGTACAGCTGTCGTGGCTGTCGGATCCTTGCTGACGTCTCCTTGCTTCCGTAAGGGGCTGAGAACCGCCGTCGTCATGGAGCACGCGGGGTGCCATCATTACTTGTTTTACCGGGGCGAGCCGGATGGGACGCCGGTCTTGTTCCCCGTAGCCTGAGGTAGCTAGGGGTAGGGTAATGATGGCCCCCCCTGTGACGTGGTCGGTCCGAGCCCGAGGTCGGGCGAGACGGTGACTCCTCCGAGGTCGAGGCTGAGTCCGAGCCCTGGGGCTCGGACGAGGTGGAGACCGTCTTCCGAAGTCGAGGCTGAGTCCGAGCCCTGGGGTCGGGCGAGGCGGAGTCCGTCGTCCGAGGTTGAGGCTGAGTCCGAGCCCTGGGGTCAGGCGAGGCGGAGTCCATCGTCCGAGGTTGAGGCTGAGTCCGAGCCCTGGGGTCGGGCGAGGCGGAGACCGTCGTCCGAGGTCGAGGTTGAGTCCGAGCCCTGGGGTCGGGTGAGGCGGAGTCCGTCGTCCGAGGTCGAGGTTGAGTCCGAGCCCTGGGGTCGGGTGAGGCGGAGTCCGTCGTCCGAGGTCGAGGTTGAGTCCGAGCACTGGGGTCGGGTGAGGCGGAGTCCGTCATCCGAGGTCGAGGTTGAGTCTGAGCCCTAGGGTCGGGCGAGGCAGAGCTTCCTATGTCAGGCTCACCCTGGTGGGTGGCACAGCAGTCGGAGCAGGGCAGGCAGCGCTGTTTTCCTGTTAGGTCGGTCAGTGGGGCGGCGAAGTGACTGCGGTCACTTCGGCTCTGTCGACTGAAGAGCGCGCGTCAGGATAAGGTGTCAGGCAATCCTTGCATTGATTGCTCCTGCGATACGGTCGGTTGGCGTGGCGATCTGGCCAAGGTTGCTTCTCCGCGAAGCCTACCCAAGCTGGGCCTCGGGCGAGTCGAAGGTGCGCCCGTTGCTTGAGGAGACCCTCGGGCGAGGCGTGAATCTGCCTTGGTCTACTGTTCCTGCCCGAGGCTGGGCTCGGGCGAGACGAGATCGTGTCCCTTGAGTGGACAGAGCCTTGACCGGAATCGCGCCCATCAAGCCTTTGCAGCTTTGTGCTGATGGGGGTTACCAGCTGAGATTAGGAGTCTTGGGGGTACCCCTAATTATGGTCCCCGACAAATAGTGTAGGCATCTCTAGCAAATTTTAGTTTCTCAAAATCAACCTTGCAATTCTTAAGTTGAGCATTAAGACTTGCCACCTCATCATTTAATTTAGCAATAGAAGTAAGATGTTCATCACAAGCATTGATATCAAAATCCTTGCATCTATTGCAAATAACAACATGTTCAACACCTGAACTTGATCTATTAGCTACTTCTAGCTTAGCACTTAAATCATCATTCAAAGTCTTTAAACTAGAGATAGATTCATTACAAGTAGATAACTCAGAAGATAGTAATTCATTCCTCTTAATTTCTAAGGCAAGAGACTTTTGAACACTAACAAATTTGTCATGTTCCTCATACAAAATGTCTTCTTGCCTCTCTAGTAGTCTACCTTTTTCATTTAAGGCATCAATCAATTTATTAATCTTTTCTACTTTAGCTCTATCTAATCCTTTGAACAAGCTAGTATAATCTACTTCATCGTCACTAGAATCCTCATCACTAGAAGTAGAGTACTTAGGGGTTTCTCGAACGCTTACCTTTTTCTCCTTTGCCATGAGGCAAGTATGGCGTTCATTGGGGAAGAGAGAAGATTTGTTGAAGGCTGAGGTTGCCAATCCTTCATCATCAGAGTCGGATGACGAGCAGCCCGAGTCCCATTCTTTGCCAAGATGTGCCTCGCCTTTAGCCTACCTATAGCTTTTCTTCTTCTCCTTCTTCCCATGTCTTTCTTCTCCCTGGTCATTTTCATTATCGGGACATTGAGCAATAAAATGACCTATCTTACCACATTTGAAGCAAGAGCGCTTTCCCTTTGCTTTACTCTTGTTGGGGTAGTCCTTGCGTCCTTTCAATGCAGTCTTGAAGCGCTTGATGATGAGAGCCATCTCATCTTCGTTTAGCCCGGCCGCCTCTACTTGTGCCACCTTGCTTGGTAGCGCCTCCCTGCTACTTGTTGCTTTGAGAGCAATGTGTTGAGGCTCGTAGACGGGCATGGGGCCGTTTAATGCATCATCAACATATCTTGCCTCCTTGACCATCATGCGCTCGCTCACAAATTTTCCAAGAATCTCTTCGGGCGTCATCTTGGTGTACCTAGGATTTTCACGGATGAGGTTCACAAGATGAGGGTCAATAACAGTGAAAGACCTGAGCATAAGTCGGACGACGTCGTGGTCCGTCCATCTCGTGCTTCCATAGCTCTTGATCTTGTTGACCAGGGTCATGAGCCTGTTGTACGTTTGCGTTGGCTCCTCTCCCCTGATCATGGCAAACCTTCCAAGCTCGCCTTCCACCAACTCCATTTTGGTGATCATGGTGGTGTCGTTCCCCTCATGCGATATCTTGAGGGTGTCCCATATTTGCTTGGCGTTGTCCAAGCCGCTCACCTTGTTGTACTCGTCCCTGCACAAGGATGCTAGCAAAACAGTGGTAGCTTGTGCATTCTTATGGATTTTCTCATTGATAAACACAGGGTTATCGGTACTATCGAATTGCATTCCATTTTCTACTATCTCCCATATACTAGGATGGAGAGAAAATAAGTGACTACGCATTTTGTGACTCCAAAAAGTGTACTCCTCTCCATCAAAGTGTGGAGGTTTACCAAGAGGAATGGAAAGCAAATGAGCATTTGAGTTAAAAGGAATACGAGAATAATCAAATGAATAATTTGAATTAATCGGTTTCTTTTTCTCGTCGTCGTCGTCTCTTGGTGAAGAAGAAGACTCGTCGCTGTCGTAGTAGACGATCTTCTTGATGCGCCTCTTCTTCTTCCCATCCTTCTTCTTGTGACTCGAGCCAGAGTCAGTGGGCTTGTCATCTCTAGGCTCATTGAGGAAGGACTCCTTCTCCTTGTCGTTGACCACCGTCCCCTTTCCCTTAGGATCCATCTCTTCGGGCGATTAGTCCCTTACGTGAAGAGAACGGCTCTAATACCAATTAAGAGCACCTAGAGGAGGGTGAATAGGTGATCCTGTAAAATTAAACAACTAATAGCCACAAAACTTGGTTAAGTGTTAGTATGGCTAAGTAGCGAGCTCTTGCGAACACAAGTATCACAGAAAAACAATCACAAAAGACACGCGAGTTTATCCCGTGGTTCGACAAGTGTAACACTTGCCTACCTCCATGTTGTGGCGTCCCAATGGACGAGGGTTGCACTCAACCCCTTTCAAGTGATCCAATGATCAACTTGAATACCATGTCTTTTCTTTACTTATCTCTTTTCCCGTTTGCGAGGAATCTCCACAAGTTGGAGTCTCTCGCCCTTATAATAAAGATCACGGTGAAAGCACAAGAGTAAGGATGGAAGGCAACACACACAAATCCGCAGCAACACACACGCACACAAGCCAAGACTTGAGCTCAATATGAAGCACAACGAGTTCACTACAAGAACGGAGCTCAAATCACTAACATTGTCGATCAAGTGCGCGGAGACGGAGTGTGGAAGACTTAGAATGCTCAAAGTATGCTTAGGTCACTCCTCCATGCGCCTAGGGGTCCCTTTTATAGCCCCAAGGCAGTTAGGAGCCGTTGGAAGCCAACAAGGAAGGCAATTCTTGCCTTCTGTCGGGTGGCGCACCGGACAGTCCGTTGCACCACCGGACAGTCACTGTAGAATGTCCGGTGCGGATCTCCTTCCTTATTTGGTGCAGCCGACCATTGCAACTCTGGGCTGGTTGGCGCACCGGACACTATCCGGTGCACACCGGACAGTCCGGTGCCCCCAGCCGACCGTTGGCGCGGGCCACGCGTCGCCCGCGGATTGTGCGGCCGACCGTTGCGCTGGCGACCGTTGGCTCACCGGACAGTCCGGTGCACCACCGGACAGTCCGGTGAATTATAGCCATACGCCGCCAAAGTTTCCCGAGAGTGGCCTGTTCGCCGGAGTCCAGCCTGGCGCACCGGACACTGTCCGGTGCACCACCAGACAGTCCGATGTGCCAGACCGAGCTGAGTCTTGGCTGCTCCAGCCAAGTCCTTTTCTTTTTCTCTTTTCTCTGATTCTAGCACTTAGACAAATATATTAGTACACACAGAAACCAATGTACTAAGTCTAGAACCATACCTTTGCCTTGATTATTACTTCTCTCTTTATTTAGCACATGAGAGCTTATTTAAATGTGTTTGGCACTTAATCACCAAAACAATATTGAAATGGCCCAAGGGCACATTTCCATTTCAACCACCACACAATTGGTGTCTCTTGCTTTGATTACAAGTCACTTGAAGAATAAGAATGAGGAAGAAGAAAGCACGATTGCAAAAGCCAAGCAACAAGAGCGACAAATATCACACGGATCACTCTCTCTCTCTCTCAAGTCGCTAATCACTAATGATCACTTGTCTCAATTGTGGAAGTTGGAGAGATTGGAAGCTTTGATTGTGTCTTGGATTGGATTGCTAGATCTTGTATTGAATGTGAAGGATTGGAATGCTTGGGTTAAGTGAATGGAGGTGGTTGGGGTTGTATTTATAGCCCCCAACCACTTCCTAGCCGTTGCTCCCTTTCTGTCGACCGCGGACGGTCCGCGCCCCTGGTCCGGACGGTCCGCCCCTACACATCAACGGCTGAAATCACAACGGTCAGCAGTAATGGCTATATAGCATTTAATGCGTCGTCGGATGTCAGATAAAGGCAATCATGGACGGTTCGGTCGTGCACCCCGGACGGTCCGCGAGGACGCTATAATTCATTTTACCGAACCCGTCACCTTCGGGTTTTTCGGTTCTGCGCCGACTGGACGGTCCGTGCCTGAGGCCGAACGGTCTGCGCTCGGTCTCGGACGGTGCTTGCTTTTCCATCGGACGGTTTGTAGTGTAGACTCGTGTTTATGCAGTGTTCCTGTCCGAGGGTCACCTTGGTCTCGCGGACGGTCCGCCGCAAGGGCCCAGACGGTCCGCCGCAAGGGCCCAGACGGTCCGCGCTTAGTCTGTTTTTCCAAAAAGCTTCTCCTGTCCAGAATAATCTACGGTATTCCGGACAGTCGATTTAGAATAGTGATAGATGAACTTATGCACCTGTGAAATGATCAACTGGGCAAACTGGTTAGTCCACAAGGTTTGTGATGGTCGTCAAACACCAAAATCAATTATAGGAAATATTGAGACTATTTCCCTTTCAATTACCATGAAACCTATGATTAAAAACTTGTAGCTCCTTTGCTTTATAGTAAACACTTAAATCTTCGAAAAATCGTAAACTCATAACCGTAACTTCAAATTTAGTGGTTCTCGAACCTAGGATCTAGTTACGACGCGTAGCACATTATTATGCAGTTTGTTCTTATGTTTGGTGTGATATTAATTTTTTCTATACCATGTTTGTTTGTATTGCTACGATTAGCAACGAGGTTACGAGTTACTTGAAGAGCAAGTTGGTACCTGGGAATCTCGAGTCTAAGGCAAGTTGTGCCCTGAATCACTTTTCTTTAGCAAATAATGTTCCTGTGAATCACTGTGACATACTCAGGTTAATTTGATGGAACCTAATAGGTTTCCCTAGCATTATTTATCCCACACCTTGCAGACAAAAGAACTATTGGGTAGTTTTGTTATTGCTCTACCTGGTTTTGGAAAAGTAATGTTATATTATGTTCATGTTCCAATTCTGTTGTTGTTGATTATTGTTCATGATAAGATCATTATGTTAATTGGAACATGGAGAACCACCTGGGAAAACAGTGCTACCACAAGGGTGATATGGGACGCCCTTGACTGACTAATTACAAAAGCTAGTGGAGGACTACCTTACCCGAAAGAGGCAAGGGCGGTAGAGGAGCTGCGTATAGGGAGGTTCTCGGGTCGATCATGCTGTGATGGCTTTTCGGATGAGAGATTCCTATATTGCCCTTCTTAGAAATCATAGCGGATTTTCTAAAGCTAGTGGAACTTTGTAAAGGCCTCATAGTGGATCCCTAGCCATTCACCTCGAAAGTGTCTAAGGACCTTGCAAACCCTGGCTAGGCGGGATACACGACTTGTGGGTAAAGATGCGCAACCTCTGCAGAGTGTAAAACTAGTATATCAGTCGTGCTCACGGTCATGAGCGGCTCGAACACTCGCATGATTAATCTATGGAATTAAACTTAATTTATCATATGTATTGCACTGTGGGTGTTGTTATTAATTTGATCACTTATTTTTTTGGGTCGGTATCTACTTATACTTAATAACTGCTAATAAAATTTTGACCAACTCTAAAAGCAACGCTCAGCTTTAACCATCTCCTTTGGTAAGCCTTACACTTCACATGAGCTCACACCTTTGGTGAGTTCATGCACATTATTCCCCACAACTTGTTAAGCGATGAATGTAACTTGTTGTACTCACATCCCCTAGGTCAAGGATAGGTACCATCAAGATGAGGAGCATGAAGGATGTCATGATGATGTTCGTGAGAGGTCTAGGCCGTCGTCTCCCAGTCAACTATGGTTGTTGGATCGTTGTATTCATATGATTTAATTATTTAACTATTTTGTATAGAACTCCGTTATATATAAATGATGTGACATTCGTTTCTATACCATGTGTCATCATATGTGTGAGACTTGATCCTAACACACTTGGTGATTATTTCGCGCTCGGGCTTTGGACCTCTAAAATCCGGGTGTGACAATTTGAGGTGTGCGGTTCATGCTCAACATGCTAAGTGAAAGACCCGGTTACCACTTGCTGAATTTTTGTACAATACCTCTTATCACACATCCTTGGCTTGTTCCCCATTCAATGTTTTGTATGGGTATGACCCTACCTTTGCAACAGCACCCATTGTCCCTTCCAATACTGCAGTTGATGTGGCACATGTATTAGCTGAAAGGGCACAATTTACAGCCATATTAAGGGAGCAGCTGGCAGTAGCTCAAAATCGGATGAAGCTGAGGGCAGATCGCCTTAGAACCGATCGACAGTTTCAAGTTGGTGATATGGTGCTACTCAAACTACAGTCGTATGCGAACACTCAGTGGTCAGTAGATCGTGTCCTAAGCTTGCCTTTAAGTTATTTGGACCTTACAAGATAGTGGAGCGTGTGGGTGTAGCGGCTTACCGTTTGAGTGTATCCTATGTTTCATGTCTCACAATTGGAACCATTCATTCTAGATTACACTCCTGTCTTTTCAACTCTGTCTGCTTACTCTGACTTGATTAGTCACAATGTCCAGCCTCTGGAGATTCTGGATCGTAGGTTGGTCAAGAAGGGGAATCGGGTCGTGCCACAGGTTTTGATCTGGTGGAGTTCTCTTCCAGTAGATGCCACCACATGGAAGAACTACAATGTTCTGCGTCAGCGCTATCTGGATGCTCTTTCTTGGGGCCAAGCAAGCCTTGCAGGGGGCAGATGCCACATCAGGGAGTGCCATGGAGGGCAAGGAGACTGAAGAAGCGATGCTGGAAGACTGAAGAAGTAATATTGTGTGTGTTGAACCAGGTGTGGTGTGGGTGAAGCCATGTTAGGCTGAAAGTGTGAGTGCGTGAGTTTTATTTAGGTCGACCCATGTAAGGGAACCTACAATCCTGTATCGGATCGGTGAAAAGGGCAGAAAAGAAAATAGTGAGAAAATCACCCAATCGAATCATGTTCT
The DNA here is from genome assembly GCF_902167145.1 of Zea mays. Classification (NCBI taxonomy): domain Eukaryota; kingdom Viridiplantae; phylum Streptophyta; class Magnoliopsida; order Poales; family Poaceae; genus Zea; species Zea mays. Next base: position 66,444,689 of record NC_050103.1, on the reverse strand, counting down.
AGTTCCAGGTGACTAGGACAGTTCACGTCGCGGCGACATATCCGCCGACGGGCACGAGCCATTACATACTAATACTAATTATGTATTATAAACATTAATATATTTAATTAGAATTAAAAATATTTGACTTGTTACTACGCGAGGATGACATTTATTTTAGCACCAAGGGAGTACGTGTCGTTTCTGTATACCACGTCTTTTCCCCTTTCTTGCACGTGTTGTCCCGCCTAAGTAATCCATTCCAATGTCAATCAAATCAGTTGATTAACGAGACGAACTAGTCCCGGACGGTATCCGTTGAATTTGTTGACATTTTCACGAAAGCCAGGGACCCAGTCGTCGTCGATATACATCTGTTATATTTGATGTTTCATTTCGAATGAAATAAAAATTAACATCACCGGTCGCCTCTCATCGTTCGTGTCAAGCCGATGAAGGCCAAAAGCCCAAAAGTCTTTACGAGGTAACACATTGCCGGAGGCCGGAGCAAGAGCAAAATTTGTTGCATCGTCTTGGAACGCCCGAGAGGCCGAGAGATAATCAAAACATTTTATGCAAAATCCGTGAGAAATGCTTTGTATATTATATAGATAGTAGAGAGAATCAGCAAGATCGGTGTAGTATGCTTCACGTGGCAAACGAGCATTAATTAGTTGGACTATTCCATTACTACCTTATCAAAAAAGGTGATTTCTAGTTTAAGTCATGGTTTTTTAAAGATCAAAAAAATATATACTATATAATTAATATAATATGTGTTTGAGAACAATATTACTATCTATTTTTTTTTATATTAAGTCCGATTGGAAACTCAAAAACAAAATATGTAAGTATTTTTTCAGCGAGGAGAAGCAACTGCTGCCGAAAAGCATGCGGCATCAGCTGACCGGAAGCAAACGCGGGGGCGAGCAGGTTGGTGAGCGGCGCGCGGCGGGAGGAACGGCAAGGGAAGCGCAGACGCAGACCTGGGACCTTGGTGCGGATGGGGCCGCCGGTGGGGACCGCGCGAAGCCGAAGAACGATCTCCCCCGAGCCGGACATCGGCCGACCGCCCGCCGGTCCACCGCTGTGCCGGCGAAAGACCAGGTTCAGGAACTCAGGGGGCAGGAGCGGGCGTCGCTGTGCCTCCCACCATGTACCGTACGAGGACCCGTGCATGGACGCTCCCTGCGGCGTGGGCCCCACCCCTCGCCTTCACGGGCACTGCCAGACCAGCTTCCGCCTCCCGTCTGGTGGTCGCGGAACACACTGGCCTGACCCTCGTCCCATTTCCCTTTCCGTCGCCAGACTCCCCGCCAGCACCGGCAGCTCAACGCTGAGGGATACTGACATATGAGACCACCAGTTGGGACGGACCCACGAATCAGTGGGCAAGTGGCGGTGCCGGGCATGGTCCGAGGCAGTTGTTGGGTCCTCTAGGGCCGAAATCTCCGACCCGCGCGAGTCCTGCCTGGACAATTACCAGGCTGCCCTCGCGACACCACCCCTGGCTCCCGTAACAAAACGCGAGCGAGCGACCGACTAGGACTGGGCGTTCGGGTTTACCCGAAATTTGGGGTCGGGTTTTATGGGTTTTTTTTATTTCGGGTTTCCAACAGTAGAATCCGTACTCGTACCCGAACTTTCGGGTACCCGTAATTTCGGGTACCCGCAATTTCGGGTTTGGGTTTGGATAAAATTCGGGTACCCGTTCCATTTGCAGGTATAGATATGGGCTGCTGCCTGCTGGAACCGCAAGACATGAACGGAACCTGGACAGGACAGTACAGGGTCACTGCATCTCTCAAGTGCGTGCCCAGCTCTTCTCTGCACATCACTGTGCTCAACACCTTGTTTATTAGATCACTTGATATCTGTTGCTAGATGCATGCTGGAGCCTGGATGCCAACGTTTCACTCCCGCCATGTCTGTTCTTGTCCTGTCACGTTTTTTAAAATAAAAAAAAGAGGAGCAGATCTCGTGTCAAACAGCCTCTCACTTTACTAATTTTCTCTGGGACAGGAAACTGAAGAAGCCATTACTAATTTCCTCTATTAGAGAGATTAACCAAACTAAAGCAGACTGTGGGCCAATAGAGAGATTAACCTGCTGGGAGCCTGGGACGTGTGCCTGCTGGCCTGCTGGTGCGTGTGCCTGCTGGCCTGCTGGTGCTGGGAGCCTGGGAGCCTGCAGCCTAGCTCACTGGCCGACTGCGCGCACTGGGAGAGGAGAGGACAGAGCCACAGAGGAGTGCGCGACTGCGCGTGGCCGCGTGCGCGATGCCGCACTGCCGCGGACGCGGAGCCTTGGTTGCTGTCTGGAGGTGGGAGCCTGGGAGGAGGAGGACGTCGTCGGCCCGTCGGCCGCCTGGAGCTAGGGTTGCCGGGACCTGGGACTGGGATCAGGGACAGCCGGACAGGGAGTAGGCAGAAGCAGAACTGGGCCTGGCCGTGGGCTACTCTGCCGCTGCGCTGTTGCCTGTTGGGCTGCCTAGCGGCTAGCGCTCAGCCTGCCTAATTTCGGGTAGTATGGGTACTTTGGGTACCGCGGGTGAATACCCGATTAGGCCCAAACTTAGTTCGGGTATTCAGTTTTGTTACCCGTTGGAATTGTTCGGGTAACGGGCATCGGGCTAAACGGGTACGGGTTCGGGTGTTTTGGGTAACGGGCTTCGGGCTCGGGTTTTATGCCCAGTCCTACGACCGACCCCACTCCCTGCGGTCTCAAAACCTTCTCGCCTCCTCCTACCCCTCGGCCGGCCTCGCCTCACACGCTCGCTCTCGCCGCCTCGTCGGCGACGCACGCACCCGACCGCCGCCGCGAGCTGGAGTGACGGCCATGGCGGCGACGGCAGATCCGCGGGCGAAGCCTACGGCAGCGGCGGCGCACCACCTAGCCGTTCCGTGGGCGCATCAGGCGTCGCCAGCCGCACACCGCATGCCGCCGCCCGTCTTAGCCGCGGCCGCGGGCGGCGGTGGCTGCGGCGCCCGCGATCGCCACCGGTCGTCGTCGGCCCACCGCCAAGTCCAGGCCGTCGGGGAGGACAACCCGTACGACGGTGGGATCGAGGCGCTCCGGGCCAAGCTCATGGGCCACCTGCGCGACGCGGCGGACCGGCTCCGCGTGCCCCAGCCTCTCTGGAGCCTCGCCGCCTCGCGCCCGCCTTATCCTCGCCCTCCGCCGCCCAAGGCTGCTACCGCGAGCTCGCCGCCGCCGCCCGGTACGGACTCCGAGCCCGAGCTCAGGGCGCCGCCTCCGCTTCGGCCTCCTACACCTGCGCCCCCGCAAGCGGAAGCTGCCGTCGCGACTGCGACCGGGAGGCCGTGGAACCTGCGGGAGCGCACGCGGCGGCGCCCCGCCTCCACCAGGTCGTGGGCCGCGTCCCCGCCGCCTCCGTCGTCGTCGTCGCGGAGGCGGCGCAAGCGCGCCCCGTTCTCCGTGTCCCTGAAGGCGGAGGAGATCGAGGAGGACATCTACGCGCTCACCGGCTCCCGGCCGCGGCGGCGGCCTCGGAAGCGGCCGCGCGCCGTGCAGCGGCACGTCGATGTAAGAAGAATTTCCCGAACTGCCCCCCACCCCCCGTCCAAATCACTATAATTAATTGCTACGTAGTTTATTCAATTCCGCCTTTTTTTATGAATACATTTACGCTTTAAGCTCGCTTACTATCACTAGTAATATAAACAAATATTCTATGCAGCTATGCTGGCATAATTGTTGTGTGCAAAAAAAAAGACTATTAATCCAAATCCACTAACCACCAATCGTTTCCCTGCTGCAGTCGCTGTTCCCGGGGCTGTGGCTGACCGAGATCACCGCTGACGCGTACCGAGTGCCGGACGAGTAGCTCCACGAGTGACGAGTCCAGCACTCCAGCTTGATGCTGCTGCCCCAGCCAACCGGCCAGCAGAGCGCGCAAGCTCCAACTTGATCCAGGGCATCGTCCAGCGAGCCAACTAGCATCCTCCCGAGCTTTGTTTGTTTTTTTCCTCCCCTCGCCCTTCCCTCTCCTCAGTCCTCACTCGTCGTCTGGTCTCTGCTTGCTGCCTCTACTGTGGTCTGTACAGTGAAGTGTTTGTGATTACAACTAGTGCTAATCTACTGTCAGCTCTTCCATCCGTTACCTGATGACTGCTAGCTACTCTGTGCGCTGTTGAGTGTTCGTCACCGTTGTCGTCCAGCTCCAGCGCGCCGCCTTTACGTGTCAGCCTGTCCCACTCCCGAGCTCTCGATCCACCCATTTTTTCGAGCTAGTAGTACGCTGCCACAGCCCACAGCCAGCACCTGGCAAGCCTGCACAGGGCCGTGTCTGGTGGTGCCGTGGTGCTTTGGGGGCCTGGCTTATAGATGTCCATCTGGGCCGGGCCCACCGGGCGGCCCACGACACGGCACGAAAGTGGCCCGGCCCAGCACCGGCACGGCCCGGCTTCAATCGTGCCTGGGCTAGCCCGGCCCGTTCGCCGTGTCGGGCTGGGCCACAGAAATCGGCCCGTCGGGTATAGCCCGACCCGGCCCGCCTGAGGGGGAGGCACGCGGCGGCCCGGTTAGGTTAACCGGCCGCGCGCGACGCGCCCCAGTGGCCCAGCCCAGCAGCCACACCCCGCCGCCGCATTTACGGACACAGCCTCAGTGTCGCCCTCGCCTCGCCAGTCGCATTTACGCTCTCGCCCTCGCCTCGCTCTCTCGCCCTCGCCTCGCTCTCTTGCTCTCTCCGCCCGAACCCTAATCTCCTCTCCCCTCTCTGATCTGCGGTTCGCCGCCGTCCGCCGGTGTCTCCTGTGCTTGGAATCAGTTGCACGTCGGTCGCCCGCGCCGTGCTTGGACATCTATACTTCCTCTCTGTCCTTACCTTCCTCTCCCGGTCCTCTCCCTAACCCTAATCCCCTCCGGTGTTCCTCGCTCCACGGATCTCGGCCATCGTCCGTCGTCTCCGGTGCTCCGACTGCACAAGGTGAGTCCCTCGGGCCCTACTCCTTTCCCTAACCCTAATGCCCTTCTCCTAAGTCCTAACCCTAATTCTTCCGGTGTATTCCTCAACGTAGGTATCGGTTAAATCGGGTGCCGTGCAGTCGTTGAGGAGTCGGAGACGGGTGCCGAGAGCCGAGAGCCGAGAGTCGGAGACCGGTGTGTTCCTCGTCCTCGTTGTCGAGGTCAAGGTCTCAATACTATGGATCTTGACCCGGCTGCAGAGGATGAGGAGGCGGAGCGACAACTTGAGGACCACAATGAGGCGATGGATGCTAGACAAGCCTTATTGGGTGTTGGTGTCACTCATTTAGATCCAGTCGACCTCGAGGATTTCGTCGCCTCTAGAACAGGCACTGGCACTGCTACGGACTCCACGAGCCCACCAGCATCTACCACTGCCTCTGCTGGTGGCGGCTCAAGGAAGAGATCCAAAGTTTGGAACAATTTCGACGAGTTAACCAATCTGGTAAATGGTAAGCGTGTAAGGTATGCTGCTCGATGCAAGTTCTGTCATGAGACATTAAGTGCTAGATCCTCTGCAGAATTATTTTATGAATCCACAGTTGCATTGTCTGGTGTGTACTACCCTACTGCTACTTTGATGCTACACCATATTCTAAGGATAGCCAGACATCTAAATTCATTTGAAAATGATAGACTTCTTAGGGCTGCTGTTGTTCCTATGAAAGATAAATTTTTGAAATATTGGAGGGATATTCCTATTCTATATGCTGTTGCATTTATTTTAGACCCAAGGGCTAAGATGAGGGGTTTTAACAAACTCCTTGTCAGGTTAGCTAGCTTAACTGGTACAAATTACTCTAATGTTCCAATTGAAGTTAGATCTAAACTATCCAAGATATTTCAGTTGTATGAAGCTAAATTTGGTGACACACGCCTGCGTGCTAATCAACACCCAACATCTCTTGGTTCTGGTAAGAAAAAAATGGCATGGGATGAAATCTATGGTGATGATGACTATGATGGTGAGCTTTCTGTGGGAAGGAGACCAGGTTCTAGTTCTATCTCTACTGCTGCATCCACTTCTGAGCTGGCATCTTACTTAGATAGTGATACTATTACTGAGTTTGATGAGGACTTCAATGTCCTATCTTGGTGGCATCAGCATAAGCTCACTTATCCTATTCTTGCTCTACTTGCTAAAGATGTATTGACAGTCCCAGCTTCTACTATATCTTCAGAGTCTACCTTTAGTCTTGCTGGCAGGGTGATTGAAGAGCGTCGACGTCGCCTGGCTCCAGATATGGTCGAGGTTTTGTCTTGCATAAAAGACTGGGAGCTTGCTGATGCTCACCTGCAGCATACTGTGGAGGAAGAGACAAGGGAACTTGAAGCTGAACATGAGAACTTGTACCTTGATGATCCAGAAGAACACAACCAGTAGTTGGTGGTGGACTGGTGGAGTGGTGGTTGGCTAGCTTAGTTGTTTGCCTGATGCCTGATGGCTTATTCTTGTAATGAACTCATGGACTGTACTGTATCTGTATGAACTTATGCCTTAGGGCTTAGGAGCTGTGGCTGTACTCTTTTTTCCTTCTTAGGCTTTTTTCTCACGAGGTGTGAGTTTTTGCCTAAGAAGGTTTTTAATGAGGCAGCCATTGCACACAGCTCCATAATTATTTGTTTCCATATTTTATGTGTGCTTGTGTTTTAGTATTTAGAATTTTAGAATTTTAGTGCTTGTGTTTCCAGATTTTTTGTATTTCTGTGATTTTTCGGGCCAGTGGAGGGCACGGCCCGGAATGGCCCAGAGGCTTTCGGGCCAACCCGGCACGTTTTTGGCCTCTCTGGGCCGTGCTTGGCCACATGTCCTGGCCCGTGACCCGAACCGGCACGGCCCGAGTCAACAGCGTGCCGGGCCAGGCACGACCCTGTTCGTGCCGTGCCTAACCGGGCTCGGGCCGGGTCCGTGCCGGGCGGCCCGGATGGACATCTATAGCCTGGCTACCCGATGGACGTCGTCGTCGTCGAGACGGATCGACAGACAAGAGAGACCTGGGTGACGGGGGCAAGGGGCAAGACTGCTGGGAGCGAACCTGGGAGGTGGATAGGATAGTCTTCACAAAGGGAAAGGGGCCCTTCAACTTTTCGGGTCCTCATCCTGGGCCCTGGCCCAATCATCGTCACCAATCACCGGCCATTATGATCGCACAGTGCAGCCTTGTCCGGGCACCACAGGCCAGGCCGGAATAACGAACCTTTTTCTGGCAGGTGCACACGCCACACGCAGGCTCGTGCCAAGCAAGATCCTTCCCTTTCTAGCAACTAAACATCTGATTGGATAGCTAGATGAGCGTAGGGTGGCTCATGTGCGTTTGGCCCGTTGGAAATGGGATTTCTGTGCCTATCTATGCATGCCGTTAGAAAAGCCATTTCTAGTTTACGTTGCAGCTGCGATAGGTGCAGTCTCTGGGCTTGTGTATATAGGAAACCAAATATTATCTGTCACTCAGTCCACGTATACGGAGAGTGTGGATGGACACGAGCGGACAACCAATCATGCCATAAGAGGAGGAGCTAATTCAGATCCTCAATAGAAATTGGCCTGTTTCCAAAATTAAACCGACACGACTCTATTCTAGCAAATACACGTAACCACGATGCTGTTACCGCACCTGTCTCAAACACACCACGGGATTAAATTCGAAAAGAGAAAACCAATTTGTTGCTGAAAAAAAAATTGAAGTTCAACTGTTTGACACAGGAGGTTCAATGTTTTTAGAACATACAACAAAGGATATGCAAATTGAACTAAAGATAGATCAGGAATATATTGGATGGACACTAATTATAAATGTTTACCTGATCGATCGTTTGCTAGATCAGATAAGTAATCTTTTTCCTATCTTAAGTTTCTTATACAGTAAGAGCTGGAGCTACAGTACCTACAACCGTACAAAATTTCCAGTCAAGAAATTTCACTTACCAGCCAAGGTACACTCCTGAAACACATTGATGCTTTTGCTCGAATCTGATAACGATGATCTCTTAGAGTCAATCGAGTTATTAGTCATTAAGTTCATATTTATTTTCCTAGCTAGCTAGTATTAATCCTAGAAGAATATTTATTAGGTCATGATGTAATAAATGCTCCTGAGCATACTTGATTTAGATATTTAAGAATATTTGTTGTGCGTGTTGGAATATAATTGTCGGGGACCATAATTAGGGGTACCCTCAAGACTTCTGATTCTCAGCTGGTAACCCCCATCAGCACAAAGCTGCAAAGGCCTGATGTGTGCGACTAAGCCAGGGATCGGTCCATTCGAGGGACTCGATCACGCCTCGCCCGAGCCTAGCCTCGGGCAAGGGCAGCCGACCCCGGACGATCTACGTCTCGCCCGAGACCCAGTCTTCGCCAAGAAGCAACCCTGGCCAAATCGCCACGCCAACCGACCAAATCGCAGGGGCATTTAATGCAAAGGTGGCCTGACACCTTTATCCTGACGCACGTCCTCCAGTCGACAGAGCCGAAGTGACCGCAGTCACTTCGCCGCTCCACTGACCGGCCTGACAAAAGGACAGCGCCGTCTGCGCCGCTCCGACTGCTGTGCCACTCGACAGAGTGAGGCTGACAAGCAGCCAGGCCCGGCCTCAGGAACCATAGGAAACTCCGCTTCGCCCGACCCAGGGCTCGGACTCGGGCTCAGCCCCGGAAGACGGTGAACTCCGCTCCGCCCGACCCAGGGCTCGGACTCGGGCTCAGCCCCGGAAGACGGCGAACTCCGCTCCGCCCGATGATAGTCGCCTAGAGGGGGGGGTGAATAGGGCGAAACTGAAATTTACAAAATTAATCACAACTACAAGCCGGGTTAGCGTTAGGAATAATAATGTGTTCGAAAGAGAGGGCGCAAAACAAATCGCAAGCAAATGAAGAGTGTGACACGCGAATTTGTTTTACCGAGGTTCGGTTCTCGCAAACCTACTCCCCGTTGAGGAGGCCACAAAGGCCAGGTCTCTTTCAACCCTTACCCTCTCTCAAACGGTCCCTCGGACCGAGTGAGCTTCTCTTCTCAAATCAAAACCGGGAACAAAACTTTCCCGCAAGGGCCACCACACAATTGGTGCCTCTTGCCTTGATTACAATGGAGTTTTGATCACAAGAACAAGTGAGAAAGAAAAGAAGCAATCCAAGCGCAAGAGCTCAAAAGAACACGACAAATCTCTCTCGCTAATCACTAAAGCCTTGTGTGGAATTGGAGAGGATTTGATCACTTGAGTGTGTCTAGAATTGAATGCCTAGCTCTTGTAAGTAGTTGAGGAGTGGAAAACTTGGATGACTTGAATGTGGGGTGGTTGGGGGTATTTATAGCCCCAACCACCAAACTAGCCGTTTGGTGGGGCTCTCTGTCGCATGGTGCACCAGACAGTCTGGTGCACACCGGACATGTCCGGTGCGCCAGCCACGTCACCAAAGCCGTTGGGTTCTGACCGTTGGAGCTCTGTCTTCTGGGCCCTCCTGAATGTCCGGTGGCTCACCGGACATGTACTGTAGCGTGTCCGGTGCGCCACTACGCGCGTGCCTGACTTCTGCGCGCTCTGGCGCGCATTAATTGCTGTTGCAGGTGACCGTTGGCGCGTAGTAGCCGTTGCCCCGCAGTTACACCGGACATGTCCGGTGAATTATAGCGGAGCAACTGTTGCAGTTTCCCAAAGCCGGCGAGTTCCTGAGGCCGCTCTTCCTTGGAGCACCGGACACTGTCCGGTGTACACCGGACAGTCCGGTGAATTATAGTGGAGTTGCCTCTGGATTTTCCCGAAGGTGACGAGTTTGAGTTGGAGTCCTCTAGTGCACCGGACATGTCCGGTGGTGCACCGGACACTGTCCGGTGACATACCGGACAGTCCGGTGCGCCAGACCAGAGGTGCCTTCGGTTGTCCCTTTGCTCTTTTGTTGAACCCAATACTTGGTCTTTTTATTGGCTAAGTGTGAATCTTTGACACCTGTATAACTTGTACACTAGAGCAAACTAGTTAGTCCAATTATTTGTGTTGGGCAATTCAACCACCAAAATTATTTAGGAACTAGGTGTAAGCCTAATTCCCTTTCAATCTCCCCCTTTTTGGTGATTGATGCCAACACAAACCAAAGCAAATATAGAAGTGTATAATTGAACTAGTTTGCATAATGTAAGTGCAAAGATTGCTTGCAATTGAGCCAATATAAATACTTACAAGATATGCATTGATTGTTTCTTTATTTTTAATATTTTGGACCACGCTTGCACCACATGTTTTGTTTTTGCAAACTCTTTTGTAAATCCTTTTCAAAGTTCTTTTGCAAATAGTCAAAGGTAAGTGAATAAGATTTTGCAAAGCACTTTCAAGATTTGAAATTTTCTCCCTCTGTTTCAAATGCTTTTCCTTTGACTACACATAACTCCCCCTAAATGAGATCCTCCTCTTAGTGTTCAAGAGGGTTTTGATATATCATTTTTGAAATACTACTTTCTCCCCCTTTTGAGCACAATAAGATACCAATTTGAAATTTACCAATTGAAAATCTCCAATTTTAAAAAATAGGTGGTGGTGCGGTCCTTTTGCTTTGGGCACATACTTTCTCCCCCTTTGGCATGAATCGCCAAAAACGGAATCATTAGAGCCCTTAGAATTACTCTTTCCCCCTTTGGTAATAAATAAATGAGTGAAGATTATACCAAAGACGGAGTCCTTTTGCTTGGTGCTCATGCTTTCTCCCCCAGAAATGGAGAGTTGCTTGGAGTGACGGCGAAGGATGAGTTACGGAGTGGAAGCCTTTGTCTTCGCCGAAGACTCCAATTCCCTTTCAACATACCTATGACTTGGTTTGAAATAGACTTGAAAAACACATTAGTCATAGCATATGAAAGAGACATGATCAAAGGTATACAAATGAGCTATGTGTGCAAATCAACAAAAGAAGTTCCTAGAATCAAGAATATTTAGCTCATGCCTAAGTTTGTTAAAAGTTTGTTCATCAAGTGGCTTGGTAAAGATATCGACTAATTGATCTTTAGTATTAATGTAAGAAATCTCGATATCTCCCTTTTGTTGGTGATCCCTTAAAAAGTGATACCGAATGGCTATGTGTTTAGTGCGGCTATGCTCGACGAGATTATCCGCCATTTTGATTGCACTCTCATTATCACATAGAAGAGGAACTTTGGTTAATTTGTAACCATAGTCCCTAAGGGTTTGCCTCATCCAAAGTAGTTGTGCGCAACAATGGCCTGCGGCAATGTACTCGGCTTCGGCGGTAGAAAGAGCTACCGAATTTTGCTTCTTTGAAGCCCAAGACACCAAGGATCTTCCCAAGAACTGGCAAGTCCCCGATGTGCTCTTTCTATTGATTTTACACCCCGCCCAATCGGCATCCGAATAACCAATCAAATCAAAAGTGGATCCCCTAGGATACCAAAGCCCAAACTTAGGAGTATAAGCCAAATATCTCAAGATTCGTTTTACGGCCGTAAGGTGAGCTTCCTTAGGGTCGGCTTGGAATCTTGCACACATGCAAACGGAAAGCATAATGTCCGGTCGAGATGCACATAAATAGAGTAATGAACCTATCATCGACCGGTATACCTTTTGATCCACGGACTTACCTCCCGTGTCGAGGTCGAGATGCCCATTTGTTCCCATGGGTGTCTTGATGGGCTTGGCATCCTTCATCCCAAACTTGTTTAGAATGTCTTGAGTATACTTTGTTTGGCTAATGAAGGTGCCCTCTTGGAGTTGCTTCACTTGAAATCCCAAGAAGTACTTCAACTCTCCCATCAAAGACATCTCGAATTTTTGTGTCATGATCCTACTAAATTCTTCACATGTAGATTCGTTAGTAGACCCAAATATAATATCATCAACATAAATTTGGCATACAAACAAATCATTGTCAAGAGTTTTAGTGAATAAAGTAGGATCGGCCTTGCCGACTTTGAAGCCATTAGCGATAAGGAAATCTCTAAGGCATTCATACCATGCTCTTGGGGCTTGCTTGAGCCCATAAAGCGCCTTAGAGAGTTTATAGACATGGTTAGGGAACTCACTATCTTCAAAGCCGGGAGGTTGCTCAACATAGACCTCTTCCTTGATTGGTCCATTGAGGAAGGCACTTTTCACGTCCATTTGATAGAGCTTAAAGCCATGGTAAGTAGCATAGGCCAATAATATACGAATTGACTCAAGCCTAGCTACGGGTGCATAGGTTTCACCGAAATCCAAACCTTCGACTTGGGAGTATCCCTTGGCCACAAGTCGAGCTTTGTTCCTTGTCACCACCCCATGCTCGTCTTGCTTGTTGCGGAAGACCTATTTGGTTCCTACAACATTTTGATTAGGACGTGGAACTAAATGCCATACCTCATTCCTAGTGAAGTTGTTGAGCTCCTCTTGCATAGCCACCACCCAATTCGAATCTTGGAGTGCTTCCTCTACCCTGTGTGGCTCAATAGAGGAAACAAAAGAGTAATGCTCACAAAAATGTGCAACACGATATCTAGTAGTTACCCCCTTATGAATGTCGCCGAGGATGGTGTCGACGGGGTGATCTCGTTGGATTGCTTGGTGGACTCTTGGGTGTGGCGGCCTTTGTTCTTCATCCTCCTTGTCTTGATCATTTGTATCTCCCCCTTGATCATTGCCGTCATCTTGAGATGGCTCATTTGCTTGATCTTCTATTTCATCAATTTGAGCTTCATCCTCATTTTGAGTCGGTGGAGATGCTTGAGTGGAGGTGGACGGTTGATCTTGTGCATTTGGAGGCTCTTCGGATTCCTTAGGACACACATCCCCAATGGACATGTTCCTTAGTGCGATGCATGAAGCCTCTTCATTACCTATCTCATCAAGATCAACTTGCTCTACTTGAGAGCCGTTAGTCTCATCAAACACAATGTCACAAGAAACTTCAATTTGTCCAGTGGACTTGTTAAAGACTCTATATGCCCTTGTGTTTGAATCATATCCTAGTAAAAAGCCTTCTACAACCTTAGAAGTAAATTTAGATTTTCTTCCTCTTTTAACAAGAATAAAACATTTGCTACCAAAGACTCTAAAATATGAAATATTGGGCTTTTTACCGGTTAGGAGTTCATAAGATGTCTTCTTGAGGATTCAGTGTAGATATAACCGGTTGATGGCGTAGCAGGCGGTGTTGACCGCCTCGGCCCAAAACCGATCCGAAGTCTTGTACTCATCAAGCATGGTCCTTGCCATGTCCAATAGAGTTCGATTCTTCCTCTCCACTACACCATTTTGTTGTGGCGTGTAGGGAGAAGAGAACTCATGCTTGATGCCCTCCTCCTCAAGGAAGCCTTCGATTTGAGAGTTCTTGAACTCCGTGCCGTTGTCGCTTCTAATTTTCTTGATCCTTAAGGCGAACTCATTTTGAGCCCATCTCAAGAATCCCTTTAAGGTCTCTTGGGTTTGAGATTTTTCCTGCAAAAAGAATACCCAAGTGAAGCGAGAATAATCATCCACTATTACAAGACAATACTTACTCCCGCCGATGCTTATGTAAGCAATCGGGCCGAATAGATCCATGTGGAGTAGCTCAAGCGGCCTGTCGGTCGTCATGATGTTCTTGTGTGGATGATGGGCACCAACTTGCTTTCCTGCTTGGCATGCGCTACAAACCCTGTCTTTCTCAAATGAACATTGGTTAGTCCTAAAATGTGCTCTCCCTTTAGAAGCTTATGAAGATTCTTCATCCCAACATGGGCTAGTCGGCGGTGCCAGAGCCAACCCATGTTAGTCTTAGCAATTAAGCATGTGTCGAGTTCAGCTCTATCGAAATCTACTAAGTATAGCTGACCCTCTAACACACCCTTAAATGCGATTGAATCATCACTTCTTCTAAAGACAGTGACACCTACATCAGTAAAGAGACAGTTGAAGCCCATTTTGCATAATTGAGATACAGAAAGCAAGTTGTAATCTAATGAATCTACAAGAAAAACATTGGAAATAGAATGGTCAGGTGATATAGCAATTTTACCCAATCCTTTGACCAAACCTTGATTTCCATCCCCGAATGTGATAGCTCGTTGGGGATCTTGGTTTTTCTCGTAGGAGGAGAACATTCTCTTCTCCCCAGTCATGTGGTTTGTGCACCCGCTATCGATGATCCAACTTGAGCCCCCGGATGCATAAACCTACAAGACAAGTTTAGTTCTTGACTTTAGGTACCCAAACGGTTTTGGGTCCTTTGGCATTAGAAACAAGAACTTTGGGAACCCAAACACAAGTTTTGGAGCTCTTGTGTTTGCCCCCAACATACTTGGCAACGACCTTGCCGGATTTGTTAGTCAAAACATATGATGCATCAAAAGTTTTAAAAGAAATATCATGCTCATTTGATGCACTAGGAGTTTTCTTCTTAGGCAACTTAACATGGGTTGGTTGCCTAGAGCTAGATGTCTCACCCTTATACATGAAAGCATGGTTAGGGCCAGAGTGAGACTTCCTAGAGTGAATCCTCCTAATTTTGCTCTCAGGATAGCCGGCAGGGTACAAAATGTAACCCTCGTTATCCTGAGGCATGGGAGCCTTGCCCTTTACAAAATTAGACAATCTTTTAGGAGGGGCATTAAGTTTGATATTGTCTCCCCTTTGGAAGCCTATGCCATCCTTGATGCCAGGGCGTCTCCCATTATAAAGCATACTTCTAGCAAATTTAAATTTTTCGTTCTCTAAGTTATGCTCGGCAATTTTAGCATCTAGTTTTGCTATATGATCATTTTGTTGTTTAATTAAAGTCATGTGATCATGAATAGCATTAACATCAATATCTCTACATCTAGTACAAATAGAAGTGTGCTCAATGGTAGATGTAGAGGATTTGCAAGATTTTAATTCCACAACCTTAGCATGTAATATATCGTTTTCACTTCTAAGGTTAGAAATAGTAACATTGCAAACATCAAAATCTTTAGCCTTAGCAAGCAATTTTTCATTTTCATTTCTAAGGCTAGCAAGTGAAATGTTCAATTCTTCAATCCTAGCAAGTAAATCATTATCATCTCTAGAATTGGAAATTGAACCATTACAAATATGAGAATCAACCTTAGATAATAAATTAGTATTTTCATTTCTAAGGTTGGCAATAGTGTCATGGCATGTGCTTAGCTCACTGGTTAATTTCTCACATTTTTCTACCTCTAGAGCATAAGCATTCTTAACCTTAACATGCTTTTTATTTTCCTTGATTAGGAAGTCCTCTTGGGAGTCCAAGAGATCATCCTTCTCATGGATGACACTAATTAGCTCATTTAGTTTTTCTTTTTGTTCCATGTTAAGGTTGGCAAAAAGGGTACGCAAATTATCTTCCTCATCACTAGCATTATCATCACTAGAGGACTCATATCTAGTGGAGGATTTAGTTTTAACCTTCTTCCTTTTGCCGTCCTTTGCCATGAGGCACTTATGGCCGACGTTGGGGAAGAGGAGTCCCTTGGTGATGGCGATGTTGGCGGCGTCCTCGTCGTCGGAGGAGTCGGTGGAGCTCTCGTCGGAGTCCCACTCGCGGCACACGTGGGCATCGCCGCCCTTCTTCTTGTGGTACCTCTTCTTTTCTCTCCTCTTGCCCTTCTTGTCGTTATCCTGTCACTATCACTTGATAATGGACATTTAGCAATAAAATGACCGGGCTTACCACATTTGTAGCAAACCTTCTTGGAACGGGATTTGTAATCCTTCCCCTTCGTTGCTTGAGGATTTGGCAAAAGCTTTTGATGATTAAAGCCATCTCCTCGTTGTCGAGCTTTGAAGCGTCGATTGATTGTCTACTTGGTGTAGACTCCTCCTTCTTTTCCTCCGTTGCCTTGAATGCCACCGGTTGTGCTTCGGATGTGGAGGGATCATCAAGCTCGTTGATCTTCTTTGAGCCCTTGATCATACATTCAAAGCTCACAAAATTCCCGATAACTTCCTCGGGGGTCATTAGTGTGTATCTAGGATTACCACGAATTAATTGAACTTGAGTGGGGTTAAGGAAGATGAGTGATCTAAGAATAACCTTAACCACTTCGTGGTCATCCCATTTCTTGCTCCCGAGGTTGCACTTGGTTCACCAAGGTTTTGAGCCGATTGTACATATCTTGTGGCTCCTCCCCTTGGCGAAGACGGAAGCGACCGAGCTCCCCCTCGATCGTTTCCCGCTTGGTGATCTTGGTGAGTTCATCACCCTCATGCGCGGTTTTGAGTAGATCCCAAATCTCCTTCGCATTCTTCAACCCTTGCACCTTGTTATATTCCTCTCTACTTAGAGAGGCAAGGAGTATGGTTGTGGCTTGGGAGTTAAAGTGCTCGATTTGGGCAACTTCATCCTCATCATAGTTTTCATCTCCTATGGATGGTACCTGTGCACCAAACTCAACAACATCCCATATACTTTTGTGGAGCGAGGTTAGATGAAATCACATTAAATCACTCCACCTAGCGTAATCTTCACCATCAAAAGTTGGTGGTTTGCCTAATGGGACGGAAAGTAAAGGTGTATGTTTAGAAATGTGAGGGTAGCGTAGGGGAATCTTACTATACTTCTTGCGCTCTTGGCGCTTGGAAGTGACGGATGCCGCGTCGGAGCCGGAGGTGGATGTTGATGAAGAATCGGTCTCGTAGTAGACCACCTTCCTCATCTTCGTTTTCTTGTCCCCACTCTGATGCGGCTTGTGGGAAGAGGATTTCTCCTTCTTCTCTTTGTGGTGTGAAGAAGATCTCTTCTCCTTCCCTTTGGAGGAGTCCTTCTTCTTCTCCTTCCTCTTGGTGCGGGACTCTTCCGATGAAGTGCTCCCGTGGCTTGTAGTGGGCTTTTCGTCGGTCTCCATCTCCTTCTTGGCGTGATCTCCCGACATCACTTCGAGCGGTTAGGCTCTAATGAAGCACCAGGCTCTGATACCAATTGATAGTTGCCTAGAGGGGGGGGGGGTGAATAGGGCGAAACTGAAATTTACAAAATTAATCACAACTACAACCCGGGTTAGCGTTAGGAATAATAATGTGTTCGAAAGAGAGGGTGCAAAACAAATCGCAAGCAAATGAAGAGTGTGACACGCGGATTTGTTTTACCGAGGTTTGGTTCTCGCAAACCTACTCCCCGTTGAGGAGGCCACAAAGGCCGGGTCTCTTTCAACCCTTACCCTCTCTCAAACGGTCCCTCGGACCGAGTGAGCTTCTCTTCTCAAATCAAAACCGGGAACAAAACTTCCCCGCAAGGGCCACCACACAATTGGTGCCTCTTGCCTTGATTACAATGGAGTTTTGATCACAAGAACAAGTGAGAAAGAAAAGAAGCAATCCAAGCGCAAGAGCTCAAAAGAACACGACAAATCTCTCTCGCTAATCACTAAAGCCTTGTGTGGAATTGGAGAGGATTTGATCACTTGAGTGTGTCTAGAATTGAATGCCTAGCTCTTGTAAGTAGTTGAGGAGTGGAAAACTTGGATGACTTGAATGTGGGGTGGTTGGGGGTATTTATAGCCCCAACCACCAAACTAGCCGTTTGGTGGGGTTGTCTGTCGCATGGTGCACCGGACAGTCTGGTGCACACCGGACATGTCCGGTGCGCCAGCCACGTCACCAAAGTCGTTGGGTTCTGACCGTTGGAGCTCTGTCTTCTGGGCCCTCCTGAATGTCTGGTGGCTCACCGGACATGTACTGTAGCGTGTCCGGTGCGCCACTACGCGCGTGCCTGACTTCTGCGCGCTCTGGCGCGCATTAATTGCTGTTGCAGGTGTCCGTTGGCGCGTAGTAGTCGTTGCCCCGCAGTTACACTGGACAGTCCGGTGTACACCGGACATGTCCGGTGAATTATAGCGGAGCAACTGTTGCAGTTTCCCGAAGCCGACGAGTTCCTGAGGCCGCTCTTCCTTGGAGCACCGGACACTGTCCGGTGTACACCGGACATTCCGGTGAATTATAGTGGAGTTGCCTCTGGATTTTCCCGAAGGTGACGAGTTTGAGTTGGAGTCCTCTGGTGCACCGGACATGTCCGGTGGTGCACCGGACACTGTCTGGTGACATACCGGACAGTTCGGTGCGCCAGACCAGAGGTGCCTTCGGTTGTCCCTTTGCTCTTTTGTTGAACCCAATACTTGGTCTTTTTATTGGCTAAGTGTGAATCTTTGGCACCTGTATAACTTGTACACTAGAGCAAACTAGTTAGTCCAATTATTTGTGTTGGGCAATTCAACCACCAAAATTATTTAGGAACTAGGTGTAAGCCTAATTCCCTTTCACCCGACCCAGGGCTCGGACTCGGGCTCAACCCCGGTAGACGGCGAACTCCGCTCCGCCCGACCCAGGGCTCGGACTCGGGCTCAGCCCCGGAAGACGGCGAACTCCGCTCCGCCCGACCCAGGGCTCGGACTCGGGCTCAGCCCCGGAAGACGGCGAACTCCGCTCCGCCCGACCTAGGGCTCGGACTCAGGCTCAGCCCCGGAAGACGACGAACTCCGCTTCGCCCGACCCCAGGGCTCGGCCTCAGCCCTGGCATCCGCCGACGGTCTCCGCCTCGCCCGACCCAGGGGCTCGGACTCGACCTCGGCCTCGGAAGACAGACTCGACCTCGACCTCGGAGGAGCCTCCACATCGCCCAACCTAGGGCACGGACCGACCACATCAACAGGAGGCGCCATCATTACCCTACCCCAAGCTGACTCAGGCTACGAGGAACAAGACCGGTGTCCCATCTGGCTCGCTCCGCCAGACAAGTAATGATGGCGCCCCGCACGCTCTATGACGACGGCGGCTCCCAGCCCCCTTACAGAAGCAAGAGGACGTCAGCAAGGACTCGACAGCCCCGATAGCTGTCCTTCCGCCAGGCTCCAGCGCTCCTCCGACGGCCACGACACCACACGAACCGGGTGCCAAAACCTCTCCGGCTGCCACGATGGCATGTACTTAGGGCGCTAGCTCTCCTCCGCTAGACACGTTAGCACTCTGCTACACCCCCCATTGTACACCTGGATCCTCTCCTTACGCCTATAAAAGGAAGGACCAGGGCCCTCTTACAGAGGGTTGGCCGCGCGGGGAAGAGGACGGGACAGGCGCTCGCGTGAGGCCGCTCGCTTCCTTCCCGCGTGGATGCTTGTAACCCCCTACTGCAAGCGCACCCGACCTGGGCGCGGGACAAACACGAAGGCCGCGGGATTTCCACCTCCCTCTCTCTCCGGCTGCCTTTTCCCCCCTTCGCGCTCCATCTCGCGCCGACTCATCTGGGCTGGGGCACGCGGCGACATTTCACTCGTCGGTCCAGGGACCCCCCGGTCTCGAAACGCCGACAGTTGGCGCGCCAGGTAGGGGCCTGCTGCGTGTTGACGAACAGCTTCCTGTAAAGCTCCAGATGGGCAGTCTCCAGCAACCTTTCCAGCCCGGGACGGTGCTCCGTTTTGGGAGTCTTGAGTTCATGTCCCTCGACGGCAGCTACGACATGATACTCCTTCCCCCGCCGTGCGACAGCGATAATGGCGACCGACAGCCCGCCCGCCGGAGGCGGAATCGACGACGTCTTCCCCGCGTGGTGGAAGAACAACATTCGAGCTCGCCCCGTCCCCTCCCCCGCTGACGGAGGAGGAGGCGGGGCAACCAAGGCCAAGCAGGAGGCGGCACCTCGTCGGCTGTCGAGCGAGTCGACGGCACCGACGCCCCAACGGGGGGCACGTCGGGCACCGACTTCGCGTCTGAGACGAAGACGAGCGCCGTCTCCCCGCAACACGCCAGTCCCAAGCAAACGGACGACGCCAGCACGCTCGCGAAAGGCTTGATGGGCGTCACCCTCGTACCTTAGACGACGGTGCAGTCAGTCCCTGACGTGACTTCGTCACCGCCCGTCGACCAAGAGGTACCCACCGATTCCCATCTCACGCCTTTTGGATTCAGCCTCGACTCGCCAAGCGACTTCGCTTTGGCGGACGCTCTCGTAGAGGCGAGTCCAAACCCTCTAGGGTATCGTATGCGGTCACCCTGGGACCGGATGACGGACGTCTCGACCTATGGGCCCTCGGGGTCCGAGGAAGATGACGAGCCCGACTTCTGTTGGGACTTCTCCGGACTTGGTAACCCTAGTGCCATGCGGGACTTCATGACCGCATGCGACTACTGCCTTTCCGACTGTTCCGACGGTAGCCGCAGCCTCGGCGACGAGGACTGCGGCCCAAGTCGTGAATGTTTCCACGTCGATCTAGGGGGTCCCTCCGAAGGCAACCATCTTGGTATGCCGGAGAATGGTGATCTCCCTAGGCCTATGCCTCACGTTGACATCCTACGGGAGCTAGCTGTGGTCCCCGTTCCGGCGGGGGGTCATGACCCACAGCTCGAGCAAATCCGCGGGGTGCCGGCCAGGCTCGACGAGGGAGCAGGAGCACTTGAGTCGATCCGCCGGGAAGTCGGGCAGGAATGGGCGGGCCAACCTCCGGTCGGAGAAGTGCGTCATCTACCCCAGGATATCCAGCACTGCATCGCCAACGATGTCAGGGCAAGGCCGCCACCCGCTTCCAGTGGAGTCGGCCAGGACCTGGCTGCAGCAGCAATGCTTCTTCGCGCGATGCCGGAGCCATCAACCACCGAGGGGCGGCGAATCCAGGGAGAGCTCAAGAATCTCCTAGAGGGCACCACGGTCCGATGGGCCGAAAGCTCCGCCTCCCGAAGGCAGGGGTACCCCTCGGAACATCGCGTCGCGACTTCCCGATTCATGCGGGAAGCCTCGGTCCACACCGGGCGCACGCGCAACACAGCGCCTGTGGCCCCGGGCCGCCTCGACAACGAGCACCATCACCGCGACCGTCGGGCCCACCTCGACGAGAGGGTGCGCCGAGGCTACCACCCTAGACGTGGGGGACGCTACGACAGCGGGGAGGATTGGAGTCCCTCGCCCGAACCACCCGGTCCGCAGGCTTTCAGCCGCGCCATACGACGGGCGCCGTTCCCGACCCGGTTCCGACCCCCGACTACTATCACAAAGTACTCGGGGGAGACGAGACCGGAACTGTGGCTCGCGGACTACCGGCTGGCCTGCCAACTGGGTGGAATGGACGATGACAACCTCATCATCCGCAACCTCCCCCTGTTCCTCTCTGACACCGCTCGCGCCTGGTTGGAGCACCTGCCTCCGGGGCAGATCTCCAACTGGGACGACCTGGTCCAAGCCTTCGCCGGCAACTTCCAGGGCACGTACGTGCGCCCTGGGAACTCCTGGGACCTCTGAAGCTGCCGACAGCAGCCAGGAGAGTCTCTCCGGGACTAAATCCGGCGATTCTCGAAGCAGCGCACCGAGCTGCCCAACATCACCGATTCAGATGTCATCGGCGCGTTCCTCGCCGGCACCACTTGCCGCGACCTGGTGAGCAAGCTGGGTCGCAAGACCCCCACCAGGGCGAGCGAGCTGATGGACATCGCCACCAAGTTCGCCTCTAGCCAGGAGGCAGTTGAGGCTATCTTCCGGAAGGACAAGCAGCCCCAGGGCCGCCCACCGGAAGATGACCCCGAGGCGTCAACTCAGCGCGGCGCCAAGAAGAAAGGCAAGAAGAAGTCGCAAGCGAAACGCGCCGCCGCCGACGCGGACCTTGTCGCCGCCGCCGAGTACAAGAACCCTCGGAAACCCCCCGGAGGTGCCAACCTCTTCGACAAGATGCTCAAGGAGCCGTGCCCCTATCATCAGGGGCCCGTCAAGCACACCCTTGAGGAGTGCACCATGCTTCGGCGCCACTTCCACAGGGTCGGGCCACCCGCGGAGGGTGGCAGGGCTCGCGACGACGACAAGAAGGAAGATCACCAGGCAGGAGAGTTCCTCGAGGTCCGCGACTGCTTCATGATCTACGGTGGGCAAGCGGCAAACGCCTTGGCTCGGCACCGCAAGCAAGAGCGTCGGGAGGTCTGTTCGGTGAAGGTGGCGGCGCCAGTCTACCTAGACTGGTCCGACAAGCCCATCACCTTCGACCAAGCCGACCACGTGCCGAGCCCGGGGAAATACCCGCTCGTTGTCGACCCCATCATCGGCGACGTCAGGCTCACCAGGGTCCTCATGGACGGAGGCAGCAGCCTCAACATCATCTACGCCGAGACCCTCGGGCTCCTGCGTGTTGATCTGTCCTCAGTCCGGGCAGGCGCTGCGCCTTTCCACGGGATCATCCCCGGGAAGCGCGTCTAGCCCCTCGGACAACTCGACCTTCCTGTCTGCTTCGGAACACCGTCCAACTTCCGAAGGGAGACCCTCACGTTTGAGGTGGTCGGGTTCCGAAGAACCTACCACGCAGTACTGGGGAGGCCATGCTACGCGAAGTTCATGGCCGTCCCCAACTACACCTACCTCAAGCTCAAGATGCCGGGCCCCAACGGGGTCATCACCGTCGGCCCCACGTACAAACACGCGTTCGAATGCGACGTGGAGTGCGTGGAGTACGCCGAGGCCCTCGCCGAATCCGAGGCCCTCATCGCCGACCTGGAGAGCCTCTCGAAGGAGGTGCCAGACGTGAAGCGCCACGCCGGCAACTTCGAGCCAGCGGAGACAGTTAAGTCCGTCCCCCTCGACCCCAGCAGCGACGCCTCCAAGCAGATCCGGATCGGCTCCGAGCTCGATCCCAAATAGGAAGCAGTGCTCGTCGACTTTCTCCGCGCGAACGCCGACATTTTCGCGTGGAGTCCCTCGGACATGCCCGACAAGAAAGGAGGGAAATGGCGGATGTGTGTAGACTACACTGGTCTAAACAAAGCATGTCCGAAGGTTCCCTATCCTCTGCCTCGCATCGATCAAATCGTGGATTCCACTGCTGGGTGCGAAACCCTGTCTTTCCTCGATGCCTACTCAGGGTATCACCAAATCAGGATGAAGGAGTCCGACCAGCTCGCGACTTCTTTCATCACACCCTTCGGCATGTACTGCTATGTCACCATGCCGTTCGTCTTGAGGAATGCGGGTGCGACGTACCAGCGGTGCATGAACCATGTGTTCGGCGAACACATTGGCCGGACGGTCGAGGCCTACGTCGATGACATCGTAGTCAAGACGAGGAAAGCCTCCGACCTCCTTTCCGACCTTGAAGTGACATTCCGATGTCTCAAGGCGAAAGGCGTGAAGCTCAATCCCGAGAAGTGTGTCTTTGGGGTTCCCCGAGGCATGCTCTTGGGGTTCATCGTCTCCAAGCGGGGCATCGAAGCCAACCCGGAGAAGATTGCGGCCATCACCAGCATGGGGCCCATCAAGGACTTGAAAGGCGTACAGAGAGTCATGGGATGCCTTGCGGCTCTGAGCCGCTTCATCTCATGCCTCGGCGAAAGAGGCCTGCCTCTGTACCGCCTCTTAAGGAAGGCCGAGTGCTTCACTTGGACCCTTGAGGCCGAGGAAGCCCTCGGGAACCTGAAGGCGCTCCTCACCAACACGCCCATCTTGGTGCCTCCCGCTGCCGGAGAAGCCCTCTTGACCTACGTCGCCGCAACCACTCAGGAGGTTAGCGCCGCGATTGTGGTTGAGAGACGAGAAGAAGGGCATGTTTTGCCCGTCTAGAGGCCAGTCTACTTCATCAGCGAGGTACTGTCCGAGACCAAAATCTGCTACCCACAAGTTCAGAAGCTGCTGTACGCGGTGATCCTGATGCGGCGGAAGTTGCGACACTACTTCGAGTCTCATCCGGTAACTGTGGTGTCATCCTTCCCCCTGGGGGAGATCATCCAGTGCCGAGAGGCCTCGGGTAGAATCGCGAAGTGGCGGTGGAAATTATGGGCGAAACAATCTCGTTCGCCCCTCGAAAGGCCATCAAGTCCCAGGTCTTGGCGGACTTCGTGGCTGAATGGGTCGACACCCAGCTCCCAACACTTCCGATCCAACCGGAACTCTGGACCATGTTCTTCGACGGGTCGTTGATGAAGACAGGAGCCGGCGCAGACCTACTCTTCATCTCGCCCCTCGGAAAGCATCTACGCTACGTGCTACGCCTCCACTTCCCGGCGTCCAACAATGTGGCTGAGTACGAGGCTCTGGTCAACGGGTTGTGGATCGCCATCGAGCTAGGGGTCTGACGCCTCGACGCTCGCGGTGACTCGCAGCTCGTCATCGACCAAGTCATGAAGAACTCCCACTGTCGTGACCCGAAGATGGGGGCCTACTGCGATGAGGTTCGGCGCCTGGAAGACAAGTTCTACGGGCTCGAGCTCAACTACATCGCCCGACGCTACAACGAGACTGCGAACGAGCTGGCTAAAATAGCCTCGGGGCGAACAACGGTTCCCCCGGATGTCTTCTCCCGAGATCTGCATCAACCCTCCGTCAAGATCAACGACACGCCCGAGCCCGAGGCACCCTCGGCCCAGCCCGAGGTGCCCTCGGCTTAGCCCGAGGCACCCTCGGCTCAGTCCGAGGCACCCTCGGTTCAGCCCGAGGCACCCTCGGTCCCTGAGGGTGAGGCACTGATCGTCGAGGAGGAGCGAAGCGGGGTCACGCCTAATCGAAACTGGCAGACCCCGTATCTGCAATATCTCCACCAAGGAGAGCTACCCCTCGACCGAGCCGAAGCTCGGCGGTTGGCGCGGCGCGCCAAGTCGTTCGTCTTGCTGGGGGATGGGAAGGAGCTCTACCACCGCAGTCCCTCAGGCATCCTCCAGCGATGCATCTCCATCACCGAAGGCCAGGAGCTCCTACAAGAGATACACTCGGGGGCTTGCGGCCATCACGCGGCACCTCGGGCCCTTGTCGGAAACGCCTTCCGACGAGGTTTCTACTGGCCAACGACGGTGGCCGACGCCACTAGAATTGTCCGCACCTGCGAAGGGTGTCAGTTCTACGCGAGGCAGACCCACCTGCCTGCTCAGGCTCTGTGGACGATACCCATCACCTGGCCTTTTGCTGTGTGGGGTCTGGACCTCGTCGGCCCCTTGCAGAAGGCACCCGGGGGCTACACGCACCTGTTGGTCGCCATCGACAAATTTTCCAAGTGGATCGAGGTCCGACCCCTAAACAGCATCAGGTCCGAATAGGCGGTGGCGTTCTTCACCAACATCATCCATCGCTTTGGAGTCCCGAACTCCATCATCACCGACAACGGCACCCAGTTCACGGGCAGGAAGTTCCTGGACTTCTGCGAGGATCACCACATCCGGGTGGACTGGGCCGCCGTGGCTCACCCCATGACGAATGGGCAAGTAGAGCGTGCCAACGGCATGATTCTACAAGGACTCAAGCCTCGGATCTACAACAACCTCAACAAGTTCGTCAAGCGATGGATGAAGGAACTCCCCTCGGTGGTCTGGAGCCTGAGGACAACGCCGAGCCGAGCCACGGGCTTCACGCCGTTCTTTCTAGTCTATGGGGCCGAGGCCATCTTGCCCACAGACTTAGAATACGGCTCCCCGAGGACGAGGGCCTACGCCGACCAAAGCAACCAAGCTAGTCGAGAAGACTCGCTGGACCAACTGGAAGAGGCTCGGGACATGGCCTTACTACACTCGGCGCGGTACCAGCAGTCCCTGCGACGCTACCACGCCCGAGGGGTCCGGTCCCGAGACCTCCAGGTGGGCGACCTGGTGCTTCGGCTGCGACAGGACGCCCGAGGGCGACACAAGCTCACGCCTCCCTGGGAAGGGTCGTTCGTCATCGCCAAAGTTCTGAAGCCCGGAACGTACAAGCTAGCCAACAACCAAGGCGAGGTCTACAGCAACGCTTGGAACATCCAACAGCTACGTCGCTTCTACCCTTAAGATGCTTTCAAGTTGTTCATATACCTCGCTCCCACGCAAAGTTTAGTCATCAAGGAAGGGTCAGCCTTGCCTCGGCAAAGCCCGACCCTCCCTCGGGGGCTAAAAGGGGGGAACCCCCTCTGCGCCGAAATTTTCCTCGAAAAAAGATCCTTTCTGCCAGAATGTCTTTCGTGCTTTTCGACTACTTTGAAAGTGGATCCTGAAAACGACAGAGTACACGTAAGTAGCCAAGGCTCTGCCAGAATGTCTTTCGTGCTTTTCTGACCGAGCCGAGGGACTCCTACGCCTCCGGGATACGGATACCTCACTCATCACCTTCTGCGATAAGTAACTCGCGTTCGGATAAGTGATTCCGCGGACCGAACAAGTCTTCACGCTCGAAAGCTCCTCTGCCGAAGCGATTCTTCGGGCCTTCTCGACTGCGTCGGTGACAGAACCCTATGGACGGACAAGAGTGCACGTAAGCGGCAAGGCCGACCGAGCCGAGGGATTCCTACGCCTCCGGGATACGGATACCTCACTCATCACCTTCCGTGAAAAGCAAGTCTCGCTCGCACAGACAATTCTGTTACCGACGAAAAAGTCCAGATACTCGATACAAGAGGAAAAGAAGTGCAGCTTTACAACACAGCGATGGTGTGTTTGGGCCTCGGCGGCCGCAAAAAACACACGCTACAAGATAATCCGATCCTGCAGGCTCGGATCTCGATAGTTGAAGGGAGCAGCAGCACCCTCGGCGTCGACTACACCTTCGGCGAGGTCCGACCTAGCCTCGGACGGCGACGCGGTCCGAGGATCTCCACTCTGAAGGACGACTTCATCATCACGCCCGGGCCATCACTGCCAGGGTCTCCTCCAAGAATCCGGCTCGAGCAGGCGGCTCGGCTGGTCACCCCGAGGCCTCGGCCAGCTGTCCCCCAAAGACATCAGCCCGACCTGAGGCCTCGGCAGATCAACTCCGGCGTCGGTCCCGCTGACGGACGACCCGGCCAGGCTCCTGCCGACCAAGTCTTCTTTTCGAGCCAACTCTGCCTCTGTCCGTGCTGACACCGCTACC
This sequence comes from Zea mays, assembly GCF_902167145.1. Classification (NCBI taxonomy): domain Eukaryota; kingdom Viridiplantae; phylum Streptophyta; class Magnoliopsida; order Poales; family Poaceae; genus Zea; species Zea mays. The sequence goes on along the minus strand of NC_050103.1, from coordinate 66,418,003 downwards.
CCTGACTTCGGCTCATCGAAGAGCGGCCGAGGGGTTCCTTTAACTAAGCAAGAGAAGCCTCGGACAGCAAGGCCGACCGAGCCGAGGGACTCCTATGCCTCCGAGATACGGATACCTCACTCGTCACCTTTGCACGGGGCGACTCGCGCTTGGTGAAGCAGTTCAGACAACCAACGGGCGAGTCTTAGTGCTCGAAAACGAGGAAAAAACACGGCTCCGCGCCAAAAATACATACAAGTTCAGGCCTCGACAGCCACAATGAACAAAAGACCGGCATTCAAGGTGCCATTACAAACGGAACTCCGGTTCCACCTCCGCAGGTACGAACAACCCCACACGATTGGGGGGCCTGCGGAGCAACAGAAGACGACGAATGGCTCGCCGTCGCCCGCTCCAGCAGCGGCGACGACGACGACTTCTGCTCCGGGGGGCCGATGTTGGGGCGAAGGCGAAGACGTCACCCTCCGCTCGAAGCCTTCGCCGTGGCCGTCGGTCCAACAGAGACAAGACAACGGGCGAAGACACCCTTCGCCACATACGACATCAGACGAAGACCTGCGACGAAGTCATCCCACCGTGCGGCCTCATCCGGCACAGAGGCCCACGTGTGATCCGGCCCATTGTAATGGGCCCTGCGTGGCCGCCGCATGTTACGGGCCTAATTTGTAAAGGCATCCCTATAATTACAGTCTGTAACCCTGCTTTATGGGAATATTCTGGGGATAACCTAGGTGTCTGAGGGCACATGCGTCCTTAACACAGGACGCAGGGCGCTCAGATACCTATTAATACCCCCGCACAGTGCCCGTGAGAGGCTAGGTTAACAGAGCTATTGCCATCTAGCGCGAGAACCCTGTTTACATCACCACTCCCCCCGTTGGAACCCCTTGCAGCAGAGAGCAAGTTCTAACATTTGGCGCCCACCGTTCGTGCTACGAGAAAACCACCCGCGATGGCACCCAAGAAAGCAAACCCGAAAGCTGACGAGGCTGCGAAGGCAGCACTACTTGCTGCAAGAAAGGGCAAGACCCTCGCCCTCACCCAATCCACCCACTGAGAGCACCTAGAGGGGGGGGGGGTGAATAGGTGATCCTGTGAAACTTAAACTTATAGCCACAAAAACTTGTTAAGTGTTAGCCCAATAATCGCCAAGTGGCTAGAGAGGAGTCTCAACAAAACACAATACCACAAGAGATCAAACACAGAGATGACACAGTGGTTTATCCCGTGGTTCGGCCAAGACCAACGCTTGCCTACTCCACGTTGTGGCGTCCCAACGGATGAGGGTTGCAATCAACCCCTCTCAAGCAGTCCAAAGACCAACTTGAATACCACAGTGTTTTGCTTTTCCTTTCAATATCCCGTTTGCGAGGAATCTCCACAACTTAGAGTCTCTCGCCCTTACACTTGAGATTCACAAAGAAATACGGAGTAAGGGAGGGAAGCAACACACACAAATCCACAGCAAATATGCGCACACACACGGCCAAGAATCGAGCTCAAAAGACTATCTCAAAGTTCTCACTAGAACGGAGCTCGAATCACTGAGAATGATAAACGAATGCGCAAAGACTGAGTGTGGATGATCAATAATGCTCTAAGGTTGCTTGGTGTGCTCCTCCATGCGCCTAGGGGTCCCTTTTATAGCCCCAAGGCAGCTAGGAGCCGTTGAGAGCAAATCTGGAAGGCCTTTCTTGCCTTCTGTCGTCAGGTGCACCGGACAGTCCGGTGCACACCGGACACTGTCCGGTGCCCGATTTCCTTCCTTAAATAGCGAAGCCGACCGTTGGCAGACTTGGAGCCGTTGGCGCACCGGACATGTCCGGTGCACACCAGACAGTCCGGTGCCCCCTTCTAGCCGTTGGCTCGGCCACGTGTCCCACGCAGATCGCGCGGCCGACCGTTGGTCCGGCCGACCGTTGGCTCACCGGACAGTCCGGTGCACACCGGACAGTCCGGTGAATTTTAGCCGTACGCCGTCGGCGAATTCCCGAGAGCGGCCACTTCGCTCGAGGTAGCCTGGCGCACCGGACACTGTCCGGTGCACCACCGGACAGTCCGGTGCCCCAGACCGAAACAGCCTTTTGGCTGTACACAGCCAACTCTTCTCTTTTCTTCTTCTTTCTGTTTCTAATACTTAGACAAGTATATTAGTACACAAAACCAATGTACTAAGACTTAGAAACATACCTTTGCTCTTGTTTTGCACTTTGTCCATCCATAAGCATGAATTCACATTTAAGCACTTGTGTTGGCACTCAATCACCAAAATACTTAGAAATGGCCCAAGGGCACATTTCCCTTTCACCCACCAAGAGGCCACTGAAGACGATGTTCTCCGCACCTGCGAAGACGACCCACTTCGCACCTGTGGCCCTGAAGGACAATCGCAGCCACCCCCAGGCTTCGCCCCACTGGAGGGCGCGGACCTCACTGAGGACGGTGAAGTCCTTGGTGTCTCAGCGGAAGAACAGCTACAGCTGCGCACCCTGCGCCTCAAGAACCGCAATCTCCAGAGGCAGAAAGAGATACTGGAGGCCAAGCGCTAGCGCGTGTCCGCACTAGCCAAAGTGCGGCAAATGATACGCGACGAAGAGCAGAAGGCCCAGGACCTCGAGCGGGAGATCGCACTGATGCAGCGCGAAGGCCACCTCGGCCTGCAGCACGGGCCACCCCCGTAGCAGCAACTGGAAGACACGCGCGAAGGCCACCTCGGCCTGCAGCATGGGCCACCCCTGCAACAACGCGCACAACCGCAAGACCCGCGTTTCCCCCAGCGCGACCACACTTTCCCGCACGCCGCGCCATTCCAAGGGGTCAACTACCTGGACGAGCGAAGTCCCCTGGCGCCACACCTGCAAGTGATGCCTTGGCCCGCTAACTTCCGGGCAGGGACCTATCCCAAGTACAACGGCAGCACCGACCCAGCACAATACATAATGAGTTATCAGGTCGCCGTTGCATCTTCCGGAGGGGACGACGCCACAATGGCCAAGTCTTTCATCATCGCCCTCGAAGGCCCAGCTCTCACCTGGTTCACCAGGTTGCCTCCGCTGTCCATTGATTCCTGGAGAAGCCTCCGGGACAAGTTCCTGCTCAACTTCCAAGGGTACCGCCCAGACACCGACGCCTTGGCCGAACTCTCGCTCTGCAAGCAGCTGGAAAAAGAGACTCTGCGGGAATATTACCGCAAGTTTCTAACACTCAAGTCACAGCTGCCCTCAGTTGACGACCAGATCGCCATTCACTACGCCATCAGTGGCCTTCGCGCCGGCGTCCTTTACAGTCATTGCATCAGGGACCCGCCCAAGAACCTTCAGGAGTTATATCAACTATTTGAAAAATACGCCAAGTCCAAAGAGCTCCACCAACGCAAGGTTGAGTCCCAGAGAAAGCCCAAAGATGCTCCACAGTCCAGCCGCACGTGGACGAGGACTCCGCAGCCAGACTCTAGCCGAGAAGGCCGCAACCAGCAGCAGGTGCACAACATCGCCAACCAGCACCCCGCTGGTGATGCCCCTCGCCGCCAGGAGTATCCCCCCCAGGGCCGCGGAGGTGGAGCCCGCGGAAGGGGCCGGGGACGCGCGCAGCCGCCGCGCCGATTCTACTGTCTCTTCCACGGTGAAGACTGCGCCCACCAAACCAAAGACTACCCAGAAACGAAGGCCACCAAAGACAGGATGGCACGGGCGCAGCCAGCCGACAACCCTAGAGTTGTCGCACACACTTACCAGCAACCCCCTCCACCATATATCCACGCCCCCGCCCCGCATCCACCGCACCACGCTTACCAACACCATCCGGAAGTACAAATCGTACCTCCCCCACCCCCACCACCACACCAGCAACATCAAAACATCCCCCACACCACAAAGCAAGAAGACTTCGCCGATCAGCCGTATCGCGGAGTCATTCACATGATAACTGGGGGGTCCAGCACTGACTTCGACACAAAGCGGCAGAAGCGGGACCACTACCGCAGCATCAACCACGTCGCCGTCACTGGCCCAGTCGTGCAGACAAAGTGGTCCCACATACCGCTAACCTTCGACGCACGAGACGTCGACCTGCGCAGCGCCCCCCACAGCGATGCCATGGTTATCAATTGCAGCGTGGCAGGCTGGGACCTGCATAAAGTCCTAGTCGACAATGGCAGTCAGGCGGACATCATCTTCCTCCACGCCTTCGATCGCATGGGCATAAGCCACAGCCTGTTCAAGCCTTCGGACAACCCGTTGTATGGCTTCGGCGGCAAGGGCACCTTTCCTGTTGGCAAAATAGAGCTGCCTCTCTCCTTCGGTGTAGCACCCAATGCCCGAAGTGAGCAAGTAACATTTGATATTGTGGATATGGTATATCCATACAATGCCATCATGGGCCGGGGCTCCATCAATAAGTTCGAAGCAGCCATTCACGGACTGTACCTATGTATGAAGATACCAGGTCCGTTAGGCGTCATTACGATCTACGGCAATCAACAGACTGCGCGCAACATAGAGCGAGACTTCGTGCCCGGTCAGAGAAACGTGCACTGCCTCACGGCCCAGCGCGAGGTCCCCGCGCCCGCCAGCCCAACTGACAAGGAGCACGACAAGGCACAGCTGCAGAGCAACGACGGGACCAAGACTGTCCCCCTCGACCAGGCCACGCCCAAGCAGACAGTCACTATCAGCGAAGACCTCACTTCGCATGAAGAGGAGAAGCTCCTCTGCTGCCTGTCCAAGAACAAAGATGTCTTCGCCTGGTCAGCCCTCGACCTGGTCGGGGTTAGCCGATCCATAATTGAGCACAGCTTGGGAATCGACCCTTCGGTGAGGCCGAAAAAACAGCGGCTTCGCAAGATGTCCGACGAGAAGACAGAGGCTGCCAAGGCAGAAGTGCACCGCCTCCTGGAAGCCAAATTCATCGAGCCGGTGGCTTACCCCACGTGGCTCTCCAATGTTGTGATGGTGCAGAAAAAGAGCGGGAAGTGGCGAATGTGCATCGACTTCACCAGTCTCAATAAGGCCTGCCCAAAGGACAACTTCCCGTTGCCGCGGATCGACCAAATAGTCGATAGCGCGGCCGGATGCGAAGTCATGTCACTCCTTGACTGCTTCTCCGGTTACCACCAGATATACATGAAGGAGGAAGACAAGGCTAGCACCAGCTTTATAATGCCCTTCGGCACATATTGCTTCATCAGAATGCCGGAGGGACTCATGAACGCCGGGTCCACCTTTTCCAGGCTTACCAAGACAGTGCTCGACGGGCAGGTTGGCAGAAACATATTCACATATGTGGACGACATCGTCGTCTCCAGCAAGAGCAAAGAGGACCACTCGCAGACCTCGCCGAGACATTCGCGAACATGCGGGACGCACGACTTCGCCTGAACCCCGATAAGTGCGTCTTCGGTGTTCGCCAGGGGAAAATATTGGGTTATCTGGTATCACACCGCGGCATCGAGGCCAACCCAACCAAAATCCAGGCCATTATTAACATGACGCCCCCTCAGTCACCCAGAGAGGTCCAGCGTCTGACAGGCAGATTGGCCGCCCTCAACAAGTTCATTTCCAAATCCGCTGAGCGAAGTCTTCCTTTCCTCAAAACACTCCGCGGCGCAAAAAACTTCGTTTGGGGACCAGAGCAGGCGGCGGCCTTCGCCTCACTAAAACAGTACCTGATGGAGTTGGCCGTTCTTACGAGCCCCGACTCTTCGCTACCACTGTTGCTTTACGTCGCGGCTTCGCCGCACACGGTCAGTGCAACACTGGTTCAGGAGCAGACAGTAGAGGGCGTGATCAGGCAGTGCCCAGTATATTATGTCTCCGAGGTGCTCACACCGTCAAAGTGTAACATGACGGAGCTCGAAAAGATTGCATATGCAGTTGTCATGTCTTCGCGCAAATTGCGCCACTATTTTGAAGAATTCAAGGTCCGCGTCACCTCAGATAGGGGACTCGGCGAATTATTCAGAAACCCGGAGGCATCGGTGCGGATCGCCAAATGGGTGGCCGAGTTCTCCGGCTACCACATCACTTTCGAGCCCAGGACAGCGATCAAGTCACAAGTTCTAGCAGACTTCGTCGTTGACTGGACCGGACCAATAACACAGCCGGAGCCGTCCGCAGAGAAGATTGGGACAATCCACTACGACGGCGCTTGGTGCCATGCGGGGGCAGGCGCTGCGGCAGTCATCACCTCACCCGCCGGGGTCAAGCACAGATACGCGGCACGCTTAAGCTTCGCTCTGGAATCTGACAGATGCACAAACAACATCGCAGAATACGAAGCTGTCATCCTCGGCCTCCGCAAATTAAGAGCCCTCGGCGTCACCACCTGCATAGTCCGAACAGACTCCAGGGTAGTCGCCGGCCAAGTCGAGAAAGACTATGCAGCAAAGGACCCCGCACTTATGCAGTACCTCGCGGCCATCCGAAGCCTCGAGAAACAATTCAAGGGATTCACTTTGCAGCATGTGGACAGGGCCAAGAATGAAGAAGCTGACGCATTGGCTAAGGCAGCCGCCAGGGGCGAAGCCCTACCCTCTGACGTGTTTTATCACGTCATCGGAACGCCAGCCGTCCGCAGTCCCGAAGGGCTCCAAATAACCAACGACAGCGAGGGCCAACGCATGATCAACCTTATCATGACCGAGGACTGGCGGGCACCAATAACCCTGTACCTCCAAGGGTACTATCATCCAGTCGACCGCAACGAGGCCAAGCGCCTCCACCACCTCAGCCGGGACTTTGCATTGATCGAGGGCCAACTATACAAAAAGGGGGTCAGCCAGCCGATGCTTAAGTGCGTCACCGAGACCGAAGGCATTCAAATCCTGCGCGAAGTCCACAGGGGGACCTGCGGCTCCCACGCAGGCCCCAGGGCCCTAGCGGCAAAGGTGATACGCCAAGGCTTCTACTGGCCCGCCGTTATCTGTGCCGCAAATCGGGTTGTCAGATCCTGCGAAGCCTGTCAGAAATTTTCCCCACGATCGGGACGCCCCTCGCAGTTCACGAAGCTGATCGCCCACACGTGGCCCCTTCAGCGCTGGGGCCTAGACATCGTTGGGCCCCTGCCCACGGCTCAGGGGAACCTCAAGTTCACATTTGTAGTCGTTGAATACTTCACCAAATGGATTGAAGCGAGGGCAGTCTCCACCATTACATCAAAGACGGCCCAGAAATTTTTTTGGCAAAATATTGTTTGCCGCTTCGGAGTACCGTCCGAACTAACAGTCGACAACGACAAGCAGTTTGACAGCCAAGACTTCAAGAATTTTTGCTTCTCCATCGGCACCAAGCTTGCCTTCGCTTCAGTCTATCACCCGCAGTCCAACGGAGTTGTGGAACGCGCCAATGGAAAAATCTTCACAGCCGTCAAAAAGATGCTCCTCGACGAAAAAAGGGCAAGTGGGCCGATTTGTTACCCGAGGCGGTCTGGGCACTAAACACGACTGAGTGCAGGGCGACCGGGTTCACTCCTTTCCGCCTTCTATACGGATCGGAGGCTATGACCCCACAAGAAATAAAACATGGGTCCCCACGAACAGTTCCTTCAGCCGTCCCTGACGTGGACGAGGCCACTTCAAAGGATCTCATCGATGGAGACCGAGTCTTTGCCCTACAAGCACTAAACAAATACCAAGCCCAGACAAAAGCATGGCGCGACCATGCAGTCATCCCAAGGGAATTCAACGAAGGGGACCTCGTACTCGTCCGAACAACTCGGACAGAGTCGAGGGGCATGCTGGAGCCCAGGTGGGAGGGCCCCTTCATAGTCAAGACGAAAGCTTCCCCCAGCGCTTACAGGCTCACAACGCCAAGCGGCGAAGACCTGGAGCACTCCTGGAACATCGACAACCTCCGCAAATTTTTTGTTTGACTCATCAGGGCTGATTCGCCCTTGTAATACGCAAAAACAATTTTATTCTGGCCCGCACTCTTTTCCTCCCGGGGGGTGAGGTTTTTAACGAGGCAGAGCCATGTAATATACAAGTGAAAAATCCCCCGCAAAAACATGCGTCGAAAAAAGACCGCGACGACGGTCTTCGGCATTCGACCAATACGAGGTCACCGCGAGGCTCAGCGCTAGCCACCCTCGCGTGCGACAACTCCGTGCAGAAGTCGCCTAAGGGTGCAGCCGGATCAGCACAACAAGTGCGAAAAATCGAAGTCTACCGCAAAGACTCACCGTGCAGAAGTCGCCTAAGGGTGCAGCCGGATCAGCACAACAAGTGCGAAAAATCGAAGTCTACCGCAAAGACTCACCGTGCAGAAGTCGCCTAAGGGTGCAGCCGGATCAGCACAACAAGTGCGAAAAATCGAAGTCTACCGCAAAGACTCACCGTGCAGAAGTCGCCTAAGGGTGCAGCCGGACTAGCACAATAAGTGCGACAAATCGAAGTCTACCGCGAAGACTTACCGTGCAGAAGTCGCCTAAGGGTGCAGCCGGATCAGCACAACAAGTGCGAAAAATCGAAGTCTACCGCAAAGACTCACCGTGCAGAATTCGCCTAAGGGTGCAGCCGGACTAGCACAATAAGTGCGAAAAAGCGAAGTCTACCGCGGAGACTATCCGTGCAAAAGTCGCCTAAGGGTGCAGCCGAACTAACAAAACAAGTGCGAAAAACCGAAGTCTGCCGCGGAGACTATCCGCGCAAAAATCGCCCACGGGCGCAGCCGGGCTAGCATAAGCCGAATGTGCGAAGGCACACAACTTCATCATACAAACCATTACACATGTACAAGCGAGGGCATCTCACTCTACATCGGCTCAGCCTTCGGAATAATTCCCATATCTCTATAGTTGAATAACATTATCCTAAGCTCCTCACCCGCAAAAAGACTCCGCAATTCCCCCTCACCTGTACTCACAGAGGCCGGCAAGGACAACAGTTCCTGCCGGCCGGCCCTACTCACGCGAAGTCGACCACCGTCCGCCCCACTCACTCTACGCTTCGCAACCGCCCTTCGCCGCCTACGCCCAGTACTCGGACCAGGCACACCTTCTGCATCCGCAGCGCGCGGTGAAGCCTCCGCCGCCGCCACATCCAAGGCCGCAAAGTAGTCCAAGTCCTCATCCGACGACTCCTCAGTCCACTCGATCGAACTCCCAGAGCCACCGAAATCAGAAAACTTAGATATAGACCCATCCGATTCATTACCATCATCCACGGTCGAAGCCGCCAAAAAATTAGTAGTGGCGGTTGCGTGCGCAGGCCCAAAATCTTGAACCTACGCAGCAACCAAAATTCAGCAACATATCCAAAATTCCCTAACTACCCACACCCACTATGCCACCTGCGAAGACCCAGCCGTCGCGGGAGCCTCCGCTGTTGCCTCCGCTGTTGCCTCCGCTGTCGCCTCCGTTGCCACCGTCGCAGGATCTTCAGCCCTCGGCGCAGCGGCCACGGTTGCATCAGGAGCGCCTCCGGCGGTCTCTGGGGGCGGGCCTCCGCCGGCCGCAGCGGCCGCGGGGGCATCAGGAGTGCCTTCGGCAGTCTCCGGGGGCGGCTCCAGGGCGGCCTCGGACACGGCCTCTGCCGGGTTCGACTCCGGGTCAGGCAGCGCGCTGTTCAACGCCCCGAAATCATCCACCCTCTCGCCGCGCGCCGCCTAAGACACAACAAACAGATTCAGCAAACCCACACATAGCCCACATCCAGCAAATGTAAAACAAAAGTCAAACGTTACCTGAGCCCTCGCCGTCTCGGCCCGCTCCCTGACCACCTCTCGACCGTGCGCGCCCCACATCCGGTCGTAGATGGCTCCGGCGGACTCCTTCACTATAGGGTCTTCAACCTTGTAGATATCTCGCTCAAAATCCTCATCAGCTTGGTCGAAGACCTCAAAGTGCCGGCACCCTTCGCGAGAGAGCGCGTTCATCGCCCCCTCGCAGGTGACCAGGGAGGCATACGACATAAACCCCTCCACAATAGTGGGGAGCGCCTGCAACTCCTCCTGTACCCACTCCAAGCAGCGAAGTCCGGGCTCTCGGTCCGGCACTTCGAAGTCACCGGTCCGCGCGCCCAGCTCACGGTATGAATCCATAAGCTGTTTGCGCGTCCGCTCAGCCTCCACGCGCGCCCCGTCCTCGGTCCTCTCCACACGGCTCTGCAGGGCGTTGAGCCGCTCCTCCAACTGCGCGGCGCGCTCCCTGGCAAGACTGCCCTCCGCCCGCACCAGATTGGCCTCCGCCAGCGCAGCCTGCGCCTTGGCGAGGGCCTCATTGGCCTCCCTCCTCTCCTCCACCAATTGGCGCCGGAGGTCGGTTTTTTCCCCCTCCAGCACGGCCACCTTGTCCGCCAGCTTGCGGCACTTGCTGTCGGCGGCCGATTTCTCCCGGACGGCGTCGGCATGTTGCGTCCGAAGTCTCTCAACTTCGGCAGACACAACGGCCGTAAGGGCCCCCGACGCCGCACGACCGGCGAAGTCAGCCGCCTGCAAAACACACATAAGACCACAACCCCAGCGAAGCAAAAAAAACACATAAGAACCGAAGTCTAGCTCAATGTACCTGACTTAGTGCCTCCTTCATCTCCTCCAGCCGGCGGGACACAGCGCCCGCCTCATCCCTCACAGCAGCAAGTGCCGGCATCTCGCCGCCAGCACTAAGAGCACCACCCTTCGCCTTTGGCATTACGGCAGCTGCCGTGGTCGCCGCGGCGGGCGGAACAACTACAAGTTGGCCTTCGTCCGGCCCTGCGACGTATCAACAAATTTAAAAAAAAAGAGAGAAAAAGAAAGCCAAGCCAGCGCCTTACCAACAAGATAGTCCTCCACACTAATGTCGGTGGCGAAGTCGGCGACGCGCTTGCCCGGCGGCGGCAACCCTCGGGCCGACTTCACCGCCTCCGGCACCCTGCCGGACGCCGATGCGGCCTTCGCAGTCTTGGAACCATCGGCGGCAGCCGCAGCCTCCGACGCCCTGCCGGATGCAGGGACGGCCGACTTCGCCGCCAGCGGCGGCTGACCTCCGCCGGGGGTCGTAACCTTCGCAGCCCCCCGCTGCCTCTTCGGCCTGGCTTCATGAAGCCTCACGACCGCCTGGCGCTTCTGCGCAGCTCCTTGGCGATCCTTGTCCATCACTGCCGACACAACAACAGCAATATTCCGCCCGTAAGGAAACACCTTCCACTCACGAACCATGCGAGATGTAAAAAAGTCTTCGCCGGCCGCGCGGGGGATAGGAACATTCCTAGGCAACCAACCCCCGGTAACCCTCAGCATCCGCGCCGAAGACTCTCGGAGCTCGGGCGAAGACATCCTTCCCCCCGGGGCCGCGCATGTCCTCATCAATTCTCTAGCAAAACTATCGGAAACCCCAAGTCCTCCCATAGCAGTACCTAGTTTCCTCTTCTTCGAGGATGGGGCGGCCGCCGGCGCAGGGTCGTCTCCAGACTCTACCACCGGCTTCTTCCCGCGGCGGTCCACATCGTCTTGGCCGGGATAACCATTATACGGCAGTCGATTCAATTCAAAAACCCTGTTCAAACGGTCATTCGACCCACGGATATCCTAGCTACGCTGGCCCTCTGTCCTCGGCACGTATCGACCAACGATCCGCACCGCCCCATCCTCCGCCTCACGCACAAAGGCGGCCGGATCGCGGCTTTGCAGATCCAGCGCGAAGGCATGACTTCGCACCAGCTTCCCACCATGGGAGGGCATCTAGCGAGGGCACACTTCGCCCAACGCCCAGCCATGCGCCAAGGGCCATACCCCGTACGCCACAAATTCTTCAACCAAATCGCGCCCACTGCTCAGGCCGGCGGCGCACCGAAGGGCCCCTTCGTCCGCATCCTCCTCCGCCACCTCAAAGGGCGGGTATGTTGAGTAAAAATGCGAACACATCTCAGACACGGGGAGCCCCTCATGGTCTTCGACGGTACCCTCCGCGACGTAAAACCAAAACTCATTCCAATTGCCCCACTTGTTGCGGGCGCAAGGGACTAACTCTGTGACACCCCAGGTGTCTATTTCGGGTTATGTCAGAAGAATTATCCTAATCTCGGATGCTCAGTAAAAATTTCTATTTCTCGCTCGCGTATGTCCCTGATTATCCAGATTATTCATTCACGTTTCACCGAATTCGGAGTTACTCAGTCTCACAGAAGGCCAATTTTTGGAGCCTGTTAAAACTTTTATCCTCGGCACGAATGCAATCTCGATATTCAATCTCGATTTATAAATCTTGTCTAAAGCTCGTTTAATCAAGCGCTCGACAGTTGCTAGTCGAGCTGTGTCTGAATCCAATTTTCTCGATGTTCGATCTATGTCCGACTATTTTATTCGGATCCGTACTCGCAAACGAAATACTCAGTATGTCGTCCTCTAATTAATTTCTATCCGATTCGGCTTAATATCTTTGAATCCAATCCGATTTCAAAATCAACATCGACAACGATTTTAAAATATCACGATTCGTTTTCTCCGACTAAAAAAATCCAAAATCGATCAAATCTTGGGACGATTTATTTTCGAATCATGCGTAGGGAATTATTTTCGAGCGAAATCAAATTAGACTCTTGACCGGATTAATCGCTCAACCTTCCGTTCGTCCGAACTCTTTTCGCTCTGTTTTTACACAGACGAAATCCGCAGGAGCATTTTTGCTCCGGAAAAATATTTAGCGCAGCCCAAAATTGGGATTTTGGGCCAAGCCCAAACCAGCCCATTTGGCCCATTGAAACCCTAACCCTAGGTTTTCTTCTATAAATAGGAGCTCTCTCCCTTGCAAATTGGAAATTTTCCATTTCCCCCCCTAGCCGCCACATCCTTCTTCCTCCTCTCCCCCACACGCACAACTCTCTTCTTCCCTGTGCATGGCGCAGAAAAAAACCTCTCAGTCGTGCAGCAGCTCTGCGTGCTCCCCTCGGCCACCATGGCGCCCTCCTCCCTAGCTTACCTTGCCCAGGGCAGAAGCTTCCATGGCGAGCTCCCTTCCCCACGGCAAGCAGCGAGCCTCGTCGGACGCTATATGCTTTGGTCGCGCCTGGGACTCCTATGGCCGAGCTAGCCACCTGCCAGGACAAGCCGCAGACCCCTCTGCTCCTCCATGGCCATGAGCTCGACGTCCCCTTCTTCCTCTCCTCCCCCATTTCCCTCTATCGGCCATTAGGCCCCTGCTCGTGCCTCTCCATCGCACAAGCGCAGGGGACCTGTCCGTGGGTTGGGGCCAGGGTTTTCCCTCGGTAGCCTCGCTGAGAGCAGTAGGTCGAGTTTCCCTTGTCCATGGCGCGACATCTCAAATGGCGTCTTCCCCTCTGGATAACACGCTCGACTACCTCCTCTGGCCACATAGCTCCCTTTGCTCGGCACTTCGCCACGCAGCCGCAGGGCGCGTCCCTGCTGGAAGGCGAGCGCGAGGCCCCCCGCATCGACGCTTCTCCCTCAGCGGCAGCACACGCAGCACCCTTCCACCTCGCCACCGTGGCCGGCTCCTTCCTCGCTGAACAACTCCATTTCCTCGTTTCGCGCCTAGCCTGCTCGATGTTTTGCCCGATGGGTTCACATGCCTTAGGCAGCGCCAAAATAGCAGCCGCGGCACTCCACCTCCACCCCGCACTCGCTTGCCCGACAAAAATGCCTCCCCGTTCGTCGACCTCGTGTGGCTGCACACTTGTTGTTGCTGCACGTTGTCCGTCAACGCGCAGCCCCTCTATTTCCCCGTCAGCGCAGCAGCAGCTCTCCTGTTCGTTCTCCACTCCCCTCGTCGCGTGTCATCGCTCTCGTGCTCGCTGCGCAGCCCCATCCGCGACACCGTCGAAAACCGTGGTGAGAAACACCCCGGTGCCCTTGCTATTATCATATTTTTGTGCTCGGAAAAATGTTGAACTGTTGCGTGTGTCTAATCGCAGCTAGTGGTCGACGCCGCGCTTCGCGCCTTGCCCGTTCGACGAAATGCCAAGCCATGTGGACAGCCCATGCGTCTAGTCACGACTCGTTCAGGTTGATTGATTTATAGTTTATAATACATATGCTTTGGTTGATGTCGAGCAGTGCATGTATATATGTGGATGTGTGTAATATGTTGTGGCTATACACGTTGGTAGGATCGCATTTGCGGTTAGAGAACAAGAGGTTGTTGATGTGTGCGATTTGTAGTTTGTCTAATTACGTTTTGGTCGATGTGGTGTATAGTGGTGTTTGATTAGAGGTGGGTATAAAATGTTTGGATTATATGTCGTGGCAAGGTCGCATTCACGTTTTGGTAAACACGTGTGTCGTGCTTGTTTTATGTGATGAGTAAGTTTGGGAATATATGTGATGTGAGGATTGAATTAGTGCACGTATGTGTGTGTGTGCCGTGGTGTGATATAGTAGTGGTGGCGTGAGATAATTGTTTGAGGTGTGCGGGTGTATGCCGTGATATGGTTACACTCGCAACAAGAAAAGATGTACACATTGGGTAACACGACGCTTAGGTTGCTGTTGTATAATCGAATAAAGGATGTATTATTAAGCTTGAATCAAAATGTGGGGTACTAGTAGTACGCTAGACAGGCGATGTTCCAAATAGATAAATCGGGTGATGTAGTAGTTGTCAAGCGTGATAGAGGTTGAGTCACTTATGTTATAAATTGATGCTCGACATGTGAGGTCTCCTAAAATATGGTGTTTTAAGTGACTTGTGCGTTGTCCAGTTTAAGTTGAGGAAATGGTTAAGAAAAACTAATTAACTTTCTCCCACCTATGTTTTTGAGTTGCGAAGTCTAAAATACCTTGCTAAGTGTTATACTAGTTAACCAACTTGTTAGATGACTTTAGTTAAGCTCGTGGTCACGATGATTTGCTTGTTGTAGTCTAAATACGTATGGTTGTGGTCGCGGATGAAAAGTATTAGTGCTCATGTGAGGTATAAGTTAAAATACACATTATTGTGTGAACAACACTTCGATATCGATTATCGGGGAGAATGCGTTGTTAATTAAATATAGTACTTCTAGTGCTCATAATGACACGGATAAAAATTTGTAAGTTCACTTGTTAGTTCTCACTTGGTTATTTTAACTCTAACAAATGTCAAAGTGTTATAATAATTCAAGTCTCTAGAACGCGGCAATTCTTGAATTGTATAGAAACTGAAATGTGTTGATTGTTGTTTTGGGCTGCACGTATTGTTTTCGGTGTGCTGTATGTTTGATGAACTAAATTGTATTTTCTGTAGATATGTGCTATAGAAAAGTGGTAGATAACCTTATTATCTTGCTGGTGTTAAAATTTGACAGCCATAGGTCTGACGGTTTAGGAGTTAGGATTTTTACAAATTCAGTAACTGAATCTGTCCAAATTCTGTACAGATTTCAGAAACTGCATTGTTTGCCTAATTTAATGTTACAATCTGTTCATGGTCATTATAAGAAAGTTGTAGATGCTTTTCTAATCTTGCTTGTGTTAAAATTTCATAAACACAGGCCTGATAGTTTAAGAGTTATGAATTTTACAAACTGGTTGCTATGTTCTGTCCTCTGTCAGGACAGATTTCGAAAACTGTAATGTTTGATTTGATTAAACCTGGAATCACTTCTTGGTGATTATAAAAGTTATGTAGTGCTTTTGCCAAGCTTTCCAAAAAGTCTTGGATCACTCTTTTTGGTGATCTAAAGCTTAAGTTATGAATGTTTCAAATATGAAGACTGAATCTGTCCAGTTCTGGACAGCAAAGTCTTATAGTGATATTTATCCTTAGTTAAATATTGAATCACCTTGAGATGTTTATAAATGATATGTAGACAATTTTATTACCTTTCCAGAAAGTCTAGGAGCACCTTGTTTGGATGTCTGAATCTTTTGTTGTGAATTTTTGAAGCTACAAGTCTGAATCTGTCCAAATCTGGATAGAGCTGCTGTGTTTGCACAATTCGACCTTGCTAAGTGTTTAATCAGGTTATGATGACAATACCAAAGTTGTAGAGCACTTTTTAAGCTTTCCAGAAAGTCCTAGTTTGATATTTTTGGACTAACCATTGAAGAGTTATGATTAAAACAAGCAACTGCTGTATTGCTGTCCAAAAATCTGCAACTGCGCATTTGATTGTTTTGTTCACCTGTTGGCTAAAAATGCTTAGTTAGCACTTAGCAGACATAGACCTGTAATGTCTAAACTTAGGATAACATGTGTTCCATGATTGATGTGTTTGCTTGAGTAGTTAATTGTGGATAGGAATTCCTCCTCTATTGAACTGGTGCTTGGGATGCTTGTGTGTGATAAATAGAAGAATAATGAAAAGCCGTAGCAGGTTAAATAGATGCTCGTACTTATGGGGTCGTATTTGCGTTGCATAAATATAAAAAATGTTTGTCTTCTTTTAGTGGTGTTACTGTTGTGCGCTCGATGATGCGTAGTTAGCTAACACTAGTGTGTACATTTATTTATGATGTCTCGCTACTTGGTGTTTAATTCACTAGCAGGTACTTAAAATATCTTGTGCTATTTCATTATATTCATACATATGCATCTTGCACCTCATATAGGACCGAGAGATGATCGAGCAACTGATGTGGTGCCAACCACAAGACGCAGTTGGTGGACGACCTGAAGAATGATGGACATAACCAGGATTTGCTCGCCAAGCGAGTACCTCCCCCAGCAAACACTATCTAAGTGTTAAATTAAAGGCAAGCCCCGGTTTTATGCATAACCTGTTATTTATGCTATTTTACTTCACTTAATGATTGTAGGATTGATTGTGCACTTAGGTGTAGGAATTGTTTGAAACCCTAGTTGCATGATCTCAGGAATCCTTTTGAGATGAATACTAGTATGACAGGTCGAGTAGTTGCTTTATTTAATTAGGATCTCGGTAGAAGACGAGTGATTTTTCTAGCACTCGCGCGAGATCAGGAAATTGATTGTACCCACTTTCACACTGTCATGATACTAATTGGTGGATAACAATCCATGGGGATTGGTTGTTCACGAGATGGAAAATGGAATAAGGATTAACGTGCGGATACCTGTGTCAAGCGTTTGAACGTACTAAACACATACCGAGAAATATGGTAAATCGGTAAGCCTAGTACCTGAGTGAACCTGCCCGCAGACATATCCCCTCACGCGACCTGAGACGAGGTCTCCCATTCTGGTTATGGTGGGTACAAGTGCGGTCACTGCACGACGGCCAGTCGGGGTCAGTGGGGCATTGTACGCCAAGGCGGTGAGCCCTGATCTGTTGCCAGGGAATCGATGGGGACGGTTGATGTGTGTGGGGACGGAGTGCCCCTACATGTCGTGTGTTTAGGTTTACCTTGCAAGGATAAAAGCTCGATTCGAATCGTCTGCTTCTCGCAGCTAATGAGACTGCTTGATCCATTGTACTGCATTGAGTAATAAGTGGAAATGAGGTGACTGGCAAAAAGATGTTGATTGCAATAATGTTTGATACCATGTATGATTAGCTAGGTACACATCTAGTTAAAAAGGATCATACTAAAACTTGAAAAGCTAAAACTTGATTTTAGACTCAGCTAGTGCTTTTGGCAAACCAAACCCCTCAGCCAAACTGCTGCATGTCTAGAGGTGGAGGAGTAGACTCCTCACACCGGGTAAGTCTAGCTGAGTATTAGTATACTCAGCCTTGCTTGTGGCACAATTTTTGCAGGTACTCCTTAGGATGAATTGTTAATGGTGTGACTTGGCCTTCATCCCTGCCACCGGGATAGACGGTCGAGTGGGTTATTGCTTCCGCAGGAGAGGACCAGGAGGAGTAGCGTGGCCAGGCTTCGCCATGTTATTCGGTTCTTCTCCGTTAGTTATTTCCGCTGCAATAAATTTATGTTTATCATTTTTTGAAACTCCGATAATGTTATCACTAATGATACTTATTAAATTGTGGTATTATGTTTTATTGTATTTCTCTGTGCCTCACCTTCGAGTGAGCTAGTGGTATTCGATCCTGGTTAAGTGGCTTTATCGGACTAGATCCGAGGGACTGACGATTTATTCCTATTTAAGTGTGGTCTAGCCTCTAAGGCGGGACTTAGGCACTTAAGTTGGAATAATTCGGGCGGTTCCGCCACAGCTGGTATCGGAGCGAATACCAGTACAGAGAAGTCAATAAGTCATGATTACCAACCTTTTCTAAAGTAAAACTTGCTTAGAAACCAAAATTGGATAGATATCAGGACGACAAGGATAGACCTAGGACGTGAAGCCTTAGGAAATAGGTGGGTAGCTAGGTGGCTATTTGTATAGGCCATAAAGGCTACTACTACTACTACTATTAGGAAGGATGTTGTAGAAGCATCCGAAAAATTAGTTAGGTCTGAGAAGACGACTAGAATGAGCATGCATCATGATTGTCGCATTATAATTGTCTCTTGTGTATCAATATGCTTCTCTCATCTTTATTCCAATAATAAGAACTTATGAATAATGTGATGTACTGCTATGTTATGAAAGCTATAAGAAATGCTTTACCTCGTGTTAGATTGGTAAAACTTGTTAGGTCGTGTTATGTGTTTCTCTTGTCTTGCTATCTAGGTGGCACTGTAATTGTTCAACCCTTTTTGCAAAACATTTTGTTGCTTGTTCTGTTCATAGAAAGACCCCCTCCAAACAACCTTCAGTTTAGCAAGTGAAACCTCAAAAAAAATTTCATTCTTGTGTTGGTGTTTTCTAGCCCTTATGTGTTGCACTATTGGTGATGCACCTGCACAACGTGTGACCCCACAGCTTGACCGCTAGACCAACCCAAGTCTCCTTCTGCATATGTTACAAAAAAATGTTGTTTGGTGTCTAGTTGCGCAACCCCTATCAAGGCCATATTTCTTTCCATAAGTCCTTGCCCCTAAAACGTCATAACATTTCTGTTGATCATCCAGCTGATCTTGTTGACGACCTCTCTTTTCACCTGGATCTAGTACTCTCTTTCCTTGTGAATCATGTTGGCTTTATCATCTAAATCTCTGGATCCTTCATTAATTCTGCCTAGTTATCTGGTTATCTGCTATATCCCGTTCTCAAGTATCGGATGTTGATCTTGCCTAAATCTCTCAATTCTGGTTGATCTCATGCTCTTCCTCCAAGAATCATGACGCCATTTTATCAATTCTATCTCTAAGCAGTGTATCCATTTGGTTCCATGGATTATGCTGTTGACTTTAGTTCTCTCATGTCTCAGCAAGTTGTCAATCCTGATCTAGTGGTTGGTTCCTCATATTAAATATCGTATCAATCTTTGGCTGATAATACCCGTGATGATCATAAAATAGTGCTCTAAGTGGAAGAAAATTCTCATGTGATGCTCTTTTGCCAGCAATCTTTGTTTCAACTTCGATCACATTCTTATTTCCTGAGCCATACTCTCATGGGCTCCATCTATCTATGCTATGTGAATTTCTTATTGGTTGCGTTTGGTAATGATGTCATGACTAACGACTGATGGTGCCGCGACGAAACCGAGAGCCTACTATGGTGCACACATGGTTGAGTTGCTCGGTACGCGCTGGTATCGCGGTTAATAGTTGTGATCCATTATAAGACTACACCGGTGTGCTATCTTTTGTGGACACTCTCAGAATGATCGCTGCATTTTGTCTCGATATGTCGCGATATTCTAATCAAATCTGTCTTCAGTATCTTGTCAGATACCCTCTCATGAATTTGCATCTATCTTCAGTCTGGGAGTTACATGCTTCTCCACCCTTAAATATCCTCATTCGAATCTCGGGACGAGATTCTTTTTAAGGGGGGAAGGCTGTGACACCCCAGATGTCTATTTTGGGTTATGTCAGAAGAATTATCCTAATCTCGGATGCTCAGTAAAAATTTCTATTTCTCGCTCGCGTATGTCCCTGATTATCCAGATTATTCATTCACGTTTCACCGAATTCGGAGTTACTCAGTCTCACAGAAGGCCAATTTTTGGAGCCTGTTAAAACTTTTATCCTCGGCACGAATGCAATCTCGATATTCAATCTCGATTTATAAATCTTGTCTAAAGCTCGTTTAATCAAGCGCTCGACAGTTGCTAGTCGAGCTGTGTCTGAATCCAATTTTCTCGATGTTCGATCTATGTCCGACTATTTTATTCGGATCCGTACTCGCAAACGAAATACTCAGTATGTCGTCCTCTAATTAATTTCTATCCGATTCGGCTTAATATCTTTGAATCCAATCCGATTTCAAAATCAACATCGACAACGATTTTAAAATATCACGATTCGTTTTCTCCGACTAAAAAAATCCAAAATCGATCAAATCTTGGGACGATTTATTTTCGAATCATGCGTAGGGAATTATTTTCGAGCGAAATCAAATTAGACTCTTGACCGGATTAATCGCTCAACCTTCCGTTCGTCCGAACTCTTTTCGCTCTGTTTTTACACAGACGAAATCCGCAGGAGCATTTTTGCTCCGGAAAAATATTTAGCGCAGCCCAAAATTGGGATTTTGGGCCAAGCCCAAACCAGCCCATTTGGCCCATTGAAACCCTAACCCTAGGTTTTCTTCTATAAATAGGAGCTCTCTCCCTTGCAAATTGGAAATTTTCCATTTCCCCCCCTAGCCGCCACATCCTTCTTCCTCCTCTCCCCCACACGCACAGCTCTCTTCTTCCCTGTGCATGGCGCAGAAAAAAACCTCCCAGTCGTGCAGCAGCTCTGCGTGCTCCCCTCGGCCACCATGGCGCCCTCCTCCCTAGCTTACCTTGCCCAGGGCAGAAGCTTCCATGGCGAGCTCCCTTCCCCACGGCAAGCAGCGAGCCTCGTCGGACGCTATATGCTTTGGTCGCGCCTGGGACTCCTATGGCCGAGCTAGCCACCTGCCAGGACAAGCCGCAGACCCCTCTGCTCCTCCATGGCCATGAGCTCGACGTCCCCTTCTTCCTCTCCTCCCCCATTTCCCTCTATCGGCCATTAGGCCCCTGCTCGTGCCTCTCCATCGCACAAGCGCAGGAGACCTGTCCGTGGGTTGGGGCCAGGGTTTTCCCTCGGTAGCCTCGCTGAGAGCAGTAGGTCGAGTTTCCCTTGTCCATGGCGCGACATCTCAAATGGCGTCTTCCCCTCTGGATAACACGCTCGACTACCTCCTCTGGCCACATAGCTCCCTTTGCTCGGCACTTCGCCACGCAGCCGCAGGGCGCGTCCCTGCTGGAAGGCGAGCGCGAGGCCCCCCGCATCGACGCCTCTCCCTCAGCGGCAGCACACGCAGCACCCTTGCACCTCGCCACCGTGGCCGGCTCCTTCCTCGCTGAACAACTCCATTTCCTCGTTTCGCGCCTAGCCTGCTCGATGTTTTGCCCGATGGGTTCACATGCCTTAGGCAGCGCCAAAATAGCAGCCGCGGCACTCCACCTCCACCCCGCACTCGCTTGCCCGACAAAAATGCCTCCCCGTTCGTCGACCTCGTGTGGCTGCACACTTGTTGTTGCTGCACGTTGTCCGTCAACGCGCAGCCCCTCTATTTCCCCGTCAGCGCAGCAGCAGCTCTCCTGTTCGTTCTCCACTCCCCTCGTCGCGTGTCATCGCTCTCGTGCTCGCTGCGCAGCCCCATCCGCGACACCGTCGAAAACCGTGGTGAGAAACACCCCGGTGCCCTTGCTATTATCATATTTTTGTGCTTGGAAAAATGTTGAACTGTTGCGTGTGTCTAATCGCAGCTAGTGGTCGACGCCGCGCTTCGCGCCTTGCCCGTTCGACGAAATGCCAAGCCATGTGGACAGCCCATGCGTCTAGCCACGACTCGTTCAGGTTGATTGATTTATAGTTTATAATACATATGCTTTGGTTGATGTCGAGCAGTGCATGTATATATGTGGATGTGTGTAATATGTTGTGGCTATACACGTTGGTAGGATCGCATTTGCGGTTAGAGAACAAGAGGTTGTTGATGTGTGCGATTTGTAGTTTGTCTAATTACGTTTTGGTCGATGTGGTGTATAGTGGTGTTTGATTAGAGGTGGGTATAAAATGTTTGGATTATATGCCGTGGCAAGGTCGCATTCACGTTTTGGTAAACACGTGTGTCGTGCTTGTTTTATGTGATGAGTAAGTTTGGGAATATATGTGATGTGAGGATTGAATTAGTGCACGTATGTGTGTGTGTGCCGTGGTGTGATATAGTAGTGGTGGCGTGAGATAATTGTTTGAGGTGTGCGGGTGTATGCCGTGATATGGTTACACTCGCAACAAGAAAAGATGTACACATTGGGTAACACGACGCTTAGGTTGCTGTTGTATAATCGAATAAAGGATGTATTATTAAGCTTGAATCAAAATGTGGGGTACTAGTAGTACGCTAGACAGGCGATGTTCCAAATAGATAAATCGGGTGATGTAGTAGTTGTCAAGCGTGATAGAGGTTGAGTCACTTATGTTATAAATTGATGCTCGACATGTGAGGTCTCCTAAAATATGGTGTTTTAAGTGACTTGTGTGTTGTCCAGTTTAAGTTGAGGAAATGGTTAAGAAAAACTAATTAACCTTCTCCCACCTATGTTTTTGAGTTGCGAAGTCTAAAATACCTTGCTAAGTGTTATACTAGTTAACCAACTTGTTAGATGACTTTAGTTAAGCTCGTGGTCACGATGATTTGCTTGTTGTAGTCTAAATACGTATGGTTGTGGTCGCGGATGAAAAGTATTAGTGCTCATGTGAGGTATAAGTTAAAATACACATTATTGTGTGAACAACACTTCGATATCGATTATCGGGGAGAATGCGTTGTTAATTAAATATAGTACTTCTAGTGCTCATAATGACACGGATAAAAATTTGTAAGTTCACTTGTTAGTTCTCACTTGGTTATTTTAACTCTAACAAATGTCAAAGTGTTATAATAATTCAAGTCTCTAGAACGCGGCAATTCTTGAATTGTATAGAAGCTGAAATGTGTTGATTGTTGTTTTGGGCTGCACGTATTGTTTTCGGTGTGCTGTATGTTTGATGAACTAAATTGTGTTTTCTGTAGATATGTGCTATAGAAAAGTGGTAGATAACCTTATTATCTTGCTGGTGTTAAAATTTGACAGCCATAGGTCTGACGGTTTAGGAGTTAGGATTTTTACAAATTCAGTAACTGAATCTGTCCAAATTCTGTACAGATTTCAGAAACTGCATTGTTTGCCTAATTTAATGTTACAATCTGTTCATGGTCATTATAAGAAAGTTGTAGATGCTTCTTTTCTAATCTTGCTTGTGTTAAAATTTCATAAACACAGGCCTGATAGTTTAAGAGTTATGAATTTTACAAACTGGTTGCTGTGTTCTGTCCTCTGTCAGGACAGATTTCGAAAACTGTAATGTTTGATTTGATTAAACCTGGAATCACTTCTTGGTGATTATAAAAGTTATGTAGTGCTTTTGCCAAGCTTTCCAAAAAGTCTTGGATCACTCTTTTTGGTGATCTAAAGCTTAAGTTATGAATGTTTCAAATATGAAGACTGAATCTGTCCAGTTCTGGACAGCAAAGTCTTATAGTGATATTTATCCTTAGTTAAATATTGAATCACCTTGAGATGTTTATAAATGATATGTAGACAATTTTATTACCTTTCCAGAAAGTCTAGGAGCACCTTGTTTGGATGTCTGAATCTTTTGTTGTGAATTTTTGAAGCTACAAGTCTGAATCTGTCCAAATCTGGACAGAGCTGCTGTGTTTGCACAATTCGACCTTGCTAAGTGTTTAAT
This sequence comes from Zea mays, assembly GCF_902167145.1. Lineage (NCBI taxonomy): Eukaryota > Viridiplantae > Streptophyta > Magnoliopsida > Poales > Poaceae > Zea > Zea mays. The sequence continues at coordinate 66,394,388 of NC_050103.1, read as the reverse complement.
CAGGTTGTGATGACAATACCAAAGTTATAGAGCACTTTTTAAGCTTTCCAGAAAGTCCTAGTTTGATATTTTTGGACTAACCATTGAAGAGTTATGATTAAAACAAGCAACTGCTGTATTGCTGTCCAAAAATCTGCAACTGCGCATTTGATTGTTTTGTTCACCTGTTGGCTAAAAATGCTTAGTTAGCACTTAGCAGACATAGACCTGTAATGTCTAAACTTAGGATAACATGTGTTCCATGATTGATGTGTTTGCTTGAGTAGTTAATTGTGGATAGGAATTCCTCCTCTATTGAACTGGTGCTTGGGATGCTTGTGTGTGATAAATAGAAGAATAATGAAAAGTCGTAGCAGGTTAAATAGATGCTCGTACTTATGGGGTCGTATTTGCGTTGCATAAATATACAAAATATTTGTCTTCTTTTAGTGGTGTTACTGTTGTGCGCTCGATGATGCGTAGTTAGCTAACACTAGTGTGTACATTTATTTATGATGTCTCGCTACTTGGTGTTTAATTCGCTAGCAGGTACTTAAAATATCTTGTGCTATTTCATTATATTCATACATATGCATCTTGCACCTCATATAGGACCGAGAGATGATCGAGCAACTGATGTGGTGCCAACCACAAGACGCAGTTGGTGGACGACCTGAAGAATGATGGACATAACCAGGATTTGCTCGCCAAGCGAGTACCTCCCCCAGCAAACACTATCTAAGTGTTAAATTAAAGGCAAGCCCCGGTTTTATGCATAACATGTTATTTATGCTATTTTACTTCACTTAATGATTGTAGGATTGATTGTGCACTTAGGTGTAGGAATTGTTTGAAACCCTAGTTGCATGATCTCAGGAATCCTTTTGAGATGAATACTAGTATGACAGGTCGAGTAGTTGCTTTATTTAATTAGGATCTCGGTAGAAGACGAGTGATTTTTCTAGCACTCGCGCGAGATCAGGAAATTGATTGTACCCACTTTCACACTGTCATGATACTAATTGGTGGATAACAATCCATGGGGATTGGTTGTTCACGAGATGGAAAATGGAATAAGGATTAACGTGCGGATACCTGTGTCAAGCGTTTGAACGTACTAAACACATACCGAGAAATATGGTAAATCGGTAATCCTGGTACCTGAGTGAACCTGCCCGCAGACATATCCCCTCACGCGACCTGAGACGAGGTCTCCCATTCCGGTTATGGTGGGTACAAGTGCGGTCACTGCACGACGGCCAGTCGGGGTCAGTGGGGCATTGTACGCCAAGGCGGTGAGCCCTGATCTGTTGCCAGGGAATCGATGGGGACGGTTGATGTGTGTGGGGACGGAGTGCCCCTACATGTCGTGTGTTTAGGTTTACCTTGCAAGGATAAAAACTCGATTCGAATCGTCTGCTTCTCGCAGCTAATGAGACTGCTTGATCCATTGTACTGCATTGAGTAATAAGTGGAAATGAGGTGACTGGCAAAAAGATGTTGATTGCAATAATGTTTGATACCATGTATGATTAGCTAGGTACACATCTAGTTAAAAAGGATCATACTAAAACTTGAAAAGCTAAAACTTGATTTTAGACTCAGCTAGTGCTTTTGGCAAACCAAACCCCTCAGCCAAACTGCTGCATGTCTAGAGGTGGAGTAGACTCCTCACACCGGGTAAGTCTAGCTGAGTATTAGTATACTCAGCCTTGCTTGTGGCACAATTTTTGCAGGTACTCCTTAGGATGAATTGTTAATGGTGTGACTTGGCCTTCATCCCTGCCACCGGGATAGACGGTCGAGTGGGTTATTGCTTCCGTAGGAGAGGACCAGGAGGAGTAGCGTGGCCAGGCTTTGCCATGTTATTCGGTTCTTCTCCGTTAGTTATTTCCGCTGCAATAAATTTATGTTTATCATTTTTTGAAACTCCGATAATGTTATCACTAATGATACTTATTAAATTGTGGTATTATGTTTTATTGTATTTCTCTGTGCCTCACCTTCGAGTGAGCTAGTGGTATTCGATCCTGGTTAAGTGGCTTTATCGGACTAGATCCGAGGGACTGACGATTTATTCCTATTTAAGTGTGGTCTAGCCTCTAAGGCGGGACTTAGGCACTTAAGTTGGAATAATTCGGGCGGTTCCGCCACAAACTCGACTACCTCCATCGTGGTCTTGCCGGTCTTCAAACGTACAGGACCCAAACTGAGCAACTTCATCTCCAATCATCCTCTTCTGCCAGTGCAGGCAATAGTACTTCGCAAAGACTTCGACTGATGGCTGCCCGCCGTACGAAGTCGTCGCCCAGACATACTTCGATAGAGCCACCACGGCATTCGGAGTTAGCTGATGTATCTGAACATTAAATCTGCGCAGGACTTCTCCAACAAATCGGTGCGTAGGCAGGCGGAGACCGGCGGCGAAGAACGCCTCGAACACAACCAACTCGCCCTCCGGCTCAGGGACTTCCTCCGTCCCCGGGACACGAGCAACTCCGCCGCCAAAGTAACCCAACCGCTGCATATCTTGCACGCGGACCGACGACATCCTCGACACACCAAAATCCACCGTATCGCCGGCGCGCAACTCCTCCGCCACCAAAGTACTCAGCGTCTCCTCGGACGAGGCGTCGGCCGGCGGCGTAGCGGCAGCAGAAGAAGAGGAGGTCGGCATCGCTACGTACCGTCGGTGGCGGCGGGCGGTCTGCTTCACTCGAGCCAGATCTCCGGCGAACAAGAGCAAGGAGGGCAGACGAGCAGCAAGACGGTGGAAAAGGCGGCTAGGGTTTTCACGGAGCGCGGAAAGTGAAGTTCAAAAAGCGCCGACCCCCGCCCCCTTTTATACACAGGGCGTGGCGCTTCGGGAAACCCGCAGTCCAACAGTACGGTGTCAAATCAACGGTCATGTCAAAAACCCCCGCGGAACCACTTCGAGCGAGGGCAGCGTCTCCACCATCTAGCGACGTCTTCGGCACCAGATGACTTAGTCGAACTGGTCCCTCGGAGGGCAAATGTTGGGGCGAAGGCGAAGACGTCACCCTCCGCTCGAAGCCTTCACCGTGGCCGTCGGTCCAACAGAGACAAGACAACGGGCGAAGACACCCTTCGCCACATACGACATCAGACGAAGACCTGCGACGAAGTCATCCCACCGTGCGGCCTCGTCCGGCACAGAGGCCCACGTGTGATCCGGCCCATTGTAATGGGCCCTGCGTGGCCGCCGCATGTTACAGGCCTAATTTGTAAAGGCATCCCTGTAATTACAGTCTGTAACCCTGCTTTATGGGAATATTCTGGGAATAACCTAGGTGTCTGAGGGCACATGTGTAAGGCCTAAAATCCGTATAAAAAAATTTAATAATAATAAAATAAATATATGAAGAAATGAGATAGTAAATTCTGACATCTCAACTTATGCTTGAGCAATGAATGTTGAGGATTGAATTTTGAAAACCAAGAACTATTTTGGAGAAGAAGTAATAGAAAAGTTTCCTATTCAACTAAATGAATATGCATTTTATTAACTGATGCACCATAAGCATTTATTTACATGAGTATTCATGTTTGGAGTAATTATTAACTCATATCCCACATTCAAAATACTATTTTCTAAAAAATAAAGAAAACAATATGAGTGTTTATCATAATTCAAACATATTCCAAGCAAATAAGTTAATTAAAATAAATATGTATCTATCGCTTCATAATTGAATTTGATTATGAATTAAAGATTTGAGTTCTTAAACTTTATTTTGATTCCAACTTGAAATTTGTAAACCAAATATAAGATAGAAAATAAATAAAAAAAATGAATTTGGAGAGGAGGAAAAGAGATTAGGAAATAAATAAGAAAAAGAAGGGAAAATAGGAAAGCAGTGCATGGGCTCATTTTTCCTGGCGCAGCCCACTATCACCTTCGTTCGGCCCACCAGAATACCCCCTTGCGTAGCCCAGCTGGTTTTGGCGCCGACATCACGGGCCCACCGGTCATCTTCACGCGCTCGCGCTCGTTTCTGTGTGTCGCTGGATCGTGGGCCCGACTTGTCAGGATCATCTCCCCCACTGCCCCACAGTGTTCGCTTGCACGACGTACAGGATGGTTCTGCTTGGCCTGCGCGTGTGGCAGGACCCTCTCTGCCATGCGGGCCATCCGTGTTTGAGCACTGCTGGGTGGACCCTGTGCTAGCTCTATTCCCTCCCTATCTCCTCTCCGCTTCGTGCGCTGGCGGTTGATGGACGGACTCCGAAGACCTCGGCCGTAACAAGATGCCGATCTCGCCGCTGGGACTTCGGGCGCTTGTAGCGGGATCCCGATCCGGCCAGGCGCTCCTCGGTCCTATAAGATACGTCCCTGGCTGGACGAATCAGAATCCCCCCTTCTCGGAGCTGAGCATTGGTGAGAGAAATTGGGGGGGGGGGGCGCCGCGTGAAGAAATTGGGGGAAATCTGGTCGGTGCTAGTATTATTGCCTGCACGGCCGAACAGAGAGGATGGAGAACTGACCACCATGGCCAATCGTGATCGAACCCCTCACGTCCTCGATCCAATTGTGCCGCTGTCGAAGTGCTATGATCCTCCATGGCCACCAGCAGTGGAATGGTCTGCCGCCGGCGAAACCGAAGTGATGTCGCCGTTCGGGGCCATGATTTAGTCCGGGATGCTCCGCTGTGTCGCATGGAAGATGTGCATGCGCCTCCGGACAGAATCGATGGTGGGGTCAAGCAAGGGCTCACCAATGGCGGACGTCTGCCCTGGCCGCACCAATCCGCCTGCACACCCTGCAATGTCTTCTCTGGAGGTGAGTGCTTTCTCCAGCGAGGATATTGTCTCTGCTTCGCGATGGGCCGCTCTGGTACGCAAAACCGGTGATGGCTCGTCGTTGCCGGTGGCACAGCCGCCGTCAACCTGGGCGCCGCCGCGGTTGGGCAAGGCATCGCCCAGCTCGGACTGAGGTAGAAGAGAGTGTTAGGGTCGTGCGCCGTTTGATCTTATCGGACGGCTCTGGTTGATGTCGTAGATATCCGTTCGCACCGTAGAATACCGGCCGTAGATCACCGATCTAGCGGTCCACGTTGATCCCTTTATAATGGCACGTGTTCGGATGGTGGGGATTTGGTGCGGACTGGATCCCGTGCGCCCCACTGTGGGAACCCGTGTGTGGCCTGGCTCCAGCCACTGGTTGGGCGCCAAGTGTCTCTACTGCGTCCGCCACAAGTAATTTTGCACAGGAAACCCTAGACTCTGGTATATTATAGCCTCCATCCACGTCATGTGCAAATTAAATACAATAGGGCCCTGGAACTTTATAATATGACCCCTGTACTACTGGAAAATGATGGCCGCGGTCCTTACAGAGAACAAATGGGATAAACTATTGCAGAATATAGTTTTTAATGTAAAATAATTCTATAAACTTAGTTAATTCATAACTAATTGATTTTAAACCCTTTTTAGTCCATTCCAGTTCCTATAACTTTGTATTAATATTTTCTATCAACTAGTACCTTTGTTTAACCATAAAACTTGAATTAAAATTGCTCAATTAAATTAATCTATTCTATGTGCTAAATAATTTTAGAAATTCATAACTCAACCATAACTCTGTTTTGATCCATTCTAGTTGTGTTAGTTTCACAATAATATTTATCATCATCTGGTAACTTTGTTTTGTCATGAGATATAGGTTAAAATGTTGCACTTAGTCTATTATATACTTAACCACGTGGATCTTCAGAAAACCATAACTTCATAACCGTAACTCCGAATTTAGTAATTCTTGTTCCCACGATCTCATAGCTTCGCGTAGATTATTATTACATAGTTTATTCTTATGTCTGGTGTGATGTTAATTTTGTCTATACCATGCTTGTTTGTATTGCTACGACTAGCGCGAGGTCATGTGTCATCTGAAGATCATCCTGGTACCTGGAATCTCAAGTCCCAGGCAAGTTGTGCCCTTGATCACTTCTTTTACCTACTCATGTTCTGATTAATCATAATGATCTGCATAGGTTAATTTTGATGGGACCCAATAGGTCACCCTAGTTTGTTCATCCTGAATACCTTGTTTACCCCTGAATCACTTGGGTAGTTCTGCTACTGCTTTATATGGTTTTGGGTTAATATTTCATTACATCTATGTTCCAATTATGTTGTTATTCTATTTATGTTCATGACAAGATCATTAAATGTTAATTGGAACATAGAGCTTAACTTGAGAAACACGTGCCACCACAAGGGTTTATGGACGCCCTTGGCTGATTAATTAGGAAAGCTAGTGGAGGACTACCTTACCCGAAAGGGGCAAGGGCAGTAGGGGAGTGGTCAGTGTAGGGAGGCCCTCGGGAGGATTTTGCTGCGATGGCGGTCCTGCAAGGGATTCCTGCATTGGAGCTTCCTATAAACTGTAGCGGGTTTTCTGAAACTAGTGGAACTTTGTAAAGGCCTCGTAGTGTTACCCTGCCTCGCCTCCTCGGTAGAGGTGTATGGGAAGTCGCGATCCCTTGGCAGACGGGTAACATGACTTGTGGGTAAAGGGTACCACCTCTACAGAGTGTAAAACTGGTATACTAGCCGAGCTCACGGTCATGAGCAGCTCAGGACTCTCTGATGATTAATTTATGGAACTTAAATTCAATTTGTCATATGCATTGCATTGCAGGTGATGTTGTTACTTTTGTTCTACTACTTAATTGGGTTGGTATTTACTTATACTTAGTAACTGCTAATAAAATTTTGACCAACTTTAAAAGCAATGCTCAGCTCAAACCATCCTCTTTGGTAAGCCTTACACTTCACGTGAGCTCCCACCTTTGGCGAGTTCATGCACATTATTCCCCACAACTTGTTGAGCGATGAACGTATGTGAGCTCACTCTTGCTGTCTCACACCCCCACAGGTCAAGAACAGGTACCGCAGGATGAGGCGCTTGGAGGATGCTATGACGAGTTCGTGAGAGGTCTAGGCCGTCGTCTCCCAGTCAACTTTGGGTTGCTGGACCGTTGTCTCCTTATAATGTAATTATTTATTTATTTTGTACAGAACTCCTATTATATAGTAAAGATGTGACATTCGATCCTGTGCCATGATTCATCATATGTGTGAGACTTGGTCCCAGCACACCTGGTGATTATGTTCGCGCCCGGGTCTTGGTGCCCCGAAACCCGGGTGTGACAACATGCGTCCTTAACACAGGACGCAGGGCGCTCAGATACCTATAAATACCCCCGCACAGTGCCCGTGAGAGGCTAGGTTAACAGAGCTATTGCCATCTAGCGCGAGAACCCTGTTTACGTCACCACTCCCCCTGTTGGAACCCCTTGCAGCAGAGAGCAAGTTCCAACAGCCGAACAACAGCAGCGATGACCTCACGGCGGATGCTGCTGCCATGAGATCCTCGCCCGTGCCCAAACTCGTGAGGCAAGGACGGGCAGAAGGCCGTAGAGTTGGAGGTCGGTCCGTGGGCGGCCCCGGCTATCTCGTCGGCGGAAGAACCTCTTCCAGCTGCCGTGGCGGAAGGCAGCGCCGGGAGCGGCTCCGAAGCCACTCGGGTCAGAGAGCCAGGCACGCGGCAGCTGCCAGCGCCACGAACGGCGAACGCCCTTCCCCCCGATCGCTGAGGGAAGGAGCGGGCCGCCGCCCACGCAGGGGCCGACCCCAACTCGGCACACTCCCCTCCCCAGCATTGATGATGAAAATCCTTGAGGTTGAGGGAGGGGCAGAGGCCGCAGCCCGGCTTGCTTTCCCCCGCCATCGAACTGGAGGTCACCGTCTTGGGTGACCGCCAGCGGAGGGGTGCAGCCGGGCTGCATGATGAAAATCCTTGAAGCCGAACGATGGCTGAAAGGTACCAACTCCCACGGAGTTGCGTTCCTCCAACGACAAGGCAAAAGGATTGCGGGCGTCCCCCATCCGGGGGCTCGGAAGGTGGAAAGGCACGATGCATAAGGGAGCGCGAAGACATGGTCGCCTTTCAAGGGGGTCACCCTCCTTTTAAAGGCGACTCTCCCTACTTGCGTCCCCAGCCGTCGTGGGCTGAGTCTTCTCCAACACGCTCCAAGATCCTCCCCCTACGGCGCAGGGGCTGGGTCCCACGCGTCATGCAAGCTGGCCCAGAGCAGAAGAAGCCAAACTGCCGCGCGCGGTGCATGCAACCGCCCAGCGGTTACAAGCATTCCTCCGCTTTCGCCCAGACCAGCAGGCGAAAGGGCGGGCAGCCATACAGGCGGCATGCAACCGCGCCAATTGGGCACGCCCCTCCGACTTCCAACGCACCCAGCACGGGGGCCCACGCCCACGCGTCACGCAACCGGCGCGCCGGTCGCTACGTGCAAGCAACTGCACCGCCACTCGCACCACTGCCACGCCTCCTCGACTGCGGAACCAGTACCGCGACTCGAGGCGACCCTGCGTACGACCCAGCAGTGCCAGCCTGGCGCGACGGTCAATACGGCCAAAAATGGGCCGGCAGTGATGGCGGTGGCAGGCGGGCAGGAGCAGCGGTCACATCGTCAGCCAAGCTCACGTCCCGTCCAGGGGTAGCGGGAGAACCCTCTCTCACGGCGTGAAGACGGTGCACCCGCGTTTCGTTCCTTGAACGGCTCGCGCACGCGCAACGGTCGTCCCGCGAACCACTCGGCCCGTCGCATTAACTCTGCGGCGGGACAGGCGGCGCCTCTGGCAGGGGAAGCGAGCGATGCTTCGCCTTCGCCATAATGACCGCGTCAAAAGAGGTACGCCACGTCATTCAATTTCGTATCCTTTTCCTGTTCCTCTTTCTCTCTCTTACAACAGGGACCAGGAAAGGGGGATACCCCGAAAAGGATCCTTCTCCGTGAAGGAAACAGGCTCCGAGCCTCCCTACTGATCAGAGGTTCGAAGGCTGGCCCCTCGGAGGGGTTCAACAGCCGCCTCAGAGCGCGTGGGTTCTGCGCCCGCTACTGGTCAGAGGTTCGAAGGCCGGCCCCTCGAAAGGGTTCAACGGCCGCCTCAGGCTACTCGGGCTCCGTGCCCACTACTGATCAGGGGTTCGTAGGCTGGCCCTCGAAGGGTTCACAGCCGCCTCAGACACAGAGCGAGGGATGACCATGGGTACGTTCGATACATAACCAAGGCTCGGGCTACGCTCCTAAGGTACCCTAGGACGTTTCCGAGACCAGCGGGAACGATCTTGTAACGGAATCCCATCAGAGGGAGGCATCGAGCCCTCGGACCCCGTCGACAGGGGACCGGGTCTGGCAGATCACCCGCAGGTACTTTTGAGCGCGCCTCCGGGCCTCTAGCCGACCCCTAACAAATGGGGCACGGGCGTCCACTCGGATTACCCGCCAGCAGCTCACCGGAGACACCATGTTCGGCGCCCTTCGAGGGCAACATGGCGCTTTCCCCCCCTCCTCCTTGCGGAAAGGCGACGCAGGGGCGTATGTAAAAAAGTTGAGTCTGTCCTTGACCGTCCTCTCGCCCTGTGCGGAGGCTCGGGGGCTGCTCTTGCAAACCCGGCTCCGGCCAAACCGTTGACAGCGTCAACATACCAGCCCGAGAACTTATGACCCGACCGTGCACCCGGGCTACGGCCAGCTCGCATGAGGGAATGACCAGGCCAGCCAAAGCATTGTGCGAGGCATTAAGACCTCGGTGGAGTCAAACCACTCCTCCGAGGCCTCGGGGGCTACACCCGGCGGGTGCGCTCGCGCGCACCCGCCGGAACAAAACGCAACCGAGAGAGGCTGGTCCCCTTGCAAAAAAGTGCGACAAAAGCCTCCAAGCGAGTGTTAACACTCCCTTCAAGGCTCAGGGGCTACTGTCGGGGACCATAATTAGGGGTACCCTCAAGACTCCTGATTCTCAGCTGGTAACCCCCATCAGCACAAAGCTGCAAAAGCCTGATGGGTGCGACTAAGCCAGGGATCGGTCCATTCGAGGGACTCGATCACGCCTCGCCCGAGCCTAGCCTCGGGCAAGGGCAGCCGACCCCGGAGGATCTACGTCTCGCCCGAGGCCCCCCTCCAGCGACGAACATACTTCCGGCTCGCCCGAGGCCCAGTCTTCGCCAAGAAGCAACCCTGGCCAAATCGCCACGCCAACCGACCAAATCGCAGGGGCATTTAATGCAAAGGTGGCCTGACACCTTTATCTTGACGCACGTCCTCCAGTCGACAGAGCCGAAGTGACCGCAGTCACTTCGCCGCTCCACTGACCGGCCTGACAAAAGGACAGCGCCGCCTGCGCCGCTTCGACTGCTGTGTCACTCGACAGAGTGAGGCTGACAAGCAGCCAGGTCCGGCCTCAGGCACCATAGGAAACTCCGCTTCGCTCGACCCAGGGCTCGGACTCGGGCTCAGCCCCGGAAGACGGCGAACTCCACTCCGCCCGACCCAGGGCTCGGACTCGGGCTCAGCCCCGGAAGACGGCGAACTCCGCTCCGCCCGACCCAGGGCTCGGACTCGGGCTCAGCCCCGGAAGACGACAAACTCTGCTCCACCCGACCCAGGGCTCGGACTCGGGCTCAGCTGAAAGGGAAATGTGCCCTTGGGCCATTTCTAAGTATTTTGGTGATTTAGTGCCCAACACAAGTGCCTAAGTGTAAAATGGCGGACAAAGTACAAATCAAGGATAAAGGTATGTTTCTCAAACTTAGTACATTGTTTTATGGACTAATGTATTGTGTCTAAGTGCTGGAAACAGGAAAAATCCAATTGAAAATGTCTTGGCTCGAGCAGCCAAGACTCTGCTGAGTCTGGGAGCACCGGACTGTCCGGTGGTGCACCGGACAGTGTCCGGTGCGCCAGGCTGGCTCGAGCGAAGTGGCCGCTCTCAGGAATTCACCGGCGACGTACGTCTATAATTCACCGGACTGTCCGGAGTGCACCGGACTGTCCGGTGAGCCAACGGTCGGCCGCTCAATCTGCGCGAGACACGTGGCCGAGCCAACGGCTAGAAGGGGGCACCGGACTGTCCGGTGTGCACCGGACATGTCCGGTGCACCAACGGCTCTCAGGCTGCCAACGGTCGACTGCGCCATTTTTGGAAGGAAATCGGGCACCGGACAGTGTCCGGTGTGCACCGGACTGTCCGGTGCGCCAGTCGACAGAAGGCAAGATCAGCCTTCCTAGATTGCTCTCAACGGCTCCTAGCTGCCTTGGGGCTATAAAAGGGACCCCTAGGCGCATGGAGGAGAACACCAAGCATTCCTACAACATTCCTAAGCATCAAGACCTCGATTCCGCGCATTTGTTTAATTGTGATAGCATATAGAGCTCTAGTGGAGTTGTGAACTCATTGAGTTGTGTTGTGAGCTCTTGTTGCGACTTGTGTGCGTGTTGACACTCTGATTCTTGTGTCTTGTGTGCGTTGCTAATCCTTCCTTGCTCTGTGCTTCTTTGTGAACTTCAAGTGTAAGGGCGAGAGGCTCCAAGTTGTGGAGATTCCTCGCAAACGGGATTGAGAAAAGCAAGCAAAACATCGTGGTATTCAAGTGGGTCTTTGGACCGCTTGAGAGGGGTTGATTGCAACCCTTGTCCGTTGGGACGCCACAACGTGGAGTAGGCAAGCGTTGGTCTTGGCCGAACCATGGGATAACCACTGTGCCATCTCTGTGATTGATTTCTTGTGGTTATTGTGTTTTGTTGAGACTCCTCTATAGCCACTTGGTATTTACTGTGCTAACGCTTAACCAAGTTTTTGTGGCTTAAGTTTTCAAGTTTTACAGGATCACCTATTCACCCCCCTCTAGGTGCTCTCAATTAGTATCGGAGCCGTTCTCTTCACAAAGGGACTAACCGCCCGAAGAGATGGATCCTAAGGGGAAGGGTATCGTGATCAACGATAAAGAGAAGGAATCTTTCGTCAACGAACCGAAGGATGACAAGCCTAACGACCCACGCTTGGGCCATAGACGGAAAGATGGGAAGAAGAAGAAGACAAGGTGCATCAAGGAGATCGTCTACTACGACGACAACGATGAGTCTACTTCTTCCCAAAAGGACGACGACCACAACGACTACGAGAGAAGGAAACCGGTCAATTCGAACTTTTCTTTTGACTACTCTCGTATTCTGCAAAGTACAAATAATCATTTGCTCTCCATTCCACTTGGCAAACCTCCTCACTTTGATGGAGAGGACTACGGATTTTGGAGCCACAAAATGCGTAGTCACCTGTTCTCTCTCCATCCGAGCATATGGGAGATTGTGGAAAGTGGAATGAAGTTCGATAGCTCGGATAGCCCTATTTTTATTAATGAACAAATTCATAGAAATGCACAAGCCACTACTGTGTTGTTAGCCTCCTTGTGCAGGGACGAGTACCATAAAGTGAGCGGCTTGGACAATGCCAAGCAGATCTGGGACACCCTCAAGATTTCTCATGAGGGGAACGACATCACCTTGCTCACTAAGATGGAGTTGGTGGAGGGCGAGCTTGGACGATTCACTATGATAAGGGGCGAGGAGCCAACCCAAACATACAACCGGCTCAAGACCCTTATCAACAAAATAAGGAGCTATGGAAGCACATGATGGACGGACCACGACGTCGTCCGACTGATGCTAAGGTCCTTTACAGTTCTTGATCCTCATTTGGTGAATAATATTCGTGAGAATCCCAGGTACACCAAAATGTCGCCCGAAGAAGTCCTTGGAAAATTCGTAAGCGGGCGAATGATGATCAAGGAGGCGAGATACGTGGACGGCGCATTGAATGGTCCAATCAACGAGCATCAACCCCTTGCTCTCAAGGCAACAAGAAGCAAGGAGGCGCTACCTAGCAAGGTGGCACAAATAGAGGCGGCCGGACTTAATGATGAAGAGATGGCCCTCATCATCTAGAGATTCAAGACGGCGCTAAAGGGTCGCAAGGGGCAGCCAAGCAAGACCAAGACAAAGGGGAAGCGCTCATGCTTCAAATGTGGTAAGCTTGGTCATTTTATTACTAACTGTCCCGACAATGATAGTGATCAGGATCAAGGGAACAAGAGGGAGAAGAAGAAGAACTATAAGAAGGCAAAGGGCGAGGCACATCTTGGCAAGGAGTGGGATTCGGATTGCTCCTCGTCCGACTCCGACAATGAAGGACTCGCCGCCACCGCCTTCGACAAGTCATCCCTCTTCCCCAACGAGCGCCACACATGCCTTATGGCAAGGGAGAAGAAGGTATGTACTCGAAACTCTACTTATGCTTCTTCAAGTGAGGACGAATCTAGTGATGAGGATGAAATAGATTATTCATGTTTATTTAAGGGCCTAGATAGAACCAAGGTAGATAAAATTAATGAATTGATTGATGCCTTGAATGATAAGAATAAGCTTTTAGAAAAACAAGAGGACTTGTTGTATGAAGAACATGACAAATTTGTAGAAGCACAAAAATCTCATGCCTTAGAAGTTAAGAGAAATGAAATGCTTTCTTGTGAATTATCTTCTTGCTATGAGACGATTTCTAGCTTAAGGAGCATTAATGATGATTTGAATGCTAAGTTAGAAATAGCTAGTAAATCAACAACTTGTGTAGAAAATGTTGTTATTTGCAATAGATGTAAAGATTTTGATATTGATGCTTGTAGTGAACACATAGCTTCTATTGCCAAGTTAAATGATGAAATGGCTAGTCTTAATGCCCAACTTAAGGCTAGCAAAAGTGATTTTGATAAACTAAAATTTGCTAGGGATGCCTACACGATTGGTAGACACCCCTCAATTAAGGATGGGCTTGGCTTCAAGAGGGAAACCAAGAACTTAACAAGCCATAAGGCTCCCATCTCCGCCAAGGAGAAAGGGAAGGCCCCTATGACAAGTAGTACTAAAAAGAACCATGCTTTTATGTACAATGATAGAAGACAGTCTCATAGGAGTTGCAATGCTTTTGATTCACATGCCTATGACTCTTATGCTATGTTTGCTCCCAGTTCTTCCTATATGCATGATAGAGATATGCCTAGGAAAAATATTCATCATGTGCCTAGAAAGAATATTGTTCATGTTCCTAGGAAAGTTATGAATGGACCCTCTACAATTTATCATGCTTTAAATGCTTCCTTTGCTATTTGTAGAAAGGATAGAAAGATAGTTGCTAGGAAATTAGGGGCAAAATGCAAGGGTGATAAAACTTGCATTTGGGTCCCTAAGACAATTGTGGCTAACCTTGTAGGACCCAACAAGAGTTGGGTACCAAAGACCCAAGCCTAAATTTGCCTTGCAGGTTTATGCATCCGGGGGTTCAAGCTGGATTATCGACAGCGGATGCACAAACCATATGACGGGGGAGAAGAAGATGTTCACCTCCTACGTCAAGAATAAGGATTCCCAAGATTCAATCATATTCGGTGATGGGAACCAAGGCAAGGTGAAAGGTTTAGGCAAGATTGCAATATCAAATGAGCACTCTATCTCTAATGTGTTTTTAGTTTAGTCTCTTGGATATAATTTACTATCTGTCAGTCAATTATGTAATATGGGATATAATTGTCTATTTACAATTGTAGATGTGTCTGTCTTTAGAAGATGTGATGGTTCACTAGCTTTTAAGGGTGTACTAGACGGCAAACTTTATTTAGTTGATTTTGCAAAAGAGGAGGCCGGTCTAGATGCATGCTTAATTGCTAAGACTAGCATGGGCTGGCTGTGGCATCGCCGCTTAGCACATGTGGGGATGAAGAACCTTCACAAGCTTCTAAAGGGAGAACACGTGATAGGTTTGACTAACGTGCAATTCAAAAAAGATAGACCTTGTGCAACTTGTCAAGCAGGTAAGCAAGTGGGAGGAGCACATCACAGCAAGAATGTGATGACCACTTCAAGACCTCTGGAGCTGATGCATATGGACCTCTTCGGACCTGTCGCCTATCTGAGCATAGGAGGAAGTAAGTATGGTCTAGTTATTGTTGATGACTTTTCCCGCTTCACTTGGGTGTTCTTTTTGCAGGATAAGTCTGAAACCGAAGGGACCCTCAAGCGCTTTCTAAGGAGAGCTCAAAATGAGTTTGGGCTCAAGGTGAAGAAGATAAGAAGCGACAACGGGTCCGAATTCAAGAATCTTCAAGTGGAGGAGTTCCTTGAGGAGGAGGGGATCAAGCACAAGTTCTCCGCTCCCTACACACCTCAGCAAAATGGTGTGGTAGAGAGGAAGAACAGGATGCTCATAGATATGGCGAGGACTATGCTTGGAGAGTTCAAGACCCCCGAGCGCTTTTGGTCAGAAGCTGTGAACACAGCTTGCCACGCCATCAACAGGGTCTACCTTCACCGCCTCCTCAAGAAGACTTCATATGAGTTGCTGACTGGTAACAAACCCAATGTATCTTATTTTCGTGTATTTGGGAGCAAGTGTTATATTCTTGTGAAGAAAGGTAGAACCTCTAAATTTGCTCCCAAAGCTGTAGAAGGATTTTTATTAGGTTATGATTCAAATACAAAGGCGTATAGGGTCTTCAACAAATCATCGGGTTTGGTTGAAGTCTCTAGCGACGTTGTATTTGATGAGACTAATGGCTCTCCAAGAGAGCAAGTTGTTGATCTTGATGATGTAGATGAAGAAGATGTTCCAACGGCCGCGATACGCACCATGGCGATTGGAGATGTGCGGCCTCAGGAACAATTGGAGCACGATCAACCGTCTTCCTCAACTATGGTGCATCCCCCAACCCAAGATGACAAACAGGTACCTCAAGTGGAGGCGCATGATCAAGGGGGAGCACAGGATGATCAAGTTGAAGAGGAAGAAGCACCTCAGGCACCTCCAACCCAAGTTCGAGCGACGATCCAAAGGGATCATCCCGTCGACCAAATATTGGGTGATATTAGCAAGGGAGTAACTACTCGTTCAAGATTAGTTAATTTTTGTGAGCATTACTCTTTTGTCTCTTCTATTGAGCCTTTCAGGGTAGAAGAAGCCTTGCTAGATCCGGACTGGGTGTTGGCCATGCAGGAGGAACTCAACAACTTCAAGCGCAATGAAGTTTGGACACTGGTGCCTCGTCCCAAGCAAAATGTTGTGGGAACCAAGTGGGTGTTCCGCAACAAACAGGACGAGCACGGGGTGGTGACGAGGAACAAGGCTCGACTTGTGGCAAAAGGTTATGCCCAAGTCGCAGGTTTGGACTTTGAGGAGACTTTTGCTCCTGTGGCTAGGCTAGAATCAATTCGTATTTTGCTAGCATATGCCGCTCACCATTCTTTCAGGTTGTACCAAATGGATGTGAAGAGCGCTTTCCTCAACGGGCCGATCAAGGAGGAGGTGTACGTGGAGCAACCCCCTGGCTTCAAGGACGTGTGTAAGCTCTCTAAGGCGCTCTATGGACTTAAGCAAGCCCCAAGAGCATGGTATGAATGCCTTAGAGACTTTTTAATTGCTAATGCTTTCAAGGTCGGGAAAGCCGATCCAACTCTTTTTACTAAGACTTGCGATGGTGATCTTTTTGTGTGCCAAATTTATGTCGATGACATAATATTTGGTTCTACTAATCAAAAGTCTTGTGAAGAGTTTAGCAGGGTGATGACGCAGAAATTCGAGATGTCGATGATGGGCGAGTTGAACTATTTCCTTGGGTTCCAAGTGAAGCAACTCAAGGACGACACTTTCATCTCCCAAACAAAGTACGCGCAAGACTTGCTAAAGCGGTTTGGGATGAAGGACGCCAAGCCCGCAAAGACGCCAATGGGAACTGACGGGCACACCGACCTCAACAAAGGAGGTAAGTCCGTTGATCAAAAAGCATACCGGTCTATGATAGGGTCTTTACTTTATTTGTGTGCTAGTAGACCGGATATTATGCTTAGCGTATGCATGTGCGCTAGATTTCAATCCGATCCTAAGGAGTGTCACTTAGTGGCTGTGAAGCGGATTCTTCGATATTTAGTCGCTACGCCTTGCTTCGGGATCTGGTATCCAAAGGGGTCTAACTTTGACTTGATTGGGTACTCAGATTCCGACTATGCTGGATGTAAGGTCGATAGGAAGAGTACATCAGGGACGTGCCAATTCTTAGGAAGGTCCCTGGTGTCGTGGAACTCTAAGAAACAAACTTCTGTTGCCCTATCCACCGCTGAGGCCGAGTACGTTGCCGCAGGACAGTGTTGTGCACAACTACTTTGGATGAGGCAAACCCTTAGGGACTTTGGCTACAATCTGAGCAAAGTCCCACTCCTATGTGATAATGAGAGTGCTATCCGAATAGCGGAAAATCCTGTTGAGCACAGCCGCACAAAGCACATTGACATCCGGCATCACTTTTTGAAAGACCACCAGCAAAAGGGAGATATCGAAGTGTTTCATGTTAGCACCGAGAACCAGCTAGCCGATATCTTCACTAAGCCTTTAGATGAAAAGACCTTTTGCAGGCTGCGTAGTGAGCTAAATGTCCTAGATTCGCGGAACTTGGATTGATTTATAGCATACATGTGTTTATGCCTTTGATCATGTTCCTTATGCATTTTGTTGCTTACTGGTGCTCAAGTTGTACAAACACTCCCTGGACCTCACAAGTTCTTTTTGCAAGTAATGCACATATTTAGGGGGAGCTGTGCTACAACTTGACCCTTTGAGACTAACCGTTTGCTTGAGTTTGCTTGATTTAGTCTCAAAAGAGGTTTGAAAGGGAAAGGTGGACTTGGACCATGAAAGACTTCCACTGCACTCCGATGAAAAGAGTAACTTTTCCAAGTTCATCTTTATCCTCTCATTGCCTATTTGCTCTTAGTTGACGATTTTGGTGAGGCAATTGGGGTTAAAGGGCCAAGATTGATCCCGTTTTGGTGCTTGATGCCAAAGGGGGAGAAAATAAAGGCCAAAGCAATAAATGGATCAGCTACCACTTGAGAAATTTTGAAAATAGTAGATTAGAGCTTTTGGTTAGTCAAAACTCTTTTATTGTCTCTTATGTCAAAAGTTGGCCTCTTGTGGGGAGAAGTGTTGATTATGGGAAAAAGGGGGAGTTTTTGAAATCCTTGATATCTTGTGGGGAGAAGTGTTGATTATGGGAAAAAGGGGGAGTTTTTGAAATCCTTGATAAAATTTCTTTGGAAAACCTCTCTTTATGTCTCTACAAGTGGATTTGACTTAGAGATAGGAATTTGAGTTTGATTTGCAAAAACAAATCAAGTGGTGGCAAAGTATGATCCATATATGTCAAAATTGAATCAAAACAATTTTGGGTTCTTATTTGAATTGATTTTGTACTTGTTCTACTTGCTTTATGTTGTGTTGGCATAAATCACCAAAAAGGGGGAGATTGAAAGGGAAATGTGCCCTTGGGCCATTTCTAAGTATTTTGGTGATTTAGTGCCCAACACAAGTGCCTAAGTGTAAAATGGCGGACAAAGTACAAATCAAGGATAAAGGTATGTTTCTCAAACTTAGTACATTGTTTTATGGACTAATGTATTGTGTCTAAGTGCTGGAAACAGGAAAAATCCAATTGAAAATGTCTTGGCTCGAGCAGCCAAGACTCTGCTGAGTCTGGGAGCACCGGACTGTCCGGTGGTGCACCGGACAGTGTCCGGTGCGCCAGGCTGGCTCGAGCGAAGTGGCCGCTGTCGGGAATTCACCGGCGACGTACGGCTATAATTCACCGGACTGTCCGGTGAGCCAACGGTCGGCCGGACCAACGGTCGGCCGCGCAATCTGCGCGAGACACGTGGCCGAGCCAACGGCTAGAAGGGGGCACCGGACTGTCCGGTGTGCACCGGACATGTCCGGTGCACCAACGGCTCTCAGGCTGCCAACGGTCGACTGTGCCATTTTTGGAAGGAAATCGGGCACCGGACTGTCCGGTGCGCCAGTCGACAGAAGGCAAGATCAGCCTTCCTAGATTGCTCTTAACGGCTCCTAGCTGCCTTGGGGCTATAAAAGGGACCCCTAGGCGCATGGAGGAGAACACCAAGCATTCCTACAACATTCCTAAGCATAAAGACCTCGATTCCGCGCATTTGTTTAATTGTGATAGCATATAGAGCTCTAGTGGAGTTGTGAACTCATTGAGTTGTGTTGTGAGCTCTTGTTGCGACTTGTGTGCGTGTTGACACTCTGATTCTTGTGTCTTGTGTGCGTTGCTAATCCTCCCTTGCTCTGTGCTTCTTTGTGAACTTCAAGTGTAAGGGCGAGAGGCTCCAAGTTGTGGAGATTCCTCGCAAACGGGATTGAGAAAAGCAAGCAAAACACCGTGGTATTCAAGTGGGTCTTTGGACCACTTGTGAGGGGTTGATTGCAACCCTCGTCCGTTGGGACGCCACAACGTGGAGTAGGCAAGAGTTGGTCTTGGCCGAACCACCGGATAACCACCGTGCCATCTCTGTGATTGATTTCTTGTGGTTATTGTGTTTTGTTGAGACTCCTCTCTAGGCACTTGGTATTTACTGTGCTAACGCTTAACCAAGTTTTTGTGGCTTAAGTTTTCAAGTTTTACAGGATCACCTATTCAGCCCCCCTAGGTGCTCTCATCAGGCCCGGAAGACGGCAAACTCCGCTCCGCCCGACCCAGGGCTCGGACTCAGGCTCAGCCCCGGAAGACGACGAACTCTGCTTCGCCCGACCCCAGGGCTCGGACTCAGCCCTGGCATCCGCCGACGGTCTCCGCGTCGCCCGACCCAGGGGCTCGGACTCGACCTCGGTCTCGGAAGACAGACTCGACCTCGGAGGAGCCTCCACATCGCCCAACCTAGGGCACAGACCGACCACGTCAACAGGAGGCGCCATCATTACCCTACCCCAAGCTGACTCAGGCTACGGGGAACAAGACCGGCGTCCCATCTGGCTCGCTCCGCCAGACAAGTAATGATGGCGCCCCGCACGCTCTATGACGACGGCGGCTCCCAGCCCCCTTACGGAAGCAAGAGGACGTCAGCAAGGACTCGACAGCCCCGACAGCTGTCCTTCCGCCAGGCTCCAGCGCTCCTCCGACGGCCACGACACCACACGAACCGGGTGCCAAAACCTCTCCGGCTGCCACGATGGCATGTACTTAGGGCGCTAGCTCTCCTCCGCTAGACACGTTAGCACTCTGCTACACCCCCTATTGTACACCTGGATCCTCTCCTTACGCCTATAAAAGGAAGGACCAGGGCCCTCTTATAGAGGGTTGGCCGCGCGGGGAAGAGGACGGGACAGGCGCTCGCGTGAGGCCGCTCGCTTCCCTCCCGCGTGGACGCTTGTAACCCCCTACTGCAAGCGCACCCGACCTGGGCGCGGGACAAACACGAAGGCCGCGGGATTTCCACCTCCCTCTCTCTCCGGCTGCCTTTTCCCACCTTCGCGCTCCGTCTCGCGCCGACCCATCTAGACTGGGGCACGCGGCGACATTTCACTCGTCGATCCAGGGACTCCCCCGGTCACGAAACGCCGACAATAATATAAGTGAATTACACATGTTCCTATCAGCTTAAGCTTTTAGGTTGAATTGGTTGGTGCATACAACTTAATAAGTGCGATTTTATTTATCTCTCTATATATGTGGTTTAATTGTGCTTATTTTGTTATATGGCATCATCCCAATTACGAATCAAACCGATATTATATCTATCTAGAATAAGACTTTTGCTTTCCTAGATGAAGACAAAACGATGAACCGTGTTTGATAAACAGTGCTGACACAAATTTAATACTTATGTTACTATTAATCGTCAAAACAACGGATAACATAAATGCGTATGTCATTACTATGAAATGTTTAGTTTGTAGGGACTAATTTTTAGTCCCTACATTTTGTTCCATTTAGTCTATAAATTGTAAAATACGGAAACTATAAAAGATTTTTAGTTTCCATATTTAGTAATTTATAGACTAAAATAGAATATAATAGGAGGACTAAAAATTAGTCCTTAGAAACCAAACACCATGTAGTCACCTAAACTCAAAACAAAAACTAAGCGTATTTTAGGGAATAGAGTATTTTCCTAGATCCAAGACAATATTGTAGTATTTGAGTATAGCATGGCATTTTAGTTAGAAAGTGTTTACAAACATATCTAAAAATTGTGTATTTTAAACTATGGTTTCATCTATACCATATTTTTTTTGGGTCTAAAAAGCTTGGTCTGCACCAAAGTTTTTTTGGTGGACGCATGCTGCAGTCTTGTCCTTTCTCGTGTTAGTACCTGTCACTGTCGTATACTCGTATGTTTGGCTATCCATAGTTCTTGAGGGGCGCATGAGTGTACAACAGTTCACTCTGTAGGTGGGCATTGGGCAGTCAGATGCTCGTTGACAATGGCTTTCTTGGCTGGACCATGCAGGCACAACGGACAAATGTCCCAAGGCTAGGTTTATAGATGTACATTCGGGCCGCCCGGCCCGGCCCGGTCCGGCCCAAGCCCAAAAAGGTCCGTAATGTTTGAATTTCGGGTCGGGCCGGCCCGTTTGAATTTCGGGCCGGCCCATGGGCCTAGCCCTCGGCCCACGGCCCGGCCCGTAATTGCTTAAACGTGCCGGCCTTATTTCGGACGGCCCGAAATTATAAAAACCCGAAATTCACATTACGGCCCGAAATTCAATTTTAGGCCCGAAATTCAGTTTTTGGCCCAAAATTCACATTAGAGCCCTAAATTCAAAAAAATAATAAAACAAATAAAAGATAAGACAAATAAATTTGAACAAAATCAAGCTTAGTATTTGTATTAAAGTTACCACAGCTATGCAATGACTACCTCATTTATAAATCATTTTGTTAGAAGGAAAAAGAGTATAATCAGCTCTATACAAAGTTCGTAAGTTCAATTTATTGTCTAATGTTCATAACAAAAGCAAAATTACATCACACACTCTAAGTCAAAGCTACAAAAAACATCTAACTAGCATTATCTCTAGCTTTGTGTTATTTATCAAGTATATGAAAGTGTGGAATGAAGTGTGGTTTTAATAAATATATGGGCCTTTTCGTGCCTCTATATGGGCCATTTCGTGCCTGCCTTAAACGAGCCGTGCTCGTGCCCGCCCATGGGCCGTGACCTCGGCCCAAACCCGGCCCGATATAACGGGCCGTGCCGGCCCGGCACTAAATTATTTCGGGCCGTGCCGTGCCGTGCCGTGCCTGGGCCGTGCTTTTTTCCGTGCTTCGGGCCGGTCCACCAGGCCCGGCCCAAATGTACACCTATAGCTAGGTTGATGGTACCGTACTTGTGCTGAGCATGAGCGAGAGGCTGTTCACCCCTGACTGTGCGCGCAGTGGTCGTAGGTAGAGATGACAACCAGAATTTCTCCGTCGGAGAATGGCTCCTCATCTTCGTCCTCGTGAAGAGAAAAATTCACCGTCCCTGCGAATGCTTATGGGTGAGTTTTTTCTCCCATCCCGACCCCTATCGAGAAATTTATCCCCATACGAAATTTGCCCCGCTAGAAGTATCGACATTTAAAGATAAATTTAAATTGATTGTATCATATTAATACAAATTTAACAAACAAAATTGGAAATTACAAGTGACATATACTTTAGAGTTTAGTTTGTTATTTTATAACATGTCATGCACTGAGTTTACTATAATTTTAACAAGTAAATAGACTAACTTGGATAAAAAAAGTTTCATAGGGCGGGTACACGAGGAACAGGGACGAGAATGCTTCCCCATTCCCGTCCCTGCGAACCCAACGGAGATTAAATTTTTTCCATTTAGATCCCCGTGGGGACTAAATAAGTCTCATACTCGTCCCTAGGAGAATTCTCCGCGGAGAATCGAGGATCAAGTCCCTATTATCATCTCTAGTGGTACGCAGTACTGGACTACTGCTACCTAGCGCTACTTGCACCATTAGGATCCTAGAAAACGGCTGAAACGCACAAAATCCTACGCCCTGCTGAAGAGCTACTGCCTACTGACCGCAGAGCTCTGCTGTGAGTGTGTGTAGAATTCAGTTCTTGTATAGATGGATTGGATGATTATGACCTAGCCATGGTTGACCCTATGTGAGTTAGTTCGAATGCCAAGAAACATGCATTGTTTGTTTCAGTTTTTTTCAGTATCTAACCACTAAAAACTACCGCGGACCGACAAACATCTAATTTTTCAGCATGTTTTTTTATAAAAATCGATTTGGTAAACCATCCAAAATTAACATAAACACATAATCAGTCTAGTCGTTGTAACAATAAAAATCTGTCACTTTATAGATCTTGAACCCTATAGATACCTTAATCTTCCACCGTATGTAATCTCAACGATACTTATATTTTCTCCATAGCTAGATTCTTCTCACAACAAAATTATCAGAAAAAAATAGTCAGAAAAAAGCCGAACTAAACGGACCTACCGATTTAGTTGTGCTTGGTTCTGAATCATTTCGTCCTCGGTGGCATGTTTTTAGGAATTTGCTTGTGCTTGTTACCCTGCAGTCTGTGTTGACAGTTCAATTCCTCTTGATAATCTTGATTGATAGGCTTTAGACGCGAGAGTGGTCATGTTCAAGAAGGAACGGTTAGTTGTTTCTTGGTACTTGCCTTGTCGATGTGGATCATATTTAAGTTCGATCAGTTATGCAACATAATACTCCCTCTATCTTAGAAAATAAGATGCACATATTTTTAGAAAAAGTCAACGTTTTAAAACTTTGATCAACAATTTAGCAAAAAAAAAAATATATGTTTTTAGAGTAGGCATGTTATATATTTAAATTTATATTTAAAAATACTTTAGTATGATGTTTAATTTGCATTCGTTGATATCATATTTTTAAAAAAAACTAATGGTCAAAGTTTCACTTTAAATACTCTTCCGAAAAAATATGTCTTTTTTGATAGAGAAAGTAGTATTTATAATTGGCCTTATAATTGACCTTGAACAAATACAAGACTGTACGGTCTGGTTTTTTGGAGGTGGGTGGGGGGAGGGGGTGTTGTATTTGTACGTTAAACTCGAGACTCTTGCAGACGATCCTCTGGCGTAGATGTCCTGAGAACTTGACTGAAAGATGATATCAACGCACCCCAAAGCAGCTGCCGTGCCAGACAGAGACAGCGCGGCAGTTTGTATATACAATAACGCTAATCCTTGTTGCCGTGCCTCTAAATTTCTGCTAGTCAACGCTGCGTCCAAGAATGTCCGACGAAACAAACATTGTATATATAGGGCGTGTTCGGCTGGCTACAAGCCGACACTGTTGCAGCTGTTTGGATTGCTGCAGCTGCAATCCATAGAGAGAAAAATACTGTAGAAGCCGCAGCCGCAGCCGGATTGCAGCCGCAGCAAGCCGCAGCGAACAAGCTGATAATACGAGGCCTCATTTGACCGGGAGACCTGTAACATATATGTCTGGACGCCTGCAAGAACGTGCTTACTCCATTTCGTGGGTTCAGCACTCAAGGCTAGCCGTCTCAACAAGGACGTACACTCCATTTCAATTTGCCGCCGCAAGAAACTAGTAGCCGTCTGAAGAACATAGCACTCCGTATGCGTCAGCACCAACCAGCCGCCTTCGCTTTGCTTTGACCTCACTCTTCGGTTACCTAGACATCCAACAACAACCACAGGTAGGTAGATGCGCCATCGCCGTATGTGCCTTGAGCACCTAGTATGGTTTACTACTACTATATATGGTAGCAGAACGGAGCTACTTGTCTTTCTCCCTTAGATTCTACTCAAGTTTCGGTAAAAGATGGTGTAACTTTTCGCTCAGCTTCAACTTCAACCTAAGCGAAGCTCTGCCTTTTTTTAAAAAAAAAACTCTGAATCTGAATTACATATGACAATGTTTCGATCAGTATTACAGTTCAGACCAGGGGCCCAGGCAAAAGGAGCAGAAAACGAGAGACGGCAGCACAGAAAGGTCGCCGCTGACAGAGCTATTCAGGTAGTAAAGCCTACGCGTGACACGCAGAGAAGAAACAGACAAGAACAGTCTTGGCTGTGTCGAGCTGCTACTGCTATAGGGAGTAGAGATAGCCTTTAGAGACGTCGCTTCATATCTGCAACAGACACCGGGACCCCCCTCAAGTCGTCCCTTCCTTTTCTCGCAACCCCCTCCTCTCCTCTCCGTTCTCCACTCACCACTCACCAGGCTCCAGCAGTTGAATAAATAAATAATCTGCTATCTTGCTCTCGATCACTCCAACTCTGCAAAGAGCGTTTGCTTTTGCTGGTAGTCCCTCCCAGTTTTAGTTTATAAGACGAGTTCAAGAGGAGTTACAGTCCAGTAGTCATATCTTGAACAAGAGTCACAGCAGCGGCTTTGCTTCTCTTTTGTTCTCTAGCATCTGTCCATGATTGTTCATGGGGGGTGGGGAGGTGCTGGCATGGACTTTTGGGCATTTACTGATCCCCTCATTCTCAAGATGCATGCAGCAAGTCGAGAACTGGAGGTGGCGATAAATGCCTCAACAAGTCAAGAGGAGAGAGAAACCTGCAGCGTCTGTTCAGCATCTTTTTTTGCTTGTTTGCATTTATTATTTCGACGTCTGTAAGGGAGTGAGACATCCGAGGTTCTAGAGGAGACGCATTGCAGCACAAGGCTTGGGGAGAATTGAGTTTTTAGTTTCTCTTTTTGGTCGTGGCGCGGGGACATGAAGAGCGGCACCGCCTCCGCGCCCAGCGGCGGCGGCGGCGGCCTGGCGATCACCGAGCGGCAGAAGCCGGCGCCGTCGCGCGTGGCGGCGCTGTTCCAGATGTTCGCCAAGAGGAAGCTCTTCTCCTCGTCCTCCAAGAAGAGCAAGCTGCTGCCCCCAGGTGAGTTGAGATCGCGACGGTACTGCGTTGTCCTTTCTCCGCGCAAACAATCCCCTTCCCCCCCTTCGTGGTTCGTGCAACTATGCGAATCCGCCGCTTTTCGTAAGCTTTCGTCTCCGGTGTTTCAGTGCGCGCGCACAAGTTCTCTCCTGGGAGACCGCTGGCCGGCGGCGACAAGACGAGGCCCCTTCTGGTACGGCACACTCACCCCGTTTTATTTTTCTTCGTCTTAGATGTTTTGGTGGTGAAACGGCACTCTTCCTTCGAATTTCTGTTTTTGAATTTGTGATGAACTCGCCATGATATCTTGGGACCTCTGGTTTCTGCAACAATCTATGGCTGAAGTGCCAAATTCTCCTGCCCCCCGAGACATTTTACCGTTCGTTTTGTTCCCCAATAGCTCTAAACTCTTTCATGTTTTTTCCCCTTCAGATTGATTCTGCAGATTACTCAAGAAGCAGAACTGAATGCAACGGCACCAGTCACTACCCACAGCCACAACCTGGCCAAGACAGAAACTGCAGCGAGAATGGAATGCGTGCTCCCGGGGTGGTTGCCCGGCTGATGGGTCTGAGCTCGATGCCGGCTGCTGCGAGCCATCAACGGCAGACCAGAGCCACCACAAACTCCCCTGAACCCGGTGACCACTGGAATTCAGGCCGTCAAGATCGGTCTGGTTCGTCTCGTGGCATATACACATCACCTCAGCAGCAGCAGCAGCAGAAGACAAGGCAGCAGCCCGTAGACGATCGGCACCATGGCAATGCAGGTCAGTTCAGTGCTCCAGATACACGGCCATTGTGGCCACGAAGGCATGCACACAGAGCAGCCTCGCCTGTCAAGAGCCCAAGGTCATTGTCAAGCAGGAACAGGGCTCGGCTGATCGAAGCAGCGGTCAGGGTTCTGGAGCCTGGTTTGCAGTCCAGGAACCGCCGTCTCTCTAAGAGGCATGCGTATCTGGAATACCCATGCAGCAACGGTGATGGTGCGCCCAGTTCTGCTGCTGCTGCTGCTGTCCGACATAATGTCTCCGATCAGTTCTTGAGAAATATTTGTGATGCTGACATACCGGCATCAGGTGCTCACAATCTAGGAGCTGCCTCTCTGCACAACTCTATTTCTAATCGGAGGACTGAAGAAGATACTTGTAAGAAGAGCATTCCACCGAGTAGGAGGTCAGACCAGAGCACATCATGTCAGTTGCAACCTGAGTACTTGCTCATCGGCTCAACTGAGAAGGCCGCTGGATTCGCTGATACAAACCAAGACGCACCGAGAGAACAGCTGAAGAGCAACATATCCCGGGACAGTGCTCCTCGTGGCCCTCTCAAGCAAAACAACCTGAAGCAGAATGCACTGCCCGCGGCAGATCCAGGGTGTGTGATACAAAGCAAGAAGCATGGAAGCGGGGAGCGAAACGTGAGAAACAGAACCCAGGACTTCGTTTCTCTGAACAAAAGGATGGATGGCAGTGCGTCTTTGAGGTCGAAAAGAAAGGCGCTTGATAGATTCGGCGAGCCACGTTGTAGTGCAGAGGACAGGAACATGATGAGCACGAAAGGTTGCCGAGCCAGCAGCCTTCATGGTGGAACCTCTAACAAGCTGGAGCTGAGGACTGGAACACCAAAAGCTATGGTAACTGCAAAAGGAGCAGGGTTAATCAGCGAGAAGCCGAAGCCTGCCAGTCCAAACCGTGCAAGAAGTGGTTTACAGAGACAGACAGTGCCACACAACGTTTCAAGGGCTAACAAAGAACCAGGCACCATCTCTCTCACTTCCGGTTCACCGGTGAAAGCTGCGCGTGGTGACAGTGCTAGTGGAACTGGAGCTGGTACCGCTGTTCAAGTTGATAGTTGCCCTGAGAGACGCTCTCGTAGAGACTGTCAGAAGACGTGTCCTCAAGGAGAGATAGTTTTCTGGGAAGATTTGAAGCGCACATCAAATCCGTCGCACACTGAACCCGGGTTCTCCAGCCAAGATGAAGTGAAGAATAGAGTGATTCTTGGTGGTACAGCAGCCTCTTCTTTGTCTGGGAAGAAGAGTGGTGGCCAAGTTACAGAGGAATCCTTAAGTGAGGGACTGCTCAGGCAGCGCAACTCGCTGGACTGTGCGGTTTACGACAACAAAGACCCTTATGAAGTGGCTAGCTTGCGTGGAACTCGTAAGAAGAAACATGCGGTCAGTACTCTTGTGTGATTCTGATGAAAACCACAACCTATTGTCTGACAGAAAATTTCCTTGCTCGCTACCATCTGCAGGCTGGTGCAAAAGGTAGCAAGCCATCTCCATCTCCATGTATATCCAGTCCTACATCTACTCCTCACTCTGGACATGCTGGTGATGCCTGCGTTCCTGGTATTCCACGCCGTACTGCAGGTAAAGTCTAAAGAAACAGGAAGCTTCTTTTTTTTTCCCTGTGTATGTGTGCTGACAATAATCTAGCTATGTTGCTATGACTATTTGAGTTGTGCTCTGATAGTTTCTTGTCGTCAACTCTTCCCAGCAGAAGCTACCTCCACCACCAGCCATCCATGGCAAGATACAGCTGCCGAGAGAAACCCCAGAGGCGGCGATCCTAACAACTCTGGCCAACATGGCGTCCAATTTCAGACATCTGAACCCCACGCTGGGGAGGCTACGATCACAACATCTGTCGAACTGCTGCTAGCAAACGTCCGCGCGTCCACTACTCCACGTAAACCAGAGGAATCACCCAAGGCGTTCCTTCTCCGGACGACCGAGCGCGCTCTCGCCGCCTTGACGGCCGGCTCCAAGCAGGGCTTCGGCAGCACCGCCATCGAGGGCAAGGGAGCGAGCCCGCTGAGGAACCTCGCGCTCGACTGCGTCTGGGACTGCCTGGACTCGACGTGCTCTCGGCTCTGCGACTCCGGCTACAGGTCGTTCTCGGAGCTGCTCGCTCTGGTCTGCACCGAGAAGAGGCTTGCGGACAGGGTCGGGAAGGAGGTCGCGAGGTGCTGTGGCGCGGCTGGGAAGGGCTTAGACGAGCTGGCCGTGGGCGAGGTGGAGCGCGCCGTGGAGGCCGGCATGGGTTCTTCCATGCTCGAAGCGGTTCAGATCGGGGCCCAGATTGAGCAGGATCTGGTCCAGGACCTAATAGATGAAATTGGAGCAGATGTGTTCAGGCGTTGGTGACTAAATATATTTCTGTAACAGTGTAACATGAAGACATATAAATCTGGTAAAATTGGATCCATACCATTAAAAGATCCCATCTATAGCTATGTACCATCAAAAGATTGATGTATTGAAATATACCATTAAAAGATAGCACTTCATAGCTGTTTACCATCTCTGTTATCTCTCAGTTATCTGTGACCATTTCCTTGGTGAGAAAAAGTAAATATAGCTACAATCCATAATCATTCCAGCAGTAATATAGATGCGTTGCAACTCTCATTTCAGCAACATTACAGAAATAAAGAGGACATGATTTCAGCAGGATATGCCCAGGATATAACATAACATTTCAGTACATATATAACTGAACTTTGTTGTCATTTCAGTACCTAAATTGCAGCTTACAGTTCTTGCAATTTTGACAACAGAAGTACCACAAACACAATCTATCAGTGTTGCACAGCGGCAAAATATTTACACACAAAAGCGCCCACTCTTGCACAGCCATGCTCACACAAAATAGAGAAGGACATGTAACATATCTAGCTAATAATGAGCCTTCGATTAATTCCCCCAGGTGAGATTGATGCCATCCTCCTTGTTGTAGGACCTGGGCTAGTTGGAGAAAGAGAAGACATGCTTCTTGTTTTTACACCTGGACTAGAGGTCAGATTTGGATCTGCATGGGATGGCTTAGCATCAATAGCAGAGGCTTCAACACCTTCAGATACATATTTCCTAGGAGGCACAACATGGGTCAGATGGATAATACATTAAATTACACATGAGGCATGAGGCAAGGTTAATTACCTTTGTCTTTTTGATTTTTTTGGACGTGGTTGGGGAAGCTCTTGTTCTAATTCAGCTTGAGTAGCTGCACAACCCTTCTCTATGTGTCCAAACTGAAAGCACCTTTTGCACTGATATGGTCCTCTTTTCCCAGCCTCACCACTAGCCTTGATTCTCTTCTTTCTTGGTCTACCAGCAGGTCTTTCTAGCTTTGGAGGAATCATTTTAAACCCGGGGTCAAATTTTGGCCAATGAGTCTTATCACCCAATGGAGCAGCTGTATACTGGTAAGTTAATTTGAACCTCTCTACAGAATAGTAGTCATCTACAAAGTTCTCAATGTTAAGTTTTTTAAGCTGACAAAATAGAGCTATTGCATGAGTGCATGGTTTTCCAGAAATCTGCCATTGTCCACAACCACAAGTTCTTTTCTCAATGTCAACAGGAACTCTCCAATTCTTACCTTCTTTTGTTATTCCAGATATCTCAGCAGACATTGCACCAGTCCTCATGATTCCATACTGCAGCCCTCGGCTCTTCATGTTCAACTCATGCAACACACTTGCTAGGATACGCCCTTCCATTCTGTTGGATATCTCCTGCCTTGTGTAAAGCTTCTCCGTGATCTTCTCCCTAATCTTATCCATCAATTCAGCAACCGGAAGGTCTTTGTAATCTTTAATCCAATTGTTGAAGCATTATGAGATGTTGTTGTTCACATAATCAACCTTGCATTCTTTGGAGAATTTGGATCTGCTCCATTTGAGTTTGTGATGCTTATTTAAAAAGGGAACCGCTTTAGCACTAGCTGCTGCAATTTTCTCCATTAGTGTATCAAACCTACGATCTGTACATGCCCATGCACAAGGCCACATGTACTTCAACACATCACCCTAGAACTTTTTCCTAAAATTGGCCATGAGGTGCCTAAAACACTCACGATGCTCTGCATCACCTTTGAATACCTTATTGACAGCATAAGCTAATCCTTTACAAGCATCGGTGTGAATTGTTAGTCCACAGGGAGTCCCAACTGCTCTTTTTAGTTGTGCCATGAACCAGGCCCAATTGGATTTTGTCTCTTTGCCAAATATCCCATATGCAACTGGATACATCCAGTTGTGCCCATCAATTGAAGTTGCTGTAGCTAACTGTCCTTTATACTTCCCAGTTAGATGGGTGGAATCAACCCCAAGGTAAGGTCTACAGCCAGCTAAAAATCCATCAACACATGCTCTAACTGCTACAAACATTCTAGAGAAATGCATCTTCCCATTAATTTTCTTGCAATCAATCTCAGCAATGCTTCCTGGACATGATTCTTCTAGTGCTGCTTTGAACCTCCATAACATTTCAAAACTGTCCTCCCAAGTACCATGAAGATCCTCCATTGCAGACTTCCTTCCAGACCACACTTTAAAGTATGACAACTGAATATAGTAGTGTTTCTCCAATCTTTTTTGTAACTTCTTTACAACTTCAGTATCAAAGTCTCTGAATTCTAGAGCAGCCCTCTTTCTTTTGTGTACATCGACTGGATCAATGACTACATGTTCCGTACGTTTAAAGTACCTCCACTCTTCATCTACTCCTACAGGCTCGTCTCCATCAGGATCACACCCAATAGTTCTGAAATGCTCCTCCTCCTCCTCCTCAAGTATTGGTGGCCCTCCAATTGTTTCCCCATATTCAGGTACTTCTGCCCATGTAAATCCTCTATCATGTACCTCCAAATTATGGTCCATTGCAATAGGCATCGCCTCCTCTTCCATGTTCACTGTAGTAAGCATCTCCTCCTCTCCTATATTTACTGCAGTAGGCATCTCCTCGTCTCCTATATTCACTGCAGCAGCAACCATCTCCTCCTCTCTTACATTTTGCTCACGGCTACCGACTACCATGAACAACTTCACTACTCTGGATGTCCTTAACAAGTCAAGTAGTTGTGCATCTGAAGCCAACTTGCATGTCAGACTACCCTCTCCTGTTAGAACCCAGAAATTTGCCTGCTGTTCACTGGCCCATTTAAATTCTGAAGCAATATCTTTCTCTAGATCAATGATAGAATATGCTTCTGAATCAACAACATAGCTTACTGGCCTACCCCGGTTATACTCCTTTCTACCATCTCGTACACTGAAGTAAGAATTGACAGTGACCTCAACTCTACATGCACTAGTCGGATCAATCCTGCAATAGCAATGGCAAACACATAGAAGGGAGAACAAATGTAAGTAGCAACTGATGACAATTCCAGTCCTAAATCAATCAATTTATTCTGTACAAATTTATTCCCCCTCACAAACAGTAACTTTTGTACAATTTACAAGAAATTGCAAAGATTCAACAAAGAGGAAAAGGATATTACCCTTCAGGAACCTCAGAAGGATCAATGCGCCTCAATTTCAGATCGATTCCTGAGCACTACAAGAGAGAAGAAAATCCTAGGATTTAGAACTCCCAAAGCAAGGAAGGAAGAAGATGAGGGAGAACGGGAGAAAGGTGCATACTGCGTGGGGTGGAGGACGCCGCTGCAGCAAAAACTTGGGTGGCCGCGGGCGAGCGCGCCGCCTGGAAGGCCGCGAGCAGCTCGTCGCCTATCGGGCCTCTGCTCCTTTCTCGCCTCACGCGAGGAAGTCGTATTCTGGCCTGGGGCCAAGGAACGGAGGGGAAAAACTAAAGCCAGGGGTAAAATTGGTATACTCTAATTGTTGATCGTTCCAAATAAAAAAAACCCATTGATCCGATTGACGGAAGGGAACGGAATGCTATAAATCTCTAACGTGCAATCTTTCCATGGTAAATATCTAAGTGTGAATCTTTTGCTGGTAAATTTCTATACATGTGATCTTTTAATGGTATGTATCAAATTTTGCCTATAAATCTTTGTTGAAATTTTCTCACCGATTTCGTTGGATACGAACACAAGGCCATCATATAAAATAGAAGATTTACATGACTGTAACAGTGTAACATGAAGACATACTAGTCGGTTGCTCGCACGTTACGACAGCTCACAACAATACTCACATAAACTATCCACTAAAAAGATAATTTTTTATTGATGGTCTCCTCTCCTTATATAATATTTTTTATTTAACTAACCGAGTAAACATCGTGGTAAGGGAAAGACCATGTAGACAGGCGATGTCGAACCATCGAACGGTTACCATAGACAGCAAATCAGGGACCCTATCCTTCGCATCTCCCACTTCTAAGGTTTCATAGAGCAGGAAGGGAAGAGGCAGTCATACTTGTTTGTTGCCGGAGCTTTTCTGGTTTTTTCATCTTTTCTTTTCATCAAAGAGTTGAACAATGAAGATAGATGACAAGTGCCTTATCGATTTGATCAGGTCGTGTAGGAACAAGGTTCAAATCATTCGTTCGTTAGGATGCCTCAGTTGCATACATCACTGCACTTCCACTCCTGTTTAAACGGTTTGTCTCGCCGCTACCTTATCCTATTTCCATACTTCTGTCGCTCCATCCCCGTATAGGTGGAGAACCTGTCGCTATCTCTGCTGTGCTACCGGAGGCTCTAGGGAAGTCGGAGGAGAGAGCACTCATTTTAGGGTGGGTTTACTACTTATATGCTTTTAGCAGTTATCCTCTCCACACTTGGCTACCCAGCATTTACCGTAGGCATGATAACTGGTACACCAGAGGTGCGTCCTTCCCATATAGGTAGTATACCGCTATATACATACAGAGAGAGAGAGCACGCAAGCAAAGAAAGAAGCCCAGCCGGAATAGCTCCAAACTGAGAGCCACCCGCATCAAGCGTTAGTCTGAGAAGGGCGAGAGAATGAGAGTGCCTTCCTAGCCCTGGACCCGTCGAGGTGACACAACACCAATATCAACTCTGTAGCATATGCAGACTGCTGTCGCGCTACGGGCCTTGTTTGTCCAATATCTCAGATCTGAACTCCTCATCGCCAAGATAACCTAAGCGTGGAAGGCGCCACCGTGTCCTCCTTGGCAGCACGCACGAAGAAAGGTCAGGAGCAAGACCGACTCATATGTACCCGTGTCGACGAGCGTCGGTCGGCTCGCGGTTGTGACCGTGGGCGGGGGCAGCAGGTTGGGGAGGAAGAACAGAGCGAAGGCCGAGAAAACGGACGGGACGTCCAAGGATGGTGAAAACGATGGTGTGTGTATGTTGTGAAACATCCTCGTGGAGGTGCAATAGCCGCTGCACGGGTCGGTGTCGGGGCTGGTGTCGGACGAATACGAAGAGGAGGCGTCGCTTCCACGAGGCGAAGGCATGAGGGGAGAAAGAAAAGAAGCAGGATGGTGAATGAGGTGGCGGCAACTGAGCCAAGGGCCATCATTATCGTGCGAAGGTATAGATGATCAAATGGGCCGTGTTTGGCAGGTCGGCCTGGGACACAACCCATTTAATAGTGCTTGGGCCAACCCGACACGAGCGTCATGTCGGGTTGTAGCCTCGACCCGTAGTGCTGATCCGGTCTGGCACGATTATATTTTTTCATTTTACAAAAAATCGTATATACATATGTACAATTTATATTCAATATTAAAACATATAAGCATGATGTTCTACTGGTTAGACGACTTCACTCAATGTCGCCCGCACTTCTTCCAATAGAGGGTGGGTTCAAACCTCACTAGATTGGCTAACGAGTCGGAGATGAATGTTGTCTGCATGGAGGGGTGCAGCGGGTTAATTTAAGATAGATGTGAGGGATGCAGCGGGTTAATTTGAAAACGACCGTTGAAACTGGTGCTTTAATACAGTAGAGATAAATCTTTGTTGAAATTTTCTCACCGATGCTGCTGATCTTGTTGGATACGAACACAAGGCTATCATATAGAAGATTTACATAATAGATTATATTGTTTAAAATGAAATTTGAAGTACGAGACGAGATAAGGGACGAGATAAAATAGTTGTCGAATACAGCCTCATAACAACTCTGACCGCTATAATTTTCAATACCACAAAGACCTCTTGGCGCTAATGCTTGGCCGAACAACCGAATGAAAGAATGGTTCTAATATACAGTTGTGGGGGACAGATATCCCCCGGGTCCACTAGCAGAGTAAAAGACCTCACGAAAGGTCCAAGGGCCCGATAAATCGTAAGGTCATTTCTTCATGGGCCCGGAGGAGAGGACAATCAGCAAGGCAAATCGATATAAAGCCGGATCGACGCAAGTCCAGATAGGCCCCATAGCGTTGAGCGAGAAATCACAACAGAAGATCCGACTTCCCCGTGCTGGAACATCATGCAGTAGAACCAGGCGAGGATAAGTCGGCTGAATCATAGGGAGATAGACTCGAACAGTTCACTATCTTTTAGGCGTACGTTGTTATCATATCCACATGTATCGCCCCACGGCCGAATATATAAGGCTCAGGGGGCACCCCTTCAGAACGATCGAACACACTATCCAGCCATCTACCTAAACTCCCCACGTTCTCGCTCTAGAGAACCACCTTGTAACCTATAACACAAAGCATCTCCGCCAGGACGTAGGGTGTTACGCATCTCTAAGCGACCCGAACCTGTAAACATTGTCTATTGTCTCTCGTGCATCTGGCACGAACCATTTTGCTACAGTCGGCGACACCATCCTACTCCTAAAAACACCTCGAGGGGCAACCCCGGGTGTGCGGTCGGACCCAAAACACCGACAGCTGGCGCGCCAGGTAGGGGGTGTCAACGATCTAAGCTAGCTTAATGGCTGTCACCATCAACAGCAGGATCACCTTCCGTCCTGGATCCATGTTCTGCTTTGGAACGATCTCATCCATAGCCGACGAAAAGGGAATTCTACACCGCGTTGCAGATCCGCCGGGAAGGAAGCCTCCTCCAACGAACTCCGAAAATACCGGGAAGCATTACCCTCAGCTCTCCGAAAGAAGATCGCCACGACAGCCACGGCATTCTACCCCGACGTTCTCTTCATCGGAAGAGCGGAGTCGCCTCCCATCTCTGACGACGAGCCGACCGCGCCTAGGGAGGAACCACCTCAGCGGGAATCCCGTCGACGAAGAAATCGGCGCCGAAACATCCGGAGACATCACCAAGCCGGAGAACGGGATCCGGAGCAGCCTGTCTCGCGAGACGAGGTCTCGGAGATGGGAGAAACTCCGGAAGAACGCGTCTTCAGGGAACGAAGGAACTCCCGACGACGTGATCGTCAACGAGCTCAGGAACAAGCCGAGCAGGACGCGAGGCAGCGCCGAGAAAATCCACTATTCGGCCGTAACCTGAACCCCGACTTCGCCCGAGCCATGAACACACCGAGCGAAGTCGGAGGAGTGCTAGCTCGGATAGCTGACGGACTCCCTCGGACTCCAGACGCCGAGGGCTATCGACGCCTGCTCACCCAGGCAGCCAACCATCTTCTACCTCTTGCTCACCCGCCGAACGACTTGCGACACGCCATCAACAGTCGCCGAGACGCGCGGAGTTCCATCAACGCTTCGCGCGAACGACGACATGAGAACGAGATATGCCGCCGGGAGGAATATGACAGGGATCATGGCATCCCCACTCGGAGTCAAGCCACCAGAGCCAAATCAACGACGGCCTCGACTGGCGGGACTGCCCGGGGACGGTCGAGGAACCACAACAACTACTCCCCTCCCCGGGACAGACATCATCCCCGACGACAGGAGGACACATGTGGAGTGTCTGCCCTTACTCCACGCCTTAGGGCCATTCAATGGCCCCCTAACTTCAAGGTATCCAATGTCGATAAATATGAACCTAAGCAGGACCCAGGAGGCTGGCTAGCCGTCTACACCACCGCCGCTCGAGCCGCCGGAGCATCCGAGGACTTGATGACTGCGTACTTACCTATTGTCCTCGGGCAAGACGCACTGCAATGGCTACGACATCTACCTCGACACTGCATCGACGACTGGAGCGACTTCAGCCGGCGTTTCACTGCCAATTTTCAGTCCCTCTCTGACAAACCGGCGCAACCATGGGACCTCAAATCCATCAAGCGCCGGGGGGATGAAACTTTCCGATCGTACCTCAAAAGGTTCCAGACCATGAGAAATCGTATCCCTGAGGTCACGGAGGCGGCCGTGATCGAGGACTTCTACAAAGGATCCAATGACTCGGCCTTCGTCCGAGCCATATTACAGAAGGCACCAACTACCTCCGAGGAGCTGTTCCGGGAAGCCGACCTCTACATCACCGCCGACGAGCGAGCCCAGGACCTCATCGGAGGAGCAAAGCCCGCACCGGCAGCACCACGACGCGACGCGAACCAGCAACCTGACAAACGCTGGGAGAAGAGACCGTGCGAAGAGGTACACGCCGCCGGACCACCTGCCTCTCGCGCCCGAGGAGGACCTCACGGAGGCGAGCGCACGCTGGACGACATCCTCGACGCCCAGTGCCCATACCACAAGGACATGCGCCACACTCTTCGAAACTGCCGGGATTTCAAGCATTCCGTTGGGCACGACCGACCCTTCCAACCTTTACCTCCTCCTCCGCCGCGGGGAGGACCAGAAGAACCACGACAACCCCAGCAGCAGGAGGAGGGAGGAGGAGGAGCCTTCCCGCGCGTTTACAGGGAGGTCAATGTCATCTTCGGCGGACACGGATCACAGGAGAACAGAAGACAACAAAAGCTCAACGATCGCCAGATATTGGTGGCGACCACCGGCCCTCCCGCCCCATACCGGTGGTCAGAGCACCCGATCACCTTCACTCGGGCGGATCAATGGCTCAACTTCGACCACCCGGGCAAATACCCGCTCCTCGTCGATCCGGTGATCCGAGAGAGCAGGGTGAAGAAGGTGTTAGTGGACGGGGGGAGCAGCATCAACGTCACCTTCCCCCGAACACTCCGAGGCTTGGGAGTTCACCTCAAAGAACTCCACGAGTCAGACACTCCATTCTTCAGCATCATGCCAACTGAGGGAGAATACCCGCTGGGCCACATCTACATGCCCGTCACCTTCGGAACTTCGGAGAACTACAGAACCGAGTTCCTGAGGTTCGAAGTGGCGAACTTCGACTGCGGGTACAACGCCATCATCAGGAGGCCGGGACTGGCAAAATTCATGGCCATTCCGCATTACACGTACATGATATTGAAGATGCCGGGAACGCAAGGAATCATAACTGTGCGTGTTGACCTCCAAGGCGCCGCAGAATGTTTCCGAGTGGCCATCCAGGCGGCCCTCACCGCCAAACCGTCGGCGACTTCTTCGACCCAGGCAAACTCTAAGCCTGAGGAAGACCACACAGCACCGGCGAAGGAAGCTCAAGCCGCGACCTCTATGCGGCCGACTGAAGAAACTAAAAGGATCAATCTGGGGTTTGCTGATGAACGCAAAACTGCTATCATCAGCTCTAGCCTGGATGATAAATAGGAAAGCGCGCCCGTCCAGTTTCTGCAAGACAACCGAGACGTATTCGCATGGCAACCTGCGGATATGCCGGGAGTCCCGAGAGAGCTGGCCGAGCACAAACTGAAGGTCTATCCACAAGCAAGGCCGATCCGGCAAAAACTACGTCGTTTCACGCCCGACAAGAGAGAGGCCATTCGCGCTGAGCTGGCCCACTTGGTCGCGGCTGGGTTCATTAGAGAAGTGTTACATCCCGAGTGGTTAGCCAACCCTGTTCTTGTACTCAAAAAGAATAAAGTGGATTGGCGCATGTGCGTCGACTATACTGATCTCAACAAACATTGTCCGAAGGATCCCTTCGGGCTCCCAAGGATAGATCAGGTGGTAGACTCCACCGCTGGATGTTCTGTGCTATCTTTTCTGGATTGCTATTCCGGATACCATCAGATCAGCTTGGCAAAGGAAGACGAGGAAAAAACGGCGTTCATCACTCCGTTTGGTGCTTTCTGTTATACCTCCATGCCGTTCGGCCTCAAGAACGCTGGAGCGACTTATCAGAGAGCCATCCAAACATGCTTAGCCGATCACTGGGGCAAGCATGTGGAAGCCTACGTAGACGATGTGGTAATCAAAAAAGAGAACTCGGAAAACTTCATCGAAGACTTGCAGCTGGTTTTCAACAGTCTACGGCGGTATCGGTGGAAGCTTAATCCTGAAAAATGTGTTTTTGGGGTACCAGCAGGGAAGCTACTCGGATTTATTGTAAGCCACCAGGGAATTGAAGCTAATCCGGAAAAGATTGAAGCTATCATGAAAATGGAAGCTCCACGATCACAAAAGAAGGTTCAACGACTTACCGGATGTATGGCAGCTCTGAGCAGATTTATATCCAGGCTAGGAGAAAAAGGTTTACCATTTTACAAGCTACTCAAGAAGGTGGACAAGTTTCAGTGGACTTCAGAAGCGCAGGAAGCCTTGGACGCACTGAAAAAATTCTTGACAACCCCACCAGTAATGAAACCACCACGGCGAGCCACGTCAACTCAACCAGCTGAAGATCTGCTGCTATATATCTCTTGCACGACTCACGTGGTAAGCACCGCGTTGGTAGTCGAGCGAGCAGAAGAAGGACATGCCTACCCTGTGCAACACCCCGTTTATTTCATCAGTGAAGTTCTGGGTCCCTCGAAGAAAAAGTATCCTCAAGTGCAGAAGCTATTATACGCAGTACTTCTAACTGCCCGCAAGCTGCGTCACTACTTTGATGACCACAAAGTCATAGTAGTCACCGGTTTTCCGATAGGGGATATTCTCCACAACAAGGAAGCCATTGGCCGAATAGCCAAGTGGGCCTGTGAACTGGGATCTCATGACATCGAATTTCGACCTCGTACTGCCATTAAGTCCCAAGCATTGGTTGACTTCGTATCAGAATGGACTGAACAACAAATATCAGAGAACCCAGAAACTGCAGAAGTATGGAGGATGTATTTTGATGGCTCGCTGAAACTGCAGGGAGCAGGCGCAGGAATTCTCTTCATCGCGCCTGGAGGCGAACACCTCAAATACGGCCTCCAACTGTTATTTCTAGCCTCTAACAATGCAGCCGAGTATGAAGCTCTGATCCATGGACTAAACATCGCCATATCATTGGGCATCAAGAGATTAATGGTATACGGAGATTCTCTGGTGGTCATAAGTCAGATAAACAAAGAATGGGACTGTTCGAAGGATTCGATGGGAAAATACTGCACTGCCGTCCGGAAGCTAGAAGATAAGTTTGAAGGACTAGAATTTCATCATGTAGAGAGAGATCGAAACACGGCAGCTGATGTATTGTCCAAGTTAGGATCCAGCCGAACTCAGGTCCCACCCGGAGTCTTCGTGCAAGAAATACCACGACCGAGCATCTCAACAGATCAAGCAGAAGAATGTAATATCGTGGATCAACCCGAGTCAGACTCTGACGACTGGAGAAGGCCGATCATCAGATACATAAAGAATGAAGAGGAACCAGATGACAAAAATGCAGCCGAACGCATCACCAGACAGTCAGCCCACTACACACTCATTGGAGAAACATTATACAGAAGGGGTGCATCGGGCGTCTTCATGAAGTGCATTCTCTCATCCACTGGGAAGCAACTTCTAGATGAGGTCCATGTTGGGCAATGCGGAATACACGCAGCGTCCAAGACACTAGTCGGGAAGGTCTTCAGGTCAGGATTCTATTGGCCAACAGCAAAAAACGATACAGCCGAGTTAGTTCAGAGGTGCGAAGCTTGCCAGTACTTGTCAAAGCAACACCATTTACCAGCACCGCAATTGCAGACCATACCAGTAACTTGGCCCTTCGCATGCTGGGGACTGGATATGATTGGACCTTTCAAGAAAGCTCAAGGAGGGTACACTCATGTACTGGTAGCAATCGACAAGTTCACCAAATGGGTAGAATTCAAACCCATTGCTTCCTTAACCTCAGCCAAGGCCGTGGAATTCATACAAGACATAATATTCAGATTCAGAATACCAAACAACATTATAACTGACTTAGGATCCAATTTCACAAGTTCAGAATTCTTCGATTTCTGCGAGCAAAAAGGCATTCAGATCAAGTATGCTTCGGTAGCGCACCCGAGGGCCAACAGGCAGGTTGAGCGAGCCAACGGGATGATACTGGAAGCACTCAGGAAGAGGGTCTTCGAAAAGAATGAGAAGTTCGCAGGGAAGTGGATAAGGGAATTGCCCTACGTCGTTTGGAGCTTAAGAATTCAGCCAAGCCGAGCTCTACATGGAAATACTCCTTTCTTCATGGTTTATGGGTCAGAGGCAGTATTACCCGCTGATCTCAAGTTCGGGGCGCCAAGGTTGGTCTTCGAAAGCATAGCAGAAGCCGAAGCTACTAGGCTGGAGGACATCGATGTACTCGAAGAAGAACGACTAAACGCAGTAATTCAATCAGCGCGGTACCAGCAGACTCTGAGACGCTATCATGACAAGGCCGTGCGACAACGATCCTTCTCAGTGGGAGATTGAAAGTTGCCTAGAGGGGGGGGGGTGAATAGGCAAGTTAAAACTTTTTCAACAAAAACTAGAAGCAAACTGGGTAAAACTGAATTGATCTCGAAATTCACCCAGTTAACTTTGGAAATGAGATGTTCTAAATGATCCACAGGGTTCAAAGTAGTAGATCTGAGAAGGGCACTTCTCAAAATTCACACACCAAAAAGATATAAACAAATCTTTCACGGAATGGTGAGAGAACGAAGAACACGAATAAGCACAATGAACAAGAACACACGAGACACAAGATTTATCCTGAGGTTCGGTCACACCACCAAGGTGCCCTACTTCCTCGTTGAGGCGCCCACAAAGAGCCGAGTCTCTTTCAACCCTAATCCTCCCTTTGCCGACCACAAAGGTCAAGCCCACACACTAATCTTTGCTCAAACGAGCGGGTAATACAAACTTTCTTGTGGTCTTCCACAAGATTTAGAGACTCACAAGAGACACCTAGTCGTCTAGGAGCTAGAAGCTCCAAGAGTAATGAATCCACAAAGAACTCGATGTAGTACCAAAGCTCGAATGAAGAAGAGTAAGAGAGATTTGGAGATGAAGCACAAAAACCGCAGCTCTCAAACTCACTCAAAGATTTCTTCTCCAAAGATTTGAAATGGGAGAGGCAAGAGGTGTGTGAGAGAGAGTGGGAGGTGTTTCTCAGGTTGGGAATGAAGTTTTGTGCGTGCTCTCCTGTGGGAGAGAGGTAGGAGTGAGTATATATAGGTGGGGCTCCAAAACTAGCCGTTTTTGACTTTTCTACCCAAAAACCGGTTGAACCGGTCCCAAAACCGGTTGAACCGGTTTTTCAAAAAGCTGCGCACAGCTTTTTGGCTGACACAGCAGACTGGCAGAAAAAAGTGAACAGTGCAAAAACCGGTTGAACCTGTTTTAAAACCGGTTGAACCTGTTTCCACCAGACAAAAACCAGTTGAGTGTCCGGTTGAGTGTCCGGCTGAACCAGTATTTTGAAAAAGGGTGAACAGTGCAAAAACCGGTTGAACCTGTTTTAAAACCGGTTGAACCTGTTTTTCCAAAAAACAATTTTGGCCAAGATAGACTTTAAAAGGTTGTACTACATACTTTCACTAAGGATTAACAAGGGTAAAATGGAAGTTTTGGATCAAGGATTTTTGAGCTTTAGTACCAACACCAACCTTCTTTTTGGATCCCCCTTGATAGTACGATGATTCCTATACTCAAGTGAAATAAAATATAATTAAGTAAACTCCTTGAGTCATTGGTGTCTCATGCGTGATTTCTCCATGGTGTTGCTTCATAAGGATCACAAACATCTTTGTCTCACCTTTTGAAGCAAACACAAATCGAGCCTATGACTTGTGCCATTTCACCATATATGAGTTCAAATCATGGCTTCAAGTCACCTTACTGATGCATCAACATGTTGTAACTCTTCATAGCTGATTAGTTCATCGACTTAGTGCAAGTACTCTCTTCTTCACCTTAGCCATGGTACCTCGGTCTACAAGCCGTCGCTTGGCCTTCACCTTCGCTTAGTTCCTCGAAGCCCTTTCCTTGCTATCTTCACCCTATCAAGCCATTCTTGAGTCACATCCTATTGAGCATCCATTGAGAGAATCATTTCTTCAATATTGTGAACCTTGCTTGGATGTCATCTAGATATAACTGCTAAGATCAATCAAGCTCTAGTTTGATTCTCATATATTCATATATGGAACTAATAGTAATATGGTCAAGCCAATTCACGATTCCTCATATCTTGTTCACTTTGGCTTGACCAATCCTCTTAATCACTTCAACCTCTATTATGATCATATTTATGCATAGTGATTTCTCAGGACTTGTCCATATATTCAAACCAATATAGAGACCATATTATATCCATTTGCATTGTCTCACTGGTTATTTGACCTTGTGTTGAACTTTGTTCACTGATCATTATACACTATTCAAGTATGTTCATCATACTGAATTCCCTGTTCAACACTTAGCAAACTTGTTAGACCTTTAAATGTGTTGTTATCCAAATCACCAAAACTCACAAAAGGGATGAATGCACTTTCAATCTCCCCCTTTTTGGTGATTGATGACAACACATTTAAAGCTTACATAAGATTTGATAAATAAGATTTTGAATCCTATGATATAGTCCCCCCCCCTAAATATGTGCATTTCAGAAAATACCAATTTTGTACTCAAATGCCAAAAGCACATATTTGGGTCAAAGTATGGAGACAACTTATATCATACTATTCATAGGATGCAGTGCGTCATAAAATAAACGTGATGCTCATGACATAGTATGCACTCATCAACTTTCTACATCTTATGTTTT
Organism: Zea mays; assembly: GCF_902167145.1. NCBI lineage: Eukaryota > Viridiplantae > Streptophyta > Magnoliopsida > Poales > Poaceae > Zea > Zea mays. Next base: position 66,351,128 of record NC_050103.1, on the reverse strand, counting down.
TCTTATGACTTCCCCTTTTTTTAATTATTTCTCCCCTTTTTAAAGTCTTCTAACACTTAGTTACATAAGACTAAAGGTAAGCTTTAATGCAAAATTTCTCCCCCTTTGTCATAAATCTCCAAAAAAAGATATAAAGAATATAAAGGGTAGAAATTATGATTAATCAAGATTTGAACACACTATCATGAAAAGGGTCCTTATATGGCACAAAGGTAATGGAGAAGTGCCATAAGTGATGTACCTTTGCGTTTTACCTTTTCAAAGGGGTGTTCCACACTTGTGTTGTATTTAGAGTTCATTTTGCAATCTCTTGTTGGCATAATTGTGACATAGGTCCAAGATATCAAATGAATATTGTCATACTAATTGAAAGATAAATCTTAATACCTGGAGTCTAGATGTCACCTAGCATTTTCTTATCATAACAAGAGGCAGCATGAAAATTGCACAAGTATGGATTATACAACTAGTGATCATGTATGAAAAATATCAATTGAAAAACACCAATTGATACAATTTGATAGATAAGCAGATCACTAATAGCATATTACACTAAGTTCTCCTCAAGTTTTAGAGCGCACATATATATGAATTCAATTGATACCAGTTGAGAGTACTTATTTGTAACTTAAAGTACCATTGGCATAAAATGAGTATCAATTGAACATAATCATGCAACATAATAAACATGTGCACTATTTAATCAATTAAGTTCTAGACAGGAGAATTTATAAGCTATGCTACTTCAGACATTTGCAATTCAAAAGGATGTGATACATATTTACCAATTTTAGATGACGTTGGAGTAGCATATACAAGAGAAACTCATTCTCTTATGAAATGTATAGAAGATACATTTATTGGAGCAAAGAATCTTTGATACCCATCAAATTTTGCAGTGGAAGCGATTGTCTTTGCTTGAAGATTCCTTTCTAATTTGAGACCACACATAATAGACTTGAAAATGAAGTTAGTCTCAAAGATTCAAATTATAGACCATTCTCCCCCTAAATGTGTGCATACAAGTGATGAATACTTGTTTAGCTTATGCACTTGGACTTGTGAGGCCAGGGGATTAAGTTCTACAATTTGAACCTTGGTACAAATAAAGTATGAAAATATGAAATTGCACCAATTTAAGGAATTACTCATAATCAAACGGTATACTAATAGACATGATATGCAATATTTTAAGCCAAGATTCAAGTGCAACCTTATGATGTGACTTAATATATTGCATATACATGCATACACTAACTTGTAAGAGCCTAGATACACAAATGTAATACAATAGTTCATGGAGTGACACACCTTTGTTCCATGCCATATGGTCTTCATTATAATCATGAATTTCTATCTTAGCTTTTGATAGGCTTGACATTTCAAAGAGAAACTTATCCTCTTTAAACGATCAAGAGAAACTCATTCTCTTCAAAGAACTACACAAATTCACTAAAAGAAAATGTTAGTCTTTAAGGACACAAGATATAGAATGAGCTCCCCCTAAATGTATGCATCAAGTATTCGAATTACTTGTAACATGCACTTGATTCGATTAAGATTCTTAGAGGAATTCACCATATATCTTGGTCAAGGCATAATATATTTGAAACAATTGAATTTATGCTAGAGAACACATATTGTTCCCCAATAGAACTAATCCATGGGGTGACATGTGGTAAATATTTGATCATTTCCTTGGAACCACTCATCCTCATTTGATGTTCTCCAAGGTGTGAGACTACAAAACATGAACTTGAAGAAATCATTAGCCTCAAAAGATATAGGCTAAACTCTTCCTCAATTTGTGCATGCAAGAGTACACAAAGTACACTCATGCACATCAACAATACGAGGTTAAAGGTGAAGTTTGCGCTATATCTTGGTTTAACATAACATGCTTTACATAGATGATGAAAATCAAACCAATTGAAAGTTTAAGAACTAAAAGTATATCAATTGAAATCCTAAAGGGTAAAGCATGCTAAGATGAACCTCAAACCTCATAATGAAGGATATCATATAAATATGTCACTACATCTTCATTATTTGGTTGACAAAAAGTGTAACTCCCTTCTTGAATGACTGTGCTTTCTTTTCTTTTATGATTTCATCCAACCAAGTGATATTGAACTTTATTCATCTTTGCTTGGTTCGATCATACTTGATATGAGACCCATTGAAACTCAATGATTGAAAGAACCAAGACTCTTATATCCGTAGATTTTGAATCCATCTTGAAAGCACTTGGAAAGACCTTATTGAAACACTTAGAAAAGAGAGCATTAGAAACACAAGGGAGGGTTTCACAAATGATAATCCTTATATGTGGATGGAAAATGAATAATCATTCTTGAAACCCAAAAGGATAGATTAAATTCCTTTAAATTAGTGCACACATATAGTTGATGTCAAAGTTATATGCACTATTGAACATTTTGTATTGCGAGGAATTTAACCTATACTACGGTACATCCCACTAAGGATAGAATACTAAAACAACTGAAGGAGAGGAAGTTTTCATACCTTGGCCTCTTATCAACTTCTTCTTACTTTAGTTGAATAGTATCCTTTAAGCTTTTGATTTATACAATTTAAAACAAGCACCATCTCTTATCATAGATTTTCTATGGATAAACTCAACACAAGAGATGGCATTAGTAGCACAAGCACTAGTTTCTTATTTAGCAACCCTTTATATGTGAAGGGCAAACGAGTTGCTAAAATAGAGAAACATCATAATATGAACTAAATTTCCTTGAACCCTCATGCACAATATATTTTGAATGACATGGATAATATGCATGGTTATTCAATGAAGTCTAAAGGTTCAATGAAGTCTAAAGGGATGACTTAATCCATATTATGGTGAGTGTCTAATATAGAAGAATCAAATCCAAATTAACTAGATAGAGAATACGTCACATAATTTTGGATTGTTCACCATATGATAATATTCATTCAACTTCCAATTAGACCTTTATTTCATAATCAACATCTGATGTATATCCTCAAGTGCTTCTTTTTCCTTAGTGGCTACACAAGTCACAAAAAGTTAAGATTTGAAAATAATATGCACTTGAGATTCAGTTGTTACCACCCTAGCTACTATCTCCAAAGATGATTTATACATTCATTATCGAGCACCCAACTTGATCCATTGAAGGAGTGATCCTGCAAAACAAGTTTAAGCTTCATATCTTGGTACCCAATTTGAATTGGGTCCTTTGAGATTAGTGGTAAGAGCCTTGAGTACCCACACAATCCTTATTGTGGCCTTTCTCTTTGTGTAGGCATCCACATATACTTGACAACCATCTTACATAGTATCAAGTCAATATTTAATCACATAGATAAAAACTAGAGTTAAGAATAGGAGCCTTTTCTCCTTTTATTAATACATCATTGTGTTGCCTTCTTGATGATGAACCTACCTTGACATTGGGTGCACCTAGCTTATCAAGGTTAGTCGCACAAGCATTCATATCATAAAGACAAGTTATGCATATAATTTACAACTTAGTGATCCAATTCAATGTGAAGCATATGGATACCGATTGAAGTAGATTTCTAAGATATCAAAATATGGGTTTCCAAAATTTAAAGAGTATGGATCACTAATTGTACCTTTTACAGTTTAAGAACATATCCATGTTAGTGCATATGTGTGTGATGAATATCAACAAAAAGATTCTTATGCACTTTTAGACTTAACGATAAGGGAATTTTAAACTGCATCAAGAGTAGCTATTTAGAAAACAAAGATTACAATCCATATGAATGAGATACAGATTTACCATTTTGGATTGTCTTAGTATAGCTTACTCAAGTGAAACTTATTCTCTATGACACAAGATATATATAATGTGCTCCCACTAGATATGTGCATCAAGTATTTGAATGACTTATCAAATGCACTTTCAATTCAATGAAGATTCTCAAGAGGAGTACATTACATATATTGGTCAAGGCATGAAAAATTTGCAATGAATTAACTTATGCCTAAGAATACTTACCACCATATAGAATGTACCATTTGTTATACCAATTGAAAGGTCTTGCTATATGAGATGGTGTCATCTAAGTATTCTTCTTGTCTTCATTCGTGGAGATTTCCTTCTTTAGCTTGTTATCTCTTTTCCTTTTAAAACTAGTCGAAAAGCACTTTGAAAAGAGGTATTAGTAGTACAAGGAAGTATTTAATGAATGATGATATTTATATATGAATGGTAAATAAATCATCATTTATGGGGCATAAAAGCATAAATTAAATTCCTTTTAAGTTAATACACATGGAGGAGTGAATTAACAATATGCACCAATTTACAAATTTAAGCCAAAAGGAATTTAACCTTCATATTGACATTTCTTTCCATAGAATATAATATTACCAATTGAAAGAATGCCACTTGAAAGGAACTACCATTGATCAACAACCAATTGAAGCAATTTGTTCCATACCTTTGCCTTGAGCATTCATAATCTTTCTTTTAGGTGAAGATTTACCTTTAATGCTTGTGATTTTACCAATTGAAAGAGCACAAACTCTACTTATGAATTCCATGAAATAGCTTAAAAGAGATTGCATTAGAAACACAAGCAATAGTTTCCTATTTAGCAACCTCTAGTATATGAATGACAAGAAGGTTACTAAAATAACGAAACCTCATGATATGAACTAAATTACCCTTACAAGCATCATGCATAACATCAATTGTAAAAAAAGGTGAAAGTAGCATGATTATTTAATTAAGTTTACATGGCAAGTTTAATTCATAGCATGGTGAGTGATTAATGTAGAAGACTCAAAACCAAATTAAACAAGAATGAATACTTCACATAGTATTGGTTCGATCTTCTTTGAATGTTTAATGGCACACTCCATTGGGGAAACACATTCTCATGTTGTGAAACTACATAAATCACTTAGATAAAAACATTAGTCTCACAGCTCTAGTCATATAGAGAATTTCCCTTTTGGTAAGTGCTTTAAGAATTTGAATTTCTTACTTAGCACTCTATTCATTTAAGAACATGGAATAATTCTCTTTATGTCTAGGTCATGGCAATAATACCATAATCAATTTGAAATATGCCACAAGACACCTACAACCAATTTAAAGCATGTAGATTGTCACGATATAAAAATATGAACTTGCAATCTACCATATAATTAGATCCTTTCCAAAGCAAGGTAAAGTCTCTTAAGTTCATTCTCAAGTGCTTCATTTTTCCTATGTGGCTACAAAAGACACAAAGGAATATACCAATTAAAAGCAATGTGCACTTAAGAATTAATTGTTACCATCCTTTAGATATCACTTGGTTGTAGGCCTTTTGCTTGATTCCCACAAAGGTTAATCCTTATTCCCTACAACACAAGTTCTTGCTAGAGATGAATATGAAGTTAGTGATATAACAACTCAATTCATCTTTGGGTCAATCTTAAAGGATAGACAATGTAAGATTGATAGCTTGAGATAAGATTTGAGTTAAACTTCTCAAGCACCCCAAAGCTTCATATCATCTCTGGGTACCTGCAAAACTTATTAAGTACATTTTGGTACCCATTTTTGGATGGGTCCACCAAGGTTAGCTAATAAGTACTTAGGCACCCAAATGGCCTTTGTGCTAGTTTTAGGTGAACTAATTACCTTTCTAGCACAAGTGTCATTTTTGGGTCTCCTAAGCGAATATGAATGAATTGACATGGTAGACTTAGGATACTTACTCATGGGACAATCCTTGCAAAGGTGTCCCTTTCTTCGGCAAGTGTAGCAAATATGATTTTTAATTTTGCAAGACTCCTTCTTGCCTTGCTTCTTGTTTGCTACATGGTTAGTGAGCCTCTTTCTTTCTAAAGTTAAACCACTATCTTTTATGTAAGGACATGACTTAATCTCATGTCCCTTTTCATGACATTGATAACACTTTCTAGTGCATCTTATCTTATTTGGAAGAGTGGCTTGTTTGTTACCTTGTGTGGAGCATGTGGAGGCATGGTTGAGGCACTTGTCATGAGCTTTGGCTTTCTTCTCTTGATGTTTGCTCATGCCTTTCTTAGGGAACTTAGCATTATTTTGAAGCGGGTTTGTGCATGCTACGGTTGTCCCCTTCTCAAGCTTCTTCACCATGTTATCACGGTTATCGTGAGAAGGTTGAGCATGACACTTTCCCTTCAAAAGAGTTAAGCTCCTTCTTAGCCTTCCAACTTCTTCCTTGAGCTCTTTATTTTCTTGTGTGATAGAAATATCACTAATTCCTGAAATTTCTAGCTCAATGGAAGATTGGCTTGCTTGATAACAACAATTGTTAGCACATGGTAATATAGTTTCAATTTCAACACATGTGCACATGTGAGGTTGGTATGATTTCAAATTAGTTAACACAACCTCATGAGCCATTTCTAACATGATATGTGAATCCATAAATTTATTATGAGAGCATACAAGCATATCATGTTTTTCTTGCAAAGCTAGATTTTCAATGTTTAGCTTTTCTACCGTGTTCTTGAGCATAGCATTTTTATTTTCTAATTGAGCAATATATGATGAATGATTAATAGCTTTAATTTGCTCAATTGAAATGTCTTCATACCTTTGGACCAAATCATCATGAGAGCACTTTAGCTTCTCATGCTCTTTGGTCAACTTCTCCAAGTCTTTGATTTTTTCGATGAGGATATCTTCTTGCTTATGAAGCATTTCCTTTTGTTCTTCTGCTCTTTTCATGAGTTTGAGCAAGCTCATCCGGTTCTTCTTACTTAGTTGAGCGAAGAATTTTTGAAGATCATCCTCATCTTCACTATCACTTTCATGCTCCTCCTCATCCTCACTTTCGCTTTCACTGTCACTCTCATTAGCAATAAAGCACATATGAGAAGTGGATTTGAAAGACGAACCTTGTGAAGAGGTGGATTCGTCGTTTGGTCTCCATCGATCATTTTCTTCTTCTTCAATAATGTTCTTCGCCTCATCTTCCTTCATTTTGAGGAACATCCTTTCGGCGATTCTCATGGCAAGGTCTATTGCCCTAGGATCAACATCTGCACCAAAAGATGAAGTCGAGGCAACCTCAACTTTTTCAAGCTTAGAAGCACTTTCGTTTCTTAGTCCCCCCGACATGATCTTTCCTCACGCGGTTAAGCGTTAGAACGAGGATTAGGCTCTGATACCAATTGAAAGTTGCCTAGAGGGGGGGGTGAATAGGCAAGTTAAAACTTTTTCAACAAAAACTAGAAGCAAACTGGGTAAAACTGAATTGATCTCGAAATTCACCCAGTTAACTTTGGAAATGAGATGTTCTAAATGATCCACAGGGTTCAAAGTAGTAGATCTGAGAAGGGCACTTCTCAAAATTCACACACCAAAAAGATATAAACAAATCTTTCACGGAATGGTGAGAGAACGAAGAACATGAATAAGCACAATGAACAAGAACACACGAGACACAAGATTTATCCCGAGGTTCGGTCACACCACCAAGGTGCCCTACTTCCTCGTTGAGGCGCCCACAAAGAGCCGAGTCTCTTTCAACCCTAATCCTCCCTTTGCCGACCACAAAGGTCAAGCCCACACACTAATCTTTGCTCAAACGAGCGGGTAATACAAACTTTCTTGTGGTCTTCCACAAGATTTAGAGACTCACAAGAGACACCTAGTCGTCTAGGAGCTAGAAGCTCCAAGAGTAATGAATCCACAAAGAACTCGATGTAGTACCAAAGCTCGAATGAAGAAGAGTAAGAGAGATTTGGAGATGAAGCACAAAAACCGCAGCTCTCAAACTCACTCAAAGATTTCTTCTCCAAAGATTTGAAATGGGAGAGGCAAGAGGTGTGTGAGAGAGAGTGGGAGGTGTTTCTCAGGTTGGGAATGAAGTTTTGTGCGTGCTCTCCTGTGGGAGAGAGGTAGGAGTGAGTATATATAGGTGGGGCTCCAAAACTAGCCGTTTTTGACTTTTCTGCCCAAAAACCGGTTGAACCGGTCCCAAAACCGGTTGAACCGGTTTTTCAAAAAGCTGCGCACAGCTTTTTGGCTAACACAGCAGACTGGCAGAAAAAAGTGAACAGTGCAAAAACCGGTTGAACCTGTTTTAAAACCGGTTGAACCTGTTTCCACCAGACAAAAACCGGTTGAGTGTCCGGTTGAGTGTCCGGCTGAACCAGTATTTTGAAAAAGGGTGAACAGTGCAAAAACCGGTTGAACCTGTTTTAAAACCGGTTGAACCTGTTTTTCCAAAAAACAATTTTGGCCAAGATAGACTTTAAAAGGTTGTACTACATACTTTCACTAAGGATTAACAAGGGTAAAATGGAAGTTTTGGATCAAGGATTTTTGAGCTTTAGTACCAACACCAACCTTCTTTTTGGATCCCCCTTGATAGTACGACGATTCCTATACTCAAGTGAAATAAAATATAATTAAGTAAACTCCTTGAGTCATTGGTGTCTCATGCGTGATTTCTCCATGGTGTTGCTTCATAAGGATCACAAACATCTTTGTCTCACCTTTTGAAGCAAACACAAATCGAGCCTATGACTTGTGCCATTTCACCATATATGAGTTCAAATCATGGCTTCAAGTCACCTTACTGATGCATCAACATGTTGTAACTCTTCATAGCTGATTAGTTCATCGACTTAGTGCAAGTACTCTCTTCTTCACCTTAGCCATGGTACCTCGGTCTACAAGCCGTCGCTTGGCCTTCACCTTCGCTTAGTTCCTCGAAGCCCTTTCCTTGCTATCTTCACCCTATCAAGCCATTCTTGAGTCACATCCTATTGAGCATCCATTGAGAGAATCATTTCTTCAATATTGTGAACCTTGCTTGGATGTCATCTAGATATAACTGCTAAGATCAATCAAGCTCTAGTTTGATTCTCATATATTCATATATGGAACTAATAGTAATATGGTCAAGCCAATTCACGATTCCTCATATCTTGTTCACTTTGGCTTGACCAATCCTCTTAATCACTTCAACCTCTATTATGATCATATTTATGCATAGTGATTTCTCAGGACTTGTCCATATATTCAAACCAATATAGAGACCATATTATATCCATTTGCATTGTCTCACTGGTTATTTGACCTTGTGTTGAACTTTGTTCACTAATCATTATACACTATTCAAGTATGTTCATCATACTGAATTCCCTGTTCAACACTTAGCAAACTTGTTAGACCTTTAAATGTGTTGTTATCCAAATCACCAAAACTCACAAAAGGGATGAATGCACTTTCAGAGATCTCGTCCTCCGCCGAATTCTTACGGGGGAGGGACGACCTAAGTTGTCGCCCTTATGGGAAGGACCATTCATAGTAGCAGAAATCACTCGGCCAGGATCATATCGTCTAACTCAGATAGACGGCACAGAAGTTGGGAACTCCTGGAATATAGAACACCTCAGAAAGTTTTACCCCTAGCTGAATTTCAAAAGCTATCGGGACGACAATGTACTCTGTAAAACGGGAGATATGTCATCAATAAAGAAGACTTCAATTATACTCAATTTATTCATGATTGACTAGCACTCTTACATAACTCGGGGTGACCACTATGCCCTGCTAACGGAGCAATCGGCTTAAGTCGGCAAAGACTTAAGACGGTGCAACATGCTAACGCTTACATAACTCGGGGTGACCACTATGCCCTGTTAACGGAGCAATCGGCTTAAGTCGGCAAAGACTTAAGACGGTGCAACATGCTCACGCTTACATAACTCGGGGTGACCACTATGCCCTGCTAACGGAGCAATCGGCTTAAGTCGGCAAAGACTTAAGACGGTGCAACATGCTCACGCTTACATAACTCGGGGTGACCACTATGCCCTGCTAACGGAGCAATCGGCTTAAGTCGGCAAAGACTTAAGACGGTGCAACATGCTCACGCTTACATAACTCGGGGTGACCACTATGCCCTGCTAACGGAGCAATCGGCTTAAGTCGGCAAAGACTTAAGACGGTGCAACATGCTCACGCTTACATAACTCGGGGTGACCACTATGCCCTGCTAACAGAGCAATCGGCTTAAGTCGGCAAAGACTTAAGACGGTGCAACATGCTCACGCTTACATAACTCGGGGTGACCACTATGACCTGCTAATGGAGCAATCGGCTTAAGTTGGCAATGACTTAAGGCAATGCGACATACTCGCGCTTACGTAACTCGAGGGATGACTTCTATATCCCGCAAACAAGTCTCAAAAACCATCACACAGCCCTTTTGCTGCTACAAATTTATGCACTGTTGAACTCTAAAACAGTAGGAGAATAGCAACATCATTCAAATGCTAAATTGGTGTCCTCTAAAAAATATATGATCGTGCTAACCGCGCGCTCAAAGCACGCGAAACATTTCTCTATTTCGTAATGTCTTTCTCAGGAGCCACCGACGAGGAAGGGCGACTTGAGGAATCAGGCGCAGCATTCACATCAGCCCTTATATCTTCAGGAACGACTACACCAGGTCTCCTCATCAAGATCCGTCCCGCTCGAATGGCCTTATCCATGGCCCTGTCGCGCTGGGCTCTCAGAGTACTGGAAGTCTCTTCAGCAACCTTGACAGCCAACCGGGCAGCCTCTAGCTCCTGGGTAACAGATTTCTTGGAAGCACGCAGATTCTTGATGACAACATCTTTAGCCGATATCAACTCCCTAAGACGAATCACATCATCCAAGGACTCCTGCAGCTTATAGCGAAGATTGTCTAACTCCTCCATGGAAAAGCGATGACTCCTCTCCAGGATGGTCAGCGAGTTGCTAGAATCACGATACAGTCTGTCGAGATTGTCGCGAGATGCAGCAAGGGCACTTTTTTCTTCCTGCAAACAAGAATCAACTCCTTTCAAATATCAAACAAACAATAGGAACACAGCAACGCAAAGTACAGTTTTGCAAGTCACCTTTTCAGAATCAAGCTGAACGCGCAGAGAAGAGCTCAGGGCATTGGCATCATCTAAGGCAGCAGAAACCTGAGCTAGTTCAGTCTGGCTTTGAGAATACTTTTCTTCAAAGTCAGAGCACCGCTGGACCAGCTCAGCTTGATCTCGAGAATGTTTTTCTTCAAGAGTGGTAATTTGCCGAGTCAATTCTAGCAGGAAATAATCAAACAAAAAGGATCAGGATATAAAGCAGTTCAATAATGCAGACAAAGAAAGACAGAAGAGTACTAACCAGCATTGGTCGCCTCCAAGTCAGAAACACGTTGTCGAAGTAACACTGGATTCCAACGTGCTAGAGACAAAGCTCCTTCTGGAACAGGAGCACCCTGCAACCTCAGCTGACTAGCCATTTCGTCTACCAAAGCCTGATAAGAAGAACAGATGAGTGTAATGACAGCAGTTCACACAGCGCGAAAGTCAAGACAAGATATATTACAAAACCTGAAGATTGGAAAAGAACGAAGGGGCTCCCAGATCATGAGAGATCAATTGATGGCCTGGCGAGGTCACCACCCGAAGCAGTTGGCAACAAGCCAGCAGAAACCAACTCAGTGCCATCAACAGGGCTCAAGACTTGGCCAGCGGGGACGCTGCCCTCCAAAGCGACTCCCTAGTTCGAAGCTTGGGCGACCACCACACAGCCGGAGTGTGGGGGCGATCCCGCATGAACGTCCATGGAAGTACAAGAGGGGGACCTTGCTGGGACACCCTCGGGGGCTGGGTCGTAGTTTTCATTACCCACATGAGCCGGATCATCTCCGGCAGTACCCTCGGGGGCTGGACAGTGGCTTGCACTTTCCACCCGAGCCGAGTCACCCTCGGCAACACCCTCGGGGGCTGGGTAAGCGTCAACACCATCCTTGAGAGCCGAGTTCTCTGCAATGGCCACCTCTAAGGCTAAAGGCCCCTCAGTTGCTTTCATGGGACCGAGATGATCCAAATCAGTCTCTTGGCCCTCAAGACCGCGCTCTAAGGTCGATGAGGCGTGGGATGACCTCAACCCAGCATCGAGCACGTCGGCACAAACCTCCATCACACCGTCGTCCGCTGGCTCTAACAAAAGGTCTTCTGGAACCATATCCTCTAGGGTCTGATCAAAATTGGCCAGAGATAACTCCTGTAAGCCAACGAGGGCTGACAAAGCAGGAGAAGGAACCCCACTACTCTCCCCACTAGCAATATACCGTCGATTGTTCTTCCGGGTCAGAGGGACCTCATCTTCTTCGTCCTTGTCATTTTCATCAACAACATAAGTAGCACACCCATTGGGATCAGCAACAGATGGAGCACACCCATTGGGATCAGCAGCAGATGGAGCACACCCATTGGGGTCGGCGTCAGTGAAATTAGGCACGGGAACCTCCTCAGCAGTAGGAGCCGAGGGACCAGCACCCCAATCCAAACTAGACACTTGCCGGAGACGTCTCTTTTTCTTTTTCTGCTCATCTGCAGAAGGACCAGGTTGATTGGCTCGGCAAGGGCGTCTTGAGCGAGCACTGGCAGGCTTCTGAACATCCAAAGTTATACTAGCTTCTGAAAGAGGCGCCACCACCAATGTCCCAGCAGGAGCAGCATCAGGGGAGTCCTCAGCCAGAAAATCAAGCATAGCACTTATTTCTGCATCACTAGGATCCAAGGGCACCTCAAAGTAGACTTGTCATTCGTCGTCAGGAATTTCCCCGAGCGAAGCAACCAATGTGTTAACCTCTTCGGCAGAGGGTCGCACTCTAAGGCCCAAACCGTCATCAGTAACAGGTGGATTCGACACGAAAAAAGTGAAGGTCTTGGGAGAAGGCAGGTTCCATGCTGAATATGCCACTGGGGCGCCAATATTTGATACTTTGCCTCTAAGGATCGTCTCAAGTCGATTCACTAAGTCTACAGAGGGAATTCTCCTGTTGGTAACCCGAGTCGGATCAGCCAAGCCTCTGTACAGATAAGCTGGGTATGCTCTGTCCTTCAACGGCTGAACATTCTTGAAAACAAAATCAGCAACCAGAGCTTCAGCAGTCAACCCCTTTTCTTTCAACAGACCAACTTCAGCTAGCAAAGCCTTCGCTTCAGCTACCTCCTAATCTGTGGGAGACTCAGTCCAGCTCGGAGTGCGAACGTCCGGCTGTCTTCCCGATCGTGTAGGGAGGGAATTTCCATGGTTCTCAACAATAAACCATTCCAAGCGCCATCCCTTGATGCTATCTTTAAGTGGAATTTCAAGATACTCAGTCTTTCTCCCACGACGCATCTCCAAACTAGCACCCCCGACCAGCTGATGTTGACCCCCGGCCATCCCAGGACGGCAGTGATACAAATACTTCCACAACCCAAAATGTGGCAGCACACCCAGGAAAGCTTCGCACAAATGAACATAAATAGAAATTTGAAGAATAGAATTGGGATTCAGGTGGGTCAAGTTAAGGTGATAAAAATCAAGGAGGCCACGGAAGAAAGGTGAAATAGGGAGAGCGAGACCGCGGAGAAGAAAGGGAACGTAAATCACGGATTCATGGGTATCCTCTGTCGGGACAGTGACCCCATGACAAATCCGCCAAGAACAAAGCTCCCTCGGGGGAAGAACCCCGATGGACACGAGGTGGAGGAGATCAGACTCGGAGACAATGGACATGTGATTACCCGCGAAAGGCAATTGGCTGTTGGGGTCGATAGGGGGAATTACTGCTGTAGATGAACTCGAAGCTTTTCTCTTGGGCGCCATCTCGAATCTACTGGCGAACAGAGCGAGAGCTGAATTGCAGAGAGAATTTGGAGGCAGGAAAACAAGAACTAGGGCACGGAAAGCAGAGGCGGCTGAAAGCGCTGTATAAGCGGGATATTCCTGAGCTGGATGTCGTTTCCAAAAGCGCCCAGTCAGCACCTGGCGGTTACTTCTAAAACACCGGTGTGCCACATCATCACTCGGCTATTATCCTCAAAAGTGGCCGACGCGGCCCGTTTTAACTCGGCTGTCATTTCTAAGACGCTGACGTTATCACCAATGTCTTCAGTTGCTCGGCGGCTATCTCTAAAGCACCGATGATGTCTCCATTCGCTCGGCATTTACCTCTAAAGCGCCGATAATGTCTTCGGTCACTCGGCAGCTACCTCTAAAGCGCCGATAATGTCTTCAGTCACTCGGCAGCTATCTCTAAAGCGCCGATGATGTCTTCATTCGCTCGGCAGTTACCTCTAAAACGCCGATGCAGCCTTCAGTCATTCCGTCGCTGACACAGTTTCGTAATCACTCGGACGCTGTCTTAAAAGTGCAAATGGTGACAATAATAGCTCGGCCATCACAAAACGTCGGCGTGATGACCGAGTTATTTAGTTACTATCCCAAAGGAGAAAGGACTCAAAAACTCGGCGTTGATCATAATTGACAATTTAGTTGATTAAGGGCTCAAAATCTGCACAGAAGGGACGAAACTGTTCTTCATTAAGGGAGTTTTCATACTTACAAATCAACTCATTATGAGTTGATAACTTCCCTATTGCTACAACTACTACTGCTACTACTACAACTACGCTACACTATACTACTTTACATTACTAATATTACTACATTATACTATTTTTAATCTATACTAATATTTAAAAACCAGTGGCATCTAGCCACTGGCCTTGCTGCCACCGCTGCCCCTGCCGCCGCTGCTGCCGCCCCCGCCGCTGTTGCTGCCCCTGCCGCTGCTGCCGCCCCCGCCGCCGCAGTCACCGTCGTCGTCGCCGCCACCGCCTCCGTCGTCGTCGTCGCCCTCGCCACCGTCGCCGCCGTCCTCCTCAGACGAGTCCTCCTCGTCCGAGGAGTCCTCCGACTCATCCGAGCCCGTGAGCCCGGAACACTCGACGGCCCGGATGTAAGTCCAGACCTCCGCCGCGAGCCCCTGGGAGTCGTCTGAATCATCAGACGACTCACGCAGAGGGATGGGAGCCGGAGACCCCTCGGATTCAGAGGAGAACTCCTCCTCTGAATACTCCGAGTCACCAAAATCCTCAGACGGAGGAGTTGGCTCGCGCTTGCGTTTCTTGCCCATGGTGGAAATGCAGGTAGAAGAAAGAAAGCAGGCAGTGGAGAACAGCGAGAGATGTGAAAAAACCAGGCAGGCAAAGGCACTATTTATAGGAAAAGAAGGCAACCGCTCACCTCCAACCGTGGTCACTGAACAGTCGCGAAGCATTCAATACACACTTCAACCCGTCTGAAGACGCGCGGCTGACGCCGTTTCACGCAATGCAACACCCATTGGGACTCCAGTCAAACAGCACAGAAGATATGATTACACCCGCCGTCACATCACATTACTACTCAGAAGCAGCCGGTTAAAACACTCAGCGTACCAAGCTGTCTCTTACCCACACCCATTAGGGGGGACGCCCAGGAATTATCAGTATATTTTTCAAAAAACTGTCACATCCGTGCAGGGCGTGCAATGAACACCCCAAGACAAAAATGAGATATCAGTAAGGATCAGAGGAAAGCCAAATATAGCCGGTGAAGTACAAAATCGGACCGATGGAAGCGACGTGAAGACTAGCCAGGGAACGTCCATCAAATGTCCAATCAGTCACAGAGCAAATAAATTGCACCACTTAGCGAGATATGGGCAGATCTCGAACTCGGCTGCAAAAGACAAAATACATGCTGACCTCAGATGCATAATAGTGATGACATAATGCTGACCTCTAAATCATAATATGGATGACATAATGCCGACTTCTAAGGCATCCAAAAAACGAAAAAGGAGAGAAAGTATGGCTCTCGGTAAAAGGACATGAGGTAAAGACCTTTGAGAGGATTGTTTTCAAAAATCCACTCAAAGCTCGGGGGCTACACCCATTGGGTGCACCTTCGGTGCACCCCATGGATCACCATTTCAAGCCAAGGTAGTGCCGACTTTTAAGGCATAAGACAAGATTAAAAGACAAGGCTGGACCTCAACCAGAACACGAGAAGAAAACAAAAACGATTTCTGATGAAGACCTTCGAGTAGATTATCTTCTAAAATCTACTCGAAGCTCGGGGGCTACACCCATTGGGTGCACCTCTGGTGCACCTAATGAAATTCAAGGTTTTACAAAATGAGAAGCCGACCTCTAAGGCACAAGTGTGAGGCAAAACTACAGATTTCGAGTGAAGCAAAGCAGAAGAAGACAGTAAGAAATTATTTTCACCAGACTGCCCGAGAAGCATTTCTTGTTGTAAGGATAACCTGCAAGCTGGGCCTAGGATCTTTGGGCCGATTATCTCAAAATCAACCCAAAGATCGGGGGCTTGTGGGGGACAGATATCCCCTGGGTCCACTAGCAGAGTAAAAGACCTCACGAAAGGTCCAAGGGCCCGATAAAATCGTAAGGTCATTTCTTCATGGGCCCGGAGGAGAGGACAATCAGCAAGGCAAACCGATGTAAAGCCGGATCGACGCAAGTCCAGATAGGCCCCATAGCGTTGAGCGAGAAATCACAACAGAAGATCCGACTTCCCCACGCTGGAACATCATGCAGTAGAACCAGGCGAGGATAAGTCGGCTGAATCATAGGGAGATAGACTCGAACATTTCACTATCTTTTAGGCGTACGTTGTTATCATATCCACATGTATCGCCCCACGGCCGAATATATAAGGCCCAGGGGGCACCCCTTCAGAACGATCGAACACACTATCCAGCCATCTACCTAAACTCCTGTCACACCCGGATTTTAGGGGTCCAAAACCCGGGCGCGAACATAATCACCAGGTGTGCTGGGACCAAGTCTCACACATATGATGAATCATGGTACATGATCGAATGTCACATCTTTACTATATAATAGGAGTTCTGCACAAAATAAATAATTACATTATAAGGAGACAACGGTCCAGCAACCCAATGTTGACTGGGAGACGACGACCTAGACCTCTCACGAACTCGTCGCAGCATCCTCCATGCGCCTCATCCTGCGGTACCTGTTCTTGACCTGTGGGGGGTGTGAGACAGCAAGAGTGAGCTCACATACGTTCATCGCTCAACAAGTTGTGGGGAATAATGTGCATGAACTCGCCAAAGGTGGGAGCTCACGTGAAGTGTAAGGCTTACCAAAGAGGATGGTTAGAGCTGAGCATTGCTTTTAAAGTTGGTCAAAATTTTATTAGCAATTACTAAGTATAAGTAAATACCAACCCAATTAAGCAGTAGAACAAAAGTAACAACATCACCTGCGATGCAATGCATATGACAAATTGAATTTAAGTTCCATAAATTAATCATGTGAGTGTCCGAGCTGCTCATGACCGTGAGCACGGCTAGTATACCAGTTTTACACTCTGCAGAGGTTGCGCATCTTTACCCACAAGTCATGTTACCCATCTGCCAAGGGATCGCGACTTCCCATACACCTCTACCGAGGAGGCGAGGCAGGGTAACACTACGAGGCCTTTACAAAGTTCCACTAGCTTCAGAAAACCCGCTACAGTTTATAGGAAGCTCCAATGTAGGAATCCCTTGCAGGACCGCCATCGCAGCAAAATCCTCCCGAGGGCCTCCCTACACTGACCACTCCCCTACTGCCCTTGCCCCTTTCGGGTAAGGTAGTCTTCCACTAGCTTTCCTAATTAATCGGCCAAGGGCGTCCCATTAAACCCTTGTGGTAGCACTGTTTTCTCGGGTGGTTCTCCATGTTCCAATTAACATAATGATCTTATCATGAACAGTAAATAGCAACTGATAACAAAAGTATGAATAATATGTATCTCAATGCCCAAATCCACATATAGCACTAGCAAGTACTACCCAGAAAGTTTAGTGGTAAACAAGGCATAAAGATAGACAAACTAGGGTAACCTATTAGGTCCCATCAAATTAACCTATGCAGATCATTATGATTAATTAGAACATGAGTGGGTAAAAGAAGTGATCAAGGGCACAACTTGCCTGGGACTTGAGATTCTAGGTACCAAGATGATCTTCAGGTGACTCGTAACCTCCCGCTAGTCGTAGCAATACAAACAAGCAGTGTATAGGCAAAATTAACATTACACCAAACATATATGCAAAATACATATTAATAATCTACATATTGAAATAAGATCAGAGGAACAGAAATTATTAATTTTGGAGTTATAGATTTTAAGTTATGGATTTTCCAAAGATTCTATGTGCTTAGTACAAGATTAATTAAGATAACAATTTTAATGTGACTTTTATGTCAAAACAATGGCACCAAATGATAAGCAATGATTTTATAAAATTATAGGAATTGGAATGAATTAATTTGGACTAAATATGCATTTTCTATGAATTAAACAAATTCTAGCATTTATTTTTGCATAAAAATCATTTTCTAATTCCTTTTTCTAGATTTTAAAATTCTCTGGACTGGACCTCAATTACAGGAAAGTCCAGGGGTTAATGCGCGAAAAGTCCCAAGACACAGATCTACCCCGCGGTGGATGGCGGGTTGATTTCTAAATAAGCCGAGGGCTCTTTAGTGAAACCGACATGGCGAAGGGGTATGGGCCATCTGTAGCCGTCAGATCAAAAATCAAGGATGCAGATTAGAAGTCCTGGCTCTGAACCGGTATCCAACGTTAGTGGTCGGATCCCGATCCAACGGTCTTCCCTTAAAGCACCAGCACGAGAGCCACAGCCGATGGATCCAAGATCAACGGATCCGGACCATTCCATCGAAGGGGTATTCCAGCGATTTAATCTTAGCCACCCAACTAGATCCAACGGTGCAGAACTCGCCTCCCCTCTCCTGTTCTCCCTCCGGCCGCGCGACGCAGCAACCCAGGGAGGCACGGCGGAGGACCTCACCGGAAAAACGCAATCCCGCACTCCCGGCCACGGAACTTAGGTTATTCGTGATCAAAACCTTAGCCAAGCTATGGTGAGTAGGCAGGGACAGCACATACCTACAGAGACGACGCGCAGCGACCGATCCACGGCGAGGCCGGGTATGAGGCCGATGTACACACCGACGAGCGATTTCGGTTGCCATTCTCCCCTGGTGAGACCCCGAGAACGCGCAGAGCTTCCCAGGGAAACCCACACGACTCGCCCGAGGTTCCCGTGTTGTCGCAGGCACAAATCGCTGACGGCGGCCACACCAGCCCAGTTCTTGCAACCGCGGCGGCCCAAATTGATGCCGCAGAGGACGCCGACGACGGTACAGGGAGCGCCGCATCCGCCACATGCATTGAGGACCCGGATGAACTCCTCCCCCATTTCCTTTGCTCGGGACCGCACGATTCTCTCCCACTCCGCGCTCTTCTTGAGGCCGGACCGGCGGCAATCTTTCTCACCCTCTCAGTTTCTTCTTTCGTTCACAGCTGACCGCATGGCGATGGGGGGGTCACGGCCAGAATTTATACCAGAGGAAGGTGTCCGACCCGGTGCATGTGGCGCGCGCCTCGCCGGGATCTTCGGTGGGATCTGCTGAGCCGACCACAGCACGGATGGCGGAAGGTCGTTGAGGGAGGAAGAAGATCCAGGCTGACCCGTGGGTCCCCATGGCATCGGTGACCGCGGACAAATGCGCGCGCACGGCGGGGAATGGGCCGACTTGTGGCCCACGCGGGCGCGAGATGGAGGGGCCGCATTGGGCTGTGTCCAGAGTGCGGCCCAGGCGTGGAGAAGTCCGTTTTTTTATTTTATTTTATTTTTATTTCTATTTTTGATTTATAAGTTTCAAATTTAATTCAAATAGAGTTCAAACTTTAAGTCAGTTTAAATGCACAATAAAAAAACCCAACATGAATGCAAAGCATGCTTTTATTTATTCATTTATTATCTTACTTATACGTATAGTTCCATGAAAAGATAACTTAATTCATCTAGTAGTGTTTTATTATGAAAGAATTTTAGGAGAAGTAACTTCAGTTTAAGAAAATCTTATTAAAGGATATTTTAATTTTTTTATTCCTTTGAATAATTTCTAACGAATTCCACCCACAAAATTTTGAGGTGTTACAAATCCTACCCCCCTTAACAGAAATCTCGTCCTCGAGATTTGTAATAAATGGGATACAATAAGTTTGGTCTAGAGTTTTAGTTTCTCATTTGTTTTTTTTGGGAATCAAAGTTTTGTTTAAAGTTTTTTTTATATGGATATGTATGTCTAGCCATTTATTATGTCAGATGAGGTATGGTTATGGCAAGTCTAGGTTGTGGCAAGGAAAAGTATAATAAGGAAAAACTTCATCCAGAACTGTGGACCTTGATTCCGCTGGCGATTCAACTTGATCTTTGAAGACTTAAGTTGATGCTTATCCTTTCCTTGATGAGGTTGATCTTCTTTGCCTTGGTGTCTTGGTTAAAACAGCTGTGGGTAGGGCAGGCTATATGTGGGGTAGGTTGAAATCTGGTTTGATGTTGGGTTGGAATGGACGGCCATCATGAACATGTTGGATAGGTTAGAATCTCGTTTTGAAATAGAAAGATTAAGCAACCTATCAAGAATATTTAGGTTGTTTGTGTATGGCCAAGTTGGTCTAGGGCACCAATTTAGGGTAAATATGTGTTATAGGGGTAGGGTCTAATCTTTTTCACCACTATTAACTAACATGTTCAAGTAACCCACATTAGATTAGATATGGTCTAGATTAGATTGGTATAATGAGATTAAACTAAATAAGATCTAGAATATATTGATATGACTAGTTTAGTTTAGATAAGATCTAATTAATTTAGATTAAATCATGGTTGTTACACTAGTGTGGGATAAATATGTTTATTAGGGCAAGATGAATCCACAAGGATAAGGTAGAATCTTTTGAGGTCAGTTAGATCTTATTAGGATAAGATAAAATCTTTTCAAGATAAGATGAATCTCTTAAGGCAAGAGAGAATATTTTAAGATAAGGTGGAGCTATTAAACTGGATAAATTTTTAATAGGGAATATTTTTAGTTTGTATAGTCATCTTATGATTTTTTATGCCTATACGTATATGTAGATGTAATTGTGGACATTACTCCACAACTCATCACACTCAATCAAAGATCCAAATCAAACAAGTATCATAAGAACAATCACTCAAGCATATCAATATTTATGAAAATAGTTTTGATTTTTTTTCCCTAAGATTAGGTCTCCTAGTCCTAAAGTCACTTTAGACACAGGATTTCAAAGTGTGAAATCCACATTTGTGTGTGGAAAGAAAAGGTAAGAATAATCAGAGTAAAGCGGAAATAGATGAGAAAAGATCAAGAAAAGTTTAGAAAAGAATCAGAGTAGCAAAGGTAAGTAAATAAGGGTTATCCAGTTCTATCTAGGTTTCGTCCTACAGTCAACATTCCTCTGATACCACTTCTGTCACACCCGGATTTTAGGGGTCCAAAACCCGGGCGCGAACATAATCACCAGGTGTGCTGGGACCAAGTCTCACACATATGATGAATCATGGTACATGATCGAATGTCACATCTTTACTATATAATAGGAGTTCTGCACAAAATAAATAATTACATTATAAGGAGACAACGGTCCAGCAACCCAATGTTGACTGGGAGACGACGACCTAGACCTCTCACGAACTCGTCGCAGCATCCTCCATGCGCCTCATCCTGCGGTACCTGTTCTTGACCTGTGGGGGGTGTGAGACAGCAAGAGTGAGCTCACATACGTTCATCGCTCAACAAGTTGTGGGGAATAATGTGCATGAACTCGCCAAAGGTGGGAGCTCACGTGAAGTGTAAGGCTTACCAAAGAGGATGGTTAGAGCTGAGCATTGCTTTTAAAGTTGGTCAAAATTTTATTAGCAATTACTAAGTATAAGTAAATACCAACCCAATTAAGCAGTAGAACAAAAGTAACAACATCACCTGCGATGCAATGCATATGACAAATTGAATTTAAGTTCCATAAATTAATCATGTGAGTGTCCGAGCTGCTCATGACCGTGAGCACGGCTAGTATACCAGTTTTACACTCTGCAGAGGTTGCGCATCTTTACCCACAAGTCATGTTACCCATCTGTCAAGGGATCGCGACTTCCCATACACCTCTACCGAGGAGGCGAGGCAGGGTAACACTACGAGGCCTTTACAAAGTTCCACTAGCTTCAGAAAACCCGCTACAGTTTATAGGAAGCTCCAATGTAGGAATCCCTTGCAGGACCGCCATCGCAGCAAAATCCTCCCGAGGGCCTCCCTACACTGACCACTCCCCTACTGCCCTTGCCCCTTTCGGGTAAGGTAGTCTTCCACTAGCTTTCCTAATTAATCGGCCAAGGGCGTCCCATTAAACCCTTGTGGTAGCACTGTTTTCCCGGGTGGTTCTCCATGTTCCAATTAACATAATGATCTTATCATGAACAGTAAATAGCAACTGATAACAAAAGTATGAATAATATGTATCTCAATGCCCAAATCCACATATAGCACTAGCAAGTACTACCCAGAAAGTTTAGTGGTAAACAAGGCATAAAGATAGACAAACTAGGGTAACCTATTAGGTCCCATCAAATTAACCTATGCAGATCATTATGATTAATTAGAACATGAGTGGGTAAAAGAAGTGATCAAGGGCACAACTTGCCTGGGACTTGAGATTCTAGGTACCAAGATGATCTTCAGGTGACTCGTAACCTCCCGCTAGTCGTAGCAATACAAACAAGCAGTGTATAGGCAAAATTAACATTACACCAAACATATATGCAAAATACATATTAATAATCTACATATTGAAATAAGATCAGAGGAACAGAAATTATTAATTTTGGAGTTATAGATTTTAAGTTATGGATTTTCCAAAGATTCTATGTGCTTAGTACAAGATTAATTAAGATAACAATTTTAATGTGACTTTTATGTCAAAACAATGGCACCAAATGATAAGCAATGATTTTATAAAATTATAGGAATTGGAATGAATTAATTTGGACTAAATATGCATTTTCTATGAATTAAACAAATTCTAGCATTTATTTTTGCATAAAAATCATTTTCTAATTCCTTTTTCTAGATTTTAAAATTCTCTGGACTGGACCTCAATTACAGGAAAGTCCAGGGGTTAATGCGCGAAAAGTCCCAAGACACAGATCTACCCCGCGGTGGATGGCGGGTTGATTTCTAAATAAGCCGAGGGCTCTTTAGTGAAACCGACATGGCGAAGGGGTATGGGCCATCTGTAGCCGTCAGATCAAAAATCAAGGATGCAGATTAGAAGTCCTGGCTCTGAACCGGTATCCAACGTTAGTGGTCGGATCCCGATCCAACGGTCTTCCCTTAAAGCACCAGCACGAGAGCCACAGCCGATGGATCCAAGATCAACGGATCCGGACCATTCCATCGAAGGGGTATTCCAGCGATTTAATCTTAGCCACCCAACTAGATCCAACGGTGCAGAACTCGCCTCCCCTCTCCTGTTCTCCCTCCGGCCGCGCGACGCAGCAACCCAGGGAGGCACGGCGGAGGACCTCACCGGAAAAACGCAATCCCGCACTCCCGGCCACGGAACTTAGGTTATTCGTGATCAAAACCTTAGCCAAGCTATGGTGAGTAGGCAGGGACAGCACATACCTACAGAGACGACGCGCAGCGACCGATCCACGGCGAGGCCGGGTATGAGGCCGATGTACACACCGACGAGCGATTTCGGTTGCCATTCTCCCCTGGTGAGACCCCGAGAACGCGCAGAGCTTCCCAGGGAAACCCACACGACTCGCCCGAGGTTCCCGTGTTGTCGCAGGCACAAATCGCTGACGGCGGCCACACCAGCCCAGTTCTTGCAACCGCGGCGGCCCAAATTGATGCCGCAGAGGACGCCGACGACGGTACAGGGAGCGCCGCATCCGCCACATGCATTGAGGACCCGGATGAACTCCTCCCCCATTTCCTTTGCTCGGGACCGCACGATTCTCTCCCACTCCGCGCTCTTCTTGAGGCCGGACCGGCGGCAATCTTTCTCACCCTCTCAGTTTCTTCTTTCGTTCACAGCTGACCGCATGGCGATGGGGGGGTCACGGCCAGAATTTATACCAGAGGAAGGTGTCCGACCCGGTGCATGTGGCGCGCGCCTCGCCGGGATCTTCGGTGGGATCTGCTGAGCCGACCACAGCACGGATGGCGGAAGGTCGTTGAGGGAGGAAGAAGATCCAGGCTGACCCGTGGGTCCCCATGGCATCGGTGACCGCGGACAAATGCGCGCGCACGGCGGGGAATGGGCCGACTTGTGGCCCACGCGGGCGCGAGATGGAGGGGCCGCATTGGGCTGTGTCCAGAGTGCGGCCCAGGCGTGGAGAAGTCCGTTTTTTTATTTTATTTTATTTTTATTTCTATTTTTGATTTATAAGTTTCAAATTTAATTCAAATAGAGTTCAAACTTTAAGTCAGTTTAAATGCACAATAAAAAAACCCAACATGAATGCAAAGCATGCTTTTATTTATTCATTTATTATCTTACTTATACGTATAGTTCCATGAAAAGATAACTTAATTCATCTAGTAGTGTTTTATTATGAAAGAATTTTAGGAGAAGTAACTTCAGTTTAAGAAAATCTTATTAAAGGATATTTTAATTTTTTTATTCCTTTGAATAATTTCTAACGAATTCCACCCACAAAATTTTGAGGTGTTACAACTCCCCACGTTCTCGCTCTAGAGAACCACCTTGTAACCTATAACACAAAGCATCTCCGCCAGGACGTAGGGTGTTACGCATCTCTAAGCGGTCCGAACCTGTAAACATTGTCTATTGTCTCTCGTGCATCTGGCACGAACCATTTTGCTACAGTCGGCGACACCATCCTACTCCTAAAAACACCTCGAGGGGCAATCCCGGATGTGCGGTCGGACCCAAAACACCGACAACAGTAGACTAGCAAAATACCCTTACATTGCTATGATATTTATTACTTCAATGTAGAATTTAAAACACAAAGATATATGTTATAATGGTTAGATGGGTATAAATGTCGGTTTAGAGCTAATAATCATGGTTTGAATGCTAATTAGTATTTTACCATTTAAATGTGAGGAGCACGTCATTTACTAAGGCCCTTTTTCGGGTTGAAGAGGCTACAATGTAATCTTAGCGGCACATACAACCATGATATAGTCTATACAACCATCTGCACACTCAGAACACAGTTGAAGAACATGTTGCATCTAGTGTTTCCCACAAATGATGGGTTGAAAGATGCCAAGGGTTAAGAATGACAAAGATATGAAGGACAGGAATAATTTGCTCTAAGTTTTACGCATCTAGTGGCTAGGTTTAAGGGTAATGAGCATTAGCAAATGCACCAATCTAACACATTCGATGTCAATAACTTGCGCATATACATTTTCATGTTGTTTGAAATATGCAAAGAGAGACATAATTTACACCAACAAGAGGCAAAGTTAGACTATCTCTATTCTATTTCTACATACATCAATCAGGAGCAAGATCTCAACAAATTTACACTCCAACATTTTCGATACCATCATTGACATTAAAAGGGGTTTTGTTTGAAATTATAATCTATTTAGATTATATAATCCAAGAAATTTTAAACTAACATTTAGTTTAAAATTTATTGGATTATATAATCTGACTAGATTATAATACCAAACAAACACCCTAAGCCAGCCATGACATCTTTCGGCCACGGATCTTATCCTACACTAGACATATATATTACCGTGCACTCGTCAAGGTGATCATTGGCTAACACTAGGGGTTGTACTGATGCTATCCCACGGAGCGTGCACGGTGTCGGGCGAGCGCGGCGCGATGAGCGCGGCTCCCTTCTTCCCGAACCCGTCATCCCGGATGCTCCTGAGGGCGTCGAACACCTCCTTGATCGCCGGCCGCATCTCGCCGTTCTGCTGCAGGCACCGGAACGCCAGCTCGGCGACCACCGTCATGGCCTTCTTCGTCGCCTCGTCGGAGCCGTACCCGAGGTCGAGGTCCACCAATTGCTCCAGCTGGCGCTGCTGGATCTTGTTGATGGCCATGCCGGCCAGGTTGATCTCGCTGCGGTCGCGGGTCATGTCCACGGCGGGCTTGGACGAGATGAGCTCCACGAGCACGACGCCGAAGCTGTACACGTCGCTCCTGTCCGTCAGCTGGTAGCACTGGTGGTACTCTGGATCCACGTACCTACGCATGCCACCATTGCCGGCCACGAGGGTAAATAAATAACAGAGAAGCACGAGCTTCGAACTCGCTGTCTGTCAGTGTCGTGAACGGCACACAGTTCATATATTAGTCCTGGCTTTACCCCGGGGTGCCCTGCGGGGCGGTGGAGACGTGCGTGACGTCGAGCGGGAAGAGGCGGGACAGTCCGAAGTCGGCGACCTTGACGTGGAAGCTGGCGTCGAGGAGGATGTTGCTGGTCTTGACGTCGCGGTGCACGATGGGCGGCTCGACGGCGTGCAGGTACGCGAGCGCCGCGGCCGCCTCGACGGCGACGCTGAGGCGGAGGGGCCAGGTGAGCGCGCGCTCCGCCGCGCGGTGGCCGTGCAGGTGGTCCGCAACCGTGCCGTTGGGCACGAACTCGTACACCAGCAGGAGCTCGCGGCTGCGGCTGGAGGTGCAGCCGTAGAACGGCACCAGGTTCGGGTGGCGCAGGCGGGACAGGATGGCCGCCTCGTTCAGAAACTGCTCCACGCGCCGCCAGCTGTTGTTGTACAGGCGCTTGACGGCCACCACGCGCCCGTCTCGGAGGTGCCCTGACGAACACATCAAATCCACCCAATAATCCAACGTAAAATTGCATGACAACAAACTGAAAAAGGGGAGAAAAATCTTGGTAAACGACGACTGGCCTAGCTAACAGTGTTTTATCATCAAGAGTGTGGTGATGTGTGTACCTTTGTACACGGTGCCGAAGCCGCCATCGCCGATCTCCATTGTGCCGCTGAAGCTGTCAGTTGCCTCCTCCAGCTCCTCGTATGTGAAGTGGTGCGTCTGCAGGCTGCGGACGCTGCCGGACTCCATGTCAGTGCTACCTCTGGAACGCGGCGTCCCGCCGGAGGCAGTGGGCTTGAGGAGCCTCGAGGACGAGGTCACCTTGTACTGCCTTCTCTTGCGGATGTACAAGCACGCCATGACCACAAGAAGCAAGGACAGAACGCCGGCAGCTATGGAGGTCCCTGAAGTTGCGAATTTTGCAAACGGTGAGGACATTGTTCAGGAAAGAACAGGTGCATGGGGTTAGGGGTGGCAGTGCATTGCTTAATTTCTTCTAACATTTCAGTCACTGTTATGCTGACAATCACGATGTTGCTTGTATTGTCTGTAACATTTCTAAACAAAAAACGAAACCATTCATCGCACAACAAAGCTAGAGCAAACCTCCAGTTCGTATCCAATTATCAATGCAAGATTATATATAGTATTACTAGCTTGTAGAGCAGACAGGTTCAGAATTTACCTATTGCAATCGCTTTTTTGTTCTTCTTCGATCCTGCAAAAGAAGTAGGGGAAAACAAGTTATGAAGCAGGGAGCAAACCAAGTATATGATATCAGTGGCATCTGGTTTTCCTAAGAAGAGTTTATTACTACATAAACCCCCAAGGGATCATGTCTTGCAAGTTGCAACACAAGTTGGTTACAGTTTTATCTCGTTCTTCGGAGTAGTTAGGCCTGCTACTTGTCAACTAGCTAGTACTAACTATTCAATCAAACAGACGATGAAAATGAAAGAAATATGTGAAGAAAGCTATCAAGGTCCAGTTCTTCGTTCACGTATTGTGTATGTATCATGGTGCACTGCACTGTAGTTAGGGGTGATAATGGATCGCGATCCAAATGCTTCCTCACAAAATAATAGTACCCTAAATAATTTTTAATTCAAAAATGAATAGAAATAAGTCTCGATTTTAATTCGATCCGATCATTAAATCTTATAGTATATAATTTAGAGCACAATGTAAGTGCAGTCCGAGAACTATGTTCTACTGCTACTAACAGAGAAAAAGGGCAGATCAAGAATCTTACCGCAGTCTGTGCTGCGCACGCGGCCGTCGGAGCACAGGCAGCCGATGAACTCTCCGACCTGGTTGTAGCTGCACTGCCCGCCGGAGTTCTCGCAGAAGTAGCAGGGCCCGGCGCTGGGGTCCCACGTCAGCTGGAAACCCAGCTTCAGCAGCTGCCCGTACCCGTCGCCGTTGAGACGCGAGAGGTAGTCCGCATCAGGGTTCAGGAGCTGGTCCTTGAGCACCGGCACGACGACCGGCTTCTTGCACGCCCGCGGCCACTCCCACTCGTCCACGCCCGGCCGCGCCACCACCACGAAAGACGTCGCCCCGCTCGGACTCCGGAAGCCGCTGCAACTGATCGGGGGCGGGACGTCCGCCCGCGGCGGAGGGGTCTCCGCTGTGAAGACGCAGTCGAACCAGAAGACGAGGTCCTCGTTGGCGGTGTCCGACAGGCTGAGCCACGTCCCCGGCGGCACGGTGACGTTGCGCGCCACCCTCGGGCAGTGGTCGTCCCCGCTCGCCGCGCCGGCCACCGTCACGGTGTGGTTGCTGTAGTCGATGGCCAGCACGGTGTAGTTGTCGGCCCCGAGCCTCAGTGTTGCGCGGCCGCCCTCGCAGGCCACCCCCATGCCGGGGTACCCGCAGTAGGACTTGGCGTACGCCGTGCCGCCTTCGACGGCGTAAGTGGCGTCGGCGGGGAAGAACGGGTAGCGCACGTCGACGGTGTCGCCGCAGCGGGAGGAGGACGCCCCGGCACGCGCCGGGGTTGTAGCGCGCGGCCTCGTCGGCGACTACGGGCGCGAGGGAGACGAGGAGGAGGAGGACGGCGGCGCCCGAGGCGAGGGGAGCCGGCACCGCCATGGCGAGGGGTACGGTGAGGTTAATTCGGCGAGAGTGCGTCCTTTACAGCTTTACTTGAGCCGCACGGCCGTCACGTACTCGCGTGGTCGAGTCGAGTACAGGACAAAACTCTCTCGTCGCGAGTCGCGACGATGGCGTTGCGTTGGTGCACGACTTTGATTTGACCTGCCCGTCGGCCGGTGGGGGGAGGCGCGGTTGGTGGCGAAGGAACACGTGGCGGGGTCTGATTTGTTGGGAGGAGCGGTTTGGTTTGGTCTTCGGTTGCTGGTGGCATCTGGCATGCATGGGCGCATGGCACGCCGCAGACCGGGCGATGGCCGATGGGTGACCTATGCAGTTTTTCTAGTATACTAGCGCGTGTGATTTGATACTATTTCTATATATCAGATTAGCGAGTTGTTCGTGTTTTTGGCTACGGTTTTTATATGTCATATAAATAATAGGTATTGAAATATTTATTTAAATATAATTATTATTTATTTTTAAACACTAAGTTATGTGTTTGGTGACTAAGTTACGTGTTTGGTGGTTAGCTCCAAATTTTTATATAATTATTGTTTATTTCTAAACAGTGGTTGAAAGAGTGCTGCGCGGGCACTCGGCCTGAAGCCCACAGGGCATGTGTCGGCTGAGGTGGGGCAGGTCTAGAGTGTCAGCATGGAGAGTGAAGTTATGGTAGTACCAAGTGCCCACATTAGATTCTTAATAAAGTAGCATATACAATAGGTATTAATATATTTATTCAAATATAATTATTATTTATTTCTAAACTAAGATATGTGTGGTTTGGTAGTTAGCCTTGAGTTGGAGTAGAGTGTGGGTTTGAGTGCTTGCTCTACACTATTTTTTAATATATAAATTATTTATTTCTAAACCCTGAGGGATGTGTGGTAATTGCGGGGTCAGGTTCGAGTGCTCACTCTACACTATTTTTGAAAGTAGCCTAGAGGGGGTGAATAGGCTAATCTGAAAATTTTCACAACAAACTTCGAAAGATTGTTAAATACACAGTTCGACTGGTGCAGGCTGGTTCAACAGCTACGTGCGCAAGTTGAACCACTCTGAACCAATCCAACTGTTTTATAAACTTTAGACTATAATCTACTCGAAAAAGTATTTCACGAGTCCTTTTGAGAAGTAAGGTATAACTAAGTTAGAATTGAAAGATGAATATATAAAGGCTATTTCACTTCTAAATATACTTTATGGAAAAATCTATATGTCAATCTTGCAAGTAAAAATATCTTAAGTTAAAGACAAGCAAGAACACAAGACACAAGATTTAATCCGTGGTTCGGCCACACCACAAAGGTGTCCTACTCCCCATTGAACAGCCCACAAAAGGCCGGGTCTTTTTCAACCCTAATCCTCCAAAAGCCGACCACAAAGGTCAAAGCAATCTCTTCTTATTTCAGCTCAAAGAGCGGGTGATACAAACTTCTTGGGGTCGTCCACAAATTTGGAGACTCCCAAGCAACCTCAAAAGATCTTGAAACCTAGTGTTTCAAGAACACCAAGAAAGCACAAGAGGGGTTTGCACAAGCTCAAGTCTTTTAAAAAGAGATGGGAGAGGAAAGCCAAATCATGAGCACAAGCACAAACCTCACACCCAAGAGCTTCTCCAACAAGGTTGAATCTTGAGGAAGATTTAAGTGTGAGAGAGATGGGAGAAAGGAGTGCTTTGTCTCAAATTAGGTGAGCAATAAATGTGTAAGTGTACAACCACATTGAAGAAAGGGGGAGAGGGTTCTATTTATAGTCACGGCTCAAAAACTAGCCGTTTAACCAGGAACCCCACAGAAAACCGGTTGGACCGCCCCCTAGGGCGGTTGAACCACCCCCCGACAAGTCAGGAGACTGTCTGCTAGTCTGACTGCCAGACTGACTGGCAGACTGACCTGCAGGCTGGTCAGACATGATAGGACCGGTTGAACCGCCCCATGACAACCCTGGTGACCTGACTGCTAGTCTGACTGGCAGACTGCAGGTCAGAAGTCAGAGGGGTCAGAGACCAGTTGAACTGCCCCCCAGGACCAGTTCAGCTGGTCTAGACTAGAGAGTTTAGGAGAGAAAACCCCAGCTCAGCTGCCCGGGGGCAAGTTCAGCTGGTGTATGGTCAAAGAGGTCCACAGCTGAAGTTGAAGTTCAGCTAGAGTTAAAAGCTCAACTCAGCTGAAGTCCAGCCCAGCTGAAAAGCTCAGCTGTAGCTGAAGAAGCTCAACTCAGCTGAAGTTAAGTTCAGCAGGGAAGCTCAGCTGCAGTTGAAGAAGTTCAGCTGCTTTTTAGCAAGAACACTCTAGGTTTCTCAAACCTAACCATGGTCAACCAAATAATGTTAAAGTGATTTTTGATTTCAAAAATAGCTTTTGAATTTGGGGACTTGAGCTATAGCAAACACCTTTAC
This sequence comes from Zea mays, assembly GCF_902167145.1. Lineage (NCBI taxonomy): Eukaryota > Viridiplantae > Streptophyta > Magnoliopsida > Poales > Poaceae > Zea > Zea mays. Next base: position 66,320,039 of record NC_050103.1, on the reverse strand, counting down.
CTGTGCAGAAAAGAATAAGGAAGAATTACATCATGCAACACAAGATTTTACATAAAATTTTATTACGTCTGTTGCATGAAGTCCTTGGTGCTTCCTTAAGTTCATGTTTCTTTCTAATCATACATTGGGAACAAAAACAGTTAGTATCCTTATTTGTTTTGTCATTAAATCACCAAAACCCTCACTTGGGGTTGATTGCACTTACAATCTCCCCCTTTTTGGTGATTGATGCCAAAACAATTAAGGTCAAAAAGATAAACATTTGAAATAGAAAATTTCTTTTGAATGATTGTATGTAGATGGCTCCCCCTAAATGTGTGCACGAGTGTGAATCCAATGTTTTGACATAATATGTCATGTGAGCAACACATTTAGAGATAGTGACAAAGACCATACTAAATACAATCATCCGAGGGGTGCAAGAGTGTCATAACAAGAGTTGTGATGCATATGACTATCTCTAAACACACATCATTTTCACTTCATAGCAAAGTAATCATTACAAACTGATGGGACAAAAGATGATGGCCAGAAGACCATCATATCACATTGAATAATAACCCAGCAGTTTTATTTCATACAATAATAAGAGGATACAAGCCACAACAGTGGCCAAAACAAAAACAATAAATAAATGAGAAATACAGAATCCAAAAGAACCATAAACGTAATGACTAGAAATTGGATTTTCTCCCCCTTTTTGGCAGCAAGTACCAAAAACGAAGAGAGAGAGAGAAGAAGACACATGAATCAATATCCTTCCGGAGGAGGATAGGATGAAGGATATGATGTGTAGTCGGGGAAGAAAGTCCTCATCATGTCTTCCTTGAGTGAGGAGTCCTTAGGGGGCTCATCACCCACAGAAAAACCGGATGCCAAAGATGTACGATGACGAGGAGGAGGTGGAGGAGGAGGGTGGTGATGGTAACCAGAGCCGGAAGACCGCGGGTCACCAGGAATGGGTCCTGAACCCGGGTAGGGAGGAGGAGGATAGTGACCAGAGCTGGACAGCCTGGGGTCACCGAGAGTGGGTCCCTGACCCGAGTAGGGAGGAGGAGGATGAGGAGGATCCGAGGTGTAGAAAGGGTCATCATAGTCCTCGGCCTCATCCTCCGGGGTAATGAATGGCACACCAAACTCCTGTTGGTGCCACTCATTAAGGTATGCGGGGAAGGTAGGGGCAGGAGGTGGAGGGGACCCAGGAGGGAGAGGATGACCAGTCTCGGCTGCATAACGACGAAAATCCTCATGCAGCCGGTCGGTCCTGCGACGGCGCACAGACTCCTCGACTGCCCGGGTGCGGCACATGGCGAAGACGCCAAGAAGGCCCTTGGCCAGACGAATGAAAAGTCATAGTTCAACTCACTAAGAGTTGGTAACTTTCCAAGCGGGGCGGAAGAGAAGTTGGGAATAAAATTTCTAGAATAATCAAATTGAACTTTATTGAACTCGTTACCTTTACTTTTGGTGGATGATCCTTCGGTGGTGATACTTACCTTGCTCATCACCTTTGACACCAAAAGTTCTACCAAGTCATCATTGTATTCAAATTTCCCTTACCTTTATCTTCTTCAGCCTTTCTTCTTGATTCTTCTTCTTCGACCCTTTTCTTAGCATCTTCCTCTTTCATTTTGAGGAACATCTTCTCGGCAATCTTTATGGCGAGGTCGAGGATCTTAGGGTCCACTTCCTCACCGGAAGATGTGATGGGGATTTCCTCGAGGAGAGGATCCACATGGTCCCTTTGAGTAGACATGATCGTTTCCTCACGCGGTTAAGTGTAAAATGAGGTACGAAGCTCTGATACCAATTAAAAGTAGCCTAAAGGGGGGTGAATAGGCTAATCTGAAAATTTTCACAACAAACTTCGAAAGATTGTTAAATACACAGTTCGACTGGTGCAGGTTGGTTCAACAGCTACGTGCGCAAGTTGAACCACTCTGAACCAATCCAACTGTTTTATAAACTTTAGACTATAATCTACTCGAAAAAGTATTTCATGAGTCCTTTTGAGAAGTAAGGTATAACTAAGTTAGAATTGGAAGATGAATATGTAAAGGCTATTTCACTTCTAGATATACTATACGGAAAAATCTATATGTCAATCTTGCAAGTAAAAATATCTTAAGTTAAAGACAAGCAAGAACACAAGACACAAAATTTAATCCGAGGTTCGGCCACACCACAAAGGTGTCCTACTCCCCGTTGAGGAGCCCACAAAGGGCCGGGTCTTTTTCAACCCTAATCCTCCAAAAGCCGACCACAAAGGTCAAGGCAATCTCTTCTTATCTCAGCTCAAAGAACGGGTGATACAAACTTCTTGGGGTCGTCCACAAATTTGGAGACTCCCAAGCAACCTCAAAAGATCTTGAGACCTAGGGTTTCAAGAACACCAAGAAAGCACAAGAGGGGTTTGCACAAGCTCAAGTCTTTTAAAAAGAGATGGGAGAGGAAATTCAAATCGTGAGCACAAGCACAAACCTCACACCCAAGAGCTCCTCCAACAAGGTTGAATCTTGAGGAAGATTTAAGTGTGAGAGAGATGGGAGAAAGGAGTGCTTTGTCTCAAATTAGGTGAGCAATAAATGTGTAAGTGTACAACCACATTGAAGAAAGGGGGAGAGGGTTCTATTTATAGTCACGGCTCAAAAACTAGCCGTTTAACCAGGAACCCCACAGAAAACCGGTTGGACCGCCCCCTAGGGCGGTTGAACCACCCCCCGACAAGTCAGGAGACTGTCTGCTAGTCTGACTGCCAGACTGACTGGCAGACTGACCTGCAGGCTGGTCAGACATGATAGGACCGGTTGAACCGCCCCATGACAACCCTGGTGACCTGACTGCTAGTCTGACTGGCAGACTGCAGGTCAGAAGTCAGAGGGGTCAGAGACCAGTTGAACTGCCCCCCAGGACCAGTTCAGCTGGTCTAGACTAGAGAGTTTAGGAGAGAAAACCCCAGCTCAGCTGCCCGGGGGCAAGTTCAGCTGGTGTATGGTCAAAGAGGTCCACAGCTGAAGTTGAAGTTCAGCTAGAGTTAAAAGCTCAACTCAGCTGAAGTCCAGCCCAGCTGAAAAGCTCAGCTGTAGCTGAAGAAGCTCAACTCAGCTGAAGTTAAGTTCAGCAGGGAAGCTCAGCTGCAGTTGAAGAAGTTCAGCTGCTTTTTAGCAAGAACACTCTAGGTTTCTCAAACCTAACCATGGTCAACCAAATAATGTTAAAGTGATTTTTGGTTTTCAAAAATAGCTTTTGAATTTGGGGACTTGAGCTATAGCAAACACCTTTACCTGTGCAGAAAAGAATAAGGAAGAATTACATCATGCAACACAAGATTTTACATAAAATTTTATTACGTCCGTTGCATGAAGTCCTTGGTGCTTCCTTAAGTTCATGTTTCTTTCTAATCATACATTGGGAACAAAAACAGTTAGTATCCTTATTTGTTTTGTCATTAAATCACCAAAACCCTCACTTGGGGTTGATTGCACTTACAATCTCCCCCTTTTTGGTGATTGATGCCAAAACAATTAAGGTCAAAAAGATAAACATTTGAAATAGAAAATTTCTTTTGAATGATTGTATGTAGATGGCTCCCCCTAAATGTGTGCACGAGTGTGAATCCAATGTTTTGACATAATATGTCATGTGAGCAACACATTTAGAGATAGTGACAAAGACCATACTAAATACAATCATCCGAGGGGTGCAAGAGTGTCATAACAAGAGTTGTGATGCATATGACTATCTCTAAACACACATCATTTTCACTTCATAGCAAAGTAATCATTACAAACTGATGGGACAAAAGATGATGGCCAGAAGACCATCATATCACATTGAATAATAACCCAGCAGTTTTATTTCATACAATAATAAGAGGATACAAGCCACAACAGTGGCCAAAACAAAAACAATAAACAAATGAGAAATACAGAATCCAAAAGAACCATAAACGTAATGACTAGAAATTGGATTTTCTCCCCCTTTTTGGCAGCAAGTACCAAAAACGAAGAGAGAGAGAGAAGAAGACACATGAATCAATATCCTTCCGGAGGAGGATAGGATGAAGGATATGATGTGTAGTCGGGGAAGAAAGTCCTCATCATGTCTTCCTTGAGTGAGGAGTCCTTAGGGGGCTCATCACCCACAGAAAAACCGGATGCCAAAGATGTACGATGACGAGGAGGAGGTGGAGGAGGAGGGTGGTGATGGTAACCAGAGCCGGAAGACCGCGGGTCACCAGGAATGGGTCCTGAACCCGGGTAGGGAGGAGGAGGATAGTGACCAGAGCTGGACAGCCTGGGGTCACCGGGAGTGGGTCCCTGACCCGAGTAGGGAGGAGGAGGATGAGGAGGATCCGAGGTGTAGAAAGGGTCATCATAGTCCTCGGCCTCATCCTCCGGGGTAATGAATGGCACACCAAACTCCTGTTGGTGCCACTCATTAAGGTATGCGGGGAAGGTAGGGGCAGGAGGTGGAGGGGACCCAGGAGGGAGAGGATGACCAGTCTCGGCTGCATAACGACGAAAATCCTCATGCAGCCGGTCGGTCCTGCGACGGCGCACAGACTCCTCGACTGCCCGGGTGCGGCACATGGCGAAGACGCCAAGAAGGCCCTTGGCCAGACGAATGAAAAGTCATAGTTCAACTCACTAAGAGTTGGTAACTTTCCAAGCGGGGCGGAAGAGAAGTTGGGAATAAAATTTCTAGAATAATCAAATTGAACTTTATTGAACTCGTTACCTTTACTTTTGGTGGATGATCCTTCGGTGGTGATACTTACCTTGCTCATCACCTTTGACACCAAAAGTTCTACCAAGTCATCATTGTATTCAAATTTCCCTTACCTTTATCTTCTTCAGCCTTTCTTCTTGATTCTTCTTCTTCGACCCTTTTCTTAGCATCTTCCTCTTTCATTTTGAGGAACATCTTCTCGGCAATCTTTATGGCGAGGTCGAGGATCTTAGGGTCCACTTCCTCACCGGAAGATGTGATGGGGATTTCCTCGAGGAGAGGATCCACATGGTCCCTTTGAGTAGACATGATCGTTTCCTCACGCGGTTAAGTGTAAAATGAGGTACGAAGCTCTGATACCAATTAAAAGTAGCCTAAAGGGGGGTGAATAGGCTAATCTGAAAATTTTCACAACAAACTTCGAAAGATTGTTAAATACACAGTTCGACTGGTGCAGGTTGGTTCAACAGCTACGTGCGCAAGTTGAACCACTCTGAACCAATCCAACTGTTTTATAAACTTTAGACTATAATCTACTCGAAAAAGTATTTCACGAGTCCTTTTGAGAAGTAAGGTATAACTAAGTTAGAATTGGAAGATGAATATGTAAAGGCTATTTCACTTCTAGATATACTATACGGAAAAATCTATATGTCAATCTTGCAAGTAAAAATATCTTAAGTTAAAGACAAGCAAGAACACAAGACACAAAATTTAATCCGAGGTTCGGCCACACCACAAAGGTGTCCTACTCCCCGTTGAGGAGCCCACAAAGGGCCGGGTCTTTTTCAACCCTAATCCTCCAAAAGCCGACCACAAAGGTCAAGGCAATCTCTTCTTATCTCAGCTCAAAGAACGGGTGATACAAACTTCTTGGGGTCGTCCACAAATTTGGAGACTCCCAAGCAACCTCAAAAGATCTTGAGACCTAGGGTTTCAAGAACACCAAGAAAGCACAAGAGGGGTTTGCACAAGCTCAAGTCTTTTAAAAAGAGATGGGAGAGGAAATTCAAATCGTGAGCACAAGCACAAACCTCACACCCAAGAGCTCCTCCAACAAGGTTGAATCTTGAGGAAGATTTAAGTGTGAGAGAGATGGGAGAAAGGAGTGCTTTGTCTCAAATTAGGTGAGCAATAAATGTGTAAGTGTACAACCACATTGAAGAAAGGGGGAGAGGGTTCTATTTATAGTCACGACTCAAAAACTAGTTGTTTGACCAGGAACCCCGCAGAAAACCGGTTGAACCACCCCCTAGGGCGGTTGAACCGCCCCCCGACAGGTCAGCAGACTGTCTGCCAGTCTGACTGCCAGACTGACTAGCAGACTGACCTGCAGGCTGGTCAGACATGACAGGACCGGTTGAACCGCCCCCTGACAACCCTGGTGACCTGACTGCCAGTCTGACTGGCAGACTGCAGGTCAGAAGTCAGAGGGGTCAGAGACCAGTTGAACTGCCCCCAGGACCAGTTCAGCTGGTCTAGACCAGAGAGTTTAGGAGAGAAAACCCCAGCTCAGTTGCCCGGGGGCAAGTTCAGCTGGTGTATGGTCAAAGAGGTCCACAGCTGAAGTTGAAGTTCAGCTGGAGTTAAAAGCTCAACTCAGCTGAAGTCCAGCTCAGCTGAAAAGCTCAGCTGCAGCTGAAGAAGCTCAACTTAGCTGAAGTTAAGTTCAGCTGGAAAGCTTAGCTGCAGTTGAAGAAGTTCAGCTGCTTTTCAGCAAGAACACTCTAGGTTTCTCAAACCTAACCATGGTCAACCAAATAATGTTAAAGTGATTTTTGGTTTTCAAAAATAGCTTTTGAATTTGGGGACTTGAGTTATAGCAAACACCTTTACCTGTGCGAAAAAGAATAAGGAAGAATTACATCATGCAACACAAGATTTTACATAAAATTTTATACGTCCGTTGCATGAAGTCCTTGATGCTTCCTTAAGTTCCTGTTTCTTTCTAATCATATATTGGGAACAAAAACTTTTAGTACCCTTATTTGTTTTGTCATTAAATCACCAAAACCCTCACTTGGGGTTGATTGCACTTACAATTTTTTAATATAGAAATTGTTTATTTCTAAATATTAAGATATGTGTGGTCTGGTAATAGCTGCGGGGGCAGGGTGCTGGGAAGGCATAGTAGCTGGTTGCGCGAGGTGCATGGAGCGGGTCCAGAGTGTCAGCACGGAAGGGGTGAAGCCGTGATAGCACTAGGTGCCCACATTATGTTCTTAATATAGTAAGTATAGATTATACTAAACCTTTTATTTTTAAAATAATATAACTAGGTATATGCTCGTGCGTTGCAACGGGTGACATTTGTGCCCGCATAAGTCATTGTTTAGTGATGCTATCAAAAATTAACTCAACAATCATAACAAATGTTGAAGTCTGCCATTTCGAACAATCAAAATTAGCTAATCTATTAATCGAAATAAGCAAATTCTAAGTTGATAATATAAGATATGATGATATACCTTAGCCTCCATTGAACAATTTTGTATTATATGGTGAAAAATTATAAAAAAGATCCTAAGTCTATCGAAAAGGGGACGGTGAGTTATGACTATCAAAATTCTTTTAGATCACAAATATGACCCTCTTTTCTTTTATGTTGTAAGGAAATATGTTGTGGCAGATTTCTATATTACTTACATATAGACAAGTATTATGATAATATTCAACTCATCTAAAGGTGAATCCTCTAAAAACAAGTAGAGCAACTGAAGCTGTGCGCATTTAGGTTTAAGGTTCCTTATATAGACCATGAGGTAACCATGTTATATGTAATGAGGTAACCATGTAATATGTATTGGAGAGTAGCTGGCAACATTTAAAGAAATGAAGACAAAATTTGTAGGACATTTCTGTTCCTCAACAAGGTCCATTGCTGGATTTTTTTTCTTTGCTGCCATTCCACGGTACATTGGGCTTTCATTCTGATATGCGTGCGGGTACATTGGGATACGTTGCTTACATAATTGCTGCAAGTTCATTTCTATAGATACAAGGCAACCCTGCTGTATGTTTCACCTCTACAATTTGAGATTGAGCTACATGGAACTATGACAGCAAACTGCCTGAATAATAATCTCTGCTACTAAACATTCCTAGTATCTATTATTGATTTAAAACTGTAATCTGCTGAAAATTACAATTTACTATACATGACAACTAAATTACTAGATATGTGATTGTTTGTTGCTGTATAATTTTTTATACTACAACCTAACATTTTATATACTACAAAATAAGATTTTCATGTGAAGTAAAAAACACGACACTGAAATAATATCGCCGCGTGCGAAGTTGATCCCAACGCAGTCGTGGCGGTTCATTTCGTCGCGTGCGAAGTTGCTGATCCCTAATGCAGGCCAAAGCACAACTCACATGGATCATGTTGTGCTTCAAGTGGGTTAGGGCTCGTGGCAGAGGAGGGGAAGAGAGGGAAAGAGTCGGGTCATTGATCGTGAGTGAGGGCGCGAACCCCCCCAACACACACACACACTACCACATGTTGTACAATAGACAAATAACCTGATATGGCTTCTTGGGAACAATAGCATCAGCCTTCTCATCAAAACTCCCCAGCTTTCATTTTCACCTTTCCTTCACATTTTGCTGCTAGATGTCCCACCTAAATACATAAGAAACATTTATCCTGTTGTCCAGGTGTATAAAATACCTGCAAACAGAAAAGACAAGCGAGCCATTGAGCATAGCATAAAATAGGAATAACAATGCAGGGGCAACTGATAATATATATTCTTTAGATAAAAGTATCCTACTTCCTCTAGTTCCATAATTTTAGTTTTGGACAACAAAGTTTCTAAAATATAGTTTAACTATGATTTTCTACTACAGTATATACAAAAATCAACATATATACATATTTATTAAGTATATTTTAAGACTAATCTATGCATGTTGTTTTGATGTCTTAAACTAAAAATTGACCAAGTTATTGAGTCAGTTTTAAAAGCTTGACTTCAGCCTTGTCCAAAACCATAAGGATTATGAAACTCGAGGGAGCATACAACAAGAGAACATAGAACAACCTAAAATTTCTTGAACATGGACAATAATATGTATAAGCGTTTGGAAGAATAATCCACACTAAGGAAAGCTAACCTCTCTCAGTATTGAGAAGCGTACTTCATGTGTCTGCAAAGCTAGCATGATCAGATATACGTCCTACAATTTATTAATACACAATGCTGCATTAACATGGCTAGAAGAACTAAAACAAGGTACATTAAAAATAATATAGGTTTGTCAAACATACCAGGCCATACAGGCAATGGATTTGGGTTAAAACCAGACAGATCCCGTTCACCAGGAACATTGGCATCGGATAAAATAACCTTCAAAAGACCTTAATTAGAACAAAAATGACTTAATGCATTGAGCCTTTCTAAAGGGGTGTTTGTTTGGGATTATAATATGCCTAGATTATATAATCCAACAAATTTTGAACTAAGTGTTAGTTTAAAATTTGTTGGATTATTTATTTGGGGTTATAATCTGCCTAGATTATATAATCCAAGAAATTTTGAACTAAATGTTACTTTAAATTTTGTTGGATTATATAATCTGGACAGATTATAATCCCAAACAAACACCCCTTAAGGTTAGTGTCAGCCTTTCTTAATAAGAAAAAAATATGAAAGAGGCTGATCTAAATCATTGGTAGAAAATAGAAACTTGAATTAGGATCAATCCATGCTTACTTTGTTTTGTTTCCATTCATGATCATAATTCAATCTAAGATGGATGTAACACTCCAAAGCAACTGATAAAACAGCCATAAATTCAGTCCTTGGAGTAATAACATTTGAATCACATGTTTGTGATTGCTGCTTTGGAGGAAGCTTTCTGCTTTCCCTCACAAACTCTTCACGTAATCGTTCTTCATTTGCAGCCTGCAGGCATAGGAATATTGAGCGTTGCGGGTGGGCGGGCGTAGGTGCTTGCGACTGGATTATAACTTGGTCTTTTTGTTGACCAGATGAGTTTATACAAACTAGGTTATAAAGCTGGAATAGATGAACTTTAAACAAACAGATCTGAAATCAATCAGTCCAACTTAGAGTATTTGGAGAAAACACAACAAATGGGTGACTGAATCAACACAAAAAATTTACTTCCATTTGCTGGAAAAAATATTGTGCGCGCGCGGCGTGGTTGTTGCTCATGACGAAGTGCTCGTCTAGTTTAGGTCCAGTGCTAGATGTCTGGTAGGAGGAGAAGAAACTGCGCAGCGCCTGAAGGGACCAGAATTCCACTGTGATGTCTAGGTCCATGCACTCGCTCAACTAGGCACAGGCATCAGGTGAAACAAAACATGCCCGAACATATTAAGAAATTGAGAGCAGAATTGAATCCCAGAAAGACGGTGACGGTGGGATCCTGCGAGTTGTGGGCAGGGGGAGGAGACGGAGACGACAACGGCGGGATCTTGCGGGCGCGGGCACCAGGGAGGAGGCGGAGACGGCGACGGCTTTGGAAGCGGACGTGGCGGTTCGGGGGAGGAAGGAGGCTATCTCGGCCGGGTGCCCGGGTGGCATCGACGCGTTGATGTGCGGCAGCGGCGAACGCGGTGGTGGCGAGCGGAGCGGGGTGGACGTGGTGGGGGGACCGTCCGTGGGCGCAGGGGAGGCGGGTGGGGGTATCGCGGAGTTATTTGCGATTATAATCATCTCGTCGCGCGGCTTCGCTTCTTTGTTATCCTGCAGCTCGTCATCGCCAGATTGATATTGTCATCGTACAACACTCGCTGAATTAGGTTCATTACTGATAAAGCCAAATAAACAGCGTATGCAAAACGGTAAAAGATATTGCTGCCCTTTCATTCTATCTCCATGTCCTGCTCGAACACTTTGCACGCGTTCTGGTGCAAGTACCAGGACGGGAGCACCTTAGCGAGCAGCGACCTTAGGAGGAGCTCGTGCAGCGTCGACAGGTCCGTGGTGGAGAGTGGGTGACAAGAACTCGGACATGGCGGCGGCCGTGGCGAGCACCCGGTGGGAGGCGCTCAGGCCCTGCGCGCGGGGCATGAACGCGTGGCTCTTCGTGCGCTCCGACGAGATCTCGTCGGCGATCAAGCCCTACCGCGACTTCCAGGAGTGGAAGCTGCAGCTCAACGACTTCAGCGGTGCCGTCTACGAGGGCCGCCTCTACGGGCCCGACGACTTCCCGTAGCTCGAGGCCATGCCCACTAGGGCGCAGTCCTACCAGTACCTCCTCGGATGGCTGCAGATGCCCGCCGTCGACGTCCTCGCCGTCCTATGAGCGCGGCAGGAGGCTCTGGCTGCAGAGGCCGACAAGCCACCCGCGGAGGGAGAGCCGGCCGCGCAGACGCCGACTGAGAAGTGACCCGGAAAATAAATTTGGTAATTGCTGCAGTGTAGTATCTGAAATAAAAATGTTGTTTGGTCCTGTGCATCTGCAAATCGGAATGAAGTGTGCTGTGGTTCAAGAATTGAACAGCTATTTTTGTTGTTACATAAGAGCATTCAAGAATAATGAATCCAATTTTCACCTGCAACCAGCAGGAGGCAAACAAAGGCAAAGACTCACTGCAACTGCAAATATACCAAAACATGTTCCCAAACTGTGCTGAAGACACAAAGATCTAATGATCATGAGCAACCACTCTTACATTCAAGATCTTGCCAATACAGCATATTGCCTTTATAATTGAGGTCCAGTGATCTGTATTTCTGATACCGTACATAAACATTTACATAACATACTACAAACATTCATCTTCCTATACATGCCAAGTAATTTGTTGATGTTTCCATCTACACAAAGTGCGCTTGAACGTCAAATCAAACCAATAGAAGCCATCTCAAATATTCAGTTGCATTAGCATGAGCAGGCCCATCGTTAGGAGCGGCTACCCTCTTACGCATCAAACTCTCAACAGATACAGGTTTCCTCTTGCACCCACCTACCAGAACGCGTGCAAGGTGTTCGAGCAGGACATGGGGATAGAATGAAAGGGCAGCAATGTCTTTTACTATTTTGTATACGCTGTTTACTTGGCTTCATCGGTAACGAACCCAATCCAGCGAGTGTTGCACGACGGCAATACCAATCTGGCGATGACGAGCTGCGGGATAACAAAGAGGCGAAGCCGCGCGACGAGATGATTATAATCGCAAATAACTCGGGTATCGCGAGCGGCGACTATTACGGCGGGGGAGGCGGACGAGGGCATCGTTAGCGGGGGCAAGGACGTATCTGGGCACAGTACACATGTGGACCCTCTCTTTGTCTTTTAATAGGAGTATTAGATGAGTGACCGTGTGACCGTAAGTTGCGACGGGAGTAAAAAATTTATATGAAACATATATGTTACATTGCAAGAAAGAGACTAAATCAATCTGCATGAGCTCCATCTTTATTGAAGAAAAGGTAGTTCATTCAAGGCGCCCAACAGCATGAATGGCTCTGTTATTGTGAATAACATATATACGTAGTGTCAACATAAGGTAATTTTGAATGATAACATAGACCATTAAATTGGTTTCACAAAAATAAGGGTATATAAGAAAATCAATGTTGTTATAAGAGCATCTCCAACAATGCCTCAGACTAGTGCCTCAAATTGAAATATGGGGCTCTATGTAGGAAAAACTACTCCAACAGTGCCCCATTTCATAAAATTTTGTCAAAAAACTATAAGTCATCCTCTCAAGTGACTCAAATATACTACACTGTAGTGGGCTGCCCTATAATCTAGATTTGGGGCTTTACTGTTGGAGCAGGGTGTTTTGTTGGTACCCTAAATTCTATAAAATGTATTTATTTTTAAATTATAGGGCATTTTTATAGGTCACGTTGTTGGAGATGCTCTAAGTACTTCCATTATCGAGTTACATTACTGTGACATATTTGAACATGATTTATTTGAGTACTTCCACTTTCACACAAATTTAACAATGAAAATCATGATCAGAATTTAGAAGATCCTTACTCCATTAAAGTTGTCGCATATCACAATTACAATCTCTTAACACCATAAATTTCTTCAAGACAGAGCCTGCAAGGATAATACAAACCATCTAAGTCTAGTAAATTCTGAAGCTTGAAAGCAAGCGTCATCTCCACACAGCACACATTCTCAAAGACTCTTTTCCCCAGGCATAATTCTAAATTATTGTTAGTGCTGCAGGTAGTGGATTTGATACAACATCAGCTGCAAATGTTCGCTTGTGGACTTCTCCCAGGACATGTACAGAGGGTTGCCACAAAAGAATGCAAACATTACGATTACAATATGAAAGCATGCCAGGTAATTTGATCTCCAAGAACAAAGTGTACTTAGTGCTTATCTCAACCTGGCTTCTATAAAAAAGGGACACAATTCCAATTACAAAATGAAACCACAATGCAGAAATTCATAGACAATTGTAAAAGAGGAATGACAGAGAGACTCAAAACTGTACATGTCTCATTATATTCATCAGATGTAGGTGTGAATTGGGACGAAGAGAAAAAAATATGAAGAAACGTAAGGAAATGGTTATAAGTAGTAATATGATCCAAACTTTACATGTCTCATTGTATTCATCAGATTGTGCTCCAAATGTAGTAGGACCAAGAGAGTACATAAATGGCATTGGGTTGTTAAACCAATAAACATCATCACTTAATAGTACATTGTATTTATTCATGCTATTTTTTACTAAGGTAGTGGAACTACTTAACAACATGAAGGGATAAGAACGGTGTTTCCACTCACATGGTCAGCCTTGGCATGGTGATGGTTGTAAATGACGGCGACGCTTAGGCAATGGTTCGAGTTGATGTCGGTGCCGGTGATGGGGATGGTTGAAAGGGAAATGTGCCCTTGGGCCATTTCTATAAGATTTTGGTGCTTAAGTGCTCCACACAAATGCTTTGAGTTATATTCATGCCAAAGACTCAAGAAGTGCAAATCAAGATTAAAGGTATGTTTCTAGACTTAGTACATTGTTTTGAAGACTAATGTATTGTGTCTAAGTGCTAGAAACAGGAGAAATCGCTTTGGAGATAAGTTGGTTGTGCTCAGCCAAAAGGCTGCTCGGTCTGGGTGCACCGGACTGTCCGGTGGTGCATCGGACAGTGTCCGGTGTGCCAGGACCAGTTCCGATGAACAGCCTGCTCTCGGGTCTCGACGGCGGCGTACGGCTATAAATCACCGGACTGTCCGGTGAGTCGTCTGCAGCGAAGTCGCCGCTCTCGGGAAACCAGTCAACAGCGTCCGACTAAAAATCACGGGACTGTCCGGTGAGCCAATGGTCGGCCGAGCCAACGGTCGGCCGCGCAATCCGCGCGTGACGCGTGGCCGAGCCAACGGTCGGATGGGGGCACCGGACTGTCCGGTGTGCACCGGACAGTGTCCGGTGCGCCAACGGCTCCAAATCTTCAACGGTCGGTTGCGCCAATTTAGGAAAGCAATCTGCACCGGACTGTGAACAGTGCCTGTACGATGGTGCACCGGACTGTCTGGTGCGCCACCCGATAGAAGGCAAAAATTGCCTTCCAAGATTGCTTCCAACGGCTCCTAGCTGCCTTGGGGCTATAAAAGGGACCCCTAGGCGCATGGAGGAGAACACCAAGCATTCTTTGATCAACTCTAAGCACCAAGACTCCATTTCTGCGCATTTGATTCTTTGTGATAGCAACTAGAGCTCTATTTGAGTAGAGAACTCTTCGAGTTGTGTTGCGAGCTCAAGTTGTGACTTGTGTGCGTGTTTGTGCTCTGATTTTGTGTCTTGTGTGCGTTGCTCTCCCTCCCTTATTTCTGTGTTTCTTTGTGATCATCATTTGTAAGGGCGAGAGGCTCCAAGTTGTGGAGATTCCTCGCAAACGGGAGATAGTAAACGAAAGCAAAACACCGTGGTATTCAAGTTGATCATTGGATCACTTGAGAGGGGTTGAGTGCAACCCTCGTCCGTTGGGACGCCACAACATGGAGTAGGCAAGTGTTGGACTTGGCCAAACCACGGGATAAACCACTGTGTCTCTCTGTGTTGATCTCTTTGTGGTTATCGTGTTTCGCAAGAACTCCTCTCTAGCTACTTGGCTTTATTGCTCTAACACTTAATCAAGTTTGTGGCTTTAAGTTTTAAGTTTTTACAGGATCACCTATTCACCCCCCCTCTAGGTGCTCTCAATTGGTATCGAAGCCATTCTCTTCACGCAAGGGACTAACCGCCCGAAGAGATGGATTCTAAGGGAAAGGGGATGGTGGTCAACGGTAAGGAGAAGGAGTCCACCTTCAACGAGCCAACAGACGATAAGCCCACCGACTCTAGCTCGAGTCACAAAAAGAAAGACGGGAAGAAGAAGAAGAGGCGCGTCAAGAAGATAGTCTACTACGACAGCGACGAGTCTTCTTCTTCCCAAAAGGACAACGACGACTACGAGAAAAAGAAAACGGTCAACTCAAACTTTTCTTTTAATTACTCTCGTATTCCGCATAATTCAAATGCACATTTGCTTTCCGTTCCTCTTGGTAAACCTCCACACTTTGATGGAGAGGACTACAGATTTTGGAGTCACAAAATGCGTAGCCACTCGTTCTCTCTTCATCCAAGTATATGGGAGATAGTAGAGAATGGAATGCAATTTGATAGTACGGATAATCCCATGTTTATTAATGAACAAATTCACAAAAATGCACAAGCTACCACTGTTCTTTTAGCATCCTTGTGTAGAGAAGAGTACCATAAGGTGAGCGGCTTGGATAACGCCAAGCAGATTTGGGACACCCTCAAGATCTCGCATGAGGGGAATGATGTCACCATGCTCACCAAGATGGAGTTGGTGGAGGGTGATAGTCGCCTAGAGGGGGGGGGTGAATAGGGCGAAACTGAAATTCTCAAAAATAATCACAACTACAAGCCGGGTTAGCGTTAGAAATATAATCGAGTCCGCAAGAGAGGGCACAAAACAAATCGCAAGCGAATAGTGAGGTGAGACACGCGGATTTGTTTTACCGAGGTTCGGTTCTCTCAAACCTACTCCCCGTTGAGGAGGCCACAAAGGCCGGGTCTCTTTCAACCCTTCCCTCTCTCAAACGGTCCCTCGGACCGAGTGAGCTTCTCTTTTCAAATCAAAGCCGGGAATAAAACTTCCCCGCAAGGGCCACCACACAATTGGTGCCTCTTGCCTTGATTACAATTGAGTGTTGATCACAAGAGCAAGTGAGAAAGAAAAGAAGCAATCCAAGCGCAAGAGCTCAAAAGAACACGGCAAATCTCTCTCTCTAATCACTAAAGCCTTTTGTGGAATTGGAGAGGATTTGATCTCTTTGGTGTGTCTAGAATTGAATGCCTAGCTCTTGTAAGTGGTTGAGAAGTGGAAAACTTGGATACAATGAATGGTGGGGTGGTTGGGGTATTTATAGCCCCAACCACCAAATGTGGTCGTTGGGAGGCTGACTGCTCGATGGCGCACCGGACAGTCCGGTGCACACTGGACATGTCCGGTGCCCCCGCCACGTCATCACTGCCGTTGGATCCTGACCGTTGAAGCTCCTGACTTGTGGGCCCGCCTGGGTGTCCGGTGCACACCGGACAACTCCTGTTCATTGTCCGGTGCGCCGGAATGGGCGCGCCTGCCTTCTGCGCGCGCAGAGCGCGCATTAAATGCGCTGCAGGTAGCCATTGGCGTCGAGTAGCCGTTGCTCCGGGGTCGCACCGGACAGTCCGGTGCACACCGGACATGTCCGGTGAATTTTAGCGGACTAGCCGTTGGAGTTTCCCGAAGCTGGCGAGTTCCTGAGGCCGTTCTCCGTGGTGCACCGGACACTGTCCGGTGTACACCGGACAGTCCGGTGAATTATAGCGCGAGTGCCTCTGGACATTCCCGAAGGTGGCGAGTTTGTGTTGGAGTCCTCTGGTGCACCGGACATGTCCGGTGGTGCACCGGACACTTGAGAGCACCTAGAGGGGGGGTGAATAGGTGATCCTGTAAAAACTTAACTTATAGCCACAAAAACTTGTTAGAGGTTAGCACAATAATTGCCAAGTGGCTAAAGAGAAGATCTTGCACAATACGACAATCACAGAGAATTCAACACAGAGGAGACACGGTGATTTATCCCGTGGTTCGGCCAAGTACAAAACTTGCCTACTCCACGTTGTGGCGTCCCAACGGACGAGGGTTGCAATCAACCCCTCTCAAGCGGTCCAAAGACCCACTTGAATACCACAGTATTTTGCCTTGCTTATCTTTATCCCACTTGCGAGGAATCTCCACAAATTGGAGTCTCTCGCCCTTACACTTAAGATTCACAAAGAAGCACGGAGTAAGGGAGGGAAGCAACACACACAAATCCACAGCGAAACGCGCACACTCACGGCCAAGAATCGAGCTCAAAGACTATCTCACAGTTTCTCACAAGAACAGAGCTCGAATCACTTAGAATCACAAACGGATGCGCAAAGACTGAGTGTGGATGATCAAGTATGCTCAAGAGTTGCTTGGTGTTCTCCTCCATGCGCCTAGGGGTCCCTTTTATAGCCCCAAGGCAGCTAGGAGCCGTTGAGAACAAATCTGGAAGGCCATCTTTGCCTTCTGTCGTCGGGCGCACCGGACAGTCCGGTGCACACCGGACAGTGTCCGGTGCCCGATTCCTTTCCTTAAATGGCGAAGCCGACCGTTGCAGATGCGGGAGCCGTTGGCGCACCGGACATGTCCGGTGCACACCGGACAGTCCGGTGCCCCCTTCCGACCGTTGGCTCGGCCACGTGTCCTGCGCTGATCGCGCGGCCGACCGTTGGTCCTGGCCGACCGTTGGCTCACCGGACAGTCCGGTGAATTTTAGTCGTACGCCGTCAGCAAATTCCCGAGAGCGGCCTCTTCGGCCGAGATAGCCTGGCGCACCGGACACTGTCCGGTGCACCACCGGACACTGTCCGGTGCACCACCGGACAGTCCGGTGCACCAGACCGAAACAGCCTGTTGGCTGTACACAGCCAACTTTCTTCTCTTCTTCTTCTTCCTGTTTCTAATACTTAGACAAGTATATTAGTACACAAAACCAATGTACTAAGACTTAGAAACATACCTTTGCTCTAGATTTGCACTTTGTTCATCCATGGGTATTGATTCACATTTAAGCACTTGTGTTGACACTCAATCACCAAAATACTTAGAAATGGCCCAAGGGCACATTTCCCTTTCAGTCTCCCCCTTTTTGGTGATTTATGCCAACACAACATAAAGCAACTAGAACAAGTGCAAAATCACTTCAAATAAAAACTCAAATTGGTTTTGATTCAATTTTGGCATATATGGATCATCCTTTGCCACCACTTGGTTTGTTTTTGCAAATCAAACTCAAATCTCTATTTCTATGTCAAACACACATGTTGAGGCATAAAGAGAGTCATTCCAAAAGAGATTGATCAAAGATTTCAAAAACTCCCCCTATTTCCCATAATCAACACTATTTCCCATAATCAACACTTCTCCCCACAAGAAGCCAACTTTTGACAAGAGAGACAATAAAAGCATTTGACAAACAAAAACTCTACTTTATTATTTTCAAAATCTCTCAAGTGGTAGCTGATCCATTTATCGCTTTGGCCTTTATTTTCTCCCCCTTTGGCATCAAGCACCAAAACGGGATCAATCTTGGCCTTTTAACCCCATTGCCTCACCAAAGTCTTCAATTAAGAGCAAATGGCAATAAGATTTCATGAGATGAACTTGGAATTAGTTACCCTCTCATCGGAGTGCAGTGGAAGTCTTTCATGGTCCAAGTCCACCTTTTCCCTTTCAATCCTCCTTCGAGACTAAATTATCAAACTCAAGCACATGGTTAGTCTCAAAGGGTCAAGTTGTAACACATCTCCCCCTAAACATGTGCATCACTTTGCAACGGACTTGTGAGGTCCAGGGAGTGTTTGTACAACTTGAGCACCATAATAAGCAACAAAATGCAAAAAGGAACATGATCAAAAGCATAAGTACATGTATGCTACAATTCAATCCAGGTTCCGCGAATCTATGACATTTAGCTCACTACGCAACCTGCAAAAGGTCTTCTCATCTAGAGGCTTAGTGAAGATATCGGCTAGCTGGTTCTCGGTGCTAACATGAAACACTTCGATATCTCCCTTTTGCTGGTGGTCTCTCAAAAAGTGATGCCGGATGTCTATGTGCTTTGTGCGGCTGTGCTCAACAGGATTCTCCGCCATGCGGATAGCACTCTCATTGTCACATAGGAGTGGGACTTTGCTCAGATTGTAGCCAAAGTCCCGGAGGGTTTGCCTCATCCATAGTAGTTGCGCGCAACACTGACCTGCGGCAACGTACTCGGCCTCAGCGGTGGATAGGGCAACGGAGGTTTGTTTCTTAGAGTTCCATGACACCAGGGACCTTCCTAAGAATTGGCACGTCCCCGATGTACTCTTCCTATCGACCTTACATCCGGCATAGTCGGAGTCTGAGTATCCAACTAAGTCAAAGGTAGACCCTTTTGGATACCAGAGCCCGAAGCAAGGCGTAGCAACCAAATATCTAAGAATTCGCTTCACCGCCACTAAGTGACACTCCTTAGGATCGGATTGAAATCTAGCACACATGCATACGCTAAGCATAATATCCGGTCTACTAGCACATAAGTAAAGCAAAGAACCTATCATTGACCGGTATGCTTTTTGATCAGCGGACTTACCTCCTTTGTTGAGGTCGGTGTGTCCGTCGGTCCCCATCGGAGTCTTTGCGGGCTTGGCGTCCTTCATCCCAAACCGCTTTAGCAGATCTTGCGTGTACTTCGTTTGGGAGATGAAGGTGCCGTCCTTGAGTTGCTTCACTTGGAACCCAAGGAAGTAGTTCAACTCGCCCATCATCGACATCTCGAATTTCTGCGTCATCACCCTGCTAAACTCTTCACAAGACTTTTGGTTAGTAGAACCAAATATTATGCCATCGACATAAATTTGGCACACAAACAAATCACCATCACATGTCTTTGTAAAAAGAGTTGGATCGGCTTTCCCAACCTTGAAAGCATTAGCAATTAAAAAGTCTCTAAGGCATTCATACCATGCTCTTGGGGCTTGCTTAAGTCCATAGAGCGCCTTAGAGAGCTTACACACATGGTCGGGGTACCGTTCATCCTCGAAGCCAGGGGGTTGCTCCACGTACACCTCCTCCTTGATTGGCCCGTTGAGGAAAGCGCTCTTCACATCCATTTGGTACAACCTGAAAGAATGGTGAGCGGCATATGCTAGCAAGATACGAATTGACTCTAGCCTAGCCACAGGAGCAAAAGTCTCCTCAAAGTCCAAACCTGCGACTTGGGCATAACCTTTTGCCACAAGTCGAGCCTTGTTCCTCGTCACCACCCCGTGCTCGTCCTGTTTGTTGCGGAACACCCACTTGGTTCCCACAACATTTTGCTTTGGACGAGGCACTAGTGTCCAAACTTCATTGCGCTTGAAGTTGTTGAGTTCCTCCTGCATGGCCAATACCCAGTCCGGATCTAGCAAGGCCTCCTCTACCCTGAAAGGCTCAATAGAAGAGACAAAGGAGTAATGCTCACAAAAATTAACTAATCGAGATCGAGTCGTTACTCCCTTGCTAATGTCACCCAGAATTTGGTCGACGGGATGATCCCTTTGAATCATCGCTCGAACTTGGGTTGGAGGTGCCGGTTGCGCTTCTTCCTCCATCACTTGATCACCTTGTGCTCCCCCTTGATCAATCGCCTCCACTTGAGGTACCTGTACGTCACCTTCGGTTGGGGGATGCACCATAGTTGAGGAAGAAGGTTGATCTCGTTCATCTTGTTCCTGTGGCCGTACTTCTCCAATCGCCATGGTCCGTATAGCGGCCGTCGGAACATCTTCTTCATCTACATCATCACAATCAACAACTTGCTCTCTTGGAGAGCCATTAGTCTCATCAAATACAACGTCGCTAGAGACTTCAACCAAACCCGATGATTTGTTGAAGACTCTATACGCCTTTGTATTTGAGTCATAACCTAACAAAAACCCTTCTACAGCTTTGGGAGCAAATTTTGAATTTCTACCCTTCTTCACAAGAATGTAGCACTTGCTCCCAAATACACGAAAGTACGATACATTAGGTTTGTTACCGGTTAGAAGCTCATATGACGTCTTCTTGAGGAGGCGATGAAGGTAGACCCTGTTGATGGCGTGGCAAGCCGTGTTCACGGCTTCCGACCAAAAACGCTCGGGGGTCTTGAACTCTCCAAGCATAGTCCTCGCCATGTCGATTAGCGTCCTGTTCTTCCTCTCTACCACACCATTTTGCTGTGGTGTGTAGGGAGCGGAGAACTCGTGCTTGATCCCTTCCTCCTCAAGGAACTCCTCCACTTGAAGGTTCTTGAATTCGGACCCGTTGTCGCTCCTTATCTTCTTCACCTTGAGCTCAAACTCATTTTGAGCTCTCCTGAGGAAGCGCTTGAGGGTCCCTTGGGTTTCAGACTTATCCTGCAAAAAGAACACCCAAGTGAAGCGGGAAAAGTCATCAACAATAACTAAACCATACTTACTCCCTCCTATGCTCAGATAGGCGACAGGTCCGAAGAGGTCCATATGCAGCAGCTCCAGGGGTCTTGAAGTGGTCATCACGTTCTTGCCGTGATGCGCTCCTCCCACTTGTTTACCTGCTTGACAAGTTGCACAAGGTCTATCTTTTTCGAAATGCACGTTAGTCAAACCTATCACGTGTTCTCCCTTTAGAAGCTTGTGAAGGTTCTTCATCCCCACATGTGCTAAGCGGCGATGCCACAGCCAGCCCATGCTAGTCTTAGCTATTAAGCATGCATCTAGACGGGCCTCTTCTTTTGCAAAATCAACTAAATAAAGTTTGCCGTCTAATACACCCTTAAAAGCTAGTGAACCATCACTTCTTCTAAAGACAGACACATCTACATTTGTAAATAGACAGTTATACCCCATATGACATAATTGACTAACAGATAGCAAATTATATCCAAGACTCTCTACTAAAAATACATTAGAGATAGAATGCTCATTAGAAATTGCAATTTTACCTAACCCTTTTACCTTGCCTTGATTCCCATCACCGAATATAATTGAATCCTGGGAATCCTTATTCTTGACGTAGGAAGTGAACATCTTCTTCTCCCCCGTCATATGGTTTGTGCATCCGCTGTCGATAATCCAGCTTGATCCCCCGGATGCATAAACCTGCAAGGCAAATTTAGGCTTGGGACATAGGTACCCAACTCATGTTGGGTCCTACAAGGTTAGTGCAAATTTCCTTAGGGACCCAAATGCAAGTTTTGTCTCCCTTGCATTTTGCCCCTAACTTCCTAGCAATTACCTTCTTACCCTTTCTACAAATAGCAAAGGGAGCATTGCAAGCATAATAAATGGTAGAAGGTTTGTTCACAACTTTTCTAGGAACATGAGCAAAATTTCTCCTAGGCATATGCACAACATTTCTCCTACACATATCTCTATCATGCTTATAGGAAGAACTAGAAGCACACATGGCATGAGAATCATAAACATGTGAATCAAAATCATTATAAGCATTTCTAGCATGTCTCCTATCATGGTACAAGAAAGCATGGTTCCTTTTAGCACTACTAGCCATAGGGGCCTTTCCTTTCTCCTTGACGAAGATGGGAGTCTTATGGCTTGTTAAGTTCTTGGCTTCTCTCTTGAAGCCAAGACCATCCTTAATTGAGGGGTGTCTACCAACCGTGTAGGCATCCCTTGCAAATTTTATTTTATCAACTTCACTCTTGCTAGTCTTAAGTTGAGCATTAAGACTAGCCACTTCATCATTTAGTTTTGAAATTGAAACTAAGTGTTCACTACAAGCATTAACATCAAAATCCTTACACCTAGTGCAAATTGCAATATTTTCAACACAAGAGTTACTTGCTACTTCTAGTTTAGCATTTAAAACATTAATTTCACCTTTTAAAGAAGAAATGGTTTCATTACAAGTAGAAAGTTCACAAGAAAGTATTCCATTTCTTTTAACTTCTAGAGCAAGTGAAT
This sequence comes from Zea mays, assembly GCF_902167145.1. NCBI lineage: Eukaryota > Viridiplantae > Streptophyta > Magnoliopsida > Poales > Poaceae > Zea > Zea mays. Next base: position 66,297,300 of record NC_050103.1, on the reverse strand, counting down.
TTTGTGCACTAACAAATTTATCATGTTCTTCATATAAAAGGTCTTCTTGTTTCTCTAAGATTCTATCCTTTTCATTTAAGGCATCAATCAACTCATTAATCTTAGCTATCTTAGTTCTATCCAATCCCTTGAATAAACTAGAGTAATCAATTTCATCCTCACTAGATTCATCATCACTAGAAGAATCATAAGTATTAGCATTACGAGTGATTACCTTCTTTTCCCTTGCCATGAGGCAAGTGTGATGCTCGTTGGGGAAGAGAGCCGATTTGTTGAAGGCAGTGGCGGCGAGTCCTTCGTTGTCGGAGTCGGACGAGGAGCAATCCGAATCCCACTCCTTTCCAATATGAGCCTCGCCCTTTGCCTTCTTGTAATTCTTCTTCTTTTCCCATTTCCCACTCTTCTTTTCCTGGTCACTATCATTATCGGGACAATTAGCGATAAAGTGACCAATCTTACCACACTTGAAGCATGAGCGCTTCCCCTTCGTCTTGGTCTTGTTGGGATGCTCCTTGCGACCCCTTAACGCCGTCTTGAAGCGCTTAATGATGAGAGCCATTTCTTCATCATTAAGCCCGGCCGCCTCAATTTGCGCCACCTTGCTTGGTAGTGCCTCCTTGCTTCTCGATGCCTTGAGAGCAAAGGGTTGAGGCTCATGGATTGGACCGTTCAACGCGTCATCGACGTACCTCGCCTCCTTGATCATCATCCGCCCGCTTACAAATTTTCCAAGAATTTCTTCGGGCGACATTTTGGTGTACCTGGGATTCTCACGAATATTATTCACCAAATGAGGATCAAGAACGGTAAAGGACCTTAGCATTAGGCGGACGACGTCGTGGTCCGTCCATCGCGTGCTTCCATAGCTCCTTATCTTGTTGACAAGGGTTTTGAGCCGGTTGTATGTTTGGGTTGGCTCCTCCCCCCTTATCATAGCAAATCTTCCAAGTTCGCCCTCTACCAACTCCATCTTGGTGAGCATGGTGACGTCGTTGCCCTCGTGAGAGATCTTGAGGGTGTCCCATATCTGCTTGGCATTGTCCAAGCCCCTCACCTTATTGTATTCTTCCCTGCACAAAGATGCTAAAAGAACAGTAGTAGCTTGTGCATTTCTATGGATTTGTTCATTTATAAGCATAGGACTATCTGAGCTATCAAATTTCATTCCATTCTCTACAATCTCCCATATGCTTGGATGAAGAGAGAATAAGTGACTACGCATTTTGTGACTCCAAAATCCGTAGTCCTCCCCATCAAAGTGTGGAGGTTTGCCGAGAGGAATGGAAAGCAAATGCGAATTCGAACTATGTGGAATACGAGAATAATCAAATGAAAAGTTCGAATTGACCGTCTTCCTGTAGTCGTTGTCGTCGTCCTTTTGGGAAGAAGAGGATTCGTCGCTGTCGTAGTAGACGATCTCCTTGATGCGCCTTGTCTTCATCTTCTTCCCATCTTTACGTCTGTGGCCCGAGCCAGAGTCGTTGGATTTATCATCTTTTGGCTCGTTGACGAAGGACTCCTTTTCCTTGTCGTTGATCACGATTCCCTTCCCCTTAGGATCCATCTCTTCGGGCGGTTAGTCCCTTTCTTGAAGAGAACGGCTCCGATACCAATTGAGAGCACCTAGAGGGGGGGTGAATAGGTGATCCTGTAAAAACTTAACTTATAGCCACAAAAACTTGTTAGAGGTTAGCACAATAATTGCCAAGTGGCTAAAGAGAAGATCTTGCACAATACAACAATCACAGAGAATTCAACACAGAGGAGACACGATGATTTATCCCGTGGTTCGGCCAAGTACAAAACTTGCCTACTCCACGTTGTGGCGTCCCAACGGACGAGGGTTGCAATCAACCCCTCTCAAGCGGTCCAAAGACCCACTTGAATACCACAGTATTTTGCCTTGCTTATCTTTATCCCACTTGCGAGGAATCTCCACAAATTGGAGTCTCTCGCCCTTACACTTAAGATTCACAAAGAAGCACGGAGTAAGGGAGGGAAGCAACACACACAAATCCACAGCGAAACGCGCACACTCACGGCCAAGAATCGAGCTCAAAGACTATCTCACAGTTTCTCACAAGAACAGAGCTCGAATCACTTAGAATCACAAACGGATGCGCAAAGACTGAGTGTGGATGATCAAGTATGCTCAAGAGTTGCTTGGTGTTCTCCTCCATGCGCCTAGGGGTCCCTTTTATAGCCCCAAGGCAGCTAGGAGCCGTTGAGAACAAATCTGGAAAGCCATCTTTGCCTTCTGTCGTCGGGCGCACCGGACAGTCCGGTGCACACCGGACAGTGTCCGGTGCCCGATTCCTTTCCTTAAATGGCGAAGCCGACCGTTGCAGATGCGGGAGCCATTGGTGCACCGGACAGTCCGGTGCCCCCTTCCGACCGTTGGCTCGGCCACGTGTCCTGCGCTGATCGCGCGGCCGACCGTTGGTCCTGGCCGACCGTTGGCTCACCGGACAGTCCGGTGCACACCGGACAGTCCGGTGAATTTTAGCCGTACGCCGTCAGCAAATTCCCGAGAGCGGCCTCTTCGGCCGAGATAGCCTGGCGCACCGAACACTGTCCGGTGCACCACCGGACACTGTCCGGTGCACCACCGGACAGTCCGGTGCCCCAGACCGAAACAGCCTGTTGGCTGTACACAGCCAACTTTCTTCTCTTCTTCTTCTTCCTGTTTCTAATACTTAGACAAGTATATTAGTACACAAAACCAATGTACTAAGACTTAGAAACATACCTTTGCTCTAGATTTGCACTTTGTTCATCCATGGGTATTGATTCACATTTAAGCACTTGTGTTGACACTCAATCACCAAAATACTTAGAAATGGCCCAAGGGCACATTTCCCTTTCAACACTGTCCGGTGGTGCACCGGACAGTCCGGTGCGCCAGACCAGAGGTGCCTTCGGTTGGCCCTTTGCTCCTTTGTTGAATCCAAAACGTGATCTTTTTATTGGCTGAGTGTGAGCCTTTTACACCTGTATAATCTATACACTTGGGCAAACTAGTTAGTCCAATTATTTGTGTTGGGCAATTCAACCACCAAAATTATTTAGGAACTAGGTGTAAGCCTAATTCCCTTTCATTCTCCCCCTTTTTGGTGATTGATGCCAACACAAACCAAAGCAAATATAGAAGTGCATAATTGAACTAGTTTGCATAATGTAAGTGTAAAGGTTTCTTGGAATTGAGCCAATATAACTACTTCAAGATATGCATGGAATGTTTCTTTCTTGTTTAACATTTTGGACCACGCTTGCACCACAAGTTTTGTTTTTGCAAACTCTTTTGGAAATCCTTTTCAAAGTTCTTTTGCAAACAGTCAAAGGTAGTGAATAAGAGTTTTGCAAAGCATTTTCAAGATTTGAAATTTTCTGCCCCTGTTTCAAATGCTTTTCCTTTGACTAAACAAAACTCCCCCTAAATGAGATTCTCCTCTTAGTGTTCAAGAGGGTTTTGATATATCATTTTGAAATACTACTTTCTCCCCCTTTTGAACACAATAGGCTACCAATTGAAAATATTCAATACTTAAGTTTTTTTTTTAAATTTGGTGGTGGTGCGGTCCTTTTGCTTTGGGCTCATTTCTCCCCCGTTTTGGCATGAATCGCCAAAAACGGAATCATTAGAGCCCTCGAAGTGCTATCTTCCCCTTTGGTCATAAATAAATGAGTTAAGATTATACCAAAGATGAAGTCCGGTCCTTTTCTTTGATGCTCATGCTTTTCTCCCCCTGGAATGGAGAGTTGCTTGGAGTGATGGCGAAGGATGAGTTACGGAGTGGAAGCCTTTGTCTTCGCCGAAGACTCTAATCCCCTTTCAATATACCTATGACTTGGTTTGAAATAGACTTGAAAGACACATTAGTCATTGCATATGAAAAAGACATGATCAAAGGTATATACATGAGCTATGTGTGCAATTTAACAAAAGAAGTTCCTAGAATCAAGAATATTGAGCTCATGCCTAAGTTTGTTAAAAGATTGTTCATCAAGAGGCTTGGTAAAGATATCGGCTAATTGATCTTTAGTATTAATGTATGAAATCTCGATATCTCCCTTTTGTTGGTGATCCCTAAGAAAATGATACCGAATGGCTATGTGCTTAGTGCGGCTATGCTCGATGGGATTGTCGGCCATTTTGATTGCACTCTCATTATCACATAGCAAAGGGACTTTGGTTAATTTGTAACCGTAGTCCCGCAGGGTTTGCCTCATCCAAAGTAATTGTGCGCAACAATGGCCTGCGGCAATATACTCGGCTTCGGCGGTGGAAAGAGCGACCGAATTTTGCTTCTTTGAAGCCCAAGACACCAAGGATCTTCCCAAGAACTGGCAAGTCCCCGATGTGCTCTTCCTATTGATTTTGCACCCTGCCCAATCAGCATCCGAATAACCAATCAAATCAAATGTGGATCCCCGAGGGTACCAAAGCCCAAACTTAGGAGTATAAGCCAAATATCTCAAGATTCGTTTTACGGCCGTAAGGTGAGCTTCCTTAGGGTCGGCTTGGAATCTTGCACACATGCATACGGAAAGCATAATATCCGGTCGAGATGCACATAAATAGAGTAAAGAACCTATCATCGACCGGTATACCTTTTGATCCACGGACTTACCTCCCGTGTCGAGGTCGAGATGCCCATTGGTTCCCATGGGTGTCTTGATGGGCTTGGCATCTTTCATCCCAAACTTGTTTAGAATGTCTTGAGTGTACTTCGTTTGGCTAATGAAGGTGCCATCTTGGAGTTGCTTCACTTGGAATCCTAAGAAATACTTCAACTCCCCCATCATAGACATCTCGAATTTCTGTGTCATAATCCTACTAAACTCTTCACATGTAGACTCGTTAGTAGATCCAAATATAATATCATCAACATAAATTTGGCATACAAACAAGTCATTTTCAAGAGTTTTAGTAAAGAGTGTAGGATCGGCCTTTCCGACTTTGAAGCCATTAGCAATAAGAAAATCTCTAAGGCATTCATACCATGCTCTTGGGGCTTGCTTGAGCCCATAAAGCGCCTTAGAGAGCTTATAGACATGGTTAGGATACTTACTGTCTTCAAAGCTGGGAGGTTGCTCAACGTAGACCTCTTCCTTGATTGGTCCATTGAGGAAGGCACTTTTCACGTCCATTTGATAAAGCTTAAAGCCATGGTAAGTAGCATAGGCTAATAATATGCGAATTGACTCAAGCCTAGCTACGGGTGCATAGGTTTCACCGAAATCCAAACCTTCGACTTGGGAGTATCCCTTGGCCACAAGTCGAGCTTTGTTCCTTGTCACCACACCATGCTCATCTTGCTTGTTGCGGAAGACCCATTTGGTTCCTACAACATTTTGATTAGGACGTGGAACTAAATGCCATACCTCATTCCTAGTGAAGTTGTTGAGCTCCTCTTGCATTGCCACCACCCAATCCGAATCTTGTAGTGCTTCCTCTACCCTGTGTGGCTCAAGAGAGGAAACAAAAGAGTAATGCTCACAAAAATGTGCAACCCGAGATCGAGTGGTTACCCCCTTATGAATGTCGCCGAGAATGGTGTCGACGGGGTGATCTCGTTGGATTGCTTGGTGAACTCTTGGGTGTGGCGGCCTTGGTTCTTGCTCATCCTCCTTTTCTTGATCATTTGCATCTCCCCCTTTATCATAGCCATCATCTTGAGGTGACTCATCTTCTTGATCTTGTCCTTCATCAAATTGAGCTTCATCCTCATTTTGAGTCGGTGGAGATGCTTGCATGGAGGAGGATGGTTGATCTTGTGCATGTGGAGGCTCTTCGGATTCCTTAGGACACACATCCCCAATGGACATGTTCCTTAGCGCTATGCATGGAGCCTGTTCTTCACCTATCTCATCAAGATCAACTTGCTCTACTTGAGAGCCGTTAGTCTCATCAAACACAACGTCACAAGAAACTTCAACAAGTCCTGAGGACTTGTTAAAGACTCTATATGCCCTTGTGTTTGAGTCATATCCTAGTAAAAAACCTTCTACAGTTTTAGGAGCAAATTTAGATTTTCTACCTCTCTTAACAAGAATAAAGCATTTGCTACCAAAAACTCTAAAATATGAAATATTGGGCTTTTTACCGGTTAGGAGTTCATAGGATGTCTTCTTGAGGATTTGGTGTAGATATAACCGGTTGATGGCGTAGCAGGCGGTGTTGACCGCCTCGGCCCAAAATCGATCCGGTGTCTTGTACTCATCAAGCATGGTTCTTGCCATGTCCAATAGAGTTCGATTCTTTCTCTCCACTACACCATTTTGTTGTGGCATGTAGGGAGATGAGAACTCATGCTTGATGCCCTCCTCTTCAAGGAAGCCTTCAATTTGAGAGTTCTTGAACTCCGTCCCGTTGTCGCTTCTTATTTTCTTGATCCTTAAGCTGAACTCATTTTGAGCCCGTCTCAAGAATCCCTTTAAGGTCTCTTGGGTTTGAGATTTTTCCTGTAAAAAGAATACCCAAGTGAAGCGAGAATAATCATCCACAATAACTAGACAGTACTTACTCCCGCCAATGCTTATGAAAGCAATCGGACCGAATAGATCCATGCGTAGGAGCTCTAGTGGTCTGTCGGTCGTCATGATGTTCTTGTGTGGATGATGGGTTCCAACTTGCTTCCCTGCCTGGCATGCGCTACAAATCCTGTCTTTCTCAAAATGAACATTTGTTAATCCTAAAATGTGTTCTCCCTTTAGAAGCTTATGAAGATTCTTCATTCCAACATGAGCTAGTCGGCGGTGCTAGAGCCAACCCATGTTAGTCTTAGCAATTAAGCAAGTGTCGAGTTCAGTTCTATCAAAATCTACCAAGTATAGCTGACCCTCTAACACTCCCTTAAATGCTATTGAATCATCACTTCTTCTAAAGACAGTGACACCTACATCAGTGAATAGACAGTTGTAGCCCATTTGACATAATTGTGAAACGGAAAGCAAATTGTAATCTAAAGAATCTACAAGAAAAACATTGGAAATAGAATGGTCAGGAGATATAGCTATTTTACCAAGACCTTTGACCAAACCTTGATTTCCATCCCCGAATGTGATAGCTCGTTGGGGATCCTGGTTTTTCTCGTAGGAGGAGAACATCTTCTTCTCCCCTGTCATGTGGTTTGTGCACCCGCTGTCGAGTATCCAACTTGAGCCCCCGGATGCATAAACCTACAAAACAAGTTTAGTTCTTGACTTTAGGTACCCAAATGGTTTTGGGTCCTTTGGCATTAGACACAAGAACTTTGGGTACCCAAACACAAGTCTTGGAGCCCTTGTGCTTGCCCCCAACGTATTTGGCAACTACCTTGCCGGATTTGTTAGTCAAAACATAAGATGCATCAAAAGTTTTAAATGAAATGTTATGATCATTTGATGCACTAGGAGTTTTCTTTCTAGGCAACTTAGCATGGGTTGGTTGCCTAGAGCTAGATGTCTCACCCTTATACATAAAAGCATGATTAGGGCCAGAGTGAGACTTCCTAGAATGAATTCTCCTAATTTTGCTCTCGGGATAACCAGCAGGGTATAAAATGTAACCCTCGTTATCCTGAGGCATGGGAGCCTTGCCCTTAACAAAATTAGACAATCTTTTAGGAGGGGTACTACTTTTGACATTGTCTCCCCTTTGGAAGCCAATGCCATCCTTGATGCCCGGGCGTCTCCCATTATAAAGCATGCTACGAGCAAATTTAAATTTCTCATTTTCTAAGTTGTGCTCGGCAATTTTAGCATCTAGTTTTGCTATATGATCATTTTGTTGTTTAATTAAAGCCATATGATCATGAATAGCATTAACATCAACATCTCTACATCTAGTACAAATAGATACATGCTCAACAATAGATGTAGAGGGTTTGCAAGAATTAAGTTCAACAATCTTAGCATGAAGAATATCATTTTTATCTCTAAGATCGGAAACTGTAACTTTGCAAACATCATAATCTTTAGCCTTAGCAATTAAATTTTTATTTTCTACTCTAAGGCTAGCAAGAGAAATATTCAATTCTTCAATCCTAGCAAGCAAATCATCATTATTATCTTTAGGATTGGAAGTTGAAACAATGCAAACATGAGAATCAACCTTAGCATTTAAACTAGCATTTTCATTCCTAAGGTTGTCAATCATCTCACGGCAAGTGCTTAGCTCACTAGATAATTTTTCACATTTTTCTACTTCTAGAGCATAAACCTTTTTAACCTTAACATGTTTCTTGTTTTCTTTAATTAGACAATCCTCTTGGGAGTCCAAAAGGTCATCCTTTTCATGAATAGCACTAATCAATTCATTTAATTTTTCTTTTTGCTCCATGTTAAGATTGGCAAAAAGAACACGTAAATTATCCTCCTCATCACTAACATTATCATCACTAGAAGATTCATATTTAGTGGAGGAGTTAGATTTAACCTTCTTCCGTTTGCCGTCCTTTGCCATGAGGCACTTGTGGCCGACGTTGGGGAAGAGGAGCCCTTTGGTGACGACGATGTTGGCGGGGTCCTCGTCGTCGGAGGAGTCGCTTGAGCTTTCGTCGGAATCCCATTCCCGACAAACATGGGCATCGCCGCCCTTCTTTTTGTAGTACCTCTTCTTTTCCCTCCTCTTGCCCTTCTTGTCGTTATCCCTGTCACTGTCACTTGACAATGGACATTTTGCAATAAAGTGACCGGGCTTACCACACTTGTAGCAAACTTTCTTGGAGCGGGATTTGTAGTCTTTCCCTCTCCTTTGCTTGAGGATTTGGCGGAAACTCTTGATGACGAGCGCCATTTCCTCATTGTCAAGCTTGGAGGCGTCTATTGGTTGTCGACTTGGGTAGACTCCTCCTTCTTTTCTTCCGTCGCCTTAAATGCGACGGGTTGAGCTTCGGATGTAGATGGATCATCAAGCTCGTTGATCTTCCTCGAGCCTTCGATCATGCATTCAAAACTTACAAAATGCCCGATTACTTCCTCGGGGGTCATTTTAGTATATCTAGGATTACCACGAATTAATTGAACTTGAGTAGGGTTAAGGAAAATAAGAGATCTTAGAATAACCTTAACCATTTCGTGGTCGTCCCACTTGACGCTCCCGAGGTTGCGCACTTGGTTCACCAAAGTCTTGAGCCGGTTGTACATGTGTTGTGGCTCCTCCCCTTTGCGAAGCCGGAACCGACCGAGCTCCCCCTCGATCGTTTCCCGCTTGGTGATCTTGGTGAGCTCATCTCCTTCGTGTGCGGTTTTGAGCACATCCCAAACCTCCTTGGCGCTCTTCAACCCTTGAACTTTGTTATACTCCTCTCTACTTAAAGAGGCGAGGAGTATTGTTGTCGCTTGAGAGTTGAAGTGCTCGATTTGGGCCACCTCATCCTCATCATAATCCTTGTCCCCTACGGATGGTACCTGTGTACCAAACTCAACAACATCCCATATACTTTTGTGGAGTGAGGTTAGATGAAATCGCATTAAATCACTCCACCTAGCATAATCTTCACCATCAAAAGTTGGTGGTTTGCCTAAAGGGACGGAAAGTAAAGGTGCATGTTTAGAAATGCGAGGATAGTGTAGGGGGATCTTACTAAACTTCTTACGCTCTTGGCGTTTAGAAGTTACGGAGGGTGCATCGGAGTCGGAGGTTGATGTTGATGAAGTGTCGGTCTCGTAGTAGACCACCTTCCTCATCCTCTTTTGCTTGTCCCCACTCCGACGCGGCTTGTGGGAAGAAGATTTTTCCTTCTTCTCTTTGTGGTGAGAAGAAGATTTCTTCTCCTTCCCTTTGTTGGAGGAGATCTTCTTTTTCTCCTTCCACTTGGTGCGGGACTCTTCCGATGAAGTGCTCCCGTGGCTTGTAGTGGGCTTTTCGCCGGTCTCCATCTCCTTCTTGGCGTGATCTCCCGACATCACTTCGAGCGGTTAGGCTCTAATGAAGCACCGGGCTCTGATACCAATTGATAGTCGCCTAGAGGGGGGTGAATAGGGCAAAACTGAAATTCTCAAAAATAATCACAACTACAAGCCGGGTTAGCGTTAGAAATATAATCGAGTCCGCAAGAGAGGGCACAAAACAAATCGCAAGCGAATAGTGAGGTGAGACACGCGGATTTGTTTTACCGAGGTTCGGTTCTCTCAAACCTACTCCCCGTTGAGGAGGCCACAAAGGCCGGGTCTCTTTCAACCCTTCCCTCTCTCAAACGGTCCCTCGGACCGAGTGAGCTTCTCTTTTCAAATCAAAGCCGGGAATAAAACTTCCCCGCAAGGGCCACCACACAATTGGTGCCTCTTGCCTTGATTACAATTGAGTGTTGATCACAAGAGCAAGTGAGAAAGAAAAGAAGCAATCCAAGCGCAAGAGCTCAAAAGAACACGGCAAATCTCTCTCTCTAATCACTAAAGCCTTTTGTGGAATTGGAGAGGATTTGATCTCTTTGGTGTGTCTAGAATTGAATGCCTAGCTCTTGTAAGTGGTTGAGAAGTGGAAAACTTGGATACAATGAATGGTGGGGTGGTTGGGGTATTTATAGCCCCAACCACCAAATGTGGTCGTTGGGAGGCTGACTGCTCGATGGCGCACCGGACAGTCCGGTGCACACCGGACATGTCCGGTGCCCCCGCCACGTCATCACTGCCGTTGGATCCTGACCGTTGAAGCTCCTGACTTGTGGGCCCGCCTGGGTGTCCGGTGCACACCGGACAACTCCTGTTCATTGTCCGGTGCGCCGGAATGGGCGCGCCTGCCTTCTGCGCGCGCAGAGCGCGCATTAAATGCGCTGCAGGTAGCCGTTGGCGTCGAGTAGCCGTTGCTCCGGGGTCGCACCGGACAGTCCGGTGCACACCGGACATGTCCGGTGAATTTTAGCGGACTAGCCGTTGGAGTTTCCCGAAGCTGGCGAGTTCCTGAGGCCGTTCTCCGTGGTGCACCGGACACTGTCCGGTGTACACCGGACAGTCCGGTGAATTATAGCGCGAGTGCCTCTGGACATTCCCGAAGGTGTCGAGTTTGCGTTGGAGTCCTCTGGTGCACCAGACATGTCCGGTGGTGCACCGGACACTGTCCGGTGGTGCACCGGACAGTCCGGTGCGCCAGACCAGAGGTGCCTTCGGTTGGCCCTTTGCTCCTTTGTTGAATCCAAAACGTGATCTTTTTATTGGCTGAGTGTGAGCCTTTTACACCTGTATAATCTATACACTTGGGCAAACTAGTTAGTCCAATTATTTGTGTTGGGCAATTCAACCACCAAAATTATTTAGGAACTAGGTGTAAGCCTAATTCCCTTTCAGAGGGCGAACTAGGGAGGTTCGCAATGATCGGGGGGGAGCCAACCCAAACATACAACATGCTCAAGACCCTGGTCAACAAAATAAGGAGCTATGGAAGCACGAGATGGACGGACCACGACGTCGTCCGGCATATGCCAAGGTCCTTCACTGTCCTTGATCCTCATCTTGTAAGCTCTATACGTGAAAATCCTAGGTACACCAAGATGACGCCCGAGGAAATACTCGGAAAGTTCATAAGCGGGCGAATGATGATCAAGGAGGCAAGATATGTTGATGAGGCGTTGAATGGCCCAATGGAAATCCACGAGCCTCAAACCGTTGCTCTCAAAGCAACAAGTAGCAGGGAGACGCTACCTAGCAAGGTGGCGCAAGTTGAGGCGGCCGGGCTTAACGAGGAAGAAATGGCCCTCATCATCAAGCGCTTCAAGACGGCGCTAAAGGGTCGCAAGGAGCATCCCAACAAGAACAAGACGAAGGGGAAGCGCTCCTGCTTCAAGTGTGGTAAGTATGGTCATTTTATAGCTAATTGTCCCGACAACACTAATGACCAGGAACAAGAGAAAGGCGGGAAGAGGGAAAAGAAGAAGGCCTACAAGAAGGCGAAGGGCGAGGCACACCTCGGCAAAGAGTGGGACTCAGATTGTTCGTCGTCCGACTCCGACGACGAAGGACTCGCCGCCTCGGCCTTCAACAAATCATCGCTCTTCCCCAACGAGCGCCACACATGCCTAATGGCAAAAGAAAAGAAGGTAATCACTAGAGAAACTCCTAAGTACTCTACTTCTAGTGATGATGACTCTAGTGATGATGAAATTGATTACACTAGCTTGTTTAAAGGATTAGATAGAGCAAAAGTAGAAAAGATCAATGAATTGATTGATGCTCTAAACGAAAAGGATAGACTTTTAGAAAGCAAGAGGATCTTTTATATGAAGAACAAGATAAATTTGTAAGTGTGCAAAAGTCTCTTGCTTTAGAAGTTAAAAGAAATGAAATGCTTTCATGTGAAATTTCTGCTTATCATGAGACTATTTCTAGTTTAAAGAGCATTAATGATGATTTAAATGCTAAATTAGTAGAAGCAAATAAGACTAGTTCTCATGTGGAACATGTAGTAATTTGCAATAGGTGTAAGGATTTTAATGTTGATGCTTGCAATGAACATTTAATTTCCATTTCTAAATTTAATGATGAAGTAGCTAGTCTTAATGCCCAACTTAAGACTAGCAAAAATGATTATGATAAACTAAAATTTGCAAGGGATGCCTACACGGTAGGTAGACATCCCTCAATTAAGGATGGGCTTGGCTTTCGAAAGGAAGCCAAGAACTTAACAAGTCAAAGGGCTCCCATCTCTGCCAAGGACAAAGGGAAGGCCCCTATGACTAATAGTGTTCAAAGGAATCATGCTTTCTTGTATCATGATAGGAAATATTCTAGAAATGTTCATTATAATAGGAGTTATAATGCTTTTGACTCTCATGCCATGATTACTTCAAGTTCAAACTTTAATGGTAGACCTAGGAGGAATTTTGTTTCTCATGCTCCTAGGAAAGTGTATAATGGATCTACCACTGTCTTTCATGCCTGCAACACTGATTTTGTACTTTCATGTAAAAATAAGAAAGTGGTTGCTAGGAAATTGGGGGCAAAATGCAAGGGAGATAAAACTTGCATTTGGGTCCCTAAGGCTATTGTTACTAACCTTGTAGGACCCAACAAGAGTTGGGTACCTAAAACCCAAGCCTAATTTGCCTTGCAGGTTTATGCATCCGGGGGCTCAAGCTGGATTATCGACAGCGGATGCACAAACCACATGACGGGGGAGAAGAAGATGTTCACCTCCTGCGTCAAGAACAAAGATTCCCAAGACTCAATCATATTCGGTGACGGGAATCAAGGCAAGGTTAAAGGACTAGGAAAAATAGCTATTTCTTCTGAGCATTCCATATCTAATGTGTTTTTAGTAGAATCGCTCGGATATAACTTGTTGTATGTTAGTCAATTATGTAATATGGGTTACAATTGCTTATTTACAAACGTAGATGTGTCTGTCTTTAGAAGGAGTGATGGTTCATTAGCTTTTAAGGGTGTACTAGACGACAAACTCTATTTAGTTGATTTTTCGAAGGAGGAGGTCGATCTAGATGCATGCTTAATCGCTAAGACTAGCATGGGCTGGCTGTGGCATCGCTGTCTAGCACATGTGGGGATGAAGAACCTTCACAAGCTTCTAAAGGGAGAACATGTGTTAGGTCTAACAAATGTAACTTTCGAAAAAGATAGACCTTGTGCAGCTTGTCAAGCAGGAAAACAAGTGAGAAGTACTCATCACATCAAGAATGTGATGACTACATCAAGACCTCTGGAGCTATTGCATATGGACCTCTTTGGACCCATCGCCTACCTCAGCATCGAGGGAAGTAAGCATGGTTTTGTTATTATTGATGATTTTTCTCGCTTCACTTGGGTATTCTTTTTGCAGGATAAATCAAAAACCCAAGGGACCCTCAAGCGCTTTCTAAGGCGAGCTCAAAACGAATTTGAGCTCAAGGTGAAAAAGATCAGAAGCGACAACGGGTCCGAGTTCAAGAACCTGCAAGTGGAGGAGTACCTTGAGGAGGAAGGAATCAAGCACGAGTTCTCCGCTCCCTACACACCACAGCAAAATGGTGTGGTAGAGAGGAAGAACAGGACGCTTATAGACATGGCGAGGACGATGCTTGGAGAATTCAAGATGCCCGAGCGGTTTTGGTCGGAAGCTGTGAACACAGCTTGCCACGCCATAAACCGGGTCTACCTTCATCGCCTCCTCAAGAAGACGTCATACGAGCTACTAACCGGTAATAAACCCAATGTTTCGTATTTTCGAGTTTTTGGGAGTAAATGCTACATTCTTGTGAAAAAGGTAGAAATTCAAAATTTGCTCCCAAAGCTGTAGAAGGGTTTTTGTTAGGTTATGACTCAAATACAACGGCGTATAGAGTCTTCAACAAATCATCGGGTTTGGTTGAAGTCTCTAGCGACGTTGTATTTGATGAAACTAATGGCTCTCTGAGAGAGCAAGTTGATCTTGATGATGTAGATGAGGATGATGTTCCAATGGATGCAATTCGCACCATGGCGATTGGAGACGTGCGACCACAGGAACATAAGGAGCAAGATCAACCTTCTTCCTCAACCATGGTGCATCCCCCAACTCAAGATGGTGAACAGGTCCCTCAAGAAGAGGCGTGTGATCAAGGGGGAGCACAGGATGTCGAAGATGAGGAGGAAGAAGCACCACATGCCCCTCCAACTCAAGTTCGAGCGATGATTCAAAGGAATCATCCCGTCGACCAGATTTTGGGTGACATTAGCAGGGGAGTAACCACTCGCTCTAGATTAGCTAATTTTTGTGAGCATTACTCTTTTGTCTCTTCTATTAAGCCTTTCAGGGTAGAAGAGGCCTTGCTAGATCCGGACTGGGTGTTGGCCATGCAGGAAGAGCTCAACAACTTCAAGCGAAATGAAGTTTGGACATTGGTGCCGCGTCCCAAGCAAAACATTGTGGGAACCAAGTGGGTGTTCCGCGAGCACGGGGTGGTGACAAGGAACAAGGCTCGACTTGTGGCAAAAGGTTATGCCCAAGTCGTAGGTTTGGACTTTGAGGAGACTTTTGCTCCTGTGGCTAGGCTAGAGTCAATTCGTATTTTGTTAGCCTATGCCGCTCACCATTCTTTCAGGTTGTTCCAAATGGACGTGAAGAGCGCTTTCCTCAACGGGCCAATCAAGGAGGAGGTGTACGTGGAGCAACCCCCTGGCTTTGAGGATGAACGGTACCCCGACCACGTGTGTAAGCTCTCTAAGGCGCTCTATGGACTTAAGCAAGCCCCAAGAGCATGGTATGAATGCCTTAGAGACTTTTTAATTGCTAATGCTTTCAAGGTTGGGAAAGCTGATCCAACTCTTTTCACTAAGACTTGTGACGGTGATCTATCTGTGTGCCAAATTTATGTCGATGACATAATATTTGGTTCTACTAACCAAAAGTCTTGTGAAGAGTTTAGCAGGGTGATGACACAGAAATTTGAGATGTCGATGATGGGTGAGTTGAACTACTTCCTTGGGTTCCAAGTGAAACAACTCAAGGACGACACCTTCATCTCTCAAACGAAGTATACGCAAGACTTGCTCAAGCGGTTTGGGATGAAGGATGCCAAGCTCGCAAAGACTCCAGTGGGAACCGACGGGCATGTCAACCTCAACAAAGGAGGTAAGTCCGTTGATCAAAAGGCATACCGGTCTATGATAGGGTCTTTACTTTATTTATGTGCTAGTAGACCAGATATTATGCTTAGCGTATGCATGTGTGCTAGATTTCAATCCGACCAAGGGAGTGTCACCTTGTGGCCGTTAAGCGAATCCTTAGATATTTAGTTGCTACGCCTTGCTTCGGGATCTGGTATCCAAAGGGGTCTACCTTTGACTTAATTGGATATTTAGACTCCGATTATGCTGGATGTAAGGTCGATAGGAAGAGTACATCAGGGACGTGCCAATTTCTAGGAAGGTCCCTGGTGTCGTGGAGTTCTAAGAAACAAACTTCCGTTGCCCTATCCACCGCTAAGGCCGAGTATGTTGCCGTATGACAGTGTTGCGTGCAACTACTTTGGATGAGGCAAACCCTTCGGGACTTCGGCTACAATCTGAGCAAAGTCCCACTCCTATGTGACAATGAGAGTGCAATCCGCATGGCGGACAATCCTGTTGAACACAGCAGCACAAAGCACATATACATCCGACATCACTTTTTGAGAGACCACCAGCAAAAGGGAGATATCGAAGTGTTTTATGTTAGCACCGAGAACCAGCTAGCCGATATCTTTACCAAGCCTTTAGATGAGAAGACCTTTTGCAGGCTGCGCAGTGAGCTAAATGTCTTAGATTCGCGTAACTTGGATTGATATAGAGCATACATGTGTTTTATGCCTTTGATCATGTTCCATTATGCATTTTATTGCTTATTTATGGTGCTCAAGTTATGCAAGGGATCCCCCAGACCTCACAAGTCCATGTGTGAATGATGCACATATTTAGGGGGAGAAATGCTACAACTTGACCCTTTGAGACTAACCGTGTGCTTGAGTTTTCTTAATTTAGTCTCAAAGGAGGATTGAAAGGGAAAAGGTGAACTTGGACCATGCAAGACTTCCACTGCACTCCGATGAGAGGGTAACTAACTCCAAGTTCATCTTCGTGCTCTTATTGCCTTTTTACTCTTAATTGAAGATTTTGGTGAGGCAATGAGGTTTAAGGGCCAAAAATGATCCCGTTTTGGTGCTTGATGCCAAAGGAGGAGAAATTAAGGTCAAAGCAATTAATGGATCAACTACCACTTGAGAATTTTGAAAATAGTAGAGTTAGAGCTTTTGTTTTGTCAAAATACTCTTATTGTCTCTTATTGTCAAAAGTTGGTCTCTTGTGGGGAGAATGTTTGATTATGGGAAAAAGGGGGAGTTTTTGAATCCTTGATCAATTTCTCTTGGAATAACTCTCTCTATGCCTCAACAAGTGATTTTGACTTAGAGATAGGAAATTGAGTTTGATTTGCAAAAACAAACCAAGTGGTGGCAAAGAATGATCCAAATATACCAAATTTGAATCAAAAACAAATTTTTGTTCTCATTTGCATTGATGTTGCACTTCTTCTAGTTGCTTTTTGTTGTGTTGGCATAAATCACCAAAAAGGGGGAGATTGAAAGGGAAATGTGCCCTTGGGCCATTTTTATAAGATTTTGGTGATTAAGTGCTCCACACAAATGCTTTGAGTTATATTAATGCCAAAGACTCAAGAAGTGCAAATCAAGATTAAAGGTATGTTTCTAGACTTAGTACATTGTTTTGAAGACTAATGTATTGTGTCTAAGTGCTAGAAATAGGAGAAATCGCTTTGGAGATAAGTTGGCTGTGCTCAGCCAAAAGGCTGCTCGGTCTGGGTGCACCGGACTGTCCGGTGACCGGACAGTGTCCGGTGTGCCAGGACCAGTTTCGATGAACATCCTGCTCTTGGGTCTCGACGCCGGCGTACGACTATAAATCACCGGACTGTCCGGTGGTACACCGGACTGTCCAGTGAGTCGTCTACGGCGAAGTCGCCGCTCTCGGGAAACCAGTCAACAGCGTCCGACTAAAAATCACCGGACTGTCCGGTGGTGCACCGGACTGTTCGGTGAGCCAACGGTCGGCCAGGCCAACGGTCGACCGTGCAATCCGCGCGTGACACGTGGCCGAGCCAACGGTCGGATGGGGGCACCGGACTGTCCAGTGTGCACCGGACAGTGTCCGGTGCGCCAACGGCTCCAAATCTTCAACGGTCGGCTGCGCCAATTTAGGAAAGCAATCTGCACCAGACTGTGAACAGTGTCTGTCCGGTGGTGCACCGGACTGTCCGGTGCGCCACCCGACAGAAGGCAAGAATTGCCTTCCTGGATTGCTTCCAACGGCTCCTAGCTGCCTTGGGGCTATAAAAGGGACCCCTAGGCGCATGGAGGAGAACACCAAGCATTCTTTGATCAACTCTAAGCACCAAGACTCCAATTCCGCGCATTTGATTCTTTGTGATAACAACTAGAGCTCCATTTGAGTAGAGAACTCTTCGAGTTGTGTTGCGAGCTCAAGTTGTGACTTGTGTGCGTGTTTGTGCTCTGATTTTGTGTCTTGTGTGCGTTGCTCTCCCTCCCTTATTTCTGTGTTTCTTTGTGATCATCATTTGTAAGGGCGAGAGGCTCCAAGTTGTGGAGATTCCTCGCAAACGGGAGATAGTAAATGAAAGCAAAACACCGTGGTATTCAAGTTGATCATTGGATCACTTGAGAGGGGTTGAGTGCAACCCTCGTCCGTTGGGACGCCACAACGTGGAGTAGGCAAGTGTTGGACTTGGCCGAAGCACGGGATAAACCACTGTGCCTCTCTGTGTTGATCTCTTTGTGGTTATCGTGTTCCGCAAGAACTCCTCTCTAGCTACTTGGCTTTATTGCTCTAACACTTAATCAAGTTTGTGGCTTTAAGTTTTAAGTTTTTACAGGATCACCTATTCACCCCCCTCTAGGTGCTCTCAATGGTGGACAGGTGGGCCAAGAACATTGTAAACCCGATTGGGAGCAGAGCAAGGATTTATTCCATTCATCCCATAGATAAATCATCGATAACCATATCTGTCAAGGTTCCACGGAGGCACGAACGAGTAAGCAGGCAAGGTTGATACTACTCACCCACACATGGAAGACCTTGGTGTCATCTCCATTGCAGTGATGGTGGCTTTGTCTAAGCGAGCAAAGTAAAATCCTAAGTTTGGACGGTGGCAAATTTATTGGTCCTGTAAACAAGCAACAATAATGAGATGCAACAACAAATAGTAGAGTGCTTGGCCTAAAAAACCAGTAGCCCTAGTCTATCATATTTGTTTTTATCTATTTAGTATGGTTATGCCAAATTTGTATTTGCAGGCTAAAGTTTATGTCACACAGACATTTGTAGGAACTTCTTGTCATATAAATGAATTTAACTCTTGTTTATAGCTAGATTTGACGTAATGTCAGGTGTAGGTGTGAATTGGGAAGATAAGAAAGATAGGAAGAAACATAAGAAAATGTAGTAAGTAGTAATATGATCTAAACTTTGCATGTCTCATTGTATTCATCAGATTGTGTTGGTTTAAAAGTTGAACAATAACTGAAAATAAAAGTAGTAAAATAAAAATTGTTCTGCAGCTATAAAGTAAATATGGGTACTAAATAGAACATTCACGACTGAATTGACTCGAAGATAGAATACCTTCCCCATTGGTGGACATATTTGTATATTGGCTGGGAATAGGGAAAAGGATAAACCCTACAAAAGCTTACCATTAAGATAAACCCACCAATAGACAAAGCGAAACAAAACAAGATGAACTGTGAAAGAGAAAGAAAAGCTCGTGAGCCAGCCACCATTTTGTACTCCTCGTAAAGCCATAATATTTTTATATTCAATGATTGTAAATATGTATCTGTAAATTAGCACCATGTATGATGATTTATATTTTAAACACTCAAGTGCAACCCTTCTAATACAATGTGCTGTTAAGATCATATTACTACTTTCTGATTTCCGATAACCTGATGTATGCAGACAACATAAAGCAGAAAGGAACTGAATCTACTTTCTGATTTTCGATAACCTGATGTATGATACAACTCACCTTATACAGAGGCATAAACAGCCAGCCTAGCCTCGTTGCCGCAAGGCAAAATGGAAGGTGAAACGTGTAAACCAATCCTCTTCGATTTTACTTTCCGTATAAATATGAGGCATGTATGAATACAGCATCTCTACATCTGCAACGATGCAAAAAAATTGTGGCCAACACGGAAGACAGTTGCTGGCCCAGCCATTATGAAAATGGGCAGGAGAACCATCTTCAGATCAGCGAACCGTATCGCGCTATTCAAACGAACTGCGGCGTTCCCGGTAGAATGAGATAGGTATGTATGTCAGAAAATGATCTCCTTCAAAATCAGAAGGACTATCATGATGAAGATTAGAATGACAAGGACATTGGCACACATCACCATGCCCCCTTTCTTCTGGGTCCTCTCAGCCTGCAGAATAGACGAACCAAGATATTATTCGACTGCAAGCTTCATGTACTAACTGTCGGCGTTTCGAGACAGGGGGGTCCCTAAGCCGACGAGTGAGTGTGCTGCGTGCCCCAGCCCAGATGGGTCGAGCGCGTGGGCGAGCGCGAAGGGGGGAGAGGCGAGGCGGCCGGAGTTGAGCGTGAGAGAGGTGGAAGTCCCGTGGCCTTCGTGTTCGTCCCGCACCCAGGTCGGGTGCGCTTGCAGTAGGGGGGTTACAAGCGTCCACGCGGGTGAGGGAAGCGAGCGGCCCCAAGAGAGCGCTTGTCCCGTCCTCGGTCCCGCGCGGCCAACCTTCTCTGAGAAGGCCCTGGTCCTTCCTTTTATAGTCGTAAGGAGAGGATCCAGGTGTACAATGGGGGGTGTAGCAGAGCGCTACGTGTCTAGCGGAGGGAGAGCTAGCGCCCTAGGTACATGCCAATGTGGCAGCCGGAGAGATCTGGGCACTCTGCTGGTGTGATGTCGTGGCTGTCGGAGGTGCGGCGGAGCCTGGCGGAGGGACAACTGTTGGAGCGGTCGAGTCCCTGCTGACGTCGTTCTGCTTCCGTAAGAGAGCTGGGGGCCGCCGTCGTCATAGAGCTTGTGGAGCGCCATCATTGCCCCTCTGGCGGAGCTGGCCGGATGGGACGCCGGTCTTGTTCTCCGTGACCCGAGTCGATTCGGGGTAGGATGATGATGGCGCTTCCTGTTGACGTGGCGGTCTGTGCCCTAGGCAGGGCGACGTGGGGGTTCCTCCGAAGCCGAGGTCGAGTCCGTCTTCTGTTGCCGTGGCCGAGCCCGAGCCATGGGGTCGGGCGAGGCGGAAGTCATTCGGCCGAGGCGAAGCCCGAGCCCTGGGGTCGGGCGAGGCGGAGTTTCGTCGTCTTCCGGGTCTTAGCCCGAGTCCGAGCCCTGGGGTCGGGCGGAGCGGAGTTCGCCGTCTTCCGGGTCTTAGCCCGAGTCCGAGCCCTGGGGTCGGGCGGAGCGGAGTTCGTCGTCTTCCGGGTCTTAGCCCGAGTCCGAGCCCTGGGGTCGGGCGGAGCGGAGTTCGCCGTCTTCCGGGTCTTAGCCCGAGTCCGAGCCCTGGGGTCGGGCGGAGCGGAGTTCGTCGTCTTCCGGGTCTCAGCCCGAGTCCGAGCCCTGGGGTCGGGCGGAGCGGTAGTTCGCCGTCTTCCGGGTCTTAGCCCGAGTCCGAGCCCTGGGGTCGGGCGGAGCGGAGTTCGCCGTCTTCCGGGTCTCAGCCCGAGTCCGAGCCCTGGGGTCGGGCGGAGCGGAGTTCGCCGCGGCGCCTTTGTCAAGACTTGACTGCCGGTCAGACTCACTCTGTCGAGTGGTGCTGCAGTCGGAGTGGCGCAGGCGGCGCTGTCCCTCTGTCAGACTGGTTAGTGGAGCGGTGGAGTGACGGTGGTCACTTCGGCTCTGCCGGGGGCGCGTGTCAGGATAAAGGTATCAGGCCACCTTTGCGTTAAATGCCCCTGCAATTTGGTCAGTCGGTGTGGCGATTTAGTCAAGGTTGCTTCTGAGCGAAGCCAAGGCCTCGGGCGAGCCGGTGATGTGTCCGCCATAAAAAGGGGGCCTCGGGCGAGACGGAAGTCTCTCGAGGTCGGCCGCCCTTGGCCGAGGCTAGGCTCGGGTGAAGCATGATCGAGTCACTCGTGTGGACTGATCCCTGACTTAATCGTACCCATCAGGCCTTTGCAGCTTTATGCTGATGGGGGTTACCAGCTGAGAATTAGGCGTCTTGAGGGTACCCCTAATTATGGTCCCCGACAGTAGCCCCCGAGCCTCGAAGGGAGTGTTAGCACTCGCTTGGAGGCTTTTGTCGCACTTTTTTGCAAGGGGACCAGCCTTTCTCGGTTGCCTTTCGTTCCGGCGGGTGCGCGCGAGCGCACCCGCCGGGTGTAGCCCCCAAGGCCTCGGAGGAGTGGTTACACTCCTTCGAGGTCTTAATACCTCGCGTAACGCTTCGGCTGGCCTGGTCGTTCCCTCATGCGAACTGGCCGTAGCCCGGGTGCACGGTCGGGGCCCAAGCTCTCGGGCTGGTATGTTGACGCTGTCAACGATTTGGCCGGAGCCGGTTTTTGCGAGAGCAGCCCCCGAGCCTCCGCACAGGGCGAGAGGACGATCAGGGACAGACTCGACTTTTTACATACGCCCCTACGTCGCCTTTCCGCAAGGAGGAGGGGGGGAGTGCGCCATGTTACCCTCGATGGGCACCGAACATGGTGTCTCCGGTGAGCTGCAAGCGGGTAATCCGAGTGGACGTCCGTGCCCCGTTTGTTGGGGGTCGGCTAGGGGCCCAGAGGCACGCCCAAAAGTACCTGCGGGTGATTTGCCGGACCCGGTCCCCTGGCGACGGGGTCCAAGGGCTCGATGCCTCCCTCCGATGGGATTCCGTTACAAGATCGTTCCCGCTGGTCTCGGAAATGTCCTAGGGTACCTCGGGAGCGCAGCCCGAGCCTCGGTTATGTATCGAACGTACCCCTGGTCATCCCTCGCTCGGTGTCTGAGGCGACTGTGAACCCTTCGGGGGCCAGCCTTCGAACCCCTGATCAGTAATGGGCGCGGAGCCCGAGTAGCCTGAGGCGGCCATGGAACCCTTCGGGGGGCTGGCCTTCGAACCCCTGACCAGTAGTGGGTGTCGGGCCCACGCGATCTGAGGCGGCTGTTGAACCCTTCGGAGGGCCAGCCTTCGAACCCCTGATCAGTAGTGGGGGGCTCGGAGCCCGGTTCCTTCGCGGAGAAGGATCCCTTTCGGGGCATCCCCCTTTCCCGGTCCCTGTTGCAAGAGATAGAGAAAGAGGAAAACGGAAAAGGATACGAAATCAGACGACGTGGCGTACCTTTTCTGACGCGGTTATTATGGCGAAGGTGAAGCGTCGCGCGCTCCTCCCGTCAGAGACGCCGCCTGTCCCGCCGCGGAGTAAATGCGACGGGGCGAGTGGTTGGCGGGGCGGCCGTTGCGCGTGTGCGATCCGTTCAAGGAACGGGTCACGGGTACACCGCTTCCACGCCGTGAGAGGAGGCTCTCTTGCTGTCCCGGGATGGGACGTGAGCCTGGCTGACGACGTGACCGCTGCGCCCGCCCGCCTGCCACCGCTATTACTGCCGGCCCACTTTCGGTCGCTTTGACCGACGCGCCAGGCTGGCGCTGTTGGGTTGCCTCGAGTCGCGGCATTGGCTCTGCAACCGAAGAGGCGCGATGGTGGCACAAGTGGCGGTGCGGTTGCTTGCATGCAGCAACTGGCGCGCCGGTTGCTCGACGCGTGGGCCTGTGTTCCCAAGCTGACGTGTCAGAAGTTGGAGAAGCGCGTCCGCCTGGCGCAGTTGCATGCCGCCTGCATGGCTGCCCGCCCCTTCTGCCCGTTGGTCTGGGCGAAAATGGGGGGTCGCTTGTAACCGCTGGACGGTCGTGCGCACCACGCGCGGCGGTTTGGCTTCTTCTGCCCTGAGCCGGCTTGCATGACATGCGGGACCCAGCCCCCAAGTCGCAGGGGAGGGCCTTGGAGTGTGTTGGAGAAGACTCAGCCTGTGGCGCCTGGGGGCGCACGTAGGGAGAGTTGCCTTTAAAAGGAGGGAGACTCCTTTCGGAAGGCAACCATGTCTTCCTCCTCCCTTAAGCGTCGTGTCTTCCCATCTTCCAAGCCCCCGGATGGGGGGTATCCGCCGCCTTTTCGCCTCCTCGTTGGAGGAACGCAACTCCATGGGAGTTGGTACCTCTCAGCCATCGTTCGGCTTCAAGGATTTTCATCAGGCAGCCTGGTTGCCCCCTTCCGCCGGCGGCCACCCAAGACGGTGACCTCTAGCTCCTGGATGGGGAGAGGCAAACCAGGCTGTGATCCCGCCCTCAGCATCGGGTGCGTTCGTCATCCTTGCTGGGGCGGGGGTCGAGGCGAGCCGGGGCTCTACCTCGCGTGCGGGCCGGCGAACCACCTCCTCTTCCAGCTTCTGGTGGTGGCAATCGTCCTCCCGCGCTACGACGGAGTCGTCCTCCAGTCATGCCGGGGAAGGCGAACTGTTGCTGTCCAGCTAGGATGCAACATTCCGTCTTCCCCCTCGCATTCGGGGCGAGGACGGCAGCGAGGATCTACCGGAGCGCTTGGGAGTGGCCCGCTCTTTGGCTTTGATGGCTTGTTCACATCCCTTGAGTGGGACCGCGAACAAGAGCCTTCCGGTGACCGCGTTCACCTGGGGCCATGGCTGCCGCTGCAGAGGTCGCTGGCGAGCCTCCCGGCGTTCGTCGCCCCGCAGGCCCGAGGTCGCTTGTACCCTCGGGGACGGAACCGGAGTCCCGTTTGTGATGGCACTTCGAATGCCAGTGTTTTTTGTTCATTGTGGCTGTCGGGGCCTGAACATGTATGTAATTTCGGCACGGAGCCGTGTTTTTTCCTCATTTTTGAGCACTAAGTCTCGCCTGTCGGTTATCTGAACCGCTTTACCAAGCATGAGTCGCCCCGTGTTAAGGTGACGGGTGAGGTATCCGTATCCCGGAGGCGTAGGAATCCCTCGGCCCGTTTGGCCTTGTTGTCTGGGGCTCCTATAGCTTAGTTAAAGAGACCCCTCGGCCGCCCTTCGGTGGACCGAGGCCAGGGGTAGCGATATCAGTATGAACAGAGGCGGAGTTGGCTCGAGAATGGGAACCTGGTTGGCCGGAGCCTAGTCGTGTTGTCCGTCAGCGGAGCCGACGCCAAAGTCGATCAGTTGAGGCCTCGGGTCGGGCTGGCGCCCTTGGAAGCCGGTTGACCGAGGCCCCGGGGGTAACCGGTTGAGCCGCCCGCTCGGACCGGATTCCCGGAGGAGTCCCTGGATCGCGTCGCCGCCCGAGGCTGGGTCGGACTTTGCTGAAGACGTCGTCGATGCCGAGGGTGCTATGGCTCCCTTCAGCGTGAAGACTCGAGCCTGTAGGATCAGATCATCTTGTAGCGTGTGCTTTCTGCGGCCGCCGAGGCCAGAAAAAACACACCCTCGCCGCGCTTGCGAAGCTGCGCCTTTTTTCCTCTTGTTTCGAGCATCTGGACTCTGTCGGTAACAGGGATGTTTGTGTGAGCGAGAGTTGTTTTTCGCGGAAGGGACGAGTGAGGTATCCGTATCCCAGAGGCGTGGGAATCCCTCGGCTCGGTCGGCCTTGCCGCTTACGCGTACTTTCACCCGTCCATGAGGCCCTGTCCCCGACTCAGTCGAGAAAGCTTGAAGGACTGCTTCGGCAGGAGAACTTCCGAACGTGAAGACTTGTTCGGTCCACGGGGTCGCTTTATCCGAGCGCAAGTTACTTATCGCAGAAGGTGATGAGTGAGGTATCCGTATCCCGGAGGCGTAGGAGTCCCTCGGCTCGGTCAGCCTTGGCTGCTTACGTGTACTCCGTCGTTTCCAGGATCCGCTTTTCGAAGTAGTCAAGAAGCACGAAAGAAATCCTGCTAAAAAGAGGTCCTTTTTCGAGGAAAAATTCGACGCAGAGGGGGTCTCCCCCTTTTAGCCCCCGAGGGAGGGTCGGGCTTTGCCGAGGCTAGGCCGACCCTTCCTTGACGACTAAACTTTGCGTAGGTGCGAGGTATATGAACAACTTGAAAACATCTTAAGGGTAGAAGCGACGTAGCTGTTTGATGTTCCAAGCGTTGCCGTAGATTTCGCCTTGATTGTTGGCCAGCTTGTATGTTCCGGGCTTCAGAACTTTGGCGATGACGAATGGCCCTTCCCAGGGGGGCGTGAGCTTGTGCCTCCCTCGGGCGTCTTGCCGCAGCCGGAGCACCAGATCGCCCACCAGGAGTTCTCGGGACCGGACCCCTCGGGCGTGGTAGCGTCGCAGGGACTGTTGGTACCGCGCCGAGTGTAGTAAGGCCCTGTCCCGAGCTTCCTCCAGCTGGTCCAGCGATTCCTCTCGGCTAGCTTGGTTGCTTTGTTCGGTGTAGGCCCTCGCCCTCGGGGAGCCGTATTCCAGGTCAGTGGGCAAGATAGCTTCAGCCCCGTAGACCAGGAAGAACGGCGTGAAGCCCGTGGCACGACTCGGCATCGTCCTTAGGCTCCAGACCACCGAGGGGAGTTCCTTCATCCATTGCTTGCCGAACTTGTTGAGGTCGTTGTAGATCCGAGGCTTGAGCCCTTGTAGAATCATGCCGTTGGCACGCTCTACTTGCCCATTCGACATGGGATGAGCCACGGCGGCCCAGTCCACCCGGATATGGTGATCCTCGCAAAAATCCAAGAATTTTTTGCCAGTGAACTGGGTGCCGTTGTCGGTGATGATGGAGTTCGGGACCCCGAAGCGATGGATGATGTTGGTGAAGAATGCCACCGCCTGCTCGGACCTGATGCTGTTCAGAGGTCGGACCTCGATCCACTTGGAGAATTTGTCGATGGCGACCAGCAGGTGAGTGTAGCCCCCGGGCGCCTTCTGCAAGGGGCCGACGAGGTCCAGACCCCATACAGCGAAGGGCCAGGTGATGGGTATTGTCTGCAGAGCCTGAGCGGGCAGGTGTGTCCGCTTCGCGTAGAATTGGCACCCTTCGCAGGTGCGGACAATTCTAGTGGCGTCAGCCACCGCCGTTGGCCAGTAGAAGCCTTGCCGGAAAACATTTCCGACAAGGGCTCGGGGCGCTGCGTGGTGGCCGCAAGCCCCCGAGTGTATTTCTTGCAGCAGTTCCCGACCTTCGGCGATGGAGATGCATCGCTGGAGGATGCCCGAGGGGCTGCGATGGTAGAGCTCCTCTTCGTCGCCCAGCTAGACGAATGACTTGGCGCGTCGCGCTACCCGCCGAGCCTCGGCTTGGTCGAGGGGTAGCTCTCCTCGGCGGAGATATTGCAGGTACGGGGCCTGCCAATCTTGATCTGGCGTGGCCCCGCTCTGCCCTTCCTCGATGTTCAGTGCCCCGCCCTCGGGGGCCGAGGGTACCTCGGGCTGAGCCGAGGGTACCTCGGGCTCGGGCGCGTCGTCGAGCTTGACGGAGGGTCGATGCAGATCCCAGGAGAAGATGTCCGGGGGGACTGTCGTTCGCCCCGAGGCTATCTTAGCCAGGTCGTCTGCAGTTTCGTTGTAGCGCCGAGCGATGTGGTTGAGCTCGAGCCCGAAGAACTTGTCTTCCAGGCGCCGAACCTCGTCGCAGTAGGCCTCCATCTTCGGGTCGCGACAGTGGGAGTTCTTCATGACTTGGTCGATGACGAGCTGCGAATCACCGCGGGCGTCGAGGCATCTGACCCCTAGCTCGATGGCGATCCGCAATCCGTTGACCAGAGCTTCGTACTCGGCCACATTGTTGGACGCCGGGAAATGGAGGCGCAGCACGTAGCGCAAGTGCTTTCCGAGGGGCGAGACGAAGAGCAGGCCCGCGCCGGCCCCCGTCTTCATCAGCGACCCGTCGAAAAACATGGTCCAGAGCTCCGGTTGGATCGGAGTCGTTGGCAGCTGGGTGTCGACCCATTCGGCCACGAAATCCGCCAACACCTGGGACTTGATGGCCTTCCGAGGGGCGAACGAGATCGTTTCGCCCATGATTTCCACCGCCCACTTTGCGATCCTGCCCGAGGCCTCTCGGCACTAGATGATCTCCCCCAGGGGGAAGGACGACACCACAGTTACCGGATGAGACTCGAAGTAGTGTCGCAGCCTCCGCCTCGTCAGGATCACAGCATACAGCAGCTTTTGAACTTGTGGGTAGCGGATCTTAGTCTCGGACAGCACTTCGCTGATGAAGTAGACCGGCCTCTGAACGGGCAATGCATGCCCTTCCTCTTGCCTTTCGACCACAATCGCGGCGCTAACCACCTGAGTGGTCGCGGCGACGTAGACCAAGAGGGCTTCTCCGTCCGCCGGGGGCACTAAGACAGGCGCCTTTGTAAGGAGCGCCTTCAGGTTGCCGAGGGCTTCCTCGGCCTCAGGGGTCCAAGCGAAACACTCGGCCTTCCTTAAGAGGCGGTACAGAGGCAGACCTCTTTCGCCGAGGCGTGAGATGAAGCGGCTCAAGGCCGCGAGGCATCCCATGACCCTCTGTACCCCTTTTAAGTCCTTGATGGGTCCCATGCTGGTGATGGCCGCGATCTTCTCCGGGTTGGCTTCGATGCCTCGCTCGGAGACGATGAACCCTAGGAGCATGCCTCGGGGGACCCCGAAGACACACTTCTCAGGATTAAGCTTGACTCCTTTCGCCTTGAGACACCGGAATGTCACTTCAAGGTCGGAGAGGAGGTCGGAAGCCTTCCTTGTCTTGACTACGATGTCATCGACGTAGGCCTCGACTGTGCGACCGATGTGTTCGCCGAACACATGGTTCATGCACCGCTGGTATGTCGCGCCCGCATTCCTCAATCCGAACGGCATGGTGACATAGCAGTACATGCCGAACGACGTGATGAAAGAAGTCGCGAGCTGGTCGGACTCTTTCATCCGGATCTGGTGATACCCTGAGTAGGCATCGAGGAAGGACAGGGTTTCGCACCCAGCGGTGGAATCCACGATTTGGTCGATGCGAGGCAGAGGGTAGGGAACCTTCGGGCATGCTTTGTTGAGACCAGTGTAGTCTACACACATCCGCCATTTCCCCCCTTTCTTCCTCACAAGCACGGGGTTGGCAAGCCATTCGGGATGGAATACCTCTTTGATGAACCCTGCTGCCATCAGCTTGTGGATCTCTTCGCCAATCGCTCTGCGCTTCTCCTCGTCGAATCGGCGCAGAGGCTGCCTGACGGGTCGGGCTCCGGCCCGAATATCCAGCGAGTGCTCGGCGACATCCCTCGGTATGCCGGGCATGTCCGAGGGACTCCACGCAAAGACGTCGGCGTTTGCGCGGAGAAAGTCGACGAGCACTGCTTCCTATTTGGGGTCGAGCCCGGAACCGATCCGGACCTGCTTGGTGGTGTCGCCACTGGGGTCGAGAGGGACGGCCTTGACCGTCTCCGCTGGCTCGAAGTTGCCGGCGTGGCGCTTCACGTCTGGCACCTCCTTGGAGAGGTTCTCCAGGTCGGCGATGAGGGCCTCGGACTCGGCGAGGGCCTCGGCGTACTCCACGCACTCCACGTCGCATTCGAACGCGTGTTTGTACGTGGGGCCGACGGTGATGACCCCGTTGGGGCCCGGCATCTTGAGCTTCACGTAGGTGTAGTTGGGGACGGCCATGAACTTCGCGTAGCATGGCCTCCCTAGCACGGCGTGGTAGGTTCCTCGGAACCCGACCACCTCGAACGTCAGGGTCTCCCTTCGGAAGTTGGAGGGTGTCCCGAAGCAGACGGGGAGGTCGAGTCGCCCGAGGGGCTGGACGCGCTTCCCAGGGATGATCCCGTGGAAGGGCGCAGCGCCTGCTCGGACGGAGGACAGATCGACACGCAGGAGCTTGAGGGTCTCGGCGTAGATGATGTTGAGGCAGCTGCCCCCATCCATCAGGACCTTGGTGAGCCTGACATCGCCGACAACGGGGTCGACGACGAGCGGGTATTTCCCCGGGCTCGGCACATGATCGGGGTGGTCGGCCTGGTCGAAAGTGATGGGCTTGTCGGACCAGTCTAGGTAGACTGGCGCCGCCACCTTTACCAAGCAGGCCTCCCGGCGCTCTTGCTTGCGGTGCCGAGCCGAGGTATTCGCCGCATGCCCTCCATAGATCATGAAGCAGTCGCGGACCTCGGGGAATTCTTCTGCTAGGTGTTCTTCGTTCTTGTCGTCGTCGCTGGCCCTGCCACCCTCGGTGGGTGGCCCGGCCCTGTGGAAGTGACGCCGAAGCATAACGCACTCCTCGAGGGTGTGCTTGACGGGCCCCTGATGGTAGGGGCACGGCTCCTTGAGCATCTTGTCGAAGAGGTTCGCACCTCCGGGGGGCTTCCGAGGGTTCTTATACTCGGCGGCGGCGACAAGGTCCGCGTCAGTGGCGTCGCGTTTCGATTGCGACTTCTTCTTGCCTTTCTTCTTGGCGCCGCGCGGAGCAGACGCCTCGGGAGCCTCTTCCGATGGGCGGCCCTGGGGCTGCTTGTCTTTTCGGAAGATAGCCTCGACCGCCTCCTGGCCAGAGGCGAACTTGGTGGCGATGTCCATCAGCTCGCTCGCCCTGGTGGGGGTTTTGCGACCCAGCTTGCTCACCAGGTCGCGGCAAGTGGTGCCGGCGAGGAACGCGCCGATGACATCCGAGTCGGTGATGTTGGGCAGCTCGGTGCGCTGCTTCGAGAATCGCCAGATATAGTCCCGGAGCGACTCTCCCGGCTGTTGCCGGCAGCTTCGAAGGTCCCAGGAATTCCCGGGGCGCACGTATGTGCCCTGGAAATTGCCAGCGAAGGCTTGGACCAAGTCGTCCCAGTTGGAGATCTGCCCCGGAGGCAGGTGCTCCAACCAGGCGCGAGCAGTGTCGGAGAGGAACAGGGGGAGGTTATGGATGATGAGGTTGTCATCGTCCGTTCCACCCAGTTGGCAGGCAAGGCGGTAGTCCGCGAGCCACAGTTCCGGTCTCGTTTCCCCCGAGTACTTTGTGATAGTAGTCGGGGGTCGGAACCGGGTCGGGAATGGCGCCCGTCGGATGGCCCGACTGAAGGCCTGCGGACCGGGTGGTTCGGGCGAGGGACTCCGATCCTCCCCGCTGTCGTAGCGCCCCCCACGCCTGGGGTGGTAGCCTCGGCGCACCCTTTCGTCGAGGTGAGCCCGACGGTCGCGTCGATGGTGCTCGTTGCCGAGGTGGCCCGGGGCCGCAGGCGCGGTGTTGCGCGTGCGCCCGGTGTAGACCGAGGCTTCCCGCATGAATCGGGAAGTCGCGGCATGAGGTTCCGAGGGACAACCTTGCCTTCGGGAGGCAGTGCTCTCGGCCCGCCGGGCCGCAGCGCCTTCCAGGAGATTCTTGAGTTCTCCCTGGATTCGCCGACCCTCGGTGGTTGACGGCTCCGGCATCGCGCGGATGAGCATCGCTGCGGCTGCCAGGTTCTGACCAACCCCGCTGGATGCGGGCGGCGGCCTGATCCTGACATCGTCGGCGACGCGGTGCTGGAGACCTCGGGGCAGGTGACGTATTTCTCCGGCCAGGGGTTGGCCCACCCATGCCTGTCCGACGTCCCGACGGATCGGCTCAAGCGCTCCCGTTCCCTCGTTGAGCCTGGCCTGCGCCTCGCGGACTTGCTCGAGTTGTGGGTCGTAACCCCCCGCCGGAGCGGGGACCACAGCTAGCTCCCGTGGGATGTCGGCGCGAGGCGCTGACCTAGGGAGATCACCGTCCTCCGGCATGCCAAGATGGTTGCCTTCGGAGGGATTCCCTAGCTCGATGTGGAAACATTCGCGGCTTGGGCCGCAGCTCTCGTCGCCAAGGCTGCGGCTTCCATCGGAACGGTCGGATAGGCAGTAGTCACATGCGGTCATGAAGTCCCGCACGGCACTGGGGTTGCCAAGTTCGGAGAAATCCCAACCGATGCTGGGATCGTCATCTTCCTCGGACCCAGAGGGCCCGTAGGTCGAGACGTCCGTCAGTCGGTCCCAAGGCAACCGCATACGGAACCTCAGTGGGGTTGCACTCGCCTCAATGAGAGCGCCCGCCAAAACGAGGTCGTTTGGCGGGTTGAGGCCGAGTCGAAATGACGCAAGATGGGAGTTAGTCGTTACCTTTTGGTCGACGAGGAGCGACGTAGTCACATCGGGGACTGGTTGCACCATCATCTCTGGTCCGAGGGCGACGTCCTGCAGGCTTTCCGCGAGCGCGCCAGCGCCGTCTTCTTGCTCGGGGTCAGCGTGCCGCGGGGGGACGGCGCTTGCCTCCGTCTTGAACGCGAGGTCGACGTCCGGCGTGCCTTCCGTCGGGGTGTCGGGGGCGTCGATTTGCTCGACGGCCGACGAAGCGCGGCCTCCCACCTGGCCTTGACGGCCCCGTCTCCTCCTCCGTTGGCGGGGGAGAGAACGGAGCGAGCCCGAATGTTGCCCTTCCACCATGCGGGGAAGACGTCGTCGATTCCGCCGCCGGCTGGCGGGTTGTCGGCCGCCATTGTCGTAGTCGCACGGCGGTGGAAGGAGTATCATGTCGTAGCTGCCGTCGAAGGACATGAACTCAAGAGTCCCGAAACGAAGCACCGTCCCGGGGCGGAGAGGTTGCTGGAGACTGCCCATCTGGAGCTTGACGGGGAGCTGTTCGTCAGCACGCAGCAGGCCCCTACCTGGCGCGCCAACTATCGGCGTTTTGAGACAGGGGGTCCCTAAGCCGACGAGTGAGTGTGCTGCGTGCCCCAGCCCAGATGGGTCGAGCGCGTGGGCAAGCGCGAAGGGGGGAGAGGCGAGGCGGCCGGAGTCGAGCGTGAGAGAGGTGGAAGTCCCGCGGCCTTCGTGTTCGTCCCGCGCCCAGGTCGGGTGCGCTTGCAGTAGGGGGGTTACAAGCGTCCACGCGGGTGAGGGAAGCGAGCGGCCCCAAGAGAGCGCCTGTCCCGTCCTCGATCCCGCGCGGCCAACCTTCTCTGAGAAGGCCCTGGTCCTTCCTTTTATAGTCGTAAGGAGAGGATCCAGGTGTACAATGGGGGGTGTAGCAGAGCGCTACGTGTCTAGCGGAGGGAGAGCTAGCGCCCTAGGTACATACCAATGTGGCAGCCGGAGAGATCTGGGCACCCTGCTGGTGTGATGTCGTGGCTGTCGGAGGTGCGGCGGAGCCTGGCGGAGGGACAGCTGTTGGAGCGGTCGAGTCCCTGCTGACGTCGTTCTGCTTCCGTAAGAGAGCTGGGGGCCGCCGTCGTCATAGAGCTTGTGGAGCGCCATCATTGCCCCTCTGGCGGAGCTGGCCGGATGGGACGCCGGTCTTGTTCTCCGTGACCCGAGTCGATTCGGGGTAGGATGATGATGGCGCTTCCTGTTGACGTGGCGGTCTGTGCCCTAGGCAGGGCGACGTGGGGGTTCCTCCGAAGCCGAGGTCGAGTCCGTCTTCTGTTGCCGTGGCCGAGCCCGAGCCATGGGGTCGGGCGAGGCGGAAGTCGTTCGGCCGAGGCGAAGCCCGAGCCCTGGGGTCGGGCGAGGCGGAGTTTCGTCGTCTTCCGGGTCTTAGCCCGAGTCCGAGCCCTGGGGTCGGGCGGAGCGGAGTTCGCCGTCTTCCGGGTCTTAGCCCGAGTCCGAGCCCTGGGGTCGGGCGGAGCGGAGTTCGTCGTCTTCCGGGTCTTAGCCCGAGTCCGAGCCCTGGGGTCGGGCGGAGCGGAGTTCGCCGTCTTCCGGGTCTTAGCCCGAGTCCGAGCCCTGGGGTCGGGCGGAGCGGAGTTCGTCGTCTTCCGGGTCTCAGCCCGAGTCCGAGCCCTGGGGTCGGGCGGAGCGGTAGTTCGCCGTCTTCCGGGTCTTAGCCCGAGTCCGAGCCCTGGGGTCGGGCGGAGCGGAGTTCGCCGTCTTCCGGGTCTCAGCCCGAGTCCGAGCCCTGGGGTCGGGCGGAGCGGAGTTCGCCGCGGCGCCTTTGTCAAGACCTGACTGCCGGTCAGACTCACTCTGTCGAGTGGTGCTGCAGTCGGAGTGGCGCAGGCGGCGCTGTCCCTCTGTCAGACTGGTTAGTGGAGCGGTGGAGTGACGGTGGTCACTTCGGCTCTGCCGGGGGCGCGTGTCAGGATAAAGGTGTCAGGCCACCTTTGCGTTAAATGCCCCTGCAATTTGGTCAGTCGGTGTGGCGATTTAGTCAAGGTTGCTTCTGAGCGAAGCCAAGGCCTCGGGCGAGCCGGTGATGTGTCCGCCATAAAAAGGGGGCCTCGGGCGAGACGGAAGTCTCTCGAGGTCGGCCGCCCTTGGCCGAGGCTAGGCTCGGGTGAAGCATGATCGAGTCACTCGTGTGGACTGATCCCTGACTTAATCGTACCCATCAGGCCTTTGCAGCTTTATGCTGATGGGGGTTACCAGCTGAGAATTAGGCGTCTTGAGGGTACCCCTAATTATGGTCCCCGACACTAATGCAGCCAACTATTTTTTTCTCCATTTCAAGAAACGCTATTGAGTTCTCCAAGCACACATGGCCTCCATGGAACCTCTAACATAATGTATATAGCTAACAGTAACAATCGAATGCAGAGATAGAGAGATCGTAAAGGCATAAGAAAGTGCCTGCGGACTGCGGTAAACAGTAAACTAGAGGGTTGGTTCAACATTTACTGCCCCAGTCGTGGGAAGTGTCATATTTTACAGACATGGAAATAAACATGGTGTTATGTTTAGTGACAATCAGGATATTTAGAGGTAAAGTACAAGCTAAAAAGGTGAAATGTTTGAATCGCATGATTTCACCAATGAAAAAAATGTGTACCCTGAAGGCATATAACAAAAAACCAAATCATGCTATTCAAAAAAGCAATCAAGCACCATACAACTTGGAGTCCTATCAGCAGCACAAAAGATTGGTTCACCATTACTCTTCCATTCTACAGAAATGTGTATAGCGGGAACATTATTACCAGTGAGGGTAAATATGGTTTGAGAATGAAACCTTTTGCAATTGTTTGTAACCCTCCTCAACTGAAGTTGCAACATTCTGTATGTTGTAGTCTATCCGATCAATGATGGTTCCCTATTTGAAGTAAGAAATCAAGAGTCTGGAGTTTCTTCATGATTTATATTCATGGCGCCATCGTGGTGTGCCTCGAAGCTGAGCCATGCGACGCCATTGCCATCGGGCCTGTGGCCGTCTGTCGGCTCACCGCGGTTGAGATGTCGTTGCCCTTGCCGTAGCCACTGCGTTGCCATGCGCCAAGCATGTAGAAGAAGCATCACAACATCATGGCCACTGCGAGGCTCAACCCTTGTGATGCCCTTGTTCGCCATTGCCAACCTCACTCGCGCCCTGTCGATGCGACCAACCGATCTGCACGATACCCCAACGCGAGGAGCAGACGACGAGCGCGAGAGGGGGAGAAAAGACAGCATGCCACCAGAACTTGCTCGCGTACCTGAGTTATTAGACGGGAAGGACGACAACGCCATGGATGCTACGGGTGGCATCTGCTTCGGATCAGGCGGCGGCGACGGCGGTGGAAAACCCTAGACGGAGAAGAAGCCAGGTTGGGATGTAGATGTAGTGGGGTGGGGCCAGCTAGTGTTTGGAGGGGAGGGAGTGGGAGATGAGCTAGGGAACAGTGATTCCGCTCGATTTGGGCGCCGGATTGCCTTCCCGCACCACGAGTTCACCGAGATCCCCGACGTCTCCGACACGGCGGCGCTCTACGGCGCGCAGGAGCTGCAGTACCGCTCCTTCTGCTTCGACCCGGACCGACTGGAGCACGTTCGTGGGCTGGCGCTTACCGACGACGCCTTGGGCCACTACACCACCTTCGAGGCGCTGTCGAGCGGCAAGAGCTGCTTGCAAGCGGGGATTGAACCATATGTGGGTGCGTCAGTGGGGTGTGGGTTGATTTAGAAAAATTGAGGAGGAGGAAGCGTGGATGTGGGCGGAGGAAGAAGCCCGTGGAGGTTGCGTTATGGCACACAGGGATGGTAGGCGCGTGAGAAGCGGGCGGAGGAAGAAGCGGGTGGAGGTTGCATGCATCTCTATCCAAGTGCATGAGAAAGGGGCGATCGAGATGAGGACGACGGAGGTTGCTGGCGACTTGGCGCCGTTGCGATGTTTGCGGTCGGAGCAGCCTGTGCGCGGAGTGGAGGCGGGGGCACAGTATCGGTCTACACTGTTAACTTAACAGATATAGATAGTATAGAAGTAGTATAGGTTTATTTTTTAAAATACATTATTTTGGGCTTAACGGTTGAAATTCAATTTAGTTTCAATGTCCTAACCACTTTTAAAGATATTTTAACTTTTGGCTACTATTTTAATGAACTTTGTTAGAGGTACTCGTAAGGCGCTGACTGCGCGCCCAGCAAGCTCAAACCCAGCGTCTGCACACTACTAGGTTTCGGAAGTTCAATTGTGAAATCGTTGGCAGGCCGGACTCCGCCGAATTCACGGCCCAAGGATGGATGCACAGCAGCCCAACGCATCGCTTGACAGGCTAGGGAAAAGTAGGTGCCGTGCTAATGATGAATTATTAGTACCTTATCGTGGAGCCGTTAGGCACAGGGTTTTAAGACAAGTTACAAGAGGGACTAGGGATGGCAATGGGTAAGGTACCCAATGGGCACATGAAGCCATACCTATACCCACTAGGAAAAAATTGACCCATACCCATACCCACTACCCATCATGGGTACAAAATTACGCCATACCCATACCCACCATGGGTAGCGGGTACCCATCGGGTACCCATACCCATTAACATTACGATAGACATGATCATTTGAATCGCAAAAATAAGTACCAGCATAACAAATGTATCGAACCCAACATAATTTTATCATAGGTTCAACAATATTCAACATTAAATGGCAACATCATGCCTTTAAATCACACAAAACATAGCATTGGTTCTACAAAACTATGGACAAAGTCATGCCTTCAAATCTAATTGTTCAATACACAATACTTAATATTTGAATATATTAGCGGGTTCCCCATCGGGTAGCGGGTATGGGGCAACAGAGAACATACCCACGCCCACCATACCCGATGGGCATAACAAATGACTCAATAAAATACCCATGGGTATCAAAATCCGCCATACCCGTGCCCTAATAGGGTTTTTACCCATCGGGTTTTGGGTTTCGGGTACCCATTGCCATCCCTAAGAGGGACGGATGTGTCATCCAGCTAAAACACGGAGCTATGTGGTGAGCACAAAGCGAACTATTCTTTCGCCTTTTACTAAAGAATACCGTGTGCTCATCATAATTAGCAGCATACACTAAATTTTGAAGGGTGTTCTCCTATTTAGGGAGGACCCCAACAAATTCAATGTAATTTAATTTAAATTTTCAAATTCTCATTCAAACAACCAGTCTCAATTTTAGTTCTTATTATTAACTCATCAGATTAATAAATTTGAAAATCTCCTAGTTAAGCTTCTGTTTTAGGATGGCCTCAAGCAACAATATTCATTCTTTTATTTATCAATTCAT
Organism: Zea mays; assembly: GCF_902167145.1. NCBI lineage: Eukaryota > Viridiplantae > Streptophyta > Magnoliopsida > Poales > Poaceae > Zea > Zea mays. Next base: position 66,260,502 of record NC_050103.1, on the reverse strand, counting down.
CAGCCAGACAGAAGGCAACTGTGTTGCCTCCAGCAGCGATTCCCTTCCTGGACGAAGCACAATGCAGCAATTCCCTGGATGAAGCTCATGCACCGCAATTCACGATGGTGATGATACAGTTCCACAGCTTGTCCTATGCACACAGGCGCCAACAGCAAGGTGGTTGTCTGGTATGGAGTATTTGCTAGTAAGTCCGTAGGAGTCTCCAAGGCACGGGCGTTGTCCTCTGCTCAGAAATTCAGATCGCTGAATACGACAGGGACCGTTTTTGTTCAGTCAGTCAGCAGAAATGTATCTGTCGACCATGGGTCCTTGAGCAACTAGTAAATTATGGCGTGTGGCTGAACTTTAGATGGCGTGTGAGAAAATACAAGCAATTATTCTGATTTGGCAGCACAAGGCCCTACTTCTAGCAGAGGGGGATGAGACTTATATTACTCGTGTCGAGGTGCCTGTAGTAGAGGGTTTACAAACACAACGAGAGAGGGAAGTCCCCAAGTCCCTAGAGATGATTGAGTCAAGTGTCAATATCTAAGACAAACGGGAGGAGTGAACGTTCGTCTGCGTGTCCCTTTTCTCCGGGAGGGACCACTGCCCTAAGGGGGGCGTCCACAATGAAGCTGGGTGTTGTATCCGATAGAGAGATGCCCTGGCGTCTGCAGACCGACGTGACGGTGAACTGTGCTGCTGACTTGTGCTTGCCGATTTCTTGTAGAGAGCCGAGGCAGAGACCAAGGTATTGTCCGTACGCCCGAGCCCCCGAGGGAGAGGCTGCCCATGCCGTAGTTGTTGTAACAGCAACGGGGTATGGGACCGGGTGTGTCGGTGTTTTGGGTCCGACCGCTCATCCAGGGTTGCCCCTCGAGGTGTTTTTTAGAATAGGACGATGTTACCAACTGTAGCTCGATGGTTCACGCTAGATGCACGAGAGACAGTGGACAATTTTGTACAGGTTCGGGCCGCTCCGAGATGCGTAATACCCTACGTCCTGGCTTGAGTATTTTGTGTGGTAGATTACAGGGAGGTTCTCTAGTATCGAGTAGGGATGGCAACGGGTTTGAAACCCGCGGGTAGATGGTTTTCAAACCCGCCTCCGCGGGTTTAATATTAAACCCGCACCCGTACCCGTTACCCGCGACGGGTACAATATGCTACCCATACCCGCGACCCGCGGGTGCCACAAACCCGCGGGCACATAATTATACACATATATTTATACATATATCATCTATATATACATATATTTATACACACATATAACTATACATATACAAATATGTATATATATAATATACACACATATAAAATTACATATATACACACATATACACACACACACACACACACACACACACACATATATATATATATATATATATATATATATATATATATATATATATATCCATTGCGGGCACGGGTATAACATTTTCAAACCCGCGAGAAAAAAACCCGTCGGGTTGAGAATCAAACCCGCACCCGTACCCGCGGGTACAAACTCACACCCAAACCCGCACCCTATAGGGTTTTTACCCGCGGGCACGCGGGTAAAATGTGCCCGTTGCCATCCCTAGTATCGAGGATGTTAGAGAACTGGGTGGATGGCTAAGTAATGAGATAGATGCCCTTGAAGGGGTGCCCCCTAGGCCTTATATATTCGACCGTGGGACGTTACATGTGGATATGATAACCACGTGCTCCTAAGTAACGGCGAACCGACTAAGTTTATCTTCCTGTAATTCCGCCGACCTATCCCCGCTCCGTTCCGATGTATGAGGCCCCTGTGCGGGAAAGTCGGATCAATACTGCAGATAGCGTTTAAGTTTGGCGAACCACATGAGCTCAAGTTGATCCGTCCTCGTGTCGATCCGTTCTGTTGAAAGTTCCTCCCCTAGCCCACGAAGGAACGGCCTCGCAGAGTAATGGGCCTGGGGTCTTCCGTGAGGCTTTCTTACCTTCTAGTGGACCCGGGGGGTATCTGTCCCCCACAAGCCCCTAATCTTTGTGTTGATTTTGAAATAATCGGCCCAAAGATTCCAGGTCCAGCTTACGATTTTGAAACATGTCTGCTAAGTCGTTACCTCCAGCTCCGAGTAACTTGGTAAAAATGATCTTCTGTCATCTTTTTGTGGCTTCATTCTTCAGTCTTTTGCTTTTAATCTTTAGTAATCGGTACTCTGTTTATGCCTTAGAGGTCGACGTTCTGCTCTTAGGGGTTAATGATTCATTGGGTGCACTGTGGGTGTAGCCCTCGAGCTTTGAGTGGATTACTGAGAATAATCCACTCAAAGGTCTTCATTCCACGCTTTTTCAGAAACCACTGTCTTTGACTTAGACTCATGCCTTAGAGATCAACATTGTCTCCTCAGTTTATGCTTTAGAGATCAGTATTGTCTCCTCAGTTTATACTTTAGAGATCAACATATAGTTTTGTCTTTTTGTGATCATCAGTACGGCCTGCCCATGCATCAGCTTGAAATTTATTTGATCGGCGTCGGATTGGACATCCGGCAGATGACCCTTGGCTGGTCATTATTTCGCTTTGTGCTTCAATGCTCCTGTTGATTAGACTTGTACTTCATCGACTATTTTTGGATTTCCTTTGATCTCCGTCGATATCTTCCTTCTGTCTTAACGTATTCATTGCGTATACTGTATGGATGTGACTGTTTGGGAAAATCTATTGAAAATTTCTGGACGCCCCCCAATGGGTGTGGGCAAGGGACGGCTTGGTGCGCTAAACGTTTAGCAAGCTGCTCCTGAGTAGTAACTTGATGTGACCGCGGGTGTAATCATATCGTCCAAGCAGTTTGACTTGAGTCCCAATGAGTGTTGTGTTACGTGAAACGGCGCCAGCCGCCTGACGTGTTTCCAGACGATTTGAATTGCATATTGAATTTTTTGCGACTGTTCAGTGGCCGTGGTAGGAGGTGAGCGGTTGCCTTCTTCTTCTATAAATAGTGTGCTTGCTTCTCCGTCATCTTCACACATCTTACTGCCGCTTGTTGCTTACTCTCTTCTTTTCTCTTCTACTCCACCATGGGCAAGAACAAGAAAAACAGGAGCTCCTCGCACCATTCCGGCGATAAGCGGAAACGCGAGCCGACTCCTCCCTCGGAGGACTTCGGCGATTCCGAGTACTCGAAGGAGGAGTTCTCCTCCGAGTCCGAGGGATCGCCAGTCCCTGCCTCTCCCCCGGCGTCGTCTGATGACTCAGACGACTCCCAGGGGATCGCCGTAGAGGTGTGGTCCTACATCCTGGCCGTCGAGCGCGCCGGGCTCGAGGGCTCGGATGAGTCGGAGGTCACCTCGGACGAGGAGAACTCCTCGGACTCATCCGAGGAGCGAGGCGGTGGCGGTGATGGCGAGGGCGATGACGATGGCGGAGGCGACGGCGATGGCGACGGCGACGGCGGCGAAGGTGACGACAAGGGCGACGACGGCAAGGGCGACGGTGGCGACGACAACGGCAAGGGCAGCGACAAGGGTGGCAGCAGCAGCGGCAGGGCCAGTGGCTAGGCGCCACTGGTCTAGATATTAGTATAGTAGTAGAAGTAGTATTAGTAGAATAATGTAGTAGTAGTTAGTAGTATAGTGTAGTGAAATGTAATGTATTAGTGTAGTGAACTGAACAATGGGAAGAAAACCGACTCATAATGAGTTGGTTTTTTAAGTTTGGTAATACTTCCCATCCTTTTATAATGAAGAAGACTTCATCCCATTCTGTGTGCGTTTCTTTGTTTTTCCCATCGTTCCGTTTCCAGTTGGTCGATGGATCGTGTTTATGCTCAACGTGGTCGTTGTCTTCGGAAGTAATGCTTGAGTAACGACTTGGAATCGTCGAGTTGCTTCTTAGATCTACCTACATATTCGTAGGAAAAAACAACTGATTTACTGTTAGTATATTCAGAGGTAGTAACCGAGTGGTTTTTTCTTGCGACGTCGGTGCTTTAGAGGTAACAACCGAGTCCTTTTGAGCCACGTCGGTGTTTTAGAAATAACGACCGAGTGAAGACTGGCGACATCAGCGTTTTAGAAATAACCGCTGAGTTATATTGGGCCACGTCGGCGTTTTGGAAATAACGGTCGAGTGGTTACTGGTGACGTTGGCGTTTTAGAAATAACAACCGAGTGATAACGGGCCACGCCGGTTTTTTAGAAATAACGACCGAGTGAAGATTGGCAACGTCAGCGTTTTAGAAATAACCGCTGTGTTATATTGAGCCACATCGGCGTTTTGGAAATAATAGTCGAGTGATGACTGGGCACTTTTTTAGAAATGGCGTCTGGCCCGGGAAAACCCTATTTGTACCGCGCCGTTGCATGCATCTGCATTCTGAGCCCTAGCTATGCTTTTTGCCTCCAAACCTTCTCTATTTCCCTGTGATCTCACTTTCGCTCAGTTCACTGGCGAGACTGAGATGGCGCCCAAGCGAAAGAGCCAGAATTCCACCGCTGCGATTATTCCTCCCATCGATCCCAACAGTCAGTTGCCTTTCGCAGGTAATCGCATGTCTGTTGTTTCTGAGTCTGACCTTCTCCGCCTTGTTTCTGTCGGGGTTCTTCCTCCGAAAGAGCTTTGTTCTTGGCGGATCTGTCATGGGGTTACTGTCCCGACGGAGGACACCCACGAGTTCGTTATTTATATTCCTTTTCTCATCCGCGGCCTTGCTCTTCCTATTTCTCCTTTTTTCCGTGGTCTCCTTGATTTCTACCATCTGAATCTAACTCATCTGAATCCCAATTCCATTCTGCAAGTTTCTGTTTTTGTTCATTTGTGTGAAGCCTACCTTGGTATTTTGCCACACTTTGGCTTGTGGAAGTACTTGTATCACTGTCGGCCTGGAATGGCCGGGGGGCAGCACCAGCTCGTGGGTGGTGCGAGTTTGGAGATGCGCCGTGGGAGGAAGACAGAGTACCTCGATATCCCACTCAAAGACAACATCAAAGGATGGCGCCTGGAATGGTTTATTGTTGAGAATCATGGAAAATCCCTCCCCCCGGTCAGGGAGACAGCCTGATGTTCATGCTCCAAGTTGGACTGAATCCCCATGGGCTTGGACATAACTGAAGCCAAGGTTCTGCTTGCTGAAATTGGCTTGTTGAAGGAGGGAGGTCTGACTGCTAAAGCGGTAGTTGTAGACTTTGTTTTCAAGAACATTCAACCGCTGAAGGACAGAGCGCACCCGACCTATTTGTATCGTGGTGTCACTGACTCAACCCGGGTTACCAACAGGAGGATCCCTGCTGTGGATCTGGTAAGCCGGCTGGAGATGATTCTTAGAGGCAAGGTGTCGAATGTTGGTGCTCCTGTTGCATATTCTGCCTGGAATCTGCCACCTTCCAAGTCTTTCATCAGTTTTGTGTCAAATCCTCCTGCTGGTGACAGTGGTTTGGGTCTTAGAGTACAACCCTCTCCCGAAGAGGTTGAGGCTTTGGTTGCTTCGCTTGGTGATATCCCCAATGATGAGAGGCAGGTTCATTTTCAGATGCCTGTAAACCTGAGCGATGCCGAAATAAGTGCTATGCTGGATATGTTGGCTGAGGATTCCTTTGACTCGGTTCATGCTGAAGCACTAGCTGTGGCAATTATCCCGGAGCCTCAAAAGACCTTGGACACTCAAAGATCTGATAGCACTCACCCAAAACATCATCGCCAAGCCAGTCATCCCACTTCTCCAGCTGAAGGGAAGAAAAAGAGACGGCTTCGGCGAGTGTCATGTTTGAATCAGGATGCCGACCCTTCTGCTCCTGCTGCCGAGGAATTGCCAGTGGAGCTTTTTACTGGAGCTAATCCCAATGGATGTGACCCGGATGACGCTGACCCCAATGGGTGTGACCTTGATGATGCTGAACCCAATGGGTGTAATTCGACCAGAGCTAATCCCAATGGGTGTGCTGCTCGTATTATTGACGAGGACGAGGAAGAGGAGGAGGAAATCCCCTTAATTCGGAAAAACAGTCAGCGTTATATAGTCAGTGGGGAGAGCAGTGATATTCCTTCTCTAGCTTTGTCTGCTCTCGTTGGTCTGCAAGAATTGTCTCTAGCAAATTTCGATCAAGCTCTCGAGGATGTGATCCCTGAAGATCTGTTGTCTGAGCCAACAGATGGTGGTATCCTGGACGTTTGCACTGACATGCCTGACGTGGGGTTAGAGTTATCCCGAGCAGCGTCTCGTGCCTCATCGACCTTGGAGCGCGGTCTTCAGAGCCAAGAAGCTAATCTAGATTTCTCCCTTCCCATGGAGATGGCTGAGAATCCTTCAGCCTTAGAGGTGGCTGCTGCGGAGGCCCCAGCTTCCAAAGATGGTGCAAGCGGTTACCCAGCCCCTGAGGGTGTTGCCGGTAATGATCCGGCTCAGGTGGGTAGCGTGAGCTGCAACCCAGCCCCCGAGGGTGTTGCCGGTGGTGATCCAGCTCCATTGGGCAGTGCAGGCTGTGACCCAGCCCCGAGGGTGTCCGAGTGGGCTCCTCTTCTCATACCTCCATGGATGTCCACGTGGGGTCTTCTCCCCCCACATTCTGATTGTATGGCGGTGGTACGTGTTTTAAATCAGGAAATCGCCTTAGAGGCCGGCGCACCTGAAGCTAGAGTTTTGATTCCTGATGGTGACGTTGAGTTGATCCCTAATGATGCTCTTCAGATTGCCTCGGTTGATAACCCTTCATCAAGTCACCAACCGGCTTCTCCTGATTTGGGGCTTCCTTCGTTCTTCTCCAATCTCCTGGTAATTCGGCTCTTTCCCGACCTGGCTATACTCTGTGTGAGATACTGTCTTTGCACTCATTCATTTTCAATGTCAGGCTTTCGTTGACGAGATGGTTGGTCAGCTGAGATCGCAGGGTGCTTCTGTCCCGGAAAGAGTTTTGTCTCTGTCGCATTGGAATTCGATGCTGCTTCAGAGGCGAATATCTGAGTTGGAAATGACAAATGCTGGTTAGCACCTTTTGTTTCCTCCTAGGCTACTTGATTAATCTGCTTTCTGACTGAATATCCTTGTTTAACCGTTTCTTGCTAGATATGGCCCAGTGGTACTCTGATCTTGAGAAGAAATATTCTCAAGGTCAGACGGACTTGGCTCGGCGGTATTCTGATCTCGAGGAGAAGTATTCCCAAAGTTAGATGGACTTGGCTTGGGTTTCTGCTTCTCTGAATAATGCCAATATGTTGAATTCCTCTCTCAGTGCTCAGCTTGACTCTGAAAGGGCGGCCAATGGAGTAAGCTTACTTGACTTTCTCTGCTGTGTTTTTACTACCTGTTTGATGTTTGAGAGCTGATTCTTGTTTGCAGGAAGAAAAACGTGCCCTTGCAGCTTCTCGTGATAACCTTGATAGGTTGTATCGCGATGCCAATAATTCTTTGACCATCTTGGAAAGGAGCCATCGCTTTACCATGGCCGACTTGGATAATCATCGTTACAAGCTGCAAGAGTCCCTGGATGAACTCATTCGTGTTAGGCAATTGGTGTCAAGCAAAGACTCTATCATCAAGGATTTGCGCGCTTCCAAAAGATCAGTCGTCTAGGAGCTAGAAGCTGCTCGGTTGGCTGTTAAGGTTGCTGAAGACACTTCTACCACCTTGAAGGCTAAGCGTGACAAAGCTATGGATAAAGCCATTCGCGCGGGGCGGATATTGATGAGAAGGCCCGGTGTAATTGTTCCTGATGACATAGTTGCGGATGTCAATGCTGCTCCTGATTCTTCGAGTCGCCCTTCTTCATCAGTCGCTCCTGAGAAAAACATTACCAAGTAGAAAATACTGAATGCATTGGGTGTGTGGTTAGTGTGCTCGAATATTCTGTCGGAAAGTGTTTTCAGTACTGAATGCCATTATTGTTTTTCTGTTGTTTGAATTCAACAGTAGTTACTGTTGGGGACTTGTTCTCAAGTGCTATGAGTTAAGAACAAGGCAACATAGAAAAAATGTTAATCGTTAAGGTCCTTCGTCCTCCGAAGCATTATTTCCCTTAGGATATAATGGTATACGGACGAAGGTTATGAAGGACGTACCTTCATAAACTCATTAAACAATGACGAAGGATGGAATTCAAGGGATATAAAAGACAACATGAACAATTATATATTATTATTAGGTATAAACAGAAATACCGCTGAGTTACAAGTGTACCTTCAATCGGAATGAGATGACAATACAAGCGTGACGCAAAAAGTGAATGCCAAGTCAGCGTGAACAGTACGAGAGTACTGTTCACCTATTTATAGGCGCGGGACACAACCCATACAAAATTACATTCATGCCCTTTACATTTGATAATAATTCTATAGTAATCTGTTGAGGTCTAAATAGCCTTTTCATCTTTAAGTCGGTTCCGCTTTCTGCTGTCACGCCGAAGCTTTCCTGCTTACACCTTCGGCGCTGTACCGACCTTCATATTATTCTGGTCTGCTGTGATGCCGATATGAGTCCGAAGATACCTGTTCACACATTATACTCCAGAAATACTGTTAAATCCTGTTTTTGAGGACCTTCGGATGCCGAAGGTCCCCAACAGTAGCCCCTCGCAATATTAATTTGTTTGAAATAAAAAATTTAGATTGCGACGTGGACGAAGGCTTTACGCCGAAGGTCCGAAAAAACACCTTCCCTTTGCTAGAATAGCAACATACACTGACAAGCGGGGTCTTTCAATTTTCAATGCTCTTGGCGTATAAATACAGTCATACCGCAAACTCATTTGACACGCTCTCTGGCCAATTGCTCCTGCTCACTCAATTTTTAGCTCTTGTGCCCTAAGATTTGTTAAGCCCTTAGTTTTGAAGCTTCGGCTTTGAAAATAGTTTTTAGTGTCTCCGAAGATGTCTGAGGATAAGAAGACTGCTGCTGAGATGAAGCTGAGCCTGGACGAAGAGAAAAACTTGGGATTTCTTATAGCGATGTCAAAGACCAATACAGAAAAAATCACCAAGGAGATTCTGGAAGGTTTGTCTGAAGATACTGGTGATAGTGACAGCTATGATGTGGACAGTGGTGGTGAGGACTCCGAAGATCGTCCCTGGCGACCAAGCCATTCAGTTTATGGTAAATCAACTATCAAAGAGAACCATCTTGCCAACATGAGAGGAAGGTATTTCCGGGATTTATCCATTGTGAGGGCCGACGAAGGGGAAAAAACGTGCCCACACCCTGAAGAAAATGAAGTCGTAGTGTACCGAAGCTTTTTGAAAGCTGGACTGCGATTTCCTTTGAGCAGCTTCGTCGTGGAGGTGCTGAAAATCTTCGAAGTCTATCTTCACCAACTTACCCCCGAAGCAATCATAAAGCTGAATATCTTTGTGTGGGCCGTGAGAAGCCAAGGCTTGCAGCCTGATGCAAAAAGCTTCTGCAATATACACGAATTATCATACGAAACAAAACCTTGGGGTAAGGAACAGTATCACAATAATTTTGGCTGCTACAGCTTCGTTTCCCGGTCCGGGTCAAGCTGTCCAGTGCCAACCTTTCGGAAGAGATGGCCCGGAGATTGGATGACAGAATGGTTTTATGTGAAAAATGATCTGACAGTACGAGAAGATATCAAAGGTATAATCATGCGCCCTATTTGGCAAAGCTTCGGCCTTCGGAGGCTGAAGGTTGAAATGAATGAAGCTGCTGAAGAATGCCAGAGGGCCTTCGGCGCAGTCTGCTCTTTCATTGGAACGAGAGACTTAGTACAAGAGCATATTGCCTTCAGGGTATGGCCGCTCGCGGAGAAATGGGAAATGCCACAAGAAACCGTAAAAGAGGCCAACGAAGGTGGGCTTATCAGGTTAAAGTATACTTTTAAATTTGGAGATAAGTTTGTTGAGCCAGATGACGACTGGTTAAAAAGTATTGAAAATTTAAGTGATGAACTGCTTGGGGCTTATTCGAAGGCCGAAGACACTGCAATGTCAGCAGCCTTCGGAGGCCGAAAAAAGAAGAGGCTGAATCGGGTATTTGATGCAATCGGGTTTGTCTACCCTGACTATTGCTATCCCATTCGAAGGCAGAAGAGGAAAAACACAATCTCTGCAAAAGAAGAAGCTGCAACTGCTCCTAGCGAGCCAGAACCGAAAAGAAAGAAGTTAAAGGTCCTTACACATCGGCCGCGGTATATTGAACCAGCTTCGGTGCCTGAGTTTACCGGAGAAACTTCTTCGGCCACCGAAGCTAAAAAACCAATCGAGCCAACCTTGCTGCCAGAAGTCGCAGAAACGGCCGAAGTGCCAACAAAGATAGAATTAGAGCAATCAAAAATTTTGTTATCAGAAATGAAGGAGAAGGCCGAAGCGCCGTTCTCAGAAAAAATGGAAGAGGTAAAAGTAGCAACTGAGGGATCCAAAACATCAGAAGTTTTGAGTCCTGCGGCAAACATTGAGACAACAAAAAATCCAAAAGTGCCAGCAGTGACTCCAAAAAGAAAGAGAATGGCTAATGTGCTAGATGTACTGGAAACGATCAAATCTTCAAGCACACCTCCGCAAAGGGCTGCTGTCAGTCCTGAAACAACTGAAATTTCTGGTTCTAAAGTTCCAGGGCAAGAGACCGAAGCCGAAGCTGGGCCCCCAGAGCCTGTAAAGATAAAATCCTTGGAAAGTGAGGCAGAAAAAATAACAAAGCCAACTTTAGTTGAAGAAACCAGTGTCATTGCCCCCGAAGCATCCCCCAAAGTTCGTGATTATATTGTTCGTCATGCTTCGGGGAAAAAACTATCAGAAAAAGAAGAGCAAGAGGCCCAGCACTACGCCCAAAAACTGAAATATCCAAAAGGGGCGTTAATATTCAATGGCAGTGGAGAAGAAGACTTCTTGTATTGTCTCCCCGACAGCAAGGAAATTTCTGTCTGCCGGGAGATGAGCAGGAGCTTCGGATTCCCAACTTTAGAAGACGGGCTCTCGGTGCTGTCGAAGAACGATCTGGCCGACAGCCTAGCTTACAATAGCTTAAAGGTGCGACAAATGAAATCCTTGTATCTTTTGTTGAGTCCAAAATTTTTCGTTTGTTTAAACCTATTGACGCACACATATTTCTCTTTGCAGGGCTTGATACTTAGCAATGTCCTTAGGGCCCAGAAGGATGTTGAAGACGAAGGGTGTTCTATAGCCCTGAGCAACCTTCGTTCCGAAGTTATTGAACTGAGGAACGAAGGTCTTGAAAAAGATAAAATATTACACTCATTGATAAATAAAATAAAAGAAGACGAAGCTGCTTTTAAAGGTCAGGCTGAAGCTCAGAAGCGGGAAATTGAAGATCATCGGAAACAACTGGCCAGAGCCAAGGAAGAACGCATACTTGAAGAAACAAAACGAGAACTCAGCGACCAATGGGCCGATCACCTAGAAATAACTGTTGAAGAGCTTCGTTCGTCCAAAAAGCGATGTTACAACAAATCTATAGAATGTGTTAAAAAGCTGAAGGATAGCTTTGCCAAGGTCGGCGCATTTTCAAGTGAGGAAAACTTTACGAGAGGCAATCCCGAAGGTCCCATCGAGTGGATCGACCACGAAGCTGAAGCCTTCGAAGAGATTTTAAATAGCCGTGGAGATATATATGCCTTCTCTGGCGCCAGAGGACTTGCCACCATCTTAGAGAAGAAAGGCTGCGAACATGTAAAAATTTTAGCTCAATCCGAAGCTGCTTTGTCTTTTGAAGATGCAAGAGATCCTTCGGCCGAAGCTAGTATAATTGGTGGAAAATTTTTTACCGATATTTGGGATAATGGTGGCTGGGAAATGGCCGGGGAAATTATTAGAAGAAGTGAAAAGGGAATTCATGATGCTAGAGAAGTAGCTGAAGCTGCTGAAAGGAGCGCAGAGGCCGAAGGTCAATTAGGTATTAACTGATAGTTTTATTGTGTTGTACTCTTAAGCTTTAAGATTTGATTGCGATTTGTAATAGCGCTGTATCCGTATCCTCTGTTACTTCAGATCCTGCCAAAGCGTCTTCGGGCCCTCAGCCGAAAGGAGACGACGAAATTAAAAAGATGGCTGAAGATATTATGGACGAAGTCGTCAATCGGCTCCTGAACGAGGCTGCCGAAGTCGTTTTGAGAGAAGATTAAGTATTTTTGTAAAACAAAAACTTCGGAAATGTAATATACTAACATTTGGTAACCACAAATGTAATATACCTATTTTTGTTAGTCAATTCTTTACGATGCATGAAACTTTACACGTACCGCTTTTGAGTCTTTGACGAAAAAACACCTTCCCTTCTTTTCATGCTTCGTGAAGAAGAATTTTTCATTGTCACAACAATATCCAATGTTCTGATGAATAATATCCAGGCTTCGTAAAAATATTTTCCGAAGCTACCCTTCCGAAGATCAATGATGTATCTTTTTGTGACTGATTTCTCTCTCTCTTTTTGTTTTCAAAACATTCTTCCGTAGATTGATAATGTGTCCACCTCTTGTGCCATGTGCAAAATGATGTATGATGCTTATGCTATGCGAAATGATGCGATGATGTTATGTTATGTGAGATGATGTTTACTCCGAAGATATACACGCATCCCTGCAATAAAGCACAATCTTTTATAAGCCTCCCTTAGGAGCTTCTTCGCCTTTTACTTCAGCGGAATCAGCGTTTATTTTTCGCTGTAAGCCTCCCTTAGGAGCTTCTTCGCCTTTTACTTTCAGCGGTATTCGCGTTGACTTTTCGCGCTTCGCCTTTTACTTAGGCGGTATCAGCGTTGACTTTTCGCTGTATGCTCTGCATTCCCTTTGGAACGACTTTGGAGCAGAAAACTTACACTGCGCTCCCTTTGGAACGACTTTTTGTGACTTCGGTAAGCTTACTCTGCGTTCCTTAGAACGACTTTTTGTTGCTTCGAAGAATTTTCGATAGTTCGAAGGTCGTCTTTGGAATTTTCGATATTTTAATCAATATATGCCTGTGAAGAAAGTATATTTTCCTTGTAGGAATCAACGAAACTAATTACATGAAACCTAAACAATGTCCTTTATTACAGAAAATAAAACTGAATGAAAAAGATTGCTATTAAGGTAGGATATTCGTCAATAGATGTGCTTTGACTCTGGCACAGTGCTATTGACTGTACGAGCTTCGGATTGCTCTCTGAAGTCCCTCTGGTGTGGAGCATACTGGCTCCCTTCTGGCTGCTGGCCTTGTTGCAACGGAGGTGGAGGCGGAGGCTGTTGCCAGGAAGCTTGAGGCTGACTCGCCGAAGCAACAGAAACTGCAGGATGATTGCCCACATATTCTGGAATGTAGGGCGAATGATACGAAGCTGTATGCATGACCTGCTTCGGCTGAGCTTGTTGCGCTGCTGCTTCAGCTATTTCCTTTTGTTTCTGAATAGTAACATGGCACATCCTGATAGTATGGCCTTTGTTCTCACCGCAGAATAAGCAAAAGATTCTTCTTGGTTGATCGCCAAATCTTCCTCCAAAGCCCCTGGCGCCTCTGCCTCTTGGAGCTGGTGGTCGGAAGGAGCTTTGCTGTTGCCCCGAAGCCTGTGAGGAACATTGTGGCCTTTGCTGTTGGCTTCCTCTGTCATCATTTTGTGTAGAGTTATGAATTGACCTGACGTGTCTCGGGTAGAACCTCCCTCCGAAGCCCCTGGTCATTTCAGAAAACCTGAAAGCCTCCTCCCTTCTTTGGCGAAAATCATTATCGGCCCGAATGTACTCATCCATCTTCTGGAGCAGCTTCTCCAAAGTTTGAGGAGGCTTCCGAGCGAAGTACTGAGCTGACGGTCCTGGCCGAAGCCCCTTGATCATGGCCTCAATGACAATTTCATTGGGCACCGTTGGTGCCTGTGCCCTCAAACGCAAGAACCTTCGGACATATGCCTGAAGGTATTCTTCGTGATCTTGGGTGCACTGGAACAGAGCCTGAGCAGTGATCGGCTTCGTTTGAAATCCTTGGAAGCTAGTTAACAACAAGTCCTTCAGCTTCTGCCATGAAGTGATCGTTCCTGGTCGAAGGGAGGAATACCAGGTTTGAGCCACACTCCTGACAGCCATAACGAAAGATTTGGCCATGACTGAAGCATTGCCACCATACGAAGATACTGTTGCTTCGTAGCTCATCAAAAACTGCTTCGGGTCTGAGTGACCATCGAATATAGGAAGCTGGGGCGGCTTGTAAGACGGAGGCCACGGTGTAGCCTGCAGCTCAGCGGACAGAGGAGAAGCGTCATCAAAAACAAAATTCCCATGATGGAAATTGTCATACCAGTCATCTTCGTTAGGGAAACCCTCCTGATGAAGATCTTGATGTTGAGGCCTTCGGTGCTGCTCATCCTGGACAAGATGACGAACTTCTTCAGAGGCTTCGTCTATCTGCCTCTGCAGTTCAGCTAGCCTGGCCATCTTTTCCTTCTTCCTCTGTACTTGTTGATGAAGCATCTCCATATCTCTGATTTCTTGATCTATCTCGTCGTCTGGTGGTGTTGGACTAACAGCCTTCCTTTTCTGGCTTCGGGCCTCCCGCAAGGAGACTGTCTCCTGATTGTGGTCCAGAGGTTGCAGAGCTGCAGCCCCAGTCGCTGAAGCCTTCTTCGGCGCCATAACCAAGGTTTATGATCGCCGAAGGTGTTCAAAAAACTCAGAGTGGAAGTGAGTTCACCGGAGGTGGGCGCCAATGTTGGGGACTTGTTCTCAAGTGCTATGAGTTAAGAACAAGGCAACACAGAAAAAATGTTAATCGTTAAGGTCCTTCGTCCTCCGAAGCATTATTTCCCTTAGGATATAATGGTATACGGACGAAGGTTATGAAGGACGTACCTTCATAAACTCATTAAACAATGACGAAGGATGGAATTCAAGGGATATAAAAGACAACATGAACAATTATATATTATTATTAGGTATAAACAGAAATACCGCTGAGTTACAAGTGTACCTTCAATCGGAATGAGATGACAATACAAGCGTGACGCAAAAAGTGAATGCCAAGTCAGCGTGAACAGTACGAGAGTACTGTTCACCTATTTATAGGCGCGGGACACAACCCATACAAAATTACATTCATGCCCTTTACATTTGATAATAATTCTATAGTAATCTGTTGAGGTCTAAATAGCCTTTTCATCTTTAAGTCGGTTCCGCTTTCTGCTGTCACGCCGAAGCTTTCCTGCTTACACCTTCGGCGCTGTACCGACCTTCGTATTATTCTGGTCTGCTGTGATGCCGATATGAGTCCGAAGATACCTGTTCACACATTATACTCCAGAAATACTGTTAAATCCTGTTTTTGAGGACCTTCGGATGCCGAAGGTCCCCAACAGTTACGATTGCAGAAATAAGTGCAGTGTGACGGTTTTGAGACTTCTTTTCATTCCACGAGGCATATAGATCGCCCCAAGATGAGTAATCGCAAGCGAGCTTGTGCCGGGTTGAGTAGACGTGAGCATGCCACACCGATTTAAGTTACTACCGACTTAAACCGACTACTCTGTTAGTAGGGTATAGTGGTCACCCTGGATTAAGTAAGCGTGAGCATGTCACACCATCTTAAGTCATTGCCGACTTAAGTCGATTTCTCCGTTAGTAGGGCATAGTGGTCACCCTGGATTAAGTAAGCGTGAGCATGTCACATCGTCTTAAGTCATTGCCGACTTAAGCCGATTGCTCCGTTAGTAGGGTATAGTGGTCACCCTGTATTAAGTAAGCGTGAGCATGTCACACCGTCTTAAGTCATTGCCGACTTAAGTCGATTGCTTCATTAGTAGGGTATAGTGGTTACCCTGAGTCGAGTAAGTATGCAGATTAACAATAAATAGCTTGAGTGCCTTTGAGAATGAAGTCTTTTTATTGACGGTGCTCACCACGTGAGTCGTGCAAGAGATGTACAACAGCAGGTCTTCAGCCGGCTGACTCGGCGTGGCTCGGTGAGGCGGTTTTAGCACTGGTGGTGTTGTCAGAAATTTCTTCAGTGCGTCCAGAGCTTCCTGAGCATCTAAAGTCCACTGGAACTTGTCTACTTTCTTGAGCAACTTGTAGGTAGGCCCTTCTCTCCCAGCCTTGATATGAACCTGCTTAGGCTGCCATGCATCCAATAAGTCGTTGTACTTTCTTCTATGATCGTGGTGCCTCCATTCTCATGATAGCCTCGATCTTTTCTGAATTAGCCTCAATTCCCCGGTGGCTGACGATAAACCCGAGCAATTTCCCTGCTGGTACTCCAAAGACACAGTTTTTAGGATTAAGCTTCCATTGATATTGCCGTAGACTGTTGAAGACCAACTGTAGATCTTCAATGAAATTTTCTGAGTTTTCTGTTTTGATCACCACGTCATCCACATAAGCTTCCACACGCTTGCCCCAGTGGTCGGCTAAGCATGTCTGAATAGCCCTCTGGTAAGTCGCTCCCTCGTTTTTGAGGCCAAACGACATGGAGGTATAGCAGAAAGCTCCAAATGGGGTGATGAATGCAGTTTTTTCTTCATCTTCTTTTGCCAAACTGATCTGATGGTACCCAGAGTAGCAATCCAAGAAAGACAACATAGAGCACCCGGCGGTTGAATCCACCACCTGGTCTATTCTAGGAAGTCTGAAGGGATCCTTCGGACAGTGCTTGTTGAGATCTGTATAGTCGACGCACATGCGCCAATCCACTTTATTCTTTTTGAGTACAAGAACAGGATTTGCCAACCATTCAGGATGTAACACTTCTCTAATGAATCTGGCCGCGACCAAGCGAGCTAGCTCTGCACGGATGACTTCTCTTTTGTCGGACGTGAAACAATGTAATTTCTGCCGGATCGGCCTCGCCTGGGGGTAGACTTTAGTTTGTGCTCGGCCAGTTCTCTTAGGACTCCCGGCATATCCGCAGGTCGCCATGCGAATACGTCTCGGTTATCTTGCAGAAATTGGACGAGTGCGCCTTCCTATTTGTTATCCAGGCTAGAACTGATGATGGCAGTCTTGCGTTCATCGGAGAACCCGAGGTTGATTCTTTTGGTCTCTTCAGTCGTCCTCATAGAGGTCACGGCTTGAGCTTCATTCGCGGGTACCCCGAGGTCTTCCTCAGGCTTTGAGTTCGCCTGTGCAGAAGAAGTCGCTGATGGTTTGGTGGTGAGGGCCGCCTGAATGGCCACTCGGAAACACTCTGCGGCGCCTTGGAAGTCAGCGCGCACAGTTATGATCCCTTGTGGTCCTGGCATCTTCAATATCATGTACGTGTAATGTGGAATGGCCATGAACTTTGCCAATCCAGGTCTATCAATGATGGCGTTGTATCCGCAGTCAAAGTTCGCCACCTCGAACCTTAGGAACTCAGTTCTGTAGTTTTCCGGAGTTCCAAAGGTGACCGGCATGTAGATGTGTCCTAGTGGATATTCTCCTTCAGTCGACACGATGCCGAAGAAAGGAGTGTCTGACTCGTGGAGCTCTTTGAGGGAAACTCCCAAGCCTTGAAGCGTCCGGGGGAAGGTGACGTTGATGCTGCTTCCCCCGTCCACTAGTACCTTCTTTACCCTGCTTTCTCGGATCACCGGATCGACGAGGAGTGAGTACTTGCCCGTGTGGCCGAAGTTGAGCCATTGATCCGTCCGAGTGAAGGTGATTGGGTGTTCAGACCATCGATACGGGGCGAGAGGACTAGCGGTCGCCACCAGTATCTGACGGTCGTTGAGTGCCTCTTGCTTTCTTGCGACCCATGTCCGCCGAAGATGACGTTGACTTCCCCATCAACGCGCGGGAATGCTCCGCATCCTCCCCCCTCCTACTGTTGGGGTTGTCGAGGTTCTCCAGGTCCTCCTCGTGGTGGGGGAGGTGGTAGAGGTTGGAAGGGTCGACCGTTCCCCACGGAGTGCTTGAAGTCTCTACAGTTCTGGAGGGTGTGGCGCATGTCCTTGTGGTACGGGCACTGGGCATCGATGATGTTGTCCAGTGTGAGTTCGCCCCCGCGAGTTCCTCCTCGGGCGCGAGAAGTGGGCGGTCCGGCGGTGTGGACTTCTTCACGAGGCCTCTTCTCCTAACGTTTGTCCGGTTGTTGGTTCGTGTCGTGTCACGGTGCCGCCGGTGCAGGCTTTGCTCCTCCGATGAGGTCTTGAGCTCGTTCGTCGGCGGTGATGTAGAGGTCGGCTTCCCGGAACAGCTGCTCAGAGGTAGTCGGCGCCTTCTGCAGTATGGCTCGGAAGAAGGCCGAGTCATTAGATCCCCGGTAGAAGTCCTCGATCACTGCTACTTCCGCAACCTCGAGGATTCGATTCCTCATGGCCTGAAATCTTTTGAGGTACGACTGAAGATTTTTGTCCCCTCGGCGCTTGATGGTCTTGAGGTCCCATGGCTGCATCGGCTTGTCAGAGAGGGATTGGAAGTTGGCAATGAAGCGCTGGCTGAAGTCGCTCCAGTCGTCGATGCAGTGTTGTGGTAGGTGCCGTAGCCACTGCAGTGCATCTTGCCCGAGGACGATGGGCAGGTATGCAGTCATCACGTCTTCAGTCGCCCCAGTGGCCCGGGCAGCGGTGGTGTAGACGGCCAGCTAGCCTCCCGGATCCTGCTTAGGCTTGTACTTGTCGACGTTGGAGACCTTGAAGTTTAGGGGCCACTGAATGGCCCTAAGACGTGGGGTGAGCGCCGATACCCCACACGTGTCCTCCCGTCGGCGATGATGATGTCTGTCCCAGGGAGGGGAGTTATTGTCGTGATGCCTCGACCGTCCCCGGGTTGTGCCGCCGGTTGAAGCTGTTGCCGACTCAACTCTGATGGCCTGACTCCGCGCAGGGACACCGTGGTTCCGATCATATTCTTCTCGGTGCCGGATCTCGTTCTCGTGCCGTCGTTCGCGCGAAGCGTTGATGGAGCTCCGTGCGTCTCGCCGACTGTTGATGGCGTGTCATAGATCACTCGGTGGATGAGCGAGAGGTAGAAGATGATTAGCCACCCGAGTGAGCAGCCGCCGATAGCCCTCGGCGTCCGGAGTTCGGGGGAGACCGTCGGCTATCCGAGCAAACACTCCACCGACTTCACTTGGCGTGTTCATGGCTCGGGCGAAGTCAGGGTTCAGGTTCCGTCCGAGAAGAGGGTTCTTCCAGCGTTGTCTCGCTTCCTGCTCAGCTTGTTCTTGAGCTTGCCGATGGTCGCGTCGTCGGGAATTCCTCCTTTCCCTAAAGACCCATTCGTCAGGAGTTTCTCCTACCTCTGAGATTTCATCCCGCGATACGGACTGTGCTGGATCACGCTCTCCCGCCGCGTGATGTTGCCGGATATTTCGACACCAATTCCTGTGTCGGCGGGCTTCTCGTTGAGGAGGTTCTTCCCCGGGCGTAGTTGGTTCATCGTCGGAGATGGGGGACGACTCTGCTCTCCCAATGAAGAGGACGTCGGGGTAGAATGGAGCCATCGTCGTGATGAGCCTCTTTCTGTTCTCCTTTGAGGACGGAGGTACCAGAAGAGCAGTTTGACAATCCTTCACCTTGTTCGCTTCCTTTTCCTTGTGATCCGTGTCCATTTCTCCGTCGGAGAGGTGGACAGCGGAGTTCTCCAGGTAGACGGACCCTCTGCTCCTAGCTTGCTGAAGGTGGTCTTTGCTCGGAGCGCTGGAGGTTGCGCTTTTCCCTGCTTCGTTCTGACTTTCCCGGAGATCGTTGAGGAAGACTTTCTCTCCGTGATGCGGTGTAGAGTTCCTTCTTCGTCTGCTATGGATGAAATGGTTCTGAAGCAGAACATGGCCCCAGGGCGGAGCCTGATCTTGTGCTGGAAAGTGATGGCCATTGAGCTAGCTTGGATCTGTGACACACCCCCTACCTGGCGCGCCAGCTGTCGGTGTTTTGGGTCCGACCGCGCACCTAGGGTTGCCCCTCGAGGTGCTTTTTGGAGTAGGACGGTGTTACCGACTGTAGCTCGATGGTTCGCGCTGGATGCACGAGAGACAGTGGACAATTTTGTACAGGTTCGGGCCGCTCCGAGATGCGTAATACCCTACGTCCTGGGTTGAGTATTTTGCGTGGTAGATTACAGGGAGGTTCTCTAGTATCGAGGATGTTAGAGAACTGGGTGGATGGCTAAGTAATGAGATAGATGCCCTTGAAGGGGTGCCCCCTAGGCCTTATATATTCGATCGTGGGACGTTACATGTGGATATGATAACCACGTGCTCCTAAGTAACAACGAACCGACTAAGTTTATCTTCCTGTAATTCCGCCGACCTATCCCCACTCCGTTCCGATGTATGAGGCCCCTGTGCGGGAAAGTCAGATCAATGCTGCAGATAGCGTTTAAGTTTGGCGAACCGCATGAGCTCAAGTTGATCCGTCCTCGTGTCGATCCGTTCTGTTGAAAGTTCCTCCCCTGGCCCACGAAGGGACGGCCTCGCGGAGTAATGGGCCTGGGGTCTTCCGTGAGGCCTTCTTACCTTCTAGTGGACCCGGGGGGTATCTGTCCCCCACAGGGTGCGTCAGCGCCCTGGCACGGGATGACGTCGAGATTCCCTGCTGCGTTTATCGAGATCAGAGCCCTTTCTTGGTCGAGGCGAAAGTCTTCCTGAGGCGCTAGCCGAGCCGTCCCTTGACATGCGCCACAGTTGGGCAGAGTGGTCGTCTACAGGATTCGCAACATAGTAGGTGGCCGAGGCCGAGCTCAGGTTAGGCGAAGAATTCGCCCGAGGGCCGACCTTGATGTCAGGCGAAGCAGAGGAATCACTCGAAGGCTAGACCCGAGGTCGGGCGAGGCGGAGAGGTTGTGCCTGCGGGCCGAATCCTGATTCGAGCGAGGCGGAGAGATTGCGCCCGAGGGCGAGTCTGCTCTGTTTGTCATATTAGGCGTCCCATCGGAGGATGGCAGGCGGCGTGCACACACTGTAGTGTAGATGTAATCATGCTATTGCACCAAACGTGATCGTCGTCTTGTCAGTCACTATGCTTTTCTGCCACAACGTGGGTTGGCACACGCATTAAATGCACATGTTCCCTTCCTATTTTTGGGCGCCGCTCAGGCGAGACGGATGGAGCGGCGGTGACCTCGGGTGAGGTGGAGTCCTTCCCAAGGTGGGAGACTATCGGGGAGATGTCTTGGTTTTTATAGGTATCTCGGTTGTCACCCCTTGGGAGTTTTGTCCTTATCTCTCTGAGTGCGTTTGTTAGGGGGATAAATTGGGTATCCCTAATTATTACCCCAATAGTAGCCCACGAGCCTTTCAAGGAAGTACTTTTGGTACTTGTTTGTAGGCTCTGTTGCTCGCCCGCGAGCGTGCTGCTTTTTGAGAGGTGGGACGTTTTTGTTTTCTGATGGGTGCACGCGAGCGCACCCGTCAGGTGTAGCCCCCGAGGCCCTGAAGGAGTGGTTGACTCCTTCGGGGGCTTTTGTTCTTTGATAGGTCCCGTTTGATCTTTGGTCAATCTGTGGGAACCTTTTGCGTGATTTGTGAGTGCAGCCCCTGAGCCTTTTCAATGAACAAGAGGTCGATCGAGGGATGTCTCGACTTTTGGTTTATATGCCCCTTCGTCGCCTCGCTGTGAGGAGGAAGGAGGGAATGCGTCATGCTACCCTCGACAGGCGACGAGCAGGACGTTTCCATTTAGCTGTTAACGAGTGATTTGAGTGGGGTCCAAGCTCCTTTTGATTAGAGTCAGCTTGTGGTCCGGAGACATGCCCCAAAAGATACTTGCGGGTGATTCGCCTGGTCCCAAACCCGTTCGATGGGGTCCGAGGGCTCGATGCCTCCCTATGATGGGATACTGTCACGAATCGCTCCTGGGGGTCTCAGATATGTCTTAAGGTACCTCGGGTTGCAACCCAAGCTAAGGCCATGTACGGGCGTACCTATAGTCATCCCTGACTCTGTGCTCTAGGGCGGTTTTGGAGCCCTTCCGAGGGGCCAACCTTCGAACCCCTAATCAGTATTGGGCTCGGAGCCCTGAAGTCATGAGGTGGTTCGTCTGAACCCTGCCGAGGGCTGAACCTTCAAACTTCTGAACAGTATTCTTCCTTGCCTTTTCTTTCCTCCCGAAATAATATGCCGAGGCAGAAGACGACTTCTTCTAGTTCACTGCTCCCTTTCTGAGGTAGGTTGCCTAAGGCAGAAGACACTTCCTTCTGGTTTGATTGCCGAGAGGATAAAGGACAGAGAAGTCGAGGGTAGAAAGCGTACCGTTCGAGGCAGGATGCAAAATGGTGCTCAACACGTTTTTCCTCGGAGGGGACACGAACATTTGATGTGATGGGACATACTACCGGTCATCCGACCGTTTGTGACATGCGTGCGCGTGGGATTCGAAATGGTCATTGTCCGACCATTTTTGATTCACACTTCGGTGGCTCTATCTGTCCTACATAAAGCTAATCGAGAGGGAGGCTTCGGACCATTACCTTCGCTGTTTCAGTCCTTTGCCTTCGAACGTCATTTTTTCCTTCTGCCCAAAGAGCCTTTCATCTTCCTCTCGCCTCTTTCCTTTATTCTGATGGCGGAGAAGATCACTGTCCTTCCTCCTTGGGACCCATGGCCCGTATCCTCCGTCACCTACGAGGATCTAGAGGCACGGGTCGAAGCTGGCCTGCTCCGGCCCCGATCCACTGGCTCGCATCCCGAGTGGACCACGTCGCATGATGAGCAGGTGCCAGATCTACTCGCGGGCTACATAGTCAGCTTCACCTCATTCCATGAACGAGGTTTCAGAGTTCCGACGAGCTGCTTTATGTGGGCCTTGCCGCACTACTATGGGGTCGAGTTGCACAACTTCAATCCCAACTCTATCGCGCAGGCGACCATCTTCTCCATCATCTGCGAGGGGTTCCTGGGGATCAAGCCCCACTGGGACCTATTGGTCCACCTCTTCCACGCGGAGCCTTTCTCCCTCCCTAGCAAGGTGAGGAGGGTGTGCCACGCCATCCGCGCTGACGGCTGCACGCTCCAGCTGCGCTCAGACCGGGTGGCGCTGTACATCCCTGGCACCCTCACTTCGTCGAATAAGGGGTGGCAGAGTCGATGGTTCTACCTCCTCAATGACAATGGGCGGCTGCCGGCGTTCACACACCACGTCGTCCTCGGAGCAGAGGAGCGATGGAGGTGGGGATGCAACAGGATCTCTAGACCCACCTCAAGTCGCTGCTGGAGGCGCTGCGGAAGCTCCGGGATCACGGTCTTCCACCGGCGGCAGGTACTGCCGCTAGGGTGCGGGCATCAGCCGAGCCTGCCCCTGTCCCTGCCTTGGCAGAAGGGGCAGAGGTCACAGAGGGGGAAGCCGCTCCCTTTCCCGAGGAAGCCGTCGTGGCGTCTGCGGGTGCATAAGCTGGGTCCCCTCAGCGTCCGCCCACTAGGGGGAACACGGAGGAGGGGCCGACAATCCCCCCAATGCCATCGTCTCGGGGCCCGTAGTGGCCCTGGCCATCGTTCCGCCCTAGCCCCCACGTCGGGGGTTGCAAAAGTGGTGACCACTATGCCGCCTACTTAGGCAGTGGGGCAGTAGAAGCCAAGGCCTTCAGCAATACCTGTCTCTAGGCATGTAGTCAAAGTACGAGAACGTCTTTTCATGCACCGTTTTCTCCTCTGACTATCATTTTTGTCCTTAGCTCCAAACGTCGAGCCAATGAGCTGATCTTTACTGCCACCAAGGCGGTGAAGTGTGGCGCGGGGATGTCCGAGAGGGTGTCGTCCCGCCCCCTTATGTCTAGGAGCCATCTCGGCAGGGTGCTGAGGTGGCTCTACCCGCTCCCGGGGCGTTGGTTGAGCCTGACACGGCTACAGCCGAGGTGGCTCCCGTGCGTCCCGCGTCGCCAACGGAGGCCATCATCGTCTCCTCTGAGGATGAGGCAGAGGCAGGTATCGCTGCACCGCACATCGCGTCACCCACGATCTCCGACCTCCTGCTTGCCATCCCCGGCACCCCCGAAGTCGCGCCGAGCTCGGGGGCGGGACGCACCGAGGAGGCCAGTTCCTCGGGGCCACCATGAAGGATAGTCGACGGGATGCTGTTTGGTGATGAAACGATAATCGAGCCCCCTATCATAGGGGCTTGCGGTGACCTTGTCCGCTCCGAGCCGAACCCCTTGATGTGGGGAGGGCCACCCCTAGAGTGGATGTCTACCGAGGGTGACCTATACTTTGTCCTCGACGACATCGAGAAGCGGGAGTTCTGGGCTGAGTTCAGGGCGTTGGGCCAAGTAAGGGCGTTGATCTCTTTGTCGAGATTCCTTGTCCCTTAGCAGCATGATGACGACCGTTTTCTTTCCCTTGCAGGAACTCATGACGAGGTCGATGTACAAGTCCATCTTCATTCGGCACGAACGAGGTGTCCGGGAAGCGCTACAGCGCCACCGGACTGTGCTGCTTCGGTCGAACGAGCAGCTGGCACGGAGGAGCACCTATGTGGCTGACCTGACGTCCCAGTGCGAGGGGCTGAAGGAGGAGAGCGCGACTGAAAGGGAAATAACCTCAACATTTCCTATAATCAATTTTGGTGTTTGACGTCCACTACAAACCATATGGACTAACTAGTTTGACTAGTGAATGTTTTTCTCAGGTGCACATAGTTCAACATAAACATACAAAAATAAGACTTGAGGGAATTCTACAAAGTTTGGAGCATAGAAGATCTGGTGCAGCCAGCGGCGCACCGGACACTGTCCGGTGCCCAGGCTGGAGCACCTCGTGAATTGGCCGCTCTCGGGTTTTCTTAGAGCTTGTCCACTAAAATTCATCGGACTGTCCGGTGCACCACTGGACTGTCCAGTGAGACAACGGAGCAACGGTCAACTTCGCTAACAGTGCACCACTGGACTGTCCGGTGTGCCCATCGATAGCAACGACTATAAATACCCCCAACCACCACCATCCAAGCCACCCAAGCATTCCAACTTCCTCATTCAATACTAGAGCAAAGGAATAGACTCCAAGACATAATCAAAGCATCAAAACCTCTCCAAGTTCCAAAAATCAAGTCAAGTGCTCAAAAGTGTTTAGTGACTTGAGAGAGGGTGATTTGTGTTTCTTTTGTTGCCCTTTTTGCTTGGTTTCCTTCTTCTTCTCATTCTAATCTTTCCAACTGCTTTGTAAAGCTAGCAAGAGACACCTAATTGTGTGGCGGTCCTTGCGGGATCTTAGTGACCCGTGTGATTAAGAAGAAGCACTCAACCGGTCTAAGTGACCGATTGAGAGAGGGAAATGGTTGGAATAGACTTGGCCTTTGTGGCCTCCTCACGGGGAGTAGGTTCTTTAGAACCGAACCTCGGGAAACAAATCATTGTGTTTATTTGTGTTGATCTTCATCACTCGATTTGTTTCTCCCCTCTCCTCTCTCTCTAAAAGTTCTCTTGCTCATATTGTTTTGACTTGGCTCCCAAAGTTATCTGCTTTGATTGAGCAACTCATAGCAAGAGGAACTATCTTCCGCACTCTGAATTCACTATTATTTATTTCTAACCCTAACCTTGGGTAAAGTGCATGTTCAATGCTTATAATTTTCAGGTTTCGCCTATTCACCCCTCTCTAGGCGACTTTCAATTGGTATCGGAGCCTGGTGCTTCATTAGAGTTTAACAACTCGAAGTGATGTCGGGATAACACGCCAAAAGGGAGATGGTGACCGGGGAAAAGCCCAAACCTTTGGGAAAGAAGAATGATGAAAGGACTCCGTCGAAGGAGGCTGGTGACAAGCACAAGGTGGAATCTACTGGCTCCATCAAGTCACATAGGAAGGGTGACAAGAAGAAAAATAAAATGAAGAAGGTGGTTATCGGTGTTTAGAGTCCGACCGCACACCCAGGGATACCCTTGTGGTGCTTTTGGGTAGGACAGTGTTGTTAATTGTAGCTCGATGGTTCATGCTAGGAGCACGAGAGAGAGAGAGACGACTTTCTGTAGGTTTGGGTCGCTTTGAGAGGCGTAATACTCTACTTCCTGGGATGGGTCTGTATGTGTGGTGTGTTACAAGTGGCGTCTCTTGAATGGAGAAGGGCTAATGAGATGAAAATGATGGGGTTCCCCCTAGGCTTTATATACACGACCGTGGGATAATCCCTGCGTACATGATGATCACGTTCTTCCAGTATATCTCCTAACTAATAGCAAACCGACTTAGCTTATCTTAAGGAAAACCCATCGACTCTATCCCGAACTATCCTGACATTCAAGGGCGCCGAGCACGGGGAGAACAGACGGTTCCTTGAGATTCTGCACGATCCGACGGACGATTCGGGCATGAGCCCATTGCCCTCTTGGGTCGGCCCATCTTATTTGCAGTCTTTTCCTGACCCACGACGAGGCGACCTTGTGGGGTGACTGGTCTGTGGCCCCATGCAAGGGTCTTTCGTCTTCTAGTGGACCCGGGGTATATCTGTCCCCCACAAGCCCCCAATCTTTGAGTTAATTTTGAAATAATCGACTCAAAGGTTCTTGGTCCTACCTGTGGGTTCATTGCATGGCCTGATTTTTGTACTGCTGTTGGGTGTAGCCCCTGAGCTTTGAGTGGATTTTAGAAATAATCCATTCAAAGGTCTTCATTTTTATGCTTTTGAGATCAGCATTTTGGCTTCGAGGTATTGTGAATCCATTGGGTGCACCGAAGCGATGCCATCTGTCCATGCCTTGTTAGGTCTAAAATCAATTTGATCGATGACAGGTTGGACATCTGGCTAGTTGAGACAGATGGCCTTCGGCTAGACATCACACAACTATATGCTTCAATGCTTCTTTTGATTGGACTTGCGCTTCAGTAACCACAATGGGACTTCTTCCCGTCTCAGCCGATCTCCCCCTTTTGTCATGGTACATTCATTGCGTATATTTTGTGGATATCGTTCCTTTAGCAAATCTTGAAAATTCTAGGCGACACACCCAATGGGTGTGCCCAATGGGTGTCTTGATGCGCAGGGTGTTTATCGTGTTGTCCTGAAGTAGTAACTTGATGTGACGGAGAGATGTAATCATTTGCCTGAATAGTTGACTTGGGTCCAACTGGTGCCGTGTTACGCGAAATGACGCCAGTTTCCTGACTCATTTTCAGGCGGCTTGATTTGCTTATTGAATTCTTGTGACTGTTCGGCGAGCGGGGTAGGAAGTGGACGACCACCCCTCGGCCTTTTTAAATAGCCCGCTTGCTCTGGCTGTTTTCTTCACTTGTTCTTTGATCACTTGCCCTCTTCTTCTTCTCCTTCACTTCCTCGCTTTCCACCCGACCATGGGCAGGGGCAAGAGGGCAAAGGCTAGCCTCGCCGCGCTGACGACAAGCGCAAGCGCCCCCAAGTCCTCCCTCGGAGGATTTTGGTGACTCGGAGTACTCAGAGGAGGCTTCCTCCGAGTATGATCGATCGCCCGCTCCCGCATCCCCTGTGGCGTCATCCGAGGACTCGGATGACTCCATGGGGTTGTCCACTGCAGCCTGAGCGTACTGGCGCTCCATTGAGCGTGCCGGGCTTGGAGGATTGGATGACTCGGAGGAGGTATCCTCAGAAGAGGTGGACTCCTCCGACTCTTTCGAGGAGTGGAGCGGAAGCGAAGCTGACAGCGAGGAGGACGATAGCAGCGGTGGCGACGACGATGGCAAGGACGATGGCGATGGCGACGACGACGGTGGCGATGGTGAGGGCGATGGTGACGGCGTCGGTGAGGGCGACGACGACGGGAAGGGCAACAGCGACGACGAAGACGGTGGCAAGGGCAACGGCGACGGCGACGACGGCAAGGGCGACGACGGCGACGGCAAGGCCAGTGGCATAATGCTGCTGGTTTAGATATTAATACAGATAGTGGTAGTAGTAGTAAGTAGTACTAAGAAGTAGTAGATTAGAGTAGTATTAGTATAGTGTAGTGTAAGTAGTAGAGTAGTGTAATGTAGTGTGACGACCAAGTGGTGGAAGAGGCCGACTCATAATGAGTCGGTTTCAAGTTTGTGACGAACTCCCCTTATGAATAAAAAATATGGTTATTTGCTTATCCACTGTTGCGTGCTTTTGCTTGTGCATTAGCGGCTCGCTGGCATTTTAGAAGTAATGCTCGAGTGATGATTGTGATCTCCACTTTTCCGAGTTATGACCTGACATTTTTTGCGCCCGACTTA
Organism: Zea mays; assembly: GCF_902167145.1. NCBI lineage: Eukaryota > Viridiplantae > Streptophyta > Magnoliopsida > Poales > Poaceae > Zea > Zea mays. The sequence goes on along the minus strand of NC_050103.1, from coordinate 66,232,559 downwards.
TCGAGCCAACTCATATTTATGCTAACGTATCCCCTTGAGCTCCTAACCCTAACTCTTGTTTTTTCCTCCACGCTTCTCTGTTTTCTGAGTTCATGAGCCCGCCCACTTCACTTGGGAGACTGCGATGGCCCCCAAGAGGAAGAGACAAAGTACTGCTATTGCAATCATTCTGCCCATCGATCCCAATAGCCAGCTTCTATTTGCCGGTAACCACATGTATGTCGTCTCCAAGTCTGATCTCTTGCACCTCGTCGAAACCGGCATTCTGCCACCGAAGGAGCCGTGTTCCTGGCAAATCTGGTGCGGGGTCACCGTTCCGACAGAGGACACTCACAAAGCTGTCGTCTTCATGCCTTTCCTCATCTGAGGGATTGCCCTGCCAACTTCTCCCTTTTTCCGTGGCCTCCTTGATTTTTACGATCTGAATCTTACACATTTAAACCCCAATTCTATTCTTCAAATTGTCGTTTTTGTGCACCTCAGCGAAGCTTTCCTTAGAATTCTTCCTCATTTCGGGCTTTGAAAATATCTATACCACTGTCGGCCCGGGATGGCTGGAGGACAACATCAACTTGTCGGTGGTGCCAACTTAGAGCTTCGTCGGGGCAAGAAAATAGAGCATCTTGATATCCCCTTGAAGGTCATCATTAAAGGATGGCGCGTTGAGTGGTTTACCATGGAGAACCACGACAAGTCCCTCCCTCATCGATCAGGGAGATAGCCCGATGTCAGCACGCCCAGCTGGACAGAGTCCCCTAGCCGAATCTAGGGTGCTACTTGTCGAGATATGCGCTGAAAGACAAGGGCCTGACTGCTGAGGTTGTGGTCGCTGACTTCGTTTTCAAGAACATCCAGCCTCTGAGGGATAGAGTTTACCCAGCTTATCTATACATCGAGGTCAATGACGCTACCCGAATTACCAATAGACACATTCCTGATGAGGACCTGCTGAGCCGAATTGACTTGATGCTAAGGGGCAGGGTTTCAAATGCTGGTGCCCCTTGTCTTATTCTGCCTAGAATCTACCTCCACAGAGTCCCTTTTCTGATTTCATTTCCAACCCTCCTGTTTGAGATGGCAGTCCGGGTCATAGAGTGCGACCCTCATTAGATGACATCAAGGCTTTCGTCGCTCCATTCCAGGGTCTTCCTGAGGCAGAGAGGTAGACCTAGTTCGAGATGCCGACCAGTACTGACGAAGCTGAGATGAACGCTGTTCTCAGAATGCTGGCTGGGGAATCATCCGACTCTGCCCATACTGAGTCGATGGCTGTTGCGATTGGGTAGAACCTTGGTGAAGACAAAGAAATTCAGAAACCTGAAGGTGCTCATCGCAAGCAATCATGCCAGACGACGCATCTAGCTGCGCCCAATGAGGAGAAAAAGAGAAAGAAATGACTTCGGCGGTTATCATGCTTAGAACAAGAGGCTGGCCCTTCAACATCACTCCTCGGTGATGGCCCGGTGAGCACCACCCTCGAGGACGATGTCAGAGGTTGTGACGATGCTAGGGTTGGCGGTTGTGTGCTTGATGATGATGAGGAGGAAAAAGAAGAAATTCCCTTGATTCGCAAGAACAACCGTCGCAACAGGAGCAGTGACATCCCGATGCAGGCCTTATCAGGACTTGTCAGCCTCCAGGGGTTGTCGATGTCTGATTTTGACCATGCATTAGAAGAGATCATCCCTAAGAACCTTTTATCGGAGCCCCCTAAGGTTGATAGTTCCATCATCTGTTCCGAGGCTATGGCAGAACCGCCCAAATTATTCCAGCTTAAGTGCCTAAGTTACGCCTCAGGGGCCGCAACACACTTAAATCGGGATAACCCGTCAGTCCTTTAGATCTAGTCTGATAGAGCCACTTAACCAGGATCAAATACCACAAACTCACTCGAAGGTGAGTCACAAAAGAAATACAATAAAATAGGAAAACCTCAAATTAAAGTACTAGAGTTATTACATAAATCAGAGTTTTTCAAGTAGCTGATATAAGTTCACAAAATGAACTGTAGCGGATGATTGATATCGTCGAAAGCGAGGAATAGGGCAAGGCCTAGCCCACTACTCCTCCCGCTCCTCTCCTGCCGAAGCAGCATCCCACTCGACCGTCCATCCCGGTGGCAGGGTGGTAGGCCAAGTTACACCATCAACCATATCCTGAAGCGTACCTACAAAAATTATGCCACAAGCAAGGCTGAGTATACTAATAGTCAGCTAGACTTACCCGGTGTGACGAAACTACTCCTCTACCTCTAGACCATGCAGCTGTTTGGCTGAGGGGTTTGGTTTGCCAAAAGCACTAGCCGTATCTAAGGTCAACTTTTAGCTTTCTCAATTCTAATATCATTAAATTAGCTAAGTTTGCTCCTTCTAAGCATACATGGTAGCAATCATTTAATACAATCAACAAGTTATCTCATGTAGAACCTCATTTCACTTCTTACTCGATGTAATACAAGGGGTCAAGCAGTCTCATTAGCTACGAGAAGCAGACGATTCGAATCGAGTTTTAACCTTGCAAGGTAAACCTAAACACACGACATGTCAGGGCACTCCGTCGCTACACATGTCAACCGTCCCCATCGATTCCCTGTTCGCGGCCAGCGCTTACCGCCTTGGCATACAATGCTCCACTGACCCCGGCTGTCGCCGTGCAGTGACCGCACTTGTACCCACCATAGCTAGCATGGGAGACCTAGTCTTAGGGCGAGTGAGGAGAAAAGTCCGCGCCCGGCTTCACTCAGGTACTAGGTTTACCGGTTACCATATTTCCCGATATGTGTTTAGTACGTTCAAACGCTTGACTCAGGTATCCACACATTAATCCTTAATTCCTTTTTCCCGTCTCATGGACAAGGCATCCTCCCTGGATCCAAGTCCATAGACCATCATAGATCCTGTTATCAAGATGAATACAATCAATTCCTGACCTAGCGCGAGTGCTAGAAAATCACTCGACTTCTACCGAGATCCTGATTTAGCAAGTAGCTACTCGACCTAGCATACTAGTATCCATCTCAAAAAGGAATCCTGAATTCGTGCAACTAAAGGTTTCAAGCAACTCCTACACTTAAGTGCACATTACAAGCCTACAAACAAAAAGTGTAGTAAAGTAGCATATATAAATTGGTTATACATAAAACCGGGGCTTGCCTTCATTTGCTGGGGCTGCGGGGAGATCCTCGACGGCAGTCTCGGGAGCTTGCTCCTGGTCTTCCTCGTGGACAGCTCCTTGCTCGGGGATGAGCACATACTCTCCGTCAGCGAGATTGTAATCTAATGAATGCAACGGGTAAGATATATGCATGGCATGATATGTAATTTAGCAATTAAGATTTGATGGGGAATGATCAATTTAATAAGGTGGAGCTTATTCTTACTACTAAAGATTTTTGTGGTACACTTAGCAACTTAGGGTCAGTTGATTACTGAATGGTTAACCCATTTTTAGTGTTCTACTGATTTTCTTCTTTATATCTTTATGGAAATTTTTAACAATATTCTTAGCTGCCATGTTGGGGGTAATACTTATTAATCTTTCTAATTCCTCTCTTCTCTATTTCTTTTATGCTTTTAAGGTGGGTTTGAACTACAAGATAGCTTAATAAATTTTCAAAAATTCTGCAAAAATTACAGTGTCTTCGTACTGGTGTATAATTCTCTGTCTCAAAATTTCGGGCTTAAAAAGTGAGGGGTTCTCTCTGTACAAAATATCAAGTGTTAGGGCAAAGGGGGTGTTTTGAACCACAACTCTCTTTTAACAGTAGTTTATTCTTTAAGACTTATTTTTGCTAGCATTTAGATGTTATATCATGACTTTGTGCAATTTTTTTGCCACTAATACTTATTAGTTATTTTATTATGATTTTCTAAAGTTTCTAGCCAAAGGGGTGCTTTCTACTACCACTATACTTGAAAAATATCAAACAACAGATTTCTAATTTTTCCTATCTTCTTTGTGCAAGAGCAATCATTCTAAAATTTGGCAACTTTTTGCTTAAGGGAAAGGGTGGTAGAATTTCTTGAATTAAATGATCTTTTTCATGAGGTAGGGGTAATGGGTATTACTTTGTAGTTTTGAATGGGTTTTGCATTTTTTCTCTAGTGGTCTATTCCATTAATAATCTGGTAAAAATTTATTTGCCCACTGTTGCACACTTTTTGGCTTGCTTATGATTTAATTGAAATAGGGCTCAATATCAAGTTTTATTTGTTCAACCTTCTTGAAATGATGGGCTAGGGTGTTTATCATTTTTGTAGTGGTGTCCTAGTGGTTGCAAGTCTACTGAATTTTTCTTACCAATTTTGGAATTGTTCTCATATTTTAATAAGTGTCCTTCTAGTTTTATTAGTGCCTAATAAAACATTTCACCTTGAATTTGTTCTGGACTAGGGTTCCTTTTATTTTTCCTAGGTTCTTTATTACTTAAGTGGACTAGGAAAAATACTTGCATCCACTGTCTATTATTTTCTAGTACTTTTCTCATTTTCCTAAGTTTGGGCAATTATGGCTTTTAATAAATAACCTTGTCTAAATCTTCAATACTAGGGTGCTTACTATTTTTAAACAGTGTCTAAGTGGGGTTTGAACTTCTACAAATTTTCTTAAGTTCAGCACAGAAGCATAATAATTTTTTTCATTTTAATAAGGTTTGGTCAGTTTCCTTAATTAAATCCAAACTCTAAAATTTGGAACAAAAAGTACAGGGTTCAGTATTTTTATGTGATAGCTCATACTATTTTGAATCCAGTAAAATTGGTTTGACTAAATTTGGTTGAATATTTTGCGATATACAAATTTCCTAAGTTCTCTGCTGAATTTAAAAAGAATAAACAGAAATGGATAAAGGAAAAAGGGTTTTGCATTGGGGTCCCTGGCAAAGGTTTTAAGTGTATTGCAGATAGGTCCTCGGTTCACTATTCATCTAAGTCTATGACTCAGCAGAAACCCCCTAGGGTTTTACGAAATCGAACACACGATCCTTCCCCTAATGGAATAGTGACCACGGCGGAAGAAAAGGGCGGAGGGGCTTACCGGCGGCGAGGTTGCCTCGGTGAGAGGTCGGGTGAGGTCCGGGGGTCTCTGGCGATCACGTTGAGATACAGATCGTCGGCGGCGGTGGTCGGAGCAGGTTGGTCCACGTGCGCAGGCGGGGGAGCTCGTCGGCGGCGAGGGATCCGGCCTGCTCACGGCGCCATAGTTCAATTGAATGGGTCAGGGAGCTTCACCAGAGGTCAAGGAAGACATGTGCGCGAGGAATTTGAGAATGGCTCACCGGATTGCTCGGTCTACGCGCGGCTGCGGGCGATCGAAGTCCGGCGAGGGCGATCCTGGGTCTCCGGTGAGGCTCTGCCGGGTCCGAGGACTTGAAAAGCTTCACGGGCCACTGGCGAAGCTAACCGAGCGACTGGCGCGACTTTGAAGTGGCTGGAGGGAGCTAGCCACGGTGGCCAAGGCTCGGGCAATGGTGGCGGGTGGAGGAGACCTCGCGGGGCTCGGGCCGTGAAGCGAAGTGAAGGGCAGACCGTTGCGCACTCGGGGTACTTATAGGCGCCCTCGGGCATGGCTGGGCGCAGGCGTGGGGGACAGGGGCCGACCGTGTGCGGCGCGCGCGCAGAGGACAGCCAGTGCGCGGCCGAGCGCTTGAGCACGCGATCAAACACGTGGAGGTGTGATTCTGCCCGAGTTCAAACGCCTGTTGGCCGACCTAAATGTGCATATCTTGCCAAGGATCCTGTGTAGCGTCTCTTCACTGTGCCAAGGTCTTCTTGTCGTGTGTGAGTCCCGAGTGAAGATATGGCCTGGGTGAGAAGATATGATGGCCTGAAGATAGCTCTGTCAGCACTGCCCAAACCGAGACAAAACCTATGTCAAGTCATGTCAAACGATTTTGGTTTGATCTCAAACTTCTCTAGAGTGTTACTAGGGTATTTTGGCGCCACTTTGATATTTGGACTTTATGGATTCGAGCCTTGGAAAGCAGGGAACACTTCTGAACTTTGGGAAAGGGTTTGAAATTCAGTTTTCTGAATTTCTAAAATTTTCCCATAGGACATTAGTTCATGGGCTGATTTGGGGATTTTTGGAAAATTCAAATGGCCAAACTTTCTTACTATATTTTGTAGGTTATTTAGTGCACTAAAACTTTGTTATTTGGTTCTTACCAAAATTTTGTATTTTTCCAAAGTCTTTTCCCAATTTCCCTTTATGTGCTTAAATGGTCCATTTAGGATTAATTAGGGTTTGTGAGTTCTTCTTATCTTGAGGTGCATGGCATGACTAAGGAGAATTTCTTAAGATGAAAAGACTTATTTAAACCTTGTTCTTAATTTATTTGATGTTCATCCCTCTATTTGGTTCACATGTGATAATGTTCCTTGAGTTAGTACTGAGAAGAAACCCTAGGTGACACTGGGTATCACAGCCTTCCCCCCTTAAAGGAATCTCGTCTCGAGATTCAGGTCGGAGTCCTCCCGGGGTGAAGTGAGGGTTAAGGCTTGCTTGAAGTGATTGATTTATTCATTAAGGTTCTTCTTGGCAAACTGCTCTTCGAATGTCATCCTCTTTGCAACTTCAGAAGGAAGTCCTTTTAATTTTAGTCTTACAATTAACTCTTTCTATTTTAAGATCATTTTTCTTATGTTTTGTTTCAAAGGACAGGGGGAGGGGTTGGGCATGGTTACATACCAATTTCCTTAGGTAGACAATCATGGAAGTTGGAATGCAGAAATTCCTCGGTCTCCCAAGTAGCCTCTTCTTCTGAGTGATTACTCCATTGGATCTTATACATCTTGATCGATTTAGCCTGAGTTAATCTTTCTTTGCAATCCAGAACCTTGGAAGGGTACTCTTGGTACGATAGATCCGGCTCTATCTCCAATTCTGGTTCTGCTATGATCTCAGTCGGCAATCGAACACACTTCTTCAGTTGAGATACATGGAATACATTATGGATGTCAGACATTTTTGGAGGTAACTTCAATTTGTATGCCACGGGTTCACATGCTTCTATGATCTCATAAGGTCCAATGTAACGAGGGGCTAACTTGCCTTTGATCCCAAACCTCTGCACTCCCTTGGTGGGTGATACCTTCAAATATATGAAATCTCCCACCTCGAATTGGAGAGGTTTCCTTCTCTTATCATGGTAGCCCTTCTGCCTGGCCTGAGCAGCTTCTAGATTCTTTCTGATTAGTTTGACTTCCTTTCAGCTTCAGTCACTAAGTCAGGTCCGAAAACTTCTCTTTCTCCAGGCTGAGACCAATTGAGGGGTGTTCGACACCTTCTTCCATATAGGGCTTCGAAGGGTGCCATCTTTAGGCTAGATTGATAACTGTTATTATAAGCAAACTCTGCCAAAGAGAGGTGCTTATCCCAGTTCTTGCCAGAATCGATCGCACAAGCCCTCAGCATATCTTCAAGAATTTGATTTACCCTCTCGGTCTGACCATCAGTCTGTGGGTGGTAAGCTGAACTTCTGATTAGCTTGGTTCCCAAAGACTCTTGCAGTTGTTCCCAAAATCTGGCAACAAATTGGACTCCTCGATCAAAGACAATGGTCCGGGGCAATCCGTGCAAACACACGATTCGGTCAATGTACAACTCTGCATACTTCTAAGCCTTATCAGTGTTGTGCACTGGAAGAAAATGTGCCACTTTCATCAATCGGTCCACAATGACCTAAATTGAATCATGATGATGAGAGGTGTTGGGCAGACCCACAATAAAATCCATGCTGATGTCATCCCATTTCCACGAAGGTATAAATAGGGGTTGCAAAGCTCCAGCTGATTTCAAGTGGCTTGCCTTTATCCTCTGATAGGTGTCACATTCTGATACATATAGCGCTATCTCCCTCTTCATTATGGTCCACCAATACAAGGGCTTTAGATCATGGTACATTTTGGTGCTCCCTGGATGCATGGAGAATTTGGAGAGATGGGCCTCTCATCCAAGATTTCCTTCTTGAGATCTTTATTTTTAGGAACCACCAATCTGCTTTCGAACCACAATATACCATTTCCATCTTGGCGGAAATATTTATATTTCTCTGTCTTCTGATGGAGGTTCTCTTTAATGATTTGCACTCCCTTGTCACTGAGTTGGGCCTTGATGATCTAGTCTTGCAAAGTTGGCTCAACGAAAATGTGAGACAAAGCACCAGAAGGAATCACTTCAATCTTCATTTTGCTCAACTCATCACATAGGGTGTTGATGCGAGAATCCATCATAATATAGTTGCATTGCAATTTCTGACTCAAGGCATCTGCCACCACATTGGCCTTCCCTGGGTGATAATGTACCTCCAGGTCATAGTCCTTGTGACGGAACTGCCCGAATTATTCCGACCTAAGTGCCTAAGTCCCGCCTTAGAGGCTAGACCACACTTAAATGGGAATAACCCGTCAATCCCTCAGATCTAGTCCGACGAGGCCACTAACAGGATCAAGTACCACAATCTCACTCGATGGTGAGTCACAGAGCAAATACAATAAAGCATAAAACCATACATTAAGGAGTATCAAATTATTACATCAGCATCTGAGTTTTTGCAAAAGTGGTCATCATTGTTCGAAGTGCAGCGGAATAAAACTAACGATAAATAAACAGAGAGATGGGGAAACCTGTCCCATCACTCCTCATGCTCCTCCTCGGCCGAGGTGGGGTCCCACTCGACAGTCCAACCCGGTGGCAAGGTGGACGACCAAGTCACTCCAGCAACCATGTCCTCCAGAGAACCTGTAAAAAATTATGCCACAAGCAAGGCTGAGTATACTAATACTCAGCTAGACTTACCCGGTGTGAGGAGTCTACTCCTCTACCTCTAGACATGCAGTTGTTTGGCTGTGGGGTTTGGTTGCCAAAAGCACTAGCTAAGTTTCTAAAACAAGTTTTAGCTTCGTCAAGTTTAAGTGTGACTCTCTTAAGGCTAAATGTGTACTATCTACTCATACATAGTAGCAAACATTTTTAGCAAACAACATCTTGTATCAACTCATCATATTTCCACTTGTTACTCAATGCAGTACAATGGATCAAGCAGTCTCATTAGCTGCGAGAAGCAGATGTTTCAAATCGAGTTTTTATCCTTGCAAGGTAAACCTAAACACACGATGTGGCGAGGCACTCCGTCCCCACACACATCGACCGTCCCCATCGATTCCCCGTCAACAGATCAGGGCTCACCGCCTTGGCGTACAATGCCTCACTGACCCCGACTGCCGTCGTGCAGTGACCGCACTTGTACCCACCATAACCGGAATGGGAGACCACGTCTCAGGTCGCGTGAGGGGCAAAATCTACTGCCAGGTTCAATCAGGTACTAGGCTTACCGATTTACCATATTTCTCAGCATGTGCTTAGTACGTTCAAACGCTTGACACAGGTATCCGCACGTTAATCCTTATTCTAATTTCTCATCTCGTAGACAACCAATCCCCATGGATTGTTGTCCACAGACCATCATCATTGTGATATGAAAGTGGGTACAACCAATTCCTGACCTCGCGCGAGTGCTAAAAAAATCACTCGACTTCTACCGAGATCCTAATTAAATAAGCAACTACTCGGCCCAGCATACTAGTATTCAGCTCAATAGGATTCCTGAGATCATGTAACTAGGGTTTCAAACAACTCCTACACTTAAGTGCACATTCAATCCTACAATCATTAAGTATAGTAAAATAGCATAAATAACGGGTTATGCATAAACCGGGGCTTGCCTTCCAAAGCTGTGGCAGGCAGATCCTCTGATGCAGGCTCTGGTGCTGGATCTGGGGCTACCTCTTGAGCAGCTCCTTGCTTCGGCACGAGGACGTATTCTCCGTCATCGAGGTTACAGTCTATCGAAATGCAATGAATATGTATGTCATGATTATGCAGGATTTAATAACATGATGCTAAAGGAAGAAAAACTAAGTTAATGAGTAACTTAGGGTTTCTTGGTCATACGTGGCTTTTGGTGGTTTATGCTTATCACTCTAGGTTTAGGTTTTATTAAGGATAAGCATAGTGGACTGGTATCTCCCTTGTATAATTCAGTGGGCAACTTACAAAGGGTTTTAGGATGGCACTAATTTCCATCATTCATTTTCTCCTTCTTTATTTTCTATTTATAAATTCTAGTGTAGGTTTGAACTATAACCATGATTAAACTTTCTCCAAAAATTTTGTAAAAATTACAGTGGGTTGTCATTGGTCACTATAGCCTGTTCTAGGAATTTGAGGTTCAAAATAAAAAGGCTATGCCTTAGACAAAAAATAACAAAAGTTGGGGCAGAGGGGTTACTTTGCACTACAACCCTTATCTAGGTGTGGGTTCTGTACCAAAGGTTATTTTTGCTAGTATCTAACAGTAATAACATGCTTCTGTGCCAAAAATCACAGAAAGTTAATTGGTGGTTATTTATTTGCGATATTCTAAAGTTTAATGTCAAAAAGGCACTTTCCACTACCTTGTTATTTGAAAAATGTCAAACAGCAGATTTCATATTTTTCCTATGTCCTTAATAACAAAACATTAATCATCCCAAGATTTGGAGTGTTTTCACCTTGGGGTTATTTTTGTAGGGTTTTTATAAGTTTTCCTTGTTTTCTTAAAATAAAAGGTATCCTATTTATTTTATACTAAACTAGGGTATAATAAATTTTTCTAGTAAACTACACTGAATAAGTATACTAACAAAAATAAGGGGTGCCCCCTGGTTCCTTAATTAAATCACCCTTCCTATTTTCTTTAACTTTAAGCACAATGTAAAATAAATGGCAAACTCTACCTTAATGGGGTGTACAGAGGGGTTTATCATTTTTAAATAAGTCAGTAGGTGGTCATGTACATCTCCAAATTTTCTTAACCTCAGTTAATTAGTGCAACTATTTTCTTCCTATTATTTAGCTTTTGGCCAAAACAATAATTAAATCAGAACCCTAAAGTTTTCTGTAGCACTTAGGGGTTTCATATTTTTCTTAGGTAGTTTACATTATTTAAGACCTGACAAAATTGGTTTGACTTGATTTGGGTGAATAAAACAGAAGATATGAATTATTCAAGTTCTGTTTGAATTTAAATCAGATTTAATAAAAGGTTTCCTGGAAAAACCACTTTGCACCGAAGTCCTCGGGTTCTTTCCAAACTAACTCTCTCAGTTATACCCCCGCGCTACTATTCATCCGAGTCACTGACATTGCGCAAAACCCCCTAGCTTTCTCTTCCTCTCCCCCGCGGTCCCTCCCTAGTTTTAAACAGTACCCGTGAGAAAGAAAAGGGCGGCGCGGCTTACCGGCGGTGAGAGGGGTCCGGCGAGGGGCGGGGTTGGCTCCGGGAGGTTCTGGCGGTCGCAACGATGTACGACTTGACGGCGGGGGTGGCCGGAATCGCCCGGTCCACGCGCGCAGGCGGGTGCTCTCGTCGGCGGCAGGTGCTCCGGCCAAACCACGGCGATCTAGTTCAATCCAATGGCACGGTGAGCTTCACGGGGTGACATAGAGGCTGTGTGCACAAGGAATCAAGGAATGGAGCAGAGGATTACCTGGTCTACGCTCGCCGGCGGTCGGGTGGAGTCCGGCGACCGTGGACTGGCCTCTCCGGCGAAGCAAACTTCGATTCCTCGCTCGGGGTGCTTCACCGAGGTGTGCACAATCTTCTCCGAGGGCTGGACAGGGCTGGGAAGGGGTCTGCTGGCCGGTCTATGGTGGTAGGGGGATCGGGCAGCCGCGGACACGCCGTGCACGGGCAAACGCCGGTGGGTTTGGGCTCCGGTGAGGTCGAGCGCGTGCGGAGGGGTACGGTCAAGGTCCCTAGGGGCTTTATAGGTGCCGGCGCGGGCCATGGCGTCGGCTGGTCTTTGGCGCAACGCGGGGCACGCGGGGCGCGCGTCGGGCATGCTCTGGCGAGTCCAGAGTGCGTCGAACACGTGGCCGTTGCCTTCTGCCCTTGTTCTTGCGCCTGCTGAGCAGCCAAGCGTGCGAATCTCGCCCTATGGCTTATGTAAGATTTCTTCCCTGCACCTAGGGCTACCTAGTTCATGTAAGTTCCAAGAGAAGATCGGGTCTGGTTTAGAAGATATGGTGGCACCAAGTCTTGTCTGTCTGCACTGTTCAACCCGAGACAAAATAGGTGCCAACCCGTGTCAAACGGTCTTGGCTTGGGTTCAAACTCTTCCAGGGGGTTCCTTAGATAATTTGGCTCCTTTTTGTTATTTAGACCCTGGGGTTTTGGTGTCATTAGCTAGGTGAATACCCCTGATCTCTAGATTAGGGCTGATTTTGGGACTTAGAGGGAATGGGGTGATTCCATAGTGTTCTCCACTTGGGGCTGATTTAGGGGTCCTTTGGGGGTCTTTTTGTAAAGTTCCTTTGATGCCTTTTGTAAACATTTTGGTACTCTTAAACTTTGGTTAAGGGTTAAAATCATGGAATGTGCATTTGCCTAATCTTTCTCTCAACTAAAGGCTTCAAGAGAGAGGGCCCAAGGTTCAATCCTCCCTTGCCCTAGGTGATGATTGCCTAAAGGCTTGGGTAAAACCTTGGTCCCTGGCATTTCTTAACTCACTCATGCTTCCAAGGTCTTAAGTGCTCCCTCTCCTCCAAGTTTTAACCACATGTGATAATAGGTATATGTGTCATTAGGAAGCCAGCCCTTGGTAACACCTAGGGTGTTACAGCCCTCCCCCCTTAAAGGAATCTCGTCCCGAGATTATAGGGGGTGCTATGAAGGTGTGTTGGTGTGTTACCCTTCCCTTTATCCAAGTTTCTCTTGTTATCTGCTCTTCGAATGTCATTCTCTATGCAACTTCAGAAGGAAGTCCTTTTTAAGTTAAATCCACAACTTAGACTACCCTTGTTATCTAAGTTTTTCTTATAATTGTATTCAAAGGGCAGGTGGGGGTGGGGTTTTGGGGTTACATACTGACTCTTCTGGGCAGAAAGTCGGGGATGCGAGAACGTAGAAAATCCTCAGTCTCCCATGTAGCTTATTCTACTGAATGGTGACTCCACTGAACCTTAAACATTCTGATCGACTTTGCCCGTGTTGACCTCTCTTTCTGATCCAATACCTTGACGGGGTACTCTTGATAGGACAAGTCTGGTTCTATCTCAATATCTAGTTCAGGTAGCACTTCAGTGGGCAGGCGGACACATTTCCTCAGCTGAGATACATGGAACACATCATGAACAGCTGACATGTGTGGTGGCAACTTCAATTGATATGCTATTGGTCCACAAGTTTCCTCGATCTCGTAGGGCCCCATGTAGCGAGGAGCTAACTTGCCCTTGATCCCAAATCTCTGGACACCCTTGGTGGGTGACACCTTAAGGTAAACATGATCCCCCACTTCAAACTGCAGAGGTTTCCGCCTCTTATCATGATAGCTCTTTTGCTTGGCCTGAGCAGCTTCTAAGTTCTTCTTAATGACTCTGACCTTTTCCTCGGCTTCAAGTACCAAATCTGTCCCAAATATTTCTCTCTCTCCAGCTTGCGACCAATTCAGCGGGGTCCTACATCTCCTCCCATATAAGGCTTCAAAAGGTGCCATCTTCAAACTGGACTGGTAGCTGTTATTATAAGAAAATTCTGCCAAAGGAAGACACTTGTCCCAATCCTTTCCATAGTGTAGCACGCATGCCCTCAACATGTCTTCCAAAATCTGATTTACCCTTTCCGTCTGGCCATCTATTTGAGGATGGTATGTTGAGCTTCATATTACCTGGGTCCCAAGTGATTCTTGCAGCTGCTCCCAAAAGCGTGCCACAAACAATGCTCCTCTGTCAGATACAATGGTCCTTGGAATACCATGCAACCACACTATTTGATCAACATAAATTTCCGCATACTTCTCTGTCTTGTGGGTGGTATGCACTGGTAAGAAATGAGCAGTCTTGGTCAATCTGTCCACAATAACCCAAATGGAATCATGGTGCCTGGAGGTATTGGGCAATCCCACGATAAAGTCCATGCAAATGTCCTCCCATTTCCAAGATGGTATGGGAAGGGGTTGCAAAGGGCCTGCTGCCTTCAAATGACTGGCTTTGATCCTCTGGCAGGTGTCACACTCGGATATGTACTTGGCAATCTCCCTCTTCATTCTGGTCCACCAGTATAAGGATCTGAGATCATGATACATCTTGTTGCTGCCCGGGTGCATGGAGAATTTTGAAAGGTGAGCTTCATCCAGTATCTTCTTTCTGAGCTCAGGGTCCTTGGGAACAACCAATCGATCTCCAAACCATAAAATTCCCTTGCTGTCATGAAGGAAACACTTGTATTTCTCTGCCTTCTGCTTGATCATTTCTTTGATAACCTGTACACCCTTGTCTTCAATCTGTGCTCTGACTATTTGCTCTTGCAGTGTGGGCTCCACCGAGATATAATTTAAATCACCCGAAGAAACCACCTCCAGGTTCAATTTGCACAACTCATCACACAGGGTGGTAACTCTTGCATCCATGCTCACACAATTGCACTGGGCCTTTCTGCTCAAGGCATCTGCCACAACATTGGCTTTGCCCGGATGGTAATGCACCTCCAAATCATAGTCCTTGATTAACTCCAACCATCTCCTCTGCCTCATGTTCAGATCTGCCTGAGTGAAAATGTATTTGAGGCTCTTGTGATCAGTGTAAATGTTACAGTGAGCTCCCATCAAGTAGTGTCTCCATATCTTGAGAGCATGAACCACGGCTGCTAACTCCAGATCATGTGTAGGGTAGTTCTGCTCATGGGGTCTGAGTGCTCGGGAGGCATAAGCAATTACTCTGTTATCTTGCATTAAGGCACATCCCAATCCAGTACCAGAAGCATCACAATAAACTTCAAAGGGCTTGGTGTTATCAGGTTGAGCTAGCACTGGGGCCGTTGTCAAGTGCTGCCTTAATGTATGAAAGGCATCCTCACACTTCTGGCTCCAACTATACTTGACTCCCTTCTTCAATAGTTCAGTCATTGGCTTGGCAATTCTGGAGAAATCTGGAATAAATCGTCAATAATACCCTGCCAATCCCAGAAAACTCTGAATCTGCCTCACTGTAGTCGGGGGTTTCCAATCCATTACCTCTTGTACCTTCTCAGGATCAACTGATATCCCATCCTGAGAAATTGTGTGACCCAAGAATTTAATTTCCTTTAGCCAGAACTCACATTTAGACAACTTAGCATAAAGATGATGATCGCGCAGTCGCTGAAGCACGATGTGCAGATGCTCAGTATGTTCGTCTTCATTCTTGGAATAGACCAGAATATCATCAATGAAAACGACCACGAACTTGTCCAACTCTGGCATGAATACTGAGTTCATCAAGTACATGAAATAAGCCGGGGCATTGGTCAGCCCAAAAGACATCACCAAAAACTCGTAAAGCCCATATCTGGTTGAGAAGGCCGTCTTGGGAATATCGCTGGCACGAATTTTGATCTGATGGTAACCCGAGCGAAGATCTATCTTGGAGAACACTTTGGCTCCCACCAACTGATCGAACAAAACATCAATGCGGGGCAGAGGGTATTTGTTCTTGATAGTCACCACATTGAGAGGGCGGTAATCGACACACATTCTCAAACTCTCGTCCTTTTTCTTCACAAATAAAGCAGGACATCTCCAAGGTGAAGTACTTGGGCGAATGAACCCCTTGTCCAACAACTCCTACAATTGCTTTTTCAGTTCTGCTAATTCTGCGGGAGGCATCCTATAGGGTCTCTTGGAGATAGGAGCAGTCCCGGGTTGCAATTCAATGGCGAACTCAATGTCTCGGTCAGGTGGCATCCCTGGCAATTCATCTGGAAAAACATCTGCGTAATCATGGACCACTGAGATCCCTTCCACTGGTGACTTTATCATAGTGAATGCACAAGAACGGGTACAACCCTGGTCGGGTAGATACAAGGTGATCTCGCCATCCAAAGGGGAGTGGATTTCTATGGCTCTGGCTACGACATCAATCACCGCGTGGTGTCGCGATAACCAATCAGTCCCTAGGATGATATCCACACTATCCAATCCCATGATCAAGAGAGTGGTTTTAAAAATGAAACTACCCAGCTTAATTGGTACATGTCTATTGATCTGATAGGTGGCAACCCTGCCTCCTGGTGTCGAAATTGTAATACCCCCATTGGTGTGGAGGAAAGGTAACTGACATTTGGCGCTAAATTTGGTACTGATAAAACTGTGTGATGCACCAGAATCAAAAAGAACAATAGCAGGATAATTCAAAACTGTAAAAATACCAGTCAAGACGGGTGCTCCCTCTGGAATATCAGCCATGGTGGTGAAGTTCAGCCTGCCTTGCCTCACTTGCACCTTCTGCCTCTTGCCTTGGTTCTGATTAACATTCTGCCCCTGCCTCTGCTGGTTTCTGGGGCAATTCTTGGCATAATGTCCGGTGTTGCCGCATGTGAAACACCTGTTGTCATTTGTCTGGCGATATTGCTGCTGCTGCTGATTGTTCCTCTGAGCTGGAAACTGGGTACGGTTGGGTGTCTGCTGCTGCTGCTGTGGTCAGATCACCCAACGCCCTTGCTGCTGCTGAGGCCCCCTGCTCTGAGTGTCAGACACAATCCGGAAGCGCTGTGGCTGAGCTGAGGGTCCTGCCACCGGGGTCTTCCTCTTCTTCTCTGCCTGACGAGCGGTGATACAGTCCTCCTGAGAAATGGCCATGTTGACCAACTCATTGTAGCTGTTGGCCCTGACGGTGTTGAGGCGGTCACGGAGCTTAGTGATGAGCCCCCTCCTGAATCTGTCTCTCTTCTTCTCGTCCGTGTCTGCATGATACCCAGCATACTGGCACAGGTCATTAAAGGCCTGAGCATACTGCAACACTGTCCTGTTTCCCTGAGTGAGTGCCAGAAACTCGTTGAGCTTTCGGTCCATGATACCGGCTGGTATATGGTGCCCCCTGAAAGCTGCCTTGAACTCTCTCCATTCCACCTCTCGGTCATCTGGCTGCATAGCAAGAAAATAGTCCCACCGAGTCCTTGCGGGTCCGCGAAGCTGCTGGGTGGCGAACCTGACTTTTGCGACCTCTGAGCAAACTTCATGGAGTAGCGGGAATTTGGATTCCACTACTCTCAACCATACATCCGCATCCAGTGGGTCCTCTACCCTGGTGAACAATGGAGGCTAGGTACTGAGGAATTCCTGGTAGGTGGCTGCCGCGGGGTGACGTTGATGATCTCCACCACCATAGTGCTGAGGTGGTGGCTGGCGCTGAGCTAGCTGCCTCAAAATCTCATTCTGCTGAGCCATTAGCTCCTGCAGAGTGGGAGGCGGTGGCGGCGATGGAGGAACGCGCTCATTTTGACCACGACGCGCTCTCCCGGCCATCTGAAAAATCACATATATTCTCAATAACACATCTTCAAGTTTACGGTTTAATCGCGGTGAAAGAGTCAAAAGGCGAAATTGATAGATTCTTGCATAAACATAAAGTATTTCATAAGGCATAAACTTTTCTTCCCAAATTAAGACTAACATCATCCATCAACCATGCTTCCAAAAGAGTTTATCATGATTACATCAATGGCCCAAAAGACTCAACTCTATCTAGCCTAGTACCCCAAGGGTGCAAAAGCTAAGCTAGCTTTGAGGAGTCCCACCATTACCGACTTCTAGCCCTACTCCTGATACCTAGTGAGCGAACGAGGCAACACTCGATTCGGGGGAAGGTGGTCTCCCTGAGCCAGCAGTGTCCAGGCTAGAGGCAGGCTCCTCTCCTCCCTCGATGTCGACATCCTCGTTGGCCCCCATATCCTGAATCTCCTAGTGATGCATATCCAGGTGCTCATTAGCCTCGGCAAGCTGCTGCTGGGTGTTGATAAGCTGATCCTCGAGAACCTCGATGGTGTTCTCCCTTGTTCCCACTAATTCCTCCAGCTCTTAGATCTCATTTGACAGCTGCTCCACCTGCAAGTCCTTTTCCACCATCTCAGTGGACAAATCAACCACAAGCTCCTCTCTGTTGTCCAGGGTGATCTTTGTTGCTTCCAACAATGCCATCAGATGGGACATTGCCTCACCACGCATCACTTGCAGACGGTACAGGGCATTCATGCACCGTACTGTCAAGTGAGCAGTCTGACCTGGGTAGATAGCCTAGATGTCCTTGGCATGCTCCACCCGATCCTTCCACATTGGGTTGTCCTCCTTCTCAGCTGGGAACAAGACAATGGGGTGGGTGGACAGCTCCAAGGGGTGGAATCCGCAGAAAGTGGTCAACCCGTGCAGAGCAATCGCCTCGATCGTATCCTCAGCCCGGTATCCAAAGGACTCAGAGTCCAGCGAACGCTAGCCTGGCTGCAGGGGATGAGGCTCCAGGGTCATCCTCACCCTACAAAGGGGCACTCTATGCTTCTCGAACTGCTGCACCGCGTACTGAGGAGGCGTCGTGTATCCGGCCCCCTAAAGTACCTCCCACAAAATACGGGGAAAGCCCTCTCGTGCAAGCCCGTCAGTGTGGGACAATGCATTCCCGTCGTCCGAGGACCCGTGGGAAGTCATCTGTGTACGGTTAAGCGTAAGTAAAAGAAAAAGAATTATAAAAAGAAAAAGGAAACACAACTCAGCCTCTTTCTAATTGTAACAATGGTACTGGGGTACTTAGTTGGTCATCAGTTTGTATTAAGTTCTTACCCATTAATTTAATTAAGAATGCATGCATGCTCGTCCTGAACGACCTCGCATCAATGTAAAGGGAATAGGGAAGGACTCCCATCCCTTATAGTAGCCTGTAGGGCTTAATCACTTAGCCACCTAACTACCCCTCTATCATCCTAAGGCTTCACGTTCTAGGTCTATCCTGATCGTCCTACGATCTATCCAACATTTGTTTCTATCCAGTTTTACTTAGAAAAGGATGGTATTTATAGTTTATTGATTCCTCTGTGGTGGTACAAGCTCCGATACTAGCTGTGACGGAACTGCCCGAATTATTCCGACCTAAGTGCCTAAGTCCTGCCTTAGAGGCTAGACCACACTTAAATGGGAATAACCCGTCAATCCCTCGGATCTAGTCCGACGAGGCCACTGACAGGATCAAGTACCACAATCTCACTCGATGGTGAGTCACAGAGCAAATACATTAAAGCATAAAACCATACATTAAGGAGTATCAAATTATTACATCAGCATCTGAGTTTTTACAAAAGTGGTCATCATTGTTCGAAGTGCAGCGGAATAAAACTAACGATAAATAAACAGAGAGATGGGGAAGCCTGTCCCATCACTCCTCATGCTCCTCCTCGGCCGAGGTGGGGTCCCACTCGACAGTCCAACCCGGTGGCAAGGTGGACGGCCAAGTCACTCCAGCAACCATGTCCTCCAGAGAACCTGTAAAAAATTATGCCACAAGCAAGGCTGAGTATACTAATACTCAGCTAGACTTACCCGGTGTGAGGAGTCTACTCCTCTACCTCTAGACATGCAGTTGTTTGGCTGTGGGGTTTGGTTGCCAAAAGCACTAGCTGAGTTTCTAAAACAAGTTTTAGCTTTGTCAAGTTTAAGTGTGACTCTCTTAAGGCTAAATGTGTACTATCTACTCATACATAGTAGCAAACATTTTTAGCAAACAACATCTTGTATCAACTCATCATATTTCCACTTGTTACTCAATGCAGTACAATGGATCAAGCAGTCTCATTAGCTGCGAGAAGCAGACGATTCGAATCGAGTTTTTATCCTTGCAAGGTAAACCTAAACACACGATGTGGCGAGGCACTCCGTCCCCACACACATCGACCGTCCCCATCGATTCCCCGTCAGCAGATCAGGGCTCACCGCCTTGGCGTACAATGCCTCACTGACCCCGACTGCCGTCGTGCAGTGACCGCACTTGTACCCACCATAACCGGAATGGGAGACCACACGTCTCAGGTCACGTGAGGGGCAAAGTCTACTGCCAGGTTCAATTAGGTACTAGGCTTACCGATTTACCATATTTCTCGTCATGTGCTTAGTACGTTCAAACGCTTGACACAGGTATCCGCACGTTAATCCTTATTCCAATTTCTCATCTCGTAGACAACCAATCCCCATGGATTGTTGTCCACAGACCAGCATCATTGTGATATGAAAGTGGGTACAACCAATTCCTGACCTCGCGCGAGTGCTAAAAAAATCACTCGACTTCTACCGAGATCCTAATTAAATAAGCAACTACTCGGCCCAGCATACTAGTATTCAGCTCAATAGGATTCCTGAGATCATGCAACTAGGGTTTCAAACAACTCCTACACTTAAGTGCACATTCAATCCTACAATCATTAAGTATAGTAAAATAGCATAAATAAAGGGTTATGCATAAACCGGGGCTTGCCTTCCAAAGCTGTGTCAGGCAGATCCTCTGATGCAGGCTCTGGTGCTGGATCTGGGGCTACCTCCTGAGCAGCTCCTTGCTCCGGCACGAGGACGTATTCTCCGTCAGCGAGGTTACAGTCTATCGAAATGCAATGAATATGTATGTCATGATTATGCAGGATTTAATAACATGATGCTAAAGGAAGAAAAACTAAGTTAATGAGTAACTTAGGGTTTCTTGGTCGTACATGGCTTTTGGTGGTTTATGCTTATCACTCTAGGTTTAGGTTTTATTAAGGATAAGCATAGTGGATTGGTATCTCCCTTGTATAATTCAGTGGGCAACTTACAAAGGGTTTTAGGATGGCACTAATTTCCATCATTCATTTTCTCCTTCTTTATTTTCTATTTATAAATTCTAGTGTAGGTTTGAACTATAACCATGATTAAACTTTCTCCAAAAATTTTGTAAAAATTACAGTGGGTTGTCATTGGTCACTATAGCCTGTTCTAGGAATTTGAGGTTCAAAATAAAAAGGCTATGCCTTAGACAAAAAATAACAAAAGTTGGGGCAGAGGGGTTACTTTGCACTACAACCCTTATCTAGGTGTGGGTTCTGTACCAAAGGTTATTTTTGCTAGTATCTAACAGTAATAACATGCTTCTGTGCCAAAAATCACAGAAAGTTAATTGGTGGTTATTTATTTGTGATATTCTAAAGTTTAATGTCAAAAAGGCACTTTCCACTACCTTGTTATTTGAAAAATGTCAAATAGCAGATTTCATATTTTTCCTATGTCCTTAATAACAAAACATTAATCATCCCAAGGTTTGGGGTGTTTTCACCTTGGGGTTATTTTTGTAGGGTTTTTCTAAATTTTCCTTGTTTTCTTAAAATAAAAGGTATCCTATTTATTTTATACTAAATCAGGGTATAATAAATTTTTCTAGTAAACTACACTGAATAAGTATACTAACTAAAATAGAGGTGCCCCCTGGTTCCTTAATTAAATCACCCTTCCTATTTTATTTAACTTTAAGCACAATGTAAAATAAATGGCAAACTCTACCTTAATGGGGTGTACCAGGGTTTATCATTTTTAAATAGGTCAGTAGGTGGTCATGTACATCTCCAAATTTTCTTAACCTCAGTTAATTAGTGCAACTATTTTTCTTCCTATTATTTAGCTTTTGGCCAAAACAATAATTAAATCAGAACCCTAAAGTTTTCTGTAGCACTTAGGGGTTTCATATTTTTCTTAGGTAGTTTACATTATTTAAGACCTGATAAAATTGGTTTGACTTGATTTGGGTGAATAAAACAGAAGATATGAATTATTCAAGTTCTGTTTGAATTTAAATTAGATTTAATAAAAGGTTTCCTGGAAAAACCACTTTGCACCGAAGTCCTCGGGTTCTTTCCAAACTAACTCTCTCAGTTATACCCCCGCGCTACTATTCATCCGAGTCACTGACATTGCGCAAAACCCCCTAGCTTCATCTTCCTCTCCCTCGTGGTCCCTCCCTAGGTTTAAACAGTACCCGCGAGAAAGAAAAGGGCGGCGCGGCTTACCGGTGGTGAGAGGGGTCCGGCGAGGGGCGGGGTTGGCTCCGGGAGGTTCTGGCGGTCGCAACGATGTACGGCTTGACGGCGGGGGTGGCCGGAATCGCCCGGTCCACGCGCGCAGGCGGGTGCTCTCGTCGGTGACAGGTGCTCCAGCCAAACCACGACGATCTAGTTCAATCCAATGGCACGGTGAGCTTCACGGGGTGATGTAGAGGCTGCGTGCACAAGGAATCGAGGAATGGAGTAGAGGATACCCGGTCTACGCTCGCCGGCGGTCGGGTGGAGTCCGGCGACCGTGGACTGGCCTCTCCGGCGAAGCAAACTTCGATTCCTCGCTCGGGGAGCTTCACCGAGGTGTGCACAATCTTCTCCGAGGGCTTGACGGGGCTGGGAAGGGGTATGCTGGCCGGTCTATGGTGGTAGGGGGATCGAGCAGCCGTGGACACGCCGTGCACGGGCAAACGTTGGTGGGTTTGGGCTTCGGTGAGGTCGAGCGCGTGCGGAGGGGTACGGTCAAGGTCCCTGGGGGCTTTATAGGCGCGGGCCATGGCGTCGGCTGGTCTTTGGCGCGACGCGGGGCACGCGGGGCGCGCGTCGGGCATGCTCTGGCGAGTCCAGAGTGCGTCGAACACGTGGCCGTATGGGGTGATTCCATAGTGTTCTCCACTTGGGGCTGATTTAGTGGTCCTTTGGGGGTCTTTTTGTAAAGTTCCTTTGCTGTCTTTTGTAAACATTTTGGTACTCTTAAACTTTGGTTAAGGGTTAAAATCATGGAATGTGCATTTGCCTAATCTTTCTCTCAACTAAAGGCTTCAAGAGAGCGGGCCCAAGGTTCAATCCTCCCTTGCCCTAGGTGATCATTGCCTAGAGGCTTGGGTAAAACCTTGGTCCCCGGCATTTCTTAACTCACTCATGCTTCCAAGGTCTTAAGTGCTCCCTCTCCTCCAAGTTTTAACCACATGTGATAATAGGTATATGTGTCATTAGGAAGCCAGCCCTTGGTAACACCTAGGGTGTTACAGTCCTTGATCAGCTCTAGCCATCTTCTCTGCCTCATGTTGAGATCAGCCTGAGTAATGATGTACTTAAGGCTCTTATGATCTATGAAGATGTTGCAGTGGGTTCCCATTAAATCGTGTCTCCACATTTTCAATGCATGGACCACGGCTGCTAACTCCAAGTCATGAGTGGGATAATTTTGCTCATGAGGCCTGAGTGCTCTTGATGCGTAAGCAATGACTCAGTCGTCTTGCATCAAGACACAACCCAGTCTAGTGCCAGAGGCATCACAATACACATCAAATGGCTTGCTGCTATCGGGTTGCGCTAACACCGGTGCTATGGTCAGATGTTGCCTCAATGTATGGAAGTCATCTTCGCACTTCTAACCCCAAACAAACTTGGCTTCTTTCTTCAACAATTCAGTTATGGGCTTCGCAATTTGAGAGAAATCCGGAATGAATCTTCGATAATAACCAGCCAATCTCAGAAAACTTCGAATCTGATGGACAGTCGTTGGCGGCTTCCAGTTCATCACCTCTTGCACCTTATCAGGATCAACAGTTATGCCTGCCTAAGAGATAGTGTGACCCAAGAATTTGATTTCTTTTAGCCAAAAATCACATTTTGACAATTTGGCATAAGACGGTGCTCTCGCAGACGTTGAAGCACTACATGCAAATGACCGGTATGCTCTTCCTCGTTCTTGGAGTACACCAAGATATCATCAATGAAAACCACTACGAACTTGTCCAGTACAGGCATGAAAATAGAATTCATCAGATACATGAAGTATGCTGGTGCATTAGTCAGCCCAAAAGACATCACCAAAAATTCATACAGGCCATATCTGGTTGAGAAGGCAGTCTTCGGAATATCACTCGCTCGTATCTTGATCTGATGATAGCTAGAGCAAAGGTCTATCTTGGAAAACACTTTGGCTCCAACCAACTGATCGAAAAGAACATCAATACGAGGCAAAGGATACTTGTTCTTGATAGTCACCGCATTAAGTGGGCGGTAATCTATGCACAGCCTCAAGCTTTCATCTTTCTTCTTCACAAACAAGGCTGGGCATCCCTAAGGCAAAGTACTTAGGCGGATAAAACCTTTGTCCATCAATTCTTGCAATTGCTTCTTCAATTCTGCCAACTCAGCGGGTGGCATCCGGTAAGGCCTCTTGGAAATAGGTGTCGTTCCTGGTTGCAACTCGATGGCGAATTCGATATCCCAGTCTGGGGGCATTCCTGGTAATTCATCAGGAAAAAACATCTGCATACTCACAGACCACTGGAATCTTCTTCAAAGGTGTCTCCATCATAGCAAAAGCACATGATTGAGTAGAATCTTGGCTGGGTAGATATAACACAAGGTCTTTGGATGTAGGAGATTGGATCTCCAGAGCTCTGGCAGCTACATCCAACACTACTCGGTGTTGAGTCATCCAGTCGGCTCCGAGAATGATGTCCATACCCTCTAATCCCAAAATCAGGAGTGTGGTTTTGAAGATTCTACTTCCCATTGAGATAGGCACATTTCGGTTTAATTGGTTGGTTGCAATTTTACCCCCAGGTGTGGCTATCATGAATGACCCTTTTGTATGATAGAAAGGCAGTTGACATTTAGCAC
This sequence comes from Zea mays, assembly GCF_902167145.1. NCBI lineage: Eukaryota > Viridiplantae > Streptophyta > Magnoliopsida > Poales > Poaceae > Zea > Zea mays. The sequence goes on along the minus strand of NC_050103.1, from coordinate 66,208,078 downwards.
TGAACTTTTGGCTAATGAAACTATGAGATGCACCAGAATCAAACAAGATTAATGCAGGTTGATTAAAAACTGAAAAGATACCAGTCATGATGGGGGCTCCCTCAGGTAACTCCTCCAGAGTAGTGAAGTTTAGCTTCCCTTGTTTGACTTGCACCTTCTGCTTTCTTCCCTTGTCTTGATTTGGTGCTGGCATCTGCCTCTGCTGATTTCTTAGGCAATTTTTGGCATAGTGGCCCCACATTGCCACAAGTGAACCACTTGTTCCCATTTCCTTGGTGGAACTGCTACTGCTGCAGAGGCTGATTGTTCCTTGGAGCGGGAGCTAGAAAATGAGTGGGTGCTGGCTGCTGCTGAGGTGGCCTGATCACCCATCTACCTGCCTGCTGCTGAAATCCCCTGCTCTGATTGTGGGAAACAATCCTAAACCTCTGGGTCTGAGCGGAGGGTGCTGCCATTGGTGCCTTTCTCTTCTTCTCTGCCCGGTGAGCTACAATACAATCCTCCTAGGAGATGGCCAGGTTGACCAACTCATTAAAGCTATTAGCCCGAACATTGTTGAGACGCTCACGCAACTTGGTGTTGAGACCCCTGTAGAAGCAGTCTCTCTTCTTTTCATCGGAATCAGCATGATAACCTACGTACTGGCACATGTCGTTGAAGGCCTGAGCATACTGTAATACCATGCGGGTTCCTTGATTGAGTGCCAGAAATTCATTTAGCTTGCGATCAAGAATTCCAGCTGGGATGTGGTGCCCTCTGAAAGCAGTCTTGAATTCCTCCCAAGAAACTTCATGACCAGCAGGTAGCATAGCACGGAAGTGGTCCCACCAAGTCCAAGTAGGGCCGTGAAGCTGCTGCGTGGTGAAGCGAGCCTTGGTATCATCAGGACAGTCTCCCGTGAGGAGGGGAAACTTGGACTCCACGACGCGTAGCCACACGTCAGCGTCCAACGGATCCTCTGCCTTGGTGAACAATGGCGGCTGCATACTCAGGAACTCATGGTAGGTTGCCGCGGCCGGAGGTCGCTGCGGCTGGCCTCCACCATACTGCTGAGGGTGGGGCTGGCGCTACAAAAGCTGTCGCAGAATCTCGTTTTGCTGAGCCATCAGCTCCTGCACCGTGGGAGCTAGAGGAGGTGGCGGGGGAACTTGCTCGTTATGCCCGCGACGCTGCCTAGCTGCCATCTGAAAACAGAGATTGTCGCCATTGTTATCCCAATTCACCATTTTGAACACCATGCTATTATCTCATATGGAAGGAATTTGTCATAATCATAATATTAAGTTCGAACGAGGATAACATGGTTACAAGCATCCCACAAATCTCAAAAGTTCTCAAGGGTTACATCAATTAGGGGAAGTACCTGTAAGCCTAGTCCAAAATCTGTCATTACTAAGCTCGCGTAGGTTTCTATCCTCCTAAAACATCAAAATGACTCGTCAACCCTGAGTAGTGGAAGCGACACTGGATGCGGGTGAAGGGGGCATCGCGGAGGCAGTCACATCGGCACTAGGGGCTGGTCCTAACTCCTCAGGAGCCTCTTCTCCCTCGCTTCCGGCCTCATTGGCCTCCATCTCCAGGTGGTGCATGTCTAGGTGGTCATTGGCTTCCTCAAGTTCCTGCTGCACATCGTGGAGCTGGTTTTCCAAGACATTAATGGTGTTGTCTCGGATCTCCACTTGCTGCTCCAAGGTGGTGATGCGCTGGCTCAGCCTCTCCACTTGTAGGTCCTTCTCCACCAACTCAGAGGACAAGTCTACCATGAAGTCTTCTCGGCTGTCAAGGGTGAGCTTGGTGGTTTGAGCGAGGTTAGCAAGATGTGCCATAGCATCGCTCTGCATGGCCTGAAGGCGGTATATTGCGCTCATGCACTGAACGGTGACCCTCCCAACCAAGTCAGGGTACATGGCCCATACGTCCTTTACATGGCTCACACGGTTGCACCACATGGGGTCATCCTTCTTCTCAGTAGGGAAGAGTCCCAAGGGGTGCATCACCATCTCTAGGGGATGGTAACCACATAAAGTTGTCAGGGTCTTCATAGCTGCTACTTCAGTGGTGTTGTCCACCCTGAATCCAATCGTCTCAGAGTCAAGGGAACGCGAACCCGGTTGAAGGGGATGAGCCTCCAAAGTCAGCCAGACTCGGCAACGTGGTACCCGATGCTCCTCGTACAGCTGCACCGTGTATAAAGGGGGCGTAGGGTAATCGGCGGAGTTAAGCACTTCCCATAAGATGGAAGGAAAACCATCGTGAGAAAGGAAATCAGAGCTAAAACAAGTGTCTCCTCCACTGGCGGGGGTAGGTGAGGTCATCTGCGGAAGGATATCAGATGTAAAGATTATGGTGGAAGAAGAAAATAAAAGGAACCTGGGTGTTTTAAAAAGGAAGCGGGTTAGCTCTGTAGGAAACGGGTGACGCCTAAGAGGGGGTGAATTAGGACTTCTAAAACTTTTACTAAACTAGACCACAATTAAATCCCTAGAGCAAAACCTATGCAAATAATCAAACTAGAATGTGCAAACTAGGTTTTGTCTAAGTGTTGCTATCTCTACCGCAAAGGCTAAGTTTCAATCTACACTAAATAAGTATGAATACAAGATTGAAACTTAAATGCTTAAAATAAATGTGGAAACTTAAAGAGCAAAGTAGAGAAGCAAACTCTCGTGGATGTCGCTGGTATTTTTACCGATGTATCCGGAACCACGCAAGGTCCCGACTAATCCTCGTTGGTGCCCCTACGCAAAGGGAAGCCCACGCGAGGGCCAAGCACCACGGTCGAGTAACTCCATAGAGAGCTGCGGGCCTTCTCCATGCGCAAGTGGTGCTCTGCTTCCGGCTCCTCTCGGACGCTCCCCACCGTCTCCACTATCGAGCTTCCGGCCGAAAATGCCACGGGCCTCGTTCCCTCCGGTACACGGTGGCGGCCGTGACACAAACGCGGTTGTCACGGTCTCGCAAGACTCTCGCCCCACTCGGTACAATTACAACGACTCACGCAAGAGCCGAGGGGTTGTGTGGTTTTACAAAACTCACTCAACTAACTAGGGTTCACCTAGAGCAAGCACTAAAGCGGTCTAACTAACCTAAGCACTTCGCAAAGCACCTACGCTAATCACCGAGTGATTCTATTAAGCACTTGGGTGTTTGAGCTCTTGGAAATGTGCACTATATGCCTTGGTATGTTGCTTGGGCTCCCACACCTTCAAATGGTCAGTTGGGTGAAGTATATATAGGCCCCAACTCCAAAATAGTCGTTGGAGAAAAGCTGTAGTTCTCTGCCGCACACCGGACAGTCCGGTGGTGCACCGGACAGTCCGGTGGTGCACCGCACAGTGCACTGTAGCATGTCCGGTGCGCCTAGCCATTGCTCTGTCAGAGCAGGTGACCGTTGGTGCCGCAGGCTTTTCCACACCGAACAGTCTGGTGCTCACACCGGACAGTCCGGTGGTCTTCTCTCCGGGTGCCACCTGGAACTAGCCGTTGGGCTGGAGTTCCCTGGTGCACCGGACAGTCCGGCGTGTGGGCACCGGACAGTCCGGTGTGCCACCGGACAGTCCGGTGCGCCTTCGCACAGACAGTCCGCAGCAGCACACTTAGACTTTTCTTGGATCTTTTTAATGTCTTCTTTTGAGGTGTTGCTTTCCTCAATTTCTTAGTCCAAGTAAATCTTGCATCCTGTGAACTACAAACACAAACACTAGAAAACTTATTAGTTCACGGATTGTGTCGTTCATCAAACACCAAAACTCAATTAGCCAAATGACCCGGGGTCCATTTTCCTTACAATCTCCCCCTTTTTGGTGATTGATGACAACACAACCAAAGCAAGCAAATATTACAGTATTTGAATGAAAACATGCAATCTACTTGCTAGGATGCATGATTGTCCCCACAATGTGATATTATGGACTTAAGCCTCCCCCTAACTTCATAATTCACTTACTTCCTATTTTAGGACCAAATAACCAAAACCACTTGAAAAATCATTTGTAGATATAAAATTTTAAATTGGTGGTGTTTGGTGTTTGATATAGTTTTCATTGCTTTGGTCCCTAAACTTCTCCCCCTTTGGCATCAACCACCGAAAAGGAAGACATTAAAAGCATGTAAGAAGTAAATAAAAGCTTGCCCTCATTAAGAATTTTATCAGATGATACCACTAGAAGAATACTAAATTAAACCACATGAATGATATCAGTTGAAAGGATTACTCCCCCTAAACGAGTGTTCTCTTTAGAAAGAATTTTCTCCCCCTTTTTAGAGATGAAGAAATACTCCCCTGACAGAGATCCTCTACTTAGGAAAAAGCATGTGAAAATTAGAGGTGCAAGACATGATTTGAAAAGACTAACTTCCCTTATGCATAGGTACCAGAATATGAGTTAACCAATTATGCACTTTTAGCAACATGGAAGTATATGATATGAAATATAGTCTAATCAATTATTGGAGAAGACATGTAAATGATACTAGATGTAGTCTCAAAAGATACCGATTGAAGTTCAATGGTGAGCTTGAGAGACATGAGAGTTCTTGGAGATTTTGCAGTGGAAGATTGTTGTCTTTCTCTGGGGACATCATTTTCCTTACAATGAGACTATCACATGAAATAGACTTGAAAAGGTGTTGGTCTCAAAGTATTAGATTGTAGAGTAACCTCCCCCTGAAGGTGTGCATACAAGTTTTGAATACTTGTAGGAGACTTGCACTTTGATTTGATATCAAGAGGGGCAAATTATCTACAATCTGAACTTTGGCACATATAAGTTAAATGATACAACTTGTAGAAATCAAAAATTTTCAATTGATGCATCATTTACTATGGAGTGATATAGAAGCTATGTGTCGTGCTTTTAACTAAACATTTTAAACCATGTAGGTTTGCTTAAGTATATGAATTGAAAGCAAGCAATCCTACCATGTGATTTACCTAGTGTGCATTAAACAAAATTAAATAACAAATGTAATACTAGGCAAGAAAGGCAAACTAGATAAAAGGTAAATAGATACGCATATCTAAAAACAAGAGATACAATAAAACTAGTTACCTTAGTCATGGGTGAGAAATTTGGGTCCAAAATTTTCACTAACCCACTTGGCAATAAACTTGATCCAATATGATGTATCCCATGATATACATCCCAAATTTGTCAAGTCTCCAAATTTCCCGAAGACCTTCGGTCCACTCACTTCCCTTTCGGGATCCAAACCTTCTTGGTGCTTTTCATGGTTGAAATGATTTCCTTTGGCACCCAGATGCGTTTGGCCCCCTTTCCTTTGTTGGCTTGCTTGTTGGCCTTGATTGCTATCACCTTTCCATTCTTTTTCTTCTTGATCAAGTATGGTGTAGCAACCTTTTTATTCACCTTTTTGATGTAGGTGTTGGAGATTTTGCTTGATGGCTTTTGCTTGAGCTTTTGCCCTTGTTTATCCCTGATCATCACCTTGCATTGGAACGACTTGTGGCCTTCCATGTGGCATAGCCTACAAATCACAGTTTCTCCCTCTATAGGCTTGTTCACTCCCGCAGTGGTGTTATCCTGTGGAGGTCGGATTTGTTTGGCTTTGCCTTTCTTGTTATACAAAGCCTTGCCAAGGCGAGCCACTTCTTGCTTTAATTGTTCATTTTCCTTTGCATCCTCATCCGAACATGTCTCTACAACAATATTCTCAACAATGACTTGGTTGCAGGGGTTAGAATCATCAATTAAATCAAAGAAGGAAGTAGAAGCATCTTTCTTAATTATTTCAGGTATTTCAACTAAAGATGCTGCTGGGGTGCTACCAATGTTTTCTAGCTTAGTAGTTAGCTCATTATTGTGTATGCTAAGAATTTCTATTTTCTCTAGCAAATTTCAATAGCTTCTTGGGAGCTAGCTAACTTAGCCTTAAGTTTTTCATTCTTTTTAATAAGGCTATCATCGGTAGCAGTGGATGGAGCACTAGATTCTAATAGCTCAATTTTAGTTGATAGCTCACTATTTAAGTTTGCAAAAGTTTCAAATTTTTCTAGCAAACCTTTGTAATCATTTTGAGAGCTAACCAACTTATTTTTTTAAGGTTTTAAGTTGAGCTTTTTGTTTAGTGCAAACATCCTGAAAAATTCAACGGCTTCCGCAAGCTCATCTATGGAGGGCTTTCCCTCACCTTCATCATCACTACTGCTATCATCACTAGAGGATGGAATGCTTTTGTTACCTCTTGCCATAAGGCATTTGTGTGATGACCGTGATGAGCGTGATGAGGACCGGTGGCTGCGTGTCCTTGGAGGTTCATCTTCACTTGAAGAATCATCCCAAGTTCTAACACTTGTTAGCGCCTTGCCTTTGCTCTTCTCCTTTTTGGGTTTGGCCATATTTGGACAGTTGTCCCTGAAGTGGCCCTTCTCCCCACATGCGAAGCATCCTCTCTTCCTTCGCTTTTTCCTGTCAATGTTAAAGAGAAGATCCTTGACCTGCAGGGGCACACCCATTAGATTAATCTTGCAGATCATCCTCATTACCTTTCCGACGCGTCGGATTGTTTCTTCGTCCTCGAAGGATGATGTGCATGGTTGATTATCTTCATCATCATCACTTTCTTCTTCTTCCTCTTCTTCACTTGAGGAACTTGGAGTGGAAGCCTTCTTTTTGCCCTTCCTTTCATCACATGCAAAAGCATATGGTCTTGAGGAAGTTGGCTCCTCTTCCCGACACATTTTTCGCGACATCTCAAAAGCCGTGATTTTCCCAATCACAATGGTCGGGGTCATGTTGCTCAAGTCCTCCATGTAGTGAAGGATGGTGATGATGCTCCCATATCTTTGTTGTGGAAGCAGGGAGATAATCTTCCTCACAATGTCCGCATCACCTAGCTTATTAATGCCAATAGAATTGAGCTCATTGATAATTAGATTCAAACAAGAATACATGTCTCTAACAAGCTCATCATCTTTCATAGCAAAAGAATTATACTCATTTAAAGCTAGGCAATGTTTTTGCTCACGGACATTAGATGTGCCGTCATGGAGCTCATGCAATTTTAGCCAAATCTCATTAGCAGTTTTCAAGGTAAATACTTGATTAAAAATATCCATGCTAAGAGATTCATACAAGCAATTTTTGGCTCTAGCATTTAAATGAATTTCTTTTTCCTCACTCGTGGTGGGTTTCTCGGGATTCTTGAGGGGTTTCATTCCGTCACGAGTGACTCTCCAAACACCTAGATCAACGGCCTCTAGGTAACAAGCCATTCTAGCACTATAATATGGGAAGTTAGTGTCGTCGAAGTGTGGTGGCCTATGGGTATCCATCCCTTCCTCTAAAAAGCGTCGGCTCTTTTAGTGGTGAAGCTAAAGCATTTCAAATGAGCCAAACCGGGTTCTGATACCACTTGTAGGAAACAGGTGACGCCTAAGAAGGGGGGGTGAATTAGGACTTCTAAAACTTTTACTAAACTAGACCACAATTAAATCCCTAGAGCAAAACCTATGCAAATAATCAAACTAGAATGTGCAAACTAGGTTTTGTCTAAGTGTTGCTATCTCTACCGCAAAGGCTAAGTTTCAATCTACACTAAATAAGTATGAATACAAGATTGAAACTTAAATGCTTAATATAAATGCGGAAACTTAAAGAGTAAAGTAGAGAAGCAAACTCTCGTGGATGACGCCAGTATTTTTATCGAGGTATCCGGAACCACGCAAGGTCCCGACTAATCCTCGTTGGTGCCCCTACGCAAAGGGAAGCCCACGCGAGGGCCAAGCACCACGGTCGAGTAACTCCGTAGAGAGCCGCGGGCCTTCTCCACGCCCAAGTGGTGCTCCGCTTCCGGCTCCTCTCGGACGCTCCCCGCAGTCTCCACTATCGAGCTTCCGGCCGAAAATGCTGTGGGCCTCGTTCCCTCCGGTACACGGTGACGGTCGTGACACAAACGCGATTGTCACGGTCTCGCAAGACTCTCGCTCCACTCGGTACAATTACAATGACTCACGCAAGAGCCGAGGGGTTGTGTGGTTTTACAAAACTCACTCAACTAACTAGGGTTCACCTAGAGCAAGCGCTAAAGTGGTCTAACTAACCTAAGCATTTCGCAAAGCACCTACGCTAATCACCGAGTGATTCTATTAAGCACTTGGGTGTTTGAGCTCTTGGAAATGTGCACTATATGCCTTGGTATGTTGCTTGGGCTCCCACACCTTCAAATGGCCGGTTGGGTGAAGTATATATAGGCCCCAACTCCAAAATAGCCGTTGGAGAAAAGCTGTAGTTCTCTGCGGCACACCGGATAGTCCGGTGGTGCACCGGACAGCGCACTGTAGCATGTCCGGTGCGCCTAGCCGTTGCTCTGTAAGAGCAGGTGACCGTTGGCGCCACAGGCTTTTCCACACCGGACAGTCTGGTGCTCACACCGGACAGTCCGATGGTCTTCTCTCCGGGTGCCACCTGGAACTAGCCGTTGGGCTGGAGTTCCCTGGTGCACCTGATAGTCCAACGTGTGGGCACCGGACAGTCTAGTGTGCCACTGTACAGTCCGGTGTGCCTTCGCACAGATAGTCCGCAGCAGCACACTTGGACTTTTCTTGGATCTTTTTAATGTCTTCTTTTGAGGTGTTGCTTTCCTCAATTCCTTAGTCCAAGTAAATCTTGCATCCTGTGAACTACAAACACAAACACTAGAAAACTTATTAGTTCACAGATTGTGTCGTTCATCAAACACCAAAACTCAATTAGCCAAATGGCCCGGGATCCATTTTCCTTACAAGCTCAATTTTTTTACTTCTTTAGCTTCTAATCCCTTTAGTTTTTATAATGCATGCATGCTAGAAATAACGTCTCCTCTCCAAATAAAAGGGTGCTCTTAGGACATCCTTTAAAGAGCTAAGGACTAGCCCACAGGGCCTACTTACTTTGCCACCTATTTCTCCCACTATTCCTAAGGCCTTTCGTCCTAGGTCTAGCGGTCTAGTTCTGACGATTCACACTAGTTTCTAAGCAAGTTTTAGATTTTTGAAAATTGGTATTCATGGTTTATTGTTCTTTTCTGTGGTGGTATTTGCTCCGATACCAGCTGTGGCAGAACCGCCCGAATTATTCCAGCTTAAGTGCCTAAGTTACGCCTCAGGGGCCGCAACACACTTAAATCGGTCCCTCAAATCTAGTCTGATAGAGCCACTTAACCAGGATCAAATACCACAAACTTACTCGAAGGTGAGTCATAGAAGAAATACAATAAAACAAGAAAAACCCCAAATTAAAGTACTAGAGTTATTACATAAATCAGAGTTTTTCAAGTAGCTGATATAAGTTCACAAAATGAACTACAGCGGATGATCGATATTGTCGAAAGCGAGGAATAGGGCAAGGCCTAGCCCACTACTCCTCCTGCTCCTCTCCTACCGGAGCAGCATCCCACTTGACCATCCATCCCGGTGGTAGGGTGGTAGGCCAAGTTACACCATCAACCATATCCTGAAGCGTACCTGCAAAAATTATGCCACAAGCAAGGCTGAGTATACTAATACTCAGCTAGACTTATCCAATGTGAGGAAACTACTCCTCTACCTCTAGACCATGCAGCTGTTTGGCTGAGGGGTTTGGTTTGCCAAAAGCACTAGCTGTATCTAAGGTCAACTTTTAGCTTTCTCAATTCTAGTATCATTAAATTAGCTAAGTTTGCTCCTTCTAAGCATACATGGTAGCAATCATTTAATACAATCAACAAGTTATCTCATGTAGAACCTCATTTCACTTCTTACTCGATGTATGACAAGGGGTCAAGCAGTCTCATTAGCTGCAAGAAGCAGACGAGAATCGAGTTTTAACCTTGCAAGGTAAACCTAAACACACGACATGTCAGGGCACTCCGTCGCTACACACGTCAACCGTCCCCATCGATTCCCCGTTCACAGCCAGGGCTCACCGCCTTGGCATACAATGCTCCACTGACCCCGACTGCCGTCGTGTAGTGACCGCACTTGTACCCACCATAGCTAGCATGGGAGACCCAGTCTTAGGACGAGTGAGGAGAAAAGTCCACGCCCGGCTTCACTCAGGTACTAGGTTTACCGGTTACCATATTTTCCGACATGTGTTTAGTACGTTCAAACGCTTGACTCAGGTATCCACACATTAATCCTTAATTCCTTTTTCCCGTCTCATAGACAAGGCATCCTCCCTGGATCCAAGTCCATAGACCGTCATAGATCCCGTTATCAAGATGAATACAATCAATTCCTGACCTCGCGCGAGTGCTAGAAAATCACTCGACTTCTACCGAGATCCTAATTTAGCAAGTAGCTACTTGACCTAGCATACTAGTATCCATCTCAAAAAGGAATCTTGAATTCGTGCAACTAAAGATTTCAAGCAACTCCTACACTTAAGTGCACATTACAAGACTACAAATATTAAGTGTAGTAAAGTAGCATATATAAATTGGTTATGCATAAAACCGGAGCTTGCCTTCAATTGCTGGAGCTGCGGGGAGATCCTCGATGGCAGTCTCGGGAGCTTGCTCCTGGACTTCCTCGTGGACAGCTCCTTGCTCGGGGATGAGCACGTACTCTCCGTCAGCGAGATTACAATCTAATGAATGCAATGGGTAAGATATATGCATGACATGATATGTAATTTAGCAATTAAGATCTGATGGGGAATGATCAATTTAATAAGGTGGAGCTTATTCTTACTATTGGAGATTTTTGTGGTACACTTAGCGACTTAGGGTCAGTTGATTACTGAATGGTTAACCCATTTTTAGTGTTCTACTGATTTTCTTCTTTATATCTTATGGAAATTTTTAACAATATTCTTAGCTGGCATGTTGGGGTAATACTTATTAATCTTTCTAATTCCTCCCTTCTTCTCTATTTCTTTTATGCTTTTAAGGTGGGTTTGAACTACAAGATAGCTTAAAAAATTTCCAAAAAATCTTCAAAAATTGCAGTGGCTTCTTATTGGTGTATAATTCTTTGTCTCAAAATTTGGGGCTTAAAAAGTGAGGGGTTCTCTCTGTACAAAATATCAAGTGTTAGGGCAAAGGGGGTGTTTTGAACCACAACTCTCTTTTAACAGTAGGTTATTCTCTAAGACTTATTTTTGCTGGAATTTAGATGTTATACCATGACTTTGTGCAAATTTTTAGCCACTAATACTTATTAGTTATTTTATTATGATTTTCTAAAGTTTCTAGCCAAAGAGGTGCTTTCTACTACCACTATACTTGAAAAATATCAAACAACAGATTTCTAATTTTTCCTATCTTCTTTGTGCAAGAGCAATCATTCTAAAATTTGGCAACGTTTTGCTTAAGGGAAAGGGTGGTAGGAATTTCTTGAATTAAATGGCCTTTTTCATGAGGTAGGGGTAATGGGTATTACTTTGTAGTTTTGAATGTGTTTTGCATTTTTCTCTACTGGTCTATTCCATTAATAATCTAGTAAAAATTTATTTGCCCACTGGTGCATACTTTTTGGCTTGCTTATGATTTAATTGAAATAGGGCTTAATATCAAGTTTTATTTGTTCAACCTTCTTGAAATGATGGGCTGGAGTGTTTATCATTTTTGTAGTGGTGTCCAAGTGGTTGCAAGTCTACTGAATTTTTCTTACCCATTTTAGAATTGTTCTCATATTTTTAATAGTTGTCCTTTGAGTTTTATTAGTGCCTAATAAAACATTTCACCTTGAATTTGTTCTGGACTAGGGTTCCTTTTATTTTTCGTAGGTTCTTTATTACTTGAGTGGACTAGGAAAAAAATACTTGCATCCACTGTCTATTATTTTCTAGTACTTTTCTCATTTTCCTAAGTTTTGGGCAAATATGACTTTTAATAAATAACATTGTCTAAATCTTCAATACTGGGGTGCTTACTATTTTTAAACAGTGTCTAACTGGGGTTTGAACTTCTACAAATTTTTTAAAGTTCAGCACAGAAGCATAACAATTTTTTTCATTTTAATAAGGTTTGGTCAGTTTCTTTAATTAATTCCAAACTCTAAAATTTAGAACAGAAAGTACAGGGTTCAGTATTTTTATGGACTTTATGGATTCGAGCCTTGGAAAACAGGGAACACTTCTAAACTTTCGGAAAGGGTTTGAAATTCAGTTTTCTGAATTTCTGAATTTTTCCCATAGGGCATTAGTTCATGGGCTGATTTGGGGATTTTTGGAAAATTCAAATGGCCAAACTTCCTTACTATATTTTGTAGGTTATTTAGTGCACTAAAACTTTGTTATTTGGTTCTTACCAAAATTTTGTATTTTTCCAAAGTCTTTTCCCAATTTCCCTTTATGTGCTTAAATGGTCCATTTAGGATTAATTAGGGTTTCTGAGTTCTTCTTACCTTGAGGTGCATGGCATGACTAAGGAGAATTTCTTAAGATGAAAAAGACTTACTTAAACCTTGTTCTTAATTTATTTGATGTTCATCTCTCTATTTGGTTCACATGTGATAATGGTCCTTGAGTTAGTACTGAGAAGAAACCCTAGGTGACACTGGGGTGTCACAGAGGCCCCGAACGATGTTCCTTTGCCATGCGATCCTGTCGGGCAAGAGGCAACCCAGACAGTCTCTCGTGCTTTGTCGACCTTGGAGGGTGGTCCAGCTCGCGAGGACACGCTGACCCTCAATGCCACTGATCAGAGTCACCCGGCTCCTTTGGGCACGGCTGAGGGAGCTTAAGCTTTGGAGGTGGCCACTAAGGAGGACCCAGCCCCCGAGGGTGTTGGGCCAGGTTCCTCTTCGGCTGCTTCTATGGATGTTCACGCCGGATCACCACTGGTTCAATCTGAGGAACTCGTGGTGACAAACTTATTTGCTGCTCTCGTCGGTCCGGTCACCTTAGAGGCTAGTGACCCGGATGTTGGGAGTCTGTTGCCTGCTGATAGAGCTAAGGTCTCTTCGAGTCGTGCTTTCAACATCGTTCCTGTTGACGCCCCCTCAACAAGCAGTGCACCAATGCTTTCGGCTTTGGGTCTTCCCCTATTTCTCTCCAATCTTCAGATGAATTAACTTTTTATTCTTACTGTTCATGTTTGCAAACTGGCTCTCTTGTTGATTTTTTGTAATTGCAGAATGTCTTCGATTCTATATCTGTCCAACTAAAATCCTACAGCGCTCCTGTCCCCAACCAAATTTCGTCCTTGATGCAGTGGAACCCTCTACTGCTTCAAAGGCAGATAGAGGATCTGAAGGCTTCAACCCTTGGTTAGTGAGTCCGCAGTTTCCTTTTTCATTTTTTATTGCTCTTCTTGTCTTATATCTTGTGCTTTTTCTACTACTTTGTCAGCTTTGACTCAGCGATGCTCTGATGCTGAGGCGAAGTATACCCAGAGCCAGGCTGACTTGAACCAAACCTCTGCCTTCTTGGATAGTGCTCGTGCCTTAAATTCTTCTCTGAATGCTCAACTTGACTCCGAGAAAATGGCTTATGAGGTCAACTTTCTTGGCTGCTTCTGTTTTGCTTTCTTTGCTTTGGTGCTTAGTGTTGTTCTTGCTTGTAGGAGGAGAGGTAAATGCTCATTGCTTCTCGCGACAACCTGGATAGACTATATCGTGATGCTAGCAATTTCTTGACTATTCTGGAGACGAGTCACCGCTTCACCATGTCGGACCTGGACCATCATCAGGATGAACTAAGGGCATGCCAGTCTGAAGTGTCCCGACTTAGTAAGCTGCTGTCTTCCAAAGATTCTGTCATCAAGGAGCTGTGTGTTTCGAAGAGGCTTGTCACATAAGAGCTAGAGGCCACCCGTCTCAGCATCAAGCCTTAGAGGATGATCGTGTTGTTATGAAGGCGATGTACGACAAAGCCATGGACAAGGTCGTTCGCGCCAGGCGGATCCTGATGAGGAGGCCTGGTGTTGTGGTGCATGAAGATATTGTTGCAGATGTTCTTGCCGCACCTGCTATCGTGAGTCGACCATCTTCTTCTGCTATTCCTGCAACCGAGGCTTCCTGCAAAAATTCTCCTGCGCAGTGATTTGTTTGAATCGAAAACATCTCTTTATTGAGTTAGTACTTCTTAGCGAAACAGTGTATTATGAATTCCATGTGTATGTAATTGTGCTATGTTTGAACTGATCGTTCTGTCAGTAGGGTGCTGAAAACACCCTTAAGGATGTGAACGAGTTATTTTTCTTCGAAGTGCTCCCATTTTGAGTTGACTATTTTGTTAGTAGGGTATAGTGATCACCCTAAGTCATGTAAGCGTGAGTGTGTCGTACCGACTTAAGGCATTTTCGACTTAAGCCGATTGCTTTGTCAGTAGAGTATAGTGATCACCCTGAGTCGTGTAAGCGTGAGCATGTCGCACCGACTTAAGGCGTTTCCGACTTAAGCCGATTGCTCCATTAGTAGGGTATAGTGATCACCCTGAGTCGTGTAAGCGTGAGCATGTCGCACCGACTTAAGGCGTTTCTGACTTAAGTCGATTGCTCCGTTAGTAGGGTATAGTGATCACCCTGAGTCGTGTAAGCGTGAGCATGTCGCATCGACTTAAGGCGTTTCCGGCTTAAGCCAATTGCTCCGTTAGTAGGGTATGCTGTCCTCCAAAGATTCTGTCATCAAGGAGCTGCGTGTTTCAAAGAGGCTTGTCACGTAAGAGCTGGAGGCCGCCCATCTCAGCATCAGGGCCTTAGAGGATGACCGTGCTGTTATGAAGGCGATGTACGACAAAGCCATGGACAAGGTCATTCACGCCGGGCGGATCCTAATGAGGAGGCCTGGTGTTGTGATGCCTGAAGATATTGTTGCAGATGTTCTTGCCGCACCTGCTATCATGAGTCGACCATCTTCTTCTGCTACTGCTGCAACCGAGGCTTCCTACAAAAATGCTCCTACGCAGTGATTCGTTTGAATCGAAAACATCTCTTTATTGAGTTAGTACTTCTTAGCAAAACAGTGTATTATGAATTCCATGTGTATGTAATTGTGCTATGTTTGAACTGATCATTCTGTCAGTAGGGTGCTGAAAACACCCTTAAGGATGTGAACGAGTTATTTTTCTTCGAAGTGCTGCCGTTTTGAGTTGACTATTCTGTTAGTAGGGTATAGTGATCACCCTGAGTCATGTAAGTGTGAGTGTGTCGTACTGACTTAAGGCATTTCCGACTTAAGCCGATTGCTCTGTCAGTAGGGTATAGTGATCACCCTGAGTCGTGTGAGCGTGAGCATGTCGCACCAACTTAAGGCGTTTCCGACTTAAGCCGATTGCTCCATTAGTAGGGTATAGTGATCACCCTGAGTCATGTAAGAGTGAGCATGCCGCACCAACTTAAGACATTTCTGACTTAAGCTGATTGCTCCGTTAGTAGGGTATAGCGATCACCCTGAGTCGTGTAAGTGTGAGCATGTCACACCGACTTAAGGCGTTTCTGACTTAAGTCGATTGCTCCGTTAGTAGGGTATAGTGATCACCCTGAGTCATGTAAGAGTGAGCATGTCGCATCGACTTAAGGCATTTCCGGCTTAAGCCAATTGCTCCGTTAGTAGGGTATAGTGATCACCCTGAGTCGTGTAAGCATGAGCATGTCGCACCGACTTAAGGCGTTTTTGACTTAAGACGATTGCTCCGTTAGTAGGGTATAGTGATCACCCTGAGTGGTGTAAGCGTGAGCATGTCACACCGACTTAAGGCATTTCCGACTTAAGTTGATTGCTCCGTTAGCAGGGTATAGTGATCACCCTGAGTGTGTCGTACTGATTTTGAGTTGAGTCCAACCTAGGTCAGTTGTTGATCAAGAACTTGTACGTCTTGGAAAATGGAAGCTTTTATTGATGATGAAACCTTCTGCTTACAAAGTACAACTCGTCCTCAAGAGTTTTGAAGCATTGTTAGGGGTAGAATTTCTTGAGGTGCTCAATATTCCATGAATTCCCCACTTCGGTGCCGTCCATCTGAGTGAGCCGGTAGGATCCCGGTCGTGTGACCTCTGCAACGATGAACGGTCCTTCCCACGGTGGCGACAGTTTGCGCCAGTTTTCTGTGTTTAGAGTCTGATCGCACACCCAGGGATACCCTTGCGGTGCTTTTGGGTAGGACGGTGTTGTTGATTGTAGCTCGATGGTTCGTGCTAGGAGCACGAGAGAGAGAGAGACGATTTTCTACAGGTTTGGGCTGCTTTGAGAGGCGTAATACCCTACTTACTAGGATGGGTTTGTATGTGTGGTGTGTTACAAGTGGCGTCTCCTAAATGGAGAAGGGCTAATGAGATGAAAATGATGGGGTTCCCCCTAGGCCTTATATACACGACCGTGGGATACTCCCTACGTAAATGATGATCACGTTCTTCCAGTATATCTCATAACTAATAGCGAACCAACTTAGCTTATCTTAAGGAAAACCCGTCGAATCTATCCCGAACTATCCAGACATTCAAGGGCGCTGGGCGCAGGGAGAATGGATGGTTCCTTGAGATTGTGCATGATCCGACAGATGATTCGGGCATGAGCCCATTGCCCTCTTGGGTCGGCCCATCTTATTTGCAGTCTTTGCTCGGCCCACGATGAGGCAACCTTGTGGGGTGACTGGTCTGTGGCCCCATGCAAGGGTCTTTCGCCTTCTAGTGGACCCGGGGGATATCTGTCCCCCATAGTGGTCTACTACGAGACCGACTCTTCATCACCTTCCACCTCTGGCGCCGAGTCCACATCTTCAAAGAGCCAAGAGCATAAGAAGTATAGTAAGATGCCTCTTCGCTGTCCTCGAATTTCTAAACACGCTCCTCTACTTTCCGTAGCCCTAGGCAAATCACCATATTTTTATGGTGAAGATTATTGTATGTGGAGTGATAAAATGAGATACCATCTAACCTCACTCCATGAAAGTATATGTGATATTGTTGAGTTTGGAGCGCAGGCCCCACAGGTGGGCGACGAGGACTACGACTCCGATGAGGCCGCCCAAATAAGACACTTCAATTCCCAAGCTACCTCTATACTCCTCACTTCCTTGTGTCGAGAGGAGTATAACAAAGTGCAAGGGTTGAAGAGTGCCAAAGAAATCTGGGACGTCATCAAAACGGCGCATGAAGGGGATGAGGTGACCAAAATCACTAAGCGCGAAACGATCGAGGGAGAACTCGGTAGATTCGTCCTCACCAAAGGAGAGGAGCCATAAGCAATGTACAACTGGCTCAAGATAATGGTCAACCAAGTCCACAACCTCGGGAGCACCAAGTGGGATGACCATGAAATGGTCAAGGTTATTCTTAGATCTCTTGTTTTTCGTAATCCCACTCAAGTTCAATTAATTCGTGGAGATCCTAGATATAAACAGATGTCTCCCAAGAAGGTCATTCACAAGTTTGTGAGCTTTGAATTTATGATCAAAGACTCCAAACATATTGTCAACTTGGAGCAAGGCGCCACTTCCACGCATCAAGGCCTTAGAGGATGACCATGCTGTTATGAAGGCAACAGAAGAGAAGAAGGAAGAATCTACACCAAGTAGACTCCCAATCGATGCCTCCAAGCTCAACAACGAGGAGATGGCTCTTATCATCAAGAGCTTTCAGAAAATCCTCAAGCAAAGGAAGGGGAAGGACTACAAACCCTGTTCCAACAGGGTTTGCTATAGGTGTGGTAAGTCCGGTCACTTTATAGCTAAATGTCCATATACAAGTGATAGTGACAGGGACAACAACAAGAAAGGGAAGAAGAATATGGAGAAGAAAAGATATTACAAAAAGAAGAAGGGTGCGAGGCGCACATGGGGCGGGAATGGGACTCTGTCGAGAGCTCCACCGACTCCTCCTCTGACGTGGATGCGGTCAACATCACCATCAACAAAGGCCTTCTCTTCCCTAACGTCGGCCACAAATGCCTCATGGCTAAGGAGAGCAAAAAGAAGAAGGTACATTCTAGAGATACCCTCAAATACACTACTTCTGATGATGAGGTAGCTCTAGTGATAATGATGATTTAACTTCTCTTTTTGCAAACCTTACCAAAGATCAAAAGAAGAAAATTAATGAATTAATAGAAACCATCAACGAGAAGGATGATATCTTGGAATGCAAGAGGACTTGCTCGTTAAGGAAAATAAAAAATTTGTTAAGCTAAAAGATGCTTATGCTCTTGAAGTAGAAAAATATGAAAACTTATCTAAGAGCTTAATATTTGCAATGATTCAATTTCTTATCTTAGAACTAAAAATGCTAGTTTAATTGCTAAGATTGAAGAATTGAATGCTTGCAATGTTTCTACATCTACTGTTGAGCATGTCACCATTTGCACTAGATGTAGAGATGTTAATATTGATGTTATGAATGATCACCTTGCTATGATTAAAGAACAAAATGATCACATAGCTAAATTAACTACTAAAATTGCTGAGCACGAACTAGAGAATGAAAAATTTAAATTTGCTCGTACCATGCTTTATAATAGGAGATGCCCTGGAATTAAGGATGACATTGGCTTCCAACAAGGGAGCCAAAGCAACATCAAGCTTAATGCCACTAAGAATATGCTTTCTAACTTTGTTAAGGGCAAGGCTCCCTTGGTTCAGGATAGGGAAGGTTACATTTTATACCCTGAGAACTATCTTGAGCACAAAATTAGAAGAATTCATTCTAGAAAATCTCATTCTGTTTCTCACCATGCTTTTATGTATAGCAATGAGGCTTCTAGCTATAAGCATACAACTCATATCAAAATGCCTAAGAAAAAGATTGTTGATGCATCCAATGAGCATAGCATTTCATTCAAAACTTTTGATGCATCATTTGTGCTTACTAACAAATCAGGCAAGGTAGTTGCCAAATATGTCGGGGGCAAACACAAGAGTCGCAAGACTTGTGTTTGGGTACCCAAGGTGCTTGTTTCTAATGTGAAAGGACCCAAGACTGTTTGGGTACCTAAGAACAAGGCCTAAATTTATTTTGTAGGTTTATGCATCCGACGGGACAAGTTGGATAATCGACAGCGGGTGCACAAACCACATGACAGGGAGAAAAGGATGTTCTCCTCACATGAGAAAAATGATGATCCCCAAAAAGCAATCACATTCGGGGATGGAAATCAA
Source organism: Zea mays (assembly GCF_902167145.1). NCBI lineage: Eukaryota > Viridiplantae > Streptophyta > Magnoliopsida > Poales > Poaceae > Zea > Zea mays. Next base: position 66,189,065 of record NC_050103.1, on the reverse strand, counting down.
GGTTTGGTAAAAGGTTTGAGTAAAATTGCTATATCTCCTGACCATTCCATTTCTAATGTTTTTCTTATAGATTCTTTAGATTACAACTTGCTTTTCTGTTTCTCAATTATGTAAAATGGGCTACAACTATTTATTTACTGATGTTGGTGTTACTGTCTTTAGAAGAAGTGACGATTCAATAGCTTTTAAGGGAGTGTTAGATGGTCAACTATATTTAGTTGATTTCAATAATAACAATGCTGAACTAGACACTTGCTTAATTGCTAAGACTAACATGGGCGGGCTCTGGCATCGTCGACTTGCTCATGTTGGGATGAAGGATCTTCACAAACTTCTAAAGGGGAGCACATTTTAGGACTAACAAATGTTCATTTTGAGAAAGATAGGATTTATAGTGCATGTCAAGTAGGGAAGCAGGTTGGAGCTCATCATCAACACAAAAACATCATGATGACCGAGAGGCCGCTTGAGCTACTCCACATGGATCTATTTGGCCCGATTGCTTACATAAGCATCAACGGGAGTAAGTATTGTCTTGTTATTGTGGATGATTATTCTCGCTTCACTTGGGTATTCTTTTTCCAGGAAACATCTCAAACCCAAGAGAGCTTAAAGAGATTCTTGAGACGGGCTCAAAATGAGTTCGGATTGAGAATCAAGAAGATTAGAAGTGACAATGGAACAGAGTTCAAGAACTCTTAAATTGAAGGATTTCTTGAGGAGGAGGGCATCAAACATGAGTTCTCTTCTCCCTACACAACTCAACAACCAATTTCTGACATCGCGAGAGTGCTAGAAAAATCACTCGACTTCTACTGAGATCCCTATTTAGCAAATCAGCTACTCGACCTAGCATACTAGTATCCATCTCAAAAAGGAATCCTGAGTTTATGCAACTAGGGTTTTAGGCAATTCCTACACTTAAGTGCACATTACGAGCCTACAAACATTAAGTGTGATAGCATATATAGACGGTTATGCACAAAACTAGTGCTTGCTTGGAATCCAACACAAGTTAGTGTTCGCTAGATGACACTCGCTTGGCGAGCATCTCCTTTCTTAGCGCTTGTTTCATTCATTCATACTCAAGTTGTCGACCGGCTTTGCCTTGTGGTCGGCTCCACTTTACGCCCTTCATTTCGCACGATCAACATCTCTCGGTCCTAAATGAGATGCAAGATGCATATGTATGAACAAGATGGAAAATAACACAAGACACTCCAAGGCACATGGTAGCGAACTAAACATTAAATCATAAGACACCATAAACAACCACACGCTAGCATTAGCTATCTACATGTCATCGAGCGCACAATATCAACACCACTAGAAGGACAACGATTACTACCTATAATTAACCAACGCAAACACAACATCACACGTACAAGCATTTACCACATTCACTTTAATCATTTATTAGTTACTCTGTTATTAAACTACTTAGGCACACATACATTCACTGTGACTTCTAAACGTCATACAGACAACTTAGTTTAATAGGGAATAATCACTTAATCGGGTTCTACCAACATTCTCAATATTCTAATGCAAGCACACACCCAAGAGAACACGTAAAAGGTGTTAGCCTAATCACAATGCCTTTTATACTAGTCTAATGAGGTTGGTTATTTAGTAATATTAGATTAGTAGTGCAAGTATTAGAAATGGTAACATATTGTTAATTATGTTTCTTGTCCATATAATGACTCTTGCTAAATTAACGTTGATCGAAGCTAATTACTTACTATACGTCAACAATTTAATTTACTACTGCACTAGTTACTTGTATATCTCCAATTATATAATCTACTAATATAGGGATCCTGAGATAACACTATCAATCATGTTCAAGCAAGAAAAGAGAGTAGAGCAATCAACCACAATCAACAAGATTAGGACAGCAGCACAACATTTACTTGTTTCAGTCCTAACTCACAAGATATTCATGCAAAAATAGTGATCAAATACTTTTTGGTAAGTCTAAGAAGTGCTCTACAACTTTGGTATTATTGCCTTAACGTGATTAGACACTTAACAAGGTTGAATAGTGATAAACGACATCTCTGTCCAGATTTGGACAGATTCAGACTTGCGACTTCAAAAATTCATAACTAGATACTCAGGTATCCAAATCAATTGATTATAGACTTTCTGGAAAACTAATAAAATTGTCTACAAATCATTTATGAACACCTCAGCTTGATTTAAAATGTATCAAGGGTAACAGACACTAGGAAGGCTTTGCTGTCTAGAATTGGACAGATTCAGTCTTTATACTTAAATATTTATAACTTGAGCTTTAGATCACCAAAAAGGATGATCCAAGACTTTTTGGAAATCTTAGTAAAAGTACTACACAATATTTATAATCACCAAGAAGATATTCTATGTTTAACCAAATCAAACAATACAGTTTTCGAAATCTGTGCAGACAGCGGACAGAACACAATAACCGTTTTGTAGAATTCATGACTCTTAAACTATCAGACCTATGGTTATGAAATTTTAACACAATCATGATAAGAAAGTCATCTACAACTTTCTTAGGACCACCACGAACTGAATTTAACATTAACTTAAGCAAACATTGCAATATCTAAAATTTGTACAGAATTTGGACAGATTCAGGTACTGAACTTGTGAAAAGTATAACTTCTAAACCACTAATTCTTAGCTCATGATATTTTAGGACATGCTAGACATCTAAGTTAACTATAACTTTTATATAGCACATGTCTACATAAAGCATATTTTACTTTACTAGATTAATTGCACAACCAAAACTGTACATGTAGGAAGTTTCATCTTGCTTAGCACAAAAGCACTCAATTCAATCACCAATCAAAATCATAGATAGATACTACCATAAATTTTTCAAGCCTAAATTATTATGACTTAGTTATCAATTTGTAATCCATATCGAGGCACACTTAAACATTCCAAGAAACATGCATGTCTTTGTTTATTTCAAAATTTCACTAACTCTTCTTATAATTATAAAATGGGCGTTATTTTAGCACCATATGAAACTATCTAATTTGGGGCTGGAATTTTTATGAGGCATAGGTAATGACAAATAATGATTAATGTATAAGTTTTACATGCTCAGGTTTTATATTTTATTTACTACAAAAATAACAAATTGTTAATGCAATAAAGCATGTGAGAGCAAGTTAAATCTAAAACTAATCATTTTCTGTGAATGCATGACTGTTTTAAGTTTTATTATGCCACTAAAACATCATGTAAAGACAGTAGAACACATTTTTCATTTTTACATCCATATATTATTTATAAACCATTTAAAGCTAATTAATGCGCATTAAATAAGATAAATCCTTAACTTAATCATACATGCACAACAAATCATGAAATTTTTACATGTCACCAAGCATCAAACCAAGAGTCTACTAGAATTTTTATGAGGCATATGTAATGACAAATAATGTTAATGTATAAGTTTCACATGCTCAAGTTTTATATTTTATTTACTACAAAAATAATAAATTGTTAATGCAATAAAGCATGTGAGAGCAAGTTAAATCTTAAACTAATTATTTTATGCGAATGTATGACCATATTAAGTTTTATTATGCCACTAAAACATCATGTAAAGACAGTAGAACATCTTTTCCCATTTTTATATCCATATATTATTTATAAACCATTTAAAGCTGCTTAATGCACATTAAACAAGTCACATCCTTAACTTAATCATATGTGCACGACAAATCATGAAATGTTTACATGTCACCAAGCATCAAACCAAGAGTCTACTATAAAAAATGGAATCCATTTGGCAAACTATAACTACAGATCCAAAAATAACAAGCAAATCAATCATCTTTTTCCTATTTAACATGTTTTAATTAACACACCAAGAAAATAGTTAACAACACATGGGTTTTATATTTTTTAGCTATAGTATGACATCATATAACTAACAAAACAAGTCTCATCATTCTTGGATTTTTAAAATTAAAACTACGGAGAGAAGCAAGTTCATTTATTTTCTAAACCAATTTTTAAAAATGAATTTCTACGTCCAAATGTTTCTACTAAAACATGTTAACTCATCGATCCACTGGATATATAATTTCATAAGGATGCTAACAAAACAAGTTTCACTATTTTAGGAGCTACCAAAAAAAGCTACGATTTTTGGAAGATATTTAGAAATCTGCAAATTTTAAGCACCATTATCTTGGCCCTAGGCCCACACGTCATCCAGAGAGGGGGCTTCTTCTTCCTTACGAAAGGACACTGGAATGGACCGGCCGTCGATGGCCGTCCTGGCCATGGCTCGCCGGCAACGGCTGGGCACGGCGGAGCGGGCCATGCCATCCCCGGCAGGAGGTGCATGCCGCCAGGGAGTCGGTTGCGCCGGCAGCGGCTCCCAGCGACACGACCGCAAGCCCCTGTGGGCCGACGGTGACCACGGAATGGCCACTTCGACAACTGCCTGGTACGGGGAATAGGCTCAGATACTCCACGAGCGACGAGAAAGGCCATTGCAAATCGATTTGGGCGAAGGGGGAGCAAAAAGGTGCGGCCATAGAGCTCAGAGCGGCTTCAATGGCTGGCGGGCGTGCTGCTGCACTTGTGCGCAGAAAAACTGAACAGAGAGGTGCGGTGCGTCAGGCTTTAAAGAGGCTGGCCGACGCTGGCATTGGCTGAGTACGCAGTGGCTTGGCAGAGGGCAGCGTGGGGGCATTGATGGGAGTGGGCGACAACCTGACAGAGCTATTTTCCGTAGAAGTGAAGCGACGAACACATGGCAGGTGTCACTGTGTCGGTATTGGGCGGCTGTTTTTGGCTTTTTCTGTTTGGAATCAGACCTTGGTCACTATAGAAGATATTTTCCTTGATCTATACTCTACAAATCTTATACAAGGCTTGAGGTCATTCGTGCATCGGTTAGAGAGATAACGATCACCAAAAACAAGTTTGTCAGTGGCTTAGAAATCAAAGGAAATTAGTGAATACTAAGTGTCAAAATATGTCAAACAAAATTAGATCAATGCCATCTTTTAACATGTTGTGCCTCTATTAGTTATTAACAACTTTTATATTTGGAGAAACTCGAATTGTTCAACAAAAATTTAGGAACGTGAGACGTCAACCCGAACGACACCGATTCCAGACTTATAAGGATTTGAATCTTGAAATCAGATTTTTATTCTGTCTTGAGGGCACTGTCTGAGATACTTAGAGATTAAATCAAGGCTAGTTGTAATTATAAAATTTGTTGAATGACACGGGTTCTACAACTTTTATTAAAGGTCAAACCTTGTATCTTGAATATAAATCAAAATTTCACTTTGGTCAAAGTAGTATCATTATGAGGCTTCAAATTATATTTTTAAGGCAATTGGGGTATTTTCTCAACATTTTCGTGGCACGGACACTTAATAACTTTTGTTGTAGAGTTCATATAGAGTTGTTTGAGAAAGATGACAAGACTTGGTTGAATTTCAAAATTTGCATTTGTCCAAACGAGCAGTTTCAAGCAAGCATAGGATTTATCTTTTCATGTGAGTATTTGGTTCAAACTTCTAGAAATCTTTAGAATACACATGATATATAGAGATGAATTATGATATAGAGAAAACAAGTTGACTTGCATAAGAATTAACTAGAGGTTGACACAACAGAGATTCTGCTAGAGAATGCAGATTCAGATTAAATGTTTGGACATTGATCGAATATCAAGAAGTCGAATTCGGACATAGCTCAGATAACAATTGTCGAGAGTTTGAATAAATGAACTTTAGACGAGATCGGCAAGACGAGTTTTACATTCGAATTTACATTCATTTCAAAAATAAAAGTTTTAACAGGCTCCAAATTTTGTCTGTTCTTGAGATCGAATAATTCCAAATTTGGTGAAACTTTCATGAGTAACTTTATAAAAGGAGATAGACACGATCAAGAAATAGAAATTTCCACTGATGATCTGAGCTTAGGACAAATCTCCCGACATAACACGAAATAGACACCTGGGGTGTCACAAAGATCAAACATCATCTTTTGTACAAGCATCTCCACCAACTCAAGATGAGGAAATGGTTCAAGAAGAAGAGGATGAGGACTGAGACGATGAGCCACCTCAAGAGGAGGACATTGATCAAGGGGGAGATGAAGATGATCAAGACAAGGAAGATGATCAAGAGATTCATGATCAAAGACCACCACACCCAAGAGTTCACCAAGCAATTCGAAGAGATCACCCCATGAACTCCATTCTTGGTGACATCCATAAGGGGGTAACCACTCGATCTCGAGTTGCTCATTTTTTGAACATTACTCTTTTGTGTCTTCTATTGAGCCCTATAGGATAGAGGACACACTAAGAGATCCAGACTAGGTGGTGGCAATACAAGAGGAGCTCAACAACTTCACGAGGAATGAGGTATGGCATTTAGTTCCACGTCCTATGTGATGGAACCTCCCAAGTCATTAGGCCCACCTACAGTTGTCCTTGTCCAACGGACCTCCAACAACCCTGTAGGTGCCCCTGAATCACTTGACAAGTTCGGTATCTGCTTTTCTTACCTTTCCCAAGAGCGTTTCACCCGTCATGCAGACATTACAGATCATCGGAGATACGAAAATGCGGAAGCGATTACATAAACTTACCTTTATTTAAAAGTAAGACAAAGTTATATATTACAGACCAGTATATACTTAACTGAGTGCAGAGTATTATTATTACAAGCCAAGGGAGGCAAAAACCCCTCCCGGTAAGTATCCACAAAAGTTTCCATGGAGGAACCTTTCCTCCCGTAGCTCTACTCTTGGTTTTCTTCTTTAGAGACCACCTTGGAACAGAAACAACAAAAGTTTGTCGCTTCTTCACCTAAAAAATAGGGAATAAAATCCTGAGTATGGAATTACTCAGCAAGACTTACCCGACTAAAGAAAAGACTCTCAAGGGTATGCTGGTTATCAGGGAGTCAAGGTAAGGTTTCTCAATAATCAAGGACTCTGTTTGCAGAAATGCTTACTAAAGTGGATCCTTAAAAATCCAATTTTACTTATAAGGTTAAGTAAGATTACCTGTTTCTAGAGTTCTTTCTACCCTAGTTCAATCACTTGACCTGCACTAGCCAATTTCTTAACAACCCTTTATCTTTACTGGAGTTCTACGTATAGGGCAGTGACCAAGTCTTCATAACCGCGAAGGTACGGCGATCCGAATCGATTATACTCAGCTGAGGATCTCCAATCACACGACATATGTAGCACTTAACCCTTGCATATGTCAACCCGCCACCGGGGTTCTTAAGACCAGATCAGGTTCACGCCAACCGAGAGCACAGATACACCACCGTCCAGCCTCTTGCCATGGAGGGTACACGCTACTCTCGCCATCTCTCCACTCCCATTGCGTGGTATCTTATTCTAGCCTTAGTTTGCCCGAGGCAAAGCTTACCCATGACGAGGCATGTGACCAGTTAAAGGGTCCTCGGTCATCAAGCCTACATCGAGACGGTCCTTAGTTGACTCAGACGGAGACACTACACCGAGACTCTCCTTCTTGTGCAAGTCACCCGCCCGGTCTCAGCTTAATCAATTTTAATCCCAAAGTTTGGTACCTGGCAGAGGTACATCTTTTCCGATGTTGAACCCATCATGGCCATGATGGATCCACCATCAAATTTTATTTTCAAAAACATCCCTCCCACTTTGCCACATCATCTTTTGTAAAAACAAACCTTTTTCTTTGCTAAAGCAAGACTAAGCATAGTAAAAACATTTATAAAACAGGGATTCAAAGGAAGGTAATCAAATTCAAGGGAGGTAATGCAGGAATTGTTTTATCAATCAACTCCTATCACCTAATGCATCAAGCAAGTGAGAAGGATTTTAAAAGAGTCAAGGAGGTGGCAAATGCACTGGGGCTTGCCTTGGTTTACAGGTGATTCAGGCTCAGTTCCATAGATGTCAAAATAAAAACAGCTATCGGCCTGATGTTCCTGAGGTGGTGGTGAAGTCTTCTCTCCTTCTACTTCAGCTTCTTCTTCGTTTTCTAAAGATAATCATACATAATAATGAATGCATATGTAATGTTCATGAGAATGCAAAGATAATAAGAGTTTATTATCTAAGGTCTTGAATACAATTTTCCTTCACGGTTCTCCGAGAAACTAGGGTTTCGGGAGTCAGTAAAGGATTTCAAAGGGCAGGGTAGGGTTTTGGGTTCTAGTTATCAAACAAGATCCAAATCAAATCAAACTCTACCTAAGGCTTCTAAATAATGTTTTAAGCTCATATAAAAAGTTTGGGCATTTTTGGAATTATTACCTATTTTCTAAAAATCCAGAACCAATGTTTTGAGCTATTTTAAATGCTCCAAAATTCTTTATTTGATCTAAAAATCATGAAACTATTTTTATTAAATTCTATGGAAAATTAAGAATTTAGGAAAATTGGTTTGACATTTTTGCCATTTTTCTACCATTTTCTAGGATTTATTTATCTCTGGCAGAAAAATAAAAAGGAAATCTGTGAACAGCGTTGGGCCAAATTCAGCCCAGGACGGCCCAACTTCAGCAGAAACGCGCCCGCGCGCATGCCTGCGTGGCAGTCCTACAGAAAGGCCCTTGGCTTAATGAATAATCGGAAGCGGGACCGAAGCACTATCCAACGAGTCACTGACAACTACAGAAAGGACCCTAGGTTTCTATTTCTTTACACTGCTTGATCCACGACGGTGAACCGCGTGGGGAGCCGTGCTCCGACGAGCTAGACTGGGCAGAGCACGCAAGGATTGGTACTCTCCGACGACTAGCTCCTAATTCAGACCTAAACCGAGGTTTTCCCCAACCTAATTTCATCAATGGCCACATGGTTTGCTCTAGCCACGGTGACCATGGACATTGCGGACAGATGAACGCGTTCCCTGTGATTCATGGCGGTCCAGTTCAATTAAAGGGGTCGAGGAGCTTGAGGAGAGCCTAGGGATGCTAGAACAAGCGACGGAGCAACTTGAACTGACCTGAGTTGAGCTGGCCACGGTGAGGTTATTTTCACGGTGTTCTTGAGCAGGTTTGGGGGAAGTTCAAAATTCGACCTCACTGGTGATTGACTGGGAGCAATACTGGGTGGTGTGCTGCGTGATGATGTTGCGGAGCTGACGGTGGCTTCAATTTATAGGGAGCGAGAGCGGTGGCCGGGAATTGGAACGATGATGCGCGGCAGTCGAAAGAAGGGGGAGCTCACTGGCGCAGTGAATTCGTGTCCTACGCCGTAGCAGTCACTCCAGCGATCAACAGGGAGCGAGAGCAGGTCACGGCGATGCGGTGGAAGTGCCTGGACACACGGCGCGAGGCCGGAAGGCGGCGGTCACCAGCATACTTATCAGATTCCGTTGCGGTGAGCTTGGTACGGTGGTCGGAGTTGTTTACTGGCCGGGGCTTATCCACGGCGATGATATTTGTGTGACCCTGAGAGCTATCCGATCAACCCGAGCACGAATCGAAACGGCGACGGCACGAATCGCGGCGGAGGTCATCGGCGGTGAGATGCGCGGTTGCTCTGATCTTCATCAGGTACTGTACCATGGGATTCCTCATGCAGTTGGCCTGACAGACCATCTTTGAGCTCGATTTTCTCCCAAATTCATATGGCAACATAACCAATGCTCTGTAGCAAAGTTGTAGCCCTACAAACAATCTTCATCTTTGTTATAGTATCCCTAGATAGATTCTCATTGGATCATGGTCTAAATGGCTCTCAAACTTGGTTCTAGGCCACTGTCAGTCTGAAATTCAGACTTCAACAGCCTGACACCCCAACTTCGGGCTCACTTATCTTTAAATTTTACATAACAACAATGCTTACTCTCTTAAGCAAAGTTATTCTCCTTTGATAGATTTACAAATTTGATGTAGTGACCTAGGGTAAATTCTCACTATTTTGGAAGATATAGAGCTCCAAAGTGGAGTCAATATCAGTGATTTTCAGACTTAACACTAGAACACAAAGGGGTCCTTTTTGCAAATAGGTCCAAAATTCAGGGTTTAGCTTGCAAATCTTCATGATTGTGAACCATATGACTTAAGGCCCAATATTTTACTAGTTTTTGCACTTTAGTCCAAAAGTGGACTAATTTTGCACTTAACCCCCTAGGGTTTGGATTTAGGGTTTTCCAGGGTCCTTTTTAGGGTTTTTGGCATTTCAAGGGTGTGAATGTAATGTAAGTCCCTTCTTAGTAACATTTTATGACTATTTTTCTTAAGCTTTAGGGTTTTCTCCATTTGGTTGTTGTTTTACCCCTCAAATCCCTATTTGAGGTTAAGTACCCTACACTAGGGTCTTATTTGTAAAATGCCATATCAATACAACTTGCTTGAAATTTTTACCTAGTGAATGCATTCTAGGTGTGTCAAACATATGAAATGTCCATGCTTATGATGTTATGCTCAAGTTTTAGTAACAGTAACACCAGGGGTGTTACATCCTTCCCCCCATAAAAGAATCTCGTCCCGAGATTAAAAGTCCTAGGGTAAGTAGTGGAAAAGGAAATGCTTCACGTTTTTATTTCCTGAGTTTTGGTACAAGGCAGGGGTGGTTGGGGCTCACTCCTTTATTACAACAATCTTATACTCTTTACAATTTACAAGAGGCTAAAAAGCCTGGGAAATTCTTGTCTAAGAAGTCTTGAGTTTCCCAAGTAGCCTCATTTTCGGAATGCTGGTTCCACTATATCTTATAAAACTTGAGAGTTTTTCTTCGGGTAACCCTGTCCTTTTGATCCAAGACTCAAATAGGGTGCTCAGAATATGTCAAGTCCGGCTCTAGGACAACATCTGTTACCTCAATGGTTCGATCTGGAACCCGAAGACATTTCTTTAATTGAGACACGTGGAATACATTATGTACAACATACAATGTTTTGGGTAACTGAAGTCAGTATGCTACTGGTCCATTTCTTTCAAGGATAGGAATAGGACCAATATACCGGGGTGCAAGCTTCCCTTTAACCCCAAAACGCGATACGCCCTTCATTGGCGAGACTTTTAGATAGACGTAATCTCCCACGAGAAAGTATAAGGGTTGTCGTCGCTTGTCTGCATAACTTTTCTGACGAGCTTGAGCTTTCTTTAAATTATGAATTATTCTTTGCACTTTTTCTTCTGTCTCTTTCACCATATCAGGCCTGAAGAAGTACCTTTCACCAGGTTCAGACCAATTTAGCGGAGTACGACATCATCGTCCATATAAAGCTTCGAAGGGTGCCATCTTAATGCTTTCTTGATAGCTATTATTATATGAGAACTCCGCTAATGGTAAACAATCATCCCATTTCTATGGGAATTCCAGAACACATGCCCGCATCATATCTTCGAGTATCTGATTTATCCTCTTAGTCTGCCCACTGGTTTGAGGATGATAGGCCGAACTATGGAGCAACTTAGTACCCAGGGATTTATGAAGTTCTTCCCAAAATTTGGATACGAATTGAGGTCCACGATCCGACACTAGAGTCTTCGGAATACCGTGCAAACTGAGAATGCGAGCAATATACAGTTTCGCGTATGCAATGGCTGGATATTTTACTTTGACTGGAAGAAAATGGGCAATCTTGGTAAGTCGATCAATGATAACCCAAATGGAGTCAAAGCCTTTTGCCGTTCTGGGCAATCCCACAATGAAGTCCATACTGATATCCTCCCATTTCCATGTTGGGATTGGTAATGATTGCAATGGCCCAGCAGCCTTCATGTGTATGGCCTTGACACGCTTACAAGTGTCACATCTAGCCACATAGCGTGTGATTTCAATCTTCATCTTCGTCCACCAATAATGTTGTTTCAGATCTTGATACATCTTAGTGCTTCCAGGATGAATAGAATAGCGACTAAGATGTGCTTCATCCAGGATTTGCTGGCGAACTTCTTCATTATTTGGCACAACTATGCGGTTGTTGAACCATACAACACCTTGGTCGTCTTCTCTGAAACAATTGGCCTTTCCAGCCCTTATCTTCTCACGTACATGTTTCATACCCTCATCATCCTTTTGTGCGTCAATTATCCTTTGTAGGATGGCTGACTCCAGCTTCAAGTGATTTGAAGTCCCCTGCTGAATCATTCCCAGGTTCAGGTTTTCCATCTCCTGGCACAATGTAATGTCAGAAGTCCTCATGGTTAAACAATGGCAGGAGGCCTTGCGACTGAGGGCATCTGCCACTACATTTGCTTTGCCTGGGTGATAATGGATCTCCAGTTCATAATCTTTAATAAGCTCGAGCCATCTCCTTTGTCTCATATTGAGTTCAGACTGGGTAAAGATGAATTTCAAACTTTTGTGGTCTGTATAAATATAACAGACATTTCCTAGTAGATAATGACGCCATATCTTCAAAGCATGAACCACTGCATCTAGCTCCAGATCATGAGTGGGATAATGCTCCTCATGTCGGCGCAACTGCCTTGAAGCATACGCGATTACTCGGCCCTCTTGCATTAATACGCAGCCGAGACCACTGCCTAATGTGTCACAATACACATCAAAGGGCTTATTAATGTCCGGTTGAGCTAATACCGGAGCAGTGGTTAATAATGTCTTCAATTTTTCAAAAGCTTCATGACACTTTGAAGACCAATTGAACTTAGTCTCATTCTTCAATAGACTTGTGATTGGCTTCACAAGTTTAGAAAAATCCGGTATAAATCGGCGGTAATAGCCAGCTAGTCCAAGGAAACTTCGAACTTGATGAACAGTGGTTGGGGGTTTCCACTCCAAAATATCCTTGACCTTGCTGGGATCTACCGCAATCCCCTTGGCAGATAACACATGTCCCAAGAATTGGATTTCTTCCAGCCAGAACGCGCATTTACTGAACTTAGCATATAATTGATGTTCTCTTAAGCGCGTCAATACGATCCGTAAGTGTTGAGCATGCTCCTCTTCATTCTTGGAATACATTAAGATATCATCTATGAAGACCACTACAAATTTGTCCAACTCGGGCATGAACACCGAGTTCATCAGATAAGTGAAGTGGGCAGGAGCATTCATCAGTCCGAAAGACATCACCAAGTATTCAAATAAACCATACCGCGTGGTAAATGCGGTTTTGGGTATATCCTCGGGCCTGATACGAATCTGATGATAGCCCGACCTGAGATCAATTTTAGAAAATACCCTTGCTCCAGTCAGTTGATCAAACAAAATATCAATCCGAGGGAGAGGATACTTATTCTTGATAGTGACCTCATTAAGGGGTCAATAATCCACGCACAACCGCAATGTTTGATCCTTCTTTTTGACGAATATGGCTGGACAACCCCATGGTGACGAGCTTGGCCGGATGAATCCTTTTTCAAGTAGATCTTGTAATTGAATCTTGAGTTCTGCCAATTCATTTGGAGACATCCGGTATGATCTTCTAGAAATGGGGGCCGTACCGGGTTTCAATTCAATTACGAACTCTACATCTCTTTCGGGCGGCAATCCAGGCAAATCTTCTGGAAAAACATCTGAGAACTCACATACTACCGGAATATCCTTGATCTCTGGTATAATGGCTTCATTAATTCTGCCAATTGGCTTAGCTGGAATAGCTATGGGGATAGACAAAAGAATTTCTTCTTGGCCATCAATCAACCTGATTGTTCTCAGATCAATGTTGAGAACTGCCTTATGTTGGGCCAACCAATTCATGCCCAAGATTACATCTATGTCTTGGCCTTTCAGAACAATCATCTTAGTAGGAAAGTCCCGTCCAGCCAATGTTACGGGCACTTGGTAAGCCACTTCTTTGGTAAAGATTTGTCCCCCAGGCGAATGTATTTTAAACCCTTCCCTTGATTCAGTATATGGAATGCAGTGTTTCTCCACGAACTTTTTGCTTATGAAAGTATGTGATGCACCCGAATCAAAGAGAATAAGTGCAGGGTGGTTGGCTACGAAGAACGTACCCATCATCACCGGTTCGCCTTCCGATGTGGTAGCCACTTGAGTGTAGTAAACCCGTCCAGTTTTCTTTGTGTTCTTGCCCGAAGTATTGTTGCCAGCATTTTCCTTGGAGCTTCCAGAATTCTGTTGATTATTTGCTTGATTTTGCCTTGGGTACGGACAGCCCTTAATGAAATGTTCGGACTTCCCGCAGTTGAAACAGCCGGTAGATGAGCTTGGAAGAGCGGGGAAACGAGTGCCAGGGGCACCCGGCTGATTTGTAGTAGTAGGGGCAGGAGCAGGACGAATAAACACTGGTTGTTTGAATGGGAAGGAGGGTGGGCGTGATGAAGAACGACCCTGATTAAAAAGCCGGATGACTAACCGTTGCCTTTTCTCGGGGCCCTGATTAGGTCGATTTCTTCCATTCCCCTTGGACTTTCCAGAACTTGTACATTTAGATTCAACTGCCAGCGCTGTGCTGACAGCCCTTCCATATGTGAGGTCGATGCAGGTTGCCATTTTCCTTTGCATCCGATCATTTAAACCCCTCATAAAACAGTTCTTCTTCTTTATGTCGGTGTTGACTTGGTCAACCGCATACTGAGATAAGTGATTAAATTTATTAAGATATTGGGTGACAGTATCTCCGCCTTGCTTCAACTTCATGAATTCCTCCTATTTCATGTGGAGGACTCCTTCAGGTATGTAATGCTCTCTGAAGGCCAGCTTGAATTCCTCCCATGTAATCTGATGATCGGCCGGCTGAACGGCCACAAAGTTTCCCCACCATGTACTGGCAGGGCCACACAATTGCTGAGCTGCGAACAGGGGCTTTTGAGTTTCTGAACATCGAAGAAGCCCAAATTTTTGTTCAATGATGCGGATCCATTCATCTGCCTCTAAAGGATCTTCTGCCTTGATGAACAACGGAGGGCGCGTCTCGGAGAAGTCCAAATAAGATGTCTCACGGGGGCCTTGCGGATAGGCCCGTCCGCCTTGTTGTTGAAGTGGTTGGCCTGCCATCTCCCGTAGAAAGCGGGTATTTTCTGCTGTAGTGTTTACCAAGGCAGTGATGGCCTCGGCAAGTGTCGGGGGTACTAGAGGTGGATTCGGGGTTGCCTCCCTCCCACGAGAGGTACCAGCCCCATCCTGAGCGCGAGTCCTGGAAGGCATCTAAGGCAAAGAACATTGGAAGCAATATGATATGCCATACAAACCATCCATTTCACATTACTTTAAAAGGTAATGTTACAGACTCTACTTTACAATAGGATTACACCCCCTATTACCCAATAGTACTACTTCTATACTATACTATTCCTATTTCCTGTTGCTCCTGGTAGATTCGCTGTCGGGCGTAGGAGACCACTCATCGACCAACTTCATAGAGGGAGGGGGCCTGAAAAGGTCCAATTCGCCACCAAAAGCTTCTCCCGCTATATGAGAAGGTCCGTCTTCTGTCCCGACAGGATCCGTAGGTACATCGAGGTGCAATTGTGAATACAGTACATGAACTTCTTCATGTAGAGTATTACAATAAGCCTGCAAGGTATCAATAGCTGAGCTAAGCTCTTCTACTCGGGCTCGAGCTTTTGCCTCCTTAGCCCAGGCAAGCGAACGAGAATGAACCGCCCAGTCGAGTGCTAAATCTCAATCCGCGAGCTGATCTCGCAGGCGGCGGATGTCATTTCTCAATTCATTGATTCTGTTGCCATCCGCGACCCATATGTCAGTCCTGCGTCAGAGTTCTGTTTGAAGCTGATTAACTTTCACTTCAAGATCCCTGATCGGATCATTACTCCCACTACTGCCATCCTCGTGTCTTGGGGCAAGTTGATGACGTGGCACACCAATTGGGCCAGTATGCTTGCGCGCGGTGGCATTTTTCTAAGGGGGATGATTTTATTAGCATAGTTCTTAGCATGATGCATGTGTAATTACAGAATCAACCTTAGTTGATTCACACCTTCTATATGTTGCACTCTTACTATCTGGTCTTTAAGATAAACTCTTCAGAGATAGTAGGTAAGAAGGGAAGAAATTTTCTAGATGAGTCTTAGAAAATTCTTTTGAAGATGACTCATAATATCTGCAGAGATGGGCTTCGCTCTGATACCAGCTGTGACGGAACCTCCCAAGTCATTAGGCCCACCTACAGTTGTCCTTGTCCAATGGACCTCTGACAACCCTGTAGGTGCCCCTGAATCACTTGACAAGTTCGGTATCTGCTTTTCTTACCTTTCCCAAGAGCGTTTCACCCGTCATGCAGACATTACAGATCATCGAAGATACGAAAATGCGGAAGCGATTACATAAACTTACCTTTATTTAAAAGTAAGACAAAGTTATATATTACAAACCAGAATATACTTAACTGAGTGCAGAGTATTATTATTACAAGCCAAGGGAGGCAAAAACCCCTCCTGATAAGTATCCACAAAAGTTTCCATGGAGGAACCTTTCCTCCCGCAGCTCTACTCTTGGTTTTCTTCTTTAGAGATCACCTTGGAATAGAAACAACAAAAGTTTGTCGCTTCTTCACCTAAAAACAATAGGGAATAAAACCCTGAGTATAGAATTACTCAGCAAGACTTACCCGACTAAAGAAAAGACTCTCAAGGGTATGCTGGTTATCAGGGAGTCAAGGTAAGGTTTCTCAATAATCAAGGACTCTGTTTGCAGAAATGCTTACTAAAGTGGATCCTTAAAAATCCAATTTTACTTGTCAGGTTAAGTAAGATTACCTGTTTCTAGAGTTCTTTCTACCCTAGTTCAATCACTTGACCTGCACTAGCCAATTTCTTAACAACCCTTTATCTTTACTGGAGTTCTACGTATAGGGCAGTGACCAAGTCTTCATAACCGCGAAGGTATGGCGATCCGAATCGATTATACTCAGCTGAGGATCTCCAATCACACGACATATGTAGCACTTAATCCTTGCATATGTCAACCCGCCACCGGGGTTCTTAAGACCAGATCAGGTTCACGCCAACCGAGAGCACAAATACACCACCGTCCAGCCTCTTGCCACGGAGGGTACACGCTACTCTCGCCATCTCTCCACTCCCATTGCGTTGTATCTTATTCTGGCCTTAGTCTGCCCAAAGCAAAGCTTACCCATGACGAGGCATGTGACCAATTAAAGGGTCCTCGGTCATCAAGCCTACATCGAGACGGTCCTTAGTCGACTCAGACGAAGACACTACACCGAGACTCTCCTTCTCGTGCAAGTCACCTGCCCGGTCTCATCTTAATCAATTTTAATCCCAAAGTTTGGTACCTGGCAGAGGTACATCTTTTCCGATGTTGAACCCATCATGGCCATGATGGATCCACCATCAAATTTTATTTTCAAAAACATCCCTCCCACTTTGCCACATCATCTTTTGTAAAAACAAACCTTTTTCTTTGCTAAAGCAAGACTAAGCATAGTAAAAACTTTTATAAAACAGGGATTCAAAGGAAGGTAATCAAATTCAAGGGAGGTAATGCAGGAATTGTTTTATCAATCAACTCCTATCACCTAATGCATCAAGCAAGTGAGAAAGATTTTAAAAGAGTCAAGGAGGTGGCAAATGCACCGGGGCTTGCCTTGGTTTATAGGTGATTCAGGCTCAGTTCCACAGAGGTCAAAATAAAAATAGTTGTCGGCCTGATGTTCCTGAGGTGGTGGTGAAGTCTTCTCTCCTTCTACCTCAGCTTCTTCTTCGTTTTCTAAAGATAATCATACATAATAATGAATGCATATGTAATGTTAATGAGAATGCAAAGATAATAAGAGTTTACTATCTAAGGTCTTGAATGCAATTTTCCTTCACTGTTCTCCAAGAAACTAGGGTTTCCGGAGTCAGTAAAGGATTTCAAAGGGCAGGGTAGGGTTTTGGGTTCTAGTTATCAAACAAGGTCCAAATCAAATCAAAATCTACCCAAGGCTTCTAAATAATTTTTTAAGCTCATATAAAAAGTTTGGGCATTTTTGGAATTATTATCTATTTTCTAAAAATCCAGAACCAATGTTTTGAGCTATTTTAAATGCTCCAAAATTCTTTATTTGATCTAAAAATCATGAAACTATTTTTATTAAATTCTATGGAAAATTAAGAATCTAGGAAAATTGGTTTGACATTTTTGCCATTTTTCTACCATTTTCTAGAAAAAGAAAAAGGAAATCTATGAACAGTGTTGAGCCAAATTCAGCCGAGGATGGCCCAAGTTCAGCAGAAACGCGCCCGCGCGCGCCTGCGTGGCAGTCCTACAGAAAGGCCCTTGGCTTAATGAATAATCGGAAGCGGGACCGAAGCACTATTCAACGAGTCACTGACAACTGCAGAAAGGACCCTAGGTTTCTATTTCTTTACACTGCTTGATCCACGACGGTGAACCGCGCGGGGAGCCGTGCTCCGACGAGCTAGACTAGGCAGAGCATGCAAGGATTGGTACTCTCCGACGACTAGCTCCTAATTCAGACCTAAACCGAGGTTTTCCCCAACCTAATTTCATCAATGGCCACATGGTTTGCTCTGGCCACGGTGACCTTGGACATTGCGAACAGATGAACGCGTTCCCGGTGATTCATGGCGGTCCAGTTCAATTAAAGGGGTCGAGGAGCTTGAGGAGAGCCTAGGGATGCTAGAACAAGCGACGGAGCAACTTGAACTGGCCTGAGTTGAGCTGGCCGCGGTGAGGTTGTTTTCATGGTGTTCTTGAGCAGATTTGGGGGAAGTTCAAAATTCGAGCTCACTGGTGATTGACTGGGAGCAATACTGGGTGGTGTGGTGCGTGATGATGTTGCGGAGCTGACGGTGGCTTCAATTTATAGGGAGCGAGAGCGGTGGCCGGGAATGGGAACGATGACGAGTGGCGGTCGGAAGAAGGGGAGCTCACTAGCGCAGTGAATTCGTGTCCTACGCCGTGGCAGTCACTCCGGCGATCAACGAGGAGCGAGAGCAGGTCACGGCGATGCGGTGGAAGTGCCTGGACACACGGCGCGAGGCCGAAAGGCGGCGGTCATCGGCATACTTATCGGATTCCGCCGCGGTGAGCTTAATACAGCGGCCGGAGTTGTTTACTGGCCGGGGCTTATCCACGACGATGATATTTGTGTGACCCTGAGCGCTATCTGATCAACCCGAGCACGAATCGAAATGGCGGCGACATGAATCGCGGCAGAGGTCGTCGGCGGTGAGATGCGCGGTTGCTCTGATCTTCATCAGGTACTGTACCATGGGATTCCTCATGCAGTTGGCCTGACAGACCATCTTTGAGCTCGATTTTCTCCCAAATTCATATGGCAACATAGCCAATGCTCTGCAGCAAAGTTGTAGCCCTACAAACAATCTTCATCTTTGTTATAGTATCCCTAGATAGATTCTCATTGGATCATGGTCGAAATGGCTCTCAAACTTGGTTCTAGGCCACTGTCAGTCTGAAATTCAGACTTCAACAGCCTGACACCCCAACTTCAGGCTCACTTATCTTTAAATTCTTCATAACAACAATGCTTACTCTCTTAAGCAAAGTTATTCTCCTTTGATAGATTTACAAATTTGATGTAGTGACCTAGGGTAAATTCTCACTATTTTGGAAGATATAGAGCTCCAAAGTGGAGTCAATATCACTGATTTTCAGACTTAACACTAGAACACAAAGGGGTCCTTTTTGCAAATAGGTCCAAAATTCAGGGTTTAGCTTGCAAATCTTCATGATTGTGAACCAGATGACTTAAGACCCCATATTTTACTAGTTTTTTGCACTTTAGTCCAAAAGTGGACTAATTTTGCACTTAACCCCCTAGGGTTTGGATTTAGGGGTTTCCAGTCGTTTTTAGGGTTTTTGGCATTTCAAGGGTGTGAATGTAATGTAAGTCCCTTCTTAGTAACATTTTATGACTATTTTCTTAAGCTTTAGGGTTTTCTCCATTTGGGTGTTGTTTTACCCCTCAGATCTCTATTTGAGGTTAAGTACCCTACACTAGGGTCTTATTTGTAAAATGCCATATCAATACAACTTGCTTGAAATTTTTACCTAGTGAATGCATTCTAGGTGTGTCAAACATATGAAATGTCCATGCTTATGATGTTATGCTCAAGTTTTAGTAACAGTAACACCAGGGGTGTTACATCCTAACCAAAATGTTGTAGGTACCAAGTGGATATTCGGCAACAAACAAAATGAGCATTGTGTGGTGACTAGGAACAAAGCCCAACTTGTTGCCAAAGGATATTCACAAGTTGAAGGTTTGGATTTTGATGAACCTATGCAGCCGTAGCTAGGCTTGAGTCAATTCGTATATTACTTGCCTATTGTCACACCCGGTTTTGGAAGGCAAACCGAATGCGAACCATGTACGTGCCAGGATCAGAAACTCACGTACACAATGATTACATAATTGGACATCATCACACAATGCTCAAAATAAATAGCGGAAAGGTACTTTATTACATCAAGATGTCCAAGACATCCACAGAGTCTAATACATAACCATTGTTCAACATAAATATCAAAGTGCGGAATTACGAAACGTAGATGCTAAGCCTACACAGGCAGCTAACTGGGGGTTTGCCACTAATTAAACTAAAACTCGTCGTACTCTTGGAATTCCTCGAAATCTTCCATGTTGCCAGCATCACCTCCTGAGCACTGAGTACAGTGGGGACAACTTGGGGTGGGTGGTTTGTAAAGGAAGGGTGAGTACACATCAACGTACTCAGGAAATGTCTCGTTTGGCTAAAGTGGACTAATTGTATGTGGGGTTGAAGTTAAGCAGTTGCTTTTAGTTGGTCAAGTATTTATTATTAGTAGTAGAGCCAAGTTTTAGTAATAAACCCAGTTATTACCCAAAAGTACTTCCTCAAACGAGGAAATACCAGAGATCAGATTTTATAACCAACATTCTTAATCATCATCATAAAAGTATCCAAAGTTCTTCTAATCAAAGAGGATCCCAAGGCTGCTCTTAACTGTGAGCTCGGCTGATATACCGGTTTTTAACACTCTACAGAGGTTGTACACTTTACCCACAAGTCGTGATCCCTTTCTAGCCTGGGTTGTACAAACCTGATCTTCACTACCAAGGTGAATGGCCAGGGATACACTATGTAGCCTTTACAAAGACTCCCCTGGCGCATAGCTACTCGTTAGGTTTCGCCAGTCGTACAAACGCAGTACACCTCCCCAAGGTGGGTGACTAACAAAACCAAATCGAAAGAACCTCTACACCCCAACCTTGGCAGAGCAAGCACTACGCCCCGGCCCCCATTGACGGCCCTCCGGCAAGGACAACTACACCCCCAGGTCCATCTAATTAATCAACTAAGGGCGTCCCATTCCACCCTCATGGTTGTACTGTTATCCCGGGTGGTCACTCCACGAACATGTCCTTATGGATAGGTACTCAGGAAAAATGCCTGAGCCCCCTAAGGTATCACAAGATCATCCACATAATCAGGATAACAGTATTGTATCATAAATGTTCACATTATGTTCATTGATTAAGTTAAGGCAATAGCAACATGCTAATCATGATAACCCAAAAGGTAAACAAGGTTAAGGTAAATAGAAAGCTAGTCAATCCTTAGGTTTCATAAAGTAATGCGGGACAGTGAATTATAAAGAAAGTAGGACATATTGGGTCAGAGGACACTTGCCTTCACTAGGTTGTTGCTCAGGGAGGTCTCCAACAACACACTCAGGAACCTCGGACTGCTCGTTGTCTAAATAAAGCGAACATGCATTCAATACATTTATAAAGTACAAATGAACATCACACCAAACATGTACAAACATTGGAACACAACTTAAAAAGACACAATACCACATAAGGGATAATGAATTCAAAGTATAACATGAACTATAACCTAAATTAACTTCATTTGGAAATAGATTATTATTTCCCTAAGTGTTACTTACAAGTACATAATCATAGTTCAATTCATTTTATTGTGACCTAAAAATTAGAATAGAGATGAATTCATGTAATACACATTATTAATCTCACAAGCTTAAACATGTTTAAATCTCTAAGGTTCTCCTTTTATTTATTTTATTAAATAAATAAAACTACATCTCCATTAGTTCATACTTAATCATAAAAATTAGAATGTGCAGACATTAAATGAAACCATTTTATTTAGACAGAGATTAATTCTATGAACATTTTGCAATTTGAATCACTAAATTTTGAGTTCATATGCAAAAGTTATGAAATAAACAAGTTTGGGAATTCAAAATATGAAATTAGGTCTAATTCTGTGAATATTTAAAAGTCCAGGGTTCAATCTGCAAGAGTACAGGGGCCTACGCGCGAAAACCAGGGACGGTGGGTTGATTTCTAATAAACCGAGGGTCTCTTTAATAAAACTACCGCTCGAAGGGGTATCGGGTGAATCCAACCGTCAGATCTAAAACCAACGGCTGAGATTAGATCTGCGGCCGAGGGCGCGCGTGCGCGGGCGGGCGAGCACTGACAAGCGAGCTAGGGACGTCAGCGGCAGAGGGGAAGAGCACACTGACAAGCGAGCTAGGGACGTCAGGCACGCGTGCGCGAAGCGTTATCCGTGATCTGGGTCGTGCCATGAAGATCGGACAGAGGGGATCAGACCGGGGAGGGGCGAACGGCTGTGGGCGGCGCTGCTCCTCTCCGTGGCGGTGAGGTCGCTAGAGTTGGGGTAGGCGTGAGCTAGGGGGTTCCAGGGTCGCCGGAGTTGGGGCAGAGAGGGAGAGAACGCCACGGCGAACTCAATGGCGGGGAAGAGGCCACGAGTCCAAGGGCAAGGAGGGGAGAATGGCGAGGAGGAGGTCTTAGGCGGGCTGGAGTAACTCTGGTGAGGAATCCCGGCCGCTAGAGGGGGTAATCAGCCATGATAGGGCTCGGTGATAGTCGCCTAGAGGGGGGTGAATAGGGCGAAACTGAAATTTACAAATGTAAACACAACTACAAGCCGGGTTAGCGTTAGAAATATAAACGAGTCCGCGAAAGAGGGCGCAAAACAAATCGCAAGCGAATAATGAAGTGAGACACACGGATTTGTTTTACCGAGGTTCGGTTCTCGCAAACCTACTCCCCGTTGAGGAGGCCACAAAGGCCGGGTCTCTTTCAACCCTTCCCTCTCTCAAACGGTCCCTCGGACCGAGTGAGCTTCTCTTCTCAAATCAAAGCCGGGAACAAAACTTCCCCGCAAGGGCCACCACACAATTTGGTGCCTCTTGCCTTGATTACAATGGAGTTTTGATCACAAGAACAAGTGAGAAAGAAAAGAAGCAATCCAAGCGCAAGAGCTCAAAAGAACACGACAAATCTCTCTCGCTAATCACTAAAGCCTTGTGTGGAATTGGAGAGGATTTGATCTCTTTGTATGTGTCTAGAATTGAATGCCTAGCTCTTGTAAGTGGTTGAGAAGTGGAAAACTTGGATGCAATGAATGGTGGGGTGGTTGGGGTATTTATAGCCCCAACCACCAAATGTGGCCGTTGGGAGGCTGTCTGTTCGATGGCGCACCGGACAGTCCGGTGCACACCGGACAGTCCGGTGCCCCCTGCCACGTCATCACTGCCGTTGGATTCTGACCGTTGGAGCTTCTGACATGTGGGCCCGCCTGGGTGTCCGGTGCACACCGGACAGGTACTGTTTGCTGTCCGGTGTGCCAGCATGGGCGTTTCTGACCCCTGCGCGCGCAGAGCGCGCATTAAATGCGCGGCAGAGAGCCGTTGGCGCGGAGAAGACCGTTGCTCCGGAGGCGCATCGGACAGTCCGGTGCACACCGGACAGTCCGGTGAATTTTAGCGGACGAGCCGTTGGCGTTTCCCGAAGCTGGCGAGTTCCCGAGGCCGATCTCCCTTGGCGCACCGGACACTGTCCGGTGTACACCGGACAGTCTGGTGAATTATAGCCGAGTCGCCTCTGGGAATTCCCGAAGGTGGAGAGTTTTAAGGCTGAGTCCCCCTGGTGCACCGGACATGTCCGGTGGCACACCGGACAGTCCGGTGCGCCAGACCAGGGGTGCCTCCGGTTGCCCCTTTGCTCCTTTGTTGAATCCAAAACTTGGTCTTTTTATTGGCTGAGTGTGAACCTTTTACACCTGTATAATCTATTCACTTGGGCAAACTAGTTAGTCCAAATATTTGTGTTGGGCAGTTCAACCACCAAAATTAATTAGGAACTAGGTGTAAGCCTAATTCCCTTTCAATCTCCCCCTTTTTGGTGATTGATGCCAACACAAACCAAAGCAAATATAGAAGTGCATAATTGAACTAGTTTGCATAATGTAAGAGTAAAGGTTGCTTGGAATTGAGCTAATATAACTACTTACAAGATATGCATGGAATGTTTCTTTCTTTATTTAGCATTTTGGACCACGTTTGCACCACATGTTTTGTTTTTGCAAATTCTTTTTGTAAATCCATTTCAAAGATCTTTTGCAAATAGTCAAAGGTAAATGAATAAGAGTTTGCAAAGCATTTTCAAGATTTGAAATTTTCTCCCCCTGTTTCAAATGCTTTTCTTTTGACTTAACAAAACTCCCCCTAAAAGAGATCCACCTCTTAGTGTTCAAGAGGGTTTTGATATACCATTTTTGAAATACTACTTTCTCCCCCTTTTGAACACAATAGGATACCAATTGATAAATACTTTTGGAAAGCACTAAGTTTTTGAAATTGGTGGTGGTGCGGTCCTTTTGCTTTGGGCTCATTTCTCCCCCTTTTTGGCATGAATCGCCAAAAACGGAATCATTAGAGCCCTCGAAGTACTATCTTCCTCTTTGGTCATAAGTAAATGAGTTAAGATTATACCAAAGACGAAGTCCGGTCCTTTTGCTTTGGGCTTTTACTCTCTCCCCAAAGACAAGGTCCTTTTCTTGGAGCGATGGCGAAGGATGAGTTACGGAGTGGAAGCCTTTGTCTTCGCCGAAGACTCCAATTCCCTTTCAATATACCTATGACTTGGTTTGAAATAGACTTGAAAACACATTAGTCATAGCATATAAAAGAGATATGATCAAAGGTGTTCAAATGAGCTATGTGTGCAAGCTAGCAAAAGAAATTTCTAGAATCAAGAATATTGAGCTCATGCCTAAGTTTGGTAAAAGTTTGTTCATCAAGAGGCTTGGTAAAGATATCGGCTAATTGATCTTTAGTGTTAATGTAAGAAATCTCGATATCTCCCTTTTGTTGGTGATCCCTAAGAAAATGATACCGAATGGCTATGTGCTTAGTGCGGCTATACTCGACGGGATTGTCGGCCATTTTGATTGCACTCTCATTATCACATAGCAAAGGGACTTTGGTTAATTTGTAACCGTAGTCCCGCAGGGTTTGCCTCATCCAAAGCAATTGCGCGCAACAATGTCCTGCGGCAATGTACTCGGCTTCGGCGGTGGAAAGAGCGACCGAATTTTGCTTCTTTGAAGCCCAAGACACCAAGGATCTTCCCAAGAACTGGCAAGTCCCCGATGTGCTCTTCCTATTAATCTTACACCCTGCCCAATCGGCATCCGAATAACCAATTAAATCAAAAGTGGATCCCCGAGGGTACCAAAGCCCAAACTTAGGAGAATAAGCCAAATATCTCAAGATTCGTTTTACGGCCGTAAGGTGGGATTCCTTAGGGTCGGATTGGAATCTTGCACACATGCAAACGGAAAGCATAATGTCCGGTCGAGATGCACATAAATAAAGCAATGAACCAATCATCGACCGGTATACCTTTTGATCCACGGACTTACCTCCCGTGTCGAGATCGAGATGCCCATTTGTTCCCATGGGAGTCTTGATGGGCTTGGCATCCTTCATGCCAAACTTGGTTAGAATGTCTTGAGTGTATTTGGTTTGACAAACGAAGGTGCCCTCTTGGAGTTGCTTGACTTGGAATCCTAGAAAATACTTCAACTCCCCCATCATCGACATCTCGAATTTCTGTGTCATGATCCTACTAAACTCTTCACATGTAGACTCGTTAGTAGACCCAAATATAATATCATCAACATAAATTTGGCATACAAACAAGTCATTTTCAAGAGTTTTAGTAAAGAGTGTAGGATCGGCCTTGCCGACTTTGAAACCATTAGCAATAAGGAAATCTCTAAGGCATTCATACCATGCTCTTGGGGCTTGCTTGAGCCCATAAAGCGCCTTAGAGAGCCTATAAACATGGTTAGGATACTCACTGTCTTCAAAGCCGGGAGGTTGCTCAACATAAACCTCTTCCTTGATTGGTCCATTGAGGAAGGCACTTTTCACGTCCATTTGATAAAGCTTAAAGCCATGGTAAGTAGCATAGGCCAATAATATGCGAATTGACTCAAGCCTAGCTACGGGTGCATAGGTTTCACCAAAATCCAAACCTTCGACTTGTGAGTACCCTTTGGCCACGAGTCGAGCTTTGTTCCTTGTCACCACACCATGCTCGGCTTGCTTGTTGCGGAAGACCCATTTGGTTCCTACAACATTTTGGTTAGGACGTGGAACTAAATGCCATACCTCGTTCCTTGTGAAGTTGTTGAGCTCCTCTTGCATCGCCACCACCCAATCCGAATCTTGGAGAGCTTCCTCTACCCTGTGTGGCTCAATAGAGGAGACAAAAGAGTAATGTTCACAAAAATGAGCAACCCGAGATCGAGTAGTTACCCCCTTATGAATGTCGCCGAGGATGGTGTCGACGGGGTGATCTCGTTGTATTGCTTGGTGGACTCTTGGGTGTGGCGGCCTTGGTTCTTCCTCATCCTCCGTTTCTTGATTATTTTCATCTCCCCCTTGATCATTGCCATTATCTTGAGGTGGCTCATCTTCTTGATTTTGCCCTTCATCAACTTGAGCCTCATCCTCATTTTGAGTTGGTGGAGATGCTTGCATGGAGGAGGATGGTTGATCTTGTGCATTTGGAGGCTCTTCGGATTCCTTAGGACACACATCCCCAATGGACATGTTCCTTAGCGCGATGCATGGAGCCTCTTCATTACCTATTTCATCAAGATCAACTTGCTCTACTTGAGAGCCGTTAGTTTCATCAAACACAACGTCACATGAGACTTCAACTAGTCCAGTGGACTTGTTAAAGACCCTATATGCCCTTGTGTTTGAGTCATAACCAAGTAAAAAGCCTTCTACAGTTTTAGGAGCAAATTTAGATTTTCTACCTCTTTTAACAAGAATAAAGCATTTGCTACCAAAAACTCTAAAGTATGAAATGTTGGGCTTTTTACCGATTAGGAGTTCATAGGATGTCTTCTTGAGGATTCGGTGAAGATATAACCGGTTGATGGCGTAGCAGGCGGTGTTGACCGCTTCGGCCCAAAACCGGTCCGGTGTCTTGTACTCATCAAGCATGGTTCTTGCCATGTCCAATAGAGTTCGATTCTTCCTCTCGACTACACCATTTTGTTGTGGCGTGTAGGGAGAGGAGAACTCATGCTTGATGCCCTCCTCCTCAAGGAAGCCCTCGATTTGAGAGTTCTTGAACTCCGTCCCGTTGTCGCTTCTTATTTTCTTGATCCTTAAGCCGAACTCATTTTGAGCCCGTCTCAAGAATCCCTTTAAGGTCTCTTGGGTTTGAGATTTTTCCTGTAAAAAGAATACCCAAGTGAAGCGAGAATAATCATCCACAATAACTAGACAGTACTTACTTCCGCCGATGCTTATGTAAGCAATCGGGCCGAATAGATCCATGTGTAGGAGCTCCAGTGGCCTGTCGGTCGTCATGATGTTCTTGTGTGGATGATGAGCTCCAACTTGCTTTCCCGCCTGGCATGCGCTACAAACCCTGTCTTTCTCAAAATGAACATTTGTTAATCCTAAAATATGTTCTCCCTTTAGAAGCTTGTGAAGATTCTTCATCCCAACATGGGCTAGTCGGCGGTGCTAGAGCCAACCCATGTTAGTCTTAGCAATTAAGCAAGTGTCGAGTTCAGCTCTATCAAAATCTACCAAGTATAGCTGACCCTCTAACACACCCTTAAATGCTATTGAGTCATCACTTCTTCTAAAGACAGTGACACCTACATCAGTAAAAAGACAGTTGTAGCCCATTTGACATAATTGGGAAACAGAAAGCAAGTTGTAATCTAAAGAATCAACAAGAAAAACATTGGAAATAGAATGGTCAGGAGATATAGCAATTTTACCAAGTCCTTTGACCAAACCTTGATTTCCATCCCCGAATGTGATAGCTCGTTGGGGATCTTGGTTTTTCTCATATGAGGAGAACATCCTTTTCTCCCCGGTCATGTGGTTTGTGCACCCGCTGTCGAGTATCCAACTTGAGCCCCCGGATGCATAAACCTACAAAACAAGTTTAGTTCTTGACTTTAGGTACCCAAATGGTTTTGGGTCCTTTGGCATTAGACACAAGAACTTTGGGTATCCAAACACAAGTCTTGGAGCCCTTGTGCTTGCCCCCAACATATTTGGCAACTACCTTGCCGGATTTGTTAGTCAAAACATAAGATGCATCAAAAGTTTTAAATGAAATGTTATGATCGTTTGATGCACTAGGAGTTTTCTTTCTAGGCAACTTAGCATGGGTTGGTTGCCTAGAGCTAGATGTCTCACCCTTATACATAAAAGCATGATTAGGGCCAGAGTGAGAATTCCTAGAATGAATTCTCCTAATTTTGCTCTCGGGATAACCGGCAGGGTATAAAATGTAACCCTCGTTATCCTGAGGCATGGGAGCCTTGCCCTTAACAAAGTTAGACAAGTTCTTAGGAGGGACATTAAGTTTAACATTGTCTCCCTTTTGGTAGCCAATGCCATTCTTAATGCCAGGGCGTCTCCCATTATAGAGCATACTTCTAGCAAATTTAAATTTTTCATTTTCCAAGTTATGCTCGGCAATTCTAGCATCTAGTTTTGCTATATGATCATTTTGTTGTTTAATTAAGGACATGTGATCATGAATAGCATTAATATCAACATCTCTACATCTAGTACAAATAGATACATGCTCGACAATAGATGTAGAGGGTTTGCAAGATTTTAATTCTACAACCTTAGCTTGTAATATGTCATTTTTAGTTCTAAGGTCGGAAATAGTAGCATTGCAAACATCAAGATCTTTAGCCTTAACAAGCAATTTTTCATTTTCAATTTTAAGGCTAGCTAGGGAAGCATTCAACTCATCAATCCTAGCAAGCAAATCAATATTATCATCTCTAGGATTTGAAGTTGAAATATTGCAAACATGTGAATCAACCTTAGCATTTAAAATAGCATTTTCATTTCTAAGGTTGTTAATCGTCTCACGGCAAGTGCTTAGCTCACTAGATAATTTTTCACATTTTTCAATTTCAAGAGCATAAGCCTTTTTAACCTTAACATGTTTTTTGTTTTCTTTAATTAGACAATCCTCTTGGGAATCCAAAAGGTCATCCTTTTCATGAATAGCACTAACCAATTCATTTAATTTTTCCTTTTGAGCTATGTTAAGGTTGGCAAAAAGGGAACGCAAATTATCCTCCTCATCACTAGCATTATCATCACTAGAAGATTCATATTTAGTGGAGGAGTTGGATTTAACCTTCTTCCGTTTGCCGTCCTTTGCCATGAGGCACTTGTGGCCGACATTGGGAAAGAGGAGTCCCTTGGTGACGGCGATGTTGGCGGCGTCCTCGTCGTCGGAGGAGTCGCTTGAGCTTTCGTCGGAATCCCACTCCCGACAAATATGGGCATCGCCGCCCTTCTTCTTGTAGTATCTCTTCTTCTCCCTTCTTCTCCCCTTCTTGTCGTTGCCTCGGTCACTGTCACTAGATATGGGACATTTAGCAATAAAATGACCGGGCTTACCACATTTGTAGCAAACCTTCTTGGAGCGGGACTTGTAATCCTTCCCCCTCCTTT
Organism: Zea mays; assembly: GCF_902167145.1. Taxonomy (NCBI): domain Eukaryota; kingdom Viridiplantae; phylum Streptophyta; class Magnoliopsida; order Poales; family Poaceae; genus Zea; species Zea mays. Next base: position 66,159,323 of record NC_050103.1, on the reverse strand, counting down.
GCTTGAGGATTTGGCGGAAGCTCTTGATGACGAGCGCCATTTCCTCATTGTCGAGCTTGGAGGCGTCTATTGGTTGTCGACTTGGTGTAGACTCCTCCTTCTTCTCCTCCGTTGCCTTGAATGCAACGGGTTGAGCTTCGGATGTGGTGGCATCATCAAGCTCGTTGATCTTCCTCGAGCCTTCGATCATGCACTCAAAACTTACAAAATTCCCGATAACTTCTTCGGGGGTCATTTTAGTATATCTAGGATTACCACGAATTAATTGAACTTGAGTAGGGTTAAGGAAAATAAGTGATCTTAGAATAACCTTAACCACCTCGTGGTCATCCCACTTTATGCTCCCGAGGTTGCGCGCTTGGTTCACCAAGGTCTTGAGCCGATTGTACATGTGTTGTGGCTCCTCCCCTTTGCGAAGCCGGAACCGACCGAGCTCCCCCTCAATCGTTTCCCGCTTGGTGATCTTGGTGAGCTCATCACCTTCATGCGCGGTCTTGAGTAAATCCCAAATCTCCTTTGCGTTCTTCAACCCTTGAACTTTGTTATACTCCTCTCTACTTAAAGAGGCTAGGAGTATTGTTGTTGCTTGAGAGTTGAAGTGCTCGATTTGGGCCACCTCATCCTCATCATAATTCTTGTCCCCTACGGATGGTACCTGTGCACCAAACTCAACAACATCCCATATACTTTTGTGGAGTGAGGTTAGATGAAATCGCATTAAATCACTCCACCTAGCATAATCTTCACCATCAAAAGTTGGTGGTTTGCCTAATGGGACGGAAAGTAAAGGTGCATGTTTAGAAATGCGAGGATAGTGTAGGGGGATCTTACTAAACTTCTTACGCTCTTGGCGTTTAGAAGTTACGGAGGGTGCATCGGAGTCGGAGGTTGATGTTGATGAAGTGTCGGTCTCGTAGTAGACCACCTTCCTCATCCTCTTTTGCTTGTCCCCACTCCGACGCGGCTTGTGGGAAGAAGATTTTTCCTTCTTCTCTTTGTGGTGAGAAGAAGATTTCTTCTCCTTCCCTTTGTTGGAGGAGATCTTCTTCTTCTCCTTCCTCTTGGTGCGGGACTCTTCCGATGAAGTGCTCCCGTGGCTTGTAGTGGGCTTTTCGCCGGTCTCCATCTCCTTCTTGGCGTGATCTCCCGACATCACTTCGAGCGGTTAGGCTCTAATGAAGCACCGGGCTTTGATACCAATTGATAGTCGCCTAGAGGGGGGGTGAATAGGGCGAAACTGAAATTTACAAATGTAAACACAACTACAAGCCGGGTTAGCGTTAGAAATATAAACGAGTCCGCGAAAGAGGGCGCAAAACAAATCGCAAGCGAATAATGAAGTGAGACACACGGATTTGTTTTACCGAGGTTCGGTTCTCGCAAACCTACTCCCCGTTGAGGAGGCCACAAAGGCCGGGTCTCTTTCAACCCTTCCCTCTCTCAAACGGTCCCTCGGACCGAGTGAGCTTCTCTTCTCAAATCAAAGCCGGGAACAAAACTTCCCCGCAAGGGCCACCACACAATTTGGTGCCTCTTGCCTTGATTACAATGGAGTTTTGATCACAAGAACAAGTGAGAAAGAAAAGAAGCAATCCAAGCGCAAGAGCTCAAAAGAACACGACAAATCTCTCTCGCTAATCACTAAAGCCTTGTGTGGAATTGGAGAGGATTTGATCTCTTTGTATGTGTCTAGAATTGAATGCCTAGCTCTTGTAAGTGGTTGAGAAGTGGAAAACTTGGATGCAATGAATGGTGGGGTGGTTGGGGTATTTATAGCCCCAACCACCAAATGTGGCCGTTGGGAGGCTGTCTGTTCGATGGCGCACCGGACAGTCCGGTGCACACCGGACAGTCCGGTGCCCCCTGCCACATCATCACTGCCGTTGGATTCTGACTGTTGGAGCTTCTGACATGTGGGCCCGCCTGGGTGTCCGGTGCACACCGGACAGGTACTGTTTGCTGTCCGGTGTGCCAGCATGGGCGTTTCTGACCCCTGCGCGCGCAGAGCGCGCATTAAATGCGCGGCAGAGAGCCGTTGGCGCGGAGAAGACCGTTGCTCCGGAGGCGCACCGGACAGTCCGGTGCACACCGGACAGTCCGGTGAATTTTAGCGGACGAGCCGTTGGCGTTTCCCGAAGCTGGCGAGTTCCCGAGGCCGATCTCCCTTGGCGCACCGGACACTGTCCGGTTTACACCGGACAGTCCGGTGAATTATAGCCGAGTCGCCTCTGGGAATTCCCGAAGGTGGAGAGTTTTAAGGCTGAGTCCCCCTGGTGCACCGGACATGTCCGGTGGCACACCGGACAGTCCGGTGCACCAGACCAGGGGTGCCTCCGGTTGCCCCTTTGCTCCTTTGTTGAATCCAAAACTTGGTCTTTTTATTGGCTGAGTGTGAACCTTTTACACCTGTATAATCTATTCACTTGGGCAAACTAGTTAGTCCAAATATTTGTGTTGGGCAGTTCAACCACCAAAATTAATTAGGAACTAGGTGTAAGCCTAATTCCCTTTCACTCGGGCTAGTTCCAGTAGAGGTGGGGGAACACCCTGGGCCAAAGCCCAAACACTAGACGAGGTCGGGATGGCCGGACACCGTGCTGGCGTGGCCACACGCCGGCGAGGCCAAATTGGCTAAACGCAGATGCAAATAAGGTAAAACAAGCACGTGGACTGGAGTCTCACCTTGGGGTGGAGCTCGAGGAGGCTTGGCGTGGTCTCCGGTGAGCTGGGTGGTCGGGAACGCGAGTGCGGGTCTCCAGCGGCTGCTGGCGGCGTGGGCAGAACGCGAGAGAGGGCGATGCTGAGCGAAATGAGGTGGGGGCGAGCGTGGGGCACTAGCGGGGCTCTAAGAAGGGAGCTGGGCGCGTGGGCGGCGTCATGGCCGAGAAATCCGGCGGTCCACGGCGAGCGCGGAGGAGGCGGAACTGACAGGGCAGGCCCACGGCGCAGAGAGAGAAGAGAGGGGCGCTCGGGGCAACGGCTCGGCGACTGGCAATCCGGGCCCGCGAGGCAGAGAGAGACGTGGAGCGCGCGAGTGAAGAAACTGGCGCCGACAGGTTGGCCCCACTGGCAGCGAGGGAGAGAGAGAGGGCGCGCGAGAGCGAAGGCTGCCGCTGACAGGCGAGGTCCGCCTGTCAGGAGGCGCGGGCGTGCGGGCGCGCGGCCTGGCTAGGCCGAGCTGGGCCGGCTGGGCTGCTTTCTCTTTTTCTTTTCTCTAAATTTTCTAATTTCTTTTCTATTTCTTTTCTCTGGGGTTTTGAATTTCAAATTCAAACTAGGTTTAAAATTCAAATAAATTCAAACATGTGCAACACTTCAAAGAATATTTTAAGCTCAGCATGATGCAACATGTCATGACTCAAAATGTTTTAGCAAAATAAATAATTAAATCTCTCTAACTTAAGCTAATTCTACTTAAAAGGGAGAAAGGGAGAGAGAATCTAGAGAGAGATAGAACCTAGGGTGTGAGAGAGAAGAGTAACACATGATTTTGGGTGATCATTAGAAAGAAATTTTATACCCCCAAAATCAGGGTGTTACACCTATGCTACTTACCATGGCTTTAAGTTATATCAAATGGATGTGAAAAGTGCCTTCCTCAATGGCCCTATCAAGGAAGAGGTGTATGTTGAGCAACCTCCCAGCTTTGAAGATAGCGAGTACCCTTCACATGTTTATAAGCTCTCAAAGACGCTTTATGGGCTCAAACAAGCCCCAAGAGCATGGTATGAATGCCTAAGAGACTTTCTTCTCACTAATGGCTTTAAAGTTGGAAAAGTTGACCGTACTCTCTTCACTAAAACAATTGCTAAAGACTTGTTTATATGCCAAATCTATTTTGATGATATTATCTTTGGGTCTACTAACAAGTCATCTTGTGAAGAGTTTAGTAGGATTATGATACAAAAATTTGAGATGTCTATGATGGGGGAGTTGAAGTATTTTCTTGGATTTTAAATCAAGCAACTCCAAGAGGGCACCTTCATCTGCCAAACTAAGTACATTCAAGACATACTCAAGAAATTTGGGATGAAGAATGCCGAACCCATCAAGACACCCATGGGAACAAATGGGCATCTCGACCTTGACACGGGAGGTAAATCCATAGATCAAAAGGTATACCGATCGATGATAGGTTCTTTACTCTATTTATGTGCTTCACGACCAGATATTATGCTTTCCGTATACATGTGTGCAATGTTCCAGGCCAATACTAAGGAAGTTCACCTTAGGGCCGTGAAAAGAATCATGAGATATTTAGTTTACACTCCTAAGTTTGGGCTATGGTACCCCAAGGGATCTACCTTTGATCTAATTGGGTACTCAGATGCTGATTATGCCGGATGTAAAATTGACAGGAAGAGCACATCAGGGACTTGTCGGTTTCTGGGAAGATCCCTGGTGTCTTGGGCTTCAAAGAAACAAAACTCAGTAGCTCTATCCATCGCTGAAGGCAAGTATATTGCTGCAGGATATTGTTGTGCACAATTACTCTGGATGAGGCAAAACCTTTAGGGACTATGGCTACAAGTTGAGCAAAGTCCCTCTCCTATGTGATAATGAGAGTGCAATCCACATGGCGGATAATCCCGTTGAACACAGCCGCACTAAGCACATAGACTCCGGTATCACTTTTTGAGAGATCACCAACAAAAGGGGATATCGAAATTGCCTATGTTAGCACCCACAACCAATTAGATGATATCTTCACCAAGCCCCTAGATGAAAAGGTTTTTAGTAAGCTTAGGAATGAACTCAATATCCTCGATTCTCGGAACTTTGATTGAAATCTCGTACACATTGCTCATTTATAAACCTTTGATCATATCTCTTTCATTTGGTGCAAATGCATGTTTCTTATTCTTCTTGTGTCGCTGCTAAGACTAATGTGCTTCCATGAATATCTCTATGATTAGTCTTAGATTGAAAGGAAAATGGAGAAATCGGCAAAGGCAAAGGAGAGAGCAATAGGCCTCTAATTCTCTTCGTTTGCCCTACTCTATCGGTATAATTTATCCTTTGCCGTACTCATGAACTTTCATTCATATCCTATTTCAAAAGAGGGAGAGAGTAATAGGCCTCTAATGCTCTTCGTTTTTGGCGCTTAATGCCAAAGGGGTAGAGAGTAATAGGCCCAAAGCAAAAGGACTGCACCACCACCTTATTTTCTAAAAACTCTTTCAAAAAGGGGAGAGATTATTCAAATTGCAAAAACCCTCTTGACAGCTAAGGGGAGAACTTCTTTAGGGAGAGCTTTTATTTAGTCAAAGGAAAAGCATTTGAAATAGGGGGAGGATTTTCAAAAACTTGAAAATGCCTTTTGAAATCATATTCTTATACCATTGGTCATTTGCAAAAGAATTTGAAAAGACTTCTCTAAAAGATTTGCAAAAACAAGCTAAGTGGTGCAAACGTGGTCCAAAATGTTAAACTAGATCAAAGCGACCATATATGTCTAAAACTGCATTCATTTCAAAGCAACTTATGCGCATCTGTCAAATTGCAAACTAGTTACATTTATACACTTTATATTTGCTTTGGTTTGTGTTGACATCAATCACCAAAAAGGGGGAGATTGAAAAGAAATGACCTCAACATTTCCTATTATCGATTTTGGTGCTTGACGTCCATCACAAACCATATGGACTAACTAGTTTGCCTAGTGAATGTTTTTCTCAGGTGCATATAGTTCAACATAAACATAAAAGAAAAAGACTTGAGGGAATTCTACAAAGTTTGGAGCATAGAAGATCTGGTGCAGCCAGTGGCACACCGGACACTGTCCGGTGCCCAGGCTGGAGCACCTCACGAACTGGCCACTCTTGGGTTTTCTCAGAGCTCGTCCACTAAAATTCATTGGATTGTCCGATGCAACACCGGACTGTCCAGTGAGACAACGAAGCAACGGTCAACTTTGCTAATGGTCGACTGCGGAACAGTCTGACCGTCAGAAGATAGTCTACGATGTCAGATCGCACCGAACTATCGGGTGCCGCAAGAGGACAGAAGACTTCAACGATCAACAACTCCAAACCCCAACATTGGCTGACATGCCACTCACCGGATAGTGAACAGTGGAGTGTCCGGTGCACCACCGGAGTATCCGGTGTGCCCATCGACAACAACAGCTGGAACAGTGGCTGGGGCTATAAATACCCACCAACCACCACCATCCAAGCCACCCAAGCATTCCAACTTCCTCATTCAATACTAGAGCAAAGGAATAGACTCTAAGACACATTCAAAGCATCAAAACCTCTCCAAGTTCCAAAAATCAAGTCAAGTTCTCAAAAGTGTTTAGTGACTTGAGAGAGGGTGATTTGTGTTTCTTTTGTTGCTCTTGTTGCTTGGTTGCCTTCTTCTTCTCATTCTAATCTTTCCAAGTGCTTTGTAAATCTAGCAAGAGACACCTAATTGTGTGGTGATCCTTGCGGGGTCTTAGTGACCCGTGTGATTAAGAAGAAGCACTCGATCGGTCTAAGTGACCGATTGAGAGAGGGAAAGGGTTGGAATAGACCCGACCTTTGTGGCCTCCTCAATGGGGAGTAGGTTCTTTGGAACTGAACCTCGGGAAACAAATCACTGTGTTCATTTCTATTGATCTTCATCACTTGATTCGTTTCTCCCCTCTCCTCTCTCTCTAAAAGTTCTCTTGCTCATATTGTTTTGACTTGGCTCCCAAAGTTATCCGCATTGATTGAGCAGCTCATAGCAAGAGGAACTATCTTTCGCACTTTGAATTCACTATTATTTATTTCTAACCCTAACCCCGGGTAAAGTGCATGTTCAAAGTTTATAGTTTTCAGTTTTCGCCTATTCACCCCCTCTAGGTGACTTTCAGCGGCCGACCGCGAGGAGGTCCGGTGACTAAGGGATGAGGTCCTTGGTCTGAATGCAGAGGCGGACCGCCGTGAGGGGGTGCTGTGTCAGGCACAGGAGAGCCTCCAGATGGTGACGGTGGAGCACGACTCCCTCTCCAAGTCCCTGGAAGATGAACGGTCCGAGGGCCGGGCTCTGAATGCCCGGATCAGAGGTATTTTGCTGATGTCTTGTTTCGTTTTTCGGGTTCAGTCTTTTTTCCTTAGCCTCGGCTTTGACGCCTTCGTCCACTTTCTAGGTCTCGAGAAGGATCTGGAGGCTGTGGCCCAGACCTCTCTGACCCTGTGGTAGACCGTGGAACAGAAGGGGACTAAGTCGAGGGAGTTGTTCGAGGCAGTGGTGGACCTCTTCCGGGACCTCGACATGGTGGGCGTGTCTCCGAGCGGACCCCCGCGGCCTCGTATGTAAACCTTGGGTGGCTATGTATGGGGTGAGCTCCGCGGAGCCATCCACCTCGGGGTGAAGCAAGCCCTGGCCATGGTCGCCTCCCACTACGAGATTGATCTCGAGCGGGTTTGCGATGGATCTGTGCTCCCCAACGAACCCGAGGTAGCTGCTACCGAGGTGCGAAGGTTGAACGACGCAGTCGAGGGGCCAGGGACCGTGCTGCCTCGCCACTTCGAGGTCGAGGTGGAGCCTCCTCCCCCGTCGCCAACCGCTATCGTGCCCACTGCAGGACCTCGTTCGACAACATGAACATGGCCATCGCCCTGCGTGTCGGTGTTTAGTGTCTGACCGCACACTCGGGGGTACCCTCGCGGTGCTTTTGGGTAAGACGGTGTCGCTGATTGTAGCTCGATGGTTCGTGCCGGATGTACGAGAAAGAGAGTCGAGCGATTTTCTCTAGGTTTGGGCCACTTTGAGAGGCGTAATACCCTACTTCCTATGGTGGCTCTGTATGTGTGGTGTGTTTACAAGTGGTGTTTACCGAGTAGAGAGGTGCTAATGAGATGAAAATGATGGGGTTCCCCCTAGGCCTTATATACACCACCGTGGGACACTCCCTATACACACGCTGATCACACTCTTCCAGCTTATCTCCTAGTTAATAGCGAAGAGACTTTGCTTATCTTAAGGAAAACCCGGTGGCTTCGTTCCGATCTATCTCCCGCATTTGAGGGCGTCGGGCGTGGGAAAGGCAAACGGCTCCCTCGAGATTATGCCTAATCTGCGAACGACCCGAGCGCGAGCCCATCGCCTTCTTGAGTTGGCCCATTTCAACTGTAATCTTTGTCCAGCCCACGATGAGATGACCTTGTGGGGTGACTAGTTTGTGGCCCCACGCAAGGTTTTTCGCCTTTTAGTGGACCCAGGGGATATCTGTCCCCCACAAGCCCCTAATCTTTGAGTTGATTTTAAAATAATCGACTCAAAGGTTCCTGGTCCTGCCCATGGGTTTGTGGCATGACTTGATCATTTGTACCTCTGTTGGGTCATTGGGTGCACCAAAGGTGCACCCATTGGGTGTAGCCTCCGAGATTTGAGTGGATTTTAGAAGTAATCCATTCAAAGGTCTTCATCTTTATACTTTTGAAATCAACACTTGGCTTCAGGGCGTCGTGAATTTGTTAGGTGTACCGAAGGTGCACCCATTGGGTGTAGCCCCCAAGCTTTGAGTGGATTTTAGAAGTAATCCATTCAAAGGTCTTCATATTTATGCTTTTGAAATCAGCACTTGGCTTCAGGGTGTCGTGAATCTGTTGGGTGCACTGAAGGTGCACTCAATGAGTGTAGCCCCTGAGCTTTGAGTGGATTTGAGAAGTAATCCATTCAAATGTCTTCATCCTTCTGCTTTTCAAATCAGCATTTGGCTTCCAGGCATTGTGAATCAGTTGTGTAGTCCCGGGGCTTTGAGTGGATTTTAGAAGTATTCCATTCAAAGGTCTTCATACTTTTGCTTTTCAAATCAGCATTTGGCTTTCAGGCATTGTGAATCTGTTGGGTGCACCGAAGGCGCACCCAATAGGTGTAGCCCCCGAGCTTTGAGTTGATTCTGAAATAATCAATTCAAAGGTCTTCATCTTGTGTCGTTTTCAAAATAATTTTTAGAATAACGAGACGATGACGTTTGTTTATATCTTGTTAGGTCTGAAATCAATTTGATCGGTGACAAGTTGGACATCTGTCCGCTACCGCAAAAATATATTTGCGTTGTTCACCATTTAAGCTGCATTCATGCTAGTTGTATCTTATACTCCGCACCTTTTTTTGTCGCAGAAAGTTATTAAGACATGTTTAAACATTGACTATAACGTTTTACCAAAATTTTCAAGTTTTTTTAGATACATTTTTAATCTTGCCAGAGCTAAATATATTCTTTAGAGCTTCTAGGGAATATGGATACCAACATGAGATCTAAATATTTTATTTGGATTTTCTTGTCCTAATCTAACTCTGGAGTTTGCTTAAAAACTATAAACTTAGGAACATTTTTTACGTTTAAAAGTTTTACCAAGTATCTAACAGAGACACAGTTTTTATTTTGTTAATACAAATGATGAAACTGCCTTTAAAACCAATTCAAGTTAAGATAGAGACGTAATATAAAAAGTTTTAAAACTTTGGAGGTAATATATATCTATATATATATATAATTTTAAAATTTAGTAAGAAAAATTAGACCACGGATACTCACATAGAGGTAGAGCTAAAATAGACTTCCTTTCACTCCAGAACACGTATCAGCAAAAATAGGTCAGACCAACTCGTGGGCTGCAAATGATGTTCAGCACATGGGCCGTGGCCTCTGGGCTGCTTTGATAGGGTCGCCTTGATAGCCCTTTTGGCAAGAAACGAATAAAAAAAGAACTCGTTAAAGACGCTGACTGCGCGTCCAGCAAGCTCGAAGCCAGCGGCCAGCGTGGAACTTCACTTGTGAAATCGTTGGCAGGCCAGACTCCGCACGATTCATTGCTGGACGGCCCATGGATGGATGTAGAACAGCCCACTTGAACCCTGGACAGAAGACTCGGCCGAAAGTAGGTGTTGATCATGGGATTATTAGTACCTTATCGTGGAGCTGATAGACATAGGGTTACGGGACAAGTTATAAGAGAGGGGTTGGTGTCACCAGACTAAAACACGGAGCTGTGTGGTGAGCACAAAGCGAACTATTCTTTCGCCTTTTACTAAAGAATACTGTGTGCTCATCATAATTAGCAGCATACCTTAATTTTTTAAGGGTGTTCTCCTATTTAGGGAGGACCCCAACAAATTCAATGTAATTTAATTAATTTAAATTCTCAATTCTCATTCAAACAACCAGTCTCAATTCTAGTTCTTATATGGCCTCAAGCAACAATATTCTTTTATTTATCAATTCAATTCATCAGCCAGACAGGAGAAGGCAACTGAATCTTCAAAAAGGAGAAGGCAACTGTGTTGTCATCGCAGCATCAGGTGCCGAGTGTTCTCGCTTTGCTGCTGATCTGACTCTGCACAATGCAGCAATTCCCTGGATGAAGCTCATGCACCGCAATTCACGATGGTGATGATACATTTTCCACAGCTTGTCCTATGCACACAGGCGCCAACAGCAAGGTGGTTGTCTGGTATTTGCTAGTAAGCCCGCAGGAGTCTCCAAGGCACGGGCGTTGTCCTCTGCACACAGGCTGCCGTTAGCTGGTGGGAGCACCCAAACTGATCTCGGGACCTCCATTTATATTCTGTCCAATGAACCAACCAACCACCAAGGCAACTGAGTTAACAAGGAAGCAATTTTCGAAAAGAAAATGAAGGGAAATGCGAGCTGGGTATTTTGGTCGCTTTCTAGGAATGCCCCACAGCAACAGCATGGATACTGTAGAGCTGCGACTGTGATGTATTTTGTATGTGCTTTTCTAGTGAGGGGGGCTCCTCTGAATTTTGCCATGCATTCCCAGGCTTGGAACTTCAACGCCAACGCTTGTCGTTTATGTTGTTGCCGTCCTACTATATAACCAAGCTTCTAAGAGATCTTTCAAGGACATGGAGAGTAAAATGGAGCAGAACTCGGGAGAGATCAGGTCGGGAGAGGCCATGAGCATTTTTGGCCAGAGCATCGATGTGAGGAGGCCGGGGAGGAGCAGGAGAAGAGCCGCCAACAAGGTACCATCTGAATTCTCAACTCTGAAAATGAAAATGATGTGCTGCGCTTGACACCGACCGTGGCGCATGCATGCAGAAATTCTCACCCGCGACTGCGAGCGAATCACAATCACCCACCCTGGAGCGGCTGCTGGACCAGCGCAGGGCCGTCGTCACGGAGCGGGAGCGCGGCCGTGCCGAGTCCGAGCTGTCAAGGGCGACTGGCATGGCCCAGGAACTGGAGCGGCAGGTCGAGCAGGCCAACGCCGCCACGGCGAGGGCTTCTCACAGGCCGGAGCTCCAAAGAACACGTGCCAGCGGCAGCAGGAGGAAGAAGACGGGGTTGGTGGTGGACGCCGCCGACCATCCTCGGGATCAGAGCAGCACGCTGCTCGTCGAGGTGATGCAGGAGCTGGACCGCGTCAAGAGGGAGCTCCGGCAGCTGCAGCGCGAGGTGAAGTCCGCGAGGGAGGCCGAGGCCGAGGCCGAGGGAGTCGCGGAGACGCCGACGCCCAGAGCGACGAGCCCCGGTCCGCCTCCCCTCGACGGTGCGGAGGGAGAGGCCGGCGAGGGAAACGAGGAGCGTGGCCCAGGCATAATGGAGCTCGCCGTGGCCGGTGGATTCCGCAAGCAGGGCGTGCAGGACACGAGGGCGCGTGCCTTAGTGCTGCGTAGGGACAGGAGCCTCGGAGCGAGCGACCCTGACGAGAGGTTCGCCACCGCCAGCAGCTCCGACGTGGGACTCGAGTCCGCGGACACGGCGGCGGCGGTGCCGGCGACGGCCCACGCCGTCGTGGACGCCGAGACCGCACCGACGGCAGCGCGGCAGGCTGCGGAGGCCGAGCTGGAGGAGCCCATGAAAGAAGAGGGAGCCCGCGCGTTCGCCGGCTCCGTAGAACGCACCCGCGGGGAGACGGCCGAGGAGATCGACCGGCTCGCCGAGCAGGAGGTACGAGCCAGCGCGCAGGTGAGCCAGCTGAACGCCAGGCTTGTCACGGCCAGGTCCCGGCTGGACGCCGCCACGGCCGTGGACGAGCGGGCCGAGGCGGTGCTGGCCGAGCTGTCGGCCGCGCTGCGGCGGCTGGGCGAGGAGACCGAGGCAGCGGAGAAGGAGAGGGCGCTGACGGAGCTGGACAGCCAGAGCGTGACAGAGGACGCGGACGCCGTCGGCGCCGAGATCGCGGCGGTCGAGCAGAGGGTCAGGGAGTCGATCAAGGAGCTCGAGGCGGCGAGGGCGTCGGAGGCCGCGGCCACGGCGAGGCTCAGGGCCGCCGTCGAGGACGCGGCGCTGGCCGGGACTGCGCCGCAGGCGTCCGGCGGGAACGTGACGGTCGCAAGGTTCGAGTACGAGTACCTGGCCGCCCGCCCCGAGGTCGTCCGGGCCCTCGCCGAGAAGAAGGCGGCCGCGGCGGAGGCGTGGGCGGAGGCGCTGCGCGCCGGCGAGAAGGAGATTGCGATGCGGGTCGAGATGGTCGAGAGGGAGGTGGCAGAGACGAAGGCCGGTGAAGCGGACGCCACGGATAGCCCGAGTGAAGAGGAGCGTGAACCGCGGCGCGTTGGCGTGCAGCAGCGCGCGCAGACAAGGAGGCGGCCGGCGCCGAGGGAGGGCGTGGAGCCGGAGACGTCAAGGACGACCGGCACACCGTCGTCGTCGTCGGTGGTGGTGCGGAAGCAAAGGTCGCCGTTGGTTAGCAGGAAGACGAGGACGGTGGCGTCCAAGTACCTGAAGCTCGTCACCGGGAAATGTGGTGGATGAATCATGCTCGATAGCACTTGATACACCTCAGACAGGAACTCATGAAGCAGCAGCAGATGCATGGAAGGACTGACGCAGTCCGACTGCCATGCCTACTCGATAGACCATGGAGGAGAAAAAAAATGTAAATTATATACGTACGTAAATTAATACTTGGATAGTGTTCTTGTATTGTACAAGCGTGTATGCGGACGGCTGTACAACGAGTCAACAAGAAAAGAACTAACCCTTTGCATTACAATTTGATTAATCTTAATCATACTCAACGGAAGCGTAGAGTGTGGAGGTCTTGGAGACAGCAGTCTTGCAAACCGGGCAAGCGTTCTTCCGAGAAAGCCACTGCTTAATGCACTGCACATGGTAGCCGTGGCCGCAGCTCACCTTCCCATTCTTCTCGTCTGCTTCAAACTCTTACTGCAAAAAATGAAACGGCATCACATCAGGTGCCGAGCAAAGGCGAGGAGAAGAAGAAACAGAAGGGACATTACATTAACTGACAGATGCTACATCTCCTGTTGTCACTCATTTTTTATTATTGAATCATAAAACAAAACAACACAATTGTTAAACGTTAAAGAACTTCGTCCTTCAAATCATTATCTCCTCTCGGACATAACAGGCCTTGGACAAAGGTCATGAAGAACAAGTCTTCATCATTCTTAAATATAAAAATATAGTTATAGATGTAACATTATGTTGGTTATTTATTCCATATCAAATGTTAAACAACATCAAGATTCATTTCATAAATTGACAAAGTGATACATAATGCATATTACATTTGTACCTTTGAATTGTTTGAAGGCGAAAGCGCGAATGCAGTTCCAATCCAGCGTGTATAGTATGAGGTACTGTTCATCTATTTATAGACAGTCGTACAACTTCGTACGATATTACATTCATACCCTCAAAAATTACATACAAGGTTTACAAATGTCACAGGGACAATATTGTCATTTGCACATAGCAGTTGAACAACACCTTCTCCTTATGTCGCCTTCCTGCGTCATCATAACGAAGCTTGCTTCGTCGCGCTTCCATTGATCTATGCCGAAGCTTTTCCGGTAACGAAGCTCCTGTAACACTTGGAAACATGCTGGTAACAAATGGTTAGCTGTGTTTTTGAGGACATTCGGAAGACGAAGGCCCCCAACAGTAGCCCCTCGCAGTATTAGTTTGTTTCTTTGTAACAAATTCAGACTACGAAACGAACGAAGACCTTTAACCGAAGGTTCGAAAAAACACATTTGCTTCACTAGAATAGCGAAAGCTTCTGTATCGTGGGGCCCACCGTGTAGTATATATATGAGGGTTGCAATGAAAATATTTTTTGTGCTATCAAGCTTGTGTTAGTTTTGTTGTTTAGCTTGTTGACATTGTACTTGCGACTCTGTTCGAGCTTCGTCTCTTTGCTTCAACCAATGCTGAGATGGCCGAAGATAAGAGAAGTGAGGACCCCGCACTAGCTGAGTTTTATGAAGCTATGGAAAGGACAAATATTAAAAAATTACTGATGAGATTTTAGCCGGACTGTCTGAAGATTCTAGTGACAATGAAGATTTTAATATTGAAAGTGATAACGATGATGCCGAAGATCGGTCGTGGAGGCCGAGTCATGTGGTATTTGGGAAATCAACCGTGAAGAAAGGACATGTTGAGACTATGAAAGGCAAATACTTTCTTGATGTGTCTATAGTGAGAATCAGCTGAAAATATTGTTCCACTTCTTGAAAAAGATTAAGTGGTGGTTTTTCGAAGCTTCATGAAGGTTGGGCTTCGGTTTCCTTTACACAGGTTTCTAGTCGAGGTTTTAAAGAAGTTTGAAATTTTCCTTCATCAGCTCACCCTTGATGCATTAATCTAGGTTGGAATTTTCATTTGGGCAATAAGGAGCCAGGGATTGGAACCGGACGAAGGCCACCGGGAAGGAGCAATACCATAATAACATCGGTGTTACACCTTCATATACCAGTCTGATGCAAGGCATCCTATGCCAAACCTTCGTAAAAAATGGCCAAGTTCATGGTTGAAACAGTGGTTTTATGTGAAGAATGACCTGAGTGAAAGAATTGACATAAAATATGTAATCTAGTGGCCTATCCGATCCAGCTTTGGACTCAGAAGGCCTGCTATTGCGAATACGGAGAAATCACAAGGTTGCCTGGCAGCATTCATTGCTGTATGCAGCTACATTAGTTCCAGAGACTTAGTGTAGGAACACATAGCCTTCAAGGTATGACCCTTGGCTGCCGAATGGGAAATGTCGAAGGGTGCTGAAGCTTATTCAGAAACCAGAAAGAGCAGTCTGATTCAATTGAAATACACTTATCGATTTATGAATCAATTTGGTGAGCCAGATGATGATTGGTTAGATGCTATTGAAGCAACAAGTGATGAATTGCTAGGAGGCTATACGAAGGCTGAGGATGAAGCTATGTACACTACCTTCAGTGCTCGAGGGAAACGAAGACTGAACAAAGTCTTTGATGCTATCAGATTTGTTTATCCTGATTACCACTTCCCTGCTCGGAAAAGGGGGTTAAAAAGGAAGAGTGCGCTAGAGGCTTCTTCTGTTGCATCGAAGCAAAAGAGGGTGAAGGTTTTAACCCACCGACCAAAGTCGTACTTTTTGGAGAGGGCTGCACAACTGCCTAACACAGAGACCTCAGAAACAGAAACTACCAAAAAGGACGAAGGAATCCTACCACCAACTGTAGTGAAAGCCGTAGAACCTATGAAAGTCGCCTAGAGGGGGGGTGAATAGGGCGAATCTGAAATTTATAAACTTAAGCACAAATACAAGCCGGGTTAGCGTTAGAAATATAAACGAGTCCGAGAGAGAGGGCGCAAAACAAATTGTGAGCAAATAAAGAGCGAGGCACGATGATTTGTTTTACCGAGGTTCGGTTCTTTGCAAACCTACTCCCCGTTGAGGTGGTCACGAAGACCGGGTCTCTTTCAACCCTTTCCCTCTCTCAAACGGTCACTTAGACCGAGTGAGCTTCTCTTCTCAATCAAACGGAACACGAAATTCCCGCAAGGACCACCACACAATTGGTGTCTCTTGCCTTGGTTACAATTGAGTTTGATCACAAGAAGAATGAGAAAGAAAAGAAGCGATCCAAGCGCAAGAGCTCAAATGAACACAAATGTCGCTCTCTCTAGTCACTATTTGATTTGGAGTGATTCCGGACTTGGGAGAGGATTTGATCTCTTTGGAGTGTCTAGAATTGAATGCTATAGCTCTTGTAATGTGTTGAAGGTGGAAAACTTGGATGTCATTGAATGTGGGGTGGTTGAGGTATTTATAGCCCCAACCACCAAAAATGGCCGTTGGAAGACTGCTGTCGCATGGCGCACCGGACAGTCCGGTGCGCCAGCCACGTCAGCCAACCGTTGGGGTTCGACCGTTGGAGCTCTGACTTGTGGGGCCTCTAGGCTGTCCGGTGGTGCACCGGACAGGTCCTGTAGACTGTCCGGTGCGCCAACTACGCGTGCTCTGTCCTCTACGCGCGCAGGCACACATTAAATGCGTTGCAGTCGACCGTTGCGCGTGAAGTAGCCGTTGCTCCGCTGGCACACCGGACAGTCCGGTGTGACACCTGACACTGTCCGGTGCTTCACCGGACAGTCCGGTGAATTATAGCGGAGCGGCCTCCCATTTTCCCGAAGGTGAGGAGTTCAGCCTCGAGTGCCCTGGTGCACCGGACACTATCCGGTGGTGCACCGGATACTGTCCGGTGGCACACCGGACAGTCCGGTGCGCCAGATCAGGGTGCCTTTGGGTTGTCTTTTGCTCTCTTTGTTTGAACCCTTTCTTGGTCTTTTTATTGGCTTATTGTGGACCTTTGGCACCTGTAAAAACTTATAGACTAGAGCAAACTAGTTAGTTCAATTATTTGTGTTGGGCAATTCAACCACCAAAATCAATTAGGAAAAAGGTGTAAGCCTAATTCCCTTTCAATCTCCCCCTTTTTGGTGATTGATGCCAACACAAACCAAAGCAAATATAGAAGTGCATAATTGAACTAGTTTGCATAAATGTAAGTGCAAAGGTTACTTAGAATTGAACCAATAAACATTTTTATAAGATATGCATGGATTGTTTCTTTATTTTTAACATTTTGGACCACGCTTGCACCACATGTTTTGTTTTTGCAAACTTTTGTAAATTCTTTTCGAAGTCCTTTTGCAAATAGTCAAAGGTAAATGAATAAGATTTTGAGAAGCATTTTCAAGACTTAAAATTTTCTCTCCCTATTTCAAATGCTTTTCCTTTGACTAAACAAAACTCCCCCTCAATAAAATCCTCCTCTTAGTGTTCAAGAGGGTTTTAAGATACCAATTTTGAAAATACTACTTTCTCCCCCCTTTGAATATAATAAGATAACAATTGAAAAATTCATCATTTCAAAAATCTTTTCTTAACTCAAATTTTGAAAATTGGTGGTGGTGCGGTCCTTTTGCTTTGGGCTAATACTTTCTCCCCCTTTGGCATGAATCGCCAAAAACGAATACTTGAGTGAAATATAAGCCCTTGTAACTACTTTCTCCCCCTTTGGCAAACAATATATGAGTGAAGATTATACCAAAGTTGGAGAGATGCTCGGAGCGACGGTGAAGGATGAGTAATTCGATGGAGTGGAGTGGAAGCCTTTGTCTTCGCCGAAGACTCGAATTCCCTTTCAATCTATGACTTGGTTTGAAATTCACTTGAAAACACATTAGTCATAGCATATAAAAGAGACATGATCAAAGGTATATTAATGAGCTATGTGTGCAAGATATCAAAAGAAATTCCTAGAATCAAGAATATTTAGCTCATGCCTAAGTTTGTTAAAAGTTTGTTCATCTAGTGGCTGGGTAAAGATTTTGGCTAATTGTTCCTTAGTGTTAATATATGCAATCTCGATATCTCCCTTTTGTTGGTGATCCCTTAAGAAATGATACCGAATGGCTATGTGTTTAGTGCGGCTATGCTCAACGGGATTATCCGCCATGCGGATTACACTCTCATTATCACATAGCAGAGGAACTTTGGTTAATTTGTAACCGTAGTCCCTAAGGGTTTGCCTCATCCAAAGTAATTGCATGCAACAATGGCCTGCGGCAATATACTCGGCCTCGGCGGTAGAAAGAGCTACGGAATTTTGCTTCTTTGAAGCCCAAGACACCAGGGACCTTCCCAAGAACTGACAAGTCCCCGATGTGCTCTTTCTATTGATTTTACACCCCGCCCAATCGGCATCCGAATAACCAATTAAATCAAATGTGGATCCCCGAGGATACCAAAGCCCAAACTTAGGAGTATAAACTAAATATCTCAAGATTCGTTTTACGGCCGTAAGGTGAGCTTCCTTAGGGTCGGCTTGGAATCTTGCACACATGCATACGGAAAGCATAATGTCCGGTCGAGATGCACATAAATAGAGTAAAGAGCCTATCATCGACCGATATACCTTCTGATCGACGGATTTACCTCCCGTGTCGAGGTCGAGATGCCCATTGGTTCCCATGGGTGTCTTGATGGGCTTGGCATCCTTCATTCCAAACTTGTTGAGAATGTCTTGAATATACTTTGTTTGGCTAATGAAGGTGCCCTCTTGGAGTTGCTTCACTTGAAATCCCAAGAAGTACTTCAACTCCCCCATCATCGACATCTCGAATTTCTGTGTCATGATCCTACTAAATTCCTCACATGTAGATTCGTTAGTAGACCCAAATATAATATCATCAACATAAATTTGGCATACAAACAAATCATTGTCAAGAGTTTTAGTAAATAAAGTAGGATCGGCTTTTCCGACTTTGAAGCCATTAGTGATAAGGAAATCTCTAAGGCATTCATACCATGCTCTTGGAGCTTGCTTGAGCGCATAAAGTGCCTTAGAGAGTTTATACACATGGTTAGGGTATTCACTATGTTCAAAGCCGGGAGGTTGCTCAACATAGACCTCCTCCTTGATTGGTCCATTGAGGAAGGCACTTTTCACGTCCATTTGATAAAGCTTAAAGCCATGGTAAGTAGCATAGGCAAGTAAAATGCGAATTGATTCTAGCCTAGCTACGGGTGCATAGGTTTCACCGAAATCCAAACCTTCGACTTGTGAATATCCCTTGGCCACATGTCGGGCTTTGTTCCTTGTCACCACACCATGCTCATCTTGCTTGTTGCGGAAGACCCACTTGGTTCCTACAACATTTTGATTAGGACGTGGAACTAAATGCCATATCTCATTCCTAGTGAAGTTGTTGAGCTCCTCTTGCATCGCTGCCACCCAATCCGAATCTTGTAGTGCTTCCTCTACCCTGTGTGGCTCAATAGAGGAAACAAAAGAGTAATGTTCACAAAAATGAGCAACACGAGATCGAGTAGTTACCCCCTTTTGAATATCACCGAGGATGGTGTTCACGGGGTGATCTCGTTGAATTGCTTGGTGGACTCTTGGGTGTGGCGGTCTTGGTTCTTCATCCTCCTTGTCTTGATCATTTCATTTGCATCTCCCCCTTGATTATTGCCGTCATCTTGAGGTGGCTCATCTTCTTGATCTTCTCCTTCATCATCTTGAGCCTCATCCTCATTTTGAGTTGGTGGAGATGCTTGCGTGGAGGAGGATGGTTGATCTTGTGCATTTGGAGGTTCTTCGGATTCCTTAGGACACACATCTCCAATGGACATGTTCCTTAGCGCGACGCATGGAGCCTCTTCATCACCTATCTCATCAAGATCAACTTGCTCTACTTGAGAGCCATTAGTCTCATCAAACACAATGTCACAAGAAACTTCAACTAGTCCAGAGGACTTGTTAAAGACTCTATATGCCCTTGTGTTCGAATCATATCCTAATAAAAAGCCTTCTACAGCCTTAGGAGCAAATTTGGATTTTCTACCTCTTTTAACAAGAATAAAGCATTTGCTACCAAAGACTCTAAAATATGAAACATTGGGTTTTTTACCGGTTAGGAGTTCGTATGATGTCTTCTTGAGGATTCGGTGTAGATACAACCGGTTGATGGCGTAGCAGGCGGTGTTGACCGCCTCGGCCCAAAACCGATCCGAAGTCTTGTACTCATCAAGCATGGTTCTTGCCATGTCCAATAGAGTTCTATTCTTCCTCTTCACTATACCATTTTGTTGTGGGGTGTAGGGAGAAGAGAACTCATGCTTGATGCCCTCCTCCTCAAGAAAGCCTTAAATTTGAGAGTTCTTGAACTCCGTCCCGTTGTCGCTTCTTATTTTCTTGATTCTTAAGCCGAACTCGTTTTGAGCCCGTCTCAAGAATCCTTTTAAGGTCTCTTGGGTATGAGATTTTTCCTGTAAAAAGAACACCCAAGTGAAGCGAGAATAATCATCCATAATAACTAGACAGTACTTACTCCTGCCGATGCTTATGTAAGCTATCGGGCCGAATAGGTCCATGTGTAGGAGCTCGAGTGGCCTGTCAGTCGTCATGATGTTCTTGTGTGGATGATGAACACCAACTTGCTTCCCTGCCTGACATGCTCTACAAACCCTGTCTTTCTCAAAATGAACATTTGTTAGTCCCAAAATGTGTTCTCCCTTTAGAAGCTTGTGAAGATTCTTCATTCCAACATGTGCTAGTCGGCGGTGCCAGAGCCAGCCCATGTTAGTCTTAGCAATTAAGCAAGTGTCGAGTTCAGCTTTATCAAAATCTACTAAGTATAGCTGACCCTCTAACACTCCCTTAAATGCTATTGAATCATCACATCTTCTAAAGACAGTAACACCTACATCTGTAAAAAGACAGTTGTAGCCCATTTTACATAATTGCGAAATTGAAAGCAAGTTGTAATCTAAAGAGTCTACAAGAAAAACATTGGAAATGGAATGATCGGGTTATATAGCAATTTTACCCAATCCTTTGATCAAACCTTGGTTTCCATCCCCGAATGTGATCGCTCTTTGGGGATCTTGGTTTTTCTCGTAGGAGGAGAACATCTTCTTCTCCCCTGTCATATGGTTTGTGCACCCGCTATCGATGATCCAACTTGAGCCCCCAGATGCATAAACCTACAAAACAATTTTAGTTCTTGATTTTAGGTACCCAAATGGTTTTGGGTCCTTTGACATTAGATACAAGAACTTTGGGTACCCAAACACAAGTCTTTGATCCCTTGTGTTTGCCCCCAACATACTTGGCAACTATCTTGCCGGATTTGTTAGTCAATACATAAGATGCATCAAAAGTTTTAAATGAAATGTTATGATCATTTGATGCAGCAAGAGTTTTCTTCTTAGGCAATTTAGCACGAGTTGATTGCCTAGAGCTAGATCTCTCACCCTTATACATAAAAGCATGATTAGGGCCAGAGTGAGACTTCCTAGAATGAATTCTCCTAATTTTGCTCTCGGGATAACCGGCAGGGTACAAAATGTAACCCTCGTTATCCTGAGGCATGGGAGCCTTGCCCTTTACAAAGTTAGACAATCTTTTAGGAGGGCATTAAGTTTGACATTGTCCTCCTTTTGGAAGCCAATGCCATCCTTGATGCCAGTGCGTCTCCCACTATAGAGCATGCTTCTAGCAAATTTAAAATTTTCATTTTCTAAGTCATGCTTAGAAATTTTAGCATCTAATTTTGCTAAATGATCATTTTGTTGTTTAATTAAAGCCATATGATCATGAATAGCATCAATGTTAATGTCTCTACATCTAGTGCAAATAGTGACATGCTCAATGGTAGATGTAGAGGGTTTGCAAGAATTAAGTTCAACAATCTTAGCACGTAAAATATCATTGTTATCTCTAAGATCGGAAATGGAAGCATTGCAAACATCTAATTCTTTAGCCTTAGTAATTAATTTTTCGTTTTCAATCTTAAGGCTAGCAAGTGAATCATTCAACTTTTCAATCTTAGTAAGCAAATTAGCATTATCATTACTAAGATTGGGAATTGAATCATTACAAACATTTGAATCAACCTTGATTTAGCATTCTCATTTCTAAGGTTGACAATAGTATCATGGCAAGTGCTTAGCTCACTAGATAGTTTTTCACATTTTTCTACTTCTAGAGCGTAAGCATTTTTAACCTTAACATGCTTCTTATTTTCCTTAATTAGGAAGTCCTCTTGGGTGTCCAAGAGTTCATCCTTTTCATGAATAGCACTAATTAGTTCATTCAATTTTTCTTTTTGTTGCATGTTTAGGTTGGCAAAAAGGATGCGCAAATTATCCTCCTCATCACTAGCATTATCTTCATCACTAGAGGATGCATATTTAGAGGATTTAGATTTCACCTTCTTCTTTTTGCCGTCCTTTGCCATGAGGCACTTGTGGCCGACGTTGGGGAAGAGGAGTCCCTTGGTGACGGCGATGTGGCGGTGTCCTCATCGGAGAAGGAGTCGGAGGAGCTCTCATCGGAGTCCCACTCGCGACACATATGGGCATCGCCGCCCTTCTTCTTGTAGTACCTTTTCTTTTCTCTCCTCTTGCCCTTCTTGTCGTCGCCCCTGTCACTGTCACTAGAAGTGGACATTTTGCAATAAAATGACCGGGCTTACCATATTTGTATATAGGTGTACATTTGGGCCGGGCCTGATGGGCCGGCCCGAAGCACGGAAAAAAAGCACGGCCCAGGCACGACACGACCCGAAATAATTTAGTGCCGGGCCGGCATGCCCCGTTATATCGGGCCGGGTTTGGGCCGAGGTCACGGCCCATGGGCGGGCACGAGCATGGCCCGTTTAAGACATGCACGAAATGGCCCATTTAGAGGCACGAAAAGGCCCATATATTTATTAAAACCACACTTCATTCCACACTTTCATATACTTGATAAAGAACACAAAGCTAGAGATAATGCTAGTTAGATGTTTTTTGTAGCTTTGAATTAGAGTGTGTGATGTAATTTTACTTTTATTATAAACATTAGACAATAAACTGAACTTACGAACTTTGTATAGAGCTGATTATACTCTTTTTCCTTCTAACAAAATGATTTATAAACGAGGTAGTCATTGCATAGCTGTGGTAACTTTAATACAAATATTAAGTTTAATTTTGTTCAAATTTATTTGTCTTATCTTTTATTTGTTTTATTTTTTTGAATTTAGGGCTCTAATGTGAATTTTGGGCCAAAAATTGAATTTTGGCCAAAAATTGAATTTAGGGCTTTTATAATTTCGGGCCGTCCGAAATGAGCCTGGCACGTTTAAGCAATTACAGGCCGGGCCGTGGGCCGAGGGCTAGGCCCATGGGCCGGCCTGGCCTGAAATTCAAATGGGCCGGGCCGGTCCGAAATTCAAACAATACGGACCTTTTCGGGCTTGGGCCGGGCCGGGTCGGGCGGCCCGAATGTACACCTATACATTTGTATAGCACTTTCTTGGAGCGGGGCTTGTAATCCTTCCCCTCCTTTGCTTGAGGATTTGGCGGAAACTCTTGATGATGAGCGTCATCTCCTCGTTGTCGAGCTTAGAGGCGTCGATGGGTTGTCTACTTGATGTAGACTCCTCCTTTTTCTCCTCCGTTGCCTTGAATGCAACCGGTTGCGCTTCGGGCGCGGAGGGGCCATCTAGCTCGATGATTTTCTTTGAGCCTTTGATCATCAACTCAAAGCTCACAAAATTCCCTATTACTTCCTCGGGAGACATTAGTGTATATCTAGGATTGCCTCGAATTAATTGAACTTGTGTAGGATTAAGAAAAACAAGGGATCTTAGAATAACCTTGACCATTTCATGGTCATCCCATTTTGTGCTCCTGAGGTTGCGCACTTGGTTCACCAAGGTCTTCAAGCGGTTGTACATGTCTTGTGGCTCCTCCCCTTGGCGAAGCCGGAAGCGACCGAGCTCCCCCTCGATCGTCTCCCGCTTGGTGATTTTGGTTACTTCATCTCCTTCATGCGCGGTCTTGAGTACGTCCCAAATCTCTTTGGCACTTTTCAATCCTTGCACCTTGTTATACTCCTCTCGACTTAGAGAGGCGAGGAGTATAGTGGTGGCTTGAGAGTTGAAGTGCCGGATTTGGGCGACCTCGTCCGAATCATAGTCTTCATCCCCCGGTGATGGTACCTGTACTCCAATCTCAACAACATCCCAAATGCTAGTGTGGAGTGAGGTTAGATGATGCCTCATTTTATCACTCCACATATTATAATCTTCACCATCAAACATAGGTGGTTTGCCTAATGGGACGGAAAGTAATGGAGTACGCTTAGAAATGCGAGGGTAGCATAGGGGAATCTTACTAAACTTCTTGTGTTCATGGCGCTTAGAAGTTACGGACGGCGTGTCGGAGCCGGAGGTGGATGGCGACGAAGAGTCGGTCTCGTAGTAGACCACCTTCCTCATCTTCTTCTTCTTATCACCGCTCCGATGCGACTTGTTGTGTGAAGGGGATCCCTTCACCTTGTTGGTGGACTCCCCGGATGGAGCCTTCCTATGGCTTGTAGCGGACCTCTCGCCGGTCTCGAACTCCCTCTTGGCGGATGCTCCTAACATCACTTCGAGCGGTTAAGCTCTAATGAAGCACCGTCTCCGATACTAATTGAAAGTCGCCTAGAGGGGGGGGTGAATAGGGCGAATCTGAAATTTATAAACTTAAGCACAACTACAAGCCGGGTTAGCGTTAGAAATATAAACGAGTCCGAGAGAGAGGGCGCAAAACAAATCGTGAGCAAATAAAGAGCGAGACACGATGATTTGTTTTACCGAGATTCGGTTCTTTGCAAACCTACTCACCGTTGAAGTGGTCACGAAGACCGGGTCTCTTTCAACCCTTTCCCTCTCTCAAACGGTCACTTAGACCGAGTGAGCTTCTCTTCTCAATCAAACGGAACACGAAGTTCCCGCAAGGACCACCACACAATTGGTGTCCCTTGCCTTGGTCACAATTGAGTTTGATCACAAGAAGAATGAGAAAGAAAAGAAGTGATCCAAGCGCAAGAGCTCAAATGAACACAAATGTCGCTCTCTCTAGTCACTATTTGATTTGGAGTGATTCCAGACTTGGGAGAGGATTTGATCTCTTTGGAGTGTCTAGAATTGAATGCTATAGCTCTTGTAATGTGTTGAAGGTGGAAAACTTGGATGCCATTGAATGTGGGGTGGTTGGGGTATTTATAGCCCCAACCACCAAAAATGGCCGTTGGAAGACTGCTGTCGCATGGCGCACCGGACACTGTCCGGTGCGCCAGCCACGTCAGCTAGCCGTTGGGGTTCGACCGTTGGAGGTCTGACTTGTGGGGCCTCTGGGCTGTCCGGTGGTGCACCGGACAGGTCCTGTAGACTGTCCGGTGCGCCAACTGCGCATGCTCTGTCCTCTGCGCGCGCTGGCGCGCATTAAATGCGTTGCAGTCGACCGTTGCGCGCAAAGTAGCCGTTGCTCCGCTGGCACACCAGACAGTCCGGTGTGACACCGGACACTGTCCGGTGCTTTACCGGACAGTCCGGTGAATTATAGCGGAGCGACCTTCCATTTTCCCGAAGGTGAGGAGTTCAGCCTCGAGTGCCCTGGTGCACCGGACACTGTCCAGTGGCACACCGGACAGTCCGGTGCACCAGACCAGGGTGCCTTTGGGTTGTCTTTTGCTCTCTTTGTTTGAACCCTTTCTTGGTCTTTTTATTGGCTTATTGTGGACCTTTGGCACCTGTAAAAACTTATAGACTAGAGCAAACTAGTTAGTTCAATTATTTGTGTTGGGCAATTCAACCACCAAAATCAATTAGGAAAAAGGTGTAAGCCTAATTCGCTTTCAACCTATTCATTTGGAACTGCCAGATCAGTCGAAGGTTCAAGAGTTGCTGAAGGCTCCAGCAAAACCACAAATTACAACCGCTCCAGCCAGAACGCCTAAAAGAGGAAGGAGAATGGCTAACGTGCTTGAAACTGTTTTGAGACCTACGAAAGTGGTAACTCCTTCTGCTACAAAGGTTTCCAAAGATAAATCTGAAGAATTGAAAAGGCTAACGAATGTACTGTTCTTGACTGTGCCGAAGCTGAACCTTCGGAAAGTAGGTCAACCGAGCAGGCAAGTGAAAGCCTATCAGAGAAAGTATCACCGCCGATACCTGAGGTGGTATCACCCGAGGATTTTGAATTCATCATTCGCCATGCTTCAGGAAAACAACTAACAAAGAAGCAAATTTCCAAAGCTCATCATTATGCTAAACACCTGAAGTATCCTCGGGGATCCCTAGTGTACGGAGGCGATGAAGAAGATGATTTCCTATACTGCCTTCCTGATAACAAGAAAATTGACGTCTACTGAGAAATGATGGATAACATGGGTTACCCGAAGCTTGAGCTCGGGCTATCCTTAATGCCAAAGGACCATCTAGCAGACTGCTTGGCATACAATAGTTTGAAGGTTTGTGCTTACTCTTTCCTTCGAGCTCTTGATAATCATTCTGAGTAAATTATATACTTATTTTATTTTTGTCGTTAGTAGGGTCTTATTTTAAGCAAATCTTTGAAGGCACAAAAAGAATGTGATGATGAGAGCACTAAAATAGCCTTCGGAAATCTACGCTCAGAAGTTATAACGCTTAGGAATGAGGCCCTTGAAAAAGACAAGATTCTTCTCTCTTTAGTCGAAAGGCTAAAGACGAATGAAGCTAATTTGGCTAAATTCTCCGAAGCAGATCAGAAGATTTCAAAGCTTGAATAGGAAAAAGAGGCTGACGCAAAAAGAATAGCCGATCTATAATACGCTATATTCGCCCAATTAGAATTGCATAAATCTGAAGTGATGAGGCTATAGAAGAAACTTGATGAAGTTACCGACAACTTTAACGTTGAGCAATCAAAGCGTGAGATATCCACTGAGCGGTCTAGGGTACAAAAGAATGTTGAAGAGCTTTGCCAAGCGAAGGAAGAATGTTACACTGTTGCTATGCAATGCTCTGATAAGCTAAAAAAATGCTTTTACTAGTGTTAGCGCATTCTCGGCTGAGCGAAATTTTATCCGTGGAGATCTCGAGGTTGTGATTAAATAGATTGAGGGTGAAATCAAAGCATTTGATGAAGTTCTAACTGGCAGGGGGGACTTTTGTGCTTGTGTAGGCGCTCGAGGGGCTGTGTCGCTGCCCTAAAAAGTTGGCTGTGAACATGCGAAGGCTGTAATTCAGCCAGAATTCTCAGTTTCAGCAAATGACATTAAAGAACCTTCAGCCGAAGCTACTGCCCTTGTGGGAAATTTTATTCCGAAGTGTGGATGAATGGCGACAGAGAGATAGCAGACGAAGCTATCAGGCAAAACAAAGAAGAATCTCATCTTGCTTCAGAGGAAACAAGAAAAGCTGAAGAAGCCACAGAGCGCGAGAGGCGTATAAGTGCGTTTGTCATATTTTAGCTTCGTAAATGTTTTAGCTTCGTATCTTACAGAAACTTATATTTTGGTGCAGCTGAACTCTCTCCTCCCTCAGTGCAATACGATCCTGACACTGATCCAGCCCTAAAGGGTACCTTTGACGAATTCAAGATAGTGAACGCAACAATAGATGAGTCTGTTGAACAACTTCTAAACGAAGCTGCAGAAAAAAGTCCTGAAGGAATTAATCTGTGTTGTAAAAACATTTTAAAATTTGTATGTTGCCTTCATGCGAGGAACATTTGTAAACTATGTAATTCATGATGTAATATATTTCTTTATGTAGCGTGAAATTATCGTACATACCGTTTTTTGAGCCGAAGGCAAAAAAACACATTCCCTTCTTTTCACACTTAATGAAGAAAATCACTTTTTACCGAAGGTCTTGCATAAGGAATGTCATTGCCAAAGTGACAGTATTGGCCCGAAGGTCTTGTCGAAGGTCTTGAATAAGGAATGTCGTACCGTTTTAGAGCAACCGATAGAGATGCAATATCTTTTCTTTTGTCTGGCTTTATTTCATAATTCCTTAACAAAATCACACTTAGCTTCGTAGGTCAACCACATTTGCGGATGAAGGAGCAATTTCCCTTCTTCTCCCTTTTTGAATGATGTGAAATGATGAATGATGCGATGATATGATGCAGAATGATGCGATGATGTGATGCGAAAAATGATGATGGAAAACACTTCACAATAATAAGACTCTGCATCCCCTTAGGAACGACTTTGGAGTCTCTTCATCTTTTACTTAGGTGGTATTTTAGCTCTGCATCCTCGTAGGAACGACTTTGGAGTTAAGCTCTGCATCCCCTTAGGAACGACTTTGGAGCTTCTTCAACTTTTACTTAGGTGACTGTTGGAACTTGCTACCAGGCGCAAGAGGATCCAACGGGGATGAGAGTTGACGTAAACAGGGTTCTCGCACGAGATGGCAAAAGCTCTGTTAATCTAGCCTCTCACGGGCACTGTGCGGGGGTATTTATAGGTATCTGAGCGCCCAGCATCTCGTGTTAAGGACGCATGTGCCCTCAGACACCTAGGTTATCCCCAGAATATTCCCATAAAGCAGGGTTACAGACTGTAATTACAGGGATGCCTTTACAAATTAGGCCCGTAACGCGCAGCGGCCACGCAGGGCCCGTTACAATGGGCCGGATCACCCGTGGGCCTCCGAGCTGGACGAGTCCGCACGGTGGGGTGACCTCGTCGCAGGCCTTCGTCTGATGTCGTACGGGGTGAAGGGTGTCCCTGCCCGTTGTATCTCCGTTGGGCCAATGACTGCAGCGAAGGCCTCGAGCGAACGATGGCGTCTTTGCCTTCGCCCCAACATTTGCCCTCCGAGGGACCAGTTCGACAAAGTCATCTGTTGCCGAAGACGTCGCTAGATGGCGGAGACGCTGCCCTCGCTCGAAGTGGTTCCGCGGGGGTTTTTGACATGACCGTTGATTGACACCGTACTGTTGGACTGCGGGTTTCCCGAAGCGCCGCGCCCTGTGTATAAAAGGGGGCGGGGGTCGACGCTTTTTGAACTTCACTTTCCGCGCTCCGTGAAAACCCTAGCCGCCTTTTCCACCGTCTTGCTGCTCGTCTGCCCTCCTTGCTCTTGTTCGCCGGAGATCTGGCTCGAGTGAAGCAGACCGCCCGCCGCCGCCGACGGTACGTAGCGATGCCGACCTCCTCTTCTTCTGCTGCCGCTACGCCGCCGGCCGACGCCTCGTCTGAGGAGACGCTGAGTACTTTGGTGGTGGAGGAGTTGCGCGCCGGCGATACGGTGGATTTTGGTGTGTCGTGGATGTCGTCGGTCCGCGTGCAAGATATGCAGCGGTTGGGTTACTTTGGCGGTGGAGTTGCTCGTGTCCTGGGGACGGAGGAAGTCCCCGAGCCGGAGGGCGAGTTGGTTGTGTTCGAGGCGTTCTTCGCCGCCGGTCTCCGCCTGCCTGCGCACCGATTTGTTGGAGAAGTCCTGCGCAGATTTAATGTTCAGATACATCAGCTGACTCCGAATGCCGTGGTGGCTCTGTCGAAGTATGTCTGGGCGACGACTTCGTACGGCGGGCGGCCATCAGTCGAAGTCTTTGCGAAGTACTATTGCCTGCACTGGCAGAAGAGGATGATTGGAGATGAAGTTGCTCAGTTTGGGTCCTGTACGTTTACGCCGAAGACCGGCAAGACCACGATGGAGGTAGTCGAGTTAGTCCCTTGCGCCCGCAACAAGTGGGGCAATTGGCATGAGTTTTGGTTTTACGTCGCGGAGGGTACCGTCGAAGACCATGAGGGGCTCCCCGTGTCTGAGATGTGTTCGCATTTTTACTTAGCATACCCGCCTTTTGAGGTAGCGGAGGAGGATGCGGACGAAGGGGCCCTTCGGTGCGCCGCCGGCCTAAGTAGTGGCCGTGATTTGGTTGAAGAATCTGTGGCGTACGGGGTATGGCCCTTGGCGCATGGCTGGGCGTTGGGCGAAGTGTGCCCTCGCCAGATGCCTTCCCATGGTGGGAAGCTGGTGCGAAGTCCTGCCTTCGCGCTGGATCTGCAAAGCCGCGATCCGGCCGCCTTTGTACGTGAGGCAGAGGATGGGGCGGTGCGGATCGTTGGTTGGTACGTGCCGAGGATAGAGGGCCAGCGTAGCTGGGATATCCGCGGGTCGAATGACCGTTTGAACAGGGTTTTTGAATTGAATCGACTGCCGTATAACGGCTATCCCGGCCAAGACGATGTGGACCGCCGCGGGAAGAAGCCGGTGGTAGAGTCTGGAGACGACCCTGCGCCGGCGGCCGCCCCATCCTCTAAGAAGAGGAAACTAGGTACTGCTATGGGAGGACTTGGGGTTTCCGATGGTTTTGCTAGAGAATTGATGAGGACATACGCGGCCCCGGGGGGAAGGATGTCTTCGCCCGAGCTCCGGGAGTCTTCGGCGCGAATGCTGAGGGTTACCGGGGTTTGGTGGCCGAGGAATGTTCCTATCCCCCGCGCGGCCGGCGAAGACTTTTTTACATCTCGCATGGTTCGTGAATGGAGAGTGTTTCCTTACGGGCGGAATATTGCTGCTGTTGTGTCGGCAGTGATGGACAAGGATCGCCAGGGAGCTGCACAGAAGCGCCAGGCGGTTGTCAGGCTTCATAAAGCCAGGCCGAAGAGGCAGCGAGGGGCTACGAAGGCTGCTGCCCCCGGCGGAGGCAAGCCGCCGCTGGCGGCAAAGTCGGCCGTCCCTGCGTCTAGCAAGGCGGCGGAGGCTGCGGCTGGCGCCGGTGGTTCCAAGTCTGCGAAGACTGTGCCGCCGGCCAGCAGGGCGCCGGAGGTCGCGAAGGCGGCCCGAGGGTTGCCGTCGCCGGGCAAGCGCGTCGCCGACTTTGCCACCGATATTAGTGTGGACGACTATCTTGGTGGTAAGCCGTTGGATCATTTTTTAATTTGTTGATACGTCGCAGGGTCGGACGAAGGCCAACTTGTTATTGTTGCGCCTGCCGCGGCGATCACGGCGGCTGCCGTAGTGCCGAAGGTGAAGGGCGGTGCTCTTAGTGCCGGAGGCGAGATGCCGGCACTCGCTGCTGTCAGGGACGAGGCGGGCGCTGTGTCCCGCCGGCTGAAGGAGATGAAGGAGGCGCTAAGTGAGGCACATTGAGCTAGACTTCGTTTTTTTATCGGCTTTGTTGGGGCCGCGGTCTTACGTGTGTTTTGCAGGCGGCTGACTTCGCAGACCGCACGGCGTCGGGGGCCCTCACGGCAGTTGTGTCTGCCGAAGTCGAGAGACTTCGGACGCAACATGCTGACGCCGTCCGGGAAAAATCGGCCGCCGACAGTAAGTGGCGCAAGCTGGCGGACAAGGTGGCCGCGCTGGAGGGGGAAAAAACTGACCTCCGGCGCCAATTGGTGGAGGAGAGGAGGGAGGCCAATGAGGCCCTCGCCAAGGCGCAGGCTGCGCTGGCGGAGGCCAATTTGGCGCGGGCGGAGGGCAGTCTTGCCAGGGAGCGCGCCGCGCAGTTGGAGGAGCGGCTCAACGCCCTGCAGAGCCGTGTGGAGAGGACCGAGGCCGCGACGCGCGCGGAGGCTGAGCGGACGTGCAAACAGCTTATGGATTCATACCATGAGCTAGGCGCGCGGACCTGTGACTTCGAAGTGCCGGACCGAGAGCCCAGACTTCGCTGCCTGGAGTGGGTACAGGAGGAGTTGCAGGCACTTCCCACTATTGTGGAGGGGTTTATGTCGTATGCCTCCCTGGTCACCTGCGAGGGGGCGATGAACGCGCTCTCTCGCGAAGGGTGCCGGCACTTTGAGGTCTTCGACCAAGCTGATGAGGATTTTGAGTGAGATATCTACAAGGTTGAAGACCCTATAGTGAAGGAGTCCGCCGGAGCCATCTACGACCGGATGTGGGGCCCGCACGGTCGAGAGGTGGTCAGGGAGCGGGCCGAGACGGCGAGGGCTCAGGTAACGTTTGGCTTTTGTTTGACATTTGCTGGCTGTGGGCTATGTGTGGGTTTGCTGACTCTGTGTGCTGTGTCTTAGGCGGCGCGTGGCGAGAGGGTGGATGATTTCAGGGCGTTGAACAGCGCGCTGCCTGACCCGGAGTCGAACCCGGCGGAGGCCGTGTCCGAGGCCGCCCTGGAGCCGCCCCCGGAGACTGCCGAAGGCGCTCCTGATGCCCCCGCAGCCGCTGCGGCCGGCGGAGGCCCGCCCCCAGAGACCGCCGGAGGCGCTCCTGATGCCCCCGCAGCCGCTACACCGAGGGCTGAAGATCCTGCGACGGTGGCGGCAGAGGCGACAGCGGAGGCGACAGCGGAGGCTCCCGCGACGGCTGGGCCTTCTACAGCCTTAGGAGCAAATTTAGATTTTCTTCCTCTTTTAACAAGAATAAAGCATTTGCTACCAAAGAATCTAAAATATGAAATATTGGGCTTTTTACCGGTTAGGAGTTCGTATGATGTCTTCTTGAGGATTCGGTGTAGATACAACCGGTTGATAGCGTAGCAGGCGGTGTTGACCGCCTCGGCCCAAAACCGATCCGAAGTTTTGTACTCATCAAGCATGATTCTTGCCATGTCCAATAGAGCTCTATTCTTCCTCTCCACTACACCATTTTGTTGTGGGGTGTAGGGAGAAGAGAACTCATGCTTGATGCCCTCCTCCTCAAGGAAACCTTCAATTTGAGAGTTCTTGAACTCCGTCCCGTTGTCGCTTCTAATTTTCTTGATTCTTAAGCCAAACTCATTTTGAGCTCATCTCAAGAATCCCTTTAAGGTCTCTTGGGTATGAGATTTTTCCTACAAAAAGAATACCCAAGTGAAGCGAGAATAGTCATCCACAATAACTAGGTAGTACTTACTCCCGCCGATGCTTATGTAAGCTATCGGGCCGAATAGGTCCATGTGTAGGAGCTCCAGTGGCCTGTCAGTCGTCATGATGTTCTTATGTGGATGATGAGCACCAACTTGCTTTCCTGCTTGGCATGCGCTACAAATCCTGTCTTTCTCAAAATGAACATTTGTTAATCCTAAAATGTGCTCTCCCTTTAGAAGCTTATGAAGATTCTTCATCCCAACATGGGCTAGTCGGCGGTGCCAGAGCCAACCCATGTTAGTCTTAGCAATTAAGCAAGTGTTGAGTTCAGCTCTATCAAAATCTACCAAGTATAGCTGACCCTCTAACACTCCCTTAAATGCGACTGAATCATCACTTCTTCTAAAGACAGTGACACCTACATAAGTAAATAAACAATTGTAGCCCATTTGACATAATTGAGAAACGGAAAGCAAATTGTAATCTAAAGAATCTACAAGAAAAACATAGGAAATGGAATGGTCATGTGATATAGCAATTTTACCCAATCCTTTGACCAAACCTTGGTTTCCATCCCCGAATGTGATAGCTCGTTGGGAATCTTGGTTTTTCTCGTAGGAGGAGAACATCTTCTCCCCTGTCATGTGGTTTGTGCACCCGCTGTCGATGATCCAACTTGAGCCCCCGGATGCATAAACCTACAAAACAAGTTTAGTTCTTGACTTTAGGTACCTAAATGGTTTTGGGTCCTTTGGCATTAGACACAAGAACTTTGGGTACCCAAACACAAGTCTTTGACCCCTTGTGCTTGCCCCCAACATATTTGGCAACTACCTTGCCGGATTTGTTAGTTAACACATAAGATGCATCAAAAGTTTTAAATGAAATGCTATGTTCATTTGATGCACTAGGAGTTTTCTTCTTAGGCAACTTAGCACGGGTTGGTTGCCTAGAACTAGATGCCTCACCCTTATACTTAAAAGCATGGTTAGGGCCAGAGTGAGACTTCCTAGAATGAATTCTCCTAATTTTGCTCTCGGGATAACCGGCAGGGTATAAAATGTAACCCACGTTATCCTGAGGCATGGGAGTCTTGCCCTTAACAAAGTTGGACAATTTCTTAGGAGGGGCATTAAGTTTGACATTGCCTCCCTGTTGGAAGCCAATGCCATCCTTAATGCTAGGGCGTCTCCCATTATAAAGCATACTACGAGCAAATTTAAATTTTTCATTTTCTAGTTCATGCTCGGCAATTTTAGCATCTAATTTAGCTATATGATCATTTTGTTGTTTAATCATGGAAAGGTGATCATGTATAGCATTAACATCAACATCTCTACATTTAGTACAAATAGTGACATGCTCAGTGGTAGATGTAGAGGGTTTGCAAGAATTAAGTTCAACAATCTTAGCACGCAATATATCATTTTTATCTCTAAGATCGGAAATTGTAATATTGCAAACATCAAGTTCTTTAGCCTTAGCAAGCAATTTTTCATTCTCAATCCTAAGGCTAGCAAGAGAAATGTTTAATTCTTCAATCTTAGCAAGCAAATCATCATTATCATTTCTAAGATTGGGAATTGAAACATCACAAACATTTCAATCAACCTTAGCTAACAAATTAGCATTCTCATTTCTAAGGTTGTCTATAGTCTCATGGCAAGTGCTTAGCTCACTAGATAGTTTTTCACATTTTTCTACTTCTAGAGCGTAAGCATTTTTAACCTTAACATGTTTCTTATTTTCTTTAATAAGGAAGTCCTCTTGGGTGTCTAAGAGATCATCCTTCTCATGGATAGCACTAATCAATTCATTTAATTTTTCTTTTTGTTGCATGTTTAGGTTGGCAAAAAGAATGCGCAAGCTATCCTCCTCATTACTAGCATTATCCTCATCGCTAGAGGTTTCATATTTGGTGGAGGATCTTGATTTCACCTTCTTCTTTTTGCCGTCCTTTGCCATGAGGCACTTGTGGCCGACGTTGGAGAAGAGAAGTCCCTTGGTGACGGTGATGTTTGCTGCGTCCTCGTCGGAGGAGGAGTTAGTGGAGCTCTCGTCGGAGTCCCACTCCCGGCAAACATGGGCATCGCCGTCCTTCTTCTTGTAGTTTACTTCTTCTTCTCCTTTCTTCTCCCCTTCTTGTCGTCGCCCCTGTCACTGTCACTAGAAATAGGACATTTTGCTATAAAGTGACTGGGCTTACTGAAAGGGAAATGTGCCCTTGGGCCATTTCTAAGTGTTTTGGTGATTTAGCGTCCAACACAAGTGCCTAAGTGTCAAATGATGGACAAAGTACAAATCAAGTATAAAGGTATGTTTCTTAGACTTAGTACATTGTTTTAGAGACTCATGTATTGTGTCTAAGTGCTGGAAACAGGAGAAATCGAATTGGAGAAGAGATGGCCTTGTTCAGCCAAAGCCAGCTCTGTCTGGGTGCACCGGACTGTCCGGTGGTGCACCGGACAGTGTTCGGTGCGCCAGACTGGCTCAGGCGAACTTGCTGCTCTCGGGAAGAAATTAACGGCGTACGGCTAAAATTCACCGGACTGTCCGGTGAGCCAACGGTCGGCCGGGCCAACGGTCGGCCGCGCGATCCGCGCGGGACACGTAGCCGAGCCAACGGCTAGTAGGGGCACCGGACTGTCCGGTGTGCACCGGACAGTGTCCGGTGCGCCAATGGCTCCAAGGCTGCCAACGGTCGGCTTCGCCAAATAAGGAAGGAAATCCGCACCGGACAGTGTCCGGTGGTGCACCGGACTGTCCGGTGCGCCAGGCGACAGAAGGCAAGAATTGCCTTCCCAGATTGCTCTCAACGGCTCCTAGCTACCTTGGGGCTATAAAAGGGACCCCTAGGCGCATGGAGGAGTGTACCAAGCATCCTTTGAGCATTGTTGATCACTCACACTCCATTCTTGCGCACTTGTTCGACATTCTTAGTGATTTGAGCTCCGTTCTAGTGTGAAACTTGTGATAGTCTCTTGAGCTCAAGTCTGGGTCTTGTGTGTGCGTATTTGCTGTGATCTTTGTGTCTTGTGTGAGTTGCTCATCCCTCCCTTACTCCGTGCTTCTTTGTGAACATCAAAGTGTAAGGGCGAGAGGCTCCAAGTTGTGGAGATTCCTCGCGAACGGGATAAGAAAAGAAAAGCAAAACACCGTGGCATTCAAGTGGGTCTTTGGACCGCTTGAGAGGGGTTGATTGCAACCCTCGTCCGTTGGGACGCCACAACGTGGAAGTAGGCAAGTGTTGTACTTGGCCGAACCACGGGATAAACCACTGTGTCCATCTCTGTGATTGATCTCTTGTGGTTATTGTGTTTTGTTGAGACTCCTCTCTAGCCACTTGGCATTATTGTGCTAACGCCTAATCAAGTTTTTGTGGATTAAGTTTCAAGTTTCACAGGATCACCTATTCACCCCCCTCTAGGTGCTCTCAATTGGTATCGGAGCCGTTCTCTTCAAGAAAGGGACTAATCGCCCGAAGAGATGGATCCTAAGGGAAAGGGGATTGTTATCAATGATAAGGAGAAGGAGTCCTTCATCAACGAGCCTAATGATGACAAGCCTACCGACTCGGGCTCGGGCCACAAACGCAAAGATGGGAAGAAGAAGAAGACACGACGGATCAAGGAGATCGTCTACTACGACGACAGCGATGAGTCCACTTCTTCCCAAAAGGACAACGACGACAACGACTATGACAAAAGAAAGACGGTTAATTCGAACTTTTCTTTCGATTACTCTCGTATTCCGCATAGCTCAAATGCACATTTGCTTTCCATCCCTCTTGGCAAACCTCCACACTTTGATGGAGAGGACTACGGATTTTGGAGTCACAAAATGCGTAGTCACCTGTTCTCTCTCCATCCAAGTATATGGGAGATTGTTGAGAATGGAATGAAATTTGATAGCTCGGATAGTCCTGTATTTATTAATGAACAGATTCATAAAAATGCACAAGCTACTACTGTGTTGTTAGCCTCTTTGTGCAGGGACGAGTATCATAAGGTGAGCGGCTTGGACAATGCCAAGCAGATCTGGGACACCCTCAAGATCTCTCATGAGGGGAACGATGTCACCTTGCTCACCAAGATGGAGTTGGTAGAGGGCGAGCTCGGGAGATTTGCAATGATAAGGGGTGAGGAGCCAACCCAAACATACAACCGGCTCAAGACCCTCATCAACAAAATAAGGAGCTACGGAAGCACGCGATGGACGGACCACGACGTCGTTCGCCTAATGCTAAGGTCCTTTACTGTACTTGATCCACATCTGGTGAACAATATTCGTGAAAATCCTAGGTACACCAAGATGTCGCCCGAAGAAGTTCTTGGGAAGTTTGTGAGCGGGCGAATGATGATCAAGGAGGCGAGATACGTGGATGACGCATTGAATGGTCCAATCAATGAGCCTCAACCCTTTGCTCTCAAGGCAACAAGAAGCAAGGAGGCGCTACCTAGCAAGGTGGCACAAGTTGAGGCGGCAGGGCTAAATGATGAAGAGATGGCTCTCATCATCAAGCGCTTCAAGACGGCGCTAAAGGGTCACAAGGGGCAGCCAAGAAAGACCAAGGCAAAGGGGAAGCGCTCATGCTTCAAGTGTGGTAAGATTGGTCATTTCATAGCTAACTGCCCCGATAATGATAGTGACCAGGAACAGGGGAACAAGAGGGAGAAGAAGAAGGCATACAAAAAGACTAAGGGCGAGGCACACCTTGGCAAGGAGTGGGACTCGGATTGTTCGTCATCTGACTCTGACAATGAAGGACTCGCCGCCACCGCCTTCAACAAGTCATCCCTCTTCCCCAACGAGCGCCACACATGCCTCATGGCGAAGGAGAAGATGGTATGTACTCAAAACAATGCCACTTATGATTCTTCTAGTGATGATGAGTCCAGTGATGAAGAAATAGATTACTCTAGTTTGTTCAAGGGATTGGATAGAACTAAAATAGATAAGATTAATGAATTGATTGATGCCTTGAATGAAAAGGATAGACTTTTAGAGAAACAAGAGGACCTTTTATATGAAGAGCAAACTAGAGATGAAATGAAATGCTTTCTTGTGAACTATCTTCTTGCCATGAGACAATTTTTAGCTTAAGGAGCATAAATGATGATTTGAATGCTAAGCTAGAAATAGCTAGTAAATCTAACTCTTGTGTAGAACATGTTATGATTTGCAATAGGTGTAAAGATTTTGACATTGATGCCTGTAGTGTACACCTAGTTTCAATTTCCAAATTGAATGATGAATTGGCGAGTCTTAATGCCCAACTTAAGACTAGCAAGAATGAATTTGACAAGCTAAAATTTGCAAGGGATGTCTACACGATTGGTAGACACCCCTCAATTAAGGATGGACTTGGCTTCAAGAGGGAAGCCAAGGACTTAACAAGCCATAAGGCTCCCATCTCCACCAAGGAGAAAGGGAAGCCCCTATGGCTAGTAGTGCTAAAAAGAACCATGCTTTTATGTACCATGATAGAAGACAGTCTTATAGGAGTTGTAATGCTTATGATGCTTTTGACTCTCATGCCATGTTTGCTTCTAGTTCTACCTATATGCATGGTAGAGATATGTCTAGGAGCTATGTTGTTCATATGCCTAGGAGAAATGTTGTTAATGTTCCTAGGAAAACAAGTAGTGAACCTTCTACAATTTATCATGCTTTAAATGCTTCCTTTGCTATTTGTAGAAAGGATAGGAAGATAGTTGCTATAAAATTAGGGGCAAAATGCAAGGGAGACAAAACTTGCATTTGGGTCCCTAAGGATATTTGTACTAACCTTGTAGGACCCAACATGAGTTGGGTACCTAAGACCCAAGCCTAAATTTGCCTTGCAGGTTTATGCATCCGGGGGCTCTAGCTGGATTATCGACAGCGGATGCACAAACCATATGACGGGGGAGAAGAAGATGTTCACCTCCTACGTCAAATACAAGGATTCCCAAGATTCAATAATATTCGGTTATGGGAATCAAGGCAAGGTAAAAGGGTTAGGTAAAAAATTGCTATTTCATCCGAGCACTCTATATCTAACGTGTTCTTAGTTGAGTCTCTTGGATATAATTTGTTATCTATTAGTCAATTATGCAATATGGGATATAATTGTCTATTCACAAATGTAGATGTGTCTGTCTTTAGAAGAAGTGATGGTTCATTAGCTTTTAAGGGTGTATTAGACGACAAACTTTATTTAGTTGATTTTGCAAAAGAGGAGGCCAGTCTAGATGCATGCTTAATTGCTAAGACTAGCATGGGCTGGCTGTGGCATCGCCGCTTAGCACATGTGGGGATGAAGAACCTTCACAAGCTTCTAAAGGGAGAACACGTGATAGGTCTAACCAATGTTACTTTCGAAAAAGATAGACCTTGTGCAGCTTGTCAAGCAGGTAAACAAGTGGGAGGAGCGCATCACATCAAGAATGTGATGACCACATCAAGACCTCTAGAGCTGCTACATATGGACCTCTTCGGACCCGTCGCCTATCTAAGCATAGGAGGAAGTAAGTATGGACTAGTTATTGTTGATGACTTTTCCCGCTTCACTTGGATATTCTTTTTGCAGGATAAATTTGAAACCCAAGGGACCCTCAAGCGCTTCCTAAGAAGAGCTCAAAACGAGTTTGAGCTCAAGGTGAAGAAGATAAGGAGCGACAATGGGTCCAAGTTCAAGAACCTTCAAGTAGAGGAGTACCTTGAGGAGGAAGGGATCAAGCACGAGTTCTCCGCTCCCTACACACCACAGCAAAATGGTGTGGTAGAGAGGAAGAACAGGACGCTTATAGACATGGTGAGGACGATGCTTGGAGAGTTCAAGACCCCCGAGCGCTTTTGGTCGGAAGCCGTTAACACGGCTTGCCACGCCATCAACCGGGTCTACCTTCATCGCCTCCTCAAGAAGACTTCGTATGAGCTACTAACCGGTAACAAACCCAATGTTTCGTATTTCCGAGTTTTTGGGAGTAAATGCTACATTCTAGTGAAGAAGGGTAGGAATTCCAAATTTGCTCCCAAAGCTGTAGAAGGGTTTTTGTTGGGTTATGATTCAAATACAAAGGCGTATAGGGTCTTCAACAAATCATCGGGTTTGGTTGAAGTCTCTAGCGACGTTGTATTTGATGAGACTAATGGCTCTCCAAGAGAGCAAGTTGTTGATTTTGATGATGTAGATGAAGAAAATGTTCCGACGGCCGCAATACGAACCATGGCGATTGGTGATGTACGACCTCAGGAACAAAAGGAGCAAGATCAACCTTCTTCCTCAACAATGGTGCATCCCCCATCTCAAGACGGTGAACAGGTTCATCAAGAAGAGGCGTGTGATCAAGGGGGAGCACAAGATGTTCATGTGATAGAGGAAGAAGCACAACCGGCACCTCCAACCCAAGTTCGAGCGACGATTCAAAGGGATCATCCCGTCGACCAAATTTTGGGTGACATTAGCAAGGGGTAACTACTCGGTCTCGATTAGTTAACTTTCGTGAGCATTACTCCTTTGTCTCTTCTATTGAGCCTTTCAGGGTAGAAGAGGCCTTGCTAGATCCGGACTGGGTGTTGGTCATGCAAGAGGAGCTCAACAACTTCAAGAGGAATGAAGTTTGGACATTGGTGCCTCGTCCCAAGCAAATGTTGTGGGAACCAAGTGGGTGTTCCGCAACAAACAAGACGAGCACGGGGTGGTGACAAGGAACAAGGCTCGATTTGTGGCAAAAGGTTATGCCCAAGTCGCAGGTTTGGACTTTGAGGAGACTTTTGCTCCTGTGGCTAGGCTAGAGTCCATTCGTATTTTGCTAGCATATGCCGCTCACCATTCTTTCAGGTTGTTCCAAATGGATGTGAAGAGTGCTTTCCTCAACGGGCCAATCAAGGAGGAGGTGTACGTGGAGCAACCCCCTGGCTTCGAGGATGAACGGTACCCCGACCACGTGTGTAAGCTCTCTAAGGCGCTCCATGGACTTAAGCAAGCCCCAAGAGCATGGTATGAATGCCTTAGAGACTTTTTAATTGCTAATGCTTTCAAGGTTGGGAAAGCCGATCCAACTCTTTTCACTAAGACCTGCGATGGTGATCTATTTGTGTGCCAAATTTATGTCGATGACATAATATTTGGCTCCACTAACCAAAAGTTTTGTGAAGAGTTTAGCAGGGTGATGACGCAGAAATTCGAAATGTCGATGATGGGCGAGTTGAACTACTTCCTTGGGTTCCAAGTGAAGCAACTCAAGGACGGGACCTTCATCTCTCAAACGAAGTACACGCAAGACTTGATCAAGCAGTTTGGGATGAAGGACGCCAAGCCCGCAAAGACTCCAATGGGAACCGATGGACACACCGACCTCAACAAAGGAGGTAAGTCCGTTGATCAAAAGGCATACCGGTCAATGATAGGGTCTTTACTTTATTTATGTGCTAGTAGACCGGACATTATGCTTAGTGTATGCATGTGTGCTAGATTTCAATCCGATCCAAGGGAATGTCACTTAGTGGCGGTGAAGCGAATTCTTAGATATTTAGTCGCTACGCCTTGCTTCGGGATCTGGTATCCAAAGGGGTCTACCTTTGACTTAATTGGATATTCAGACTCCGATTATGCTGGATGTAAGGTCGATAGGAAGAGTACATCGGGGACGTGCCAATTCTTAGGAAGGTCCCTGGTGTCATGGAGTTCTAAGAAACAAACTTCCGTTGCCCTATCCACCGCTGAGGCCGAGTACGTTGCCGCAGGACAGTGTTGCGCGCAACTACTTTGGATGAGGCAAACCCTCCAGGACTTTGGCTACAATCTGAGCAAAGTCCCACTCCTATGTGATAATGAGAGTGCTATCCGCATGGCGGATAATCCTGTTGAACACAGCCGCACAAAGCATATAGACATCCGGCATCACTTTTTGAGAGACCACCAGCAAAAGGGAGATATCAAAGTGTTTCATGTTAGCTCCGAGAACCAGCTAGCCGATATCTTTACCAAGCCTTTAGATGAGCAGACCTTTTGCAAGTTGCGTAGTGAGCTAAATGTCTTAGATTCGCGGAACTTGGATTGATTTATAGCATACATGTGTTTATGCCTTTGATCATGTTCCTTATGCATTTTGTTGTTTACTTATGGTGCTCAAGTTGTACAAGCACTCCCCGGACCTTACAAGTCCATTTGCAAGTGATGCACAAATTTAGGGGGAGATGTGCCACAACTTGACCTTTTGAGACTAACTGTGTGCTTGAGTTTGCTTAATTTAGTCTCAAAGGTGGTTTGAAACGGAAAAGGTGGACTTGGACCATGCAAGACTTCCACTGCACTCCGATGAAAGAGTAACTTCTTCCAAGTTCATCTTTGCACTCTTATTGCCTTTTTACTCTTAGTTGAAGATTTTGGTGAGGCAATGGGGTTAAAGGGCCAAAATTGATCCCGTTTTGGTGCTTGATGCCAAAGGGGGAGAAAATAAGGCCAAAGCAATAAATGGATCAGCTACCACTTGTGAATTTTGAAAATAGTAGAGTTAGAGTTTTAGAGTTTTTGTTTGTCAAAATACTCTTATTTGCCTCTTATTGTCAAAAGTTGGTCTCTTGTGGGGAGAAGGTTTAATTATGGGAAAAAGGGGGAGTTATTGAATCCTTGATCAATTTCTCGTGAAATATCTCTCTTTATGTTTCAACATGTGTGTTTGACTTAGAGATAGGAAATTGAGTTTGATTTGCAAAAACAAACCAAGTGGTGGCAAAGAATGATCCATATATGCCAAAACTGATTCAAAACAAATTTGAGTTCTTATTTGAATTGATTTTGTACTTGTTCTACTTGCTTTATGTTGTGTTGGCATAAATCACCAAAAAGGGGGAGATTGAAAGGGAAATGTGCCCTTGGGCCATTTCTAAGTGTTTTGGTGATTTAGTGTCCAACACAAGTGCCTAAGTGTCAAATGGTGGACAAAGTACAAATCAAGTATAAAGGTATGTTTCTCAGACTTAGTACATTGTTTTAGAGACTAATGTATTGTGTCTAAGTGCTGGAAACAATAGAA
This sequence comes from Zea mays, assembly GCF_902167145.1. Classification (NCBI taxonomy): domain Eukaryota; kingdom Viridiplantae; phylum Streptophyta; class Magnoliopsida; order Poales; family Poaceae; genus Zea; species Zea mays. The sequence continues at coordinate 66,116,988 of NC_050103.1, read as the reverse complement.
ATCGAATTGGAGAAGAGATGGCCTTGTTCAGCCAAAGCCAGCTCTGTCTGGGTGCACCGGACAGTGTCCGGTGCGCCAGACTGGCTCAGGTGAACTTGCTGCTCTCGGGAAGAAATTAACGGCGTACGGCTAAAATTCACCGGACTGTCCGGTGTGCACCGGACTGTCCGGTGAGCCAACGGTCGGCCGGGCCAACGGTCGGCCGCGCGATCCGCGCGGGACACGTGGCCAAGCCAACGGCTAGTAGGGGGCACCGGACTGTCCGGTGTGCACCGGACAGTGTCCGGTGCGCCAACGGCTCCAAGGCTGCCAACGGTCGGCTTCGCCAAATAAGGAAGGAAATCCGCACCGGATAGTGTCTGGTGGTGCACCGGACTGTCCGGTGCGCCAGGCGACAGAAGGCAAGAATTGCCTTCCCAGATTGCTCTCAACGGCTCCTAGCTGCCTTGGGGCTATAAAAGGGACCCCTAGGCGCATGGAGGAGTGTACCAAGCATCCTTTGAGCATTGTTGATCACTCACACTCCATTCTTGCGCACTTGTTCGACATTCTTAGTGATTTGAGCTCCGTTCTAGTGTGAAACTTGTGATAGTCTCTTGAGCTCAAGTCTGGGTCTTGTGTGTGCGTATTTGCTGTGATCTTTGTGTCTTGTGTGAGTTGCTCATCCCTCCCTTACTCCGTGCTTCTTTGTGAACATCAAAGTGTAAGGGCGAGAGGCTCCAAGTTGTGGAGATTCCTCGCGAACGGGATAAGAAAAGAAAAGCAAAACACCGTGGTATTCAAGTGGGTCTTTGGACCGCTTCAGAGGGGTTGATTGCAACCCTCGTCCGTTGGGACGCCACAACGTGGAAGTAGGCAAGTGTTGTACTTGGCCGAACCACAGGATAAACCATTGTGTCCATCTCTGTGATTGATCTCTTGTGGTTATTGTGTTTTGTTGAGACTCCTCTCTAGCCACTTGGCATTATTGTGCTAACGCCTAATCAAGTTTTTGTGGATTAAGTTTCAAGTTTCACAGGATCACCTATTCACCCCCCTCCTTTGCTTGAGGATTTGATAGAAGCTCTTGATGATGAGTGCCATCTCCTCGTTGTCGAGCTTGGAGGCGTCGATGGGTGTTCGACTTAGAGTAGATTCCTCCTTCTTTTCTTCCGTCGCTTTGAATGCGACCGGTTATGTGAAGCGTCCCGATCCTTTGGGACTCAAATGTGATACAATTACTAGTCCCAGGAGGCTAGTAAACACATTCCTTACTTCAAATAGTACAGAGTTTAGATAAAAGTTATTACAATACCGGGGTACAAGCTCAAGAGAGCCAAAATAAGAAGCGCAGTAGGAAAATATACTAGCCCAAGCCACAGGCAGAACTGGGTGCAGACACAGCCCTCTCAATCAAGCATAGCAGAAAAGAAGTCTTCGGCTGCTGAAAAACATAAATAAATCTTGGTGAATACACTAGGTATTCCGCAAGCCCACCCCGCTCCCGTAAAGAGAAAGAGACCTATATCATACATGCTTTATTTGGTGGAGTTGAGGTCACTCATCATTTTCTTAGAGAAAGGCAGTTGCTGTAAGGTTTTTCCCAAAGACTTAAAAGTAACAAAATACTCAACCACCACTGAGCTTCCCGCTCCCGTGGCCTTGTTTTCTTTCTCAGCACCCACTTACCCACACATTTCCCTATTCATGGAACTCGTAGAAGAATCTCTAATTGTCATACCATACCAGACTCGTCCATACCAGTGGACACAGACTATTCGAATAGGTTTCAACTCTGCGCAGAGGGGTACACTTTACCCACTAGCCCGGTTTCTGCGATCTCACCGTCGCGAGACCCGAATGCCGGATCTCTTTCCTTCCTCGTACGTCCTAACCTTAACGGTTATCCGGAAGGAGTCAGGCCACCACCATGTCCAAACCGGACAAAACTTTCCCCCTCCTTATCCTCCCGGTGCTCCCCATCTTTCATAACCCTGGGGTTGGACCGCACGAGTTCGAATTGAGTGACTGCCCACACAGTCTCGAGTGGTTGTACTATTAAGGAGTACAGGTAGTGAAAATGACAAGCCGGTCCTTATACGAGGGGACAATCCTTCTGCTCACGCCTAAACCAGCTGAGCCAACACCTTAGGCCCTCCCCTAAACCAGGGAGTCCTTGATCATCCCACTCCCAAGGTGATGAGGGTGAGTACCCTTCATTGCATAACCTTTTAAAAAGAGACTTTATTTGAAGAAACACATTGCCCTTTTTCCCAATCCACATTTCGTATCCAGAATATATATGTCAATGCGGGCCATCTCTCACTCACAATGCAATTATCCCACCCTGAATTCCCGGCCTAGGCAGTGGTAGAAAGAATAGGTAATTTATGCATCAAGGGAAGGGTGGACTTGCCTTCGTCGAAGCTTTCCTGGCACAAGAGGTTTATCTCGGAGGGGTCGGGTTCTTGCCCTTCTTCTGGAGCTATAAGTTCCAGAGGATCGGATCCCTCTTCCGCTAATCAACACAGATAATAACAATACATCAATCATGGTGACATTAGTGGGGGTGTGCCATTTCTTATATCTCATTATTTTGGTGCCCTATAATTTATTTGGACTATTTTTGGTACATAAAATATCAGCATATAAGTATATATATGAAAATGGGGAAAAGAAATGGGAAAAGAAAAAGAAAAAGGAAATTCTAGCTAGTTGAGCCGGGGGGGATTTCGGCCCACCCGGGCGCGAGCGCGCGCGCGGGCGCGCTTGCGGCCCAGCTGCGGTCCACGGGCGGGGAGACGGCGCGGGTGCGCGGGAGCGACGGCGTCACTGCGGGCCCACACGTCAGCGAGAGCGGAGGGGGCGGGGACGGCGCCACGGTCTGACAGCGCGGGTGAACCGGCCGTCCGCGGGGAGAGAACCCGGCCGCCGGTGGGCTCGACGACGATTCGCCGCCGGTGGCCCGGTTCTTGGTCCACGGGGAGGTGGCGTAGCATGGGCAGGGGATGGTGATCCTAGGGGTAGGCTTAATTTGGCTAGAGGGGGCCGAGAGGGGGCTGTCCGCGGGGAGTTGGCGGAGCTCCGCGGCGGGGATCACCGCCGGTGGTCTTTGGGCGAGGGACTGGGGCGGGGAAGTGGTGCTTTGAGTTCGTGGCATTGTGAGGAAGCTGCTCAGTTGACTTAATCGCTCGCTAGACCAACAGAGAGGGAGAGAGAAGAGGGGAAGAACTCACCGGAGAGGGGGAAGACGGCGGCGCTTCGCGAATTGCACTCGGGCGAGGTGATGAGGGTAGTGGCCGAGGCCGGTGCGGGGAAGGAGGTGCCTGGGCCGACCTTTTTATAGGCGCCCGAGGGGAGGGGAGCGGCGGAGCTCGGCGGGCGCCGGTGAGGTGCACAGCGCTGACATTAATACCGCATAGTGGCGCCGATGAGACTCCACGGCGGGGCGGTATTGCGCAAGGACGTTGGTCAAGCGGTGAGGACGGGGCGGTGCCAAACTCTTCCTGTGCGGCGAGGGGATGGGCGAGGGGACGGCGATGGAGGGGACGGCGGTGCGTCGTACGCGAGGAAGACGACGCGGCTGACCGGTGGGGCCGGTCTGCCAGTGAGGGGGAGAGTGCGAGCGAGAGGGGCTGGCAGGTGGGGCTGGCTCGTCAGCGAAAGAGAGTGAGGGGAGCGTGCGGGCAGCTTCGTGCGCGCGAGCGGGCCGGCTAATGGGCCGAAGGGGGGAATGCGCGGGCGTGGGGAAGGGGGAAGGCGGCCGCGACATGGGCCAGAATTGGCCCAGCAGGGGGAAGAAGAGCTTTTTCTTTTTCTTTTTATTTTTAATAACTCATTTCCATTTTTGTTTCTTTTCTTTTTGAACAAATCATTTAGTGGATGATCTAGGTGTTGGAAAATAAAATCTAAGTGAGGTGCTTGTGATCAAACAAAGTGTATGCATATGATGGGAAAAATCTAAGGGAGTTTTGGGATAGAAGATAAGAAGGGGGGGAGATTAGGGTTTCAAACCTGGGTTAGAATTTTGGGATGTTACATTGTGCTTCGGACGTGGAGGGGCCGTCAAGCTCGTTGATCTTCTTTGAGCCTTTGATCATCAATTCAAAGCTCACAAAATTCCCGATTACTTCCTCGAGAGTCATTAGTGTATATCTAGGATTGCCACGAATTAATTGAACTTAAGTAGGGTTAAGGAAAACAAGTGATCTTAAAATAACCTTAACCATTTCGTGGTCATCCCATTTTTTGCTCCCGAGGTTGCGCACTTGGTTCACCAAGGTTTTGAGCCGGTTGTACATGTCTTGTGGCTCCTCCCCTTGGCGAAGTCGGAAGCGACCGAGCTCCCCCTCAATCGTTTCCCGCTTGGTGATTTTGGTCACCTCGTCTCCTTCGTGCGCGGTCTTTAGCGTGTCCCTAATCTCCTTTGCATTTTCAACCCTTGCACCTTATTATACTCCTCTCGACTTAGAGAGGCGAGGAGTATAGTTGTGGTTTGGGAGTTGAAGTGTTAGATTTGGGCCACTTCGTCCTCATCATAATCTTCATCCCCTACGGATGGTACCTGTACACCAAACTCAACAACATCCCATATACTTTTGTGAAGTGAGGTTAGATGAAATCGCATCAAATCACTCCACCTAGCATAATTGTCGGCGTTTCGACCCCGGGGGGTCCCTGGACCGACGAGTAAATTGTCGTCGTGTGCCCCAGCCCAGATGGGTCGGCGCGAGACGGAGCACGAAGGGGGGAAAACCAGAGGGAGACAGACGTAAAAGGGGAAACCATGCGGCCTTCGTGTTTGTCCCGCGCCCAGGTCGGGTGCGCTTGCAGTAGGGGGTTACAAGCGTCCGCGTGGGAGGGAGCGAGAGGCCTGCACGCGCCGTCCCATCCTCCCCGCGCGGCCAACCCTCCGTAAGAGGGCCCTGGACCTTCCTTTTATAGGAGTAAGGAGAGGGTCCAGGTGTACAATGGGAGATGTAGCAGTGTGCTAACGTGTCTAGCAGAGAGGAGCTAGTGCCCTAAGTACATGCCGTCGTGGCAGCCGGAGAGGTTTTGGCACCCTGTTCGTGTGATGTCGTGGCCGTCGGAGGAGCGCTGGAGCCTGGCGGAAGGACAGCTATCGGTGCTGTCGAATCCTTGCTGACGTCTCCTTGCTTCCGTAAGGGGCTGAGAGCCGCCATCGTCATGGAGCACGCGGGGCGCCATCATTACTTGTTTACCGGGGCGAGCCAGATGGGACGCCGGTCTTGTTCCCCGTAGCCTGAGCTAGCTAGGGGTAGGGTAATGATGGCCCCTCCTGTGACGTGGTCGGTCCGAGCCCTGGGTTGGGCGAGGCGGAGGCTCCTCCAAGGTCGAGGTCGAGTCTGTCTTCCGAGGCCGAGGCCAAGTCCGAGCCCCTGGGTCGGGCGAGGCGGAGACCATCGGCTGAGGCCAGGGCTGAGTCCGAGCCCTAGGGTCGGGCGAGGTGGAGTTCATCGTCTTCCGGGACCGAGGCCGAGTCCGAGCCCTAGGGTCGGGCGAGGCAGAGTTCGTCGTCTTCCGGGGCCGAGGCCGAGTCCGAGCCCTGGGGTCGGGCGAGGCGGAGTTCGTCGTCTTCCGGGGCCAAGGCCGAGTCCGAGCCCTGGGGTCGGGTGAGGCGGAGTTCGTTGTCTTCCAGGGCCGAGGCCGAGTCCGAGCCCTGGGGTCGGGCGAGGCGGAGCTTCCTATGGCGCCCGAGGCCGGACTTGGCTGCTGTCAGCCTCACTCTGTCGAGTGGCACAGCAGTCGAAGTGGCGCAGGCGACGTTGTCCTCTCGTCAGGCCGGTCAGTGGAGCGGCAAAGTGACTGCGGTCACTTCGGCTCTATCGACTGACGGGCACGCATCAGGATAAGGTGTCAGGCCATCCTTGCATTAAATGCTCCTGCGATACGGTCGGTCGGCGTGGCGATTTGGCCAAGGTTGCTTCTTGGCGAAGACTAGGCCTCGGGCGAGCCGAAGGTGTGTCCGTTGCTTGAGGGGGCCCTCGGGCGAGACGTGAATCCTCCGGGGTCGGCTGCCCTTGCCCGAGTCTGGGCTCGAGTGAGGCGAGATCGTGTCCTTGAGTGGACCGAGCCTTGACTTAATCGCACCCATCAGGCCTTTGCAGCTTTGTGCTGATGGGGGTTACCAGCTGAGATTAGGAGTCTTGGGGGTACCCCTAATTATGGTCCCCGACAGTAGCCCCCGAGCCTCAAAGGGAGTGTTAATACTCGCTTGGAGGCCTTTGTCGCACTTTTTTGCAAGGGGACCGGCCTTTCTCGGTTGCGTTTCATTCCGGTGGGTGCGCGCGAGCGCACCCGCCGGGTGTAGCCCCCGAGGCCTCGGAGGAGTGGTTTGACTCCTTCGAGGTCTTAATGCGTTTCGCGATGCTTCGGCCGGTCTGGTTGTTCCCTCATGCGAGCTGGCCGTAGCCCGGGTGCACGGTCGGGTCCCAAGTTCTCGGGCTGGTATGTTGACGCTGTCAACGGTTTGGCCGGAGCCGAGTTTGCGAGAGCAGCCCCCGAGCCTCCGCACAGAGCGAGAGGACGGTCAAGGACAGACTCAACTTTTTTACATACGCCCCTGCGTCGCCTTTCCGCAAGGAGGAGGGGGGGGAAGCGCCATTACCCTTGGAGGGCGTCGAACATGGTGTCTCCAGTGAGCTGCTAACGGGTAATCCGAGTGGACGCCCGTGCCCCATTTGTTAGGGGTCGGCTAGTGGCCCGGAGGCGCGCTCCAAAAGTACCTGCGGGTGATTTGCCGGACCCGGTCCCCTTTTGACGGGGTCCGAGGGCTCGATGCCTCCCTCTGATGGGATTCCATTACAAAATCGTTCCCGTTGGTCTCGGAAATGTCCTAGGGTACCTCGGGAGCGTAGCCCGAGCCTTGGTTATGTATCGAACGTACCCAGGGTCATCCATCGCTCTGCGTCTGAGGTGGCTGTCGAACCCTTCGAGGGCCAGCCTACAAACCCCTGATCAGTAGTGGGCGCGGAGCCCGAGTGGCCTGAGGCGGCCGTTGAACCCTTCCGAGGGGCCGGCCTTCGAACCTCTGACTAGTAGTGGGCGCGGAGCCCGAGCGCTCTGAGGCGGCTGTTGAACCCCTCCGAGGGGCCAGCCTTCGAACCTCTGATCAGTAGGGGGACTCGAGGCCAGTTTCCTTCGCGGAGAAGGATCCCTTTTGGGGTATCCCCTTTTCTGGTCCCTGTTGTAAGAGAGAGAAAGAGGAAGAGGAAAAGGATATGAAATCGAATGACGTGGCACACCTTTTTTGGCGCGGTCATTATGGCGGAGGTGAAGCGTCGCCTGCTTCGCCCGCCAAAGGTGCCGCTCGTCCTGCCGCAGAGTTAATGCAACGGGACGAGTGGTTCATGGGGCGGCCGTTGCGCGTGCGCGAGCCGTTCGAGGAACGGAACACGAGCGCGCCGTCTTCACGCCGTGAGAGAGGGTTCTCTCGCTGTCCTAGGAGGGGACACGAGCTTGGCTGACGACTTGACCGCTGCTTCCGCCCGCTTGCCACCGCCATTACGGCCGGCCCATTTTTGGCCGTATCGACCGTTGCGCCTTCTCCCGCGGCTGACTAACCCGTGACCGATGTGCCTGGTTGGCACTGTTGGGTCATGTGCAGGGTTGCCTCGAGTCGCGGTACTGGTTCCGCAGTCGAGGAGGCACGGTAGTGGCGCGAGTGGCGGTGCAGTTTCTTGCACGTAGCAACCGGCGAGCTGGTTACATGACGTGTGGGCCTGGGCCTCCGTGCTGGACGCATTGAAGTCGAAAGGGTGCGCCCCCTTGGTGCGGTCGCATGCCGCCTGCATGGCGGTCCACCCTTTCACCCACTGGTCTGGGCGAAAGTGGAGGAATGCTCGTAACCGCTGGGCAGTTGCGCGCACCGCGCGCGGCGGTTTGGCTTCTTCTGCCCTGGGCCAACTTGGATGACGCGTGGGACCCAGCCCCCGTGTCGTGGGGGGAGGACCTTGGAGCGTGTTGGAGAAGACTCAGTCCGTGATGGCTGAGGACGCAAGTGGGGAGAGTTGCCTTTAAAAGGAGGGTGACCCTCTTGAAAGGCAACCATGTCTTTGCGCTCCCCTCATGCGTCGCGTCTTTCCAACTTCCGAGCCCCCGGATGGGGGACACTCGCAGTTCTTCCGCCTTGTCGTTGGAGGAACGCAACTTCGCGGAAGTTGGTCCCTTTTAGCCATCATTCGGCTTCAAGGATTTTCATCAGGCAGCCCGACCGCATCCCCTCGCCGGTGGTCACCCAAGACGGTGACCACCAGCTCCTGGGTGGGGAGAAGCAAGCCGGGCTGCGATCTCTGCCCCGCCCTCAGCTTCAAGGATCTTCATCATCCTTGCTGGGGCGGAGAGCGAGGTGAGCCGGGGCTCTACCTCCCGCATGGGTCGGCTGGTCACCTCTTCTTCCAGCTTCTGGTGGCGGAAAGCATCCTCCAGCTCTGCGGAGGAGGCGTCCTCCAGCCATGCCGGGGAAGGTGAACTGTTGCTGCCCAGCTAGGATTCAACATTCCATCCTCTGTCCTCGCTTTCATGGCGAGGACGGGAGCGAGGATGTGCCGGTGCGCTTTGGAGCGGCCCGCGCCCGCCGGTGCGGCGTTGGTGGAGAGGCGGACGCCGCCGTCGGTGCTGACGTGGTGGCAGCTGGACGAAGCTTCCCCACCGTCGAGGCCGTCAGCGCCGCCTACGGACCGACCTCCGGCTCTTTGGCTTTAATGTCTGGTTTGCGTCCCTTGAGAGGGGACGCGAACGAGAGCCTTCTGGTGGCTGCGTCCGTCCTGGGACCATGGCTGCTACTACAGAGGTCGCTTGTAACACCTCAGGTGTTACCATGGCTAGAGCACACCTTGGTACTAAGGACTGTGATCACATGTGGTAGAAACTTAAGGGGAACATAAGAACCTTGGAGACCATGTGTTAATCAAGATTGTTAATGACCTAAGAGCATCACTCAAGCTTTTGTGCACTCACTACCTTGGGCAAGAGGAGGGAAAACCCTAGACCTCTCTTGAACCCTATCTTCCAAAACCATGGTTGAGAGGGGGAGAGAATAAGCAATTGTGCAAACCATGAGTTAATCTTTAACCAAACTTTAAGTAACTTTATAACCAGCAATTGTGGGAAGGAAATGTTGCAAAAAGACCCCTGGAGAAACCCCAAATCCATTCCCTAAGTGGAGAGAGAGCTAGAGCTCTCTAATTCTCTCTAAGTCAAAAACTACACCTACACTAAAGATCAACCGTGTTCACCTTGAAGATGGCACCAAAACCACCTATGTTCTATACCAAAAATGTGGCATACCACCTAGGGCACCCACTGGAAAAAGTTGAGCCCGAGACCTTGACGTTTGACATGCCTTGGCATGGTTTTTGTCGCGAGGTGGGCCGAGTGACATACCTGATTTGGCGACCAAAGATCTCCCTACCTAGGCCATATCTGCCATGGCGACTCACGGATGAGAGACAGCCCTAGGTGCCAGGAAAAGACTCGCGCCGGATTTTTGCCAAGATTCGCAAGTTAGCGACTTGGGCGAGCTGTGGAACACGGGCAGAAGAAAAGCTCCACGTGTTCGACGCGCTCTGTGCACGCCAGAGCACGCCCGCGCGCGCCCCGCATCGCGCCAACGGCCAGCCGACGCCATGACCCGCGCCCGCGCCTATAAAGCCCACCCAGGCGTCGACCACACTCTTCCGCGCACGCTCAAACCTCACCGAAGCTCAGCTCACCGTCGTTTGCCCGTGCACGACGTGTCCGCGGCCACCCGAGCCCCTGCCGCCGTAGACCGGCTAGCCCAGCCTTTCCCAACCCCGTCCAACCCTCGGAGACAAGTGAGCACACCTCGGTGAAGCTCCCCGAGCGAGGAATCGAAGTCTGCTTCGCTGGAGAGGCCAGTCCACGCTCGCCGGAGTTCACAACCCCACCGGAGTGCGTGGAACGGTAATCCACTGAACCATTTTCCGATTCCTTGTGCTCACAGTCTCTACGTCCCCCGTGGAGCTCACCGTGCCATTGGATTGAACCAGATCGCCGTGAATTGGCCGGCACACCCGCCGCCGACGAGGACCCCTGCCTGCGCACGTGGATCGAGCGATTCCGGCCATCCCCGCCGTCGAGCCGTACATCGCTGTGACCGCCAGAGCCTCCCCGAGCCAACCCCGCCCCTCGCCGGACCTCCCTCGCCGCCGGTAAGCCGCGCCACCCTTTTCTTTCTTACGGGTACTGTTTAAACCTAGGGAAGGACCGCGGGGGAGAAGGAAAGAAGTCTGGGGGGTTTTGTGAAATGTCAGTGACTCAAATGAATAGTAACGCGGGGGTATAACTGAGAGAGTTAGTTTGGAAATAACCCAGGGTCCTCGGTGTAAACTGCCTTTCCAGAAAACCTTTATTAAATCTGATTTTAAAATTTGAACAGAACTTTAATAATTCATAACTTCTGTTTTATTCATCCAAATTTGATCAAACCAATTTTGTCAGACTTTAAATAATGTAAACTGCTTAGGAAAAATATAAAATCCTTAAGTACTACAGAAAACTATAAGGTTCTGATTTAATTATTGTTTTGGCCAAAAGCTAAATAATAGGGCTAAAAATAATTGCACTATTTGACTAGGGTTAGAAAAATTTGGAGAAATTTATATCCACCTACTGACCTGTTTAAAAATGCTAAACTTCTCTGTCCAACCCATTAAGTTAGTTTTTGCCATTTAATTTACAATATGCTTAAGGTTAAGAAAAATAGAATAGGTGATTTAAATAATGAACTAGAGGGCACCCCTATTTTTGTTAGAGTACTTATTCAATGTAGTTTACTAGAAAAATCTACTATACCCTGGTTTAGTATGAAATAAGTAGGATCCCTTTTATTTTAAGAAAACAAGGAAAACTTAGAAAAACCCTACAAAAATAACCCCAAGGTGAAAACACCCCAACCCTTGGGATAATTAATGTTTTGTTATTAAGAACTTAGGAAAAATATGAAATCTGCTGTTTGATATTTTTCAAATAACAATGTAGTAGAAAGTGCCTTTTTGGCATTTAACCTTAGAAAATCATAACTAAATGACCATCCCTTAGCTTTCTGTGATTTTTGGCACAGAAGCCTATTATTACTGTTAGATGCCAACAAAAATAACCCTTAGGACAGAACTCACCCTAATTAAGAGATGTAGTGCAAAGTGGCCCATTTTACACAGCCTTTGTTATTTTTGTCTAAAGCATAGCCTTTTTATTTTAAACCTCAAATTCCTAGAACAGGCTATAATGACCAATGGCAACCCACTGTAATTTTTACAGAATTTTTGGAAAATATTAAACCACTGTCGTAGTTTAAACCTACACTAGAAACCATAAATAGAAAATAAAGAAAGGGAAAAATGAATAATAGGAAATTAGTGTCATCCTAAAACCCTTTATAACTTGTCCACTGAAATATATAAAGGCAATACCAATTTCCTATGCCTATCCCTAGCAAAACCTAAACCTAGAAGTAATAAGCATAAACCATTAAGAGCCACGTATGATCCAGAAACCCTAAGATACTCATTAACTTAGTTTTTCTTCTCTTAGCATAATTTTGTTAAATCCTGCATAATCATGACATACATGTTCATTGCATTTCGATAGACTGTAACCTTGCTGACGGAGAGTACGTCCTCGTGCCGGAGCAAGGAGCTGCTCAGGAGGTAGCCCCGGATCCAGCACCCGAGCCTGCACCAGAGGATCTGCCTGCCACAGCCTTGGAAGGCAAGCCCTAGTTTTATGCAGAACCTGTTATTTATGCTATTTTACTACACTTATTGCTTGTAGGATTGAATGTGCACTTAAGTGTAGGAGTTGTGTGGAACCCTAGTAGCATGATCTCAGGAATCCTGTTGAGATGAATACTAGTATGCGAGGTCGAGTAGCTGCTTTATTGATTAGGGTCTCGGTAGAAGTCGAGTGATTTTCTAGCACTCGCGCAAGGTCAGGAATTGGCTGTATCCACTTTCTTATCATATTGATGTTGGTTTGTGGGCAACAATCCATGGGGATTGGTTGTCTACGGAATAAAACTTGGAATAAGGATTAAGGTGTGGTATCGTGTGTCAAGCGTTTGAACGTACTAAACACATACCGAGAAATATGGTAAATCGGTAAGCCTAGTACCTGAGTGAACCTGCCCACAGACTTTGCCCCTCACGCGACCTGAGACGTGGTCTCCCATTCTGGTTATGGTGGGTACAAGTGTGGTCACTGCACGACGGCAGTCGGGGTCAGTGAGGCATTGTACGCCAAGGCGGTGAGCCCTGATCTGTTGCCAGGGAATCGGTGGGGACGGTTGATGTGTGTGGGGACGGAGTGCCCCTACATGTCGTGTGTTTAGGTTTACCTTGCAAGGATAAAAACTCGATTCGAATCGTCTGCTTCTCGCAGCTAATGAGACTGCTTGATCCATGCTGCTACATTGAGTAACAAGTGGAATTGTGATGAGATGATACAAGATGTTGATTGCTAAAAATGTTTGCTACCATGTATGAGTAGATAGTACATCTTTAGCCTTAAGAGAGTCACACTTAATTTGACAAAGTTAAAAACTTGATTTAGAAACTCAGCTAGTGCTTTTGGCAACCAAACCCCACAGCCAAATAGCTGCATGTCTAGAGGTAGAGGAGTAGACTCCTCACACCGGGTAAGTCTAGCTGAGTATTAGTATACTCAGCCTTGATTGTGGCATAATTTTACAGGTTCTCTGGAGGACATGGTTGCTGGAGTGACTTGGCCGTCCATCTTACCACCGGGTTGGACTGTCGAGTGGGACCCTATCTCGGCTGAGGAGGAGCATGAGGAGTGATGGGACATGCTTCCCCATCTCTCTGTTTATTTACCGTTAGTTTTATTCCGCTGCACTTCGAACAATGATGACTACTTTTGCAAAACTCCGATGATGATGTAATAATTTAATACTCTTTAATGCATGGTTTTATCCTTTATTATATTTTCTCTGTGACTCACCATCGAGTGAGATTGTGGTACTTGATCCTGTCAGTGGCCGTGTCGGACAAGATCCGAGGGATTGACGGGTTATTCCCATTTAAGTGTGGTCTAGCCTCTAAGGCGGGACTTAGGCACTTAAGTTGGAATAATTCGGGTAGTTCCGCCACAGCTGGTATCGGAGCTTGTACCACCACAGAGGAATCAATAAAATATAAATAACATCCTTTTCTGAAGTAAAACTTGATAGAAACAATGTTGGATAGATCGTAGAACGATCAGGATAGACCTATGACGTGAAGCCTTAGGATAATAGAAGGGTAGCTAGGTGGCTAAGTGCTTAGGCCCTACAGGCCACTTTAAGGGACGGGAGTTCTTCCATATTCCCTTTATATTACTGTGAGGTCGTTCAGGACGAGCATGCATGCATTCTTAAAATTAAACAAATGGATAATTGAGTAAAGACTTAAAAACAATATGATAACCAACTAAGTATCCGAATACCATTTTTTATATATAGTTGGGGAGCAGTTGAGTCTTATTTTTCTTGTTCTTTTTATAATTCTTTTTCTTTTACTTACGCTTAACCGTACACAGATGACTTCCCACGGTTCCTCAGACGACGGAAATGCACTGTCCCACACTAACGGGCTTGCACGAGAGGGTTTTCCCCGCATTTTGTGGGAGGTACTTCAGGGGGCCGGATACACGACGCCTCCTCAGTACGCGGTGCAGCAGTTTGAGAAGCATCGGGTGCCCCGCTGTAGGGTGAGGATGACCCTGGAGCCTCAGCCCCTGCAGCCAGGCTGGCGTTCACTGGACTCTGAGTCCTTTGGATACCGGGCTGAGGACACGATCGAGGCAATTGCTCTGCACGGGTTGACCACTTTCTGCGGATCCCATCCCTTTGAGCTGTCTACCCACCCCATTGGCTTGTTCCCCGCGGAAAGGGAGGACGACCCAATGTGGAAGGATCGGGTGGAGCATGCCAAGGACATCTGGGCCATCTACCCAGGTCAGACTGCGCACTTGACCGTACGGTGCATGAATGCTCTTTACCGTCTGCAAGTGATGCACGGTGAGGCGATGTCCCATCTGATGGCACTGTTGGAGGCGACAAAGATCACTTTGGACAACAGAGAGGAGCTTGTGGTTGATTTGTCCACTGAGATGGTGGAAAAGGATTTGCAGGTGGAGCAGCTATCCAATGAGATCCAAGAGTTGGAGGAATTAGTGGGGACCAGGGAGAACACCATCGAGGTTCTCGAGGATCAGCTCCTTAACACTCAGAAGTAGCTGGCTGAGGCTAATGAGCACCTGGATATGCATCACCAGGAGATCCAGGACATGGAGGCCAACGAGGATGTCGACATCGAGAGAGGAGAGGAGCCTGCCTCCAGTGTGGACACTGCTGGCTCCGGGAGACCACCTTCCCCCGAGTCGAGTGTTGCCTCGTTCGCTCACTAGGTGTCAGGGATAGAGTTAGAAGTCGGTGATGGTAGGACTCCTCACAGCTAGCTTAGCTTTTGCACCCATAGGGTACTAGGCTAGGTAGAGTTGAGTCTTTTTGGGACCATTGATGTAACCGTGATAAACTCTTTTGGAAGCATGGTTGATGGATGATGTCAGTTTTAAGTTTGGAAAGAAAAGTTTATGCCTTTTTAAATCCTCTGTTTATGTCAAGAATCTATTAATTCACCTTTTTGACTGTTTCGCCGCGAGCAAACCGTGAACTTGAAGATGTGTATTAAGTATATATGTGGTTTTTCAGATGGCCGGGAGACAGCATCGCGATCAGAATGAGCACGCTCCTCCACCGTCGCCACCGCCTCCCACTCTGCAGGAGCTAATGGCTCAGCAGAATGAGATCTTGAGGCAGCTAGCTCAGCGTCAGCCACCACCTCAGCACTATGGTGGTGGAGACCATCAGCGTCACCCCGCGGCAGCTACCTACCAGGAGTTCCTCAGTACTCAGCCTCCATTGTTCACAAGGGCAGAGGACCCACTTGACGCAGATGTGTGGTTGAGAGTAGTGGAATCCAAATTCCCGCTACTCCATGGAGCTTGTTCTGAGGTCACTAAAGTCAGGTTCGCCACCCAGCAGCTTCGCGGACCCGCAAGGACTTGGTGGGACCATTTTCTTGCTATGCAGCCAGAGGACCGAGAGGTGGAATGGAGAGAGTTTAAGGCAGCTTTTAGGGGACAGCACATACCAGCCGGGATCATGGACCGAAAGCTCAACGAGTTTCTGGCACTCACTCAGGGCAACAGGACAGTGTTGCAGTATGCTCAGGCTTTTAATGACTTGTGCCATTATGCTGGGTATCATGCAGATACGGACGAGAAGAAGAGAGACAGGTTCAGGAGGGGGCTCAGCACTAAGCTCTGTGACCGTCTCAACACCGTCAGGGCCAACAACTACAATGAGTTGGTCAACATGGTTATCTCCCAGGAGGACTACATTACAGCTCGACAGGCAGAAAAGAAGAGGAAGACCCCTGTGGCAGGACCCTCAGCTCAGCCACAACGCTTCAGGATTGTGTCCGACACTTAGAACAGGGGCCCCCAGCAGCAGCAAGGGCGATGGGTGATCCGACCACAGCAGCAGCAGCAGGCACCCAACCGCACCCAGTTTCCAACTCAGAGGAACAATCAACAGCAGCAGCTGTATCACCAGGCAAATGATAACATGTGTTTCACATTCGGCAACACCGGACATTATGCCAAGAATTGCCCCAGGAACCAGCAGAGGCAGGGGCAAAATGTTAATCAGAATCAAGGCAAGAGACAGAAGGTGCAAGTGAGGCAGGGCAGGCTAAACTTCACCACCATGGCAGATATTCCAGAGGGAGCACCCGTCTTGACTGGTATCTTTACAGTTTTGAATTATCCTGCTATTGTTCTTTTTGATTCTGGTGCATCACACAGTTTTATCAGTACCAAATTTAGTGCCAAGTGTCAATTGCCTTTTCACCACACCAATGGGGGTATTACAATCTCAACACCAGGAGGCAGGGTTGCCACCTATCAGATCAATAGACACGTACCAATTAAGCTGGGTAGTTTCATTTTCAAAACCACTCTCTTGATAATGGGATTGGATAGTGTGGATATCATCCTAGGGACTAATTGGTTATCACGACACCACACGGTGATTGATGTCGCAGCCAGAGCCATAGAAATCCACTCCCCTTTGGATGGCGAGATCACCTTGTATCTACCCGACCAGGGTTGTACCCGTTCTTGTGCCTTCGTTATGATAGAATCCCTAGTGGAAAAGATCCCAGTGGTCTGTGACTACCCAGATGTTTTCCCAGATGAATTGCCAGGGATGCCACCTGACCGAGACATCGAGTTCGCAATCGAATTGCAACCCGGGACTGCTCCTATCTCAAAGAGACCCTATAGGATGCCTCCCGCGGAGTTGGCAGAATTGAAAAAGCAATTGCAAGAGTTGTTGGACAAGGGGTTTATTCGCCCAAGTACTTCGCCTTGGGGAAGTCCCGCCTTGTTCGTAAAGAAAAAGGATGAGAGTTTGAGAATGTGTGTTGACTACCGCCCTCTCAATGCGGTGACCATCAAGAACAAATACCCACTGCACCGTATTGATGTTCTGTTTGATCAGTTAGTGGGAGCCAAAGTGTTCTCCAAGATAGATCTTCGCTCAGGTTACCACCAGATCAAGATCCGAACCAGTGATATTCCCAAGACGGCCTTCTCGACCAGATATGGGCTTTATGAGTTTTTGGTGATGTCTTTTGGGCTGACCAATGCCCCGACTTATTTCATGTACCTGATGAACTCAGTATATATGCCTGAGTTGGACAAATTCGTGGTCGTTTTCATTGATGATATTCTAGTTTATTCCAAGAATGAAGCCGAGCACACCAAACATCTGCATACTGTACTTTAGAGACTGCGTGACCACCAGTTGTATGCCAAGTTGTCTAAATGTGAATTCTGGCTGAAGGAGATTAAATTCTTGGGTCACACAATTTCTCAGGATGGGATATCAGTTGATCCTGAGAAGGTACAAGAGGTGATGGATTGGAAACCCCCGACTACAGTGAGGCAAATTCGGAGTTTTCTGGGATTGGCAGGGTATTATCGACGATTTATTCCGGATTTCTCTAGAATTGCCAAACCAATGACTGAACTGTTAAAGAAGGGAGTCAAGTATGATTGGAGCCAAAAGTGCGAAGATGCCTTTCATACTTTGAGGCAGCATTTGACAACAGCCCCAGTGCTGGCTCAACCTGACAACACCAAGCCATTTGAAGTTTATTGTGATGCTTCCGGTACTGGATTGGGATGTGTCTTGATGCAAGATAACAGAGTCATTGCTTATGCTTCCCGAGCACTCAGACCCCATGAGCAGAACTACCCTACACATGATCTGGAGTTGGCAGCTGTGGTTCATGCTCTTAAGATATGGAGACACTGCTTGATGGGAGCTCACTGTAACATCTACACTGATCACAAGAGTCTCAAATACATCTTCACTCAGGCAGATCTGAACATGAGGCAGAGGAGATGGTTGGAGTTAATCAAGGATTATGATTTAGAGGTGCATTACCATCATGGCAAAGCCAATGTTGTAGCAGATGCCTTGAGCAGAAAGGCCCAGTGCAATTGTATGAGCATGGATGCAAGGGTTACCACCCTGTGTGATGAGTTGTGCAAGCTGAACCTGGAAGTTGTTTCTTCAGGTGATTTAAACTATATCTCGGTAGAGCCCACATTACAAGAGCAAATAGTCAGGGCCCAGGTTGAAGACAAGGGTGTTCAGGTTATCAAAGAAATGATTAAGCGGAAGGCAGAGAAATACAAGTGCTTTCGTCAGGACAGCAAGGGAATTCTATGGTTTGGAGATCGATTGGTTGTTCCCAAGGACCCTGAGCTCAGAAAGAAGATATTGGATGAAGCTCACCTTTCCAAGTTCTCCATGCACCCTGGTAGCAACAAAATGTATCATGATCTCAGATCTCTATATTGGTGGACAAGAATGAAGAGGGAAATTGCCAAGTACATATCCGAGTGTGACACTTGCCAGAGGATAAAAGCTAGTCATTTGAAGGCAGCAGGCCCTTTGCAACCCCTTCCCATACCATCTTGGAAATGGGAGGAAATTTGCATGGACTTTATCGTGGGATTGCCCAATACCTCCAGGCACCATGATTCCATTTGGGTTATTGTGGACAGGTTGACCAAGACCGCTCACTTCTTGCCAGTACACACCACCCACAGGACAGAGAAGTATGCAGAGATCTACATCGACCAGATAGTTCGTTTGCATGGGATACCAAGGACTATAGTCTCAGATAGAGGAGCACCATTTGTGGCACGATTTTGGGAACAATTGCAGGAATCACTTGGGACCCATGTAATACGAAGCTCAGCATACCATCCCCAAACAGATGGCCAGACAGAAAGGGTAAACCAGATTTTGGAAGACATGTTAAGGGCATGTGTACTACACTACGGAAAGGATTGGGACAAGTGTCTTTCCTTGGCAGAATTTTCTTATAATAACAGCTACCAGTCCAGTCTAAAGATGGCCCCTTTTGAAGCTTTATATGGGAGAAGATGCAGAACCTCGCTGAATTGGTCTCAAGCAGGAGAAAGGGAAATATTTGGGCCAGATTTGGTGCTTGAGGCAGAGGAAAAGGTCAGGGTTATTACAAAGAACTTAGAAGCTGCTCAGGCCAGGCAAAAGAGCTATCATGACAAGAGGCGGAAGCCTCTACAGTTCGAAGTAGGAGATCATGTTTATCTTAAGGTATCACCCACCAAGGGTGTCCAGAGATTCGGAATTAAGGGCAAGTTAGCTCCTCGCTACATTGGACCCTACGAAATCAAGGAAGCTTGTGGACCCGTAGCCTATCAATTGAAGTTGCCACCCAGCATGTCAGCTGTTCATGATGTGTTCCATGTATCTCAGCTGCGGAAATGTATCCGCCTACCCACCGAAGTGCTACCTGAGCCAGACATTGAGATAGAGCCAGACTTGTCCTATCAAGAATACCCCGTCAAGGTATTGGATCAGAAGGAGAGATCAACATGGGCAAGGTCAATCAGGATGTATAAAGTTCAGTGGAGTCACCATTCAGCAGAAGAAGCTACATGGGAGACCGAGGATTTTCTACGCTCTCGCTTCCCCGACTTTCTGCCCAAAAGAGTCGGTACGTAACCCTAAAACCCCACCCCCACCTGCCCGTTGAATACAATTATAAGAAAAACTTAGATAACAAGGATAGTCTAAGTTGTGGATTTAACTTAAAAAGGACTTCCTTCTGAAGTTGCAAAGAGAATGACATTCGAAGAGGAATTAACAAGAGAAACTTGAGTAAAAGAAGGAGTAGCACCCCTCTAGAGGACTCTGCCTAAAATCTCGGGACGAGATTCCTTTAAGGGGGGAGGGCTGTAACACCTCAGGTGTTACCATGGCTAGAGCACACCTTGGTACTAAGGACTGTGATCACATGTGGTAGAAACTTAAGGGGAACATAAGAACCTTGGAGACCATGTGTTAATCAAGATTGTTAATGACCTAAGAGCATCACTCAAGCTTTTGTGCACTCACTACCTTGGGCAAGAGGAGGGAAAACCCTAGACCTCTCTTGAACCCTATCTTCCAAAACCATGGTTGAGAGGGGGAGATAATAAGCAATTGTGCAAACCATGAGTTAATCTTTAACCAAACTTTAAGTAACTTTATAACCAGCAATTGTGGGAAGGAAATGTTGCAAAAAGACCCCTGGAGAAACCCCAAATCCATTCCCTAAGTGGAGAGAGAGCTAGAGCTCTCTAATTCTCTCTAAGTCAAAAACTACACCTACACTAAAGATCAACCGTGTTCACCTTGAAGATGGCACCAAAACCACATATGTTCTACACCAAAAATGTGGCATACCACCTAGGGCACCCACTGGAAAAAGTTGAGCCTGAGACCTTGACGTTTGACATGCCTTGGCATGGTTTTTGTCGCGAGGTGGGCAGAGTGACATACCTGATTTGGCGACCAAAGATCTCCCTACCTAGGCCATATCTGCCATGGCGACTCACGGATGAGAGACAACCCTAGGTGCCAGGAAAAGACTCGCGCTGGATTTTTGCCAAGATTCGCACGTTTGCGACTTGGGCGAGCTGTGGAACACGGGCAGAAGAAAAGCTCCACGTGTTCGACGCGCTCTGTGCACGCCAGAGCACGCTCGCGCGCGCCCCGCGTCGCGCCAAAGGCCAGCCGACGCCATGACCCGCACCCGCGCCTATAAAGCCCACCCAGGCGTCGACCACACTCTTCCGCGCATGCTCAAACCTCACCGGAGCTCAGCTCACCGTCGTTTGCCCGTGCACGGCGTGTCCGCGGCCACCCGAGCCCCTGCCGCTGTAGACCGGCCAGCCCAGCCTTTCCCAACCCCGTCCAACCCTCGGAGACGAGTGAGCACACCTCAGTGGAGCTCCCCGAGCGAGGAATCGAAGTCTGCTTCGCCGGAGAGGCCAGTCCACGGTCGCCGGAGTTCACAACCCCGCCGTAGTGCGTGGACCGGGTAATCCACTGAACCATTTTTCGATTCCTTGTGCACACAGTCTCTACGTCCCCCCGTGGAGCTCACCGTGCCATTGGATTGAACCAGATCGCCGTGAATTGGCCGGCACACCAGCCGCCGACGAGGACCCCTGCCTGCGCACGTGGACCGAGCCATTCCGGCCATCCCCGCCGTCGAGCCGTACATCGCTGTGACCGCCAGAGCCTCCCCGAGCCAACCTCGCCCCTCGCCGGGCCTCCCTCGCCGCCGGTAAGCCGCGCCACCCTTTTCTTTCTTACGGGTACTGTTTAAACCTAGGGAAGGACCGCGGGGGAGAAGGAAAGAAGTCTGGGGGGTTTTGTGAAATGTCAGTGACTCAAATGAATAGTAACGCGGGGGTATAACTGAGAGAGTTAGTTTGGAAATAACCCAGGGTCCTCGGTGTAAACTGCCTTTCCAGAAAACCTTTATTAAATCTGATTTTAAAATTTGAACAGAACTTTAATAATTCATAACTTCTGTTTTATTCATCCAAATTTGGTCAAACTAATTTTGTCAGACTTTAAATAATGTAAACTGCTTAGAAAAAATATAAAACCCTTAAGTACTACAGAAAACTATAAGGTTCTGATTTAATTATTGTTTTAGCCAAAAGCTAAATAATAGGGCTAAAAATAGTTGCACTATTTGACTAGGGTTAGAAAAATTTGGAGAAGTTTATATCCACCTACTGACCTGTTTAAAAATGCTAAACTTCTCTGTCCAACCCATTAAGTTAGTTTTTGCCATTTAATTTACAATATGCTTAAGGTTAAGAAAAATAGAAAAGGTGATTTAAATAATGAACCAGAGGGCACCCTTATTTTTGTTAGAGTACTTATTCAATGTAGTTTACTAGAAAAATCTACTATACCCTGGTTTAGTATGAAATAAGTAGGATTCCTTTAATTTTAAGAAAACAAGGAAAACTTAGAAAAACCCTACAAAAATAACCCTAAGGTGAAAACACCCCAACCCTTGGGATAATTAATGTTTTATTATTAAGAACTTAGGAAAAATATGAAATCTGCTCTTTGACATTTTTCAAATAACAATGTAGTAGAAAATGCCTTTTTGGCATTTAACCTTAGAAAATCATAACTAAATGACCATCCCTTAGCTTTGTGTGATTTTTGGCACAGAAGCCTATTATTACTGTTAGATGCCAACAAAAATAACCCTTTGGACAGAACTCACCCCTAATTAAGAGATGTAGTGTAAAGTGGCCCATTTTACACAGCCTTTGTTATTTTTGTCTAAAGCATAGCCTTTTTATTTTAAACCTCAAATTCCTAGAACAGGCTATAATGACCAATGGCAACCCACTGTAATTTGTACAGAATTTTTGGAAAATATTAAACCACTGTCGTAGTTTAAACCTACATTTTATTTTAAACCTCAAATTCCTAGAACAGGCTATAATGACCAATGGCAACCCACTGTAATTTTTACAGAATTTTTGAAAAATATTAAACCACTGTCGTAGTTTAAACCTACACTAGAAACCATAAATAGAAAATAAAGAAAGGGAAAAATGAATAATAGGAAATTAGTGTCATCCTAAAACCCTTTATAACTTGTCCACTGAAATATATAAAGGCAATACCAATTTCCTATGCCTATCCCTAGCAAAACCTAACCCTAGAAGTAATAAGCATAAACCATTAAGAGCCACGTATGACCCAGAAACCCTAAGATACTCATTAACTTAGTTTTTCTTCTCTTAGCATAATTTTGTTAAATCCTGCATAATCATGACATACATGTTCATTGCATTTCGATAGACTCTAACCTTGCTGACGGAGAGTACGTCCTCGTGCCGGAGCAAGGAGCTGCTCAGGAGGTAGCCCCGGATCTGTAATACTTAAAGTTGTATACGAAGAATAATAGAGAGAGCTCCTCATTTTATGTGCCTTAATTGCATCATGAAAAGAGCATACATAAAATCAAGGATGATTAAATTAAACCAATGATACTAAAATCGAATAAAGTGCATTTTGTTGGAGTTTTATATGTTTGTGCATTAAATAAAATAATGAGGATAAAAATAATAAGGTAATAATTATTTGAAGTTTGATTAAACCCTAAATTTGAAAATAGGGTTTTGAAAATAAGAAGAAGAGGAATGATATAAAAATTTAAAAATATAAATATCCTTAAACTTAATACTTTTAACTGTACAAACATAGTGTAAATGATGAGCCATAAAGTTTGAATTTAAACTTGAATTCAAATTGGATTTGAAAATGAAGAAAAAGAAATGGAAAAGAAAAGAATAAAACAAAACTAACCTAACTGGGCCCCGACTTCGTTTTCGGCCCATCTCCTCTTTCCTTCTCTTTTGCGGCCCACTAGCTGACTCAATCGCGCGCGCTTGGTGACTTCCATGCGGGTCCCGGTCGCCAGCCACCCAGGTCTTTCCACCAGCGCCGTGTAGTCTCTGTTGCGTGGGCCATCGTGTCAGCTCTCACCTTCCTCCCCACGCGCGCCGGCTCTGCGGAGCTCCAACGAACCGCGCGCGGAATCCGGGGTACGGGGAGGTTGTTGCGGGCGCTCGGGCCGACCTCCTGGAGATTTAAGGCCATAAGATGAGTGCCTAATCCTCATCTCACCCAAATATCGCCGACTCCGCCGCTATTAACTCACCGTGAATGACCGAGGTTGGGGAAAGCTCCGCCGCCGTTGGCATTAGTAATTTCCAGCCGCGATACTGCCCCAGTGATTAGCCGGGGGACTTCGCCAGTGCTCCCTGCGTTTATCCGTGAAGCTTTCGTGTGGGATTTCATATCGACGCGGGGGAAATTGCTCACCGGCGTGGAGATTTCGCCGCTGGGGCGAAGCTTTCCGTGGCCAGGGCCTCCCACTCCGATGTTGTAGGTAATTCCTCTCCCCACTAGCTCGAATTAACAGTAGCACCAAGAATTAGCTATTAGAGCCAGGTTTGGGTCACGGGGGAGGTTAGAATTCCTCGTCGGGGTAGGCTTTTATGCATCGCTGACTTGCGTCGTCGTCGATGCAATTCTGGGCTTGGGCTGCGGCACTGATTCCGTAAACTCGTGCACCCAGTAGCGCTCTTCGTATTTGTTCCCTGCGTATCGAAGTTCGGGCACCGGGGTGGAATTTTCGTGACCGCCGGTCATGGCGCCGCCGTGCGGCTACGGTGGCCACCGTCGTCCAGTATCGTGAGGGGTAAGGCAACGCCGCGCGTTTGATTCAAATCGTGCGGTCACGATTAGATCCAGTCTTCCCCCTTCTTCTGATTGGATCGTGGCCATTGGATCTAGATCCAAAGGCCCATGCGGCCTACCGGTTCGCGTACTGCGCCGAACTAACCTAAGCCCCTGATTTCCGATCGGACGGCCGAGAGCTAACTATACCCCCTTCGACCGGGAAAACATTCAAAAGAGTCTCTGTAGTTTATAGAAATCAACCCGCCATCCACCTGTAGCTGTGCGCTGTGTCTTGGGGATTTTTGCCCCGAGCCCCCTGTTGTTCTCATATTTTGAGGCCCAGTCGAGAGATCGTTTAAATCGAATAAATGAATAGAAAATGGATATTTAGTGTAAAAATAAAAGGCTAGAATTGTTTATTTCGTAGAAAATTCATATGAGCTCCAAATCACTTCATTCTAATTTCTAAATTTTTGTAATTTAATTCTCTATCACTTAGAGCCTCTGTTTTGTCATGAAAACAGTAAGAAATTTAATTCCTCACTTAATCTATTTTAAACACATAAAACCTTTGAAAATCCATAACTTAAAATCTATAACTCCAAAAATTATGATTCCTGTTCCTAGGATTTTATTTTAATATGTAGATTATTACTGTGCATGTTGTTTACATGTTTGGTGTGATGTTAATTTTTCCCTATATATTGTGCTTGTTTGTATTGTGGCGAGTAGAAGAGACTGTGACTGAGGATCCTGGTGAGCAGTAGGTTGAAGTAGTTGAGCAGGAGCTCATTGAAGGCAAGTTGTGCCCTTGACCACTTTTTACCCAATAATGTTCTTTAATATCATTTATTCATGCATAGGTTAATTTTGATGGGACCCAATAGGTTGCCCTAGATTGTTTATCTCATTACCTTGTTTACCCCTGAAGCACTTGGGTAGTTTGCTATTGCTTTACATGGTTTTGGGATAATCATTTATCATATCTATGTTCCAATTATGTTGTTATTTTATTTATGTTCATGACAAGATCATTAAATGTTAATTGGAACATAGAGCTTAACTTGAGAAACACGTGCCACCACAAGGGTTTATGGACGCCCTTGGCTGATTAATTAGGAAAGCTAGTGGAGGACTACCTTACCCGAAAGGGGCAAGGGCAGTAGGGGAGTGGTCAGTGTAGGGAGGTCCTTGGTTGATTTTGCTGCGATGGCGGTCAGGCAAGAACCCTGCATTGGAGCTTCCTATAAACTGTAGCGGGTTTTCTGAAGCTAGTGGAACTTTGTAAAGGCCTCGTAGTGTTTCCCTACCTCGCCTCCTCGGTAGAGGTGTATGGGAAGTCGCGATCCCTTGGCAGATGGGTAACATGACTTGTGGGTAAAGGGTACCACCTCTGCAGAGTGTAAAACTGGTATACTAGCCGAGCTCACGGTCATGAGCAGCTCAGGACTCTCTGATGATTAAATTATGGAACTTAAACTCAATTTGTCATATGCATTGCATCGCAGGTGATGTTGTTACTTTTGTTCTACTACTTAATTGGGTTGGTATTTACTTATACTTAGTAATTGCTAATAAAATTTTGACCAACTTTAAAAGCAAAGCTCAGCTCTAACCATCCTCTTTGGTAAGCCTTACACTTCACGTGAGCTCCCACCTTTGGCGAGTTCATGCACATTATTCCCCACAACTTGTTGAGCGATGAACGTATGTGAGCTCACTCTTGCTGTCTCACACCCCCCATAGGTCAAGAATAGGTGCCGCAGGATGAGGCGCATGGAGGATGCTGCGATGAGTTCGTGAGAGATCTAGGCCGTCGTCTCCCAGTCAACTTTGGGTTGCTGGACCATTGTCTCCTTATAATCTAATTATTTATTTATTTTGTATAGAACTCCTGTTATCTAGTAAAGATGTGACATTCGATCCTGTGCCATGAATCATCATATGTGTGAGACTTGGTCCCAGCACACCTGGTGATTATGTTCGCGCCCGGGTTTTGGACCCCTAAAATCCGGGTGTGACAGGATCCACCACCCAAGCCTGCACCAGAGGATCTGCCTGCCACAGCCTTGGAAGGCAAGCCCCGGTTTTATGCATAACCTGTTATTTATGCTATTTTACTACACTTATTGCTTGTAGGATTGAATGTGCACTTAAGTGTAGGAGTTGTGTGGAACCCTAGTTGCATGATCTCAGGAATCCTGTTGAGATGAATACTAGCATGCCAGGTCGAGTAGCTGCTTTATTGATTAGGGTCTCGGTAGAAGTCGAGTGATTTTCTAGCACTCGCGCGAGGTCAGGAATTGGCTCTATCCACTTTCTTATCATATTGATGTTGGTTTGTGGGCAACAATCCATGGGGATTGGTTTTCTACGGAATAAAACTTGGAATAAGGATTAAGGTGTGGTACCGTGTGTCAAGCATTTGAACGTACTAAACACATACCGAGAAATATGGTAAATCGGTAAGCCTAGTACCTGAGTGAACCTGCCCGCAGACTTTGCCCCTCACGCGACCTGAGACGTGGTCTCCCATTCCGGTTATGGTGGGTACAAGTGCGGTCACTGCACGACGGCAGTCGGGGTCAGTGAGGCATTGTACGCCAAGGCGGTGAGCCCTGATCTATTGCCAGGGAATCGATGGGGACAGTTGATGTGTGTGGGGACGGAGTGCCCCTACATGTCGTGTGTTTAGGTTTACCTTGCAAGGATAAAAACTCGATTCGAATCGTCTGCTTCTTGCAGCTAATGAGACTGCTTGATCCATGCTGCTACATTGAGTAACAAGTGGAATTGTGATGAGATGATACAAGATGTTGATTGCTAAAAATGTTTGCTGCCATGTATGAGTAGATAGTACATCTTTAGCCTTAAGAGAGTCACACTTAATTTGACAAAGTTAAAAACTTGATTTAGAAACTCAGCTAGTGCTTTTGGCAACCAAACCCCACAGCCAAATAGCTGCATGTCTAGAGGTAGAGGAGTAGACTCCTCACACCGGGTAAGTCTAGCTGAGTATTAGTATACTCAGCCTTGCTTGTGGCATAATTTTACAGGTTCTCTGGAGGACATGGTTGCTGGAGTGACTTGGCCGTCCATTTTACCACCGGGTTGGACTGTCGAGCGGGACCCTACCTCGGCTGAGGAGGAGCATGAGGAGTGATGGGACAGGCTTCCCCATCTCTCTGTTTATTTACCGTTAGTTTTATTCCGCTGCACTTCGAACAATGATGACTACTTTTGCAAAACTCCGATGATGATGTAATAATTTAATACTCTTTAATGCATGGTTTTATGCTTTTTTGTATTTGCTCTATGACTCACCATCGAGTGAGATTGTGGTACTTGATCCTGTTAGTGGCCGTGTCGGACTAGATCTGAGGGATTGACGGGTTATTCCCATTTAAGTGTGGTCTAGCCTCTAAGGCGGGACTTAGGCACTTAAGTTGGAATAATTCGGGCAGCTCCGCCACATCGCTAGCGAGTCACCCGGAGCTTGCCGCCCCGCAGGCTCCATGGTGTGGAGGTTGTTCATACCCGCGGGGACGAAACCGGAGTTCTGTTTGTAATGGCACCTTGAGTGCCGGTGTCTTGTTCATTGTGGCTGTCGGGGCCTGAACATGTATGTATTTTCGGCACGTAGCCGTGTTTTTTCCTCATTTCGAGCACTAGGACTCGCCTGTCGGCTAACTGAACCGCTTAACCAAGTGTGAGTTGCCTCGTGCGAAGGTGACGAGTGAGGTATCCGTATCCCGGAGGCGTAGGAGTCCCTCGGCTCGGTCGGCCTTGCCGCCCGAGGCTTCTCTTGCTTAGTTAAGGGAACCCTCGGCCGCCCTTCGACGAGCCAAAGCCAGAGGCAGTGGTGTCAGCATGGACAGAGGCAGAGTTGGCTCGAAAAGAAGACTTCGTCGGCCGGAGCCTGGCCGGGCCGTCCACTGGCGGGGCCGACACCGGAGTCGAGTTGCCGAGGCGACGAGCCGGGCTGATGTCCTCGGGGGACAGCTGGCTGAGGCTTCGGGGTGGCCGGCCGAGCTGTCTGCTTGGGCCGGATTCCTGGAGAAGACCCTGGCGGCGATGGCCCGGGCGCGGTGCTGACGTCGTCCTTCGGAGTGGAGATCCTCCGACCGCGTTGCCGTCCGAGGCTAGGTCGGACTTTGCCGAAGGTGTAGTTGACGCCGAGGGTGCTGCAGCTCCCCCTTTGTCAAGGTCCGAGCCTGCAGGATCGGTTTATCTTGTAGTGTGCGTATGTTTTCTGCGGTCGCCGAGGCCCAAACATACTATCGTGTTGTAAAGTTGCGTTTCTTTTCCTCTTGCTTCGAGTATCTGGACTCATTTGTCGGTAACAGAATCGTTTGTCCGAGCGAGAGTTACTTTTCACGGAAGGTGATGAGTGAGGTATCCGTATCTCGGAGGTGTGGGAGTCCCTCGGCTCAGTCGGCCTTGCCGCTTACGTGTACACTTACACATCCGTAGGATTCTGCTATCGATATAGTCGAGAAGGCCCGAAAAATCGTTTCGGCAGAAGAGTTTTCGAGCGTGAAGACTTGTTCGGTCCGCGGAATCACTTATCCGAGCGTGAGTTACTTATCGCAGAAGGTGATGAGTGAGGTATCCGTATCCCGGAGGCGTAGGAGTCCCTCGGCTCGGTCAGCCTTGGCTGCTTACGTGTACTCCGTCGTTTTTAGGATCCCACTTTCGAAGTAGTCGAAAAGCACGAAAGACGTTCTGGCAGAAAATATCTTTTCCGAGGAAAATTTTGACGCGGAGGGGGTTCCCCCCTTCTAGCCCCCGAGGGAGGGTCGGGCTTTGCCGAGGCAAGGCTGACCCTTCCTTGATGGTTAGACTTTGTGTGTGAACGAGGTGTACGAACGACTTGAAAGCATCTTAAGGGTAGAAGCGACGTAGCTGTCGGATGTTCCAAGCGTTGCTGTAGACCTCGCCTTGACTGTTGGCCAGCTTGTACGTCCTGGGCTTCAGAACCTTGGCGATAACGAACGGCCCTTCCCAGGGAGGCGTGAGCTTGTGCCGCCCTCGGGCGTCTTGCCGCAGCCGAAGCACCAAGTCGCCCACCTGGAGGTCTCGGGACCGAACCCCTTGGGCGTGGTAGCGTCGCAGGGACTGCTGATACCGCGCCGAGTGTAGTAAGGCCATGTCCCAAGCCTCTTCTAGCTGGTCCAGTAAGTCTTCTCGGTAAGCTCGATTGCTTTGATCGTCGTAGGCCCTCGTCCTCGGGGAACCGTATTCTAAGTCTGTGGGCAAGATGGCCTCGGCCCCATAGACTAGAAAGAACGATGTGAAGCCCGTGGCTCGGCTTAGCGTTGTCCTCAGACTCCAGACCACCGAGGGGAGCTCCTTCATCCATCGCTTGCTGAACTTGTTGAGGTTGTTGTAGATCCGTGGCTTGAGTCCTTGCAGAATCATGCTGTTGGCACGTTCTACTTGCCCATTCGTCATGGGGTGAGCCATGGCGGCCCAGTCCACCCGGATGTGGTGATCCTCGCAGAAGTCCAGGAACTTTCTGCCGGTGAACTGGGTTCCGTTGTCGGTGATGATGGAGTTCGGGACCCCGAAATGATGGATGATGTTGGTGAAGAACGCCACCGCCTGTTCGGACCTGATGCTGTTTAGGGGTCGGACCTCGATCCACTTGGTGAATTTGTCGATGGCGACCAACAGGTGCGTGTAGCCCCCGGGTGCCTTCTGCAAGGGATCGACGAGGTCCAGGCCCCACACAGCAAATGGCCAGGTGATGGGTATCGTCTGCAGAGCCTGAGCGGGCAGGTGGGTCCGCCTTGCGTAGAATTGACACCCTTGGCAGGTGCGGACAATTCTAGTGGCGTCGGCCACCGCGGTCGGCCAGTAGAAACCTTGTCGGAAGGCGTTTCCAACAAGGGCTCGAGGCGCTGCGTGATGACCGCAAGCCCCCGAGTGTATTTCTTGTAAGAGCTCCTGGCCTTCGGTGATGGATATGCATTGCTGGAGGATGCCTGAGGGGCTGCGGTGGTAGAGCTCCTTCCCGTCCTCCAGCAAGACGAACGACTTGGCGCGCCGCGCCAACCGCCGAGCTTCGGCTCGGTCGAGGGGTAGCTCTCCTCGGTGGAGATATTGCAGGTACGGGGTCTGCCAGTTTCGATTAGGCGTGACCCCGCTCCGCTCCTCCTCGACGCGCAGTGCCTCACCCTCGGGGGCCGAGGGTGCCTCGGGCTGGGCCGAGGCCTTCTCGGGCTCGGGCGTGTCGTCGGTCTTGCCGGAGGGTTGATGCAGGTCTCGGGAGAAGACGTCCGGGGGAACCATTGTCCGCCCCGAGGCTATCTTAGCCAGCTCGTCCGCAGTCTCATTGTATCGTCGGGCGATGTGGTTGAGCTCGAGCCCGTAGAACTTGTCCTCCAGGCGCCGAACCTCACCGCAGTAGGCTTCCATCTTCGGGTCGCGGCAGTGGGAGTTCTTCATGACTTGGTCGATGACGAGCTACGAGTCACCGCGAGCGTCGAGGCGTCGGACCCCTAGCTCGATGGCGATGCGTAACCCGTTGACCAGAGCCTCATACTCGGCCACATTGTTGGACGCCGGGAAGTGGAGGCGTAGCACGTAGCGTAGGTGCTTCCCGAGGGGCGAGATGAAGAGCAGGCCTGCGCCTGCCCCTGTCTTCATCAGCGACCCGTCGAAAAACATGGTCCAGAGTTCCGGTTGGATCGGAGCTGTTGGGAGCTGGGTGTCGAACCATTCAGCCACAAAGTCCGCCAAGACTTGGGACTTGATGGCCTTCCGAGGGGCGAATGAGATTGTCTCGCCCATGATTTCCACCGCCCACTTTGCAATCCTACCCGAGGCCTCTCGGCACTGGATGATCTCCCCCAGGGGGAAGGATGACACCACAGTCACCGGATGAGACTCGAAGTAGTGTCGCAACTTCTGTCGCGTCAGGATCACCGCGTACAGCAGCTTCTGAATTTGTGGGTAGCGGATCTTGGTCTCGAACAGTACCTCACTGATGAAGTAGACTGGCCTCTGAACGAGCAATGCATGCCCCTCTTCTCGTCTGTCAACCACGATCGCGGCGCTGACCACCTGAGTGGTAGCGGCGACGTAGATCAAGAGGGCTTCTCCGGCAGCGGGGGGCACCAAGATGGGCGCGTTCGTGAGGAGCGCCTTCAAGTTCCCGAGGGCTTCCTCGGCCTCAGGGGTCCAAGTGAAGCACTCGGCCTTTCTTAAGAGGCGGTACAGAGGTAGGCCTCTTTCGCCGAGGCGCGAGATGAAGCGGCTCAGAGCCGCAAGGCATCCCGTGACCCTCTGTACGCCTTTCAAGTCCTTGATGGGCCCCATGTTGGTGATGGCCGCGATTTTCTCCGGGTTGGCCTCGATGCCCCGCTCGGAGACGATGAACCCCAAGACCATGCCTCGGGGGACTCCGAAGACACACTTCTCAGGATTGAGTTTTACGCCTTTCGCCTTGAGACACCGGAATGTCGCTTCAAGGTCAGAAAGGAGGTTGGAGGCTTTCCTCGTCTTGACTACGATGTCATCGATGTAAGCCTCAACCGTTCGACCAATGTGTTCACCGAACACGTGGTTCATGCACCTTTGGTATGTCGCGCCCGCATTCCTCAAACCAAATGGCATGGTAACATAGCAGTACATGCCAAAAGTTGTGATGAAAGAAGTTGCGAGCTGGTCAGACTCTTTCATCCTGATTTGGTGATACCCTGAGTAGGCATCGAGGAAAGATAGGGTTTCGCACCCAGCGGTGGAATCCACGATTTGATCGATGCGAGGCAGAGGGTAGGGAAATTTTGGACATGCTTTGTTTAGACTAGTGTAGTATACACACATCCGCCATTTCCCTCCTTTCTTTCTCACAAGCACAGGGTTGGCAAGCCATTCGGAATGGAATACCTCTTTGATGAACCCTGCCGCCATTAGCTTGTGGATCTCCTCGCCTATGGCTCTGCGCTTTTCTTCGTTGAATCGGCGCAGAGGCTGCTTCACGGGTCGGGCTCCAGCTCGGATATCCAGCGAGTGCTCGGCGACATCCCTCGGTACGCCGGGCATGTCCGAGGGACTCCACGCGAAAACGTCGGCGTTTGCGCGGAGAAAGTCGACGAGCACTGCTTCCTATTTGGGGTCGAGCTCGGAGCCGATCCGGATCTGCTTGGAGGCGTCGTTGCTGGGGTCGAGAGGGACGGACTTAACCGTCTCCGCTGGCTCGAAGTTGCCGGCATGGCGCTTCACGTCTGGCGCCTCCTTGGAGAGGCTCTCCTGGTCGGCGATGAGGGCCTCAGATTCGGCGAGGGCCTTGGCGTACTCCACGCACTCCACGTCGCATTCGTACGCGTGTCGATACGTGGGGCCGACGGTGATGACCCCGTTGGGGCCCGACATCTTGAGCTTGAGGTAGGTGTAGTTGGGGACGGCCATGAACTTGGCGTAGCATGGCCTCCCCAACACTGCGTGGTAGGTCCCTCGGAACCTGACCACCTCGAACGTGAGGGTTTCCCTTCGGAAGTTGGAGGGAGTCCCGAAGCAGACGGGTAGATCGAGTTGTCCGAGGGGCTGGACGCATTTCCCGGGGATGATCCCGTGGAAAGGCACCACGCTCGCCCGAACCGAGGACAGATCGATCCGCAGGAGCCCGAGGGTCTCGGCGTAGATGATGTTGAGGCTGCTACCTCCGTCCATGAGGACCTTGGTGAGCCTGACGTTGCCGATGACGGGGTCGACAACGAGTGGGTATTTCCCTGGACTCGGCACGCGGTCGGGGTGGTCGCCCTGGTCGAAGGTGATGGGCTTGTCGGACCAGTCTAGGTAGACTGGCGCCACCACCTTCACCGAGCAGACCTCCCGACGCTCTTGCTTGTGGTGCTGAGCCGAGGCGTTCGCCACTTGCCCACCGTAGATCATGAAGCAGTCGTGGACCTCGGGGAACTCTCCTGCTTTATGATCCTCCTTCTTATCGTTGTCGTGGGCCCTGTTACCTTCCGCAGGTGGCCCGACCTTGTGAAAGTGGCGCCGAAGCATGGCACACTCCTCAAGTGTGTGCTTGACGGGCCCCTGATGATAGGGGCACGGCTCCTTGAGCATCTTGTCGAAGAGATTGGCACCTCCGGGAGGTTTCCGAGGGTTCTTGTACTCAGCGGCGGCGACAAGGTCCGCGTCGGCGGCGTCGCATTTCGCTTGCGACTTCTTCTTGCCCTTCTTCTTGGTGCCGCGCTGAGCGGACGCCTCGGGGACATCTTCCGGCTGGCGGCCCTGGGGCTGCTTGTCCTTCCGGAAGATGGCCTCAACCGCCTACTAGCCAGAGGCGAACTTGGTGGCAATGTCCATCAGCTCGCTCGCCCTGGTGGGGGTCTTGCGACCCAGCTTGCTCACCAGGTCGCGGCAGGTGGTGCCGGTGAGGAACGCGCCGATGACATCCGAGTCGGTGACGTTGGACAGCTTGGTGCGCTGCTTCGAGAATCGCCGGATGTAGTCTCGGAGAGACTCTCCCGGGTGCTGGCGGCAGCTTCGGAGATCCCAGGAGTTCCCAGGGCGCACGTACATGCCCTGGAAGTTGCCGGCGAAGGCTTGGACCAGGTCGTCCCAATTGGAGATCTGCCCCGGAGGCAAATGCTCCAGCCAGGCCCGAGCGGTGTCGGAGAGGAACAAGGGGAGGTTGCGGATGATGAGGTTGTCGTCGTCCGTTCTGCCCAGGTGGTAGGCCAGCCGGTAGTCCGCGAGCCACAGTTCCGGCCTCGTCTCCCCTGAGTACTTTGTGATAGTAGTCGGGGTTTGGAACCGGGTCGGGAACGGCGCCCGTCGTATGGCCCAGCTGAAAGCCTGCGGACCGGGTGGTTCGGGCGAGGGACTCCGATCCTCCCCGCTATCGTAGCGTCCCCCACGCCTGGGGTGGTAGCCTCGGCGCACCTTCTCGTCGAGGTGAGCTCGATGGTTGCGGTGATGATGCTCGTTGCCGAGGCGACCCGGGGCCGTAGGCGCTGTGTTGCGCGTGCGCCCGGTGTGGACCGAGGCTTCCCGCATGAATCGGGAAGTCGCGGCGCGATGCTCCGAGGGGTAGCCCTGCCTTCGGGAGGCAGAGCTTTTGGCCCGTCGGACCGCGGCATCCTCCAGGAGATTCTTGAGCTCTCCCTGGATATGCCGCCCCTCGGTGGTTGATGGTTCCGGCATCGCGCGGAGAAGTATTGCCGCTGCAGCCAGGTTCTGGCTGACCCCACTGGAAGCCGGTGGCGGCCTTGCCCTGACATCGTCGGCGATGCGGTGCTGGATGCCCTGGGGTAGATGACGCGCTTCTCCGGCCGGAGGTTGGCCTGCCCATTCCTGCCCGATGTCCCGGCGGAACGGCTCAAGTGTTCCTGCCCCCTCGTCGAGCCTGGCCTGCATCTCGCGGATTTGCTCGAGCTGTGAGTCCTGACCCCCCACAGGGACTGGGACCACAGCTAGCTCCCGAAGGATGTCAACGCGAGGCGCAGGCCTAGGGGGATCACCGTTTTCCGGTATACCAAGATGGTTGCCTTCGCTGGGACCCCCTAGATCGACGTGGAAACATTCACGACTTGGGCCGCAGTCCTCGTCGCTGAAGCTGCGGCTACCGTCGGAACAATCGGAAAGGCAGTAGCCGCATGCAGTCATGAAGTCCCACATGGCACTGGGGTTACCAAGTCCGGAGAAATCCCAACAAAAGTCGGGCTCGTCATCTTCCTTGGAACCCGAGGGCCCGTAGGTCGAGACGGCCGTCAGCCGGTCCCAGGGTGACCGCATACGATACCCCGGAGGGTTTGGACTCGCCTCTATGAAAGCGTCCACCAAAGCGAAGTCGCTTGGTGGGTCGAGGCTGAATCCAAAAGGCACGAGATGGGAATCGGTCGGTACTTCTTGGTCGACGGGCGGTGACGAAGTCACGTCAGGGGTAGACTGCACCGTCGTCTCAGGTACGAGGGTGACGCCCAGCAAGTCCCTTGCGAGGATGCTGGCGTCGTTCGTTTGCTTGGAGTTGGAGTGTTGCGGGGAAACGGCACTCGTCTTCGTCTCAGACGCGAGGTCGATGCCCGGCGTGTCCCTCATTGGGGCGCCGGCGCCGTCGACTCGCTCGATAGCCGACGAGGTGCCGCCTTTTGTTTGGCCTTGGTTGCCCCGCCTCATCCTCCGTCGGCGGGGGAGGCGACGGGACAAACCCGAATGTTGTTCTTCCGCCATGTGGGGAAGACGTCGTCGATTCCGCCGCCGGCGGGCGGGTTGTCGGCCGCCATTGTCGCTGTCGCGCGGCGGGGGAAGGAGTATCATGTCGTAGCCGCCGTCGAGGGACATGAACTCAAGACTCCCGAAATGGAGCACCGTCCCGGGCTGGAAAGGTTGCTGGAGACTACCCATCTGGAGCTTGACGGGAAGCTGTTCGTCAACACGCAGCAGGCCCCTACCTGGCGCGCCAACTGTCGGCGTTTCGACCCCGGGGGGTCCCTGAACCGACGAGTAAATTGTCGCCGCGTGCCCCAGCCTAGATGGGTCGGCGCGAGACGGAGTGCGAAGGGGGGAAAACCAGAGGGATACAGGCGTAAAGGGGGAAACCCTTCGGCCTTCGTGTTTGTCCCGCGCCCAGGTCGGGTGCGCTTGCAGTAGGGGGTTACAAGCGTCCGCGTGGGAGGGAGCGAGAGGCCTGCATGCGCCGTCCCGTCCTCCCCGCGCGGCCAACCCACCGTAAGAGGGCCCTGGACCTTCCTTTTATAGGCGTAAGGAGAGGGTCTAGGTGTACAATGGGAGATGTAGCAGTGTGCTAACGTGTCTAGCAGAGAAGAGCTAGTGCCCTAAGTACATGCCGTCGTGGCAGCCGGAGAGGTTTTGGCACCCTGTTCGTGTGATGTCGTGGCCATCGGAGGAGTGCTGGAGCCTGGCGGAAGGATAGCTGTCGGGGCTGTCGAATCCTTGCTGACGTCTCCTTGCTTCCGTAAGGGGCTGAGAGCCGCCGTCGTCATGGAGCACGCGGGGCGCCATCATTACTTGTTTACCGGGGCGAGCCAGATGGGACGCCGGTCTTGTTCCCCGTAGCCTGAGCTAGCTAGGGGTAGGGTAATGATGACCCCTCCTATGACGTGGTCGGTCCGAGCCCTGGGTTGGGCGAGGCGGAGGCTCCTCCGAGGTCGAGGTCGAGTCTGTCTTCCGAGGCCGAGGCCGAGTCCGAGCCCCTGGGTCGGGCGAGGCGGAGACCGTCGGCTGAGGCCAGGGCTGAGTCCGAGCTCTGGGGTCGGGCGAGGCGGAGTTCGTCGTCTTCCGGGGCCGAGGCTGAGTCCGAGCCCTGGGGTCGGGCGAGGCGGAGTTCGTCGTCTTCCGGGGCCGAGGCCGAGTCCGAGCCCTGGGGTCGGGCGAGGCGGAGTTCGTCGTCTTCCGGGGCTGAGGCCGAGTCCGAGCCCTGGGGTCAGGCGAGGCGGAGCTTCCTATGGCGCCCGAGGCCGGACTTGGCTACTGTCAGCCTCACTCTATTGAGTGGCACAGCAGTCAGAGTGGCGCAGGCGGCGCTGTCCTCTCGTCAGGCCGGTCAGTGGAGCGGCGAAGTGACTGCGATCACTTTGGCTCTGTCGACTGATGGGCGCGCGTCAGGATAAGGTGTCAGGCCATCCTTGCATTAAATGCTCCTGCGATATGGTCGGTCGGCGTGGCGATTTGGCCAAGGTTTCTTCTTGGCGAAGACTGGGCCTCGGGCGAGCCGAAGGTGTGTCCGTTGCTTGAGGGAGCCCTCGGGCGAGACGTGAATCCTCCGGGGTCGGCTGCCCTTGCCCGAGGCTGGGCTCGGGCGAGGCGAGATCGTGTCCTTGAGTGGACCGAGCCTTGACTTAATCGCACCCATCAGGCCTTTGCAGCTTTGTGCTGATGGGGGTTACCAGCTGAGATTAGGAGTCTTGGGGGTACCCCTAATTATGGTCCCCGACAATAATCTTCACCATCAAACGTTGGTGGTTTGCCTAATGGGACGGAAAGTAATGGTGTATGTTTAGAAATGCGAGGATAGTGTAGGGGGATCTTACTAAACTTCTTGCGCTCATGGCGCTTAGAAGTAATGGATGGCGCGTCAGAGCCGGAGGTGGAAGGTGATGAAGTATCAGTCTCGTAGTAGACCACCTTCCTCATCTTCTTTTTCTTGTCGCCACTCCGATGCGATTTGTGGGAAGAGGATTTCTTCTCCTTCCCCTTCCCCTTGTTGCGGGACTCTTCCGATGAAGCTTTCCCGTGACTTGTAGTGGGCTTGTCGCCGGTCTCCATCTCCTTTTTGGCGTGATCTCCCGACATCACTTCGAGCGGTTAGGCTCTAATGAAGCACCGGGCTTTGATACCAATTGAAAGTCGCCTAGAGGGGGGTGAATAGGGCAAAACTGAAATTTACAAAGTTAATCACAACTACAAGCCGGGTTAGCGTTAGAAATATAATCGAGTCCGAGAGAGAGGGTGCAAAACAAATCGCAAGCGAATAAAGAGAGTGACACGCGGATTTGTTTTACCGAGGTTCGGTTCTCGCAAACCTACTCCCCGTTGAGGTGGTCACAAAGACTGGGTCTCTTTCAACCCTTTCCCTCTCTCAAACGGTCCCTCGGACCGAGTGAGCTTCTTCTTCTCAATCAAACGGGAACAAACTTCCCCGCAAGGACCACAACACAATTGGTGTCTCTTGCCTTGGTTACAATTGAGTTGATCGCAAGAAGGAATGAGAGAAAGAAGCAATCCAAGCCCAAGAGCTCAAAAGAACACAACAAATCTCTCTCACTTATCACTAAAGCTTTGTGTGGAATTGGGAGAGGATTTGATCACTTGAGTGTGTCTAGAATTGAATGCTAGAGCTCTTGTAAGTAGTTGGAAGGTGGAAAACTTGGATGACTTGAATGTGGGGTGGTTGGGGGTATTTATCACCCCAACCACCAAACTAGCCGTTTGGTGAAGGCTGCAGTCGACGGGCGCACCGGACAGTTCGGTGCGCCAGCCACGTCACCTGGCCGTTGGGTTCCGACCGTTGGAGCTCTGACGAGTGGGCCCGCCAGGCTGTCCGGTGGTGCACCGGACAAGTCCTGTAGACTGTCCGGTGTGCCACCCGCGCGTGCATTGCTCCTCTGCGCGTGCAGGCGCGCATTTAATGTGTTGCAGTCGACCGTTGGCGCGAAGTAGTCGTTGCTCCGCTGGCTCACCGGACAGTCCGGTGTGCACCAGACATGTCCGGTGAATTTTAGCGGAGCAGAAATCCGAAGCTGACGAGTTCAGAGTCGCTCTCCTCTGGGGCACCGGACACAGTCCGGTGAATTATAGCGAAGCGCCTCTGAGAATTCCCGAAGGTGCGAAGTTTAGCTTGGAGTCCCCTGGTGCACCGGACACTGTCCGGTGGTGCACCGGACACTATCCGGTGGCACACCGGACAGTCCGGTGCACCAGACCAGGGCACACTTCGGTTGTCCCTTGCTCTCTTTGTTTGAACCCTTTTCTTGGTCTTTTTATTGACTTTTTGTGAACCTTTGGCACCTGTATAACTTATAGACTAGAGCAAACTAGTTAGTCCAATTATTTGTGTTGGGCAATTCATCCACCAAAATCAATTAGGAAAATAGGTGTAAGCCTAATTCCCTTTCAGTATATTAGCCATGTTAGAATATATTAGACAATTTCTGATATGGTTGGTTTAGTATTGATTGTATCTCTAAGATAGGCTTCTTGTCCTCCAAATCATGTACTTCTATATATTCTCTCTAGAGGCTTAATGCAATATGTTGGGGGCCTTCTTCTCCGCCGAAGGTCCTCTAAGCAAAAACACCTTCGGCAATATGACATGCAAACAGGCGTCACATGAAGCTGTATGCCGAAGCTACAATCGAAAGAGCTTCGGCATGATGATACACTTGAGACGAAGGGTGGCACCGACTTAAAGAGGAAAAGACCGCATAGTCCTTGATAGTTCGTATCATGATTAGTTGTCAAGGGCATAAATGTAATTTTGTCTGTGTTGTGTCCTGTGCCTGTAAATAGATGAACAGTACCCCCGTACTGTTCACGCTGACTTGTATTCACTCGCACGTCACTCTTGGATTCTTACCTTCTGTCAAGCCGAAGGTATAAATGTAATTTAATATCGTTAATGTTTGTTCATGATTATAAAATGAGAATATGGATAATCTAATGATTTGATATGATTATTCATATTCTCTATATGTCTCATATGTTCCTGCTTTTCATTACATATTGAGATGATGAAGGTATGTCCTTCATGCCCTTCGTCTGAAGATCATTATATCCTAAGGGAGATAATGTTTCGAAGGATGAAGGTCTTTAACCATTAACATTTGTGTTGCCTTGTTCTTAATTCATAGCATTTGAGAACAAGTGAC
The DNA here is from genome assembly GCF_902167145.1 of Zea mays. Taxonomy (NCBI): domain Eukaryota; kingdom Viridiplantae; phylum Streptophyta; class Magnoliopsida; order Poales; family Poaceae; genus Zea; species Zea mays. Next base: position 66,077,949 of record NC_050103.1, on the reverse strand, counting down.
CAACACAATACATCCATACATTATACGTAATCTCACCTTCTTATATGGTATGACAAGTCTAGGTTCAAACTCTTGGTCTTCGTCTTCTGCTGTCGTGCCGCCCCCGGGGAGATCACTCTTAGTCGGGGCAGCGCCCTCGTAGGATGCGCCACAGGGCCAACTGATTCGCTGCATTCATCGCCGCGTTGTCAAGCACAGCACCAGATCAGAACTCGCCATCAAGGCCTCGTCGGCGGTCTCTATCCACCTTCCCATCGATTACCTCAACCGGATCTGGCCCATTGCACGTCGTCGTGGTAGTAGCTTCGATGGGGTTGTATCCCCGCCGCCGGCAACATCGCACGCTGCCATGGAGGCGGATGCTACCTCCGCTGGTGGCCAGAATGCGGCTGGGCAACCCTCGGGACTGGCACGTCGTGGGGAGGATGGGCTAAGTCTCGCTCCGTCCCGATTTCGCACTGCACTTTGCTCGCGGCAGCCTTGGTGCCACAATGCCCTTCGTCTTCTCCCCGCGCTGGTGGCCACACCTCCATTAGGGTCCCAGATGATGTACCAGATCTGTTGCTACTGCGTCTTTTTTCCCGATCAGAGATCGGGTTTATGTCTCCATCGCCCATCACCCGTCGGCTCGTACATCGTCGACGTCGGCTTCTACAACACCGGCTCATTCATCTTCTCCGACTATGTCGCATGGTGTGGCTAGCGGCATGCCAGGGGATGCCCGCATGCTGTTTCTACGCCTCTTCACCGGCACATCGATCTCCGCTGGTTCATCATCGCCACTACTAATCAGAAGGTTCTGCCATCGACATCACCATCGACTTCCTCGCCTCGCACGTCGTCAGTCTTGCCAACCGATTGCGCGTGTCACCTCACCCTCTCGTGACGTTTGTCGTCTACCGTGAGTTTCTTCACTGAGCACAAGGGTTGCCGCTGCAGCGCCTCTTCGGGCAATAGCACGGCCTATCGTCTAACTCTGCCGCTGCAGCGCCTCCTCGGCAGCCATGCGACTTTTCGTCGTCCCTGTCAATGTGTCGCCTCTTTGGGCAGTGTTGTTGTTCGTCGTCGACCCCCGTCGTTGCATCTACATCGTTGTCGACTCTGTCGGTGCACATCTCTTGCGCACACTCTGTGAGTTCTTCGACACCTATGAGCTACGTCGGCACACCTGTCGCTGGTCTGGATAACGTTTGTCCTCGAGTTCTTCACCGACTTCAAGCACTACCGTCGCACTAAAGTGGCGTTATTGAGGACCTTCTTCCCATGTGTCGTGGCTCTCCCGCCGCGGCAACTTTAGGATCCTCGATGTGTCGCCATGCCTGCCTCTTCGCCTTCTTCCAGCACAACCTTGTTGCCAGCATCGTAATCTCATCCTTGACTACTTCATCTACTCCGCTCTAACAACCATGAGCAGCGAGATCACTCCTGCCATACTGCACCACAACCATCGTGGAGGTCTTCTCTGTTGGTCCCTTCAGAAGCTGACACTTGGTTGGAGCCTTCTACCTAGTATGTGCGATACTAGCAACACCGACATGTGCATTCGTCTATGACGCATTTCCAGGCGTGGCAAACCTAGAGCACGCCTCGTCCATGACGGTTTGACAGCATCGTCCTTAGCATTGGCTAATTCCTCTACGACTCCTTGACTGCATCATCATCTTCAGCCATGGCGCCCTCCTTTTGCGCCACCGTCACCCTAGCGCCTCTTGGCGGGCCACGAGCCTTCCCACGTGTTGTGCTTGCACCGTGACTTGTGCAGCTTGTCTTCTTCGGCGTCTTCAAAAGCTACATCGACCACAACTACCTGACACATAGCACCTCGACAACGGCTCGGCGCCCTTGTATCTCGACATTATCGGCACAAAAGGCTATCAACTCCAATCGTAGCATTCGCACATGCGTCCTGACTATGGGGGCTATCTCCATTGTTCTCCAGTTTGTTAGTTCGTGTTGCTAATGCTACGACTGAGAGGGGGTGTTAGAGTATACTAGGCATGTTAGAGTATATTAGGTGTGTTAGAGTATATTAGGCAACTCCTGATATGGTTGGTTTTAGAATTGATTGTAATCCTAGGATAACCTTCCTTGTATCAAGGATAACCTTCCTTATTTCTAGGATAAACTTCTTACCCTCTGAATCATGTCTATATATTCTCCCTAGAGGCTCAATGCAGTACATCCACACATCCATTGAGTGTCGATGTAGCATCCAAGGCAAGGAGGCTCTGGGCACAGGGCCGATGCAACAGATAAGGCAAGAAGGCCCGATAGAGCAGCCAAGGCAGTCGTCGCCACCCAAGATCAGGTTCATGCCGCTTGGGACACCCTCGCCAGGGAACGCCAGGCCGCCTCCGACCTTAAGTGCGCTATGGGCGTCACCCACAACGCCGCCTTCCCACCAGCCCAGGGCGACGCCCTGAACAACGACGTCGATGTTGTTGAAGACCCCGACTACGAGGCCACCCTCATCGTCAATCCTCACACGCAGGCGGCGAGTATCCAGAACTAGCATGCCCTTCTGCTCGTGGTTTTGAATCCCCCCTTTCCCCACCTCAATCGCTGGTGTGATCTCGTTCTACTCGCCCTCGAGCGGTACAGAAAGGGAAATGGACATAATCATTTCCTATAATCGATTTTGGTGGTTGACATCCAACACAAACCAAATGGAATAACTAGTTTATCTAGATGTCATGTATCTCAGGTGCATAAGGTTCAGCATAAACCAAGAAAGAAATCTAGTTAGGGATACAATAAAAAATGGAGCAAAGCACTTGAGTGTGCTGAAGTTTGGTGCACCGAAGAGCCTGAGCGGAATCAAACCAGCTCTGACGTCCGAGCCACTGACTGGCGGGTCCCGACCGGCAGCCACTCTGGTTTTCCAACTTCGCCAATCGGTCTCTGTTGCGTGGGGCCGATCGGTCAGCTACGTCGTCGCCATTACAACGGACCCCGAAGACCACGACGATGCACCCACGCATGCTCCACCTCGTCGAGCCTATAAGCTCGAGAGTTTCTCTCCCTCTCTAGACCGCAACGCGCCTGTGACTCCATTCCCCATCAAACGCTCCCGTCGCCAAAACCCTAGTAGCGCAGCGCTTGGTGGATGTGGGTCGCGCACGGCCGCCGGAGGAATCACGCCTGCGCCACCAATTGGTCACGGCGTGCGGCTTCGGGGTGTTTGGTTGGTCATCGCAGAAGTGCGGGTGGTCATCAAGGGAGCAGGAGGGCACCACGACTCCGGCAATTGCTCGTCGGAGTATCTTCAACAGCACCGGATCGCCAAGCATCGTGGCCGGCCTCCTTCGACCCCGATTGCCTGTGAGTACCCTCCACCCATGTTCGCAATACCATAAGCATCGTGTAGTCCTATCTGATTTGGTTTTGTCGCTCGAGGTTGGCCGATCGCCGTCGCACTCGCGTGCTCCGCCGTGTGAGCTTGGTGGCGGCGACTCTGCTCGGGGTTGGTGGGGAAGAAGGCTTAGCAACCATTGGATCAAATGCGGATGGGCAGGATTATAAGGTTGTATACCCCTTCGTTCGGGCCGTCGATCTCAAATCGGACGGATCCATGACGATCGCGTGCATTTAAAATCTAAACCATGGATCGCTGATCCAACCGCTCTGATTGCGTACTGATTCGCTTGTGTCCATATCTAATCAGATCCATTGATAGTTGATCCATCAGCCTAGATCTAGTGATACCCCTTCGCAGTGTACATTTCTTAAAGAGCCCCTCAGGTTTTAGGGATTTAATCCACAGTCCTGGCATCGGTCGTTCTAGGTCTTGGGAAGATTTATACCGAGACCCCTACACTTTTATGTATTCATGCGCCCAGTCCAGTAAATAGAAAATCCTGGAAAAAGGAATTAGAAACCTATTTTTTAATATAAAAGTAATGGCTAGAGTTTGTTTAATTCATATAAAATTCATATGAAGTCCAAATTAATCCGTTCCAGTTTCTTTAATTTTGTAATATTATTGTTTATCGTCTAGTGTCTCTATTTTGACATGAAAGCTACATTAAAATTTATATCCTAATTAATCTTGTATCAAACACATAAAAACCTTCGGAAATTAATCACTCCTCTGTTTTAATTCTGAATTGACTCGTTCCAGTTACGTTAGCTTCATATAAATATTTACTACACAGTAACATCATTGATTATATGATATACCATACTTTTATAAATAGGTAACTAATTGGGTTAATCTATGTTTTCAGGATTAACTTATTTTAATATTAATATAGTATCATGATCTTAGGGTTATCCTTGGCCTAAAAGATGATTTATGATCAAGTAATGACTTAGATTAAAGTTAAGTTAACCATTTATAAGATATTCTCTCATAAGATGTATACAAATCAATTTATAATATAGATTAATAATTTAATCACGTAGATCTTCCATAAATCATACCTCCTTAACCACAACTCCGATCTTAGTAGTTCTCGAACCTACGATCTCGTAGCATTGCGTAGATTATTATTATACAGTTTGTTCTTATGTTTGGTGTGATGTTAATTTTGTCTATACCATGTTTATTTGTATTGCTATGACTAGAAGTGAGGTCACGAGGATCTGAAAGATCATCCTGGTACCTGGAATCTCAAGTCCTAGGCAAGTTGTGCCCTTGACCACATTTACTACCCAATAATGTTCTTTATTATCACTATTCAATGCATATGTTTAATTTTGATGGGACCCAATAGGTCACCCTAGCCTGTTTATCCTTTCTACCTTGTTTACCCCTGAATCATTTGGGTAGTTTTGCTATTGCTTTACATGGTTTTGGGTTAATATTTCATTATATCCCTGTTCCAATTATTCTGTTATTTTATTTAGGTTCATGTAAAGATCATCATTATCTTTAATTGGAACATGGAGCTTAACTTGAGAAACACGTGCCACCACAAGGGTGGAATGGGACGCCCTTGGCTGACTAATTAGGAAAGCTAGTGGAAGACTACCTTACCCGAAAGGGGCAAGGGCAGTAGGGGAGTTGCATGCAGGGAGATTCTCGGGTTGATTTTGCTGCGATGGCAGTCAGACGAGGGATTCTTGCAAGTGCTCTTCCCATAAACTCTAGCGGGTTTTCGGAAGCTAGTGGAACTTTGTAAAGGCCTCGTAGTGTTACCCTGCCTCACTTCCTTAGTAGAGGTGTATGGGATTCATGACCCCTTGACAGATGGGTAACATGACTTGTGGGTATAGGGTACAACCTCTGTAGAGTGTAAAACTGGTATACTAGCCGAGCTCACGGTCAAGAGCAGCTCAGGACTCTCGCATGATTAAATATGGAACATAAATTCAATCTGTCATTCGCATTGCATGGGATTATTTATAAATTTTGTTCTATTATTTTATTATGGTTCGGTATCTACTTATATTTAGTAATTGCTAATAAAATTTGGCCAACTTATTAAAAGCAATGCTCAGCTTTAACCCCTATTGTTGATCAGCCTTACACATCACATGAACTCCCACCTTTGGCGAGTTCATGCGGATTATTCCCCACAACTTGTTGAGCGATGAACATGTGTGAGCTCACCCTTGCAGTCTCACACACCCCCACAGGAGAAGTACATGTGGTTCAAGAGGAGCCACACAACGAGGAGTTCGATTCGATCTAGGTGGCGTCTCCCAGTTGACTTTATAGCGCCAAGGATGGACTTTAGTTCATTTTATTTATTTATTATTTATTTTGTAAGATTTCCGTTATGTAATAAGTACTCTGATTATATTGTGACATTTATCTCTATACACTCTGTTATTATATGTGTTGTCTTCTTTGGCGCATATATGAGATGCACCCGACTTTGTCCCTTAAATCCCAGTGTGACACAATCCACTCAAAGATCCCAAAATCAACGCTAGTGCTTAAGGGATTGTGAGAGAATCATTTGTGTTCTTTTGTTGCTCTTGTCACTTGGATTGACTTTCTTCCTTCCTCATTCTCTTTCTAAGTGCTTGTAAAGCTAAGCAAGAGACACAAAGTGTGTGGTGGTCCTTGCGGGGTCTTAGTGACCCGTTTGATTAAGGAGAAGGCTCACTCGGTCTAAGTGACCATTTGAGAGAGGGAAAGGGTTGAAATAGACCCGGCCTTTGTGGCCTCCTCAATGAGGACTAGGTTCTTTGGAACTGAACCTCGGTAAAACAAATCACCGTGTCTACTCGCTTTGATTCTTGCTTGATTTGTTTGCCCTCTTTCCTCTCTCTCTAACGTTTCCTTGCTAGTATTGATTTGAGTTTGCTCCCATACTTCATCTGCATCCTTTGAGCAACTCTTAGCAAGAGAAACAATCTTTTGGACTTGAATTTAATTCTAACGCTAACCCCAGCCTTAGTGTGTGTTTAAGTTTGTAAATTTTAGGTTTCGCCTATTCACCCCCCTCTAGGCGACTTTCAATTGGCATCGGAGCCAGTGCTTCATTAAGAGTCTAACCAACTCGAAGTGATGTCTGGAGATCACGCCAAGAGGGAGATCATGACCGGCGACAAGCCCACGGGCTCGGGGAAGACTCTCTCTAGGGAGTCTGGCAACAAGTATAAGGAGGAATCCTCTTCCTCCATCAAGTCACATCGGAGGGGTGACAAGAAGAAGAAGAAGAAAATGATGAAGGTGGTCTACTACGAGACCGAATCTTCATCACCCTCCACGCCCGGCACCAAGTCGTCCACTACTTCTAGGCGCCATGAGCGCAAGAAGTATAGTAAGATGCCCCTACGCTATCCCCGTATTTCAAAACATGCTCCATTACTTTCCGTACCCCTAGGCAAACCACCATATTTTGATGGTGAAGATTATTGCATGTGGAGTGATAAAATGAGGCACCACCTAACCTCACTCCACGAAAGTATTTGGGATATTGTTGAGTTTGGAGCGCAAGCACCACAAGTGGGGGACGAGGACTACGACTCGGACGAGGCCGCCCAAATTAGGCACTTCAACTCCCAAGCAACTTCTATACTCCTTGCCTCCTTGTGTCGAGAGGAGTATAATAAGGTGCAAGGGTTGAAGAACGCCAAAGAAATTTGGGACATACTCAAAACAGCGCACGAAGGGGATGTGGTGACCAAGATCACCAAGCACGAGACGTTCGAGGGAGAGCTCGATCAATTCGTCCTCAACAAAGGAGAAGAGCCGCAAGCTATGTACAACCGACTCAAGACAATGGTGAACCAAGTGCGCAACCTCGGGAGCACAAAATGGGATGACCATGAAATGGTCAAGGTTATTCTTAGATCACTCATTTTTCGTAATCCTACTCAAGTTCAATTAATACATGGGGATCGTAGATATAAACAGATGTCTCCCGAAGGGGTTATTGGCAAGTTTGTCAGCTTTGAACTAATGATCAAAGACTCCAAACATATTGTCAACTTGGAGCAAGGTGCCGCCTCTACACCCGAGGTGCAACCCATTGCATTCAAAGCAACGGAAGAAAAGAAGGAGGAGTCTACACCAAGTAGGCTTCCAATTGATGCCTCCAAGCTCGACAACGAAGAGATGGTGCTCATCATCAAGAGATTTCGCCAAATCCTCAAGCAAAGGAGGGGGAAAGACTACAAGCCCCGCTCCAAAAGGGTGTGCTACCGGTGTGATAATCCCTGTCACTTTATCGCTAAATGTCCATATTCTAGTGAAAGTGACAAGGACGAAGACAAGAAGGGGAAGAAGAAGGAGAAGAAGAGAAACTACAAGAAGGGTGGTGAGGCGCACATGGGACACAAATGGGACTCCGACGAGAGCTCCATGACTCCTCCTCCGACGAGGACGCCGCCAAAATCGCCGTCAACAAGGGCCTCCTCTTCCCCAACGTCGGCCACAAGTGTCTCATGGAAAAGGATGGCAAAAAGAAGAAGGTACATTCTAGAAGTACCCCCAAATATACAACATCTAGTGATGAGGGTATTTCTAGTGATAATTAAGATTATATAGTTTCTCTCATTGCCAACCTTAACATGAACCAAAAGAAAAAAAATAAATGAACTAATAGAGACCATTAACGAGATGATGATCTCTTGGAATGCCAAGAGGACTTGCTCGTTAAAGAAAACAAAAAAATTGTTAAATTGAAAAATGCTTATGCTATAGAAGTAGAAAAATGTGAAAACCTAACTAAGGAGCTTAGCATGTGCAATTATTCAATTTCTAGTCTTAGAGTTGAGAATGATAATTTAAATGCTAAGATTGAGGAATTGAGAGTTTGCAAAGCATCTACATCTACTGTTGAACATGTTACTATTTGTACTAGATGCAAAGACATTAATGTTGAAGCTATTGATGATCACCTTGCTATGATTAAACAACAAAATGATCATATAGCTAAATTAGATGATAAAATTGCCGAGCATGAACTGGAAAATGAAAAAATTAAATTTGCTAGAAGAATGCTCTATAATGGGAGACGCTCTGGCATTAAGAATGGGATTGGTTTCCAACAAGGGAGCCAAAACAACACCAAACTTAATGCCCCTAAGAAATTGTCTAATTTTGTTAATGGTAAGGCTCCCATGGTTTAGGATAGAGAGGGGTACATTTTATATCCTGCTAACTATCCTGAGCACAAAATTAGGAAAATCCATGCTAGAAAACCTCACACTATTTCTCATCATGCTTTCATGTATAAGAATGAGGCTTCTAGTTCTAGGCATTCCACTCATATCAAAATGCCTAAGAAGAAAATTCCTAATACATCAAATGAGCATAATATTTCATTTAAAACTTTTGATGATTCTTATGTGCTCACTAACAAATCAGGCAAAGTAGTTGCCAAATATGTTGGGGGCAAGCACAAGAATCCAAAGACTTGTGTTTGGGTACCCAAGGTGCTTGTTTCTAATGTCAAAGGACCCAAGACCGTTTGGGTACCCAAGAACAAGGCTGAAATTTGTTTTGTAGGTTTATGCATCCGGTGGATCAAGTTGGATAATTGATAACGGGTGCACTAACCACATGACATGGGAGAAAAGGATGTTCTCCTCATATGAGAAAAATGAAGATCCCCAACGAGCTATCACATTCGGGGATGGAAATCAAGGTTTGGTCAAAGGCTTGGGTAAAATTGCTATATCCCCTAACCATTCCATTTCAAATGATTTTCTTATAGATTCATTAGACTACAATTTGCTTTTTGTTTCTCAATTATACAAAATAGGCTACAACTGTCTATTTACTGATGTAGGTGTTACTGTCTTTAGAAGAAGTGATGATTCAATAGCATTTAAGGGAGTGTTAGATGGTCAGCTATATTTAGTTAATTTTAATAATAACAAAGCTGAACTTGACACTTGCTTAATTGCTAAGACTAACATGGGTTGGCTCTGGCATCACCGACTTGCCCATGTTGGGATGAAGAATCTCCACAAACTTCTAAAGGGAGAACACATTTTAGGACTAACCAATATTCATTTTGAGAAAGACATGATTTGCAGCGCATGTCAAGCAGGGAAGCAAGTTGGAGTTCATCATCCACACAAGAACATCATGACGACTGACATGCCGCTTGAGCTACTCCACATGGATCTATTCGACCCGATCGCTTACATAAGCATCAGCGGGAGTAAGTACTGTCTTGTTATTGTGGATGATTATTCTCGCTTCACTTGGGTATTATTTTTGCAAGAAAAATCTCAGACCCAAGAGACCTTAAAGAGATTTTTAAGATGATCTCAAAATGAGTTCGGATTGAGAATAAAAAATATTAGAAGCGATAATGGGACGGGGTTCAAGAATTCACAAATCAAAGGATTTCTTGAGGAGGAGGGCATCAAGCATGAGTTCTCTTCCCCCTACACACCTCAACAAAATGGTGTAGTGGAGAGGAAAAATAGAACTCTACTGGACATGGCAAGAACCATGCTTGATGAGTACAAGACACCGGACCGGTTTTGGGCGGAGGCGATTAACACCGCCTGCTACTCCATAAACCGGTTATATCTTCACTGAATCCTCAAGAAGACATCATATGAACTCCTCACTAGTAAAAGCCCAATGTTTCATATTTTAGAGTCTTTGGGAGCAAATGTTTTATTCTTATTAAAAAAGGTAGAAGCTCTAAATTTGCTCCTAAAGCAGTAGAAGGATTTTTACTAGGTTATGACTCAAACACAAGGGCATATAGAGTCTTCAACGAATCCACTGGATTATTTGAAGTTTCTTGTGACATTGTGTTTTATGAGATTAATGGCTCCCAAGTGGAGCAAGTTGATCTTGATGAACTAGATGATGAAGAGGCTCCATGCGTCGCGCTAAGGAACATGTCCATTGGGGATGTGTGTCCTAAGGAATCTGAGGAGCCCACACAAGCACAAGATCAATCATCATCTTCCAGGCAAGCATCTCCACCAACTCAAGATGAAGATCAGGCTCAAGAAGAAGAGGATGAAGATCAAGATGATGAGCCACCTCAAGAGGAGGACATTGATCAAGGGAGAGATGAAGATGATCAAGACAAGGAAGATGATCAAGATATTAGCAATCAAAGACCGCCACACCCAAGAGTCCACCAAGCAATTCAAAGAGATCACCCCATCAACTCCATTCTTGTTTACACATTTCTGCGAACATTACTCTTTTGTGTCTTATATTAAGCCATACATGATAGAGGATGCATTGAGAGATCCGGATTGGGTGGTGGCTATGCAAGAGGAGCTCAACAACTTCACGAGGAATGAGGTATGACATTTAGTTCCACGTCCTAATCAAAATGTTGTAGGTACCAAGTGGGTATTCCGCAACAAGCAAGATGAGCATGGTGTGGTGTTAAGGAACAAAGCCCGACTTGTTGGTAAAGGTTATTCACAAGTCGAAGGTTTGGATTTTGATGAAACCTATGCACCCGTAGCTAGGCTTGAGTCAATTCGTATATTACTTGCACTACCGTAAACGAACGCTTTGCCGAGTGTCTGAAGCACTCGGCAAAGCCGTAAAAACACTCGGCAAAGGCTTTGCCGAGTGTCGCACTCGTCAAAGAAGGCTCGACACACAGTGCATCAGCAAAGCCTTCTTTGCCGAGTACTTTTTCTCGGGCACTCGGCAAAGAGGTTTGCCGAGTGCCAGGGAACACTCGGTAAAGAAAAGCAGTCGTTACAGCGATGGGTGACGGAGACGGCGTCTTTGCCGAGTGTCCCCGGTGACACTCGGCAAAGGAGTTACCTTTTCCGAGTGTCCGCCCGGCAGCACTCGGCAAAGAATCAATCTTTGCCGAGTGCCACCTAGGACACTCGGCAAAGAACCCACCAGGGAGGGTCCCCATGTCAGGTTCTTTGCCGAGTGCTACGTACGGCACTCGGCAAAGCGTGCCTAATTTTTGAGGTGTGTTCCTACACTATATAGACCTACATGTACCATTTTGAGACAACTAGAAAAATGTTTTCAATCATTAGTAGATTTAGTTTGTTTATTTGAATTTCTTCGGAAAATTCAGATTTGAACTGCAGATCACTCGAAACTTGAAAACCGTGCATGCAAAAATGATATTCATGTTACTTAGCATAAGTTACGATCGATTCTAGGAGTGTACCGGAAACTTCGAGCAACATGCTCATTAAACATGGACGTGAACTTGCCATCCACATGTTTTAAAATTGTATAAAACACAAACAAAGTCAGAAAATCATGAAACATTTCAACATGTCATGATATCATATATAGAGGTTGTGATAAAAATTTTAGAATGTTTGGAGAAAGTTGTGAGACACTATGTGTAGAAACCTAAGAAAACTACACATGGAATTATAGAGTTTCAATGTGGATCTCTTAGGTTTCTACACATAGTGCGTCACAGTTTTCTCGAAACTTTTTCAAATTTTTATCACTGCCTGTACATATGATATCATGACACGTGGAGAAGTTTCATGATTTTCTGACTTTGTTTCTGTTTTATACAATTTTAAAACATGTGGATGGCAAGTTCGCGACCATGTTTAGTGAGCATGTTGCTCGAAGTTTCCAGTCTGCTCCTGGAATTGGTCGTAACTTATGCTAAGTAACATGAATCTCATTTTTGCATGCACGATTTTTCAAATTTCGAGTGACCTGCAGTTCAAATCTGAATTTTCCAAAGAAATTCAAATAAACGAACTAAATCTACTAACGATTGAAAACTCTGTTATAATTGTCCACAAATGATACATGTAGGTCTACATAGTGTAGGAACATACCACAAAAAGTTTGGGAGACAAAATCTAAAAAATACAAATATGCTTTGCCGAGTGTCTAGAGAAGCCACTCGGCAAAGAGTCCTTTGCCAAGTGCCAAATATTTGGCACTCGGCAAATAAGCCTCTTTGCCGAGTGCCGACCCTCGGCCCTCAGCAAAGACTGATGGCCGTCAGCTCTAGGACGGCCGCTGACGGCCCTTTGCCGAGTGCCACAGTTGCCGAGTGTTTGACACTCGGCAAACATATCTTTGCCGAGTGTTCTCCTGTGCCGAGTGTTCTGCACTCGGTAAACCACCTCATTACCGAGAGCAGGAATTCGCCGAGTGCGGCTCTCGGCAAAGCAACCTTTGCCGAGTGCCCGACAAAAGGCACTCGGCAAAGCGGCCGGCACTCGGCCAAGTCCCGGATTCCGGTAGTGTTGCCTATGATACTTACCATGGCTTTAAGCTTTACTAAATGGATGTGAAAAGTGCCTTCCTCGATGGCCCTATCAAGGAAGAGGTCTATGTTGAGCAACCTCCCGGCTTTGAAGATAGTAAGTATCCTAACCATGTTTATAAGCTCTCAAAGGCGCTTTATGGGCTCAAGCAAGCCCCAAGAGCATGGTATGAATGCCTAAGAGACTTCCTTATCACTAATGGCTTCAAAGTCGAAAAGATCGATCCTACTCTCTTCACTAAAACTGTTGCAAAAGACTTGTTTATATGCCAAATTTAAGTTGATGATATTATATTTGGGTCTACAACAAGTCAACTTGTGAAGAGTTTAGTAGGATCATGATACCAAAATTCGAGATGTCTATGATGGGGGAGTTGAAGTATTTTCTTGGATTTCAAATCAAGCAACTCCAAGAGGGCACCTTCATCAGCCAAACTAAGTACATTCAAGACATACTTAAGAAGTTAGGAATAAAGAATGGCAAACCCATCAAGACACCCATGGGAACCAATGGGCATCTTAACCTTGACACGGGAGGTAAGTTCGTGGATCAAAAGGTATATCGGTCGATGATAGGTTCCTTACTTTACTTATGTGCATCTCGACCGGACATTATGCTTTTTGTATGCATGTGTGCAAGGTTCCAGGCACATCCTAAGGAAGTTCACCTTAGGGCAGTGAAAAGAATCATGAGGTATTTAGTTTACACTCCTAAGTTTGGGCTTTGGTATCCCAAGGGATCTACCTTTGATCTAATTGGGTATTCCGATGCCGATTATGCCGGATGTAAAATTGATAGAAAGAGCACATCAGGAACTTGTCAGTTTCTAGGAAGATCCCTGGTGTCTTGGGCTTCAAAGAAACAAAACTCTGTAGCTCTTTCCACCGCCGAAGCCGAGTACATTATCGCAGGTCATTGTTGTGCGCAATTACTTTGGATGAGGCAAACCCTTAGGGACTATGGCAACAAAATGAGCAAAGTCCCTCTCCTATGTGATAATGAGAGTGAAATCCGCATGACGGATAACATCGTTGAACACAACCGCACTAAACACATAGACATCCGATATCACTTTTTGAGATATCACCAACAAAAGGGGGATATCGAAATTGCTTATGTAAGCACCCAGAACCAATTAGCCTATATCTTTACCAAGCCACTAGATGAGAAAACTTTTAGCAAACTTAGGAATCAACTAAATATACTTGATTCTTGAAACTTTGATTGACACATTGCACACATAGCTAATTCATATACCTTTGATCATGTCTCTTTCATTTGGTACAAATGCATATTTCTTATTCTTCTTGTGCCAAGGCTAATACTAATGTGCATTCAAGTGTATTTCTATATTTAGTCTTAGATTAAAAGGGAAATGGAGTATTCTACAAAGACAAGGCATCCACTTCAACTCTGACGGTATCATTTACCCTTTGTTGTTATTCATGTAAATCTCATTTGGTATAACCCTTCACTCATACTTGTTTTACCATTTGGGAGGAAATGCAAAAAGGGCTCTCAAGTTCTCCATTTTGGCGATTAATACCAAAGGGGAAGAAAGTATTAAGCCCAAAGCAAAAGGACCGCACCACCATTCCAAAATTTTCACAAATGTTTATTTCAATTGGGATTTGAGGTAGCCTCAAAATGAATTTTTCAATTGGTGTATTAAAGTCAATTTTCAATTAGTATCCCATTAGTATGAAAAATTCAATTGGTTTTTGGTATCCATTTCATAAAGGGAAAATCATTTCAAAAACCCTCTTGAAAGCTAAGGGGAGAATTCATTCAGGGGGAGCTTTTATTTAGTCAAAGGAAAAGCATTTGAAATAGGGGGAGGAATTTCAAATCTCAAAAATGCTTCTTGCAATTGTATTCCTATACCTTTGACTATTTGCAAAAGATGTTGAAAGGATTTTCCAAAACGCTTTGCAAAAACAAACAAGTGGTGCGAATGTGGTCCAAAATGTTAAATAAGAGAAAAGCAATCCATTCATATGCATAAAGCCTTTCATTGGTTTAATTCCAAGTAACCTATGCACATCTATCTCAATTGCAAACTAGTTACATCTCTACACTTCAAATTTGCTTTGGTTAGTGTTGGCATCATTCACCAAAAAGGGGGAGATTGAAAGGGAAATTGACTTAATCATTTCCTATAATCGATTTTGGTGGTTGACGTCCAACACAAACCAAATGGATTAACTAGTTTATCTAGATGCCATGTACCTCAGGTGCATAAGGTTCAACATAAACCAAGAAAGAAATCCAGTTAGGGACACAATAAAAAATGGAGCAAAGGACTTGAGTGTGCTGAAGTTTGGTGCACCGGACACTGTCTGGTGCACCAGGCCCGAGCGGAATCAAACCAGCCAATCTCAGGAATTCCAGGGGCACTCTCCGCTATAATTAACCGGAGTGTCCAATGAGCCAGCAGAGCAATGGCTCCCCGCGTGCCAATGGTTGACTACGTAGAGGAACAGTGCTGAACAGTGCCGCGACAGAGTCACAACGCAGAAGTCAGATGTCACCAGACTGTCCGATGCAACAAAAGACAAACGGCTCCAACGGTCAACTGCTCCAAACTCTAACAAGTGTGCTGACGTGACGCGCACCGCATAGTGAACAGTGACTGTCTGGTGCGTCATCGGACTGTCCGGTGCGTCCATCTCCAGCAGACTTCACCAACGGCTAGGAAGTGGTTGGGGGCTATAAATACCCCCAACCACCTCATTCAAAGCCATCCAAGCATTCTGAGTTTCTCATTCATTGCAAGAGCAAAGTCCAACACTCCAAGACACAATCAAATCAATCAATCCACTCAAAGTTTCCAAAATCAGCGCTAGTGCTTAAGGGCTTGTGAGAGGATCATTTGTATTCTTTTGTTGCTCTTGTCGCTTGGATTGCCTTTCTTCCTTCCTCATTCTCTTTCTAAGTGCTTGTAAAGCTAAGCAAGAGACACCAAGTGTGTGGTGGTCCTTGCGGGGTCTTAGTGACCCGTTTGATTAAGGAGAAGGCTCACTCGGTCCAAGTGACCGTTTGAGAGAGAGAGGGAAAGGGTTGAAATAGAACCGACCTTTGTAGCCTCCTCAACGGGGACTAGGTTCTTTGGAACCGAACCTCAGTAAAACAAATCCCCGTGTCTACTCGCTTGATTTGTTTGCCCTCTTTCCTCTCTCTAACGTTTCCTTGCTAGTATTGATTTCAGTTTGCTCCCATACGTCATCCACATCCTTTGAGCAACTCTTAGCAAGAGAAACAATCTTTCGGACTTGGAATTTAATTCTAACGCTAACCCCGGCCTTAGTGTGTGTTTAAGTTTGTAAATTTCAGGTTTCGCCTATTCACCCCCCCCCTCTAGGTGACTTTCAGGTACACCCTCATCGACCATGTTCTCTCCAATACCTTCCCCGCCATGCCATCCTGGCAGCGCATTAATGTCGCCGTGCTATCCTGGGTGCTAGGGACACTCTTGTGACGGAACCTCCCAAGTTATTAGGCCCACCTACAGTTCTCCTTGTCCTACGGACCTTGGACAACCCTATAGATGCACATAATCACTCGACAAGTTCGGTAATTGTATCCTCATTATCTCGCCCAAGATCGTTTCACCCGTCACACAGATATTACATCACATCGGAGGAACGAATAAGCGGAAGTGAGTTACAATAACTTAATTTACATTCATCAAAGTTATAGAGAAAGAGTATTATTGTTATTACAAAACCAGGGTGTACGAGTGCATAAAGTATTATTATTACAGACTTGGGAGACAAAAACCCCTCTTGCATAAAGGTATATTGTTTTTCAAGTGGGAGGCCAACATCCTCCCGCGACTTCACTGCTGAGGTTCTTCCTTGGGCACCACCTTAGAACAAAAACAGCAAAAGTCTGCCGTTTCATCACCTACAACAACATGGGTTTGAAAACCCTAAGTATGGAGTGTACTTTTGCAAGTCTTACCGGTCAAAAGAAAAGACTCTCAAGGATATGCTGGCTTAAGGGAGTCAAGGTAAGGCTGATCAAGTATCAAAGACTCTGTTTTGCAAAAAATGCTTACTAAAAGTAGATCCTTAAAATCCAGTTTTATTAGCATGTTAAGTTATTACCTGTAACTAGAGTTCTTTCTACCCTAGTTGAAGCACTTGACCTGCACTAGCCGTCTTTTATCAACCCTTTTAGTTCACTGGAATGCTACGTGTAGGGCAGTGACCAAGTCTTCATATCCGAGAAGTAACGGTGATCCGAATCTATTAATACCCAGCTTGGTATCTTCAATCACACGACATATGTAGCACTTAACCCTTGCATATGTCAACTCGCCACCGGGTTTCTTAAGACCAGACCAGGTTCACGCAAACCGAGAGCACAGATACACCACCGTCCAACCTCTTGCCACGGAGGGTACATGCTACTCTCGCCATCTCTCCACTCGCATTGCGTGTTGGCCTTTCTGGTATTAGTGTGCCCGAGGCAAAGCTTACCCATGACGAGGCATGTGACCAGTTAAAAGGTCCTCAATCATCAAGCCTACATCGACATGGTCCTTAATCGACTCAGACGAAGACACTACACCGAGACTCTCATCTCGTGCAAGTCACCCGCCCGGTCTCATCTTTATCATTTAAAACCCAAAGTTTGGTACCTGTTAGAGGTACATCTTTTCCGATGTTGAACCCATCACGGCCATGATGGATCCACCATCAAGTTTTATTTTTGAAAACATCCCATCCACTGTGAAGCATCACCTTTTGTTTCAAAACAAAACATTGGTTTTTCTAAAGCAGGACTAAGCATCAGAAAACCTTTTAATAAAACAGGTAATCAAGGAAGAGTGAATAATTCCAAGGAAGGAAATGCAGCAATTGGTTTAACACTCAATTCCTATCACCTAATGCATCATTCAAGTGATAAAAGTTTAAAACAGCAAGGAGGTGGCAAATGCACCGGGGCTTTCCTTGTGTTGTAGGGGAGTCGGGCTCTGTTCCACAGATATCAAAATAAAAACAGTTCCCGGCAGGTGGATTTTTAGTTGATGGTGCAGTCTCCTCTTCTTCAACGGTTACTTCTTCCTCGTTCTCTATGCATAACCATATATAACCATGAATGCTCATGTGATGCTATGAATATGCAATTATAATAGAGATACATCAAGTTATATCTTGAATACAACTATCCTTCATGGTGCACCAGGGAAACTAGGGTCTTCTAGGTCAATACCCTAGTAGGGTTAGACAGTTTTACCCTAAGGAGCTAGGGTTGTGGGTTTGGGAATCAAACAATGTCCAATGTGGCGGAACTGATCGAATTATTCCAACTTAAGTGCCTAAGCCCCGCCCTAGAGGCTAGACCACACTTAAATGGGAATAACCCATCAATCCCTCGGATCTAATCCGACGCGGCCACTGACAGGATCAAGTACCACAATCTCACTCGATGGTGAGTCACAGAGCAAATACAATAAAGCATAAAACCATGCATGTAAGAGTATTAAAATTATTACATCACCATCGGAGTTTTGCAAAAGTAGTCATCATTGTTCGAAGTGCAGCGGAATAAAACTAACGATAAATAAACAGAGAGATGGGGAAACCTGTCCCATCACTCCTCATGCTCCTCCTCAGCCGAGGTAGGGTCCCACTCGACAGTCCAACCCGGTGGCAAGATGGACGGCCAAGTCACTCCAGCAACCATGTCCTCCAAAGAACCTGTAAAATTATGCCACAAGCAAGGCTGAGTATACTAATACTCAGCTAGACTTACCTGGTGTGAGGAGTCTACTCCTCTACCTCTAGACATGCAGCTGTTTGGCTGTGGGGTTTGGTTGCCAAAAGCACTAGCTGAGTTTCTAAGTCAAATTTTAACTTTGTCAATTTAAGTGCGACTCTCTTAAGGCTAAATGTGTACTATCTACTCATACATAGTAGCAAACATTATTAGCAATCAACATCTTATATCAACTCATCATATTTCCACTTGTTACTCAATGCAGTACAATGGATCAAGCAGTCTCATTAGCTGCGAGAAGCAGACGATTCGAATCGAGTTTTTATCCTTGCAAGGTAAACCTAAACACACGACATGCAGGGGCACTCCGTCCCCACACACATCAACCGTCCCCATCGATTCCCCGTCAGCAGATCAGGGCTCACCGCCTTGGCGTACAATGCCTCACTGACCCCGACTGCCGTCGTGCAGTGACCGCACTTGTACCCACCATAACCGGAATGGGAGACCACGTCTCAGGTCGCGTGAGGGGATATGTCCACTGCCAGGTTCACTCAGGTACTAGGATTACCGATTTACCATATTTCTCGGCATGTGCTTAGTACGTTCAATCGCTTCGTAGACCACGCATCCCCATGGATCCGTGTCCACCAACCAACTATCAATATGATATGAAAAGTGGGTACAACCAATTCTTGATCTCGCGCGAGTGCTAGTAAAATCACTCGTCTTCTACAGAGATCCTAATTAAATAAAGCAACTACTCGACCTAGCATACTAGTATCCATCTCAAAAGGATTCCTGAGATCATGCAATGTAATACCTAAAATTGTAAAACATAATAAAAGAGTTGATCCTTTTGATTGTTTTGCCAACCACTCATTACAACAGGGGAATATTCTTGTTTAAAATGAACAATGAATTAATAATACCTAAAAAAATAAACTAGGCCTCATATTTTATTTTTGTTTGTACATTTGATAATAATAATAATAACACTATTAGGAATACAACAATGCTTTGAGAGTTGGGTTGAGCACTAAATTGAAATTTAGGATTTGAAAATAGTAAAATGAGAAAAGAGAGACACTAATAATCACAAAATAAATATTTAAATAGATAAGATGACCTCATGCCATGTTTGAGTTGGATATTTAAAGTTAAGGTAAGTTTATCACGAAGTTTGAATTGAAATGGAATTCAAATTATGAAATCAAGTGGAAAAGAAAAAGAAAGGAAAACAGAAAAAGAAAAAGGAAAAACAGATAACTGGGCCACTTCTGCTCATTCCGGCCCAGCTAGCCTTTACTCTACCCGCAGCCCGCATGCGCGCCTGCCCTATCGTTTCTGTGCCCCGCTCGCTGACAGAAGGGCCCGGTCTGCAGCCTCTGTGACTGACGCTGTGCTGTGGGCCACGGAGGTCAGCTCGGTCTTCTTCCCAGGAGGTTGCGCATGGACCGAGTTTCTCGCCTGGGTGCTCGCTTGGGTGGTTTCCTTGTTCCCTGGGGGCCATAAATGCGCAGATCCGGTCCACCACTTCGCCGCGCGTCGACTACCTCCCCTGATCCGCATCATCAGAGCCTCGTTTGTGGTCTCCTCGGTGCCATAGCTGAAACGGAGAGAGAGAGAGAATGGCGGTGCAAATCTTCTTCGCGCGCGGAGCATAGGCATGGATTGTCTCGATTCGTTGCTCGCCGGGGGGAACTTCACCGTGGAGCACGAGCGGGTGGGGATCGCTGGACCTGCTCGGGCTTCGGGGCGGCGGACACCGCCGCGGGCTGAGAAGCGACCACTGCGGACCCGCACCAAGCCATGGATGGGGTTGTCCGCATGTTCATCCTGGTAAGAACACTCCTACCTAATTCGTTCCGGCCTCTTCTACACGTAGCACCATTCGGTTTTGGGGATTGCACTCTAGGGCGCATCATCATCTACTCCGGCGAAGTGCGACGCCGCGGGAGCTCTGCTCCACCGCGTCGTCCAGCGTTCAAGTAGGGGGAGGCAGGGAGCGCGCGCCAGCCATTGATTCTAGTGCGTGGCTCCGATCAGACCACGTCATACCCATTCTCCGTATCTGTTAGGGCCGTCGGATTTAAGTCCTCCGATCGCTGTTGATTACCGATTCGTGGAAGGGTGGCTTCTAATCTGAGCCGTAGGGTTATGATCGGGCGGTCGGGTGCGCGCGATACCCCTTCGCGGGTTAGTTTTGCACATGCGCCCCTGTGTTTTTCTTATATAGAACCCGCCGTCCATGTGTTACTATTCTCTGTGCCTAGGCTATCTTACGCAGAGACCCCTGACTTCCCTGGAAATCGAGGCCCGATCCAGAACTGTGTTAAATCGATTAAATGAATTAGAAATTGGATTTTTAATATGAAAATAAACCCTAGAACTTGTATAAATCATAGAAAATCCATTTTTAGTCCAAATTGATCCATTCCAGTTTCTAAAATTTTGTAATATTATTCTTTAACACTTAGAGTCACTATTTTGACATGAACTCTGTTAGAAAATTAATTTCTCATCTAATCCTATTTTAATCACATTAAATCTTAGAAAATTCATAATTTGAATTCTATAACCCCAAATTTAGTGATTCCAATTCCTATGATCTCATTTTAATGTGTAGATTTTTACTGTATATTTTATTTACATGTTTGGTGTGATATTGATTTTGGGTATACTATGTATGTATTGTGTTGATGCGAATAGACGAGCAAGCCACTGTGGAAACTGAGGTTCAGCAAGTAGAAGTAGCTGAGCAGGAGCTCATTGAAGGCAAGTTGTGCCCTTGATCACTTACTTTTTCCTAGCCATGTTCTTATTAATTATAATGATCTGCATAGGATAATTTTGATGGGACCCAATAGGTACCCTAGTTTTGGCTATCTTTATACCTTGTTCACCACTGAAATATTTCTTTGGGTAGTACCTGCTATTGCTTTATGTGGATTTGGGTATGAAGATACTTTATTCATAATTACTCTTTTATTCTCTTTTATTATTACTGTTCATGTTAAGATCATTATGTTAATGGGAACATGGAGCGACCACCCGGGAAAACAGTGCTACCACAAGGGTATAATGGGACGCCCTTGGCTGATTAACTAGGAAAGCTAGTGGAGGTCTTCCTTACCCGAAAGGGGCAAGGGCAGTAGGGGGGTGGTCAGTGTAGGGAGGTCCTTGGTTGATTTTGATGCGATGGCGGTCAGGCAAGAACCCTGCATTGGAGCTTCCTATAAACTGTAGCGGGATTTCTGAAGCTAGTGGAACTTTGTAAAGGCCTCGTAGTGTTACCCTGCCTCGCCTCCTCGGTAGAGGTGTATGGGATTGGCCATCTCTTGGCAGATGGGTAACATGACTTGTGGGTAAAGATGCGCAACCTCTGTAGAGTGTAAAACTGGTATACTAGCCGTGCTCACGGTCATGAGCGGCTCGGACCCTCACATGATTAATTTATGGAACTTAAACTTAATCTGTCATTTCATTGCATTTGGGATTATTTTATTATTACTTTTACTTATTATTTCTAAGGGTTTGGTATTTACTTACACTTAGTAATTGCTAATAAAATTTTGACCAACTTATAAAAGCAATGCTCAGCCTCAACCTTTATTCCATTGATCAGCCTTACACTTCATGAACTCCCACCTTTGGTGAGTTCATGCCACATTATTCCCCACGACTTGTTGAGCGATGAACGTATGTGAGCTCACTCTTGCTGTCTCACACCCCCCCACAGGAGAAGAACAGGTGGTTCAGGTGGAGCCAAGTATCGAGGAGTTTGATCTGATCTAGGTGGCGTTTCTCAGTCGACATTGGCGCCGACGATCCTTAGTTCATTTTATATTTATCTTTATTTTGTAATAAGTCTTCCGCTATGTAATAATTACTCTGATGATTTATGACATTTATCTCTATACACTCTGTTATTATATATGTTGTCTTCTTGGCGCATGTATGAGATGCACCCGGCTTTGTCCTTTAAAACCGGGTGTTACATGCAACTAGGGTTTCAATCAACTCCTACACTTAAGTGCACATTACAAACCTACAAACATTAAGTGTAGTAAAATAGCATAATAAACGGTTATGCATAAAACCGGGGCTTGCCTTCCAAAGCAGTGGCAGGCAGATCCTCTGGTGCAGGCTCTGGTGCTAGATCCGGGGCTACCTCCTGAGCAGCTCCTTGCTCCGGCACGAGGACGTACTCTCCGTCAGCAAGGTTACAGTCTATCGAAATGCAATGAACATGTATGTTATGATTATGCAGGATTTAATAACATTATGCTAAGAGAAGAAAAACTAAGTTAATGAGCAATTTAGGGTTTCTGGGTCATACGTGGCTTTTAATGGTTTATGCTTATCACTTCTAGGTTTAGGTTTTGCTAGGGATAGGCATAGGGAATTGGTCTTTCCTTTATATATTTCAGTGGACAAGTTATAAAGAGTTTTAGGATGACACTGATTTTCCTAGTATTCATTTTTCCCTTTCTTTATTTTCTACTTATGGTTTCTAGTGTAGGTTTGATCTACGACAGTGGTTTAATTTTATCCAAAAATTCTATAAAAATTACAGTGAGTTGCCATTGGTCATTATAGCCTGTTCTAGGAATTTGAGGTTTAAAATAAAAGGCTATGCTTTAGACAAAAATAGCAAAAGTTGTGTAAAATGGGCCACTTTGCACTACATCTCTTAGTTAGAGGTGATTTCTGTCCTAAGGGTTATTTTTGTTGGCATCTAACAATAATAATAGGCTTCTGTGCCAAAAATCACAGAAAGCTAAGGGATGGTCATTTAGTTATGATTTTCTAAAGTTAAATGCCAAAAAGGCACTTTCTACTACATTGTTATTTGAAAAATGTCAAACAACAGATTTCATATTTTCCTAAGTTCCTAATAACCAAACATCAGGTATCCCAAGGGTTGGGGTGTTTTCACCTTGGGTTTATTTTTGTAGGGTTTTTCTAAGTTTTCCTTGTTTTCTTAAAATAAAAGGGATCCTACTTATTTCATACTAAACCAGGGTATAATAGATTTTTCTAGTAAACTACATTGAATAAGTACTCTAACAAAAATAGGGGTGCCCTCTGGTCCATCATTTTAATCACCTTTTCTATTTTTCTTAACCTTAAGCTCATTGTAAAATAATTGGCAAAATTAACTTAATGGGTTGGACAGAGAAGTTTAGCATTTTTAAACAGGTCAGTAGGTGGGTATAAACTTCTCCAAATTTTTCTAACCCTAGTCAAATAGTGCAACTATTTTTATCCCTATTATTTAGCTTTTGGTCAAAACAATAATTAAATCAGAACCCTAAAGTTTTCTGTAGTACATAGGGGTTTTATATTTTTCCTAAGTAGTTTACATTATTTAGAGTCTGACAAAATTGGTTTGACTAAATTTGGATGAATAAAACAGAAGTTATGAATTAGTAAAGTTCTGTTCAAATTTAAAATCAGATTTAATAAAGGTTTTCTGGAAAAGCAGTTTACACCGAGGACCCTGGGTTATTTCCAAACTAACTCTCTCAGTTATACCCCCGCGCTACTATTCATTTGAGTCTCTGACATTTCACAAAACCCCCCAGACTTCTTTCCTTCTCCCCCGTGGTCCTTCCCTAGGTTTAAACAGTGCCCGCAAGAAAGAAAAGGGTGGTGCGGCTTACCGACGGCGAGATAGGTCCGGCGAGGGGCAGGGTTGGCTCGAGGAGGCTCTGGCGGTCACAGTGATGTACGGCTCGACGGTGGGGATGGCCGGAATCGCTCGGCCCACGTGCGCAGGCGGGTGTCCTCGTCGGCGGCGGGTGTGCCGGCCAAATCAAGGCGATCTGGTTCAATCCAATGGCACGGTGAGCTTCACGGGGTGACGTAGAGACTGTGTGCACAAGGAATCGGAAAATGGTTCAGTGGATTACCCGGTCCACGCACTCCGGCGGGGTTGTGAACTCCAGCGACCGTGGACTGGCCTCTCCGGCGAAGCAGACTTCGATTCCTCGCTCGGGGAACTTCACCGAGGTGTGCTCACTCGTCTCCGAGGGCTGGACGGGGTTGGGAAAGGCTGGGTTGGCTGGTCTACGGCGGCAGGGGCTCGGGTGGCCGCGGACACGCCGCGTACGGGCAAACGGCGGTGAGTTGAGCTCCGGTGAGGTTTGAGCGTGCGCGGAAGAGTGTGGTCGATGCCCGAGCGGGCTTTATAGGCGCGGGCGCGGGCCATGGCGTCGGCTGGCCGTTGGCGCGACGCGGGGCGCGCGCGGGCATGCTCTGGCGTGCACAGAGCGCGTCGAACACGTGGAGCTTTTCTTCTGTCCGTGTTCCACAGCTCACCCAAGTCGCAAACGTGCGAATCTTGGCAAAAATCCGGCGCAAGTCTTTTCCTGGCACCTAGGGTTGTCTCTCATCCGTGAGTTGCCAAGGAAGATATGGCCTAGGTAGGGAGATCTTCGGTCGCCAAATCAGGTATGTCACTCTGCCCAACTCGCGACAAAAACCATGCCAAGGCATGTCAAACGTCAAGGTCTCGGGCTCAACTTTTTCCAGTGGGTGCCCTAGGTGGTATGCCACATTTTTGGTATAGAACATAGGTGGTTTTGGTGCCATCTCCAAGGTGAACACGGTTGATCTTTTGTGTAGGTGTAGTTTTTGACTTAGAGAGAAATAGAGAGCTCTAGCTCTCTATCCACTTAAGGAATGGATTTGGGGTTTCTTCAGGGGTCTTTTTGCAACATTTCCTTCCATAATTGCTGGTTAAGAAGTTACTTAAAGTTTGGTTAAAGATTAACTCATGGTTTGCACAATTGCTTATTCTCTCCCCCTCTTAACCATGGTTCTGGAAGATAGGGTTCAAGAGAGGTCTAGGGGTTTCCCCCCTCTTGCCCAAGGTAGTAAGTGCACAAAAGTTTGAGTGATGCTTCTTAGGTAATTAGCAATCTTGATTAACACATGGTCTCCAAGGTTCTTATGTTCTCCTTGAGTTTTTACCACATGTGATCACAGTCCCTAGTACCAAAGTTTGCTCTAGCCATGGTAACACCTGAGGTGTTACAGCCCTCCCCCCTTAAAGGAATCTCGTCCCGAGATTTTAGGCAGAGTCCTCTAGAGGGTGCTACGGGGCACGCTGGTGTGCTATTCTTTCTTATACTCAAGTTTCTCTTGTTAACTGCTCTTCAAATGTTATTCTCTTTGCAACTTCAGAAGGAAGCCCTTTTTAAGCTAAACCCACAACTTAGACTATCCTTGTTATCTAAGTTTTTCTTATAATTGTATTCAAAGGGCAGGTGGGGGTGGGGTTTTGGGGTACGTACCGACTCCTTTGGGCAGAAAGTCGGGGAAGCGGGAGCATAGAAAATCCTCAGTCTCCCATGTAGCTTCTTTTGCTGAATGGTGACTCCACTGAACTTTATACATTCTGATTGACCTCGCCCGTGTTGATCTCTCCTTCTGATCCAATACCTTGACTGGGTATTCTTGATAAGATAAGTTTGGTTCTATCTCAAGATCTGGTTCAGGTAGCACTTCAGTGGGTAGGCGGACACATTTCCGCAGCTGAGATACATGAAACACATCGTGAACTGCTGACATGTGATGTGGCAATTCCAATTGATAGGCTACGGGTCCACAACTTGCTTTTATCTCATAGGGTCCAATGTAACGAGGAGTTAACTTGCCCTTAATTCCGAATCTCTAGACACCCTTGGTGGGTGATACCTTAAGATAAACATGATCTCCCACCTCGAACTGTAGAGGCTTCTGCCTCTTGTCATGATAGCTCTTTTGCCTGGCCTGAGCAGCTTCTAAGTTCTTTGTAATGACCCTGACCTTTTCCTCTGCCTCAAGTACCAAATCTGGTCCAAATATCTCCCTTTCTCCTGCTTGAGACCAATTCAGCGGGGTTCTACATCTTCTCCCATATAAGGCTTCAAAAGGTGCCATCTTTAGACTAGACTGATAGCTGTTATTATAAGAAAACTCTGCCAAAGAAAGACACTTGTCCCAGTCTTTTCCGTAGTGCAGTACACATGCCCGCAACATGTCTTCCAAAATCTGATTTACCCTTTCCGTCTGGTCATCTATTTGGGGATGGTATGCTGAGCTTTGTATTACCTGGGTCCCAAGTGATTCTTGCAGCTGCTCCCAAAAGCATGCCACAAACAGTGCTCCTCTGTCAGATACAATGGTCTTTGGAATACCATGCAATCGCACTATTTGATCAACATAAATTTCCGCATACTTCTCTGTCTTGTGGGTGGTATGCACTGGTAAGAAATGAGCAGTCTTGGTCAATCTGTCCACAATAACCCAAATGGAATCATGGTGCCTGGAGGTATTGGGCAATCCTACGATAAAGTCCATGCAAATGTCCTCCCATTTCCACGATGGTATGGGAAGGGGTTGCAAAGGGCCTGCTGCCTTCAAATGACTGGCTTTGATTCTCTGGCAGGTGTCACATTCGGATATATACTTGGCAATTTCCCTCTTCATTCTGGTCCACCAATATACGGATCTGAGATCATGGTACATTTTTTTGCTACCAGGGTGCATGGAGAATTTGGAAAGGTGAGCTTCATCTAATATCTTCTTTCTGAGCTCCAGGTCCTTGGGAACAACCAATCGATCTCCAAACCATAAAATTCCCTTGCTGTCCTGATGGAAGCACTTGTATTTCTCTGCCTTCTGCTTGATCATTTCCTTGATAACCTGAACACCCTTATCCTCAATCTGTGCCCTGACTATTTGCTCTTGCAATGTGGGCTCTACCGAGATATAACTTAAATCACCTGAAGCAACAACTTCCAGGTTCAGCTTGCACAATTCATCGCATAGGGTGGTAACTCTTGCATCCATGCTCATACAATTGCACTGAGCCTTTCTGCTCAAGGCATCTGCTACAACATTGGCTTTGCCAGGATGGTAATGTACTTCCAAATCATAGTCCTTGATTAACTCCAATCATCTCCTCTGTCTCATGTTCAGATCTGCCTGAGTGAAGATGTATTTGAGACTCTTGTGATCAGTGTAGATGTTACAGTGAGCTCCCATCAAGTAGTGTCTCCATATCTTAAGAGCATGAACCATAGCGGCCAATTCCAGATCATGTGTAGGGTAGTTCTGCTCATGGGGCCTGAGTGCTCGGGAAGCATAAGCAATGACTCTATTCTCTTGCATCAAGACACATCCCAATCCAGTACTGGAAGCATCACAATAAACTTCAAATGGCTTGGTGTTATCAGGTTGAGCCAGCACTGGGGCTGTTGTCAAATGCTGCCTTAGTGTATGAAAAGCATCTTCGCATTTTTGGCTCCAATCATACTTGACTCCCTTCTTTAATAGTTCAGTCATTGGTTTGGCAATTCTAGAGAAATCCGGAATAAATCGTCGATAATACCCTGCCAATCCCAGAAAACTCCAAATTTGCCTCACTGTAGTCGGGGGTTTCCAATCCATTACCTCTTGTATCTTCTCAGGATCAACTGATATCCCATCCTGAGAAATTGTGTGACCCAAGAATTTGACCTCCTTCAGCCAGAATTCACATTTAGACAACTTAGCATAAAGACGATGATCGCGCAGTCGCTGAAGCACGATGTGCAGGTGCTCAGTATGTTCGTCTTCATTCTTGGAATAGACCAGAATATCATCAATGAAAACGACCACAAACTTGTCCAACTCTGGCATGAATACTGAGTTCATCAAGTACATGAAATAAGCCGGGGCATTTGTCAACCCAAAAGACATCACCAGAAACTCATAAAGCCCATATCTGGTTGAGAAGGCCATCTTGGGAATATCGCTGGCACGGATCTTGATCGGATGGTAACCTGAGCGAAGATCTATCTTGGAGAATACCTTGGCTCCTACCAACTGATCGAACAGAACATCAATGCGGGGCAGAGGGTATTTGTTCTTGATAGTCACCGCATTGAGAGGGTGGTAGTCAACACACATTCTCAAGCTCTCATCCTTTTTCTTCACAAATAGGGCTGGACATCCCCATGGTGAAGTACTTAGGCGAATAAACCACTTGTCCAACAACTCTTGCAATTGCTTTTTTAGTTCTGCCAATTCCGCGGGAGGCATCCTATAGGGTCTCTTGGAGATAGGAGCAGTCCCGGGTTGCAATTCGATTGTGAACTCAATGTATCGGTCAGGTGGCATCCCTGGCAATTCATCTGGAAAAACATCTGGGTAGTCACAGACCACTGTGATCTTTTCTACCGGGGATTCTAGCATGACGAAGGCACAGGAACGGGTACAACCTTGGTCAGGCAAATATAGTGTGGTTTCACCACAAGTTGGTGAGTGCACCTCAATGGCCCTAGCTGCAATATCCATCACAGCCTGATTCCTGGTCAACCAGTCAGTTCCCAATATGATATCCACACTATCCAAGCCCAAAATGAGGAGGTTAGTTTTGATTATCAGACTACCAAACTTTAAAGGCACATTCTTATTGATTTGGTAGGTGGCAACCCTGCCTCCAGGTGTTGAAATTGTGATACCCCCATTGGTGTGGTGAAAAGGTAATTGGCACTTGGCACTAAATTTGGCACTGATAAAACTATGCGATGCACCAGAATCAAAAAGAATAATGGCAGGATAATTCAAAACTGTAAAGATACCGGTCATGATGGGTGCTCCCTCTGGAATATCAGCCATGGTGGTGAAGTTTAGCCTGCCCTGCCTCACTTGCACCTTCTGTCTCTTGCCTTGATTCTGGTTAACATTCTGCCCTTGCCTCTGCTGGTTCTTGGGGCAATTCTTGGCATAGTGTCCGGTGTTGCCGCATGTGAAACACCTATTGTCATTTGCCTGGCGATACTGCTGCTGCTGCTGATTGTTCCTCTGAGCCGGAAACTGGGTGCGGTTGGGTGCCTGCTGCTGCTGCTGCGGTCGGATCACCCATCTCCCTTGCTGCTGCTGGAGTCCCCTGTTCTGAGTGTCAGACACAATCCTGAAGCGCTGTGGCTGAGCTGAGGGTCCTGCCACAGGGGTCTTCCTCTTCTTTTCGGCCTGACGAGCTGTGATACAGTCCTCCTGGGAGATAGCCATGTTGACCAACTCATTGTAGCTGTTGGCCCTGACGGTGTTGAGACAGTCACGAAGCTTAGTGCTGAGCCCCCTCCTGAACCTGTCTCTCTTCTTCTCGTCCGTATCTGCATGATACCCAGCATACTGGCACAGGTCATTAAAAGCCTGAGCATACTGCAATACTGTCCTGTTGCCCTGAGTGAGTGCCAGAAACTCGTTGAGCTTTCGGTCCATAATCCCGGCTGGTATGTGGTGTCCCTGGAAAGCTGCCTTGAACTCTCTCCACTCCACCTCTCGATCCTCGGGCTGCATGGCAAGGAAATGGTCCCACCAAGTCCTTGCGGGTCCGCGAAGCTGCTGGGTGGCGAACCTGACTTTAGTGACCTCTGAACAAGCTCCATGGAGTAGCGAGAATTTGGATTCCAATACTCTTAACCACACATCTGCATCAAGTGGGTCCTCTGCCCTGGTGAACAATGGAGGCTGGGTACTGAGGAACTCCTGGTAGGTAGCTGCCGCGGGGTGACGCTGATGATCTCCACCACCATAGTGCTGAGGTGGTGGCTGACGCTGAGCTAGCTGCCTTAAGATCTCATTCTGCTGAGCCATTAGCTCCTGCAGAGTGGGAGGCGGTGGCGGCGGTGGAGGAACGCGCTCATTCTGGCCACGACGCTGTCTCCCGGCCATCTGAAAAACCACATATATACTTAATACCATATCTCCAAGTTCAAGGTTTAATCGCGGCGAAAGAGTCAAAAGCAAATTGATAGATTCCGACATAAACTAAAAAGGATTTCAAAAGGCATAAACTTTCCTTCCAAATTTAAAACTAACAGCATCATCAACCATGCATCCAAAAGAGTTTATCATGGTTACATCAATGGTCCCAAAAAGACTCAACTCTATCTAGCCTAGTACCCCAAGGGTGCAAAAGCTAAGCTAGCTGCGAGGAGTCCTACCATCACCGACTTCTTACTCTATCCCTGACACCTAGTGAGCGAACGAGGCAACACTCGACTCGGGGGAAGGTGGTCTCCCTGAGCCAGCAGTGTCCACGCTGGAGGCAGGCTCCTCTCCTCCCTCAATGTCGACGTCCTCGTTGGCCTCCATGTCCTGGATCTCCTGGTGATGCATATCCAAGTGCTCATTAGCCTCAGCAAGCTGCTGCTGGGTGTTAATGAGCTGATCCTCGAGAACCTCGATGGTGTTCTCCCTGGTCCCCACTAATTCCTCCAACTCTTGGATCTCATTGGATAGCTGCTCCACCTGCAAGTCCTTTTCCACCATCTCAGTGGACAAATCAACCACGAGCTCCTCTCTGTTGTCCAGGGTGATATTTGTTGCCTCCAACAATGCCATTAGATGGGACATCGCCTCACCGCGCATCACTTGCAGACGGTACAGAGCATTCATGCACCGTACAGTCAAGTGCGCAGTCTGACCTGGGTAGATGGCCCAGATGTCCTTGGCATGCTCCACCCGATCCTTCCACATTGGGTCGTCCTCCCTTTCGGCGGGGAACAAGCCAATGGGGTGGGTAGACAGCTCCAAGGGATGGAATCTGCAGAAAGTGGTCAACCCATGCAGAGCAATCGCCTTGATCGTGTCCTCAGCCTGGTATCCAAAGGACTCAGAGTCCAGTGAACGCCAGCCTGGTTGTAGGGGATGAGGCTCCAGGGTCATCCTCACCCTACAGCGGGGCACCCGATGCTTCTCGAACTGCTGTACCGCGTACTGAGGAGGCGTCGTGTATCCGGCCCCCTGAAGTACCTCCCACAAAATACGGGGAAAGCCCTCTCGTGCAAGCCCGTCAGTGTGGGACAGTGCATTCCCGTCGTCTGAGGATCCGTGGGAAGCCATCTGTGTACGGTTAAGCGTAAGTAAAAGAAAAAGAATTATAAAAAGAACAAGAAAAATAAGACTCAGCTGCTCTCCAACTATAAAAATGGTATTGGGATACTTAGTTGGTCATCATTTTGTTTTTAAGTCTTTACTCAATTATCCATTTGTTTAATTTAAGAATGCATGCATGCTCGTCCTGAACGACCTCACAGCAATGTAAAGGGAATAGGGAAGAACTCCCGTCCCTTAAAGTGGCCTGTAGGGCCTAATCACTTAGCCACATAGCTACCCTTCTATCATCCTAAGGCTTCACGTCCTAGGTCTATCCTGATCGTCCTACGATCTATCCAACAATTTTTTTTTCTATCAAGTTTTATTTCGGAAAAGGATGGTATTTACATCTTATTGATTCCTCTGTGGTGGTACAAGCTCCGATACCAGCTATGGCGGAACTGCCCGAATTATTCCAACTTAAGTGCCTAAGCCCCGCCCTAGAGGCTAGACCACACTTAAATGGGAATAACCCGTCAATCCCTCGGATCTAGTCCGACGTGGCCACTGACAGGATCAAGTACCACAATCTCACTCGATGGTGAGTCACAGAGCAAATACAATAAAGCATAAAACCATGCATGTAAGAGTATTAAAATTATTACATCACCATCAGAGTTTTGCAAAAGTAGTCATCATTGTTCGAAGTGCAGCGGAATAAAACTAACGGTAAATAAACAGAGAGATAGGGAAGCCTGTCCCATCACTCCTCATGCTCCTCCTCAACCGAGGTAGGGTCCCACTCGACAGTCCAACCCGGTGGCAAGATGGACGACCAAGTCACTCCAGCAACCATGTCCTCCAAAGAACCTGTAAAATTATGCCACAAGCAAGGCTGAGTATACTAATACTCAGCTAGACTTACCCGGTGTGAGGAGTCTACTCCTCTACCTCTAGACATGCAGCTGTTTGGCTGTGGGGTTTGGTTGCCAAAAGCACTAGCTGAGTTTCTAAGTCAAATTTTAACTTTGTCAATTTAAGTGCGACTCTCTTAAGGCTAAATGTGTACTATCTACTCATACATAGTAGCAAACATTATTAGCAATCAACATCTTATATCAACTCATCATATTTCCACTTGTTACTCAATGCAGTACAATGGATCAAGCAGTCTCATTAGCTGCGAGAAGCAGACGATTCGAATCGAGTTTTTATCCTTGCAAGGTAAACCTAAACACACGACATGTAGGGGCACTCCGTCCCCACACACATCAACCGTCCCCATCGATTCCCCGTCAGCAGATCAGGGCTCACCGCCTTGGCGTACAATGCCTCACTGACCCCGACTGCCGTCGTGCAGTGACCGCACTTGTACCCACCATAACCGGAATGGGAGACCACGTCTCAGGTCGCGTGAGGGGATATGTCCACTGCCAGGTTCACTCAGGTACTAGGCTTACCGATTTACCATATTTCTCGGCATGTGCTTAGTACGTTCAATCGCTTGACACAGGGATCCGCACGTTAATCCTTATTCCAATTTCACCTCGTAGACCACGCATCCCCATGGATCCGTGTCCACCAACCAACTATCAATATGATATGAAAAGTGGGTACAACCAATTCCTGATCTCGCGCGAGTGCTAGTAAAATCACTCGTCTTCTACCGAGATCCTAATTAAATAAAGCAACTACTCGACCTAGCATACTAGTATCCATCTCAAAAGAATTCCTGAGATCATGCAACTAGGGTTTCAATCAACTCCTACACTTAAGTGCACATTACAAACCTACAAACATTAAGTGTAGTAAAATAGCATAATAAACGGTTATGCATAAAACCGGGGCTTGCCTTCCAAAGCAGTGGCAGGCAGATCCTCTGGTGCTGGATCCGGGGCTACCTCCTGAGCAGCTCCTTGCTCCGGCACGAGGACGTACTCTCCGTCAGCAAGGTTATAGTCTATCGAAATGCAATGAACATGTATGTTATGATTATGCACGATTTAATAACATTATTCTAAGAGAAGAAAAACTAAGTTAATGAGCAATTTAGGGTTTCTGGGTCATACGTGGCTTTTAATGGTTTATGCTTATCACTTCTAGGTTTAGGTTTTGCTAGGGATAGGCATAGGGAATTGGTCTTGCCTTTATATATTTCAGTGGACAAATTATAAAGAGTTTTAGGATGACACTGATTTTCCTAGTATTCATTTTTTCCTTTCTTTATTTTCTACTTATGGTTTCTAGTGTAGGTTTGATCTACGACAGTGGTTTAATATTATCCAAAAATTCTATAAAAATTACAGTGGGTTGCCATTGGTCATTATAGCCTGTTCTAGGAATTTGAGGTTTAAAATAAAAGGCTATGCTTTAGACAAAAATAGCAAAAGTTGTGTAAAATGGGCCACTTTGCACTACATCTCTTAATTAGAGGTGAGTTCTGTCCTAAGGGTTATTTGCACTACATCTCTTAATTAGAAGCTAAGGGATGGTCATTTAGTTATGATTTTCTAAAGTTAAATGCCAAAAAGGCACTTTCTACTACATTGTTATTTGAAAAATGTCAAACAACAGATTTCATATTTTTCCTAAGTTTCTAATAACCAAACATCAGGTATCCCAAGGGTTGGGGTGTTTTCAACTTGGGGTTATTTTTGTAGGGTTTTTCTAAGTTTTCCTTGTTTTCTTAAAATAAAAGGGATCCTACTTATTTCATACTAAATCAGGGTATAATAGATTTTTCTAGTAAACTACATTGAATAAGTACTCTAACAAAAATAGGGGTGCCCTCTGGTTCATCATTTTAATCACCTTTTCTATTTTTCTTAACCTTAAACATATTGTAAAATAATTGGCAAAATTAACTTAATGGGTTGGACAGAGAAGTTTAGCATTTTTAAACAGGTCAGTAGGTGGGTATAAACTTCTCCAAATTTTTCTAACCCTATTTTTATCCCTATTATTTAGCTTTTGGTCAAAACAATAATTAAATCAGAACCCTAAAGTTTTCTGTAGTACATAGAGGTTTTATATTTTTCCTAAGTAGTTTACATTATTTAGAGTCTGACAAAATTGGTTTGACTAAATTTGGATGAATAAAACAGAAGTTATGAATTAGTAAAGTTCTGTTCAAATTTAAAATCAGATTTAATAAAGGTTTTCTGGAAAAGCAGTTTACACCGAGGACCCTGGGTTATTTCCAAACTAACTCTCTCAGTTATACCCCCGCGCTACTATTCATTTGAGTCTCTGACATTTCACAAAACCCCCCAGACTTCTTTCCTTCTCCCCCGTGGTCCTTCCCTAGGTTT
The DNA here is from genome assembly GCF_902167145.1 of Zea mays. Lineage (NCBI taxonomy): Eukaryota > Viridiplantae > Streptophyta > Magnoliopsida > Poales > Poaceae > Zea > Zea mays. The sequence continues at coordinate 66,043,441 of NC_050103.1, read as the reverse complement.
AAACAGTGCCCGCAAGAAAGAAAAGGGTGGTGCGGCTTACCGGCGGCGAGATAGGTCCGGCGAGGGGCAGGGTTGGCTCGGGGAGGCTCTGGCGGTCACAGCGATGTACGGCTCGATGGCGGGGATGGCCGGAATCGCTCGGCCCACGTGCGCAGGCGGGTGTCCTCATCGGCGGCGGGTGTGCCGGCCAAATCAAGGCGATCTGGTTCAATCCAATGGCACGGTGAGCTTCACGGGGTGACGTAGAGACTGTGTGCACAAGGAATCGGAAAATGGTTCAGTGGATTACCCGGTCCACGCACTCCGGCGGGGTTGTGAACTCCAGCGACCGTGGACTGGCCTCTCCGGCGAAGCAGACTTCGATTCCTCGCTCGGGGAGCTTCACCGAGGTGTGCTCACTCGTCTCCGAGGGCTGGACGGGGTTGGGAAAGGCTGGGTTGGCTGGTCTATAGCAGCAGGGGCTCGGGTGGCCGCGGACACGCCGCGTACGGGCAAACGGCGGTGAGTTGAGCTCCGGTGAGGTTTGAGCGTGCGCGGAAGAGTGTGGTCGACGCCCGAGCGGGCTTTATAGGCGCGGGCGCGGGCCATGGCATCGGCTGGCCGTTGGCGCGACGCGGGGCGCGCGCGGGCGTGCTCTGGCGTGCACAGAGCGCGTCGAACACGTGGAGCTTTTCTTCTGCCCGTGTTCCACAGCTCACCCAAGTCGCAAACATGCGAATCTTGGCAAAAATCCGGCGCGAGTCTTTTCCTGGCACCTAGGGATGTCTCTCATCCGTGAGTTGCCATGGCAGATATGGCCTAGGTAGGGAGATCTTCGGTCGCCAAATCAGGTATGTCACTCTGCCCATCTCGCGACAAAAACCATGCCAAGGCATGTCAAACGTCAAGGTCTCGGGCTCAACTTTTTCCAGTGGGTGCCCTAGGTGGTATGCCACATTTTTGGTATAGAACATAGGTGGTTTTGGTGCCATCTCCAAGGTGAACACGGTTGATCTTTAGTGTAGGTGTAGTTTTTGACTTAGAGAGAAATAGAGAGCTCTAGCTCTCTATCCACTTAAGGAATGAATTTGGGGTTTCTCCAGGGGTCTTTTTGCAACATTTCCTTCCACAATTGCTGGTTAAGAAGTTACTTAAAGTTTGGTTAAAGATTAACTCATGGTTTGCACAATTGCTTATTCTCTCCCCCTCTTAACCATGGTTCTGGAAGATAGGGTTCAAGAGAGGTCTAGGGTTTTCCCCCCTCTTGCCCAAGGTAGTAAGTGCACAAAAGTTTGAGTGATACTTCTTAGGTCATTAGCAATCTTCATTAACACATGGTCTCCAAGGTTCTTATGTTCTCCTTGAGTTTTTACCACATGTGATCACAGTCCCTAGTACCAAGGTGTGCTCTAGCCATGGTAACACCTGAGGTGTTACATCCAACACATGTCAAACTTCACCCATGAGTTCTAATTATCAAATTAAGTTTATCCAAAAAGTTTTATGATTTTTGGAGTCATCAAATAATTTCTAAAATTCCAAAAGTCTAGGTTTTGGCCTTCTTAAATACTAAACAATTCCTGGTTTGGACTAAAATTCTTGGAACTATTTTTATTAAATACTATTGGAATTTAGGAGTCTAGCAAAATTGGTCTCATATTTTTATCATTTTTCTAGAAGTTTCTACAAATTTCCTTAGTCTGGCAGAAAAAGAAAAAGAGAAAGAAGGAATAGTATCGGGCTAAAACTAGCCCAATACGGCCCATGCTCAGGCGAAAGCGCGCTCGCGTGCGCCCGCGTTGCCAGGTTTGCACAGAGGACCGTGGCCATTTGAAAAACCCTTAAAGAGGCCTTAGCACTATTTCTCTGTGTCACTGACATTCGCAGATAGGCCCCTCCCTTTCTATTTCTTCGCAAGGTGAGATCCCCGACTACGGACGGCGGAGTAGTGGCTCTGGTGAGCTTATACCGGCCAGAAAACGCAACGACTATGCCCCTCCATTGCACAACACCTAATTCCACCCTCGGTGACACTAATCCCTCAATCAATTGCGGAGTTCTAGCTCACAATCTCTCTGTCCACGGTGATGGCGCGAACTGAGGACAAACCGAGGTGTTCCTGGTGATCTAACGTGGTTTATTTCAATTGGCTAGGTCGATGATCATCTATAGCACACGAGGGTGCTGAAACAAGAGCGAGGAGGACATGAACGGACCTGCAGAGAGCTGGCCACGGCGCGGCGTTCACGGTGGCGCGGAAACCCGATTTGGGGGAAGAGAGGAATTAGAGAGCTATGGTGGCTATTTGGAGACAGGGGCGGGCGCTCTGGCTTCGTGATTACCTAACGGAGCTAGCGGTATGCTCAATTTATAGTGTCCAAGGGCGGTGGCTTTGAATTGGGAAGAGAAGCGCTGACGGCCGGAGAGAAGGAAGGTTACTGGCGCAGGTGATACCGTGGCTCTCACCGTGGCAAGGCCTCCGGCGATGGACGACTTGATTCAGTGGTTTACTGCGACGTGTTAACGCCCTAAGGCACGTGGCACACGATCGGTAAGCGGCCAACGCCGGCGAAGACCACTCCGGCCGACTGCAGCCCAAGTGGGTACGACGAACTCCCCAGTGACCGGGTCCGAACCTATCCGGTGCCAAGATCTTTACTCCGCCGTGATTATCTTCACCCCAGAGAGCACGAATCGTAACACCAGCGCGGATCATGGCGCGACGGTCACCGGCAGCGAGGGGTGATGTACCTGAAGATCTTCTTCAGTTCACTGTTCAATGGGAAACCCCATTTAGAGTGTCTGACAGAGCATTTTGCTAGGCTTTGGTCTCTGATTTCTGTGTGATAACTTGTCAATCCCTCTGTAACAAAGTTCTTGCCCTATAATCTAGCTACAATTCGACTATAGAAACTCTAGCCATTTACTTACTGGATTAAGCTCAGATCCACCCCAAAGTTCTTCAGTGTTCACTATTAGTCACAATTCAGTCTTCTGACTCGACTGACAGCCAAGCTTTCTGTCCATTATACTCCAATTTTTGTACAACATCAAGGCTCAATATCTTAAGAAAAGTTATACACCTATAGTATCTCTACAAATTTGATGTGTTGACCCTGGGCAAATTCCTTGTAGATTTAGAAATATAGAGCTCCAAAGTTGACCTTATTTACTGAAATTCACACTTAAGTATATAAGGTTCATGGGGTACTTTTTGCAAATAGGTCCAAATTCCACTATTTAACTTGCAAATTCTCCAATATGAAAGATATTTGGTTTGAGGTGCTCTTTTACTTTGATATTTGCACTTTGGTCCAAAAGTGCCTAGAATTTACATTTAACCCCCTAGGGTTTCAATTGGGGTTTTCTAGGGTTTCTTTTTGAGTTTTGAGAACTTTAGGGTTTTTGTGTCACTAAAGTACATCAAATGTGCTACCTTATGAACATTTTTCATGGCTTATGAGACTATTACTTATTTGGACTTCACTTTTCATCCATAAGCCCTAATGCAGGGTCAAGTACTCTACCCTAGGTTTAAGCATACCTCAAGTCCTATCATCACAACTTGTTTGAAAATTTTACCTAGTGAATGCACTCTAGGTGTAACAAACATATGAAATGTCAATGCACATGATGTTATGCTCAAGTTTTAGTGCTAGTAACACCAGGGGTGTTACAACTCTCCCCTAAGCTGATGGAGCCTGCTCTCACTTTTGGTGGCACTGCGTGCCACGCTTGGTTGGCCATCAAGGAGCAATTCCTCAACAATCGCGAAGCTCGCGTACTTTGCCTCGGCGTCGAGTTTCGTGTTTTCATGCAGGACGATCTCTCCATCGGTGAATATTGTCGCAAGATGAAGAGGATGGTCGATGCCCTTGGTGATCTTGGTGAGCTCATCCATGACCGTACCCTCGTTTTGAACGTGTTGCGTGGCTGTAATACCCAAAAGTATAAGTAGTGAAAAATTAGAGACGAACAATATTTTGTGATCCATATTTATCATCTCATGTGAATACTTCATTCAAGAATAAATAACTAATAACTTATACAATCAAATTGTGCATCATGTTGGATTTTATTGTGTGTGCATTTGATGACAATATAAAAATAAGGTGAATAGAAATAATTTAGTACCCAAATTTGAATTCCAGAATTTAAGAAAAGAGAACACTAGTTAACAGGAAATAAATATTAACATAGGTAAAGATCACCTTACCATGTCTAAGTTGAACATTTAAGGTGAGGACAAACTACCACGAAATTTGAACTCAAACGGGCATTTGAATTTGAATTTGGAAATAAAGAGGAAAGAAGCAGAAAAAAAGAAAAAGGGCCTTGCTGGGCTCAATCTTCTGAAGTCGGCCCATCTAACCCTGACGCCGCGCGGCCCACTAAATCCACCGCCACGGAACACGCGTGCGGCCAACATCGCTCCTGCGCGGGGGGAGGCACTGGCGATTAGGCCCCGCCCGTCGGACTCGGCATTGCACTTGTGTCGCTGGTGGCTGGGTCCCGCTCGTCATCCCGGTCGTCGCGGCACTAACGAACAGAGCGAGTCGCGTGGCGAATCTCGCCCACCTTCCTCGCTAGCTGAACTCTGACTCCGCGACTCAGGGTGATAAAGGCGGATCCACCTTCCACGACCCCGTCCCTCGTACTCACCACTGTTCGCACCCCTACCACCGTAGGTAATTTATGCCCGCTAGAAATCTTGGTGAGGAGAGAACGAACACCGTGGCTGTCTTCTTGCCGTATCGCGCCTAGACATCACCTTGGGGGCTCGACCGCGGCCGCGGATCCTATACGGCGGTGCACCGGCGCAGCAGGTGCGGAGAAGCGGCCCAATTTCACAGCGGTGTCCAGCTGGGATCGTTGGTTCGCCGCTCACCATGACCAGAGTTTACTGCGGCGAATTGCAGGGTGAGTAACCAACCATCGTGTTTCCCTGGTATAGAGCACCGTGTAGGACTTCTCAGATTGAAGCTTCGCGCGTGATGTCGGGGATTAGGGCTAACCAACCATGGCGCCGCCGCGGGGGAAACAAGCTCCGGCGACGGAGTTGGGCGGGCGCGGCCATTGTAGCGCGTACCGTTGATCCTTTATGCAACGGTCACGATTAGAAGCAGGTTAACGGTTCGGCCAACGGCGCGATGACGCGTCCGATCGTGATCGGACGATTCCTGTTGCGCGCTCGTATTTTAAATCTGAACCATTGATGCGGGATCCTGCGGCTATTGTGGCGTACCGCATGGGGAGGGATGAGATCTAATCCTAAGCGTCAAACCCAGATCCAACGGCTGCAGTCACCCGATAACGCTTAGACCGTGCACTTTCACATAAGAACCCCTTAAGATTTTAGAAATAAACCCGCGGTCCGCATCAGAGTGAAACTGAGTCTGGGAGTGTTTGCAGGTTAGACCCCGGGCTTTTTGTTAATTGGCGCCCAGTCCAGAGAGTTATAAAATCAGGAAAATGAATTAGAAAATGAGTTTTTAATATAAAAACAATTCCTATAACTTGTATAAATCATAGAAAATCCATTCTTAGTCCAAATTAATCCATTCCACTTCCTATAATTTTGTAATATTATTCTCTATCAAATAATGCCACTGTTTTGGCATGAAAGACACACTAAAATTTATCTATTACTTAATCTAGTATTAAGCACATAAAACCTTGGAAAATTCATAACTTAAAAGCTATAACTCCAAAATTTAATGATTCTAGTTCCTATGATCTTATTTTAGTGTCTAGATTTATATTGTGCATTTTATTTACATGTTTGGTGTGATGTTAATTTTTGCTATACCATGTATGTATTGTGTTGAAGGCAAGTTGTGCCCTTGATCACTTCTTTTACCCAGTCATGTTCTTACTAATCATAATGATCTGCATAGGTTAATTTTGCTGGGACCCAATAGGATACCCTAGATTTTGACTATCTTCATACCTTGTTTCACCACTAGTTTTACTACTAAATTTTTGGGTAGTACATGCTATTGCTTTATGTGGCTTTGGGTATAAAGATATTCATCACTCATTGTTATACTTTTTATTATCTGTTTATTATTATTATTCATGATAAGATCATTATGTTAATGGGAACATGGAGAACCACCCAGGAAAACAGTGCTACCATAAGGGTATAATGGGACGCCCTTGGCTGATTAACTAGGAAAGCTAGTGGATGACTACCTTACCCGAAAGGGGCAAGGGCAGTACGGGAGTGGTCAGTGTAGGGAGGTCCTTGGGTTGATTTTGCTGCGATGGCGGTCAGGCGAGGGATTCCTGCACTGGAGCTTCCTATAAACTGTAGCGGGTTTTCTGAAGCTAGTGGAACTTTGTAAAGGCCTCGTAGTGGTACCCTGCCTCGCTTCCTTGGTAGTGGTGTATGGGGTCTGATCAACTCCGTGGCAAATGGGTAACACGACTTGTGGGTAAAGATGTGCAACCTCTGCAGAGTGTAAAAATGGTATACTAGCCGTGCTCACGGTCATGAGTGGCTCGGACACTCACATGATTAATTTATGGAACTAAATTCAATTTGTCATTTCATTGCATGTGGGATTATTTTACTATTACTTTTATATATTATTTTTATGGTTTGGTATATACTTACACTTAGTAACTGCTAATAAAATTTTGACCAACATATAAAAGCAATGCTCAGCTTCAGCCTTTATTTCATTGATCAGCCTTACACTTCATGAACTCCCACCTTTGGTGAGTTCATGCCACATTATTCCCCACAACTTGTTGAGCGATGAACATGTGTGAGCTCACTCTTGCTGTCTCACACCCCCCTAGGAGAAGAACAGGTGGTAGAAGAGGAGCAGCCTAACACTGAGGCTTTCGACTTGATCTAGGTGGCGTCTCCCAGTCAGCTTTCTGGCGCCAAGGATAGATTTAAGATCCTGTTATATTTATCTTTTATTTTGTAAGACTTCAGCTATGTAATAAATACTCTGATTATATTGTGACATTTATCTCTATACACTTTGTTATTATATATGTTGTCTTCTTTGGCGCATGTATGAGATGCATCCGGCTTTGTTCCTTAAAGCCCGGGTGTGACAGAAGTGGTATCAGAGGAAATGTTGACTGTAGGACGAAACCTAGATAGAAATGGACAAAACCCTTACCTACTTACCTTATTCTGATTCATTCTATACTTACCTTACTCTGATTCTTTCTACACTTATCTTGATCCTGTCTCACCTTCTACTGTTCTACTCTGATCATTCTTACCTTTTCTACTCTGAGACAAGATGGATTTCACACCTTGGAATCCTACACTTATGATCTTTTAAGAGATAGGAAACCTGAGACAAAACTAAAATTATTTTCTCTATTAAAAAAATGATGGTTGATTGTTCTGATGATCAATGACTGATTTGCTTCTTTGATTGATTGAAATAGTATAGACGGGCATCTTAGCATGTACCACCATAAGGTAATGAATTAGCTTTAGTAGGTGACACACTTAGCTAATAAATCCCCCAAAGTAACACGATTCGTAATTACTGCCTTGTCTTCTATTATCTCTTACCATATGTATCTAACTCAGATGGTCAATACCAGGAGGGGTGGCGGAATTGATTTACCTCCCAGATGACACACTCGGAGGATATTTAGACAACCCCAGCCACAACCAGCAGAGATGAATCCTCCTAATCCTCCACCAGGCAGAGTTGACCCATTGGTTGCAGCTCAGATGAGGATGATGCAACAAATGGCGGACACTATGGCAGATATGCGGGCTCAGATGCAGCAGGAATGCCATGAGATGTGTCAGGAAAGAGAAGAGATACGCCAGGAGTTGCGCCAGGAGCGAGAAGAGATACGCCAGGAGAGAAGGGTGCAACAACAGCTGCAGCAGCAATTTCAACAGCAACAGCAGCAACAACAACAAGTACCATTGCCTCCACCACCACCACCAGTTCCACCTCGTGATAAGCACCGAGAATTTATGAGCCATAAGCCACCGACCTTCGCCAGTTCGCCAGATCCACTTGATGTAGATGATTGGTTGAAGACAATTGAGAAGATGCTCAACATCACCCAATGCTCAGATCGGGAGAAAGTTCTTTATGCCTCTTGTCGTCTGACAGGTCCTGCTGCTGACTGGTGGGATTCTTATACTGCTGCTCATGATGCTGCTGACACTATTACTTGGGCGGAATTCAGCACACAGTTCAGAAACTATCACATTCCAGCTGGTTTGATGAAGATCAATAAGAAGGAGTTTCTGTCATTGAAGCAAGGCAACATGTCTGTCAGCGAGTACAGAGATAAATTCATTCAGCTATCGAGATATGCTCCGGATGAGGTTGCTGAGGATGAGAGAAAGCAGGAGCACTTTATTGAAGGACTTAATGGACCCTTACAGTATGCACAGGTTGCACACACATTTCCATCATTTGAGAGGCTACTGGATAAGGCTCTTGCTATTGAACACAAGCGTGTTCAACTGGGAGACTTGAAGAGGAAGGCTATCTCACAGGGACATGGTAGCAGCAGTGTTCGTCCCCGCTACGTTTCGCCACAAGGTACACCTACTCATCCAGGAGGAGCACCACGCCCAGCTCAGTACGCTCCACAGGGGTCTCCACGGACACCTCCTACTCGTCAGGCTATTCCCACTGGCACCCCGACGAGGCCTACAGGACAGAAGACCGGCCCTACGTGCTTCAAATGCAGTCAGATTGGGCACTATGCTAATGCTTGTCCGATGGGGAATTCTGGTACACCAGCTAAGAACAAGCAACAGACTCCTAGCAAGGGATATTCTATAGCCAGAGTTAATCAAGTCAGCGTTGATGCTACTTCTGATGGTGCTGACATTGTACTCAGTATGTTTTACATTAATGCCATTCTTGCAACCATGTTATTTGATTCTGGTGCTACGCATTCATTCATGTCTGCTCGATATGCCAACACAAATGAGATACCACTGCTAAATATGAGAAAATCAATGATAGTAATCACACCTAAAGTGTAACACCCCAGGTGTTACTTAGGGTTTTCACTCAAGACTATACAAGTAAGCCCATCATCACATGTGACTTAAGTTGGGAAAAGTACACCAAATTTGGAGCTCAAGATCCTAAGTAAGTGCAACCTATCTTAGATGTCATGCCTTGGCTTACCATGTGCATTGAAGGGGGAGAAATTGCCCAAAACCCTAATGCACCCCCTGTGGACAATTGGAGTACTATAGGTAAGTATGACCAAAAAGTTATGAAAACCACTTGATCATGTCTTGGGCCAATTATAAAAGATGTAGTGCACTTAATACCCTACAAATAATAGTAAGAAAGTAACCCCAAAAAGATTTCAGAAAAACCCCAAAAGATTCACAAAAGGGTTGAGCATAAGAGAAAAATCAGAATTCTTCTAAGTCCAAAACCACCCCCTTTCCAAAGATCAAACATGCTCACCTTGATCCCAAACTTAAAACCACTTGGCCCAATTGACAAAATGGCGCCAAAATACCTCTAGAACACCCTGGAAAAGTTTGAACCCAACCCTAAGTTGTTTGACACGACTTGGCACAAGATTTGTCTCGATTTGGACAGCTAGGACAAAGACAACTTCCCACCCCCATATCTCTCTAACCCGACCACATCTCCCCTTGGAAATCACATGAACTAGGTAGCCCTAGGTGCAGGGAAGAGATCTCTCACAGGTCTTAGGGCAAGATTCGCACGTTTTGGCCGCTCAGTAGAGGGTAGAACAACAACAGAAACAAATAGCCACGTGTTCGACGCGCTCTGAGCTCGCTAGAGCACGCCCGACGCGCGCCCCCGCGTGCCCCACGTCGCGCCAAAGCCGAGCCGGCACCGTTCCTCGTGCCCGCGCCTATAAATCCCCCAGAGACGTCGATCGTACGCCTCCGCGCGCGCTCGACCTCACTGGAGTACCAGATCACCGGTATTGCCCCGCGCACGGCGTGCCCACGGCCACCCGATCCCCCACCACTGTAGACGGGCCAGCAGAGCCTCTCCCAGCCGCGTCCGACCCTCGAAGTAGACTGTGCATGGCTCGGTGAAGCTCCCCGAGCAAGGAATCGAACTTTGCCTCGCCGGAGAAGCCAGTCCACGGTCGCCGGACTTCACCCGACCGCCGGTGAACGTAGACCGAGCTCCACGGTGAGTTGTTCTTCAATTCCTTGCACGTGTCGACTCATAAACACCCCGTGAAGCTTCTCGTGCCCTTGGATTGACCTATGTCGTCGTGGTTAGGCCGGAGCACTCGCCGCCGACGAGTTCACCCGCCTGCGCACGTGGACCGGCCAATTCCGGCCACCACCACCGCCGAGCAGTACCTCACTGTGACCGCCAGGACCTCCCGAAGCCAACCCCGCCCCTCATCGGACCTCTCTCGCCGTCGGTAAGCCGCACCGCCTTTTTCTTTTCCGCGGTTACTGTTTACATAAGGGGAGGGACCTCGGGGAAGAAGAAGAAAAGGCCAGGGGGTTTTGTGCGCTGTCAGTGACTCAGGGGAATAGTGGCGCAGGGGTATTGTTGGGGGCCTTCGGCTTACGAAGGTCCTCAAAAATAGGATTTAACAGTATTTCTGGAGCATAATGTGTGAACAGGTACCTTCGGACTCGAGTCGGAATCACAGTAGGAGAAGCCCAAAGTAATACGAAGGTTGATACAACGCCGAAGATGTGAGCGGGAAAGCTTCGGCACGCTAGCAGAAAATGAAACCGACTTAAAGATGAAAAGGCTATTCAGACCTCGGTGAATTGCTATAGAATTACTACCAAATGTAAAGGGCATGAATGTAATTTTGTATGGGCTGTGTCCCGTGTCTATAAATAGGTGAACAGTATCCCCGTACTGGGGACACTGACTTGGCATTTGTTTTTACGTCACACTTGTACTTTCATCTCCTTCCAAGTTGAAGGTACATTTGTAATCCAATGTCATTTCTGTTTCTTCATAATAATAATACGAAAATAAGTTGATAATAATATATAATTGTCTATGTTATCCTTCATGTTCCTTATGATTCATTCTTCGTCATTATATATTGAGTTTATGAAGGTACGCCCTTCATAACCTTCGTCCGAGAATCATTATATCCTAAGGGAAATAATGCTTCGAAGGACGAAGGGTTTTACCGATTAACATTTTCTGTGTTGCCTTGTTCTTAACTCATAGCATTTGAGAACAAGTCCCCAACATTGGCGCCCACCTCCGGTGAACTCACTTCCACTCTTTGAGTTTTTTGAACACCTTCGGTGATCATAAACCTTCACTATGGCGCCGAAGAAAGCTTCAGCAACTGGGGCTGCAGCTCTGCAACCGCTGGACCACAATCAGGAGACTGTCTCCCTTCGGGAGGCCCGAAGCCAGAAACGGAAGGCTGTCAGCCCGACACCGCCAGAGGATGAGATAGACCAAGAAATCAGAGACATGGAGATGCTCCATCAACAGGTGCAGAGGAAGAAGGAAAAGATAGCCAGGCTAGCTGAACTGCAAAGGCAGATAGACGAAGCCTCTGAAGAAGTTCGTCATCTTACTCAGGATGAGCAACACCGAAGGCCTCAGCATCAAGACCTTCATCAGGAGGGTTTCCTCAACGAAGATGACTGGTATGACAATTTCCATCATGGGAATTTTGTTTTTGATGATGCTTCTCCTCTGTCCGCTGAGCTGCAGGCTACACCTTGGCCTTCGTCCTACAAGCCGCCTCAGCTTCCCATATTCAACGGCCACTCAGACCCAAAGCAGTTTTTGATGAGCTATGAAGCAACAGTATCTTCCTATGGTGGCAATGCTGCAGTCATGGCCAAATCTTTTGTCATGGCTGTCAGGAGTGTTGCTCAAACCTGGTATTCCTCCCTCCGACCAGGAACGATCACTTCATGGCAAAAGCTGAAGGACTTGTTGTTAACCAGCTTCCAAGGGTTTCAGACGAAGCCAGTAACTGCTCAAGCTCTATTCCAGTGCACTTAGGATCACGAAGAATACCTTCAGGCGTATGTCCGGAGGTTCTTGCGTTTGAGGGCACAGGCACCAACGGTGCCCAACGAAATTGTCATTGAGGCCATGATCAAGGGGCTTCGGCCAGGACCTTCAGCTCAGTACTTTGCTAGGAAGCCTCCTCAAACTTTGGAGAAGCTGCTCCAGAAGATGGACGAGTATATTCGGGCCGATAATGATTTTCGTCAAAGAAGGGAGGAGGCTTTCAGGTTTTCTGAAATGACCAGGGGCTTCGGAGGGAGGTTCTATCCGAGGCACGTTAGGTCAATTCACAATTCTACTCAAAATGATGATAGGGGGAGCCAGCAGCAAAGGCCACAGTGCTCTTCACAGGCTTCGGGGCAACAGCAAGGCTCCTTCCGACCACCAGCTCCAAGAGGCAGAGGCGCCAGGGGCTTCGACGGAAGATTTGGAGATCAACCAAGAAGAATTTTTTGCTTATTCTATGGTGAGAACAAGGGCCATACCACCAGGATGTGCCATGTTACCATCCAGAAGCAAAAGGAAATAGCCGAAGCTACAGCACAACAGGCTCAGCCGAAGCAGGTCATGCACACTGCTTCGTATCATTCGCCTTATATCCCAGAATATGTAGGCAACCACCCTGCAGTTTATGTTGCTTCGGCGAGTCAACCTCAAGCTTCTTGGCAACAACCTCCGCCTCCACCACCGCTGCAGCAAGGCCAACAGCCAGAAGGGAGCCAATATGGCCCACACCAAAGGGACTTCAGAGAACAGTCCGAAGCTCGCACACTCAACAGCACTGTGCCAGAGTCGAAGCACATCTATTGACAAATATCCTACCTTGATAGCAGTCTTTTTCATTCAGTTTTATTTTCCGTGTAATAAAGGACATCTTTTAAATTTCATGTAATAGTTTCGTTCTTTGCCACAAGAAAAATATATTTTCTCCACAGGCTTAAGTTGGTGAAGCTTAAAGATTTGTGATAACAAGGAGGACCTTCGAATTATCAAAAATTCTTCGAAGCAACAAAAAAGTCGTTCTAAGGAACGCAGAGTAAGTTTGCTGAAGTCATAAAAGCCGTTCCAAAGGGAGCGCAGTGTAAGTTTTCTGCTCCAAAGTCGTTCCAAAGGGAATGCAGAGCTTACAGCAAAAAGTCAACGCTGATACCGCCTAAGTAAAAGGCAAAGCGCGAAAAGTCAACGCGAATACCGCTGAAAGTAAAAGGTGAAGAAGCTCCTAAGGGAGGCTTACAGCGAAAAATAAACGCTGATTCCGCTGAAGTAAAAGGCGAAGAAGCTCCTAAGGGAGGCTTATAGCAAAAAGTTAACGCTGATTCAAAAAGATTATGTGTTTTATCGCAGGGATGTGCGTGTATCTTCGGAATAAATACCATCATACATAGCATAACATCATCACATCATTTCACATAGCATAAGCATCATACATCATGATGCATATGGCACAAGAAGGGGACACAATATCGACCTTCAGAAGAATGTTTTGAAAAAGGAGAAAATCATAAGGAGAAAGTCATAAGGAGATACACTATTGATCTTCGGGAGTGTAGCTTCGGAAAATATCTTCAAGAAGCTTGGATATTATTCATCAGCACACTATGGATATTGTTGCGATAAATAAAAATTCTTCTTCACGAAGCATGAAAAGAAGGGAAGGTGTTTTTTCGTCAAAGACTCAAAAACGGTACGTGTGTAAAATTTCATGCATCGTAAAGAATTGAACAACAAAAACAGGTATATTACATTCGGGGTTACAAAATGTTACATATATTACATTTCAGAAGTTTTTACAATGGTACTTAATCTTCTCTCAAAACAACTTCTGCAGCCTCGTTCAGGAGTCGATTAACAACTTCATCCATGATAGCTTCAGCCATCTTTTTAATTTCGTCGTCTCCTTTCGGGTGAGGGCCCGGAGACGCTTTAGTAGGATCTGAAGGAGGACAGGATACGGCTACATTGCTATTACAAATTGCGAACGAAGTTTAAAATCGAAAATTACAACACAATAAAAACCATTAGTTAATACCTATTTGCCCTTCGGGCTCTGTGCTTTTTTCAGCAGCCTCAGCTACTTCTCTAGCATAGTGAATACCCTTTTCGCTTTTTCGAATGATTTCCCGGGCCATTTCTCGACCACCATTATCCCAGACATCGGTGAAAAACTTTCCACCAACCATGCTAGCTTCGGCCGAAGGATCTCTTGCATCTTCGAAGGACAAGGCAGCTTCGGATTGCGCTAAAATCTTTACATGCTCGCAGCCCTTCTTCTCCAAAATGGTGGCAATTCCCCTGGCACCCGAGAAAGCACATATGTCTCCGCGGCTATTTAAAATTTCCTCGAAGGCCTCAGCTTCGTGATCGATCCATTCGATGGGACCTTCGGGGTTGCCTTTCGTAAAGTTTTCTTCGCTCGAGAATGCGCCGACGCTGGCGAAGCTAGCTTTCAACTTCTTGACGCACTCCATAGATTTGTTGTAGCATCTTTTCTTGGATGAACGAAGCTCTTCGACAGTTCCCTCCAAATGATTTGCCCATTGATCGCTAAGTTCTCGCTTCGTTTCTTCAAGAATGCGTTCCTCTTTGGCTCTGGCCAGTTGTCTTCGAAGATCTTCAATTTCACGCTTCTGAGCCTCAGCTTGACCTTTAAAAGTAGCTTCGCCTTCTTTTATTCTATTTATCAATGAATGTAATATTTTATCTTTTTCGAGACCTTCGTTCCTCAGTTCAATTACTTCGGAACGAAGGTTGCTCAGGGCTATAGCGCACCCTTCGTCTTCGGCATCTTTTTGGGCCCTGAGGGCATTGCTAAGTATCAGACCCTGCAAAAACAAGTGTGTGCGTCAATAGATTTAAGCAAACGAAAAATTTTGGTCTCAACAAAAAATACAAAGATCCCATTTGTTGCACCTTTAAGCTATTATATGCCAGGCTGTCGGCCAGATCATTTTTCGACAGCACCGAGAGCCCGTCTTCTAGTGTTGGGAATCCGAAGCTCTTGCTCATCTCCCGATAGACAGAAATCTCCTTGCTGTCAGGGAGACAATACAAAAAGTCTTCTTCTCCACTGCAATTGAATATTAACGCCCCCTTTGGATACTTCAGTTTTTGGGCGTAAAGCTGGGCCTCTTGCTTTTCTTTTTCTGATAATTTTTTCCCCGAAGCATGACGAACAATATAATCAAGGACTTTGGGGGATGCTTCGGAGGCAATAGCACTGATTTCTTCAGAAAGAATTGGCTCTGTTATTTTTTCTTCCTCGGTTTCCAAGGATTTTACCTTCGTGGGCTCTGAGGGTCCAGCTTCAGCTTCAGTTTCTTGCTCTGGAGCCTTAGTATCAGAAATTTCAGTTTTCGCTTCGGGAACGGCAACAGTCTTTTTTCGGAGGTGTGCTTGAGGATTTAATTGTTTCCAGAACATCTAGCACATTGACCATTCTCTTTCTTTTTGGAGTCACCGCCGGCACCTTTTGATTTTTTATTGTTTCAACATTTGCTGAAGGACTTAAAACTTCTGATATTTTTGATCCCTCAGTTGATCCTTTTACTTCTTCCATTTTTTCTGTCGATGGCGCTTTGACCATCTCTTTGGTTTCTGGTAACAAAATCTTTGGTTCTTCCAATTCTATCCTTGTTGGCGCTTCGGCCATCTCTGCGACTTCTGGCAGCAAGGTTGGCTGGGTTGGCTTTTCAGCTTCGGTGGCCGAAGAAGTCTCTCCGGTGAACTCAGGCACCGAGGCTGGTTCAATATAGCGTGGCCGATGTGTAAGGACCTTTATCCTTTTTCTTTTCGGTTCTGGCTCGCTAGGAGCAGTTGCAGCTTCTTCTTTCGCAGAGGTTGTGTTTTTTCTTTTCTGCCCTCGAATGGGATAACGATAGTCAGGGTAGACAAACCCGATTGCATCAAATACCCGATTCAGTCTTTTCTTTTTTCGGCCTCCGAAGGCTGCTGACAATGCAGTATCTTCAGCCTTCGAGTAAACCCCAAGCAGCTCATCACTTAAATTTTCAATACTTTTTAGCTAGTCATCATCTGGCTCAACGAATTTATCTCCAAACTTGAAAGTATACTTCAGCCTGATAAGGCCACCTTCGTCAGCCTCCTTTATGGTCTCTTGCGGCATTTCCCATTTCTCCGCAAGCGGCCATACTCTGAAGGCAATATGCTCTTGGACCAAATCTCTCGTTCCAATAAAAGAACAAATAACACCGAAGGCTCTCTGGCATTCTTCGGCAGCTTCATTTATTTCAACCTTCGGCCTCCGTAGGCCGAAGCTTTGCCAAATAGGGCGCATAATTATACCTTTGATATCTTCCCGCACTGTCAGGTCATTCTTCACATAAAACCATTCTGTCATCCAGTCGTCGGGCCATCTCTTCCGAAAGGTTGGCACGGGACAGCTTGACCCAGACCGAGAAACGAAACTGTAGCAGCCAAAATTATTGTGATACTGTTCCTTACCCCAGGGTTTTGTCTCGTATGATAATTCGTGTATGTTGCAGAAACTTTTCGCATCAGGTTCCAGACCTTGGCTTCTCACGGCCCACACGAAGATATTCAGCCTTATAATTGCTTCGGGGGTAAGTTGATGAAGATAGACTTCAAACATTTTCAGCACCTCTACGACAAAGCTGCTCAGGGGAAATCGTAGTCCAGCTTTCAAAAAGCTTCGGAACACTACGACTTCATTTTCCTCAGGGGTCGGGCAAGTTTTCTCTCCTTCGTCGACCCTCACAATGGATAAATCCCGGAAGTATCTTCCCCTCATGTTGACAAGATGATTTTCTTTGATACCTGACTTGCCAAAAACTGAATGGCTTGGTCGCCAGGGGCGATCTTCGGAGTCTTCACCACCACTGTCCACATCATAACTGTCGCTGTCATCAGTATCTTCAGACAAACCTTCTAAAATCTCTTTGGTAATTTTTTCTGTGTTGGTCTTCGACATTGCTATAAGAAACCCCAGGTTCTTCTCTTCAGAGAGACTCAGCTTCATCTCGGGAGCAGCCTTCTTATCTTCAGACATCTTCGGAAACACTAAAAAACTGTTTTCAACGCCGAAGCTTAAAAACTTAAAAAGCTAAGCAAATCTTGGTGCGCAAGAGCTAAAAATTGAGTGAGCGAGAACAGATGGCAAGAGGGCGTGCCAAATGAGCTCGCGGTATGCTCTTATTTATACGCCCAGTGCGTTAAAAATTGAAAGACCCCGCCTGTCAGTGAATGTTGCTATTCTAGCAAAGGGAAGGTGTTTTTTCGGACCTTCGGCTTAAATCCTTCGTCCATGTCGCAATCTAAATTTATTATTTTAAAACAAATTAATATTGCGAGGGGCTACTGTTGGGGGCCTTCGGC
This sequence comes from Zea mays, assembly GCF_902167145.1. Taxonomy (NCBI): domain Eukaryota; kingdom Viridiplantae; phylum Streptophyta; class Magnoliopsida; order Poales; family Poaceae; genus Zea; species Zea mays. The sequence continues at coordinate 66,026,132 of NC_050103.1, read as the reverse complement.
TTACGAAGGTCCTCAAAAACAGGATTTAACAGTATTTCTGGAGCATAATGTGTGAACAGGTACCTTCGGACTCGAGTCGGAATCACAGTAGGAGAAGCCCAAAGTAATACGAAGGTTGATACAGCGCCGAAGATGTGAGCGGGAAAGCTTCGGCACGCTAGCAGAAAATGAAACCGACTTAAAGATGAAAAGGCTATTCAGACCTCGGTGAATTGCTATAGAATTACTACCAAATGTAAAGGGCATGAATGTAATTTTATATGGGCTGTGTCCCGTGTCTATAAATAGGTGAACAGTATCCCCGTACTGGGGACACTGACTTGGCATTTGTTTTTACGTCACACTTGTACTTTCATCTCCTTCCAAGTTGAAGGTACATTTGTAATCCAATGTCATTTCTGTTTCTTCATAATAATAATACGAAAATAAGTTGATAATAATATATAATTGTCTATGTTATCCTTCATGTTCCTTATGATTCATTCTTCGTCATTATATATTGAGTTTATGAAGGTACGCCCTTCATAACCTTCGTCCGAGAATCATTATATCCTAAGGGAAATAATGCTTCGAAGGACGAAGGGTTTTACCGATTAACATTTTCTGTGTTGCCTTGTTCTTAACTCATAGCATTTGAGAACAAGTCCCCAACAGGTATAACTGAAGGAATTAGTTTAGAAAGAACCCAGGGTCTTCGATGCAAAGTAGTTTTCTAGAAAACCTTTTTAAATATTCTGAATTAAATGCCAACAGAACTTGAAAAATTCATAACTTTAGTTTGGTTCATCCAAATCAAGTCAAACCAATTTTGCCAGATCTTAAATAATGTAAACTACCTAGGAAAAATATAAAACCCCTAAGTGTTACAGCAAACTTTAAAGTTTTAATTTAAATGATTAACTGGTCAAAAGCTAAAAGAAATAAGGAAAAATAGCTACACTATTAGACTGGGGTTCAGAAAATTTAGAGAAGTACTTAATCACTTCCTAACCTGTTTAAAAATAATAAACCCCTCTGTACACCAAGTTAATGTAGAGTTTACCATTTAAATCATTTCTAGCCTAAAGTTAGAGAAAATATTAAAGGTAGTTTAAAATAAGAACCAGGGAGCACCCACATTTTTTGTTAGCTCCCTTATTCAGTGTAGTTCACTAGAAAAATTTATTATACCCTTGTTTAGTGCAAAAGAAAGGAGATACCTTTTAATTTAGAAAAACAAGGAAACCTTAGAAAAACCCTAGAAACATAACCCTGAGGAGAAAACACCCCAAACCTTGGGATAACTAATGTTTTGTTATTATAAACATATGAAAAATATGAAATCTGTTGTTTGATATTTTTCAAATAACAAGTTAGTTATAAGCACCTTTTTGGCATAAAACTTTAGAAATTCACAACTAAATATCTAGTAGGCCTTTTCTGTGATTTTTAACAAAGAGGCCTAATATCACCTATGTATCTGGACAAAAATAAAATTTGGTACAGAAACTTCACTTAAATCACAGCTATCGTGTAAAATGCTCTTTTAAAACTTGTTTTTGTTAATTTTGCACAAGTAATATCTTAATCAGTATCCACCTCAAATTTATAAGACAGACTGCAGTGACAAATAGTAACCCACTGTAATTTTTATAGAATTTTTGGAAAAAGTTAAATCACTGTTATAGTTCAAACCCACCCCAAAAGCATAAATAGAAAAAAGAAAAAGAAAATTAATAGTGGAGACTAATGTTACCCTAACCAAACCAGCAAAACCCCTTGAGTACCCACTAAAACATTTAAGGGGCATTCCAAGTCTCAATCCATTATGCTAGGCAAGAAACTCAAACCTAAATTGATAAGCCTAAAACCCTAAGAGCCTCTTATAACAAGAAAACCCTAAATGATTAACTAACTTAGTTTTTTCTGCACTAAGGCATAATTGCTATTAAATTCTACATATCATAGCATGCATATATCTTATTCATTGCATTCGATAGATTGCAACCTCGCAGACGGAGAGTACATCCTCGTGCCAGAGCAAGGAGTTGCTCAGGAGGTAGCCCCGGATCCAGCACCAGAGCCTGCCCCAGAGGATCTTCCTGGCCCAGCTTTGGAAAGCAAGCCCTGGTTTTATGCATAACCTATTTATTATGCTATATTACTACACTTAATGATTGTAGGATTGAATGTGCACTTAAGTGTAGGAGTTGTTTGAAACCCTAGTTGCATGATCTCAGGAATCCTTTTGTGATGGATACTAGTATGCTAGGTCGAGTAGCTGCTTTATCAATTAGGGATCTCGGTAGAAGTCGAGTGATTTTCTAGCACTCGCGTGAGGTCAGGAATTGGTTGTATCCACTTTCATAGCATAATGATGTTGGTCTGTGGACAACAATCCATGGGGATTGGTTGTCTACGAGGTGGAAATTGGAATAAGGATTATGGTGTGGTACCATGAGTCAAATGTTTGAGCGTACTAAACATATGCCGAGAAATATGGTAAATCGGTAAGCCTAGTACCTGATTGAACCTAGCAGCAGATTGCCCTCCTCACGCGACCTGAGACATGGTCTCCCATTCCGGTTATGGTGGGTACAAGTGCGGTCACTGCACGACGGCAGCCGGGGTCAGTGAGGCATTGTACGCCAAGGCGGTGAGCCCCTCTCTGCTGACGGGGAATCGATGGGGACGGTTGATGTGTGTGGGGACGGAGTGCCTCGCCACGTCGTGTGTTTAGGTTTACCTTGCAAGGTTTAAAAACTCGATTCAAATCGTCTGCTTCTCGCAGCTAATGAGACTGCTTGATCCATGCTGCTACATTGAGTAACAAGTGAAAATGTGATGACTTAGAAAAGTTGTTGATTGCTTAATGTTTGATACCATGTATGATTAGATAGGTATACATTTAGTCTTAAGAGAGTCACACTAAAACTTGACAAAGCTAAAACTTGATTTATAAACTCAGCTAGTGCTTTTGGCAACCAAACAGCTGCATGTCTAGAGGTAGAGGAGTAGACTCCTCACACCGGATAAGTCTAGCTGAGTATTAGTATACTCAGCCTTGCTTGTGGCATAATTTTACAGGTTCTCTGGAGGACATGGTTGCTGGAGTGACTTGGCCGTCCATCTTGCCACTGGATTGGACAGTCGAGTGGGACCCTGCCTCGGCTGAGGAGGAGCATGAGGAGTGATGGGATAGGCTTCCCCATCCCTCTGTTCATTTATCGTTAGTTTTATTCCGTTGCATTCCGAACAATGATAACTACTTTTGCTAAAACTCTGATGATGATGTAATAAGTTTAATACTCTTTAATGTATGGTTTTATGCTTTAATGTATTTGCTCTGTGCCTCACCATCGAGTGAGTACGTGGTACTTGATCCTGTCAGTGGCCTTGTCGGACTAGATTCGAGGGATTGACGGGTTATTCCCATTTAAGTGTGGTCTAGCCTCTAAGGCAGGACTTAAGCACTTAAGTTGGAATAATTCGGGCAGTTCCGCCACAGCTGGTATCGGAGCTCGTACCACCACAGAGGAATCAATAAACTATACATACCATCCTTTTTCAAAGTAAAACTTGGTAGAAACAAATGTTGGATAGATCGTAGGACGATCAGGATAGACCTAGGACGTGAAGCCTTAGGATGATAGAGGGGTAGCTAGGTGGCTAATTGAGTAAGCCCTATAGGCTATTATAAGGAATGGGAGTTCCTTCCTATTCCCTCTAAGTTGATGTGAGGTCGTTTAGGACGAGCATGCATGCATCCTTAATTAAACTATTTAATAATTGGGTAAGAACTTTAATACACAATAATGACAAATTAAGTACCCCCAGTACCACTGTCGTAGTTATAGAGAGGCTGAGTTGCGATCCCTTTTCATTTTATAATTCTTTTCTTTTACTTACGCTTAACCGTACACAGATGACTTCTCACGGATCCTCGGACGAAGGGAATGCACAGTCCCACACGGACGGGCTTGCACGAGAGGGTTTCCCCCGTATTTTGTGGGAGGTACTTCAGGGAGCTAGTTACACGACGCCTCCCCAGTACGCGGTGCAGCTGTTCGAGAAGCACCGAGTGGCCCGTTGTAGGGTGAGGATGACCCTGGAGCCTCATCCCCTACAGCCAGGCTAGCGTTCGCTGGACTCTGAGTCTTTTGGATACAAGGCTGAGGATACTATGGAGGCAATTGCTCTTCACGGACTGACCACCTTCTGCGGATTCCACCCCTTGGAGCTGTCCACTCACCCCATTGGCTTGTTCCCCGCGGAGAAGGAGGACGACCCAATGTGGAAGGACCGAGTGGACATGCCAAGGATATCTGGGCTATCTACCCAAGACAGACTGCTCACTTGACGGTGCGGTGCATGAATGCCCTGTATCGTCTGCAAGTGGTGCGTGGAGAGGCAATGTCCCATCTGATGGCATTGTTGGAGGCGACCAAGATCACTTTGGATAACAGAGAGGAACTTGTGGTTGACTTGTCCACTGAGATGGTGGAAAAAGACCTACAAGTGGAACAATTGTCAAATGAGATCCAAGAGCTTGAGGAGCTAGTGGGAACCATTGAGAACACCATTGAGGTTCTCGAGGATCAGCTTATCAACACTCAGCAGCAACTCGCGGAAGCTAACCAGCACCTGGATATGCACCACCAGGAGATCCAGGACATGGAGGCCAACGAGGATGTCGACATCGAGGGAGGAGAGGAGCCTGCCTCCAGCTTGGACACTGCTGGCTCAGGGAGACCACCTTCCCCCAAGTCGAGCGTTGCCTCGTTTGCTCACTAGGTCGTCGAGATAGAGTTAGAAGTCTGTGGCAGTAGAACTCCTCGAAGCTAGCTTAGCTTTTGCACCCTTGGGGTACTAGGCTAGATAGAGTTGAGTCTTTTGAGTTACTGATGTAATCATGACAAACTCTTTTGGAAGCATGGATGATGAATGATGCCAGTTTTAATTTAAGAAGAGAAGTTTATGCCATGTGGAATCTTTTATAATTATGCAAGAATATATTGGTTTTACCCTTTTTACTCTTTCACCACAATTGAACCTTGAACCTCAGAAATGTGATATTGATAATATACATGATTTTTTAGATGGCAGGAAGAGCGCGTCGTGGACAGAATGAGTGTATTCCTCCACCACCGCCACCACCTCCTACTCTGCAGGAGCTGATGGCTCAGTAGAACGAGATCTTGTGACAGTTAGCTCAGCGCCAGCCACCACCTCAGCATTATGGTGGTGGTGATCACCAGCGTCACACCGCAGCAGCCACTTATCAGGAGTTCCTCAGTACCCAGCCGCCATTGTTCACCAGGGCAGAGGACCCACTTGATGCTGATGTATGGCTGAGAGTAGTGGAATCCAAATTCCCGCTCCTCCATGGAGTTTGTTCAGAGGTGACTAAGGTCAGATTCACCACCCAGCAGCTTCGCGGACCCGCGCGGACATGGTGGGATCACTTTCTTGCTATGCAGCCAGTTGACCATGAGGTGGAATGGAGAGAGTTCAAGGCAGCTTTCAGGGGGCATCATATACCAACAGGCATTATGGACCGCAAGCTCAACGAGTTTCTGGCACTCACTCAAGGGAACCGGACAGTGTTGCAGTATGCTCAGGCCTTCAATGACCTGTGCCAGTATGCCGGATATCATGCAGACACTGACGAGAAGAAGAGGGACAGGTTTAGGAGAGGGCTCAGCACTAAGCTCCGTGACCGTCTCAACACAGTCAGGGCCAACAGCTATAATGAGTTAGTCAACATGGCCATTTCTGAGGAGGACTGTATCACAGCTCGTCAGGCAGAGAAGAAGAGGAAGACCACTGTGGCAGGACCCTCAGCTCAGCCACAGCACTTTAGGATCGTATCTGACACTCGGAATAGGGGACCCCAGCAGCAGCAAGGACGTTGGGTGATCTGACCCCAACAACAGCAGCAGGCACCCAACCGCTCTCAGCCCCCTATGCAGAGGAACAATCAGCAGCAGCAGTATTGTCAGGCCAATGACAACAGGTGTTTCACTTGTGGTAACACCGGACATTATGCTAAGAATTGTCCCAGAAACCAGTAGAGGCAGGGGCAGAATGTCAACCAGAACCAAGGCAAGAGGCAGAAGGTGCAAGTGAGAGAAGGCAGACTGAACTTCACCACCATGGCTGACATTCCAGAGGGAGCACCCGTCATGACTGGTATCTTTTCAGTTTTGAATTATCCTACTATTATTCTTTTTTTTATTCTGGTGCATCACACAGTTTTATCAGTGCCAAATTTAGTGCCAAGTGCCAATTATCTTTTCACCACACCAATGGGGGTATTACAATTTCAACACCAGGAGGCAGGGTTGCCACCTACCAAATCAACAGGCAAGTGCCTATAAAGTTTGGTAGTCTTGTGATTAGAACCACCCTTCTCATCTTAGGATTGGATAGCGTGGACATTATATTGGGAACTGGTTGGTTATCCAGGCATCAGGCAGTATTGGATATTGCAGCAAGGGCCATTGAGATTCACTCCCCTACTTATGGCGAGACTACTTTATATTTGCCTGATCAGGATTGTACCCGTTCTTGTGCATTCGCCATGATAGAGTCACCAATTGAAAGAATCCCCATGGTCTGTGACTACCCAGATGTCTTTCCTGACGAATTGCCAGGAATGCCACCCGACAGAGACATCGAGTTCGCGATTGAATTGCAACCCGGGACTGCTCCTATATCCAAGAGACCCTATAGGATGCCTCCCGTGGAATTAGCGGAGTTGAAAAAGCAGCTACAAGAGTTGTTGGACAAGGGGTTCATTCGCCCAAGTACTTCACCTTGGGGATGCCCAGCCTTGTTTGTAAAGAAGAAGGATGAAAGTCTGAGAATGTGTGTCGATTACCGCCCTCTCAATGCGGTGACCATCAAGAACAAATACCCACTGCCCCGCATTAATGTTTTGTTTGATCAGTTGGTGGGAGCCAAAGTGTTCTCCAAGATAGACCTTCGCTTGGGCTACCATCAGATCAAGATCCATGCCAGCAATATTCCCAAGACGGCTTTCTCTACCAGATATGGGCTCTATGAATTCTTGGTGATGTCTTTTGGGCTGACCAATGCCTTGGCTTATTTCATGTACCTGATGAACTCAGTATTCATGCCAGAGCTAGACAAATTTGTGGTGGTTTTCATTGATGATATTCTGGTCTATTCCAAGAATGAAGACGAGCATACTGAGCATCTACACATCGTGCTTCAGCGACTGCGCAATCATCGTCTTTATGCTAAGTTGTCTAAGTGTGATTTCTGGCTAAGGGAAATTAAATTCTTGGGTCACACAATTTCTCAGGATGGGATATCAGTTGATCCTGAGAAGGTACAAGAAGTAATGGATTGGAAACCTCCTACCACAGTGAGACGGATTCAGAGTTTTCTGGGATTGGCAGGGTATTATCGACGATTTATTCCGGATTTCTCCAGAATTGCCAAGCCAATGACTGAACTGTTGAAGAAGGGAGTCAAGTATGATTGGAGCCAGAAGTGTGAGGATGCCTTTCATACACTCAGGCAGCACTTGACAACAGCACCCGTGCTAGCTCAACCTGACAACACCAAGCCCTTTGAAGTTTATTACGATGCTTCCGGTACGGGATTGGGATGTGCCTTAATGCAGGACAACATAGTCATTGCTTATGCCTCCTGAGCACTCAGACCCCATGAGCAGAACTACCCCACACATGATCTGGAGTTAGCAGCAGTGGTTCATGCTCTCAAGATATGGAGACATTACTTGATGGGAGCTCACTGTAACATTTACACTGATCATAAGAGTCTCAAAAATATCTTCACCCAGGCTGATCTTAATATGAGGCAGAGAAGATGGTTAGAGCTGATCAAGGACTATGATTGGAGGTGCATTACCATCCTGGCAAAGCCAATGTTGTGGCTGATGCCTTAAGTAGGAAAGCCCAGTGCAATTGTATGAACATGGATGCAAGAGTCACCACCCTATGTGATGAGTTGTGCAAGCTGAACCTAGAAGTCATTTCCTCATGTGCTTTAAATTATATTTCAGTGGAGCCCACATTACAAGAGCAAATAGTCATGGCACAGATTGGAGACAAGGGTGTTCAAGTCATTAAGGAAATGGTCGAACAAAAGGTGGACAAATACAAATGCTTCCGTCAGGATAGCAAAGGAATCCTATGGTTTGGAGAACGATTAGTTGTTCCCAAGAACTCTGAACTCAGAAAGAAGATATTGGATGAAGCTCACCTTTCAAAATTCTCCATGCACCCTGGCAGTAACAAGATGTATCATGATCTCAGATCCTTATACTGGTGGACCAGAATGAAGAGGGAAATTGCCAAGTATATATCTGAATGTGACACCTGCCAGAGAGTCAAGGCCAGTCATTTGAAGGTAGCGGGCACTTTGCAACCCCTTCCCATACCATCTTGGAAATGGGAGGATATTTGCATGGATTTTATCGTGGGATTGCCCAATACCTCCCGGCACCATGACTCCATTTGGGTCATTGTGGACAGATTGACCAAGACAGCTCATTTCTTGCCGATACACACCACCCACAGGACGGAGAAGTATGCAGAAATCTACATTGACCAGGTAGTTCGCTTGCATGGAATACCAAGGACTATAGTATCTGACAGAGGAGCACCATTCGTGGCACGATTTTGGGAGCAATTACAGGAATCACTTGGGACCGATGTAATAAGAAGCTCAGCATACCATCCTCAAACAGATTGCCAGACAGAAAGGGTAAATCAGATTTTGGAAGACATGTTGAGGGCATGTGTGCTACACTATGGAAAGGATTCAGACAAGTGTCTTTCTTTGGCAGAGTTCTCTTATAATAACAGCTACCAGTCCAGTTTGAAGATGGCACCTTTTGAAGCCTTGTATGGGAGAAGGTGTAGGACCCCGCTGAATTGATCTCAAGCAGGAGAGAGGGAAATATTTGGACCAGACTTGGTACTTGAAGCAGAGGAAAAGGTCAGAGTTATTAAGAATAACCTAGAAGCTGCCCAGGCAAGGCAAAAGAGCTATCATGACAAGAGAAGGAAGCCTCTGCAGTTTGAAGTGGGAGATCATGTTTATCTTAAAGTGTCACCCACCAAAGGTGTCCAGGGATTTGGAATCAAGGGCAACTTAGCTCCTCGCTACATTGGACCCTATGAGATCAAGGAAACTTGTGGACTTGTAGCATATCAATTGAAGTTGCCACCCCACATGTCAGTTGTTCATGATGTGTTCCACGTATCTCAGCTACGGAAATGTGTCCGCTTACCCACCGAAGTATTACCTGAACCAGAAATTGAGATAGAACTAGACTTGTCTTATCAAGAGCACCCCGTCAAGGTATTGGACCAAAAGGAGAGATCAACGTGGGCAAAGTCGATCAAAATGTATAAGGTTCAGTGGAGTCACCATTCAGTAGAAGAAGCTACGTGGGAGACTGAGGATTTTCTACGTTCTCGCTTCCCCGATTTTCTACCCAACGGAGTCGGTACGTAATCCAAAACCCCCACCCCACCTGCCCTTTGAATTCAAATATAAGAAAAACTTAGATGCTAAAGGTGTGGTAAGCTTTAGAAATGACTCAAAAAGGACTTCCTTCTGAAGTCACAAAGAGAATGACATTCGAAGAGCAGTTAACTAGAGAAACTTGGATAAAGGAAGAAACCACACACCAACACACCTTCATGGCACCCCTCCAAAGGACTCTACCTAAAATCTCGGGACGAGATTCCTTTAAGGGGGGAGGGCTGTAACACCCCAGGTGTTACTTAGGGTTTTCACTCAAGACTATACAAGTAAGCCCATCATCACATGTGACTTAAGTTGAGAAAAGTACACCAAATTTGGAGCTCAAGATCCTAAGTAAGTGCAACCTATCTTAGATGTCATGCCTTGGCTTACCATGTGCATTGAAGGGGGAGAAATTGCCCAAAACCCTAATGCACCCCCTCTGGACAATTGGAGTACTATAGGTAAGTATGACCAAAAAGTTATGAAAACCACTTGATCATGTCTTGGGCCAATTATAAAAGATGTAGTGCACTTAATACCCTACAATTAATAGTAAGAAAGTAACCCCAAAAAGATTTCAGAAAAACCCCAAAAGATTCACAAAAGGGTTGAGCATAAGAGAAAAATCAGAATTCTTCTAAGTCCAAAACCACCCCCTTTCCAAAGATCAAACATGTTCACCTTGATCCCAAACTTAAAACCACTTGGCCCAATTGATAAAATGGCGCCAAAATACCTCTAGAACACCCTGGAAAAGTTTGAACCCAACCCTAAGTCGTTTGACACGACTTGGCACAAGATTTGTCTCAGTTTGGACAGCTAGGACAAAGACAACTTCCCACCCCCATATCTCTCTAACCCGACCACATCTCCCCTTGGAACTCACATGAACTAGGTAGCCCTAGGTGCAGGGAAGAGATCTCTCATGGGTCTTAGGGTAAGATTCACACGTTTTGGCCGCTCAGCAGAGGGTAGAACAAGAACAGAAACAAAGAGCCACGTGTTCGACGCGCTTTGAGCTCGCCAGAGCACGCCCGACGCGCACCCCCGCGTGGCCCGTGTCGCGCCAAAGCCGAGCCGGCGCCGTTGCCCGCGCCTATAAAGCCCCCAGAGACGTCGACCGTACTCCTCCGCGCGCGCTCGACCTCACAGGAGCACCAGATCACCAGCATTGCCCCGCGCACGGTGTGCCCGCGGCCACCCGATCCCCCGCCACCGTAGACCGGCCAGCAGAGCCTCTCCTAGCCGCGTCCGACCCTCGGAGTAGACCGTGCATGCCTCGGTGAAGCTCCCCGAGCAAGGAATCGGACGTTGCCTCGCCGGAGAAGCCAGTCCACGGTCGCCGGACTTCACCCGACCGCCGGTGAACGTAGACCGAGCTCCACGGTGAGTTGTTCTACAATTCCTTGCACGTGTCGACTCATCAACACCCCGTGAAGCTTCCCGTGCCCTTGGATTGACCTATGTCGTCGTGGTTAGGCTGGAGCACTCGCCGCCGACGAGTTCACCCGCCTGCGCACGTGGACCGGCTGACTCCATTCCGTGGCCCTTCGCTGGGCTAGGCTTCCTGGCGGGCAATACAGAACAGAACACTATTGGGCTTGGCCCATGGAGAGGACCAGAAGAGTGGACACAGGCACACACACAGACACAGCAGCACAAGCAAATACCATGGATCATCTTCATAATAAATAATTCTACGAACTCTTCTGTTCTTTTCCTCCTCTTTCTTTCTTTGTTTCTTTTTACTGCCGGCGGATGCATGCTCCGTAGACCGATATGACTGAAAGTTTGAAGTAAAAAGGACCGGTGTGGTTTAGGCAGGCGTCAGCGTGATCTCAGCAATATAATTGCCACGTCGGCTAGCCAGGAAGCATTAGATTCCATTGAGCTGAGGAAGGAAGGACGCATGCAAGAGACCGACCGGTGACTGATCAGAACGCTAGCTAGCTGCGGTTATGAACAGCATGCATACTGTAGCTTCCGTCTTCAGAGTCGACGTCCTTTTTCTCTCTCTGTGCCCGGTTGATTGATAGACGTTCTAGGTGCTATTTGTGTCGTCCTGAAAGGTATGCCATGCATGGATGAGCACGCACATCTCACCTAGCTCACCTAGGAGTATTAGTCATCTGCATGATTGCCACCATATGTATCTTGCACATTTTCCTCACGGTTCAGTACAGTACTTCAGTCACACTCACACACGGCCGGCCATGCATGCATGCTGGGTGTTCCGATCGTTCATCAGTGAAGGCAGCTAGCTAGTGGGCACGGCACAGAGATGGGCATTGGCACACACATGCATGATCGTGATATATGTAGTGTACTACTACACGTCTAGGTTAAGTGAAGATGATCAGTATGTACTATATATACCTTCACTACCGGAATCAGCTTCTTTGCCGTGTGTTCTAAGCACACGGCAAAGGCTATTTTACACTCGGCAAAGGCTTTGCCGAGTGTAACACTCGGCAAAGAACGCTCGGTGAACTGTACATCGGCAACGGCCTCTTTGCCGAGTACTTTTTGTCGGGCACTCGGCAAAGACTTTGCCGAGTGTCATTTGGCACTCGGCAAAGAAAAGTCACCGTCACGGCGCCAAGTGACGGTGACGGATCCTTTGCCGAGTGCCTACGGCGACACTTGGCAAAGACTGGTCCAGTGGACCCCACAGCCAGTCCCTGTGCCGAGAGCCCTAGTAGGCACTCGGCAAAGGACCCTCCAGTGGGCCCCTTTGCCAGTATCTTTGCCGAGTGCCTTGGCAAAAGCACTCGGCAAAGACATCTTTGCCGGTTCCCAGGTTTCCTTCTTTGCCGAGTGCCACTGTCAGCACTCGGCAAAGATGTCTTTACCGGTTCCCAGGTTTCCTTCTTTGCCGAGTGCCATGGTCATAGCACTCGGCAAAGCAACCCTTTGCCGAGTGTTACACTCGGCAAAGTGACCAGAATGTCCCTTTTTATTTAGTTTTGTTGTTCCATCCAAACAAACAAAAGATATATATCATTCACATCATATTATATATCAAGCACATCACAGAATGAACACATTTATCATCAACACCATATATATCACAAAGTCTCACAAAACAGATCACAAGTCTCACTAAAGTCAGGATCATCACAAAACAGATACAAGTCTGCATCATCACTAACATCACCAAGTATCTCACAAGATAAAGTGTAACAAACATCATCAACACTCATAAAGGTAAGTCTGGATCATCACAAAACAAATCATCAACGAGGTGGGCATCTGGACTGGTTCGGCGAAGGGCTGGACGAAGCATGAGGGTTGTTCGACGCCGCCGATTGACCCTGCACAGAGAACAGATTGTATGTGTGAGAACATATGAATATATATCATGCAGTACTAAAATTTTGATACTCACAGGAGTAGTGAACTCTGTAGGGTCAGCTACAGGGAACAACGGAGGTGGTGGAGCATGACCCTGTGCGGCGCCAAGGCTCTGCATGTACGCGAACATCTCCGCCATCCTCTTCTCTAGCTCCTCACGTTGCCTCCTCTCATCATCTAGTTGAGTCTGTAATATTTCGCCCTAATGTTACGATAATGCAAAGAGAAGATATATAAAAATCAATGAACGATGAATAGATAAGGAATAACCTGGAGTTGCTGGATACGATGCTGTGAGGTGTCCTGTCGAGGTCGTATGGTTGGGCTCGCGCTCGTGCTCCTTGCTCGCACCTGAGAGAGAGTGGGAGTGGAGGACGAGTCGATTGCCCCGTCGGCAATCCAGTACCTCCCATGCCTCTTGCCTCCTCCGACCCTCATGAGGACATCTCCGTCGATGTCCTCGGTCCTCGGATCGTAATCTGGCCCATGGACCTCCTTGGCCATGGCGGTGTACTCACTGAGTCGGCTGTGGATGGCGGGGTTGGTGTACGCCTCGGGCCCGTCATCCGGGTTGTAGGTGACGTCGGACGTCGCCTTCCCCTTGTGGGCCATGGCATATGCCGAGAACGTGGAGCAAGGCGCGCCACCATGTGCCGCCGACTGCGAGAAAACCAACGAGATGGTTAGAAATCATGTCTAATCGAAAGTTATATACCTAAATAAAAAAGAGCGCGTACCCATGCTTCCGCGTATTTGCCCAGGCTGCGACTGCCTTGATGGTGGGAGGGACCTTGCATCAGCAAACGTCGTTCCCGGCTAGCGTTGTGCGCCTCATCCCACTCAGCCGAGCACCACCTCTGCACCATCTTCTCCCAGCACTCAGGATGCGCGGCGCACCAATGAGGAATCATCTAAAAAAATATAAGTACACCGCATATCAGAAGATAAGAATAAGCATATTTAGTACCAATAATAAAGTTTTGTATTTACCTGCAAGTACTGGTCCGCAGTCAATGACATGGTTCGGGCGTCCTTCTTGTTCACCTTCTCCCCAAGGACGGAGCCGTGGTAAGTGACGATGGCCTGGATGCGCGCCTCGTAGTGCATGTCCACGACGAGCTTCTTACAGCACGTCGTAGACACCACATCCGCCCTGGCCTCGTATCCAGCATCGCACCTGAAGAAATCCTACATACAAAGACGATGTATCCATACATTATTTCAAGAATATGCAACAAATGCGACTTATTAAACAATATAGTGCGAGGAAGACTTACCCACAGCTCTTGCTTCACCCGCTCCGCCTTGTTGTTGAATTGTCTGCCGTCCCGATCTACTGCATCGGGGGCGACGGCGTAGTGGTCGAAGGTGTATGCTGGGCTCGTCACTCCGGCATACTCGACAAGTCCAGGAAAGTGTTCCCGGCATAGAAGGCCGAGGATGCCATTGGGGTTGCGGCCGTGACCCCCTGCAGTCTCCAAAACCATCCAAGACCTGTCGCAGTGATTAAGATGAAGTATTAGTTTCTATTATTAATTTGAACATATAATATGAAAAAGCAGCAACAACATCTAAAGTTACCTACCTCTCTCCATCGGGTCGTATCAGCGGACGTCTGTCACGAAGTATGGGTCGCTTAGGTAGGCTCGCGGGACCTCGCAGGTAGATACTCCTCGAACCTGAGGAGCCAGAACCTGAGATGTCCTGCTGAGCGGCGGCGTCGTCGTCGTCCTGCTGCGCCGCATCGTCGTCGTCCTGCTGTGCCGCATCGACAGCGGCTTGCTGCTCCACCTGCTGCTGTACGGCGGCGTCCTGCTGCGCCTCCTCCTCCGTCCTACGGGTGCTCCTCCTCCCCCTCCCCCTCCTCGTCCTCGTCCCACCGTCCACCATCTTTGTCCAACAACCTGCAATTAAGAGTAAACAATTAAGCACAGATAAAAAAATATGTATTTAGAAACATATGCAAAATAAATGAAATATAGCATTACATCGATTAAAAATAATCTTCATATGTGTCCGGGTTAGCCGGATCATAAGTGTCATCATCACTATGAACCATTTCATAGTCAACATCATCTGAAGGCGCAATTTCGTCATTGGCATTGCCTTCAAGTATTTCTAAGTCATTCTCATTTTGCACCTCATCATCCTCGTCATCAACAACCATTTCAATATCTACTTCCATTCCGATCGCTTCGGTTAAGTCTATCTCAAATTGCCCTTCGAGCCCATCTTCTTGGAAGAACTCTCCGTCATATGTGTCCGGGTCTAAGTTATAATCTTCATCGTTTGGAACAAGTAATTTAGCGTGCGGTGATACCTTATACACAACATCCCAACCCTTAAGATGTTGTTTCGTTTGGCACGCATATGGAAGATAATACACTTGTGTGGCCTGTTGGGCCACAATATAGACATCGTCTCCTGGTAAGGTGGAATCCTGTCGAATTTCGACTAGCCCAAGATTAGAATGTGTCCGTCTCGTAACTTCAGGGTCAAACCAATGACATTTGAATATCACTGGAGTAAGAGGTTTGGAACCATAAAAATTGAGTTCATATATTTCTTCAATTCTTCCATAATACTCGACCTCGTCAAGCCCGGGCGTAAAGACTCCAGAACACGTGGTTTTTCGATTGGGCCGACTTTGGTCGTAGCTTGTTGTGCGAAAACGGTATCCATTGACGTCATACCCAGAAAATTTCCTGACCCTATAGGCAAAGTCATTGGCTACTTGTCTCAACTCGGCACTCATAGACGGCTCTCTTTGGCCCTGCAAGTTCAAACACGCTAGATTGTTATATTATTCGCACGTAAGAGCAACTTGGAATAACAAACTAAGCACGTACCTTATGTTTAAACCAGGAAATGAAATCGGGCAATCCATTTCCCGCACCCTTTCTAAGAAGGGTATCATATTCCTGTGGAGTTGGGTCCCTTGATCGACGCCAGAATTCATGAAGAAATTGCTCCATGTATGGCGTCACCTCTTCAAGGTTGGTCAATACATATAGCATGATATGGCGCCACTCTTCATGTCTCAGGGTCTTGGTGGTCGAACCACTCGCGCTTTCGAGTTGCCCTCGAAAAATGCTGAGGTTCGATTCATTGCCGCCATCATTGTAACGAGGGGGTGAATTATGCACGCTCGGCAGTTTGTCACCATAGTAAGTTTTTGTGAAGTTTGACACCTCCTCCAGTATGTATGCCTCTGCAATGGAAGCCTCGATTTTGCATTTATTTCTACATTTCTTTCGGATACTCTTTAGACATCTCTCGATTGGATAGTACCAACGTCCCTGCACGGGCCCCCCCATTCGTGCCTCATACGGGAGATGAATAATCAAATGCTGCTTCGGATTGAAGAAGCCGGGTGGAAAGATCTTCTCCAGCTTACACAGTAACACGGGTGCCATCCTTTCCAAGTCTGCAATCATGGTCCGAGCTAACTCTTTTGCACAAAGCTGGCGGAAGAAATAGCTCAACTCTGCAAGCGCTAGCCAGACATGCTCAGGGACATAGCCTCGAACCATCGCCGGAAGAATTCGTTCAATCCATATGTGGAAGTCATGACTCTTCATCCCTAAGACTCGCAGGGTAGATAAGTTCACCCCCCTACTAAGGTTAGCTGCATACCCATCAGGGAACATTAACATCTTGATCCACTCTAGTACTTCCTTCCTCTGGGCCCTGCTCAGGACGAAATCGGCCTTAGGCCTTCTCCATGTCTTACCACCACTAGGCGGCTTCATCTCTTGGTTTGGTCTATCACATAACTCTGCCAGATCCACTCTTGCCTTTACGTTATCCTTTGACTTATCAGGAATCTCCATAATATGTTGCTCCACATATGTTGCTCACCATATCCCACAAAACCACCTTCTGGGTTGGCCACGAGACCATCTATCTATTCACGAACTTCGGCACCAGTCATCATTGCAGGTGGGCGGTCTGTCACCATGACACCTTTCGTAAAGTTCTTGATGTCTAGTCGGAATGCATGGTCAGGAGGGAGAAATTGTCGATGTTTATCGAATGACGAATATTTGCCACCCTTCTTCAACCAAATGAACCTAAGAGCTTCCTTGCAAACTGGGCATGGGAACTTACCGTGAACACACCAGGCGCAAAATAGCCCGTACGCCGGAAAGTCATGCATGGAGTACTGGTACCAAACATGCATTTTGAAGTTTGTCTTCGTAGCTCGGTCGTACGTCCATACCCCTTCCTCCCAAGCACGGACCAATTCATCAATCAAAGACTCCATGTACACGCCCATTTTATTCCCCGGGTGTCCAGGAATTATCAACGACATGAATATGTTCTGTCTTTGAAAGCATACGCCGGGGGGGAGATTGATGGGGATAACGAACACGGGCCAACATGTGTATGGGGCAGCGGTCATTCCATAGGGATTGAACCCATCTGTGGCCAGCGCAACACGAACATTACGAGCCTCTTTGGCTTTCTCATGGTGAATGGCATCAAAGTGGGTCCATGCTTCACCATCGGATGCGTGAACCATCTTGTCAGGATTGTATCGTTTGCCTTTTTTGTGCCATGTCATCTGTTTCGCGGATTCCTCTGTCATGTATAGACGCTGGATCCTCGGTATGAACGGAAGGTGGCGTAGGATTGTCACGGGGATGTCGAGCTGCCTCTTCTGTCCATCACCAGAGTCTACCTCCATGAACCTAGATGATTTACACTTCGGACAGTACTTTGCCTCAGTGTGTTCTTTCCTAAATAGGACGCAGCCCTTCGGACAAGCATGTATCTGCTCATACGTCATCTTGAGTGCACGAAGGAGTTTCTGTGCCTCGTACATGCTCTTTGGCAGAACGTGATCCTCCGGAAGCAGGCTGCCAATAACTGTCAACAAACCATCGAATGCGTCTCGACTCATGCTATACTGCGACTTGAACGCCATTATACGCCCAATGGCATCCAGTTGAGAAACCTTTGTCTTGCCGTGAAGGGGTTTCTGTGCCGCGTCAAACATGTCGTAGAATGTCTTTGCGGTCGCCCCTGGCTCGTCCTCCGTACGTCCTTCGGCGAACTGTGCCTCATGATAGTCGTTCAACATGTCTCCTACCCCGGCATCAGCATCGTAATCCTCGACGCGTTGTCTCACCACCTCCTCTCTCGTGCGATGCGCTTCACCATGGAAGATCCACCGAGTATAGTCCGGCGTAAATCCATTCTTCCAAATATGTTCTACCATGGCCTTCTTTGATTTTCTTTTCCGGTTGTCACATTTGCTGCACGGACAAGGGACTAGGCTAGCTCCTTTAGCAGCTTCGCCATATGCCCGTTCCACGAAAGCATCGGTCTTCCTAATCCATTCTGGGGTGACATCATTACGTCGAACGCGGCCCGTGTACATCCACTCACGGTCCTCCATCCTCTAACATATATAACCGAGTATAGTTTAATATAGACATGTAATGCATGTACACTACGTTCCTACCTTCTAATAGGTGAAGATAGGTCCTAATCCCACCCGCGGTTGCGTAGATGGAGTTAGTTTCCATGCTCTACTCCGATCCGAGATAGAATTTCGGCAGCACCTCCCCGCTGTTCTCCGGATACACGTCCTGGCAGGGAGAGTGTACTGTCCGGAGAACAACAGGGAGGTGACGCCGAAACTCTTTCTCGGACCGGAGTAGAGCATGGAAACTAACACCATCTACGCAACCGCGGGCTGTCCAAAAAACGTGGACAATTCGAAACTGATACATTTGTAGATATGCAAAGATCTGCATATCTACACCGTATCTCTTTCGAACGGGAGACGCCTAACTGGGTTACGTGATCTACGACCATGATGCGGAAATAGAGGTTATACCTAGGGTGGCGGTGGAGTCAGGCTAGTGGGGCTGTGGCGGGTCGGTGCAGTGGCGACGCGACGCGGTGCAGGCAGACCCGCAGCGGCTAGGAAGACCTCTGCAAAAAATACATGTCTGTCAACAAAAAATTCACATCACCGGCACTCGATCAAGCGGTTAATACAATACAAAATCAAGCGCTCGCTCTAGTTCATTCGAGCAAGGTCACTATACAATCAAGCGGTTAATACAATACAAAATCCTAATAAAACACTACAAGCACTCGCTCTAGTTCAATTGCATATACGGCCCTTTACCGAGAGCCATTTTTGCCGAGTGCTTGACCCTCGGCAAAGAAGTCTTTGCCGAGTGCTCGGCTGTGCCGAGTGTCCTACACTCGGTAAACTAGCTCTTTACCGAGCGCAGGACGTTGCGAGTACATATGTTTATTTTGAATAAAGTGGTGCATCTATAACATATCAATTTATAATCTGTGTATAATGGCAATAGGGGACAACTTGATGACTGAGAATACAGTCCATGAACATGGTAGCATGTACAGCTATTTTATGACACATTGCCAATTTGCCAGCCTACTTCTATTGCTATGACACACTGCCAGCCTACATCTACACAATGAAGCAAGCGATAACAATTGCATGCAGTGCAGTGCAGTGCATGATTATGGTAGCATGTACAGCTGTATTTGTGGCATGCAACAGGTTTGCAGTCCTTGAGAGGTGTGCATCCAAGAAGACATGAAATGCACCATGCCCTTAGTTAATTCAATTCTATATTCCATGATTGTAACATTTTTTAAAATAGAATCAAACCCCTTTTGTCTGGGGTACCCTAATATCTCTTCTACCTATTAAGAGCCTAAGGAACATTAAAGGATTCAATGCCCAAGAGGGAGTTGAATTGGGCTAATTTAAAACTCTAAATATCCTTAAGTTGTGCTCAGCATTGCGTGCATATGGTCGTGCAAAACAGTTGTTGTACACTATAGATTGCATTGTTTACAGAGTACAGTTTCAAATAGGGAGTGGGATAGGAAGGCTGCTAGAGACAGCCTTAGTGCAATGGTCCACAATTTCAAAATAGGGATTATAGGTTTATGTTCTATTAATAATTTGTTCCAGCTACTATCCTTCAATTTCTTCCCTCATGGTTCTTAAGGCATGTATTGCTCCAAAAAGACACACAATTGCTCAAATATAGTTGCAAATCGAAGCCAAAATCTCCTTTCAAAATACCAAAGGTAAGTTATCTGCATCTAATTCTCTTAACTAATGATGATGTCTCAAGTGCTATATAGTAGGTTCATGTGCATCTATTAGTTTTCTATAGGTAAATCTTAGACTTCTATTGTTCATGGCACCAGACAATTGGCCCCAAAATTGACACTACTAGGAGTTTTTGAGTAATAATAATAAATTCACAATCAAATAAAGCTTACCAGGACTTCGGCCGGCGAGGGAGGCCGCGGCGGGCGCGGGCGCGGGCGCTGGCGAGGGCGGCCGCGGCGGGCACGGCGGGCGGCGGCCGCGGCGGGCGCTGGCGTGGGCGACGGCGGGCGTGGGCGCTGGCGAGGGCGGCCGCGGCGGGCACGGCGGGCGGCGGCCGCGGCGGGCGCTGGCGTGGGCGACGGCACGGCTGGCGGCGGGCGACGGCACGGCGGGCGGCGATGGCGCGGAGCGGCGGCGGGCGCGCAGGGAGAAAGAAGGAGAAAGGAGAAAGAAGAAAGAAGAAAGGAGAAAGAAGGAAGCCGCGGGCGAGTATATTCGCCTTCTTTGCCGAGTGCCCGTGATCTGGCACTCGGCAAAGTTTTTTTTAATTTTTAAAATAAACTTTGCCGAGTGCCAGATCGGTGGCACTCGGTAAAGGATCCTTTGCCGAGTGTCTACCATCTGACACTCGGCAAATATTACCTTACACATCTTTGTCGAGTGCCACCCTGGGGGGCACTCGGCAAAGAAGTCTTTGCCGAGTGTCTTCCTTGGACACTCGGCAAAGTACATTTTTATTTTTTTTATTTTGCTAACCAAAATTTTTGTGGTATGTTCCTACACTATGTAGACCTACATGTACTATTTTGGGACAATTATAACTGTGTTTTCTATAGCTAGTACATTTAGTTTGTTTATTTGAATTTCTTCGGAAAATTCAGATTTGAACTGCAGGTCACTCGAAACTTGGAAAACCGTGAATGCAAAAATGATATCCATGCTACATAGCACAAGTTACGACCGATTTCAGGAGCGGACCGGAAACTTCGAGCACCATGCTCACTCAACATGGCCGTGAACTTGCCATACAACTGTTTAAAAAATTTATAAAACACAAACAAACTTAGAAAATCATGAAACTTGTCCACATGTCATGATATCATATGTAGAGTCTGTGATAAAAAATTTAGAATGTTTGGAGAAAGTTGTGAGACACTATGTGTAGAAACCTAAGAGAACCACACATGAAATCATAGAGTTTCAATGTGGATCTCTTAGGTTTGTACACATAGTGCGTTACAGCTTTCTCGAAACTTTTTCAAATTTTTATCACAGCCTCTACATATGATATCATGACACGTGGACAGGGTTCATGATTTTCTGACTTTGTTTCTGTTTTATACAATTTTTAAACACCTGGATGACAAGTTTACGGTCATGTTGAGTGAGCATGGTGCTCGAAGTTTCCGGTTCGCTCCTGAAATCGGTCGTAACTTGTGCTATGTAGCATGGATATCATTTTTGCATTCACGGTTTTCCAAGTTTCGAGTGACCTGCAGTTCAAATCTGAATTTTCCGAAGAAATTTAAATAAACAAACTAAATGTACTAGCTATAGAAAAAACTGTTATAATTGTCCCAAAATGGTACATGTAGGTCTACATAGTGTAGAAACATACCACAAAAATTTTGGTGACCAAAATAAAAAAAATTAAAATATGCTTTGCCGAGTGTCTACAGAGGACACTCGGCAAAGACTATGTTTGCCGAGTGCCAGATATTTGACACTCGGCAAAGACTGACGGCCGTCAGTTGTAGACGGCCGCTAACGGCTCTTTGCCGAGAGCCATTTTTGCCGAGTGCTTGACCCTCGGCAAAGAAGTCTTTGCCGAGTGCTCGGCTGTGCCGAGTGTCCTACACTCGGTAAACTAGCTCTTTACCGAGCGAAGGACGTTGCCGAGTGCCACACTCGGCAAAGCCGGATTTGCCGAGTGCCCGATAAAAAGCACTCGGCAAAGCCACCGGCACTCGGCAAAGGCGCGAATTCCGGTAGTGCTTGGTCTTGCCTCTTTTTATCAGTCTACTAGCTACTAGTAGGAAGCGTATAGTACGTACGTCTGTCTACCTTGCATGTATATATGCAATAGCTAGTTGTTTGTGACTTTGTATTCAGCTACGTACTGCAGATTAGTTCATACTAGCTAGCTAGCTAGTAAAACGAAGGACCAGTACATCCATCCGTGTCATATTGTAGCAGTAGTGATGACCGTACGTGATCTTGTACACCAGAGACGACTCACGACTCGATGGGTCCCCAAGACTCGACTCTAGCTAGCTACTATCTATAACTCTCTACTATGTACTGGACAATCATCGATCGTACCCGCACGGAGCACTATTCTCGATGCGACATGCATGCCACCTTTGGAAAGGCCGGTAGCTAGCTCCTGAAAGCTCAGGATATGGCATATATACACACACACACATGCGATTTGGTACAACCTACCTGGCTGGCTGATGGTGCTAGCTCCATGCATGGCCGTCTCCCCCACACAATAAAAAAAACGCAGACCTGACCTGATGCTGCCATCTCTAGTCGTACTAGCTAGAGGAGTAGTTTGTTGAGACATCCAGATCTACAGGCCTTGGAGTTTGGACGAACCAATTGGTGTTTGGCTTGTTGGATAGCGCCCTGTCTGTCTAGGAACAGCGTGGATCGAGATGGCTACCCCCTGCTGGTACTCCCATTTCAAACAGCCCTAGTTTTTGACCATCCTTCGATCCCTTGGCCCTTGCTTGAGAGGCTCGCTTTGCGTTGGCTAGCTGCTACTCCCATGCATATAGTACAGTGCCCAAGATGCCTGCTGCTGCCTGTCACTGTAGATAGATACCGATTGGTTTGTTTAGGACCCTCAAGTCGTCTGAACCGACGACGACGACCTGAACCGGAGATTGTATTGTATTAGGCCACCGTACCCTTTTATTTATTTATCTATCTATCTATTTGCTCACTCCGGTCGTACTAGGTTACGGGAAAAAAACGTGTAGGATAGTGACTGGTAAGGACATGTACATTGTGCTTTCCAATCACATCATATCATGCCATAATATCATGGATAGAGAGTACTCGTAGCTAGCAGAACATATCTGCAGTGCTGCAGCAGATGACAGGCGCGCTGCGGGTGCCTGGTGGTGATGGTCACCAGTTTCAGAGACTTTCAGGACGCACAGCAAGCTGAAGCGTATGGTTAACTGAAGAGTCGTCATCGCTGGACGACTACTTCAAGTGCTAATAGCTGGCTAGCACCCTCTCTCCTCCCAAGCATGCATGCACCCGTCCAACTTGGATCATCCAGGACGTTGTTATTTAATTTATGAGACTGATGAAGAGCACAGTAGACTAGCAGTAAGAGCGCATAGCGTTGCTTCTTGATGAGGCTAAGTGAGCTAGATGACAAAGACCGGGTCATCAATTTCACACCTCTACGAAGCACCGTGCACCACGTCTAGCCCGTATTCAGTGTAGTACTATATATACGTACGGTACCAGTCACTGACGTGTGGGTCCAGCGAAGGGCAGACCAACATGTTGTGACACGTGCTGAATCTGGATTGCACGTTGAGCATCCGATGCAGGCGGATGGCAAGCACCGTC
The DNA here is from genome assembly GCF_902167145.1 of Zea mays. Lineage (NCBI taxonomy): Eukaryota > Viridiplantae > Streptophyta > Magnoliopsida > Poales > Poaceae > Zea > Zea mays. Next base: position 66,002,557 of record NC_050103.1, on the reverse strand, counting down.
GTACGATGCAGCAGTCCGCCAGTACGACGGCGTGCCTCTCCTCGGCCGCCCGGCCGTCTTTTCTGGAGGAGACGCGTGTAGCCTCGGCTGCCTCGCTCGTCCGTCTTTTCATGAATAGTAGTTGTTGTCGGTGAAGCTAGCAGCCTAGCACGAAAGTGTGGCAACGTACGTACTGTACGTACTATTATTTCGCCGCGAAAGCCAAGCTTCTTTTGATCGTACGTGTCTATCTTAAACGTCGTTGCTCGTGTCTCTTTCACCCTGTGGCCAATATAAACTTCCTACGAAATAGATATAGATCCACGACCGAACCATTTTGTTTGCAATTAACTAGAGCTAGAGTGTTTAGTTCAAACCAAGAAGAAGATCGAAAGCAGAACGACGAATTAATAATGTTACGTACACTGTTACGTACGTACAACACTACCCGAAGCGGACGCTTTGTTGAGTGCCTGAAGCACTCGGCAAAGCCCCAAAAACACTTGGCAAAGGCTTTGTCGAGTGTCGCACTCGGCAAAGAAGGCTCGGCAAACAGTACATCGGCAAATGCTTCTTTACCGAGTACTTTTTCTCGGGCACTCGGCAAAGAGGTTTGTCGATTGTCAGGGAGCACTCGGCAAAGAAAAGTGGTCGTTACGGCGACGAGGTAACGGAGACGGCTTCTTTGCCGAGTGTCAAGGACGACACTCGGCAAAGGCTTCACCTTTGCCGAGTGTCTTCCCGGAAGCACTCGGCAAAGAATACATCTTTACCGAGTGTCCTCTGGGACACTCGGCAAAGAGCCCGCCAGGGAGGGTCCTCAACTCCTCATGTCAGGCTCTTTGCCGAGTGCTCTGTGCGGCACTCGGCAAATCCTGCCTCTTTGCCGAGTGCCAGAGACATAACACTCGGCAAAGTACCTAAATCGGTGCCCAGGTTTTGGCTCTTTGCCGAGTGTTATGACCCTGACACTCGGCAAAGCGCCTCTTTGCCGAGTGTAACACTCGGCAAAGTGACTAGTATATACTTTTTTTATTTGTTTTTTGTATTCCATCCACACAAACAGAAGATATCACATATATATCACATATATACATCACAGATATCATCATAAACATAAATAGCCAACACAAACATAAAACCGTCACCACAAACATAAATATCCAACACAAACATAAGTGTTCAACACAAGTATCAAACACAAACATAAGTCTCTAACGTCGCAAGCTCTCACATAAGTATCAAACACAGACATAAGTATTATACACAAGTACGGAAGTCTAAAACAATGAAAACACAACACTCATGGAGGTGGGCGGCTTGACCGGGGCTGCGTTGGGTTGAACCCTTCCGGAGGGTTGTTGGATGCCGCCCCAGATTGACCCTGCACAGAGAAGAGATTGCATGTGTTATACCAGATGCATTACAAACATCTAACTACAATTTTGATACTCACAGGAGTGTGGAAGAGAGCAGGGTCAACTGGAGGGAACAATGGAGGTGGCAGAGCGATGCCCTGTGCGGCGCCAAGGCTCTGCATGTACTGGAACATCTCCGCCATCCTCTGATGATCTGCCCGGCGCTCTGCCTCCCGCTCTGCCATCATCCTCGCCTCCATCTCGTGACATTCCCTCCTCTCTTCTTCTAGTTGGGTCTGTAATATTACAAGCCAACGTTATAGTAACTCAAAGAGTAGGTATATAACTCAAGGAAGGACGAGTTACAGAAGCACTAACCTCGAGTTGCTGTATGCGATGCTGTGAACTGTCGTGCCGAGGTTGTATGGCTGGACTCGAGCCCGTGCTCCTTGCTCTCACCTGAGACAGAGTGGGAGTGGAGGACGAGTCGATTGCCCCATCGGCAATCCAGTACCGCCCATGTCTCTTGCCTCCTTCGACCCTCATGAGCACATCGGGGTCGATCGGCTCGGTGCTCGGATCATAGTCTGGGCCATGGACCTCCTGCACCATGGCGGTGTAGTCATGGAGGTGGCTGTAGACGGCGGGGTTGGTGTAGGCCTCGGGCCCGTCATCCGGGTTGTAGGTGACGTCGGACGTCGCCTTACCCTTATGGGTCATAGCATAGACCGAGAAGGTGGAGCAAGGCCGGCCACCATGTGACGCCGACTGCAACGAAAACCAATGAGATAGTTAGAAATAATATCTAACTCAGTGCTATATATCTAAATAAAAAAGATGGCGTACCCATGCTTCGACATATTGGCCCAGGCTCCGACTGCCTTGGTGGTGGGAGGGGCCTTGCATCATCAAACGCCGTTCCCGGCTAGCGGTGTGCGCCTCGTCCCACTCAGCCGAACACCACCTGTCGGGGACCATAATTAGGGGTACCCTCAAGACGCCTAATTCTCAGCTGGTAACCCCCATCAGCATAAAGCTGCAAAGGCCTGATGGGTACGATTAAGTCAGGGATCAGTCCACACGAGTGACTCGATCACGCTTCACCCGAGCCTAGCCTCGGCCAAGGGCAGCCGACCTCGAGAGACTTCCGTCTCGCCCGAGGCCCCCCTTTTTACGGCGAACACATCACCGGCTCGCCCGAGGCCTTGGCTTCGCTCAGAAGCAACCCTGACTAATAAATCGCCACACCGACTGACCAAGTTGCAGGAGCATTTAACGCAAAGGTGGCCTGACACCTTTATCCTGACACGCGCCCCCCCCCCCCCCCCCGGCAGAGCCGACGTGACCGCCGTCACTCCACCGCTCCACTGACCAGTCTGACAGAAGGACAGTGCCGCCTGCGCCACTCCGACTGCGGTGCCACTCGACAGAGTGAGTCTGACAGACAGTCAGGCCTTGCCAAAGGCGCCACGGCGAACTCCGCTCCGCCCGACCCCAGGGCTCGGACTCGGGCTAAGACCCGGAAGACGGCGAACTCCGCTCCGCCCGACCCCAGGGCTCGGACTCGGGCTAAGACCCGGAAGACGGCGAACTCCGCTCCGCCCGACCCTAGGGCTCGGACTCGGGCTAAGACCCGGAAGACGGCGAACTCCGCTCCGCCCGACCCCAGGGCTCGGACTCGGGCTAAGACCCGAAAGACGACGAACTCCGCTCCGCCCGACCCCAGGGCTCGGACTCGGGCTAAGACCCGGAAGACGGCGAACTCCGCTCCGCCCGACCCCAGGGCTCGGACTCGGGCTAAGACCCGGAAGACGACGAAACTCCGCCTCGCCCGACCCCAGGGCTCGGACTCCGCCCTGGCCTCGGCCGAACGACCTCCGCCTCGCCAGACCCCATGGCTCGGACTCGGCCTCGGCAACAAAAGACAGACTCAACCTCGGCTTCGGAGGAGCCCCCACGTCACCCTGCCTAGGGCACAGACCCGCCACGTCAACAGGAAGCGCCATCATCGTCCTACCCCGAATCGACTCGGGTCACGGAGAACAAGACCGGCGTCCCATCCGGCCAGCTCCGCCGGATGGGCAATGATGGCGCTCCACAAGCTCTGTGACGACGGCGGCCCCCAGCTCTCTTACGGAAGCAGGGCGACGTCAGCAAGGACTCGACCGCTCCAACAGCTGTCCCTCCGCCAGGCTCCGTCGCACCTCCGACAGCCACGACATCACGCCAGCAAGGTGCCAAGACCTCTCCGGCTGCCACATTGGCATGTACCTAGGGCGCTAGCTCTCTCTCCGCTAGACACGTAGCACTCTGCTACACCCCCCATTGTACACCTGGATCCTCTCCTTACGACTATAAAAGGGAGGACCAGGGCCTTCTTAGAGAAGGTTGGCCGCGCGGGACCGAGGACGGGACAGGCGCTCTCTTGGGGCCGCTCGCTTCCCTCACCCGCGTGGACGCTTGTAACCCCCCTACTGCAAGCGCACCCGACCTGGGCGCGGGACGAACACGAAGGCCGCGGGACTTCCACCTCTCTCACGCTCGACTCCGGCCACCTCGCCTCTCCCCCCTTCGCGCTCGCCCACGCGCTCGACCCATCTGGGCTGGGGCACGCAGCACACTCACTCGTCGGCTTAGGGACCCCCCTGTCTCGAAACGCCGACAGTTGGCGCGCCAGGTAGGGGCCTGCTGCGTGCTGACGAACAGCTCCCCGTCAAGCTCCAGATGGGCAGTCTCCAGCAACCTCTCCGGCCCGGGGCGGTGCTTCGTTTCGGGACTCTTGAGTTCATGTCCTTCGACGGCAGCTATGACATGTTACTTCTTCCACCGCCGCGCGACAACGACAATGGCGGCCGACAACCCGCCCGCCGGCGGCGGAATCGACGACATCTTCCCCGCGTGGTGGAAGAGCAACAGTCGAGCTCGCTCCGTTCTCTCCCCCGCCAACGGAGCAGGAGGCGGGGCCATCAAGGCCAAGCGGGAGGCCGCGCTTCGTTGGTCGTCGAGCGAATCGACGCCCGCGACGCCCCGACGGAAGGCACGCCGGACGTCGACCTCGCGTTCAAGACGAAGGCAAGCGCCGTCCCCCCGCGACACGCTGACCCCGAGCAAGAAGACGACGCCGGCGCGCTCGCGGAAAGCCTGCAGGACGTCGCCCTCGTACCTGAGATGACGGTGCAACCAGTCCCCGATGTGACTACGTCGCTCCTCGTCGACCAAAAGGTACCGACTAACTCCCATCTTACGTCATTTTGACTCGGCCTCAACCCGCCAAACGACCTCGCTTTGGCGGGCGCTCTCATTGAGGCGAGTGCAACCCCACTGGGGTTTCGTATGCGGTCGCCTTGGGACCGGCTGACGGACGTCTCGACCTACGGGCCCTCTGGGTCCGAGGAAGATGACGATCCCAGCGTCTGTTGGGATTTCTCCGGACTTGGCAACCCCAGTGCCATGCGGGACTTCATGACCGCATGTGACTACTGCCTATCCGACTGTTCCGACGGAAGCCGCAGCCTTGGCGACGAGAGCTGTGGCCCAAGCCGCGAATGTTTCCACATCGAGCTAGGGGATCCCTCCAAAGGCAACCATCTCGGCATGCCGGAGGACGGTGATCTTCCTAGGCCGGTGCCTCGCGCCGACATCCCACGGGAGCTAGCTGTGGTCCCCGCTCCGGCGGGGGGTTACGACCCACAACTCGAGCAAGTCCGCGAGGCGCAGGCCGGGCTCAACGAGGGAACAGGAGCGCTTGAGCCGATCCGTCGGGACGTCGGGCAGGTATGGGCGGGCCAACCCCTGCCCAGAGAAATACGTCACCTGCCCCAAGGTCTCCAGCACCGCGTCGCCAATGATGTCAGGGTCAGGCCGCCGCCCGCATCCAGCGGGGTTGGTCAGAACCTGGCAGCCGCAGCGATGCTCCTCCGCGCGATGCCGGAGCCATCAACCACCGAGGGTCGGCGAATCCAGGGAGAGCTCAAGAATCTCCTGGAAGGCGCTGCGGCCCGACGGGCCGAGAGCACTGCCTCCCGAAGGCAGGGATATCCCTCGGAACCTCACGCCGCGACTTCCCGATTCATGCGGGAAGCCTCGGTCTACACCGGGCGCACGCGCAACACCGCGCCTGCGGCCCCGGGCCACCTCGGCAACGAGCACCATCGACGCGACCGTCGGGCCCACCTCGACGAAAGGGTGCGCCGAGGCTACCACCCCAGGCGTGGGGGCGCTACGACAGCGGGGAGGATCGGAGTCCCTCGCCCGAACCACCCGGTCCGCAGGCCTTCAGTCGGGCCATCCGACGGGCGCCATTCCCGACCCAGTTCCGACCCCCGACTACTATCACGAAGTACTCGGGGGAAACGAGACCGGAACTGTGGCTCGCGGACTACCGCCTTGCCTGCCAACTGGGTGGGACGGACGACGACAACCTCATCATCCGTAACCTCCCCCTGTTCCTCTCCGACACTGCTCGCGCCTGGTTGGAGCACCTGCCTCCGGGGCAGATCTCCAACTGGGACGACTTGGTCCAAGCCTTCGCTGGCAATTTCCAAGGCACATACGTGCGCCCCGGGAATTCCTGGGACCTTCGAAGCTGCCGGCAACAGCCGGGGGAGTCGCTCCGGGACTACATCCGGCGATTCTCGAAGCAGCGCACCGAGCTGCCCAACATCACCGACTCGGATGTCATCGGCGCGTTCCTCGCCGGCACCACTTGCCGCGACCTGGTGAGCAAGCTGGGTCGCAAGACCCCCACCAGGGCGAGCGAGCTGATGGACATCGCCACCAAGTTCGCCTCCGGCCAGGAGGCGGTCGAGGCTATCTTCCGAAAGGACAAGCAGCCCCAGGGCCGCCCATCGGAAGAGGCTCCCGAGGCGTCTGCTCCGCGCGGCGCCAAGAAGAAAGGCAAGAAGAAGTCGCAATCGAAACGCGACGCCGCTGACGCGGACCTTGTCGCCGCCGCCGAGTACAAGAACCCTCGGAAGCCCCCCCGGAGGTGCAAACCTCTTCGACAAGATGCTCAAGGAGCCGTGCCCCTACCATCAAGGGCCCGTCAAGCACACCCTCGAGGAGTGTGTTATGCTTCAGCGTCACTTCCACAGGGCCGGGCCACCCGCCGAGGGTGGCAGGGCCCGCGACGACGACAAGAACGAAGATCACCAAGCAGGAGAGTTCCCCGAGGTCCGCGACTGCTTCATGATCTATGGAGGGCATGCGGCGAACGCCTCGGCTCGGCATCGCAAGCAAGAGCGCCGGGAGGTCTGCTCGGTGAAGGTGGCGGCGCCAGTCTACCTAGACTGGTCCGACAAGCCCATCACCTTCGACCAGGCCGACCACCCCGACCATGTGCCGAGCCCGGGGAAATACCCGCTCGTCGTCGACCCCGTTGTCGGCAATGTCAGGCTCACCAAGGTCCTGATGGATGGGGGCAGCTGCCTCAACATCATCTACGCCGAGACCCTCAAGCTCCTGCGCGTCGATCTGTCCTCCGTCCGAGCAGGCGCCCTTCCACGGGATCATCCCTGGGAAGCGTGTCCAGCCCCTCGGGCGACTCGACCTCCCCGTCTGCTTCGGGACGCCCTCCAACTTCCGAAGGGAGACCCTGACGTTCGAGGTGGTCGGGTTCCGAGGAACCTACCACGCCGTGCTAGGGAGGCCATGCTACGCGAAGTTCATGGCCGTCCCCAACTACACCTACCTGAAGCTCAAGATGTCGGGCCCCAACGGGGTCATCACCATCGGCCCCACGTACAAACACGCGTTCGAATGCGACGTGGAGTGCGTGGAGTACGCCGAGGCCCTCGCCGAGTCCGAGGCCCTCATCGCCGACCTGGAGAACCTCTCCAAGGAGGTGCCAGACGTGAAGCGCCATGCCGGCAACTTCGAGCCAGCAGAGACGGTTAAGGCCGTCCCTCTTGACCCCAGTGGCGACACCACCAAGCAGATCCGGATCGGTTCCGGGCTCGACCCCAAATAGGAAGCAGTGCTCGTCGACTTTCTCCGCGCAAACGCCGACGTCTTTGCGTGGAGTCCCTCGGACATGCCCGGCATACCGAGGGATGTCGCCGAGCACTCGCTGGATATTCGGGCCGGAGCCCGACCCGTCAGGCGGTCTCTGCGCCGATTCGACAAGGAGAAGCGTAGAGTGATTGGCGAAGAGATCCACAAGCTAATGGCAGCAGGGTTCATCAAAGAGGTATTCCATCCCGAATGGCTTGCCAACCCTGTGCTTGTGAGGAAGAAAGGGGGGAAATGGCGGATGTGTGTAGACTACACTGGTCTCAACAAAGCATGTCCGAAGGTTCCCTACCCTCTACCTCGCATCGATCAAATCGTGGATTCCACCGCTGGGTGCGAAACCCTGTCCTTCCTCGATGCCTACTCAGGGTATCACCAGATCCGGATGAAAGAGTCCGACCAGCTCGTGACTTCTTTCATCACGCCGTTCGGCATGTACTGCTATGTCACCATGCCGTTCGGTTTGAGGAATGCGGGCGCGACGTACCAGCGGTGCATGAACCATGTGTTCGGCGAACACATCGGTCGCACAGTCGAGGCCTACGTCGATGACATCGTGGTCAAGACAAGGAAGGCTTCCGACCTCCTCTCCGACCTTGAAGTGACATTCCGATGTCTCAAGGCGAAAGGAGTCAAGCTCAATCCTGAGAAGTGTGTCTTCGGGGTGCCCCGAGGCATGCTCCTAGGGTTCATCGTCTCCGAGCGAGGCATTGAAGCCAACTCGGAGAAGATCGCGGCCATCACCAGCATGGGGCCCATTAAGGACTTAAAAGGTGTACAGAGGGTCATGGGATGCCTCGCGGCCCTAAGCCGCTTCATCTCACACCTCGGCGAAAGAGGTCTGCCTCTGTACCGCCTCTTAAGGAAGGCCGAGTGTTTCGCTTGGACCCCTGAGGCCGAGGAAGCCCTCGGCAACCTGAAGGCGCTCCTTACGAAGGCGCCTATCTTGGTGCCCCGGCGGATGGAGAAGCCCTCTTGGTCTACGTCGCCGCGACCACTTAGGTGGTTAGCACCGCGATTGTGGTCGAGAGGCAAGAGGAAGGGCATGCATTGCCCGTTCAGAGGCCGGTCTACTTCGTCAGCGAAGTGCTGTCCGAGACCAAGATCCGCTACCCACAAGTTCAAAAGCTGCTATATGCTGTGATCCTGACAAGGCGGAAGCTGCAACACTACTTCGAGTCTCATCCGGTAACTGTGGTGTCATCCTTCCCCCTGGGGGAGATCATCCAGTGCCGAGAGGCCTCGGGCAGGATCGCAAAGTGGGCGGTGGAAATCATGGGCGAAACGATCTCGTTCGCCCCTCGGAAGGCCATCAAGTCCCAGGTGTTGGCGGACTTCGTGGCCGAATGGGTTGACACCCAGTTGCCGACGGCTCCGATCCAACCGGAGCTCTGGACCATGTTTTTCGACGGGTCGCTGATGAAGACAGGAGCCGGCGCGGGCCTGCTCTTCATCTCGCCCCTTGGAAAGCACCTGCGCTACGTGCTGCGCCTCCGTTTCCCGGCGTCCAACAATGTGGCCGAGTACGAAGCTCTGGTCAACGGGTTGCGGATCGCCATCGAGCTAGGGGTCAGACGCCTCGACGCCCGCGGCGATTCGCAGCTCGTCATCGACCAAGTCATGAAGAACTCCCACTGCCGCGACCCGAAGATGGAGGCCTACTGCGACGAGGTTCGGCGCCTGGAAGACAAGTTCTTCGGGCTCGAGCTCAACCACATCGCTCGGCGCTACAACGAAACCGCAGACGAGCTGGCTAAAATAGCCTCGGGGCGAACGACGGTCCCCCCGGACGTCTTCTCCCGGGATCTGCATCGACCCTCTGTCAAGATCGACGACGCGCCCGAGCCCGAGGCACCCTCGGCTCAAGCCGAGGCGCCCTCAGCTCGGCCCGAGGCACCCTCGGCTCAGCCCGAGGTACCCTCGGCTCAGCCCGAGGTACCCTCGGCCCCCGAGGGCGAGGCACTGGACGTCGAGGAAGAGCAGAGCGGGGCCACGCCTGATCGAGATTGGCAGGCCCCGTACCTGCAATATCTCCGTCGAGGAGAGCTACCCCCGACCAAGTCGAGGCTCGGCGGGTAGCGCGACGCGCCAAGTCGTTCGTCTTGCTGGGCGATGAAGAGGAGCTCTACCATCGCAGCCCCTCGGGCATCCTCCAGCGATGCATCTCCATCGCCGAAGGTCGGGAACTGCTGCAAGAAATACACTCGGGGGCTTGCGGCCACCACGCGGCGCCCCGAGCCCTTGTCGGGAATGCTTTCCGGCAAGGCTTCTACTGGCCAACGGCGGTGGCTGACGCCACTAGAATTGTCCGCACCTGCGAAGGGTGCCAATTCTATGCAAAGCAGACCCACCTGCCCGCTCAGGCTCTGCAGACAATACCCATCACCTGGCCCTTCGCCGTATGGGGTCTGGACCTCGTCGGTCCCTTGCAGAAGGCGCCCGGGGGCTACACGCACCTGCTGGTCGCCATCGACAAATTCTCCAAGTGGATCGAGGTCCGACCTCTGAACAGCATCAGGTCCGAGCAGGCAGTGGCGTTCTTCACCAACATCATCCATCGCTTCGGGGTCCCGAACTCCATCATCACCGACAACGGCACCCAGTTCACCGGCAAAAAATTCACCCAGTTCATGCAAACCAGCTCAGGGCAGAAGAAGCCAAACCGCCGCGTGTGGTGCGCACGACCGTCCAGCGGTTACAAGCGACCCCCCCACTTTTGCCCAGACCAACGGGCGGAAGGGGCGGGCAGCCATGCAGGCGGCATGCAACCGCGCCAGGTGGACGCGCTTCTCCGACTTCTGACACGCCAGCTTGGAAGCCCAGACCAACGCGTCAAGCAACCGGCGCGCCAGTTGCTGCATGCAAGCAATCGTGCCACCACTTGCGCCACCGTCGCGCCTCTTCGGTTGCGGAGCCCATGCCGCGACTCGAGTCGACCCAGCAGCGCCAACCTGGCGTGTTGGTCAAAGTGACCGAAAGTGGGCCGGCAGTAATGGTGGTGGCAGGCGGGCGGGCGCAGCAGTCACGTCGTCAGCCAGGCTCACGTCTCATCCTGGGACAGCAAGAGAGCCTCCTCCCACGGCGTGAAGACGGTGCACCCGTGACCCGTTCCTCGAACGGATCGCGCACGCGCAACGGCCGCCCCGCCAACCACTCGCCCCGTCGCATTAACTCCGCGGCGGGACACGCGGCGCCTCTGGCGGGAGAAGCGCGCGACGCTTCGCCTTCGCCGTAATAACCGCATCAAAAAGAGGTACGCCACGTCGTTCGATTTCGTTTCCTTTTCCTTTTTCCTCTTTCTCTATCTCTTGCAACAGGGACCGGGAAAGGGGGATACCCCGAAAAGGATCCTTTTCTGCGAAGGAACCGGGCTCCGAGCCCCCCCTACTGATCAGGGGTTCGAAGACTGGCCCTCCGAAGGGTTCAACAGTCGCCTCAGATCGCATGGGCCCGACACCCACTACTGGTCAGGGGTTCGAAGGCCAGCCCCCCAAAGGGTTCCATGGCCGCCTCAGGCTACTCGGGCTCCGCGCCCATTACTGATCAGGGGTTCGAAGGCTGGCCCCCGAAGGGTTCACAGTCGCCTCAGACACCGAGCGAGGGATGACCAGGGGTACGTTCGATACATAACCAAGGCTCGGGCTGCGCTCCCGAGGTACCCTAGGACATTTCCGAGACCAGCGGCAACGATCTTGTAACGGAATCCCATCGGAGGGAGGCATCGAGCCCTCGGACCCCGTCGCCAGGGGACCGGGTCCGGCAAATCACCCGCAGGTACTTTTGGGCGTGCCTCTGGGCCCCTAGCCGACCCCCAACGAATGGGGCACGGACGTCCACTCGGATTACCCGCTTGCAGCTCACCGGAGACACCTTGTTCGGTGCCCATCAAGGGTAACATGGCGCACTCCCCCCCTCCTCCTTGCGGAAAGGCGACGTAGGGGCGTATGTAAAAAGTCGAGTGTGTCCCTGATCGTCCTCTCGCCCTGTGCAGAGGCTCGGGGGCTTCTCTCGCAAAAACCGGCTCCGGCCAAACTGTTGACAGCGTCAACATACCAGCCCGAGAGCTTGGGCCCCGACCGTGCACCCGGGCTACGGCCAGTTCGCATGAGGGAACGACCAGACCAGCCGAAGCATTACGCGAGGTATTAAGACCTCGAAGGAGTGTAACCACTCCTCCGAGGCCTCGGGGGCTACACCCGGCGGGTGCGCTCGCGCGCACCCACCGGAACAAAATGCAACCGAGAAAGGCTGGTCCCCTTGCAAAAAAGTGCGATGAAAGCCTCCAAGCGAGTGCTATCACTCCCTTCGAGGCTCGGGGGCTACTGTCGGGGACCATAATTAGGGGTACCCTCAAGACGCCTAATTCTCAGCTGGTAACCCCCATCAGCATAAAGCTGCAAAGGCCTGATGGGTACGATTAAGTCAGGGATCAGTCCACACGAGTGACTCGATCACGCTTCACCCGAGCCTAGCCTCGGCCAAGGGCAGCCGACCTCGAGAGACTTCCGTCTCGCCCGAGGCCCCCCTTTTTACGGCGGACACATCACCGGCTCGCCCGAGGCCTTGGCTTCGCTCAGAAGCAACCCTGACTAATAAATCGCCACACCGACTGACCAAGTTGCAGGAGCATTTAACGCAAAGGTGGCCTGACACCTTTATCCTAACACGCGCCCCCCGGCAGAGCCGACGTGACCGCCGTCACTCCACCGCTCCACTGACCAGTCTGACAGAAGGACAGCGCCGCCTGCGCCACTCCGACTGCGGTGCCACTCGATAGAGTGAGTCTGACAGACAGTCAGGCCTTGCCAAAGGTGCCACGGCGAACTCCGCTCCGCCCGACCCCAGGGCTCGGACTCGGGCTAAGACCCGGAAGACGGCGAACTCCGCTCCGCCCGACCCCAGGGCTCGGACTCGGGCTAAGACCCGGAAGACGGCGAACTCCGCTCCGCCCGACCCCAGGGCTCGGACTCGGGCTAAGACCCGGAAGACGGCGAACTCCGCTCCGCCCGACCCCAGGGCTCGGACTCGGGCTAAGACCCGAAAGACGACGAACTCCGCTCCGCCCGACCCTAGGGCTCGGACTCGGGCTAAGACCCGGAAGACGGCGAACTCCGCTCCGCCCGACCCCAGGGCTTGCACTCGGGCTAAGACCCGGAAGACGACGAAACTCCGCCTCGCCCAACCCCAGGGCTCGGACTCCGCCCTGGCCTCGGCCGAACGACCTCCGCCTCGCCCGACCCCATGGCTCGGACTCGGCCTCGGCAACAGAAGACAGACTCAACCTCGGCTTCGGAGGAGCCCCCACGTCACCCTGTCTAGGGCACAGACCCGCCACGTCAACAGGAAGCGTCATCATCGTCCTACCCCGAATCGACTCGGGTCACGGAGAACAAGACCGGCGTCCCATCCGGCCAGCTCCACCGGATGGGCAATGATGGCGCTCCACAAGCTCTGTGACGACGGCGGCCCCCAGCTCTCTTACGGAAGCAGGGCGACGTCAGCAAGGACTCGACCGCTCCAACAGCTGTCCCTCCGCCAGGCTCCGTCGCACCTCCGACAGCCACGACATCACGCCAGCAAGGTGCCAAGACCTCTCTGGCTGCCACATTGGCATGTACCTAGGGCGCTAGCTCTCTCTCCGCTAGACACGTAGCACTCTGCTACACCCCCCATTGTACACCTGGATCCTCTCCTTACGACTATAAAAGGGAGGACCAGGGCCTTCTTAGAGAAGGTTGGCCGCGCGGGACCGAGGACGGGACAGGCGCTCTCTTGGGGCCGCTCGCTTCCCTCACCCGCGTGGACGCTTGTAACCCCCCTACTGCAAGCGCACCCGACCTGGGCGCGGGACGAACACGAAGGCCGCGGGACTTCCACCTCTCTCACGCTCGACTCCGGCCACCTCGCCTCTCCCCCCCTTCGCGCTCGCCCACGCGCTCGACCCATCTGGGCTGGGGCACGCAGCACACTCACTCGTCGGCTTAGGGACCCCCCTGTCTTGAAACACCGACACCACCTATCCACCATCTGCTCCCAGCACAGAGGATGTGCGGCGCACCAATATGGAATCATCTACAAAGTATACACGTAAAGTGCATATCAGAAGATAAAATAAAATTTATGCATGGAGTACTGGTACCAAACATGCATGACTTTACCTGCAGGTACTGCTCCCTGGTCAACGACATGGTTCAGGCTCGAGGTTTGGTCACCCTCTCCCCAAGGACGGAGCCGTGGTAGGTGATGATGGCCTGGATTCGAGCCTCATAGTGCATGTCCACGACGAGCTTCTTATAGCTCGTGGTGGCCACCACATCTGCCCTAGCCTCATATCCAGCATCGCATCTGAAGAAATCCTGCATACAAAAACGATGTATCCATACATTATTTCAAGAATTTGCAACGAATGCGACATATTTTACATTATACTAAGACTTACCCACAGCTCTTGCTTCACCCGCTCCGCCTTTTTATTGAATTCCCTGCCGTCCCGGTCTACTGCATCGGGGGCGACGGCGTAGTGGTCGAACGTGAAGGCTGGGCCCGTCACTCCGGCGTACTCCACAAGTCCAGGGAAGTGTTCCCTGCACAGCAGGCCGAGGATGCCATTGGGGGGGCGACGACGACCCCCAGCATAATCCAAAACCGTCCAAGACCTGTCCAAGTGATAAATAAAAAGTATTAGTTTATATTATGATTTTGAACACATAATATGAACAAGAATGAAGAACATAAAGTTACATACCTCTCCCCTTCCGGCCGAATCAGCGGCCGTCTGTCCCGAAGTATGGGACGCTGAGGGAGACTCGCGGGGCCTCGAACTAGAGCCGCCTGAACCTGAGGCGTCCTGCTGCTAGTCGTTGTCGTCCTGCTGCTGGTTGTCGTCGTCCTGAGGCGCCGCCTACTGCTGTGCTGCCTGCTCTGCCTCGTCAGGCTGCGCTGCCTGCTCTGCCTCATCCGCCGTCCTACGCCTCCTCCCCCTCCTCCTACTCAGCCAACCGCCCACCATATTTGTCCAACAACCTGCAATTAAGAGTAAACAAATAAGCACATATAAAAAGATGTATTTAAAAATAGGTGTGAAATAAAAAGTCATATAGCATTACATCGATTAAAAATAATCTTCATATGTGTTGGGGTTAGCCGGATCATAACTCTCATCATCACTATCAAGCATTTCAATCTCAACACCATCGGAAGACGCAACCTCGTCATTAATGTCATTGCCTTCAAGGATTACTAAGTCATTATCATTTTGCACCTCATCCTCCTCCTCATCAACAACCATTTCAATATCTACGTCCATTCCGATAGCTTCAGTTAAGTCTATCTCAAATCGCCCTTCTAGCCCATCTTCTTGGAAGAACTCTCCATCATATGTGTCCGGGTCTAAGTTGTAATCTTCATCGTTAGGAACAGGTAACCTCCTGTGTGGCGATACCTTATACACAACATCCCAACCCTTAAGGTGTTCTTTCGTTTGACATGCATATGGGAGATAATACACTTGTGTGGCCTGTTGGGCCACGATATAGACATCGTCTCCTGCTAAGGTGGAATCTTGTCAAATTTTGACTATCCCAAGATTAGAATGTGTCCGTCTCATCACTTGAGGGTCAAACCAATGACATTTGAATATCACTGGAGTAAGAGGTCTGGAACCATAAAAATTGAGCTCATATATTTCTTTGATTCGTCCCAAATAATTGACATTGTCAAGGCCGGGCGTAAAGACTCCAGAACACGTTGTTTTCCGATTGGGTCGACTTTTGTCGTAGTGTGTTGTGCGAAAACGGTATCCATTGACGTCATACCCAGAATATTTCTTGACCCTATAAGCAAAGTCGTTGGCTACTTGTCTCAACTCGGCACTCATAGACGGATCTCTTTAGCCCTGCAAGTATTCGCAAGTTAAAAGACGCTAAATTGAGTTCAAAGACGTATCTCTTTTACAAACTAAGCATGTACCTTACGTTTGAACCAGGAAATGAAATCGGGCAACCCATTTCTCGCACCCTTTCTAAGTGAAAGGGAAATGTGCCCTTGGACCATTTCTAAGTATTTTGGTGATTGAGTGCCAACACAAGTGGACTTATGTTAATCTATGCAAAGTGATGGACAAAGTGCAAATCAAGTAAAAAGGTATGTTTCTAAGACTTAGTACATTGTTTTGGAGACTAATGTATTGTGTCTAAGTGCTGGAAACAGGAGAAATCAAGTTGGAAAAGAGATGGCTTCGTTCAGCCAAAGACAGCTCGGTCTGGGTGCACCGGACTGTCCGGTGCGTCAGGCCGGCGTCTGTCAACTGGCTGCTCTCGGGAAGCAATTAACGGCGTACGGCTATAAATCACCGGACTGTCCGGTGGTGCACCGGACTGTCCGGTGAGCCAACAGTCAGCCGGGCCAACGGTCGGCCGCGGAATCCGCGCGCGACGCGTGGCAGAGCCAACGGTCAGAAGGGGGCATCGGACTATCCGGTGTGCACCGGACAGTGTCCGGTGCGCCAACGGCTCCAAAGCGCCAACGATCGGCTTCGCCAAAGAAGGAAAGAAATCCGCACCGGACAGTGTCCGGTGGTGCACCGGACTGTCCGGTGCGCCAGGCGACAGAAGGCAAGAATTGCCTTCTTGAAATGCTCTCAACGGCTCCTAGCTGCCTTGGGGCTATAAAAGGGACCCCTAGGCGCATGGAGGAGGACACCAAGCATTCCTTGAGCATTGTTGATCACTCACACTTCATTCTTGTGCACTTGTTCGACATTCTTAGTGATTTGAGCTCCGTTCTAGTGAGAACCTCGAGATATTGTCTTGAGCTCAAGTCTTGGTCTTGTGTGTGCGTATTTGATATGGATTTGAGTGTGTTGCTTCCCTCCCTTACTCTTGTGCTTCATATTGATTCTTATTGTAAGGGCGAGAGACTCCAAGTTGTGGAGATTCCTCGCAAACGAGAAAAGAGCAAAGTAAAGAAGAACACTGTGGTATTCAAGTTGATCATTGGATCACTTGAGAGGAGTTGAGTGCAACTCTCGTCCGTTGGGACGCCACAACGTGGAGTAGGCAAGTTTTGTACTTGGCCGAACCACGGAATAAATCCTCGTGTCTCTTGTGCTTGTCCTTGTCTATTGTGCTTCACAAGAGCTCTCCTCTCTACTCACTTGATTTCATTGTTCTAACTCTTAATCAAGTTTGTGGTATTAAGTTTTAAGTTTTACAGGATCACCTATTCACCCCCCCTCTAGGTGCTCTCAATTGGTATTAGAGTCGTTCTCTTCAAGAAAGGGACTAATCGCCCGAAGAGATGGATCCTAGGGGCAAGGGGATGGTGGTCAATGATAAGGAGAAGGAGTCCTTTGTCAATGATCCAAACGATGACAAGCCTACTAACTCGGGCTCAAGCCACAAAAGAAAAGATGGGAAGAAGAAGAAAACAAGGTGCATCAAGGAGATCGTCTACTACGACGACAGCGACGAGTCCTCTTCTTCCCAAAAGGACGACGACAACTACGAGAAAAAGAAAACGGTCAATTCAAACTTTTCTTTTGATTATTCTCGTATTCCGCAAAATGCAAATGCTCATTTACTCTCCATTCCACTTGGAAAACCTCCTCACTTTGATGGAGAGGACTACGGATTTTGGAGTCACAAAATGCGTAGTCACTTGTTCTCTCTCCATCCAAGCATATGGGAGATAGTTGAGAGTGGAATGCAATTTGATAGTAGTGATAGTCCCATGTTTATCAATGAGCAAATTCACAAAAATGCACAAGCTACTACTATTCTTCTAGCTTCATTGTGCAGGGATGAATACCATAAGGTGAGCGGCTTGGATAACATCAAGAAGATTTGGGACACCCTCAAAATCTCACATGAGGGGAACGACGTCACCATGCTCACCAAAATGGAGTTGGTGGAAGGCGAACTTGGGAGATTCGCAATGATCAGGGGCGAGGAGCCAACCCAAACGTACAACCGGCTAAAGACCCTCGTCAACAAAATAAGGAGATATGGAAGCACGCGATGGACGGACCACGACGTCGTCCGCCTAATGCTAAGGTCGTTTACTGTCCTTGATCCACATCTTGTGAACAATATTCGTGAGAATCCTAGGTACACCAAGATGACGCCCGAGGAGATCCTTGGAAAGTTCGTAAGCGGGCGGATGATGATCAAGGAGGCAAGATACGTTGACGATGCGTTGAATGGCCCAATCCAAGATCCTCAAACCATTGCTCTCAAAGCAACGAGAAGCAAGGAGGCGCTACCTAGAAAGGTGGCACAAATTGAGGCGGCCGGGCTTAATGATGAAGAAATGGCCCTCATCATCAAGCGCTTCAAGACGGCGCTAAGGGGTCACAAGGAGCATCCCAACAAGACCAAGACAAAGGGGAAGCGCTCATGCTTCAAGTGTGGTAAGATTGGTCATTTTATCGCTAATTGTCCCGATAATGATAGTGACCAGGAACAAGGGAACAAGAGGGAAAAGAAGAAGGCTTACAAGAAGGCTAAGGGCGAGGCACACCTTGCAAAGGAGTGGGACTCGGATTGTTCGTCGTCCGACTTCGACAACGAAGGACTTGCCGCCACCGCCTTCAACAAGTCGGCCCTCTTCCCCAATGAGCATCGCACCTGCCTCATGGCAAGGGAAAAGAAGGTAAGCACTCGTGATACTAGTACTTATGCTTCCTCAAGTGATGAAGAATCTAGCGATGATGAAATAGACTATTCATGTTTATTCAAGGGCCTAGATAGAACTAAGGTTGATAAGATTAATGAATTAATTGATGCCTTGAATGATAAAAATAGGTTATTAGAAAAGCAAGAGGATCTTTTGTAGGAAGAACATGATAAGTTTGTAGAGGCACAAAAATCCCTTGCTTTAGAAATTAAAAGGAATGAAATGCTTTCTTGTGAATTGTCTACATGCCATGACTCTATTTCTAGTTTAAAGAGCATAAATGATGATTTGAGTGCTAAGTTAGAAATAGCTAATAAATCAACATCTTGTGTAGATCATGTTGTAATTTGCAATAGGCGTAAAGAGTTTAATGTTGATGCTTGTAATGAACACCTAGTTTCAATTTCTAAATTGAATGATGAAGTGGCTAGTCTTAATGCCCAACTTAAGACTAGCAAGAGTGATTTTGATAAACTAAAATTTGCAAGGGATGCCTACACGGTTGGTAGACACCCCTCAATTAAGGATGGGCTTGGCTTCAAGAGGGAAACCAAAAACTTGACAAGTCATAAGGCTCCAATCTCCATCAAGGAGAAAGGGAAGGCCCCTATGGCAAATAGTGTGCGAAAGAGCCATGCTTTCTTATACCATGATAGGAGATATTCTAGGAATGTTTATCATGATAGAAGTTGCAATGATAGTGTTTCACATGCTTATGATTCAAATGCAATGTTTGCTTCAAATTCTTCTATGATGTATGATAGAAGTTTGGCTAGGAAAAATGTCATTCATGTGCCTAGGAGAAATACTCATGTGCCTAGGAAAACAAGTAATGAACCTTCTACAGTTTATCATGCTTTAAATGCTTCCTTTGCTATTTGTAGAAAGGATAAGAAGGTAGTTGCTAGAAAATTAGGGGCAAAATGCAAGGGAGATAAAACTTGCATTTGGGTCCCTAAGGCTATTTGTACTAACCTTATAGGACCCAACAAGAGTTGGGTACCTAAGACCCAAGCCTAAATTTGCCTTGCAGGTTTATGCATCCGGGGGCTCAAGCTGGATTATCGACAGCGGATGCACAAACCACATGACGGGGGAAAAGAGGATGTTCTCCTCCTACGTCAAGAACAAGGATCCCCAAGATTCAATCATATTCGGTGATGGGAACCAAGGCAAGGTGAAAGGGTTAGGAAAAATTGCTATTTCATCCGAGCACTCTATTTCTAAAGTGTTCTTAGTTGAGTCGCTTGGATATAACTTGTTGTCTGTGAGTCAACTGTGTAATATGGGATATAACTGTTTATTCACAAATGTAGATGTGTCTGTCTTTAGAAGAAGTGATGGTTCGTTAGCTTTTAAGGGTGTACTAGACGGCAAACTTTATTTAGTCGATTTTGCAAAAGAGGAGGCCGGTCTAGATGCATGCTTAATTGCTAAGACTAGCATGGGCTGTCTGTGGCATCGCCGTTTAGCACATGTGGGGATGAAGAACCTTCACAAGCTTCTAAAGGGAGAACACGTGATAGGTCTAACTAATGTAACTTTCGAAAAAGATAGACCTTGTGCAGCTTGTCAAGCAGGTAAACAGGTGGGAAGCTCTCATCATGCCAAAAATGTGATGACAACATCAAGACCCCAGGAGTTACTTCATATGGACCTCTTCGGACCCGTCGCCTATCTAAGTATAGGAGGAAGTAAGTATGGTCTTGTTATAGTTGATGATTTTTCCCGCTTCACTAGGGTATTCTTTTTGCAGGATAAATCTGAAACCCAAGGGACCCTCAAGCGCTTCCTAAGGAGAGCCCAAAACGAGTTTGAGCTCAAAGTGAAGAAGATAAGGAGCGACAATGGGTCCGAGTTCAAGAACCTTAAAGTGGAGGAGTATCTTGAGGAGGAAGGGATCAAGCACGAGTTCTCCGCTCCCTACACACCACAGAAAAATGGCGTGGTAGAGAGGAAGAACAGGACACTACTAGACACGGCGAGGATGATGCTTGGTGAATTCAAGACGCCCGAACGATTTTGGACGCAAGCCGTGAGCACGGCTTGCCACGCCATAAACCGGGTCTACCTTCATCGCCTCCTCAAGAAGACTTCATATGAGCTTCTAACCGATAACAAACCCAATGTGTCTTACTTTCGTGTATTTGGGAGCAAATGCTACATTCTAGTGAAGAAAGGTAGAAATTCTATGTTTGCTCCCAAAGCTGTAGAAGGGTTTTTGTTAGGTTATGACTCAAATACAAAGGCGTATAGGATCTTCAACAAATCATCGGGTTTGGTTGAAGTCTCTAGCGACGTTGTATTTGATGAGACTAATAGCTCTCCAAGAGAGCAAGTTGTTGATCTTGATGATGTAGATGAAGAAGACGTTCCAACGGCCGCAATGCGCACCATGGCGATTGGAGATGTGAGGCCACTGGAACAAAAGGAGCTAGATCAACCTTCTTCCTCAATAATGGTGCATCCCCCAACTCAAGACGATGAACAGGTTCATCAAAAAGAGGCGTGTGATCAAGGGGGAGCACAAGATGATCATATAATGGAGGAAGAAGCACAACTGGCACCTCCAACTCAAGTTCGAGCGACGATTCAAAGGAATCATCCCGTCGACCAAATATTGGGTGACATAAGAAAGGGAGTAACTACTTGTTCTAGATTAGTTAGTTTTTGTGAGCATTACTCCTTTGTCTCTTCTATTGAGCCTTTCAGGGTAGAAGAGGCCTTGCTAGATCCGGACTGGGTGTTGGCCATGCAAGAGGAGCTCAACAACTTCAAGAGAAATGAAGTTTGGACACTGCTGCCTTGTCCTAAGCAAAACGTTGTGGGAACCAAGTGGGTGTTCCGCAACAAACAAGACGAGCACGGGGTGGTGACAAGGAACAAGGCACGACTTGTGGCAAAAGGTTATGCCCAAGTCGCAGGTTTGGACTTTGAGGAGACTTTTGCTCCTGTGGCTAGGCTAGAGTCAATTCGCATATTATTAGCCTATGCTACTCACCATTCTTTCAGGTTGTTCCAAATGGATGTGAAGAGCGCTTTCCTCAATGGGCC
Organism: Zea mays; assembly: GCF_902167145.1. Taxonomy (NCBI): domain Eukaryota; kingdom Viridiplantae; phylum Streptophyta; class Magnoliopsida; order Poales; family Poaceae; genus Zea; species Zea mays. The sequence continues at coordinate 65,981,483 of NC_050103.1, read as the reverse complement.
AATCAAGGAGGAGGTGTACATGGAGCAACCCCCTGGCTTTGAGGATGAATGGTACCCCGACCACGTGTCTAAGCTCTCTAAGGCGCTCTAGGGACTTAAGCAAGCCCCAAGAGCATGGTATGAATGCCTTAGAGACTTTTTAATTGCTAATGCTTTTAAGGTTGGGAAAGCCGATCCAACTCTATTTACTAAGACTTGTGATGGTGACCTTTTTGTGTGCCAAATTTATGTCGATGACATAATATTTGGTTCTACTAACCAAAAGTCTTGTGAAGAGTTTAGCAGGGTGATGACTCAAAAGTTTGAGATGTCGATGATGGGCGAGTTAAGCTATTTCCTTGGGTTCCAAGTGAAGCAACTCAATGATGGGACCTTCATCTCCCAAACGAAGTACACGCAAGACTTGATCAAGCGGTTTGGGATGAAGGACGCCAAGCCCGCAAAGACTCCAATGGGAACCGACGGACACACCGACCTCAACAAAGGAGGTAAGTCCGTTGATCAAAAGGCATACCGGTCTATGATAGGGTCCTTACTTTATTTATGTGCTAGCAGACCGGATATTATGCTTAGTGTATGCATGTGTGCTAGATTTCAATCCGATCCAAGGGAGTGTCACTTAGTGGCCGTGAAGCGAATTCTTAGATATTTAGTCGCTATGCCTTGCTTCGGGATCTGGTATCCAAAGGGGTCTACCTTTGACTTGATTGGATATTCAGACTCCGACTATGCTGGATGTAAGGTCGATAGGAAGAGTACATCAGGGATGTGCCAATTCTTAGGAAGGTCCCTGGTGTCATGGAGTTCTAAGAAACAAACTTCTGTTGCCCTATCCACCGCTGAGGCCGAGTATGTTGCCGCAGGACAGTGTTGCGTGCAACTACTTTGGATGAGGCAAACCCTCAGGGACTTTGGCTACAATCTGAGCAAAGTCCCACTCCTATGTGATAATGAGAGTGCTATCCGCATGGCGGATAATCCTATTGAACACAGCCGCACAAAGCACATTGACATCCGGCATCACTTTTTGAGAAACCACCAGCAAAAGGGAGATATCGAAGTGTTTCATGTTAGCACCGAGAACCAGCTAGCCGATATCTTCACCAAGCCTCTAGATGAGACGACCTTTTGCAAGCTGCGTAGTGAGCTAAATGTCATAGATTCGCGGAACCTGGATTGATTTATAGCATACATGTGTTTTATGCCTTGATCATGTTCCTTAATACATGTTGTTGTTTATTTATGGTGCTCAAGTTGTACAAACACTCCTCGGACCTCACAAGTCCATCTGCAAGTGCTGCACATATTTAGGGGGAGATGTGCTACAACTTGACCCTTTGAGACTAACTATGTGCTTGAGTTTGCTTAATTTAGTCTCAAAGGAGGTTTGAAAGGGAAAAGATGGACTTGGACCATGCAAGACTTCCACTGTACTCCGATGAAAGAGTAACTAATTCCAAGTTCATCTTTGTACTCTTATTGCCTTTTTACTCTTAGTTGAAGATTTTGGTGAGGCAATGGGGTTAAAGGGCCAAGATTGATCTTGTTTTGGTGCTTGATGCCAAAGGGGGAGAAAATAAGGCCAAAGCAATAAATGGATCAGCTACCACTTGAGAATTTTGAAAATAGTAGAGTTAGAATTTTTTGATTTGTCAAACTTCTAAAATCTATTTGTCAAAAGTTGATCTCTTGTGGGGAGAATATTTGATTGTGGGAAATAGGGGGAGTTTTTGAATCTCTGATCAATTTCTCTTGAAATATCTCTCTTTATGTTTCAACAAGTGTGTTTGACTTAGAGATAGGAAATTGAGTTTGATTTGCAAAACAAACCAAGTGGTGGCAAAGAATGATCCAAATATGTCAAATTTGAATCAAAACAAATTTGTGTTTTCATTTGCATTGATGTTGCACTTCTTTTAGTTGATTTTTATTGTGTTGGCATAAATCACCAAAAAGGGGGAGATTGAAGGGGAAATGTGCCATTGGGCCATTTCTAAGTATTTTGGTGATTGAGTGCCAACACAAGTGGACTTATGTTAATCTATGCAAAGTGATGGACAAAGTGCAAATCAAGTAAAAAGGTATGTTTCTAAGACTTAGTACATTGTTTTGGAGACTAATGTATTGTGTCTAAGTGCTGGAAACAGGAGAAATAAAGTTGGAAAAGAGATGGCTTTGTTCAGCCAAAGACAGCTCGGTCTGGGTGCACCGGACTGTCCAGTGGTGCACCGGACAGTGTCCGGTGCGCCAGGCCGGCGTCTGTCAACTGGCTGCTCTCGGGAAGCAATTAACGGCATACGACTATAAATCACCGAACTGTCCGGTGGTGCAACGGACTGTCCGGTGAGCCAACAGTCAGCCGGGCCAACGGTCGACCGCGGAATCCGCGCGCGACGCGTGGCAGAGCCAACGGTCAGAAGGGGGCACCGGACTGTCCGGTGTGCACCGGACAGTGTCCGGTGCGCCAACGGCTCCAAAGCGCCAACGGTCAGCTTCGCCAAAGAAGGAAAGAAATCCGCACCGGACAGTGTCCGGTGGTGCACCGGACTGTCCGGTGCGCCAGGCGACAGAAGGCAAGAATTGCCTTCTTGAAATGCTCTCAACGGCTCCTAACTGCCTTGGGGCTATAAAAGGGACCCCTAGGCGCATGGAGGAGGACACCAAGCATTCCTTGAGCATTGTTGATCACTCACACTTCATTCTTGCGCACTTGTTCGACATTCTTAGTGATTTGAGCTCCATTCTAGTGATAACCTCGAGATATTGTCTTGAGCTCAAGTCTTGGTCTTGTGTATGCGTATTTGCTGTGGATTTGAGTGTGTTGCTTCCCTCCCTTACTCTTGTGCTTCATATTGATTCTTATTGTAAGGGCGAGAGACTCCAAGTTGTGGAGATTCCTCGCAAACGGGAAAAGAGCAAAGTAAAGAAGAACACCGTGGTATTCAAGTTGATCATTGGATCACTTGAGAGGAGTTGAGTGCAACTCTCGTCCGTTGGGACGCCACAACGTGGAGTAGGCAAGTTTTGTACTTGGCCGAACCACGGAATAAATCCTCGTGTCTCTTGTGCTTGTCCTTGTCTATTGTGCTTCACAAGAGCTCTCCTCTCTACTCACTTTATTTCATTGTTCTAACTCTTAATCAAGTTTGTGGTGTTAAGTTTTAAGTTTTACAGGATTACCTATTCACCCCCCTCTAGGTGCTCTCACTAAGAAGAGTGTCATATTCCTGTGGAGTGGGGTCCCTTGATCGATGCCAGAATTCATGAAGAAATTGTTCCATGTATGGCGTCACCTCTTCAAGGTTGGTCAATACGTATAGCATGATATGCCGCCACTCTTCATGTGTCAGGGTCTTGGTGGTCGAGCCACTTGCGCTTCCGAGTTGGCCTCGAAATATGCTAAGGTTCGATTCATTGTCGCCATCATTGTAACGAGGGGGTGGATTATGCACGCTCAGCAGTTTGTCACCATAATAAGTTGTTGTGAAGTCCGAGACCTCCTCTAGAATGTATGCCTCTGCAATGGAAGCCTCGTTTTTGCATTTATTTCTACATTTCTTTCGAATAGTCTTTAGACATCTCTCGATTGGATAGCACCAACGTCCCTGCACGCCCCCCCCCCCCCCATTCGTGCCTCATAGGGGAGATGAAGAATCAAATGCTGCATTGGATTGAAGAAGCCGGGTGGAAATATCTTCTCAAGTTTACACAGTAACACGGGTGCCAATCTTTCCAAGTCTGCAACCACGGTCCGAGATAACTCTTTTGCACAAAGCTGACGGAAGAAATAGCTCAACTCTGAAAGCGCTAGCCAGACATGCTCAGGGACATAGCCTCGAACCATCGCAGGAAGAATCCGTTCAATCCATATGTGGAAGTCATGACTCTTCATCCCTAAGACTCGCATAGTAGATATGTTCACCCCCCTACTCAGATTAGCTGCATACCCATCAAGGAACATCAACATCTTGATCCACTGAAGTACTTCCTTCCTTTGGGCCCTGCTTAGGACGAAATCGGCCTTAGGCCTTCTCCACGTCTTTCCGCCACTTGGCGGCTTCATCTCTAGTTTTGGTCTATCACATAACGCTGCCAGATCCACTCTTGCCTTCACATTATCCTTTGACTTATCAGGAATGTCCATAATTGTTGCCCACAGTGCCTCGGCAACATTCTTTTCAGTGTGCATTACGTCAATGTTGTGTGGAAGGAGAAGGTCGTCATAATAGGGGAGCCGAGTCAAGCCAGACTTATGTGTCCACATATGCTGCTCACCATATCCCACAAAACCACCTTCTGTATTGGCCACGAGCCCATCTATCTGTTGACGAATTTCAGCACCAGTCATCGTTGCAGGTGGGCGGTCTGTCACTACGACACCTTTCGTAAAGTTCTTGATGTCTAGGCGGAATGGATGGTCAGCAGCAAGAAATTGTCGATGTTTATCGAAGGACGAATATTTGCCACCCTTTTTCAACCAAATGAACCTGAGAGCTTCCTTGCAAACTGGGCATGGGAACTTACCGTGAACACACCAGGCACAGAATAGCCCATAGGCCGGTAAGTCATGCATGGAGTACTGGTACCAAACATGCATTCTAAAGTTTGTCTTCGTAGCTCGATCATACGTCCATACCCCTTCCTCCCAGGCACGTACCAATTCATCGATCAAAGGCTCCATGTACACGCCCATTTTATTCCCCGGGTGTCCGGGAATTATCAACGACACAAATATATTCTGCCTTTGAAAGCACACACCAGGGGGAGATTGATTGGGATAACAAACATGGGCCAACATGTGTACGGGGCAGCGCTCATTCCATAGGGATTGAACCCATCTGTGGCCAACGCAACATGTACATTTCGAGCCTCTTCGGCTTTCTCATGGTGAATGGCATCAAAATGTTTCCATGCTTCACCATCGGATGCATGCACCATCTTGTCAGGATTGTATCGTTTTCCATTTTTGTGCCATGTCATCTGTTTCGCGGATTCCTCTGTCATGTACAGACGCTGGATCCTCGGTATGAACGGAAGGTGTCGTAGGATTGTCAAGGGGATGTCGAGCTGCCTCTTCTGTCCATCACCAGAGTCTACCTCCATGAACCTAGACGATGTACACTTGGGACAGTACTTTGCCTCCGCGTATTCTTTCCTAAATAGCACGCAGCCCTTCGGACAAGCATGAATCTGCTCATACGTCATCTTGAGTGCACGAAGGAGTTTCTGTGCCTCGTACATGCTCTTTGGCAGAATGTGATCATCTGGAAGCAGGCTCCCAATAACCGTCAACAAGCCATCGAATGTGTCTCTACTCATGCTGTACTGCGACTTGAACGCCATTACACGCCCAATGGCATCCAGTTGAGAAACCTTTGTCTGGCCGTGAAGGGGCTTCTGTGCCGCGTCGAACATGTCGTAGAACGCCTTTGCAGTCGGCTCTGGCTCGTCATCCATACATCCTCCCGTGTACTATGCCTCCTGATAGTCGTTCAACATATCTGCTACCCCCGCATCCGCGTCATAATCCTCGACACGTTGTCTCAGCACCTCCTCTCTCGTACGATGCGCTTCACCATGAAATATCCACCGAGTATAGCCCGGCGTAAATCCATTCTTCCAAATATGTTCTACCATGGCCTTCTTTGGTTTTCTTTTCCGGTTGGCACATTTTCTGCACAGGTATGGGACTAGACTCGCTCCTTTAGCAGCTTCGCAATATGCCCGTTCCATGAAATCATCGGTCTTTCTAATCCATTCAGTGGTGACATCGTTCCTTCCTCTACGGCCCGTGTACATCCACTCACGGTTCTCCATCCTCTAACAGAAGCCTAGCAACAGAAAATTTCGGCAGCACCTCCCCTACACGGGGAGGTTTCGAAATCCTGCAAATAAAAGTATCAGCACGATGGCTGTCTTCCACTAATAATTCAACGGCACGATGGCCGGCAATCACACACACACACACACACACACACACACACACATATATATATATATAGTATATGTATTTAGAGCCCTAGGCTCTATTTAACTATAGGAAGCCCCGACCACGTACCGACCAGGTGCGCGACCGCACCGGACCCTTTTTTGGCTTATTGTACCTAACTGCTTACGCCAAAATATAATACGAGTTATGCTGATGTGTGTATCAGTTTATGCAAATATAGTCTGTGCATATTACGTGCATCGGGCCCACGATCCGGCCCACGCCACCACTATAAAAACACCCCCACGCCGCCAGGAATTAGGTTTTAGCGGCGGCGGCGGTTCTCTAGGGCGTGCGAGCGGCGGTGATCCTGGGGGCCAGCAGCGGTGTCACCTCGAGGCAGGCGACCGACGGTGGCGCTCCACCAGAAACGAGCGACAACGACGCTCCGAGGCAGGCGAGCAAGCGGTGACGACGCTCTTGAAGCGGACGGACGACGGCAGCGCACCCTAGGCCCGGTGACAACGGCGGTTGTCCCGTCCGTCTCTGCGATGGCCACCGCCACCGCCGCTCCAGCATCTGTGGCGCGACGACGGATCTGGGGACACGCTCGCGACGGCGGATCCCTGAGGCGCGACGGCGGATCTGGGGACACGCTCGCGATGGCGGATTCCTGTGGCGCGACGACGAATCTAGGGACACGCTGCGGCATCGGATCCCGAGGGCACGCACGCGGCGGCGGCCCCATGAGGTGCGCACGACGGCGATGTGCCAGTGGTCGCGACGGCGGATTTCCCTAGGCGCTAGCGACGACGGCATCCTCCCCTAGGCACGAAGTGGTGGCGCATCCCAGATGCGAGGCGCTGGTTCCGCAGGACGGCGATCCTATTTTTATGCTATTTTGTATACATATTTATGCCAATGTCAATAGGATTTTATGACCTATATTTCAGTTCATGGATCCGCTTCCATCTATTTGTCTGTTTCTGATATTTCTATTCATTTACGCTAAAATTTATACTCATTTACGCTATTTTGGTTCACGATTTACACTAAAATCCGCTCGAGCAAGAACCCGTCATTTACGCTGTTTTGGTTCACGATTTACACTTAAATCCGCTCGAGCCAGAACCCGCGCACGATTTTTACGCCGTAATTTGTCCCCATTTGCCGTTACGAAATCAATCGATGATTTACGCTAAAATTCATACTCATTTACGCTGTTTTGGTTCACGTTTTATGCCAAAATCCGCCCGAGACAGCGCCTGTGGCGATTTTCATGCTGTAATTCGAGACCCATTTGTCGTTACGAAACAGATCGATGATTTACGATAAAATTTGTACTCATTTACGCTGTTTTGGTTCACGTTTTACGCTAGAATCCACCCGATCCAGAACCCGCGCACGATCGGGTGCACACGATTTTTACGCCGTAATTTTAGGCTCCGTTTGCTGTTACAAAACAGATTTTGGAATTACGCTAAATTTCGTACTCATTTACGCTGTTTTAGCTCACGTTTTACGCTGGAATCCGCCCGAGCCAGAACCCGCGCACGATCGGCTGCATGCGATTTTTACGCCGTAATTTTAGGCCTCGTTTGCTGTTACAAAACAGATATAAGATTTACGCTAAATTTCGTACTCATTTACGCTGTTTTAGGTCACGTTTTACGCTGCAATCCGCTCGAGCCAGAACCAGAACCAGAACCAGATCGAGCGCGCGTAGATATACCTGACTGGGGCTTCCCATACTAATGGAAGCCCAGGGCTCCAATTACCATCACCCTATATATATATATATATATATATATATATATATATATATATATATATATATATATATTCAACTGCACGATGACGAGGAATTGTAGACGTTGGCGTGGTGAGGGTCGGTGCGGTGGTGGATAGGATGGGGAGTGTGTTGTGTGCGAGTGGCGTGGTGAGGGTCGGTGACGGCGTGATGGATAGGATGTGATAGTGTGTTGTGGGAGTGTGTTGTGTGAGGGTCGGTGACGGCATGGTGGATAGGATAAAACATAATATAAACATGTGTTTATGAAATACATAATATAACACATTAATATAAACATGTGTTTATGAAATACATAATATATGAAACATCAATACATTAATCTATAAAACATAAATACATTAATATAAAAATTAATACATAATTTAATAAAATTATACCTTAAGACGGTGGCGGGCGGGGGAGACGGTGGCGTACGGCAGGACGGCGGTGGGGCGGCGCGGCGAGCCGGCGGCGCGCGGCGGGCGCGGGCGGCCTCGGCGGGCGCGGGCGGGCGCGGCTTGCGCGGGCGGGCGCGGGCGAGCTCGGCACGTCGGCGGCGGCGATTTAGGCGGCGGCGGCACACTGCGGTTAGACAGAGAGAGTGAGAGGAGAGAAAGAAGAAGAAAGAAGCCGGGCGCGAAGTATATTTTACTTCTTTGCCGAGTGCCCGCGATCTGGCACTCGGCAAAGATTTTTTTTTATTTTTAAAATAAGCTTTGTCGAGTGTCAGATCGACGACACTCGGCAAAGGCTCCTTTGCCGAGTGTCGGCTAGGTGACACTCGGCAAAGTATACTTTATACTTCTTTGTCGAGTGTCACCATCTGACACTCGGCAAAGTACATTTGTATTTTTTTTATTTTGGCCACCAAACTTTTTGTGGTTTGTTCCTACACTATGTAGACCTATATGTACCATTTGGGGACAATTATAACTGTGTTTGCAATATCTAGTAGATTTAGTTCGTTTATTTGAATTTCTTCGGGAAATTCAGATTTGAACTGTAGGTCACTCGAAACTTGGAAAACCGTGCATGCAAAAATGATATTCATGTTACTTACCATAAGTTACGACCGATTCCAGGAGCGTACCGAAAACTTCGAGCAACATGCTCACTAAACATGGCCGTGAACTTGCCATCCACATGTTTAAAAATGTATAAAACACAAACAAAGTCAGAAAATCATGAAACTTGTCCACGTGTCATGATATCATATGTACAGGCTATGATAAAAATTATATAATGTTTGAAGAAAGTTGTGAGACACAATGTGTAGAAACCTTAGAGAAATACACATAAAATCATAGAGTTTTTTAATGTAGATCTCTTATGTTTCTACACATTGTGTCTCACAACTTTCTCCAAACATTCTAAAATTTTTATCACAGCCTGTACATATGATATCATGACACGTGGACAAGTTTCATGATTTTCTGACTTTGTTTGTGTTTTATACAATTTTTAAACATGTGGATGGCAAGTTCACGACCATGTTTAGTGAGCATGTTGCTCGAAGTTTCCGGTACGCTCCTGAAATCGATCGTAACTTATGGTAAGTAACATGAATATCATTTTTGCATGCACGGTTTTCCAAGTTTCGAGTGACCTACAGTTCAAATATGAATTTTCCGAAGAAATTCAAATAAACGAACTAAATCTACTAGATATTGCAAACACAGTTATAATTGTCCACAAATGATACATGTAGGTATACATAGTGTAGGAACATACCACAAAAAGTTTGGGAGATAAAATAAAAAAAACAAAAATATACTTTGCCGAGTGTCTAGAGAAGACACTCGGCAAAGAGTCCTTTGCCGAGTGCATACAAGTTGGCACTCGGCAAAGAAGACTCTTTGCCGAGTGCCAACCCACGGCTCTTGGCAAAGACTGACGGCCGTCAGCTCTAGGACGGCCGCTGAGGCGCTGACGGCCCTTTGCCGAGTGTTTAACACTCGGGAAACATGTCTTTGCCGAGTGGGGTCCTATGCCGAGTGTCCAGCACTCGGTAAAGAGACTCGTTGCCGAGAGCCTAACTTTATCGAGTGTGGCTCTCGGCAAAGCCTTCTTTGCCGAGTACCCGACAAAAGGCACTCGGCAAAGAGGCCGACACTCGGCAAAGCCTCGATTCCGATAGCTACCAACCTGCATTCCACACGCGCATACGTACACTGTTCTCGATCTCTCCACGTCCCCCATCTTCTCCCGATCAAGATATATAGGACTCCAAACAGCTAAACCTCCCGTTTCTTTCTGGCCTGCTAATGCATGGTGTAGTCTCAGCCTCTCGGGATAGAAAGATTCACAAGAAAGACATATATACCACCTCTCTAGTCTACTCATCACCTAGACTGTAGTCTTGGAGACCAACGCTCGCCGCAATGACCCAGAACAACTTTTCTACCTTTGATAAATTACAATATAATGTGTAGTTTTTTCATTATTCGAGAAAACACACAGCACAGTTCTTCTTCTATGACCTGAATCATGCATGTGTGTGAAGCAAATAACAAAAAAAAAACCCTTGAACCGCAGACCATTATAGATAGACCATGAACTTCTGAACGAACTCGCTGAAAATGACGATGCATGTAGATCAGATGCCCTTAGTTCAGACCAAAACAACCCTGCTAGCTCTTGTTTGTTCCCCCAGAGGCAGATATTATAGATTTTGCGGCACATATACGTGCCAAATTGCCAATCGATCGTATCACACACTATCACATCACCCTGTGGATATATATATATCAGGTGCATGCATACATGCAATTATGGGTATGGGCGGCACCTCCCCTCTCCTTTTTCCGCGCTGGCCTGGGGATCAGATAAACTCCAGGAGCCTCTTCTGCACTCCAGGTGATATACATGCAATGCATCTGGCTGCCGCAGGTGCAGCCTGCAGCACACCCATCACATCGTCTATCTTTAACCACATGAAAGCGCCACAACAAGGGAGTCAAAACATATATCTATCATCTATACTCCCATTCCGATCCTATACATAATAATTAATAGCAGGGACGGAGCAACAGATTACATCCATAGATTTACGTACATACATACAAAAGGAAAAGGAACATAGCATATATATATATATATATATATATATATATATATATATATATATATATATATATATATATATATATATATATATATATATATATATATATATATATATATATATATATATATATATATATATATATATATATGAGTTCCAAACATTGCTTAGCTTCTTATATATGGCTTGCATGTAGCAATAATCTGCTGATCTCCATGGCCTCTTTCTGTTCATCAGTATACACTTCACTACAGTAAACTCAGAAATGTCCGACGGCCAAAGCCGTCGGACATAAGGAATAAACCGTCGGAAATAGATTATTTCCGACGGTAAAGACTTATCTCCGACGGCTTTAAGCCGTCGGAGATAACGCGTCGGAAATAGTGCTATGTCCGACGGCTGCCGTCGGACATAAGTTATCTCCGACGGCTGCCTACGCCCGTCGGAGATAACAAATCCCAACCGTTTTACCGGTCGGGATGTGGGCCCCACAGTGTTAAGTCCGACGGCTCCCACTAAGCCGTCGGAGATAAGCATTGCTTATGTCCGACGGTTGTTAACGCCGTCGGAAATAACAAATGGGTTATGTCCGACGGCTACCATTAAGCCGTCGGACATAACAAATTACAGAATTTACACAAAATTCTGTTTTTTAAAAAATCTGACATTTACAAAACAAAAACAGATTCATGCACATATACAAATTCACATTCACAATCACAAATACACACATTCTAATAAGTATTCACAATCACAAATATTCTCACATAAATATTAACATTCACAAATTTAACATCAACATATAGGTTCGACGGTTGTTACAAACTGAAATTGTGTCTCACAAACAAGTGTTGCAAAGTGTTTCATAAAAAAACATCACGACACATCAATCATATCCATCGTCTGGATGGTTCGAGTAGCCACCTCCTCCGGCTGGACTCTGCGTGTTGAAAATGGTGTTCACCCACGAATTTGTTGTGTCGTCCTGACCAGACCCATCTCCAGGTGCGGCAACTGAAGCGGGTGGTGTCTGAAATCCCTATAACACAAGCACATGAAATAGTAACCACTCAGTTGTTCATTTAAACACATAAGACATTTATGAACATGTCACACACGCATATGTGTACATACCATAGGGAATTGTGACGGAGGCGGAGGTGGAGGTGGAGGCGCCAACATTGGCATTGGCAGTGCAAAGTCCGGAGGCGGCATCCCATATGTCGGCATCGGGACGCCCGCTTGTTGGGCTAGTTGCTACAAATATATACAAGTCATTGTTGAACAAACAAGATACACATCAAGTGTTTTGCAAAATAAGCTACAAAATGTTACTTCAACTTACCGAGAGAAGAGCTTGATTTTGGGCCTGGAGGCTTGCATAATACTCGTCCCTCTTCTTCTGGTACTCGGCTTGTTGTCTCTGGTATTCAGATTGTTGCCTCTGGTACTCCAATTGTTCCCTCAAGACTGATTGATGGTACTCTGCCTGTTGACGCAACACTGCAAGCTCTATCTCATGGGCTGCTGATCGTGAACGGGACGACTGTGAAGACGACGATGTGGATTGTCGTCCACGGCGTCTCAGCTCTCTGGAATCAATCGTAGAATCAAAAATACCCAACCTACAAGAGTGAACCATGCACTTAGTATAGTAACTCATGGCTCAGTTGAATCGCAAGCATATGATGACAATTTTGAAAACCAAATCAAATAATCTCACCGTCCATGGGCTTGTCCTCCTGCGCTAGCATAGGCTGCCTGCGGGTCGATTGGCTGGCTCCTCCAATCGTACTCCTCCCCATGGCGTTGAACCATCTCCTGCCCATACGAAGCCTGGAGGCAAACAATATCAAATATAAGTGCATAACACCTATGCCCTTGCAAACAATATCAACACACATAATAGAGTATCAAAAACTCACTAGACGGTCGGTGGCCGTCTGAGTGCATAACACATCAGGATTCTGAGGATCAGAACCCCTATGCCCTTGCATATACACCTCCACATCCGTGGGCGTACGGCCGGATTTGACTTCCTGTACATAAAAGTTATAATGACACATTTCTATGTGATTCAAAGTTACGACAAACTGTGACTTACCATTCGCTTAGCCAAGCGCACATGACCATCACCGCCGTAGTTGTGGAACGACTCAGTCCCACGGTTTCCCCTGTTCCTTTCGGAAATGGCACGAAAGTCAGGGGAAGCCCACCATCTGCACAATGCCCGATAACCGTCTGATCGGGTGGCCATCCACGGCACGGACACCTACATGAAATTTTTTAAATAAAGCAAGCAAATACATGGCTTTGTGCGATATGAGATGCAACAACCTGTTTACCTCTAGGTATTGCTCCTCCGTCAAGTAAATTGATGACCACTCGGCCTTTGTATTTGGCATCGGTCGATCATCAGCATTTGCTCTGTACCATGCCTTTATAGCCTGAATTCGTGCATAGTACATTGCATCTGCAACGACATCGTTCGCGTTAAACTCAAACACGTAACGAGCGTTCATATCATATGATCCATCGTCCGGCAACTTGTACCGTTTCTGCAAAAACCATAGTGTTATCATAAAAGCAAACATATATGGAATAACTAAAATAGTATAAACAAGTCATACCCAGAATGCATCCCAAACTAGTGCCTGTGTGTTGCCAAACGTTCTACAGACACCATAGCGATAATGCTCCCAAGTGGTGGCGGGGACAGACTCGCCAGTAGGCAAAGTCACAAGACCAGGCCAGTGCAGACGAACAAGATTACCAAGAACCATGTTCACCTGCCTGTAGTGTCCTGTGCCTGTGAACGAGTCGTCGATCCAAGTCCTGCAAACAGAAATCAATGTAGAAATTAAAACATAACTTTCAATAACATTTAAGCAAAGATATGTCACTCACTTTCCACTAGGCTTTATCACAACCCGAGATTCGGGTGGAAGCTCTGGAGGTGGTCCAACAAAATGCAGCTTCCTCGTTCTCTTAACTCGAGAAGTTCCAGACCCAGCTGCAGAATCTCCACCAGCCCCAGAATCCCCAGCCCCAGAATCCCCACCAGCGTCGTCTCCAGCATCATCTCCCACATTATCTCCACCATCATCTTCAACATCATCTCTTGCATGATCCTCTACCACTGGTTCCTCAATTTCAGCATCCTATGAAACAAATAGCTTACATCATATAATATTAAGTAACTCAAATAATGTAATTTAACAACTAACTTACATCTTGTGGAGGCAAATGTTCTGCCAGCGCTCTCCGTCTGCTCATGGTAGAACCTGTGCCCTGAAAAACTGAATCCTCACCCCTCGAGCTGCTCCTCGAGCTACTCCTTGACCCAAGCAAACTACGAGCTAAAGACTTCATTTTCTTTGACATCCTATTTTAACAAAAACAAGTTAGTACATAAATCGACAATAAAATAATAAAATATGCAATAAAATCATAAAATATGCAATAAAATCATGATCCATACTCGTCAATCGTAATCGTAATCAAAATCAGGATCTAGTTGCTTTCGTCGATTTAATGGACGCCAAGTAGCTTTCTTCTTTCTCGTCACTCGTTTTCTTTTTGGAGGAACCTCTACATCATTTTGATCGCCTAATAAAGATTCTTCCAACATTTCAGCTTGTACATTAAACGTGCTTGTAAGTTCTTCGTCTTGGAAAATCTCAGCAGCCCCCACTTCCTGCTCGATTTGACTTTCAACATAACCAGCATCACCAGGAGCATATAGTCGTTCACGCGGATTAACTTTGTACACTACCCTCCAATCAACCAAACCGTTTTTCTTAGATGGATATGTCATATAATACACCTGCTCGCATTGGTGGGCAAGGATTATAGTGTCGTGGCCTTTTAATCTATCGTTGTGTTTGACTTCCACCATGCCATATTGATTTTCTCGCGTTGTACTTGGAGAAAACCAATCACAATCGAAGAACACCACTTTGAGTTGTTTATCTCCAAAAAACTTGTACTCGATTATATCATTAATGACTCCATAATAATTAGTCACCTTCCCTTCATCATCGACAGCTTCGTATGGTAGGTGAACAAGTAGATGTTGCATCGGATTGAAGAAACCTGGTGGAAATATTTTTTCAAGTTTGCATACCAAAATCGGTATTTCTTGCTCAAGCTTCTCCATCATCTCTTTCTTTATTTCTTTGGCACAAAGATGTCTATAAAAGTAGCTTAGCTCCGCTAATGCTTTCCAGACATCATTTTTTACAAAACCACGAAACATAACAGGAAGGAGTCTTTCCATTATTATGTGGTAGTCATGACTCTTCAACCCAGAAAACTTGCCCGTCTTCAAATTCACAGACCGTCTAAAGCCCGCGGCGTAACCATCTGGGAACTTTAAGTTTTTCAACCATTTCATCAATTGTTTCTTCCTTTTAGGTTTAATACTGAAAGGAGCACGTGGCTTCTTCTGATTCTCTCCTATCTCCATAGTTGGTCTTCTACAGATTAAGGCCAAGTCTTTCCTTGCCTTAGGGTTGTCTTTTGTTTTGTCGGTGATATTCATGCAAGTGCTGATAATGCTTTCACCCATATTTCGTTCCTGGTGCATGACATCAATGTTATGCATTAGAATCAAGGCTTTCATATAAGGGAGTTCCCATAGACCACATTTGTGAGTCCAATTATGCTCGGTTCCATAACCTTCAAAACGATTTCCATGTTCGTTTAGTTTCAAATCATTAAGTCTCGCGAGAATCTCTGGACCACTTAGACGCTTGGGTGGTCCCCTCGTCACAATCGTGTCCTTTTTAAAAGCGTTCCTATCGAACCTGAATGGGTGATCCTCTGGCAAAAAACATCTATGGCAATCGAAGTAACATATCTTTCCACCAAACTTTAGTCGAAAGCATAAAGTGTCTTCAACGCATATAGGACATGTCAAAATCCCATGACAACTCCATCCAGCAAAGATACCATAAGCCATAAAATCATGAATAGACCATAAAAACGCGGCTCTCAGGTTGAACTTCTGTTTCTTGTAACAATCGTACGCCTCGACTCCTTCCCACAAAATTTTCAATTCTTCAATCAGGGGTCTCATCATCACATCGATCTTTGTTCCAGGATGATCCGGACCAGGTATTACAAGACACAAGAAAATAAATTCATATTTCATGCAAAGAGCTGGTGGAAGGTTGTATGGAACAGCAAAGACGGGCCAACATGAGTACGACGTTGCAGTTAGATTGAATGGTGAGAAACCATCTGTTGCCAAACCGAAGCGGACATTGCGCACTTCATCAGCAAAGCTGGAATCAAAAGCATCTAGTGCCTTCCATGCATCTGTATCAGCTGGGTGCACCATGACATTTGGATTCTCACGTACCCCTTCTTTGTGCCACCTCATGTGTCTGGCTGTATTCTTGGAGATGAACAAACGTTTCAACCGAGGTATGAGAGGCATGTAACGAAGCTGCTTACGTGCAATCTTCGTAGTCACGGTCAAACCATCGTCGTTTTCAACCTCAACGAATCTACGCTCACCACATACAGTACACTTTTTCTCACCTGCGGTCTCCTTCCAGAAAAGCATACAATTATTTTCACAGACATCGATTTTTTCGTAGTCCATACCAAGGCCAGATAACAGCTTTTTAGACTGATACATGTCCTTTGGCATCTTGTGATTCTCCGGAAGTACATCACTGATCAAGTTCAAAAGTTCCTTGTAACAGTTGTTTGAGAATGCAAACTTAGACTTAATAGCCATAAGTCGAGTCACAAATACAAGGACAGTCACTTTAGTGTGTTCATGCAACGGCTCTTCGGCAGCTTTAAGGAGCTCGAAGAACTTCTGAACCTCAGGTGTAGCTGGATCCTCAAACTCGGTGGGTTGACCGGGGTTCTCCGAATCGACGGTTAGAAACTCATGGCGTACATCGTCAAGCATCTCTTCCATCCTATCGTAGTCCTCCTCTTCATGTGACTGAACTTCCGATACAATACGAGGAGGTGGGTCCTCACCGTGGTGCACCCACACCTCATAGCCTGGCATATAACCGTTCTTGCAAATATGTATCGACATAGTCCTCCTGTCAAGGAAATTAATGTTCCGACACTTGCTACAAGGGCACCTAACATCGGTTCCAGTCTCTGACCGAGCAAAAGCATGGTCGAGAAAAGCATCAGTCTTGGCCACCCACTCACTTGATAGAGCACCTCTTTTCTTCCAACCTTCATACATCCATCGACGATTCTCCTCCATACTAGATACGAGACGTTAACTTAATTAGATAAGTAATGCATGTGCCATCCGTTTTTACGAAGAAATCACGCCCCTACATCTGTAGGAAAGGATAGGTCCTAAACCCACCCAGGAGTGACCGACGAGGCCGTGTTTATGACAAGACATATGGTCGTGCGAAATTTCGGCAGCATAACCCCGTTGTTCTCCAATCGCACGCCTAAAAATGGTGCAATTGGAGAACAGAGAGGTTATGCTGCCGAAACTAAGCAGGAGCACATGCTTTTGTCATAAACACGGACTCTGTCGGTCACCCCGAGGCTGTCCAATAAAGGGACAATTCCGGCCCAACATACCTCACATGCGTCGCATGTAAGGTGTGTTGGACCGAAACGGGTGACGCCTAAGTTTCGTTTGTTGACACTACGATACACTATGAATAACTAGAATCATCGTTAACCAAACTAATACAATAGCACTACAAAAAATCATTTCACGGGACCCTAAATCAAATAAAACAACCTTATTTCCGAGGGCTAATAATTACCCTCGAAAATTAAAAGTTTAAATTATATAGACACCACTACATAACATTATTACGGGTGACAAATCATATAAACTGACCTTAATTCCGAGGGCATAATAATTACCCTCGGAAATTAAAAATTTAAATTATCTAAGCAACACTAAGTAAACGAAAACAAACTTAATTAATTATATAACCAAATTTCGCCATATAATCAAATTTAGGCCCTCGGATATAATAAGATAAACATTATTTAACATACTAATAATTTAATAAAAACAGTGAAAACTACAAAATAAAAATAAAAATACTTACTTAGCAGTGGGCAGGGCAGTGGCGGCCGGCAGCGGGTGTCGACGGGGGGCGGGCGGCGGGTGTGGACGGCGGGCGAGCGGGGCGGCGGCGGCGACGGGCGGTGACGGGGCGGCGGCGGCGCCGGGCGGAGACGGCGCCGGGCGGTGACGGCGCTGGGCGGTGATGGGGCGGGCGGCGGGTGGGCGGGGCGGCGGCGGCGACCGGCGGTGACAGCACGGCGGCGGCGGCTACGGGCAGAAAGAAAGAGAGGAGAGAGCGAGCGCGCATGAAAATGAACCGCGCGCCGGGCTTGCCGTGTTAAAAAACATTACCTCCGACGGCTACGTACGAGGCCGTCGGACATAAGCTTATGTCCGACGGCTGTCAGGGTAGCCGTCGGAGATAAGGCGATATTTCCGAGAGTGCTTGGTGGCCGTCGGACATAACGCTATGTCCGACGGCATCGTAGACAGCCGTCGGAGATAAATTGACCGTCGGATTTTTGTTAGTTTACTGTAGTGCTTGCCACCCGCCGACATCGCTGTAATAAGTAATACGGCGCGCAGAGCTATGCATTGCCAAGGAGAGCGAGGAAACTAATAGAGTGTTTGGTTTGAGGAATGATGTAGTCCATCATCTTCTCACTCCTCACTTTTTTATTTGGTTTGTGGAATGGAGTGAGTTAATCCATCATCACCTCATTCCTCATAGTTATTTGTTTAGTACTAATATGTGAAATGGAGTCATCCCACCAAATTTGAGGAATGAATCCATAATACACCACTTCATTTTTGATAGACTGATTCATCAAACCAAACACCTCATAAATGAACGATGAGATCGGTGCGCGCGCCAAAAGCTACTTAGCTAGCTAGCGACCACCATGCATCTTGTATTCTTGTATATCATCCAATACGAGCGAGCGAATTTAACCAAGAGGAGGGTTTGTGGAGAGCAAAAAAAAAATCGTCAGCTATAGCTAGGTCGTCGTCAGCGCGACGTCTACGCGTTGCTTCTTGAAAGCAATGTGTACTGGAGTAGCAGACGCGGCGATGGCGTCCCTAGCTCTCTTGTTCTTCGACACGGCGATCTCCTCCTGCTCCGGCTCCGGCTGCGCCACTGCTGCTGCTGACCTCGGCGGCTCAGTGAGCAAGTCCACGCCGAAAAGCCTCACCGCCTTGGGCCGGAGCTTGCAGTCGATGAAGAGCTGCCTGCCGGCGGCGGCCGAGCGGTAGAACCCGACGGCGTCGCCGGCGTGGAGGCC
The DNA here is from genome assembly GCF_902167145.1 of Zea mays. Classification (NCBI taxonomy): domain Eukaryota; kingdom Viridiplantae; phylum Streptophyta; class Magnoliopsida; order Poales; family Poaceae; genus Zea; species Zea mays. The sequence goes on along the minus strand of NC_050103.1, from coordinate 65,962,391 downwards.
CTTCTCCTTGACGAAGCGGCTCCACCCCTTGGTCAGCACGTAGCTCTGGCTGCTGTTCCAGTACGAGTACCGGAACCTCCACGCCTTCCCGGCGGCGTCCTCGAAGCTGAGGATCGGAGCACGACCGCCTTGCACTCGCCGCAGCGGGAAGTGCCTCTCCGCGTGCTGCTTCGGTATCACCAGCCGGTTCAGCTTCCCCACGTCGCTCGGCGTCACCGTCTTGTCGAAGAGGTGCTCGCGCGCCGCCGCCGGGCTAGTGTTCTTGGCCGGCGGCAGCTGCGGCGAGGCCAGGGACGCCGCCGCAGCGGCGAAGGCGCGCCTGTTCTGCGCGAGCTCCTCGCCGTAGGTGTGCTTGCGGAGCATGTCGACGACCTCGGCCTTGGACCGGGACGCGAGGAACCGGAGCTCGGCGGCGGCGTCCGGGTCCAAGTCCGACTCCGCGAGCGGGCGGAAGTTGGTGACGGCGTCGCGCCCCCGGAACCGCTGCGCGGCCACGTCGTAGGCGCGCGCGGCCTCGGCCTCGCCCGTGAACGTGCCGAGCCACACGCGCTGGTGGCGCTCGTAGATCTGCGCGCCCCACCGCCCGTTGGGCTGCGGCACCACGCCCTTGTACTTGGACGACGGCAGCTTCCCGCCGACGCCTCCTGGGGCACGCCTGGCGCCGTCCGAGTCCGCCTCCGCGCCCGGCTCCGCCGCGTCCATCACCGCGCTGGCGCCGCTGCTGCCCACGCGCTGTAGCGGTTTGCCGGTCACCGCAGCCGGAGCCGGGACCGGGGCCGGCTTATTTTTGCCCGTGGACGCGCCGCTGCTCGCGTCGTCCAGCAGGCAGCTTGTGCTGTCCATCCGATCACTACTACACCCAACGACCCAAAGAGAGATATATGCTCTGGCAGTCTGGCCTCTGGGGAAGATTCAGTTCAAGGAGCGGAAATGGGCCGGGGTGGGGGAGGTCAAGTGAAAGGTGTGTGTGGGGAAGGTCAGGTGTGCCATAACACTTCTCATCACTCCCTATATACTGAAGTGTACATGGGCATACTATGTTCTTTCTTGTTGTGTAATTGTGTTCTACTGTATTAATTAACAATAAATGCCTTTTTATATATGTACAACATGATTTTTTTGATAGACCGATTATTAGGTGTATAATATATGTGTGTCATGGCCTCATGCATGGGTGTATATGTACATACCTCATGGGCTTGTGTTGGTATAGGTCAACTCAAAGCGATGATGATGTGATGGTGGAATGGTGTGCACCCCAGTGGCCATGCATACATGGGTCTGACTGGTTTTACTCGTATACTTATCCTTGCCTTTTTGTTTTCATTCTATTTCTTTTGTGAGAGAGCGGCTGGGTTTTTTTCAATTTTATTGTGTGTGTACATGGTTGGCTTCTGATGTTGTTCCAGCATTTGTTGTGTGTACATGGTTGGAACATCTTTCTCTGTCTAAATTGAAAAGTCATGTTTGGCGTTTGTGTGCTCCTGCAACTGCAGGTGCAGGTCTTCGTTATGGTAAATGGTGAGCGTGACGGCGCGGTAGAATTTTCAGGACTTTCTAGAGAGGATGGGTATCCATCAATCGCTGCGTTCAACAGTGCACTTGACTCCAATATTTACCACAATATCCACTGTGTGTATATAGGAGTACATTATTCATGACTTTGACTCAATTACCCAAAATGCCCCTCTTTGCTTCGGTTGGTTCTTCGGAGGGCAGAATTTTAAGGTAGATAGCTCTCTACTATCAATGGAAGAACTCTAATGTCTAATTGGTTATCTAAGTGTCACTAGATGTGGAATGATATCGCATATGCATTAGATATAGCTAGTGATGTGGTTAGATGCAATTACTGAAAAACCTTGTTTGGGAAAAATGTGTTCAATAATAGACAATCTAGAAAGATGGCATTGTATATATCACTAGTAGAAAAAGGATCAAAGCCTGCGGGACAATATATTTTTACAGACGGATTTAGTTATCAATCGTCTGTGCTATTTTTAGTGGCGGTTCCTTAAGAAAATCACCGCCGGAAATCGTATTTCTACAGACAGTTTCTTAAGAAAACCGCATGTATGTAGAAATCGATTTCTAGTGGCGGTTTTCTTAAGGAGCCGTCACTAGAAATCATTTTTATCCTTAATTTTTCGAGTTTTTCAAACGACCTCGTATCATAAAACCATCAAAATAAAAGTTGTAGATCTCTAAAAATTATGAAACTTTGTAGTTGACAACTTTTTTATTTGAACTCATTTCGGTTCTAAAAAATTGAATCTAAGTATGTCAAATTTAAAATTCAAATTTTGCAAACTATCTCGGATGAAAAAGGTGTCAAAATGAAAGTTGTAGAACTTCAAAAGTTATTCAACTTTGTAGTTGACAACTTTTTTATTTGAATTTTTTTACGGTCTCAATTAAGAAATTTACACTCAAATAATTGTAATATGTGGGAAAAAATACAAACTAGACACAAAGTATGTTATAGGCGGAGTGGTAGTGTATGGTATGCGCAATGGTGAGGTTGACAGTTCGATTGTTAACAACCACGTAGCGCACGAAAATTGCCGCGACTTGCGAGTGGGCTGAGTCCTCTCCTCAAATAAATTTTTTGTTGTTTTAAAAACCCGTTTACGGCTAGTTTGGGAACTCCAATTTTCCAAGGGATAATGTCTCTAAAAATAATTTTTACTAGCGGATTTGTTACGTCGACCGCCAGTGGAAACTGGCGGTTTTCTTAACTCAAGCGTCAGGCGGTCCTCAGTTATCCGCCTGTAAAAATAATGATTTTTACTGGTCCCTAGCACCGACGGTTCTAAGAAACGCCGGTGAAAATAGGTTTATAACCATCACTATAGAGCTACTTGTACTAGTGTATATGCACTAGACATTCAATAGACAAAAGCTAAGGTTTCAAAGTTGCTATCGAAATAACTTAACTGATGACCTGGATATATGTCGTTTGAGACAACCTTAATTGGAGCGGTCACCATTCCAGCGCCCTTCCATTGTAATAAAGTATATAAATTTTTTAAAAATAAAGATAGCTTCCGGTTGAAACCAATAAATTCATAGACCCGCATGATGTCACTATCGAGTCTAGAAACTAATATTAATAGACTACTGATTCTATAAAGCTATCTCCACCAGCTTACTCATATATATCTTTTATTTTAAATTTTACTATATAAATAATACATTTTAACTTATAAAACAATGCAAAATAGTGTTTTATATGACTATATGTACGATCTGTTAGCCATAGCCTAACTCCAGTGCTAGGTTCGATTTTGATGGTGAGATCGGGTTTGCACCCGATCAACAATAGTAATCTATGGCCATATCGTGGAGTGTGATTTGTTGTGATCCCTCTTGATGCAATGCAAACAACTAAAGTATGGGCTTGATACGCGGATAAGTCAAAATTAGTGCCTACTGAAGTATGGGAAGTGAACATCGATCAGAATTCTGAACGTCCATGCCTTTTGATTTTACAAATATAATGGTCCCAATTTGACATCTTTTATCCTCTAGCTGAGCAAGCCAATACAATTAATACACAAGCTTAGCGGCAGCGGCGAGGACACTATCGACGAAGCGGGCGTGAGCAAGGTCGGGGCGGCCGGGACCGGGCAAAGAGAAGAGGCGTATGACGGCAGGAGGGGCCGGGGACGAACGGAGCAGAGAGGCGACCGAAGGTGGCCGACACCGGCAAAGACGGCGACACAGACGCGGACTGGAGGCGATGAAGCTGGCGCGGGAGACGACGATTAGCGGCAGCGCGAGCGCGGGCGTCACGGATGGAGCAGGCGTGGTGGGAGAGCGAAAAGAATTAAACGACTGTCTGTGGCGGTGTTATCTAATAATTTGTTATTTTCGACAGCTGACCTAGGAGTCGTCGGATGTTACCTCTATTTTCGACGGCTGATCCGACTGCCGTAGGATGTAACGTCCATTTCTGATGGCTTGAGAAGACTTTCGATATTGTATTATCTCCGACGGCTTCAATGTAAACCGTTGGAAGTAAGGGTCCGTTTGGCAAAGCTCCAGCTCCGGCTTCTTTAGCTCTAGATCCTGATCCTCGTGAGGAGCTGATCCTCCTGATTCTCCTAGAAAATCAGAATCATTTTTAAAACCGTTTGGCAAGTAAACTGATTCTTGTCTTCTGAGAGTTGGTGGTCTGTGACGATTGTCTGTTTTACTCTTTGCAGTTCAACTTTATTACAAACCAATAAGTAGGATGCATATACGGGGAAAAAATATGAAACAATAACATATAAAATATTCCCATCATAGTAGTGCATAAAATGGTCTCAAATGTTAAATCCATAAATTGGCTCGTTATGTTTTTGTCTAATGGCAATTGCAGGTAATTTGGATTAAACTTTAAGGGGAGGTCCATATTTGGTTGGTTGAGGAGCTGTTTTAAGGGAGGGTGGAGCAGGTTTTTTTAGATCCCACCTTTCTTCACAAAAACGACTCCTGATCTTTCGGCTCCACACGAGAATCAGTTTTAAAAAATACCCGTTTGGCACGGCTCCTCCAGATCCTCGCTTAGAATCAGGAGCTGGAGCTGTGCCAAACGGGCCCTAACTAAGTCGTCGGTCCGAAGTGCTCTATTTTTTTGTGTTGTGGAGCTATTTTTCCGGTGAAAAAGATATGTATGTGAAATAGATATGTGCAGACACTCATGTTAAACTGTTTTCGAAATAAATTAATCAGTAGACACGCCAATATGTTTACTAGCAACGATCATGCGAACAACGTCAAATGCATTATACATGTCCTAGGCGATCTCGAGTGGACTCTCTATCTCGCCTCTTGTTATAAATGAATACGACACAAAGGGGATCAATTACAGAGAAGACACAGATTTAACGTGGAAAACCTCTCTAAAGCGAAGGGGAAAAACCACGGGCGCCGACTAGCAACTTCTTACTATTTTCAGGTGGTTACAGATCACAGGAGATTTACAATTGAGATAATTATCTCTTGCGGCTTACAAAGATATTTATAGAGGTGAAACCCTAAAACGAGTAGGGAAACGATCTGTACCGCGGGGCCAGAGCGCAGCGATGCCATCTTGGCCGCCTTCTTCAGAATTTGGATCACAAACTCAACAAACTCCACCTTGAGACAAATTCCTTGTAGCGTCATAATAGCAAACTCCACCTTACACAAATGCATCATCATCTTGTCGGCGCCAACAACCACTAAGGGCTAATTTATAATACCAACTAAGCAACAGAAACATGCTTTATCATCATATCAGCAGGATTATTATGAGTACCGATCTTGCGTACCTTCACCAACCATTTTTCAATAATATCACGAACGAAGTGATAACAAATATCAATATGTTTGGATTTCTCAGTAATCATCTGATCTTTGGTGAGATGAATAGCACTCTCGGCGAGTAGAGATTTGGCGGAAGATGACCCTTGCGATCCGACTACGACGAGCAAGCCCGAGGCGCCAATGCAATCGCTGAACCAACTCCCTGTGGTTACCGACCTTGCTGATGCGAGATCGGCCTGATCACGAAGATCGTTTCCTGTGCGCAATCGAAGAACGAACAAGAACAAGATGCGAGCAATCTAATCTATTACTGGAGGGTGGAGTTCTGAATACACGAAGACAGCGCAGATTTGCGCGTGTTCGAGAGTAGCTAAGGCTAACGTAAAACAAAACTCGAGAATAAAGGAGGCGCAGCTCCTGGATAAATAGAGGGGGCGCAGCCCCTAGGGGCGGCCAACCCTAGGTCGTCCACTATGGGCCGCAGTTGGGCTGGTCGTCTATTCTTCTGGGCCCTCATTCTTTAGTAGCATGACGAAGTTAAGATCTCTGGCACGGGCCCGAGTGATTGGCCCAGCTAATGAAGGAAGTGGCGCTTGATGTGGAGGTGCTGCTGGTGTAGTCGTACTCATAGTGATGTCCTCATCATCCTCCCCTTCTTGAAGTGAAGTCGTCCTCGACGACAACTCCTCATCCTCGGCCATATATGGTTTCAAATCTGCAACATTAAAACTAGTGGAAACACCAAATTCCGCAGGCAGGTCAAGGATATAAGCATTATCATTAATCTTTGTTAGCACCTTAAAAGGACCAGCAGCACGAGGCATTAATTTAGAACGACGCAAAGTAGGAAACCGATCCTTTCTCAAGTGCAACCAAACCATATCACCTGGCTCAAAAGTAACATGTTTTCTTCCTTTACTACCAGCAACCTGATTTTTAGCATTAGTAGCAGCAATGTTCTGTTTCGTTTGTTCATGTATGGTAATCATTTGTTCAACATGTGCAGCAGCATCTACATGTGGGGCGTTCGCAGCATTAAGTGAAATCAAATCAATAGGTGCCCTAGGGATGTAACCATAAACAATCTGGAAAGGGCACATCTTTGTAGAAGAATGCGTGGCATGATTGTAAGCAAATTCAACATGAGGCAAGCAATCCTCCCAACGTCTCAAATTCTTGTCTAAAACAGCCCTAAGCATGGTAGATAAAGTTCTATTTACTACCTCAGTTTGTCCATCAGTCTGAGGGTGACAAGTAGTGCTAAACAACAATTTAGTTCCCAATTTATTCCAAAGAGATCTCCAAAAATGGCTTAGAAACTTAGCATCGCGATCAGAGACTATTGTTTTTGGAATACCATGTAAACGAATAATTTCTCTAAAGAACAATTCAGCAACAATGCTAGCATCATCAGTTTTATGACAAGGTATAAAGTGAGCCATTTTAGAGAATCTATCAACAACCACAAAAATACTATCCCTCCCCTTCTTAGTTCTAGGCAAGCCCAAAACAAAGTCCATAGAGATATCAAGCCAAGGAGAAGAAGGGACAGGCAAAGGCATATACAAACCATGGTTGTTCAACCGTGACTTAGCTTTCTGACAAGTAGTGCAGCGTGCAACAAGGCGCTCCACATCAGCGCGCATCCGAGGCCAAAAGAAATGGGCAGCCAACACCTCATGCGTTTTGTAGACGCCAAAATGCCCCATGAGACCGCCTCCATGCGCTTCCTGTAACAACAAAAGACGAACCGAGCTAGCTGGAACACACAGCTTGTTAGCGCGAAACAGGAACCCATCCTGTATGTGAAATTTGCCCCATGGTATCCCATTAATACAATGGCCGAAAGCATCTTTAAAATCAGCATCATCAACATATTGATCCTTCACAGTGTCCAAACCAAAGATTTTAAAATCTAATTGTGACAGCATGGTATAGCGACGAGACAAAGCATCAGCAATAACATTGTCCTTCCCGTTCTTGTGTTTAATAATGTAAGGAAAGGACTCAATGAATTCGACCCATTTAGCATGACGACGGTTCAGATTTGTTTGGGTACGAATATGTTTTAAAGCCTCATGATCAGAATAAATTATGAACTCACGATGCCAAAGATAGTGCTGCCAAGTATGCAAAGTGCGCACTAAAGCGTAAAGCTCCTTATCATAAGTAGAATATTTCAGACTAGCACCGCTTAATTTTTCACTAAAATAAGCAACTGGTTTTCCTTCTTGTAACAAAACAGCACCTAGCCCAATACCGCTAGCATCGCATTCAAGCTCAAAAACTTTATTAAAATCAGGCAATTGCAAGAGGGGAGCTTGGGTTAACTTATCTTTCAAAGTGCTGAACGCTACCTCCTGCGAATCACTCCAAGCAAACGGCACATCTTTCTTTGTAAGCTCATGTAGAGGCGCTGCAATGGAGCTAAAATCACGAACAAATCTGCGGTAGAAACCGGCAAGTCCAAGAAAGCTCCGAATTTGTGTGACCGTCGTCGGTGTAGGCCACTCCCGAATGGCAGCAATCTTGCTGCTATCCACCTCAATGCCCTGCGGAGTAACCACATAACCAAGAAACGAGACACGTTGCGTGCAAAATGTGCACTTTTCCATGTTACCAAACAAGCGAGCAGCACGCAAAGCGTCAAAAACAGCACGCAAATGTTCTAAATGCTCCTCTATAGACTTGCTGTAAATAAGGATATCATCAAAATAAACAACAACAAACAAACCTATGAAGGCCCGTAGAACTTCGTTCATTAAACGCATAAAGGTGCTGGGAGCATTAGTCAATCCAAATGGCATAACCAACCATTCATATAAACCAAATTTCGTTTTAAAAGCCGTTTTCCATTCATCACCGAGTTTCATTCTAATCTGATGGTAACCGCTACGCAAATCAACCTTAGAGAAAATAACGGCACCACTAAGCTCATCTAGCATATCATCAAGGCGTGGAATAGGATATCGATAACGAACTGTGATGTTATTAATAGCACGACAATCTATGCACATACGCCATGACCCATCTTTCTTTGGAACGAGTAAAACAGGAACCGAGCAAGGGCTAAGAGACTCACGAATGTAACCCTTATCAAGCAGCGTCTGCACCTGGCGCTGGATCTCCTTCGTCTCATCTGGATTTGTACGGTACGGGGCGCGGTTCGGAAGAGAAGCGCCGGGGATGAGATCGATCTGATGCTCAATGCCACGGAGGGGAGGAAGACCCGGTGGTAAGTCCGTAGGATAAACATCAGCATACTCCTGCAAAAGGTTAACAACAGCAGGGGGTATATCCAAAGACGGTGCATCATCAAGCGGAACAAGCATTCGCGAGCATACAAGTGCATAACAGGGCATATGAGCTTCATGGAGATCATCAAAATCAGCACGTGTAGCAAGTAAAACAGGAGAGTGCAACTTGATTTCAGATTTAATAGGTGCGGCTGATGTCGATTTGACTTGTTGTGCAGTTTTAGCAGCCCTAGTAAGATCATCTTTCAAAATTTGGTCAGGGGTCATTGGATGTATAATTATTTTCTGGCCTTTAAACATGAAAGAATAATGATTTGAACGACCATGATGTAAACTATCAGTATCATATTGCCAAGGTCGACCTAATAACAAAGAGCATGCTTCCATAGGAATAACATCGCAATCAGCATAATCAGAATAAGAACCCAGCGAAAAGGGGACACGTACCGAACGTGTTACCTTTATTTTACCACCATCATTAAGCCATTGAATGTGATACGGATGTGGATGTGTGCGAGTGGGCAAGGATAATTTCTCTACCAACGCTGTACTTGCCAAATTGTTGCAGCTGCACTGTCGATGATGATGCGAATCGACCGTTCGTGCACGACGCCCTTGGTATGGAATAGAGTGTGTCGCTGATTTTTTTCGGCTTGGGCAACCTGTGTGCTGAGAACACGCTGCACAACAAGACTCTCATACCTATCGGCGTCGATGGGATCAACGTGGACTTCCTCATTTTCTGCATGGTTAGTGGCAATCATAGCATGACTAGTTTCCTCAGAATCACTAGCTGAAGAGTACTCACCATTGTCACGTATAAGCAAGGTACGCTTGTTTGGGCAGTCCCGAATCATGTGCCCAAACCCTCTGCAACGATGGCACTGAATATCCCGTGTACGTCCTGTGGAAGAAGCGGCGCCTTTGGCAGGGGGCGCCACTGGCTTGGTCGTCCCTGTGCGTGATGTAGTGCTAGGCGTAGAAGGTGCAGCCGTGCAGGGCTGGAAGGAGTTGAGCTGTGTGTTGGACCCCGGCCTGCAAAAGAGTTAGTATATGTCTTTGATCGTCGTCCCTGCACTTCACGTTCAGCTTTGCAAGCATATTCAAACAATGTGGTTATATCAAAATAATCCTTATAATCAAGTATATCCTGAATTTCCCTGTTCAAACCACCACGAAAACGCGCCATAGCAGCGTCATCTGACTCAACCAAACCACAACGAAGCATACCCTTTTGCAACTCCTGGTAATATTCCTCAATAGATTGTGAACCTTGTTGAAAACGCTGCATTTTGTTAAGCAAATCACGAGCATAATAGGAAGGAACAAATCTGTGGCGCATGGCAGTTTTTAATTGGGTCCAAGTAATGACACTGTTAATGGGAAGTTTTTGTTTATACTCACGCCACCAAATTAAAGCAAAATCAGTAAATTCACTAATGGCAGCCTTCACTTGGCTATTAGCAGGAATATCATGGCATGAAAATTTCTGTTCTACCTCCAATTCCCAATCAAGATATGCAGCAGGATCATATTTACCATTAAAAGATGGAATTTTAAATTTAATCTTAGAAAATAAGTCATTAGGGGGATGACGAACCACACGACGTGCACGACCACGGCGATCTCCATCGTCCTGCTCAGTGTCACCGCCGTATTCTTGCTCCATCTTTGTGGTCAATGCATCAAGGCGTGCCAGGATGGTGTCGAGTGTGGTGCGAGTCGCCGTTTGAGCAAGGTCAAGTTGGTTGAAACGCTCGGTCGTCGAAGTGACCGTTGAATCAAGCCGTTCATGCATCGTTCTAATGTCAGCAGCAAGTCCATCAACTTGTCCCCTGACTTCCTGCAACTGGGCATCCACCATGTCGTGTGCTCCTGCCATAGTTAGCGCAAACACCAAAACACCAAAAGGAGAAAAACCAACGACAAAAACAGGGGTGTACTGCTCACAAGGCGCTCACACTAGTGCTGTTATCAAGTTTTTATCTGTTCTTACCAAGCCACAGTGGTGAACTGCAACCAACAGGTGGAACCGGTGAAAGATTGGATTAGCGATTGCCTGGAGAAACAGAAACCTTCTCGTCGTAGAAATATGTGGAGTTTTGGGTAGGCTGCACTCAAGTCAAGGATTAGCACGATCAAACAATAATGCAAAGTTGAATTATAGTGCAAAACACGAAACTATATTGCTGGCCACAAGTGTAAAGGACGGATGGAACTAGCAGAATGGCAGTTCCGTAAATATTGTACTAGCGAGGCCACTAGTAGGAATCACAAGTGATTTTGTTTTTCTTTTTTGTATGATTTTTTTGATATTTTTCTCAGCACAAGAAGCAACAAAATAGGAGCTACACGAAGTTTCACCTAAAGCAGAAATCAGATGTGGTCTACAGAAAATCAGGAAGTTCTCTGAAAAGCGTGCGAGAACTTTGACGAATTTTTTTTCTTTATTTTCCTGAATTTTTTTGACAATTTTGTCGAAACCAAACAGACCGAAGGTAAGTTTGGCCGGCCTCAGAATGGTGTCAACAAGCTCCTGTAAAAATTTCAGATTTTTTGGACACCCGAGCGAAAAGTTATGCCCGTTTTACGGAAGGTACCTCAAGTTATGTTTTAAAAATGACCGGAATGAAACAACCGTATCCTTTCTCCTTCGTTTTCTTTTTTTTTGTTTCTGTTTTTTTTGAGTAACCGAAGGAGAAAAACAAGGAAGCGGTTGTTGACTCGGTTTGTTTTTTTTCTGTTTTTTTTCGTAACCGAAGGAGAAAAACAAGGAAACGGTCGTTAACTCGGTTTGTTTTTTCTGTTTTCTTTTTGACGTAACCGAAGGAGAAAAACAAGGAGACGATGTTGACTCGGTTTGTGGCGTGATCAAACGGGAGATGGTGGCGGCGCTAGGATTTGAATGGTGGAAGAACACAATGCAACCAGCAACAAGGAAACGCGAAAGCACACAAATTCAACAATGCAGATTATTGAAAGAAAGTGCGAGGCTCAAAAGGGTGCTGGGATAAGATCTAACCTGAATTTTTATGTGGTTTTGTGGACTGTAGGAAAAAAAACGCTCGATAAACTCACCGATCAACCTGGAAATCTGATACCAATTGATGTAGCTGAGGTGCCCGATCTTTCGGCGAGTAGAGATAATTCCGATTTGGCGGAAGATGACCCTTGCGATCCGACTACGACGAGCAAGCCCAAGGCGCCAATGCAATCGCTGAACCAACTCCCTGTGGTTACCGACCTTGCTGATGCGAGATCGGCCTGATCACGAAGATCGTTTCCTGTGCGCAATCGAAGAACGAACAAGAACAAGATGCGAGCAATCTAATCTATTACTCGAGGGTGGAGTTCTGAATACACGAAGACAGCACAGATTTGCGCGTGTTCGAGAGTAGCTAAGGCTAACGTAAAACAAAACTCGAGAATAAAGGAGGCGCAGCTCCTGGATAAATAGAGGGGGCGCAGCCCCTAGGGGCGGCCAACCCTAGGTCGTCCACTATGGGCCGCAGTTGGGCTGGTCGTCTATTCTTCTGGGCCCTCATTCTTTAGTAGCATGACGAAGTTAAGATCTCTGGCACGGGCCCGAGTGATTGGCCCAGCTAATGAAGGAAGTGGCGCTTGATGTGGAGGTGCTGCTGGTGTAGTCGTACTCATAGTGATGTCCTCATCACCCTTAATTCCACATAGCTCTGAATATATACCTTTCAACCATAAGGCTTCCTTAGTAACTTCTGCAATTGTCATATACTCAGCTTCTGTGGTAGACAAAGCAACAGTATCCTGTAAACAAGCTTTCCAACTCACAGCACAATCTCCAACAGTAAAGACATAACCTGAAAGAGATCTCCTCCTGTCTAAATCACCACCATAACTCCAGCCCAAGCCTCCTGGCGACGGGCCTCCGCTTCGCTCGCCAACTTGGCCGCCTTCTTCAGAATTTGGATCACAAACTCAACACCTCTTATTGCGCCTCCTATTTTAAACTCCACTCTGTGAACAGTGCAGTCTACATTGAAAAACAGTGTTTTGCAGGACCATATACACGCAGGCCGAGTTCAGCATATTATGAAGTTTTGCCGCACTTGCAGCAATGGGTCTGCGTGTATATGGTCCTGCAGAAAACTATTTTTCAGTGTAGACTGCACTGTCCACATATACATGGTAAAAGGCGAGATAGAGAGTCTGCTGAAGATCGCCTAGGATATGTATGTAGCTTAGCATCGGCAGCCTTCGCTTCCCCCATCCGCCGCATGGCCCACGCGTCGCCATTGCGGCGTCGACGTGGCGCGACGAGGGGATGGATACAGCTAGGCCTTTTGCTCACCTCTTTGTTGTGCTCTTTGTTCTTGTCGTGCCAGCACGACCCATCGGGTGGAGTGTGCCGAGTAAATTGACAATCATTGGCATGTGTGGACTTGAGTCCTCGGCTCCTCGCTCCACTTAATTATTAATTTCCTACTACCGTTTATCAACAATGATCGCATACCCCCACACATCGGCCTGTTGAAGCTTCATTGGCCGAGCTTATCTATCTGCAAGTTTTAAGCAGGTGGATCGAGCAAACAGAAACATAAGTATAAATAACATAGTCCCTATGTCAAAAAAGAGAGAGGTGAAATTCTAGACTTGAAGCCAGTCAAAACAATACTGAAATTCGGAAGAACAAAAATGCTAATGGGAGATTAGAGCCGAGATTTCTCGGATCATTGTCTCCATGATGTTTTCTACAAGGCAGGAGACGAACATTGATGGATATGTGTTCACACTTGGAGGTGGCATTGTTTCCTAAGCAGACCATCGTGACGAGGCTAACTATGGAAGCAGATCTCACAACATTAGGTACTACCACTGTTCAAGCCGAGTGGTTTCGTGAACTCCTAATGGATTTATCAGTAGTTAATTTTTTTGATTTTGGCTATTCTAATGAACTATGATAATCAAAAAGTGGCTGTCAAGGTAAACAGTTCAAACGACAATATGAAGTCATCAAGACATGAGAAGAGGCGGCTCAAATGTGACATGAAAATAAAAAAACTCCAGAGTTATAATCTTGGATTATGTTTAAACGTCTAAGAACCTAGCGGATCAATTCACAAAAGGTCTATCACGCAATGTGATAGACAATGCATCTATGGAATTGGGTTCGAAACGAACGTTAGTCACTCCATAGTGGCAAGTTGTTTTATGTGATCGAGGATTCCATGAAGTATGAAGGTGAAACAATCTATAGTTTGTTAGAGAGAAGAGAACCTTTGTAAAAGACCCATTCCACTAATTAAGACTACATTTTTCATCTAAGTTGTATGGTAGGATGAGATATATTTTATTGTGATTCGAGTGCCTTATTAAAGCAAATATGTTCTTTTACAGAACATTTTTTGAGAACCACTCCTATATGAGTTCGACTGCTAGTCCTAGTGTCGTGGTTTTGGAAACCAGAGGACAATAGATTTGTGTTTGGTGGCGATACAAGTGCGGACTCACTCCGAATGGTGAATCACGGAGATCCGAGTAGGGAATTGAGACACGGGGTTTATATTGGTTCAAGGTTTCGTCTCAGTCCAGTGTAGTGCTGATCATAGTATTGCTCTGTGGCGCGTTACAACTATATATGGGCAATATTATTAAACTTGCTCTAAGCTAGACATAATGTGATACAGTGAATGTGTCTAAAATATGTGTCTTACTATATTTATTGCATCAATCAGAATATTCAATAAAACCAACAATGCACCAATCAACTATGTCTTCTACCTCAAGCATAGAGCTAAGAGACGTGTCTTGGGTTTTTTACATTCAGCCCCCTGAACATAGCCAAAAAGACACCCGTTATTCATAGTCGTTCGCTTCAGCTTATCAATTCTTGTAGCTGCTATTTCTATAGTAGATAGAAGTGTAGGTGCTGCAGCCGTAGCTATAGCTTTAGCTCAAACGAACGGCGGAGACTGGCTGGCATGGGGGCGCGCTGCAGCTGCGGGGTCCGGGCTGGGTGGGACGACGGCGAAGGGGAGGCAGGCGCGCAAGGCCGCGGCGTGGCGTTCACATGAAGGTGTGGACCAACCAGAGTAGCCGGCTATCCTCCTATGTGCGCGTCAGATGCATCCCCACTTGGACACGGCGGCAGGCAGCAGGGGCATGCAGCTGTGTATCGCCAACAACAGCAACAGTGATGCTTGTTAGCTCGGGTGTCACTCCTGCCCGTCGACCTACCTATACCTACCTACCTGTTTCACCGCGCGTGTACATCTCCAATTCTCCATACATCCGACCATGCAAGGGACGCCCTACAATATTTGTCACTCACCCGACCTGACATTTCTTACTCGGCGAATCAGGTTTGCGGTTTTCTCATGTGAAGCAGGTTGAGAAGTTAATTATTATTTTATCCGTAAACGAGTGTTCTCTAATGCACTCGACAAAAGGACTGGTAAAGGGTCCGGGTCCATTGATGCTCCCTTTGTCGAGAGCTAGTCTAGAAGCTCGGTAAAGATGGAGCTTTTGCGAGTGCCTATTGGAGCGATAGGCAAAAGGATTGGTAAAGGGATCCACTAGAGCTTTTTTTTGCCGAGTGTTAGTCCAGCAGGTACTCGACAAAGATGAAACCTTTATCGAATATCCAAGAGGACACTCGGTAAATGTTCTGTCGCCGTCATTTGGTGCCGTGATGGCGATTTTTGTTTGCCGAGTGCCTGCCAAAGTACTCGACAAAGAAGTCGAGACTTCTTTACCGATACTTACACTCGTCAAAACTAGTGTTGTAAGCTTGGGCCGTGCCTGCTGGGCCAGCACGAGTCCGGCACGAAATTAATGGCACGAAGCCCGACCCAGCACGACCAAAAAATACTCGGGCCAGCACAACACGTTACGTGGGCTGGGCCGTGCTTCGGTTTTCGGCCCGACGGCCCAAGTAGCCCGGCACGCCATAGTGGGCCGTGCTCGGGCCAGCCCGGCACGATTTAGGGTTAGGGTTATTTTTTGGACGTCTCACGCAGCAGTCACGCAGTCACACCCTCACGCGCCGCCGCTCGCTCATTTTATTCGCCCTCACGCTGCAGCTCTCGCAGTCTCGCTCTCGCTGGCTCCTCGGTTCCTTCGTCAGTCCGTCCGTCGTCCTCCTCCGGTCCTCCCTCCAGTCCTCCGCCGGCGATGGATCTGTGGGCGGTGGCTCCTCGGTTCCCGTGACTCCATGCAGTCCTCGCCTCCTCGGTTCTGCGGCTCCTCGGATTCGGAAGGAGTCATTAGAGGAGGCTGTTGCGACCTGCGATGGATCTGTTGAGCTCTGCCGGCATGGATCTGTTGAGCTGGCCGGCTGGGCTCCCGTCGAGCGTGATGTTGTGCCTGAATGCCTAGCTGGCCTTTTTTTTATGGAGAGGTATGCATGCTTCAGCGTTGCATACATACGCATACGCGGGAGAATCCATGAAATAGCACTTGTTTGAGACGGCGTTCACGAAATAGCATCCGATTTCAAGTAATTCATAGAATAGCACTTGTTTTACCAAATTAATTCAGAAAACAACACTCTATCTATATTTTGCATTCTTTTATTGCTTACCTCACATACAAATGGACCAAATTACCCCTATTTATCACAACCTTCTTTTTTTATCTCTTATGTCCATAAGAACAACATAAATAAATAAAATATATGACCTCTATTTTTATAGTGTTAAACATACAAATAGACACATATGTTTTATGAACGAAGAAGTCTATATTTAACTATTAAATTTAGAACCAGGTATCTTCGGTCGTCGAACTTTTAAAATTAGACATATTTGGTCCATTAAAAGGTCTTAGATTGTACTTCCTATGTTCTTTTTTATTTGATACGGTTGTTTTTTTTCAAAAACTTCAATCACCCGTGCGATTCAAAAAATTTGTATGTTTTTAGAAACTACTTTCTTCGTTCCATAATATAGTTTTGAAGTCCAATGGTCAAATCTAGACTTCTTCCTTTATAGAACATCCGTGTTTATAGTTCCAAAAATTTTTTATTGTTAAGCATGATGTTAAACATACAAATAAACACGGATGTTCTATAAAGGAAGAAGTCTAGATTTAACCATTGGACTTCAAAACTATATTATGGAACGAAGAAAGTAGTTTCTAAAAACATACAAATTTTTTTAATCGGACGGGTGATTGAAGTTTTTGAAAAAAAAACAACCGTATCAAATAAAAAAGAACATAGGAAGTACAATCTAAGACCTTTTAATGGACCAAATATGTCTAATTTTAAAAGTTCGACGACCGAAGATACCTGGTTCTAAATTTAATAGTTAAATATAGACTTCTTCGTTCATAAAACATATGTGTCTATTTGTATGTTTAACACTATAAAAATAGAGGTCATATATTTTATTTATTTATGTTCTTATGGACATAAGAGATAAAAAAAGAAGGTTGTGATAAATAGGGGTAATTTGGTCTATTTTGTATGTGAGGTAAGCAATAAAAGAATGCAAAATATAGATAGAGTGTTGTTTTCTGAATTAATTTGGTAAAACAAGTGCTATTCTATGAATTACTTGAAATCGGATGCTATTTCGTGAACGCCGTCTCAAACAAGTGTTATTTCATGGATTCTCCCCGCATACGCTGCTGCAGCTGTCCGTCTATGAACGTACTATAAACGACGTGTGTGATCGAAAGTCTTAGGACGAACACCCGTATATTTGTGTGACTCGAAGAAAAAAACTTAGTGTATATGATGATTAATTGCGGGCCGGGTCTGGGCCAGCACGGCCCGATGCAAGCCCGTCGTGCTTTAGGGCCATGCTGGACCTACGTTTTAGGAGGTGAGCACGTTTTGGCCCGGCCCGAAAGAAATTCGTGCTAGCACGGCCCGAAATATTTAAGCCCGAAGCACGACTGGGCCGTGCCGGGTCGGCCCGGCACGGCCCAACTTGCAGGACTAGTCAAAACTCTCGGCAAAGAGTTTACCGAGTATTTTTGAGAAGCACTCGGTAAAGCAACTTTTTTTGATATATGCATGCGGGCGCCGCGTATATAATTCGAGAAGTGGCTTATAGTTGTATGTGACAATGCGAGTGGTCGATTTCGATCATCAGATACTCGGATTATAACTATTTTATCCGTGATGTCATGCCACTCACATCCCCACGGATTCCATTTTATTAAAGCTAGCTCTAGCTCCTCCTTTCAGCTGTTTGTCATCTCGGCCAGGACCACCTTTAATTTTGTGCGTGCGTGCGTGCGGTCGACATACATATATTCTTCCGATCCAACCAGATGAAGTCGATCGAAATCACGCCCTCTCTTTTGCTGACACATATATATGTAGTTAATTAATCGTAATTAGGCACGCACGCGCACATGCATATCTGTCGTATCACACCAAAAAGAGGTCGGTGTGCATCATCATCGATCGCGTGCTTTTAATTTTATTGATTAGTTGCATCACATGCATATATGGAGATCTCGATCCATCCATTAATAGAGTGTTTGGTTTGAGGAATCAAACCATCCAAAATGAGGTGGTGCATTATGAGTTCATTCCTCAAATTTGGTGGAATGACTCAATTCCTCATATTAGTACTAACTAACTAACTATAAGGAATGAGGTGGTGATGTGGATCAACTCATTCTATTCCACAAACCAAACAAAAATAGTAAGGAGTGAGAAGATGATAGACTAGTTCATTCCTCAAACCAAACACCCCATAACCGTATCGTATCGTCATATTTCCTCCTTTATCTAAGCAAGGTAGCTCGATCGACCTAGTAGTGATCGTCAGCAAGAAATATTGCTTGCTTACTCATCATAACATTGATCCATGGGTTGTTAGTTACTTAGTCTTATATATACATGGCATCACATGTAGTACTTGCACGTTCGTTGGACGCCGCGAGCGCGAGGGTTTATCCAACTGACGATGTGGCACTTTTATTGTTATTATTATTCACTCTTCAGGCATCATATATACGTCGTAGACGCACTAACACACTTCAGGGCCGGCTTGCTTCTATTCCGGTGCATGATCAGATAGATATGCAGATAGATTACGCACGAGATCTCTCATAAAAAGAAAAAGGAGTACGTAGTGTTTGTTTCTTTCCAACGTGGGCACGCAGCAGATAACAATCATTTGGCGCACATTAACTTGGCCGTGATTTTCAAATGAAATTCTCTAGCAGCGCTGCTCTTTTGACCATTAATATTAGACGGTGGTGATGCGGCCGGCCGGCCATGCGGGTCCGTGTGCATCGTTCCTCACGGCAATAACTAGGAGTGGTGTGGTGTTCTGCGTTTTGTTTACAACACAGTTGCAGGGACTACGTACTGTAGCCGTGGCTTAATGGCATGTCCATTTAACATCCCATCTTTTGAGAGTTTGTGTCTCTATCTCAATTAAGCTTTCACACTTTATTTATTACTTACATGCTAGGCTAGTTATAGAACTTGAGCATATATTGCACATTAACTCTTATGCGACAGAGATAGCAACTCATCAAGCAGCAAACATGTAGATGGATGCATATATATAGATAGATTACTTTCTTAGGTAAAAATTAGAGGCCTTAGTTATTAATAAGTAGATTTTTAGGTTGCCTGATTCTCCTCCACCCCTTTCTCAGGTGTCATAGGTCCTTCAAGTGATTGCAGATAAGAACCTCAGACAGTCAGGCTGTCAAAGCATGTTATTATGTTTAGGGTGCAGGTGGACGTACTCACTTAACTGATGACGAGTAGGTGTTGCTTCTCCAACCAAAGACATGTCCACATATGTTTAGGGTGCAGGTGGACTAGTACGTATATATACATCCAATTCCAATCCGATCGTCGTATATAGCGCGCGCGCGTGGTTGCGTAGGCGTTACAAAATCGAGACGTATCATCGCTGCATTATATTGACCTAGGATTACAGTAAAGATTCTTCTATTTTTTTTTTTGAGTACATTCCACCTGATTGGATGCCTGAGCACGCCGAGCCACGCTCGCAGGAGCTTGGCCGACCGGGTACGCCAGATTCCGCCGTATGCGTAGATACACCTAAATAGTCTCAAAATGACTTATTTTGTATCTACTCATACAGGTCGGGTCTTCCTTATACAGTCAACCAAACACACGCTTATACAAAGTCAACGCATGTAGTGGCTCAGAACAAGACGATGCGAGCAACCAATCAAGCCAATTGTGGTGCTGATAGTACATCTCTACGTCTACAGGGATGCTTGCTTGTCATGCGTGAGTCGGTCAGTGTTGGCTCCACTTGCGCCCTAAACTACTGCTAGCCGTCGTCGTTGACCTTGACCTCGGGCTGCGATGCTGCGAGGTTAAAAGGTCATTTGCAGGGGGGGGAAAGAATTGAATCGCATCGTTTGCTTGTACTTATGCGTGTGTGGTAACATGAGTGAGACACTACCGGCCGTATCCGTCGTCGTCTAGCTCACATCGATCTCAACTAAACTGGATCTCTCAACTGTCGGTAAAGAGAGTGCAGATCGAGGTAGACAAGTAGCTCTTATAGCTAGTTGTTTCAAACAAATGCGAATCTGACATTTTGTTCCCACTGCCAAGCGCGTCTGTTGGTATTGGTAGAAGTAAACTTTGACCGAGTATCGTCATGCATGTGGCGAGTTGCATCGTCGTCATGCATATGCCGCGTTGCTGTGTCGATCGGTCGTCGTCGTCACCTCGCCGACGTCACGCTCTTGCACGGCGTTTCAGGCGAGTCCGACAACCGCGTGGAGGTGGAGGACTGAGGAGCGAAGCAACCAGAGCATCGGTCTCCGTGCCACAATAATTAAGCTCTCTTTGCATGTTCTTGCAAGCGCTTGGATCTCTCTCGCAGCAACTCATTAGCTCTACGCCTCTACCCCGTTCCATTCGGTCTAAGACACTCGGCAAAGGCTATTTTACACTCGGCAAAGGCTTTGCCGAGTGTAACACTCGGCTAAGATTTCATCGGCAAAGGGTTCTTTGCCGAGTACTTTTTTTCGACACTCGGCAAAGACTTTGCCGAGTGTCAAAAATCACTCGGCAAATTAAGAAACGAAAAAATTAAAAAAAACAGCAAAACATTTTTTAAATTATAGAAACAACTCTCCAACCCTACCCTATTACCTTACCCGTTCCCTATCATTTTTCACTATTATTTTAAATCAAACTTATATGTTTTGTAAATGGTGAGATTCGAACTCGCAACTTCTCTCTCGCGCATACCCTCCTATACCACTACACTACTACACCAATTATGTTTATATTACGATTTCCATTCCCCATGTACTATAACAAATCGAGAGTAATTTGATTATTTAAGGCACTAAATGAGTTCATTTGAAAATGTGACCAACTATAAAGTTGCATAACTTTTTGAGATCTAAAAGTTTTATTTTAATAGTTTCTACATCCGAGACCGTTTATAAAATTTGAATTTTAAATTTAAAAACTTCACACGAAATTTTCAATGATAAGATGATTTCAAATCAAAAAATTGTCAACTACAAAGTTTCATTACATTTCAAGACCTACAACTTTTATTTTGGTGGTTTTTCCATCCGAGACAGTTTGAAAAATTCAAATTTCAAAATTCAAACATAGTTTTGCATAACAAGATGATTTCAAACTAAAACATTGTCAACTACAAAGTTTCATAACTCTTCAATACCTACAACTTTCATGTTGGTGGTTTTTTCTTTCGAAGTCATTTTCAAAATTCAAATTTTAAATTTTTAAAATTCAGACGTAGTTTTCGTTGACAATATGACTTCAAATGAAAAAGTTGTCAACTATAAACTTCTATAACTTCTCAAGATCTACAAAGTTTATTTTGGTTGTTTGGTAATTTGTTTATCTCAGATGATGGTTCTAACAATATGCACAAATTCTATACGTCTCTCTCGTAGTTTCATAAACTACGAGAGAGATATAGATTTTATGAACAAATTTATTTTTATTTTGTCATATGAAGAAATGTTCAATATATAAATTGTACATCATGATGAGTTATACAAATTTGTAGTTGAAAACTTTTTCATTTGAATTAATTTACTATTTTAAAATGTGATTTTTATATTGTCTTTGCCTAGTGTTGGAGAAAAAACACTCGGCAAATAGCTCTTTGCCGAGTGTTGTATTTGTGACACTCGGCAAAGAGTCCTTTGCCGAGTGTCAAAAAAAGACACTCGGCAAAGAAACTCTTTGCCGAGTGTCAAAAATAAAACACTCGGCAAAGAGCTTATTCGCCGAGTGTTTTATTTTACCGAGGGTTTTTTGCGTGACACTCGGCAAAGAGCTCTTTGCCGAGTGCCCGAAATAAAACAATCGGCAAAGAATATGACACTCGGCAAAGAGTCAAATTCCGGTAGTGTGAGCGGCGGCCCAGCACAACACACTACTTACTATACATGGCGGGCCGAGACAGCCGCTATCAGGCTGCACTCTTCGCTAACCTGCTTCGTTGATGGTAAAGCCCTGCGTGATTGCATGCCCACTTCCTCTCACTCTCTAACAATTCATCTACAACGGTAAAACTATGGTCCTGTATAGACTGCTTTAGCTCCTAAAGATATGGTAGACTGGGTCATCAGATGCTCTCTGAAAAATCGTGCTAAGAGGTGATCCAAATAATCAACGCCTTAAGCCAAAGGGGTCATCCGATTCACAAGCCGGCTCCCCTCCCCTGCTATCAATCAATTCTGTCTAAACCAGCAGGCCATGCCGGCTAAGCTAGCTGGCTCTACGCTAGGCCCTAAATAATAACCGCCCTAACCTGTCAGAAACTCGATAACGTCGATACGGACTAAAGTCAGATAACAGTGCAGTTGCGTATATGTCAAGAATCATATCGTGTGCGACAGAATTGGTGTGGGGCTTGACTTCTTTGGACCTTGATCAAAGTCTAAAAGACTGCCTTTGTAATGCGATGGTGTTTATGAGCTAAGTCCCCATCTTTATACTCCTTCCGAAATTTTTTACTTACGTTGTTTAGTTCATACTTGAACTGCACAACGACAAATATAACAACAAAAAACGGAGATATTATATAACATGGTCTCTCCGACAATTTGTCTGGATGCTATGACGAAAACAAAAGGGGAATGAACACAATAAGGCTTTGTTCGGTTGGGCCGGTATTGGTCTGAATCAGAATGAAAACCCTATGGAACAAATCCACTTGGTTGAAATCCCGGCCCATACAAAAACAACATTCGTTTATGCCCGCTCGGGCCTCAACCCCGGTCCATCCCGGTCGTTCCCACCTCATCCCGGCCTGGAAACAATACCCGTCTCGGCGGCGTGGAAAGAAAGCACGCGAAGAGAGCGCTGTAGTGCACGGGCGGCGGCTACGGCACAGAAGGGCAGCAGCACAAGATCCAGCTGCACGAGATCCGGCGGCGGCATCTACACTGGCTGACCGGCGTCCACAAGGGGAGCGCCACTGGCTGACCGGCGCTATCTTTACGGTGTCTGCTTCTCTCCGGTAGCACTCACGTCCTCCTCTCCTTTTCATCTCATGCATCTGCTCTTGCTGCATCTCGTGCATCTGCCCCTGGTGCCTCTGCCTGACGGTGCTGTTGGAGGTGGCGAGTGGGGGCTACGGCTACGGCGCCCCTGCACCTGCTGCTACCCCTGCGCGCGGGCCTCTGCTTGACGGTGCTGTTGGAGGTGGCGAGTGGCCGTAGAGCTCGTCAAGGCGCTGCAACATGCCATGACCTGGTTCACCTCCAAGATCCCATGCTGAGTGTCGAGTGCCGATTTCAGTTCATCCTAGTGCCAGCAGTTGTCCCCTTCTAGATGGCGAGTGTCGAGTGCCGATTTCAACAGATCCCCCACCAGACCCCTTCTCCAGATCTATCTTCCTGTAGGATGAACTGCATCTTGCTGCCTGGTTGGCAGCTGGAGAAGTAAAAGCACATGCATCTTCCTGCTTTTCTGCATTAAGTTTTGGACTGAGCCGAATACTCTGTTTGTGTATTAATTTTTTGCGCTTCCTGTTCATCCTCACAGCAATGTTTTTTTGACAACGAGCCTGGGCGGGCTTCCAATGCAGATAGAGAGCGCAATGTTTTTTTAAGATGAGGAAGGTGCACGTGCATGGTGGTAATCTCCGGCTTCCAGAAGAAGAGCCTGTTGAACCAGCTTCTTCCATCCTATTAGCTTTTCATAAGAGAATTTATATCCTTAGTTTGGTGTGTGGGTTTTTGAGTGAAAAATTATAGAGCAAGCCATGATGAGCGAAGATCTGTCTTCCACTGAAAGCACACTTGCCGCTAAGAATAAAATCAGTATATTTTTTTTTCTAAATCATGTATATTTTTTGATGACTTGTAGTACTGTAGTATAATAAACAACTCTCATGTTCAGTGCACCTTTTAGTGCATCTGTTTGAAACGTGTACTGAACATTACAACACCGGTTTGATTGTAGTAACTGGTTTCGTTACTTACTAAACCTAAATTAATGTCAGTTGCTACGAGTTATAGAAGCTTTAATCATTTGTTCTAAAATTATTATATTTCTAGATTATTCCTGCACCGGTTCGAGTTGGAGAAGACGAACTTCCACCGTCTTGGGATCCAATATCATCTCCTTTAGGTACATGTTATATCCTATAAGGTGTTCAAGGACTCTGACAATCGACAGATATTCTTGAGTACATGTAATAATGATAGAGAGGCTGCATTAATGTGGTTGAGGGATGAGATGGCTTAGCAGGTATACCTAAGGTTAACTACGTACTCAATTTTACATACCTTGCATTATTTCATATTTTAGATCAGCAAACAGTATGTTGCTATAATTATTTCGTATTTTGCAATTCTTGGAAGGCAAATAGTATTTTGCTACAATTTTACATACCAGCAATATGTATGCTATGTGTGTAATAAGCTTCTGAATAGTGGTACCACATATATTTTCACTAATGAATACATTTTCAGTAATGACCATTAGCTTTCTCATACCTGCATTTCAGTGATGAATATCTTAGTATCAATATCAGCCTTCTCTCTTTTGTTTTGGGTGAAAGCTTAGTTTTTTTGCTCTTTATTGAGTCATATGGCATATACTAAATTGTAAATTTGGTTCTACCGTGAGATGTGTGGTTTACCTTGCTTAAATTGTTATAGTTGCTGATATGTATTTTTAATGACATTTTTCTTTTTTATGGCAGTTCTAGACTTCGAGGGGTCGAGTTATGTCTTCTCAATGAGTTTTATGTACTTGTTCTATCAAAGAGTGAGATGAATCATTATATAGATCTATGATCTCGTCATGTTTAATACACTGGAAATGTATTCTTTTGCAACTTATTAGTGTTAACAGAACATGAGATAATTGTGCAGGTTATTTGAAAAGGCATTAATATTGAGCTGACTGAAAATTTTTATTTTGATATTATTGTGGTTGTTTAAAATCACATGTTCAGTGCACCTGTTTGAAATGTGTACTGAACGTTAGGGCACCTGTTTTGAGTTATTTTGAGGCTGGTATTTTCTCTATCCCTAGATTAACCGAACAACATTTTAGTGCCAGGGATTACAATCTGAAGGGGATTATACACCCAAGGGGTTTAAGTGATAGGAGAGGATTAACTCAATCCCTCCTTGGAATGAATCCCTCTCTGAAACGTATCCACGTGAACCGAACATGGCCTAAGAAAAGGGAAAAATAAAAAGATAATAAACACAGTAAGGAAAAAAAATGCATTTTCTGTAAAATAATAATGAGCACAGTGGAAAAATAAAAAGGAGAATAAATACGATAAGAGGAAAATACGCATTTTCAGTAAAATAAGAATGAGAACACTGGAAAATAAAAATATAATTAACACAGAAAGAAACTAGAAATGAAAAAAAATACAAAAACCAAATGAACACAGCAAGGAAAAAAAATAAAATAAATGCGGTGAGCGTGGATCGAACACGCGACCTTCAGATCTTCAGTCTGACGCTCTCCCAACTGAGCTATCCCCGCTTTTGTGTTTTGCTTGTATATTGTGCTTTCTATTGGTAACGTGACATGTTGTATTCCATGCATATGTACCGGAGTTGAAGGACAGTAGCGTACTGGTTATTAGGAACCTCGCCGTCGTAATTCGGAGCAGCACTGATTGACGAGGTTTAAATAAAAGGTCCATTTTATTTTTAAAAATAAAAACTTTTTATGCTCACCTAGCAATAACATATACTCCTTATATACTAAAATATAATTCCGTGACTAAAGCTACTTTAATTTATCAACTTATGAACTATATTTTGAGACGAGAGGGTATATTATATTGATACAGGGAAATATATTATATGCACAAGATCCCGTTCGTATATAAGTACAAAAAGTCAATCCAAATCTTTGCCTAACAACATGGATGTGATACACTATTTTTCTTATTAGGCTTTCTCCAACAATGATCTATATAAGGTCCTAAATGCTAAATATAGCGGTTTGAAGGCTTCTTTTCGTCTCGAGCAACAACCTATAAACTGCTAGAATCAAGGCAATACATCCACTACACTGTGTCCTGTTTTGTGGTTATAGTGGAAGATATAAGAGTTTTTAAAAGTAAGGTATGGCTGATGCCACACTAAGCCATAATGGCTCCTCCGCCACTGCTTATAAATCGTGAGGTAAAATATAGGAGCACTAGCGCGTCGCTGGTCGCAACCACTAGCACGTGCAATAACTCCATGCAGCTGTAGGACCCGTCCGTGAACCACCCCTCCGACGAGTATTTCTCGTGTTTGATTTTAGTAGAGTAATAATTTGAAGTATATATGTATAATTTGGAGAAAATGTTCTGGTACATTGTTTTTTATGAATTAATCCATTTTTGTTGTACAACAACGAAATAATATATAATACAAAATTCCAGTACATTTTCTCCTAAATAGGAGCGATGGGCATTTTCTCCATTGAATGAAAATGTATTGTAAGAAGTATTTTAATTTCATAAAATACACGTTTCAAATTTTGTAAATTTTGTAATAGTTGAAAGGGAATTTAACAAACAAGATTATGAATTTTGGTAACACTGTATATATAGAGGGCCGAATTTAGAGAACATTGATGGAGTTAAAAAAATATAGAGTACGAAATTTTTTAGGGAGTGCTGTAAAGAAAAAAAAATTAATTTAGAGGATGGAATTTAGACAACGTTGCTGGAGACACCCTTACCCGAAGCTACGTATTCCGACAGAATATCTCAGCTGAAAGTCGTTGGAGATGTGTGTTGTGGTTCACTGATGAGCATCAGCATCAGCAATTAGCCCCTGGTTCATCTGGTTGCATTGTATCGTGGCGGAAATGGTGATGGTGCCTCGATCGCCACTGTACTCATAGGCAGCTTCCGTTTACTTCAACAGGGGTTTTGTTCTTGAAAAATAGATATATAAAATTCCAGGGAAAACGGTAGTGCTAGGCTATTGCTGGTACTTGCCTCCTCTTTTTTTTCAACGTTGTTTCGCTTTGCTTAGGTTACACTTCTTCATGCCATCTTTTCTTTTTAATTATTTTTTCCTTTTGAAAATAAACATTTTAAAATTTTCTCCTCGTCGCCTACTATATTTGACTTGGATCGTCTGACCTGCCAGTGTTTAGGTGGTCGTTTTCGTCGTCTTCTCCAGCCAGCTAGGTATAGGTCATGGCACGCGATAATGTTTTCTCTACTACCCTTCCCTCCTCTCAATTCGTTGACCTCACGAACACCGGAAGGCCGGAACCCGTCACCACGCCTTACCATTTATCCTGTAGTCAAATACAGGACCAGATTTGAGTTTCGAAATTTACACACGGACGGAGCGCAATCTCAACTCGACACCTAGAGCACTGCGCAAATTTTCAGAGTTTTTTTTTCCAAAGTACGGTTTTTTTATCATTACTCCATTTCCAATGTTTTAGGAGGAACAGAGCCCATACGCAACAGGGCAAACAGTACATTTCTGAGCTGCGACCACTTTCCCTTTCGGAAATGATATACGTCAGACTCCTGTGTTTGATCAACGGTGGTCAATATTTTTGATATAGAAGCTACGAACCGGTGCACCACTTGATGGCCCCGATCGGACGCACGTCGTACTGCGGGGTCGTACACATCGTTCTTACCCTTTCCTTTCAGTTCAGGGGTGACATCCTAACTAAGATCTTATTCGATTATAGGTAAGTGCCCGTACGTTGCAACGAAAATCTATAATATTATGATAACTTATGTATAAATATGTACTATATTTTTATGAGAAAATATTTCGTAACCCTTTGTGATTCTAGTCATGCATAAATTTTGTTATTTTAATCTAGCTATTTCACCACTACATAGTGCAATATTGTGCGTTGCAACGGTATACAGATTATTCGATAAGATGTTGGTACAAAACAGATACATGATAATCATCGACCTCAATATCTAAACAATTCTTTGGCAACAACTAATCTCCACTACTATAAAGCATCATCTACCAAAACCTACATAGCTGTCTATTGCATCCCTATCTACAATTCCATAATTACATAGTCCATTTGTTTCCTCCCACATACAACCAACAATAATATAATCAAACTTCCTTTCACAATCTCTATGCCAGCACCATTAACCTAGTGGTTTTCTCCGATATCACAAACAACAAAGGAAGGTTGGACCATTAACCCAGTTACTTTCTCCGATACCACTATCTGAAAAGGAAGGTTGGACGACGCGATTGATGTCTTCAGACGAGGGGTCGCATGGAAGCCGAAGCACGAGCAGAAAGTCGTAGCGTGGTCTATGACAAGGAGCGATGATAAAATATATTGATATGCCAAAACACTAATTGTTATTCTATACTTTTGTTCGCATCACTAAAAGTAGATG
Source organism: Zea mays (assembly GCF_902167145.1). Lineage (NCBI taxonomy): Eukaryota > Viridiplantae > Streptophyta > Magnoliopsida > Poales > Poaceae > Zea > Zea mays. The sequence continues at coordinate 65,934,025 of NC_050103.1, read as the reverse complement.
TTTACATACCTTAAAAGATATATATATATATATATATATATATAAAGTTGTACCTGTGCTTTGTCATTGATAAAAAAATAATAAATATGTAGCGATATTAATCATCATCTCAAATAAAAACATGTTGATTCCATAATCGGACAGTGTATTATATAAGATTTAACAAGAAAATTTAATGTAGTAACCCTAGTTCACTAATAATTATTCAGATTACCAATAATATCTCTATCTATGAGTGCGGGTCGCATGGTGTTGTGCTAATCGGGAACAACGTAAGTGCTTTACTCTCTCGAGAAACCAATCAACGCAGCCAAATCCTTGCCACCGCCTAATCCACTCTGTTAAAGAACTATTATAAAATCACAAAGCCATTCCTAAGAGAGAGAAAATAGACAAAGAATGTTAGTCCTCACGGTCCATAAGCATGCCCATCAGGAGTATGAAAACGTGTGTAAAGACACAAACACATCTATTATTAGAGCAAGTAAGGGTGTATCATGGAGGTCGTTAGTGAAGCAAGTGCTATTGAAATTATCAATCTCAAGGATAGCCTAAATGAATGGGTCACTAAAGTGGGCGATGGTGGTAGTGGAACCACAGCGAGTCAAATAGTGTTTTATCAATTCAATGCTTATTTGGCTACTACAAAAACACAAGAAACACTCCTCCCTACAATAAATTTAAAGTTTGTGATTTTTGTCTGCCAATCTCTGTCCCAAACACTCTACATTTTTAAGCATATGCAATAGTTGGGTTTATGTTTTAAATTTGTCTTAATTGGTTATAATTTTTATATCCTAATGTTGTAATTTGTAAAGCTAAAATGATTATGCTCATATCGATATTAGTTTTGTCGTATAAATGGCATGTGTTATATCCACTCTCTGTTTTCTTGGACGAAATTGCATCAACGTCTCACATACTGATTGCTAATCTTTACATGTCTGAATGGAATAGTAGGGTGCTAGTACAGTAGTAGTACAATTTTTTTTAAATAAACATAATACAGTAGTACTACTTGCTAGAGTAGAACTATAGGACTATATGGCGCAGAAGTGTCTTACAGTTCTTTATCTTTGCTTATGTAGATTTAAGTGACGCAAACTGTAGCTGATGTTTTGATGAGAAAGTTATGATTCAGTCACTCTACAAGGTGAATATACTTCTCGACTGTAACTCAATTCGCTCTATTTAGTCATGTAGAACTTGTCTAGTCTACCACTTCAGTTTTCTGGAACTTATCAATTCAATGCTTATTTGGCTACTACAAAAACATAAGCCAACACTCTAATATACAACAATTTAAGAGATCCAATAATTAAACAAACTATAGCAGTGTACTAAGAAATGCAAACAATACATAATAAACATAGCATTTGCATTGTGAAATTATTGTTGTTGTATAGAAATCATAAATAGAATTCGCCTCCAGTTAAACATTTGCAATGCGAAATTATATTGATGATCACCCTATTGTCTCTATTTCAAGAGAAGCACTGCTGGTGCAAATTGTTCCTAGAGACCGGAGTTAGGGTACTACCAACTAAAATTTGAGAACAAAGCATAGTAAAAGAGATCAGAAAAGACTTCAATTTAAGTTGTAAGAGCAACACTGGACATGCTTCAGATAAGAACTCAAATCGAGTCACACACAGATACATTGAGATAGATGATACAAATTGATTGTAACATACTAATAATAAGCAGTGGTCAAACTGGACCTAAACAGATTAATTGAACTGGGTTGGGATGAGAATTGTACCTACAACGTCCTAGCGGTGAGGTGTGAGGACTCGTTGTCCTCCTCGCTCTTTTGCGTGCGCACTCCTCCTCTAGCTCTAGCCATCTCGCGTCCACACGTATGCCTCCTCTCTCTTTGGACCGCGACAAGCTTCTCCTCAACGGGAACTCTTCTGGCTCCAGCGTCCGCACGCGCTCAGACAAAAATTCGATAATCAGAGAAGCCAGGAGGGAAACTGGGTGTAGCTGGGCAGTGTCGACGAAGTGCCGCATGCTCACCATTTATCATCCTCGGTTGCATTGCCGTGTTAGTCACCGAAATATGTAGTTTTTAGAAAAGCAAATGATAAAGCTAAACATAATAAAATAATCAAGGCTAATCCAGAAAATGGCTACAATTGCTCAGCATTGTTTCGTGCTAAAGGAAATCGCTCATAGCGTCTTGTTGAGATTGGCAACATCATTACTGAAAAGGCATAAATGAGAACATAAAAGTAATTAGCACATTAGATGTGGTGAGTAGTATGAGCAGTGCAGACTCTATGTGATTTGACTATGTTATTCCTTCACTGAGACAAATAATTCCAAGTGGAGATATTGTGCAGATTCATTTTTATTCACAGTTTTTAAGTAGTACTTATAATTTATACTATATTATTTGTACCTGTTGCCTATCAAAATAGGTCTAATATTTTGCAGGACAAAGCAAGCATGTAGGAAAGCTTTGTATAAAGTAGGAAAACATCACGGATAAACAAAAAAAGGCAGGCAGTAAAAGATAAAGAGACTGTAGTACATACTCCATAAAGATGGAATGAAAATTAACCTTTACTTTTTATTGAAACCAAATCGAGCACCAAGGTAAAATGCAACATAAAGTAACCATGCATCACTGTGTGCAACAACCATGGACAACCATTCTTTTTCCTGGATTCCATCTCTTGCAAAGTTTATGCCTAATGTTGGTTCTAGGAGCTCAGGAGACACCTTTTGAGCACGTAAATTTACTTCCCAGCTCTCATTACGAAGCTCATACCGGCACAAGTTTTCTACTTCTGCAAAAGAGAACACTTGGTCATGCTAAGTCAAAGAAATATATATATGTGGTAATTATTAATAACATGGTCAGTAGACACCTTATTACGATAAAGGAGATGAAAATGATTAGAATTTAGACATGGTTTAACTCAGTTATCTAAAAATGTTCACTTCACATTTACATTCAAATAAGACAAATAAACAGGTAACCTTCCAAGGACACTTGAGTAAACACCATATCAAGATAATCATTATCTCCCTAAAAATAAGAAATGTTAAACAATAATTTAACAAAGGCTTCAACAGCTACAATTACAGTTTACACAGACCCTCCAAATATGATGGACATATAAGCTCTGTCTACAGAGAGCAAGAATAGAAGTGTATGCAAATCAGAAAGAGAGCACAGACTGTACGCAACTGGAAAGCCATCAAGCTAGACCATTTATTCATAAGATTAAAAGAAATCTAGGCCATAAGGCCATGTGTACCCGTCCATTTGACTGAGCTTCTTCCAAACTCCAAGCTTCAGATCTCTGTACACTCTCTGATTCCTCATGATGGAACGACCACGATACAATAATTCATTGTGTATGCAACAATGCATTCAATGAGTAAATAAAGTTGATTAAAATGTATGCAATATAACCAAGAAAAAATGGCCAAGTAACACGAATACACTTCATTGCTTGAACAAAGATCAATATTATGAATATAAAACTTTTTATTCAGAAGCTATATCTCTAAGCAAGCTTGCATCATGCTCCCTTGAATCAAAATGTCATTTCTATGTTTCACCCAAAATTAGCTACAAGTGTTGATCAGTTACAACTCCCAAAAATGATAACTACTCAGAGAGCACCTTACCTTGTCGGCATTTCCTCTAGTAGCTGTTGAAACCACCTGCCTCCCTCCCTACACCACTGTTAGGCCCATCCCCACCCGCGGCAACCTCAGCCGCCACCCCCATGGTCTCGCCTCGCTGTGGCATGAGAAGATGGGCGCCTGCTCTAGAGGCCTCGCATGATCGATGTTCGGTCTAACCATGACAAGGGACAGCGTCCTAGCCGTGCCGATGTGCCGCGATCAGGTGCTGATGCATTGTGACTAACATAGAGCCACAGAGGCAACCCTTGAGGCGGCGACTGCTCTCCTCGAGGATGACTGGGGTGGAAGGCTGGAGCGCTAGGGTTTGGTGCTTGCGCGTTGTGGGAGGAGTGTTGGTGGGCGTAGACGCTGACGACGAAGCCGAGTGCGCCTTTCAGTTCCCAAGCTCGTTGTCGATGTCGCAGCGGCGACAGATCTGTAGTGGAAGGGAGAGGCGGTGGCGGTGGAAGCACCATGTGCTCGACACTTCTCCCCATCCAACGCAACAACACAAAATGAACCCCCAAGGTAGAATCGCAACGAGATTGATTCTACAGCGCGCTTATACCTACTACGGGCACATCTTCGGCGACTGCATCCTAGAACCTCATAAGGTCGGGGGCGGTGATGTCGCCGCTGGCATGGAGTTGGGGAAGGAGCCGTCAGGTGCTACTTCGTGGTCAAGCGCGCCTCGGAGGCCGTCACCCTGGGCGCCGATGATTTCCTCAGCTCCTGCTTCGATGTGGCCGACCTCGACCTAGCATGTCGATGTGGCCTAGAGAGGTCGCGCGCGTACAGCGCCGCCCTCCACGACTTGCGCCTCCTCCTCCATTATGGTTTGTGCCAGAGTGATTGCCCTAAACCTAGATAGCTTGGAAAGAAGGGGAGGAAGAATCGCGAGGGGCGGAGCAACGGTCGCGACGTCGATGTCGACGTGGAGAGTGGAGGACGGCGACGCAAAGGCGTGGGGCTAGGAGTGGGCGGGAGCGACCGCGGCTAGGGTTTTGCGTTGCGTGCGGTTGAGGAGATTCGTGCACTCGATGGCGGAGACGACATGGGGTACTGGCAGTTGGGATCAATCGAGGGAAGGACCGAAGGAGGAGACTTCGGGCGAAGATCGTGGGAATCTGGATGTACGGGACACAATATTATGGTGGAGATGAGTAGTAGAACCACGTAAATGGTAAAGGGAGAAAGATTGTTTTTTCTCACAAAGAAGCATAGTTGGTGGAGTGGTTTGAAGGGTTGAGTTATGTTGCTGATTCAGCACATCTTGGGTTCGATCCCTCAGTCTGTCTCATATTTGATTCAGCACATCTTGGGTTCGATCCCTCAGTCTATCTCATATTTGATTCAGCACATCTTAGGTTCGATCCCTCAGTCTGTATCATATTTGTGTTCTACTATGATAAAAAAGACGTATTATTTAGCCACAATAGCATTCGAGAGTGAAGCTTTGGAGAAGATCGAATATAAGCATATTGTACAAATTTTCTTTAAAACCCACCAAAAGAATGATGTTATTCAAATAAAATAGAAATGTTTCTTTAGATATTCTATTGCAATATATATTACTGCAACTTGCAGATTGTTATTACTGGTTTTTAATAAAAACATATATTACACTGCTTTAGATTTGAGGAAAAAATTGGTGCAGCTGGCTGCAAACCAGAATGTTTGCAGCCCCTCACAAAAAAATGAGGATTGACCCCACCTGCAGGTCCAGATTTGGCACATGGCCTCAAATTTCTCTAGCCCGGCCCTGCAGAACGGCAAGCTACCCTTACAACCTTAATAAGTAGTATAGATATAGATTTCAATTCTATGTGGATTCAAATGTATTAAGATAAATTTTGATTTGTTATAAATATAAACCAACTCAATACCACTTAATCCAGATGAATTAATGGCACTTAATCCAGATGAATTAATGGTGAAACGAATAAGCCCTAAGTGCAGGTGTTGACCCTCGTTTCCTAACCTATCTGCTGCACCCTCTTTACACCAAAAACCAGCAGTCGTTCTCTAGGTTAATTTACTCTCATCACAAGGCCAATTTGCCCCAGCATTCCTTGACAACTCAGCAACAAATTCATCAGTTGAAAGACCGACAATCAGAACGAGCAGTACAATCTTGTAAATTCCATTTATGATATATCCACACATGGTCGACAGGGTTTGGAACTCTTATATCATCAAGCAAATGGGAAAGAGAAAAAAAGAAATGAAGATATATATGTAACAGTTGTAGATAGAAGAAAAAAACATACAAAAAAAATGTACATTTGGCTTGTGGTCAGCACTATGTGCACCCATGGCAGTTCAAAGGCACAGGTATATTAATCATGTTGTCCATACTTCCTTTCCAGAGAAGAGGTCATATCCATCCACAAGACGCTACCAAGGCTTGAGGTCGCCTGGTGGTCCGGCTGTCCAGTTCAGGGCCCTCTCACCGGGCTTCAGGAACACATTGCTACCGTGCGGGAGCTTGCGCGCGAGACCGTTCAGAATCTGGTGGAACGCGTCTCCTGCTTGAGCAGGCTGTGGGAACAGCATGGCCTGCTTCATAGACGGGTTCGCGAGGAGCCGTTGCTTCCTCAGCACGACGTCCGTGGGAATGGACGTCAGGATGCTGTCCAGCCGCGGGACATCCTCCTCGGCGACAAAGACGCCGATCTCCTCCCACGGGATGGCGTCCGCGAAGGGAAGGACGATGTCGTCTGCGATGATCACCGGGATGCAGCCGAAGACCACGGCCTCCACCAGCCTGGGACTCCACGGTGCCCAGCCCAACGGGCAGAGGCAGAACACGGAGCGCTGCATGTCTTCGTAGTATGTCGGTGGGTGGTCGGTCGAGATGTCAAACAGCGGGTTGTTCTTGAAGTTCTCCCAGACCGACGCGCGAGCACCTCTGCAGAACAGGCAATGCCATCAAATAGACACTAAGCCCATGATGCGATGGAAGGATGAGAAACGAGGGAGGTGTCAATTGCATTGCTTGTAGACAGATGTATGAAGTACCTCGCATAATAACCACCCTCGGGGTCATTGCCGGTGTCATAGAACAGACCTCGGAAGTACACGAAGATGGATCGAGGGGTGTCTGCAGGGATAAGGTGAGTCTGCATCTTCTGAGGAGGCGCGTATGGTGGGATGGTGATGGACCCATCCTTCAGGCAGACATGGTTCTTCTGTCCGAAGGTCTGAACCAGCGTAGCACGCTGAAGCAAGGGAAGGATTCCCCGTCCGATTGCTTTTTCTTCCTGATACAGTGGAAGTGTTTATTACAGAAAAATCAGATATTGAAACAGATAGTAAGAGTAGTCAATTGGAAGCTGAGTAAGTGGTTATTTCCTATAGGTGGTTAGTGAATGATGAATATGGACATATCTATAAGTAAACTAAAATCCGGGGCATGTTTATTCTAGAAGGGGCAAAGAACATATTGAGCCTGAAAACAAATTAAGTTAAGAGTAGTTGATTCATATTGATACAATCATCTTGATACCCCTATCGCCCCCATGATTACTGCCAGAATCAGATATGATCCAGCTGTTTCGACGCTACACACTACTAAACTATAATTGATAAATGCTAAACATCTAATCTTCGTTACTTCAAGGATACATAAATGCATGTAACCGCTACTTAATCTACTAGCATCGTACCTGATAATGAAAGCAAGCACCAAAGTCATGGGGCGTGACAAAGAAATGATCAGCGCCCTCTGATCTATTCCAGTAAGGCCAATTCGTAGCAATCAGCTGGATCGCGCTGCGCATCATTCGAGGAGACTTGAAAGGCAAGGGAAGACCCTTGGGGGTGAGATCGCATGTCGTGTATACGGGCGTGTAGAACCAATCTGCTTCCTCAGGATTAAAAGTTCGGACAGCACTCGACAACAGGAACCTGTGCATGAAGATCTCGGCGGCAAACATGTGGTTCAGGCACCTAGGATCCTTCTTCAGCAGCTTCTTGTTGTATTTGCTGGGGAGATCATAGACAAAGACCTTGAGCCTCCCAACAGGGTTATCTTCTAACACATCACCAGCGCTTCCTGCATTTTGTTGGCCACGGCATTAGGGCTAGCATAAAAGTGGGGAAAAGAATATACCTAGCTAAGAAAACCCTGAAGCAACGGTCCGCTAGCTAAGCAATCTGCATGTCTCAAACGAATTGTGTGCCTATGTTAAACTGAATGAATGATGGTTATCATCATGTACTATCGAATGCTCCACTGAGTACGATCCTGTTTGTCAAGCTTGATGGGTTACTTGGCACTACAGAGTGCATCAGTTGGTCAACGACAAAAAATTGAAGCGTGTATGTCAGCAGGAGCAGGATGTTCGGATAAAAAAGGTGTTTTTAACCAGATCAAATAACTATGAAAAGGACACCGAAGGATCAACCTGCATTCTGGTTATCTGTAACCCAGTAGCATATGGATTCAGGGTTCAGAGGCCAAACAGCTCAAGCTGTCATACTAACTTCTTGCTTTGCCAATTCACTAGAGAAAACGTATGTACTAGGAGCAAAAAGAACACTAGAGAATACGAGTAGCTCGATCCCTACAAACTGACAAGAACGTGCTCATCTAGATCAGAAGCAAGATGGAAAGGAACACAAGCATAGAGGGGTCGCGCCGCCGCCGCGTACCTTCGATCCGCTCGGTCTCCTGCGCCGTGACGGCAGCGATGCTGGAGCAGGCGAGAAGCATGGCGAGCGCCAGGGCCATCGCCGGCGCGCTCCCCTTCTCCATCGGTCCTCGCCCGCGCCGCCGCGTTCCCTCCCCGCCACTTGATGCTCGGGTGGTCAAGGGAACGGGGAGAGGGATCGAGAGGACGGAGGGGAAGTAGTAGGAAGCTAGTGGGTTCCTCGGCAGGCAAGGAGGAGAGGGATCCCCGGAGTCAAAAGGAACGGCAGGGACGTGTTGCTGTGCGCCGCGTGCTTTCTCGCTGTCGGCGGAAGAGGGCAGGGGCTCTGGGGGAGGAAGAAGAGATCCCACTCACAGGCAAGCCAAAGGGAAGCCTTTTCCCCCCATCCCACCAAGCTGTTAGCTGTGTTTGGTGGTGGGGGTGCTCCGGAGAAGGTGAGCGGTGGCTTTCCTAGGCTTTTCCCTTCTTCCTCTGAAAAATTCCAACAAACACACGCACATCCTCAGGAAGAAGAGGGAACCCGCGTAGAGATGGCAATGGGTACCCGCGACCCGATACCCGATGGGTATTTACTCCATTAGGGTATGTATGTGGGCTAAATATTCTACCCGTGGGTCTGTTATTGGGCAAAAATCTTCACCCAATGGGTAAACGGGTATTAGAACGTTCCACCTTCACCCATACCCGTTAACCCGTGGGTATAAAATACCCAATATAAACTTAGCTCAAGCATGAACTTAGACTTTAGTCATCCATCTTTTTTACTATTTAATAATCTTTTAGGTCATTATGTCATAGAAGGCTTAACGACAATTTAATGACCAGGTAATGGAACATGTAATTCACCCAATGTGTGTTGAATGGATGGTTAAATGATGCTAGAAATTTTGTAATGGTATTTAGATGGATATACTTGATATTTGTATAATATAATATTTTGATAGATGTTTAATTTTTGTGGGTACGGGTGACCCGATGGGTGACCCATACCCACGTGGGTATGGGTATGGGGGTAAATCCATACCCACCAGTGTATATGGGTGACCCGGTGGGGTTATTTTTTTGTCGTGGGTATGAGTATGGGGTAGTAATACCCGGTGGGTATTTACCCATTGCCATCTCTAAACCCGCGCTGTCTATCTGATTGTCCCCGTTTTCCGGCTGCCTTTTCCCTACTAATCAATTATTTTTAACTTTAACCACATTTATATAAAAATATTAATATCTATGATACATAATTAGTATCATTAGGTCCTTGAATCTATTTTTAGTAAAATTATTCGAAAATACAAATGTTGCTAATAAATTCAATAAATCTAGTCAATTTTAATAAAGTTTGGGTGACACGAATATCATAGCGACAAACATTTGTGAACGAATGGAGTACTATTAAAGTCATATCTAACAGATTCTCTATTTTATCACCTATTTTAAACTTTATTCTATAAATAGTATTGTCGGGGACCATAATTAGGGACCCTCAATACTCCTAATTCTCAGCTGGTAACCCCCATCAGCATAAAGCTGCAAAGGCCTGATGGGTGCGATTAAGTTAGGGATCAGTCCATTCGAGGGACTCGATCGCGTCTCGCCCGAGCCTAGCCTCGGACAAGGGCAGCCGAACCCGGAAGATCTCCGTCTCGCCCGAGGCCCCCCTCCAGCGGCGAACATATTTCCGGCTCGCCCGAGGCCCTGTCTTCGCCAAGAAGCAACCCTGACTAAATCGCCGCACCGACCGACCGAATCGCAGGAGCATTTAATGCAAAGGTGGCCTGACACCTTTATCCTGACGCGCGCCCCTCAGCCAACAGAGCCGAAGTGACCGCCGTCACTTCGCCGCTCCACTGACCGGTCTGACAGAAAGACAACGTCGCCTGCGCCGCTCCGACTGCGGTGCCACTTGACAGAGTGAGGCTGACATGCAGTCAGGCCTAGCCGGAGGCACCATAGGAAGCTCCGCTTCGTCCGGCCCAGGGCTCGGACTCGGGCTAAGTCCCAGAAGACGGCGAACTCCGCTCCGCCCGACCCAGGGCTCGGACTCGGGCTAAGTCCCGGAAGACGGCGAACTCCACTCCGCCCGACCCAAGGCTCGGACTCGGGCTAAGTCCCGGAAGACGGCGAACTCCGCTCCGCCCGACCCAGGGCTCGAACTCGGGCTAAGTCCCGGAAGACGGCGAACTCCGCTCCGCCCGACCCAGGGCTCGGACTCGGGCTAAGTCCCGGAAGACGGCGAACTCCGTTCCGCCCGACCCAGGGCCCGGACTTGGGCTCAGCCCCAGAAGACGACGAACTCCGCTCCGCCCGACCCAGGGCTCGGACTTGGGCTCAGCCCCAGAAGACGACGAACTCCGCTTCGCCCGACCCCAGGGCTCGGACTCCGCCCTGGCCTCAGCCGACGGCCTCCGCCTCGCCCGACCCAGGGGTTCGGACTCGACCTCGGCCACGGAAGACAGACTCAACCTCGGCTTCGGAGGAGCTTCCACATCGCCCAACCTAGGGCGCAGACTAGCCTCGTCAACAAGAGGCGCCATCATCACCCCACCCCAAGCTGACTCGAGCCACAGGGAACAAGACCGGCGTCCCATCTGGCTCGCTCCACCAGATAGGCAATGATGGCGCCCCGCATACTCTGTGACGACGGCGGCTCTCAGCCCCCTTATGGAAGCAAGAGGACGTCAGCAAGGACTCAACAGCTCCGACAGCTGTCCCTCCGCCAGGCTCCAGCGCTCCTCCGACGGCCACGACATCACACCAAGCTGGGTGCCAAAATCTCTCCAGCTACCACAACAGCATGTACTTAGGGCGCTAGCTCTCCCCCGCTAGACACGTAGCACTCTGCTACACCCCCCATTGTACACCTGGATCCTCTCCTTACGCCTATAAAAGGAAGGACCAGGGCCCTCTTAGAGAGGGTGGGTCGCGCGGGGACGAGGACGAGACAGGCGCTCGCGTGAGGCCGCTCGCTCCCTCTCCCGCGTGGGCGCTTGTAACCCCCTACTGCAAGCGCACCCGATCTGGGCGCGGGACGAACACGAAGGCTGCGGGATTTCCACCTCTCTCACGCCTGTCTCCGGCCACCTCGCTTCCCCCCTTCACGCTCGGCCTCGCGCCGACCCATATGGGCTGGGGCACGCGGCGACATTTCACTCGTCGGCTTAGGGACCCCCCGGTCTCGAAACGCCGACAGTTGGCGCGCCAGGTAGGGGCCTGCTGCGTGTTGACGAACAGCTTCCCGTCAAGCTCCAGATGGGCAGTCTCCAGCAACCTCTCCAACCCGGGACGGTGCCCCGTTTCGGGAGTCTTGAGTTCATGTCCCTCGACGGCAGCTACGACATGATACTCATTCCACCACCGGGCGACAGCGATAATGGCGACCGACAGCCCGCCCGCCGGCGGCGAAATCGACGACGTCTTCCCCGCGTGGTGGAAGAACAACCTTCGAGCTCACCCCGCCCTCTTCCCCGCCGACGGAGGGGAAGGCAGGGCAACCAAGGCCAAGCAGGAGGCAGCGCCTCGTCGGCTGTCGAGCGAGTCGATAGCACCAGCACCCCAACGGGGGGCGCATCGGGCATCGACCTCGCGCTTGAGACGAAGACGAGCGCCGTCTCCCCGCAACGCGCCGATTCCGGGCAAACGGACGACGCCAGCGCGCTCGCGAAAGGCTTGCTGGACGTCTCCCTCGTACCTGAGACGACGGTGCAGTCAGTCTCTGACGTGACTTCATCACCGCCCGTCGACCGAGAGGTACCGACCGATTCCCATCCCACGTCATTCGGATTCAGCCTCGACCCGCCTAGCGGCTTCGCTTTGGCGGGCGCTCTCGTAGAGGCGAGCCCAAACCCTCTGGGGTTTCGTATGCAGTCACCTTGGGACCGGCTGACGGACGTCTCGACCTACGGGCCCTCTGGGTCCGAGGAAGACGACGAGCCCAGCTTCTGTTGGGATTTCTCTGGACTTGGCAACCCCAGTGCCATGCGGGACTTCATGACCGCATGCGACTACTGCCTTTCCGACTGTTCCGACGGTAGCCGTAGCCTCGGCGACGAGGACTGCGGCCCAAGCCGCGAATGTTTCCATGTCGATCTAGGGGGTCCCTCCGAAGGCAACCATCTCGGCATGCCGGAGGACGGTGATCTCCCTAGGCCGGTGCCTCGCGTTGACATCCCACGGGAGCTAGCTGTGGTCCCCGTTCAGGTGGGGGGCCATGACCCACAGCTCGAGCAAATCCGCGGGGTGCAGGTCAGGCTCGATGAGGGAGCAGGAGCGCTTGAGCCGATCTGTCGGGACGTCGGGCAGGCATGGGCGGGCCAACCTCCGGCCAGAGAAATACGTCATCTACCCCAGGGTTTCCAGCACCGCATCGCCGACGACGTCAGGGTCAGGCCGCCACCCGCATCTAGTGGGGTCGGCCAGAACCTGGCTGCAGCAGCAATGCTCCTCTGCGCGATGCCGGAGCCATCAACCACCGAGGGGCGGCGAATCCAGGGAGAGCTCAAGAATCTCCTGGAAGGCGCCGCGGTCCGACGGGCCGAGAGCTCCGCCTCCCGAAGGCAGGGGTACCCCTCGGAACCTCATGCCACGACTTCCCGATTCATGCGGGAAGCCTCGGTCTACACCGGGCGCACGCGCAACACAGCGCCTGCGGCCCCGGGTCGCCTCGGCAACGAGCACCATCACCACGACCGTCGGGCCCACCTCGACGAGAGGGTGCGCCGAGGCTACCACCCCAGGCGTGGGGGACGCTACGACAGCGGGGAGGATCGGAGTCCCTCGCCCGAACCACCCGGTCCGCAGGCCTTCAGCCGGGCCATACGACGGGCGCCGTTCCCGACCCGGTTCTGACCCCCGACTACTATCACAAAGTACTCGGGGGAGACGAGACCGGAACTGTGGCTCGCGGACTATCGTCTGGCCTGCCAACTGGGTGGAACGGACGATGACAACCTCATCATCCGCAACCTCCCCCTGTTTCTCTCCGACACCGTCCGCGCCTGGTTGGAGCACCTGCCTCCGGGGCAGACCTCCAACTGGGACGACCTAGTCCAAGCTTTCGTCGGCAATTTCCAGGGCACGTACGTGCGCCCCGGGAATTTCTGGGACCTCCGAAGCTGCCGACAGCAGCCGGGAGAGTCTCTCCGGGACTACATCCGGCGATTCTCGAAGCAGCGCACCGAGCTGCCCAACATCACCGACTCGGATGTCATCGGCGCGTTCCTCGCTGGCACCACCTGCCACGACCTGGTGAGCAAGCTGGGTCGCAAGACCCCCACCAGGGCAAGCGAGCTGATGGACATCGCCACCAAGTTCGCCTCCGGCCAGGAGGCGGTTGAGGCTATCTTCCGGAAGGACAAGCAGCCCCAGGGCCGCCCATCGGAAGATGCCCCCGAGGCGTCAACTCAGCGCGGCGCCAAGAAGAAGGGCAAGAAGAAGTCGCAAGCGAAACGCGACGCCGCCAACGCGGACCTTGTCGCCGCCGCCGAGTACAAGAACCCTCGGAAACCCCCTGGAGGTGCCAACCTCTTCGACAAGATGCTCAAGGAGCCGTGCCCCTATCACCAGGGGCCCGTCAAGCACACCCTTGAGGAGTGCGTCATGCTTCGGCGCCACTTTCACAGGACCGGGCCACCCGTGGAGGGTGGCAGGGCCCACGACGACGATAAGAAGGAAGATCACCAAGCAGGAGAGTTCCCCGAGGTCCGCGACTGCTTCATGATCTACAGTGGGCAAGCGGCGAATGCCTCGGCTCGGCACCGCAAGCAAGAGCGCCGGGAGGTCTGTTCGGTGAAGGTGGCGGCGCCAGTCTACCTAGACTGGTCCGACAAGCCCATCACCTTCGACCAAGCCGACCACCCCGACCATGTGCCGAGCCCGGGGAAATACCCGCTCGTCGTCGACCCCGTCATCGGCGACGTCAGGCTCACCAAGGTCCTCATGGACGGAGGCAGCGGCCTCAACATCATCTACGCCGAGACCCTCGGGCTCCTGCGTGTCGATCTGTCCTCCGTCCGGGCAGGCGCTGCGCCCTTCCATGGGATCATTCCCGGGAAGCGCGTCCAGCCCCTCGGACAACTCGACCTTCCCATCTGCTTCGGAACACCCTCCAACTTCTGAAGGGAGACCCTGACGTTCGAGGTGGTCGGGTTCCGAGGAACCTACTACGCGGTACTGGGAAGACCATGCTACGCGAAGTTCATGGCCGTCCCCAACTACACCTACCTGAAGCTCAAGATGTCGGGCCCCAACGGGGTCATCACCGTCGGCCCCACGTACAAACACGCGTTCGAATGCAACGTGGAGTGCGTGGAGTACGCCGAGGCCCTCGCCGAGTCCGAGGCCCTCATCGCCGACCTGGAGAGCCTCTCTAAGGAGGTGCCAGACGTGAAGCGTCATGCCGGCAACTTTGAGCCAGCGGAGACGGTTAAGGCCGTCCCCCTCGACCCCAGCAGCGACGCCTCCAAGCAGATCCGGATCGGCTCCGGGCTCGATCCCAAATAGGAAGCAGTGCTCGTCGACTTTCTCCGTGCGAACGCCGACGTCTTCGCGTGGAGTCCCTCGGACATGCCCGGCATACCGAGGGATGTCGCCGAGCACTCGCTGGACATCCGAGCCGGAGCCCGACCCGTCAAGCAGCCTCTGCGCCGATTCAACGAGGAGAAGCGCAGAGCCATAGGCGAGGAGATCCACAAGCTAATGGCGGCAGGGTTCATCAAAGAGGTATTCCATCCCGAATGGCTTGCCAACCCTGTGCTTGTGAGAAAGAAAGGAGGGAAATGGCGGATGTGTGTAGACTACACTGGTCTAAACAAGGCATGTCCGAAGGTTCCCTACCCTCTGCCTCGCATCGATCAAATCGTGGATTCCACTGCTGGGTGCGAAAACCCTGTCTTTCCTCGATGCCTACTCAGGGTATCACCAAATCAGGATGAAAGAGTCCGACCAGCTCGCGACTTCTTTCATCACACCCTTCGGCATGTACTGCTATGTCACCATGCCGTTCGGCTTGAGGAATGCGGGCGCAACGTACCAGCGGTGCATGAACCATGTGTTCGGCAAACACATTGGCCGCATGGTCGAGGCCTACGTCGATGACATCGTAGTCAAGACGAGGAAAGCCTCCGACCTTGAAGTGACATTCCGATGTCTCAAGGCGAAAGGCGTCAAGCTCAATCCCGAAAAGTGTGTCTTTGGGGTGCCCCGAGGCATGCTCTTGGGGTTCATTGTCTCCAAGCGGGGCATCGAAGCCAACCCGGAGAAGATCGCAGCCATCACGCAGCACCCCGAGCCCTTGTTGGAGACACCCGGGGGCTACACGCACCTCTAGGAAGGGCCGCTTGTCATCGCCAAAGTTCTGAAGCCTGGGACAAACGAACTGGCCGACAGTCAAGGCGAGGTCTACACCAACACTTCGAACGTCTAACAGCTACGTTGCTTCTACCCTTAAGATGCTTTCAAGTTGTCCCCTTACCTTGCCCCCACGCAAGTTTTAGTCGTCAAGGAAGGGTCAGCCTTGCCTTGGCAGAACCCGACCCTCCCTCGGGGGCTAAAAAGGGGGAACCCCTCTGCATCAAAATTTTCAATCGAAAAGGCTTTTGCATTCCCCCGGCTATGTCGGAAGCAGGACCCCAAGGAGCGAACGCGGGTGCATGTAAGTGGCAAGGCCGACTGAGCCGAGGGACTCCTACGCCTCCGAGTTACGGACACCTCACTCGTCACCCGCCACGAAAAGTGACCCCTACTTGGGGAAGCCACCCTGTTACTGACAGGCGGGGCCGGACACGCAAAATGAAAAGGAAAGGAGTACGACTTCATGCAACGGTAACAAAGTGTTCAGGCCCCAGCGGCCGCAGAAAGACACACGCGCATCCAATAGAAACTGCTCTGACAGAGTTAGGCGTCGCCCCAGGAAGGAGCTGCGCCTTCGGCTTCGTCCCCGCCCTCGGCAAAGTCCATCCCGGCTTCGGACGACGGCGCAGGCGGGAGGATCTCTGCCTCAAAGGTGGTCGCCAGCACTGCGCTCGGACCCACGGCGGCCGCATCGAGCCTCTGGACTTCTGCCAGGGCGGCTTCATCTTCGTCAGGAAGGCAATACCCCTCGCTGACCCGCTCTAGGTCCACAACGTAGTGGGAAGCGAGCACGGCGAAGGCCCGCCTGACGTCGTGGTGTAGCGCCTCGCGGAGTCTGCCGCGCACATGATCGCCCAAGACCTGCAGGCGACTTTGAGGGGAGCTTCCTGAGGGGACGTCGCCGGAGCCAAGGACCCGGCAAAAGTCCGAGACGGCCTCGGATATGGCTGTGTGGTCGGCCTCCCTCTGCTCGGCCGCCCCGGCAAGCGCCTCGGCAAGCGCCTTGGCGGACTCATCAAGGGCGGACTCGAGCTCTGCGAACAGCCAGAAGAAAGATCTCAAACACAAGCGGAGGAAACAAGCAGAAACGAAAACCGAAGATGGCCAAGGCGTACCTCCGGCTCGGGCACACTGCTCCGAGGCTGCGACCTGGGCCACGGCTAGGTCGGCTGCGAGGGCTTCAGCCCGGCTTTCGGCCTCGGCAGCCCGGCCCCGAGATTGGTCCCGCTCATTGACGATCCGGTCGAACTCCGACTGTTGTCGTTGCACTTCTGCGCGCGCCGCGGCCGCCTCCGCGCGTGCCGCTACCGCCTCGGCTCTTAGATCGGTGCAGAGCAGCCGAAGGTCCGCCGCCTCGGCACCCTGCTGAGAGAGGCGCGCAGTAGCCCCGGCAAGCGAGGTCCTCAGGGATCGCAGCGAGCCCCAGACGTCGACCTCGCGGCGGATGAACGACGACTTTGCGGCGCTCAGATCCGTCAGATCCTGAGGGAAGGAAGCGGGGCGTCACGAAAGACGCCTTGGTCACAAAAGAGTAAAGGTATGCCTGAAACCGTTACCTGGAGGATTTTTGGGACGTCCCTGCAGAAAACCTCCAGCGACGACCGGAGCGACCCCACCGTTGCTTTGGCACACTCGCGGAGCTCGTCCCAGGACTGGTCCTCCCGTTCATCGTCGAGAACGAAGACGGGATCCGAGGCCTCACGGGTCCGGAACCGGAGCAACTGGCGCCGACCCTCGGAGCTCCGCCGCACAGCGACAAGGCTGCCGCCTGGCGGGACGGATCGCGTCTCCACGCCCCCTCCTTCGAGGCACCCAGCGCCGATGCCTCGGCCGTCTCAGTATCGGCAGCGACCGGTCGCTCCCCGACTGGGACGACGGCGGCTTCAGTAGCGACAGGTGCCAGCATCGTCGGCACGTCCAGTGGGGCCGGGGCCACGTCCGCGTCAGCCGCCTCCCCTAGCACGATGGCTGCCCCGGCAGAAGAGCCGGCCTCGGGAACTCGCTCTATGGCGACTGGTGCCGCCTGAGCCCCCTGCTGTGGAGCACCTTGCGAAAAGGTCAGCTGAACGGCAAGGCCCAGGGCAGCGCCGGCCGCGCAAGCCGACGCCGTCTTAAGGGCCTTTCGGGGAGCCAGATCAGTCAGGCCATGGCTTCGCTTGCTGAGGGGAAAAGAAAAATCACGGCCGGGACATACGAATGAAAAGCCAGGACGAAGACGTTCCAAGATACTTACCCGCTCCGGGCCATGATCAACCGTGCCTCGGGGGAGGTCTCTCGGATCTCGACCCCCGAAGGCGCCGCCGAGGTCCGCTCCGCCAGCAGCTTCGACACCACCCTTGCTTTGGGCGCTTTGAACGCCCGAGGGGCGGACTGCCCAGACACTGCCACGGCGACCTGAGGGTCGTTCTCCTGCGCTGCCGGCGTGGGCGACGACTCTCTGGGAGCAGATGCCTCGGCTTGGCTCCCCGGGGTCGCCTCAACTCCCCCAGCCGAGGGGTCAAGTACCCTCTCGGATTGCCCCCGCTCCTCGGGCCGGGACCCCGGCGTCCCGACTCTGGGGACTAACGACATCAGCCCGCTCGGGGACTGGCTTGACGGCTCCTGGCCTAACCTCAAGCCAGGGCTGAGGCCAAGGCGGGCAGCCATGTCGTCTTCCTCGTCATCATCTTCATCATCGTCGTCGTCATCAGGCGTTTCCGGCGACGGCTCCCTCGGGAGCCCCTCCCTCTCCTGCCGGCGACGAAGCTTTTCCAAGGCGTCTCGAGCCCGCATCCGCTCGCGAGCCCGGGCCTTCTCCGCGTCCTTCTTTTTCTTCTTCTCCTCCGCGGCAACCCGCCGCGTTGCTCGGTCCACCGCATCCTGCGGGACCCGTGGCAGGGAAGGCTTGTGCCACCCCACCTCCTGAAGACGGAGGGAAATCCCAACCGTAAGAACCAGGAGCAACCCGATGCAAGAGGAAGGAAGGAGCGGACACTCACTAGAGTCACGCACCCTTGGTCAGGGCGCATCAAAGGCTGGGAGAAGGCGTTGGGGTCCGGTTTCCCCAACGCGACGGCCACCCGCCCATGGAGGACGTCGAAGGGAAGAGGATCCGAGGACATCCGCGAGCCCTCCAAGTCAGCCTCCGGTGTCATCTCCCAAAGCGGCAACCGACGCTCCGCCAAGGGAAGCACCCTCCGGCGGTGGATGGCGGCAATCACTCCCGCGGCGGTGAGTCCCCCTTTCTGCAACGCCTCCAAGGCCTTGAGAAGGGGCTCGAGGTTCTTCTATCTTTCGTGCGGGGTCCCGTGGCGCCAAGCATCGGCGGCGATGGTGACTACTCGCTGGGAGAACGGCGGGAGCAACTCGCCGTCATTCCGGAGGTAGAACCACCGGCGCTGCCACCCTTTGTTCGAGGACGCAAGGATGGCGGGAATATACAGCGACGCCCACGACTGCCTCAGCTGGAGGATGCAGCCGCCGGCCCGCACTGCCGCGCGGACCTTTCTCTCCCCCGTCGGCGAAGCGAAAAGCTCCGCGAAAAAGAGATGGGTCCACAAGTCCCAGTGGGGGTCGATCCCCAAGAACCCCTCGCACACCGCTACGAAGATGGCGGCCTGCGAGATGGAGTTGGGGCTGAGGTTGTGCAACTCCACCCCGTAATGGTGTAGGATCGCCCGCATAAAGCGGCTCGCCGGCACACCGAATCCCCGCTCGTGGAAGGAGACGAAGCTCACGATGTACCCCGGCGGTGCGGACGGAGCGACTCCGCTCACGGGGGGAATCCATTCCGGCCGCCTCTCATCAGAGAGAGGGCGAAGTAAACCCTCAGCAACAAGATCCTCTAGATCACCCGCCGTCTCTGTGGAGAAAGGCCATGGGTCGCGCGGCGAGATGATGGTCACCCGGTCGGCCATCGCCTAGCAGAAGGGGTGGCGGCGCAAAGGACAGGGTGGGCGGTTTCCTTTTCTCTGGCTAAGTCTCTCGGGTTGCGAAAACCTAAGAGGGAGGCAGGAAGCAGAGCAAAGAACCATCGCCAGACCCTCCCCCGAGTATATAAAGACCAAACCGAGACCGTTTCAACGCTCCGCCCGGACCGGCCGCGGGATTCAAAAACACGAAGCAAAACAGCCGTTCCTCGAACGGCTCGCGGCTCGCGCGCGCGCAACGGCCGCCCCGCAAACTGCACGCCCCGTCGCATTAACTCCACGGCAGGAAAGGCGGCGTCTCTGGCAGGGGAAGCGAGCGACGCTCCGCCTTCGCCATAATGACCGCGTCAAAAAAGGTACGCCGCGTCGTTCGATTTCGTATCCTTTTCCTTTTTTCCTCTTTCTCTCTCTTGCAACAGGGACCGGGAAAGGGGGATACCCTGAAAAGGATCCTTCCCCGTGAAGGAACCAGGCTCTGAGCCTCCCTACTGATCAGAGGTTCGAAGGCTGGCCCCTCGGAAGGGTTCAACAGCCGCCTCAGAGCGCGTGGGCTCCACACCCACTACTAGTCAGAGGTTCGAAGGTCGGCCCCTTGGAAGGGTTCAACGGCCGCCTCAGGCTACTCGGGCTCCACGCCCACTACTGATCAGGGGTTCGAAGGCTGGCCCCCGAAGGGTTCACAGCCGCCTCAAACACAGAGCGAGGGATGACCATGGGTACGTTCGATACATAACCAAGGCTCGGGCTGCGGTCCCGAGGTACCCTAGGACATTTCCGAGACCAGCGGGAACGATCTTGTAACGGAATCCCATCAGAGGGAGGCATCGAGCCCTCGTACCCCGTCGCCAGGGGAGCGGGTCCGGCAGATCACCCGCAGGTACTTTTGGGCGCGCCTCTAGGCCCCTAGCCGACCCCTAACGAACGGGGCACGAACATCCACTCGGATCACCCGCCTGCAGCTCACCGGAGACACCATGTTCGGCGCCCACCGAGGGCAACATGGCACTCTCCCCCCTCCTCCTTGCGGAAAGGAGACGCAGGGGCGTATGTAAAAAAGTCGAGCCTATCCCTGATCGCCCTCTCGCCCCGTGCAGAGGCTCGGGGGCTGCTCTCGCAAACCCGGCTCCGGCCAAACCGTTGACAGCGTCAACATACCAGCCCGAGAACTTGGGACCCGACCGTACACCCGGGCTACGGCCAGCTCGCATGAGGGAACGACCAGACCAGCCGAAGCATTGCGCAAGGCATTAAGACCTCAGAGGAGTCAAACCACTCCTCCGAGGCCTTGGGGGCTACACCCGGCGGGTGCGCTCGCGCGCACCCACCGGAACAAAACGCAACCGAGAAAGGCTGGTCCCCTTGCAAAAAAGTGCGACGAAAACCTCCAAGCGAGTGCTAACACTCCCTTCGAGGCTCGGGGGCTACTGTCGGGGACCATAATTAGGGGTACCCTCAAGGCTCCTAATTCTCAGTTGGTAACCCCCATCAGCATAAAGCTGCAAAGGCCTGATGGGTGCGATTAAGTCAGGGATCAGTCCATTCGAGGGACTCGATCGCGTCTCGCCCGAGCCTAGCCTCGGACAAGGGCAGCCGAACCCGGAAGATCTCCGTCTCGCCCGAGGCCCCCCTCCAACGGCGAACATATTTCCGGCTCGCCCAAGGCGCTGTCTTCGCCAAGAAGCAACCCTGACCAAATCGCCGCACCGACCGACCGAATCGCAGGAGCATTTAATGCAAAGGTGGCCTGACACCTTTATCCTTACGCGCGCCCCTCAGCCAACAGAGCCGAAGTGACCGCCGTCACTTCGCCGCTCCACTGACCGGTCTGACAGAAAGACAGCGCCGCCTGCGCCGCTCCGACTGCGGTGCCACTTGACAGAGTGAGGCTGACAGACAGTCAGGCCCGGCCGGAGGCACCATAGGAAGCTCCGCTTCGCCCGACCCAGGGTTCGGACTCGGGCTAAGTCCCGAAAGACGGTGAACTCCGCTCCGCCCGACCCAGGGCTCGGACTCGGGCTAAGTCCCGGAAGACGGCGAACTCCACTCCGCCCGACCCAGGGCTCGGACTCGGGCTAAGTTCCGGAAGACGGCGAACTCCGCTCCGCCCGACCCAGGGCTCAGACTCGGGCTAAGTCCCGGAAGACGGCGAACTCTGCTCCGCCCGACCCAGGGCTCGGACTCGGGCTAAGTCCCGGAAGACGACGAACTCCGCTCCGCCCGACCCAGGGCCCGGACTTGGGCTCAGCCCCAGAAGACGACGAACTCCGCTCCGCCCGACCCAGGGCTCGGACTTGGGCTCAGCCCCAGAAGACGACGAACTCCGCTTCGTCCGACCCCAGGGCTCGGACTCCGCCCTGGCCTCAGCCGACGGCCTCCGCCTCGCCCGACCCAGGGGCTCGGACTCGACCTCGGCCACGGAAGACAGACTCAACCTCGGCTTTGGAGGAGCTTCCACATCGCCCAACCTAGGGCGCAGACCAGCCTCGTCAACAGGAGGCGCCATCATCACCCTACCCCAAGCTGACTCGGGCCACAGGGAACAAGACCGGCGTCCCATCTGGCTCGCTCCACCAGATAGGCAATGATGGCGCCCCGCATACTCTGTGACGACGGCGGCTCTCATCCTCCTTACGGAAGCAAGAGGACGTCAGCAAGGACTCAACAGCTCCGACAGCTGTCCCTCCACCAGGCTCCAGCGCTCCTCCGACGGCCACGACATCACACCAAGCTGGGTGCCAAAATCTCTCCGGCTGCCACAACGGCATGTACTTAGGGCGCTAGCTCTCCCCCGCTAGACACGTAGCACTCTGCTACACCCCCCATTGTACACCTGGATCCTCTCCTTACGCCTATAAAAGGAAGGACCAGGGCCCTCTTAGAGAGGGTGGGCCGCGCGGGGACGAGGACGAGACAGGCGCTCGCGTGAGGCCGCTCGCTCCCTCTCCCGCGTGGGCGCTTGTAACCCCCTACTGCAAGCGCACCCGACCTGGGCGCGGGACGAACACGAAGGCCACGGGATTTCCACCTCTCTCACGCCTGTCTCCGGCCACCTCGCTTCCCCCCTTCGCGCTCGGCCTCGCGCCGACCCATCTGGGCTGGGGCACGCGGCGACATTTCACTCATCGGCTTAGGGACCCCCCGGTCTCGAAACGCCGACAAGTATCATCTACAGTGTTGCATCCTTATTTTACACGATTCATCAAAGACAGCCTAAGCAATGAGGTCAAGTACGACACTTCATGTCCTTAAACTTGTCTTGTTGTGTCAATCTGGTCCATCAATTTATTACTACTCTATAAGGTCTTAGTGTAGGCGTCCACAGTTTTTGCTGGTGCACGGTTCTGCCTGAGGCCGCGGATGGAAGGTCCGCGATCCACTCCTCGGCGCGATCCACTCCCTTCTCCTCGGCGTGATTCACTCCCTTCTCCATCGGCGTGATCCACTCCCTCACCCATCTGCTCCTCGCCGCGATCCACGGCCGTGCCCGTCCATCCCGGTCCACCGCAATCCACTCCTCGGCTGATCCACTCCCCCAGTATATAGTTCTCCTCGGCGCGCAGAGCGGCACGATCCAATCCCCTCTCGAGCCCCGAGATAGTCGCCCTGTCTCCCCTCTCTGAGCATCGATAAGGACGAGGGGAGCAGAGGCCCGAGCCTGGGCCCGGACAGGGAGGCCACCCCACCCTCCTTGCCGTTGCAGAGGCCGGATGTGGCTAGGGAGGTCTATCTACTGGCGTCGTCGCTGTCGGTCCTTCGGAGGTGAAACGGGCGGAGTTGCCATGAAATAGGAACAGAACAGCGACGGCCGGACACGACCAACCGGCCTGGGGGAAGCGACGCGCGTGTCTTTTGTCTCGCAGTGACGAACTGGCGCGACGACAGCGTGGTGGCGTTGAGGCGGCGGCGGCGTACCCAGTGCCCTACCATGGATCCAGTCATTGGCACGGCGGAGCATCGGGGCCCGTTGGAAGTGCACGCCCGCGCGCCCGGCAAGATCATCCTCGCGGGCGAGCACGCCATCGTCCACGGCTCCGCTGCCGTCGCCGCTGCCATCGATCTCTACACCAGCTCCTCCCTCCTGCTCCTCCCCGCAGGCCCAGGTACTCCCGCCAACCTTGACTTCTACTGGTTCATCGTGTCGTCGCGGTCGCTGGTACTCTTCTCATAGTTCCTCTCCCTCGTGGCAGCGCGGGCTCCGACGCGGTGGAGCTGGACCTCAGGGACTCAGGCCTCACCTTCTCGTGGCCGTGCTCGCGCCTCCGCGGGGCGCTGGGGAGGAGACAAGCGTCGTACTGCCTGCACGGGCAAGCACCCACGCACGGACCCCATCCCACTCTCCCGATTCAACAACAACCAGCTCATCTTAGGTACGCCTACACCTTCTCTTTCTTCTGACCAGCAGTTCACGCTGAACGCCACTTGAATTGCTGTCATAAAAGAATAGATGACAATTTCAATTTCAGAATGTCTTCAGCCATCTGACATCAGGGTGACTCTAACTGAAACACTTTACCCTATATATTCTGAACTTCTGAAGTACACCGATCAATGGGTTGACTTATTGTTTCAACACAAGTTTTTTTGTTGTTGAAATATTTACTGCTTTCATGCAACAATCCAGCCATTTCGATTTCCCTTATTTAATATGGCAGCTTCATCGGTATTTAGAAGTGTTCCAGTGGTAACAGGCTGAAGCCATGGGTGAACACTGTTCTGCGGTAGCTTGCTGATGAGGTTGGCTTGCGGCAGTTGGTAGGGGCAGTAGCGTTAGGGATTTTGCTAGCACAAGGTCCTTTCCTGGCCGTAGTCTCAACTTTTTCGGTGGCATATAACTGAATCGTTTTTGCATTACTAAAGTGATTCAGTTTGTTTTTTTATTCATGTGAAGCTCTTTGTCAGAATCATTTAGCCAAGTGATTCAGTTACCCACTAAATTTAATATATGCACACTAACTTTAAGCATCCACAACTACAGACTATTGATAGCACAAAAAATGATGGAAACAAGATCCTGCTTCAAATTAGCTCCTTTCATGAGACTTAAATCTTGCTTCAAATTAGCCCCAGAACCAATCCTGCTGAATAGTGCAATGTTGGTTTGAACACAGATCAACATTTTATCTATATACATCTGGTGCGCTGACGATGGTGCCTCGGTCCCAGGCATCGACGTCGAGGCGGTTCAGTTCCCCCTGTCTCCAGACGACCTGCGCTTCGCTCAGGTGTACAGGTTCGTGGGCGACGTCTTGGGCTCTAGCGTCGAGGCGCAGCTACACAGGCTGCTGGGCGCGGAAACTTAGTGCTGCTTCTAGACACTGAATCCTCATAGCCATATTTGCGGTCATCATCGGCAGCCATGCGTTCCACACCTTTTCTCATTCCTAGGATCATGGAGGGTGATGATGGCAGTGACCGGAAAGCCCAGGTGTTGTCAGTCCTATGGAACCAAATCTTCTTTTCCTCTCTGTCTTTAATTCCAAAGCTGTTCCTCCCTCTTTCTGCTCCCTGGTCAGAAACAATCTTGTCCTCGACCTCGACGATCTCATCAGAATATTCAGTTATCCCATTCCTGCAGCTCTCTTCGTCAACCCGGCTCTACGTTCGCTGCTCATCCGAAGCATTCTCCTCGTCATTATCATGTTCGTCTGAAGAATGGTACGCAGCATGATCTTCTTGTTGGTTATCCATGAGCATATGGAGCCATCTGTCCACAACAGAGTTTTAGATTTCTCGTAGAAATTCAATCTTTATCATTACATGGGGTTTAGTAGTTGTCAGTCACTATGGGTGCTCTGATAATTGATTTTTTCCGTTGTGGTAATGTAGGTTTCAGCAGCTACTGCAATAAGCTTTCCCCATAGACTAGGAATACGTTGAACATACGCTAATGTGTGTCAGCAATTGCTGACTCGGAAATTTAGTATCCCGTGCTTGATGCGACATGTTCCATGCATTATCTGGGTACTGGAAATTCAATGTGAACGTTGTTGTTATTTCATTTAATATTTTTGCTGAGATGTTTCTCCTGGCCTATATCATTTAAACATTCACCTATTTTGCCATACAGAATAACAGGAAGTTCTTTGTCACCCTGATTTCACTGGGAAGTTTTTTTCCTTGTGTTGTTATCAAATGAGGCACGTAGTAGAATAGTAGATCACAATCGATTCTGATTGTTTTGTCGTTTTGTCAGTTTTTTATGTCAACACGAAGGGTTCTGGCTGCATAGATGTTTCCTTCCATGGCCAGTAAATTAGATGCAATGTGAAGGTTTGCTGTTGACTAAATTTGTTGGTTCTCTACTACAGGGATGTGCAAGCCAGCAACATCCTTCTTGATGATAAATTTGATGTGCGTCTTGGTAGCTTGAGCGAGGTGTGTCCTCAAGAAGGGGAAGGGCACCAAAATGTTATCACAAAGCTGTTAAAATCTTCTTCGTAAGTTTCAGATACCACCTCTGCAAGGCTTTCTTCTCTTTTCCACGCTGAATTCTTCCTTTGTGGAGTATGCAAATCCATACATATATTATATTCACTATTATTGGATCATCTTGTTTCAACGGTAGTTTTGTTCAAGTGTTAACCATGAAATTAGTATTTACCTGTTTTGTAGCATGAACTTACATGAATTACTTTTTGGATGAGCAAACAAATATTTGGTGAATCTACTACTACTCTATAAGATAGTAATGTGGGCGTCCACAGGTACACCATGCCCCTATCCGCGACGCCGACCGTGACCAAGGATTCTTGCTTCCCGTCCCAGCGAAGCCGACCACGCCTCCCAGCATCGCCATGCCCGCACCTCCCACCATCCTCCCGACAAGCTCGCGTAATTTAACAGTTTATTTAAAAGTTTATAAAGTTGGAGCAAACTTTTAGCTGTAGCATACATCTTCTATCAGATTTATCACAATTTTCTTTGCTGAAAAATTACTCTTTCCAGGTTATAGAGGATATGAAGCAGTCTATTTTTGTCTATTATGAACTTGGTAACTTCTACCAAAACCATAGGAGGTATGATATTTTTTAAGATTACAGACAACCTTTCGAATCTTCATCCCTTGGCACAAATTGACAGCTATTACTTTCCTAATATTGATCCTGGCCGTCCCATATCTCGGGTAGAGCTTCTTTCATGTTGTGAATGCTCTCCAAAGCATGGTCAGCCCCTGGAACAAGTGTCGGCCTGTCAACCTGCAGAGTTTAGAAAGTTTTGCGTTCAGTCTTTCCCTTCGAACATGAATGACAGCTCAAATGTGCAGGGCGTCTTACAATCACAGTATGGAAGCCTATTGCCTTTCCCGAAGCTATGTTCCGAGTGCTGTCGTCAAAAAATATCTAAAACGGATTATTAGAACGTACGTATAATCTTCACTGCAGAATTACTTGCCATTTTTCTTCAGAAAAGCTGTGTTCTTACTGTTTTCTTGGGATCAACGTTTGCAATTCGAGTTACAGCTTACATGGCTTCAACGAAGGGCTTGCAGACTTGCAGATGATGGGTGATATGGGTCTGAACCCATCGGATTCATTCAGATCAGCCAAGTCGGGGGACGTTTCATCTGAGAACAGCATGCCGAATGCGCTCGGACCATTGCAGGGGTTCAGTGTCTCAAAGCAGATCACGCCATCAAAGCAACCCTGTAAACCAAGTCTGCACAGAGCTTCCTCCGCGTGAGCTTTGTCAGAATTTGTGAACACCTGCGGTAACCAGATTTTAGGTTGATAAAAAATGGTCTCCATGACCATTCTTTCAAGCATATCATCTCAGAATAAAGCAAGAAAACAGAAAACAAAACTAGCTGGTTGGTATTCGTACTATTTTTCTCTGTCGAATTGAAAGTAGGAGGGTCCTCAAAACAGGGTCAGGCCTCAGATTGTGATATGGCAAGGTACCATGAACAGTTGCATGGAACTCATCGTTGTCAAATCCGTAGCCTAATGCCTGCAGGGAATAAAGATCGCATGATCAGAAAAGGAGAAGAAAATATAGGACAAGTCGTTGTAAAGATTCAACAAGCAACAAATGGAACGTGAGTTTGTACCTTAAGGCCAACCATTGTGGTGCCATATTCCTTGTACAGGTCCAGGCACATGTCTGCAACTTGGCTTTCTTCAATATGCAGGTGGTGCCGCATGTAATGTGGTTCAAGATTTTAGGTTTTAGAATTAGTTTTCTAGATGTGCGTACCACTATTTTGTTGGTAAAATGAAGCCTCCAATGAAATGGATGGCTGCTCACTTCTATTGTTACTGCTCTCGCAAATCCAATTTCCACTTGTGTGAATGACCAAGCGATGATGCTATCGCATATAGTGTAGCATGAGCCTACAATTTCACTTTAGTTATGAAAACTGATCAGTCGATGATGATGAATCATACGAGCCTTTTTTTACTTCAGCACGTTTTTTGATAGGGGATGAATTTGCACGAGGTGTTATGAATTGCAGGCGGAGGTGAGCAGTGGGAGCGTTTGCGTATTAAAGTGCACTGCACTACAATACTTGTTTGTGGATGTTGAGCGTTTACTTTAGCTTAATAAATCTTATAGTTTTAATTAATTAATGTTATCTTTGTCGTCCATGCAAGAGGATCCCTATCATGTTTCGCAAGATAGGAGTCGCCAAGCATCTGTTCGGTTTTGTTTAGAACTTCACGCTCCTTCTTATCACGTATACTTATATCCTTATTCGGATGATGGTGCCTAGCAACAACGATAGCCTGTTATCGACTTGAACGAGCAACTATAGATCTTCCTTAACAACTTATGTGCCATCGCAACGCACGAGCACCTAACTAGTTTTTAAAATATGTCTCTTAACAACTCGACCAGACGCCTTAAACTCATAAACAATTTGGAATTTAGGGCCCCAACAAGAACACAACTTCAAGAAGAGCCTTATTTTAATAGAATTCATCTAAACAGTTTAGGGCTCAATCTCTTGAGTAGCAAATTTATGATTCAGAAGGAAGCGACCCAATATTGTTCCCGCGTGAAAGAATGACCATAGACTTTTCCCTGGTTCCATTCCCTCTCCCGCAACCATCATATGACTCTCCCATCTTCTCCGGTGTGAGATTCACTTTCTTTGTTCTGCCTGTCGCCACCATCCCCCTGTCATCCCTTCCACCGGAGCTTGTTTCCACGGTCAATCGGATCCATGCCAATAGATTGAAACCTTGTCGAGGGAAGCCTGGAATCGACGTCGGCGAGGAGACAGAGGCCCAAGAGTGAAACATTGCGTAGGTCATTGGCCACAAGTCGTGTCGTCGCGTGATGGAGATCAAGTGTGGCGCCGTCTTGGCGGCATGTGTGTGAAATCAAAAACAGATGCAGATGCAACGTAAACGTGTAAGGCCCATATGTTGAAAACTAATCTATTGTTTGAACCCTAAACAACTTGAAAGAGTAGCAAAAACAAAATATAGGGCCCAATCATAGGACTCTTGGTTGAAGATGCTCTTAATAGCTCAATCTATATTTGGGTCTCTATTACGTCCTAATGTGTTGATGTGGCCCACATGTCAGTTGTCAAGAAAGAAGAGATAATGGTGGATGGGGTCTAATAGACCAAGACAACTGACATGTGAGCCACAACAACCAGTTAGGATGTAATAGAGACCCAAACAGAGATTGGCCCCTTAAGAGGCATACTTTAAAAGTTTATGGACTAGGTTGACATAGCGAGACAAGTTTAAGGATTGGAAGTGTGCTTTACTCCAGTGATGTCTGAAGGAAACAGGTGACACCTAAGAGGGGGTGAATTAGGACTTCTAAAACTTTCACTAAAGTAGGCCACAAATAAATTCCTAGAGCAAAACCTATGCAATTAATCAAACTAGAATATGCAAACTAGGTTTTGTCTAAGTGTTGCTATCTCTACCACAATGTCTAAGTTTCAATCTAAACAATTGTCACACTCGGTTTTAGAAGGCAAACCGAATGTGAACCATGTATGTGACAGGATCAGCAATTCACGTACACAGCAGTTACATAACTGGACATCATCACACAGTGCTCAAATAATAACATAAAAGGGAAATAATAGTCGATTACATCATATGTCTGAGACGCCCACATAGTCTTTACAATAATCAAAGTGCGGAATAGAAACATAGATAAACGCGGCCTTCACAGGCAGTCGACTGGGGGTTGCCGCTAACCCATGCCTAGAACTCATCATAATCTTGGAACTCCTGGTGGTCTCCTTCCATAGCTTCATCTTCTCCTGAGCAGGGGTTGCAATGCTGACAACCTGGGGAGGGGGGGGGGTTTGGTGTGTAGAGCAAGGGTGAGTACACATCAACATACTCAGCAAGTATCCTGTTTGGCTGTAGTGGACTAGCTTTATGTGGGGGTAAGTCAAGCAGTTGCTTTTAGTTGGTCAGGTTATTATTACTAGTAGAGAAAGCCAAGTTTTAGAATTAACCCACGTTATTAACCCAAGCGTACTCCTTTCCAAACGGAAAGAGTACCACTTACTATTACCAGAGCTAATACCAAGAACTATCAATCTCATTGTCACCTGCAATTCGAACATCTCTGATCAAGTACCACTAATCACTGGAGCTCCCTTGGCCGCTCATAACCGCGAGCACGGCTGATATATCAGTTTTCATACACTCTGCAGAGGTTGTGCACTTTACCCACAAGCTGTGATTCCCTTTCTGCCCGGAGATCATAACTCTCCATTGATCACTACCAAGGTGACCCAGTAGGGCATCACTACGTAGCCTTTACAAAGATTCCCCGGGGCTGTAGCCGCCCGTTAGGTTTCCTAAATGCACCGCACTCCTCCCCAAGGGGCGAACCCAAACTTGGCAGAGCGAGCTGCATACACCGAGCCCCATTGATGGCACGACGACTAAGCGAACTACACCCTGGTTCCTCTAATTATTCAGCTAAGGGCATCCCATTCCACCCTCATGCTTGCACTGTTTTCCCGGGCGGTCATCCAACAAACAGGTCCTTACGGAGAGGCACTCGAGAAACCGCTCGAGCCCCCTTGAATGCCACAAGTATAACATCATAATAAAGGAGGGGAAAACAACGTATCATTGATAATTCTCATAATGTTCATTGATCAGAGTTGAGCAATAACATAAAGCTAAACAATAATGATCCAACCCAAATAGGTAAACAAGGACATGGATAACAAAAGCTAGTCAATCCTTAGGTATAACTGTGAAATACGGGAGGTGAATTAAAGAATGTATAGGACAGAGATAGGTCAAGGGACAATTGCCTCCACCAACCAGCTGCTGCTCAGGGACTTCCCCTGCGAGTTCCTCGGGCTCTTCAACCGGATCATTCTCTATACGAGCGCAAACATACATACATCCACACATTTAATACAAAAGAACAGTACACCATATAATAGAATGCAATAAATAAATAGACGTTCCACGCTGGGCTCGCAATTACGGTTAAGAGAGAAAGAGGAAAAGACAGTCGAGAAACGATCACGTTACATTATTATAAATTAAACCACTCGCTTAATAGAAGGGCATTAATTTGGACACTATGTTTAGCATAAAGTAAATTCAAGCTCCACATTTAATCATTATAACTAATTGAAGATGAATGAAAGGGAGTGGTCGCACGACGAGACGTACGACCCCACATTTAGATTGAATTGAGAAATAAACGACTCGCCGCGCGACAGAGCGCGCAACGAGATTCTTGCATTAATTATAAGTAATACGTTAAGCGTTGGACGACGAAACGCACGACGACTTACGTCAACAGAACTGAGTTTAAAACAAATCGTCGCGCGACGAAGCGCGCAACGCAACACTTTAATAAATATAAATAAAATGAATCGTCGCGCAATGAAGCACGCGACGCAGCACGTCGACTAAACAACAATTAAGATAGATTAAAACGGGGTTAAGCGCAGTGCGACTACGGTCGCACGAGCGAGAGCACGCTGTGCGTGCCGAAGGCACGCAAACCATGCAGGCGCGCGGGACGCGAGTCGCCAGGGCACGGGTGCAGGCACGGGCGCGGCCGAGGGCGGGCGACCAGGGCCCGGGGCCCGGGGCCGGGCATGACCGCTGGGGCGCGCGGCGAGGGCGCAGCCGCCGGGGCACGGCTGGGGAGCAGGGACTCACGGTGGGGGCGGGCTCGGCGGGGCGAGGGCACGCGGGCAGGGGCCGAGCCGCCGGCGCCGGGCGCGGGCGCGCAGGGGGCCGCGGGCGCGGGGCCGGGGGAGGGGGGCTCACCGGGGAGGGGGGCTCGCCGGGGCGGGGAGCAGGGCACGGCCGAGGGGCGGCACGGAGAGAGGCTCGCCGGGCGCGCTGGGAGGTCGCCGAGGGTGCGGCTCGCTGGGGCAGGGAGGGCGCGGGACTGGGGCGGGGCGCGGCGCAGCCGCGAGGGCTCGCCGGGCGCGAGACGGGGAGGGGCTCGCCGGGCGCGGCCGAGCCGCCGCCGGGGCGCGGGACGGGGAGGGGAGCGCGGGGCCGGGGTGGGCGCGGCCGCGGGCGGCGCAGGGCGCGCGGGCAGGAGGGTCGCGCGGGGAAGAAGAAGGGGAGGGGGTGGAGAGAGAGAAAAGGGAAGGGGAGGGAAAAACTCACCTCCGGGGATCCAAACTCCGGCGATCTCGACTCTAAACCCTAGGGCACCATGGGGAGAGAGAGAGAGGTGGAAGAGGGAGGTTACTGCGCGGGAGAAATCAAATGAGCCAAACAGATCTGGGGAGGGGGGGCGCACGCATGGGGTGGGCAGGGGCGCCAGGGGCGCGTGGGCCGGACCGGGCCGGGCTGGGCCACACCGCGGATCGAAACCTACGACACGCACGACCATTAAACGGAATCCAATCGCGAACCGAAATCCGAAACGGAACGAGACGAACACACGACATCAGACAAAGAAATGCGCTTCGGCATGATGCAACACCCATGACACTTAGATTTTGTTTATACATGACACGGATACCTGTCACTATACTGGTTTGAAATTGGGAAGAAGGAGCGAAATAGGAAGAGAAAAGAGAGTAACGCCCAAATTTGGTGAGTGAAAAGAAAAAAAAATTCTACCCCCAAATTCAGGGCGTTACAACAATATAAGTGAAAAGACAAGATTGAAACTTAAATGCTTAATATAAATGCGAAAGCTAAAGAGCAAGGTAGAGATGCAAACTCTTGTGGATGACGCCAGTATTTTTACCGAGGTATCCGGAACCACGTAAGGTCACAACTAATCCTCGTTGGTGCCCCTACGCAAAGGGAAGCCCACTCGAGGGCCAAGCACCTCAGTCGAGTAACTCCGTAGAGAGTCGCGGGCCTTCTCCACGCGCAAGTGGTGCTCCGCTTCCGGCACCTCTCGGACGCTCCCCACCGTCTCCACTATCGAGCTTTTGGCTGAAAATGTCGTGGGCCTCGTTCCCTCCAGTACACGGTGGTGGCCGTGACACAAATGCGGTTGTCACGGTCTCGCAAGACTCTCGCCCCCCACTCGGTACAATTACAATGGCTCGTGCAAGAGCCAAGCGGTTGTGTGGTTTATCGAAACTCACTCAACTAACTAGGGTTCACCTAGAGCAAGCGCTAAAGCGGTCTAACTAACCTAAGCAATTCGCAAAGCACCTACGCCAATCGCCGAGTGGTTCTATTAAGCACTTGGGTGTATGAGCACTTGGGAATGTCTACTCTATGCCTTGGTATGTTGCTTGGGCTCCCACACCTTGGAATGGCCGGTTGGGGTGTATTTATAGCCCCCAACACAAAACTAGCCGTTGGAGGAAAGCTGTTGCTCTTTGCAGCACACCGGACAGTCCGATGGTGCACCGGACAATGCACTGTTCACTGTTCGGTGCGCCTAGCCGTTGGTCTGACACCGCAGGCGACCGTTGACACGTAGGATTTTTACACCGGACACTCTGGATGTCACACTGGACAGTCCAGTGGTCTTTTCTCCATAGTGCCACCTAGAACTAGCCGTTGGGCTACTGTTCCCTAGTGCACCGGACAGTCCGGCATGTGGCACCTGACAATCCGGTGCTCTAGACCAGACAGTCTGTAGGCAACACTTCCTTTGTTTCTTGGACTTCGCATGATCTTCATAATGTCTTCTTTTGAGGTGTTGCTTTCTTCAATGCCTTGGTCCAAGTAACTTTAGCATCCTGTGAACTACAAACACAAACACTAGCAAATACATTAGTCCACAGGTTATGTTGATCATCAAACACCAAAACCTATTGGGCCAAATGGTGAAAGTAGCCTAGAGGGGGGTGAATAGGCTAATCCTGAAAATTATCACCACAAACATCGAAATACTGTTAAATCTACAGTTCAACTGGTGCAGGACAGTTCAACTGCTACATGGGCAAGTTGAACTACTCTGAACTAGTCCAACTGTTAGAGTAAATCTAAACAATGAACTAGGCGGAAAATATAGTGTGAATCTCTTATAGAGGAAAAATGCAACCGATAAGCAAAGTGTGGATGGTGAAGATACAAGAGTTATTTCACCACAAGATTCACACGGCGAGTAAACCTATATGTCTATCTTGCCAAACAAAATCACAATCACAGAACGAGCAAGAACACAAGACACAAGACTTATCTCGAGGTTCGACCACACCACAAAGGTGTCCTACTTCCCATTGAGGAGCCCACAAAGGGTCGGGTCTTTTTTCAACCCTAATCCTCCACAACCCGACCACCAAGGTAAAGGGATTCCTTATCTCAAACGTTGCTCACAAGAGCGAGGATTACAAACTTCTTGGGGTCGTCCACAAATTTGGAAAACCAAATCCGTGAGCACAAGCTCAAACCTCACACCAAAGGGCTCCTTTAAACGAGTTGAATCTAGAGTGAGTTTGGGTGAGACACGAAGAAGATGTGTGCCTTTGTCTCAAGTTAGGTGAGCAATGAATGTGGGTGTGACTAGCAGCATTAAAGAGAGGGGTGTGGGGGTCTATATATAGTCACGGCTGAAAACTAGTCGTTGGACCAAATTTTTCGACCCAAACTGGTTGAACCGCCCTTGGCAGACCTGGCAGCCTGGTAGACTGTGGCGCAGTCTGGTCAAGTTTGACCAAAACCGGTTGAACCGTCCTGGGGCGGTTGAACCACCACTGACAGCTCTGTCAGCCTGTCTAACTGGCAGACTGCTGGACAGTCTGGTCAAAGGTGTCAGGGACCAGTTGAATCGCCCTGGGGACCAGTGCAACTGGTCTTGACCAGAAAGTTCAGGAGAGAAAACCCTAGTTCAACTGCCCCGGAGGCAGGTTCAACTGGTGTATGGTCAAACATGTTCACAATTGAAGTCGAAGTCCAACTATAGTTGAGAAAGCTCAACTGCAGCTCAAAAAGCTCAACTGTAGTTGAAGAAGGTTAACTCTGCTGAAGTTCAACTGCAACTAAAAAATCTCAACTGCAGTTGAAGAAGCTCAACTCGGCTGAGGTTTAACTCACCTGAAAAAGCTCAACTGCAGGTGAAGAAGTTCAACTGCTTTTCAACAAGAACGCTCTCAGTTTCTCAAACCTAAAAATGGTCAGACATAGAGCGTTCAAGAGATTTTGGTTTTCAAAAATAGCTTTTGAATTTGGAGGCTTGAGCTATAACAAATACCTTTAGCTATGCGAAAACTACTAAGGAAGAATTAGATCCTGCGACTCAAGATATACATAAAATTTTATACGTCTGTCGCATGGAGTCTTTTCAAGGGTACCACATATGTGTTTTCTTTGTCCTCGAAACTTCCTATTTTATTTTTCAACAGTGGTTGTGACTCCTTTAGTTCATGTACATTCTGAGCATATACTAGGAGCAAACTTGTTAGTACCCTTATTTGTTTTGTCATTAAATCACCAAAACCCTCAGTTAAGGTTGATTGCACTTACAATCTCCCCCTTTATGGTGATTGATGCCAAAACATATAAGGTCAAAAAGATAAACATTTGGAATAGTAAAATTCTTTTGAACAATTGTATATAGATGGCTCCCCCTAAATGTGTGCATAAATTTTGAATTAGCTTGTTGACTTAATATGTCAAGCCAGCAGCACATTTAGAGACTGTGACCAAGTCCATACTAAATACAATTATCCGAGGGGTGCAAGAGTGTCATAAAAGAAATTGTGATGCATATGACTACTTCTAAACACTCATCATCTATATCATGCAGTAATACAAATATCACATAAACAGATGAGAGTGAAAGCAAATGATGATGGCCGGATGACCATCATTTCATAGAAGTTAACATAACAATCATTTCACAGAAGTTAACATAACAAATGTTTATTACAACCATGATATAAAATAGAAAAAAAGATACAAGCCACAACAGTGGCCAAAAAAAGAAAACAACCTAGCTATCCTCAGATTTCTCCCCCTTTTTGGCAGCAAGTACCAAAAGAGAGAGCACAATACTCAATAGTCCCCGGAAGGAGGAGGATATGAAGGAGGGTAGGAAGGGTACTCCGAAAAGAAAGCACACATCATATCTTCCCCAAATGATGATTCTAGAGGGGGCTTATCACCAGAAGGAAAACCTGATGAAGATGAAGGACCCTAGTATGGAGGATGATGGTGATGGTGACTAGAGCCGGAAGGCCTGTGATCACCAGGAATAGGTCCCAGACCAGGGTAGGGAGGAGGAGGAAAGTGACCACAACCAGATGTCCTGAGATCACCAGGAATGGGTCTCGGATCTGGGTAAGGAGGAGCAGATGTGTAGAAGGAGTCGTCAAACTCCTCGGCCTCATCCTCAGGGGTAACGAATGACACACCATACTCCTGTTGGTGCCACTCGTTAACGTTCTCCGGGTAGGCAGGGGTCGGAGGCGGAGGAGAGCGCGGAGGCAAGGGATGACTCGTGGAGGCGACGTAATGATGAAGTCCTCCTGCAACGCCTTAGTCTGACGCCTGTGCACAGACTCCTCGATTGACCGGCTACGTCACATGGCAAAGACACCGGCGATGCCCTTGGCCAGACACACAAATAGTACCCGACCCTAACCCCGTCCCCGGCCTTGACCTCTACCTCTCCTGCTGCGGTCCATCGGATGCAAAGCAGCGGCGACACGAGATGAGGTCTCATGATGAGGAGGCTGAGGAGGTGGCTCATCAGAAGAAGCAGGACCTCCAGACCCTACGGGAGCCCGCTTGAAATGTGCAACTGGGTTGTTGGAGTCAACCCAATACGGCATGTAGCGGGAGTGTTTGATAGGCTTATCGAAGTGAGTCTGGGTGACTACTTCGATCATCTTCATGATAAAGGGTGCATGGAGACACCCCTTGAGTGGAGACTAGGAAGCACGAAGTATCTCTTCCCAGATCATGTGAAACACATTGATGCGGGCGAGACTATTGGGAGCAAGGAGAAGAAGGAGAATCTGACTCTCCCCAAGGACATTCATTTGATTCCCACCCTTAGGAATAACTGTCATCCTAGATAATGAGTTAAGGTACCTATAGTACCTATGCATGTTTAAGGTCACCCAAAACTCCCTTTCTTGGAAATGTGAACAAATTCTTGTTCCTCCCGCCTAGGCAACCTAATGTCATTGACTTTTAGGTTGCTGCCATGAATGTCATCATCAGAGACGCCCAAGATATGGGCAAAACGACGATAGCTAACTTTATGCCAGATTCCCTAGATAAAGAAGTACATAATTGGGTAATCATACCCATCAGCTTGTTCATTCACTGTCTTCACCTAGAGAGTGGCATAGAACTGAGCTACTACTTCATCATTCTAGGGGTATTCCATAGTCATTATATTTTTTTAACCCCTTTCTCTCATAGATACGGAGGGCTGATGTCATGTCATCATCCCCCATCCCCTCACAACCCTCCCAATCAATTACCCGGTGGCAGATGACTGGGTGTTTTTAGAGATGCTGACAGAGTTGTAAAAATCAGCTTGGAAAAGATTCCAGAACAGTGGGTCTTGGACACCAGGGTGTCTGGGGATAAGAGTGGGGTTGGTGAACCTTATTTTCTGAAGGGAGTCCACTCCCTTCGAAGAGAAATCAGTCGGGGGTTCACAAGGGCCCCGGGACACGGTTGCCGGATGCATGCGGAGACTGGTGACAAAAGGAGCATCGGATGGAGGAGGGTCGACCTCATCATCATAGGCTCCATCTTCCTCTTGAAAGGGGAAGTACCCTGCCGAGGAGCTACTGCGGCGAGAGCGGGAGGAGCCAACCTTTTGCCGTCCCCCGCGAGAGGGTTGAGAGGGCATGGAGGATCCCTCCCCCTCAACTCGACCAGAGCCTCGACCCCCTCTTGGAGAGGGAACGAGGAGGCAGAGGAGAGGGAATCAGAGATTCATCATGAATCTCGTTAGAGTCGCTATTGAAATCCACCACAGATGGGTTCCTATGTCGCACCATCTTGAAGAATGTAATAGATACAATGAGATGGTAACACGCAAGGAAATAGAAATCAAGTGCTAGGAGAGTGTGTGTATGAGGTGAGCAGTACAACTGTTCATGCGAACGGTTCAACTGTCCATGCACACCCAATACATTCTACCACAACAAATGAAGAATAATACTAAGATTTTTGAAGAGTTCAAAATCGTAGATAAGGATATACATTGATCTTGGGATCTGCCTGAAGGACACGCACCAAACTCCGGATGGTGAAGGAGAGAAAGTTTGAACAAAATTTAACGGTCGGATTTGAGTAGATCTAAGTTTGAAATATGTGGGGGAGTGAGAAACTTTTGGTGCTCAAGTGGTGAAAGAGTGGCTGAAGGCTTAGAAGTGAGGAGAGGAGAAGAGTGAGGAGGGTTTAAATAGAGGTTGGACCCGGCGGACCGAAACCAGTTCAACCGGTGCCTGCTAGAAGAAGAAAACCTGACCGAATGATAGATCTAACAGAAAGAGACGGAATCCTACCAAAAGAAAAGGTTGTCCTGACAAAAGATAAAGGTTCTGACGCATTGCACAGTTAGAACGGTCAGATTGACTGTTTAACCGATGGCCAGTCGAGCAGGACCGGTTGAACCGGTATAAGGGGGCCGGTTCAACCAGTCTGCGCCAGAAAAAGCGGGTCTAACACGTCAGGCGCAGACTGACACTGCAGACTGTCAGTGCAGTCCGACGGTGCAGTCTGTCCACGCGCCAGACTGTCAGAACGGTCAGTTTGACCGCTGACAGCTAACCAACCAGGGACCGGTTCAACCAGCCGAAAAATCGGTTCAACCGGTATGAACCAGGGAGGTTCCTGGGGAGAACCAGTTGAGCTGAAGTTGAGCTTTGAAGTTCAGCTGGTCTTTCTAGTTGAACTTGGAAGTTCAGCTGGTTGTCCCAGGTGAACTTGGAATGAGTTGAGAATTTTTATATGGCTCATTTATTGCCATTCTCAACCCAAAATACACATATAAGATTGAAAAGCATAATTTTTTGATTTTTTTTAAAAAATTCATACCACCATTCAAAAAATTCAACCAATTTGTGTGCCAACTCTCAAGTTAAGTTACGAGAATCCAAAATATTTAGTTCACTCCTAAGAAAGCAAAACCTAGTCTCATCGAGGGGTTTTGTGAAGATATTGACTAGTTGATTTTCTGTGTTTACATGACATAATTCGATATCTCCTTTCGCTTCGTGGTCCCTCAGAAAATGGTGTCTAATATCTATACGTTTGGTTCTAGAGTGTTGCACAGGATTGTTGGCTAGTTTAATTGTGCTCTCATTGTCACACAGTAATGGAATTCTTTTAAACTCACAACCAAAATCACTCAAGGTTTGCTTCATCCATAGAGCACAATATGCACCAACAGCTATGTATTCAGCTTCGACAGTGGAAAGTGCAACACAGTTTTGTTTCTTTGAGCTCCATGACACCAGGGACCGCCCAAGGAATTGGCAAGTCCCCGAGGTGCTTTTTCGATTTACCTTGCAATCGACATAGTCTGATTCAGAGTAGACAAATAAATAAAAAAGGAGCCTTTAGGATACCAAAGTCCTAGGTTTTGGGTGTGAACTAGATATCTCAAGATTCTCTTAACAGCCACTAAGTGGCACTCTTTCGGGTTAGTTTGAAAACAAGCACACATGCACACACTAAGCATAATATTTGATCTAGATGCACATAGATACAATAGAGATCCTATCATAGATCTATAGAGTTTTTGATCTACTGATTTACCTTCTTCATTTAGGTTCAGACGCCCGTTTGAAGCCATTGGGGTCTTAGCATGCTTTGCCTTCTCCATGCCAAACTTCTTGAGCATGTCTTGTGTATACTTTGTTTGGCATAGAAAAGTTCCTTTCCTGAGTTGTTTTACTTGGAATCCCAAGAAGTACTTTAGCTCGCCCATCATGGACATCTCAAACCTATTAGTCATAACCCTACTAAATTCCTCACAAATTTGTTCATCAGTACTACCAAATATAATGTCATCGACATATATTTGGCACACAAATAAATGATTATCAACCTTGTGAGCAAATAAAGTAGAATCTACTTTTCCTATTTCAAAACCATTTTAAGCAAGAAATCATTAAGACATTCATACCAAGCTCTAGGGGCTTGTTTAAGCCCATAGAGCACTTTGTGGAGGAGGAAGACATGGTTTGGCTTCTTTGGATCTTCAAAGCCTGGCGGTTGCTCCACATAGACCAACTCTTGTAGTGGCCCATTTAGAAATGCACTCTTGACGACAATTAATATTCTTATTGACCCTAACCTTGCTACTGATGCATAGGTTTCCCCAAAGTCAAGTCCCTCCACTTGAGTGAAAACTTGAGCAACCAATCGCGCCTTGTTCCTTGTTACCACACCATTCTCATCTTGCTTGTTGCGAAAGACGCATCTGGTTCCAATGATGTTTTGCTTGGGTCTTTCTAATAAGAACCAGACTTTATTTCTTGTGAAGTTGTTTAGCTCTTCTTGCATAGCAATAATCCAGTCTGGATCACTTAGTGCTTCTTCTACCCTAAGTGGTTCAAGAGAGGAAACAAACAAGTAAAATTCACAAAAATTTGCTAAACAAGATTGAGTTGTTACCCCTCTCCTGATGCTACCAAGGATGTTGTCCACGGGATGATCTCTTTGAATGCTCTGGTGCACTCGTGGATGAGGCACCAGAGGTTGTCTTTGTATTTGATCATCATTTTCCTCTTGTTCAAGAGGATCTTCACTAGCAACCATTTCTTGCTCATCTTCCATAATGGTTGGCATCTCTTGTGGTTGGAGAACTTCTTCAAGAATTGGATGACTCGAGGTTGATGAGTTGCTTGGGTGAAAGACTTATCACCAACCACCTTTGCACCCCATCAATGACCCCATTTGTCATCCAAATTCTCCCTTCGTCATCGTCCTTTTCTTGTGGCCTCACTTCACCTATTGCGAGCTTCTTAATGGCCTCACAAGGTGAGTTTTCATTTCTTGCAATATCACTAGAGATATGACCTTGCGAGTCATTAGATTCATCAAATGTCATGTCTACCGCTATTTCAACAAGACTAGTGGTATTGTTGAAAACACGATACCCGTGTGCAGTTGATGCATAGCCAAGCAAGAAACCCTCATCCACTTTAGGAGCAAACTTCGAGCTCTTGACTTTCTTGTTAAGAATAAAGTATTTGCAACCAAAAACCCTAAAGTAATCAACCTTAGGTTTGTTACCAGTGAGAAGCTCATAAACAATCTTCTTATATATCTTGTGGAGGTAGAGGTGGTTGATTGCATGATAGGCGGTGTTGACCACCTCTGCCCAGAAGTTGGCAGGTGTCTTGTATTCGTCCAACATAGTTCTTGCGGCTTCAATAAGTGTTCGATTCTTCCTCTCCACCACACCATTTTGTTGTGGGGTGTAGGGAACCGAGAACTCATGTTTGATCCCTTCTTCACTTAAGAACTCTTCAACACCTGTATTCTTGAACTATGTTCCATTGTCACTTCTCACTTTCTTGATCTTTAATTCAAACTCATTTTGAGCTCTTCTCATAAACTTTTCAATACTTTTTGGGTTTCACCTTTATCACTTGTTGGGGGCCTTCGTCTTCCGAAGGTCCTCAAAAACACGATTAACAATGTTTCCCAAGTATAATATATGTACAGGAACCTTCGGACTCGGAGTGAAGCTGTACACAATATGAAAAGCGTGGTCGAGGTGAAGGTTGAATCAATTCCGAAGCTACACGCAGGGAAGCTTCAACTCAGCAGCAGAAAACAGAACTGACTTAAAGAGGAAAAGACGGATCAATCCATGATAGTTTGTGTCATGTTTATAGTTATTTGTTGAGGGCATGGATGTAATTTTACATAGGCTGTGCCCTGTGCCTATAAATAGATGAACAATACCCCAGACTGTTCAAGCTGACTTGTATTCACTCGTGCGTCACGCTTGGACTTTTGCCTTTTGTCAAGCCGAAGGTACAAATGTAATTCAATATTGTTCGTATTCATTCATGATGATATAATAAAGATATATTAATAATGACATATGATTATTCATGTTATCTCTCATGTTTCATATGCTTCTTCTTTCATTATATATACTGCGATAATGAAGGTACGCCCTTTGAAAGTCGCCTAGAGGGGGGGGTGAATAGGGCGAAACTGAAATTTACAAAGTTAATCACAACTACAAGCCGGGTTAGCGTTAGAAATATAATCGAGTCCGTGAGAGAGGGTGGAAAACAAATCGCAAGCGAATAAGGAGTGTGACACGCGGATTTGTTTTACCGAGGTTCGGTTCTCGCAAACCTACTCCCCTTTGAGGTGGTCACAAAGACCGGGTCTCTTCCAACCCTTTCCCTCTCTCAAACGGTCCCTCGGACCGAATGAGCTTCTTCTTCTCAATCAAACGGGAACAAACTTCCCCGCAAGGACCACCACACACTTGGTGTCTCTTGCCTTGGTTACAATTGAGTTGATCGCAAGAAAGATCGAAAGAAAGCACGATTGCAAAAGCCAAGCGACAAGAGCGGCAAATAACACACGGATCTTTCTCTCTCTCAAGTTACTAATCACTAATGATCACTTGTCT
The DNA here is from genome assembly GCF_902167145.1 of Zea mays. Classification (NCBI taxonomy): domain Eukaryota; kingdom Viridiplantae; phylum Streptophyta; class Magnoliopsida; order Poales; family Poaceae; genus Zea; species Zea mays. The sequence continues at coordinate 65,891,511 of NC_050103.1, read as the reverse complement.
CAACTTTGGAACTTGGAGAGATTGGAGGCTTTGAATGTGTCTTGGAATGGATTGCTAGCTCTTGTATTGAATGTTGAAGGTTGGAATGCTTGGGTAGTTTGAATGGAGGTGGTTGGGGTTGTATTTATAGCCACCAACCACTTCCTAGCCGTTGCTCCATTCTGCCGACCGCGGACGGTCCGCCCGCCTGGTCCGGACGGTCCGCCCCTGTAGATCAACGGCTAAAAACGCAACGGTCAGCAGTAACGGCTATATCAACGACTATATTGCATTTAATGCGTCGTCAGATGTCAGATAAAGCCAGTCGCGAACGGTCCGGTCGTGCACCCCGGACGGTCCGCGAGGACGCTATAATTCATTTTTCCGAACCCGTTACCTTCGGGTTTTTCGGTTCCTCACCTATCGGACGGTCCGCGCGAGGTCTCGGACAGTCCTTGCTTTTCCTCTAGATGGTCCGTAGTGTAGACTTGGATTTTTGCATTGGTTCTGTCCGAGGATCATCCTGGTGTTGCGGACGGTCCGCCGCAAGGGCCCGGACGGTCCGCGTTTGGCCTGTTTTTCAAAAAGCTTCTCCTGTCCGGAATAATCTACGGTATTCCGGACAGTCGATTTAGTATAGTTGTAGATGAACCTTTGGCACCTGTAGAACATATAATCTAGAGCAAACTGGTTAGTCCAATTATTTGTGTTGGGCAATTCAACCACCAAAATCAATTAGGAAATAGGTGTAAGCCTAATTCCCTTTCAATCTCCCTCTTTTTGGTGATTGATGCCAACACAAACTAAAGCAAATATAATAGTGCATAATTGAACTAGTTTGCATAATTGTGAGTGCAAAGGTTACTTTGAATTGCGTCAATATAAATTCTTGCATGGATTGTTTCTTTATTTTTAACATTTTGGACCACGCTTGCACCACTTGTTTTGTTTTTGCAAATTCTTTTGTAAATCCTTTTCAAAGTTCTTTTGCAAATAGTCAAAGGTAAATGAATAAGATTTTGCGAAGCATTTTCAAGATTTGAAATTTTCTCCCCCTTTTTCAAATGTTTTTCCTTTGACTAAACAAAACTCCCCCTCAATAAATTCTCCTCTTAGTGTTCAAGAGGGTTTTAAGATATCACTTTTGAAAGTACTAACTTCTTCCCCTTTTGAACACAATAAGATACCAATTTGAAATTGCCAATTGAAAATCCTTAGTTTTAAAATTAGGTGGTGGTGCGGTCCTTTTGCTTTGGGCTAATACTCTCTCCCCCTTTGGCATGAATCGCCAAAAACGGAGTCATTAGAGCCCTTGCTAACTACTTACTCCCCTTTGGCAAATAAAACATGAGTGAAGATTATACCAGAGCCAGAGAGTTGCTCGACGGCGAAGGATGAGTTACAGAGTGGAAGCCTTTGTCTTCGCCGAAGACTTCAATTCCCTTTCAATACACCTATGACTTGGTTTGAAATAGACTTGAAAACACATTAGTCATAGCAGATGAGAGAGGCATGATCAAAGGTATATGAATGATCTATGTGTGCAAATCAACAAAAGAAGTTCCTAGAATCAAGAATATTTAGCTCATGCCTAAGTTTGTTAAAAGTTTGTTCATCCAATGGCTTGGTAAAGATATCGGCTAATTGATCTTTAGTGTTAATATATGAAATCTCGATATCTCCCTTAAAAAGTGATACCGAATGGCTATGTGTTTAGTGTGGCTATGCTCAACGGGATTATCCGTCATGCGGATTGCACTCTCATTATCACATAGAAGAGGAACTTTGGTTAATTTGTAACCGTAGTCCCTAAGGGTTTGCCTCATCCAAAGTAGTTGCGCGCAACAATGTCCTGCGGCAATGTACTCGGCTTCGGCGGTAGAAAGAGCTACGGAATTTTGCTTCTTTGAAGCCCAAGACACCAAGGATCTTCCCAAGAACTGGCAAGTCCCCGATGTGCTCTTTCTATTAATCTTACACCCCGCCCAATCGGCATCCGAATCACCAATCAAATCAAAAGTGGATCCCCTAGGATACCAAAGCCCAAACTTAGGAGAATAAACTAAATATCTCAAGATTCGTTTCACGGCCGTAAGGTGAGCTTCCTTAGGGTCGGCTTGGAATCTTGCACACATGCATACGGAAAGCATTGTATCCGGTCAAGATGCACATAAATATAGCAAAGAGCCTATCATCGACCGGTATACCTTTTGATCGACGGATTTACCTCCTTCGTCGAGGTCGAGATGCCCATTGGTTCCCATGGGTGTCTTGATGGGTTTAGCATCCTTCATCCCAAACTTGCTTAGAATATCTTGAGTATACTTTGTTTGGCTTAGGAAGGTGCCTTCTTGGAGTTGCTTCACTTGAAATCCTAAGAAGTACTTCAACTCCCCCATCATAGACATCTCGAATTTTTGTGTCATGATCCTACTAAATTCTTCACATGTAGACTCGTTAGTAGACCCAAATATAATATCATCAACATAAATTTGGCATACAAACAAGTCATTTTCAAGAGTTTTAGTGAATAAAGTAGGATCGGCCTTTCCGACTTTGAATCCATTAGTGATAAGGAAATCCATAAGGCATTCATACCATGCTCTTGGGGCTTGCTTGAGCCCATAAAGCGCCTTAGAGAGTTTATACACATGGTTAGGGTACTCACTATCTTCAAAGCCGGGAGGTTGCTCAACATAGACCTCTTCCTTGATTGGTCCATTGAGGAAGGCACTTTTCACGTCCATTTGAAAAAGCTTGAAGCCATGGTAAGTAGCATAGGCTAATAATATACGAATTGACTCAACCCTAGCTATGGGTGCATAGGTTTCACCGAAATCCAAACCTTCGACTTGGGAGTATCCCTTGGCCACAAGTCGGGCTTTGTTCCTTGTCACCACACCATGCTCGTCTTGCTTGTTGCGGAAAACCCACTTGGTTCCTACAACATTTTGATTAGGGCGTGGAACTAAATGCCACACCTCATTTCTCGTGAAGTTGTTGAGCTCCTCTTGCATTGCCACCACCCAATCTGAATCTTGTAGTGCTTCCTCTATTCTATGTGGCTCAATAGAGGAAACAAAAGAGTAATGCTCACAAAAATGTGCAACACGAGATCTAGTAGTTACCCCCTTATGAATGTCGCCGAGGATGGTGTCGACGGGGTGATCTCGTTGAATTCCTTGGTGGACTCTTGGGTGTGGCGGCCTTTGTTCTTCATCCTCCCTGTCTTGATCATTTGCATCTCCCCCTTGATCATTGCCATCATCTTGAGGCGGCTCATTTGCTTGATCTTCTCCTTCATCAACTTGAGCCTCATCCTCATTTTGAGTTGGTGGAGATGCTTGCGTGGAGGAGGATGGTTGATCTTGTGCATTTGGAGGCTCTTCGGATTCCTTAGGACACACATCCCCAATGGACATGTTCCTTAGCGCGATGCATGGAGCCTCTTCAACACCTATCTCATCAAGATCAACTTGCTCTACTTGAGAGCCGTTAGTCTCATCAAACACAACGTTACAAGAAACTTCAACTTGTCCCGAGGACTTGTTAAAGACTCTATATGCCATTGTGTTTGAATCATATCCTAGTAAAAATCCTTCTACAGTCTTAGGAGAAAATTTAGATTTTCTACCTCTTTTAACAAGTATAAAGCATTTGCTACCAAAAACTCTAAAATATGAAATATTGGGCTTTTTACCGGTTAGGAGTTCGTATGATGTCTTCTTGAGGATTCGGTGTAGATACAGCCGGTTGATGGCGTAGCAGGCGGTGTTGACCGCCTCGGCCCAAAACCGATGCGAAGTCTTGTACTCATCAAGCATGGTTCTTGCCATGTCCAATAGAGTTCTATTCTTCCTCTCCACTACACCATTTTGTTGTGGTGTGTAGGGAGAAGAGAACTCATGCTTGATGCCCTCCTCCTCAAGGAAGCCTTCGATTTGTGAGTTCTTGAACTCCGTCCCGTTGTCGCTTCTAATTTTCTTGATCCTTAAGCCGAACTCATTTTGAGCCCGTCTCAAGAATCCCTTTAAGGTCTCTTGGGTATGAGATTTTTCCTGCAAAAAGAACACCCAAGTGAAGCGAGAATAATCATCCACAATAACTAGACAGTACTTACTCCCGCCGATGCTTATGTAAGCTATCGGGCCGAATAGGTCCATGTGTAGGAGCTCCAGTGGCCTGTCAGTCGTCATGATGTTCTTATGTGGATGATGGGCACCAACTTGCTTCCCTGCTTGGCATGTGCTACAAATCCTGTCTTTCTCAAAATGAACATTTGTTAATCCTAAAATGTGCTTTCCCTTTAGAAGCTTATGAAGATTCTTCATCCCAACATGTGCTAGTCGGCGATGCCAGAGCCAGCCCATGTTAGTCTTAGCAATTAAGCAAGTGTCGAGTTCAGCTCTATCAAAATTCACTAGGTATAGATGACCCTCTAACACTCCCTTAAATGCTATTGAATCATCACTTCTTCTAAAGACAGTGACACCTACATCAGTAAAAATACAATTGTAGCCCATTTTGCATAATTGAGAAACGAAAAACAAATTGTAATCTAATGAATCTACAAGAAAAACATTGGAAATAGAGTGGCCAGGTGATATAGCAATTTTACCCAATCCTTTGACCAAACCTTGATTTCCATCCCCGAATGTGATAGCTCGTTGGGGATCTTGGTTTTTCTCGTAGGAGGAGAACATCTTCTTCTCCCCTGTCATGTGGTTTGTGCACCCGTTGTCGATTACCCAACTTGAGCCCCCGGATGCATAAACCTACAAAACAAGTTTAGTTCTTCACTTTAGGTACCCAAATGGTTTTGGGTCCTTTGGCATTAGATACAAGAAGGTACCTAAACACAAGTTTTTGATCCCTTGTGTTTGCCCCCAACATACTTGGCAACTAGCTTGCCGGATTTGTTAGTTAAAACATAAGATGCATCAAAAGTTTTAAATAAAATATCATGATCATTTGATGCACTAGGAGTTTTCTTCTTAGGCAACTTAGCACGGGTTGGTTGCCTAGAGCTAGATGTCTCACCCTTATACATAAAAGCATGATTAGGGCCAGAGTGAGACTTCCTAGAATGAATTTTCCTAATTTTGCTCTCGGGATAATCGGCAGGGTATAAAATGTAACCCTCGTTATCCTGAGGCATGGGAGCCTTGTCCTTAACAAAATTGGACAATTTCTTAGGAGGGGCATTAAGTTTGACATTGCCTCCCTGTTGGAAGCCAATGCCATCCTTAATGCCAGGGCGTCTTCCTCTATAGAGCATGCTTCTAGAAAATTTAAATTTTTCGTTTTCTAAGTCATGCTCGGTAATTTTAGCATCTAATTTTGCTATATGATCATTTTGTTGTTTAATTAAAGCCATGTGATCATGAATAGCATCAATGTTAACATCTCTACATCTAGTACAAATAGTAGTATGTTCAACGGTAGATGTAGAGGGTTTGCAAGATTTTAATTCTACAACCTTAGCATGTAATATATCATTTTTTACTTCTAAGGTTGGAAATGGAAGCATTGCAAACATCTAATTCTTTAGCCTTAGCAAGCAATTTTTTGTTTTCATCTCTAAGGCTAGCAAGAGAAATGTTCAATTCTTCAATCTTAGCAAGCAAATCATCATTATCATTTCTAGGATTGGGAATTGAAGCATCACAAACATTTAAATTAACCTTGGCTAACAAATTAGCATTTTCACTTCTAAGGTTGTCTATTGTCTCATGGCAAGTGCTTAGCTCACTAGATAGTTTTTCACATTTTTCTACTTCTAGAGCGTAAGCATTTTTAACTTTAACATGCTTCTTGTTTTCTTTAATAAGGAAGTCCTCTTAGGAGTCCAAGAGATCATCCTTCTCATGGATAGCACTAATCAATTCATTTAATTTTTCTTTTTGTTGCATGTTTAGGTTGGCAAAAATGGTTCGCAAATTATCTTCCTCATCTATGCATTATCATCGCTAGAGGACTCATATCTAGTGGAGGATTTGGATTTAACCTTCTTCTTTTTGCCGTCCTTTGCCATGAGGCACTTGTGGCCGACGTTGGGGAAGAGAAGGCCCTTGTTGATGGCGATGTTGGCGGCGTACTCGTCGGAGGAGTCAGAGGAGCTTTCGTCCGAGTGCCACTCGCGGCATATATGGGCGTCCCCACCCTTCTTCTTGTAGTATTTCTTCTTTTCCTTTCTTCTCCCCTTCTTGTCGTCGCCCCTGTCACTATCACTAGATAATGGACATTTTGCGATAAAATGACCGGGCTTACCACATTTGTAGCACACTTTCTTGGAGCAGGGTTTGTAGTCCTTCCCCCTCCTTTGTTTGAGGATTTGGCGGAAGCTCTTGATGACGAGCGCCATTTCCTCGTTGTCGAGCTTTGAGGCGTCGATTGGTTGTCTACTTGGTGTAGACTCCTCCTTCTTCTCCTCCGTCGCCTTAAATGCGACCGGTTGTGCTTCGGATGTGGAGGGATCATCTAGCTCGTTGATTTTCTTCGAGCCCTTGATCATATACTCAAAGCTCACAAAATTCCCGATTACTTCCTCGGGAGTCATTAGTGTATATCTAGGATTACCACGAATTAATTGAACTTGAGTAGAGTTAAGGAAAATAAGTGATCTTAGAATAACCTTAACCATCTCGTGGTCATCCCACTTTTTGCTCCCGAGGTTGCGCACTTGGTTCACCAAGGTTTTGAGCCGGTTGTGTGACATCCCAGTGTCACCTAGGGTTTCTCTCAAAATGCCAAACCAAGAACCATCATTTTATGTGAACCAAATTAAGCATGAGCATCAAATTGACTTAAGAGTAAAGAATCCACCAAGCATATACCTAAAAGTATCATGATCAAAACAAATGGGTCTTTCAAAAAGATAATAATGTTGCAACCCTAATAAAACCCTAAGTGAGCCCCATGAGCAAAATTCAAGAAAATAAGGAAAAGGGTATGAAAAATTTAAAATCATGACTTGAGTCAATTATAAACATTGGAGTATATTCATTAGGCAACAAGAAAGGTTGAGAAAGCTTGGCCAAAATAACTCAAATAAAAGCCCGAATCAAGCCTCTCATGTGGGGACTTAATGGGAATTCCGAATTTCAGAATTCTGAAATTCAGACCTTGAGCCAAAGATCAAGCATGTTCACCTTGATCCCTAACTCGAATCCTAATGGCCCCATTAACAAAAATGTGCCTAACTAACTCCTCTGTCGTGTGCCAGGAGATGGCATTGGGACTCGTGCCTTGGACACGTCAAACCAGAGATCTTCTCCCTGTGTGTGGCAGTGAGACAAACATGATTTCTCCCCTCTCTATCTCTTAATCCATTCAGCCAAACCTGCTAGCCTCCACACACAAACGACAAAGGGACCTGAGAGGAAGAGATCTCTCAACGGGATCATGGCCATAATCTCAAAGATTTGGGGCCAATACGCGCTTGAACTCGACCTCTCTCTGCGCTGCCTCGTGCTCGACGCTGTGCCAGGTGCCAGAGCGCGCACTGGCGTTCGCCGCGCACGCCCCGAGCGCTTGTCAGAGCCCCGCCCTCGGCAGTGCTCGCCCGCGCCTATAAAGCCTCTCCGGGCGCGCCTCACTTCACCCCGCGCTCACCATCACCGGCCAGCCACCCCTCCTTAGCTCCGGCGAGCTCATTTCCGCACGCCATTGCCGCCAGAGCTTCGGCCACCGTGGCTAGCCCACTCCAGCCACCCAAAAGTCGAGCCAGTGCTTCGGCTAGCTCCGCCAGTGGCCCGTGAAGCTTTCCAAGCCCTCGGACCAGGCCGGACTTCACCGGAAGCCCGAGATCGACTTCACCGGACTTCGGTCGCCCGCCTGTGCGCGTGGACCAAGCTCTCCGGTGAGCCATTCTTCAATTCCTCGCGCACACCCCTTCCTTGTTCCCTGGTGAAGCTCTCTGACCCGTTCAACTGAACTATCGCGCCGTGAGCAGGCCGGACTCCTCGCCGCCGATGAGCATCCCCGCCTGCGCACGTGGACCGGCCGACTCCGACCATCCCCGACGGCGACCCGCACATCGCTGTGATCCCCGAGACCTCCCCTACGTCCTCGACCACCTCACCGGAGCAATCTCGCCGCCGGTAAGCCCCTCCGCCCTTTCTTCCGCCGCGATTACTGTTTAAGTTAGGAGAAGGACCTCGGGTTAGGATTAGAAGAACCCGGGGGGTTTTCTGTAACGTCAGTGACTCATTTGAATAGTAGCCCAGGGACTGATCCATGAAGAAAACTTAAAACACCCGCCGAGGACCCCAGTGCAAAGTAGTTTTCCATTTAATCAATTCTGTTAATCTTTTTAAATAACCAGAGAACTTAGAAAATCCATAACTTGCTGAATTCTTAATCAAAACTTGTCAAACTAATTTTGCTAGATCCTAAATATTATGAACTATCATTTAAAAATGATAAACCCCATGCTTTCTGTTCTGAATTTTAGAGTTTAAAATTAAAAACAGAAACTGACCAAACCTTGTTTAATTAAGGAAAATTAGTTTTTCTTCTGTACTGAACCTAAGAAAATTTGTAGGTATTCAAACCTCATTTAGACACTGTTTAAAAATAGTAGGAACCCCAGTATTGAAGAATATAGTGTAGATATTCATTTAAAGCTATTTTGCCTAAAATTTAGGAAAAATCAGAAAGGCATTAGAAATTAATGAACAGTGAGTGAAATTATTTTTCCTAGTTTGCTTAAATAACAGAGAACCTAGGAAAAATAAAGATACCTTTAGTACAGATCAGTTTTAAAATGAAATGTTTTATTTAGCATTATTTGAACTAGAAATCAATTATTAGAATTACAAAGCTAGACCCAAAATTGATAATAAAAATTCAGTGGACTTATAACCACCAAAACCCCACTGCAAAAATAATGAACACCTCAGCCCAACATTTTGAGTAAGGAAAATAAATATAAAATGATAATGAGGCATTTTCCAAATAAATCATGGATAACCCCTAATGATGCAATAATGGGCAACCAAAAATTTGCTAAGTCCACAATAAGATAAACCACTAGAGAAAAATGCAAACCCATGAAAAAAGGAGCAAAATCATACTTATTACTAATAATTTATAAGAAAGGCCACTTAATCCAATTAATGCATACCACCCCTTCCTTTAAGCAAAAAATGCCAAACTTCAGAATGATTGCTCTTGCACAAAACAAAACTAAGAAAAATAAGAACTCTGTTGTTTGATATTTTTCAAATATAGTGGTAGTAGAAAGCACCTCTTTGGCTAGAAACTTGAGAAATCCATAGTAAAATAACTAAAATGTATTAATGACTAGAAATTTGTATCAAGTTTTATTATAGCACCTAAAAGCCAGCAAAAATAAGTTTTAGAGAATTACCCACTGTTAAATAATAGTTGTAGTTCAAAGCACCCCTTCTGCCCTAAAATTTGGTAATTTTGTCCAGAGAAAAATATTCACTTTCTGATCTCCAAATTTTGAGACAAAGAATTATACACCAGTACCAAGCCACTGTAATTTTTGCAGAATTTTTGGAATTTTATTTAAGCAACTTGTAGTTCAAACCCACTCCAAAACATTAAAGAGAATAAAAGAAAAGGAAGAAGAAATAAACCTCACCCCAATAAGTCTAACTTGAGTACTTATCAATTCTCACTAAGGCTTAAAAAGAATTCAGTGGAACCCCAAAAATAAACCTACCACTTACCTTAGCTAAAGTTTGACCCAATTTACCAAGTATACCACCCAAGGGTCTTACATAAGTAACGTTAACCTTGTCTAACTCAAGAAGATCATACACCGTCCAAGGTTGTAATTTCTAAAAGCACATATCATATCATGCATATATCTTACGCATTGCATTCATTAGATTGTAATCTTGCCGACGGAGAGTACGTGCTCATCCCCGAGCAAGGATCTGTCCAAGAGGAGGACCAGGAGCAAGCTTCCGAGGCTGCTGTTGAGGATCTCCCCGCAGCCCCAGCAATTGAAGGCAAGCCCCGGTTTATATGCATAACCGTATTACTATATGCTACTTTACTACACTTAATGCTTGTAGGATTGTAATGTGCACTTAAGTGTAGGAGTTGCTTGAAACCTCTAGTTGCATAAACTTAGGATTCCTTTTTGAGATGAATACTAGTATGCTAGGTCGAGTAGCTGCTTTGCTAATCAGGATCTCGGTAGAAGTCGAGTGATTTTTCTAGCACTCGCGCGAGGTCAGGAATTGATTGTATTCATCTTGATAACGGGATCTATGTTAGTCTATGGACTTGGATCCAGAGAGGATGCCTTGTCCATGAGACGGGAAAAAGGAATTAAGGATTAATGTGTGGATACCTGAGTCAAGCTTTTGAACGTACTAAGCACATGCCGGGAAAAATGGTAACCGGTAAACCTAGTACCTGAGTGAAGCCGGGCGCGGACTTTATCCCTCATGCGACCTGAGACTGGGTCTCCCATGCTAGCTATGGTGGGTGCAAGTGCGGTCACTGCACGGCGGCAGCCGGGGTCAGTGGAGCATTGTATGCCAAGGCGGTGAGGCCTGGACGCGAACGGGGAATCAATGGGGACGGTTGTCATGTGTGGGGTCGGAGTACCCTGACATGCCGTGTGTTTAGGTTTACCTTGCAAGGTTAAAACTCGATTCGAATCGTCTGCTTCTCGTAGCTAATGAGACTGCTTGACCCCTTGTACTGCATCGAGTAAGAAGTGAAATGAGGTTACATGAGATAATTTGTTGATTGAACTAAATGCTTGTCACCATGGATGCTTAGAAGGAGCAAATCTAGCTAAGTTAATGAGGATAGAATTTGAAAAGCTAAAAATTGATTTTAGAAACAGCTAGTGCTTTTGGCAAACCAAACCCCTCAGCCAAACAGCTGCATAGTCTAGAGGTAGAGGAGTAGACTCCTCACACCGGTTAAGTCTAGCTGAGTATTAGTATACTCAGCCTTGCTTGTGGCATAATTTTTGCAGGTACCATTCAGGAAATGGTTGATGGTGTGACTTGGCCTACCACCCTGCCACCGGGTTGGACGGTCGAGTGGGATGTTGCTCCGGCAGGAGAGGAGCACGAGGAGTAGTGGGCTAGGCCTTGCCCATTTCTTCGATACCGACGACATCGATTATCCGCTGCATTTTATTTTGTGAACTCTTATTTGCTACTCAAAAACTCCGATCTATGTAATAACTCAGCACTTAATTTGAGGTTTCCTGTTTTATTGTATTTCTTCTGTGACTCACCTTCGAGTGGGATTGTGGAATTTGATCCTGGTTAAGTGGCTCCATCAGACTAGATCTGAGGGACTGACGTGTTATTCCGATTTAAGTGTGTTACGGCCCCTGAGGCGTGACTTAGGCACTTAAGCTGGAATAATTCGGGTGGTTCCGCCATAGCTGGTATCGGAGCAAATTCCACCACAGAGAAGGACAATAAACCATGAATACCAATTTTCAAAATCTAAAACTTGCCTAGAAACTGCTACGGATCGTCAGGACTAGACCGCTAGACCTAGGACGAAAGGCCTTAGGAATAGAGGGAGAAATAGGTGGCTAATTAATTAGGCCCCGTGGGCCCGTACTTATATTTCTAAGGATGCCCTAAAAAGCACCCTATTTTTGGAGAGGCAACGTTACTTCCAGCATGCATGCATTATAAACACAAAGAGGAATTAAAAACTTGAGCTAACCCACTTTCTTTAGAACCATCTGGGCTCTCTTTTTCTTTTTCCTTCCACCATAATCTTTACCTTTGATTCCCTTCCGCAAATGAATTCACCCACCCCCGCCAGTGGAGGAGACACTCGTTTCAGTTCCGACTTCCTTTCTCGCGATGGCTTTCCTTCCATCTTGTGGGAAGTGCTTAACTCCGTCGGTTACCCTACGCCCCCTTTGTACACGGTGCAGTTGTATGAGGAGCATCGGGTACCTCGTTGTCGGGTCTGGCTGACTTTGGAGGCTCATCCCCTTCAGCCGGGTTGGCGTTCTCTTGATTCTGAGACAATTGGACTCAGGACGGACGACACCGTTGAAGCGGCAGCCATGAAGACTCTGACGACTTTCTGTGGCTACCATCCCCTGGAGATGGTGATGCACCCCTTGGGACTCTTCCCTGCTGAGAAGAAGGATGATCCCATGTGGTGTAACCGCGTGAGCCATGTAAAGGATGTGTGGGCAATGTATCCTGACTTGGTTGGGAGGGTCACCATTCAGTGCATGAGTGCGTTGTACCGCCTTCAGGCCCTTCAGAGCGATGCTATGGCACTCCTTGCTAACACCGCTCAAACTGCCAAGCTCACTCTCGACAGTCGAGAAGATTTTGTGGTCGATCTATCCATCGAGTTGGTGGAGAAGGATCTGTAGGTGGAGAGGCTGAGCTAGCGCATAACCACCTTGGAGCAGCAGGTGGAGATCCGAGACAACACTATTGATGTCTTGGAGAACCAGCTTCACTGTCACACCCGGATTTTAGGGGCACCAAGACCCGGGCGCGAACATAATCACCAGGTGTGCTGGGACCAAGTCTCACACATATGATGAATCATGGCACAGGATCGAATGTCACACCTTTACTACATAACAGGAGTTCTATACAAAATAAATAAATAATTACATTATAAGTAGACAACGGGCCAGCAACCCAAAGTTGACTGGGAGACGACGACCTAGATCTCTCACGAACTCGCCACAGCATCCTCCATACGCCTCATCCTGTGGTACCTATTCTTGACCTGTGGGGGGGTGTGAGACAGCAAGAGTGAGCTCACATACGTTCATCGCTCAACAAGTTGTGGGGAATAATGTGAATGAACTCGCCAAAGGTGGGAGTTCATGTGAAGTGTAAGGCTTACCAAAGAGGAGGGTTAGAGCTGAGCATTGCTTTTAAAGTTGGTCAAAATTTTATTAGCAATTACTAAGTATAAGTAAATACCAACCCAATTAAGTAGAAGAACAAAAGTAACAACATCACCTGCGATGCAATGCGTATGACAAATTGAATTTAGTTCCATAAGTTAATCATCAGAGAGTCCTGAGCTGCTCATGACCGTGAGCTCGGCTAGTATACCAGTTTTACACTCTGCAGAGGTGGTACCCTTTACCCACAAGTCATGTTACCCATCTGCCAAGGGATCGCGACTTCCCATACACCTCTACCGAGGAGGCGAGGCAGGGTAACACTACGAGGCCTTTACAAAGTTCCACTAGCTTCAGAAAACCCGCTACAGTTTATAGGAAGCTCCAATGCAGGGTTCTTGCCTGACCGCCATCGCAGCAAAATCAAGCAAGGACCTCCCTACACTGACCACTCCCCTACTGCCCTTGCCCCTTTCGGGTAAGGTAGTCCTCCACTAGCTTTCCTAATTAATCAGCCAAGGGCGTCCATAAACCCTTGTGGTGGCACGTGTTTCTCAAGTTAAGCTCTATGTTCCAATTAACATTTAATGATCTTGTCATGAACATAAAAATAACAACATAATTGGAACATAGATAAAATGAAATATTAACCCAAAACCATATAAAGCAGTAGCAGAACTACCCAAGTGATTCAGGGGTAAACAAGGTATTCAGGATAAACAAACTAGGGTGACCTATTGGGTCCCATCAAAATTAGACCTATGCATGGTAATTGATTATAAAGAACGTTATTGGGTGCAAAGTGGACAAGGGCACAACTTGCCTGGGACTTGAGATTCCAGGTACCAGGATGATCTCCAGGTGACACGTGTCCTCACTGCTAAACGTAGCAATACAGACAAACATGGTATATACAAAATTAACATTACACCAAACATAAGAATAAACTGCATATTAATAATCTACGCGACGTTACCTGATCGTAGAAACAAGAATTACTAAATTCGGAGCTACGATTATTAACTTATGAATTTCCGAAATTATTTAGTGCGTAGAATAGATTAATCCAAATGAATAATTTTAATTCAAGTTTCATGGCAAAACAGTGTTACTAGTTGGTAGAAAATATTAATACAAAATTATTGCAACTGGAATGACTCGATTTGGAGTTAAAATAAATTAACTATGAATTTCACAAGTTTCTGGCATTTATTTTCACATTAAAAATCATTTCCTATTTACTTTTACTGGATTTTCTAATTCCCTGGTCTGAGCGTCAAAAACAGAGAAATACATGGGTTAACTCACAAAATGTCCCAAGACTCAGGATTCACCCCGCGCGGACGGCGGGCTATTTCTCCTATTTTCAAGGGGATCTTTAGCAAAACTTATGGTCGAAGGGGTATGGGCGGATGAGAGCTGTTGGATCACGATTGAGCGGTGCGGATTAGATTGAGACTTCATTAACGTGGTGTGATCTAGCAGCCCTTGGATCAAGATCAACGGCCCGAGGCATTACGCGCCACGGTTGAACGCTCGCCGTCGATAACCAGATCCACGGCCTAGATTTAAAACCCGAAGGGGTATGCGGGTTCCAATCACAAGCGTCCAATCTAGCATCAACGGTTGTGGCGTAGTGACTCAGGGATTTAATCGTGACCGCACATCCATGGAACAGACGGCCATCACGTTATCTTCTTCCTGAAACCCACACCACGGTGGCGCCCAGACCCACCTTGGCGGCGACTTCGCCGGTGAGAGTACCGCACGGTGCCAGAGTGACTTTAGGAAATGCAGATAGGTGCTACATGCTGCTACATGTTAGGCGAATCAATTCATGGTGTCATACCTTACGCAGAGGCGGTAGACCAGATTGCCCACGAATTCATGCGGTCTGGTGGCTGTGACAAAGCGAGAAGAAACGTCCTCGCCATGGACATGCGCGGTTCCGAGCGTGCACCGACGACCACGCCAAGTCCACCGGTCGGCCACTGGCCTGCTCCTGCGAAGTCCTCCCAAACCCCCGAGCCACCACGCAAGCGTAGATTGCTAGAGGCGGCGTCAAATTCTCTCTCCTACCCTCGATTCCACATCTCCATCTCCCTGCTCCGATCTCAGCGCTCCAGATGGTGGGGAAGAGGGTCACGGTATGGTTTTATAGACGAGGATGGGGTCCCGCATGGCCGGCCCGCCCCCGAGATCGGCGCGTTTTGTGGAAGAATCTGCTGCCATCATCAGAGACGATCACGACGATTTCAGCGGGGGAACGGAGCTTGGTTCTGTTATGGGTGAGGGGAAAGAGATAAACCTGACCGGTGGGTCCACGGATCCAGCTACTGACTTCAAACCGCGCTCCCGTGAGAGGTGACCGACGAGCGGGCCCCAAATGTAAGCGAGCAACGATGCGGTGGAGTGTGGGCCGCGCGAGGGAAATCCCCTGGTGGGCCGAATAGCCACCAGTGAGCCCAGGTAAGCTTCTTTCTCTTTTTCTTTTTACTTTCTTTTCTTTTGTCTTTTAATTTCGAGATTTCAAATTTGAATTCAATTTTAACTGTGAATTTATATTTATTTTAAATGTACCAGTTGAACTCAAATAATATGGAAGATCCAAACATTTTTATACACATTTCTTTATATTTGTGTAGAATTTTCCCTCTTTACTAAACCCTAATTTGAATTTTTAATGTATTTCTTCCTACACCATTTTTTTTATATTGTCACAAAATGCACATAAAAATAAAAACCCAGCATGATGCATAATTTTAATGGCATATATTCTTTTATCAATTATTTGCTTTTGAATATGGTGTTCACATGGGATGATGCATAAAGGTTAAACTCACATAAGGAGAAATTGTTTCTCTATTGATACTATTTTTAACAACTTACAAAGTGGTGTTACAAATCCTACCCCCCTTAAAAATAATCTCGTCCCGAGATTTGTAAGAAATGGGATATAGAAAGTCAAAGGCTTAGGTTGCATTTTAGCTTCGATTTTTTTTTCTAAGTGGCTTTAAGCACAAATGTTTTCATAATAATTTTTTATAAGGAATTGATTAGGAACACATGGGTATATTTATGTATATCCACTTTATTATGTAAGGTAAAAAAATGTCTTTAAAGCATAGGTAGGTCTGGGTAAGAAAAAGTGGGGTAAGGAAAGACTCCATCCAAGATTGTGGATCTTGACTAATCTTGGTGATCTCACTTGATCCTTGAAGACTTGAGTTGGTGCTCATCCTTTCTTGATGAAGTTGATCATCTTCGATTCTTCGTTCTTGAAGTTGTTATCCGAATTAGGGACATGTAGTTAAGATAAAGTAGTAGGTGGAGCAGCTAGTTTAGTAGGTGGCTATAAGTTAAATGATATTAGTCATAATCTGGTTTGGTTGTTTCGCTTCTGAATGATTGGGATAGGTTATGTAACCTATTATGTAGGTCAGGTTATTGGGTATGGCCGAGTTGATCTAAGTTACCGATTTAAGCTTGGGTGAGGTAGGAGTATGGTCTTATTTTTTTGTACCAGCATTAAGTAACTCCCTCTAGATTAGATAGAATCTAGATTAGGTTGGTGTGACTAGATTAAACTAGTTAAGATCTGATTATTTTGGATTAGATCATGGTTGTTATAATAGGATGAGATAAATATACTAATTAGGGCAAGATGAATTCATAAGGATAAGATAGAATCTTTTGAGGTCAGTTAGATCTATTAGGATGGAATAAAATCTTTTCAAGATAAGATGAATCTATTAAGATAAGAGAGGATCTTTTAAGATGAGATGGATATTGTTAGGATAGATACTTTATTGAGGGATAATTTAGTTTGTCTAATTATTTTTATGAGTATTTTTTCCCTATATGTATATGCAGATGTAATTGTGGACATTACTCCACAACCTATCACACTCAATCAAAGATCCAAATCAAACAAGTATCATAAGAACAAACATTCAAGTTCATAGATATCTATATAAAAATAGTTTTATTTTTGTTCCTAATAGTAGGTCTCTTATTCCTAAAGGTCACTTTAGGTACAGGATTTCAAAGTGTGAAATCCACATTTGTCTTTAGAATGAAAATGTAAGAATAATCAGAGTAAGCAGAAATAGATGAGAAAAGATTAAGAAAAGTTTAGAAAGAATAAGAGAAGCAGAGGTAAGTAGACAATGGTTGTCCAGTTCTATCTAGGTTTCGTCCTATAGTCAACATTCCTCTGATACCACTTCTGTCACACCCGGATTTTAGGGGCACCAAGACCCGGGCACGAACATAATCACCAGGTGTGCTGGGACCAAGTCTCACACATATGATGAATCATGGCACATGATCGAATGTCACATCTTTACTACATAACAGGAGTTCTATACAAAATAAATAAATAATTACATTATAAGTAGACAACGGGCCAGCAACCCAAAGTTGACTGGGAGACGACGACCTAGATCTCTCACGAACTCGCCACAGCATCCTCCATACGCCTCATCCTGTGGTACCTGTTCTTGACCTATGGGGGGGTGTGAGACAGCAAGAGTGAGCTCACATACGTTCATCGCTCAACAAGTTGTGGGGAATAATGTGAATGAACTCGCCAAAGGTGGGAGTTTATGTGAAGTGTAAGGCTTACCAAAGAGGAGGGTTAGAGCTGAGCATTGCTTTTAAAGTTGGTCAAAATTTTATTAGCAATTACTAAGTATAAGTAAATACCAACCCAATTAAGTAGAAGAACAAAAGTAACAACATCACCTGCGATGCAATGCGTATGACAAATTGAATTTAGTTCCATAAGTTAATCATCAGAGAGTCCTGAGCTGCTCATGACCGTGAGCTCGGCTAGTATACTAGTTTTACACTCTGCAGAGGTGGTACCCTTTACCCACAAGTCATGTTACCCATCTGCCAAGGGATCGCGACTTCCCATACACCTCTACCGAGGAGGCGAGGCAGGGTAACACTACGAGGCCTTTACAAAGTTCCACTAGCTTCAGAAAACCCGCTACAGTTTATAGGAAGCTCCAATGCAGGGTTCTTGCCTGACCGCCATCGCAGCAAAATCAAGCAAGGACCTCCCTACACTGACCACTCCCCTACTGCCCTTGCCCCTTTCGGGTAAGGTAGTCCTCCACTAGCTTTCCTAATTAATCAGCCAAGGGCGTCCATAAACCCTTGTGGTGGCACGTGTTTCTCAAGTTAAGCTCTATGTTCCAATTAACATTTAATGATCTTGTCATGAACATAAAAATAACAACATAATTGGAACATAGATAAAATGAAATATTAACCCAAAACCATATAAAGCAGTAGCAGAACTACCCAAGTGATTCAGGGGTAAACAAGGTATTCAGGATAAACAAACTAGGGTGACCTATTGGGTCCCATCAAAATTAGACCTATGCATGGTAATTGATTATAAAGAACGTTATTGGGTGCAAAGTGGACAAGGGCACAACTTGCCTGGGACTTGAGATTCCAGGTACCAGGATGATCTCCAGGTGGCACGTGTCCTCACTGCTAAACGTAGCAATACAGTCAAACATGGTATATACAAAATTAACATTACACCAAACATAAGAATAAACTGCATATTAATAATCTACGCGACGTTACCTGATCGTAGAAACAAGAATTACTAAATTCGGAGCTACGATTATTAACTTATGAATTTCCGAAATTATTTAGTGCGTAGAATAGATTAATCCAAATGAATAATTTTAATTCAAGTTTCATGGCTAAACAGTGTTACTAGTTGGTAGAAAATATTAATACAAAATTATTGCAACTGGAATGACTCGATTTGGAGTTAAAATAAATTAACTATGAATTTCACAAGTTTCTGGCATTTACTTTCACATTAAAAATCATTTCCTATTTACTTTTACTGGATTTTCTAATTCCCTGGACTGAGCGTCAAAAACAGAGAAATACAGGGGTTAACTCACAAAATGTTCCAAGACTCAGGATTCACCCCGCGCGGACGGCGGGTTATTTCTCCTATTTTCAAGGGGGTCTTTAGCAAAACTTATGGTCGAAGGGGTATGGGCGGATGAGAGCTGTTGGATCACGATTGAGCGGTGCGGATTAGATTGAGACTTCATTAACGTGGTGTGATCTAGCAGCCCTTGGATCAAGATCAACGGCCCGAGGCATTACGCGCCACGGTTGAACGCTCGCCGTCGATAACCAGATCCACGGCCTAGATTTAAAACCCGAAGGGGTATGCGGGTTCCAATCACAAGCGTCTAATCTAGCATCAACGGTTGTGGCGTAGTGACTCAGGGATTTAATCATGACCGCACATCCATGGAACAGACGGCCATCACGTTATCTTCTTCCTGAAACCCACACCACGGTGGCGCCCAGACCCACCATGGCGGCGACTTCGCCGGTGAGAGTACCGCACGGTGCCAGAGTGACTTTAGGAAATGCAGATAGGTGCTACATGCTGCTACGTGTTAGGCGAATCAATTCATGGTGTCATACCTGACGCAGAGGCGGTAGACCAGATTGCCCACGAATTCATGCGGTCTGGTGGTTGTGACAAAGCGAGAAGAAACGTCCTCGCCATGGACATGCGCGGTTCCGAGCGTGCACCGACGACCATGCCAAGTCCACCGGTCGGCCACTGGCCTGCTCCTGCGAAGTCCTCCCAAACCCCCGAGCCACCACGCAAGCGTAGATTGCTAGAGGCGGCGTCAAATTCTCTCTCCTACCCTCGATTCCACATCTCCATCTCCCTGCTCCGATCTCAGCGCTCCAGATGGTGGGGAAGAGGGTCACGATATGGTTTTATAGACGAGGATTGGGACCCACATGGCCGGCCCGCCCCCGAGATCGGCGCGTTTTGTGGAAGAATCTGCTGCCATCATCAGAGACGATCACGGCGATTTCAGCGGGGGAACGGAGCTTGGTTCTGTTATGGGTGAGGGGAAAGAGATAAACCTGACCGGTGGGTCCACGGATCCAGCTACTGACTTCAAACTGCGCTCCCGTGAGAGGTGACCGACGAGCGGGCCCCAAATGTAAGCGAGCAACGATGCAGTGGAGTGTGGGCCGCGCGAGGGAAATCCCCTGGTGGGCCGAATAGCCACCAGTGAGCCCAGGTAAGCTTCTTTCTCTTTTTCTTTTTACTTTCTTTTCTTTTGTCTTTTAATTTCGAGATTTCAAATTTGAATTCAATTTTAACTATGAATTTATATTTATTTTAAATGTACCAGTTGAACTCAAATAATATGGAAGATCCAAACATTTTTATACACATTTCTTTATATTTGTGTAGAATTTTCCCTCTTTACTAAACCCTAATTTGAATTTTTAATGTATTTCTTCCTACACCATTTTTTATATTGTCACAAAATGCGCATAAAAATAAAAACCCAGCATGATGCATAATTTTAATGGCATATATTCTTTTATCAATTATTTGCTTTTGAATATGGTGTTCACATGGGATGATGCATAAAGGTTAAACTCACATAAGGAGAAATTGTTTCTCTATTGATACTATTTTTAACAACTTACAAAGTGGTGTTACATTCACGATGTGCAGAGGGAACTCGAAGAAGCAAATGACCACTTGGACATGCACCACCTGGAGATGGAGGCCAATGAAGCCGGAAGCGAGGGAGAAGAGGCTCCCGAGGAGCTAAGACCAGCCCCTGATGCCCATGGGACTACCTCCGCGATGCCTCCTTCACCCGTATCCAGCGTCGCTTCCACCGCTCAGGGTTAAGCAGTCACTTCGGCACTTTTAGGCGGAGAGAAACCTATGCGAGCTTAGTTAATATCAGATTTTGGACTAGGCTTATGGGTACTTTCCCCTGATTGATGTAACCCTGTGAACCTTTGAAATCTGTGGGATGTTTGTCACCATGTTATCTTCATTTCGAACCTAATATTATGATTATGGCATTTTTCCTTCCATATGAGATGATATCTTGTCGTTCGAAACTGTGAGTTGGGATAACAATGGCGACAATCTCTGTTTTCAGATGGCAGCTAGGCAGCGTCGCGGGCATAACGAGCAGGTTCCCCCGCCACCTCCTCCAGCTCCCACAGTGCAGGAGCTGATGGCCCAGCAGAATGAGATTCTGCGACAGCTCTTGCAGCGCCAGCCCCACCCCCAGCAGCATGGTGGAGGCTAGCATCAGCGACCTCCGGCAATGGCAACTTACTAGGAGTTTCTGAGCACGCATCCACCCTTGTTCACCAAGGCAGAGGATCCGTTGGACGCCGACGTGTGGCTTCACGTCGTTGAGTCCAAGTTTCCCCTCCTCACGGGAGACTGCCCTGATGAGGCCAAGGCTCGCTTCGTCGCACAACAGCTTCGCGGCCCTGCTCGGACTTGGTGGGACCACTTCCGTGCTATGCTCCCCGCTGATCGTGAAGTGTCTTGGGAGGAATTCAAGACTGCCTTCAGAGGACACCACATCCCAGCTGGCATTCTTGATCGGAAGTTGAATGAATTTCTGGCCCTTAATCAAGGAACCCGCACGGTACTGCAGTATGCGCAAGCCTTCAACGACTTATGCCAGTATGCAGGGTACCATGCTGATTCTGATGAAAAGAAGAGAGACCGCTTCCACAGGGGTCTCAACACTGTCTGGGCTGATAGCTTCAATGAGTTGGTCAACATGGCCATCTCCCAGGAGGATTGCATTGTAGCTCACTGGGCAGAGAAGAAGAGAAAGGCACCAATGGCAGCACCATCCGCTCAGGCTCAGAGGTTCCGGATTGTTTCTCCCAATCAGAGCAGGGGTTTTCAGCAGTAGGCAGGCAGATGGGTGATCAGGCCACCTCAGCAGCAGCAGTCGGCACCCAACTGCTTTCCAGCTCCCGCTCCAAGGAACAATCAGCCTCCGCAGCAGCAGCAGTTCCGCCAGGGCAATGGGAACAAGTGTTTCACTTGTGGCAATGTGGGCCACTATGCCAAGAATTGTCCCAGGAACCAGCAGAGGCAGATGCCAACACCAAATCAAGACAAGGGAAGAAAGCAGAAGGTGCAAGTCAGGCAAGGGAAGCTCAACTTCACTACTCTGGAGGAAGTACCTGAGGGAGCTCCTATCATGACCGGTATCTTTTCAGTTTATAATCAACCTGCTTTAATTTTGTTTGATTCTGGTGCATCTCATAGTTTCATTAGCCAGAAGTTCAGTGCTAAATGCGAACTGCCATTCTCTCACTCAAAGGGGTCATTTATGATAGTCACACCTGGGGGTAAAATTTCAGCTAATCAATTAAACAAAAGTGTGCCTATTCAACTGGGAAGCCACATTGTCAAGACCACTCTTCTTGTGTTGGGTTTGCAAAATGTGGACATTATTCTAGGAGCAAATTGGATGACCTTGCACCAAGTTGTGCTTGATGTAGCCAGCCGTACCGTGGAAGTTAATTCTCCGTTCTGCGGGAACTTCACCTTAATTCTGCCCATCCAAGGTTCTACTCAGTCATGTGCTTTCTCTATGACGGAGTTACCTCTAAAGAAGATCCCAGTAGTCTGTGAGTATGCAGATGTCTTCCCTGATGAATTGCCAGGAATGCCACCAGACCGGGATATTGAATTCGCCATCGAGTTGCAACCGGGAACGGCACCAATTTCCAAGAGGCCCTATCGAATGCCACCTGCTGAGTTGGTAGAATTGAAGAAGCAATTGCAAGAGTTGCTGGATAAGGGATTTATTCGCCCAAGTACTTCGCCTTGGGGATGTCCAGCACTGTTTGTGAAGAAGAAGGATGAAAGCTTGAGGCTGTGTATAGATTACCGCCCTCTTAATGCGGTAACTATCAAGAAGAAGTATCCTTTGCCTCGTATTGATGTTCTTTTTGACCAGTTGGTTGGGGCCAAGGTGTTTTCCAAAATAGACCTTCGCTCTGGCTACCATCAGATCAAGATACGAGCAAGCGATATTCCGAAGACGGCATTCTCAACCAGATATGGGCTATATGAATTTTTGGTGATGTCATTCGGGCTGACAAATGCACCAGCATATTTCATGTACCTGATGAATTTTGTTTTCATGCCTGAATTGGACAAGTTCGTAGTGGTTTTCATCGATGATATTTTGGTGTACTCAAAGAACGAAGAAGAACATGTCGGGCATTTGCATGTAGTGCTTCAACGTCTGCGAGAGCATCACCTTTATGCCTAGTTATCCAAGTGTGATTTCTGGCTAAAGGAAATCAAATTCTTGGGTCACACTATCTCTCAGGCTGGAATAGCTGTTGATCCTGATAAAGTGCAAGAGGTGATGAACTGGAAGCCACCAACAATTGTCCGTCAGATTCGGAGTTTTCTGGGATTAGCTGGTTATTACCGAAGATTTATTCCGGATTTCTCTCGAATTGCGAAGCCTATAACTGAGTTGCTGAAGAAAGAAGCCAAATTTGTTTGGAGTCAAAAGTGCGAAGATGCCTTCCATGCATTAAGGCAGCATCTGACCACAGCACCAGTATTGGCGCAACCCGACAACAGCAAGCCTTTTGATGTATATTGCGACGCCTCTGGCACCGGGCTAGGTTGTGTCTTAATGCAAGACAACCGAGTCATCGCTTATGCCTCAAGAGCACTCAGGCCTCATGAGCAAAATTATCCCACTCATGACCTTGAGTTGGCAGCAGTGGTTCATGCATTAAAAATGTGGAGACACTATCTAATGGGGACCCACTGCAACATCTTCACTGATCATAAGAGCCTTAAGTACATCTTTACTCAGGCTGATCTCAACATGAGGCAGAGAAGATGGCTAGAGTTGATCAAGGATTATGACCTGGAGGTACATTATCACCCAGGAAAAGCTAATGTGGTAGCAGATGCCTTAAGTCGGAAGTTGCAATGCAATTGCATTCTGATGGATTCTCGCATTAACACCTTGTGTGATGAGTTGAGCAAGATGCAAATTGAAGTGATTCCTTCTGGTTCTTTGTCTCACATTTCTGTTGAGCCAGCGTTGCAAGACCAGATCATCATGGCCCAGCTCAGTGACAAGGGAGTGCAATTTATCAAGAAGAATCTCCATCAGAAGGTTGAGAAGTATAATTGTTTCCGCCAAGATGAAAAGGGTGTGTTATGGTTCAAAAGCAGATTGGTGATTCCTAAAGACCAGGACCTCAAGAGGAAAATTTTGGATGAGGCTCATCTCTCCAAATTCTCTATGCATCCGGGAAGCACCAAGATGTACCATGACCTGAAGCCTTTGTATTGGTGGACCAGAATGAAGAGGGAGATAGCCCAGTATGTATCAGAATGTGACACCTGTCAGAGGATAAAGGCAAGCCACTTGAAATCAGCTGGAGCTTTGCAACCCCTGTCTATACCTTCGTGGAAGTGGGATGACATCAGCATGGATTTCATTGTGGGCCTGCCCAACACCTCTCGTCATCATGATTCGATTTGAGTTATTGTGGATCGACTGACGAAAGTGGCACATTTTCTTCCTGTGCACACCACTGATAAGGCTCAGAAGTATGCAGAATTGTATATTGACCAGATCGTGTGTTTGCACGGATTACCTCGGACCATTGTTTCTGACCGAGGAGCCCAATTTGTTGCTAGATTTTGGGAACAATTGCAAGAGTCTTTGGGAACCAAGCTAATTAGGAGTTCAGCTTACCACCCACAAACTGATGGTCAGACGGAAAGGGTAAACCAAATTCTGGAGGATATGCTGAGAGCTTGTGCAATCGATTGTGGCAAGAACTGGGATAAGCACCTCTCCTTAGCAGAGTTTGCTTATAACAATAGTTATCAATCCAGCCTAAGGATGGCACCTTTTGAAGCTCTCTATGGAAGAAGGTGCAGGACACCACTCAATTGGTCTCAACCTGGAGAAAGAGAAGTTTTTGGACCTGACTTAGTGACTGAAGCCGAAAGGAAGGTCAAACTAATCAGGAAGAATCTAGAAGCTGCTCAGGCCAGGCAGAAGAGTTACCATGATAGAAGAAGGAAACCTCTCCAGTTTGAGGTGGGAAGTTTTGTATACCTCAAGGTATCACCCACCAAGGGAGTGCAGAGGTTTGGGATCAAAGGCAAGCTAGCCCCTCATTACATTGGACCTTATGAGATCATATAAGCATGTGGACCCGTGGCATATAAGCTGAAGTTACCTTCAAAGATGTCTGCCATTCACAGTGTATTCCATGTATCTCAGCTAAAAAAGTGTGTTCGATTGCCGACCGAGAGCATAGCAGAGCCAGAATTGGAGATAGAGCCAGATCTATCGTACCAAGAGTACCCCTCCAAGATTCTGGATTGCAAGGAAAGATCAACTCGGGCTAAATCGATCAAGATGTACAAGGTCCAGTGGAGTAATCACTCAGAGGAGGAAGCTACTTGGGAAACCGAGGAATTCTTGAGATCCAACTTCCCCGATTGCCTACTTAAGGAAGCTGATACGTAATCACACCTAACCCCCTCCTCCTGCCCTTCGAACCTAATTTTCAAAAATGTGATCTTAATTCAGAATGAAGTAACTATGAAGTAAAACTTAAAAAGGGCTTCCTTCTGAAGTTGCAAAGAGAATGACATTCGAAGAGCAGTTTTACCCTAAAAATGACAATAACCACCCATTTCCTATAAGTCTCACCCTTCGTTTCACCCGGGAGGACTCTGGCCCGAATCTTGGGACGAGATTCTTTTAAGGGGGGAAGGCTGTGACACCCCAGTGTCACCTAGGGTTTCTCTCAAAATGCCAAACCAAGAACCATCATTTTATGTGAACCAAATTAAGCATGAGCATCAAATTGACTTAAGAGTAAAGAATCCACCAAGCATATACCTAAAAGTATCATGATCAAAACAAATGGGTCTTTCAAAAAGGTAATAATGTTGCAACTCTAATAAAAACCCTAAGTGAGCCCCATGAGCAAAATTCAAGAAAATAAGGACAAGGGTATGAAAAATTTAAAATCATGACTTGAGTCAATTATAAACATTGGAGTATATTCATTAGGCAACAAGAAAGGTTGAGAAAGCTTGGCCAAAATAACTCAAATAAAAGCCCAAATCAAGCCTCTCATGTGGGGACTTAATGGGAATTCTGAATTTCAGAATTCTGAAATTCAGACCTTGAGCCAAAGATCAAGCATGTTCACCTTGATCCCTAACTCGAATCCTAATGGCCCCATTAACAAAAATGTGCCTAACTAACCCCTTTGTCGTGTGCCAGGAGATGGCATTGGGACGCGTGCCTTGGACACGTCAAACCAGAGATCTTCTCCCTGTGTGTGGCAGTGAGACAAACAGGATTTCTCCCCTCTCTATCTCTTAATCCAGTCAGCAAAACCTGCTAGCCTCCACACACAAACGACAAAGGGACCTGAGAGGAAGAGATCTCTCAACGGGATCATGGCCATAATCTCAAAGATTTGGGGCCAATCCGCGCTTGAACTCGACCTCTCTCTGCGCTGCCTCGTGCTCGACGCTGTGCCAGGCGCCAGAGCGCGCACTGGTGTTCGCCGCGCACGCCCCGAGCGCTTGTCAGAGCCCCGCCCTCGGCCGTGCTCGCCCGTGCCTATAAAGCCTCCCCGGGCGCGCCTCACTTCACCCCGCGCTCACCATCACCGGCCAGCCACCCCTCCTTAGCTCCGGCGAGCTCATTTCCGCCCGCCATTGCCGCCAGAGCTTCGGCCACCGTGGCCAGCCCACTCCAGCCACCCCCAAGTCGAGCCAGTGCTTCGGCTAGCTCCGCCAGTGGCCCGTGAAGCTTTCCAAGCCCTCGGACCAGGCCGGACTTCACCGGAAGCCCGAGATCGACTTCACCAGACTTCGGTCGCCCGCCTGCGCGCGTGGACCAAGCTCTCCGGTGAGCCATTCTTCAATTCCTCGTGCACACCCCTTCCTTGTTCCCTGGTGAAGCTCTCTGACCCGTTCAATTGAACTATCGCGCCGTGAGCAGGCCAGACTCCTCGCCGCCGACGAGCATCCCCGCCTGCGCACGTGGACCGGCCGACTCCGACCATCCCCGACGGCGACCCGCACATCGCTGTGATCCCCGAGACCTCCCCTACGTCCTCGACCACCTCACCGGAGCAATCTCGCCGCCGGTAAGCCCTTTCCGCCCTTTCTTCCGCCGCGGTTACTGTTTAAGTTAGGAGAAGGACCTCGGGTTAGGATTAGAAGAACCCGGGGGGTTTTCTGTAACGTCAGTGACTCATTTGAATAGTAGCCCAGGGACTGATCCGTGAAGAAAACTTAAAACACCCGCCGAGGACCCCAGTGCAAAGTAGTTTTCCATTTAATCAATTCTGTTAATCTTTTTAAATAACCAGAGGACTTAGAAAATCCATAACTTGATGAAATCTTAATCAAAAGTTGTCAAACTAATTTTGCTAGATCCTAAATATTATGAACTATCATTTAAAAATGATAAACCCCATGCTTTCTGTTCTGAATTTTAGAGTTTAAAATTAAAAATAGAAACTGACCAAACCTTGTTTAATTAAGGAAAATTAGTTTTTCTTCTGTACTGAACCTAAGAAAATTTGTAGGTATTCAAACCTCATTTAGACACTGTTTAAAAATAGTAGGAACCCCAGTATTGAAGAATATAGTGTAGATATTCATTTAAAGCTATTTTGCCCAAAACTTAGGAAAAATCAGAAAGGCATTAGAAATTAATGAACAGTGAGTGAAATTATTTTTTCTAGTTTGCTTAAGTAACAGAGAACCTAGGAAAAATAAAGAGACCTTTAGTCCAGATCAGTTTTAAAATAAAATGTTTTATTTAGCATTATTTGAACTAGAAATCAATTATTAGAATTACAAAGCTAGACCCAAAATTGATAATAAAAATTCAGTGGACTTATAACCACCAGAACCCCACTGCAAAAATAATGAACACCTCAGCCCAATATTTTGAGTAAGGAAAATAAATATAAAATGATAATGAGACATTTTCTAAATAAATCATGGATAACCCCTAATGATGCAATAATGGGCAACCAAAAATTTGCTAAGTCCACAATAAGATAAACCACCAGATAAAAATGCAAACCCATGAAAAAGGAGCAAAATCATACCTATTACTAACAATTTATAAGAAAGGCCACTTAATCCAATTAATGCATACCACCCCTTCCCTTAAGCAAAAAGATGCCAAACTTCAGAATGATTGCTCTTGCGCAAAACAAAAACTAAGAAAAATAAGAACTCTGTTGTTTGATATTTTTCATATATAGTGGTAGTAGAAAGCACCTCTTTGGCTAGAAACTTGAGAAAACCATAGTAAAATAACTAAAAGGTATTAATAACTAGAAATTTGTATCAAGTCTTATTATAGCACCTAAAAGCCAGAAAAAATAAGTTTTAGAGAATTACCCACTGTTAAATAATAGTTGTAGTTCAAAGAACCCCTTCTGCCCTAAAATTTGGTAATTTTGTCCAGAGAAAACTATTCACTTTCTGATCTCCAAATTTTGAGACAAAGAATTATACACCAGTACCAAGCCACTGTAATTTTTGCAAAATTTGCGGAATTTTATTTAAGCAACTTGTAGTTCAAACCCACTCCAAAACATTAAAGAGAATAAAAGAAAAGGAAAGAAGAAATAAACCTCACCCCAATAAGTCTAACTTGAGTACTTATCAATTCTCACTAAGGCTTAAAAAGAATTCAGTGGAACCCCAAAAATAAACCTACCACTTACCTTAGCTAAAGTTTGACCCAATTTACCAAGTATACCACCCAAGGGCCTTACATAAGTAACGTTAATCTTGTCTAACTCAAGAAGATCATACACCGTCCAAGGTTGTAATTTCTAAAAGCACATATCATATCATGCATATATCTTACGCATTGCATTCATTAGATTGTAATCTTGCCGATGGAGAGTACGTGCTCATCCCCGAGCAAGGATCTGTCTAAGAGGAGGACCAGGAGCAAGCTTCCGAGGCTGCTGTTGAGGATCTCCCCGCAGCCCCAGCAATTGAAGGCAAGCCCCGGTTTATATGCATAACCGTATTACTATATGCTACTTTACTACACTTAATGCTTGTAGGATTGTAATGTGCACTTAAGTGTAGGAGTTGCTTGAAACCTCTAGTTGCATGAACTTAGGATTCCTTTTTGAGATGAATACTAGTATGCTAGGTCGAGTAGCTGCTTTGCTAATCAGGATCTCGGTAGAAGTCGAGTGATTTTTCTAGCACTCGCGCGAGGTCAGGAATTGATTGTATTCATCTTGATAACGGGATCTATGTTAGTCTATGGACTTGGATCCAGGGAGGATGCCTTGTCCATGAGACGGGAAAAAAGAATTAAGGATTAATGTGTGGATACCTGAGTCAAGCTTTTGAACGTACTAAGCACATGCCGGGAAAAATGGTAACCGGTAAACCTAGTACCTGAGTGAAGCCGGGCGCGGACTTTATCCCTCATGCGACCTGAGACTGGGTCTCCCATGCTAGCTATGGTGGGTACAAGTGCGGTCACTGCACGGCGGCAGCCGGGGTCAGTGGAGCATTGTATGCCAAGGCGGTGAGGCCTGGACGCGAACGGGGAATCAATGGGGACGGTTGTCATGTGTGGGGTCGGAGTACCCTGACATGCCGTGTGTTTAGGTTTACCTTGCAAGGTTAAAACTCGATTCGAATCGTCTGCTTCTCGCAGCTAATGAGACTGCTTGACCTCTTGTACTGCATCGAGTAAGAAGTGAAATGAGGTTACATGAGATAATTTGTTGATTGAACTAAATGCTTGTCACCATGGATGCTTAGAAGGAGCAAATCTAGCTAAGTTAATGAGGATAGAATTTGAAAAGCTAAAAATTGATTTTAGAAACAGCTAGTGCTTTTGGCAAACCAAACCCCTCAGCCAAACAGCTGCATAGTCTAGAGGTAGAGGAGTAGACTCCTCACACCGGTTAAGTCTAGCTGAGTATTAGTATACTCAGCCTTGCTTGTGGCATAATTTTTGCAGGTACCATTCAGGAAATGGTTGATGGTGTGACTTGGCCTACCACCCTGCCACCGGGTTGGACGGTTGAGTGGGATGTTGCTCCGGCAGGAGAGGAGCGCGAGGAGTAGTGGGCTAGGCCTTGCCCATTTCTTCGATACCGACGACATCGATTATCCGCTGCATTTTATTTTGTGAACTCTTATTTGCTACTCAAAAACTCCGATCTATGTAATAACTCAGCACTTAATTTGAGGTTTCCTGTTTTATTGTATTTCTTCTGTGACTCACCTTCGAGTGAGATTGTGGAATTTGATCCTGGTTAAGTGGCTCCATCATACTAGATCTGAGGGACTGACGGGTTATTCCGATTTAAGTGTGTTACGGCCCCTGAGGCTGACTTAGGCACTTAAGCTGGAATAATTCGGGTGGTTCCGCCACAGGTTGTACATGTCTTGTGGCTCTTCCCCTTTGCGAAGCCGGAAGCGACCGAGCTCCCCCTCGATCGTTTCCCGCTTGGTGATCTTGGTTAGCTCGTCTCCCTCGTGCGCGGTCTTGAGCACGTCCCAAACTTCCTTGGTGCTCTTTAATCCTTGCACCTTGTTGTACTCCTCTCTACTTAGAGAAGCGAGGAGTATGGTTGTGGCTTGGGAGTTGAAGTGCTCGATTTGGGCCACCTCGTCCTCATCATAATCCTCATCCCCTACGGATGGTACCTGTGCTCCAAACTCAACAACATTCCATATACTTTTGTGGAGTGAGGTTAGATGAAATTTCATTAAATCACTCCACCTAGCATAATCTTCACCGTCAAAGGTTGGCGGTTTGCCTAATGGAACGGAAAGTAATGGAGTATGTCTAGAAATGCGAGGGTAGTGTAAGGGGATCTTACTAAACTTCTTGTGCTCATGGCATTTAGAAGTTATGGAGGGCGCGTCGGAGCCGGAGGTGGAAGGTGATGAAGTATCGGTCTCGTAGTAGACCACCTTCCTCATCTTATTTTTCTTGTCGCCACTCCGATGCGACTTGTGGGAAGAGGATTTATTTTCCTTCCCTTTCTTTTTGTTGCGGGACTCTTTCGATGAAGCCTTCCCGTGACTTGTAGTGGACTTGTCGCCGATGGGCTTGTCGCCGGTCTCCATCTCCCCCTTGGCATGATCTCCCGACATCACTTCGAGCGGTTAGGTTCTAATGAAGCACTGGGCTCTGATACCAATTGAAAGTCACCTAGAGGGGGGGGTGAATAGGGCGAACCTGAAATTTACAAAGTTAATCACAACTACAAGCCGGGTTAGCGTTAGAAATATAATCGAGTCCGTGAGAGAGGGTGGAAAACAAATCGCAAGCGAATAAGGAGTGTGACACGCGGATTTGTTTTACCGAGGTTCGGTTCTCGCAAACCTACTCCCCGTTGAGGTGGTCACAAAGACCAGGTCTCTTTCAACCCTTTCCCTCTCTCAAACGGTCCCTCGGACCGAATGAGCTCCTTCTTCTCAATCAAACGGGAACAAACTTCCCCGCAAGGACCACCACACACTTGGTGTCTCTTGCCTTGGTTACAATTGAGTTGATCGCAAGAAAGATCGAAAGAAAGCACGATTGCAAAAGCCAAGCGACAAGAGCGGCAAATAACACACGAATCTTTCTCTCTCTCAAGTTACTAATCACTAATGATCACTTGTCTCAACTTTGGAACTTGGAGAGATTGGAGGCTTTGAATGTGTCTTGGAATGGATTGCTAGCTCTTGTATTGAATGTTGAAGGTTGGAATGCTTGGGTAGTTTGAATGGAGGTGGTTGAGGTTGTATTTATAGCCACCAACCACTTCCTAGCCGTTGCTCCATTCTGCCGACGCGGACGGTCCGCTCGCCTGGTCCGGACGGTCCGCCCCTGTAGATCAATGGCTGAAACGCAACGGTCAGCAGTAACGGCTATATCAACGGCTATATTGCATTTAATGCGTCGTCAGATGTCAGATAAAGCCAGTCGCGGACGGTCCGGTCGTGCACCCCAGACGGTCCGCGAGGACGCTATAATTCATTTTTCCGAACCCGTTACCTTCGGGTTTTTCGGTTCCTCACCTACCGGACGGTCCGCGCTTGAGGCCGAACGGTCCGCGCGAGGTCTCGGACAGTCCTTGCTTTTCCTCTGGACGGTTCGTAGTGTAGACTTGGATTTTTGCATTGGTTCTATCCGAGGATCATCCTGGTGTTGCGGACGGTCCGCCGCAAGGGCCCGGATGGTCCGCGCTTGGTCTGTTTTTCAAAAAGCTTCTCCTGTCCGGAATAATCTACAGTATTCCGGACAGTCGATTTAGTATAGTTGTAGATGAACCTTTGGCACCTATAGAACATATAATCTAGAGCAAACTAGTTAGTCCAATTATTTGTGTTGGGCAATTCAACCACCAAAATCAATTAGGAAATAGGTGTAAGCCTAATTCCCTTTCACCCTTCATGACCTTCATCTGAAGATCATTATATCCAAAGGGAGATAATGCTTCGAAGGACGAAGGACTTTCACTATTAACATTTTGTGTTGCCTTGTTCTTAACTCATAACATTTGAGAACAAGTCCCCAACATTGGCACCCACCTCCAGTGAACTCAATCGACCACCTTCGGCAAGCCGTGACCTTCGTCATACCGCCGAAGAAAACTTCTTCAGGGCTGGGGGCTGCACTGCAGCCACTGGACGTCAACCAGGACACGCTGCGCGAAGCTCGAACTCAAAAGAGGAAGGCTACAAGTCCAACACCCTAGGAGGAGGAGTTGGACTAGGAGATAAGGGATCTCGAAGCTATCCATCAGCAGGTCGAAAGGAAGAGAGATAAGATGCTTCGTCTTTTTTATCTAAAGAAGAAGATTGATGAAGCTGCTGAAGAAATACATCATCTTACTCAAGATGACCAGGACCGAAGACCTCCACAAAGAGAGCTTCGTCAAGACAATTCCTATAATGATGATGATTGGTATGATGATTTCCATCATGGAAATTTTGCTTTTGATGATGCTTCTCCTATATCAGCAGAATTGTAGGCTACCTCATGGCCCCCATCATACAAGCCACCTCAGCTCCCCATGTATGATGGGTACTCGGATCCAAAGCAGTTCCTGATGAGTTACGAAGCAACTATATCTTCGTACGGGGGTAATACCGCAGTCATGGCAAAGTACTTCGTCATGGCAATCCGAAGTGTGGCCCAGACATGGTACTCTTCTCTCCGGCCAGGGACAATCACGTCATGGCAAAAGCTTAAGGACATGCTGGTCACCAGCTTTCAAGGGTTTCAGACGAAGCCAGTCACTGCTGAGGCTTTTTTCCAGTGCACTCAAGACCATGAGGAATACCTTCAGGCATATGTCCGAAGGTCCTTGCGTCTGAGAGCACAAGCGCCCACGGTGCCCAATGAAATCATCATTGAGGCCATGATTAAAGGTATTTGGCCAGGGCCTATGGCTCAATACTTCACCAGGAAGCCCCCTCAGACTCTGGAGAAGCTGCTTCAGAAATTGGATGAGTACATCCAGGCTGACAATGACTTCCACCAAAGAAGGGAGGAAGCTTATAGATTTTCTAAGACGACTAGGGGCTTCGGAGGAAGAATCCACCTTAGGCATGTCAGATCAATCCACAGCTCCTATCAGAATGATGACAAAGGAGGCCAGTTCAGAGGCCACAGCATGGCTCATAATCTTCAGGATAGCAGCAAAGCTCCTTCAGGCCACCAGCTCCAAGGGGCCGAGGCAGTAGGGGCTTCGGAGGAAGATATGGGGATCATCTCAGGAAAATCTATTGCTTATTCTGTGGTGAAGACAAGGGCCACACGACAAGAACGTGTCAGATTACCATTCAAAAGCAAAAAGAGATCGCCGAAGCAGAAGCCCGGCAGAATCAGCCGAAGCAGGTCTTACATAGTGCTTCGTGCCACTCTCCCTACATACCAGAGTATGTGGGCAATCAACCTGCAACTTCTGTTGCTTCGGCAAGCCATTCACAAGCTTCCTGGCCTCAGCTTCCACCGCCACCACCATTGCAACCTGCTTATACCCGAAGCCAGCAGCTAGAAGGGCGCCAGCACTCCCAACAACAACGTGACTTCAGGGAGGAGTCCAAAGCTCGTACAGTCAAATAACACTGTACCAGAATCAAAGCACATATACTGAGCAATATCCTGCTTCTGAAATACTTTTATTTTCTATGACATTTTGCTTTCTGTATAAGGAACAAGCAATGAAAACTTAGTTTTAATTTCTCGTAATGATTCTGCCTCTACCAGAATGAAATATATCTTCTTCATAGATTTACGAAGCTCAAAAGTCGTTCCTAAGGGAATGCAGATCCAACATAAACGAAGCTACAAAAAGTCGTTCCTAAGGGAACGCAGTGTAAGTTTTTTTTGCTCAAAAGTCGTTCCTAAGGGAATGCGGAGCCAAAATTAACGAAGCTACAAAAAGTCGTTCCTAAGGGAGCGCAGTGTAAGTTTTCTGCTCAAAAGTCGTTCCAAAGGGAATGCAGAGCCAAATACCGCCAAAATATAAGGCGAAGAAATTCAAAAGTCGTTCCTAAGGGGATGCATAACTTATATCGCCGAAATAGAAGGCGAAGAAGTTCAAAAGACGTTCCTAAGGGGATGCAGAACTTATATCACCGAAATAGAAGGTGAAGAAGCTCAAAAGTCGTTCCTAAGGGGATGCAGAGCTTGTGTATTCCAGTGTGGGCGTGTGGGTGTGTGTCTTCGATATCCTCATCATTTTGCATAATATCATCATGTAAGGCCCAAAATTTGTATAAAAAAATCTACTTTGAGACCCAGGAGAGAGAATTCCAAGATTTAAGTCTTTATAATAAGAGATTAAATAAAAGACCCTCATATGATTTAAACCAACCTTTGTTGAATAATGTGGTAAGAGACATTCTCTAAAAGAAGTAAGTTTAAGAAATACCTTAATAAATATTATACACCACAAAATCTCCTCGCTTAATTAACTATGAACATATCCTTAAATGGAATATACATTCGAGGGAATAACATTTACGTGTGAGCATTGTATACTTAAAATATTTGGATAAAATAAACAAAATTAAACATAAATATGTATTTATGCATATCATGTTGGAGTTTCATTTGCTGGTGCATTTAACCTTGAACTTTGAATCAAATTTGATTTTCGAATTTGAAATTTGGGATAAAACTGAAAACGGAAAATAAAATAAAAGAAGAAACAAGGAAACTAATAAAAAAATTATTATCATAAAACAGTAAAGTTCATAATCACATAAGTATTAGTTTTGACACTTGGGATCTGAAATTCAGAATAGGGATTTGAAATTTGGTTTAAATGCTTCAAATGAAAAATAGAAAAGGATCAAACCATCTCCTGCGCCGGTTTTTCCACTTCTCAGCCCAATCTGCTTAACGGCCGACCCGTCCTGCCCTCCTCTTTTGTTCCGCGCAGCCCAGCTGGGAGGTTCTCTGCACCGTCAAGCTTTGTTTGGGTACTCTAGTATTGACCACAATTTACATGTGTTGAGGTGGATTTGGTGTGTAAATTAGTTTAAGTTACACCCCAATCTACCTCAATACAGGTGGATTATGGTTAATACTAGAGTATCCAAACTAGGCCCGGGTCAGCCGCTCGGCGCGTGAATCTCTCAGCTCGCGTCACCGCCACTTGGGCCCGAGTCATCAGTGCCTCCGTCCCCAACAGAATCGTGCGCGTCCTGTAGGTCTTCTCCGCGCCGCCGGACTCCGTCAATGTCCCGGCCGCATCGGCCGCCGGAAAATCTGGGGGAAGACCTCGTCTGCGGGCCACGATACTGCATGGGTCGCAACCTCTCAGCGGCATAAAACCCTTCTCCATCTCGCGGCCAACCCAAGCCTCGCGCCGCTCACCTCCCCAACGCCATGGCCAGGGACCTCACTCTCTGCGTGTAGCAGCAACCCCCTGGCTCGCGCCCACCTGGCTACAAATGGAAATCGAAGTCGCGCCCGCCTCTGCCCTTGCGCGTCCCGGCCATACTCGCCCTCGGTGTGCCGTCGTGTGAGGACTGGGTAAAAGGGGGAAAACATGGCCACCGTTATCGACCGTGGTTCTCAACCACACCGCGTCCTCGGAGGGTGGTCGCATAACCTTTTCGGTGCTCCTCGTCCGTGGTCGCAGTCGGTTCAGGCGGGAATTGGCCACCGGTGCTCAGGATTTCTTGCTGACGGTGGGGGAGCGCCGCTGTTTCTTCCCCAATCCATGGACAGACAACTTCATCGCCTTATAGCCGGTAGTTAGCCCTTGTCCAATTTCGTTGTCGTCGCCCCGTCGTATACCCCCAGTCAGATCGGTGTTTAGGGCTGTGGATCGTGGCAGGATGTGTTCTCGGCCATGGCTTCTCTGTACCGGAGCTGGCCGCCGCCGTAGTTGCTTCGGTTGGGCGGGTGTAGGAGATTACATGGGGACCACTGATCCTGTTTTTAACGGCTAGGATTAAATGAAGCAGAGAGTGAAGGCGCCAACCGTAGGATGTGTACGAGCGGTTCAGATTAGGGGATCGCTTCTCATCCGTGGATCCATACGTGGTCGGCCAAGATTAGATTAGAGAAAATCGTTTGTGCGCCGTCGATCCCGTGTTGGACGGCCATGGTCGTGTGTAGCGTACCCCTTCGTCAAATAAATCTGAGCCGTAGGATGGTAGTTCGATGACCGAGATTAGATCCCATCCTCATAAAATCCTAGCCGTAGGATTTTAATGGGAAGCCCCACGTTGCGTACCGGTTCGTAGTGAATCGGGATCTAATATGCACCGTCCATTTGCGATATGACGGCCCAGATTTGAGAATACCCCTTCGGCCATACACTTTTCCTAAAGAGCCCCTGTTGAGTGACAAAATGAACCCGCGGTCCATAAGCAGAATAGGGAGATTTAATCTATGCGCGCCATCCAGAAAAATAGAGAAAATGGGAAATTAATATTCGAAATTGATTTGTAGTATTAAAATAAATCTATAAAATTGGTAAAATTCATAGAAAATTCATATGAAGTCCAAATTAATGTATTCTAATTCCTATAATTTTGTTATGTTATTGTTGATCACCTAGTGTCTCTGTTTTGACATAAAAACAATAATAAAATGGATCTCCAAATTAATCTTGTATCAAATACATAAAACCTTCGGAAATTCGTAACTCCTCCGTTTTGATTCCGATTTGACTCGTTCTAGTTGCGTTAGCTTCACATGAATAATTACTATGCAATAACAATAGTTATTATACCATGTTTCATTCTTTATAACTAGACTTTTATTTAACTTATGTTGGTTAGACTTGTTAACTTGCTTATCCTTATAATCTACTAAATTATGATATATGGTCAAATTATAATTTGGATTTAAGTTGAATTAATTACTACTTTAGGTTATCCTTTCTATGAAATTATAAAATAAACATAGAACCTAGTGTTAATCATTTAAGCACATCAACCATGACTCCGATCTTAGCAGTTCTCGATCCCGCGGTCTCGTATCCACGCGTAGATGATTATTATTCAGTTTGTTCTTATGTTTGGTGTGATGTTAACTTTGTCTATACCATGTTTGTTTGTATTGCTATGACTAGCAGTGAGGTCACGAGGATCTGAAGAATCACCCTGGTAACTGGAATCTCAAGTGCGAGGCAAGTTGTGCGCTTGATCCACTTTTGTTACCCAATAATATTCTTTATTATCACTATTCAATGCATAGGTTTAATTTTGATGGGACCCAATAGGTCACCTAGTATGTTTATCCTGTTTACCTTGTTTACCCCTGAATCACTTGGGTAGTTTTTGCTATTGCTTTATATGGTTTTGGGATTAATATTTCATTATATCCATGTTCCAAATATTCTGTTATTTTATTCATGTTCATGTCAAGATCATTATATATTTAATTGGAACATGGAGCTTAACTTGAGAAACACGTGCCATCACAAGGGTTTAATGGGACGCCCTTGGCTAACTAACTAGGAAAGCTAGTGGAAGACTACCTTACTCGAAAGGGGCAAGGGCAGTAGGGGAGTTGCATGCAAGGAGGTTCTCGGGTTGATTTTGCTGCGATGGCGGTCAGACAGGGGATTCTTGCAAGTGCTCTTCCCATAAACTGTAGCGGGTTTTCGGAAGCTACTGGAACTTTGTAAAGGCCTCGTAGTGGATCCATAGCCATTCACCTCGGTAGTGTCTAAGGGCCTTGCAAACCTTAGCGACATGGGATACACGACTTGTGGGTACAGGGTACAACCTCTGCAGAGTGTAAAACCGGTATACTAGCCAAGCTCACGGTCATGAGCAGCTCAGGACTCTCGCATGATTAATTTATGGAACCTAAACTCAATTTGTCATTTGCATTTGCATGTGATTTATTATTAATTTTGTTCTATTATTATTTATTATGGTTTGGTATTTAATTATATTTAGTAATTGCTAATAAAATTTTGACCAACTTATTAAAAGCAATGCTCAGCTTTAACTCCTATTGTTGATCAGCCTTACACATCACATGAACTCCCACCTTTGGTAAGTTCATGCCACATTATTCCCCACAACTTGTTGAGCGATGAACATGTGTGAGCTCACCCTTGCTGTCTCACACCCCCATAGGTCAAGAACAGGTACCACTGGATGA
This sequence comes from Zea mays, assembly GCF_902167145.1. NCBI lineage: Eukaryota > Viridiplantae > Streptophyta > Magnoliopsida > Poales > Poaceae > Zea > Zea mays. The sequence goes on along the minus strand of NC_050103.1, from coordinate 65,853,147 downwards.
GGCGCATGGTTGATGTTGCGCTGTGTTCGTGAGAGGTCTAGGTCGTCGTCTCCCAGTTGACTTGCGCCAAGGATGATCCTTAGTCCGTTCTATATTTATCCTTTATTTTGTAAGACTTTCGCTATGTAATAAATACTCTGATTATATTGTGACATTTATGTCTATACACTCTGTTATTATATATGTTGTCTTCTTTGGCGCATGTATGAGATGCACCCGACTTTGTCCATTAAAGCCCAGGGTGTGACACATCACATCATTTCACATAACATTACATCATACATCATATTGCATTAACGACACAAGAATCGAATACAAAGCCAATCTTTGGCAAATGCTTCGTCAAATTGAAAATGTGCTAAGGCACGAAGTGAGCTTCGGGAAATACAGTTTTATCAGCCTTGTCATAAGAAGGGATCTCTTTCTTTACGAAGCATGAAAAGAAGAGAAGGTGTTTTTTCGCCGAAGGCTCAAAAACGGTATGTGTGTAAATGTCATGCATCGCAAAGAAGTAAATCACAATAATTTACATATTCGATCCAATGTTACATACATCAAATGTTACATAGTTTTGTTACAATAGAAGCCTAATCTTCTTTCAATTGTTCCATACATTCCATCATTTCAAAATATTATTACAATAAACTCTATTCCTCTTTAAGGACTTTTTCTGCAACTTCGTTCAAGAGTTTGTCGACGACTTCGTCGATAATGGAGTTTGCCATGTTTATAATTTCCAATGCTTCCTTCATTTCTGGATCAGCTAGGGGATCGTACGGCTCCAGAGGCAGGGATAGTTCAACTGAAGTAGGTAAACAGATTAGTTCGAAGCCACAAAGCAAGTACCGAAGCTAAATAGTCAAGAAATAATACCTATACGCCTTTCACGTTCTGCAGCTTCTTCAGCTCGCTTTGCTTCTGCCCGGGCGTCGTGGGTGTCTTTTTCACTCTTTTTTATAATCTCGTGGGCCAGCTCTCGGCCACCGTTTACCCAGACATCGTTATAAAATTTCGCACCCATTAAAGTTGCTTCGGCTGAAGGATCCTTCGTATCATCTACAGAGAAGGCAGCTTCGGCCTAGGCTATGGCCTTAACGTGATCACATCCAGCCTTCTCTAGAATAGCTGAGATTCCCTGCGCACCGGAAAATACGCAAACATCCCCGCGATCACTCAAAATTTTCTCGAAGGCTTCGGCTTCTCCACTTATCCATTCAACAACGCCCTCGGGGTCGCCTCGTATGAAGTTTTCTTCAGCAGAGTAGGCGCCCACTTTGGCGAAGCTAGTTTTTAATTTCTTCACGCAATCCAGGGATTTCTCAAAGCACCTCTCCTTGGATTCGCGAAGTTCTTCAACATTTTTCTCTAGCTTATTTTTCCAATATTCACTGATTTCTTGATTAGCCTGTGCAAGCGCTCAGTTCTCCTTAGCTTTGGCCAGTTGTCTCCGAAGGTCTTCAATTTCGGTTTTCTAGGCTTCGGCCTGAGCTTTGTAATTAGCTTCGTCCTCCTTTACTTTTTTCACCAATGAAATCAAAATTTTATCTTTTTCCAAGCCTTTGTTTCTCAACTCAATCACCTCTGAACGAAGGATGTTGAGTGCTATGGTACAACTCTCGTCTTCAGCATTCTTTTGTGCCCTCAGGGCATTACTAATAATCAAACCCTATAAAGAAGAAGAAAGAATTGAGTATGACAATATAATACTTCGTTTGTAACTTCAAAGTCAACTTTTATACTTTTATGCTATTGTACGCGAGGCTATTAGCAAGTTCATCTTTTGACAGAACTGAAAGACCTTCTTCAAGTTTCAGAAATCCCATACTCCTAGCTATCTCCCGACACACGAATATTTCTTTGTTATCCGGGAGACAGTACATGAAATCATCTTCGTTGGTACCGTTGAACACTAAGGCTCCCTTCGGATATTTCAGTCTTTGAGCATAGTGTCTGGCTTCCAGAACTTCTTCTTCGGACAACTTTTTCCCCGAAGCATGACGATAAATATAATCAGCATCCTCGATAGCGGCTTCGGGGGCAGGAGATTTTGCCCTTTCTGCAGCGTCTTGCCCTTCTGCCATGCCAACATCTGAAGCCTGTTGATCAATTTTATCTTCAAGCGTGACGACCTTCGACTCAATAGGCGCTGCAGGCTCAGCTTCGGCCTCGGCTTGGACTTTAGCAGCTTCAGCAATTTTCTTAATAGGACCAGGCCTCAAGGCCTTTGCAGTCTCCAAGACAGCGTCTAGCACATTGGCCATCCTTCTCCTCTTGGGAGTTGCAGCAGGAGCTTTCTGCACTTTCGGCAATTTTACCTCTGCTGGAGGACTTAAAATTTCTGGCATTTTCACTATTTTTTCCACCTGTGGCTCTTCGGCCTTATCATCCTCGGCTTCGGCTGGCCCGATTGTAGGCACCTTCGGCACTACATTGGCCTCTTCGGCGCTCTGCACATTCGGAGCAGCTTGTTTTTCTTCGGCAGTAGAAGAAGTTCCCTCGCCAAATTCAGGCACCACGGCCGGTTCAATGTATCGCGGCCGGTGGGTTAGAACCTTCATCTTTTTGCCCTTCGGCACAACTAAGGTGGCCGAAGCGGCAGTCTTTCTCTTTTTCCCTGCCCTCACAGCGGGTAGCGGTAATCAGGGTATACGAAGCCAATCGCATCAAATACCCTGTTCAACCTTTTCTTCCCTCGGCCCCCGAAGGCTGCGGTCAGGGCATCATCTTCGGCTCTGCTATATGCTCCAAGTAGCTCGTCGCTGATAGCCTCAATACTTTTTAGCCAATCATCATTTGGCTCATCAAACCGATCTCTGAATCTGAAGGTATACTTCAGTTGGACCAACCCACCTTTAGTTGATTCGGCAGTAGTATCCTTCGACATATCCCAGTATTCTACAAGTGGACATATTCTGTACTCTATGTACTCTTGAATTATATCCCTTGTGCCAATGAAGGCACAGACGTTGCTAAAAGCCTTCTGGCATGCTTCGTCATTCTGATCGATTGTCACCTTCGGCCTCCGAAGACCGAAGCGAGACCAGATAGGGTGTTGGATGATTTCCTTAATATCTTCTCTTTCAATCAGATCATTCTTGACATAAAACCATTCTTCCATCCAGGCCTAGGCCATCTTTTTTGGAATGTAGGAACTGGATGGCTTGTATTGGATTGAGCAATGAATCTGTAACAACCAAAGTTGTTGTGATACTGCTCTTTGCCGGTAGCCTTCGTCTCGTACAAAAGTTCATGCATGCTGCAAAAACACCTTGCGCTTGGTTCCAATCCTTGGCTTCTCACAGCCCAAATAAACAAACCCATCCTGATTATAGCTTTAGTGGTAAGTTGATAAAGAAAGATCTGAAACGTCTTCAGTACTTCAACCAAGAACCTGCTCAATGGGAACCGAAGCCCTGCTTTCAAAAAGCTTCGGTAAATAACCACCTCATTTACTTCAGGCGTAGGAGCAGCGCTGTCTCCTCCAACCCTCACAATAGTCATGTCGCGGAAGTATCTTCCTCTCATAGCATCAACATGACTTTGTTTGATAGTAGATTTTCCGAAGATGGCATGGCTTGGTCGCCATGGCCGATCTTTAGAATCTTCGTCTCCACTTTCCGCATCATACTCATCACTGGCGTCCGAGTCTTCAGACAGATCCGCCAATATTTCTCTTGTAATTTTTTCTGTGTTCGTTTTTGCCATGGATTCAAAAAACCCATCTATGTAAGGATCCACAACCTTTTTCTCTTCAAACAGCTTCGTCTCCTCGATTGTTTTCTTCTCGTCAGTCATCTTCTTCTCTCCACTCATATTCTTCTCTTCAAATTTGGAGCAAACGTGTCTTTAAACCGAAGCTCTAAAAGCTTGAAAATCAGGCGAGAGCTAGTGAACAAGGGCTAAAAGTTTGAGAAAATAACACAAATGGCAGAAATGGCGTATCAAATGCTGTCGGTGTGGGTTCCTATTTATATGCCTGGAGCTTTGCAACTTGGCGGGCCCTGTCTATCATTGACTGTTGCTATTCTAGCAAAGGGAAGGTGTTTTTTCGGACCTTCGGCTTAAGGCCTTTTTTCACGTCGTAGTCTGAATTCGTTGTTATAACAAATTAATACTGCGAGGGGCTACTGTTGGGGGCCTTCGTCTTCCGAAGGTCCTCAAAAACATGATTAACAATGTTTCCCAAGTATAATATATGTACATGAACCTTCGAACTCGGAGTGAAGCTGTACACAATATGAAAAGCGTGGTCGGGGCGAAGGTTGAATCAATTCCGAAGCTACGCGTGGGGAAGCTTCGGCTCAGCAGCAGAAAATGGAACCGACTTAAAGAGGAAAAGACCGATCAATCCATGATAGTTTGTGTCATGTTTATAGTTATTTGTTGAGGGCATGAATGTAATTTTACACAGGCTGCGCCCTGTGCCTATAAATAGATGAATAGTACCCCCGTACTATTCACGCTGACTTGTATTCACTCGTGCATCACGCTTAGACTTTTGCCTTCTGTCAAGCCGAAGGTACAAATGTAATTCAATATTGTTCGTATTCATTCATGATGATATAATAAAGATATATTTATAATGACATATGATTATTCATGTTATCTCTCATGTTTCATATGCTTCTTCTTTCATTATATATACTGCGATAATGAAGGTACGCCCTTCATGACTTTCGTCTGAAGATCATTATATCCTAAGGGAGATAATGCTTCGAAGGATGAAGGACTTTAACCATTAACATTTTGTGTTGCCTTGTTCTTAACTCATAGCATTTGAGAACAAGTCCCCAACATCACTAAAAAAGAAAACCCAGGTGAAGCGAGAAAAATCATCAACAATAACTAGTTCATACTTACTGCCACCAATACTTATGTAGGCCACTGGTCCGAAGAGGTCCATATGGATGTCACACCCGGTTTTAGAAGGCAAATCGAATGCGAACCATGTACATGCCAGGATCAACAATTCACGTACACAACAGTTACATAACTGGACATCATCACACAGTGCTAAAATAATAGCATAGAAGAAGGTAATAGTCGATTACATCATTGTCGGCGTTTCGAGACCGGGGGGTCCCTGGGCCGACGAGTGAATGTCGCCGCGTGCCCCAGCCCAGATGGGTCGGCGCGAGGTCGAGCGCGAAGGGGGGAAGCGAGGTCGCCGAAGGCGGGCGTGAGAGAGGTGGAAATCCCACGGCCTTTGTGTTCGTCCCGCGCCCAGGTCGGGTGCGCTTGCAGTAGGGGGTTACAAGCGTCCACGCGGGAGAGGGAGCGAGCGGCCTCACGGGAGCGCCTGTCTCGTCCTCGTCCCCGCGCGGCCAACCCTCTGTAAGAGGGCCCTGGTCCTTCCTTTTATAGGCGTAAGGAGAGGATCCAGGTGTACAATGGGGGTGTAGCAGAGTGCTACGTGTCTAGCGGGGGAGAGCTAGCGCCCCAAGTACATGCCATCGTGGCAGCCGAAGAGGTTTTGGCACCCGGTTCGTGTGGTGTCGTGGCCGTCGGAGGAGCGCTGGAGCCTGGTGGAGGGACAGCTGTCGGGGCTGTCGAGTCCTTGCTGACGTCCTCTTGCTTCCGTAAGGGGGCTGAGAGCCGCCATCGTCAGGGAGCGTGCGGGGCGCCATCATTGCCTATCTGGCGGAGCGAGCCAGATGGGACGCCGGTCTCGTTTCCCGTAGCCTGAGTCAGCTCGGGGTAGGGTGATGATGGCGCCTCCTGTCGACGTGGTCGGTCCGCGCCCTAGGTTGGGCGATGTGGAGGCTCCTCCGAGGTCGAGGTCGAGTCTGTCTTCCGTGGCCGAGGTCGAGTCCGAGCCCCTAGGTCGGGCGAGGCGGAGACCGTCGGCTGAGGTCAGGGCGGAGTCCGAGCCCTGGGGTCGGGCGAAGCGGAGTTCGTTGTCTTCCGGGGCTGAGCCCAAGTCTGAGCTCTGGGTCGGGCGGAGCGGAGTTCGTCGTCTTCCGGGGCTGAGCCCAAGTCCGAGCCCTGGGTCGGGCGGAGCGGAGTTCGCCGTCTTCCGGGGCTGAGCCCAAGTCCGAGCCCTGTGTCGGGCGGAGCGGAGTTCGCCGTCTTCCGGGGCTTAGCCCGAGTCCGAGCCCTGGGTCGGGCGGAGTGGAGTTCGCCATCTTCCGGGGCTTGGCCCGAGTCCGAGCCCTGAGTCGGGCGAAGCGGAGCTTCCTATGGTGCCTGCGGCCGGGCCTGACTGCTTGTCAGCCTCACTCTGTCAAGTGGCACCGCAGTCGGAGCGGTGCAGGCGACGCTGTCTTTCTGTCAGGCCGGTCAGTGGAGCGGCGAAGTGACGGCGGTCACTTCGGCTCTGTCGACTGAAGGGCGCGCGTCAGGATAAAGGTGTCAGGCCACTTTTGCATTAAATGCTCCTGCGATTTGGTCGGTCGGTGTGGCGATTTGGTCAGGGTTGCTTCTTGGCGAAGACAGGTGTTGGGGCGAAGGCAAAGACGCCACCCTTCGCTCGAGGCCTTCGTTACAGTCGTTGGTCCAACAGAGATAAAACGGGCAGGGACACCCTTCGCCCCATACGACATCAGACGAAGGCCTGCGACGAAGTCATCCCACCGTGCGGCCTCGTCCAGCTCGGAGGCCCACGTGTGATCCGGCCCATTGTAACGGGCCCTGCGTGGCCGCTGCGCGTTACGGGCCTAATTTGTAAAGGCATCCCTGTAATTACAGTCTGTAACCCTGCTTTATGGGAATATTCTGGGGATAACCTAGGTGTCTGAGGGCACATGCGTCCTTAACACAAGACGCTGGGCGCTCAGATACCTATAAATACCCCCGCACAGTGCCCGTGAGAGGCTAGATTAACAGAGCTTTTGCCATCTCGTGCGAGAACCCTGTTTACGTCAACTCTCATCCCCGTTGGATCCCCTTGCACCTGGTAGCAAGTTCCAACATTTGGCGCCCACCATTCGTGCTACGAGAAAACCACCCGCGATGGCACCCAAGAAAGCTAACTCGAAGGCTGACGAGGCTGCGAAGGCAGCACTACTTGCCGCAAGAAAGGGCAAGGCCCTTGCCCTCACCCAATCCACCCACCAAGAGGCCACTGAAGACGACGTTCTCCGCACCTGCGAAGACGACACTCTCCGCACCTGCGGCCCTGAAGGACAATCGCAACCACCCCCAGGCTTCGCCCCACTGGAGGGTGCGGACCTCACCGAGGACGGTGAAGTCCTCGACGTCTCAGCGGAAGAACAGCTACAGCTGCGCGCCCTGCGCCTCAAGAACCGCAATCTCCAGAGGCAGAAAGAGATACTGGAGGCCAAGCGCCAGCGCGTGTCCGCACTAGCCAAAGTGCGGCAAATGATACGCGACGAAGAGCAGAAGGCCCAGGACCTCGAGCGGGAGATCGCGCTGATGCAGCGCGAAGGCCACCTTGGCCTACAACACGGGCCACCCCTGCAGCAGTGCGCACAACTGGAAGACACGCGCGAAGGCCACCTCGGCCTGCAGCATGGGCCACCCCTGCAACAGCGCGCACAACCGGAAGACCTGCGTTTCCCCCAGCGCGACCACGCCTTCCCGCACGCCGCACCATTCCAAGGGGTCAACTACCTCGATGAGCAAAGTCCCCTGGCGCCACACCTGCAAGTGATGCCCTGGCCCGCTAACTTCCGGGCAGGGACCTATCCCAAGTACAACGGCAGCACCGACCCAGCACAATACATAATGAGTTATCAGGTCACCGTTGCATCTTCCGGAGGGGACGACGCCACAATGGCCAAGTCTTTCATCATTGCCCTCGAAGGCCCAGCTCTCACCTGGTTCACCAGGTTGCCTCCGCTGTCCATTGATTCCTAGAGAATCCTCCGGGACAAGTTCCTGCTCAACTTCCAAGGGTACCGCCCAGACACCGACGCCTTGGCCGAACTCTCGCTCTGCAAGCAGCTGGAAAAGGAGACTCTGCGGGAGTATTACCGCAAATTTTTAACACTCAAGTCACAGCTGCCCTTAGTCGATGACCAGATCGCTATCCACTACGCTATCAATGGCCTTCGCGCCGGCGTCCTCTATAGCCACTGCATCAGAGATCCGCCCAAGAACCTCCAGGAATTATATCAGCTGTTTGAAAAATACGCCAAATCCGAAGAGCTTCACCAGTGCAAGGTTGAGTCCCAAAGGAAGCCCAAAGATGCTCCACAGTCCAGCCGCACATGGACGAGGACTCCGTAGCAAGACTCCGGTCGAGACGGCCGCAATCAACAGCAAGTGCACAACATCGCCAACCAGCACCCCACTGCTGACGCCCCTCGTCGCCAGGAATATCCCCCCAGGGCCGCGGAAATGGAACTCGCGGTAGGGGTCGGGGGCGTGTGCAGCCGCCGCGCCGATTCTACTGCCTCTTCCATGGCGAAGACTGCGCCCACCAAACCAAAGACTGCCCAGAAACGAAGGCCACCAAAGACAGGATGGCACGGGCACAGCCAGCCGACAACCCCAGAGTTGTCGCACACACTTACCAGCAACCCCCTCCACCATATATCCACGCCCCCGCCCCGCATCCACCGCACCACGCTTACCAACACCATCAGGAAGTACAAATCGTACCTCCCCCACCCCCACCACCACACCAACAACATCAAAACATCCCCCACACCCCAAAGCAGGAAGACTTCGCCGATCAGCCGTATCGCGGAGTCATTCACATGATAACTGGGGGGTCCAGCACTGACTTCGACACAAAGCGGCAGAAGCGGGACCACTACCGCAGCATCAACCACGTCGCCGTCACTGGCCCAGTCGTGCAGACAAAGTGGTCCCACATACCGCTAACCTTCGACGCACGAGACGTCGACCTGCGCAGCGCCCCCCACTGCGACGCCATGGTCATCAATTGCAGCGTGGCAGGCTGGGACCTGCACAAAGTTCTAGTTGACAATGGCAGTCAGGCGGACATCATCTTCCTCCACGCCTTCGATCGCATGGGCATAAGCCACAGCCTTCTCAAGCCTTCGGACAACCCGTTGTACGGCTTCGGCGGCAAGGGCACCTTTCCTGTCGGCAAAATAGAGCTGCCTCTCTCCTTCAGTGTAGCACCCGATGCCCGAAGCGAGCAAGTAACCTTTGATATTGTCGATATGGTATATCCATACAATGCCATCATGGACCGGGGCTCCATCAATAAGTTCGAAGCAGCCATTCACGGACTGTACCTATGTATGAAGATACCAGGTCCGTTAGGCGTTATTACGGTCTACGGCAATCAACAGACTGCGCGCAACATAGAGCGGGACTTCGTACCCGGTCAGAGAAACATGCACTGCCTCACGGCCCAGCGCGAGGTCCCCGCGCCCGCCAGCCCAACCGATAAACAGCATGACAAGGCACAGCTGCGGAGCAACGACGGGACCAAGACTGTCCCCCTCGACAAGGCCACGCCCAAGCAGACAGTCACTATCAGCGAAGACCTCACTTCGCATGAAGAGGAGAAGCTCCTCTGCTGCCTGTCCAAGAACAAAGATGTCTTCGCCTGGTCAGCCCTCGACCTGGTCGGGGTCAGCCGATCCATAATCGAGCACAACTTGGGAATCGACCCTTCGGTGAGGCCGAAAAAACAGCGGCTTCGCAAGATGTCCGACGAGAAGACAGAGGCCGCCAAGGCAGAAGTGCACCGCCTCCTGGAAGCCAAATTCATCGAGCCGGTGGCTTACCCCACGTGGCTCTCCAATGTTGTGATGGTGCAGAAAAAGAGCGGGAAGTGGCGAATGTGCATCGACTTCACCAGTCTCAATAAGGCCTGCCCAAAGGACAACTTCCCGTTGTCGCGGATCGACAAAATAGTCGATAGCGCGGCCGGATGCGAAGTCATGTTACTCCTCGATTGCTTCTTGGGTTACCACCAGATATACATGAAGGAGGAAGACAAGGCTAGCACCAGCTTTATAACACCCTTCGGCACATATTGCTTCATCAGAATGCCGGAGGGACTCAAGAACGCCGGGTCCACCTTCTCCAGGCTTACCAAGACAGTGCTCGACGGGCAAGTTGGCAGAAATATATTCACATATGTGGACGACATCGTCGTCGCTAGTAAGAGCAAGGCGGACCATCTCACTGACCTCGCCGAGACATTCGCGAACATGCGAGACGCACGACTCCGCCTAAACCCGGAAAAGTGCGTCTTCGGCGTTCGCCAAGGCAAAATATTAGGCTACCTGGTATCACACCGCGGCATCGAGGCCAACCCAACCAAAATTCAAGCCATCATAAACATGAGGCCTCCGCAGTCCGCCAGAGACGTCCAGCGCTTGACGGGGAGATTGGCCGCCCTCAATAGATTCATCTCCAGATCCGCTGAGCGATGTCTCCCTTTCCTCAAAACTCTCCGTGGCGCAAAAGACTTCGCTTGGGGACCAGAGCAGGCAGCGGCCTTCGCCTCATTAAAACAATACCTGTCGGAGTTGGCAGTCCTTACAAGCCCCGACTCTTCACTACCTCTGTTACTCTATGTTGCGGCTTCGCCGCATGCGGTCAGCGCGGCACTGGTGTAGGAGCAGACAGTTGAAGGCGTGATCAGGCAGTGCCCAATTTATTACGTCTCCGAAGTGCTGACGCCGTCCAAATGTAACATGACAGAGCTGGAGAAGATTGCCTACGCAGTCGTTATGTCTTCGCGCAAATTACGCCATTATTTTGAAGCATTCAAGGTCCGGGTCACCTCAGACAGGGGACTCGGCGAATTGTTCAGAAACCTGGAAGCATCGGTGAGGATTGCCAAGTGGGCGGCCGAACTCTCCGGCTACCACATCAATTTCGAGCCCAGGACAGCCATCAAGTCACAAGTCCTGGCAGACTTCGTCGTCGACTGGACTGGGCCAATAACACAGCCGGACCCGTCCGCAGAAAAGGTTTGGACGATCCACTGCGACAGCGCATGGTGCCATGCGGGGGCAAGCGCCGCGACAGTCATCACCTCGCCAACCGGAGTCAAGCACAGATATGCAGCTCGCCTCAGCTTTGCTCTGGAATCCGACAGATGCACAAATAACATAGCAGAATACAAAGCAGTCATCCTCGGTCTCCGCAAGCTGAGGGCCCTTGGGGTCACCACCTGCATCATCAGAACAGACTCCAAGGTAGTTGCCGGCCAGGTCGAGAAAGACTATGCAGCAAAGGACCCCGCACTCATGCAATACCTCGCGGCCATCCGAAGTCTCGAGAGACAATTCAAGGGATTCACTTTGCAGCATGTGGACCGGGCCAAGAATGAAGAGGCCGACGCATTGGCCAAGGCTGCCGCCAGAGGTGAGTCCCTGCCCTCCGACGTGTTCTACCACATCATCGGCACACCAGCCGTCCGGAGCCCCGAAGGGCTCCAAATAACCAATGACAGCGAGGGCCACCGAATAGTCAACCTTATCATGACCGAAGACTGGCGGGCACCAATAACTCTGTTCCTACAGGGGTATTATCACCCAACCGACATCAACGAGGCCAAGCGCCTCAAACATCGAAGCCGGGACTTCGCACTGATTGAGGGACAACTCTACAAGAAGGGGGTCAGTCAGCCAATGCTCAAATGCGTCACCGAAACCGAAGGTGTCCAGATCCTACGCGAAGTCCACAGTGGTACCTGCGGCTCTCACGCAGGGCCAAGGGCCCTAGCTGCTAAGGTGATCCGCCAAGGTTTCTACTGGCCCGCAATGATCTGCGCCGCAAATCGGGTCACAAGGTCCTGCAAAGCCTGCCAGAAGTTTTCCCCTCGATCAGGCAGCCCTTCGCAATTTACAAAGCTGATCGCCCACACATGGCCTCTCCAGCGCTGGGGCCTAGACATCGTCGGGCCCCTACCCACGGCTCAGGGGAACCTTAAGTTCGCCTTCGTCGCTGTCGAATACTTCACCAAATGGATCGAGGCAAGGGCTGTCTCCACAATAACATCAAAGACTGCCCAAAAATTCTTTTGGCAAAACATTGTTTGCCGCTTCGGAGTACCGTCCGAACTAACAGTCGACAACGGCAAGCAGTTTGACAGCCAAGACTTCAAGGATTTTTGCTTCTCCATCGGCACCAAGCTTGCCTTCGCCTCAGTCTATCACCCACAGTCCAACAGAGTTGTGGAACGAGCCAATGGAAAAATCTTCACAGCTGTCAAAAAGATGCTCCTCGACGAAAAAAGGGCAAGTAGGCCGATTTGTTACCCGAGGCGGTCTGGGCACTAAACACGACTGAGTGCAGGGCGACCGGGTTCACTCCTTTCCGCCTTCTATACAGATCGGAGGCCATGACCCCACAAGAAATAAAACATGGGTCCCCGCGAACAATTCCTTTAGCCGTCCCCGACGTGGACGAGCCCACTTCAAAGGATCTCATCGATGGAGACCGAGTCTTCGCCCTACAAGCTCTAAACAAATACCAAGCCCAGACAAAAGCATGGCGCGACCATGCAGTCGTCCCAAGGGAATTCAACGAAGGGGACCTCGTACTCGTCCGAACAGCTCGGACAGAGTCCAGGGGCAAGCTGGAGCCCAGGTGGGAGGGCCCCTTCATAGTCAAGACGAAAGCTTCCCCCAGCGCTTACAGGCTCACAACGCCAAGCGGCAAAGACCTGGAGCACTCCTGGAACATCGACAACCTCCGCAAATTTTTTGTTTGACTCATCAGGGCCGATTCGCCCTTGTAATTCGCAAAAACAATTTTATTCTGGCCCGCACTCTTTTCCTACCGGGGGGTGAGGTTTTTAACGAGGCGGAGCCATGTAATATACCAGTGAAAAATCCCCCGCAAAAACATGCGTCGAAAAAAGACCGCGACGATGGTCTTCGACATTCGACCAATATGAAGTCACCGCGAGGCTCAGCGCTAGCCACCCTCGCGTGCGACAACTCCGTGCAGAAGTCGCCTAAGGGTGCAGCCGGATTAGCACAACAAGTGCGAAAAATCGAAGTCTACCGCGAAGACTAGCCGCACAGAAGTCGCCTAAGGGTGCAGCCGGATTAGCACAATAAGTGCGAAAAATCAAAGTCTACCGCGAGGACTTACCTGTACTCGCGGCGGCAGGCAAGGACAACAGTTCCTGCCGGCCAACCCTACTCACACGAAGCCGACCGCCCTCCGCCCCGCTCACCCTACGCTTCGCAACCGACCTTCGCCGCCTGCGCCCAGTACTCGGACCAGGCACATCTTCTGTGTCCGCAGCGTGCGGTGAAGCCTCCGCCGCTGCCACATCCAAGGCCGCAAAGTAGTCCAAGTCCTCCTCCGACGACTCCTCAGTCCACTCAACCGAGCTCCCAGAGTCAGCAAAATCAGAAAACTCAGATGCAGACCCATCATATTTATTACCACCATCCACGGTCGAAGCCGCCAAAAAATTAGTAGTGGCGGTTGCGTGTGCAGGCCCAAAATCTTGAACCTGCGCAGCAACCAAAATTCAGCAACATATCCAAAATTCCCTAACTATCCACACCCACTATGCCACCTGCGAAGACCCAGCCGTCGTGGGAGCCTCCGCTATTGCCTCCGCTGTCGCCTCCGCCGCCACCGTCGCAGGATCTTCAGCCCTCGGCGCGGCGGCTGCGGGGGCATCAGGAGCTCCTTCGGCGGTCTCTGGGGGCGGGCCTCCGCCGGCCGCAGCAGCTGCGGGGGCATCATGAGCGCCTTCGGCAGTTTCCGGGGGCGGCTCCAGGGCAGCCTCGGACACGGCCTCCGCCGGGTTCGACTCCGGGTCAGGCAGCGCGCTGTTCAACGCCCCGAAATCATCCACCCTCTCGCCACGCGCCGCCTAAGACACAACACACAAATTCAGCAAACCCACACATAGCCCACATCCAGCAAACGTCAAACAAAAGCCAAACGTTACCTGAGCCCTCGCCGTCTCGGCCCGCTCCCTGACCACCTCTCGACCGTGCGGGCCCCACATCCGGTCGTAGATGGCTCCGGCGGATTCCTTCACTATAGGGTCCTCAACCTTGTAGATATCTCGCTCAAAATCCTCATCAGCTTGGTCGAAGACCTCAAAGTGCCGGCACCCTTCGCGAGAAAGCGCGTTCATCGCCCCCTCGCAGGTGACCAGGGAGGCATACGACATAAACCCCTCCACGATAGTGGGGAGTGCCTGCAACTCCTCCTGTACCCACTCCAGGCAGCAAAGTCCGGGCTCTCGGTCCGGCACTTCGAAGTCACCGGTCCGCGCGCCCAGCTCATGGTATGAATCAATAAGCTGTTTGCGCGTCCGCTCAGCCTCCGTGCGCGTCGCGGCCTCGGTCCTCTCCACACGGCTCTGCAGGACGTTGAGCCGCTCCTCCAACTGCTCGGCGCGCTCCCTGGCAAGACTGCCCTCCGCCCGCGGCAAATTGGCCTCCGCCAGCGCAGCCTGTGCCTTGGCGAGGGCCTCATTGGCCTCCCTCCTCTCCTCCACCAATTGGCGCCGGAGGTCAGTCTTCTCCCCCTCCAGCGCGGCCACCTTGTCCGCCAGCTTGCGGCACTTACTGTCGGCGGCCGATTTTTCCCGGACGGCGTCAGCATGTTGCGTCCGAAGTCTCTCGACTTCGGCAGACACAACTACCGTGAGGGCCCCCGATGCCGCGCGGTCAGCGAAGTCAGCCGCCTGCAAAACACACGTAAGACCGCGGCCCCAACAAAGCCGATAAAAAAAACCCCGAAGTCTAGCTCAACGTACCTGACTTAGTGCCTCCTTCATCTCCTTCAGCCGGCGGGACACAACGCCCGCCTCGTCCCTGACAGCAGCGAGTGCCGACATCTCGCCTCCAGCACTAAGAGCACCGCCCTTCGCCTTCGGCACTACGGCAGCCGCCGTGGTCGCCGCGGCAGGCGCAACAATAACAAGTTGGCCTTCGTCCGACCCTGCGACGTATCAACGAATTAAAAAAAATCGAGCCAACGGCTTACCACCAAGATAGTCGTCCACACTAATATCGGTGGCGAAGTCGGCGACACGCTTGCCCGGCGATGGCAACCCTCGGGCCGCCTTCGCGACCTCCGACACTCTGCTGGACGGCGGCACAGCCTTCATAGACTTGGAACCACCGGCGCCAGCCACAGCCTCCGGCGCCTTGCTAGATGCAGGGACGGCCGACTTCGCCGCCAGCGGCGGCTTGCCTCCACCGGGGGCAGCAGCCTTCACAGCCCCTCGCTGCCTCTTCGGCCTGGCTTCATGAAGCCTGACAACCGCCTGGCGCTTCTGTGCAGCTCCCTGGCGATCCTTGTCCATCACTGCCGACACAACAGCAGCAATATTCCGCCCGTAAGGAAACACTTTCCATTCACGAACCATGCGAGATGTAAAAAAGTCTTCGCCGGCCGCGCGGGGGATAGGAACATTCCTAGGCCACCAACCCCCGGTAACCCTCAGCATCCGCGCCGAAGACTCCCGGAGCTCGGGCGAAGACATCCTTCCCCCCGGGACCGCGCATGTCCTCATCAATTCTCTAGCAAAACCATCGGAAACCCCAAGTCCTCCCATAGCAGTACCTAGTTTCCTCTTCTTAGAGGATGGGGTGGCCGCCGGCGCAGGGTCGTCTCCAGTCTCTACCACCGGCTTCTTCCCGCGGTGGTCCACATCGTCTTGGCCGGGATAGCCGTTATACGGCAGTCGATTCAATTCAAAAACCCTGTTCAAACGGTCATTCGACCCGCGGATATCCCAGCTACGCTGGCCCTCTGTCCTCGGCACGTACCGACCAACGATCCGCACCGCCCCATCCTCCGCCTCACGCACAAAGGCGGCCGGATCGCGGCTTTGCAGATCCAGCGCGAAGGCAGGACTTCGCACCAGCTTCCCACCATGGGAAGGCATCTGGCGAGGGCACACTTCGCCCAACGCCCAGCCATGCGCCAAGGGCCATACCCCGTACGCCACAAATTCTTCAACCAAATCGCGCCCACTGCTCAGGCCGGCGGCGCACCGAAGGGCCCCTTCGTCCACATCATCCTCTGCCACCTCAAAGGGCGGGTATACTGAGTAAAAATGCGAACACATCTCGGACACGGGGAGCCCCTCATGGTCTTCGACAGTACCCTCCGCGACATAAAACCAAAACTCATTCCAGTTGCCCCACTTGTTGCGGGCGCAAGGAACCAACTCGACCACCTCCATCGTGGTCTTGCCGGTCTTCGGCGTAAACGTACAGGACCCAAACTGGGCAACTTCATCTCCAATCATCCTCTTCTGCCAGTGCAGGCAATAGTACTTCGCAAAGACTTCGACTGATGGTTGTCCGCCGTACGAAGTCGTCGCCCAGACATACTTCGACAAAGCCACCACGGCATTCGGAGTCAGCTGATGTATCTGAACGTTAAATCTGCGCAGGACTTCTCCAACAAATCGGTGCGCAGGCAGGCGGAGACCGGCGGCGAAGAACGCCTCGAACACAACCAACTCGCCTTCCGGCTCGGGGACTTCCTCCGTCCCCGGGACACGAGCAACTCCGTCGCCAAAGTAACCCAGCCGCTGCATATCTTGCACGCGGACCGACGACATCCGCGACACACCAAAATCCACCGTATCGCCAGCGCGCAACTCCTCCGCCACCAAAGTACTCAGCGTCTCCTCAGACGAGGTGTCGACCGGCGGCGTAGCGGCAGCATAAGAAGAGGAGGTCGGCATCGCTACGTACCGTCGGCGGCGGCGGGCGGTCTGCTTCACTCGAGCCAGATCTCCGGCGAACAAGAGCAAGGAGGGCAGACGACCAGCAAGACGGTGGAAAAGGCGGCTAGGGTTTTCACGAAGCGCGGAAAGTGAAGTTCAAAAAGCACCGACCCTCGCCCCTTTTTATACACAGGGCGCGGCGCTTCGGAAAACCCGCAGTCCAACAGTACGGTGTCAATCAACGATCATGTCAAAAACCCCTGCGGAACCACTTCGAGCGAGGGCAGCGTCTCCGCCATCTAGCGACATCTTCGGCACCAGATGACTTTGTCGAACTGGTCCCTCGGAGGGCAAATGTTGGGGCGAAGGCAAAGACGCCACCCTTCGCTCGAGGCCTTCGCTGCAGTCGTTGGTCCAACGGAGATAAAACGGGCAGGGACACCCTTCGCCCCATACGACATCAGACGAAGGCCTGCGACGAAGTCATCCCACCGTGCGGCCTCGTCCAGCTCGGAGGCCCACGTGTGATCCGGCCCATTGTAACGGGCCCTGCGTGGCCGCTGCGCGTTACGGGCCTAATTTGTAAAGGCATCCCTGTAATTACAGTCTGTAACCCTGCTTTATGGGAATATTCTGGTGATAACCTAGGT
Source organism: Zea mays (assembly GCF_902167145.1). Lineage (NCBI taxonomy): Eukaryota > Viridiplantae > Streptophyta > Magnoliopsida > Poales > Poaceae > Zea > Zea mays. Next base: position 65,835,933 of record NC_050103.1, on the reverse strand, counting down.
GTCTGAGGGCACATGCGTCCTTAACACAAGACACTGGGCGCTCAAATACCTATAAATACCCCCGCACAGTGCCCGTGAGAGGCTAGATTAACAGAGCTTTTGCCATCTCGTGCGAGAACCCTGTTTACGTCAACTCTCATCCCTGTTGGATCCCCTTGCACCTGGTAGCAAGTTCCAACAACAGGGCCTCGGGCGAGCCGGGAATATGTTCGTCGCTGGAGGGGGGCCTCGGGCGAGACGGAGATCCTCCGGGGTCGGCTGTCCTTGTCCGAGGCTAGGCTCGAGCGAGGCGTGATTGTGTCCCTCGAATGGACCGATCCCTGACTTAATCGCACCCATCAGGCCTTTGCAGCTTTATGCTGATGGGGGTTACCAGCTGAGAATTAGGAGTCTTGAGGGTATCCCTAATTATGGTCCCCGACAGTAGCCCCCGAGCCTCGAAGGGTGTGTTAGCACTCGCTTGTAGGCTTTTGTCGCACTTTTTTGCAAGGGGACCAGCCTTTCTCGGTTGCGTTTTGTTCCGCTCGGAGGAGTGGTTTGACTCCTTCGAGGTCTTAATGCCTCGCGTAATGCTTCGGCTGGTCTGGTCGTTCCCTCATGCGAGCTGGCCGTAGCCCGGGTGCACGGTAGGGTCCCAAGTTCTCGGGCTGGTATGTTGACACTGTCAACGGATTGGCCGGAGCCGGTTTTGCGAGAGCAGCCCCCGAGCCTCTGCACAGGGCGAGAGGACGATCAGGGACAGACCCAACTTTTTTACATACGCCCCTGCGTCGCCTTTCCGCAAGGAGGGGGGGGGGGAAAGCGCCATGTTGCCCTCGATGGGCGCCGAACATGGTGTCTCCGGTGAGCTGCTGGCGGGTAATCCAAGTGGACGTCCGTGCCCCATTCGTTAGGGATCGGTTAGAGGCCCAGAGGCGCGCCCAAAAGTACCTGCGGGTGATCTGCCGGACCCGGTCCCCTGTCGACGGGGTCCGAGGGCTCGATGCCTCCCTCTGATGGGATTCTGTTACAAGATCGTTCCCGCTGGTCTCGGAAATGTCCTAGGGTACCTCGGGAGCGCAGCCCGAGCCTTGGTTATGTATCGAACGTACCCATGGTCATCCCTCGCTCTGTGTCTGAGGCGGTTGTGAACCTTTCGAGGGCCAGCCTTCGAACCCCTGATCAGTAGTGGGCGTGGAGCCCGAGTAGCCTGAGGCGGTCGTTGAACCCTTCCGAGGGGCCAGCCTTCGAACCTCTGACCAGTAGTGGGTGTGGAGCCCACGTGCTCTGAGGCGGCTGTTGAACCCTTCGAGGGGCCAGCCTTCGAACCTCTGATCAGTAGGGAGGCCCGGAGCCTGGTTCCTTCACGGGGAAGGATCCTTTTCGGGGTATCCCCCTTTCCCGGTCCCTGTTGTAAGAGAGAGAAAGAGGAAAAGGAAAAGGATACGAAATTGAACGACGCGGCGTACCTTTTTTGACGCGGTCATTATGGCGAAGGCGAAGCGTTGCTCGCTCCTCCTGCCAGGGGCGCCGCCCTTCCCGCCGCGGAGTTAATGCGACGGGGCGTGCGGTTCGCGGGGCGGCCGTTGCGCGTGCGCGAGCCGTTCGAGGAACGACTGTTTTGCTTCGAGTTTTTGAATCCCGTGGCCGGTCCGGGCGAAACGTTGAACGGGTCTCGCCTTGGTCTTTATATACTCGTGGGAGGGTCTGGCGACGGTCCTTTGCTCCGCTTCTTGCCTCCCTCTTAGGTTTTCGCAACCTGAGAGACTTAGCCAGAGAAAAGGAAACCACCCAAACTGTCCTTTGCGCCGCCACCCCTTCTGCTCGGTGATGGCCGACCGGGTGACCATCATCTCGCCGCGCGACCCATGGCCTTTCTCCACAGTGACGGCGGGTGATCTGGAGGATCTTGTTGCTGAGGGTTTACTTCGCCCTCTCTCTGATGAGAGGCGACCGGAATGGATTCCCCCCGTGAGCGGAGCTGCTCCGTCCCCACCACCGGGGTACATCGTGAGCTTCGTCTCCTTCCACGAGCGGGGATTTGGTGTGCCGGCGAGCCGCTTTATGCGGGCGATCCTGCACCACTACGGGGTGGAGTTGCACAACCTCAGCCCCAACTCCATCTCGCAGGCCGCCATATTCGTAGCGGTGTGCGAGGGGTACTTGGGGATCGCCCCCCACTGGGACTTGTGGACTCATCTCTTCTTCGCGGAGCTTTTTGCTTCGCCGACGGGGGAGAGAAAGGTCCGCGCGGCAGTGTGGGCCGGCGGCTGCATCCTTCAGCTGAGGCAGTCACGAGCGTCGCTGTATATTCCCGCCATCCTTGCGTCCTCGAACAAAGGGTGGCAGCGCCGGTGGTTCTACCTCCGGAATGACGGCGAGTTGCTCCCGCCGTTTTCCCAGCGAGTAGTCACCGTCGCCGTCGATGCTTGGCGCCACAGGACCCCGCACGAAAGACAGAAGAACCTCGAACCCCTTCTCAAGGCCTTGGAGGCGTTGCAGAAAGGGGGACTCACCGTCGCGGGAGTGATTGCCGCCATCCACCGCCGGAGGGTGCTTCCCTTGGCGGAGCGACGGTTGCCGCTTTGGGAGATGACGCTGGAGGCTGACTTGGAGGGCTCGCGGATGTCCTCGGATCCTCTTCCCTTCGACATTCTCCACGGGCGGGTGGCCGTCGCGTTGGGAAAACCAAACACCAGCGCCTTCTCTCAGCCCTTGATGCGCCCTGACCAAGGGTGCGTGACTCTGGTGAGTGTCCGCTCCTTCCTTCTTCTTGCGTCGGGTTGCCCCTGGTTCTTACGGTCGGGATTTCCATCCGTCTCTAGGAGGTAGGGTGGCACAAGCCTTCCCTGCCACGGGTCCCGGAGGATGCGGTGGACCGAGCAGCGCGGCGGGTTGCTGTGGAGGAGAAGAAGAAAAAGAAGGACACGGAGAAGGCCCGGGCCCGCGAGCGGATGCGGGCTCGAGACGCCTTGGAGAAGCTCCGTCGTCGGCAGGAGAGGGAGGGGCTCCCAAGGGAGCCGTCGCCGGAAACGCCTGACGACGACGACGATGTCGAAGATGATGACGAGGGAGACGACATGGCTGCCCGCCTCGGCTTCAGCCCTGGCTTGAGGTTAGGCCAGGAGCCGTCAAGCTAGCCCCTGAGTGGGCTGATGCCGTCTGTCCCCAGAGCCGGGACGCCGAGGTCCCGGCGCGAAGAGCGGGGGCAGACCGAGAGGGTGCTTGACCCCTCGGCCGGGGGAGTTGAGGTGACCCCGGGGAGCCAGGCCGAGGCGTCTGTTCCCCGAGAGCCGTCGCCCACGCCGGCAGCGCAGGAGAGCGACCCTCAGGTCGCCGTGGCAGTGCCTGGGCAGTCCGTCTCCCGGGCGTCCAAGGCGCCCAAAGCAAGGGTGGTGCCGAAGCTGCCGGCGAGGCGGACCTCGGCGGTGCCTTCGGGGGTCGAGATCCGAGAGACCTCCCCTCAGGCACGGTTGATCATGGCCCAGAGCGGGTAAGTATCTTGGAATGCCTTCGTCCTGGCTTTTCATTCGTATGTCCTGACTGCGATTTTTCTTTCCTCCTCAGCAAGCGAAGCCATGGCCTGACCGATCTGGCTCCCCGAAAGGCCCTTAAGACGGCGTCGGCTTCCGCAGCCGGCGCCGCTCCGGGCCTTGCCGTTCAACTGACCTTCTCGCAAGGCGCTCCACAGCAGGGGGCTCAGGCGGCACCAGTCGCCGTGGAGCGAGTTCCCGAGGCTGGCTCTTCTGCCGAGGCGGCCATCGTGCTAGAGGAGGCGGCTGACACGGACGTGGCCCCGACCCCAACGGACGTGCCGGCGGTGCTGGCACCTGTTGCTACTAAAGCCGCTGCCGTCCCAGTCGGGGAGCGACCTGTTGCTGCCGACGCTGAGATGGCCGAGGCGCCGGCGCTCGGTGCCTCGGAGGAGGGGGGCGTGGAGACGCGATCCGTCCCGCCGAGCGGCAGCCTTGTCGCTGTGCGGCGGAGCTCCGAGGGTCGGCGCCAGTTGCTCCGGTTCCGGACCCGTGAGGCCTCGGATCCCTTCTTCGTTCTCGACGATGAGCGGGAGGAGCAGTCCTGGGGCGAGCTTTGCGAGTGTGCCGAAGCAACGGTGGGGTCGCTCCGGTCGTCGCTAGAGGTTTTCTGCAGGGATGTCCCCAAAATCCTCCAGGTAACGGTTTTAGGCATACCTCTTTTCTTTTTTTGTGGCCAAGGCATATTTTGTGACGCCCCGCTTCCTTCCCTCAGGATCTGACGGATCTGAGCGCCGCCAAGTTGTCGTTCATCCGCCACAAGGTCGACGTCTGGGGCTCGCTGCGATCCCTGAGGACCTCGCTCGCCGGGGCTACTACGCGCCTCTCTCAGCAGGGCGCCGAGGTGGCGGACCTTCGGTTGCTCTGCACCGATCTGAGAGCCGAGGCGGTAGCTTCACGCGCAGAAGTGCAATGACAGCAGTCGGAGTTCGACCTGATCGTCAATGAGCAGGACCAATCTCGGGGCCGGGCTGCCGAGGCCGAAAGCCGGGCCGGAGCCCTTGCAGCCGACCTGGCCGTAGCTCAGGTCGCAGCCTCGGAGCAGCGTGCCCGAGCCGGAGGTACGCCCTGGCCATTTTCGGTTTTCGCTTCAGCTTGTTTCCTCCGCTTGTGTTCGAGATCTTTCGTTCTGGCTGTTCGCAGAGCTCGAGTCCGCCCTTGATGAGTCCGCCAAGGCTCTTGCCGAGGCGCTTGCCGGAGCGGCCGAGCAGAGGGAGACCGACCACGCGGCCATGTCCGAGGCCGTCTCGCCCTCAAAGTCGCCTGCAGGCCTTGGGCGATCATGTGCGCGACAGACTCCGCGAGGCGCTACACCATGGCGTCAGGTGGGCCTTCGCCGTGCTCGCTTCCCACTACGTCGTGGACCTGGAGTGGGTCAGCGAGGGGTATTGCCTTCCTGACGAAGATGAAGCCACCCTGGCAGAAGTCCAGAGGCTCGATGCGGCCGCCGCGGGTCCGAGCGTAGTGCTGGCGACCACCTTCGAGGCAGAGATCCTCCCGCCTGCGCCGTCGTCCGAAGCTGGGATGGACTTTGCCGAGGGCGGGGACGAAGCCGGAGGCGCGGCTCCTTCCCTGGGCGACGCCTAACTCTGTCGGAGCAGTTTCTGTTGGATGCACGTGTGTCTTTCTGCGGCCGCTGAGGCCTGAACACTTTATTACTGTTGCATAAAGTCGTGCTCCTTTCCCTTTCATTTTGCGTGTCCGGCCCCGCCTGTCAGTAGCAGGGTGGCTTCCCCAAGTGGGAGTCACTTTTCGTGGTGGGTGACAAGTGAGGTGTCCGTAACCCAGAGGCGTAGGAGTCCCTCGGCTCAGTCAGCCTTGCCACTTACATGCACCCGCGTTCGCTCCTTGGGGTCCTGCTTCCGACATAGCCGGGGGAACGCAAAAGCCTTTTTGATTGAAAATTTTGACGCAGAGGGGTTCCCCCCTTTTTAGCCCCCGAGGGAGGGTCGGGCTCTGCCGAGGCAAGGCTGACCCTTCCTTGATGACTAAAACTTGCGTGGGGGCGAGGTAAGCAAACAACTTGAAAGCATCTTAAGGGTAGAGGCGACGTAGCTGTTAGACGTTCGAAGTGTTGGTGCAGACCTCGCCTTGACTGTCGGCCAGTTCGTTTGTTCCGGGCTTCAGAATTTTGGCGATGACAAGCGGCCCTTCCCAGGGGTGCGTGTAGCCCCCGGGTGTCTCCAACAAGGGCTCGGGGTGCTGCGCGATGGTCGCAAGCCCCCGAGTGTACCTCTCGTAGGGGCTCCTGGCCTTTGGCGATGGAAATGCATCGCTGGAGGAAGCCTGAGGGGCAGCGGTGGTGGAGCTCCTTTCCATCTCCCAGCAAGACGAACGACTTGACGCGCCAACCGCCGAGCTTTGGCTCGGTCGAGGGGTAGCTCTCCTCGGTGGAGAAATTGCAGGTACGGGGTCTGCCAGTTTCGATTAGGCGTGACCCCGCTTCGCTCCTCCTCGACGCGCAGTGCCTCACCCTCGGGGGCCGAGGGTACCTCGAGGGCCGAGGGTGCCTCGGGCCGAGCCGAGGGTGACTCGGACCGAGTCCGGGGTGCCTCGGGCTGGGCCGAGGGCGCCTCGGGCTCGGGCGTGTCGTCGATCTTGACGGAGGGTTGATGCAGGTCTCAGGAGAAGACGTCCGGGGGAACCATTGTTCGCCCCGAGGCTATTTTAGCCAGCTCGTCCGCATTCTCGTTGTAGCGCCGGGCGATGTGGTTGAGCTCGAGCCCGTAGAACTTGTCTTCCAGGCGCCGAACCTCATCGTAGTAGGCCTCCATCTTCGGGTCGCGGTAGTGGGAGTTCTTCATGACTTGGTCGATGACGAGCTGCGAGTCACCGCGAGCGTCGAGGCGTCGAACCCCTAGCTCGATGGCGATCCGCAACCCGTTGACCAGAGCCTCGTACTCGGCCACATTGTTGGACGCTGGGAAATGGAGGCGTAGCACATAGCGTAGGTGCTTCCCGAGGGGCGAGATGAAGAGTAGGCCTGCGCCGGCTCCTATCTTCATCAGCGACCCGTCGAAGAACATGGTCCAGAGCTCCGGTTGGATCAGAGCTGTCGGGAGCTGGGTGTCGACCCATTCAGCCACGAAGTCCGCCAAGACCTGGGACTTGATGGCCTTCCGAGGGGCGAACGAGATTGTTTTGTAACACCCCAGGTGTTACCCTGGCTGGAGCACACCTTGGCACTCAAGTCAAGACTATGATCACATGTGGAAGAACTTAAGGAGCAAAAGTATAAGGGGCTTTGGAAACTAAGTTGTTACCAAGAGTTGGGAATGACCAAAGGCATTACCCTAATTGTGTGCAACTATCACCTTGGGAGAGGGGGAAAGAACCCTAGGCCTCTCTTAAACCCTAACTCCCAAACCATGGATAAGAGGGGAAAGAGAGTGAGCAAATGTGCAAAACATGGGTAATCTTTACCCAAACCCTAAGCCACATTATAACCATCAATTAGGGGAGGGAAATATTACAAAAAGGCCCCTAGGGAAACCCCATTTCAAATCTCCAAGTGGAGAGAGAGCTAGAGCTCTCTAATTCCCTCTAAGTCCCATTTTAGCCCTAAATCAAAGATCAACCGTGTTCACTTCAAAAATGGCGCCAAAACCACTTGGGTTCTATACCAAAAATGTGCAATACCACTTAGGGCACCCACTGGAAAAAGTTGAGCTCGAGACTCGGACGTTTGGCATGCCATGGCATGGCTTTTGTCGTGTTATGCTCAGTATGACACACCTGTTTTGGCACCCGAAGATCTTCCTCCCTAGGCCGTATCTGCCCCGGCGTCTCACAGTTGAGTGACAGCCCTAGGTGCCAGGAAGAGGTCTGCGGCGGACTTTTGCAAAGATTCGCACGTATGCGACCTCTGGCGACATTTGAACACTGGAAGAAACAAACCGCCACGTGTTCGACGCCGTCTGCCGCGCCAGAGCACGCCCGCGCGCGCGCCCGCGCCGCACCCAAGCCAAGCCAGTGCCCTAGCCCGCGTCCGCGGCTATAAAACGCCCAGGAGCCTTGGCCGTACCCCTCCGCGCGCACTCAAGCCTCACCGGAGCTCAGTTCGCCGCCGTTTGCCCATACGCGACGTGCCCGCGGCCACCCGAGCCCCTGCCACCGTAGACCGGCCAACCCAGCCACTCCCAACCCCGTCCAGCCCTCGGAGAGGACTGTGCACGTCTCCGTGAAGCTCCCCGAGCGAGGAATCGGGCTCTACTTCACCGGAGAGGCCGACCCAAGGTCACCGGACTTCAACCGACCGCCGGCAACTATGAACCGAGGTACACAGTGAACCTCTCTTCGATTCCTTGCACAGTTAGACTCCTTGGACCTCCACGAAGCTCCCTATGCCCTTGGATTGAACTATGCCGCCGCGGATAGGCCGGAGCACACGCCGCCGGCGAGCTCGCCCGCCTGCTCACGTGGACCGGGCGATTCCGGCCATCCCCGACGACGAGCCGTACATCGACGTGATCGCCAGACCCTCCCCGAGCCGACCCCACCCTTCGCCGGACCTCCCTCGCCGCCGGTAAGCCGCGCCGCCCTTTCTTTTTCCGCGGCTACTGTTTCATTTGAGGGAGGGACTGCGGGTGAGAGGGAGAGAAACCCAGGGGGTTAAGTGAAAGGTCAGAGACTCAAGTGAATAGGGCCGCGAGGGTAGATCTGTGAGGTTTGATTTGTTTTAAACCTAGGGACCTCGGCGCAAACTGTTTTTCCAGGAAAACTTAATTAAAGCCTAATTTAAATTCAAACAGAAACTTTAAAAACCCATAACTTCTGTTTGGTTTATCCAATTTTGGTCAAACAAATTTTGCCAGACTCTAAATCATGTAACCTATTTAGGAAAAATATAAAACCCCTTGGTGCTGTGGAAAATTTAAAAGTTCTGATTTAATGTTAACCTTGGCCAAAAGATAAATAATAGTAAGAAAAATAGTTAGGCTATTTGACTAAGGTTAGAAAAATTTGGAGGAGTTTATATTCACCTACTAACCTGTTTAAAAATGTTAAACCCCTCTGTCCAGTACATCAAGTTAGTTTTAACCCCTTATTCCAAATATGCTTAAGTTTAAGAAAAATAGGAAAAGGGACACAAATATTGAACCAGAGGGCACCCCTATTTTTGTTAAGATACTTAGTTAATGTAGTTCACTAGAAAAATATATCATACCCTGTTTTAGTGTAAAATAATTAAGATCTCTTTTATTTTAATAAAACAAGTGAAACTTAGGAAAATTCTACCAAAATAACCCCAAGGTAAAAACACCCCCACCCTTGGGATAACTATTGTTTTATTAGAAAGAACTTAGGAAAAATATGAAATCTGCTGTTTGACATTTTTCAAATAGTAATGTAGTAGAAAGAGCCTTTTTGACATGAAACTTAAGAAAAGCATAACTAAATAACCACCCCTTAGTTTCCTGTGATTTTTAGCACAAAGACCTATTATCACCAGAGGATACCAACAAAAATAAATCTTTAGGACAGAACCTACCCCTAACTAGAAGGTGTAGTGTAAAGGGGCCCTTTTTGCCTAACTTTTGTTATTTTTGTTTAAGGCCTAACTGTTATACCTTAGGCCTCAATTTCTTAAAACAAGCTAAAATAGCCAGTGACAACCCACTGTAATTTTTACAGAATTTTTGGAAATTATTAAAACCCTGTTGTAGTTCAAACCTACCCTAGAAAACCTAAATGGAAATTAAGGGAAGAGAAATAGAAGATATGAATAAAGGTTGTCCCTAAAAACTTTATTGCTGTCCACAAAAATATATCAAAGCAATACCAAACCAATCTGTTGTCCTAAAGGAAAACCTAAGTCCAAAGAGTGATAAGTCTATCTATACACCACTAGAAGCCCCGCATAACTAAGAAAACCCTAAGTTACTTCTTGACTTAGTCTCTTTTTGCATAATGTTATTAAATCATGCAAAATCATGACATACATGTTCATTGCATTCGCTAGACTGTAATCTTGCTGACGGAGAGTACATCCTCGTGCCGGAGCAAGGAGCTGCTCAGGAGGTAGCCCCAGATCCAGCACCAGAGCCAACACCAGAGGACCTGCCTGCCACTGCTTTGGAAGGCAAGCCCCGGTTTTATGCATAACCTGTTATTTATGCTATTTTACTCCACTTAATGATTGTAGGATTGATTGTGCACTTAAGTGTAGGAATTGTTTGAAACCCTAGTTGCATGATCTCAGGAATCCTATTGAGATGAATACTAGTACGCTAGGTCGAGTAGCTGCTTTATTAAGTAGGATCTCGGTAGAAGACGAGTGATTTTTCTAGCACTCGCGCGAGGTCAGGCCATTGATTGTACCCACTTTCATATCGTACTGATGTTGGTTGTGGACAACGATCCATGGGGATTGGTTGTCCACGGGATAAAATGTGAATAAGGATTAAGGTGTGGTACCGTGAGTCAAGCGTTTGAACGTACTAAACACATACCGAGAAATATGGTAAATCGGTAAGCCTAGTACCTGAGTGAACCTGCCCGCAGACATATCCCCTCACGCGACCTAAGACGAGGTCTCCCATTCCGGTTATGGTGGGTACAAGTGCGGCCACTGCACGACGGCCAGTCGGGGTCAGTGGGGCATTGTACGCCAAGGCGGTGAGCCCTGATCTGTTGCCAGGGAATCGATGGGGACGGTTGATGTGTGTGGGGACGGAGTGCCCCTACATGTCGTGTGTTTAGGTTTACCTTGCAAGGATAAAAACTCGATTCGAATCGTCTGCTTCTCGCAGCTAATGAGACTGCTTGATCCATGCTGCTACATTGAGTAACAAGTGGAATGATGCGGAGATGATATAAGATGTTGATTGCTAAAATGTTTGCTACTTTGTATGAATAGATAGTACATTTTTAGCCTTAAGAGAGTCACACTTAACTTTGACTAAGTTAAAATCTTGATTTAGAAACTCAGCTAGTGCTTTTGGCAACCAAACCCCCACAGCCAAACAGCTGCATGTCTAGAGGTAGAGGAGTAGACTCCTCACACCGGGTAAGTCTAGCTGAGTATTAGTATACTCAGCCTTGCTTGTGGCATAATTTTTACAGGTTCTCTGGAGGAAATGGTTGCTGGGATAACTTGGCCGTCCACCTTGCCACCGGGTTGGACTGTTGAGTGGGACCCTGCCTCGGCTGAGGAGGAGCATGAGGAGTGATGGGACAGGCTTCCCCATCCCTCCATTTATTTACCGTTAGTTTATTTCCGCTGCACTTCGAACAATGATGGTTACTTTTGCAAAAAAAACTCCGATGATGATGATGGTGATGTAATAATTTAATATTCTGACATGTATGGTTTTATGCTTTATTGTATTTGCTCTGTGACTCACCTTCGAGTGAGATTGTGGTACTTGATCCTGTCAGTGGCCGTGTCGGACTAGATCCGAGGGATTGACGGGTTATTCCCATTTAAGTGTGGTCTAGCCTCTAAGGCGGGGCTTAGGCACTTAAGTTGGAATAATTCGGGCAGTTCCGCCACAGCTGGTATCGGAGCTTGTACCACCACAGAGGAATCAATAAAATGTAAATACCATCAATTTTCTAAATAAAACTTGATAGAAACAAGTTGGATAGATAGTAGGACGAGCAGGATAGACCTAGGACGTGAAGCCTTAGGTTAATAGAAGGGTAGCTAGGTGGCTAAGTAACTAGGCCCTACAGGCCACTTTTACAGGATGGGAGTTTCTCCCTATTCCTTCTATCTTGTTGTGAGGCCGTTCAGGACGAGCACGCATGCATTCATAATTAAGCAAATGAATAACTGAGTAAAAGACTTAAAAACAAGATAACAACCAACTAGGTCCCTAGTGCCTTTTTACTTAACTAGAGGAGGGCTGAGTTTTATTTTCCTTGTTCTTTTTACATTCTTTTTCTTTTACTTACGCTTAACCGTACACAGATGACTTCCCACGGATCCTCCGATGACGGAAATGCCCTGACCCACACTGACGGACTTGCACGAGAGGGCTTTCCCCGCATTCTGTGGGAAGTGCTTCAGGGAGCTGGATACACGACACCCCCTCAGTACGCGGTGCAGCAGTTCGAGAAGCACCGAGTGCCCCGCTGTAGGGTGAGGATGACTCTGGAGCCTCATCCCCTGCAGCCAGGCTGGCGCTCCTTGGATTCAGAGTCTTTCGGGTACCGGGCAGAGGACACGATCGAGGCGATCGCGCTGCACGGGTTGACTACTTTCTGCGGATTTCATCCCTTAGAGCTGGCTACCCACCCCATTGGCTTGTTCCCCGCTGAGAAGGAGGACGACCCAATGTGGAAGGATCGGGTGGAGCATGCTAAGGATATCTGGGCCATCTACCCAGGACAGACTGCGCACTTGATAGTACGGTGCATGAATGCTCTGTACCGTCTGCAGGTGATGCGCGGTGAGGCCATGTCCCATCTGATGGCACTGCTGGAGGCCACCAAGATCACGTTGGATAACCGAGAGGAGCTTGTGGTCGACTTGTCTCAAGAAATGGTAGAGAAAGATTTGCAAGTGGAGCAGCTGTCTGGTGAGATTCATGAGTTGGAGGAGCTAGTGGGCACCCGGGAGAACACCATTGAGGTCCTAGAGGATCAGCTCCTCAACACTCAGCAGCAGCTGGCAGAAGCAAATGAGCACCTGGACATGCATCACCAAGAGATCCATGGTGGGGAGGCTGACGAGGACGTTGACATCGAGGGAGGAGACGAGTCTGCTTCCAGTATAGACACTGCTGGCTCGGGAAGACCACCTTCCCCCGAGTCGAGCGTTGCTTCGTTCGCTCACTAGATGTCCAGGGTAGGTTTAGAAGTTGGACAGTCGGACTCCTCGCCGCTAGCTTAGCTTTTGCACCCTTAGGGTACTAGGCTAGGTAGAGTTGAGTCATTTTGGAACCATTTGATGTAATCGTATTAAACTCTTTTGGGAACTTGATGGATGGATGCTATTATTAGCTTAATCTTGGAAGGAAGAAATTTATGCCTCTTAAAATCCCGCTGCTTAACTTTTTCCCCGTGATAAAATCTTGAATTTGGAACTGTGGTGTTAAATATGTATGTGGTTTTTCAGATGGCTGGGAGGCAGCGTCGTGGCCAGAACGAGCACGTTCCACCACCACCCCCACCTCCCACTCTGCAGGAGCTCATGGCTCAGCAGAATGAGATCCTGAGGCAGCTGGCTCAGCGTCAGCCACTACCTCAGCATTATGGTGGAGACCATCAGCGTCACCCCGTCGCTGCTATCTACCAGGAGTTCCTCAGCACTCAGCCACCATTGTTTACCAGGGCGGAGGACCCACTTGATGCAGATGTGTGGTTGAGGGTGGTAGAATCCAAATTCCCACTGCTTCATGGAGTGTGTTCAGAGGTCACCAAAGTCAGGTTTGCCACCCAACAGCTTCGCGGACCTGTAAGGACTTGGTGGGATCACTTTCTTGCTATGCAGCCAGAGGACCGAGAGGTGGAGTGGAGGGAGTTTAAGGCAGCTTTTAGAGGACACCATATACCAGCCGGGATCATGGACAGGAAGCTCAATGAGTTCTTGGCACTCACTCAGGGCAACAGGACAGTGTTGCAGTACGCCCAGGCCTTTAATGACTTGTGCCAGTATGCGGGATATCATGCTGATACAGATGAGAAGAAGAGGGACAGATTCAGAAGGGGGCTTAGCACTAAGCTCCGGGATCGTCTCAACACCGTCAGGGCCAACAGCTACAATGAGTTGGTCAACATGGCTATCTCCCAAGAGGACTGCATTACAGCTAGGCAGGCAGAGAAGAAGAGGAAGACCCCCGTGGCAGGACCCTCAGCTCAACCACAGCGTTTTCGGATTGTGTCCGACACCCAGGGCAGGGGACCCCAGCAGCAGCAAGGGCGATGGGTAATTCGACCTCAGCAGCAGCAGCAGCAACAGGCATCCAACCGCAACCAGTTTCCAGCACAGCGGAATAATCAGCAGCAGCAGTACCGCCAGGCCAATGACAACAGGTGTTTCACTTGTGGCAACACTGGGCATTATGCCAAGAATTGCCCCAGGAACCAGCAGAGGCAGGGGCAGAATGTCAATCAGAACCAAGGCAAGCGGCAGAAGGTACAAGTGAGGCAAGGCCGGCTGAACTTCACCACCATGGCAGATATTCCAGAGGGAGCACCCGTCATGACTGGTATCTTTACAGTATTAAATTTTCCTGCTATTGTTCTTTTTGATTCCGGTGCTTCGCATAGTTTTATCAGTGCAAGGTTTAGTACCAAATGCCAGTTGCCCTTTCACCACACCAATGGGGGCATTACAATTTCAACCCCAGGAGGCAGGGTTGCCACCTATCAAGTTAACAAGAATGTGCCTATAAGGTTTGGTAGTCTGATAATTAAGACCAACCTTCTCATTTTGGGTTTGGAGAGTGTGGATATTATATTGGGAACTGACTGGTTAACCAGAAACCAGGCTGTGATGGACATTGCAGCTAGAGCCATTGAGGTGCACTCACCAACTTGTGGTGGAACCACACTATATTTGCCTGATCAGGGTTGTACCCGATCTTGTGCTTTTGTTATGTTAGAATCCCCGGTGGAAAAGATCCCAGTGGTCTGTGACTATCCAGATGTTTTTCCGGATGAATTGCCAGGAATGCCACCTGACCGAGATATTGAGTTCGCCATCGAATTGCAACCCGGGACTGCTCCTATCTCCAAGAGACCTTATAGGATGCCTCCCGCGGAATTGGCAGAATTGAAGAAGCAACTGCAAGAGTTGTTGGACAAGGGGTTTATTCGTCCAAGCACTTCACCATGGGGATGTCCAGCATTATTCGTGAAGAAAAAGGATGAGAGTTTGAGGATGTGTGTTGACTACCGTCCTCTCAATGCGGTAACCATTAAGAACAAATACCCACTGCCCCGCATTGATGTTCTGTTTGATCAGTTGGTAGGAGCCAAGGTATTCTCCAAGATAGACCTTCGCTCGGGATACCATCAGATCAAGATCCGTGCCAGCGATATTCCCAAGACGGCTTTCTCTACCAGATATGGACTGTATGAGTTTCTGGTAATGTCTTTTGGGCTGACCAATGCCCCGGCTTATTTTATGTACCTGATGAATTCAGTGTTTATGCCAGAACTGGACAAGTTTGTGGTCGTTTTCATTGATGATATCCTGATTTATTCCAAGAACGAAGCCGAGCACACCAAACACTTGCATACTGTACTTCAGAGACTGCGTGATCATCAGTTGTATGCTAAGCTGAGTAAGTGTGAGTTCTGGCTGAAGGAAATCAAATTCTTGGGTCATACAATTTCTCAAGATGGGGTATCAGTTGATTCTGAGAAGGTGCAGGAGGTGATGGATTGGAAACCCCCGACTACAGTGAAGCAGATTCGGAGTTTTCTGGGATTGGCAGGGTATTATCGACGGTTTATTCCGGATTTCTCCAGAATTGCCAAACCAATGACTGAACTGTTGAAGAAGGGAGTCAAATTTGAGTGGAGTCAAAAGTGTGAGGATGCCTTCCATACGTTAAGGCAACATTTGACAACAGCCCCAGTGCTAGCTCAACCTGACAACACCAAGCCATTTGAAGTTTACTGTGATGCTTCTGGCACTGGTTTGGGATGTGTCTTGATGCAAGAGAGCAGAGTGATTGCTTATGCTTCCCGAGCACTCAGGCCCCATGAGCAGAACTACCCTACACATGATCTAGAATTGGCAGCTGTAGTTCATGCTCTTAAGATATGGAGACACTACCTGATGGGAGCTCACTGTAACATCTACACTGATCACAAGAGTCTCAAATACATCTTCACTCAGGCAGATCTGAACATGAGGCAAAGGAGGTGGTTAGAGTTGATCAAGGATTATGATTTGGAGGTGCATTACCATCCAGGGAAGGCCAATGTGGTGGCAGATGCCTTGAGCAGAAAGGCCCAGTGTAATTGTATGAGCATGGATGTGGGAATGACCACCCTATGTGATGAGTTGTGTAAGCTGAACCTGGAAGTTGTTTCTTCGGGTAACCTAAGCTATATCTCGGTGGAGCCCACATTGCAAGAACAAATAGTCAGGGCACAGGTTGAGGATAAGGGTGTTCAGGTTATCAAGGATATGATCAAGCAAAAGGCAGAAAAATACAAATGTTTCCGACAGGACAGTAAGGGAATTCTATGGTTTGGAGATCGATTGGTTGTTCCCAAGGACCCTGAGCTCAGAAAGAAGATACTAGACGAAGCTCACCTTTCCAAATTCTCCATGCACCCTGGTAGCAACAAGATGTATCATGATCTCAGATCTTTATATTGGTGGACTAGAATGAAAAGAGAAATTGCCAAGTACATATCTGAATGTGATACTTGCCAGAGGATAAAGGCTAGTCACTTGAAGGCAGCAGGCCCTTTACAACCCCTTCCCATACCATCTTGGAAATGGGAGGATATTTGCATGGACTTTATAGTGGGATTACCCAATACCTCCAGACATCATGATTCTATTTGGGTTATCGTGGACAGGTTGACTAAGACTGCTCATTTCTTGCCAGTGCATACCACCCACAGGGCAGAGAAGTACGCTGAAATTTATGTTGATCAGATAGTAAGGTTGCATGGTATTCCCAAGACCATTGTATCTGACAGAGGAGCACCTTTTGTGGCACGATTTTGGGAACAATTGCAAGAGTCACTTGGGACCCATGTCATCCGAAGCTCAGCATATCACCCTCAAACGGATGGTCAAACAGAAAGAGTGAATCAAATATTGGAAGACATGTTGCGAGCATGTGCACTACACTACGGGAAGGATTGGGACAAGTGTCTGTCCTTGGCGGAGTTTTCTTACAATAATAGCTATCAATCCAGTCTGAAGATGGCACCTTTTGAAGCCTTGTATGGGAGAAGGTGTAGGACCCCACTAAATTGGTCTCAAGCAGGAGAAAGGGAAATTTTTGGGCCAGATTTGGTACTCGAGGCAGAGGCAAAGGTCAGGGTTATTACCAAGAACTTGGAAGCTGCTCAGGCCAGACAAAAGAGCTATCATGACAAGAGGCGGAAGCCCCTACAATTTGAGGTGGGAGATCATGTTTATCTTAAGGTATCCCCCACCAAGGGTGTTCAGAGATTCGGGATCAAGGGCAAGTTAGCTCCTCGCTATATTGGACCCTACAAGATCCAGGAGGCTTGTGGACCCGTAGCCTATCAAGTGGAATTGCCACCTCACATGTCGACCGTTCACAATGTGTTCCATGTATCTCAACTGCGGAAATGCGTTCGTCTACCCACTGAAATACTTCCGGAACCAGACATTGAGATAGAACCAGACTTGTCCTATCAAGAGTACCCCGTCAAGATATTAGATCAAAAGGAGAGATCAACTCGGGCCAGGACAGTAAGAATGTATAAGGTTCAGTGGAGTCACCATTCAGCAGAAGAAGCTACATGGGAGACTGAGGATTTTCTACGCTCTCGCTTCCCCGACTTTCTACCCAAAAGAGTCGGTATGTAACCCCAAAACCCCACCCCCACCTGCCCTTTGAATCCAATTATAAGAAAAACTTAGATAGCTAGGATAGTCTAAGTTGTGGATTTAACTTAAGAAGGGCTTCCTTCTGAAGTTGCAAAGAGAATGACATTCGAAGAGCAGTTAACAAGAGAAACTTGAGTATAAAGAAAGAGTAGCACCAACACACCTTCCAGCACCCTCCAAGGGACTCTACCAAAAATCTCGGGACGAGATTCCTTTAAGGGGGGAGGGCTGTAACACCCCAGGTGTTACCCTGGCTGGAGCACACCTTGGCACTCAAGTCAAGACTATGATCACATGTGGAAGAACTTAAGGAGCAAAAGTATAAGGGGCTTTGGAAACTAAGTTGTTACCAAGAGTTGGGAATGACCAAAGGCATTACCCTAATTGTGTGCAACTATCACCTTGGGAGAGGGGGAAAGAACCCTAGGCCTCTCTTAAACCCTAACTCCCAAACCATGGATAAGAGGGGAAAGAGAGTGAGCAAATGTGCAAAACATGGGTAATCTTTACCCAAACCCTAAGCCACATTATAACCATCAATTAGGGGAGGGAAATATTACAAAAAGGCCCCTAGGGAAACCCCATTTCAAATCTCCAAGTGGAGAGAGAGCTAGAGCTCTCTAATTCCCTCTAAGTCCCATTTTAGCCCTAAATCAAAGATCAACCGTGTTCACTTCAAAAATGGCGCCAAAACCACTTGGGTTCTATACCAAAAATGTGCAATACCACTTAGGGCACCCACTGGAAAAAGTTGAGCTCGAGACTCGGACGTTTGGCATGCCATGGCATGGCTTTTGTCGTGTTATGCTCAGTATGACACACCTGTTTTGGCACCCGAAGATCTTCCTCCCTAGGCCGTATTTGCCCCGGCGTCTCACAGTTGAGTGACAGCCCTAGGTGCCAGGAAGAGGTCTGCGGCGGACTTTTGCAAAGATTCGCACGTATGCGACCTCTGGCGACATTTGAACACTGGAAGAAACAAACCGCCACGTGTTCGACGCCGTCTGCCGCGCCAGAGCACGCCCGCGCGCGCGTCCGCGCCGCGCCCAAGCCAAGCCAGTGCCCTGTCCCGCGTCCGCGGCTATAAAACGCCCAGGAGCCTTGGCCGTACCCCTCCGCGCGCACTCAAGCCTCACCGGAGCTCAGTTCGCCGCCGTTTGCCCATACGCGACGTGCCCGCGGCCACCCGAGCCCCTGCCACCGTAGACCGGCCAACCCAGCCACTCCCGACCCCGTCCAGCCCTCGGAGAGGACTGTGCACGTCTCCGTGAAGCTCCCCGAGCGAGGAATCGGGCTCTACTTCACCGGAGAGGCCGACCCAAGGTCACCGGACTTCAACCGACCGCCGGCAACCGTGAACCGAGGTACACAGTGAACCTCTCTTCGATTCCTTGCACGGTTAGACTCCTTGGACCTCCACGAAGCTCCCTATGCCCTTGGATTGAACTATGCCGCCGTGGATAGGCCGGAGCACACGCCGCCGGCGAGCTCGCCCGCCTGCTCACGTGGACCGGGCGATTCCGGCCATCCCCGACGACGAGCCGTACATCGACGTGATCGCCAGACCCTCCCCGAGCCGACCCCACCCTTCGCCGGACCTCCCTCGCCGCCGGTAAGCCGCGCCGCCCTTTCTTTTTCCGCGGCTACTGTTTCATTTGAGGGAGGGACTGCGGGTGAGAGGGAGAGAAACCCAGGGGGTTAAGTGAAAGGTCAGAGACTCAAGTGAATAGGGCCGCGAGGGTAGATCTGTGAGGTTTGATTTGTTTTAAACCTAGGGACCTCGGCGCAAACTGTTTTTCCAGGAAAACTTAATTAAAGCCTAATTTAAATTCAAACAGAAACTTTAAAAACCCATAACTTCTGTTTGGTTTATCCAATTTTGGTCAAACAAATTTTGCCAGACTCTAAATCATGTAACCTATTTAGGAAAAATATAAAACCCCTTGGTGCTGTGGAAAATTTAAAAGTTCTGATTTAATGTTAACCTTGGCCAAAAGATAAATAATAGTAAGAAAAATAGTTAGGCTATTTGACTAAGGTTAGAAAAATTTGGAGGAGTTTATATTCACCTACTAACCTGTTTAAAAATGTTAAACCCCTCTGTCCAGTACATCAAGTTAGTTTTAACCCCTTATTCCAAATATGCTTAAGTTTAAGAAAAATAGGAAAAGGGACACAAATATTGAACCAGAGGGCACCCCTATTTTTGTTAAGATACTTAGTTAATGTAGTTCACTAGAAAAATATATCATACCCTGTTTTAGTGTAAAATAATTAAGATCTCTTTTATTTTAATAAAACAAGTGAAACTTAGGAAAATTCTACCAAAATAACCCCAAGGTAAAAACACCCCCACCCTTGGGATAACTATTGTTTTATTAGAAAGAACTTAGGAAAAATATGAAATCTGCTGTTTGACATTTTTCAAATAGTAATGTAGTAGAAAGAGCCTTTTTGACATGAAACTTAAGAAAAGCATAACTAAATAACCACCCCTTAGTTTCCTGTGATTTTTAGCACAAAGACCTATTATCACCAGAGGATACCAACAAAAATAAATCTTTAGGACAGAACCTACCCCTAACTAGAAGGTGTAGTGTAAAGGGGCCCTTTTTTCCTAACTTTTGTTATTTTTGTTTAAGGCCTAACTGTTATACCTTAGGCCTCAATTTCTTAAAACAAGCTAAAATAGCCAGTGACAACCCACTGTAATTTTTACAGAATTTTTGGAAATTATTAAAACCCTGTTGTAGTTCAAACCTACCCTAGAAAACCTAAATGGAAATTAAGGGAAGAGAAATAGAAGATATGAATAAAGGTTGTCCCTAAAAACTTTATTGCTGTCCACAAAAATATATCAAAGCAATACCAAACCAATCTGTTGTCCTAAAGGAAAACCTAAGTCCAAAGAGTGATAAGTCTATCTATACACCACTAGAAGCCCCGCATAACTAAGAAAACCCTAAGTTACTTCTTGACTTAGTCTCTTTTTGCATAATGTTATTAAATCATGCAAAATCATGACATACATGTTCATTGCATTCGCTAGACTGTAATCTTGCTGATGGAGAGTACATCCTCGTGCCGGAGCAAGGAGCTGCTCAGGAGGTAGCCCCAGATCCAGCACCAGAGCCAACACCAGAGGACCTGCCTGCCACTGCTTTGGAAGGCAAGCCCCGGTTTTATGCATAACCTGTTATTTATGCTATTTTACTCCACTTAATGATTGTAGGATTGATTGTGCACTTAAGTGTAGGAATTGTTTGAAACCCTAGTTGCATGATCTCAGGAATCCTATTGAGATGAATACTAGTACGCTAGGTCGAGTAGCTGCTTTATTAAGTAGGATCTCGGTAGAAGACGAGTGATTTTTCTAGCACTCGCGCGAGGTCAGGCCATTGATTGTACCCACTTTCATATCATACTGATGTTGGTTGTGGACAACGATCCATGGGGATTGGTTGTCCACGGGATAAAATGTGAATAAGGATTAAGGTGTGGTACCGTGAGTCAAGCGTTTGAACGTACTAAACACATACCGAGAAATATGGTAAATCGATAAGCCTAGTACCTGAGTGAACCTGCCCGCAGACATATCCCCTCACGCGACCTGAGACGAGGTCTCCCATTCCGGTTATGGTGGGTACAAGTGCGGCCACTGCACGACGGCCAGTCGGGGTCAGTGGGGCATTGTACGCCAAGGCGGTGAGCCCTGATCTGTTGCCAGGGAATCGATGGGGATGGTTGATGTGTGTGGGGACGGAGTGCCCCTACATGTCGTGTGTTTAGGTTTACCTTGCAAGGATAAAAACTCGATTCGAATCGTCTGCTTCTCGCAGCTAATGAGACTGCTTGATCCATGCTGCTACATTGAGTAACAAGTGGAATGATGCGGAGATGATATAAGATGTTGATTGCTAAAATGTTTGCTACTTTGTATGAATAGATAGTACATTTTTAGCCTTAAGAGAGTCACACTTAACTTTGACTAAGTTAAAATCTTGATTTAGAAACTCAGCTAGTGCTTTTGGCAACCAAACCCCCACAGCCAAACAGCTGCATGTCTAGAGGTAGAGGAGTAGACTCCTCACACCGGGTAAGTCTAGCTGAGTATTAGTATACTCAGCCTTGCTTGTGGCATAATTTTTACAGGTTCTCTGGAGGAAATGGTTGCTGGGATAACTTGGCCGTCCACCTTGCCACCGGGTTGGACTGTTGAGTGGGACCCTGCCTCGGCTGAGGAGGAGCATGAGGAGTGATGGGACAGGCTTCCCCATCCCTCCATTTATTTACCGTTAGTTTATTTCCGCTGCACTTCGAACAATGATGGTTACTTTTGCAAAAAAAACTCCGATGATGATGATGGTGATGTAATAATTTAATATTCTGACATGTATGGTTTTATGCTTTATTGTATTTGCTCTGTGACTCACCTTCGAGTGAGATTGTGGTACTTGATCCTGTCAGTGGCCGTGTCGGACTAGATCCGAGGGATTGACGGGTTATTCCCATTTAAGTGTGGTCTAGCCTCTAAGGCGGGGCTTAGGCACTTAAGTTGGAATAATTCGGACAGTTCCGCCACATGTTTCGCCCATGATTTCCACCGCCCACTTTGCGATCCTATCCGAGGCCTCTCGGCACTGGATGATCTCCCCCAGGGGGAAGGATGACACCACAGTTACCGGATGAGACTCGAAGTAGTGTCGCAGCTTCCACCGCGTCAGGATCACCGCGTACAGCAGCTTCTGAACTTGTGGGTAGCGGATCTTGGTTTCGGACAGTACCTCGCTGATGAAGTAGAATGGCCTCTGAACGGGCAATGCGTGCCCCTCTTCCTGCCTCTCGACCACAATCGCGGCGCTAACCACCTGAGTGGTCACGGCGACGTAGACCAAGAGGGCTTCTCCGGCAGCTGGGGGCACCAAGATAGGCGCATTCGTGAGGAGCGCCTTCAAGTTCCCGAGGGCTTCCTTGGCCTTGGGGGTCCCAGTGAAGCACTCGGCCTTCCTTAAGAGGCGGTAGAGAGGCAGACCTCTTTCGCCGAGGCGTGAGATGAAGCGGCTCAGAGCCGCGAGACATCCCATGACCCTCTGTACGCCCTTCAAGTCCTTGATGGGCCCCATGCTGGTGATGGCTGCGATCTTCTCCGGGTTGGCTTCGATGCCCCGCTCGGAGACGATGAACCCCAAGAGCATGCCTCGGGGTACCCCGAAGACACACTTTTCGGGATTGAGCTTCACGCCTTTCGCCTTGAGACATCGGAATGTCACTTCAAGGTCGGAAAGGAGGTCGGAGGCTTTCCTCGTCTTGACTACGATGTCATCATCGTAGGCCTCGATCGTCCGGCCAATGTGTTCGCCGAACACATGGTTCATGCACCGCTGGTACGTCGCGCCTTGCATTCCTCAAGCCGAATGACATGGTGACATAGCAGTACATGCCGAAGGGTGTGATGAAAGAAGTCGCGAGCTGGTCGGACTCTTTCATCCTGATTTGGTGATACCCGGAGTAGGCATCGAGGAAAGACAGGGTTTCGCACCTAGCAGTGGAATCCATGATTTGATCGATGCGAGGCAGAGGGTAGGGAACCTTCGGACATGCTTTGTTTAGACCAGTGTAGTCTACACACATCCGCCATTTCCCTCCTTTCTTTCTCACAAGCACAGGGTTGGCAAGCCATTCGGGATGGAATACCTCTTTGATGAACCCTGCCGCCATTAGCTTGTGGATCTCCTCGCCTATGGCTCTGCGCTTCTCTTCGTCGAATCGGCGCAGAGGCTGCTTGACGGGTCGGGATCCGGCTCGGATATCCAGCGAGCGCTCGGCGACATCCCTCGGTATGTCGGGCATGTCCGAGGGACTCCACGAGAAAACGTCGGCGTTTGCGCGGAGAAAGTCGACGAGCACTGCTTCCTATTTGGGATCGAGCTCGGAGCCGATCTGGATCTGCTTGGAGGCGTCGCCGCTGGGGTCGAGGGGGACGGACTTAACCGTCTCCGCTGGCTCGAAGTTGCCGGCATGACGCTTCACGTCTGGCACCTCCTTAGAGAGGCTCTCCAGGTCGGCGATGAGGGCCTCGGACTCGGCGAGGGCCTCGGCGTACTCCACGCACTCCACGTCGCATTCGAACGCGTGTTTGTACGTGGGGCCGACGGTGATGACCCCGTTGGGGCCCGGCATCTTGAGCTTGGGGTAGGTGTAGTTGGGGACGACCATGAACTTCGCGTAGCCTGGCCTTCCCAGTACCGCGTGGTAGGTTCCTCGGAACCCGACCACCTCGAACGTCAGGGTCTCCCTTCGGAAGTTGGACGGTGTTCCGAAGCAGACGGGAAGGTCGAGTTGTCCGAGGGGCTGGACGCGCTTCCTGGGAATGATCCCGTGGAAAGGCGCAGCGCCTGCCCGGACCGAGGACAGATCGACACGCAGGAGCCCGAGGGTCTCGGCGTAGATGATGTTGAGGCTGCTGCCTCCGTCCATGAGGACCTTAGTGAGCCTGACATCGCCGATGACGGGGTCGACAACGAGCGGGTATTTCCCCAGGCTCGGCACGTGGTCGGGGTGGTCGGCTTGGTCGAAGGTGATGGGCTTGTCGGACCAGTCTAGGTAGACTGGCGCCGCCACCTTCACCGAATAGACCTCCCGACGCTCTTGCTTGCGGTGCCGAGCCGAGGCGTTCGCCGCTTGCCCACCGTAGATCATGAAGCAGTCGCGGACCTCGGGGAACTCTCCTGCCTGGTGATCTTCCTTCTTGCCGTCGTCGCGGGCCCTGCCACCCTCTGCGGGTGGCCCGGCCCTGTGGAAGTGGCGCCGAAGCATGACGCACTCCTCAAGGGTGTGCTTGACGGGCCCCTGGTGATAGGGGCACGGCTCCTTAAGCATCTTGTCGAAGAGGTTGGCACCTCCGGGGGGTTTCCGAGGGTTCTTGTACTCGGCGGCGGCGACAAGGTCCGCGTCGGCGGCGTCGCGTTTCGCTTGCGACTTCTTCTTGCCCTTCTTCTTGGCGCCGCGCTGAGTTGACGCCTCGGGGGCATCTTCCGGTGGGCGGCCCTGGGGCTGCTTGTCCTTCCGGAAGATAGCCTCGACCGCCTCCTGGCCAGAGGCGAACTTGGTGGCGATGTCCATCAGCTCGCTCGCCCTGGTGGGGGTCTTGCGACCCAGCTTGCTCACCAGGTCGCGGCAAGTGGTGCCGGCGAGGAACGCGTCGATGACATCCGAGTCGGTGATGTTGGGCAGCTCGGTGCGCTGCTTCGAGAATCGCCGGATGTAGTCCCGAAGAGACTCTCCCGGCTGTTGCTGGCAGCTCCGGAGGTCCCAGGAGTTTCTAGGGCGCACGTATGTGCCCTGGAAATTGCCGACGAAAGCTTGGACCAGGTCGTCCCAGTTGGAGATCTGCCCTGGAGGCAGGTGCTCCAACCAGGCGCGAGCGGTGTCGGAGAGGAACAGGGGGAGGTTACGGATGCTGAGGTTGTCATCGTCCGTTCCACCCAGTTGGCAGGCCAGCCGGTAGTCCGCGAGCCACAGCTCCGGTCTCGTCTCCCCCGAGTACTTTGTGATAGTAGTCGGGGGTCGGAACCGGGTCGGGAATGGCGCCCGTCGTATGGCCCGGCTGAAGGCCTGCGGACCGGGTGGTTCGGGCGAGGGACTCCGATCCTCCCCGCTGTCGTAGCGTCCTCCACGCCTGGGGTGGTAGCCTCGGCGCATCCTCTCGTCGAGGTGGGCCCGACGGTCGCGGTGATGGTGCTCGTTGCCGAGGCGTCCCGGGGCCGCAGGCGCTGTGTTGCGCGTGCGCCCGGTGTTGACCGAGGCTTCCCGCATGAATCGGGAAGTCGTGGCATGATGTTCCGAGGGGTACCCCTGCCTTCGGGAGGCGGAGCTCTCGGCCCGTCGGACCGCGGCGCCTTCCAGGAGATTCTTGAGCTCTCCCTGGATTCGCCGCCCCTCGGTGGTTGATGGCTCTGGCATCGCACGGAGAAGCATTGCTGCTGCAGCCAGGTTCTGGCCAACCCCACTGGATGTGGGTGGCGGCCTGACCCTGACATCGTCGGCGATGCGATGCTGGAAGCCCTGGGGTAGATGACGCATTTCTCCGGCCGGAGGTTGGCCCGCCCATGCCTGCCCGACGTCCCGGCGGATTGGCTCAAGCACTTCTGCTCCCTCGTCGAGCCTGGCCTGCACCCCGCGGATTTGCTCGAGCTGTGGGTCATGGCCCCCCGCCTGAACGGGGACCACAGCTAGCTCCCGTGGGATGTCAACGCGAGGCATCGGCCTAGGGAGATCACCGTCCTCCGGCATGCCGAGATGGTTGCCTTCGGAGGGACCCCCTAGATCGACGTGGAAACATTCGCGGCTTGGGCCGCAGTCCTCGTCGCCGAGGCTGCGGCTGCCGTCGGAACAGTCGGAAAGGCAGTAGTCGCATGCGGTCATGAAGTCCCGCATGGCACTAGGGTCGCCAAGTCTAGAGAAATCCCAACAGAAGTCGGGCTCGCCATCTTCCTCGGACCCCGAGGGCCCGTAGGTCGAGATGTCCGTCAGCCGGTCCCAGGGTGACCGCACACGAAACCCCAGAGGGTTTGGACTCGCCTCTACGAGAGCGTCCGCCAAAGCGAAGCCGTTTGGCGGGTCGAGGCTGAATCCGAAAGGCGTGAGATGGGAATCGGTCGGTACCTCTTGGTCGACGGGCGGTGATGAAGTCACGTCGGGGACTGACTGCACCGTCGTCTCAGGTACGAGGGTGACGTCCAGCAAACCTTTCGCGAGCGTGCTGGCGTCGTCCGTTTGCTCGGGATTGACGTGTCGCGGGGAGTCGGCGCTCGTCTTCGTCTCAAACGCGAGGTCGATGCCCGACGCGCCCCCCGTTGGGGCGCTGGCGCCGTCGACTCGCTCGACAGCCGACGAGGCGCTGCCTCCTGCTTGGCCTTGGTTGCCCCGCCTCCTCCTCCGTCGGCGAGGGAGAGGACGGGGTGAGCTCGAATGTTGTCCTTCCACCACGCGGGGAAGACGTCGTCGATTCCGCCGCCGGCGGGCGGGCTGTCGGCCGCCATTGTCGCTGTCGCACGGCGGTGGAAGGAGTATCATGTCGTAGCTGCCGTCGAGGGACATGAACTCAAGACTCCCGAAACGGAGCACCGTCCCGGGCCGGAGAGGTTGCTGGAGACTGTCCATCTGGAGCTTGACGGGAAGCTGTTCGTCAACACGAAGCAGGCCCCTACCTGGCGCGCCAACTGTCGGCTTTTCGAGACCGGGGGGTCCCTGGGCCGACGAGTGAATGTCGCCTCGTGCCCCAGCCCAGATGGGTCGGCGCGAGGCCGAGCGCGAAGGGCGGAAGCGAGGTCGCCGGAGGCGGGCGTGAGAGAGGTGGAAATCTCGCGACCTTCGTGTTCGTCCCGCGCCCAGGTCGGGTGCGCTTGCAGTAGGGGGTTACAAGCGTCCACGCGGGAGAGGGAGCGAGCGGCCTCACGCGAGCGCCTGTCTCGTCCTCGTCCCCGCGCGGCCAACCCTCTGTAAGAGGGCCCTGGTCCTTCCTTTTATAGGTGTAAGGAGAGGATCCAGGTGTACAATGGGGGGTGTAGCAGAGTGCTACGTGTCTAGCGGAGGGGAGCTAGCGCCCTAAGTACATGCCATCGTGGCAGCCGGAGAGGTTTTGGCACCCGGTTCGTGTGGTGTCGTGGCCGTCGGAGGAGCGCTGGAGCCTGGTGGAGGGAGCTATCGGGGCTGTCGAGTCCTTGCTGACGTCCTCTTGCTTCCGTAAGGGGGCTGAGAGCCGCCGTCGTCAAGGAGCGTGCGGGGCGCCATCATTGCCTATCTGGCGGAGCGAGCCAGATGGGACGCCGGTCTCGTTTCCCGTAGCCTGAGTCAGCTCGGGGTAGGGTGATGATGGCGCCTCCTGTCGACGTGGTCGGTCCGCGCCCTAGGTTGGGCGATGTGGAGGCTCCTCCGAGGTTGAGGTCGAGTCTGTCTTCCGTGGCCGAGATCGAGTCCGAGCCCCTGGGTCGGGCGAGGCGGAGACCGTCGGCTGAGGTCAGGGCGGAGTCTGAGCCCTGGGGTCGGGCGAAGCGGAGTTCGTCGTCTTTCGGGGCTGAGCCCAAGTCTGAGCCCTGGGTCGGGCGGAGCGGAGTTCGTCGTCTTCCGGGGCTGAGCCCAAGTCCGAGCCCTGGGTCGGGCGGAGCGGAGTTCGCCGTCTTCCGGGGCTGAGCCCAAGTCCGAGCCCTGGGTCGGGCGGAGCGGAGTTCGCCGTCTTCCGGGGCTTAGCCCGAGTCCGAGACCTGGGTCGGGCGGAGCGGAGTTCGCCGTCTTCCGGGGCTTAGCCCGAGTCCGAGCCCTGGGTCGGGCGGAGCGGAGTTCGCCGTCTTCCGGGGTTTGGCCCGATTCCGAGCCCTGAGTCGGGCGAAGCGGAGCTTCCTATGGTGCCTGCGGCCGGGCCTGACTGCCTGTCAGCCTCACTCTGTCAAGTGGCACCGCAGTCGGAGCGGCGCAGGCGACGCTGTCTTTCTGTCAGGCCGGTCAGTGGAGCGGCGAAGTGACGGCGGTCACTTCGGCTCTGTCGACTGAAGGGCGCGCGTCAGGATAAAGGTGTCATGCCACCTTTGCATTAAATGCTCCTGCGATTTGGTCGGTCGATGTGGCGATTTGGTCAGGGTTGCTTCTTGGCGAAGACAGGGCCTCGGGCGAACCGGGAATATGTTCGTCACTGGAGGGGGGCCTCGGGCGAGACGGAGATCCTCTGGGGTCGGCTGCCCTTATCCGAGGCTAGGCTCGGGCGAGGCGTGATCGTGTCCCTCGAATGGACCGATCCCTGACTTAACCGCACCCATCAGGCCTTTGCAGCTTTATGCTGATGGGGGTTACCAGCTGAGAATTAGGAGTCTTGAGGGTACCCCTAATTATGGTCCCCAACAATCATAATGTCCGAAACATCCACATAGTCATTAACAGTTATAAAAGTGCAGAAAAGAAACGTAGAGACACACGGCCTTCACAGGCAGCCGACTGGGGGTTTGCCACTAACCCACGCCTAGAACTCATCGTACTATTGGAACTCCTAGAAGTCCTCCTCCACGACTTCATCTTCACCTGAGCAGTGGTTGCAACGTGGACAACCTGGGGGGTTTTGTGTGTAAAGCAAGGGTGAGTACACATCAACATACTCAACAATTGTCCCGTTTGGCTGTAGTGGACTAGTTTTATGTGGGGCTAAGTCAAGCAGTTGCTTTTAGTTGGTCAGGTTATTATAACTAGTAGAAAGCCAAGTTTTAGCATTAACCCAAGTTGTTTACCCAAAGTACCCTTTCCAAACGGAAAGAATACCACTTACCATTACCATAAGCATAATCATAACCATCATCCTCGTCACCACCTGTAAACCAAACATCCCTGATCAAAGTATCTCTAATCAATGGAGCTCCCTTGGCCACTCATAGCCGCGAGCATGGCTGATATATCAGTTTCATAACACTCTGCAGAGGTTGCACACTTTACCCATAAGCCGTGATTGCCTCTTGCCTCGGGCCGATCAAACCCTTAAACACTACCAAGGTGAATATGCAAGGTTTCACTATGTAGCCTTTACAAAGATTCCCTGAGGCTGTAGCCGCCCGTTAGGTTTCCTAAATGTACCACACTCCTACCCAAGGGGCAAACCAACCTTGGCAGAGCGAGCCGCATACACCGAGCTCCATTAACGGCACGACGGCGAAGCGAACTACACCCTAGTTCCTCTAATTATTCAGCTAAGGGCGTCCCATTCCACCCTCATGGTTGCACTATTTTCCTGGGCGGTCATCCAACGAACTAGTCCTTACGGAGAGGCACTCGAGAAATAGCTCGAGTCCCCTTAAATGTCACAGTACCATCATCATAATCAAAAGGGAAAACAACGTATCATAGATAATCTCATCATGTTCATTGATTAATGTGAAGCACTAGCATATGGCTAAACAAAATAACCCAACCAAAATAGGTAAACAAGGACAAGGTAAACAAAAGCTAGTCAATCCTTAAGTATAAATTGTGTAAATGCGGGGAGTGAATTATGAGAATGAGTAGGACATGGATGGGTCTAGGGACACTTGCCTTCACCAACCAGCTGCTTAGGGTCTTCACCTGCAACTCCTTCGGACTCCATCAACTGACCATTATCTATACGAGTTCAAACATACATTCCACAACTTTAATACAAAAGAACTGTACACCATGCAATAGAATATCATAAATAAACAGACGCTTGGTGCAAGGCTCACACCTACGACTAAGCGAGAAAGAGAGAGTAACAGTCGAGGCTAAGGTCGAGGAGCGATCACGTTACGCGATTATAAATCAAAGTACTCGTCTAAACAGAATAGTATTAATTTGACAATTACACTATACATAGAACAGAGTTGTGCTATATGTTTAATTATTATCAATAATTGAAGGTAAATTTAAAATGGTCGTCGCGCGGCGAAACGGACGACGGCACATATGAACCTAAACGGAGAATAGAACAAATCATCGCGCGACTAAGCGCGCAACGAGACACTTGAATTAATTATGAAAAATAACGCCAAACGTCGTACGACGAAGCGCACGACAGCGTACGTCACCTAAACTGAATTTAAAACGAAACGTCGCGCGACTAGATGCGCGACGCTACTCATTAAATAATTTAAGATGAACCACCGTGTGACGAAGCGCGCGACGCAACACACTAATAAAATCTGAAATTAAACTAATTCACCGCGCGACGAAGCGTACGACGCAACACGTTACTTAAACTAAATTCAAAACTAATTAAACTGAAATTAAACTAGTTTACCACGCGATGAAGCACGCTACGCAGCATGTTAATTAAACAAAATTTAAAATTAGTTAAAACCAAAAATTAATCACCGCGCGCGTGGGGCTGCGCGTGCCGGGGGCGTGCGAGGCCGCGCCGGGGCAGGGCAGGGGCGCCGCGCAGGGGCGGGACGGGGCGCCGCTGGGGGGTGAGCAGGGCCGCGCCGGGGGCGGGACGGTGCGCCACCGGGGGGCGAGCAGGGCCACGCGGGGGGGCCAGACGGGGCGCCGTGCGGGGGAGAAGAAAGGGGAGGGGGAGAGAGAGATAGTGGGAGGGAGGGCTCACCTCGGGGATCCAAATCCGGCGATAACTGTCACCAAATCACCTAGGGCACAAGGGGGAAGAGAGAGGTGTGGAAGAGAGGCAGTTGCTGCGCGGGAAAATTGAATAAGGGAAAGAGAGAGAGAGAAGGGGGGCGCATGGGGGAGGCAAGGGCGCCAGGGGCGCGCTATGCCGGGCCGAGCTAGGTCGGGTCGGGCTGGGCTAGGTCGCGGGCCAAGACAGAAGCCCACAACACACGCGACCACAGATCAGAATCCAATCGCGAATCAAAATCCGAAATGAGGCGAGACGAACACGCGATGAAACACAACATCAAACAAAAGAAATATGCCTCGACATGATGCAACACCCATGTCAACTTAGGTTTTTGCTTACACGCAATACAGACACCAGTCGCTATACTGCTTTGAAAATAGGAAGAAGGAGCGAAACATGAAGAGAAAAGAGAGTAACACCTGAATTTGGTGAGCATTAAAGAAGAAAAAATTCTACCCCCAAATTCAGGGCATTACAAGGGAGAAGTTCTAATGGCCTCTTAGTTGTGACAACATTCTTTGGGTGATGTGGAACGCCATGTTGCTTTCCTGCCTGACATGCGCCACATATCCTATCTTTCTCAAACATAACATTTGTTAGTCCAATGATGTGATTATCCTTTTGATGTTTGGCCAAATTCCTCATGCCAACATGAGCTAGCCGACGATGCCAAAGCCAACCCTTGTCGTATTTTGCCACTAAACAAGTCTCAGGCGTCACTTTACTTGTTGTGAAATCAACAAGATAGAGTTTGCCCTTCAAGAGACCCGTAAAAGCAACATAAGAATCCTCCCTTCTAACGATTTTCACATCAACATTAGTAAACATGCAGTCATATCCCATTCCACAAAGCTGTGAAACGGACAACAAGTTATAACTTAAGGAATCAACTAACAAAACATTTGAATGTGACTGGTGGTCAGTGATGGAGATGTTATCAATACCAATCACTTCACTCTTGCCACTATCTCCAAACACGATTTCTTGTGCTTATTGAGTTAGTTGCAAGGAGTGAAACATGTCTTTCTCTCTGGTCATGTGATTGGTACATCCACTGTCAAGCACCCAGCTTGACCCACTGGAGGAATAGACCTGCAAAACAAGTTTATGCTATGCTTTTAGGTACCCAAATTGAATCGGGTCCTGCAGTGTTAGTTATTGCCTTGGGTACCCACACACTCCTTTTCATAACCTTTCTCTTAGTGTAGGCACCCACATATTTCACAACTAATTTTCCTGAATCCCATGTTAATATATAGTCACAAAGGTAGGAGTGAGAGATAGGAACTTTAGACTTCTCTCCATTTGTGGAGGCAATATTCTTCATCTTATCCTTTGTGTTACTCAAGTCCACCTTTACTTGAGTTGACTTGTCATTTGAAGATTGGATCCTCCCCAAGGCATCATATAAGGTAGTTCCTTCTATGAACTTAGGGGATCTCCACCCCTTATGCTCTATGCTAGGATTCACCTTATATGTGTTGTACCCAAGTCCCTTTTTCCAATTGTTGGGCTTCAAAGGTTTGTACTTGGGTTTAACTTTCTTGGACCCATCATTGCTAGAGTATTTCTTCAATATTTGCTTGACCTCTACCTTTGAGATGTTCTTCCTTGTATGGTTAGTCAAACAACAAGAAGCATGATATTTTGAACAATGTTTACAAGTACTAGAGTTGGAGGAGCTAGCTTTAGAATCTACCACTAAAGATGAAGTGGTGAAGTTTTTGCATGTTTCAAGTTGCACTTGAAGTTCTTGATTTTGAACCATTAAGCTTGATAAGCTCGACTCAAGTGCTTCTTTTGCATTTGCAAGACTAACTATAGAGGTTTTAGCAATAGAAATTTCTTTCTCTTTATCCTCTATAGTTATTTTTGATGTAAGACATTTCCTTAGTCAATACTTCTAGCATTTCATCCTTATTGGATAGCAACCCTTGAAGTTCTAGGTTTATCTCCTTTTGTAGGATGAGTAAGTCTTCTTGAGCATGAAGGGTTGTTTTTCTTTTATCTAGCTTCTCCATTAGTTTAGTGATTACATTATATCCATTTAAACCAAATTCTTTAATCATTTTATTTTTCATAGCAAGTTGATCATCAATATCATCATCTGTAAAATTAACATTAAATAAATGTACCTTATCTCCTTTTGCCATGAGGCAAGTAGGAGTCATCGGAGAGGTTGGTGAAGAGTCGTGAGGTTGAGGTGGATTGGATGGTGATGTTTGCCACCTCTTCCTCTTCTTCCAAGCTAGAACTCTCCTCGTTGAAGTTCCATTCTTCACCAATGTGAGCTTGGCCATACTTCTTCTTCTTGAAGTATCCCTTGCTCTTGCCTCCCTTCTTGAACTTGTCCTTTTTGTGGTCCTTCTTTCCTTCTTGTTCCTTCTTATTTGGACAATACACTATGAAATGACTGGTTTGGCCACACTCATAACATGCCCTCTTCCTTCCTTTCCTTTGATATTTATCGTTCTTTCTTACAAATTTCTTGAAAGTCTTGATGAACATTGTTATGTCTTCATCGCTTGAGCTTTCATCATCACTTGAACTTTCAACTATTTTCTTGGATTTGTGATCTTTGCCCATCGAACTCTTTTTGGAAGATTCTTGTTCATTTGCAACCAAGGCATGAGAATCCCTTGTCTTGGTTGGAGCTTCCTCAGACTCATGTTGTTGGATCTTAGCGAATAGTTGATGAGGACTCATCTCCTCATAGTCATCACGATCTCTTATCATTCGTGCTAAGCTCTTGCCCTTTTCTTTGTAGGCTCTCATGAAAAGCCTAGTGACCTTAGAGTCACTCCAATCCTCACTTCTTAAGGCTCTTATCTTATTGACAAGAACCATCAACCGATCAAAGAGAGATTGGAGGGACTCACCCTTAATCCAATCATATCTAGCAAGCTCACTTTCCAAAGCTTCAATGCTATGTCTCTTCGCTTTAGGTTCTCCTTCATGTGACATTTTGAGAATGTTCCAAATATCACGAGCATCCTCTCTGCCTTGGACTTTTCAATACTCTTCCAGACATAAGCTTCCTTTGATGATGCTAACCGCTTGTGCATTGTGATGCCCTTCTTGCATCATTTCCGGTGTCATCTCTTCTCCTTGGACGGGCTTGTTCATACCTATGTTAACAATCTACCAAAGACTCAATTGCACACTGATTAGATGTGACTTCATCTTGTCGACCCACTCATCATAGTTCAACTCACTAAGAGTCGGTAGCTTTCCAAGTGGCGCCGAAGAGAAGTTGGGAATAAAATTATGAGAGTAATCAAATTTTACTTTATTGAATTCGTTACCTTTACTTTTGGTGGATGACCCTTCGGTGGTGAGACTTACCTTGCTCATCACCTTTGACACCAAAAGCTCTACCAAGTCATCGTTGTATTCAATTCTTCCCTTTCCTTTATCTTCCTCGG
Source organism: Zea mays (assembly GCF_902167145.1). NCBI lineage: Eukaryota > Viridiplantae > Streptophyta > Magnoliopsida > Poales > Poaceae > Zea > Zea mays. Next base: position 65,802,366 of record NC_050103.1, on the reverse strand, counting down.
CCTTTTTTCTTGGTTCTTCTTCCTCAGCCTTTTTCTTTGCATCCTCCTCTTTCATCTGGAGGAACATTTTCTTGGCAATCTTCATGGCGAGGTCGAGGACCTTGGGGTCCATTTCCTCGCTAGTGGATGTGGATGGGATTTCCTCGAGAAGAGGATCCACATGGTCCCTTTGTGCAGACATGATCGTTTCCTCACGCGGTTAAGCGTAAAATGAGGCACGAAGCTCTGATACCAATTGAAAGTAGCCTAGAGGGGGGTGAATAGGCTAATCCTAAAAGTTATCACCAGAAACTTCGAAATATTGTTAAATCTACAGTTCAACTGGTGCATGCCAGTTCAACTGTTACACGGGCAAGTTGAACTACTCTGAACCAGTCCAACTGTTAGAATAAATCTAAACTATGAACTAGGCAGAAAATATAGTGTGAATCTCTTATAGAGGAAAGATGCAATCGATAAGCAAAGTGTGGATGGTGAAGATACAAGAGTATTTCACCACAAAATCCACACACGAGTAAACCTATATGTCTATCTTGCCAAACAAAATCACAATCACAGAACGAGGAAGAACACAAGACACAAGATTTATCTCGAGGTTCGGCCACACCACAAAGGTGTCCTACTCCCCATTGAGGAGCCCACAAAGGGCTGGGTCTTTTCCAACCCTAATCCTCCACAACCTGACCACCAAGGTTGCCCACAAGAGCGGGGATTACAAACTTCTTGGGGCCGTCCACAAATTTGGAGACTCCCAAGCAACCTCAAACCGTCTTGAAACCTAGGGTTTCAAGAACACCAAAATTGCACAAGACATGTTTGCAACAAGCTCAAGGGATTAGAATGAGATGGGAGAGGAAAACCAAATCCGTGAGCACAAGCACAAACCTCACACCAAAGGGCTCCTTCAAACGAGTTGAATCTAGAGCAAGTTTCAGTGAGAGAGGGAGAAGGTGTGTACCTTTGTCTCAAGTTAGGTGAGCAATGGATGTGGGTGTGACCAGCAACATTAAAGAGAGGGGTGTGGGGGTCTATATATAGTAACGACTCAAAACTAGGCGTTGGACCAAATATTTCAACCCAAACCGGTTGAACTGCCCCTGGCAGACCTGGCAGCCTGTCTGCCAGTCTGATTGGCAGACTACTGCGCAGTCTGTTCAAGTTTGACCAAAACCAGTTCAACCGCCCTGAGGGGCGGTTGAACCGCCACTGACAGCTCTGTCAGCCTGTCTGGCAGACTACTGCTGGACAGTCTGGTCAAAGGGGTCAGGGACCAGTTGAACTACCCCTGGGGACCAGTTAACTGGTCTTGACCAGAAAGTTTAGGAGAGAAAACCCTAGTTCAAGTGTTCAACTGCCCCAGAGGCAGGTTCAACTGGTGTATGGTCAAAGAGGTTCACAGTTGAAGTCGAAGTTCAACTGCAATTGAAAAAGCTCAACTCAGCTGATGTTCAACTCAGCTGAAAAACCTCAACTACAACTGAAGAAGCTCAACTCGGCTGAAGTTTAACTCAACTGAAAAGGCTCAACTGCACCTGAAGAAGTGCAACTGCTTTTCAACAAGAACACTCTCAGTTTCTCAAACCTAACAACGGTCAGACATAGAGCGTTTAAGAGATTATGGTTTTCAAAAATAGCTTTTGAATTTGGAGGCTTGAGCCATAACAAACACCTTTAACTATGCGAAAACTACTAAGGAAGATTTAGATCCTGCGACTTAAGATATACATAAAAATTTATACATCCTTCGCATGGAGTCTTTTCAATGTTACCACATATGTGTTTTCTTTGTCCTTGAAACTTCCTATTTGATTTCTGAATAGTGGTTGTGACTCATTTAGTTCCTATACATTCTGAGCATATACTAGGAGAAAACTTGTTAGTACCCTTATTTGTTTTGTCATTAAATCACCAAAACCCTTAGTTAAGGTTGATTGCACTTACAAATGGCCCAGGATCCATTTTCCTTACAATCTCCCCCTTTTTGGTGATTGATGACAACACAACCAAAGCAAGCAAATATAACAAACATTTGAATGAAAATATGCAATCTACTTGCTAGGATGCATGTTTGTCCCCACAATGTGATACTATGGACTTAAGCCTCCCCCTAACTCCATAATCCACTTACTTCCTATTTTAGACCAAAGAACCAAAACCACTTGAAGGAACAATGATTGAAATTTTTTAATTTGATGGCGTTTGGTGTTTGATACAATTTTCATTGCTTTGGTCCCTAAACTTCTCCCCATTTGGCATCAACTGCCGAAAAGGAAGACATTAAAAGCATGTGGGAAGCAAATAAGACTTGCCCTCATAAGAGATTTGACAATTGAAGCACTCAACATTATTACTCCCCCCTAAATGAGTGTTCTCTTTTAGAAAGAGTTTTCTCCCCCTTTAGAGATGAAGAAATATTCCCCTTGACAGAGATCTTCTACTTTGGAAAAAACATGTGAAAATATAGGTGCAAGACATGATTTGATTATACTAACTTCCCTTATGCATAGGTAACGGAATATGATTTAACCACTTATGCATGTATAGCAACATGGGAAATATAAGATATGAAATATAGTCTAACCAAATATTGGAAGAAGACATGTAAATGATGCCAAATGTTGTCTCAAAATTACCAATTGAAAATCAATGGCGGACTATTTGAAGACAAGTGGTAGGCTTGTGAGACATAAGAATTCTTGTAGATTTGCAGTGGAAGCTTGCTGTCTTTCTCGGAGGACTTCATTTTCCTTACAATGAGACTACTACATGAAATAGACTTGAAAAGGTATTAGTCTCAAAGTCTTAGATTATAGAGTAGCCTCCCTCTAAAAGTGTGCATATAAGTTTTGAATACTTGTAGGAGACATGCACTTCGATTTGATATCAAGAGGGGCAAATTATCTATAATCCGAGCTTTGTCACATATAAGTTAAATGATACCAATTGAAGCATACCAAATCAAGTATAATCAAAGTGTTATACTACTTGAAATATTTCACCATATAATCAAAGTGTCATTTTCTTAGGAATGTTAAATAAGCTATGTACCGTGCTTATCATTTTAAACCATGTAGTGTTGGGGGCCTTCGGCTTCCGAAGGTCCTCAAAAACATGATTTAACAATGTCTCTGGAGTATAATATGTAAACAGGCACCTTCGGACTTAGATCAAAACCACAGCGTGAAGATGCACAAAGAATGTGAAGGATGGCGCAGAGCCGAAGCTATGCGCAGGGGAGCTTCGGCGTGATAGCAAAAAAAAGAAACCGACTTAAAAGGGAAAAGGCTATTTAGACCCCGATGGATTACTATAGAGTTATTAGCAAATGTAAAGGGCATGAGTGTGATTTTACATGGGCTGTGTCTCATACCTATGAATAGATGAACAGTGCTCCTGTACTGTTCACGCCGACTTGGCATTTGCTTTCGCGTCACGATTGTACCCCTGCTTTTCTTCGAACCGAAGGTACATTTATAATTTGTTATTGTTGATATAATAACACAAATAAAAATAAGTTGATAATAATGATTAAAGTGTTTATGTTATTTTCCATATTTTGTATATGAGTTCTTCTTTACCATTTATTGTGCTTATAAAGGTCTGTCCTCTATAACCTTCGTCCGAAATTCATTATATCCGAAGGGAGATAATGCTTCAAAGGACGAAGGACTTTAACATTTAATCATGGCAGAAGCTGAAGGATATGCTGATCACCAGTTTCCAAGGGTTTCAAACGAAGCCGGTCACCGCTCAAGCTTTATTCCAGTGCACCCAAGATCACAAAGAATATCTTTAGGCGTATGCCCGAAGGTTCTTACGCCTGAGGGCACAAGCGCCAACAGTACCCAATGAGATTGTCATTGAGGCCATGATTAAGGGGCTTCGGCCGGGACTTTCAGCCCAATACTTTGCCAGGAAGCCCCCTCAGACTTTGGAGAAACTGCTTCAGAAGATGGATGAATATATCCGCGCTGACAATGACTTTCGACAGAGAAGGGAGGAAGCTTACAGGTTCTCTGAAATAGCCAGGGGCTTCGGAGGGAGAATTCATCCTAGACATGTCAGATCGATTCATTCCACTCAGAATGATGACAGGGGAAGCCAGCAGCAGAGGCTGCAGTATTCCTCCTAGGCTTCGGGGCAACAGTAGAGCTATCCTCGGCCCCCAGCTCCAAGGGGCAAAGGTGCCAGGGGCTTCGGAGGAAGGTTTGGGGATCAGCCCAGGAAAATTTATTGCCTATTCTGTGGTGAGGACAAGGGCCACACCACCAGGATGTGCCATGTCACTATCCAGAAACAAAAGGAGATAGCAGAAGCTGCAGACCAACAGAGCCAGCCGAAGCAAGTTATGCATACTGCTTCGTACCACTCGCCTTATATTCCAGAGTATGTAGGCGACCACCCTACAGCTTCTGTTGCTTCGGCAAGCCAACCTAGGCATCTTGGCAACAGCCTCCACCTCCACCACTAATGCAACGAGGCCAGCAGCCAGAAGGGAGTCAACATACTCACCTCCAACGAGACTTCAGAGAAGAGTCCGAAGCTCGCACAGTCAATAGTACTGTGCCAGAATCGAAGCATATTTACTAACAAATATCCTACCTCGGCAGCAACTTTTGCATTCAGTATCATTTTCTTTTTAATAAGGAACAATTATTGAAAGCCTAAGTGCTTTTTGTCGCTTTCAATTTCTTGTAATAGTTTCGCTTTCGCCACAGTAAAAATATACCTTCTCCACAGAATAACGGAGTCTAAAAAAAAGTTGCCGAAGCATAAGAATTTATGGTTACAAGGAGAATCTCTGAAATAACAAAAAGTCGTTCTAAGGAATGCAGTGTAAGTTTCCCGAAGCAACAAAAAGTCGTTCCTAAGGGAGCGCAGCGTAAGTTTTCTGCTCAAAAGTCGTTCCAAAGGGAATGCAGAGCTTACAGTGAAAAATAAACGCTAATTCCGCTGAAGTAAAAGGCGAAGAAGCTCCTAAGGGAGGCTTACAGCGAAAAATAAACGCTGATTCCGCTGAAGTAAAAGGTGAAGAAGCTCCTAAGGGAGGCTTACATCGAAAAATAAACGCTGATTCCGCTGAAGTAAAAGGCGAAGAAGCTCCTAAGGGAGGCTTACAGTGAAAAATAAACGTCGATCTTCGGCAAATATCATTTTGCATAACATCACATCATTTGCATAGCATAGCATCATACATCATATTGCATCAATGACGCAAGAAGGGGGTTCAATGTTGATATTCGGAGATTGTTGCGAAGAAACAGTGCCAAGGCACAAAAATAATTATTGAAGAAGCATACCTTCCTCAAACTCTGAAATGAAAAGATCTATTGGTTACTGATTTTACAAAGATTGGATGTTTTTATGAAATATGGATATTATTTACGAAGCATGAAAAGAAGGGAAGGTGTTTTTTGCCGAAGGCTCAAAAACGGTATGTACGTAAAGTTTCATGCATCGTAAAGAATTGAATCATAAATAGCTTATATATTACATTCAAAGTTACAAAATGTTACACATATTGTCCAACAAATATTACATCCCAAATGTTTTTTAAAATAACATCTAATCTTCCCTTAGAACTACTTCTGCAGCTTCGTTGAGTAGTTGATCAACAACTTTGTCCATGATAGCTTCGGTCATTTTTCTAATTTCGTCACCCCCTTCATGTTGAGGTCCGCTAATGGCTCGGCGGGCTCTGAGGGAGGAGAAAGTGCAGCTGTGTTACAAATTGTAAACAAGTTCAAAATCAAAAAGTTACAACAAGCCAAAAACTAGTAGTCAATACCTACTCGCCCTTCAAGATCCGCACTTTTCTTAGCGGCCTCTGCTACTTTTCTAGCGTCATGAATACCTTTTTCACTTTTCATATAATTTCTTGAGCCATCTCCCGGCCACCATTTTCCCAGATGTCGGTGAAAAATTTTCCACCAACCAAACTTGCTTCGGCCGAAGGGTCTTTTATGTCTTTAGAAGATAAGTCGGTTTCGGTTTGTGCCAAGGATTTCACATGATCACAGCCTTTTCTCTCCAAAACAGTGGCAATCCCCTAGCACCCGAGAAGGCACATATGTCTCCGCGGCCGTTTAAAACTTCTTCAAAAGCTTCAGCTTCGTGGCTGATCCATTCAATTGGGCCCTCGGGTTCGCCCCTTATGAAAATTTCTTCACTTGAGAACGCGCCAACGCTGGCGAAGCTGGTTTTTATTTTCTTAACACATTATATAGACTTTTCATAACATCTTTTCTTGGATGCACGAAGCTCTTCAGCGTTTTTCTCTAAATGATTTGCCCATTGTTCACTAATTTCTCGCTTAGCTTCTTCAACTGTGCATTTTTCTTTAGCTTCGGCTAGCTGTCTCCGAAGATCCTCAATTTCGCGCTTCTGGGCCTCAGCTTGAGCTTTGAAAGCAGCTTCGTCTTCTTTTATTTTATCCATCAACGAATGTAATATTTTATCTTTTTTGAGACCTTCGTTCCTTAGTTCAATTACTTCGGAACGAAGATTGCTCAAGGCTATGGTACACCCTTCATCTTCGGCATCTTTTTGTGCCCTGAGGGCATTGCTAAGTATAAGGCCCTGGAAAAAAATGCGCTAATAAGTTTAAGCAAATGAAAAATTTTGGCTTCAAAAAATAATACAAAGATCTCCACCTTTAAACTATTGTATGCTAAGCTGTCGGCTAGCTCGTCTTTTGACAACACCGAAAGCCCATCTTCTAATGTCGGGAATCCGAAGCTCTTGCTCATCTCTCGACAGACAGAAATCTCCTTGCTGTCAGGGAGACAATACAAGAAGTCTTCTTCTCCGCTGCCGTTGAATATCAGCGCCCCTTTTGGATATTTCAATTTTTGCGCATAGAACTGAGCTTCTCTTTTTTCTTTTTCGGTCAGATTTTTACCCGAAGCATGACGTAAGACATAGTCAGAAGCTTCAGAAGATGCTTCGGGAATAGATGTGGTGATTTTCTCACATAAAATTTCTTCTGCAGATTCGTTTTCTGTTTCTTTTTCAATTTCCAAGAATTCCCTGTTGGTAGGCTCTGAAAGCCCAGTTTCAGTTTCCGCTTGACTTTTGGCAGCTTCGGCCTCAGGTTGTGTCTTTGGAACTTCGGCAGATATCTTCGAAGTAGAGCTTGAAGATTTTATCGTTTCCAGCACATCTAGCACGTTAACCATTCTTTTCCTCTTGGGGTTGTTGTAAGGTCTTTTTGTGCCCTCGGTTCTTCTATTTTTTCCATCTCCGGCATTATGGCCGGCTCTTCAATATTCGGCAGGGGAGTCGGCCCCTTGGCTTCGGTGGCCGAAGAGGTTTCACCGACAAACTTAGGCACTGTGGCCGGTTCAATATAGCGTGGCCGGTGCGTAAGAACCTTCATCTTTTTCCTCTTCGGCGCTGGCTCACTAGGAGCGGCTGAAGTAACTTCCTTCACAGAAGTCGTATCTTTCCTTTTTTGACCTCGTGTTGGGTAACGGTAGTCAGGATAGACGAACCCAATGGCATCAAATACTCGGTTGAGTCTTTTCTTCTTCCGGCCTCCGAAGGCCGCAGACAGTGCAGTATCTTCTGCCTTCGAGTATGGTCCAAGCAGTTCATCGCTTGTGGCCTCAATACATTTCAGCCAGTCATCATCTGGCTCGACAAACTTATCTCCATATCTGAAGGTGTATTTTAACCTAACTAGTCCACCTTCGTCAGGTTTGCTGATGGTTTCCTTTGGCATTTCCCACTTTTCTACAAGTGGCCATACTCTGAAGGCAATGTGTTCCTGGATCAAATCCCTTGTTTCGATGAAAGAGCAAACTACACCGAAGGCTCTCCGGCATTCTTCGGCTGATTCGTCAATATCCACCTTCGGTTTCCGAAGGCCAAAACGCTGCCAGATGGGGCGCATGATGATATCTGTAATATCTTCTCGTGTCTTCAAGTCGTTTTTCACATAGAACCACTCCTTCATCCAGTCCCCGGGCCATCTCTTCCGAAAAGTTGGCACAGGACAGCTCGACCCAGAGCGGGCACCGAAGCTATAACAGCCAAAATTGTTATGGTATTGCTCTTTACCCCAGGGTTTCGTCTCATATAATAACTCATGCATACTACAGAAACTTTTTGCATTTGGCTCCAAACCTTGGCTCTTCACGGCCCATACGAAGATTCCCATCCTTATGATTGCTTTGGGAGTAATTTGATGGAGGCAGATTTCAAATATCTTCAAAACTTCAACTACGAAACTGCTTAAAGGTGTAACACCCCAGGTGTTACTCAGGGTGTCCACCCCAGGGTTACCCCTTTTTACCCATTATCACATGAAGATTGAATTGGGCAAAGTATACCAAACTTGGAATTCTAGGTCCTAAGCAAGTGTAACCCACCTTGGATGTCATGCCCTAGCTTGTCATGCACATCTAAGTGGGGTTTTCCCAAAACCCTAAAGCAAACCCCCCATGGGCAATGGGAACCCTAATTGAATACATGATCAAAAGATCATGTAAACCTTATGATCATGGTTTGGGCCAAATATAAAAGTTGTAATATACTTAATAACCTACAATTAATAGTAAGGAAGTACCCCCAAAAAGTTTTCAGAAAAGCCCTAAAAAGTTCACCTAAGATTCAGCACAAGGGAGAATTCAGTTTTTGCCTAAGTACAAAAACTAACCCTTGCACAAAGACTCCACATGTTCACCTTAATCCCCTTTTCAAAACCCTTCGACCCAATTGACAAAATGGCGCCAAATTAACCCTAGAACACCCTGGAAAGAGATGACACCCACCCTAGGGCGCTAGACACGACTTGACACCCCTTTTCTCTCGGTTCGGGCTTAGCTGACACAGCAAACTTCTCCCCTCTCTATCTCCCTACCCCGACCATATCTCGACTTGGAACTCACAGCGAAAAGATAGGATTTGGAGCAGAGAAGCGACCGTACACAGTGACTTTGCCAAGATACGCACGCTATGGCGCTCTAATCCGCCGTTGAACCATGGCAGAAGCAAGCTTCCACGTGTTCGACACGAGCTGACATCCGGGGGCGCGCTCAGAGCACGCCCGTGCGCGAACCCCCGCGCGCCCGCGGCCGCCCGTGACCACGCCCGCGCCACGGCTATAAAGCCCGCCCCAGTGCTTGGCTGCCTTCCCCGTTACCTCCTCCGTACCTTGCCTGACTTGCCCGAGCCAGCCATTAGCTCCGGCGACCTCCCCGCGACCCGCCAGTGCCGCCCGAGAGCAACCACCGTGGCCAGCCCCTCTCCCGTCCTCCTCCATTCGATCCAAGCCCTCAGATAGCTTCCTGGTGAGGCCGTGAGACTTGCTCAAGCTTGACCCGGGGGCCCTCGTCACCGGAATGGCCCAATCGTGCTCACCGGAGTTCAAGAACCCGCCGGCGCACGTGGACCGGGTAAGCCCCTGCACCGTTTTCCAATTCGTTGCGCGCATGGCCTCTGTGTCACCCCGTGAAGCTCCTCGTGCACCCTAATTGAACTATACCACCGTGGTTTGGCCGGAGCAGGAGCCGCCGACGACCCCCGCCGCCTGTGCTCGTGGCCAGGGTAGCTCCGACCACCTCCGACACCGACCCGCACACCGACGTGACCGTCGTGACCTCCCGGACGTCACTGACCACCCCGCCGGAGCTCTACTGCCGCCGGTAAGCCCCACCGCCGTAATCTATGCCGCGGGTACTGTTTAAGCCGGTCAGGGAGCGCGGGTTAGATTTCAGTTAAGTCCAGGGGGCTTTGCGCAATGTCAGTGACCCAAGCCAACAGTGAACCAAGGGCCGTTTTGTGAGAAAAGAAAAGGATAAACCCCAGGGGCCTCAGCGTAAACCTGTTTTCTTTTCCATTTTCGAATTTCTTTTCTTTTGTTATAACAGATAGCTAAATAAATGCATAACTTGAAGAATAATCCTCCAAAAATGTTCAAACCAATTTTGCTAGATTCTGGAATTTATGAACTATCAGATAAAAATAATAGAACCCATGGCTTCTGTATTTCTTTCTGAAGTTTTGAATTAAATAAGAAAACTACTCAAAACTCAATATTAGAAGGAAAAATAGAAATATTGTTTGACCAGGGTTAGAAAAATTTTGAGAAGTGTGTATCTACCTACTAGACCAAGTAAAAATGTTAAACCCCTCTGTCTACTCCATTTAAATTAGTTTTACCCCTTATTCTATGATATGCTTAAGGATAAGGAAAATAGAAAATGTAATTAAATAATGAACCAGAGAGTACCTCTATTTTTGTTAGGTTACTTATTCAATACAGTTCACTGGAAAAATATATCATACCCTGGTTTAGTACAAATTAAGTAGGATATCTTTTATTTTAATAAAACAAGGATAACTTAGAAAAACCCTACAAAAAGGACCCCAAGGTAAAAACACCCCCACCCTTGGGATAACTAATATTTTATTAAGGAGAACTTAGGAAAAATAGGAGATCTGCTGTTTGACATTTTTCAAATAATAATGTAGTAGAAAGAGCCTTTTTGACATTAAACTTAAGAAAATCATAACTAAATAACCACCCCTTAGTTTTCTGTGATTTTTAGCACAGAGGCCTATTATTACTATGGGATGCCAGCAAAAATAACCTTTAGGACAGAACCTAACCCTAACTAAGAGGTGTAGTGTAAAGTGGCCCATTTTGCCTAACCATTGTTATTTTTGTTTAAAGCCTAGCCTTTGTACTTAAAGCCTCAACTTCTTAAAACAAGTTAGAATAGCAAATGACAACCCACTGTAATTTTTACAGAATTTTTGGAAATTATTAAAACATTGTCGTAGTTTAACCTACACTAGAAACCCTAATTGGAAATTTAAGAAAGGAAGAGGAATAATGTAAATTAATGTCATCCTAAAACCTTTATAAAAATTGTTCACTGAAATCTATAGAGACAATACCAATCCACTATGTTATCCTAAAGGACAACCTAAACCTAAAGGGTAATAAGTCTATGTCTATGTATACCACTAGAAGTCCCACAGAACCAGGAAACCCTAAGTTAAATTCTTAACTTAGTATTCTTTAGTAATGTTCTTAAAATCTTGCATAATCATGACATACATGTTCATTGCATTTCGATAGACTGTAATCTTGCTGACGGAGAGTACATCCTCGTGCCGGAGCAAGGAGCTGCTCAGGAGGTAGCCCCAGATCCAGCACCCGAGCCTGCACCAGAGGACCTGCCTGCCACTGCTTTGGAAGGCAAGCCCCGGTTTTATGCATAACCTGTTATTTATGCTATTTTACTTCACTTAATGATTGTAGGATTGATTGTGCACTTAGGTGTAGGAATTGTTTGAAGCCCTAGTTGCATGATCTCAGGAATCCTTTTGAAATGAATACTAGTATGACAGGTCGAGTAGTTGCTTTATTTAATTAGGATCTCGGTAGAAGACGAGTGATTTTTCTAGCACTCGCGCGAGATCAGGAAATTGATTGTACCCACTTTCACATTGACATGATACTAGTTGGTGGACAACAATCCATGGGGATTGGTTGTTTTCAAGGTAAAAATGGGAATAAGGATTAAGGTGTGGTACCGTGTGTCAAGCGTTTGAACGTACTAAACACATACCGAGAAATATGGTAAATCGGTAAGCCTAGTACCTGATTGAACCTGGCAGTAGACTTTGCCCCTCACGCGACCTGAGACGAGGTCTCCCATTCCGGTTATGGTGGGTACAAGTGCGGTCACTGCACGACGGCCAGTCGGGGTCAGTGAGGACGGAGTGCCCCTGATCTGCTGATGGGGAATCGATGGGGACGGTTGATATGTGTGGGGACGGAGTGCCCCTACATGTCATGTGTTTAGGTTTACCTTGCAAGGATAAAAACTCGATTCGAATCGTCTGCTTCTCGCAGCTAATGAGACTGCTTGATCCATGCTGCTACATTGAGTAACAAGTGGAATGATGCGGAGATGATACAAGATATTGATTGCTAAAATGTTTGCTACTTTGTATGAATAGATAGTTCAGTTTTAGCCTTAAGAGAGTCACACTTAAGGCCTTGTTCGTTTTAACGCGAATCCATGTGGATTGGACGGTATCAAGTCGGTTTAGATCCATAATAAGTCAAAATCCATCTCAATCCTACCCAATACCCTCCAATCCACATGGAACGGAAATAACCGAACAAGCCCTAACTTTGACTAAGTTAAAATCTTGATTTAGAAACTCAGCTAGTGCTTTTGGCAACCAAACCCCACAGCCAAACAGCTGCATGTCTAGAGGTAGAGGAGTAGACTCCTCACACCGGGTAAGTCTAGCTGAGTATTAGTATACTCAGCCTTGCTTGTGGCATAATTTTTTACAGGTTCTCTAGAGGAAATGGTTGCTGGAATAACTTGGCCGTCCACCTTGCCACCGGGTTGGACTGTTGAGTGGGACCCTGCCTCGGCTGAGGAGGAGCATGAGGAGTGATGGGACAGGCTTCCCCATCTCTCTGTTTAATTACCGTTAGTTTTATTCCGCTGCACTTCGAACAATGATGGTTACTTTTGCAAAAACTCCGATGATGATGATGGTGATGTAATAATTTAACATTCTGACATGTATGGTTTTATGCTTTATTGTATTTGCTCTGTGACTCACCTTCGAGTGAGATTGTGGTACTTGATCCTGTCAGTGGCCGTGTCGGACTAGATCCGAGGGATTGACGGTTTATTCCCATTTAAGTGTGGTCTAGCCTCTAAGGCGGGGCTTGGGCACTTAAGTTGGAATAATTCGGGCAGTTCCGCCACAGCTGGTATCGGAGCTTGTACCACCACAGAGGAATCAATAAAATGTAAATACCATCAATTTTCCAAGTAAAATTTGATAGAAACAATGTTGGATAGATAGTAGGGCGAGCAGGATAGACCTAGGACGTGAAGCCTTAGGATAATAGAAGGGTAGCTAGGTGGCTAAGAAACTAGGCCCTACAGGCCACTTTTACAGGGTGGGAGTTCCTCCCTATTCCTTTTATCTTGTTGTGAGGTCGTTCAGGACGAGCATGCATGCATTCATAATTAAGCAATGGATAACTGAGTAAAGGACTTAAAAACAAGATAACAACCAACTAGGTCCCTAGTGCCTTTTTACTTAACTAGAGAAAGGCTGAGTTTTACTTTTCCTTGTTCTTTTTATAATTCTTTTTCTTTTACTTACGCTTAACCGTGCACAGATGACTTCCCACGGATCCTCCGATGATGGAAATGCACTGACCCACACTGACGGACTTGCACGAGAGGGCTTTCCCCGCATTTTGTGGGAGGTACTTCAGGGGGCTGGATACACGACACCCCCTCAGTACGCGGTGCAGCAGTTCGAGAAGCACCGAGTGCCTCGCTGTCGGGTGAGGATGACCTTGGAGCCTCATCCCTTGCAGCCAGGATGGCGCTCTTTGGACTCCGAGTCTTTCGGATACCGAGCAGAGGACACGATCGAGGCAATCGCTCTGCATGGATTGACTACTTTCTGCGGATTCCATCCCTTGGAGTTGGCTACCCACCCCATTGGCTTGTTCCCCGCTGAGAAGGAGGACGACCCAATGTGGAAGGATCGGGTGGAGCATGCCAAGGACATCTGGGCCATCTACCCAGGTCAGACAGCGCACTTGACAGTACGATGCATGAATGCTCTGTACCGTCTGCAGGTGATGCGTGGTGAGGCAATGTCCCATCTGATGGCACTGCTGGAGGCAACAAAGATCACGTTGGATAACAGAGAGGAACTCGTGGTTGATTTATCTCAAGAAATGGTGGAGAAGGATTTGCAGGTGGAGCAGCTATCCACTGACATTCAGGAGTTGGAGGAGCTGGTAGGCACCAGGGAGAACACCATCGAGGTTCTCGAGGATCAGCTCATTAACACTCAGCAGCAGCTTGCTGAGGCTAACGAGCACCTGGACATGCACCACCAGGAGATCCAGGACCAGGAGGCCAACGAGGACGTCGACATTGAGGGAGGAGATGAGCCTGCCTCCAGTGTAGACACTGCTGGCTCGGGAAGACCACCTTCCCCCGAGTCGAGCGTTGCTTCGTTCGCTCACTAGGTGTTCAGGATAGGCTTAGAAGTTGGATAGTCGGACTCCTCGCAGCTAGCTTAGCTTTTGCACCCTTGGGGTACTAGGCTAGATAGAGTTGAGTCATTTTAGAACAATTTGATGTAATCGTGTTAAACTCTCTTGGGAGCTTGTTTGATGGATGCTGTTATCAGTTTAAATTTGGAAGGAAGAATTTATGCCTCTTAAAATCTCTTTTGTTGAAGTCGGAGTCTATCATGCTGTTTTAACTTTTTCCCCGTGATGAAATCTTGAAATTGGAACTGTGGTGTTAAGTAAGTATGTGGTTTTTCAGATGGCCGGGAGGCAGCGTCGTGGCCAGAACGAGCGCGTTCCTCCACCGCCGCCACCACCTCCCACTCTTCAGGAGCTCATGGCTCAGCAGAATGAGATCCTGAGGCAGCTGGCTCAACGTCAGCCACCACCTCAGCATTATGGTGGTGGAGACCATCAGCGTCACCCTGCAGCGGCGACATACCAGGAATTTCTTAGCACCCAGCCTCCATTGTTCACAAGGGCGGAGGACCCACTTGATGCAGATGTGTGGCTGCGAGTGGTGGAATCCAAATTCCCACTGCTCCATGGAGCTTGCTCAGAGGTCACCAAAGTCAGGTTCGCCACCCAGCAACTTCACGAACCTGCAAGGACTTGGTGGGATCATTTTCTTGCTATGCAGCCAGAGGACCGAGAGGTGGAGTGGAGGGAGTTCAAGGCAGCTTTCAGAGGACACCATATACCAGCCGGGATTATGGACAGGAAGCTCAATGAGTTTTTGGCACTCACTCAGGGCAACAGGACAGTGTTGCAGTATGCCCAGGCTTTTAATGATTTGTGCCAGTATGCGGGATATCATGCAGATACAGATGAGAAGAAGAGGGATAGGTTCAGGAGGGGGCTCAGCACTAAGCTCCGGGATCGTCTCAACACCGTCAGGGCCAACAGCTACAATGAGTTGGTCAACATGGCTATCTCCCAAGAGGACTGCATTACAGCTAGACAGGCAGAGAAGAAGAGGAAGACCCCTATGGCAGGACCCTCAGCTCAGCCCCAGCGCTTCAGGATTGTGTCCGACACCCAGGGCAAGGGATCCCAGCAGCAAGGGCGATGGGTAATCCGACCTTAGCAGCAGCAGCAGCAGGCACCCAACCGCAACTAGTTTCCAGCTCAGAGGAATAATCAGCAGCAGCAGTACCGCCAGGCAAATGACAACAGGTGCTTCACTTGTGGCAACACCGGGCATTACGCCAAGAATTGCCCCAGGAACCAGCAGAGGCAGGGGCAGAATGTTAATCAGAACCAAGGGAAGAGGCAGAAGGTGCAAGTGAGGCAGGGCAGGCTGAACTTCACCACCATGGCTGATATCCCAGAGGGAGCACCCGTCTTGACTGGTATCTTACAGTTTTGAATTATCCCGCTATTGTTCTTTTTGATTCTGGTGCATCACACAGTTTTATCAGTACCAAATTTAGTGCCAAGTGCCAATTGCCTTTTCACCACACCAATGGGGGTATTACAATCTCAACACCGGGAGGCAGGGTTGCCTCCTATCAGATCAGTAGGCACGTACCAATTAGGCTGGGTAGTCTCATTTTCAAAACTACCCTATTGATAATGGGATTGGATAGTGTGGATATCATCTTAGGGACTGATTGGTTGTCACGACACCACGCGGTGATAGATGTCGCGGCCAGAGCCATAGAAATCCGCTCCCCTTTGGATGGTGAAATTACCTTATATCTACCCGATCAGGGATGCACCCGTTCTTGTGCCTTTGTTATGATAGAATCCCCAGTAGAAAGGATCCCAGTAGTCCGTGATTACCCGGACGTGTTTCCGGAGGAATTGCCAGGGATGCCACCTGACCGAGATATTGAGTTCGCCATCGAATTGCAACCCGGGACTGCTCCTATCTCCAAGAGACCTTATAGTATGCCTCCCGCGGAATTGGCAGAATTGAAGAAGCAATTGCAAGAGTTGTTGGACAAGGGGTTTATTCGCCCAAGCACTTCACCATGGGGATGTCCAGCTTTATTTGTGAAGAAAAAGGATGAGAGTTTGAGGATGTGTGTTGACTACGGCCCTCTCAATGCGGTGACTATTAAGAACAAATACCCGCTGCCCCGCATTGATGTTCTGTTTGATCAGTTGGTAGGAGCCAAGGTATTCTCCAAGATAGACCTTCGCTCAGGTTACCATCAGATCAAGATCCGTGCCAGCGATATTCCCAAGACGGCTTTCTCAACCCGATATGGACTGTATGAGTTTCTGGTGATGTCTTTTGGGCTGACCAATGCCCCGGCTTATTTCATGTACCTGATGAACTCAATGTTTATGCCAGAATTGGACAAGTTCGTGGTCGTTTTCATTGATGATATTCTGGTCTATTCCAAGAATGAGGACGAACATACTGAGCACCTGCACATTGTGCTTCAGCGACTGCGCGATCATCATCTTTATGCTAAGTTATCTAAATGTGAGTTCTGGCTGAAGGAGATTAAATTCTTGGGTCACACAATTTCTCAAGATGGGATATCAGTTGATCCTGAGAAGGTGCAAGAGGTAATGGACTGGAAACCCCCGACTACAGTGAAGCAAATTCGGAGTTTTCTGGGATTGGCAGGGTATTATCGACGATTTATTCCGGATTTCTCCAGAATTGCCAAACCAATGACTGAACTGTTGAAGAAGGGAGTCAAATTTGAGTGGAGCCAAAAGTGTGAGGATGCCTTTCATACCTTGAGGCAGCATCTAACAACAGCCCCAGTGCTGGCCCAACCTGATAACACCAAGCCGTTTGAAGTTTATTGTGATGCTTCTGGTACCGGATTGGGATGTGTTTTGATGCAAGAGAACAGAGTGATTGCTTATGCTTCCCGGGCACTCAGGCCCCATGAGCAGAACTACCCCACTCATGATCTGGAATTGGCATCTGTGGTTCATGCTCTTAAGATATGGAGACACTACTTGATGGGAGCTCACTGTAACATCTACACTGATCACAAGAGTCTCAAATACATCTTCACTTAGGCAGATCTGAACATGAGGCAAAGGAGATGGTTAGAGTTGATCAAGGACTATGATTTGGAGGTGCATTACCACCCAGGGAAGGCCAATGTTGTGGCAGATGCCTTGAGCAGAAAGGCCCAGTGTAATTGTATGAGCATGGATGTGGGAGTGACCACCCTGTGTGATGAGTTGTGCAAGCTGAACCTGGAAGTTGTTTCTTCGGGTAACCTAAGCTATATCTCGGTGGAGCCCACATTGCAAGAACAGATAGTCAGGGCACAGGTTGAGGATAAGGGTGTTCAGGTTATCAAGGATATGATCAAGCAAAAGGCAGAGAAATACAAGTGTTTCCGACAGGACAGCAAGGGAATTCTATGGTTTGGAGATCGATTGGTTGTTCCCAAGGACCCTGAGCTCAGAAAGAAGATACTGGATGAAGCTCACCTTTCCAAATTCTCCATGCACCCTGGTAGCAACAAGATGTACCATGATCTCAGATCTCTATATTGGTGGACTAGAATGAAAAGGGAAATTGCCAAGTACATATCCGAATGTGACACCTGCCAGAGAATTAAAGCTAGTCACTTGAAGGCAGCAGGCCCTTTGCAACCCCTTCCCATACCATCTTGGAAATGGGAAGACATTTGCATGGACTTCATAGTGGGATTACCCAATACCTCCAGGCACCATGATTCAATTTGGGTTATCGTGGACAGGTTGACCAAGACTGCTCATTTCTTGCCAGTGCATACCACCCACAGGGCAGAGAAGTACGCTGAAATTTATGTTGATCAGATAATAAGGTTGCATGGTATTCCCAAGACCATTATATCTGACAGAGGAGCACCATTTGTGGCACGATTTTGGGAGCAATTGCAAGAGTCACTTGGGACCTAGGTCATCCGAAGCTCAGCATATCACCCTCAAACGGATGGCCAGACAGAAAGGGTGAATCAGATTTTGGAAGACATGTTGCGAGCATGTGCACTACACTACGGGAAGGATTGGGACAAGTGTCTGTCTTTGGCGGAGTTTTCTTATAATAACAGTTATCAATCCAGTCTGAAGATGGCACCTTTTGAGGCATTATATGGGAGAAGGTGTAGGACCCCACTAAATTGGTCTCAAGCAGGAGAAAGGGAAATTTTTGGGCCAGACTTGGTACTCGAGGCAGAGGCAAAAGTCAGAGTTATTACCAAGAACTTGGAAGCTGCTCAGGCCAGGCAAAAGAGCTATCATGACAAGAGGCGGAAACCTCTGCAGTTTGAAGTGGGAGATCATGTTTATCTTAAGGTATCACCCACCAAGGGTGTTCAGAGATTCGGGATCAAGGGCAAGTTAGCTCCTCGCTATATTGGACCCTACGAGATCAAGGAGGCTTGTGGACCCGTAGCCTATCAAGTGGAATTGCCACCTCACATGTCAGCAGTTCACAATGTGTTCCATGTATCTCAGCTGCGAAAATGTGTTCGTCTACCCACTGAAGTACTACCGGAACCAGACTTTGAGATAGAACCAGACTTGTCCTACCAAGAGTACCCCGTCAAGGTGCTAGATCAAAAAGAGAGATCAACTCGGGCAAGGTCGATCAGAATGTACAAGGTTCAGTGGAGTCACCATTCAGCGGAAGAAGCTACGTGGGAGACTGAGGATTTTCTACGCTCTCGCTTCCCCGACCTTCTGCCCAAAGGAGTCGGTATGTAACCCCCAAACCCCCCCCCCCCCCACCTGCCCTTTGAATCCAATTATAAGAAAAACTTAGATAACAAGGATAGTCTAAGTTGTGGATTTAACTTAAGAAGGGCTTCCTTCTGAAGTTGCAAAGAGGATGACATTCGAAGAGCAGTAAATAAGAGAAACTTAAGTATAAAGGGGAAAACAACACCAGCACACTTCAAGCATCCCTTCAAGGGGCTCTACCTGAAATCTCGGGGCGAGATTCCTTTAAGGGGGGAGGGCTGTAACACCCCAGGTGTTACTCAGGGTGTCCACCCCAGGGTTACCCCTTTTTACCCATTATCACATGAAGATTGAATTGGGCAAAGTATACCAAACTTGGAATTCTAGGTCCTAAGCAAGTGTAACCCACCTTGGATGTCATGCCCTAACTTGTCATGCACATCTAAGTGGGGTTTTCCCAAAACCCTAAAGCAAACCCCCCATGGGCAATGGGAACCCTAATTGAAGCCATGATCAAAAGATCATGTAAACCTTATGATCATGGTTTGGGCCAAATATAAAAGTTGTAATATACTTAATAACCTACAATTAATAGTAAGGAAGTACCCCCAAAAAGTTTTCAGAAAAGCCCTAAAAAGTTCACCTAAGATTCAGCACAAGGGAGAATTCAGTTTTTGCCTAAGTACAAAAATTAACCCTTGCACAAAGACTCCACATGTTCACCTTAATCCCCTTTTCAAAACCCTTCGACCCAATTGACAAAATGGCGCCAAATTAACCCTAGAACACTCTGGAAAGAGATGACACCCACCCTAGGGCGCTAGACACGACTTGACACCCCTTTTGTCTCGGTTCAGGCTTAGCTGACACAGCAAACTTCTCCCCTCTCTATCTCCCTACCCCGACCATATCTCGACTTGGAACTCACAGCGAAAAGATAGGATTTGGAGCAGAGAAGAGACCGTACACAGTGACTTTGCCAAGATACGCACGCTATGGCGCTCTAATCCGCCGTTGAACCATGGCAGAAGCAAGCTTCCACGTGTTCGACGCGAGCTGACATCCGGGGGCGCGCTCAGAGCACGCCCGTGCGCGAACCCCCGCGCGCCCGCGGCCGCCCGTGACCACGCCCGCGCCACGGCTATAAAGCCCGCCCCAGTGCTTGGCTGCCTTCCCTGTTACCTCCTCCGTACCTCGCCTGACTTGCCCGAGCCAGCCATTAGCTCCGGCGACCTCCCCGCGACCCGCCAGTGCCGCCCGAGAGCAACCACCGTGGCCAGCCCCTCTCCTGTCCTCCTCCGTTCGATCCAAGCCCTCAGATAGCTTCCTGGTGAGGCCGTGAGACTTGCTCAAGCTTGACCCGGGGGCCCTCGTCACCGGAATAGCCCAATCGTGCTCACCGGAGTTCAAGAACCCGCCGGCGCACGTGGACCGGGTAAGCCCCTGCACCGTTTTCCAATTCGTTGCGCGCATGGCCTCTGTGTCACCCCGTGAAGCTCCTCGTGCACCCTAATTGAACTATACCGCTGTGGTTTGGCCGGAGCAGGAGCCGACGACGACCCCCGCCGCCTGTGCTCGTGGCCAGGGTAGCTCCGACCACCTCCGACACCGACCCGCACACCGACGTGACCGTCGCGACCTCCCGGACGTCACTGACCACCCCGCCGGAGCTCTACTGCCGCCGGTAAGCCCCACCGCCGTAATCTATGCCGCGGGTACTGTTTAAGCCGGTCAGGGAGCGCGGGTTAGATTTCAGTTAAGTCCAGGGGGCTTTGCGCAATGTCAGTGACCCAAGCCAACAGTGAACCAAGGGCCGTTTTGTGAGAAAAGAAAAGGATAAACCCCAGGGGCCTCAGCGTAAACCTGTTTTCTTTTCCATTTTCGAATTTCTTTTCTTTTGTTATAACAGATAGCTAAATAAATGCATAACTTGAAGAATAATCCTCCAAAAATGTTCAAACCAATTTTGCTAGATTCTGGAATTTATGAACTATCAGATAAAAATAATAGAACCCATGGCTTCTGTATTTCTTTCTGAAGTTTTGAATTAAATAAGAAAACTACTCAAAACTCAATATTAGAAGGAAAAATAGAAATATTGTTTGACCAGGGTTAGAAAAATTTTGAGAAGTGTGTATCTACCTACTAGACCAAGTAAAAATGTTAAACCCCTCTGTCTACTCCATTTAAATTAGTTTTACCCCTTATTCTATGATATGCTTAAGGATAAGGAAAATAGAAAATGTAATTAAATAATGAACCAGAGAGTACCTCTATTTTTGTTAGGTTACTTATTCAATACAGTTCACTGGAAAAATATATCATACCCTGGTTTAGTACAAATTAAGTAGGATATCTTTTATTTTAATAAAACAAGGATAACTTAGAAAAACCCTACAAAAAGGACCCCAAGGTAAAAACACCCCCACCCTTGGGATAACTAATATTTTATTAAGGAGAATTTAGGAAAAATAGGAGATCTGCTGTTTGACATTTTTCAAATAATAATGTAGTAGAAAGAGCCTTTTTGACATTAAACTTAAGAAAATCATAACTAAATAACCACCCCTTAGTTTTCTGTGATTTTTAGCACAGAGGCCTATTATTACTATGGGATGCCAGCAAAAATAACCTTTAGGACAGAACCTAACCCTAACTAAGAGGTGTAGTGTAAAGTGGCCCATTTTGCCTAACCATTGTTATTTTTGTTTAAAGCCTAGCCTTTGTACTTAAAGCCTCAACTTCTTAAAACAAGTTAGAATAGCAAATGACAACCCACTGTAATTTTTACAGAATTTTTGGAAATTATTAAAACACTGTCGTAGTTCAACCTACACTAGAAACCCTAATTGGAAATTTAAGAAAGGAAGAGGAATAATGTAAATTAATGTCATCCTAAAACCTTTATAAAAATTGTCCACTGAAATCTATAGAGACAATAACAATCCACTATGTTATCCTAAAGGACAACCTAAACCTAAAGGGTAATAAGTCTATGTCTATGTATACCACTAGAAGTCCCACAGAACCAGGAAACCCTAAGTTAAATTCTTAACTTAGTATTCTTTAGTAATGTTCTTAAAATCTTGCATAATCATGACATACATGTTCATTGCATTTCGATAGACTGTAATCTTGCTGACGGAGAGTACATCCTCGTGCCGGAGCAAGGAGCTGCTCAGGAGGTAGCCCCAGATCCAGCACCCGAGCCTGCACCAGAGGACCTGCCTGCCACTGCTTTGGAAGGCAAGCCCTGGTTTTATGCATAACCTGTTATTTATGCTATTTTACTTCACTTAATGATTGTAGGATTGATTGTGCACTTAGGTGTAGGAATTGTTTGAAGCCCTAGTTGCATGATCTTAGGAATCCTTTTGAAA
The DNA here is from genome assembly GCF_902167145.1 of Zea mays. Taxonomy (NCBI): domain Eukaryota; kingdom Viridiplantae; phylum Streptophyta; class Magnoliopsida; order Poales; family Poaceae; genus Zea; species Zea mays. Next base: position 65,780,250 of record NC_050103.1, on the reverse strand, counting down.
TAAATACTAGTATGACAGGTCGAGTAGTTGCTTTATTTAATTAGGATCTCGGTAGAAGACGAGTGATTTTTCTAGCACTCGCGCGAGATCAGGAAATTGATTGTACCCACTTTCACATTGACATGATACTAGTTGGTGGACAACAATCCATGGGGATTGGTTGTTTTCAAGGTAAAAATGGGAATAAGGATTAAGGTGTGGTACCGTGTGTCAAGCGTTTGAACGTACTAAACACATACCGAGAAATATGGTAAATCGGTAAGCCTAGTACCTGATTGAACCTGGCAGTAGACTTTGCCCCTCACGCGACCTGAGATGAGGTCTCCCATTTCGGTTATGGTGGGTACAAGTGCGGTCACTGCACGACGGCCAGTCGGGGTCAGTGAGGCATTGTACGCCAAGGCGGTGAGTGCTGATCTGCTGACGGGGAATCGATGGGGACGGTTGATATGTGTGGGGACGGAGTGCCCCTACATGTCGTGTGTTTAGGTTTACCTTGCAAGGATAAAAACTCGATTCGAATCGTCTGCTTCTCGCAGCTAATGAGACTGCTTGATCCATGCTGCTACATTGAGTAACAAGTGGAATGATGCGGAGATGATACAAGATATTGATTGCTAAAATGTTTGCTACTTTGTATGAATAGATAGTTCATTTTTAGCCTTAAGAGAGTCACACTTAACTTTGACTAAGTTAAAATCTTGATTTAGAAACTCAGCTAGTGCTTTTGGCAACCAAACCCCACAGCCAAACAGCTGCATGTCTAGAGGTAGAGGAGTAGACTCCTCACACCGGGTAAGTCTAGCTGAGTATTAGTATACTCAGCCTTGCTTGTGGCATAATTTTTTACAGGTTCTCTGGAGGAAATGGTTGTTGGAATAACTTGGCCGTCCACCTTGCCACCGGGTTGGACTGTTGAGTGGGACCCTGCCTCGGCTGAGGAGGAGCATGAGGAGTGATGGGACAGGCTTCCCCATCTCTCTGTTTAATTACCGTTAGTTTTATTCCGCTGCACTTCGAACAATGATGGTTACTTTTGCAAAAACTCCAATGATGATGATGGTGATGTAATAATTTAACATTCTGACATGTATGGTTTTATGCTTTATTGTATTTGCTCTGTGACTCACCTTCGAGTGAGATTGTGGTACTTGATCCTGTCAGTGGCCGTGTCGGACTAGATCCGAGGGATTGACGGTTTATTCTCATTTAAGTGTGGTCTAGCCTCTAAGGCGGGGCTTGGGCACTTAAGTTGGAATAATTCGGGCAGTTCCGCCACAAAAGGAAACCGAAGCCCAGCCTTGAAGAAACTTCGGAATATCACGACTTCATTTTCCTCGGGAGTAGGACAAGTTTTTTCTCCTTCGTCAGCCCTCACAATAGATAAATCCCAAAAATATCTACCCCTCATATTGACAAGATGGCTTTGTTTAATTCTTGATTTTCCAAAAACTGCATGGCTTGGTCGCCAGGGTCGATCTTTGGAATCTTCACCACCACTCTCCACATCATAGCTGTCACTATCACCAGTGTCTTCAGATAAACCCTCTAAAATCTCCCTAGTAATCTTCTCTGTATTTGTCTTTGCTATTGACACAAGAAAGCCGAGATTCATCTCCTCAGAAAGGCTCAGCTTCGATTCAGCGACAGCTTTCTTATCTTCAGACATCTTCGAAAATGCTGAGAAAGTACTCTCGGAACCGAAGCTTAAAAATTTAAAAAGCCAAGCAAGTGTTGGTACGCAAGAGCTAAAAATTGGGTGAGCAAGAGCAGATGGCAAGAAAGCGTGCCAAATGAACTCGTGGTGAGCTCTTATTTATACGTCTAGTGCGTTCAAAACTGGAGGGTCCCGCTTGTCAATGACTGTTGCTATTCTAGCAAAGGGAAGGTGTTTTTTCGGACCTTTGGCTTAAGGCCTTCGTCCATGTCGCAATCTGAATTTATCACTTTAACAAATTAATATTGCGAGGGGCTACTGTTGGGGGCCTTCGGCTTCCGAAGGTCCTCAAAAACATGATTTAACAATGTCTTTGGAGTATAATGTGTAAACAGGCACCTTCGGACTTAGATCAAAACCACAACGTGAAGATGCACAAAGAATGTGAAGGATGGCGCAGAGCCGAAGCTATGCGCAGGGGAGCTTCGGCGTGATAGCAGAAAAAGAAACCGACTTAAAAGGGAAAAGGCTATTTAGACCCCGATGGATTACTATAGAGTTATTAGCAAATGTAAAGGGCATGGGTGTAATTTTACATGGGCTGCGTCCCATACCTATAAATAGATGAACAGTGTTCCCGTACTGTTCACGCTGACTTGGCATTTGCTTTCGCGTCACGATTGTACCCCTGCTTTCCTTCGAGCCGAAGGTACATTTATAATTTGTTATTGTTGATATAATAACGCAAATAAAAATAAGTTGATAATAATGTTTAAAGTGTTTATGTTATTTTCCATATTTTGTATATGAGTTCTTCTTTACCATTTATTGTGCTTATAAAGGTCTATCCTTTATAACCTTCGTCCGAAATTCATTATATCCGAAGGGAGATAATGCTTCAAAGGACGAAGGACTTTAACATTTAACACTTTCTATGTTGCCTTGTTCTTAACTCGAAGCATTTGAGAACAAGTCTCCAATATGTAGGTTTGCTCAAGAGTATGAATTGAAAGTGAGCAATCCTACCATATGATTTACCTAGTATGCATGCATATTTTTAAAGAATACCAATTATAATACTAGGCATGAAAGGTAAAACTAGATGCAAGAAAATTGATACACATATCTAAAAACAAGAAATAATAAATCTAGTTACCTTAGTCATGAGTGGGGAAATTTGGGTCCAAACTATTCTCTTACCCACTTGGCAATAAACTTGATCCAATATGATGTATCCCATGATATACATCCCAATTTTGCCAAGTCTCCAAATTTCCCGCAGTCCTTCAGACTCCTCACTTCCCTCTTGGGATCCAAACTTTCTTGGTGCTTTTCATGGTTGAAATTATTTCCTTTGGCACCTAGATGCGTTTGGCCCCCTTTCCTTTGTTGGCTTGCTTGTTGGCCTTGATTGCTATCACCTTTCCATTCTTTTTCTTCTTGATCAAATATGGTGTAGCAGCCTTTTTGTCCACCTTGTTGGTGTAGGTGTTGGAGATTTTGCTTGTTGGATTTTGCTTGAGCTTTTGCCTTTGCTTATCCTCGGTCATCGCCTTACATTGGAAAGACTTGTGGCCTTCCTTGTAGCATAACCTACAAATCGCAGTTTCTCCCTTCACAGGCTTGTTCACTCCCGCAATGGTGTTATCCGTGGAGGTTGATTTTGTTTGGCTTTGCCCTTCTTGTCATACAAGGCCTTTCCAAGGCGAGTCACCTCTTGTTTTAATTGCCCATTCTCCATTACAATCTTGTCCGAGCATGTTTCTATAACAATATTCTTAACAAGAACTTGATTGCAGGGGTTAGAATTATCAATTAATTCAAAGCAAGAAGTAGAAGCATCTTTCTTAATAAAACTAGGCATTTCCACTAAAGATACTTCTGGGGTATTACCAATGTTTTCTAGCTTAGTAGTTAGCTCATTATTGTGTATGCTATAAATTTCCATTTTCCCTAGCAAATTCTCAATAGCTTCTTGGGAGCTACCTAGCTTAGCCTTAAGTTTTTCATTCTTTTTAATAAGGCCATCATTGGTAGCTGTGGATGGAGCACTAGACTCTAATTGCTCAATTTTAGTTGATAGCTCACAATTTAAATTTGCAAATGTTTCAAATTTTTCTAGCTGTAGGACCGGTAAGGTGACCAGAGGGGGGTGAATGGGAGCCAATCGGATTTTTGTCTCCAAACACTGAAAATTAACACTTCAATTCAATTGAGATGAAGCAAGTGCTCAAACCATAAACACATCAGCGAACGAGTGATCTCATGATTACAAAACGTTTCCTTATACTCACATGAGACCAGCAAAACAAACGGATCGCAAATAGGACACTAAAAAGTCTAAAACGGTCCAATACAGTATCGTCAACAAGTGCTGTTTTCAGCAGTACGAAATTCTGTTTTTGAATTCAAAACAAAACCAAACGAACTTTGATTGAGATGAAATTTTACACACGCATGAGAAAATACGTTTCCAAGATCTCCCCAAATTTTGAACTCAATCCGACTTGCGAATCACCCACAGACTTAAAAATACAGCAAAAATTGGGGTTTTGTTGGGGTTTTCTAGAACGAGTTCAAACTAGGTTTTTCTCAAATCGTGACCAAAATCCGCAACAACTAGGTGTATGTAGTGGTCCGAAGAGTGCAACTCACCACCAATCAATCCATAAACCAAATCCTCTCAAAGGATTCAAAGTTTTTTCACCAACAACACAAGATCGGGAAAGGGAGAAACCAAGACTATAAAATTTCAGAAATTTCAGCAAGGATACAAACTGAGATTTGAAGCCAAAGAGCCCTATGGGCCGGACCGGCGATCCTTCCTCTGATTAAACTTGAAAATCAAGAACACAGTCGAAGTACAAAATCACTGCGGAACCCTCGGCTCAACAGGTGTCTACCTAGAGAGAAAACTAGGAGCTCTAGAATGAGTGCTCAAAACAAATGGTAGCCAAGGGATGTTGAACCAACCAGCCCTCCCCTCTATTTATAGAGGGTTATTCTCACTTCCTAAACTACCCCAATTTACATAGAGCCTATCCACTCCACCGGGGGCAAAATGGACCAACTCCTAGGTTTTCGATCCGACGGCCACGTCCTTCACACAGAGTTGCTTTGCCTTTACGCACCCTCCGCGATCATGCCGCGTGCCACCACCGGTTCCCTCTGGAATCACCACTGCTGAGTTTTGAGGCCCAAACTCAGCAAAACCAGGCATCTGTAGCGTTGGGTCGTTTTGAGGCCCAAACCACCAAACCTGCCGTGAGCACCGCGCCTCGTGCACGTCCTCCACGATTAGACGCGTGTCCCGCCAGTCCTCGACCACGCCGGCAACACGGTCCACTCCACCACGTCCTCGCACAAGTGTTTGTCACAGGTGTCAGCCACCGCGTTTGGTCACCTGACTGCTCTGATCTGTCAGTCAAGACCCAGCACTCGCCCTTCACCGCTTCTGGTCCACCAGCATGAGCCCGCATGACCTTCACCTCAGCCATCGACCACCGTTCCTGTGCTCCAAACCTGCACACCACAAGTCGACCAACATGGTTGCACAAGCATAATATCACACTCTAGTCAGTCCACTGACTACCCCAGAGTGCTACCCGTTGACAATCACTCATCATCAACTCGAAGCACAAGGGACAAGTCAACCTTTTGTTCACACTAGCAAACCTTTATAATCATTTTGAGTGCTAATCAACTTATTTTTCAAGGTTTTAAGTTGAGCCTCTTGCCATAACGCACTTGCGTGATGACCGTGATGAGCGTGATGAGGCTGTGCGTCCTTAGAGGTTCATCTTCGCTTGAAGAATCATCCCAAGTTTTCACTATTGTAAACGCCTTGCCTTTGCTCCTCCCCTTTTTGGGTTTGGCCATAGTTGGACAATTGTCCCTGAAGTGGCCCTTCTCCCCGCATGCGAAGCATCCTCTCTTTCTTTGCTTTTTCTTGTCAATGTTAAAGAGAAGATCCTCAAACTGCAGAGGCACACCTATTAAATTAATCTTGTGGATCATCCCCATTACCTTTCCGACGCATCGGATTGTTTCTTCGTCCTCGGAGGATGATGTTGATGGTTGATTATCTTCATCATCACTTTCTTCTTCTTTCTCTTCTTCACTTGAGGAACTTGGAGTGGGAGCCTTCTTTTTACCCTTCCTTTCATCACATGCAAAAGCATATGGCCTTGAGGAAGTTGGGTCCTCTCCCCGACACATTTTTCATGACATCTCAAAGGCCATGATTTTCCCAATCACAATGGTCGGGGTCATTGTACTCAAGTCCTCCATGTTGTGAAGAATAGTGATGATGCTCTCATATCTTTGTTGTGGTAGTATGGAGATAATCTTCCTCACAATGTCCACATCAACTAGCTTATTAATTCCAATAGAGTTGAGCTCATTGATGATTAGATTCAAACAAGAATACATATCTCTAACAAGCTCATTATCTTTCATAGCAAAAGAATTAAACTCATTTAAGACTAGGCAATGTTTTTGCTCACGGACATTAGATATGCCGTCATGAAGCTCATGCAATTATAGCCAAATCTCATTAGCAATTTTCAATGTAAAAACTTGATTGAAAATATCTATGATAAGAGATTCATACAAGCAATTTTGGCTCTAGCATTTAGATGAATTTCTTTTTCCTCACTCGTGGTGGGCTTCTCCGGATTTTTTGGTGGTTTCATCCCATCACGAGTGACTCTCCAAACACCTAGATCAATAGCTTCTAGGTAACAAGCCATTCAAGCACTATAATATGAGAAGTTAGTGCCGTCGAAGTGTGGTGGCCTATGGGTATCCATCCCCTTTCTCTAAAAAGCGACGACTCTTTTAGCGGTGAAGCTAAAGCATTTCAATTGAGCCAAATAAGGCTCTAATACCAATTGAAGGAAACATGGGACGCCTAAGAGGGACGGGGGGTGAATTAGGACTTCTAAAATTTTCACTAAACTAGGCCACAAATAAATCCCTAGAGCAAAACCTATGCAATTAATCAAACTAGAATGTGCAAACTAGGTTTTGTCTAAGTGTTGCTATCTCTACCGCAATGTCTAAGTTTCAATCTAAACAATATAAGTGAAAAGACAAGATTGAAACTTAAATGCTTAATATAAATGCGGAATCTAAAGAGCAAGGTAGAGATGCAAACTCTCGTGGATGACGTTGGTATTTTTACCGAGGTATCCAGAACCACGCAAGGTCCCGACTAATCTTCGTTGGTGCCCCTACGCAAAGGGAAGCCCACACGAGGGCCAACCACCTCGGTCGAGTAACTCAGTAGAGAGCCGCGGGCCTTCTCCAAGCGCAAGTGGTGCTTCACTTCCGGCTCCTCGCGGATGCTCCCAGTCATCTCCACTATGAAGCTTCCGACTGAAAATGTTGCGGGTCTCGTTCCCTTCGGTGCCCACGGTGGCGGCCGTGACACAAACACGGTTGTCACGGTCTCGCAAGACTCTCGCCCCACTTTATACAATTACAACGGCTTGCGCAAGGGCCGAGGGGTTATGTGGTTTATCTAAACTCACTCAACTAACTAGGGTTCACCTAGAGCAAGCGCTAAAGCGGTCTAACTAACCTAAGCACTTCGCAAAGCACCTAAGCTAATCACCGAGTGATTCTATTAAGAACTTGGGTGTATGAGCACTTGGGAATGTCTACTCTATGCCTTGGCATGTTTCCTGGGCTCCCACACCTTAGAATGGCCGGTTGGGGTGTATTTATAGCCCCTAACACAAAACTAGCAATTGGAGAAAAGCTACTGGTCTCTGCGGCACACCGGACAGTGTGGTGGTGCACCGGACAGTGCATTGTTCACTGTCTGGTGCGCCTAGCCATTGGTATGACACCACAGGCGACCGTTGGCTCACATGCTTTTTACACCAGACACTACGGATGTCACACAGGACAGTCCGGTGTTCTTTTCTCCGTAGTGTCACATGGAACTAGCCGTTGGGCTACTGTTCCCTGGTGCACCGGATAGTCCGGTGCTCTAGACCAGACAGTTCGCAGGCAACACTTCCTTTGTTTCTTGGAATTCGCTTGTGTCAGTGTTTAGTGTCCGACCGCACACCCGGGGCTACCCTCGTGGTGCTTTTGCGTAGGACAGTGTCGTGGATCGTGACTCGATGGTTCGCGCCTGGACACGAGAGAGAGTCAAGCGAGTTTTAGCAGGTTCGGGCCGCTTTGAGGAGTGTAATACCCTACTTCTGGGGTGGCTTTGTATATGAGTGGTGTTATAGCTAGAGTCTACCAAGTTGTGAGATGCTCAATGAGATGAAAGTGAAGGGGACCCCCTTGGCCTTATATACACGATCATAGGGCTCTTCCCGCGTACATGTTGATCACACTTTCCCTGCTTATCTCCTAGCTAATAGCGAACAAACTTCGTTGTCCCAAGGAAAACCCGGTGCCTCTGCTCTGAGCTATCTCCGGTGTTTGAGGATGTCAGGCGCGGGAAAAACGAATAGCCTCAACGCGATCACGCCCAAGCCGCGATTAATATGGGTGTGGGCCCATTGCACTCCTGGGTCGGCCTGTTTCCGCCGTTTCCCTTTGCCCAACCCACGACGAGATGTCACTGAGGGGCGAATGGCATGTGGCCCCGGGCAGAGTTTTCGCGCCCGAGTGGACCCGGGGGATATCTGTCCCCCACAGTTTGATCTTCATAATGTCTTCTTTTGAGGTGTTGCTTTCCTCAATGCCTTCGTACAAGTAACTTTAGCATCCTGTGAACTACAAACACAAACACTAGCAAATACATTAGCCCACAGGTTATGTTGATCATCAAACACCAAAACCTATTAGGCCAAATGGCCCGGGGTCCATTTTCCTTACAATGTCCTTGAGTTGTAGCTATGCTAATTAATGTATCAAACAAAAGTAAACTTAGTGTGATTTGTGCTCAAATCATTTATGGATGCTTACGCGGCTTTGGCACCAGACGTACGGTCTCTTTGCCCGCCACTCACCAAACCATGATGCAGGACTAGGGATGGCAACGGAGAATTCCATGTCGGCGAATTGCTCCCATACTCAACCCCGTGGGGAGAAAAAATCCATGTTCCCGTCTCCGCAAACACTAGTAGGGGAGCTTTTTCTCCCATCCTCGTCCCCACCGGGGAATTTATTCCTGTGGGAAATCTGTCCCCGTTATGAAGTACAATATTTAGATATAGATTTAAATTGATTATATCAAATTAACACAAATTTAACAAACAATCAACATCTACTTTAGAGTTTAGTTTGCTATTTAATAATATGCTATGTATTGAATTTTTAATACAATTTTAACAAGTAAGTTGACTAATTGGGATTAAAAGGTTTGTGGGGATGGTACGCGGGGAACGAAGACGGATCCCCACAAATTCGACGGTAGTCCCCATTTAGATCTCCATAGAGACTAAATTATCCATATAGTCGTCCCAGATATAGAAATTCCCCATAGGAACTGAGGGATAGAGTTCCTATTGTCATCTCTACGCAGGACCTCTCACTTGATGCACCGATCATAGTCTCAATAGAAGATCAAGTCTCTTCTTTAACCACTGTTGGATTGTTTTTTAACTACATAGTACCTATTGTTATTGGTATCTTGCGTCTCTATTGCTAAGAAACACTAATGAATGGTTATATAGGCAAATACCGATTATACCCTGAGGTGTCTCATGTCTCTATATATATGGCATGTACTCTCTAACATAAGAGGTGAACAAAAAGAGGCCAGATGTCTAACCCTACATATTGTGTTTCTTGTGTGTTTCTCTATCGTGCTTCTGGGAAGGGAGACGGGTTCTACAACTTCTCCACGCCTAAACTACCTGTTGGGGACCTTCAGCGTCCGAAGGTCCTCAAAAACAAGATTTAACAGTATTTCTGTAGAACAATGTGTGAACAGGTACCCTCGGACTAAAAGTTGGCATTGCAGTAGACCGGAATAATACGAAGCTTGATACAGAGCCGAAGGTGTTGAGCAGGAAAGCTTCGGTGTAACGGCAAAGAGTGGAACCGACTTAAAGATGAAAAGGCTATTCAGACCTCGATAGACTACTATAGAGTTATTATCAAATGTAAAGGGCATGAATGTAATTTTGTAAGGGCTGTGTCCCGTGTCTATAAATAGGTGAACAGTATCCCCGTACTGTTCACGCTGACTTGGCATTCGCTTTTTGCGTCACGCTTGTATTGTCATTCTCTTCCGATTGAAGGTACATTTGTAGTTTAATAATATTCTTGTTTATGCTCAATAATAATAAATGATTGTTCATGTTTTCTTTTACATTCTTTATATTTCATCCTTTGTCATTGTTTGATGAATTTACGAAGGTATGTCCTTCATAACCTTCGTCCTCAAGTCATTACATCCTAAGGGAAATAATGCTTCGGAGGACGAAGGACATTAACGATTAACATTTTCTATGTTGCCTTGTTCTTAACTCTTAGCACTTGAGAACAAGTCCCCAACACTACCGATGGGAGGGGAAGGGAGCAAATCTGGTGATGTGTGGTAACGTAGTTCTCAACACGTTATCAGCACACTTTGCCTCAACATTGAGGTGAATCCAATCGGCACTAGGGCTGAACAAAATACTCGTGAGCTTGCTCGACTCGTGGTCAACTCGGCTCGGCTCGACTCGGCTCGTTTCAATTTTGTCACGAGCTGAGCCAACATCTCATCTCGGTTCGTTAACGAGCCAGCTCGACACGAGCTCGAGCTAGCTCATTAGCTCTAATGAGCTAGCATGTATCAGAAAAACAAAGCCTACACTTGTATTGGATATACTATGAAGTATGTTAATTTGGGGTTTAAATGATGTGATATATGAAATTATGAGTATTGTTAGTCTTTTCTTCTGTTAAATTATTATGAATTAACTAGCAATTGATTATATTCTTGTAATATACATGTATATTATTTTTGTTGTGACTCGCGAGCTATACGAGCCAGCTCAAGCTTGCAAACGAGCCGAGGTAGTTCTTTAGCTTAGTTGCTTAACGAACCGAACCAAGCCAACTCGTTAACTTAACGAGTCAGTTTAAGCTCGATCGAGCCGAGCCAAGCTGGCTCGATATCCACCCGACGACACCTACTCTCTGTCAAATCAGCAGGTCTTTCAACCATGCTGATCTGTCCTACGTGATAGTATTCGATTCCTCTACGTAATCGAGGGGTATGTGATTCTAAATTAAATCTACAATTAGTGGCGGATCCAGGATTGGATCAAAGGAGGGGCTATAAGTTAAAGTATGATTGGCGGAGCCACTAGCGGCCATCTTGGGGGGTGAGTGCCACGACGACGTCCTCGCAGGCCTGATGTACTAGCGTGTTGCAGCAGGTCTGCTATGGTGCTGCTTGCAGCAGGGGCGAAGCCAGGATCCAAAATTAGGGGGACCAAATTAGAATAAGGGGCTATTAGAAGCATTTTTTGCACTATTTACATGAGAAATAGCTAAAAACTAACATGTCCTATAGAATTAGGGGAACATTAGGGGGGACATTGCTCCCGTGTCCCCCTATCGTCGCCCCTGGCTTGCAGCCTACCCCTTGTGTTGGGTACATGCGCGCTGCTAACTGTTAGATGTGCATTGGCCGTGCGCGGTAGCTCATGACTATGTCCTGTGTGGTGGCGTGGATTTACACTACTGAAGCATGGACGGAGTCCAGCGTGGATGTGCGCGCTACCACCTAGCGTGCTGGTGGCACAAATGGAGGCCAACATACATGTGCTGAATGACACGATCAGAAAGAAGGTTGTGGCCTATCTTAGTTAACCTTTATAGGATGTATTTATGTTATAATATACTCCCACATTACAAAATAGTTGTCCTTTTAGCTCTTGGTTCTTATGTCTATATTCAAATGGATGATGACGGATCTAGACACATATATAAAACACATGCATCAATCAAAAATTATATAAACCTACTAATTCCCTAAAATGATAACTACTATGTTAAGATAGATGAAGTATATATCATTAGGACACTTCATAAAATAGGTGTCACGGGGGGCGACCGGGGCTGCAGCCCGGGCAACCCCTATAGATGGCCAATAAGCATGAGGCCCGTGAGCCCGGCACGAAGCCCGCTGTTTGGGCCCAGTCCAAGCCCGGCACGGCCCGACATGAATAAGCGGGCCGGGCTCGGACAGGAAACTAGGCACGATGGGCTAGCCTGGCACGACCTGTTTACCTCTAAGCCCGTTTTTTTTTTGCACTAAAACGTGCTTACCGGCCCACTTAGCCCACTTTTCGGCCCGCGTTTTTCGTGCTAACAACCCGTTTAGACCCGCTGCGGGCCGGGCTCGGACAGAAAATTGAGTCCGCGGGCTTAGACGGCCCGGCCCAGTTTTCTAATTGTGCATGGCGGGCCGGACCGAAAACGGGCCGGGTGTCCCGTTTGGCCATCTCTAGCAACCCCTCCTAGATCTGTCCCTGTCTACAATCTACTTTTCGTGGTAAAAAAATCGCGCCGCCGCTGTACTATCTGCACCCGAAATCGCCCACGGTCCCGCATTTGACGGTGACAAGGGGGAGGGGGTGGGGTGGGCGGTGGCGGCAAGAGATCATGCCCGCACTGGAGCCTGGAGCCGCATCACGCCGTCACGCGCACGCCCTGGCGGCGCAGCCATACATGCCGGTCGCTGCGCTGCTCTTGGCCGCACCGTGCCCGTACCGGCGTACCGCCATGCTGCCCTGCGGACACATGGTCATGCGAACAGGATGCAGCCTGCAGGCTGCAGTTGCAGGTGCTCTTATGATGCCCATGCATGCACGACCCCACGACGGGCCGCATGCTGTTGTGTCTACCACTCTACCTAGGTGCATGACTCGCAAGGGATAAGAATGAGCCGGTCCCCGTGGAGGAATTTGGCAAAATGGGTCGCTCTATGTTGCCGCTCTGCAAAACACACCGCTTCTAGCTGAACTCATCAAAACGGGTCGCTCAAGTCTGCTCGCTCACCAGAAGAGGTCACAGATACTTTTGGAGCACCTGGCAAGTGGGCCCGTGAAGGCTTGTCCTGATTATGCCCTTACGGTATAATCGCACACCGTCTGTTTCCCTTCCTCTTCTTCTCTGGACTCCGAGGACTCCTTCTCTGTCTTCGCACGCACCTTCCTCCTCCTCCTCTGTCCAAGCGGCGGTCCAGGACCTAGTTGCTCCCGCAGATGCTGGACCCGATCTCGCTTAGCATCGACGACGCGCCGGCCTCCACCCCGCACGAACGAGGCCTGGCAAGTCCCCTCCGGCATTGTCGCCGCCGTTGGCCAGGCTCATCATCGTGTGCTGCCTGGAGCAGGACGCGGGCGTCGACTTGGGAGGCAGAATCAGGTCGCACGGGTCCCCCGCCGACATCGCGCACGCCCCGCTGCCGCCGCGCCTGTCGTCCTCCGCCGCTGGAACGTCCACGCCGCGTGACTTGTCGCCGGCTTCGGTGCCGGTTCCACCACTAGAGGCCGCCGGCGCCGCATCCGCCGGCGTCGGTGCCTCGCAGAAGAACTCCGAGAAGATGTCCTTGTCAAGTGAGTCGGCCAGCGTGAAGGGGAACCATAGGCCGCCCTCATCTTCCTGTGGCACGGACGCGGGGGCTAGCGGTGCCGCCACCACCGCCGCTTTCTCCAGCATCGGCAGCACCTTCCAGTGTCTCTGGCTCTGCATGATGGCATGGCTGTTGCACCAGAGCAGCTCGATGAGGTCGTCTTCTTCGCTGCACCAACGCAAGGACACAATAGAATCTTTGTTATCCTTCCTCCCTCTCTGCGTCACGGTCTCCATGGATCATGAATCAGGGGGGATCAGAGTAGTGCTCACCCGAGTGGTCTGGAGGTGTCTCCCATGTTGCTCCAATCAGGGACGAACTGGTTCATCGCTCAGATGACCAGCACAACACAACCATCGATCGATGAGAAGCCGCCAATCACTTCGTGTTCAGTCAGAGCTCACACTGCAAGAAGCAGGGGGAACGTGCATGGGAACTCAAAGCACGATCTTAAAAATTGCTTCCAACCTTTATGCAACTGTCAATGGAGGAAGAAAAAAAACAGTAAACAATGATGTCTCCTGTCCAAGCGGCGGCCATCGGACAGAGGAGGAAGAGGGGCGTCCAGAGAAGAAGAGGAAGGGAAACAGACGGCGTGTGATTATACCGTAAGGGCATAATCAGGACAAGTCTTCGCGAGCCCACTTGCGAGGTGCCCCAAAAGTATCCGTGATCTCTTCTGGCGAGCGAGCAGACTTGAGCGACCCATTTTGACGAGTTCAGCTAGAAACGGTGTGTTTTGCAGAGCGGCAAGATAGAGCGACCCATTTTGCCAAATTCCTCGTCCCCGTGTGGGCTCCTGCTGGCCGTGAGGACAATGGCCACTGGCCACGTGAGCAACCTCTCATGTGGCATGTCAGCAACCTATCTTCCTCTGTATATCTATCTTCTACAACGATTTTCTCTAAATTCTTCTTCTATACCCTACTACAAACATAAAATATCACTTTCTGTACCTATTTATTATCTATTATTATTTTCCAACTAGAAATCCTTCTAGCATAACCCTTCTTCTAGCGTAGAACTGTGGAACCCGCTAGTACTATACTGTAGCTTTTGTAGGGGCGAGTGTTCAACGGCATATCGGTGCACTGCCTTGCTACAACACATGGGGAGGGGGATGAGTTGAACATGGTCTGATGTCTGCAGTGTGCTCTGAAGTGTTGATCGATCAAGGATTCAAGCGGTTGAAATAAAAAAAAGAAAAAAGGATGGCTATGGACGCCCCCTGCTGATGCAGTGCGCGCGCGCGATTGGATTGACATGCCCATCACCCCAACACATCTGCAAGACGCCATGCCGGCGTTTCTATTATTTATTTATACTAGCGACAAGGACGCCCAGGCGGAGGCCCCCAGGTCCGCCAACTGCAACGGCTCGGCGAGCGGCCCGCCGTGGTGTCCTGCTGTGCCTGGAGAACCGCGCCGAGCCGTGGTTGGTGGTGCAGACGAGCGGACGGAGCCGTCCCCTCCATCGATGACTGCCACGCTCACCGCAGCGCACGGAGGCCGCAGCGTGGAGCTCGGGAAGCGCGCCACGGACGCGAGAGAGTCATCTGTGGACGCTAGTGAGTCTTCTGTTGACTGTTGTTGCGGACGCGAGCATGGGCAGCACGGCGCTATTGCACGGACCGCGGCACACGTCGCTGCACGAGAGGAGAAGGTCCCGTGAAACGCTGGGAAGCCAGCATTTCCGTGTGTCTTTTAACAAGAACTAATTTATTCATTGATTTATTTTTCCGTTTTTTATTCTAGTAATAAATAATGAACAGAAAAAATATTAAACTACATGTGTTGGTTGTATTGTATATTTTTATATTGCTCTAAATACTTGTGATGCGTTGAGCACTCTCACTCCAATTATATAGTGGGTACTCAGACGTACCGATCGAGCTATGTTATTAATCGGTTGAGTTATGTCATTGGCTACGCTCTAGCAACACGACGCAATATCTATGTCGCACGAATTGGACTGTGTCATTTGATTGCTATGTCGCACTCTCGCTTAACCTGACCGCTCTTGTTGAGTCGGACCGCAATCGCCGAGTTGCGTACTTTTCACAAACCATGTAGACAATGTTCGTCTGTCGCGATCATCAAGCCACAATTGTGTCTGTTGCGCATAATGAATGGACTTATCTTGTACCCCGACTATATATCGAGCCACAACTGTGTCCGTTACACTTGTTACGGAGGCTTGTTGTGTTGTCGTAGCCCTGATGCCCGCACACGCGTTGACGTTAGATATGCTAGAGCTTGTATTCACGTGGATTGCGGTGGGTTGTTCAAACATTTGAAGTCACATTATTGTGTAACGTTTGCAAACAATTTTGTTTGGCCCTATATTTTATTTGATTGTTTTGTGTGACGTCATATATATATGGCCAAGTGGCCATAACATCTGCATCAAGCTCTATAGTGCTTGGAAATACGGGAATTAAATTCAGATACCTATGGAACACAGATAAGATAATTCTCTGTTCTCTCCTCATGCATAAAGTTTTTACTCAAAGTAACCTGAAGAAATGTAACACAATGCATGAAAGCCTTTTTGGCATAGAAGACATCACAAATTGGGATTCTATTAGTAAGAAAAAAATACCTTACCAAATGATTTAAGACTAGAAATCTCAGTTATACATTGCTCAACCAGATGTTGGCACATTGCTCTCTTTGTCACTGAACGACATGAAGCAAACTCTAAGATAAAAGGACGTGTAACTCCTAGCAACATGAAATTGTGAGTCTAGGTTATTCTGAGAAAGTTTTCACTATGTTGGTGTGAAAAACCATTGTGTTCCTATCGAACCACTTTTCTCGTCCTATATCGGGCCTCTACGCTCGTGTTGTATATATCTATCAGAATTGTAAATACTCATACACACCTCACCCCACATATGTTTCCTTGTCATTGGTCATATTATTAGATATCTCGTGGAAACTATTTATTGATACAAAATCCGTAGGTGTTAGCCCTTGGTATTATTGAAAATGGTCCTTTGTGGCTATTTTCGACAAAAATGGGGTTGTGTGGCCATCGATCATTGACCAGAGGCTCGTAAACCTCAGCCCACATATGTTTCCTTGCCATGCATCACATTCTTGGATTTCTAGTGGAGACCATTCTTCGTAAAAAATCCGTAGGTCTTAGCCTATTGTATTATTGAAAATGGTCGTTCATGGCTATTTTTGAGAAAAAATGGGGTTGTGTGGCCATTGATCATCGACCAGATGCTCGTACACCTCACCCCACATACATTTCCTTGCCATATGTCACATTCTTGGATTTCTGGTGGAGACCCTTTCTTGGTCAAAAATCCATAGGTGTTAGCCTTCAGTATTATTGAAAATGGTCGTTCATGGCTACTTTCGTCAAAAATGGGAGGGGTGTATGGCCACTGATCATCGACCAGAGGCTAGTACGCCTCACCCCACATATGTTTCCTTGCCATAGGTCAAATCCTTAGATTCTAGTGGAGACCTTTTCTTGGTAAAAATCCATAGGTGCTAGCCTTCGGTATTATTGAAAATGGTCGTTCATGGCTATTTTCGACAAACAATGGGGGTTCTGTGGCCATTGATCATTGACCAGCGGCTCATACACCATAACCCCATATGTTTGCTTGCCATAGGTCAAATTCTTGGTTTTATGGTGGAGACCATTTCTTGGTCAAAAATTTGTAGGTGTTAGCCTTCAATATTATTGAAAATGGTCATTCATTGCTATTTTCGTCAAAAATGGGGGTTGTGTAGTCATTGATCATCGATTAGAGGCTCGTACACCTCACCCCACATATGTTTCGTTGCCATAGGTCATATTATTGGATTTCTGGTGGAGAGCGATTCTTGGTAAAAATTAGTAGTTGTTATCGTTCGGTATTATTGAAAATGGTCCATCATGGCTATTTTCGTCAAAATGGGGGTTGTGTGGCCATTGATCATAGACCAAAGGCTCGTGCACCTCATACCACATATGTTTCCATGCCATAGGTCACATTCTTTGATATGTGGTGGAGACCATTTCTTGGTCAAATATCCATAGATGTTAGCCTTCGATATTATTGAAAATAGTCCTTTGTGGCTATTTTCGACAAAAATGGGGGTTGTGTGGCCATTGATCATCGACCAGAGGCTCGTACACCTCACCCCACATATGTTTTGTTGTCATGGGTCACATTTTGTATTTCTAGAGGAGACAATTTTTTTCAAAAATCCGTAGGTGTTAGCCTTTGGTATTATTGAAAATGGTCATTCATGGCTATTTTCGACAAAAATGGGTGTAAGTGCAATCAACCCTAACTGAGGGTTTTAGTGATTTAATGACAAAACAAATAAGTGTACTAACAAGTTTGCTCCTAGTATATGCTCAAAATGTACAGGAACTAAAGGACTCACAACCACTGTTGAGAAATCAAATAGGAAGTTTTAAGGACAAAGAAAACACATAAGCGGTACCCCTGAAAAGACTCCATGCGACGGGCGTATAAAATTTTATGTATATCTCGACTCGCATGATCTAATTCGTCCTTAGTAGTTTTCGCACAGGTAATGGTGTTTGCTATAGCTCAAGCCTCCAAATTCAAAGCTATATTTGAAAACCAAAATCTCTTGAATGTTCTATGTCTGACCGTTGTTAGGTTTGAGACTAAGAGTGTTCTTGTTGAAAAGCAGTTGAATTTCTTCAGCTGCAGTTGAGCTTTTTCGGTTGAGTTAAACTTCAGCTGAGTTGAGCTTCTTTAGCTGTAGTTGAGCTTTTTCAGCTGAGTTGAACTTCTTCAACTGCAGTTGAGCTTTTTCAGCTACAGTTGAGCTTTCTCAACTTCAGTTGAACTTCAACTTCAACTGTGAACCTCTTTGACCATACACCAGTTGAACCTGCCTCCGGGCCTGTTGAACTGGGGTTTTCTCTCCTGAACTCTCTGGTCAAGATCAGTTGAACTGGTCCCCAGGGGCGGTTCAACTAGTCCCTGACCCCTCTGACCAAACTATCCAGCAGTCTATCAGTCAGACTGGCAGACATGACGATAGAGCTGTCAGGGGCGGTTCAAGCAGTTTTGGTCAACATGACCAGATTGTGCAGCAGTCTACCAGTCAGAATGGTAGACAGGCTGCCAGGTCTACCAGGGGCGGTTCAATCACCCCCTAGGGTGGTTCAACAGGTTTGGGGTCAGAAAATCTGGTCAAACGACTAGTTTTGAGCCGTGACTATAAATAGGACCCCACACCCCTATCTTTAATGTTGCTGGTCACACCCACATTCATTGCTCACCTAACTTGAAACAAAGGCACACTTCTCTCCCTCTCTCTCAACCAAACTTGCTCTAGTTTCAATTCGGTTGAAGGAGCCCTTTGGTGTGAGGTTTGTGCTTGTGCTCACGAATTTGGTTTTCCTCTCCCATCTCATTCTAATCTCTTGAGCTTGTTGCAAACACCTCTTGTGCGATTTTGGTGTTCTTGAAACCTAGGTTTCAAGACGGTTTGAGGTTGCTTGGGAGTCTCCAAATTTGTGGATGACCCCAAGAAGTTTGTAATCCCCGCTCTTGTGAGCATTGTTTGAGATAAGGAATCCCTTGACCTTGGTGGTCGGGTTGTGGAGGATTAGGGTTGAAAAATACCCGGCCCTTTGTGGGCTCCTCAACGGGGAGGACACCTTTGTGGTGTGGCTGAACCTCGGGATAAATCTTGTGTCTTGTGTTCTTGCTCGCTCTATGATTGTGATTTTGTTTGGCAAGGTAGACATATAGGTTTACTCGCCGTGTGGATTTTGTGGTGAAATAACTCTTGTATCTTCACCATCCACACTTTGCTTATGGGTTGCATTTTTCCTCTATTAGAGATTCACTATATATTTTTTGCCTAGTTCATAGTCTAGATTTACTCTTACAGTTGGACTGGTTTAGAGTAGTTCAACTTGCCCGTGTAGCAGTTGAACTGGCCTGCACCAGTTGAACTGAAGATTTAAAAGTACTTCGAAGTTTGTCGTGATAATTTTCAGGTTTAGCCTATTCACCCCCTCTAGGCTACTTTCAATTGGTATTAGAGCTTCGTGCCTCATTTTACGCTTAACCGCGTGAGAAAATGATCATGTCTACACAAAGGGACCATGTGGATCCACTTCTCGAGGAAATCCCAACCACATCTAATGGCGAGGAAATGGACCCCAAGGTCCCTGACCTTGCCATGAAGATTGCCGAGAAAATGTTCCTCAAGATGAAAGAGGAAGATGCAAAGAAAAAGTCTGAAGAAGAAGAATCAAGAAGAAAGGCCAAGGAAGACAAAGGAAAGGGAAGAATTGAATACAACGATGACTTGGTAGAGCTTTTGGTGTCAAAGGTGATGAATAAGGTAAGCCTCACCCCCGAAGGGTAATCCACCAAAAGTAGAGGTAACAAATTCAATAAAGTTCAATTTGATTACTCTCGTAATTTTATTCCCAACTTCTCTTCGGCGCCACTTGGAAAGTTACCAACTCTTAGTGAGTTGAACTATGATGACTGGGCCGACAAGATGAAGTCGCATCTATTCGGTGTGCATCCGAGTCTTTGGGAGATTGTTAACATAGGTATGAACAAGCACGCCCAAGGAGAAGAGATGACACCGGAAATGATGCAAGAAGTGCATCGCAATGCACAAGCAGTTAGCATCATCAAAGGAAGCTTATGTCCGGAAGAATATCGAAAAGTCCAAGGCAGAGAGGATGCTCATGATATTTGGAACATTCTCAAAATGTCAAATGAAGGAGATCCTAAATGTGGCAGAACCTCCCAAGTTATTGGGCCCACATGCACCTGTCCTTGTCTCAAAGACCTTAGACGGCTATGCATGTGCACCAGATAACTTAACAGGATCTGTCCGAGTGTCCCAAGGACCTCGGATAAACCACTTACAACCAAGATGGCAAGATTAAGTAACACAAATCACACACACCAACAGTTTGCAGCGGAAATCTTATTGCCAAATTTTACAAGTTACAAAAATTTTACAGTATTTTATCGGAGTGATTACAAAAGTATAAGTTTGAAATATATGCTAGCTCAAGTGACCATCCTCAATAAGAAGATAAAGACGGGGTATACTTATATAAGAAGGCCGAGCCCACCGGTACTTAACACCATCAACAGCAGCACAAAACTATAACCTGAAAAACAACAGGGAATAAAACCCTGAGTATGGAATTACTCAGCAAGACTTACCCGACTAAAGAAAAGAATCTCAAGGATATGCTGGATTTGGGAATCAAGGAGAGGCTTTAGCAAAAATCAACTTAGATACTTTTGCAGAAATAGCTTACTAAAGTGAGTCCTTACTTTCAATATTTTAACGCCAGATTAAATGTTAATAGACTCTGTTTGCATCTGGTCTAATTTCACCATCTCATCAATACAACATCATTTTTATTCATGAGGTTCACATCCTGACTTAGGTTGTAGGGCAGTGACCAAGTCTTCATAACCGCGAAGGTACGGCGATCCGAATCGATTATACTCAGCTGAGGATCTCCAATCACACGACATATGTAGCACTTAACCCTTGCATATGTCAACCCGCCACCGGGGTTCTTAAGACCAGATCAGGTTCACGCGAACCGAGAGCACAGATACACCACCGTTCAGCCTCTTGCCACGGAGGGTACACGCTACTCTCGCCACTGCTCCACGCCCATTCCGTGTTATCTTATTCTGGCCTTAGTCTGCCCGTGACAAGGCTTACCCATGACGAGGCATGTGACCAGTTAAAGGGTCCTCGATCATCAAGCCTACATACGCATCCAATCCTTAATCAACCTGGGTAGAACATCACCTATTCCTAGCCCAAGTCCCGATTTAAGTACTTTCATCCTTAGGATTGTTTGTGTTCCTTAGGATGAAAAGAGCATCACAGGGAACTTTGCAGTAAGATCCCACCATGCTCCCAATGAAAATATATTCTTGCAGGTAGAAGTCATCCTTCCTCAGGATAACCCCTGAGCTAGGCAGTATTGCAAAAGACAACCTCTATCCACAAGATCGAAGCAGGGCTAAGCATTTTTATAAATCATATTTTTGATACTTCATCAGAAGTATCTATAAAGGTATGGATATCAAGGAAGGCAATGCATCAAAGGGTTTCAAGCAACTCCTATAAACCTAATGCACATTTCACTAGACTTAAAGTGTGCAAAAATTATTTAAAAACACAAGGAAGGGGTTGTATGCACCGGGGCTTGCCTGAGTAACACTAGGTTAGTGTTTGTTAGGCGATGTCCGCTTGACGAGTATCCCTCGACCGAGCACTTGATTGATTTAACCATCTTCAAGTTGGTCCATCAGCTTCATCTTGCGAATTAGCCCGTGCTTGGGGTCGACTTGGCTTATCTTCGGCATCACGCGATTAATTAACGTACCTGAATGGGATGCATTATGCACATGAATGCATATCGACGGAAATATTACAAACCTAAATAGTGTTACGCCGACAAGAAGTAAACACTTAGTGACGAAGCGTCGTACTATTTTATACGAAAACACTAGCTATCGACATATGACTAAGCGCAATAATTACGCTTCTCGAACCTAACTCAAACATCACAAACAACAAACTATACACATGAAATATAATTAGCCTACACAACTCACCAGCTAGTTAATTAAATGCTAACCTTATCTCTTGCTCTATAAATTATACTACATCTTTACAAGTGATTAAAATATTTCTTTACCATACAGGCCTACTAATATTCTACTCGGTACATTAATTCAGCTAATTGACCGGAATAGTGAAATAACTCGCTATAACTGAACCTGGCTCGATAATCGCAAGAACTGCGAAGTCGACGAGTGTTTCGTGACTTACGCAATTTATCGAGCACCTTAATGAGCATCGCACTAGCACATTAATTTATTCATCGATCGAACTATTCTGAATAATTTATCAGCTTACCGTTTCCACAGCTGACACGAATCCGCGAGATTGGTAGCGATTTTCCGATCCAGGCAATTGGTTGAGCACTTGGGGAAAAATCGCGCTGCTAACTTCGTCTTCACCCGATTCTTGGGTTTTCTTGGGGATGCACGAACGACGACGACCTTCGATTGAAGTCTGGGGTAAGCTGGTGAGGTGAGGATCGAGCCGGGGATGACGTGTTTGACGACTCGACGGCAAACAACGAGATCGATGACGCGATTGGGAATTAAAGCCGAGCGAGCCGAGAGGACACGCTGGCGAGCAGGAAACCGCGCGAGCACAAGACAAGGAAAACGACGAGCTCGACAACACTTGGCTCATGTCTCTCTTTTTTTTGTCGAACACCTAGCGGACGTTGTGGGACTTCGCTTGCTTCATCGACACACGCAAATCGCTCCACACCGGAGGCAGTAGCAAGGTAATGACGAGACGAACAGAGCTATGCAGGTTCTAAGGCGTCGAGCGCTGCGGGGAGAAAAACAGAACACGGCCATGGGCGACCACCATGGTCGAGAGCTAAGGGGCGCAGCCAGGCGAGCACCAAAGACGAGCCAGGGACCACGGAAGAGGGAGCAGCGGAGATGGGGAGGGACGCGACGCTGGAGAAGCAAGGCGGGCACGCCATGGGGAGTGGGCGGACTGAGGCCGGGACCAGGGGCACGGCGCAGAGGGTAGGCCGCGGCGAGGTCCGAGCGAGCTAGGGCAGAGACGTGCGCATCAGGGAGGAGCCGTGCGGTCAGCCGTGGAGATGGGCAGAGGGACTCGAGCAGAGGGAGGAATTTCAGCTGGGAAGGGAAATCCGAGCTGGAGCTGCGACGGTGAGGCTCCACGGCGAGCCGGGCGAGCAGGGGGAACCAGCAGCGGGCGCGGCAGGGAGCCGGCGCGCCATGGCTGGAGCACCAGCGAGCACAAACCGAGAGCAGGGTGCGGCGGATTCTAGGCAGGGTCGAGGAGATGCTGGGGAGGAGCCGAGCACCAGTCACCGGAGCAGGGAGAAGCTACCGCCAGAGACTGAGAACGAGCGCTTGGAAGCCATGGCTACTACTCCGACGGCTAGAGAAGAACACCAGGGCGATGCGTAGATAGACGAGCAGGGCAGGGGCGCTCGGCTGAGAGCAGAAGATGAACACCGCGGTGGGATTTTTATCCAGGGTGGCCAAGCGGATGGGAGCGAGGCAACGGCGGTGAGATTTTTCACTTGCGCGCGTAGAGATAATACCGACGACTGTAGAAAAATCAGAGAGAGAAGGCAGCTCGAAAAATCAAGGAGAGGGAAGAGATATGGCCAACGATTGAAATATCAGAGGGAAAGCGGTAGCCGTGAGAAAAATCAGGGATAGAAAAAAATCTTCATCTGCCATGCGATAGGAACGTGATGATTTTTCTCTTTCTTTTTTTTAAGATTCATTTTCTTATTTTTTTTCCTTTAACAAAGAATCACAGATATTTTTACAATCACGATTTTTAGCAATGTAAAATGGGTCGACAGTAATTGTGACAGTTGATTTGATTCAAAAATCTGATAAATTTACCTGCGGTCTGAACATCTGATTTCACGGCCATAGATAATTTACCAGCGAGTCGAGGCTCACATTTTGGATCCTCATACGCGATTCCACGGTTGACGAATGGGAACCGAAATATTTGCATCGACAACCGTAGTCGACGAGTTCTGACTAATTTGTTCGGCGTGATTCAACCGAAATTAGCTGAAACCCGATCCACCATGTATACGCGATTTCGTCACCCAAAACAGGGTGCAGACGGATAAATTGGATCGTAGCCTCGTGCAAGATTTCGCACGATTCGAATTATTTTACCCCGAGCATTGTAGTTGTCGAGTTCAAAATTAATTGGCCTAGGATAAAATCGTCCGAGTGGGTCAAGCTTCCAAATTTCGTATTCGCGCGAGCTATGAGTTTAAATAATCACCGGACACATGGATTTTCGGAACGACAATGTTCCGACCATCACGAAAATTTCGGAAGAGCCTGGATAGATAAAAATAAAAACGATGTCGCACTCGCGACAGATGGAACAGATGCGATATAAAAATCGCGATAGGCGAAGAGGATTAAAATTTAGTATCTGTTTTATCCACTGATATTACGTGCTTAAATCTATACTCGTTGTCGAGCGGAATATAAACACCTGGGGTGTTACAGCCCTCCCCCCTTAAAAGAATCTCGTCCCGAGATTCGGAGCGAAAGACTTCTAAGAGTAGAGACGCATGTAACCTATGTCCATATCAGCGATAGTCGTGAGACATTTCCAATTAAAGGCGAGTGTCTCAGGATGTTGTTTCTCTAGTGGATATAGCATGTATTGTCACAAGCTAAATTAGAGATGTCCATCAGTAGAGACGATGTCTACCAGAAGAACACATAAGGTTCCATGTGTGCAGTTTGCTTTTTCTGATGACACTGTACTATCTGAGTCTGTTGAGCGAGCGACTAATACGCGATTTTACCCAAACAGAATCAGATGCATCATCTTGGGTAAAACACACAGACGGAGGTTTACCAACAAGTGGTTATGGTAAGTTCATAGCACACAAGACGGGTGTGAATGTCGAATAACACCACAGTTGACCCGTGGCTAAACAGAAAATCTAAGTCCAAAGATGATAAGAGGGACTCGAAGAAACATCAGTGAGGGTTATCAACAAACGTTGTCTTCACAATGAACCAACCTCATCATGCACTAGTGCGACTCCGCCTAATCACACATGTTAGATGGTCACATGGGAGGTGATCGAGGCGCAACTAGAGTAATGACTAGGTGGTTACTAGCCGACTTAATCTCAATTCTTATAAACACTTCCTTACGATGGGTTGAACCAAAGTGAGTTTAGACAATTCGATAAAACGATCTCTAAACTCAATCTTTGTTCACAAAGCAGTTACAAGTTAGTAAAACCAACTTGTTGAACTACTTTTGACATCGAGCAAGTCCTCTCAGTACCATCGGCAGTCCAATGGTCGAGAGTTCACTCTGGTTAACAAGAGATCATGTATTTGAATAGAAGTCCATTTGGTCAGGTTGTTCACCCGTTTCTTCGTGCGAGATGAATGGACTAGGTTCAGGAATACATGGATTAAATAAAAGAGCGAATGAACAAACTCCTGCATCTCAGCAGCAGGGAAAAACTAATCTCCATTTTGAGAGCTAATCAGCTGTTTTCCAACACTAAAGAGCTCCAAGGCTTCACCTTTACACAAAGGACGTAAAGGGAACTTGTATGATTAGTCACTACCAAGATCAAAAGAAATAAGACCACACATGAAAGTGGTATGCCCTATTGATCCGACAGAGATGATAGATGTTGCTCGATCATTTGACAAACAACATAGAAATTGTTTCAAGGAAAAGATCTACAGGAGTTAACACATCAGTGTAGTTCCATAATGGATCATGACTAGAGACCTTGATACCAGCATCCGACGAGTAGTACAGTCCTGTGTGCGCATTCACAGGAGGCTCTCAGTTTCGCTGCGGCACCATAAGTCATTAATCGTGACACCATTACCAAACAACACCAATAATGAATCTCACATGGAGGAACAATTTGTGCAGAGATAACATATTGATATAATCTCATAATGGATTATGACTGCTAACGGTGATACCACGCGTGCCAAGTAGCGCAACCATGTGTTGATCACCCACCGGAGGCCCTTGGTTTCGTCGTGGCACCATCGCCTTTGGTCATAACACCATTACCAGATGCAACCAATAAGAAATCTCATGCCCCACCAATAGATTGAGCAAGGGTGACAATATGCAAAGAGACTCTACCTGTCAAAACGGTTACAAGTAGAGAGCCAAATAGATTATGGCCCGATGAATGAACAAGACATGGCCATAACCTAAACTTGATGAAAGGAGTACGACGGGAGACTGTTACTTCAGCCCAAGAATATTTCTACGCCCATCATAGAGATCACGAGGACAAGGATTAGTATATGATTAGATACGGAGGGAAAACAATCACAAGATTAAGTTGGTATGCCTTTGATAGATATGAGGAAACCAAAGGCATCAAGTTCAAGGAAATGATCATATATGTTTTTCCTGAGTTAGGTTGATAAAGCAACAGGGCGATCCTTAAGAAGAGGCAAAACAGAATAAGGATATCAGCTTGCACCAGCTGAACAAGGACATGGTTTTGGAAGGAGATATAACTCAAGATTCTCGTTTTAAGCCCGGGTACACTTTATGTCCAACAAAGAAATTATCTAAGCATGTAGTTGCATGGGTTTGGTCGTGGAGGGATAACGGAAAATTCAAATTTGGGTCATGGTTCACTAATTAAGAACATGGCCTATTTTTCGGTTTAAGCAAACAAACTACCAACCTTCTATCAGCACATCAAGCATAAGAGCAAAGACATATAACACCTAAATAGATTACCTAAAGAATGGAGGACAACTATTTAATCGAAGTTCATAATTCAACATTACACCACATTATTTACAATCAACGGCTACTGGAATAAGGGTGAGAGAAGCATCTTGGGTGTATAGGTGACAAACATAATGCAACAATCAGGATGCATGCTCGTCTTATGCGTCCTCACTGATTTTGCCAACATAATGTGGCAATAACGTTCTATCTCGGTGGCATACTAATGACTCTCACGATATTTTGCTAGTCGTTAGCTACACATACGTTTTCGAGGTTAGTGTACCTGCAGAAAATTCCATTACAGCCCATTTTCCAATGATGCAAGTCACACATGACAGTTTATCACAGTTTATACTCCATATATTGCTATATGAAGGCCAGCTCATCATTAAGCGCCGAGCCACGCATAGGCGCTGTTGCCACACTTTAACCATAGGGCAACTCATTATGGTAACTCACCTTCTTACCTGAGCGTAGGTGCGTCGTTGCAAGTACATTACACTTCTCAGTATTCCCATGTCTGTACACCCATACACATCCATGGGGTACTGAATCCCAGAAAAGTAATTACTCCACATCACAACCTTCATATATACATATGTGGAACATGTATATAATCAAGCGCTTTTTATACTCTTTCCTAGACCGACGTTTGTTCGGTCATGCTCTCTCATCTCACCTTACCTTGAACGTCGATTCATTCAAAACTGAATGGCCTTAAAAATAACATTACACATGTATGCAATATCCACCCGGTTGTGGGTTATTGTTTTGAACTAATCCACCTGATAATCCTTACTTTAGGGCTTAACAGAGGATGTCGCTAGCATTATAGTTTTTCAAAACTGTTTTTCAAAGCCAAACAATGTGTTTAGTTGGAATTAGGTTTTCTAAAACCAAAACTTTTGTTTTGAAAATACGTATGTGACCGTATATACTTAATCCTGCTCCGATACCAGCTGTGGCAGAACCTCCCAAGTTATTGGGCCCACATGCACCTGTCCTTGTCTCAAAGACCTTAGACGGCTATGCATGTGCACCAGATAACTTAACAGGATTTGTCCGAGTGTCCCAAGGACCCCGGATAAACCACTTACAACCAAGATGGCAAGATTAAGTAACACAAATCACACACACCAACAGTTTGCAGCAGAAATCTTATTACCAAATTTTACAAGTTACAAAAATTTTACAGTATTTTATCGGAGTGATTACAAAAGTATAAGTTTGAAATATATGCTAGCTCAAGTGACCATCCTCAATAAGAAGATAAAGACGGGGTATACTTATATAAGAAGGCCGAGCCCACCGGCACTTAACACCATCAACAGCAGCACAAAACTATAACCTGAAAAACAACAGGGAATAAAACCCTGAGTATGGAATTACTCAGCAAGACTTACCCGACTAAAGAAAAGACTCTCAAGGATATGCTGGATTTGGGAATCAAGGAGAGGCTTTAGCAAGAATCAACTTAGATACTTTTGTAGAAATAGCTTACTAAAGTGAGTCCTTACTTTCAATATTTTAACGCCAGATTAAATATTAATAGACTCTGTTTGCATCTGGTCTAATTTCACCATCTCATCAATACAACATCATTTTTATTCATGAGGTTCACATCCTGACTTAGGTTGTAGGGCAGTGACCAAGTCTTCATAACCGCGAAGGTACGGCGATCCGAGTCGATTATACTCAGCTGAGGATCTCCAATCACACGACATATGTAGCACTTAACCCTTGCATATGTCAACCCGCCACCGGGGTTCTTAAGACCAGATCAGGTTCACGCGAACCGAGAGCACAGATACACCACCGTCCAGCCTCTTGCCACGGAGGGTACACGCTACTCTCGCCACCGCTCCACGCCCATTCCATGTTATCTTATTGTGGCCTTAGTCTGCCCGAGACAAGGCTTACCCATGACGAGGCATGTGACCAGTTAAAGGGTCCTCGATCATCAAGCCTACATACGCATCCAATCCTTAATCAACCTGGGTAGAACATCACCTGTTCCTAGCCCAAGTCCCGATTTAAGTACTTTCATCCTTAGGATTGTTTGTGTTCCTTAGGATGAAAAGAGCATCACAGGGAACTTTGCAGTAAGATCCCACCATGCTCCCAATGAAAATATATTCTTGCAGGTAGAAGCCATCCTTCCTCAGGATAACCCCTGAGCTAGGCAGTATTGCAAAAGACAACCTCTATCCACAAGATCGAAGCAGGGCTAAGCATTTTTGTAAATCATATTTTTGATACTTCATCAGAAGTATCTATAAAGGTATGGATATCAAGGAAGTCAATGCATCAAAGGGTTTCAAGCAACTCCTATAAACCTAATGCACATTTCACTAGACTTAAAGTGTGCAAAAATTATTTAAAAACACAAGGAAGGGGTTGCATGCACCGGGGCTTGCCTGAGTAACACTAGGTTAGTGTTTGTTAGACGATGTCCGCTTGACGAGTATCCCTCGACCGAGCACTTGATTGATTTAACCATCTTCAAGTTGGTCCATCAGCTTTATCTTGCGGA
This sequence comes from Zea mays, assembly GCF_902167145.1. NCBI lineage: Eukaryota > Viridiplantae > Streptophyta > Magnoliopsida > Poales > Poaceae > Zea > Zea mays. Next base: position 65,751,166 of record NC_050103.1, on the reverse strand, counting down.
TTAGCCCGTGCTTAGGGTCGACTTGGCTTATCTTCGGCATCACGCGATTAATTAACGTACCTGAATGGGATGCATTATGCACATGAATGCATATCGACGGAAATATTACAAACCTAAATAGTGTTATGCCGACAAGAAGTAAACACTTAGTGACGAAGCGTCGTACTATTTTATACGAAAACACTAGCTATCGACATATGACTAAGCGCAATAATTACGCTTCTCGAACCTAACGCAAACATCACAAACAACAAACTATACACATGAAATATAATTAGCCTACACAACTCACCAGCTAGTTAATTAAATGCTAACCTTATCTCTTGCTCTATAAATTATACTACATATTTACAAGTGATTAAAATATTCCTTTACCACACAGGCCTACTAATATTCTACTCGGTACATTAATTCAGCTAATTGACCGGAATAGCGAAATAACTCGCTATAACTGAACCTGGCTCGATAATCGCAAGAACTGCGAAGTCGACGAGTGTTTCGTGACTTACGCAATTTATCGAGCACCTTAATGAGCATCGCACTAGCACATTAATTTATTCATCGATCGAACTATTCTGAATAATTTATCAGCTTACCGTTTCCACAGCTGACACTAATCCGCGAGATCGGTAGCGATTTTCCGATCCAGGCAACTGGTTAAGCACTTGGGGAAAAATCGCGCTGCTAACTTCGTCTTCACCCGATTCTTGGGTTTTCTTGGGGATGCACGAACGACGACGACCTTCGATTGAAGTCTGGGGTAAGCTGGTGAGGTGGGGATCGAGCCGGGGATGACGTGTTTGACGACTCGACGGCAAACAACGAGATCGATGACGCGATTGGGAATTAAAGCCGAGCGAGCCGAAAGGGCACGCTGGCGAGCAGGAAACCGCGCGAGCACAACACAGGAAAACGACGAGCTCGACAATACTTGGCTCATGTCTCTCTTTTTTTTGTCGAACACCTAGAGGACGTTGTGGGACTTCGCTTGCTTCATCGACACACGCAAATCGCTCCACACCGGAGGCAGTAGCAAGGTAATGACGAGACGAACAGAGCTATGCAGGTTCTAAGGCGTCGAGCGCTGCGGGGAGAAAAACAGAACACGGCCATGGGCGACCACCATGGTCGAGAGCTAAGGGGCGCAGCCAGGCGAGCACCAAAGACGAGCCAGGGACCACGGAAGAGGGAGCAGCGGAGATGGGGAGGGACGCGACGCTGGAGAAGCAAGGCGGGCACGCCATGGGGAGTGGGCGGACTGAGGCCGGGACCAGGGGCACGGCGCAAAGGGTAGGCCGCGGCGAGGTCCGAGCGAGCTGGGGCAGAGACGTGTGCATCAGGGAGGAGCCGTGCGGTCAGCCGTGGAGATGGGCAGAGGTGTTGGATTAATGTGGGCTTGGCCCAAATTAATATTCAATAATAGTCAATGCTAATGGCCCACTTTAATGCTATGGTGTACTAATTATTTAGTACCATATTGGAAGTTCAAAGGACAAATCAATCAACTTAAATAGGTGGACCATTGGTGCATCTATTGAGAAGTTGAGAAAAGGATGAAGGACTGCCACACGCGCGCGCGCGCGCCGCCGCCGGCCGGGCCGGGCCGTGGCCGTGGCCATGGCCGTGGCTCGTGGCTCGTGGCTCGTGGCTCGTGGTAGATCGGACTTTGGTCCGAATATTCCTTTCAAACGGTTGCCTGGAGTGATGACCGTCATGATAACCGTCCGTTTCCTGTCTTATGGCTAGTAACGGACGTCAGTTACTGTCGTCAGTTTCCAGTTCTAATGCGCGACCGTTTCTGTCCGTTGTTCTTCTCCCTTCTTCTGACCGCCTATAAGAATGGAGAGGGAGGGCTCTTCCAGTTACGCGAATTGCAAATAACACATTCCCGTCCCATCTTCTGCGAGCACAGAGAGAGTGGGAGAGCAGGCCTCCGAAATCACCGACCGCAGAGATACACTTGCACGGGTGTGCGGGCGATCAGATTTTTGGGGAGCGTCTTCGCGACTGCTCGCGTGATCTGTTTGTCCAGCTGCTTCGTTCACAGCTTGTTGTTCGTCGTCTTCCCGAGTTGACGCGTGCTGCTGTTCTTCTTCCCGGCGACCGTTCGAGGGACTGCACAGCGTACATCTTCCTGCACCGACTTCGTACGGCTACATCGAACAAACACACGAGATGTCTCGTGTGAATGGAGCCACTGGTGCCTTGAGCATCGGTCCCTCCGCTGGGTACACTCTGTTCTTCGTATTTGTGCATGTTTCATTGCTGTTTACTGCTTATGCGAGTAGTTATACACACATGCACATACATGTCATCACATATATCGCACTGATTTTCTGGATTAAATTAAAACTAAAAATGCCTAACTTTCTAACAATCCAAAAATCTGATATTAGGCATTTTTCTATTAGTGGTTTTGCTGCTGCGTTAAAACCAAGTGAACCTTTTGATGGGACGTTTTACAAGAGATGGCGTAGTAAGATGATACTGTGGTTGACCGCAATGAACTGCTATCACGCCACACAGGGGAAACCCGAACAGTTCACTCCTGAAGAGGAGAGAATGTTCGACGTTGCCGATAACCTGTTTCGAGGCGCCGTGATTGGCGCTCTTGCCAACAAGTATGTTGATTCTTATCTAACATGCACATCTGCAAAAGAGTTATGGGATGCATTAGATGAGAAGTTTGGTGTTTCTGATGCTGGTAGCGAGCTGTACATCATGGAGCAGCTATTTGACTATAAGATGGTGGAAAACCGTCCTGTAGTTGAACAGGCTCATGAAATACAGGCACTGGCTAAAGAACTCGAACAATTCCCATGTGTCTTTCCTGACAAGTTCGTGGCCGGCGGTATTATCGCTAAACTGCCACCTTCTTGGACGGACTTTGCTACCACTCTAAAACATAAGAGACAAGAGTTTAGCGTGGCTGAGCTTATTGGTTCTCTTGATGTTGAGGAGAGGGCGAGAGCAAAAGACACTCGTGGAAAAGGAGTTGAGACATCTAGTGCCAATATGGTACAAAAGAAGAACTCCAATGCATCACATAATAATAAAAAGAAGAACAAGCAACAGAATGCCACGAAGCCCAAGCAGGCAGCCTCGTTCAAAAAGAAGAACAAAGGAGCTGGTTGCTTTGTTTGCGGGAGTACTGATCATTGGGCAAGCGCTTGTCCAGACCGCAAATTTAAGCAAGAGAAAAAACCAGCTCAAGAGAAGAAAACAGTAAATATGGTTGTTAGCGAGACTGCAGAAGGAACATCGGGGTATGGTAATCTTTTACCTACTATTCTTTCAGTGTGTCAATCCCCTGAGTGGTGGGCTGATACCGGTGCTAATATTCATGTGTGTGCTGATATTTCTTTATTTTCTTCTTATCAGTGCAAAGGGACTGGAGCCTTGCTGATGGGGAACGGATCACATGCGCGTGTTCTTGGTGTTGGTACAGTCATTCTGAAGTTTACTTCGGGAAAGACGGTGCTATTGAAGAACGTGCAGCATGTCCCCTCCATCAAAAAGAATCTAGTTAGTGGCTCTCAATTGTGTCGAGATGGCTACAAAATTGTCTTTGAGTCTAATAAATGTATACTGTCTAAGTATGGAACGTTTGTTGGAAAAGGCTATGACAGCGGAGGCTTGTTCCGCTTATCTTTGCATGATGCGTGTAATAAGTCTGTGAACAATGTTGTTTCGAATGAGTCGTATATTTGGCATTCACGACTTTGTCATATCAATTTTGGTTGTGTCTCGCGGTTAGCAGATTTAAATTTAATCCCGAAATTTGATTTAGTCAAAGGTTCTAAGTGCCAGGTGTGCGTGCAATCTAAGCAACCTCGCAAGCCTCACAAGGCTGTGGAGGCGAGGAATTTGGCACCACTAGACTTAATACATTCCGATTTATGTGAGATGAACGGAATATTGACTAAAGGAGGCAAGCGATATTTTATTACTTTTATCGATGACTCTACTAGATTTTGTTATGTGTATCTCTTAAAATCAAAAGATGAAGCTTTGCATTATTTTAAGACCTACAAAGCTGAAGTTGAAAATCAACTCGAGAGGAAAATTAAACGGTTAAGGTCTGATCGTGGTGGAGAATATTTTTCGGGTGATTTTTCTGATTTTTGTGTGGAACATGGTATTATTCATGAGAGGACACCGCCATACTCACCACAATCCAATGGGGTTGCTGAAAGAAAGAACCGTACTCTAACTGATTTGGTTAACGCCATGTTAGAGACTACAGGGCTATCTAAGGAATGGTGGGGTGAGGCGATCTTGACGGCGTGTCATGTCCTGAATAAAGTTCCCACAAAGAACAAAGAAATCACACCATTCGAGGAATGGGAAAAGAAGAAATTAAATATCTCCTATTTGCGCACCTGGGGTTGTTTGGCTAAAGTGAATGTGCCAATTAACAAGAAGCGCAAATTAGGACCGAAAACTGTTGATTGTGTTTTCCTTGGGTATGCTTTCCACAGCATTGGATATAGGTTTTTAATTATAAACTCTGGAGTACCGGACATGTTGGTTGGTACAATTATGGAGTCCAGAGATGCTACGTTTTTTGAGGACGAATTTCCCATGAAAGCTACACATGATACGTCTAATGATGAACCAACGATACCCCATGAGCATTTTATTCCGGTAGAACACACTGAGGAATCCCATATACATAATCATGTGGAAAATTACAATGTATCAACTCGAAAGAGTAAGAGACCAAGGATTGCAAAGTCCTTTGGTGATGATTACATTGTATATCTTGTGGATGACACACCAAGTACCATTGAAGAGGCATATTCCTCTCCTGATGCTGACTTTTGGAAGGAAGCAATAAGGAGTGAGATGGATTCTATTATGTCTAATGCAACTTGGGAGGTAGTTGAGCGTCCTTATGGGTGTAAGCCCATTGGAAGTAAATGGGTGTTCAAGAAAAAACTTAGGCCTGATGGTACTATTGAAAGGTACAAGGCGAGGCTTGTAATTAAAGGCTATTCACAGAAGGAAGGTGAGGATTTCTTTGATACTTATTCACCTGTGGCTCGATTGACCACAATTCGTGTGCTACTTTCTTTGGCTGCCTCTCATGGTCTACTCGTCCATCAAATGGATGTTAAGACAGCATTCCTAAATGGAGAGCTAGATGAGGAAATTTACATGGAGCAGCCAGCTGGGTTTGTAGCAAACGGTCAAGAAGGCATGGTGTGTAAATTATTGAAATCTTTATATGGCCTAAAACAAGCACCTAAGCAATGGCATGAAAAGTTCGATAAAACTTTGACATCTGCCGGTTTTGTTGTGAACGAAGCAGACAAGTGTGTATACTATCGGTATGGTGGGGGCGAGGGAGTAATTTTATGCCTATATGTTGATGACATTCTAATCTTGGGGACGAGTCTTGATGTGATTAAAGAGACAAAAGACTTTCTGTCTAATAATTTTGAAATGAAAGATTTGGGAGAAGCTGATGTTATTCTTAACATTAAGCTACTGAGAGAAGGCATTGGTGGGATCACACTTGTGCAATCCCATTATGTGGAAAAGGTTTTGAGTCGCTTTGGTTTTAGCGAATGTGAACCTGCTCCAACGCCTTATGATCCTAGTAAGCTATTAAAGAAAAATCGAAGGATAGCTAGGGATCAATTGAGATATTCCCAAATAATTGGTTCACTCATGTATTTAGCTAGCGCTACGAGGCCTGACATCTCATTTGCTGTGAGCAAACTTAGTCGATTTGTTTCAAATCCGGGAGATGATCACTGGCGTGCTCTTGAGAGAGTTTTGCGCTATCTAAAGGGTACTATGAGTTTAGGCATCCATTATACCGGGTACCCAACAGTTCTGGAGGGTTATTGTGATGCAAACTGGATATCTGATGCTGATGAGATATATGCCACAAGTGGATATGTGTTTTCACTTGGAGGTGGTGCTGTTTCATGGAAGTTTTGCAAGCAGACCATCTTAACGAGGTCAACTATGGAAGCAGAACTCACAGCATTAGATACCGCTTCAGTTGAGGCTGAGTGGCTTCGTGAACTCCTTATGGATTTACCGGTGGTTGAAAAACCTGTGCCGGCTATTTCCATGAACTGTGATAATCAGACTGTGATAATTAAGATAAACAGTTCTAAGGATAATATGAAGTCGACAAGGCACATAAAGAGGCGTTTGAAATCTGTCAGGAAATTGAGAAACTCCGGAGTAATAGCGTTGGATTATGTCCATACGTCTAAAAATCTGGCAGATCAATTTACTAAGGGGCTATCACGTAGTGTGATAGATAGTGCATCAAGTGAGATGGGCATGAGACCCACCTAAAGTTTATCATAGTGGTAACCTGTTCTATGTGATCGGAGATCCCGTGAATTAGAATGGTGAAACAAGCTAGTGGTAGATGAGAGGAAAGACCCTTAATAAGGCTCATTTCAGATGCATATCTTTCCTTACTGTAAGGTAGGTTGGTGTTTACACCTTAATATGTTCCAAGTGGCTTTGTGAAGCAAAGATGTTGTCCTACAGAACATCTTTAGAGGAACATACCTATATGGGTTAACTGCTAGTCACAGTTTATGAGATCTGGGTGGTTTCTAGATACCCATGAAAGGCTATGGAGTTTGACTTATATGCTCCAACCAGAGGGGATGCGTTCAGCAATCTAGTACTGGTAAAGAGTTTAGATGAAACTCATTCCACGCAAAACTGCCAATTCAAGGCCTAGTCCATTGTGCAGTTGTGGTCAAGTGTAGTCTAAGTTCTAGGTGGATGTTCAACTTAACAGTCTCCATCGAAACACCAGTATATCAAACGTTTGAGATGATGAGAGCTTTTTTGTGTGACTTAGCATTTGGTGGGGATTGTTGGATTAATGTGGGCTTGGCCCAAATTAATATTCAATAATAGTCAATGCTAATGGCCCACTTTAATGCTATGGTGTACTAATTATTTAGTACCATATTGGAAGTTCAAAGGACAAATCAATCAACTTAAATAGGTGGACCATTGGTGCATCTATTGAGAAGTTGAGAAAAGGATGAAGGACTGCCACACGCGCGCGCGCGCGCGCCGCCGCCGCCGCCGGCCGGGCCGGGCCGTGGCCGTGGCTCGTGGCTCGTGGCTCGTGGCTCGTGGTAGATCGGACTTTGGTCCGAATATTCCTTTCAAACGGTTGCCTGGAGTGATGACCGTCATGATAACCGTCCGTTTCCTGTCTTATGGCCGTTTCTGTCCGTTGTTCTTCTCCCTTCTTCTGACCGCCTATAAGAATGGAGAGGGAGGGCTCTTCCAGTTACGCGAATTGCAAACAACACATTCCCGTCCCATCTTCTGCGAGCACAGAGAGAGTGGGAGAGCAGGCCTCCGAAATCACCGACCGCAGAGATACACTTGCACGGGTGTGCGGGCGATCAGATTTTTGGGGAGCGTCTTCGCGACTGCTCGCGTGATCTGTTTGTCCAGCTGCTTCGTTCACAGCTTGCTGTTCGTCGTCTTCCCGAGTTGACGCGTGCTGCTGTTCTTCTTCCCGGCGACCGTTCGAGGGACTGCACAGCGTACATCTTCCTGCACCGACTTCGTACGGCTACATCGAACAAACACACGAGATGTCTCGTGTGAATGGAGCCACTGGTGCCTTGAGCATCGGTCCCTCCGCTGGGTACACTCTGTTCTTCGTATTTGTGCATGTTTCATTGCTGTTTACTGCTTATGCGAGTAGTTATACACACATGCACATACATGTCATCACATATATCGCACTGATTTTCTGGATTAAATTAAAACTAAAAATGCCTAACTTTCTAAGAAGAGGGACTCGAGCAGAGGGAGGAATTTCGGCTGGGAAGGGAAATCCGAGCTGGAGCTGCGACGGTGAGGCTCCACGGCGAGCCGGGCGAGCAGGGGGAACCAGCAGCGGGCGCGGCAGGGAGCCGGCGCGCCATGGCTGGAGCACCAGCGAGCACAAACCGAGAGCAGGGTGCGGCGGATTCTAGGCAGGGTCGAGGAGATGCTGGGGAGGAGCCGAGCACCAGTCACCGGAGCAAGGAGAAGCTACCGCCAGAGACTGAGAACGAGCGCTTGGAAGCCATGGCTACTACTCCGACGGCTAGAGAAGAACACCAGGGCGATGCGTAGATAGACGAGCAGGGAAGGGGCGCTCGGCTGAGAGCAGAAGATGAACACCGCGGTGGGATTTTTATCCAGGGTGGCCGAGCGGATGGGAGCGAGGCAACGGCGGTGAGATTTTTCACTTGCGCGCGTAGAGATAATACCGACGACTGTAGAAAAATCAGAGAGAGAAGGCAGCTCGAAAAATCAAGGAGAGGGAAGAGATATGGCCAACGATTGAAATATCAGAGGGAAAGCGGTAGCCGTGAGAAAAATCAGGGATAGAAAAAAATCTTCATCTGCCATGCGATAGGAACGTGATGATTTTTCTCTTTCTTTTTTTTAAGATTCATTTTCTTATTTTTTTCCTTTAACAAAGAATCACAGATATTTTTACAATCACGATTTTTAGCAATGTAAAATGGGTCGGTAGTAATTGTGACAGTTGATTTGATTCAAAAATCTGATAAATTTACCTGCGGTCTGAACATCTGATTTCACGGCCATAGATAATTTACCAGCGAGTCGAGGCTCACATTTTGGATCCTCATACGCGATTCCACGGTTGACGAATGGGAACCGAATTATTTGCATCGACAACCGTAGTCGACGAGTTCTGACTAATTTGTTCGGCGTGATTCAACCGAAATTAGCTGAAACCCGATCCACCATGTATACGCGATTTCGTCGCCCAAAACAGGGTGCAGACGGATGTGAATCATCTAGGCCCCTTTGGTAATGTTTTGGTAATTAATGACAACTGTTTGTGGACTAACGATTCTTGGAGAAATAAGAATGCAGGGTTGGACCACATAGAACAGGAAATGTTGAAGAATCATACGCATTGGTTGTGAATCAGATGAAGGGAAAGGTATTATATAGGTTTCATTTTTGCCGGTCTTAAGGAGTTTAGAGAAGATACTTGACCGGATTAGTAGGCTAGATAGCCGTACTATTAAGAGGGGTCAATGACTTAGGTCTGTGTAAAACTTAGTGCCTCATAGAGCATCAAGTAGTTGCATTTGCATGAGGACTAACAGCGCTTCACATTTCGCGAGTCAAAAGTTCTTTCAAAAGCATGTTTGAAAAATTGCGAAGTCATGGACGCGCGGACTGTCCGGGCCTTAGGGGCGGACCGTCCGCGATCCACCAGAGGGGTCCGAAGTCTGACCATCTGTATTGACATTGTGTTCTATTGCACTGCGGACCGTCCGGGCCTTAGGGCCGGACCGTCCGTAGTCATGACCAGAGGAGGGTGGCTTCGGGCCAGTCCCTGAATTATAGGCGGACGGTCCGGCTGTGAGGGGCGGACGGTCCGCAAGTGTCAAACTCGTTTTTGGACAAGGACTGTGTGTTTTTATAGATTTGTACTACGGACTGTCCGGGGGACCAGTCCGGACAGTACTGTCTCAGGTCGCGGACCGTCCGGGATTTATAGCCGGACGGTCCGCGTGTGTTAACTTCTTTTGATCCGAGGCTCGGGTGTTTCATTCTGCCAGGTCGCGGACGGTACGGCCTTGAAGGGCGGACTGTCCGGACCCACCTTTTGAGTCAGCTCTGACATGTTTCAAACGGTCATTATAGCCGTTATATGTACGGCGGACCGTCCGGCCCTAGGGCGTGGACGGTCCGCGTGTGCGCAGAACTACCCCCTTTTGCACATAACGGTTGGTTTTAGAAGGGGGACTATAAATAGAAGGGTAGCTCGTGTGAGAGATCTCTCTTGGCCATTCCTTGCACACATTGAGCTCATTTGTGATCCTCCAACTCACTCTCTCACACTCTTTGCTTGAGATTGCATTCTAGTGAGAGATTGAGGGTTCCTAGTGCATTTGCATCATTTGGTGATTCTTGAGGCACTAGGTGGTACACCGAGCAAGCGTCGTTGGCTTGTTACTCTTGGAGGTTGCCGCCTCCTAGACAGCTCGGGTGATTGTCTCCGTCGAGCTCTCCAAGAAGATTGTGGAGAAGCCGCGGTGTGGATTGTGAGGGGTTCGCGCCTACCTCGCCGGAGCGGCAAAGGTGACATTAGTGGAATCGAGGTATTGAGTGATTTCTTGTCCACTTGGCTCAAAGATCAAGTCGTGTCTTGATAGAGGAGCAAGTGAGAGCTTGAAGTCCACCTCAACGTGGATTAGGGGTGATCGGCAAATCACCGATACCACGGGATAAATTTCGGTGTCTATTCCTTCTAGCATTACTTATTGCCTTGCAATTGATTAGTGATTTGCTTATTGTTCTTCAAGTATTCAATCTCCGTAGTTGTTTTTCATACATTGTTTACTTATTGACACTAGATAATTTATTCCTCTTGTTGTATTGATTAAATTTATTTAGTATTGTTGATTTTAGTCAAAACCGTCTATTCACCCCCCCTCTAGCCGGTGTCCTAGATCCTACAAGTGGTATCAAAGCCGAGGACTCCATTGTTTGTGGATCTAATCATCCCGGAGTGGGACAAAATGGCTAGTAATAACAATGTGCGCATTGGGAAGCCACCGCACTTTGATGGAACAATTATGATTATTGGAAAATAAGAATGTCAATGCATCTTAGAGCAATGGGTGGAAAAATTTGGCCAATTGTTAGGGATGGATTTGTTGTATTGAAGGAAGATGAACCATCCGTTAGTGATAATGAGAATATCCTCACAAATGATCAAGCCATGAATGTCTTTTATGATGCTCTTGATATAAATGAGTTCAATCGTATCAAGAATCTCACAACCGCTCATGAGATTTGGATAAAACTAATGGAAATTCATGAAGGAACTACAATTGTGAAGAGTGCCAAACTATATGTGTGCAAAGGGAAGTTTGAGCAATTTATTATGAAAGAAGATGAGAGTGTATCCGATATGTTCAATCGGTTGAATGAGATAGTAAATGAACTCAAAGGACTTGGTTTTAATGTACCGGATGTGGATTTCACACACAAGTTCCTTAGATCTCTTCCGGATAAATATGAGACTATTGTGACAATGCTAGTAAGGAGTGATCTATCTACAACTTCTCCAACCGAAGTATTGGGAGAAATTCTCACTCAAGATATATTTAAGAAGTCACAAGCCGATGCTTTAAGTTTGGCAAAGAAGGTGAAAAATGAATCTATTGCTCTCAAAGCCAAGGCCTCAAAGGCAATTGAAAAAGAAGATAGCAATGATGAAGAAAATGAAAGTGAGAGTGATGGTGACATGGCTTTATTTGTAAGGAAATTCAATAAATTCATGAAGATGAAAAGAGGTCAACCTAGAAGAGGTCAAACATCTAGAAGAAATGCTTTCAATGATAGAAAATGTTTTGAGTGTGGGGAACCCGGTCACATTGCCATGAATTGCCCAAGCAAGAAGAAGAAGGGCAAAGATGAAAGTGACAAGAAGAAAAAGAAATACTATAACAAGAAGAAAGATGGCAAAGCCTACTTAGTTGAATGGGACTCGGATGATAGCTCGGATGATGATAATGATGACACCTCATCCAAGCTTAATGCCGGAATTGCCATCAAGGAAGCTCCCTCACTCTTCTCATCCCCCCATTGTCTCATGGCAAAGGGAGATGCTAAGGTAAAAATCATCACCGATTTAAATGATATAAAAGATGATGATGATATCGATGATGTTGATGATGATGGCTATTCATATGATGATCTTGTTAGAATGTTAGGTGAGGCCGATGACTACATGCACAAAGAAAAAGAAAAATTTAAGACCTTGAAGGAATTGTATAAAAACCTCCAAGTGTCTTTTGAGGAGCTCAAGACCTCTCACAATGACCTCAAAGAAAATTGTGAGAAGCTTGCGGATGCTCAAAAATCATCTATTGTGCATGAAGTTGAGGTGGTCACTAAGGATGTTGGAGTCACTTGTGACTTACTTGATAGTCTTACAAGTGAACCACTACCTACTAACTCTATTTGTGATAAATGCAAAATTTCTCTCAATGATAACATTGCTCTTGATGAATCAAAAATTATTGTTGAGAATGAAGTGTTAGTAGATAGAATAAATATTCTAACTCATGACCTAGAAAAGGCATATGGTGGTAAGACTAAATTGGATTTCATATTGGGAAGTCAACGATGCTCTCTTAACCGTGATGGTCTTGGATATGTTCCCAAAAAAGGAAAGAATGCTTTTGTAAGGCAAAAGACATTGTTTGTGAAAGAATGTGACAAAGTGTGTCACAAGTGTCACAAAAAGGGACATGTTAAGAAAAATTGTCCCAAGTTCAAAAATGTATCCTCCACTTGTTTTGAGCATTGTTATGTTCTTTCTCATAATGCAAAAGGTGTTCATGCTAAATTTGTTGGTACTTCAATTGTTGGAAACAAAAAGAAAGCTATTTGGGTACCAAAGACCTTGGTCACTAACATCCAAGGACCCAAGCAAGTTTGGGTACCTAAAAGAGATTGATTTCCTTTTGTAGGTAAACTACAAGGCGGGAGGGAATCATTGGGTGTTGGATAGTGGATGTACTCAACACATGACCGGGGATATGAAGATGTTTACCCAAATGAGTGAGGAAGATTGCTCAAATTATGATAGTATCACATTTGGAGATAATCGTAATGGAAAGGTTAAAGGTTTGGGTAAAATTGCTATCTCAAATGATCATTCTATATCAAATGTGCTATTGGTTGAGTCCTTGAATTTTAATTTACTTTCCGTAGCTCAATTATGTGATTTAGAATTTTGTTGCAATTTCACGGTTGAAGATGTTATTATCTCTAGTGTTGATGGTAGCAATCTTAAGTTTAAAGGTTTTAGACATGAAAATCTTTATCTTGTTGATTTCTCATCTAATGAGGCAAAGCTCACAACTTGCCTATTTTCAAAAGCTTCACTAGGTTGGTTATGGCATAGAAGACTTGGTCATGTTGGGATGAAGCAACTCAATCGGTTAACCAAGCATGACTTAGTTCGAGGCTTAAAAGATGTGAAGTTTGAAAAGAACAAATTGTGTAGCTCTTGTCAAGCCGGTAAGCAAGTGGCAAATACTCATCCAAATAAAAGTCAAATGTCCACTCATCGACCTTTGGAATTACTTCACATGGATTTATTTGGGCCCACATCTTTTGTAAGTATTGGTGGTAATTCTTATTGTCTTGTGATTGTGGATGACTATTCAAGATTTACTTGGGTTTATTTTTTACGAGACAAATCCAATGTGTTTGAAACATTCAAGTCATTTGCTATATTGGCTCAAAATCAATTTGATTTCGACATCAAAAAGGTTAGAAGTGATAATGGGTCGGAATTCAAAAATGCAAGAATTGATCAATATTGTGATGACAAGGGTATCAAACATGAATTCTCTTCCAAATATACCCCGGGACAAAACGGTATTGTTGAAAGAAAGAATAGGACTCTTATTGATATGGCTAGGTCTATGTTAGCGGAATATAGTATATCGGATTCTTATTGGGCCGAGGCAATAAATACCGCTTGTCATTCATCAAATAGACTATATTATCACAAGCTCTTGAAGAAAACTCCATATGAATTGCTCATTGGTAGAAGCCAAATATCTCATATTTTAGGGTATTCGGTTGCAAATGTTATATTTTGAGAAAGGGGAGTCGGCTTTCTAAATTTGAGAAGAAATGTGATGAGGGTTTTCTTCTTGGATATTCATCAAATAGTAAGGCTTATAGAGTCTTCAACAAAACTCATGGTATTATTGAGGAAGCATATGATGTTGAATTCGATGAAACAAATGGGTCTCAAGATGAGAGTGATAATCTCGATGATGTTGGGGGAACTCAATTGATAAATGCAATGAAAACAATGGCCATTGGTGAAATAAAACCAAAGGAAGATGATGATGAAGATAGTGTGGTTGCCATTCCTTCATCCTCAACTATAAATGAGGAAGATCACCAAAGCCAACAACTCAATGTAACCATGGATACTCATGATCAAGGTACTTCAAGACCTTCGGTTCCTCCTAATGCTTCAACAAGCAATTATCAAACGGTATCAAGAATTCATCATTCTATTGTGAAGGATCACCCGGTTGATCAAATTGTGGGTGATATTAGTAAGGGTGTTCAAACTCGCTCTCGCATAGCTTCGTTTTGTGAACATTTCTCTTTTGTATCTTGTATGGAACCTAACCGTGTAGATGAAGCTCTACTTGATGTTGATTGGGTGAATGCAATGCATGAAGAATTAAATAACTTCGCTCGAAATGAAGTTTGGGAGCTTGTTGAGAGACCAAAGAACCACAATGTTATTGGTACAAAATGGGTGTTTCGCAACAAGCACAATGAAGATGGTTTTGTAGTAAGAAACAAGGCAAGATTAGTTGCACAAGGATATACTCAAATTGAAGGATTGGATTTTGGGGAGACATTCGCTCCCGTAGCAAGATTAGAAGCAATCCGGATTCTACTTGCTTATGCTTGTGCACATAATATCAAGCTCTACCAAATGGATGTAAAGAGTGCCTTCCTAAATGGTAAGATTAGTGAACTAGTGTATGTTGAACAACCTCCCGGTTTTGAGGACCCCAAAAGACCTAACCATGTGTTCAAGCTTTCTAAAGCTCTCTATGGGCTTAAGCAAGCTCCACGCGCTTGGTATGAAAGGCTTAGGGATTTCTTGCTTTCCAAAGACTTCAAAATTGGGAAGGTTGACACTACTCTATTCACTAAAAGAATTGGCAAAGACTTATTTGTTTGTCAAATCTACGTTGATGATATTATTTTTGGATCTACTAATGAATTATTTTGTGAGGAGTTCAGAAAAATGATGTCAAAAGAATTTGAAATGTCTATGATAGGAGAATTGAGCTTCTTTCTTGGCCTTCAAATCAAACAATTGAAAGATGGAATTTTTATAAGTCAATCAAAATATTTGAAGGACATGCTCAAGAAGTTTGGTTTAGAAAATGCTAAGCCTATCAAGACTCCAATGGCAACAAATGGTCATCTAGACTTAGATGAAGGAGGTACTATGGTTGATCAAAAACTTTATCGTTCAATAATTGGTAGTTTGCTTTATATTACCGCATCTAGGCCCGATGTTATGTTTAGTGTATGCATGTGTGCTCGATTTCAAGCTTCACCTAGAGAGATTCACTTGAAGGCCGCTAAAAGAATTCTAAGATATTTGAAGTATACTCCAAATATTGGTCTATGGTATCCCAAAGGTGCTCACTTTGAATTAATTGGATATTCGGATTCGGACTATGCGGGGTGCAAAGTTGATAGAAAAAGTACCTCCGGTTGTTGTCAATTTCTTGGTAGATCTCTTGTTTCATGGTCTTCTAAGAAACAAAATTCGGTTGCTCTATCTACCGCCGAGGCGGAATATATATCGGCCGGAAATTGTTGTGCTCAACTATTATGGATGAAACAAACCTTATTGGATTATGGAATTATTTTCAAGAATGTGCCTCTCATGTGTGATAATGAGAGTGCGGTAAAATTGGCTACCAATCCGGTCCAACACTCAAGAACTAAGCATATTGATATACGGCATCACTTCTTAAGGGATCATGTTGGCAAGGGAGATATCTCTATTTATTCCATTGGCACGGATGATCAATTAGCAGACATTTTTACAAAGCCTTTGGATGAAACAAGATTTTGTTCTCTAAGAAGTGAAATGAATGTGATCGATCTCTCAAATGTGGCTTGAAGTTGATCACACATGTGTCGTATTGCATCTCGGGTCTAAATATGCTCTTTATGCTATTCATTTGGTATTATTGGTGCATTTTTCATTCCAAATTGCTCTAGATAGTTTAATTCACAAATTTTGCATTACTCAATTACATACTATGTATATGCATGCATACTAACTCTTGGATTGGTCGAAATGTCCATATATAAGCACCAATTCGGATTCGAAATTCAAAATCAGAAAGTGGACAACAATTGGAAAAATGAGTATCAGGCCGCGGACCGTCCGCCCATGGACCGCGGACCGTCCGCAGCATCAGGAACTGGACAGTCCGATCAGCCTCGCAGACCGTCTGCACTCATCAGGGCGCGGACCGTCCGCCGCCCCAGCGCGGACCGTCCGCGACAGGGCAGTAAAATCGGGCAGTGGCCGCAGACTTGACATTTGTGCTCATTCGCTCTTTCACTCTTGCTCTCCACTCGCCCAATACTCTCCTGTGTCGAGTGTGCGCGGACGGTGAAGTAAAGTTGCGCGCGGACAGTCCGGCAGCTTGTGGCAACATTCCATCAACATGTCTTCATCACGGTATCTTCAAATCTTGTGGATTTCATCAAATGTCTTCAATTTTGAGATTATTTGGGTTTCCTCTCTTATCTGAAATTGAGCAGTCGGTTTCAAAATCTGATTGGTGGGATTGTTAGTTCTCCTCAATGTGAATGCTACGCAAAATTTTGAACTTGTTTGGATGCGTATTCTCTGCAAAATCATCAAATTCAACATTTGTGGCGGCTAGAGTTCTTTGGAGTCGCCTCTGGTCGGTCGCGGACCGTCCGCCTGGTGGACGCGGACCGTCCGGGCCTCTGGCGCGGACAGTCCGGCCCCCTAGCGCGGACCGTCCGGACCCTGGCAGAGCATTACAGTTCCATTCCTTTTTATAGTGGTGATTGGTATCAATTATTTATCTATGGATGTCTGTCACATTGTTGCAGTGGTTTTGGTGGTCTCCGCAAGAAACTTGCAGGTCGCTTTAAATCCAAGTGCCCTCGTGGAAATGATGATGACTATACACCAACCACTGATTCAGAGGCCCAATCCTCAGCTGGGGGCACTGAATCCATGGATGCTGAAGATTTTCCTCATGTTCATCCCGATTATCCCATTGATACCCAAGGATGGACTTATCCAAAGCGGAGATTTTCTATGGCTGAGTACTGCTCTAGCCGGACTGTGAACCAGTATACTCTGCCATCTGATACAAATATCCAGTTTTTCCACACTCAGCTGCAGTTTGATGTCTTTTGGGGCACCCTGGTGGATACAAATTTTCATAAGCATCAGGTGATTGATTGGTCCTTCTTGCTAAGTCAATCAGTCATGGAGGGTCTGATCCCTAAGTTTGAAACATGTGGACTGTATCAGTTTATGGGACAACGCACAGATTTCAATGAAATGGTTGTTAAGCAATTCCTGGCCACCTCGGAGATTGATATTGAAGAAGAATCTATCACCTGGATGACTGGCTTCAAGCGCTATTCTGCTTCTTTTGCTGACTTTGCCGCTGCCAACAGTCTGGACTATGGCACCATTTCTGCTGGGCTGGATCTTTATACTGAAGATAATTTTGAGGATTTTGTGCAATTTTATGAGCCAGCCAGGCTCGGAATACCCAGGAGGTTTGGAGAGACAGCATGACTCAGACATCATCCTGCTGTCATCAACAAGATTGCCAGAGTCACCATTCTTCCCAAGAGTGGTGATAAGAGTAAAATACGAGATAAGTTCTGGAACATCATCCAGCACATCATGAATGGTGAAGTCATGAATATTGTTCTTTTCATGATGAGGCAGCTTAATGATTTGAAAATGGACAAGAATCAAAATTTAGCATATGCTCCTTACATTATGGCTCTCATCAAATCCAAGACAAGATTTGAGGGCTCATGCGAGATTGTTCACACCCCATCAGGCCTTTTAAGAATGAGATAGGGTTTCTCACCAGGCCACTCACTCCCTTCCCAGATGATGAGGAAGACCCTGGCTATGAGGGTGGAGCAGCTCCTAATGTTGAGGGACAACAGATGCCTCCTCCTCCACCTCCTCCTCAGCCTCAGCACTATTGGGAGCCTGCTCCAGGATACTTTGATCCTTATTTTCACAATATGCAGCAAGGGCTTGAGACTCATATTGATACTCGCTTTGAGGGCCTGATGACACATGTGGATCACCGCCTCGATGACATGCAGTCTCGCTTTGACAGTAACTGGGATGCGCTCAACTCTGAATTTTCTGAGTTTTGTGATCAAATTCACACTAATGTCACTGATCCCATCATGTCCAGGCTGAATAATATGCAACAGAGTTTTCAAGATAACATGGGTGCCCTCTCCAGTCAATTTGACAATCTTTCTACAAATGACAACATGCATGATATAAGTCAGAGGCAGCAGCAGCTCCAGCAGGATTTTGGCCAGTTCTCCTCCCTGTTTGACACCTTCAGCACTCACTACTACAACATGCATCCTCCGCCGAGTGATCAGTGAGGCCTCTCCTTTATGGCAATTGATGCCAAAGGGGGAGAGAAGTGATGAGAAGTTGTCTGGCGTCTCCTTCAGGGGGAGTTGGTGGTTCTATGTGGACATTAAGACCATGCATATGCATTTTACCTTTTTATGCCGCTTGCATTAGTTTATGTCTTACGCATTTGGAACTGGTTTGAACTGTTAACTCTATGTCGTATGAACTGTTAACTCTATGTCGTATGTCTGTGGACTATTATCTGTAATATTCTGTGGGATGAACTATGTTTTAGTTCAAATTACTCTATGTGTGGTTAATCGAGGAGTGATTATAATTGTTGCGCTCACTCTACGAATCATCTCTTGTATGCCTCGATAACCATGATTGTAGGAAAGTCTCCATCAAACTCCAATATATTATGTGTGTTATATCTTCAGCTTCAAATAATCCTGCACACACTTAGGGGGAGCCTTTCTTACATACTGAGTTTTTATTGGGATTTATCTATCTCTCGGACAGAACTTCAAACCAAGATAAGTCCTATGAAACTCATCTCCAAGATCTATCTTATACCTTAGGTATGAGAGAGATTTGGAAAAACTAAACTTCTCTTTAATATACTATGTGTTGTTGTCATCAATTACCAAAAAGGGGGAGATTGTGAATCATCTAGGCCCCTTTGGTAATGTTTTGGTAATTAATGACAACTGTTTGTGGACTAACGATTCTTGGAGAAATAAGAATGCAGGGTTGGACCACATAGAACAGGAAATGTTGAAGAATCATACGCATTGGTTGTGGATCAGATGAAGGGAAAGGTATTATATAGGTTTCATTTTTGCCGGTCTTAAGGAGTTTAGAGAAGATACCTGACCGGATTAGTAGGCTAGATAGTCGTACTATTAAGAGGGGTCAATGACTTAGATCTGTGTAAAACTTAGTGCCTCATAGAGCATCAAGTAGTTGCATTTGCATGAGGACTAACAGCGCTTCACATTTCGCGAGTCAAAAGTTCTTTCAAAAGCATGTTTGAAAAATTGCGAAGTCATGGACGCGCGGACTGTCCGGGCCTTAGGGGCGGACCGTCCGCGATCCACCAGAGGGGTCCGAAGTCTGACCATTTGTATTGACATTGTGTTCTATTGCACTGCGGACCGTCCGGGCCTTAGGGCCGGACCGTCCGCAGTCATGACCAGAGGAGGGTGGCTTCGGGCCAGTCCCTGAATTATAGGCGGACGGTCCGGCTGTGAGGGGCGGACGGTCCGCAAGTGTCAAACTCGTTTTTGGACAGGGATTGTGTGTTTTTATAGATTTGTACTACGGACTGTCCGGGGGACCAGTCCGGACAGTACTGTCTCAGGTCGCGGACCGTCCGGGATTTATAGCCGGACGGTCCGCGTGTGTTAACTTCTTTTGATCCGAGGCTCAGGTGTTTCATTCTGCCAGGTCGCAGACGGTCCGGCCTTGAAGGGCGGACTGTCTGGACCCACCTTTTGAGTCAGCTCTGACATGTTTCAAACGGTCATTATAGCCGTTATATGTACGGCGGACCGTCCGGTCCTAGGACGCGGACGGTCCGCGTGTGCGCAGAACTGCCCCCTTTTGCACATAACGGTTGGTTTTAGATGGGGGACTATAAATAGAAGGGTAGCTCGTGTGAGAGATCTCTCTTGGCCATTCCTTGCACACATTGAGCTCATTTGTGATCCTCCAACTCACTCTCTCACACTCTTTGCTTGAGATTGCATTCTAGTGAGAGATTGAGGGTTCCTAGTGCATTTGCATCTTTTGGTGATTCTTGAGGCACTAGGTGGTACACCGAGCAAGCGTCGTTGGCTTGTTACTCTTGGAGGTTGCCGCCTCCTAGACGGCTCGGGTGATTGTCTCCGTCGAGCTCTCCAAGAAGATTGTGGAGAAGCCGCGGTGTGGATTGTGAGGGGTTCGCGCCTACCTCGCCGGAGCGGCAAAGGTGACATTAGTGGAATCGAGGTATTGAGTGATTTCTTGTTCACTTGGCTCAAAGATCAAGTCGTGTCTTGATAGAGGAGCAAGTGAGAGCTTGAAGTTCACCTCAACGTGGATTAGGGGTGATCGGCAAATCACCGATACCACGGGATAAATTTCGGTGTCTATTCCTTCTAGCATTACTTATTGCCTTGCAATTGATTAGTGATTTGCTTATTGTTCTTCAAGTATTCAATCTCCGTAGTTGTTTTTCATACATTGTTTACTTATTGACACTAGATAATTTATTCCTCTTGTTGTATTGATTAAATTTATTTAGTATTGTTGATTTTAGTCAAAACCGTCTATTCACCCCCCTCTAGCCGGTGTCCTAGATCCTACAACGGATAAATTGGATCGTAGCCTCATGCAAGATTTCGCTCGATTCGAATTATTTTACCCCGAGCATTTTAGTTGTCGAGTTCAAAATTAATTGGCCTGGGATAAAATCGTCCGAGTGGGTCAAGCTTCCAAATTTCGTATTCGCGCGAGCTATGAGTTTAAATAATCACCGGACGCATGGATTTTCGGAACGACAATGTTCCGACCATCACGAAAATTTCGGGAGAGCCCGGATAGATAAAAATAAAAACGATGTCGCACTCGCGACAGATAGAACAGATGCGATATAAAAATCGCGATAGACGAAGAGGATTAAAATTTAGTATCTGTTTTATCCACTGATATTACGTGCTTAAATCCATACTCGTTGTCGAGCGGAATATAAACACCTGGGGTGTTACACTAAAGCGAAGAGACATATGATTGAAGCTTTGGAAAGTGAGCTTGCTAGATATGATTGGATTAAGGGTGAGTCCTTCCAATCTCTCTTTGATCGGTTGATGGTTCTTGTCAATAAGATAACAGTCTTAGGAAGTGAGGATTGGAGTGACTCTAAAGTCACTAGGCTTTTCATGAGAGCCTACAATGAGAAGGACAAGAGCTTAGCAAGAATGATAAGAGATCGTGATGACTATGTGGATATGACTCCCCATCAACTATTTGCTAAGATCCAACAACATGAGTCTGAGGAAGCTCCAACCAAGACAAGGGAGTCTCATGCCTTGGTTGCAAATGAACAAGAATCTTCCAAAAAGAGTTCGATGGACAAAGATCACAAATCCAAGAAAATAGTTGAAAGTTCAAGTGATGATGAAAGCTCAAGCAATGAAGACATGACCATGTTTATCAAGACTTTCAAGAAAATTGTAAGAAAGAATGATAAATATCAAAGGAAAGGAAGAAAGAGGGCATGTTATGAGTGTGGCCAAACCGGTCATTTCATAGTGGATTATACAGATAAAAAGGAACAAGAAGCTAAGAAGGACCACAAAAAGGACAAGTTCAAGAAGAGAGGCAAGAGCAAGGGATACTTCAAGAGAAGAAGAAGTATAGCCAAGCTCACATCGGTGAAGAGTGGAACTCCAACGAGGAGAGTTCTAGCTCAGAAGAAGAGGAAGAGGTGGCAAACATCGTCATTCAATCCACATTGACCTCACGACTCTTCACCAACCTCTCCGACGATTCCAACACTCCTACTTGCCTCATGGCAAAAGGAGATAAGGTACATTTATTTAATGTTGGTTTTACAGATGATGATCTTGATGATCAACTTGCTATGAAAAATAAAATGATTAAAGAATTTGGTTTAAATGGATATAATGTAATCACTAAACTAATGGAGAAGCTAGATAAAAGAGGCCATTTGTTACCCCTGAGGATGAGACTGAGGAGTTTGACGACTCCTTCTATACATCTGCTCCTCCTCCTCCCTACCCGGGTCAGGGACCCATTCCTGGTGACCCTAGGCCGTTTGGCTCTGGCCACTTTCCTCCTCCTCCCTACCCAGGTCTGGGACCTATTCCTAGTCACCCTAGGCCTTCCGGCTCTGGTTACCATCACCATCCTCCTCCTCCATACCAGGGTCCTTCATCTTCATTAGGTTTTCCTTCTGGTGATGAGCCCCTCGGGAATCATCATTTGGGGAAGATATGATGTGTGCTTTTTTCTCGGAGTACCATTCCTACCCTCCTTCCTATCCTCCTCCTTCAGGGGACTATTGAGTATTGTGCTCTTCTTTTTTTGGTACTTGCTGCCAAAAAGGGGGAGAAAATTTGAGGTTGAGGATAACTAGGTTGCTTCTCTGTTTTAATTTGGCCACTGCTTCTCTGTTTTATTTTGGCCACTATTGTGGCTTGTATCCTTTTTCCTTTTTGCATCATGGTTGTAATAAAACATTTGTTATGTTAACTACTATGATATGATGGTCATTCGGCCATCATCTTTTGCCTTCACTCTCATCTGTTTATGTGATATTCATGTTGCTGTGTGATATAGATGATGTGTTTAGAAGTAGTCATATGCATCACAATTTCTTTTATGACACTCTTGCACCCCTCGGATAATTGTATTTAGTATGGACTTGGTCACAATCTCTAAATGTGTTGTTGGCTTGACATATTAAGTCAACACGCTTAATTAAAAATTTATGCACACATTTAGGGGGAGCCATCTATATACAATTGTTCAAAAGAATTTTACTGCTCCAAATGTTTATCTTTTTGACCTTATATGTTTTGGCATCAATCACCAAAAAGGGGGGAGATTGTAAGTGCAATCAACCCTAACTGAGGGTTTTGGTGATTTAATGACAAAACAAATAAGTGTACTAACAAGTTTGCTCCTAGTATATGGTCAAAATGTACAGAAACTAAAAGAGTCACAACCACTGTTGAGAAATCAAATAGGAAGTTTCAAGGACAAAGAAAACACATAAGTGGTACCCTTGAAGAGACACCATGCGACGGACGTATAAAATTTTATGTATATCTTGAGTCACAGGATCTAATTCTTCCGTAGTAGTTTTCGCACAGGTAATGGTGTTTGCTATAGCTCAAGCCTCCAAATTCAAAAGTTATTTTTGAAAACCAAAATCTCTTGAACATTCTATGTCTGATCGTTGTTAGGTTTGAGAAACTGAGTGTTCTTGTTGAAAAACAGTTGAACTTCTTCAGCTGCAGTTGAGCTTTTTCGGCTGAGTTAAACTTTAGCTGAGTTGAGCTTCTTTAGCTGCAGTTGAGCATTTTTAGCTGAGTTGAACTTCTTCAACTGTAGTTGAACTTTTTCAGCTACAATTGAGCTTTCTCAACTTCAGTTGAACTTCAACTGGTCACCTCTTTGACCATACACCAGTTGAACCTGCCTCTGGGCCAGTTGAACTGGGGTTTTCTCTCCTGAACTCTCTGGTCAAATCCAGTTGAACTGGTCCCCAAGGGCGATACAACTGGTTCCTGACCCCTCTGACCATACTGTCTAGCAGTCTGCCAGTTAGATTGGTAGACAGGCCGACAGAGCTGTCATGGGCGATTCAACCGCCCTCGGAGTGGTTCAACCGGTTTTGGTCAACTTGACCATACTGTACAACAGTCTGCCAGTCATACTGGCAGACATGCTGCCAGGTCTGCTAGGGGAGGGCGGTTCAACCGGTTTGGGGTTGGAAAATTTGGTCAAACGACTAGTTTTGAGCCGTGACTATAAATAGGAACCCACACCCCTATCTTTAATGTTGCTGGTCACACCCACATTCATTGCTCACCTAACTTGAGACAAAGGCACACTTCTCTCCCTCTCTCTCAACCAAACTTGCTCTAGCTTCAATTCGGTTGAAGGAGCCCTTTGGTGTGTGGTTTGTGCTTGTGCTCACGGATTTGGTTTCCTCTCCCATCTCATTCTAATCTCTTGAGCTTGTTGCAAACACCTCTTGTGCGATTTTGGTGTTCTTGAAACCCTATGTTTCAAGATAGTTTGAGGTTGCTTGGGAGTATCCAAATTTGTGGATGACCCCATGAAGTTTGTAATCCCCGCTCTTGTGAGCATCGTTTGAGATAAGGAATCCCTTGACCTTGGTGGTCGGGTTGTGGAGGATTAGGGTTGAAAAATACCTGGCCCTTTGTGGGTTCCTCAACAGGGAGTAGGACACCTTTGTGGTGTGGTCGAACCTCGAGATAAATCTCGTGTCTTGTGTTCTTGCTCACTCTGTGATTGTGATTTTGTTTGGCAAGATAGACATATAGGTTTACTCGTCGTGTGGATCTTGTGGTGAAAAAACTCTTGTATCTTCACCATCCACACTTTGCTTATCGATTGCATTTTTCCTCTATAAGAGATTCACTCTATATTTTCTGCCTAGTTCATAGTCTAGATTTACTCTAACAGTTGGACTGGTTCAGAGTAGTTCAACTTGCCTATGTAGCAGTTGAACTGGCCTGCACCAGTTGAACTGAAGATTTAACAATATTTTGAAGTTTGTGGTGATAATTTTCAAGTTTAGCCTATTCACCCCCTCTAGGCTACTTTCAATGGGGGATGTGTGGCGATTGACCATCGACCAGAGGCTCGTACACCTCACCCACATATGTTTCCTTTCCATAGGTGACATTCTTGGATTTCTGGTGGAGACTATTTCTTGGTCAAAAATTTGTAGGTGTTAGCCTTCAGAATTAATGGAAATAGTGGTTCATGGCTACTTCCGTAAAAAATGGGGGGGTGTCACACCTAGTTTTGGAAGGCAAACCGAATGCAAACCATGTACGTGCCAGGATCAGAAACTCAGGTACACGTCGATTACATAATTGGACATCATCACACAATGCTTGAAATAAATAGCGGAAAGGTACTTTAATTACATCAAGATGTCCAAGACATCCATAGAGTCTAATACATAACCATTGTCTTTAACATAAACATCAAAGTGCGGACAAAACGAAACATAGATGATAAGCCTACACAAGCAGCTGATTGGGGGTTTGCCACTAAAGTAAACTAGAACTCGTCGTAATCCTGGAACTCCTCGAAGTCCTCCATGTTTCTAGCATCACCTCCTGAGCACTGAGTACAATGGGGACAACCTGGGGTGGGGGTGGTGTGTAAAGCAAGGGTGAGTACACATCAACGTACTTAGCAAATGTCCCAATTGGCTAAAGTGGACTAGCTATATGTGGGGTTGAGGTTAGCAGTTCCTTTTAGTTGGTCAAGTATTTATTATTACTAGTAGAGCCAAGTTTTAGTAATATAACCAGTTATTACCCAAAAGTACTCCCTCAAAGAGGAAATACTAGAGATCAGAATTATATCATCATGGTTAACCATCATCATAAAAGTAACTAGAATTCTTCTAATCAAAGAGGATCCCAAGGCTGCTCTTAACCGTGAGCTCGGCTGATATACCAGTTTCTAACACTCTGCAGAGGTTGCACACTTTACCCATGAGTCGTGATCCCTTTCCAGCCTGGGTTGTACATACCCAATCTTCACTACCGAGGTGAATGGCTAGGGATACACTACGTAGCCTTTACAAAGACTCCCCTGGTGCATAGCTGATCGTTAGGTTTCGCCAGTCGTACAAACGCAGTACACCTCCCCAGGGTGGGTGACTAACAAAACCAAATCGAATGAACCCCTGCACCCCCCCTTTGCAGAGCGAGCACTACGCCCCGACCCCCATTGATGGCCCTCCGGCAAAGCCAACTCACCCCTGGGTTCATCTAATTATTCAGCTAAGGGCGTGCCATTCCACCCTCATGGTTGCACTGTTATCCTAGGTGGTCACTCCACGAACAGGTCCTTACGGAGAGGTACTCAGGAAAAAGGCCTAAGCCACCTAGAGTATCGCAATATCATCATGGGATAACATCATCGTATCATAAATAATCACATCATGTTCATTGATTAAGTTAAGGCAATAGCAAAATGCTAACCATGATAACCCAAAAGGTAAACAAGGATAAGGTAAATACAGACTAGTCAATCCTTAGGTTAAGTAATGTAATGTGGGACAATGAATCATAAAGTATGTAGGACATAATAGGTCAGAGGACACTTGCCTTCACTAGGTTGTTGCTCAGGGAGGTCTCCAGCAACACACTCGGGAACCTCGAACTACTCGTTGTCTAAATAAAGCGAGCATGCATTCAATACATTTGGAAAGTAGAAATAAACAACACACCAAACATGTACAAACATTGGAATACATCTTAAAAAGGCACAATTATAAATAAGGAATAATGAGATCAAAGTATGACATGAACTAATTTCATTTAGAAATAGATTATTCTTTAAGTGTTGTCCATAATTACACAACCTAGTTCTATTTATTTTATTGTGACCTAAAAGTTAGACCAGAGATAAATTCATGTGATACATTTTATTAGTCTCACAAAACTAAATATACTTTAACCCCTAAGGTTTTCCTTTTATTTATTTTATTAAATAAACAAATCTACACATAAACTACTTCATAGTTAATCATAAAATTAGAATGTACAGATTGTAAATGGAACTAATTTATTTAAACAGAGAATATTCCTATGAACGTTTTGCAATTGGAATTACTAAATTTGGAGTTCATATGCAAAAGATATGAAATAAACAAGTTTGGGAATTTAAATATGAAAATAGGTCTAATTCTATAATTATTTAAAAGCCTAGGGTTCAATCTGCAAGATTACAGGGGCCTGCCCGCGAAAACCAGGGACGGCGGGTTAATTCCAACTAACCCGAGGGTCTCTTAAGCAAAACTACACGCGAAAGGGTATCAGACGATCTCAACCGTTAGATCAGAAACCAACGGCCGAGATTAGATCTGTGGCCGAGGATGCGCGCGGGCGAGCGCTGACAGGCGGGCCAGCGGTGTCAGCGACCGAGGGGGCACTGACCGATCGGGCACAGCGCCAGGGGACGCGGGCGCTGACAGACGGGCCCGGACGCAGGGCGCGCGTGCGCGAAGCGGTATCCCGCGATCTCGGTCGTGCGATCGAGATCGGACGGGGGAGATCAAACTGGGAGGGGTGAACGGCTGCGGGCGGCACCGCTCCTTCCCACGGTGGTGAAAAGTCGCCGGAGTTGGGGCGGGCGCGTGCTATGGTGGTTCCGTGGTCGCCGGAGTTGGTCAGAGAGGGGGAAGACGACTCGGCGAACTAGATGGCGGGGTTATGGCCACGAGACCGAAGTTAGAGAGGGGGAAACGGTGGAGGAAAAGCTCCGAGCGGACCAGGGTAACTCTGGTGAGGAATTCCGGCCGCCAGGAGGGGCAATCGGTTGTGATAGGGCTCGGGCTAGGTCCAGTGGACGTGGGGGGCATTATGGGCCAAAGCCGGGGCACTGGACGAGATCGGGATGGCCGGACACCGTGTGGGCGCGGCGAACAAGCGTGGCCGCACGCCGGCGAGGCCAAATTGGCTAAAGGCAGGCGAGAATAGAGTAAAACAAGCACGAGGGCGAGTGTCTCACCTCGGGGCGGAGCTCGGGGTCACTTGGCGTGGCCTCCGGTGAGCTAGATGACCGAGGAGGCGGGCGCGGGTCTCCGGCGAGGTCGGACGGCGTGGGCAGAGCGCGAGCGGGGCTACATTAAATGAGGCGGGGGAGTGAGTGCGGGCGCGGGCGGGGCTCAAAAAGGAGCTAGGTGGGCGGGCGTCGTGGCCGAGGATCCCGGCGACGTGCGCGAGTGCGCGCGCGATGGTCCACGGCGGGCGCGGGGAGGGCGGAGCTGACAGGGGAGGCCCTCTACGCAGAGAGAGTAAGGACAAGCGCGCGGGGCAACGACTCAACGACTAGCAAAACGGGCCCGCAAAGCAGAGAGAGAAGAGGGTCGCGCGGGCGAAGAAACTGGCGTCGACAGCTTGTCCCCACTGGGCAGCGAGCGAGAGAGAGAGGAGAGTGTGGGGGAGGGAGTTGCCGCTTATAGGTGGATCCCACCTGTCAGGCAACGTAAGCGCACGGGCGCGCGGCCTGGCTGGGCCGAGCTGGGCCGGCTGGGCTACTTTGCCTTTTTCCTGAATTTTCTAATTGCTTTTCCATTTCTTTTCTCTAGGGTTTTCAATTCAAATTCAATTCAAGTTTCTAATTCAAACTAATTCAAACATGTGCAACAATTCAAAGAATATTTAAACTCAGCATGATGCAACATTTCATGACTCATAATGTTTTGGCAAAAATAAATAATTAATCCCTCCTTAATTAAGCTATTTCTACTCAAAAGGAAAAAGAGAGAGAGAATCTGGAGATAGATAGAAACTAGAGAGAGAAAGAAGAGTAACACTTGAATTTGGGTGATAATTAGAAAGAAATTTTATACCCCCAAATTCAGGGTGTTATAGACCTATCCCCCTTAAAAGAATCTCACCCTCGAGATTCAGGGCTGGCTAGAAAAGAGCTCAGGGTACTTGGCTTTCAAATCATCTTCTCTTTCTCAGGTTGCTTCTTCTTCTGAGTGGTGACCCCATTTGACTTTGCACATCCCGATGGTACTTTTTCGAGTGACCCGATCTGCTGTTTCCAGAATTCGAGTTGGCTTCTCAATATATGTCAGATCTTCTTGAACTTCAAGGTGCTCTATTGGCAACTACTCTTCTGGCACTCACAAGCATTTCTTCAACTGAGACACATGGAACACATAATGCACAGCGGACAGATTCTCTGGTAAGCTGAGTTAGTAAGCCACTTCTCCGTGTCTTGCTTGAATCTGATACGGCCCGATATATCGAGGTGCTAGCTTGCCTTTGACTCCGAACCTTTTGATTCCTCTGATTGGTGACACCTTCAAGTAGACATAGTCTCCTATTTCAAAACTCAGTTCTCTTCTTCGGGTGTCGGCATAGCTTCACAGTCTGGACTGCGCTGCCTTCAAATTCTCTCGGACCATTATGATGTTCTCTTCGGCTTCAAGCAAAATATCTGGACCGAACACCTGTCTTTCACTAGGTTGGTCCCAATGCAATGGAGTTCTACAATTCCTCCCATAAAGCGCTTCGAATGGTGACATCTTCAGATTGGCTTGATAGCTATTGTTGTAAGAGAATTCCGCATATGGTAACCTCTTGTCCCAACCTATCTTGTCTTGCAAAGCACAAGCCCTCATCGTATCTTCCAGAATCTGATTGGTTCTCTCTGTTTGACCATCTGTCTGCGGGTGGTAAGCTGAGCTGAATTTTAAGTGTGTGCCCAAAGCTTCATGCAACTGCTGCAAAAAAATGAGAGGTGAACTGAGTGCCTCGATCTGATACTATCTTCTTTGGAACACCATGCAAGCACATAATCCAAGACATGTATAGTTCGGCCAACACTGCACTGTTGTAGGTGGTCTTGGCTGGTATGAAATGGGTTGCCTTTGTCAAATAGTCTACTACTACCCAGATGGAGTCATAACCAGTATGAGTGCGAGGCAAACCAACTATGAAGCCCATTCCGATCTCATCCCATTTCCACTGAGGAATCTACAACGGCTGCAACAAACCTGCAGGCCTCTGATGTTCTGCTTTAATCCTCTGACAACTGTCACATACAACCACATACTCTGCTATCTCCCTTTTCATACCGTATCACCAGAATCTTTTCTTTAGGTCTTGGTACATCTTCTCACTACTAGGGTGTATAGAGTATGTTGTCTCATGAGCTTCCTTGAGAATTAGTTCCCGGATCGATTTGATGTCGGGAACACATAGTCTGTCCTTGAACCATACCACTCCTTCTGCATCTTCACGGAAATCCTTGCCTTTTCCATCTATGATCAGCTGCCGGATCTCGTTGATCTTCTCATCATCCTTCTGTCCCTTCCTAATGTCTTGCTCTAGAGTGGGTTCCAACTCAATTATCACTCTTTGGGTGTTGTTCAGAAATCCGACATTCAATCTGTCGAATTCCTTCGCTAGCTCATACGACATCGGGTGAGCGGCCAACATATTGACTTGACTCTTTCTACTCAGAGCATCTGCAACCACATTTGCTTTGCCTGAGTGATAATGAATCTCCATCTCATAATCTTTGATCAATTCTAGCCATCTTCGCTGCCTCATGTTTAACTCTGACTGAGTGAATATGTATTTGACACTCTTGTGGTCCGTGTAGATATCACACTTCTGCCCATAAAGATAATGCCTCTAGGTCTTCGGTGCATGAACCACGACTGCTAATTCCAGATCATGAGTAGGATAATTCTTCTCATGAATCTTCAATTGGCGGGATGAGTATGCCACTACTCTCCCTTCCTGCATCAACACACATCCAAGTCCTGTGTACGAAGCATCACAATATACTGAGAATGGCTTGTGAACATCTGGCAGAATCAGTACTGGTGCCGTTGTCAACTTCTCCTTCAATGTCTCAAAGGACTTCTGACATGCTAGGGTCCACTTGAACTCAACCTTCTTTGCCAACAAAGCTGTCATTGGTCTGGCAATCTTGGAGAAACCTTCAATGAAATGCTGATAATAACCGGCCATTCCGATGAAACTCTTGATTCCTCAGACATCTTTTGGTGTTTTCCAGTCCAAGGTAACTGTTACCTTCTTCGGATCTACAGCCAATCCTTCTTCGTTTATAATATGACCCAAGAACATGACTTCACTGATCCAGAACTCGCACTTGCTGAGCTTGGCATACAACTGACAATCTCGTAGCCTTTGAAGTACTTTCCTCAAATGCTCCTCATGCTCTTGCTCATTCTGGGAATATATAAGAATATCATCAATGAATACTACTACGAACTTGTCGAGGTAGTCCATGAACACAATGTTCATTAAGTACATGAAGTAGGCTGGCGCATTCGTCAAACTGAATGACATGATCGTGAACTCATACAGTCCATACTTGGTGATGAATGTTGTCTTCGGTATATCCGAAGGTCAGATTCTGAGCTGATGGTAACCTGACCTCAGATCTATCTTTGAGAAAACACTAGCTCCTCTCAACTGATCGAACAAATCTTCAATTCTGGGCAGGGGTACTTGTTCTTGACAGTGACTTCATTTAAAGCTCGATAATCGATGCACATCCTCTTGGTGCCATCCTTCTTCTCCACAAATAACACTGGGGCTGCCCAAGGCGAGGTACTCGGTCTGAAGTAGCCCTTCTCTAACAACTCATCAATTTGCTTCTTGAGTTCCACCAATTCTGGTCCGGACACTCTATAGGCTCTCTTGGAAATAGGGGCGGTGCCTGGTATAAGCTCTATGGCAAATTCAACCTTCTTTCAGGTGGCATACCTGGTAACTCCTCGGGAAACACATCTGGAAATTCTGATACTACATTGATAGCCTCTAATGGTTTAATCTCCTCAATATGGGCGGTGACTTGGTGACAGCTTTCTTCCCTTGGTCCAGACAAGACCAACTCTACTAACACTTCTTCTTCTGATAGGGACACTGACTTTATCGTTCTCTTGTCCCCAGCTAAGACTGGCTTGATACTTGGTTAGCCAATTCATCTCTAGGATGACATCTATAGTTGTATCCTGGCTACCCATAACTATTAGATCAGCGGGGAACTCTATCCCCCTTATTTGAACTCTTGCACTAGGGAAAAATCTATCCATTTGGGTTCTTCCACCAATTGAGCTAACCCTCATAGGTGGATACATGGGTGCTACTGGTATATTATGTGATTCTACCCATGATACAGTCACAAAAGAATGCATTGCTCCAGTATCAAATAACACATTTGCAGAATGGTACTCGACTGAAAACGTACCTAGTGTCACTCCTAGAGTCTCCTGCATTGTGTCAGCCTCCAAGTGGTTCACCTTTCCATAATGGGCACAAGGCTGCCCACGGTTGTTGCCTCCTTGCTGCATTGCATTCTGTCTGACTAGGGCATTAGGAGCTGGCTGCTGCTGAGCTGCTTTCTTTGGGCAATGATTCGCCTAGTGGCCTTGTTCCCCACAGTGGAAACATGCACGACTTCCTCCTTGCACTGGCCCTGCTTGGCTATTCTGGTTGGTTGCTGGGGCAGGAAAACGGGGTGCCTGGTTGCTCTGACGCTGATATTGATTTCCTCCCTGCTGGTTATTCTGATGGTACTGCTGCTACTGAGGAAACTGCCTCTGGTATTGTTGCTGCTAGTTCTGACGCTGATGTTGGTGACCTTGCTTGAATGGCTAAGGTGGGTTGCCTGAGTAGCGAGGACGGCTGCTACTCCCGACCTGAGATCCACCAATCTTGCATTTCCTGTCCTCCATCTCCCGATGCTTCCTTTCAGTCATAATAGCCCTGTCGATCAGATGCTGGAAGGTAGGGAAGGTGTGGTTCATCAGTTGGTAATGGAGGGGGTCAACCAATCCTCTCAGGAAACGGTACTGCCTTTTGACATCCATGTTGACATCTTCTGGGGCATAACGCGACAGCTGCAGAAACTTATCCCTATACTCACTGACGGATAGGGGACCTTGCTTCAAGGAGAGAAACTCCTCCTTCCTCACTATCATCAGTCCCTCGGGCACATGGTAGCGCTGGAAGTGAAAGGGAAATGTGCCCTTGGGCCATTTCTAAGTGTTTTGGTGATTTAGTGTCCAACACAAGTGCCTAAGTGTCAAATGGTGGTCAAAGTACAAATCAAGTATAAAGGTATGTTTCTCAGACTTAGTACATTGTTTTAGTGACTAATGTATTGTGTCTAAGTACTGGAAACAGGAGAAATCGAATTGGAGAAGAGATGGCCTTGTTCAGCCAAAGCCAGCTCTGTCTGGGTGCACCGGACTGTCCGGTGGTGCACCGGACAGTGTCCGGTGTGCCAGGCTGGCTCAGGCGAACTTGCCGCTCTCGGGAATAAATTAACGGCATACGACTATAATTCACCGGATTGTCCGGTGTGCACCGGACAGTGTCCGGTGCGCCAACGGCTCCAAGGCTGCCAACGGTCGGCTTCGCCAAATAAGGAAGGAAATCCGCACCGGACAGTGTCCGGTGGTGCACCGGACTGTCCGGTGCGCCATGCGACAGAAGGCAAGAATTGCCTTCCCGGATTGCTCTCAACGGCTCCTAGCTGCCTTGGGGCTATAAAAGGGACCCCTAGGCGCATGGAGGAGAACACCAAGCATTCCTTGAGCACTCTTGATCACTCACACTCCATTCTTGCGCACTTGTTCGACATTCTAGTGATTTGAGCTCCGTTCTAGTGTACTAGTCTTTTGAGCTTAAGTCTGGGTCTTGTGTGTGCGTACTTGCTGTGATTTTTGTGTCTTGTGTGAGTTGCTAATCCCTCCCTTACTCTGTGCTTCTTTGTGAACATTTTGTAAGGGCGAGAGACTCCAAGTTGTGGAGATTCCTCGCGAACGGGATATAGAAAAGAAAAGCAAACACCGTGGTATTCAAGTGGGTCTTTGGACCGCTTGAGAGGGGTTGATTGCAACCCTCGTCCGTTGGGACACCACAACGTGGAAGTAGGCAAGTGTTGTACTTGGCCGAACCACGGGATAAACCACTGTGTCTACCTGTGTTGATTCTCTTGTGGTTATTGTGTTTCGCTAAGACTCTTCTCTAGCCACTTGGCAATATTGTGCTAACGCTTAACCAAGTTTTTGTGGCATTAAGTTCAAGTTTTACAGGATCACCTATTCACCCCCCCCCTCTAGGTGCTCTCAATTGGTATCGGAGCCATTCTCTTCAAGAAAGGGACTAACCGCCCGAAGAGATGGATCCTAAGGGGAAGGGAATCGTGATCAATGATAAGGAGAAGGAGTCCTTCGTCAACGAGCCGAAGGATGACAAGCCTACCGACTCGGGCTCGGGCCACAAACGGAAGGATGGGAAGAAGAAGAAGACAAGGCGTATCAAGGAGATCGTCTACTACGACAACAGCGACGAGTCCACTTCTTCCCAAAAGGACAACGACGACAACGACTACGAGAGAAGGAAACCGGTTAATTCGAACTTTTCTTTTGACTACTCTTGTATTCCGCAAAGTACAAATGCTCATTTGCTCTCCATTCCACTTGGCAAACCTCCTCACTTTGATGGAGAGGACTATGAATTTTGGAGCCACAAAATGCGTAGTCACCTATTCTCTCTCCATCCGAGCATATGGGAGATTGTGGAGAGTGGGATGAAATTTGATAGCTCGGATAGTCCTATGTTTATCAATGAACAGATTCATAGAAATGCACAAGCTACTACTGTGTTGTTAG
Source organism: Zea mays (assembly GCF_902167145.1). Classification (NCBI taxonomy): domain Eukaryota; kingdom Viridiplantae; phylum Streptophyta; class Magnoliopsida; order Poales; family Poaceae; genus Zea; species Zea mays. Next base: position 65,716,964 of record NC_050103.1, on the reverse strand, counting down.
CCTCTTTGTGCAGGGACGAGTATCATAAGGTGAGCGGCTTGGACAATGCCAAGAAGATCTGGGACACCCTCAGGATCTCACACGAGGGGAACGACGTCACCTTGCTCACCAAAATGGAGTTGGTGGAGGGCGAGCTTGGAAGATTCGCAATGATCAGGGGAGAGGAGCCAACCCAAACATACAATCGGCTCAAGACCCTCATCAACAAGATAAGGAGCTACGAAAGCACACAATGGACGGACCACGACGTCGTTCGTCTAATGCTAAGGTCCTTCACTGTACTTGATCCACATTTGGTGAACAATATCCGTGAAAATCCTAGGTACACCAAGATGTCGCCCGAAGAAGTTCTTGGGAAATTCGTAAGCGGGCGAATGATGATCAAGGAGGCGAGATATGTCGACGACGCGTTGAACGGTCCAATCCATGAGCCTCAACCCATTGCTCTCAAAGCAACGAGGAGCAAGGAGGCGCTACCTAGCAAGGTGGCGCAAGTTGAGGCAGCCGGGATCAATGATGAAGAGATGGCCCTCATCATCAAGCGCTTCAAGACAGCGTTAAAGGGTCGCAAGGGGCAGCCAAGCAAGACCAAGACAAAGGGGAAGCGCTCATGCTTAAAATGTGGTAAGGTTGGTCATTTTATTGCTAATTGTCCCGACAATGATAGTGACCAGGAACAAGGGAATAAGAGGGAGAAGAAGAAGAACTATAAGAAGGCAAAAGGCGAGGCACATCTTGGCAAGGAGTGGGACTCGAATTGTTCGTCGTCCGACTCCGACAACGAAGGACTCGCCGCCACTGCCTTCAACAAGTCATCCCTCTTCCCCAACGAGCATCACACTTGCCTCATGGCAAGGGAAAAGAAGGTAAGCGCTCATAACACTAGTACTTATGCTTCTTCAAGTGAGGATGAGTCTAGTGATGATGATGAAATAGATTATTCATGTTTATTCAAGGGTCTAGATAGAACCAAGGTGGATAAAATAAATGAATTGATTGATGCTTTGAATGATAAGAATAGATTGCTAGAAAAGCAAGAGGATCTCTTATATGATGAACATGATAAGTTTGTAGAAGCTCAAAAATCCCTTGCTTTAGAAATAAAGAGGAATGAAATGCTTTCTTGTGAATTGTCTACATGCCATGACTATATTTCTAGTTTAAAAAGCATAAACGATGACTTGAATGCTAAGTTAGAAATAGCTAATAAATCAACATCTTGTGTGGAACATGTTGTGGTTTGCACTAGGTGTAAAGATTTTAATGTTGATGCTTGTAGTGAACACCTAGTTTCAATTTCTAAATTGAATGATGAAGTAGCTAGTCTTAATGCCCAACTTAAGACTAGCAAAAGCGAATTTGATAAGTTAAAATTTCCAAGGGATGCCTACACGATTGGTAGACACCCCTCAATTAAGGATGGACTTGGTTTCAAGAGGGAAGCCAAGAACTTAACAAGCCATAAGGCTCCCATCCCCGCCAAGGAGAAAGGGAAGGCCCCTATGGCTAGTAGTGCTAAAAAGAACCATGCTTTTATGTACCATGATAGAAGACAGTCTTATAAGAGTTGTAATGCTTATGATGCTTTTGACTCTCATGTCATGTTTGCTTCTAGTTCTTCCTATATGCATGGTAAAGATATGTCTAGGAGATATTTTGTTCATATGCCTAGGAGAAATGTTGTTAATGTTCCTAGGAAAGTTAATGAACCTTCTACAATATATCATGCTTTAAATGCTTCCTTTGCTATTTGTAGAAAGGATAGGAAGATAGTTGCTAGAAAATTAGGGGCAAAATGCAAGGGAGACAAAACTTGCATTTGGGTCCCTAAGACAATTGTGACTAACCTTGTAGGACCCAACAAGAGTTGGGTACCTAAGACCCAAGCCTAAATTTGCCTTGCAGGTTTATGCATCCGGGGGTTCAAGCTGGATTATCGACAGCGGATGCACAAACCATATGACGGGGGAGAAGAGGATGTTCACCTCCTACGTCAAAAACAAGGATTCTCAAGATTCAACAATATTCGGTGATGGGAATCAAGGCAAGGTAAAAGGGTTAGGTAAATTTGCTATTTCATCCGAGCACTCTATATCTAATGTGTTTTTAGTTGAGTCTCTTGGATATAATTTGTTATTTGTTAGTCAATTATGCAATATGGGATATAATTGTTTATTCACAAATGTAGATGTGTCTGTCGTTAGAAGAAGTGATGGTTCACTAGCTTTTAAGGGTGTATTAGACGACAAACTTTACTTAGTTGATTTTGCAAAAGAGGAGGCCGGTCTAGATGCATGCTTAATTGCTAAGACTAGCATGGGCTGGCTGTGGCATCGCCGCTTAGCACATGTGGGGATGAAGAACCTTCACAAGCTTCAAAAGGGAGAACACGTGATAGGTTTAACTAATGTGCAATTCGAAAAAGATAGACCTTGTGCAGCTTGTCAAGCAGGCAAACAGGTGGGAAGCTCTCATCACACCAAAAATGTGATGACCACATCAAGACCTTTGGAGATGCTCCACATGGACCTCTTCGGACCCGTCGCCTATCTAAGTATAGGAGGAAGTAAGTATGGTCTTGTTATAGTTGATGACTTTTCCCGCTTCACTTGTGTATTCTTTTTGCAGGATAAATCTGAAACCCAAGGGACCCTCAAGCGCTTCCTAAGGAGAGCTCAAAACGAGTTTGAGCTCAAGGTGAAAAAGATAAGGAGCGACAATGGGTCCGAGTTCAGGAACCTTCAAGTGGAGGAGTACCTTGAGGAGGAAGGGATCAAGCACGAGTTCTCCGCTCCCTACACACCACAACAAAATGGTGTGGTAGAGAGGAAGAACAGGACGCTTATAGACATGGCGAGGACGATGCTTGGAGACTTCAAGACTCCCGAGCGCTTTTGGTCGGAAGCCGTGAACACGGCTTGCCACGCCATCAACAGGGTCTACCTTCATCGCCTCCTCAAGAAGACGTCCTATGAGCTACTAACCGGTAACAAACCCAATGTTTCGTATTTTCGAGTTTTTGGGAGTAAATGCTACATTCTAGTGAAGAAGGGTAGGAATTCCAAATTTGCTCCCAAAGCCGTAGAAGGGTTTTTGTTAGGATATGACTCAAATACAAAGGCGTATAGAGTCTTCAACAAATCATTGGGTTTGGTTGAAGTCTCTAGCGACGTTGTATTTGATGAGACTAATGGCTCTCCAAGAGAGCAAGTTGTTGATGATGTAGATGAAGAAAAAGTTCCAACGACCGCAATACGCACCATGGCGATTGGAGATGTGTGGCCACAGGAACAAGATGAGCAAGATCAACCTTCTTCCTCAACAATGGTGCAACCCCCAACTCAAGATGATGAACAGGAGGCGTGTGATCAAGGGGGAGCACAAGATGATCATGTAATGGAGGAAGAAGCACAACCGGCACCTCCAACCCAAGTTCGAGCAATGATTCAAAGGGATCATCCCGTCGACCAAATTTTGGGTGATATTAGCAAGGGAGTAACTACTCGATCTCGATTAGTTAATTTTTGTGAGCATTACTCTTTTGTCTCCTCTATTGAGCCTTTCAGAGTAGAAGAGGCCTTGCTAGATCCGGACTGGGTGTTGGCCATGCAGGAGGAGCTCAACAACTTCAAAAGAAATGAAGTTTGGACACTGGTGCCTCGACCCAAGCAAAATGTTGTGGGAACCAAGTGGGTGTTCCGCAACAAACAAGACGAGCACGGGGTGGTGACAAGGAACAAGGCACGACTTGTGGCAAAAGGTTATGCCCAAGTAGCAGGTTTGGACTTTGAGGAGACTTTTGCTCATGTGGCTAGGCTAGAGTCCATTCGTATCTTGCTAGCATATGCCGCTCACCATTCCTTCAGGTTGTTCCAAATGGATGTGAAGAGCGCTTTCCTCAACGGGCCAATCAAGGAGGAGGTGTACGTGGAGCAACCCCCTGGCTTCGAGGATGAACGGTACCCCGACCACGTGTGTAAGCTCTCTAAGGCGCTCTATGGACTTAAGCAAGCCCCAAGAGCATGGTATGAATGCCTTAGAGACTTTTTAATTGCTAATGTTTTCAAGGTTGGGAAAGCCGATCCAACTCTTTTTACTAAGACTTGTGATGGTGATCTTTTTGTGTGCCAAATTTATGTCGATGACATAATATTTGGTTCTACTAACCAAAAGTCTTGTGAAGAGTTTAGCAGGGTGATGACTCAGAAATTCGAGATGTCGATGATGGGCGAGTTAAGCTACTTCCTTGGGTTCCAAGTGAGGCAACTCAAGGATGGAACATTCATCTCTCAAACCAAGTACACGCAAGACTTGATCAAACGGTTTGGGATGAAGGACGCCAAGCCCGCAAAGACTCCGATGGGAACCGACGGACACACCGACCTCAACAAAGGAGGTAAGTCCGTTGATCAAAAAGCATACCGGTCTATGATAGGGTCTTTACTTTATTTATGTGCTAGTAGACCGGATATCATGCTTAGTGTATGCATGTGTGCTAGATTTCAATCTGATCCAAGGGAGTGTCACTTAGTGGCCGTGAAGCGAATTCTTAGATATTTAGTCGCTACGCCTTGTTTCGGGATCTGGTATCCAAAGGGGTCTACCTTTGACTTGATTGGATATTCAGACTCCGACTATGCTGGATGTAAGGTCGATAGGAGAGTACATCGGGAACGTGCCAATTCTTAGGAAGGTCCCTGGTGTCATGGAGTTCTAAGAAACAAACCTTCGTTGCCCTATCCACTGCTGAGGCTGAGTACGTTGCCGCAGGACAGTGTTGCGCGCAACTACTTTGGATAAGGCAAACCCTCAGGGACTTTGGCTACAATCTGAGCAAAGTCCCACTCCTATGTGATAATGAGAGTGCTATCCGCATGGCGGATAATCCTGTTGAACACAGCCGCACAAAGCACATAGACATCCGGCATCACTTTTTGAGAGACCACCAGCAAAAGGGAGATATCGAAGTGTTTCATGTTAGCTCCGAGAACCAGCTAGCCGATATCTTTACCAAACCTTTAGATGAGCAAACCTTTTGCAAGTTGCGCAGTGAGCTAAATGTCTTAGATTCGCGGAACTTGGATTGATTTATAGCATACATGTGTTTATGCCTTTGATCATGTTCCTTATGCATTTTGTTGTTTATTTATGGTGCTCAAGTTGTACAAGCACTCCCCGGACCTCACAAGTCCATTGCAAAGTGATGCACATATTTAGGGGGAGATGTGTTACAACTTGACCCTTTGAGACTAACCATGTGCTTGAGTTTGCTTGATTTAGTCTCGAAGGAGGATTGAAAGGGAAAAGGTGGACTTGGACCATGCAAGACTTCCACTGCACTCCGATGAGAGGGTAACTTATTCCAAGTTCATCTTTATGATCTTATTGCCTTTTACTCTTAGTTGAAGATTTTGGTGAGGCAATGGGGTTAAAGGGCCAAAATTGATCCCGTTTTGGTGCTTGATGCCAAAGGGGGAGAAAATAAGGCTAAAGCAATAAATGGATCAGCTACCACTTGTGAATTTTGAAAATAATAGAGTTAGAGTTTTTGTTTGTTAAAGTACTCTTAATTGCTCTAAGTGTCAAAAGTTGGTATCATGTGGGGAGAAGGTTTAATTATGGGAAAAAGGGGGAGTTTTTGAATCCTTGATCAATTTCTCGTGAAATATCTCTCTTTATGTTTCAACATGTGTGTCTGACTTAAAGATAGGAAATTGAGTTTGATTTGCAAAAACAAACCAAGTGGTGGCAAAGAATGATCCATACATGCCAAATTTGATTCAAAACAAATTTTAGTTCTTATTTGAATTGATTTTGTACTTGTTCTACTTGCTTTATGTTGTGTTGGCATAAATCACCAAAAAGGGGGAGATTGAAAGGGAAATGTGCCCTTGGGCCATTTCTAAGTGTTTTGGTGATTTAGTGTCCAACACAAGTGCCTAAGTGTCAAATGGTGGTCAAAGTACAAATCAAGTATAAAGGTATGTTTCTCAGACTTAGTACATTGTTTTAGTGACTAATGTATTGTGTCTAAGTACTGGAAACATGAGAAATCGAATTGGAGAAGAGATGGCCTTGTTCAGCCAAAGCCAGCTCTGTCTGGGTGCACCGGACTGTCCGGTGGTGCACCGGACTGTGTCTGGTGTGCTATGTTGGCTCAGGCGAACTTGCCGCTCTCGAGAATAAATTAACGGCATACGGCTATAATTCACCGGACTGTCCGGTGTGCACCAGACTGTCCGGTGAGCCAACGGTCGATCGGGCCAACGGTCGGCTGCGCGATCCGCGCGAGACACGTGGCCGAGCCAATGGTCGGGAGGGGGCACCGGACTGTCCGGTGCGCCAACGGCTCCAAGGCTGCCAACGGTCGGCTTCGCCAAATAAGGAAGGAAATCCGCACCGGACAGTGTCCGGTGGTGCACCGGACTGTCCGGTGCGCCAAGCGATAGAAGGCAAGAATTGCCTTCCCGGATTGCTCTCAATGGCTCCTAGCTGCCTTGGGGCTATAAAAGGGACCCCTAGGCGCATGGAGGAGAACACCAAGCATTCCTTGAGCACTCTTGATCACTCACACTCCATTCTTGCACACTTGTTCGACATTCTAGTGATTTGAGTTTCGAGTGTACTAGTCTTTTGAGCTTAAGTCTGGGTCTTGTGTGTGTGTACTTGCTGTGATCTTTGTGTCTTGTGTGAGTTGCTAATCCCTCCCTTACTCTGTGCTTCTTTGTGAACATCTTTGTAAGGGCGAGAGACTCCAAGTTGTGGAGATTCCTCGCGAACGAGATATAGAAAAGAAAAGCAAACACCGTGGTATTCAAGTGGGTCTTTGGACCGCTTGAGAGGGGTTGATTGCAACCCTCGTCCGTTGGGATGCCACAACGTGGAAGTAGGCAAGTGTTGTACTTGGTCGAACCACGGGATAAACCACTGTGTCTACCTGTGTTGATTCTCTTGTGGTTATTGTGTTTCGCTAAGACTCTTCTCTAGCCACTTGGCAATATTGTGCTAACGCTTAACCAAGTTTTTGTGGCATTAAGTTCAAGTTTTACAGGATCACCTATTCACCCCCCCTCTAGGTGCTCTCAGGAAGTTGTCCCTGAATTATTCCCAAGTGATGGCTTCAGGGTTGGCTTGGGTGGCGAGGTAAGACTCCCACCAAGACTGTGATGCTCCGCTCAGCTGTCGCGGACCATACAACACCTTCTCACGATCGTTGAACTGGGCATTGTTCAACTCACGCTCCACGGTACGCAGCCAATCTTCAGCGTCCATGGGATCAATAGAATGGGCAAAGACTGGGGGATGGCCCCTCATGAATTCTGCCCGCTTGTCTCTGGGCACTTGTGGCATCTGGACTTGCACCTGAGGCTGAGGCGGTGGTGGCTGCTGCTGCACCTGCTGCATCGCTGCTAAGGTATGACCAATTGCTTGGACTGCTTGAGTCTACATCAGGAACATTTTCTCAATGGTCATCGGGGGTGGCGGTGGCAAATGCTACTGCGGTGTTGCCTCCTCTTGGGGTGCCTGCTGTTCTAGCTGAGCACGCCTTGCACCTCTGCGCCTGTTCTTAGACATCTGTAGAAATCACACACATATATCAAATCTGATTCTACAGTCTTTCAACATAAGAAAAGATGTATAGAAAATCTTCATAGCACTGAACAAATGACCATCTTCACTAACAACTTATCAAATAAAGAGGAAAATGGAAATAAATGGATTACCCAACTAAATAACTGACTTTATTAATAACCACACCAAGTTGCAGGGGATACCCACCCCTTGGTGACAATCATTACAAAGATCCAACTTCATTACATATCCATCATAACAAGCATCCAACATAAGATAGGCAAATTAACTCTAACTAAGACTGACTAGACTAAGACACTGAATTAAGCATTATTACAGACTCCGACTCTGTCGATCTATGGATCCAAATCTTTCTGGGTCCTGCAGTCTGGGTAACATAGTCGAAGCGACCACGGGGCAGTGAACGGTAAGAGTGCTAAATCCCGACAGGGGCGGGAGAACCACCATCCAGATAGTGGCGTGCTGCGCACTCAGCACGCAATTCCGCAACCTCCGCCCGAACCTTGCCCAACTCGTCAAGGGCGTGGTCCAACTCTGTGTTGAGCACGCAGCCAGGTTGACCATGCTGTTCAGCCTGGGATTGCCCTCACCAACTGGCGAGACAATCACACCTCCAGCACTGCCGGTCGAACGACGAGGGTAGTACTTAAGGTCAAGGCCATCAGCTACCCCGCTGAACAACGAGCAATACTGAGAAAGTGTCTGTCGTGCTGCATCTTGCATGGCTGCCTCAGCAGTATCACTCACAGTAATAGAATAATGCTCTGAGAAGGCCTCTGCACCGTGGAGATCATCGTCCGAACAACGCACCAAGCAAGTAGCCTCCCACTAGTCCGGGTATAACCCACGACGATGATGGTAGACAACGCAACGATACTCGATGGACCAAGTGTGTCGGTCGAAGGCCCGATGCAACAGGGTGTCGAGAGCGTCGTGGAAGTGACACCCACGAGCGGCGTCATGAGTGATGGGTCTAGCGATCCATCCCTCCGGCTCATCCGAAAGCTCTGTGCCGTGGCTCAAACTGCCACCGGCGTCGTCGTCGCCTCCGTCCCTGTCAGGGTCTCCTCCAGCAGCTAGGATGCCCTATGGTGGTGCAGGGGGCATCTCTAGCTGAGGTGCTGGGGAATGCGGCCTCTCAGACTCCACCTCCTGCTGAGGCAAGGGGAAGAGTCCTGCTGCTCCTAACGTCGGCGCTCTTGCTCCTCGTGCAGGCGATGATGCAGTCTCTCTAGGTGGCTGGACTGACCTGGCACCGTGCGACGCAGTGGACGCTCCGCCAGGCGAGAAGGCAAAAAGAGGATCACAGACGTACGTGCAGTGCACCTAAGACGAGTCATCTACAAAAGACATCATAAGCACAAGAGTAAGAGTAGAACTATGAGACCAGAAAGTAAACAGAAAGAAAAGTGAGACAAAACTTTTGAGATAAGTAAATAACATAGAGTTGGTCAAGATGACCAACTTTTGAAATGACTCTAAAGATCAAGGTAAGAGTATGGGTCTTTAGTCCTTAGCTTGACCATTCTAGTCTAGGTTAGCGGTCCTACAGTTAGCAAGGTTTTGATATCACTTATGTCACACCCGGTTTTGGAAGGCAAACCGAATGCAAACCATGTACATGCCAGGATCAGAAACTCACGTACACAGCGATTACATAATTGGTCATCATCACACAATGCTTGAAATAAATAGCGGAAAGGTACTTTAATTACATCAAGATGTCCAAGACATCCACAGAGTCTAATACATAACCATTGTCTTTAACATAAACATCAAAGTGCGGAGAAAATGAAACGCAGATGATAAGCCTACACAGGCAGTTGACTGGGGGTTTGCCACTAAAGTAAACTAGAACTCGTCGTAATCCTATAACTTCTCGAAGTCCTCCATGTTGCCATCATCACCTTCTAAGCACTGAGTACAATGGGGACAACCTGGGGTGGGGGTGGTGTGTAAAGCAAGGATGAGTACACATCAACATACTCAGCAAATGTCCTGATTGGCTAAAGTGGACTAGCCGTATGTGGGGTTGAGGTTAAGCAGTTGCTTTTAGTTGGTCAAGTATTTATTATTACTAGTAGAGCCAAGTTTTAGTAATATACCCAGTTATTACCCAAAAGTACTCCCTCAAAGAGAAAATACTAGAGATCAGAATTATGTCATCATGGTTAACCATCATTATAAAAGTAACTAGAATTCTTCTAATCAAAGAGGATCCCAAGGCTCCTCTTATAACCGTGAGCTCGGCTGATATACCAGTTTCTAACACTCTACATAGGTTGCACACTTTACCCACGAGTCGTGATCCCTTTCTAGCCTGGGTTGTACAGACCCGATCTTCACTACCGAAGTGAATGGGCAGTGATACACTATGTAGCCTTTACAAAGACTCCCTTGGTGCATAGCTGCTCGTTAGGTTTCGCCAGTCGTACAAACGCAGTACACCTCCCCGAGGTGAGTGACTAACAAAACCAAATAGAATGAACCCCTGCACCCCCCTTGGCAGAGCGAGCACTACGCCCCGGCCCCCATTGACGGCCCTCCGGCAAAGCCAACTACACCCCAGGTTCATCTAATTATTCAGCTAAGGGCGTCCCATTCCACCATCATGGTTGCACTGTTATCCCGGGTGGTCACTCCACGAACAGGTCCTGACGGAGAGGTACTCAGGAAAAAGGCCTGAGCCCCCTAGAGTATCACAATATCATCATTGGGATAACATCATCGTATCATAAATAATCACATCATGTTCATTGATTAAGTTAAGGCAATAGCAAAATGCTAACCATGATAACCCAAAAGGTAAACAAGGATAAGGTAAATACAGAGTAGTCATCGTATCATATTGGAAATGATCGTTATAGTTAACCATTATGCTACCATAGAGGTTATATTCTAGTCAAACTATAACAGTAGACAGATTAACTTTGTTTATCAAGACTAATCTACTAATTATAGGTTAAACAAATATATATTTTTGAAAATATGTTACACGATAAAATAAGGTTACTAAAGTGTAAGAAATATTAATACGAGTCTTACGCAATTTGAATGGATCCAATCGGAGCTAGAATGGATGAGTTATAGAATAAACAAGTTTTTATGTATTTTTAATATTTATTTTATAAGTTTGTGGGATTTTTGGACTGCGAGTACTAATTTCTAAAAACTTGGGGTCAAACTACAAATACTAGGGGCTTTAATTAAATCTTTCTTCACTTAACTAGGATGGCAGGTTGATTTTGTCTTTCTCCAGGGTCTCTTTAGTAAAATGCACATGGCAGAGAGCTATCCTTTACTGGGGCCGTTGATCAACGGATCAAGGGATCCAGACATGCCACGCCCCACATGTTTCCCATCCATCCAAACTCTGATCTACGGTCGAGATTGCCAGAGGAGGAACCGCTACGTGGCTTCTAATCAGAACCGCATGATACGGATCCGATGGCGCATAATCAATAGGTCGAAAGGGTACGCCCAAACTAATCTCATCCGTTAGTTGAGATCCGGCGGTCCACAACCCGTCTTCTTCACACCGCAGTCGACAGCGGACGCGCCGCCGCCCCGCACGGCGGAGGGTTCATCGGGGTACAGTGTCGCTGCACCCCAGTGCACCAAACCAACACCCGAAACGCTCAATACGCATCCTAGAATCTTGCGATTTCAACTAGGGCACTCACCAGTGACGAAGCCAGTCGATGTGCGCTGGCCAGGGTGGCTCGCGGCCCTGCGGTAGATTTTACGGCAGCAAGAAATTCGCCGAACACTGCGGCCTAACCCGCCAAATTGATGATAGCCCAAAAGCTTTCACGCCACCCAGAGATGCTCCTGGCCCGATCGTTGGGGTAGGGACGATGGCGTAACCCCGGGTTCCATCGGCGGCGATACTTTTCCTCACACATGGCCATGGTGGCACTCGGCACCGATGCTTCTGACTAGGATGGGGTGAGGAGGAGGGGTCGCGGGGCCTAAATTTTATAGCCCGGAGTCCAAGCCGCAATACTAGGGCGACGACGGTTGAAGCGGTCTGCCCGAGAAATTCGGTGGCTCGATTCTGTTCTCTGAACGCGGGCGCGACGTGGTGGAGAGGGTGGATCTGACGAGCGGAGAAAGGGGAATGATGGCTGGGCCCCGCTGGTCAGCGAATGTCCCCCCCCCCCCCCCCGAGTGCGTGGAAGGAGCAACGGACAAAGCGGGGCCCACATGGAAGTGCCACGACAGGAAAAGAAAAGGAAGAGGAACAGAGTGGGCTGGCGCGGTGGGGAAAGCGGTATTGGGCCGAGGAGTTTAGGCCCAAGCGCTCAAGTAAATTTTTTATTTTTCTTTTCTAATTCTTTTCTTTTCTTCTTATTTCATTTCTATTCATAAATTTCGAACTCTAAAGTAGATTTAAACACATTTTGGATATCAAACTTAATTCGATGCTCAGTCCAAGATCCAGAATGTCAGGCAAAATTTATTTTATTTATTTATTCGCCTAAATAAATGTTTCTATATGCATAATTCATGAGAGAATAGTTTACATATTACTAATTTTGTTTGAATCCCTTCATTTTAGAGGAATTGGAATTCACTTAATAAAGTAACTTATTTAGTTTGGAATTTGACATTCCACCACTTTCTAAAGTTCAGATATAAGCCTATCTCAAATTCATGGGGTGGAGGGTGGGAAATGATTTTATGCATTACTAGAATTGGTTTCTAATCTATAACTTACATGACACTCTTCGTCTCACTCCCCTATAGTAAAAATGTAGCACATAAATATCTCCGACATCTTGCTAATAATAGTATACAAATATATTTTGCATAAAACCGAATTAGCTTAATTGATATATTCCTAAATTACTATTATTAGAATGGAATTCAATTCCAATGATCCAAACGGGGCGTTAGGAGAAATATGAAATCTTCACCATGATTTGATTCAAATATTGTTAAGGAGTGCTTTACTAAAGTTATAATAAATAGATTGAAAGTGTTTCTTTTACTTATTGTTCCATAGTTTTAACTTGAACTTTAGCTTCAAGACATGAATCCCAGTTTTAAACTACCAAGCTCTTGATATCACTATTTATTTGGGAGATATACTTTGAATTGTAAGGAATCTATTAAATCATATTTTAACTCAAATCTTTCTGGGAAACCTTTATGAACCCCAAAATAGAATTTTGGGTGTTACAATCATGTGCTTGGATTTGCGGTAGAGACCATTTCTTGGTCAAAAGTCTGTAGGTTTTAGCCTTCGGTATTATTAAAATTTGTCGTTTATGGCTATTTTCGACAAAATGGGGGTTTTGTGCCCTTGATTATCGACCAGAGGCTTGTACACGTCACCCCACATATGTTTCCTTGCTACAGGTAACATTATTGGGTTTCAGGTGGAGACTATTTCTTGGTAAAAAATCTGTAGGTGTTAGCCTTCGGTATTATTGAAAATGGTCATTCATGACTATTTTCGACAAAAATGGGGGTTGAATGGACATTCACCATGGACCAGAGTCTCGTACAACTCATCCCCACATATGTTTCTTTGCCATAGGTCACATTTTGGGATTTCTGGTGGAGACAATTTCTTGGTAAAAAATCCGTATATGTTAGCCTTCAGTATATTGAAAATGGTCGTTCGTGGCAATTTTCGTCAAAATTGGGGGTTGTGTGGCCATTGATCATCAACTAGAGGCACATACACCTCACCCACATATGTTTCCTTGCTAGAGGTCACATTATAGGATTTCTGATGGAGACCCATTCTTGGTCAAAAATCCATAGGTGTTAGACTTCAGTATTATTGAAAATTGTCGTTCATGGCTATTTTTGATAAAATGGGGGTTGTGTCGCCATTGATCTTCGACGAGAGGCTCGTACACCTCACCCCACATATATTTCCTTGCCATATGTAACATTTATGGATTTTGTCTGAGACCAATTCTTGGTCAAAATCTGTAGGTGTTAGCCTCCGATATTATTGAAATGGTCGTTCATGGCTATTTTCAACAAAATGGGGGTTGAATAACCATTCGTCATGGACCAGAGGCTCGTATACCTCACCCCACATATGTTTCCTTTCCATTGGTCACATTCTTGGATTTCTGGTGGAGACGATTTCTTGGTAAAAAAATCCATAGGTGTTAGCCTTCGGTATTATTGAAAATTGTTGTTCCTGGCTATTTTCGACAAAATTGGGGGTTGTGTGGCCATTGATCATCGACCATAGACTCGTACACGTCACCCCACATATGTTTCCTTGCCATCGGTCACATTCTTGGAATTTTTATGGACACAATTTCTTGGTCAAAAATCTGTAGGTGTTAGCCTTCAGTATTATTGAAAATGGTCATTTATGGCTATTTTCGACAAAAATGAGGGTTGAATGGCCATTCATCATGGACTAGAAGCTCGTACACCTCACCCCACATATGTTTACTTGTCATAGGTCAGGTTATTGGATTTTTGGTGGATACCAGTTCTTGGTCAAAAATTGGTAGGTGTTAGCCTTCGGTATTATTGAAAATAATCGTTCATGGCTATTTTCGACAAAAAGGGGTTCTGTTGCTATTGATCATCGACCAGAGGCTCGTACACAACATCCCACATATGTTTCCTTGCCATAGGTTATATTCAAAGCAATTATCAATTAATTCAAAGCAAGAAGTATCAATTAATTCAAAGCAAGAAGTAGAAGCATCTTTCTTAATAAAACTAGGCATTTCCACTAAAGATACTTCTGGGGTATTACCAATGTTTTCTAGCTTAGTAGTTAGCTCATTATTGTGTATGCTATAAATTTCCATTTTCCCTAGCAAATTCTCAATAGCTTCTTGGGAGCTAGCTAGCTTAGCCTTAAGTTTTTCATTCTTTTTAATAAGGCCATCATTGGTAGCTGTGGATGGAGCACTAGACTCTAATTGCTCAATTTTAGTTGATAGCTCACAATTTAAATTTGCAAATGTTTCAAATTTTTCTAGCTGTAGGACCGGTAAGGTGACCAGAGGGGGGTGAATGGGAGCCAATCGGATTTTTGTCTCCAAACACTGAAAATTAACACTTCAATTCAATTGAGATGAAGCAAGTGCTCAAACCATAAACACATCAGCGAACGAGTGATCTCATGATTACAAAACGTTCCTTATACTCACATGAGACCAGCAAAACAAACGGATCGCAAATAGGACACTAAAAAGTCTAAAACGGTCCAATACAGTATCGTCAACAAGTGCTGTTTTCAGCAGTACGAAATTCTGTTTTTGAATTCAAAACAAAATCAAACGAACTTCGATTGAGATGAAATTTTACACACACATGAGAAAATACGTTTCCAAGATCTCCCCAAATTTTGAACTCAATCCGACTTGCGAATCACCCACAGACTTAAACATACAGCAAAAATTGGGGTTTTGTTGGGGTTTTCTAGAACGAGTTCAAACTAGGTTTTTCTCAAATCGTGACCAAAATCCGCAACAACTAGGTGTATGCAGTGGTCCGAAGAGTGCAACTCACCACCAATCAATCCATAAACCAAATCGGTTCCCTCTGCGATCATGCCGCGTGCCACCACCGATTCCCTCTGGAATCACCACTGCTGAGTTTTGAGGCCCAAACTCAGCAAAACCAGCCATCTGTAGCGTTGGGTCGTTTTGAGGCCCAAACCACCAAACCTGTCGTGAGCACCGCGCCTCGTGCACGTCCTCCACGATTAGACGCGTGTCCCGCCAGTCCTCGACCACGCCGGCAACACGGTCCACTCCACCACGTCCTCGCACAAGTGTTTGTCACAGGTGTCAGCCACCGCGTTTGGTCACCTGACTGCTCTGATCTGTCAGTCAAGACCCAGCACTCGCCCTTCACCGCTTCTGGTCCACCAGCATGAGCCCGCATGACCTTCACCTCAGCCATCGACCACCGTTCCTGTGCTCCAAACCTGCACACCACAAGTCGACCAACATGGTTGCACAAGCATAATATCACACTCTAGTCAGTCCACTGACTACCCCAGAGTGCTACCCGTTGACAATCACTCATCATCAACTCGAAGCACAAGGGACAAGTCAACCTTTTGTTCACACTAGCAAACCTTTATAATCATTTTGAGTGCTAATCAACTTATTTTTCAAGGTTTTAAGTTGAGCCTCTTGCCATAACGCACTTGTGTGATGACCGTGATGAGCGTGATGAGGCTGCGCGTCCTTAGAGGTTCATCTTCGCTTGAAGAATCATCCCAAGTTTTCACTATTGTAAACGCCTTGCCTTTGCTCCTCCCCTTTTTGGGTTTGGCCATAGTTGGACAATTGTCCCTGAAGTGGCCCTTCTCCCCGCATGCGAAGCATCCTCTCTTTCTTTGCTTTTTCTTGTCAATGTTAAAGAGAAGATCCTCAAACTGCAGAGGCACACCTATTAAATTAATCTTGTGGATCATCCCCATTACCTTTCTGACGCGTCGGATTGTTTCTTCGTCCTCGGAGGATGATGTTGATGGTTGATTATCTTCATCATCACTTTCTTCTTCTTTCTCTTCTTCACTTGAGAAACTTGGAGTGGGAGCCTTCTTTTTACCCTTCCTTTCATCACATGCAAAAGCATATGGCCTTGAGGAAGTTGGGTCCTCTCCCCGACACATTTTTCATGACATCTCAAAGGCCGTGATTTTCCCAATCACAATGGTCGGGGTCATTGTACTCAAGTCCTCCATGTTGTGAAGAATAGTGATGATGCTCTCATATCTTTGTTGTGGTAGTATGGAGATAATCTTCCTCACAATGTCCACATCACCTAGCTTATTAATGCCAATAGAGTTGAGCTCATTGATGATTAGATTCAAACAAGAATACATATCTCTAACAAGCTCATTATCTTTCATAGCAAAAGAATTAAACTCATTTAAGACTAGGCAATGTTTTTGCTCACGGACATTAGATATGCCGTCATGAAGCTCATGCAATTATAGCCAAATCTCATTAGCAATTTTCAATGTAAAAACTTGATTGAAAATATCTATGATAAGAGATTCATACAAGCAATTTTGGCTCTAGCATTTAGATGAATTTCTTTTTCCTCACTCGTGGTGGGCTTCTCCGGATTTTTTGGTGGTTTCATCCCATCACGAGTGACTCTCCAAACACCTAGATCAATAGCTTCTAGGTAACAAGCCATTCAAGCACTATAATATGAGAAGTTAGTGCCGTCGAAGTGTGGTGGCCTATGGGTATCCATCCCCTTTCTCTAAAAAGCGACGACTCTTTTAGCGGTGAAGCTAAAGCATTTCAATTGAGCCAAATAAGGCTCTAATACCAATTGAAGGAAACATGGGACGCCTAAGAGGGACGGGGGGTGAATTAGGACTTCTAAAATTTTCACTAAACTAGGCCACAAATAAATCCCTAGAGCAAAACCTATGCAATTAATCAAACTAGAATGTGCAAACTAGGTTTTGTCTAAGTGTTGCTATCTCTACCTCAATGTCTAAGTTTCAATCTAAACAATATAAGTGAAAAGACAAGATTGAAACTTAAATGCTTAATATAAATGCGGAATCTAAAGAGCAAGGTAGAGATGCAAACTCTCGTGGATGACGTTGGTATTTTTACCGAGGTATCCAGAACCACGCAAGGTCCCGACTAATCCTCGTTGGTGCCCCTACGCAAAGGGAAGCCCACACGAGGGCCAACCACCTCGGTCGAGTAACTCAGTAGAGAGCCGCGGGCCTTCTCCAAGCGCAAGTGGTGCTTCACTTCCGGCTCCTCGCGGATGCTCCCAGTCATCTCCACTATCAAGCTTCCGACTGAAAATGTTGCGGGTCTCGTTCCCTTCGGTGCCCACGGTGGCGGCCGTGACACAAACACGGTTGTCACGGTCTCGCAAGACTCTCGCCCCACTTTATACAATTACAACGGCTTGCGCAAGGGCCGAGGGGTTATGTGGTTTATCTAAACTCACTCAACTAACTAGGGTTCACCTAGAGCAAGCGCTAAAGCGGTCTAACTAACCTAAGCACTTCGCAAAGCACCTAAGCTAATCACCGAGTGATTCTATTAAGAACTTGGGTGTATGAGCACTTGGGAATGTCTACTCTATGCCTTGGCATGTTTCCTGGGCTCCCACACCTTAGAATGGCCGGTTGGGGTGTATTTATAGCCCCTAACACAAAACTAGCAATTGGAGAAAAGCTACTGGTCTCTGCGGCACACCGGACAGTGCGGTGGTGCACCGGACAGTGCACTGTTCACTGTCTGGTGCGCCTAGCCATTGGTATGACACCACAGGCGACCGTTGGCTCACATGCTTTTTACACCGGACACTACGGATGTCACACAGGACAGTCCGGTGTTCTTTTCTCCATAGTGCCACATGGAACTAGCCGTTGGGCTACTGTTCCCTGGTGCACCGGACAGTCCGGTGCTCCAGACCAGACAGTTCGCAGGCAACACTTCCTTTGTTTCTTGGAATTCGCTTGTGTTAGTGTTTAGTGTCCGACCGCACACCCGGGGCTACCCTCGTGGTGCTTTTGCGTAGGACGGTGTCGTGGATCGTGACTCGATGGTTCGCGCCTGGACACGAGAGAGAGTCAAGCGAGTTTCAGCAGGTTCGGGTCGCTTTGAGGAGCATAATACCCTACTTCCTGGGGTGGCTTTGTATATGAGTGGTGTTATAGCTAGAGTCTACCAAGTTGTGAGATGCTCAATGAGATGAAAGTGAAGGGGACCCCCTTGGCCTTATATACACGATCATAGGGCTCTTCCCGCGTACATGTTGATCACACTTTTCCTGCTTATCTCCTAGCTAATAGCGAACAAACTTCGTTGTCCCAAGGAAAACCCGGTGCCTCTGCTCTGAGCTATCTCCGGTGTTTGAGGATGTCAGGCGCAGGAAAAACGAATAGCCTCAACGCGATCACGCCCAAGCCGCGATTAATATGGGCGTGGGCCCATCGCACTCCTGGGTCGGCCTGTTTCCGCCGTTTCCCTTTGCCCAACCCACGACGAGATGTCACTGAGGGGCGAATGGCATGTGGCCCCGGGCAGAGTTTTCGCGCCCGAGTGGACCCGGGGGATATCTGTCCCCCACAGTTTGATCTTCATAATGTCTTCTTTTGAGGTGTTGCTTTCCTCAATGCCTTCGTACAAGTAACTTTAGCATCCTGTGAACTACAAACACAAACACTAGCAAATACATTTGCCCACAGGTTATGTTGATCATCAAACACCAAAACCTATTAGGCCAAATGGCCCGGGGTCCATTTTCCTTACAATGTCCTTGAGTTGTAGCTATGCTAATTAATGTATCAAACAAAAGTAAACTTAGTGTGATTTGTGCTCAAATCATTTATGGATGCTTACGCGCCTTTGGCACCAGACGTACGGTCTCTTTGCCCGCCACTCACCAAACCATGATGCAGGACTAGGGATGGCAACGGAGAATTCCATGTCGGCGAATTGCTCCCATACTCAACCCCGTGGGGAGAAAAAATCCATGTTCCCGTCTCCGCAAACACTAGTAGGGGAGCTTTTTCTCCCATCCTCGTCCCCACCGGGGAATTTATTCCTGTGGGGAATCTGTCCCCGTTATGAAGTACAATATTTAGATATAGATTTAAATTGATTATATCAAATTAACACAAATTTAACAAACAATCAACATCTACTTTAGAGTTTAGTTTGCTATTTAATAATATGCTATGTATTGAATTTTTAATACAATTTTAACAAGTAAGTTGACTAATTGGGATTAAAAGGTTTGTGGGGATGGTACGCGGGGAACGAAGACGGATCCCCACAAATTCGACGGTAGTCCCCATTTAGATCTCCATAGAGACTAAATTATCCATATAGTCGTCCCAAATATAAAAATTCCCCATAGGAACTGAGGGATAGAGTTCCTATTGTCATCTCTACGCAGGACCTCTCACTTGATGCACCGATCATAGTCTCAATAGAAGATCAAGTCTCTTCTTTAACCACTGTTGGATTGTTTTTTAACTACATAGTACCTATTGTTATTGGTATCTTGCGTCTCTATTGCTAAGAAACACTAATGAATGGTTATATAGGCAAATACCGATTATACCCTGAGGTGTCTCATGTCTCTATATATATGGCATGTACTCTCTAACATAAGAGGTGAACAAAAAGAGGCCAGATGTCTAACCCTACATATTGTGTTTCTTGTGTGTTTCTCTATCGTGCTTCTGGGAAGGGAGACGGGTTCTACAATTTCTCCACGCCTAAACTACCGATGGGAGGGGAAGGGAGCGAATCTGGTGATGTGTGGTAACGTAGTTCTCAACACGTTATCAGCACACTTTGCCTCAACATTGAGGTGAATCCAATCGGCACTAGGGCTGAACAAAATACTCGTGAGCTTGCTCGACTCGTGGTCAACTCGGCTCGGCTCGACTCGGCTCGTTTCAATTTTGTCACGAGCTGAGCCAACATCTCATCTCGGTTCGTTAACGAGCCAGCTCGACACGAGCTCGAGCTAGCTCATTAGCTCTAATGAGCTAGCATGTATCAGAAAAACAAAGCCTACACTTGTATTGGATATACTATGAAGTATGTTAATTTGGGGTTTAAATGATGTGATATATGAAATTATGAGTATTGTTAGTCTTTTCTTCTGTTAAATTATTATGAATTAACTAGCAATTGATTATATTCTTGTAATATACATGTATATTATTTTTGTTGTGACTCGCGAGCTATACGAGCCAGCTCAAGCTTGCAAACGAGCCGAGCTAGTTCTTTAGCTTAGTTGCTTAACGAACCGAACCAAGCCAACTCGTTAACTTAACGAGTCAGTTTAAGCTCGATCGAGCCGAGCCAAGCTGGCTCGATATCCACCCGACGGCACCTACTCTCTGTCAAATCAGCAG
This sequence comes from Zea mays, assembly GCF_902167145.1. NCBI lineage: Eukaryota > Viridiplantae > Streptophyta > Magnoliopsida > Poales > Poaceae > Zea > Zea mays. The sequence continues at coordinate 65,696,503 of NC_050103.1, read as the reverse complement.
GTCTTTCAACCATGCTGATCTGTCCTACGTGATAGTATTCGATTCCTCTACGTAATCGAGGGGTATGTGATTCTAAATTAAATCTACAATTAGTGGCGGATCCAGGATTGGATCAAAGGAGGGGCTATAAGTTAAAGTATGATTGGCGGAGCCACTAGCGGCCATCTTGGGGGGTGAGTGCCACGACGACGTCCTCGCAGGCCTGATGTACTAGCGTGTTGCAGCAGGTCTGCTATGGTGCTGCTTGCAGCAGGGGCGAAGCCAGGATCCAAAATTAGGGGGACCAAATTAGAATAAGGGGCTATTAGAAGCATTTTTTGCACTATTTACATGAGAAATAGCTAAAAACTAACATGTCCTATAGAATTAGGGGAACATTAGGGGGGACATTGCTCCCGTGTCCCCCTATCGTCGCCCCTGGCTTGCAGCCTACCCCTTGTGTTGGGTACATGCGCGCTGCTAACTGTTAGATGTGCATTGGCCGTGCGCGGTAGCTCATGACTATGTCCTGTGTGGTGGCGTGGATTTACACTACTGAAGCATGGACGGAGTCCAGCGTGGATGTGCGTGCTACCACCTAGCGTGCTGGTGGCACAGATGGAGGCCAACATACATGTGCTGAATGACACGATCAGAAAGAAGGTTGTGGCCTATCTTAGTTAACCTTTATAGGATGTATTTATGTTATAATATACTCCCACATTACAAAATAGTTGTCCTTTTAGCTCTTGGTTCTTATGTCTATATTCAAATGGATGATGACGGATCTAGACACATATATAAAACACATGCATCAATCAAAAATTATATAAACCTACTAATTCCCTAAAATGATAACTACTATGTTAAGATAGATGAAGTATATATCATTAGGACACTTCATAAAATAGGTGTCACGGGGGGCGACCGGGGCTGCAGCCCGGGCAACCCCTATAGATGGCCAATAAGCATGAGGCCCGTGAGCCCGGCACGAAGCCTGCTGTTTGGGCCCGGTCCAAGCCCGGCACGGCCCGACATGAATAAGCGGGCCGGGCTCGGACAGGAAACTAGGCACGATGGGCTAGCCTGGCACGACCTGTTTACCTCTAAGCCCGTTTTTTTTGCACTAAAACGTGCTTACCGGCCCACTTAGCCCACTTTTCGGCCCGCGTTTTTCGTGCTAACAACCCGTTTAGACCCGCTGCGGGCCGGGCTCGGACAGAAAATTGAGTCCGCGGGCTTAGACGACCTGGCCCAGTTTTCTAATTGTGCATGGCGGGCCGGACCGAAAACGGGCCGGGTGTCCTGTTTGGCCATCTCTAGCAACCCCTCCTAGATCTGTCCCTGTCTACAATCTACTTTTCGTGGTAAAAAAATCGCGCCGCCGCTGTACTTCCTGCACCCGAAATCGCCCACGGACCCGCATTTGACGGTGACAAGGGGGGAGGGGGTGGGGTGGGCGGTGGAGGCAGGAGATCATGCCCGCACTGGAGCCTGGAGCCGCATCACGCCGTCACGCGCACGCCCTGGCGGCGCAGCCATACATGCCGGTCGCTGCGCTGCTCTTGGCCGCACCGTGCCCGTACCGGCGTACCGCCATGCTGCCCTGCGGACACATGGTCATGGGAACAGGATGCAGCCTGCAGGCTGCAGTTGCAGGTGCTCTTATGATGCCCATGCATGCACGACCCCACGACGGGCCGCATGCTGTTGTGTCTACCACTCTACCTAGGTGCATGACTCGCAAGGGATAAGAATGAGCCGGTCCCCGTGGAGGAATTTGGCAAAATGGGTCGCTCTATGTTGCCGCTCTGTAAAACACACCGCTTCTAGCTGAACTCATCAAAACGGGTCGCTCAAGTCTGCTCGCTCACCAGAAGAGGTCACAGATACTTTTGGAGCACCTGGCAAGTGGGCCCGTGAAGGCTTGTCCCGATTATGCCCTTACGGTATAATCGCACACCGTCTGTTTCCCTTCCTCTTCTTCTCTGGACTCCGAGGACTCCTTCTCTGTCTTCGCACGCACCTTCCTCCTCCTCCTCTGTCCAAGCGGCGGTCCAGGACCTAGTTGCTCCCGCAGATGCTGGACCCGATCGCGCTTAGCATCGACGACGCGCCGGCCTCCACCCCGCACGAACGAGGCCTGGCAAGTCCCCTCCGGCATTGTCACCGCCGTTGGCCAGGCTCATCATCGTGTGCTGCCTGGAGCAGGACGCGGGCGTCGACTTGGGAGGCGGAATCAGGTCGCACGGGTCCCCTGCCGACATCGCGCACGCCCCGCTGCCGCCGCGCCTGTCGTCCTCTGCCGCTGGAACGTCCACGCCGCGTGACTTGTCGCCGGCTTCGGTGCCGGTTCCACCACTAGAGGCCGTCGGCGCCGCATCCGCCGGCGTCGGTGCCTCACAGAAGAACTCCGAGAAGATGTCCTTGTCAAGTGAGTCGGCCAGCGTGAAGGGGAACCACAGGCCGCCCTCGTCTTCCCGTGGCACGGACGCGGGGGCTAGTGGTGCCGCCACCACCGCCGCTTTCTCCAGCATCGGCGGCACCTTCCAGTGTCTCTGGCTCTGCATGATGACATGGCTGTTGCACCAGAGCAGCTCGATGAGGTCGTCTTCTTCGCTGCACCAACGCAAGGACACAGTAGAATCTTTGTTATCCTTCCTCCCTCTCTGTGTCATGGTCTCCATGGATCATGAATCAGGGGGGATCAGAGTAGTGCTCACCCGAGTGGTCTGGAGGTGTCTCCCATGTTGCTCCAATCAGGGACGAACTGGTTCATCGCTCAGATGACCAGCACAACACAACCATCGATCGATGAGAAGCCGCCAATCACTTCGTGTTCAGTCAGAGCTCACACTGCAAGAAGCAGGGGGAACGTGCATGGGAACTCAAAGCACGATCTTAAAAATTGCTACCAACCTTTATGCAACTGTCAATGGAGGAAGAAAAAAAACAGTAAACAATGACGTCTCCTGTCCAAGCGGCGGCCATCGGAGAGAGGAGGAAGAGGGGCGTCCAGAGAAGAAGAGGAAGGGAAACAGACGGCGTGCGATTATACCGTAAGGGCATAATCAGGACAAGTCTTCGCGAGCCCACTTGCGAGGTGCCCCAAAAGTATCCGTGATCTCTTCTGGCGAGCGAGCAGACTTGAGCGACCCGTTTTGACGAGTTCAGCTAGAAACGGTGTGTTTTGCAGAGCGGCAAGATAGAGCGACCCATTTTGCCAAATTCCTCGTCCCCGTGTGGGCTCCTGCTGGCCGTGAGGACAATGGCCACTGGCCACGTGAGCAACCTCTCATGTGGCATGTCAGCAACCTATCTTCCTCTGTATATCTATCTTCTACAACGATTTTCTCTAAATTCTTCTTCTATACCCTACTACAAACATAAAATATCACTTTCTGTACCTATTTATTATCTATTATTATTTTCCAACTAGAAATCCTTCTAGCATAACCCTTCTTCTAGCGTAGAACTGTGGAACCCGCTAGTACTATACTGTAGCTTTTGTAGGGGCGAGTGTTGAACGGCATATCGGTGCACTGCCTTGCTACAACACATGGGGAGGGGGATGAGTGGAACATGGTCTGATGTCTGCAGTGTGCTCTGAAGTGTTGATCGATCAAGGATTCAAGCGGTTGAAATAAAAAAAAGAAAAAAGGATGGCTATGGACTCCCCCTGCTGATGCAGTGCGCGCGCGCGATTGGATTGACATGCCCATCACCCCCAACACATCTGCAAGACGCCATGCCGGCGTTTCTATTATTTATTTATACTAGCGACAAGGACGCCCAGGCGGAGGCCCCCAGGTCCGCCAACTGCAACGGCTCGGCGAGCGGCCCGCCGTGGTGTCCTGCTGTGCCTGGAGAACCGCGCCGAGCCGTGGTTGGTGGTGCAGACGAGCGGACGGAGCCGTCCCCTCCATCGATGACTGCCACGCTCACCGCAGCGCACGGAGGCCGCAGCGTGGAGCTCGGGAAGCGCGCCACGGACGCGAGAGAGTCATCTGTGGACGCTAGTGAGTCTTCTGTTGACTGTTGTTGCGGACGCGAGCATGGGCAGCACGGCGCTATTGCACGGACCGCGGCACACGTCGCTGCACGAGAGGAGAAGGTCCCGTGAAACGCTGGGAAGCCAGCATTTCCGTGTGTCTTTTAACAAGAACTAATTTATTCATTGATTTATTTTTCCGTTTTTTATTCTAGTAATAAATAATGAACAGAAAAAATATTAAACTACATGTGTTGGTTGTATTGTATATTTTTATATTGCTCTAAATACTTGTGATGCGTTGAGCACTCTCACTCCAATTATATAGTGGGTACTCAGACGTACCGATCGAGCTATGTTATTAATCGGTTGAGTTATGACATTGGCTACGCTCTAGCAACACGACGCAATATCTATGTCGCACGAATTGGACTGCGTCATTTGATTGCTATGTCGCACTCTCGCTTAACCTGACCGCTCTTGTTGAGTCGGACCGCAATCGCCGAGTTGCGTACTTTTCACAAACCATGTAGACAATGTTCGTCTGTCGCGATCATCAAGCCACAATTGTGTCTGTTGCGCATAATGAATGGACTTATCTTGTACCCCGACTATATATCGAGCCACAACTGTGTCCGTTACACTTGTTACGGAGGCTTGTTGTGTTGTCGTAGCCCTGATGCCCGCACACGCGTTGACGTTAGATATGCTAGAGCTTGTATTCACGTGGATTGCGGTGGGTTGTTCAAACATTTGAAGTCACATTATTGTGTAACGTTCGCAAACAATTTTGTTTGGCCCTATATTTTATTTGATTGTTTTGTGTGACGTCATATATATATGGCCAAGTGGCCATAACATCTGCATCAAGCTCTATAGTGCTTGGAAATACGGGAATTAAATTCAGATACCTATGGAACACAGATAAGATAATTCTCTGTTCTCTCCTCATGCATAAAGTTTTTACTCAAAGTAACCTGAAGAAATGTAACACAATGCATGAAAGCCTTTTTGGCATAGAAGACATCACAAATTGGGATTCTATTAGTAAGAAAAAAATACCTTACCAAATGATTTAAGACTAGAAATCTCAGTTATACATTGCTCAACCAGATGTTGGCACATTGCTCTCTTTGTCACTGAACGACATGAAGCAAACTCTAAGATAAAAGGACGTGTAACTCCTAGCAACATGAAATTGTGAGTCTAGGTTATTTTGAGAAAGTTTTCACTATGTTGGTGTGAAAAACCATTGTGTTCCTATCGAACCACTTTTCTCGTCCTATATCGGGCCTCTACGCTCGTGTTGTATATATCTATCAGAATTGTAAATACTCATACACACCTCACCCCACATATGTTTCCTTGTCATTGGTCATATTATTAGATATCTCGTGGAAACTATTTATTGATACAAAATCCGTAGGTGTTAGCCCTTGGTATTATTGAAAATGGTCCTTTGTGGCTATTTTCGACAAAAATGGGGTTGTGTGGCCATCGATCATTGACCAGAGGCTCGTAAACCTCAGCCCACATATGTTTCCTTGCCATGCATCACATTCTTGGATTTCTAGTGGAGACCATTCTTCGTAAAAAATCCGTAGGTCTTAGCCTATTGTATTATTGAAAATGGTCGTTCATGGCTATTTTTGAGAAAAAATGGGGTTGTGTGGCCATTGATCATCGACCAGATGCTCGTACACCTCACCCCACATACATTTCCTTGCCATATGTCACATTCTTGGATTTCTGGTGGAGACCCTTTCTTGGTCAAAAATCCATAGGTGTTAGCCTTCAGTATTATTGAAAATGGTCGTTCATGGCTACTTTCGTCAAAAATGGGAGGGGTGTATGGCCACTGATCATCGACCAGAGGCTAGTACGCCTCACCCCACATATGTTTCCTTGCCATAGGTCAAATCCTTAGATTCTAGTGGAGACCTTTTCTTGGTAAAAATCCATAGGTGCTAGCCTTCGGTATTATTGAAAATGGTCGTTCATGTCTATTTTCGACAAACAATGGGGGTTCTGTGGCCATTGATCATTGACCAGCGGCTCATACACCATAACCCCATATGTTTGCTTGCCATAGGTCAAATTCTTGGTTTTATGGTGGAGACCATTTCTTGGTCAAAAATTTGTAGGTGTTAGCCTTCAATATTATTGAAAATGGTCATTCATTGCTATTTTCGTCAAAAATGGGGGTTGTGTAGTCATTGATCATCGATTAGAGGCTCGTACACCTCACCCCACATATGTTTCGTTGCCATAGGTCATATTATTGGATTTTTGGTGGAGAGCGATTCTTGGTAAAAATTAGTAGTTGTTATCGTTCGGTATTATTGAAAATGGTCCATCATGGCTATTTTCGTCAAAATGGGGGTTGTGTGGCCATTGATCATAGACCAAAGGCTCGTGCACCTCATACCACATATGTTTCCATGCCATAGGTCACATTCTTTGATATGTGGTGGAGACCATTTCTTGGTCAAATATCCGTAGATGTTAGCCTTCGATATTATTGAAAATAGTCCTTTGTGGCTATTTTCGACAAAAATGGGGGTTGTGTGGCCATTGATCATCGACTAGAGGCTCGTACACCTCACCTCGCATATGTTTTGTTGTCATGGGTCACATTTTGTATTTCTAGAGGAGACAATTTTTTTCAAAAATCTGTAGGTGTTAGCCTTTGGTATTATTGAAAATGGTCATTCATGGCTATTTTCGACAAAAATGGGTGTAAGTGCAATCAACCCTAACTGAGGGTTTTAGTGATTTAATGACAAAACAAATAAGTGTACTAACAAGTTTGCTCCTAGTATATGCTCAAAATGTACAGGAACTAAAGGACTCACAACCACTGTTGAGAAATCAAATAGGAAGTTTTAAGGACAAAGAAAACACATAAGCGGTACCCCTGAAAAGACTCCATGCGACGGGCGTATAAAATTTTATGAATATCTCGACTCGCATGATCTAATTCGTCCTTAGTAGTTTTCGCACAGGTAATGGTGTTTGCTATAGCTCAAGCCTCCAAATTCAAAGCTATATTTGAAAACCAAAATCTCTTGAGCGTTCTATGTCTGACCGTTGTTAGGTTTGAGACTAAGAGTGTTCTTGTTGAAAAGCAGTTGAATTTCTTCAGCTGCAGTTGAGCTTTTTCGGTTGAGTTAAACTTCAGCTGAGTTGAGCTTCTTTAGCTGTAGTTGAGCTTTTTCAGCTGAGTTGAACTTCTTCAACTGCAGTTGAGCTTTTTCAGCTACAGTTGAGCTTTCTCAACTTCAGTTGAACTTCAACTTCAACTGTGAACCTCTTTGACCATACACCAGTTGAACCTGCCTCCGGGCCTGTTGAACTGGGGTTTTCTCTCCTGAACTCTCTGGTCAAGATCAGTTGAACTAGTCCCCAGGGGCGGTTCAACTAGTCCCTGACCCCTCTGACCAAACTATCCAGCAGTCTATCAGTCAGACTGGCAGACATGACGATAGAGCTGTCAGGGGCGGTTCAAGCAGTTTTGGTCAACATGACCAGATTGTGCAGCAGTCTACTAGTCAGAATGGTAGACAGGCTGCCAGGTCTACCAGGGGCGGTTCAATCACCCCCTAGGGCGGTTCAACAGGTTTGGGGTCAGAAAATCTGGTCAAACGACTAGTTTTGAGCCGTGACTATAAATAGGACCCCACACCCCTATCTTTAATGTTGCTGGTCACACCCACATTCATTGCTCACCTAACTTGAAACAAAGGCACACTTCTCTCCCTCTCTCTCAACCAAACTTGCTCTAGTTTCAATTCGGTTGAAGGAGCCCTTTGGTGTGAGGTTTGTGCTTGTGCTCACGAATTTGGTTTTCCTCTTCCATCTCATTCTAATCTCTTGAGCTTGTTGCAAACACCTCTTGTGCGATTTTGGTGTTCTTGAAACCTAGGTTTCAAGACGGTTTGAGGTTGCTTGGGAGTCTCCAAATTTGTGGATGACCCCAAGAAGTTTGTAATCCCCGCTCTTGTGAGCATTGTTTGAGATAAGGAATCCCTTGACCTTGGTGGTCGGGTTGTGGAGGATTAGGGTTGAAAAATACCCGGCCCTTTGTGGGCTCCTCAACGGGGAGGACACCTTTGTGGTGTGGCTGAACCTCGGGATAAATCTTGTGTCTTGTGTTCTTGCTCGCTCTGTGATTGTGATTTTGTTTGGCAAGGTAGACATATAGGTTTACTCACCGTGTGGATTTTGTGGTGAAATAACTCTTGTATCTTCACCATCCACACTTTGCTTATGGGTTGCATTTTTCCTCTATTAGAGATTCACTCTATATTTTTTGCCTAGTTCATAGTCTAGATTTACTCTTACAGTTGGACTGGTTTAGAGTAGTTCAACTTGCCCGTGTAGCAGTTGAACTGGCCTGCACCAGTTGAACTGAAGATTTAAAAGTATTTCGAAGTTTGTCGTGATAATTTTCAGGTTTAGCCTATTCACCCCCTCTAGGCTACTTTCAATTGGTATTAGAGCTTCGTGCCTCATTTTACGCTTAACCGCGTGAGAAAATGATCATGTCTACACAAAGGGACCATGTGGATCCACTTCTCGAGGAAATCCCAACCACATCTAATGGCGAGGAAATGGACCCCAAGGTCCCTGACCTCGCCATGAAGATTGCCGAGAAAATGTTCCTCAAGATGAAAGAGGAAGATGCAAAGAAAAAGTCTGAAGAAGAAGAATCAAGAAGAAAGGCCAAGGAAGACAAAGGAAAGGGAAGAATTGAATACAACGATGACTTGGTAGGGCTTTTGGTGTCAAAGGTGATGAATAAGGTAAGCCTCACCCCCGAAGGGTAATCCACCAAAAGTAGAGGTAACAAATTCAATAAAGTTCAATTTGATTACTCTCGTAATTTTATTCCCAACTTCTCTTCGGCGCCACTTGGAAAGTTACCAACTCTTAGTGAGTTGAACTATGATGAGTGGGCCGACAAGATGAAGTCGCATCTATTCGGTGTGCATCCGAGTCTTTGGGAGATTGTTAACATAGGTATGAACAAGCTCGCCCAAGGAGAAGAGATGACACCGGAAATGATGCAAGAAGTGCATCGCAATGCACAAGCAGTTAGCATCATCAAAGGAAGCTTATGTCCGGAAGAATATCGAAAAGTCCAAGGCAGAGAGGATGCTCATGATATTTGGAACATTCTCAAAATGTCAAATGAAGGAGATCCTAAATGTGGTAGAACCTCCCAAGTTATTGGGCCCACATGCACCTGTCCTTGTCTCAAAGACCTTAGACGGCTATGCATGTGCACCAGATAACTTAACAGGATCTGTCCGAGTGTCCCAAGGACCCCGGATAAACCACTTACAACCAAGATGGCAAGATTAAGTAACACAAATCACACACACCAACAGTTTGCAGCGGAAATCTTATTGCCAAATTTTACAAGTTACAAAATTTTTACAGTATTTTATCGGAGTGATTACAAAAGTATAAGTTTGAAATATATGCTAGCTCAAGTTACCATCCTCAATAAGAATATAAAGACGGGGTATACTTATATAAGAAGGCCGAGCCCACCGGTACTTAACACCATCAACAGCAGCACAAAACTATAACCTGAAAAACAACAGGGAATAAAACCCTGACTATGGAATTACTCAGCAAGACTTACCCGACTAAAGAAAAGAATCTCAAGGATATGCTGGATTTGGGAATCAAGGAGAGGCTTTAGCAAGAATCAACTTAGATACTTTTGCAGAAATAGCTTACTAAAGTGAGTCCTTACTTTCAATATTTTAACGCCAGATTAAATGTTAATAGACTCTGTTTGCATCTGGTCTAATTTCACCATCTCATCAATACAACATCATTTTTATTCATGAGGTTCACATCCTGACTTAGGTTGTAGGGCAGTGACCAAGTCTTCATAACCGCGAAGGTACGGCGATCCGAATCGATTATACTCAGCTGAGGATCTCCAATCACACGACATATGTAGCACTTAACCCTTGCATATGTCAACCCGCCACCGGGGTTCTTAAGACCAGATCAGGTTCACGTGAACCGAGAGCACAGATACACCACCGTCCAGCCTCTTGCCACGGAGGGTACACGCTACTCTCGCCACCGCTCCACGCCCATTCCGTGTTATCTTATTCTGGCCTTAGTCTGCCCGTGATAAGGCTTACCCATGACGAGGCATGTGACCAGTTAAAGGGTCCTCGATCATCAAGCCTACATACGCATCCAATCCTTAATCAACCTGGGTAGAACATCACCTATTCCTAGCCCAAGTCCCGATTTAAGTACTTTCATCCTTAGGAAGGGAAATCCGAGCTGGAGCTGCGACGGTGAGGCTCCACGGCGAGCCGGGCGAGCAGGGGGAACCAGCAGCGGGCGCGGCAGGGAGCCGGCGCGCCATGGCTGGAGCACCAGCGAGCACAAACCGAGAGCAGGGTGCGGCGGATTCTAGGCAGGGTCGAGGAGATGCTGGGGAGGAGCCGAGCACCAGTCACCGGAGCAGGGAGAAGCTACCGCCAGAGACTGAGAACGAGCGCTTGGAAGCCATGGCTACTACTCCGACGGCTAGAGAAGAACACCAGGGCGATGCGTAGATAGACGAGCAGTGCAGGGGCGCTCGGCTGAGAGCAGAAGATGAACACCGCGGTGGGATTTTTATCCAGGGTGGCCAAGCGGATGGGAGCGAGGCAACGGCGGTGAGATTTTTCACTTGCGCGCGTAGAGATAATACCGACGACTGTAGAAAAATCAGAGAGAGAAGGCAGCTCGAAAAATCAAGGAGAGGGAAGAGATATGGCCAACGATTGAAATATCAGAGAGAAAGCGGTAGCCGTGAGAAAAATCAGGGATAGAAAAAAATCTTCATCTGCCATGCGATAGGAACGTGATGATTTTTCTCTTTCTTTTTTTTAAGATTCATTTTCTTATTTTTTTTTTTCCTTTAACAAAGAATCGCAGATATTTTTACAATCGCGATTTTTAGCAATGTAAAATGGGTCGGCAGTAATTGTGACAGTTGATTTGATTCAAAAATCTGATAAATTTACCTGCGGTCTGAACATCTTATTTCACGGTCATAGATAATTTACCAGCGAGTCGAGGCTCACATTTTGGATCCTCATACGCGATTCCACGGTTGACGAATGGGAACCGAATTATTTGCATCGACAACCGTAGTCGACGAGTTCTGACTAATTTGTTCGGCGTGATTCAACCGAAATTAGCTGAAACCCGATCCACCATGTATACGCGATTTCGTCACCCAAAACAGGGTGCAGACGGATAAATTGGATCGTAGCCTCGTGCAAGATTTCGCACGATTCGAATTATTTTACCCCGAGCATTTTAGTTGTCGAGTTCAAAATTAATTGGCCTAGGATAAAATCGTCCGAGTGGGTCAAGCTTCCAAATTTCGTATTCGCGCGAGCTATGAGTTTAAATAATCACCGGACGCATGGATTTTCGGAACGACAATGTTCCGACCATCACGAAAATTTCGGAAGAGCCCGGATAGATAAAAATAAAAACGATGTCGCACTCGCGACAGATGGAACAGATGCGATATAAAAATCGCGATAGGCGAAGAGGATTAAAATTTAGTATCTGTTTTATCCACTGATATTACGTGCTTAAATCCATACTCGTTGTCGAGCGGAATATAAACACCTGGGGTGTTACAGCCCTCCCCCTTAAAAGAATCTCGTCCCGAGATTCGGAGCGAAAGACTTCTAAGAGTAGAGACGCATGTAACCTATGTCCATATCAGCGATAGTCGTGAGACATTTCCAATTAAAGGCGAGTGTCTCAGGATGTTGTTTCTCTAGTGGATATAGCATGTATTGTCACAAGCTAAATTAGAGATGTCCATCAGTAGAGACGATGTCTACCAGAAGAACACATAAGGTTCCATGTGTGCAGTTTGCTTTTTCTGATGACACTGTACTATCTGAGTCTGTTGAGCGAGCGACTAATACGCGATTTTACCCAAACAGAATCAGATGCATCATCTTGGGTAAAACACACAGACGGAGGTTTACCAACAAGTGGTTATGGTAAGTTCATAGCACACAAGACGGGTGTGAATGTCGAATAACACCACAATTGACCCGTGGCTAAACAGAAAATCTAAGTCCAAAGATGATAAGAGGGACTCGAAGAAACATCAGTGAGGGTTATCAACAAACGTTGTCTTCACAATGAACCAACCTCATCATGCACTAGTGCGACTCCACCTAATCACACATGTTAGATGGTCACATGGGAGGTGATCGAGGCGCAACTAGAGTAATGACTAGGTGGTTACTAGCCGACTTAATCTCAATTCTTATAAACACTTCCTTACGATGGGTTGAACCAAAGTGAGTTTAGACAATTCGATAAAACGATCTCTAAACTCAATCTTTGTTCACAAAGCAGTTACAAGTTAGTAAAACCAACTTGTTGAACTACTTTTGACATCGAGCAAGTCCTCTCAGTACCATCGGCAGTCCAATGGTCGAGAGTTCACTCTGGTTAACAAGAGATCATGTATTTGAATAGAAGTCCATTTGGTCAGGTTGTTCACCCGTTTCTTCGTGCGAGATGAATGGACTAGGTTCGGGAATACATGGATTAAATAAAAGAGCGAATGAACAAACTCCTGCATCTCAGCAGCAGGGAAAAACTAATATCCATTTTGAGAGCTAATCAGCTGTTTTCCAACACTAAAGAGCTCCAAGGCTTCACCTTTACACAAAGGACGTAAAGGGAACTTGTATGAGTAGTCACTACCAAGATCAAAAGAAATAAGACCACACATGAAAGTGGTATGCCCTATTGATCCGACAGAGATGATAGATGTTGCTCGATCATTTGACAAACAACATAGAAATTGTTTCAAGGAAAAGATCTACAGGAGTTAACACATCAGTGTAGTTCCATAATGGATCATGACTAGAGACCTTGATACCAGCATCCGACGAGTAGTACAGTCCTGTGTGCGCATTCACAGGAGGCTCTCAGTTTCGCTGCGGCACCATAAGTCATTAATCGTGACACCATTACCAAACAACACCAATAATGAATCTCACATGGAGGAACAATTTGTGCAGAGATAACATATTGATATAATCTCATAATGGATTATGACTGCTAACGGTGATACCACGCGTGCCAAGTAGCGCAACCATGTGTTGATCACCCACCGGAGGCCCTTGGTTTCGTCGTGGCACCATCGCCTTTGGTCATAACACCATTACCAGATGCAACCAATAAGAAATCTCATGCCCCACCAATAGATTGAGCAAGGGTGACAATATGCAAAGAGACTCTACCTGTCAAAACGGTTACAAGTAGAGAGCCAAATAGATTATGGCCCGATGAATGAACAAGACATGGCCATAACCTAAACTTGATGAAAGGAGTACGACGGGAGACTGTTACTTCAGCCCAAGAATATTTCTACGCCCATCATAGAGATCACGAGGACAAGGATTAGTATATGATTAGATACGGAGGGAAAACAATCACAAGATTAAGTTGGTATGCCTTTGATAGATATGAGGAAACCAAAGGCATCAAGTTCAAGGAAATGATCATATATGTTTTTCCTGAGTTAGGATGATAAAGCAACAGGGCGATCCTTAAGAAGAGGCAAAACAGAATAAGGATATCAGCTTGCACCAGCCGAACAAGGACATGGTTTTGGAAGGAGATATAACTCAAGATTCTCGTTTTAAGCCCGGGTACACTTTATGTCCAACAAAGAAATTATCTAAGCATGTAGTTGCATGGGTTTGGTCGTGGAGGGATAACGGAAAATTCAAATTTGGGTCATGGTTCACTAATTAAGAACATGGCCTATTTTTCGGTTTAAGCAAACAAACTACCAACCTTCTATCAGCACATCAAGCATAAGAGCAAAGACATATAACACCTAAATAGATTACCTAAAGAATGGAGGACAACTATTTAATCGAAGTTCATAATTCAACATTACACCACATTATTTACAATCAACGGCTACTGGAATAAGGGTGAGAGAAGCATCTTGGGTGTATAGGTGACAAACATAATGCAACAATCAGGATGCATGCTCGTCTTATGCGTCCTCACTGATTTTGCCAACATAATGTGGCAATAACGTTCTATCTCGGTGGCATACTAATGACTCTCACGATATTTTGCTAGTCGTTAGCTACACATACGTTTTCGAGGTTAGTGTACCTGCAGAAAATTCCATTACAGCCCATTTTCCAATGATGCAAGTCACACATGACAGTTTATCACAGTTTATACTCCATATATTGCTATATGAAGGCCAGCTCATCATTAAGCGCCGAGCCACGCATAGGCGCTGTTGCCACACTTTAACCATAGGGCAACTCATTATGGTAACTCACCTTCTTACCTGAGCGTAGGTGCGTCGTTGCAAGTACATTACACTTCTCAGTATTCCCATGTCTGTACACCCATACACATCCATGGGGTACTGAATCCCAGAAAAGTAATTACTCCACATCACAACCTTCATATATACATATGTGGAACATGTATATAATCAAGCGCTTTTTATACTCTTTCCTAGACCGACGTTTGTTCGGTCATGCTCTCTCATCTCACCTTACCTTGAACGTCGATTCATTCAAAACTGAATGGCCTTAAAAATAACATTACACATGTATGCAATATCCACCCGGTTGTGGGTTATTGTTTTGAACTAATCCACCTGATAATCCTTACTTTAGGGCTTAACAGAGGATGTCGCTAGCATTATAGTTTTTCAAAACTGTTTTTCAAAGCCAAACAATGTGTTTAGTTGGAATTAGGTTTTCTAAAACCAAAACTTTTGTTTTGAAAATACGTATGTGACCGTATATACTTAATCCTGCTCCGATACCACCTCTGGCAGAACCTCCCAAGTTATTGGGCCCACATGCACCTGTCCTTGTCTCAAAGACCTTAGACGGCTATGCATGTGCACCAGATAACTTAACAGGATCTGTCCGAGTGTCCCAAGGACCCCGGATAAACCACTTACAACCAAGATGGCAAGATTAAGTAACACAAATCACACACACTAACAGTTTGCAGCGGAAATCTTATTACCAAATTTTACAAGTTACAAAAATTTTACAGTATTTTATCGGAGTGATTACAAAAGTATAAGTTTGAAATATATGCTAGCTCAAGTGACCATCCTCAATAAGAAGATAAAGACGGGGTATACTTATATAAGAAGGCCGAGCCCACCGGCACTTAACACCATCAACAGCAGCACAAAACTATAACCTGAAAAACAACAGGGAATAAAACCCTGAGTATGGAATTACTCAGCAAGACTTACCCGACTAAAGAAAAGACTCTCAAGGATATGCTGGATTTGGGAATCAAGGAGAGGCTTTAGCAAGAATCAACTTAGATACTTTTGCAGAAATAGCTTACTAAAGTGAGTCCTTACTTTCAATATTTTAACGCCAGATTAAATATTAATAGATTCTGTTTGCATCTGGTCTAATTTCACCATCTCATCAATACAACATCATTTTTATTCATGAGGTTCACATCCTGACTTAGGTTGTAGGGCAGTGACCAAGTCTTCATAACCGCGAAGGTACGGCGATCCGAGTCGATTATACTCAGCTGAGGATCTCCAATCACACGACATATGTAGCACTTAACCCTTGCATATATCAACCCGCCACCGGGGTTCTTAAGACCAGATCAGGTTCACGCGAACCGAGAGCACAGATACACCACCGTCCAGCCTCTTGCCACGGAGGGTACACGCTACTCTCGCCACCGCTCCACGCCCATTCCATGTTATCTTATTCTGGCCTTAGTCTGCCCGAGACAAGGCTTACCCATGACGAGGCATGTGACCAGTTAAAGGGTCCTCGATCATCAAGCCTACATACGCATCCAATCCTTAATCAACCTGGGTAGAACATCACCTGTTCCTAGCCCAAGTCCCGATTTAAGTACTTTCATCCTTAGGATTGTTTGTGTTCCTTAGGATGAAAAGAGCATCACAGGGAACTTTGCAGTAAGATCCCACCATGCTCCCAATGAAAATATATTCTTGCAGGTAGAAGCCATCCTTCCTCAGGATAACCCCTGAGCTAGGCAGTATTGCAAAAGACAACCTCTATCCACAAGATCGAAGCAGGGCTAAGCATTTTTGTAAATCATATTTTTGATACTTCATCAGAAGTATCTATAAAGGTATGGATATCAAGGAAGTCAATGCATCAAAGGGTTTCAAGCAACTCCTATAAACCTAATGCACATTTCACTAGACTTAAAGTGTGCAAAAATTATTTAAAAACACAAGGAAGGGGTTGCATGCACCGGGGCTTGCCTGAGTAACACTAGGTTAGTGTTTGTTAGACGATGTCCGCTTGACGAGTATCCCTCGACCGAGCACTTGATTGATTTAACCATCTTCAAGTTGGTCCATCAGCTTTATCTTGCGGATTAGCCCGTGCTTAGGGTCGACTTGGCTTATCTTCGGCATCACGCGATTAATTAACGTACCTGAATGGGATGCATTATGCACATGAATGCATATCGACGGAAATATTACAAACCTAAATAGTGTTACGCCGACAAGAAGTAAACACTTAGTGACGAAGCGTCGTACTATTTTATACGAAAACACTAGCTATCGACATATGACTAAGCGCAATAATTACGCTTCTCGAACCTAACGCAAACATCACAAACAACAAACTATACACATGAAATATAATTAGCCTACACAACTCACCAGCTAGTTAATTAAATGCTAACCTTATCTCTTGCTCTATAAATTATACTACATCTTTACAAGTGATTAAAATATTCCTTTACCACACAGGCCTACTAATATTCTACTCGGTACATTAATTCAGCTAATTGACCGGAATAGCGAAATAACTCGCTATAACTGAACCTGGCTCGATAATCGCAAGAACTGCGAAGTCGACGAGTGTTTCGTGACTTACGCAATTTATCGAGCACCTTAATGAGCATCGCACTAGCACATTAATTTATTCATCGATCGAACTATTCTAAATAATTTATCAGCTTACCGTTTCCACAGCTGACACTAATCCGCGAGATCGGTAGCGATTTTCCGATCCAGGCAACTGGTTGAGCACTTGGGGAAAAATCGCGCTGCTAACTTCGTCTTCACCCGATTCTTGGGTTTTTTTGGGGATGCACGAACGACGACGACCTTCGATTGAAGTCTGGGGTAAGCTGGTGAGGTGGGGATCGAGCCGGGGATGACGTGTTTGACGACTCGACGGCAAACAACGAGATCGACGACGCGATTGGGAATTAAAGCCGAGCGAGCCGAAAGGGCACGCTGGCGAGCAGGAAACCGCGCGAGCACAAGACAGGAAAACGACGAGCTCGACAACACTTGGCTCATGTCTCTCTTTTTTTGTCGAACACCTAGCGGACGTTGTGGGACTTCGCTTGCTTCATCGACACACGCAAATCGCTCCACACCGGAGGCAGTAGCAAGGTAATGACGAGACGAACAGAGCTATGCAGGTTCTAAGGCGTCGAGCGCTGCGGGGAGAAAAACAGAACACGGCCATGGGCGACCACCATGGTCGAGAGCTAAGGGGCGCAGCCAGGCGAGCACCAAAGACGAGCCAGGGACCACGGAAGAGGGAGCAGCGGAGATGGGGAGGGACGCGACGCTGGAGAAGCAAGGCGGGCACGCCATGGGGAGTGGGCGAACTGAGGCCGGGACCAGGGGCACGGCGCAAAGGGTAGGCCGCGGCGAGGTCCGAGCGAGCTGGGGCAGAGACGTGCGCATCAGGGAGGAGCCGTGCGGTCAGCCGTGGAGATGGGCAGAGGGACTCGAGCAGAGGGAGGAATTTCGGCTGGGAAGGGAAATCCGAGCTAGAGCTGCGACGGTGAGGCTCCACGGCGAGCCGGGCGAGCAGGGGGAACCAGCAGCGGGCGCGGCAGGGAGCCGGCGCGCCATGGCTGGAGCACCAGCGAGCACAAACCGAGACAGGGTGCGGCGGATTCTAGGCAGGGTCGAGGAGATGCTGGGGAGGAGCCGAGCACCAGTCACCGGAGCAAGGAGAAGCTACCGCCAGAGACTGAGAACGAGCGCTTGGAAGCCATGGCTACTACTCCGACGGCTAGAGAAGAACACCAGGGCGATGCGTAGATAGACGAGCAGGGAAGGGGCGCTCGGCTGAGAGCAGAAGATGAACACCGTGGTGGGATTTTTATCCAGGGTGGCCGAGCGGATGGGAGCGAGGCAACGGCGGTGAGATTTTTCACTTGCGCGCGTAGAGATAATACCGACGACTGTAGAAAAATCAGAGAGAGAAGGCAGCTCGAAAAATCAAGGAGAGGGAAGAGATATGGCCAACGATTGAAATATCAGAGGGAAAGCGGTAGCCGTGAGAAAAATCAGGGATAGAAAAAATCTTCATGAGTACGCCGAGGCCCTCGCCGAATCCGAGGCCCTCATCGCCGACCTGGAGAGCCTCTCCAAGGAGGCGCCAGATGCAAAGCGCCACGCCGGCAACTTCGAGCCAGCTGAGGCGGTTAAGTCCGTCCCTCTCGACCCCAGCAACGACGCCTCCAAGCAGATCCGGATCAGCTCCGAGCTCGACCCCAAATAGGAAGCAGTGCTCGTCGACTTTCTCCGCGCGAACACTAAGGTTTTTGCGTGGAGTCCCTCGGACATGCCTGGCATACCGAGGGATGTCGCCGAGCACTCGCTGGATATCCGAGCCGGAGCCCGACCCGTGAAGCAGCCTCTGCGCCGATTCGACGAATAAAAGCGCAGAGCCATAGGTGAGGAGATCCACAAGCTGATGGCTGCAGGGTTCATCAAAGAGGTATTCCATCCCGAATGGCTAGCCAACCCTGTTTTTGTGAGAAAGAAAGGCGGGAAATGGCGGATGTGTGTAGACTACACTGGTCTAAACAAAGCATGTCCGAAAGTTCCCTACCCTCTGCCTCGCATCGATCAAATCGTGGATTCTACTGCTGGGTGCGAAACCCTGTCGTTCCTCGATGCCTACTCAGGGTATCATCAAATCAGGATGAAAGAGTCCGACCAACTCGCGACTTCTTTCATCACACCTTTTGGCATGTACTGCTACATTACTATGCCATTCGGTTTGAGGAATGCGGGTGCGACATACCAAAGGTGCATGAACCACGTGTTCGGAGAGCACATTGGTCTAACGGTCGAGGCTTACGTCGATGACATCGTAGTCAAGATGAGGAAAGCCTCCGACCTCCTCTCCGACCTTGAAACGACATTCAAGTGTCTCAAGGCGAAAGGCGTAAAACTCAATCCCGAGAAGTGTGTCTTCGGAGTCCCCCGAGGCATGCTCCTGAGGTTCATCGTCTCCGAGCGGGGCATCGAGGCCAACCCGGAGAAAATCGCGGCCATCACCAACATGGGGCCCATCAAGGACTTGAAAGGAGTACAGAGGGTCATGGGATGCCTTGCGGCTCTGAGCCGTTTCATCTCGCGCCTCGGCGAAAGAGGCCTACCTCTGTACCGCCTCTTAAGAAAGACCGAGCGCTTCACTTGGACCCCCGAGGCCGAGGAAGCCCTCGGGAACCTAAAGGCGCTCCTTACAAGCGTGCCCATCTTGGTGTCCTCCGCTGCCGGAGAAGCCCTCTTGATCTACGTCGCTGCTACCACTCAGGTGGTCAGCGCCGCGATCGTGGTCGAGAGACGAGAAGAGGGGCACGCATTGCCCGTCCAGAGGCCGGTCTACTTCATCAGTGAGGTACTGTCCGAGACCAAAATCCGCTACCCGCAAATTCAGAAGCTACTGTACGCAGTAATTCTGACGCGGCGAAAGTTGCGACACTACTTTGAGTCTCATCCGGTGACTGTGGTGTCATCCTTCCCCCTTGGAGAGATCATCCAGTGCCTAGAGGCCTCGGGTAGGATTGCAAAGTGGGCGGTGGAGATCATGGGCGAGACAATCTCGTTCGCTCCTCGGAAGGCCATCAAGTCCCAAGTCTTGGCAGACTTTATGGCTGAATGGGTCGACACCCAGCTTCTAGCAGCTCCGATCCAACCGGAACTCTGGACCATGTTTTTCGACGGGTCGCTGATGAAAACAGGAGCGGGCGCGGGCCTGCTCTTCATCTCACCCCTCGGGAAGCACCTCCGCTACGTGATGCGCCTCCATTTCCCGGCGTCCAACAACGTGGCCGAGTACGAGGCTTTGGTTAACGGGTTGTGCATCACCATCGAGCTAGGGGTCCGGCGCCTCGACGCTCGGGGCGACTCGCAGCTTGTCATCGACCAAGTCATGAAGAACTCCCATTGCCGCGACTCGAAGATGGAAGCCTACTACGATGAGGTTCGACGCCTGGAGGACAAGTTCTACGGGCTCGAGCTCAACCACATCGCTCGACGATACAACGAGACTGCGGACGAGCTGGCTAAGATAGCCTCGGGGCGGACAACGGTTCCTCCGGACGACTTCTCCCGAGACCTACATCAACCCTCAGTCAAGACCGACGACACGCCCGAGCCCGAGAAGGTCTCGGCTCAGCCCGAGGCACCCTCGGCTCAGCCCGAGACACCCTCGGCCCCCGAGGGTGAGGCACTGCGCGTCGAGGAAGAGCGGAATGGGGTCCCGCCTAATCGAAACTGGCAGACCCCGTACCTGCAATATCTCCACCGAGGAGAGCTACCCCTCGACAGAGCCGAAGCTCGGCGACTGGCGCAGCGCGCCAAGTCGTTCGTCTTGCTGGGTGACGGAAAGGAGCTCTACCACCGCAGCCCCTCAGGCATGCTCCAGCGATGCATATCCATCGCCGAAGGTCAGGAGCTATTGCAAGAAATACACTTGGGGGCTTGCGGCCACCACGCAGCACCTCGGGCCCTCGTTGGAAACGCCTTCCGACAGGGTTTCTACTGGCCAACCTCGGTGGCCGACGCCACTAGGATTGTACGCACCTGCCAAGGGTGTCAATTCTACGCAAGGCAGACACACCTACCCGCTGAGGCCTTGCAAACAATACCCATCACCTGGCTGTTTGTTGTGTGGGGTCTGGACCTCGTCGGTCCCTTGCAGAAGGCACCCGGGGGCTACACGCACCTGCTGGTCGCTATTGACAAATTCTCCAAGTGGATTGAGGTCCGACCCCTAAACAGCATCAGGTCCGAACAGGCGGTGGCGTTCTTCACCAACATCATCCATCGCTTCGGGGTCCCGAACTCCGTCATCACCGACAACGGCACCCAGTTCACTAGCAGAAAGTTCCTGGACTTCTGCGAGGACCACCACATCCGGGTGGACTGGGCCGCCGTAGCTCACCCCATGACGAATGGGCAGGTAGAGCGTGCCAACAACATGATTCTACAGGGACTCAAGCCGAGGATCTACAACGACCTCAACAAGTTCGGCAGGCGATGGATGAAGGAACTCCCCTCGGTGGTCTGGAGTCTGAGGACGACGCCAAGCCAAGCCACGGGCTTCACGCCATTTTTTCTAGTCTATGGGGCCGAGGCTATCTTGCCCACAGACTTAGAATACGGCTCCACGAAGACGAGGACATACGACGCCCGAAGCAACCAGACCAACCGAGAAGACTCATTGGACCAGCTGGAAGAGGCTTGGGACATGGCCTTACTACACTCGGCGTGGTATCAGCAGTCCCTGCGACGCTACCACGCCCGAGGGGTTCGGTCCCGAGACCTCTAGGTGGGCGACTTGGTGCTTCGGCTACGACAAGACGCCCGAGGGCGCCACAAGCTCACACCTCCGTAGGAAGGGCCGTTCATCATCGCCAAGATTTTGAAGCCTGGAACATACAAGTTGGCCAACAGTCAAGGCGAGGTCTACAGCAACGCTTGGAACATCCGACAGCTACGTCGCTTCTACCCCTAAGATGTTTTCAAGTCGTTCATATACCTCGTTTACATACACAAATAAAGTCTAACCATCAAGGAAGGGTCAGCCTTGCCTCGGCAAAGCCCGACCCTCCCTCGGGGGCTAGAAGGGGGGAACCCCCTCTGCGTCAAAATTTTCCTCGGAAAAGGTCTTTCTGCCAGAACATCTTTCGTGCTTTTCGACTACTTCGATAGTGGGATCCTGAAAACGACGGAGTACACGTAAGCGGCAAGGTCGACCGAGCCGAGGGACTCCTACGCCTCTGGGATACGGATACCTCACTCATCACCTTCTACGATAAGTAACTCACGCTCGGATAAGCGATTCCGCTGGCCGAACAAGTCTTAACGCTCGAAAACTTTTCTGCCGAAACGATTTTTCGTGACTTCTCGACTATATCGATAACAGAATCCTACGGACGAGTAAGAGTACACGTAAGCGGCAAGGCCGACCGAGCCGAGGGACTCCTATGCCTCCGGGATATGGATACCTCACTCATCACCTTCCGTGAAAAGTAACTCTCGCTCGGATAAACGATTCTGCTACCGACGAACAAGTCCTGATACTCGAAACAAGGGGAAAAGAAATGCAGCTTTACAACACGACGACAGTATGTTTGGACCTCGGCGGCCGCAAAAAACATACGCACACTAAAGATAAACTGTTCCTGCAGGATCAGGCATCAGTAGGGGGAGCAGCAGCACCCTCGGCGTCGACTCCACCTTCGGCGGAATTCGACCCGGCCTCGGACGGCGACACGGTCGGAGGATCTCCACCTCGAAGGAAAATGTCAGCACCGCGCCTGGGTCATCGCCGCCAGGGCCTCCTCCAGGAAACCGGCCCAAGCAGATGGCCGGACCGGCCGCTCCGTAGCCTCAGCCAGCCGTCCCCCGGGGACACCGGCCCGGCTCATGGCCTCGATAGCCCGACTCCAGGGTTGGTACCGCTAGTGGACGACCCGGCCAGGCTCCGGCCGCTTCTACTATGCCTCCTCGGCCTGGGAAGTCCCCTGCTCCGGCAGCAGCGACAACGACCTCCGCCTCGGGCGGCCAAACAGCAGCAGCGATGACCTCAGGGCAGACGCTGCTGCGATAAGGCCCTCGCCCACGTCCCCACTGGAGGGGCGAGGACAAGCTATCAAAGCCAAAGAGCCGGAGGCCCAGAGCGCAGATGGTGGCGGCGATCTCATCGGCGACGAGGACTTCTTCAGCCGCCACCACCTCAGCACCGACGATGGCAGCCGTCTGCCCACCAGCAGATCCCCACTCGGGTCCTCCCGAATGGGCGAGCACCGACCTCCGCGCAGAGGCGTCGTACCGGAGCAAGGGCAGGACAGCCCGAGAACACGAATGCCACCCTAGCAGCGCGCAACGTCTTGGGCGGTCCCCCGGTGCGCGCGGCGCAACAACCACCCGTACGGCGGGCAGATAGCCGCACTCCGCCCAGCGGTGGGAGGTGGCACCGGAAGCTGCGCCAGAGCCAGCTGAGCCAGCGAACCGGGCACGCTGGAGCTGACGACGCTTGCGGCCGATCGGCCCCGCGTTGTCGAAGTCCCCCTCGCTAGGCCGGTGAGCGCCCTCTCCCCTGAATGCTGAAGGAGCAGGTGGCCCGCCGGCCCGTACGGGAGGTAGAGCTCCGGCTCAGCTCGCCCTCCGCCCCAGCAAGGATGATGAAGATCCTTGAAGCTGAGGGCGGGGCAGAGGTCGCAGCCCGACTTGCTTCTCCCCACCATCAAACCGATGGTCACCGTCTTGGGTGACCATCGGCGAGGGGATGCAGCCGGGCTGCCTGATGAAAATCCTTGAAGCCGAGCGATGGCTGAAAGGTACCAACTTCTGCGAAGTTGCGCTCCTCCAACGACAGCAAGACGAAAGCAACGCGGGCGCTCCCCATCCGGGGGATTGGAAGGTGGAAGGGCGCAATGCATGAGGGGAGTGCGAAGGCATGGCTGTCATCCAAGGGGGTCGCCCCCTTTTTAAATGCGACTCTCCCCACTTGCGCCCTTAGGCGTCGCGAGCCAAGTCTTCACCAACACGCTCCAAGGTCCTCCCCCTACGACACGGGGGCTAGGTCCCACGCGTCATGCGAGCTGGCCCAGGACAGAAGAAGCCAAACCGCCACGCGCGGAGCACGTAACTGCCCAGCGGTTACGAGCACTCCTCCACTCTCGCCCAAACCAGCGGGTGAAAGGGCGGACCACCATGCAGGCGGCATGCAACTGCACCAAGGGGACGCACCCTTTCGACTTCGACGCGTCCAGCATGGGGCCCAGGCCCACACGTCACGTAACCGGTGCGCCGGTTACTACGTGCGAGAAGCTGCACCGCCACTTGCGCCAGTACTGCGCCTTCTCGACTGCGGAACCGGTGCCGCGACTCGAGGCAACCCTGCGCATGGCCCAACAGTGCCAACCGAGCACATCGGTCATGGGTCAGTCCACCGCGGGAGAAGGCGCGACGGTCGATATGGCCAAAAGTGGGCCGGCAGTAATGGCGGCGGCAGGCGGGCGGAAGCAGCAGTCAAATCGTCTGCAAGCTCACGTCCCCTCCTAGGACAGCGAGAGAGCCCTCTCCCACGGCGTGAAGACGACACGCCTGTGTTCCGTTCCTCGAGAGGCTCGCGCAACGGCTGCCCCGCCAACCACTCGTCCCATCGCATTAACTCTGCGGCAGGGCAGGTGACACCTTTGGCAGGCGAAGCGGGCGACGCTTCACTTCCACCACAATGACCGCGTCAAAAAAGGTGCGCCACGTCGTTCAATTTCGTATCCTTTTCCTCTTCCCCTTTCTCTCTCTTGCTACAGGGACCGGGAAAGGGGATACTCAGAAAGGGATCCTTCCCTGCGAAGGAAGCGGGCCCCGAGCCCTCCTACTGATCAGAGGTTCGAAGGCTGGCCCCTCGGAAGGGTTCGACAGCCGCCTCAGAGCACTCAGGATCCGCGCCCACTACTGGTCAAAGGTTCGAAGGCTGGCCCCTCGGAAGGGTTCGACAGCCGCCTCAGGCCACTCGGGCTCCGCGCCCACTACTGATCAGGGGTTCGTAGGCTGGCCCCCGAAGGGTTCGACAGCCGCCTCAGAGCACGCAGAGCGAGGGATGACTCTGGGTACGTCCGATACATGGCCGAGGCTCGAGCTACGCTCCCGAGGTACCCTAGGACATTTCCGAGACCAGCAGGAGCGATTCTGTAACGGAATCTCATCAGAGGGAGGCATCGAGCCCTCGGACCCTATCAAACGGGACCGGGTCCGGCAAATCACCTGTAGGTAATTTTGGAGCGCGCCTCTGGGCCACTAGCCGACCCTTATCAAACGGGGCACGGGCGTCCACTCGGATCACCCGTTAGCAACTCACTGGAGACACCATGTTCGGCGCCCTCCGAGGGCAACATGGCGCTTTCCCCCCTCCTCCTTGCGGAAAGGCGACGAAGGGGCGTATGAAAAAAGTCGAGTCAGTCCTTGACCGTCCTCTTGCTCTGTGCGAAGGCTCGGGGCTGCTCTCGCAAACCCGGCTCCGGCCAAACCGTTGACAGCGTCAACATACCAGCCCGAGAACTCGGAACCTGACAATGCACCCGAGCTACGACCAGTTCGCATGAGGGAACAATCAGACCGGCCGAGGCATCACGAAACACATTAAGACCTCGAAGGAGTCAAACCACTCCTCCGAGGCCTCGGGGGCTACAACCGGCGGGTGCGCTCGCGCGCACCCACCGGAACAAAATGCAACCGAGAGAGGCCGGTCCCCTTGCAAAAAAGTGTGACAAAGCCTCCAAGCGAGTACCCACACTCCCTTTGAGGCTCGGGGGCTACTGTCGGGGACCATAATTAGAGGTACCCCCAAGACTCTTAAACTCGGCTGGTAAACACCATCAGCACAAAGCTGCAAAGGCCTGATGGGCGCAACACAGGACAAAGCTCTGTCCACTCAAGGGATACGATCTCGCCTCGCCCGAGCCCAGCCTCGGGCAGGAACAGCAGACCCAGGCAGATTCACGCCTCGCCTGAGGGCCTCCTCAAGCAACGGGCGCACCTCCTACTCGCCTGAGGCCCAGCTCAGGCAGGCTTCGCGGAGAAATAACCTTGGCCAGATCGCCTCGCTAGCCGACCGGATCGCAGGAGCATTCAATGCAAGGATTGTCTGACACCTTATCCTGACGCGCGCTCCTCAGTCGACAAGGCTGAAGTGACCGCAGTCACTTCGCCCCTCCACTAACTGACCTGACAGGAAAACAGCGTCGCCTGCCCTGCTCCGACTGCTGTGCCACCCGCCAGGGTGAGACTGACAGCAGCCAAGTCCAGCCTCGGGCGCCATAGGAAGCTCTGCCTCGCCTGACCCCAAGGCTCGGACTCAACCTCGACACCGGAAGACGGTCTCCGCCTCGCCCGACCCCAGGGCTCGGACTCCACCTCGACCTCGGAAGACAGTCTCCGCCTCGCCCGACCCCAAGGCTCGGACTCAGCCTCGACCTCGGAGGAATCATCGCCTTGCCCGACCTTGGGCTCGGACTGACCACGCTATAGGGGGGCCCATCATTACCCTACCCCTAGCTGGCTCAGGCTACGGGGAACAAGACCGGCATCCCATCTGGCTCGCTCCGGTAAACAAGTAGTGATGGCACCCCGCGTGCTCCATGACGACAACACTTCTCAGCCCCTTACGGAAGCAAGGAGACGTTAGCAAGGATCCGACAGCACCCGATAGCTGTGCTTCCACAAGGCTCAAGCGCTCCTCCGACGACCACGACATCACATGAACAGGGCAACAACACCTCTCCAACAGCCACGTTGGCATGTACATAGGACTCTGGCTCCTCCCTGCTAGACACGTTAGCACATTGCTACGCTCCCTGTTGTACACCTGGACCCTCTCCTTACATCTATAAAAGGAAGGTCCAGGGCCTTCGTACGAGAAGGTGGCCGCGCGGGAGGATGGGCTGACGCACAGGCTCTCTCTCTCTTCCTCGCGAACGCTTGTAACCCCCTACTGCAAGCGCATCCGCCCTGGGCGCAGGACAACACGAGGCCGCAATTCCCCTTACTGTTTCCCCCTTGTGCTCCGTCTCGCGCCGACCCATCTGGGCTGGGACACGCAGCGACAATTTACTCGTCGGTCCAGGGACCCCCCGGGGTCGAAACG
Source organism: Zea mays (assembly GCF_902167145.1). Classification (NCBI taxonomy): domain Eukaryota; kingdom Viridiplantae; phylum Streptophyta; class Magnoliopsida; order Poales; family Poaceae; genus Zea; species Zea mays. Next base: position 65,669,527 of record NC_050103.1, on the reverse strand, counting down.
CCGACACATACCAAGGATCAAGTCTATACTGCTCTCTTCTAACACTATAGGGGTACCCCATCTGGGTTAGAAACACAGGGTAAGAAAGAAAGAATTGTAGACAAGGCGAGTAATTACGAGGAATGTTACTGCATGGGGTTTATTAGCTAAGTAGATTAGTGTGTCACCTACTAAAGCTAATACATTAACTTATGGTGGTACATGCTAAGATGCCCGTCTATACTATTTCAATCAATCAAAGAAGCAAATCAGGCATTGATCATCAGAACAATCAACCAACATTTTTAATAGAGAAAATTAATTTAATTTTTGTCGTAGGTTCCCTATCTCTTAAAAGATCATAAGTGTAGGATTTCAAGGTGTGAAATCCTTCTTGTCTTAGAATAGAAAAGATAAGAATGATCATAGTGGAACAGTAGAAGGTGAGACAAGATCAAGATAAGTATAGAAAGAATCAGAGTGAAATAAGTATAGAATGAATCAGAGTAAGGTAAGTTGGTAAGGGTTTGTCCATTTCTATCTACGTTTCATCCTACAGTCAACATTTGCTTTGATAGCACTTCTATCACACCCGGTTTTAAGGAACAAAGCCGGGTGCATCTCATATACGCGCCAGAGAAGACAACACATATAATAACAGAGTGCATAGAGATAAATGTCATAAATATAATAAATGTACTTATTACATAGCGGAAGTCTTACATAAATAAATGATAAAATAAAGCGAACTAAATATTATTCCCTGGCGCCACAAAGCTGACTGGGAGACGCCACCTAGATCAAGTCGAAAGCCTCAGTGTTAGGCGGCTCCTCTTCAACCACCTGTTCTTCTCCTGTGGGGGGTGTGAAACAGCAAGAGTGGGCTCACATACGATCATAGCTCAACAAGTTGTGGGGAATAATGTGCACGAACTCACCAAAGGTGGGAGTTCATGTGAAGTGTAAGGCTGATCAACAAAATAAAGGCTGAAGATGAGCATTGCTTTTATAAGTTGGTCAAAATTTTATTAGCAGTTACTAAGTATAAGTAAATACCAAATCTTAATAATAATAAAGAAAAGTAATAAATAATCCCAATGCGATGCAAATGTCAAATTGAGTTTTAATTCTATAGATTAATCATGTGAGGGTCCGAGCTGCTCATGATCGTGAGCACGGCTAGTATACCCGTTTTACACTCTGCAGAGGTTGCGCATATTTACCCACAAGTCATGTTACCCATCTGCCAAGAGACGGCCAATCCCATACACCTCTACCGAGTAGGCGAGGTAGGGTAACACTAGGAGGCCTTTACAAAGTTCCACTAGCTTCAGAAATCCCGCTACAGTTTATAGGAAGCTCCAGTGCAGGAATCCCTCGCCTGACCGCCATCGCAGCAAAATCAACCCAAGGACCTCCCTACACTGACCACTCCCCTACTGCCTTGCCCCTTTCGGGTAAGGAAGTCATCCACTAGCTTTCCTAGTTAATCAGCCAAGGGCATCCCATTAAACCCTTGTGGTAGCACTGTTTTCCCGGATGGTCGCTCCATGTTCCCATTAACATAATGATCTTAACATGAACAGTAATAAAAAATAATAATAAAAGTGTAATCATGAATAATGTATCTCTATACCCAAATCCACATAAAGCAATAGTAGGTACTACCCAAAAAATATTTCAATGGTAAACAAGGTATAAAGATAACCAAAACTGGGTGACCTAAACGATCCCATCAAAATTAACCTATGCAGATCATTATAATTAATAAGAACATGGCTAGGGAAAAAGTAAGTGATCAAGGGCACAACTTGCCTTCAATGAGCTCCTGCTCAGCAACTTCTACTTGCTGAACGTCAGAATCCACAATGGCTTCCTCGTCTACTCGAATCAACACAATACATACATAGTATAGCAAAAATTAACATCACAGCAAACAGGTAAATAAAATATACAATAAAAATCTACACATTAAAATGAGATCATAGGAACTGGAATCATTAAATTTGGTGTTATAGATTTTAAGTTATGAATTTTCCAAGGTTTTATGTCCTTAATACAAGATTAAGTAATAAATAAATTTTAGTGTGCCTTTCATGCCAAAACAGTGGCACAATTTGATAGAGAATAATATTACAAAACTATAGGAAGTGGAATGGATTAACTTGGAGCAAGTATGAATTTTCTAGGAATTTAAAAATTCTAACATTTATTTATCAATCAAAAATCAATTTCTGTTTTATTTTCTATGGTTTTTCTGTCCTCTGGACTCGGCCTCATTTTCCAGAAAGGTCATGGGCTACTCGCATAAATTCCTAGACCCAGTAAAAAATGAATGTGGATGGCGGTTTTATTCTCAAATACTAGAGGGTCTCAAGTGTAAACTATCATCGCGAAGGGGTATGCGGTGATCGTAGTGGTCCGATCTAAATCAGACGGCTCCGATTAGATCCCAGCTTTTATGAATCGGTATACTGCCCGCGATCGTCGGATCATGATCCGAGGCCCCCAGAAGCGATCACGTCCACACAAGATCCCAGACGATCATCTACGGATCTACGGTCCTGATTTGCTCGCGCGACTGCTCACTTTATGAGTTGATCTGGACCACCCAGGAACCATCCGACGGCCAGCGGCCATCTAATCTTAACCGTTCACCCCACGATCTACGGTCCACGGTCTCTGCACGTGAATAGTGTCCGGACGCGGCGGCGGAGTAGCGTGACACGGCGGCGCCATGGCCGGACTTCGCGCGCCCACGATTCCTACGGCTATTTTCCGGTCCAAACTATGCTACACGGTGTGTATGGCAGTACGAGACTATGGGTAGTGTGCTCACCGAGGTTAGAGTTGAAGGCACATCTATCCACGGTGAAGGGTGGATCCGGGGTGGAGGTTCACTATGGCGAGGAATTCCGCCGATACCAGTCACCAATCTGAGCGGCGCAACTTCACTCCCTCATCCAATAGCCGGAGATAACCCCGCGGTGAAGTTTCAAGTCGCGGCGGTCGGCGAATTGAGCACCCTTTCGTTGCGGCGGTGCTACCCTTTCCCTCCTTTCCTATTTAGCGGTGGTGCTTGGGTGCCCCGGGCTCGAGACGGCACAGATATGCTCCAGGAACCAAATATGGGCATGGATGGTGGCCGAGGTGGGGTTGATGAGCTAGCCGGCTTCGAGGAAATCGCTGCGGACGTTGCGCGCAAGCGAAGGTAGGGGAGAACTGGTCGCCGCGGATGACAGAGAGGTCCCACCCGCCAGCCACTTAGAAGCAGAAAAGGGAAAGAGGAGAGGGAGGCTTACAACTGGGTCCCACACGGAAATGGCTGAGTGGTCGGTGCTCACTAGAAGTCGCTGGAGCACCGGGCCCGCTTGCCAGGCGCCAGGTCGCGCGGGCGCAAGGGGTTGAGGCTGGGCCGCGCAACGTGGGAGCTGGGGAGAGTGGGCCAAAATGGAGGTCTGAGCCCAGTTAGGGTTAGGTTGTTTTTTATTATTCTTTTCTTTTTCTATCCCTTTTTTTCTATTTTCAAATCCAATTTGAATTTTGAATTCAAACTTGTACCAAATTTATTCTCAAATCACATTGTGAAATTTAAAATACCAATTTTAGGATTATAATTATATTATTTATATTTTTATATCATTTCTCTTCTTATTTTCAAAACCCTAATTTTTATTTAGGATTTAATCCAACCTTTAGAATTATTATTTTATTATCATTATCCTTATTATTTTATTTAATGCACAAACATATAAAACTCCAACAAGATGCACTTTATTTTATTTTAGTATTATTTGTTTTAATTAATCACTCTTAATTATATGTATGCTCTTTTTATGATGCAAATATGGCACATAAAATAAGAATATCCAATATAGTATCCATGTATACATTTTAGGTATTACAACTTTCATGTGTGGCCTCTTTTCTTTGATCTTAGTAGTGACTACTAATACAAGTTCCCTTTACGTCCTTTGTGTAAAGGTGAAGCCTTCGAGCTTTTTAGTGTTGGAAAACAGCTGGCTAGCTCTCAAACTAGAGATATGTTTCTCCCTGATGCTGAGATGCAGGAGTTTGTTCATTCGCTCTCTTATTTAATCCCTGTATTCCTTAACCAAGTCGGTTCATCTCGCATGAAGAAATGGATGAGCAACATGACCAAATGAATTTCTACCCAAATGCACGATCTCTTGTTAACCAGAGTGAACTCTCGACTATTGGATTGCCGATGGGTAATAAGAGAAATTACTCAATGTCAAAAGTAGTTCAACAAGTTGGTTTTACTAACTTGTAACTGCATTATGAACAAAGGCTGAGTTTAGAGATCGTTTTGTCGAGTTGTCTAAACTCACTTTGGTTCAACCCACCCTAAAGAAAGTACTTACAAGAATCGAGATTAAGTCGGCCAGTAACCACCTAATCATCGCTCTAGTCATGCCTCAATCGCCTCACGTGTGCTTTTCCAGCATGTGTGATCAAGTCGAACTATGGTTAGTGCTTGATAAAATGGATTGGTTGCGAAGTCAACATCAACGGATCTCTTCATTGATATTTACCGAGTCTCTATCATTTTCTTGAACTTGGATTTTTGGGCTAGCCATGGGTCAACTGTGATGTTATTCAACCTTCACACTCGTCTCGTGTGCTATGAACATACTGTGACCACTTGTTGGTAAACCCCTTTCTGTGTGTTTTACCCAAGAGGTTGCATCTGGTTCTGTTTGAGTAAAATCGCGTATTTACCGCTTGCCCAACAGACTCAGATAGTACAGTGTCATTTGAAAAAGCAAACTACACACATGGAACCTTAGGTGTTCCTCTGGCAGACATCGTCTCTATTAGTGGACATCTCTAAATTAGCTAAGGTGATACATGATATGTCCACTAGAGAAAGCAACATTCTGAGGCACTCGCCTTCGCTCAGGACTGTCTTATGATTACCGCTGATATGGACATGGGTTACATGCTTCTCTACTCTTAGAAGTCTTTCGTTTCGAATCTCGGGACGAGATTCTTTTAAGGGGGGGGGGGCTGTAACACCCCAGGTGTTTACCGTCTGCTCGACAACGAGTATGGATTTAAGCACATAATATCAGTGGATATAACGGATGCCAAATTTTAATCATTTTCGTCTATCGTGATTTTAATATCGCATCTGTTTTGTCTGTCGCGAGTTCGACATCATTTTTATCTATCCGGGCTCGTCCTAAATTTTCGTGATGTTCGGAACATCGTTGTTCCGAAAATCGGTGTGCCCAGTGATTATTTAAAATTCATCGCTCGCGCGAATACGAATTCGGAAGCTCGACCTCCTTTTACGCTTTTATCCCCAAACAAATTATTTAGAACTCGACGACTAAGTTTTTGGGGTGAAATAATTCCGTCTCTGCTCGTGAGCTGAGAAATCATGCGCGAGGTTATGATCCCATTCATTTTTCAGCACGCTATTTTGGTGACAAAATCATGTGTGCATTATCATATATGGTTTCGGCTAATATTAGTCGAATCACGTAGAGTAAATTATCGAAGCCGAAATCCATTTAATTCGGTCTGTTGCTTCTCGGCTCAATTTAAATCCTAACTCTAGAACTCAGATTAGATTTTCGCGGCTCGTGTCGCAATGATTCAGATTGACGTGCGTTGAATTTAAAATTCGAGAGTCAAACACAGATTGTTTAAAATATGGCAGTATAAATTCTAATCTAGACGAATCATAGTCATGAGATTCAAACCGGGAATAATTAATGTGTTAAAAATACATTGGGAAAGGATTAAAGAATAAAAAAATAAAGAAAATATCTTCTCTGATTTTTTTTTCTCATCAAGCCGTCTCTATCCTGATCTCCCGCCGGGCTCCCCTATTGATTTTTGTTTGCCTGGCCCTTATCTGGTCGCGTCGATATCTCTCTCTCCTTATCTCTTCCCCACGCGCTCCTTCTCCTTCCTCTGAACCGAGCGTCTCTCCCATGGCAGCCGCTCATCCATCTCCCTCCGCGCGCGCGCCTGGCTCGCCCTGGCGGCCTCTTCTTCCCGGCGTCTGGCCGGATCTTCCTGCTTGCTCCCTTCACCATGCGCCATTTCCTCTGTCCGGCGTTCTCCCAGTCGGTCGGAGCTCCCTGCTCGGCATCCCTCTCTGCTCGCCGGGGGACTCTTTCCCTGCTCCCCTGCCATGGCCGATGTGCCCCGAGCGGACCGCGCCCAGCCTCTTCAGCGCTCGGCTGGAGCTCCTGGCTTGCCCCTGGCTTCCCCGGTTTCTTCCTGCGCGCCCCAACCTTCCTCCCATGGTCGTGACCTCTCCTTGGATATCTGTAGGAAATAGTCGCTGCCCTTCTCTGGTGCTTGCTTCCCAGCTACCGTGAGCTCTGTTTCGCCGTCGCGTCCTAGCCGCGTCGAGCTCCCTGCTCCAGCTCGCCGGCTGTGCAGCTCTCCTCTGGTGCCTTGGTCGTGCGCATCCGCCGCTGCTTCCTGCGCACGCGTCGCGCGCTCTGGCGTCTACGCCATGCCGTGCTCCCCTGCGCGCCCAGTGCCGCGCGCTCTCCTTGTATCCACGGCGGCTATTTCCTGCTCGCCAGCGTGCCCTCTCGGCTCGCTCGGCCTTAATCCTCATCACGTCGTCTACCTGGCTGGTTGTCGTCGTTGCGTCGTGTGTGCAGCAGCCCTGATCTGTGCAGTCCTGCCCTTGTTGTCGACCTCACTCGCTACCGATGTCGCGGCTTGTGCATCTCGTGTTCGACGAGAGCCCTACGAGAGCCCTGAGTAATGGACATGCTTACGCTATTTGAGTCGATCCCGACGATCTATCCTCCAGATCTGCGTCACTTGTACTGAGCTCCGAAGCCCCTGTCATGTTCGACCCTGGAGGCCTCCAACTCGTCGACATCCCTTGCGTCGTCAAACGATCCCGAGAATTCGGATAAAGCAATAAATCTCGCGTGGTGCTCACCACGTGCTTGACGTAATGGCAGAATCGGAGAATCATTACCGATCTCGCAGATTCGTGTCAGCTGTTGGAACGGTAAGCTGATTTGCTATTTTTATTTACTGATCTCATGAATGGATTGGTTGAGTTAGTTGTTCGTGAAGATTGTTTTATTCTTAACACGGGTGCGTTGTCGAGGTATAAGATGTATGTCGTGATGCCTCGCTTCATGCATCAATGGAATGTGTACATACGTATAAAGTGGTCGTGTCACGCGAAACTCAAGTTTAAAATGATTATTGTGTAAGGAGAATTAATAGCGTGAAGAATTGATTTAGTAATACAAACGATTATCCAATAAGGCTATCATCGTTAATTTTGTAGGATATTTTGGTAGTCAAACCTGAAATGTTTGATTAATTGTTAACATGTAAAATATATGAGGTGTGAAATAAAATTAAATATAATTCTTAGTGAGCGATGTGGTATAATTTATAAAACGAGGGATAAGTTTAGAATTTAATTAATTAGATAAGTTGTGTTTAGGCTAATTGTATTAAATGTGTATAGTTTGTTGTTTCGTGATGTTTGCGTTAGATTCGGTTAATCTAGAGAAGCGTAATTATTACGCGTAGTCGTATATCGATAACTAGTATTTCCATATGAACTTGTACAACGCCTCGCCGCTAGGTGTTTAATTCGCTATCGCGTAGCACTATTTAGGTTTGTAATATTCCTGTCTAAATGCATTCATGTGCATAATGCATTTCATTCTGGTACGTGAATTAACCACGTGATGTGAAGAACCAGAACTGAGTCGACCACAAGATATCGCTACACGTGAACTTCTCCAGAAGATGAAGCTAATGAACTAATCTGAAGATGGACAGACGAAACAAGTATCAGAACAAAAGATGGTCGTCAAGTGATCGACGTCTAACAACACTAACGTAGTGTTTATTCCAGGCAAGCCCCGGTGCATTTGTCACCTCTTTGCTGTTTAAAATCTTTTATCACCTTGTTTGATGCATTAGGTGATAGGAGTTGTGTGCTAAACAATTGATGCATTTCCTTCCTTGGAAAATTGATTACCCTTCCTTGACACCCTTTTTTGAAAAGGATTTTATGATGCTTAGCCTTGCTCTAAAAAACAAAATGTTTTATTTTAAAACAAAAGTGATGCTTCAGTGGGTGGGAATGTTTTCAAAAAGAAAACACTTATGATGGTGAATCTGTCAAAGGCCTTGATGGGTTCAACATCAGAAAAGATGTACCTCTGCCAGGTACCAAACTTTTGGTTGAAAATAATAAAGCTGAGACCAGGCGGTTGATTTGCACGAGAAGGGAGTCTCGGTGTAGTGTCTCCGTCTGAGTCGATTAAGGACCGTCTCGATGTAGGCTTGATGATTGAGGACCTTTTAACTGGTCACATGATTGGAGATCCCTAGCTGGGTATTAATCGATTCAGATCGCCGTTACTTTTTGGACATGAAGACTTGGTCACTACCCTACACGTAGCAATCCAGTGAACTGAAGGGATGATAAAAAGACGGCTAGTATAGGCCAAGTGCTTGAACTAGGGTAGAAAGAACTCTAGATGCAGGTAACTTTACTTAACCTGACAAGTAAAAATGGATTTTTAAGGATCCACTCATAGTAAGCTTTTCTGCAAACAGAGTCCTTGATTCTTGATAAGTCATACCTTGAATCCTTCTAAAACCAGCATACCCTTGAGAGACTTTTCTTTAGTCGGGTAAGTCTTGCTGAGTACTTGCGTACTTAGGGTTTTATTCCCATTGTTGTTGCAGGTTACGAGTCACTTTGATTGTGATTGGTGTTACGCGCCGGTGGGCACGACCTTCTTATAAGTCTAAGTAACTCTTCTATTCTTTTTATTGAGGACGCTCACTTGAGCTAGCATATATTTCAAAACTATAAATAATTTATAACAGTTCAAAGTTATTTCTTTGAATCACTTTTATAATCACTCCGATCATGTACAATGTAAATTTGTTGTAACTTGTAAAATTTGGTAATAAGATTTCCGCTGCAAAATTGTTGGTGTGTGATTTGTGTTTACTTAATCCTACGGTCCTGGTTGTAAGTGGTTTATCCGAGGTCCTTGGGGCACTCGGACAGATAATGTTAAGTTATCTGGTGCACATGCATAGCCGTCTGAGGTCTTTGAGACAAGGGCAGGTGCATGTGGGCCCAATAACTTGGGAGGTTCTGCCACAGAAACTTGGGTTGAAAATAAGTATTTTAGTTATAAATAATTTTGATATAATAATTATTATTTATTTAGAAATATTTCAAATATATATTTATTTATATTTTTGGGAAATGGTGAATACAAGAATAAAAAAGAAAACAGCCAAACCCAAGCCGAATTCAGCCCATCAGGGCCCAATCGGCCGCCACCTCCCCATCTCCTCCCTCTATCACTCTTGCAGGTGGGGCCCGCCCACCCGCGGCCCCATCTTCCCCACGCCGCCACCCAGGCGCACGCCCCAGCCTCGCGCCACCGCCTCGGCCCGACCGACGTGCCGGACCGTCCGCCGCCCTCTCCCCTTCCTCAGATAAATAGGACGTCCGAGCTCTCTCCATCTCCCTTCACCCGAGCTCACTCTCCTTCCCTCATCCTCTCTCTCGCCATCCGTCGTCGTGTTTCCACCCGGCCTCGCCCGCGCCCTGCCGGACCATCCGCCTGGCCGCGCCCGTGCCCTGCTCGGACCGTCCGCCGTCAACCGTGCCCGCGCAATGCCCTGACCGTGCCTCGTTCCTCGCCCGACGTTGAGCCCCCTTCCCTGCTCCCTGCTCGCCGACCTCCCTGCACACGGGCACAAGCCCAAGGTAGAAGATGCACTTTTTGCATTTTAGTCCCTGCGCTTGAATAAAGTTAATTCTGAGATATACGGTTCAGAAACTATTAAAAGAGACCCCTGATGTATACATTTAATTATATATCAGCCCTACAGAAATATTTTGGATATATATATTATTTTTGTATTTCGAAAATAAATAAGTTATGTCATGATTCTTTAATTTTGTGATTAGGTACTAGAATCCTTTTTTATTAACTGCGCATTTTAGCATATAAAATAATATTATGTTAGTGATTGTTTAAGTACAGCTTTTAATGATATAAGGAATTAAAATAAGTACTAGGTCCCATTTTCTTGGTCATGTTAAAATCTAGATTATTACTAGTCATCATAAATGTGTTCATATGTATAACACTTAAGTACTTAGAATTAGTAGAATATCTATTTATGTCAAAATAACCATGATTATGTTACTAAAGTCCAAAATTAGTAATCTACATTAATTCTTAGAATATTAATGTTATGTGATTTATAAATACACATTTTAGCGATACGTATAATTTATATTTAGTAAGGAAAGGATAAAACCTAAAGGACTATTATTAGTAATAAAGAAAATAATTAATTAGTAATTATTTTTCGTAAAAAATTATAATGTCATTTTTTCTACGCTATATTAGATAAAATAGCTTCGTAGTCACCTACTCACATTTTCACCAATGATAACTCAAAGTGGAAGATATAATGGATTAATAAAATATTTATGCTTTAGACATATTTATGAGTATAGTTGTGTGATATATGAAGGTGTATGTAATGGTGAATGATTACCCATGTAATGGTGTATGTTTATTTATTTGGCATATGTATTCTTTTGTATGTACGATATGCAAATCGATGCTAGAAGTTGACTGTAAGGTAGACGAACCAAACTCGTTCGAGGACGACCCACAGGACACTTTCGAGCAAGGAAAGTAGATTCTCTCTCTGTATTTGTACCGAAATAATTCATATAATAATGTTTACTTTTCGGATATTGCATAATTTGATGGGATTTCCCTAAATAAGGATTTCCTACAATCACAAACCCTATTCCTTGAATTGCCCTAGGATAAATGCTATGCTTAGCAATTTTTGCTATTGCTCAACTTGATAAACATGATGTCACTCTTTTAATGATACTATGTTCTAGAAATGAAGTTTTGTTTATGATGTTAACCTGATGGTTAAATAAGAACATTTGTATTAAATGGAACATGGAGTGACCACCGAGGATAATAGTGCAACCACGAGTGCTATAATGGCTCCGGCTTCGGTAATTAGCTTTATAGACTTAGTGCTTAGCAACCCTACCTGAAAGATCGGCAAGAGGGGCGGCAGTGGTTTGGTGGCAGCTCATGTTAACATGGGGTGGTAGTCTTGGCTAAGTTACCTCACCTAGAGGGCCATCAATACTGACATGGAAACCTTAGCGGGTGGCTTTGTACTAAGGATATTTTGTTAAAGCCTCATAGTGGATCCCTAGCCATTCACCTAGGCAGTGTTTATGGGTCCGATCAACTCAGGCTAGATGGGATACACAGCTTGTGGGTGAAGTTGTACCACCTCTGCAGAGTGTAAAACTGATATATCAGCCGTGCTCACGGTTAAGAGCAACCTGGACCCTCACATGATAATTGAACTTAAAGATGGAAAATAAATCGTGATCCAATGATTCACCAGTGGTTAGCTTAAGTGATTTCACTTAAGTGTTTTTGATATAATCTTATGCCTTTGATTAATTGGGATATTTGGGACACACTTATTAGTAAGACATGTGTTGCTAATAAAATATTGACCAACTAAAATGCTTACCGCTTATGCATAGCCTACCTTGTTAACTTTGCATTATTTCCCCCACTTGCTGAGCCCCGACCATAAGTGAGCTCACCCTTTCTAATATTTTGATCAGAGGGTGATGATGAAGACTTCACAGATGACGTTGATGAGTTTTGAGTCTAACGATGCGCCAGTCACCTTCCTGTGGAAGAGTGTCCATGTTTAATTCAGTTGTACTTTGATTATGATACTTGTTAAGATACAATATTCTGGATGATGTAATAAAGTTACCCTACTTCCTTTTACACCTTTATTGCATTGTCTTTTGATATATTACACTTGTGACGACAACATATGTGTGGAAAATGGATCATGGCCCACATATGCTATGCATTCGGTTTTGCCCCCAGAACCGGGTGTGATAGAAGTGGTATCAAAGTTATGCCGACTCTAGGTCATTAGACTAGTTAGAAATGAAAAGCCTAGACTGTTCAAAACATGCTAATTTGTTCTTACAAAATTATTATATTAACCTTACCTCTTTAAAATTCAACTGAGTTGACATTTTCTCTTGTAGATGGTTCGTACAATCCAAACCACCCGGACCAACACCAAGTACATCCCTCTGCCACCGTCTATCCAGTGGTGGTCAAGGAAATCCCTGTGGATCTCCCTCGCATTCGTGTGGAGAAAAGAGTTATTCTGAAGGACAGTTCGGAGGAGTTTCTACCTACGCCCACCCCGTTGGCAGAATCACTAGCCTTCGTAGCTAGATCGTCATCTTCTGCACCGCCAGCACCAGCAGTCCAAGCCCTGCTCCCGGAGGCGACAACCCGGGCGACTCTGGTGACGACGATGAAGAAGAAGAAGAGGAGGAGGACAACATCAACGAAGAAGCCAACGATGAATAGCAGGACCACTACGTGGGGTTATGGCATGTCACTGAACATTATACATCAATGTTCGAGACAGGGCACTTCCCTAACCTATTGCAGGATGTTCTGCATGCATTGGGAACCTACGTCCGACCCCTGTATGAGACCAGGCGAGTGTGCGAACCCCCTCAGGCTTGCTACTAGATCACTCGCATTCATGTCAGGGTGATGGATGCAAGTGATAGAGGGTTCAGGACTCTGTCAGCTCATGAGTCTCTAACGCCGCTATCCACCTACGCTACTTCGGTCAGCGATGTTGCAAGGCGAACTCAGTGGTCCCTCAGCCACACCTACCGGCAGTAGTTGCACAACACGAAGTACAGGCATCTTCCTCTGTGTATTCGTGGAGAAAGCCAGACCAGCATTGTTCTAGGTGGAGCTGAAGAAGATCGTCTCAACACCATAGCTGGTGTGGTGGCAGGTCTTAACACCGACCTAGATAGTGCTACCTTGGACCTCTCTAGGGTACACTTGGAGCTGGAGGATGCACACACAAGGATCGCAGCCCTGGAAGCTCAACTAGAAGGAAGGAATCCCCCTAAAGTTCAAGTCCTTGCCATGGCGTTATCCCCTCCCCGCAACGGAATCCGCTATGGAGAACTAGGATCCATCACCAGGCTGCTATAGTTTTTTTTATTTTTCATTGTAATAAGTTAGTTTTCGCGTTAGACGATGAACACCTTTATAATACTATGCTTATAATAATAACAACCATGTGATGGTGTTGTTTGCTATGTTTGAGTTGGAGTTTTGCTTGAGTGCAATGGTCTTATGGAATGATGGCCATAAGAGCATAAAAAATAAACTTAACCTTAATAAGAAACTATTCCCCCTAGAATCTTCTCTACTCCTCACTTACCTCAGAATTGCACTTTCTAACCAACCAGATGGTGAACACTCGCTCAGGTGCCAGTAACCACCAGAATCAGCGTGGTCAGCAGTTGCCACCACCACCGCCAAATCCCAATAAGGAGCAATTCATCGCAGTGCAGATGCAGCTTTTACAAGGACTCACTGCCTCTGTGCAGCAGCTACAACAGAATCAACAGAACCAGCAGCACCAGCATCAACAACAACAAGCACCACAAGCTAGAGATAAGCATCAGGATTTCATGAGCCATCACCCGTCTGCTTTCTCTCATGCAGTTGACCCCTTGGATGCCAATGACTGGCGTAAGGTCATTGGGAAGAAATTGGACATCACCCAGTGCAATGATCGAGAGAAGGTCTTGTACGCTTCATGAAGACTTGAAGGTGCCGCGTCCGATTGGTGGGATGCCTTCACCGTGGCACATGCTAATGCTGATGCCATAACCTGGCAGGAATTCCAGGTGAACTTCCATGCTCACCATATTCCCTCGGGAATCATGAAGCTCAAGAAGAAGGAGTTCCTGTCCCTCACACAAGGGAACATGTCCGTTAGTGAGTAACATGATCGCTTCACCTAGCTTTCACGTTACACCCCAGAAAAGTGGACACTGACGAGAAGCGCCAAGAACGTTTCTTGGAAAGCTTGATTGGGCCTTTGAACTATCAGCTGCAGAGCCACAACTTTCCCAACTTTTAGATTTTGCATAACAAGGCAATTGGCCTTGAAAGCAAAAGGAAAGAGTTGTCGGATCACAAGAGAAAGTTCCAAGGGCAGACCAGGAGGAATACCCGTCAGAACAACTCCCAAGGTTCTTAGTTCCGCTCTGGAAATCAGAGTGGGAACAACAACTATTAAGCACAATGCTCTAGACAACAAGGTCAGAGGAGCAAATAATATCAGAACCAACAGAGGAACAACACTCAGACTGGTCAAAGGTCTAGTGGTCAACAGCAGAATCGTCAAGGAAGCGTCGTGAACACACCGGCCAAGAACAACATCACAACTACCCCAGTCCAACCTAATGGCTGTTTCAAGTGTGGTGAACTTGCCCACTGTTGGTCACTTGTTCTCAAATGTTGTAACTCAAGAACAAGGCAACACACTTGTTAATTGTAAAAGACCTTCGTCCTCCGAAGCATTATTCCTCCATGGGTATAATGTTCATCAGACGAAGGCCTAGAAGGGCATACCTTCATCATCTTAGTAATTGAATACGAATACAAAGAAGTAAACATAGTGACGGTATCTCAATATTTCATTTTCTCTTGTATTCCATAAAAGCATGTATGAATATCAACAATATCAATATTACATTGATACCTTCGTCTTGTTTGAAGGCGAGGATGCGAGAGAGTGAATACAATCCAGCGTGAACAGTACGACATTACTGTTCATCTATTTATAGGCACGGGACGTAGCCCGAGCAAAAGTACATTTATGTCCTTAATGTTTACACATGATCGTAATACAAATTATAAAGGACTAAGTAGTCTTTTCCTCCTTTGACCATTATCAACATTCCTCTGCTTCATTGCGAGCCGAAGCTTTTCTGTCTGGCAATAGCTTCTGCGTTTACTCTTATCTTCTTTGAATCTATCTTCATCCTTTGTGTCCTTCGTCATAACAAAGAGGTGTATCTCCTGCAGACGAAGCTTTCTGTAATAGCTTATGCTAAAAACAAATGGTTAATTATGTTGTTGAGGACCTTCTGAAGGAGAAGGCCCCCAACAGTAGCCCCTCGCAGTATTAATTGTTTCTTTCTAACAAAATTATACTGCGACATGAACGAAGGCCTTTAGCTGAAGGTACGAAAAAACACTTTCCCTTCGCTAGAATAGCGAATAACACTAATATGCAGGACCCACCAAACCGTGGGGCGCTAGGCATATAAATTGGAGCCCACATTGAAAACATTTTTTGTGCCATTCCAGTTGCTTACACTGTGCTCATCATTTTAAACTTTCTTGCTTTGTCGGGTTTGATTGGATTTTAAGCTTCGGCATTTCAACGTCCTTCAGTTTGATGGCTGACAAAAATAAGATTTTCGACCCGGCGCTGTCTGGGTTTTACAAAGCTATGGAAAGAACCAATGCAGAGAATATTGCTCATGAGATGTTAGCTGGGATATCTGAGGGTTCTAGTGATAGTGAAGGTTTTGATGTAGAAAGCGAGAATGAAGACACCGAAGGTCGGCCCTGGAAACCAAGCCATGTTGTCTTCAAAAAGTCAACCATCAAGCAAGGGAAAATTGATGCTATGGGAGGAAGGTACTTCCGTGATATCTCTATTGTGAGGGCTGGAG
Source organism: Zea mays (assembly GCF_902167145.1). Taxonomy (NCBI): domain Eukaryota; kingdom Viridiplantae; phylum Streptophyta; class Magnoliopsida; order Poales; family Poaceae; genus Zea; species Zea mays. Next base: position 65,653,878 of record NC_050103.1, on the reverse strand, counting down.
GGGAAAGTAATGTTCCTCTGCCTGAAGCTGACGAGGTGGTAGTTTATAGAAGCTTCATGAAGGCAGGGCTTCAGTTCCCTTTGGATAAGTTGCTGGTCGAAGTTTTAAAGACTTTCGAAATTTTACCTTCATTAGCTTACCCCTGAAGCTATTATCAAGACAGGGTTGTTTATTTGGGCCATGCTTCTGCAACATGCATGAGCTGTCCTATGAGACAAAGGCTACCAGAAAGGAGCAATATCACAACAACTTCGGTTGTTATAGCTTTGTGCCTCGCTCTGAGATGAGCTACCCAGTTCCAACATTTCGAAAGAGATGGCCTGAGGCCTGGATGTAGGAGTGGTTCTATGTGAAGAACGACCTGGTTGAAAGGGAAGATATTAAGGGGATTATTCAATGCCCTATCTGGTCTCGTTTCGGCATTAGGAGACCATCCACTGCCCTTGAAAACGACATACAAGGATGCCAAATGGCCTTTAACACAGTATGTACTTACATAGGCACAAGGGACTTAGTGGAGGAACATATCGCTTATAGGGTGTGGCCACTCGCAAGTGGGTGGGAGATGCCGAAGGAAGCTGCTGCTGGGTCTAGCCAAGGCGGTCTAGTTTACCTGAAGTACACCTTCAGGTACAGGAATCAATTCGATGATCCGAATGTTGACTGGCTGGAAGCATCGAAGCAACCAGTGATGAATTGCTTGGTGCTTACTCAAGGGCTAAAGATGATGCTATGACAACAACCTTCGGGGGTCGAGGCAAAAAGAGACTGAATAGAGTTTTTGATGTTATCGGGTTTGTATACCCAGATTACTGTTATCCTTCGCGAAAGCAAGAAAAGAAAAGAAAGACTACTGCTTCGATGATTTCTAGAACGTTGAAGCCAAAAAAGTTAAGGTTTTAACACACCGCCCAAGCGCATTGAAACGGCCGAAGAGTTGAGGCCTATTAAGGGGTCTTCTTTTGTATCTGAGCCAAGTCACTCTGCTCCTGCCAAAGCTAGGATGGAATCGAACGAGGAGCCAGAATTGAAGAAAGCAGCGGAGCAACCAAAGGCTTTGAGTTTGTTGCAAGAGACGCAGCTACCGAGGGCATCAAAGATTCCTGCAACAACTCCAAAGAGGAGGAGAATGGCCAGCGTACTTGACGCTGTCATGGAATCTGTGAAGGTACAAACTCTTGCTTCAGCACCTGATACAAGGGGCGAAGCTTTAAAGAAATCTGGCGAAAATTGTATGGCGCAAGCTACTTCTAAGGCTGGACCCTCAGCTCCCGCCGAAGCATGCCCTCTAGAGGCTACTCCTGTGTTCATGGAAAAAGAAAGTGTACCTGAGAAACTTAAGTCTCCTTCTCCCGAAGAGTCTACCGAAGAGCTAGAATTTATCGTGCGACATGCTTCAGGGAAGCAATTGTCGGAAGAACAGATTACTAAAACTAGAAAATATGCCAGGGATCTGAAGTATCCACAATGATCCTTGGAGTACATCGGCACTGATGAAGATGACTTTCTGTATTGTCTTCTGGATTATAAGGAGATATCTGTTTGCCGGGAGATGATGAGGAACATGGGATTCCCGAAGCTTGAGCTCGGTCTATCTGCAATATCAAAGGATGATCTTACAGATAGTCTTGCTTATAATAGCTTGAAAATATATATACTTTTGTTGTAAAATAAACTATGTTTGTAGGTTTTCTTGCTATCGCTATGTTCTCACATATATTTCTTTGTGTTTAGGGATTAATTCTAAGGAAAGCTTTAAGGGCTCAAAAGGAAGCAGATGACGAGAGCTGCCAGATAGCTCTTGGAAATCTTCGATCAGAGGTCATCACATTAAGGAACGAAGCTCTTAAAAAAGATAAGATACTGTTTTCCTTAGTGGACAAGCTGAAGACTTGTGAAGCCTAGCTTATTGCTCAAGATGAAGCCCATAAAGCTGAAGTCGAAGATTTGATGAAAAACTTGCAGAAATGAATGAAAATTTCGAAGTTGCAAAGGCTAAGCAAGAAATAAGTGAAATGGAAAGATCCAGGGTGCAAAAGAATGTTGAAGAGCTTCGGAATTCCAAGGAGAGATGCTACGAAACATCCATAGAATGCGTGAAGAAACTGAAAGATAGCTTTGCAAATGTGGGAGCATACTCTTCAGAACAAAAGTTTATTCATGGTGATCCCGAAGGAGTTATCCAGTGGATTGGCGAAGAAGCCAAAGCTTTTGATGAAATACTCAGTGATCGCGGGGATTTCTGCGCATTCGCTGGTGCATGAGGGGTCACAACAATTTTAGAAAAGGCCAATTGTGAACATGTTAAGGCCGTAGCCCAGCCAGAATATATTTTCTCAGCTGGCGATACCAAGGACCCCTCGGTCGAAGCTTCTTTACTAGGCGGAAGGTTTTACTCTGATATTTGGATGAAGGACAGTCGTGAAATGGCTGATGAAGTCATTAAAAAGAGTGAGAAAAAAATCTCACGACGCCCGAGAGGAGGCTAAACGAGCTGAAGAAGCTGCTGAACGCGCCATGATTATAGGTACTTTTGTTTAAAGCTTTTTGCTTCATTGTTCGTTTATAGCTTTGAAATTTTCCATCATATTCTTTATTGCAGCCGGCCTTTCACCACCACCGGAGCCATACGACCCGAAGTTGACCCGGTTATGAAAGAAACTTTGGATGTAATGAAGATTGCTAACGAAGTCGTTGACGAAGTCGTCGATAGACTATTACATGAAGTTGCTGAAAAAATACTAAAGGAAGATTAAATTCTTGTATGCTGAAAAATGTAATGCTTGTGTATGGTTGCCGCCATGTGTACAAAATAAACATCAAGCATTTGTATGTACATTAATGTAATATATCTCTTTGTGATGCATAAAATCTATGTATGTACCGTTTTTGAGCCTTTGGCAAAAAAACACTTTCCCTTCTTTTCATGCTTCACAAAGAGAATTTTCCTTATGCCACTGTTGACGAAGGTTGGCTTCGTGTAGTACAATATATCTTCCGAAGGTATATCTTGTGGTATAGCACATTCTTTTGCATAACCTTTTGTTGATGCAAAATGATGTATGATGCGATGCTATGCGATATGATGCGATGGTATGATGCAAAATGATGTTTATGTTGAAGTTAAAAAACCCACACGAATACACACCCAGACTCTGTATCCCCTTAGGAACGACTTTGGAGTCTCTTCACCTTTTACTTAGGTGGTATTTCAACTCTGTATCCCCTTAGGAACGACTTTGGAGCTAAGCTCTGCATCCCCTTAGGAACGACTTTTGAGCTTCTTCACCTTTTACTTAGGTGGCATTCAAGCTCTGCATCCCCTTAGGAACGACTTTGGAGCTTCTTCACCTTTTACTTAGGTGGCATCTTGGCTCTGCATTCCCTTAGGAACGACTTTTGAGCTTCAGAACTTACTCTGCGCTCCCTTAGGAACGTCGTTGGAGCTTCGGGACTTACTCTGTGCTCCCCTAGGAACGTCTTTGGAGCTTCGAAACTTGGTTTTGTCACACTCGATGGTGTAACCACAGGTTTATTACATCAAGTTGAAGGTTAAACCTTCCTGTATTGTGTTTTGCAAAAGAAAAATATAAAAGCAAAAACTAGTAGAAATAGAGCACATCAGGGCTTTCTTTTGGCCAAAACGTTGTGTCATCTTCAGTAGATGTGCCTAGATTCGGGCATAGTGCTATTAACTGTGCGAGCCTAAGACTGCTCCTGAATATCATGTTGTTGTTGAGGCCGAAGGTGCCCTTCTGGCTGATGATCATGGTTTGGGGCAGGTGCCATTGGTGGGGGTGGTGGTAATTGAGCCCAGGAGCTTGGGAGTGACTTGTTGAAGCTACAGAAGTCATAGTCTATTGGTTGCCTACATATTCTGGGATGAATGGAGAGTAGCACAAAGCAGTATGGAGGACTTGCTTCGGCTGGGTCTGTCGCGCCTCGGCTTCAACAATTTCCTTTTGCTTCTAAATTGTGACCTGACACGTCCTTGTTGTGTGGCCCTTGTCCTCGCCACAGAAGAGGTAGTACAACTTCCTGGGTTGATTACCGAACCTTCCTCCACTGAAGCTTCTTCCTCCTCTGCCTCTTAGAGCTAGTGGTCTGTAAGAAGTCTGCTGCATGCCTGAAGGCTATGAGCTATGATGGCTGCTTTAAGCATTGTTGGCCCTTTCATCGTTGGCATTAGAGTTATGGATTGACCTGACATGCCTAGGATGAAGTCTTCCTCCGAAGCCCCTGGACATTTCAGAAAACCTGTATGCTTCCTCTCTTCTTTGGTGGAAATCATTATCAGCCTAGATGTATTCACCCATCTTCTGAAGGAGCTTTTCCAAGGTCTAGGGTGGCTTCCTTGCAAAATATTGGGTTGTAGGTCCTAGCCGAAGCCCCTTGATCATGGCCTCAATGACAATTTCATTAGGCACTGTAGGTGCTTGAGCTCTCAGACGCAGGAACCTTCGGACGTACAGATGCAGGTACTCCTCATGGTCCTGCGTGCATTGAAATAAGGCCTAAGCAGTGTCTGGCTTCGTATGAAAGCCCTGGAAGCTGGTGACTAGCATGTCCTTGAGCTTCTGCCATGATGTGATTGTCCCTGGCTAGAGGGAGGAATACCATGTCTGGGCCACGCTTCTGACTGCCATGACAAAGGACTTTGCCATGACAGCAGCGTTTCCCCCATACGAGGATATTGTTGCCTCGTAGCTCATCAGAAATTGTTTTGGATCCGAGTGCCCATCATACAAGGGCAACTGAGGTGGCTTGTAGGATTGTGGCCACAGGGTAGCCTGCAATTTTGCTGCCAGAGTAGAAGCATCATCAAAAGTAAAGTTACCATGACGGAAGTCGTCGTACCATTGGTCTTCGTTGAATGGGCTTTCTAGACGAAGCTTCCTGTGCTGAGGCCTTCGATCCTGGTCATCTTGAGTAAGATGATGCATCTCCTCAGCGGCTTCGTCAATCTTCTTCTGAAGGTCAGCCAGGCGGAGCATCTTTTCCTTTTTCCTTTGTACTTGCTGATGGATTACTTCTAAATCCCTGATTTCCTGGTCAAGCTGCTCCTCCTGAAGAGTCGGGCTGGTGGCCTTTTCTTTTGGCTTCTGGCCTCTCGCAGGGAGAGTGCGTCCTAATTTTTGTACGGTGGCTGCAGGCAGCCCCTGGAACTGTTTCCTTCTTCGGCGGCATGTCGAAGGTGAATGCTTGCCGAAGGTTGTGGAAGTGAGTTCACCGGAGGTGGGCGCCAATGTTGGTCACTTGTTCTCAAATGTTGTAAGTCAAGAACAAGGCAACACAATTGTTAATTGTAAAAGACCTTCGTCCTCCAAAGCATTATTCCTCCATGGGTATAATGCTCATCAGACGAAAGCCTAGAAGGGCATACCTTCATCATCTTAGTAATTGAATACGAATACAAAGAAGTAAACATAGTGACGGTATCTCAATGATTCATTTATTCTTGTATTCCATAAAAGCATGTATGAATATCAACAATATCAATATTACATTGATACCTTCGTCTTGTTTGAAGGCGAGGATGCGAGAGAGTGAATACAATCCAGCGTGAACAGTACGGTGTTACTGTTCATCTATTTATAGGCATGTGACGCAGCCCGAGCAAAAGTACATTTATGTCCTTAATGTTTACACATGATCGTAATACAAATTATAAAGGACTAAGTAGTCTTTTCCTCCTTCAGCCATTATCAACATTCCTCTGCTTTGTTGCGAGCCGAAGCTTTTCCGTCTGGCAATAGCTTCGACGTTTACACTTATCTTCTTTGAATCTATCTTCATCCTGTGTGTCCTTCGTCATAAGAAAGAGGTTTATCTCCTGCAGACGAAGCTTCCTGTAATAGCTTATGCTAAAAATAGATGGTTAATTATGTTTTTGTGGACCTTCGGAAGGAGAAGGCCCCAAACAGCCACTATGCTAATAACTGCCCAAGGCATAATCAATAGACACCCCAGAAGAACAGCAACTAGAGGACTTACCAGAACACACCTGCTCGTGGGTCTACACAAAACAAGACTCCACAGAACCAGAGTAGGGGAAGAGTTAATCACGTGATAGCGGAATCAGTTCTTGAGGATGTCGACTTGGTGTATGGTATGTTTCTTATTAACTCCATACCTGCATCAGTTTTATTTAATTCTGGAGCATCCACTCTTTCGTAACAAAGTCATTTGTGGAAAAACATAATATACCAAACTATCCCTTGAAGAAGAAACTATTAATTCAATCACCGGAAGGTGAACTTAGGGCCACTCACTGATGTCCTCAGACTAAGATTGAAATTAGAGGCCTAAGCTTTCTAGTAGAGCTGATAATCTTGGAATCAAGTGGAATCGATGTGATACATGGAATAGACTACTTAACCAGGTATGATGGAGTAATATCCTGTGTGTAACACTATAAAAATCATCAAATAAAAAAATGCAGTTAGTTTATTAATGGTAATAAATTTTCTTTTAAGTGTTTGTTATTTATTTACATTTGAAATGATTTTTGATTGCTCATGATTGATTTTGGTTATTGAATAGCATTTCTTGTTAAATGAAAATCCAAATAAATAATATAATAATTAGTTAAAAAAATAAATATTTTTTTAAAAATAATTTTGGTTCAATTATTATAAATTTTAGAGTTATTTAAAAATATATTTTGAATTTAGAAAAGGAAATAAGAAAAAAACCTAACTAACCCTAACGGCCCAATAGGCCCAACAAGCATCAGCCGCCGCCCCCTGGCTCGTCTCCCTGGTAGCCGCCGCCGCCCTTGGCTCCTCTCCCACCTGGCCGCCACCTTCCTTCTACCTCGTCCCCCTGCTTCCCTGACCGAGCAGCGCCCAGGCAACCGCATAGCACCGCGTGACCCTGACCGCCAGGAGCCCGACCGGCCGAAGCCCCACCGCCAGGACGCCAGCCGCGCCACCCGACCCGAAGCCGCCCGCGTCCCTGCACACGACGCGCCACCGAGGACCGACGCCAGGACTCGACCGCGACCCAGGCTACCGTCGCCACGTCGCGCCAGGCCGAGCCCTGCATCCGCGCCGAGCGACCGCGCCAGGAACCCGACACCCGCGCGTCCATTCGTCATGCGTGTAATGAAGCTTCAAGACGACCGTTTCTCTCCCCCATTACTTCCTCCCTCCATTGATGCATCATGAAGAACCCGCCAACGCCATTGATGACCATGGAGCACCCGGCGCCCTCTCATCTCCTCTCTCCCTCCCTATAAAATCTGGGACTCCCTTCCTCTCTTCCTCCCCAAGCTCCTCTCTCCCTTCTCCCTACCCGAGCTCCCTCTCTCTCTCACACACTCCTAGTTCGTCCGCGCCGTCGCCATTCGTTCCAAAGCCCGTGGAGACTCGCTGGAGTTCGTGCTCACTGTCCGCGTCCCCCGGCCGAACCCCATGTCTCGCTCCCTACTCGACCGAGCACTACCCCTCGTCGACGTTCATCCCTGCGCATGAGCAAGAACCCAAGGTTGAAGACAACCCCAAAACGTTGATTTATTTTGTAAAGCATGTTTTGAATTAATTTATAAATCTTGTGAATTATCGTTGTAATGATTTGGCGATTCACGTGTATAATTTTAGAGATTTCGATGTATACGTATAGCCAAAATCGAACCCCATGGCAATACTTTGAATATGTGTATGATTTTATAATTTTAAAAATGAGTACGGTCACTATTCACTACCGCAGTGATTTTCATACTAGAAAACATTTACAGATTTGATTTCGCTTTAGTGTGTGTGGACCGATATTGATTAGTATTGGTATAAGTATAGTTTTATTGATATAAGAAAAATAGAAGAAATACTAGGCCACGTAGTTACGGTCAAATGAAAATATAGATGTTACTAGTCATAATAAAAGTATTCATAAGTATAGCACTTAATTACTTAGAATTAGTAAAATATTTATCTATGTCATAATAGCCATGAATATGTTATTAAAAGTTCCATTTAGTAATTTACAAGTACTTCTTAGAATATTAATGTTAGAAGAATTAAATAAACAATTTTTAGTTATACGTATAAATTCTATTTAGAAAAGAAAGGAGAAAACCAAAATAGTAGAATTAAAGATAACAATGGTCATTGCTTTTATAAACTAAAATGATAGTTTATACATAATTTCATTTCTAATGATGTAGATCATTTAGATCATTTGTTCCTACAATAGAATTAAAGATAATTAATAGATTAATTATCCTTTATCATAATTTATTAATCAAACCTATAGTCAATTTGTTCTTAACTAGATTTATGACATGATTAATGATTTCATAGAATTTAGTCCACATTATATACGAATCACTTAGCTTTTCCTACAGGAATAAAATAAAGTAATAAGAGTTTAAGTTCTTTTATAACTTAAAATGTTACTTTATATATAAACTTCGAATATAATAATATAGCCTATGTGTTTTCTAATGAAATTAAAAGATAGTTATTTGTTCATTATCTTTTGCATGAAAATCCACTTAAGGGCCTATAACCTAGTTTTTCATAAAATAAATGTTTAATAATAATGATCTTTTCACATAAAACCTATTTAGACTTATATCTTAGTTTATCATAAGTGAATGTTTAACAATGATTTATAAGATGTTCCATAATGCTTCTAAAAACTAATAACGTGTTTCGTAGCCCATTAACCTTAGATATATAACATATATCTTTTCTAAAAAGGTTAAAAATGTTTAATATCGTTATAACGTGTTTTATAGTCTTATAAACCCTTAATCTTAGACATATCACATATGACGTTTTATAAAAGATTAATTTGGTGAACCTAATATTTCTATATTTTAATTAAGATATTTTAAGCTTATGTCTTGTTTTATAAATTATAGATCACACATTTTTAAAAGAATATTGTGACAGAACCTCCCAAGTTATTAGGCCCACCTACAGTTGTCCTTGTCCAACGGACCTTGGACAACCCCGTAGATGCACATAATCACTCGACAAGTTCGGTAACTGTATTCTCATTTCCTTGCCCAAGAGCGCTTCACCCGTCACGCAGATATTACATCACATCGGAGGGAAAGAATAGCAGAAGTAATTATAATAACTTAATTTACATTCATTCAAATATAGAGAAAGAGTATTATTGTTATTACAAAACAAGGGTGTACGAGTGCATAAAGTATTTTTATTACAGACTTGGGAGGCAAAAACCCCTCCCACATAAAAGTATATTGTTTTTCAAGTGGGAGGCCAACATCCTTCCGCGACTTCACTGTTGCGATTCTTCCTTGGGCACCACCTTAGAACAAAAACATCAAAAGTCTGCTGTTTCCTCACCTACAACAACATGGGTTCGAAAACCCTGAGTACAGAGTGTACTTTTGCAAGTCTTACCCGTCAAAAGAAAAGACTCTTAAGGTTATGCTGGTTTGAGGGAGTCAAGGTAAGGCTGATCAAGTATCAAAGACTCTGTTTTGCAAAAATACTTACTAAAAGTGGATCCTTAAAATCCAGTTTTATTAGCATGTTAAGTTATTACCTGTAACTAGAGTTCTTTCTACCCTAGTTCAAGCACTTGACCTGCACTAACCGTCTTTTATCACCCCTTTTAGTGTCACTGGAATGCTACGTGTAAGTCAGTGACCAAGTCTTCATGTCCGAGAAATAGCGACGATCTGAATTGATTAATACTCAGCTGAGGATCTCCAATCACACGACATATGTAGCACTTAACCCTTGCATATGTCAACTCGCCACCGGGTTTCTTAAGACTAGACCGGGTTCACGCCAACCAAGAGCACAGATACACCACCGTCCAGCCTCTTGACACAGAAGGTACACGCTACTCTCGCCATCTCTCCACTCCCATTGCGTATTGGACTTTCTGGTATTAGTCTGCCCGAGGCAAAGCTTACCCATGATGAGGCATGTGACCAGTTAAAAGGTCCTCGATCATCAGGCCCACATCGGTACGGTCCTTAATCGACTCAGATGGACACTACACCGAGACTCGCTTCTCGTGCAAGTCAACCGCCCAGTCTCAGCTTTAATAATTTCAACCCAAAGTTTGGTACCCGGCAGAGGTACATCTTTTCCGATGTTGAACCCATCACGGCCATGATGGATCCACCATCAAGTTTTATTTTTGAAAACATCCCATCCACTGTGAAGCATCGCCTTTTTATTTTAAAACAAAACATTTGTTTTTCTAAAGCAGGACTAAGCATTAGAAAACCTTTTAATAAAATAGGTAATCAAGGAATGGTAAACAGTTCCAAGGAAGGAGATGCAGCAATTGGTTTAGCACACAACTCCTATCACCTAATGCATCATATCAGGTGATAAAGATTTTAAAACAGTAAGGAGGTGGCAAATGCACCGGGGCTTGCCTTGTGTTGTAGGGGAGTCGGGCTTTATCTCAAAGATATCAAAATAAAAACAGTTCCCGGCAGGTGGATTTTCAGTTGATGGTGTAGTCTCCTCTTCTTCAACAGTCACTTCTTCGTTTTCTATACATAACCATGAATGCTCATGTGATGCTTATGAAAATGCAATGATAATAGAGATACATTAAGTTGTATCTTGAATACAACTTTCCTTCACGGTTTACCACGGAAACTAGGGTCTTCTAGGTCAACACCGTAGTAGGGTTAGACAGTTTTACCCTAAGGAGCTAGGGTCTTGGGTTTGGGAATCAAACAATGTCCAACACATGTCAAACTTCACCCCTGGGTTCTAATTATCAAATTAAGTTTATCCAAAAAGTTTTATGATTTTTGGAGTCATCAAATAATTTCTAAAATTCCAAAAGTCTAGGTTTTGGCCTTCTTAAATACTAACAATTTCTTGTTTAGACTAAAATTCTTGGCACTATTTTTATTAAATACTATAGGAATTTAGGAGTCTAGCAAAATTGGTCCCATATTTTTAGCATTTTTCTAGAAGTTTCTATGAATTTCCTAAGTGTGGCAGAAAAAGAAAAAGAGAAAGCATAAACAGTAACGGGCTCAATTCAGCCCGATACGGCCCATGCCCAGGCGAAACGCGCCCGCGCCCGCACGACAAAATTGCACATAGGCCCCCAACGGTTTGAATAACTGGTTAAGAGTCCTGCGCACTATTTACTCGTGCCACTGACATTTACACCGAGACCCCTCCCTTTCTGTTTCTTTGCAGTGCCAAGTCCACGATGATGGACGACGACGAGCGTGTCTCCAGCGAACTCGTACTGGCCAGATTACGCAACGTCTAGGCCTATCCTTTGTTCGACACCTAATTCCAACCCCGGCGACTTTAATCCCTCAACCAATTGCACAGATCTGGGTCGGAAACTCTCTGCCCATGATGGCGATGGAAACCGGAGATAACTCAACGTGTTCTAGGCGATTCAAGGCGGTCTAGTTCAATCGAATGGGTCTGTGAGCAACAGGGGACATGAGGGAGGCTAGAACATCACACAGAAGAGCATGAGCTAACCTGTAGACGTCTGGCCATGACGAGATGTCACGCGGCAGTGTTCTGACTGATTTGGGGGAAATGGGAAATTGGGAGGCTTTGGTGGATAATCCGAGGCACGGGCTGGTGCGTTGGATGCGTAAATACCTAGCGGAGTTCACCGGGGCGGAAATTTATAGGTTCCATTGGCGGTTGCGGCTAATTTTGAGAAGACCCGCGGCGGGCAGAGAGAGGGGAAGTCACTAGTGGAGGTGATACCGCGGCTTTCACCATGGCAATGTCTCAGGCGATGAACCAGCTACCTAAAGCGGCTTACAGCGACGTGGTAAAGCTTCAAGGCACATGGCCATCGCGCGGCAGGCGACGAACTTCGGCGAGGCTATCTGGATCGGCCGTGAGGCAAGTGGGTACGACGGCTAGCACCCGGTCTCATCCACGGTGAAGATCTTTTCACCCTGAGTCGTTATTTGTGTGCCAACGGCACGAATCGCATCGCCGGCACGAATCCGAGCGCGAGGGTCACCGGCGGCGAGGTGCAGCGTACTTAGGATCTTTGTCAGTCTACTATACCATCAGAATGCCATTCAGAGCACCTGACAGAGCATATTCGAGGGCTATTTTCTTTAGAAATTGTTCAGCACCTGATCCATCTCGATATAGCAAAGTTGTTCACTAATGTTAGAGCTTCAAATTTGCCATAGTTACCCTGACCTTAACTCCATTGAATCAACCACGAACCGCCCCCAGAGTTAACCAAATGTCACTCGTGGCCATTTTTCAGTTCAAGGGCTGACTGACAGCCCGACTTTAAGTCCTTTTATCTCCAATTTCTGTACAACACCAATGCTTAGTCACTTAATAAAACTTGTACACCTAACATAGCCCTACAAGTTTGCTATATTGATCTAGGGCAAAATCCTCAAGAATTTTGAGATATAGAGCTCCAAAGTTGAACCCATTCAACTAAATTCAGACTTAAACATATGGGGTTCATAGGGTACTTTTTGCAAATAGGTCCAAATTCCACTATTCAACTTGCAAATTCTCCAATATGAAAGACATTTGGTTTGAGGTGCTCTTTTACTTTGATATTTTCACTTTGGTCCAAAAGATCACAAAATTTACATCTACCCCCTAGGGTTTTAATTAGGGTTTCTAGGGTTTGTTTTTAGGGTTTTAGGCACATTAGAGTTTTTGTGCCACAAAAGTCCATTCACTTTGATATCTTGTGAACATTTCTAATGTCTCTTGAGATTTTTACTCATTTTGACTTCACTTACATCTCTAAGCCCTAATCCAGGGTTAAGTATCCTACCCTAGGATTAACCACACATCAAGTCATAACATCACAACTTGTTTGAAATTTTACCTAGTGAATGCATTCTAGGTGTAACAAGCAATATGAAATGTCAAAGCATATGATGTTATGCTCAAGTTCTAGTGCCAGTAACACCAGGGGTGTTACAAATACCTTTTTATTATAACCCTTGCGTGTAATGTTTTTGAAAAGCGAACGCTCTTTTTGTTAGGCTTTCTTTTAGCTTTACATATGGTGAATGTTGTATGTTATTGAGTGGTGTTTGTTCTTCTTGTTTGTTTGTGTGATATTCAGTGGTTGATCTAGTAGTTAAGAATCAAGATCTATTCCTATCCGTGGAAGAACCTCAAGTTTTCAATAAGCAAGGCAAGTGGACTTCTCCCTCTGCATACTCTGTTTGATCCCAAACAATACATTTAACAAAGTTTACTCTTGGATGTATATATGCATAATTTGATGGGCTACCTATTTAGATACACCTAACCTTTCCAACCTTACTCCTTGTTTAAACTGGGATTTTGATCTAATCAAGTAGCTATGCTATTTCTACAACTTTAAATTTATGCAGTCACTCCTGTTTATGATATTAATGTTCCAAATGGTAAGTTTACTTTATTGTTGCTAATCCGACGATTAAGCAAGATCATATGATTTAATTGGAACACGGAGTGACCACCCAGGAAAACAGTGCTACCATGAGGGTGGTATGGGACGCCCTTGGCTAAATAACTAGGGAAGTCTTATGTTGGGTGCTGGTCGTGGTCGACCGGAATAGGGGCACTGGCAAGCGCTTATAGTTCCGGCTCAGGCAGATTGGATACGGGCATAGTTCCCAAAGCTTTACCCTGCAGACTGGACTATAAGTTGGTTACGTTAGGTGTGCTCTATGCAGTTTGACCATTTCCAACATTTGCATAATGAAGACTCTAGGGAAAAGCCTCGTAGTGAGACCCTAGCCATTCACCTCAGAAGTGAATACAGGTCTAGCTAACCTGGGCTAGAAGGGAATTATGACTCATGGGTAAAGATATGCCACCTCTGCAGAGTGTAAAACTAATATATCAGTCGTGCTCACGGTTATGAGCAGCCTGGACTCCTCACATGATAATTGAACTTGAAGATGGAAATAAATCGAGATCCGATGATCTGCCAATGGTTAAGTGGTTTCACTTAAGTGTTTTTGATATACTCTTATACCTTTGTTTAATGGGAATACTTAGGATTCACACTTATTAGTAAGATTGATGTTGTTAATAAAATGTTGACCAACTAAAATGCTTACTGCTCAACCTTAGCCTCACCTTGTTAAACTTGCATTGATTTTCCCCCACTTGTTGAGCCCCGACCGTAAGTGAGCTCACCCTGGCTTAAATTTTGATCAGAAGTTTGCAGATGAAGTTATGATGCTGAGCTCCATGGATGCTAGTCTAGTGATACCCCCGGTCATCTTCCTGTGGATGGATGTCCATGTTTCGCTGTACTTTGATGAATAAAGGTTATGACATTATGTCTGTTCGAAGTGTAATATGTTAATATAATCGTTATTTACACTTTTATGCATTGTTCTTTTGATATATTACACTTGTGACGTCAAGATATGTGTGGAAATAGATCCTGGCACACATATGCGATGCACCCGGCTCTGCCCCCTCAAAAACGGGTGTGACAGAAGTGGTATCAAAGCAATGTGACCGTAGGTCGCTAGATTAGTTAGAAATGGAAAGCCCAGTCAGTCGTTCAAAACTTGACTTAATTGTCTCCATAAAAACTTACTTTATATCAAAACTTGTCTCTTTTATCTTCAACCCTTCTTGTCTGATTCTTCGTCTATCAGAAGGTTCTAATGAGAAGCATTGCAAGATGATCAAGCTAGGATTGTGGAACTTGAAGCGAAGTTTGCCAGAAGAAACCTTTTTGAGGTTATCGATGATGCCATATCCTCTGTCTTATCCCCACTTCGCAAGAAGTTTTGTTATGGATCCTCTGGATCTATTATTTGACTTCTTGGCTAGGTTGATAGGATTGTTCTTTATGGTATTAAGTTTTTTTCGACTAGATCGGTAAAGACGATATTATATTATATTATAGTGGTTTTCTAACCCCTAATATTGCTATATAACCCTTGACTTCTTATACTTTTGTTTTCTTGCCATTGTATTGCCACCCTTGTGCAATATCTACCTTGATATATTAAATCTTTGCCTCTCTACTTTTCTCCTTGACAACGCTTTCTCCCTAACCCACTTCATATCCTTGGTTGTATCATTTATCCTCACTTTAATAGTTCATGGTTAGCTTATTTCACTCTTGGCCACCAACAAATATGTCTTGTTTAACTCCTTGATAATTCTTACCCAACTCCTTGATGTTATAATATCTTTCTTATTCCAAACCTTGTCTCACCTTTTGTTTTGGTTGAATGAGTAGAATTGGATTGTGTTGTGCTGGTATGCTTGAGTTCAATGTCCTTTGTGTTCATGTTTGATTGCTTCTTTGAAATGATTGTTGGTGTATTGTGTGACTTTTGTCCACAATGACATCAGTTAGCTAGGTAAAACCTTAGATAGATGGGGTTTTCTCTGCTCTCTATAATCTGTCTTTGCTCAACCCTTTCGTCCCTTCCATTCTTCCATACCCATACAGATGTCAGACCTTGGAATGTCAACTACAAGTGATGTCACTAAATGCAAAGAATGTGGTGTGTTGACAAGTCAAAACAACACTATAAATAAAACAGTTGATGAACAGACATTCAAGACACAAAAGGATGCACAACCAAACCAATAGACAAGTGACCCTGGAACATGTTGTTGTTGTGAGTACTATGGAATTCCTTGTCACCAAATCAATGCAAATGAAAGTGAAACTACAAAACACAAGAACCAAATTTTATTTTCTGGCATAAAAAGACAGATGTCTCCCCAAGAACAACTAATAGCATATTCTCTCATACCTAATGCACTGTCAGTTGATGAATTGCAAAGTATTCCAAAAAAGGAAACATCACAAGGATGCCCATGTTGGAACTCGCTCGCTCGGGCAAGTTAATCCAACGAGGGAGAGGAAAGAGTGCAAGCAAGGTTTAGTGTGGGATGGCAATTGCTCTGTTAATCTGGCCTCTCAAGGGCACTATACGGGGGTATTTATAGGTACCCGAGTGTCGAACATCCCAAGACAAGGACTGTTATGTCCTCGGGGTACCCGGATTATCCCCAGAATATTCCCATAAAGGGGGGGTTACAAACCGTCATTACAGAAAAGCTATTACAGATGAGGCCCGTAACCTGTCTGTCCACGCGGGGCCCATTGCAGTGGGCTGAATTCCACGTGGGCCTCCGGGCGAGATGAGGGACGTGGGACCAGCAGACTTCGTCGGGGTCTGGCCTTCGTCTTGCAATGGAGAGGACGAAGGGCAACCGCGCCACTCGTCACGCGTTCGTTGATGTAGCGACGCGACGAAGGCTTCGAGCGAAGGGTAGCGTCTTTGCCTTCGCCCCAACATTTGCCCTCCGAGGGACCAGTTCGACTGAGTCATCTGGTGCCGAAGACGTCGCTAGATGGTGGAGACGCTGCCCTCGATCGAAGTGGTCCCGCAGGGGTTTTTGAGGTGACCGTTGATGGGACGTGGCACTATTGGACTGCAGGTTTCCCGTAGCGTCGCGTCGTGTGTATAAAAAGGGGCGGCGCGGCACGGGCTGATTCTCACCCTTGCGTGCGCCCGAAAACCCTAATTTTTTGAAATCGCTCGCCCGCTCGCCTGCCCTCTTGGTTCCTTCTGCGTCGGAGATCTAGCCCGCGTCAAACAAACCGCACGCCGTCGTCGATGGTACGTAGCGATGTCGTCTTCTTCCTCATCTGTTGCAAACACGCCGCTGGCCGATTCGTCATTCGAAGATACCTTGAGCGATTTGGCGACAGCGGAGTTACAGCCGGGCCACACGGTGGAGTTCGGCGTTTCGAGGATTTCCTCGGTTCGCGTGCAGGATATGCAGCAGTTGGGGTATTTTGGGAACGGCGTTGTGCGTGTCCCTGGGGCGGAAGAGGTTCCCGAGCCCGAGGGCGAGTTAGTCGTGTTTGAGGCATTCTTCACCGCCGGCCTTCGCCTACCTGCACATCGTTTCGTGGCGGAGGTCCTGCAAAGATTTGAGGTCCAGGTCCACCAGTTGACACCGAACGCCGTGGTGGCCCTGGCGAAGTATGTCTAGGCGGTGACTTCCTATGGTGGTCAGCCTTCCGTAGAGGTCTTCGCCAAGAATTACTGTCTGCATTGGCAAAAAAGAAAGATTGGAAACAAGATTGCACAGTTTGGATCGTGCACCTTCACGCCGAGGACCGGAAAGACTTCGGCGGAAGTCGTGGAGTTAGTTCCCTGTGCTCGCAATAAGTGGGGCAACTGGTGGGATTATTGGTTTTATGTTTCGGGAAGCGAAGTCGAAGACCTCCTAGGGCTCCCCGCGGCCGTGATGTGCTCCCATTGTTATGTGGCATTTCCACAATTTGAGGTGGTGGAGGATGATGAGGACGAAGGGGCCCTCCAGTGCGCTGCCCGCATGAGCAGTGGGCATGACTTGGTTGAGGAGTTCATTGGTTATGGAGTGTGGCCCCTAGCGCATGGCTGGGTGCTGGGTGAAGTATGTCCTCGCCAGATGCCTACTTTGGGCCAGCAGCTGGTGCGAAGTCCGGCCTTCTCTTTGGATCTACGCGGCCGAGACCCGACCGCGTTCGTTCGTGAAGTGGAGGACGGGGCGAGGAGGATTGTGGGGCGGTATGCGCCGAGGACAGAGAGTCTGCGGAGTTGGGATATCCGAGGGTCCAATGTTCGATTGAATTGGGTCTTCAAATTAAACTGTTTGCCGTACGGTGGCTACCCTGGAGATGACTCTACTGCGGCTGCTGACCGCCACGGGAAAAAACTAGTGGTCGTGGCTGAGGAAGGCCCTTCGCGGGAGGCTGCCCCAGCCACTAAGAAGAGAAAAATAGGTACTGCAGTGGGGGGTTGGGGGTCTCTGAACGTTTTGCTGTGGAGTTGATGGGGACTTGCGCGACCCTCGGGGGAAGGATGTCTTCGCCCGAGCTCCGGGAGTCTTCAGCACGAATGCTGAAGGTTACCGGGGGTCGATGGCCAAGGAATGTTCCGATTCCCCGCATGGCCGGCGAGGACATATTTACGTCTTGTATGGCCCGTGAGTTGAAGATTTTTCCTTACGGACGGAATATTGTTGTTGTTGTATCAGCAGTGATGGACAAGGATCATCAAGATGCAGCGCGAAAGCGCCGGGCAATCACTAGGGTCAGGGACACTATGCGCGAGGTGAAGCGGGCGCGGGGAGGCACGAAGTCCGCCGCCCCTGTCGGCAGCAAACCACCACCGGCAGCGAAGCCTGCCGTCCCCGGGCCCAGCAAGTCTTCGACGGATTCGAGGGCTGCCGCTTCTAGCGCGGGCAAGCTGCCATCGACTAAACCCGCAAAGGAGCGAGGGCTGTCGTTGCCAGTGCGCACCGACAAAGCGGCGGCGGGTGGTGCCGATTTTGATACGGACATCTGCGTGGATGATTACCTCGTTGGTGAGAGTTTTTTTAGACTGGGTCTTGAACAAGATTATGGTGCAGGGTCGGATGCGGGGCAGCTGGCTATTGTCCCGTCTCCGGTGGCGGCCACTTCACCTGCGGCGGCGGTTGGAGTGAAGGGCACTTCGCAGGACCCATGGTCCAAATTCTGCGCCAGCGGCGAGATTTCGTCGGCCGCCGCCACTAGGGACGTGGCGGGCATTGTGTCCCAGCAGCTGAAGCATGTAAGTCATCTTAGACTTCGTTGGCTCATTGTTTTGATGTGGTTGCGAATCTGTTGTTTTTTCATGGCAGGCGGCCGCCTTCGCCGACCATGTTGCGTTAGGCGCCTTGTCTTCGCTGCCGAGAGGCAACGACTTCGTTGGCTCATTGTTTTGATGTGGCTGTTGTTCGGGACAAGTCGGTTGCAGAAAACAAGAGCCGCAGGCTGGCGGAGAGGCTGGAGGCTGTGGAGGCCGAGAAGGAAGACCTCAGGCATCGGTTGGCGGAGGAGAGGAGGGACGCAAACAAAGCTTGTGCTGAGGCGCAGTCCACACAAGCCGAGGCCAAGCTTGCATGGGCGGAGGCCAGTCTTGCCTGCCAATGCGCCGAGGAGATGGAGACGAGGCTCGGCAGCCTGCACGACCGCCTGGACAAGACGGAGGCCTCGACGCGCGTGGAGGTCATGCGGACACATACTCAGCTTGTGGACGCGTATCGGGAGCTAGGTGCGCGGACCGCGCCCTTCGAAGCACCTGGTCAGGAGGTGGGCCTCCGCTTCCTTGGATGGCTACAGGAGGAGCTGGAGGTGCTCCCGACCATTGTGATGGGCCTCATGTCCTTCGCCTCCCTCATCACCTGCGAGGGGGCCGTGAATGCCTTGTCCCGCAAGGGGTGCTGGCACTTCGAGGCCTTCGACCAGTCTGACGAAGGCTTCGAGCGTGAAATCTTCCAGGTTGAGGACCCGGTGATGAAGCGATCGGCTAGGGCTCTTTTTGATAGGATGTGGGGCCCTCACGGCTAGAGACTATCCGATAGAGATCTAACCGGGCGATGGATCAGGTAAAGGTGCATTTGTGTGATTATGTGTGTGGGTTTGTGTGGTTTGCTGAGTGGGTGTGCTATTGCTGTAGATGGCGCATGACGAAGAGGTTGAGGACCTTGGTGATCTAGACAGCACGCTGTCCGAGGCATTGGGGGTGCAGCTGGCGCCGCCATCCGATGCAGGCGAGGGCCCCTCGGTGACCCCCGCGTCAACTGGAGCTGGTGAAGACCCCATGCCAGCCACTGCGCTGACGGGTGCGGACGCCTCGAAGGTGGTGGCCGAACCAGCTGTCGAAGACCCAGGGCCTTCGCAGGTGGCGGAATAGGGGTTAGGGATTTAAGTGTAAACTTTTGTATCTGTGATACTGAACCTCGGTTGCTGTGCAGGTTCCGACGTTTGGGCCTACGCAAGCAACCGCTGCTGGCAATACTAATTTTGTGGCGGCCACAACCGTAGTGCCTGCTGATGATAATTTGTTTGGCTCTGTGTCTGAGTGTTTTGAGTCTGATGGTGAATCTGGGAGTTCGTTTTCTTGGACGGAGGAGTCCTCGGATGAAGGCTTGTATTATTTTGCTGCGTTGGATGTGGCTGCGGCGGACACTTCGCCGCGTGTGTAGGGTGCCGGGGATCTTCCTAGTGCGAGTACTGGGTATAGGCGGCGAAGGGTGGTGGCGAAACATAGTGTGGGTGAATTTTCGCGAAGTGGTAGGCGCCGTCGTATGGGGATGGAGTGTGGTCGTCTTCGAGTGGACCGGATTGGTAAACAAGAATTGTTATCCTCGCCGATTGGGGCGAGCATAGGTGAAGGGGATCTGCGAAATCTTTTTGAGGGTGAGGAATTGAGGATAATGTTGTTCAATTACAGGGAGATGGGTATCATCCCGAAGGTTGAGCCGATGTAATATATGATGCCCTCACCGAGTGTATGTAACTGTAATTTGTATGATGTGGCCTGTTGGCCGTATTCGCGCGCCTGTGTTGATCCGGCTGCACCCGTGGGCGACTTTTGCGTGGAGTGTCTTTTAAACAGAAGATTTCGATTAACGCACTTGTTGTGCTATTCCGGTTGCACCCTTAGGCGACTTTTGCGTGGAGTGTCTTTTAAATAAGAGACTTCGATTAACACACTTGTTGTGATGTTCCGGCTGCACCCTTAGGCGAATTTTGTGCGGAATGCCTTTTAAATAAAAGACTTCAATTAACGCACTTGTTGTGCTATTCCGGCTGCACCCTTAGGCGACTTTTGCGTGGAGTGTCTTTTAAATAAAAGACTTCGATTAACGCACTTGTTGTGCTGTTCCGGCTGCACCCTTAGGTGACTTTTGCGCGGAATGCCTTTTAAATAAAAGACTTCGATTAACGCACTTGTTGTGCTATTCCGGTTGCACCCTTAGGCAACTTTTGCGCGGAGTGTCGCACGCGAGGGTAGTCTGTGCTGCCTCTAGCGGTGACTTCGGAGTGGTCGAATGCCGAAGACCATCGATGCGGTCTTTTTCGACATGTTGCGTCTAAGTTTTTGTTTTTGCGGGGGATTTTGCAGGTATATTACATGGCTCCGCCTCATTAAAAACCTCACCCCCAGGAGGAAAAGAGTGCGGGCCGGAATAGTATTGTTTGGTGGATTACAAGGGCGCGTGGGCCCTGAGGGTTTAAACAAAAAATTTGCGGAGATTATCAATATTCCAGGAATGCTCTAAGTCTTCGCCGAATGGCGTCGATAGCCTGTACGCGCTGGGGGATGCCTTCGACTTGATGATGAATGGACCCTCCCATTTTGGCTCCAGCTTGCCCCGTGACTCTGTCCGGGTGGTCCGGACGAGTATGAGGTCTCCTTTGTTGAACTCTCTTGGGACAACCACGTTGTCGCGCCAGGCCTTGGTTTGAGCTTGGTATTTGTTGAGGGCCTGTAGGGCGAAGACGCGGTCTCCGTCGATGAGGTCTTTAAATGTTGGTTCGTCTACGTTGGGGACTGCTGATGTGCTTGTTCGGGGCGACCCATGCTTTATCTCCTGCGACGTCATGGCCTCCGATCCATATAGTAGACGAAAAGGTGTGAATCCGGTT
The DNA here is from genome assembly GCF_902167145.1 of Zea mays. Taxonomy (NCBI): domain Eukaryota; kingdom Viridiplantae; phylum Streptophyta; class Magnoliopsida; order Poales; family Poaceae; genus Zea; species Zea mays. The sequence goes on along the minus strand of NC_050103.1, from coordinate 65,632,467 downwards.
GCCCGGCATTCGGTCGTGTTTAGGGCCCAAACTACTTCAGGTAGCTGGTCGGCCCATTTACCCTTCTTGTTGTTGAGGAGCCTTTTATTGATGGCAGTGAAAATCTTGCCGTTGGCGCGGTCGACGACGCCGTTGGATTGCGGGTGGTATACCGAGGCGAAGGCAAGCTTGGTGCCGATGGAGAAGCAGAAGTCCCTGAAGTCCTGGCTGTCTAACTGTTTGCCGTTGTCAACTGTGAGCTCGGACGGGACTCCGAATCGGCAAACAATGTTTTGCCAGAAGAACTTCTGGGCAGTCTTCGACATTATTGTGGATACTGCCCTGGCCTCGATCCACTTGGTGAAGTATTCGACGGCGACGAAGGTGAACTTGAGGTTCCCTTGAGCCGTAGGTAGTGGCCCGACAATATCCAGCCCCCAGTGTTGAAGTGGCCATGTGCGGGCAATCAGCTTGGTGAACTGCGAAGGGTTGCCCGAGCGGGGAGAAAACTTCTAGCAAGCTTCACACGACCTCGTGACTCGATTTGCGGCGCAGATTATAGTGGGCCAGTAAAATCCTTGACAGATCACCTTGGCAGCGAGGGCCCTGGGCCCTGAGTGGGAGCCACAAGTTCCGCTGTGGACTTCGCGTAGGATCTGAATGCCTTCGGTTTCGGTGATGCATTTCAGCATGGGTTGACTGATCCCCTTCTTGTATAGTTGGTCCCCGACTAGTACGAAGTCCCAGCTTTGGTGCTTGAGGCGCTTGGCCTCGTTGACGTCACTTGGGTGGTAGTATCCTTGCAGAAACAGTGTTATTGGGGCCCGCCAATCTTCAGTCATAATGAGGTTGACGATGTGATGGCCTTCAGCGTCATTGGTTACTTGTAATCCCTCTGGGTTGCAAACGGCTGGTGTGCCAATGACGTGGTAGAACACGTCGGAGGGCAAGGTCTCGCCTCTGGCCGCTGCCTTAGCCAACACGTCGGCCTCTTCGTTCCTGGCGCGGTCCACATGCTGTAAGGTGAAGCCCTTGAATTGTCGCTCGAGACTGCGAACAGCCGTGAGATACTGCATGAGTGCGGGGTCTTTTGCTGAATATTCTTTTTCGACTTGGCCGACAACTACTTTGGAATCTGTCTTTACTATGCAGGTAGTGACACCGAGTGCTCTCAGCTTGCGAAGGCCCAGGATGACAGCTACGTATTCTGCTATGTTGTTTGTGCATCTGTCGGATTCCAAAGCGAAGCTAAGGCGTGCTGCGTATCTGTGCTTGATGCCTGTGGGTGACGTGATAATTGCAGCTGCGCCTGCCCTCGCATGGCACCATGCGCCGGCGCAGTGGATGGTCCACACCTTCTCTGGAGGTTCTTCTTGCTGCTGTGTCGGCCCAGTCCAGTCGACGATGAAGTCTGCTAGGACCTACGACTTGATTGTTGTCCTGGGTTCGAAGGTGATGTGGTACCCGGAGAGTTCGACTACACATTTGGCAATTCGAACGGACACCTCCGAGTCTCTGAACAGTTCTCCCAGTCCCCTATCCGAGGTGACCTGCACCTTGAAGGCCTCGAAGTAGTCACACAGCTTGCGTGATGCCATGACGACTGCGTAAGAGTTTTTTTCTAATTCAGTCATGTTGCACTTGGAGGTCGTGAGGACTTCAGAGACGTAGTAGACTAGATATTGCTGGGTCGTGCCCTCTCTGTCTTGCTCTTGGACCAGCGCTGCGCTGACTGCATATGGCGAGGCTGCGATGTAGAGCAATAAAGGCAGCGTGGGGTCTAGACTGGTGAGAATTGCCAAGTCTGACAGGTGTTGCTTGAGTGATGAGAAGGTTGCCGCCTGTTCTGGTCCCCATGCAAAGTCTTTTGCACCGCGCAGTGTCTTGAGGAAAGGTAGACTCCGATCTGCTGAATTGGAAATGAATCTGTTAAGGGCGGCTAATCTGCCTGTCAGACGCTGGACATCCCTGGTTGACTGCGGAGGTGTCATGTTGATGATTGCTTGAATCTTGGTCGGGTTGGTCTCGATCCTGCGGTGCGACACCAGGTAGCCCAGTATCTTCCCCTGACAAACTCCGAAGACGCACTTCTCGGGGTTGAGGCAAAGTCGTGCGTCCTGCATGTTTGCAAATGTCTCTGCGAGGTCAGCTAGGTGGTCTTCTTTATTTTTGCTTGCGACAATGATGTCATCCACGTACGTGAAAATGTTGCAGCCCACTTGGCTCTCGAGCACCGTCTTGGTGAGCCGAGAGAAAGTTGAGCCATCGTTCTTGAGTCCCTCCGGCATCCTGATGAAGCAGTATGTGCCGAAGGGTGTGATGAAACTGGTGCTGGCCTTGTCTTCCTCCTTCATATATATCTGGTGATAGCCGGAGAAACAGTCAAGAAGTGACATGACTTCGCATCCGGCTGCACTATCGACTATCTTGTCGATCCGTGGTAGCGGGAAATTGCCTTGGGACATGCCTTATTGAGGCTGGTGAAGTCAATGCACATGCGCCACTTGCCGCTTTTCTTTTGTACCATGACTATGTTGGCGAGCCACGTGGGGTAGGCGATTGGTTCAATGAAATTGGCCTCCAGCAGGTGGTGCACTTTGGCTTTGGCGGCTTCCGTTTTTTCATTGGACATTTTGCTCAGCCGCTGCTTTTTTGGGCGCACCGAAGGGTCGATGCCCAGACTGTGCTCGATGACGGTGCGGCTGACTCCGACCAGGTCGAGGGCGGACCAGGCGAAGATGTCCTTGTTTCTGGAGAGACAGGAGATGAGTTTCTCCTCGTCTTGCGAAGTCAGGTCTTCGCTTATTACAACTGTTTGCTTGGGTGTTGCCGGGTCGAGGGGAACTGTCTTCATACCGTCGTTGCTCTGCAGCTGTGCCTTTGCTTTTTCGTCGGTGGTTGGGCGGGTCGCCTCGGAGACTTCGCGCTGTGTTGTAAGGCAGTGTACGTTCCGCTGACCTGGAACGAAGTCTCTCTCAATGTTGCGTGCAGTCTGTTGGTTACCGTAAACCGTTATCACACCTTGCGGGCCCGGGATTTTCATGCAGAGGTACAGTCCGTGAATGGCCGCTTCAAATTTGTTGATGGAGCCCCGACCCATTATGGCGTTGTAGGGGTAGACCATGTCGACGATGTCAAAGGTGACCTGTTCGCTTCGCGCATTGGGTGCTACATCGAATGACAGGGGTAGCTCTATCTTGCCCACATGGAAAGTGCCCTTGCCGCCGAAGCCATATAGGGGGTTGTCCGAAGGCTTGAGTAAGTTGTGGTTGATGCTCATGCGGTCGAAGGCGTGTAGGAAGATGATGTCTGCTTGGCTGCCGTTGTCAACTAGGACTTTGTGCAGGTCCCAGCCTACCACACTGCAGTTGATTACCATGGCGTCGATGTGGGGTGCGCTACGCAGATCAACACCTCTGGCATCGAAGGTTAGTGGCACATGTGACCACTTCATTTGCACGACTAGGCCGGTGAGGGCGACGTGGTTGACACTTCGGTAGTGATCCCTCTTTTGCCGCTTCATCTTGAAGTCAACGTTGGACCCTTCGGTGATCATGTGAATGACTCCGCGATACGGTTGATCGGCGAAGTCTTCTTGTTTTGGTGCTTGGGGTGATTTTGGTGGTGTGGGTTTGGTTGATGCGGAGGCGGGAGCGGGGGTGGTACTACTTGTACCTCCTGGTGGTGCTGATATGTGTGGTTGGGTAGATGCTGGGCGTGGCCGTTGTTGTATGGTTGTGGGTGGTGGTGTTGATATGTGTGCGCGACAACTCTTTGGTTGTCGGCTGGTTGTGCCCGAGATATCTTGTCCCTGGTGGCCTTTGTTTCCGGGCAATCCCTTGTTGGGTGCACGCAGTCTTCGCCATGAAACAGGCAGTAATATCTACGCGGTTGCTGCGCCCGTCCCCGGCCCCGGCCACGCGTGCCATTGCCACGGCCCTGGGGGGATACTCTTGACGGCGAGGTGCTGGTTGGCTATGTTGTGCACCTGCTGCTGACTACGGCTGTCCCGTCCGGAGTCTGACTACGAAGGCCTTGTCCAGGTTCGGCTGGACTGCGAAGGGTCCTTGGGCTTTCTCTGAGACTCGACCTTGTGCTGATGGAGCTCTTTGAATCTGGCGTACTTCTCGAACAACTGATAGAGCACTTGGAGATTTTTGGGTTGGTCCCTAATGCAGTGACTGTATAGGATGCCAGCCCGGAGGCCACTGATGGCGTAGTGTATGGCAATTTGGTCATCGACCGAAGGCAGTTGTGACTTGAGAGTCAGGAACTTGCGGTAGTACTCCCGGAGGGTTTCCTTCTCTTGCTGTTTGCAGAGTGATAGCTCGGCCAAGGCATCGGTGTCTGGTCGGTACCCTTGGAAGTTGAGCAGAAACTTGTCTCGGAGACTTTTCTAGGAGTCGATGGACAATGGGGGCAACCTGGTGTACCAGGTCAAGGCCGGACCCTCGAGGGCGATGATGAAAGATTTGGCCATTGTGGCGGTGTCCCCTCCGGATGATGTGACGGTGACTTGATAGCTCATGATGTATTGTGCTGGGTCGGTGCTGCCGTTGTACCTGGGGTAGGTCCCTGCTCTGAAGTTGGCAGGCCATGGTGACACTTGGAGTTGCGGCGCCAGGGGGCTTCGCTCATCAAGGTAGTTGATGCCTTGGAAAGCTGCAGCGTGCGGGATGAAGGGTCCGCGCTGGGAATGAATAAGTCTCTGGCTGGCGCGCGCTATTGGAGGGGTGGGACGTGTTGCAGATCGTGCTGGCCTTCGCTCTGCATGAGCACAATCTCTTGCTCAAGTTCTCGGGCTCTCTGCTCCTCGTCTCGTATCATCTGGCACACCTTGGCTTGCACGGTGACACATTGGCGCTTGGCCTCAAGGATGTCTTTCTGCTTTTGGAGGTTGCGGTTCTTGGTGCGCAGGGCCCGTAGTTGTAGCTGTTCTTCGGCTGAGACGCCGATGACTTTGTTGTCCTCTATTGTGTCTTCGCCCTCTAGTGGAGCGAAGCCTGGGGGTTGTGCTTGTGGTTGTCCTCTGGAGCTGCAGGTGCGTAGGGTGCCTTCAGGAGTGGGTTGGTCGTTGCGCTGTCTCTTGTTGAGAGCTTCGTCTTCGCAGGCTTCTTAGGGGGTGTTGTCTGCGAGGGCCTTGCCCTTTTTCTCGGCTATCAGCGCTGCCTTCGCTGCTTCGTTGACGGATGGGGCTGCCTTCGAACTAGCTCTCTTGGGTGCCATCGCGGGTGGTTTATTCGTAGCACGAACGGTGGGCGCCAATGTTGGAACTCGCTCGCCCGGGCAAGGTAATCCAACGAGGGAGAGGAAAGAGTGCAAGCAAGGTTTAGTGTGGGATGGCAATTGCTCTGTTAATCTGGCCTCTCAAGGGCACTGTACGAGGGTATTTATAGGTACCCGAGAGTCGAACGTCCCAAGACAAGGACGGTTATGTCCTCGGGTACCCGGATTATCCCCAGAATATTCCCATAAAGGGGGGTTACAGACCGTCATTACAGAAAAGCTATTACAGATGAGGCTCGTAACCTGTCTGTCCACGCAGGGCCCGTTGCAGTGGGCCGAATTCCACGTGGGCCTCCAGGCGAGATGAGGGACGCATGACCAGCAGACTTCGTCGGGGTCTAGCCTTCGTCTTGCAATGGAGAGGACGAAGGGCAACCGAGCCAGTCGTCACGCGTTCGTTGATGTAGCGACGCGACGAAGGCTTCGAGCGAAGGGTAGTGTCTTCTCCTTTGCCCCAACAGCCCAGCCCCAAGAAGAAACACAGGAGTGTTACATGGATGGATGGACTATTACTTGCACATAGTTTCAGCCTCGTGGTCGCATTAGGTCCAAGAAACAAAAAGGGAAACATGGGAAAAGTCAAGAAATAACTTCAAGAAAAGATTGCTATCAATGTGGACGTGAAGGTAATTACTTCTGTAACTGTCCCGAGAAGAGTTCACTACAGATCACCTCCGAGATGAAGCTATCTCAGTCTTCAGACATGGAATATGAACAAAAATGCACAGAAATTTCTACCAACAACGTAAAGACAACTCCACCATGTAACTTATCAAGTCGTGCTTGCTTTGGCTACGGTGATACCAGCCATCTTAATAGTTGTCCTAAGAAGGATGTGGAGATTAATAAAGTCAAAAGAAAAGACAACACCCTCAGACTCATGCATCAACAAAGAATAAACAACGGAAAAAGTCCATGGGAAGGATAAGTTATGCAGTGACAGGTACCATTCTGTATAATAATGCAGTAATTTTTGGAACACTAGTCATTCACACAACTATCGCCACTGTGTTGTATGATCCTCGTACAACACATTCCTTTATCAGTGCCTAGTTTTCAACAAAGTATGGTATCTTTAAGTGTCCCTTGAGATCAAGGAAGACCATCAGTGCACCCGAAAGAAAAATGTTAGTAAACTACATATGTCCAAATGTAAGTGTTAAAATCAATTGGATAGATTTTCTAGTTGATCTTATAGTGATAGAATCAATGGGAAAGGATGTGATTTTTGGAAAGAATTGGTTACAAAGAACTAAGGCAGTAATCCAACCTACTGAGAGAACCATGTGTTTGGAAACCCCATCTGGAGAAAGAATAGTAGTTGAAGACAATCGACCTCCAGCTCTAATAGGTGCATTTGACAAGGAAGAATAATATATCATTTAGCTAGAAGAAGCAGTATGTCTCACGAAGAAAAAAATGTCAAGGTGTTGCCCCTTTACGGATTTGTAATTGTGCTAAGTGATATATGAATAAATTTGGAGAATCTTTCGCACCTATTGTGTTTTACCTCTTTATAAAGAGAATAAAATATGGTGTCATCTGCTATATGCAAACAATGTGATGCTCTATTCTAGTTACCCTAAAAGTCCGCTCAAGTCTTTCTCTCAAATTGTGCTCAGAGAAATACTGTTGGATCAGAAAGATGATTTGGATATCATGCTCTGAAATCTAGGAGAAATCTGAAACCATCCTTGTTCCTTGACTAATCTTATCTTGGAAATCAAAAGGTTGTGTTCGCTCTTTATCTTAATGTCATACAAGCCTCTTATGCAGACTGCCTCACTAACTCTTTTACCCTTTGATTAGATGATGAACCCCAGTGGAAATGAAGTAAATGATGCCAAGGACAAAATTCCTACCTTAACAACTATGAACGAGAAAAATGAGTCACAGAGGTATTTGATGAATGGAATGAAGAACAACAAAAGGAATAGAAAAATGTTTGGATACATGATTAGTCCACCTCAACCACAAACAAAAGCCACGAAACACATGGATATCCAAACAGAAGAATCAAGTCAGGCTCAGCTGTATGAGATACAAACACCCAATCAATCCTCACCCCCTGTTGGTCAAGCGAAGTTGACTCGCAAATAACTCAAAGCAAGAGGTGCTTGCTACTACTACAAAAATAAAGGACACATTATTCGTGAATGCCCCAAGAAGCGTCTAGACCGACTAGAGAAGAAAGCTACCAAGCATGACCTAAGCAATAATTCAGAAGACCAACCATTTTATAAGTACGATGATGAAGGTCGCTTGATTAGTATACATTGCGGAGCAAAGAAGAAAGGAAGTTTCTTAATATTTGAAGAGTTCAATGTGAACTAAGAACCTACAAATAACCATGTATCTCCTTTGCTTTCGTGCTAGCCTTCCTTAATCTCGAGGACAAGATTCTTTTAAGAGGGGTAGGTTTATAACACTATAAAAATCATCAAACAAAAATAATGCAGTTAGTTTATTAATAGTATTTATGGTAATAAATTTTCTTTTAAGTGTTTGTTATTTATTTACATTTGATATGATTTTTGATTGGTCATGATTGATTTTGGTTATTGAATAGCATTTCTTGTTAAATGAAAATCCAAATAAATAATATAATAATTAGTTCAAAAAATAAATATTTTATTTAAAAATAATTTTGGTTTAATTATTATAAATTTTAGTGTTATTTAAAAATATATTTTGAATTTAGAAAAGGAAATAAGAAGAAAAAAACCTAACTAACCCTAACGGCCCATTAGGCCCAACAAGCATCAGCCGCCGCCCCCTGGCTCCTCTCCCACCCGGCCGCCACCTTCCTTCTACCTCCTCCCCCTGCTTCCCTGACCGAGCAGCGCCTAGGCAACCGCCTAGCACCGCGCGACCCCGACCGCCAGGAGCCCGACTGGCCGAAGCCCCGCCACTAGGATGCTAGCCGCGCCACCCGAGCCGAAGCCGCCCGTGTCCCTGCAGCTAGGGCTGGAAAATAAGCTCGAGGCTCGCGAGCCGGCTCGAGCTCGGAGCGTCTCGGCTCAAATCGGAGCGGGTCGCGAGCCTCGAGCGAGCCGAGCCGAGCCAGTATTTTGAGCTCGTTGCGCTAGCGAGCCGAGCCGGCTCGCGAGCTTTGCCAAATTACTTAATATGTAGAATAATGATGGATATTGGGTAATTTTATATATAGTCAGTTTGTTTCTTAACGTTTCATGTTAAATATATGACAATTAACAATTTAGATTACTCATAATGATGAATGATATCTATATATTTATATTTATATACTAATAATTCACAAGATAATGCAATTATATATATCAGGGTGTGGCTCACGAGCCGAGCCGAGCCTGTCTCTCTAGCTCGTGAAATGGGCGAGCCGAGCCGAGCCGAGCTCGGCTCGGCTCGTTTCCAGCCCTACCTGCAGCCGACGCGCCGCCGAGGACCGACGTCAGGACTCGACCGCGACCAAGGCTGTCGTCGCCGCGCTACGCTAGGCCGAGCCCTGCACCCGCGCCGAGCGACCGCCAGAAACCCAACACCCGCGCGTCCGTTCATCACGCGTGTAATGAAGCTTCAAGACGACCATTTCTCTCCCCCATTACTCCCTCCCTCCATTGATGCGTCATGAAGAACCCGCCGACGCCATTGATGGCCATGGAGCACCCGGCGCCCTCTCATCTCCTCTCTCCCTCCCTATAAAATCCGGGACTCCCTTGCTCTCTTCCTCCACGAGCTCCTCTCTCCCTTCTCCCTACCCGAGCTCCCTCTCTCTCTCACACACACTCCTAGTTCGTCCACGCCGTCGCCGTCCGTTCTGTAGCCAGTGGAGACTCGCCGGAGTTCGTGCTCACCGTCTGCGTCCCCCGGCCGAACCCCCTGTCCCGCTCCCTACTCGACCGACCACTCCCCCTCGTCGACGTTTATCCCTGCGCATGAGCAAGAACCCAAGGTTGAAGACAACCCCAAAACGTTGATTTATTTTCTAAAGCATGTTTTGAATTAATTTATAAATCTTGTGAATTATCGTTGTAATGATTTGGCGATTCACGTGTATAATTTTAGAGATTTCAATGTATACGTATAGCAAAAATCAAACCCCGCGGCAATACTTTGAATATGTGTATGATTTTATAATTTTAAAAATGAGTACGGTCACTATTCACTACCGCAGTGATTTTCATACTAGAAAACATTTACAGATTTGATTTTGCTTTAGTGTGTGTGGAACGATATTGGTTAGTATTGGTATAAATATAATTTTATTGATATAAGAAAAATAGAAGAAATACTAGGCCACGTAGTTCTGGTCAAATGAAAATATAGATGTTACTAGTCATAATAAAAGTATTCATAAGTATAGCACTTAATTACTTAGAATTGGTAAAATATTTATCTATGTCATAATAACCATGAATATGTTATTAAAAGTCCCATTTAGTAATTTACAAGTACTTCTTAGAATATTAATGATAGAGAAATTAAATAAACAATTTTTAGTTATACGTATAAATTCTATTTAGAAAAGAAAGGAGAAAACCAAAATAGTAGAATTTATAATAATGTTAAAATGACTTAACTAGGCACTCATACTTTTCTAATAAATAAATTGATAGTTATATTGGTAAACATAGGTTTCTTACCAAAGAATTAGATAATTTGTTCCTAACTTTAAAATGACTTTTTTAATAGATATCATGTTTTTGATTTAATAAGGTTCGTTATAGATGTTTAAGTATAGTCGTATTAAATAGAAACTTAAAAGAATATGTAGACCATATGTTTCTTATTAAAAATAGAAGATAAATATATGTCCAATTAATAGATTATTTATATTTTCTTAATTAAAAGATAACAATGGTCATTGCTTTTATAAACTAAAATGATAGTTTATACATAATTTCCTTTCTAATGAATTAGATCATTTAGATAATTAATAGATTAATTATCATTTATCATAATTTATTAATCAAACCTATAGTCGATTTGTTTTTAACTAGATTTATGACATGATTAATGATTTCATAGAATTTAGTCCACATTATATATGAATCACTTAGCTTTTCCTAAAGAAATAAAATAAAGTAATAAGAGTTTAAGTTCTTTTATAACTTAAAATGTTACTTTATATATGAACTTCGAATATAATAATATAGGCTATGTGTTTCCTAATGAAATTAAGAGATAGTTATTTGTTCATTATCTTTTGCATGAAAATCCACTTAAGGGCCTATAACCAAGTTTTTCATAAAATAAGTGTTTAATAATAATGATCTTTTCACATAAAACCTATTTAGACTTATATCTTAGTTTATCATAAGTGAATGTTTGACAATGATTTATAAGATGTTCCATAATGCTTCTAAAAACTACTAACGTGTTTCGTAGCCCATTAATCTTAGATATATAACATATATCTTTTCTAAAAAGGTTAAAAATGTTTAATATCGTTATAACGTGTTTTATCGTCTTGTAAACCCTTAATCTTAGACATATCACATATGACATTTTATAAAAGATTAATTTGGTGAACCTAATATTTGTATATTTTAATTAAGATATTTTAAACTTATGTCTTGTTTTGTAAAGTATAGATCACACATTTTTGAAAAGAATACCTTTTTATTATAACCCTTGCGTGTAATGTTTTTGAAAAGCGAACGCTCTTTTCGTTAGGCTTTCTTTTAGCTTTACGTATGGTGAATGTTGTATGTTATTGAGTGGTGTTTGTTCTTCTTGTTTGTTTGTGTGATATTCAGTGGTTGATCTAGTAATTAAGAATCAAGATCTATTCCTATCCGTGGAAGAACCTCAAGTTTTCAATAAGCAAGGCAAGTGGACTTCTCCCTCTGCATACTCTGTTTGATCCCAAACAATACATTTAATAAAGTTTACTCTTGGATGTATATATGCATAATTTGATGGGTTACCTATTTAGATACACCTAACCTTTCCAACCTTACTCCTTGTTTAACCTGGGATTATGATCTAATCAAGTAGCTATGCTATTGCTACAACTTTAAATTTATGCAGTCACTCCTGTTTATGATATTAATGTTCCAAATGGTAAGTTTACTTTATTGTTGCTAATCCGACGGTTAAGCAAGATCATATGATTTAATTGGAACATGGAGTGACCATCTGGGAAAACAGTGCTACCATGAGGGTGGTATGGGACGCCCTTGGCTAAATGACTAGGGAAGTCTTATGTTGGGTGCTGGTCGTGGTCGACCGGAACGGGGGCATCTGGCAAGCGCTTATAGTTCCGGCTCAAGCAGATTGGATACAGGCATAGTTCCCAAAGCTTTACCCTGCAGACTGGACTATAAGTTGGTTACGTTAGGTGTGCTCTATGCAGTTTGACCATTTCAAGCATTTGCATAATGAGGACTCTAGGGAAAAGCCTCATAGTGAGACCGTAGTCATTCACCTCGGAAGTGAATACGGGTCTAGCTCACCCAGGCTAGAAGGGAATCGTGACTCATGGGTAAAGATGTGCCACCTCTGCAGAGTGTAAAACTAATATATCAGCCGTGCTCACGATTATGAGCAGCCTGGACTCCTCACATGATAATTGAACTTGAAGATGGAAATAAATCAAGATCCGATGATCTGCTAATGGTTAAGTGGTTTCACTTAAGTGTTTTTTATATACTCTTATACCTTTGTTTAATGGGAATACTTGGGATTCACACTTATTAGTAAGACAGGTGTTGTTAATAAAATGTTGACCAAATAAAGTATCCATGGAATACCTCGACCAGTTTGTTGTGGTATTCATCGACGACATACTGATATACTCTCAGAGTGAAGAAGCACATGAAAATCATCTGAGATTAGTTCTACATAAGCTTCTTGACAATCAGTTGTATGTGAAATTTTCGAAGTGTGATTTTTGGCTGAAGGAAGTCGCTTTCCTAGCTCATATTATCACCGATGGAGGAATCAAGGTAGACCCCAGAAAATAAGTGAAATACTAAATTGGAAACAACCCACATATGTGTCTAGGATCAAGAGTTTTCTTGGATTAGCAGGATACTACAGAAGATTTATCGAAGGCTTCTCCAAAATAGTGAAACCCCTTACTTCACTGTTGGAGAAAGGTAAAGAATTTAAGTGGGATGAAGCATGTCAGAAATGTTTTGAGGAATTAAAGGAAAGGCTAACCACTGCACCAGTGTTAATTATGCCTGATATTCACAAGGGATTTGATGTGTATTGCGATGCATCACACCTAGGACTTGGATGTGTAATGCAAGAAGGAAAAGTAATTGTATATGCTTCAAGGCAGTTACGGAAGCTTGGAAAGAATTATCCTACGCATGATTTGGAATTAGCTACCGTAGTGCACGCTTTGAAGATTTGGAGGCACTACATGATTGGAAACAAGTGTAAAATCTTCACGGATCACAAAAGCTTGAAATATATCTTCACGCAGAAAGAACTCAACCTAAGACAAAGAAGATGGCTTGAGGTAATCAAAGACTATGATTTTGAAGTACAATATCACCCACGAAAAGCAATTGTAGCGGCAGATGCTTTGAGCCGTAAAGGTCAAGTGAACAGCATCACTTATCATTTGATGTCATAGGAATTGTGCTGGGAAATGGAACAACTCAATCTTGGTATGCTCAATAATATGGAAGCAACAGTTATGGAAGTTGAATCTACTTTGGAATAAGAGATTCGTAAAGGACAGGAATCTGATGAGAAATCAAGGAAATTAAAACTCTGATTAGTTTAGGTAAAGCCCAGATTTCACGGAAGATGAACAAGGCACAGTATGGTTTAAAAAGAGAATTTGTGTACCAGAAATTGAGCACCTACGCCAACTTATTTTAAGAGAAGCCCACGATTCGGCTTATTCTATTCACCCTGGAAGTACAAAGATGTATCAGGACCTAAAGAAAAAGTATTGGTGGTACGGTTTGAAAAGAGTTGTGGCTACTCATGTTTCACTATGTGATGTGTGTCAACGAGTTAAAGCCGAACACCAAAGACCAGCAGGATTACTACAACCTCTCAAAGTACCGGAATGGAAATGGAAAGAAATCGGTATGGACTTCGTAGTTGGATTACCCCGTACTCGGGATGGCTATGATTCAATATGAGTTATAGTGGACAGGTTGACTAAAGTGGCACACTTTATACCTGTGAAGACAACTTACTCAGGAGCCCAGTTAGCAGAGTTATACATGTCAAGAATTGTTTGTCTGCATGGAGTACCAAAGAAGATCGTATCATATCAAGGAACCCAGTTTACCTCGCGCTTTTGGAAAAGACTACATGAGTCCATGGATACCAAGCTTAACTTTAGCTTGGCTTATCATTCGCAAACGGATGGGCAAATAGAAAGAACAAACCAAGTGTTGGAAGATATGTTAAGAGCTTGCGCTCTAGAGCATGGTAGAACATGGGATAAGAGTTTGCCTTATGCAGAATTCTCGTACAACAATAGTTACCAGGCAAGTCTAAAAATGGCACCGTTTGTAGCACTTTATGGACGAAAGTGTAGAACACCGCTTTATTGGAATCAGACTGGAGAAAGTCAAGTATTTGGTTCAGAAATCCAAGAAGCAGAAAAGCAAGTACAGATTGTCAGAGAGAATTTGAAAACATCACAGTCGAGACATAAAAGCTATGCTGACAATAGAAGAAGAGAGTTGATCTTTGAAGTTGGAGACTTCGTATACCTTAAAGTTTCACCAATGAGAGGAATGAAAAGATTTAAGGTTAAGGGTAAATTATCTCCTCGCTACATTGGCCCATTCAAAATTTTGGAAAGAAAAGGTGAAGTAGCGTATCAGTTAGAACTACCGGATAGTTTATCGGATGTGCATGACGTATTTCATATGTCACAACTTAAGAAATGCTTAAGAGTACCAGAGAAATAATTACCTATGGAAGAACTCAATGTAAATGAAGATTTGACTTATTCAGAGTACCCTATCAGAATTTTGGAAACATCTCGCAGAATTACTCGGAGTAAAGTTATCAACATGTGTAAATTTTAGTGGAGTCATCATTCGGAAGATGAAGCCACTTGGGAAAGAGAAGATGAACTTAGAACAGAATTCCCCCCGTTATTCTCAGAAGTTCCTTAATCTCGAGGACGAGATTATTTTAAGGGGGTAGGTTTCTAACACCTCAAAAACCATCAACTAAAAATAATATATTTAGAATATTAGTGGTAATAATAGTAAAAGAATTTTTCTTCAAGTGTTTGATTTTATTTACCTTTAGAATAATTTTTGTTTGCTCATATTGGATTGATGATTGTTTTTGTGGAAATTCTTTTATATTGAAAGCCAATTAATTTATATAGAAACTTGGGTTGAAAATAAGTAATTTAGTTATAAATAATTTTGGTATAATTATTATTATTTATTTAGAAATATTTCAAATATATATTTATTTATATTTTTGGGAAATGGGGAATAAAAGAATAAAATAAATAAATCAGCCAAACCCTAGCCGAATTCGGCCCATCAGGGCCCAATCGTCCGCCACCTCCCCATCTCCTCCCTCTATCTCTCTTGCAGGTGGGGCCTGCCCACCCGTGGCCCAGTCTTCCCCACACCGCCACCTAGGAGCGCGCCCTGGCCTCGCGCCGCCGCCTCGGCCTGACCGGCGTGCCGGACCGTCCGCCGCCCTCTCCCCTTCCTTGGATCGAGAACGGGCACCTTCTCCTCTCCCTCCCCCACTTACTCTCTCCATTAGTGAAGTAATGTCTTCCATCAACGTGGAGGTAGTGGTCGCCGCCATTAATGGCCTTGACCGGCCGTTTCTCTCCCCACCGGCGACCCCTCACTCCCCTTCTCGTTCTATAAATAGGACGGTCGAGCTCTCTCCCTCTCCCTTCACCCGAGCTCGCTCTCCTTCTCTCATCCTCTCTCTCGCCATCCGTCGTCGTGTTTCTGCTCGGCCGCACCAGCGCCCTGCCGGACCGCCCTGCCCGGACCGTCCGCCATGGATCGCGCCCGCACAGTGCCCCGACCGTGCCTCGTTTCTCACCCGACGCCGAGCCCCTTCTCTGCTCCCTGCTCGCCGACCTCCCTGCACACGGGCACAAGCCCAAGGTCGAAGATGCACTTTTTGCATTTTAGTCCCTACGCTTGAATAAAATTAATTCCGGGATATACGGTTCAGAAACTATTAAAAAGAGACCCCTGATGTATACATTTAATTATAGATCAGCCCTACAGAAATATTTTGGATATAGACATTATTTTTGTATTTCGAAGATAAATAAGTTATGTCATGATTCTTTAATTTTGTGATTAGGTACTAGAATCCTTTTTGATTAACTGCTCATTTTAGCATATAAAATAATATTATGTTAGTGATTGTTTAAGTATAGTTTTTAATGATATAAGGAATTAAAATAATTACTAGGTCCCATTTTCTTGGTCATGTTAAAATCTAGATTATTATTAGTCATGATAAATGTGTTAATATGTATAGCACTTAATTACTTAGAATTAGTAAAATATCTATTTATGTCAAAATAACCATGATTATGTTACTAAAGTCCAAAATTAGTAATCTACATTAATTCTTATAATACTAATATTATGTGATTTATAAATACACATATTTAGCGATACATATAATTTCTATTTAGTAAGGAAAGGATAAAACCCAAATGACTATTATTAGTAATAAAGAAACCGTAAAAATTTATAAAGTCATTTTATCTACGCTAAATTAGATAAAATAGCTTTGTAGTCACCTACTCAGATTTTCACCAATGATAACTCAAAGTGGAAGATATAGTGGATTAATAAAATATTTATGCTTTAGACATATTTATGAATATAGTTGTGTGATATATGAAGGTGTATGTAATGGTGAATGATTACCCATGTAATGGTGTATGTTTATTTATTTGGCGTACATATTTTTTTATGTACGATACGCAAATCGATGCTAGAAGTTGACTGTAAGGTAGACGAACCAAACTCTTTCGAGGACGACCCACAGGACACTTTCGAGCAAGGCAAGTGGATTCTCACTCTGCATTTCTATTTGTACCCAAATAATGCATGTAATAATGTTTACTTTTTGGATATTGCATAATTTGATGGGATTTGCCTAAATAAGGATTTCCTAGAATCACAAACCCTATTCCTTGAATTGCCCTGGGATAAATGATATGCTTAGCAATTTTTGCTATTGCTCAACTTGATAAACATGATGTCACTCTTTTAATGATACTATGTTTCAGAAATGAAGTTTTGTTTATGATGTTAACCTGATGGTTAAACAAGAACATTTTGTATTAAATGGAACATGGAGTGACCGCCCAGGATAACAGTGCAACCACGAGTGTTATAATGGCTCTGGCTTTGGTAATTAGCTTTATAGACTTAGTGCTTAGCAACCCTACCTGAAAGATGGGCAAGAGGGGGCGGCAGTGGTTTGGTGGCAGCTCATGTTAACATGGGGTGGTAGTCTTGGCTAAGTTACCTCACCCAGAGGCCCATCAATAATGACGTGGAAACCTTAGCAGGTGATTTTGTACTAAGGATATTTTGTGAAAGTCTCATAGTGGATCCCTAGCCATTCACCTAGGCAGTGTTTATGGGTCCGATCAACCCAGGCTAGATGGGATACACGGCTTGTATGTAAAGTTGTACCACCTCTGCAGAGTGTAAAACTGATATATCAGTCGTGCTCACGGTTAAGAGCAACCTGGACCCTCACATGATAATTGAACTTAAATATGGAAAATAAATCGTGATCCAATGATTCACCAGTGTTTTGCTTAAGTGATTTCACTTAAGTGTTTTTGATATAATCT
The DNA here is from genome assembly GCF_902167145.1 of Zea mays. Classification (NCBI taxonomy): domain Eukaryota; kingdom Viridiplantae; phylum Streptophyta; class Magnoliopsida; order Poales; family Poaceae; genus Zea; species Zea mays. The sequence continues at coordinate 65,615,420 of NC_050103.1, read as the reverse complement.
TATGCCTTTGATTAAATGGGATATTTGGGACACACTTATTAGTAAGATAGGTATTGCTAATAAATTATTGACCAACTAAAATGCTTACCGCTTATCCATAGCCTACCTTGTTAACTTTGCATTATTTCCCCCACTTGCTGAGCCCCGACCATAAGTGAGCTCACCCTTGCTAATATTTTGATCAAAGGGTGATGACGAAGACTTCGCAGATGACGTTGATGAGTTTTGAGTCTAACGATGCGCCATTCACCTTCATGTGGAAGAGTGTCCATGTTTAATTCCATCGTACTTTGATTATGATACTTGTTAAGATACAATGTTCTGAATGATGTAATGAAGTTACCCTACGGCAACATATGTAATAAAGTTTGCAACCTCTGCAGTGTGTCAAAAACTGGTATATCAGTCGCGCTCATGGTTAAGAGCAGCCTTGGATCCTCTTTGATTAGAGATACTTTAGATTCATTTATGTTGATGGTTTAATGATTATGGCTATAATTATGATATTTGGCACTTTCGTCTTGGAGGAAGTGCTCTATTTTGGGAATATCAACTTCGGTTTTATGATAAAAGTTGGCTTCTATTAATGATAAATATCTGACCAACTAAAAGCAACTACTTTGAGATTAACCCCACATACAGTTAGTCCACTTCAACCAAACGGGACATTTGCTGAATATGTTGATGTGTACTCACCCTTGCCTAACACCAAACATTAGGTTGTCCCTATTGCACCATTGCTCAGGAGAAGATGAAGAAAATGCGGAGGATTTTCAGGAGTTTCAGGACTTCGAGGAATTCTAATCTAGACTAGCGGCAAACCCCCAGTCGGCTGCCTATGAAGGTCTTATCTTATTGCGTTTCGTTCAGCACTTTGATTTATGTTAAGTTAATGACTATATTGATGTTTTGGGCATCATGATGTAATAAAGTTATACTTATTTTCGCTATTATTTGACCATTGTGTGATGATTTCTAATTATATAATCGTTGTGTACGCGAATTTTTGATCCTAACACGTACATGGTTCGCATTCAGTTTACCTTCTAAAACCGGGTGTGACAAGCATTCTGAATATATCATCGGATCTTTCTCGGCGTATTGATTTAGAACGCAAGTCTTAGGACGCTTCAGCATCGAGAATGAATCGTGAGCTCTTCCTGGGCATAAGTCATAAGGCGCTTGGACATCTGGAATAAATCATTAGATTTTTAGATTTTTTGGATGTAAGTATCAGGGTGCTTCGATATGCAGAATAAATCATCGAATCTTCCGAGATATACGGCACGAAACGACGCATGATCTAGGTTTTGTGTTATGTGTCTTCTAGTGGCTTATGATGATCTTGGGTGTGCCTTATGATGACTTTATTATTTGATCGATGAGACGCCCTTGCGGCGGCGGCGGCTCCCCTGTTGTCGTTGACGGCGGTAGGAACAGCCCTCCTGTTGTGCGCCTGGCAACAGCTCACGGTCTGCTGTTCTCTCCTTTCTTGGATGGTGGTTGCCTTCCCCTGCTTGTGGCATACTGTTAATACTGATGATAAGAAGGATGGTGTGGAGGCTAGTGATTCCAGTATTGAGTCGAGTCTGGACCAGAAGCAGCCGATCCATGTGCGTCGTCCGAACTTGCATATCGTTTGGTTCACATATTTGTAACGTAATGGTTAAGTGATAACGTTAAATCATGTTTGTTTTAGTTTCACCGTAATCAGATATCATACTAAAAATTGATACCGGATTATTCAAACTTGTTACCGTCAGTAATCAAGTGTACACCATTACCATTACCCTTTACGTTACATTTCGTGAACCAAACAACACCTTGGGTGTACATGGGCTGAACTGGATGTGAGCGTTTCTGTTGGGCGCCTGCGTGCGTGGAAATCAGCTGAGCTCTGTAAGCCGTCGTGTAAGGGATACTCCTCTGTGCGCGCCTGGATCCCCGGGCGATCGCTCTGGCTATTTCTACACGACTACGCCGCGTAGCGTAACAACCGATAAATATCCGTGTACAGGCGGATAACTCTCTGCTGCCTTTCACAGATAGCGGCAGATTAGCGCTTGCTGTTCGGTTATGCTGTACAGACGTACAGTATAATACTAGGTATAACAACAATTCATATACAAGACCATGGAATCTATATGCACTGTTTCTTATGCTGTGTACGCATCTCATTTGCATGAGACGGTGATAGACGTCCTCTTTATGTGAATAAATAAATAAATAACAGCAGCAGCATTTTTTTAGGCATGATTTAAATGGACGGCCTATCCATAAATTTCAAACCTTGACGGAACTGAAAGCAGGATTCGTAACTGTTGCTAGTAAAAATATTGATCAAACAACCAGATGTACTAATACTTCTCCTAGGGCCAGACTATTAAAACTTTCTCTAGAACCCCAGCACTTAAAATCGATGTCATTTAGGCTATGGCCAGGAGATGATGTATATACAACACTGTTGTGTACTATACAATATATTATTTATATATAGTAAAAATTAAAATAAGAGAGGAGGATGAGTAAGTTGTTGGAGATAGCATTGATACTAGTTCTAGTAATGCTAGAATATTAATACCCTTTCTAACTCAAATAGTAACACGCCGCGCCCTAAACTAAATCTATAAGAGCATCTCCAACAATGCCTCAAACTAATGCCTCAAATCAAAATATAGGGCTCTACACAGTAAAAACCACTCCAACAGTGTCTCAATTCAACAAATTTTGTCAAAAAACTATAGGGCACTCTCACAAATGCCTCAAATATACTACACCGTAGTGGGCTGCCCTATAATCTAGATTTGGGGTTTTACTGTTGGAGCGGGGTGTTTTGTTGGTGTCCTAAATTCTATAAAATTTACTTATTTTTAAATTATAAGGCATTTTTATAGGTCACGTTGTTGGAGATGCTCTTAAAGATATATCATCTCTTAATTTTTGTGACATGTTTTATTATTATTAACAAAAAGGTCTTTAAGCATGGATTAAACTAGCTAATTTTTGCACTATTTCTTTTTAGGGTAATTAACGAATGATCAAACACTGGGGTCCAATTGCAAACAATGCCATACTATATATGAGACCGGATGTGAACTTTGCGTTTTTTATGGAAGAAGGAAACCATGCAACTAAAATACAACTTCCCATTCTAAACTAAAATTCGATTTAGGATAATGGATAGTAAGTAATTGATATATATGTTTTGTACATATGTTTAGATTCATTATCATCTATTGAAATATAGACATAACAATTAAACCCTAAAACACATACTAATTTGGACAGGAGGGAGTAAAAAAATAGAAAAGACGATACAGATGCGAGAAGCTGGATGGACATGAACTAAAACTTAGGCAAACAGACGAGTCCTGTTCTTCCTCTTAGGCAAATGGGCGTGTCCTGTTCTTCCTCTCAGACGCCATGTCGACTTCGACACCAGGACACAGTTGGTTGCAGAGCTCCATGTAGGTCAAGTAGAGGACCCTGTCCTTGGCGCCAGTGCGGTGCTGCCTGGTGCGCGCACAGAAATGCTTCAGCTGCGCTAGGGTGCAGAGCCCCAGCATCTGGCCGAGCAACAGAAAAATCCAGTTTATCCTCCGTTCGTCATCCGCGATAACAGGACGCAGGCTGTTCTTCTGCCCGCAGTTGTCGCAGTCCGGTAGCGCCGGGTTCATCCACTCCGGCGGCGCCCGGTTATGCATGCCCTCCGCGTTGCCGACGATGAATCTGCACAGCTCCTTGAACTTGACCCTGATCTCGTAGGACACGGTCTTGCCGGCGTCGCAGCGCTTGCAGCGGACCTCGCCCTCGACGGAGGTGATGCCTCGTTCGAAGAGCTCGGCGAGCGTAGGGTGCGCGCACGCAGTCCCGGTCGCCCACGGGAACAGCGGCGCGCTCTCGCCACCGTTGGTCGGTGCAGCGTCGGCATCCGCATCATCACCAGCACCGTCGCGGCGGCGGCGACGGCCGGTGATATTGCCACGCTGTGCACGTGGAGCACTTTTGTTTTGAGGCGGTGGTGCAGACGAAGGGGAAGAAGCGCCGACCGACAACGCCGCCACAGATCCTCCTGATCGAGGAGCCCGCGTCGCGCCACTGCCACTGCCACTGGCCGCCGGAACCGTGGCAGAAGCATTGGCGTTGCCATGCACTGAGACAGGGGCGGGGGTGGGCACGGGGCTGGCAAACAGCGGCGGCAACACAGACAGCGCCGGCGCAGGCACTACCTGACCCTGGTTCGCCGCCGCCAGGGCATTGGAAGCAAGAGCGAGGAAATGGCCGTGACCACTGCCGTCGCCGGGCACAGCCGAGGAATCAAGGCCCAGCGCGAATGCCGGAGCGCTACCAGCAGGTGCCGCGGTGGAGGCGGCAACGACAGACGGCACGGCTGACGCGTCCAGCGGCGCCGCGGGTAACAACGCGCGCGCCACCGCCGAGAAGCCACCGCCGTCGGCCAGAGACGACGGCATGTTGTAAAAGGAGCCGAGCGACAGGTCGAGGAAGCCGTCGCCCTCCTCGACGCTCCTCCGCCTGATCAGCCCCGACGAGCGACCGCCATCGCCGGGCACCAGCGAGTAGCCAGACTTGTCTGACATCCTACACAGTCGCGAGTTTGTTCAGGCCGCGGTCTCGGCGTCTAACATCGGGTCTAACATCGAATGGTTGCAGATTTTTATGGGCCGGGCCGGACCGCCGGACGCGACTCCTGTACCTTCGTCCTTCCGACTTCCGAGGACTATAATTGCACGGGTTCTTGAGATTAGCGGTCATGCATGCATGGTATTCGGGAGAGAGAGTGAGCGGTAGTTGCGCGGTTCAGAGGGAGAGAGACGCGGAGACAGTGGGAAATTGGTTTCCCAAGGGAACGGGGATTTGCTGTTCCCACGGCGTACTCCAGCCAGTGTTCATGTTCCCATTTGTAACCTTCGGGGTCTTTTACTTCGTCTCTTTCCGTCATATAAAATAAAAGTAGTCGGTTAACTATGCGTTGTGACGGCTCAGACCAATACCGACATAAACTATTTACTAAAAATATCTCAAGATTTTTTATTTACTGTCTCCGCTCTCAGTATAATATTTTTTTATTTGACTAACCGATGTTATTGTTTCCTGCATCCAATATATCTTGGTACCACACACCCAATGAAGGGAGCGATTAGATGAGAGTTCGCAACGATTGACTAAACGATTAAAAAATATAAAATGACATAATTTTACCATCCTGTCGGTACCCTGAATCAGGAGTACCCCTACTACAGTATAAAAACGTTGTGCTCGTACGACATCCCCTAGCCGCACGGTGAACAGCACCCGACCCTGCCACGTGGCGAGAAAAGATGATGCATCCCAGGATGTATCATTTGGACCGGACCTCCACGAAGGAACACCGGACTCCTGTACGCACAAACCGGACCCCCGATTACGGCCCGGGACCCCAAGAAAGCATGTCGGGCCCCTTGGATGGGCCCCAGATCCCTCCGAGTAAGGTCCGGGCCACAACGAGGTCCCGAGACAGGGGAGACTCTGGCATAAGCAAGGGTCCGGTGCTGACACGTGTTTAGGCCTTATCCGGTGCGCTTGCCGCTCAAGCGGAGACCCGCTGCTGCCGTGTGGCTTGTAGCCCGTGACATAAGCCAGCAGGCGGAGCCTGACGTAAGGCCTCTAAAGCCGCGTGGCCTCTGCATTTATTGCGGAGAGGACGCGCCGCGTGCCCACCTTGCTGACAGGCGATGTGCCCACTCAGCATTTAATGCGTCATGTCCACTCCGCTGGCAGGCGGCGCCAGGGCCATCCTATAGACGGCGCACCCGTCCAGTCCATTATCAAACAGTGCGCCCGTGCCGCACGATGCACTGTGCTCATCATCCCTTATACGAGAAGCTTCCTCTGCACGCCGATACTACGCAGATCTCGGATGTCAGGGCGCAAGAAGATTGCTCCAATAGCAAACAAGTACTACATCCGATATGTTCCTAGGCCCACATGTCGGGGCTCAGTACCTTTGTGCATGCCCCCCTTAGCTATAAAAGGAGAGGCATGCAACATTACAACACAAGTTTGGACACAGACTGAGACCCAACTTAGACTCTCAACTCTTAAGCTTCCACAGCAATCCAACACACAGTGGAGTAGGGTATTACGCTCTGGCGGCCCGAACCACTATAAACTCTCGCGTGTTCATGTGCTCGGTGATTGCTTAGCCGGACAGGCAAAACGCTTAAGCCCCTTCCTCATCTTAGGATTAAGGGCGGGTGCACTCCGCCACCCGGACGGAGAATTCCCTCTCCGACATTTAGCGCGCCAGGTAGGGGGCTAGGCATTAGGTTTTTGCTTGTTTCCTCGCTCAGCATGATGGTGCAAATCGTGGAGCACCGCGCCGAGGCTTCAACAGATTTCCTGGTGGAGGAAGAAGTTGTTTCTTCCACGCCACAGGTTCCCAACCGCCTAGTGCCGGGCCCTGCTGCTGTGCACGCTACACGGCAGCATACAACTGCGTAGACATCCCGGACTCCGTTGAGGGCGGCTCCGGGAGCATTGTCAGCAGCCAGGGAGTTGTTGTGTCACCCTCCAAGCTCCACGGCCTCACCGGGGGCCATGAAGCAGTGGCGGGACGACGTCGACCGGCTGCTCGGCATGGCACATTCTACCTCGACCAGGTCGAGGCCACGGTCATCCCGGCGCCAACATGAGGCGTCGGCGTTTGTGCGCTCGCCCTCAATAAGGGGCACACAGACCAACGACCTCCGGGCCGAGCTCAACCGCAGGTGTGCGGGAGAGGACGCCCGGGTCTCTTTAGAGAGGGCGCGCGAGCGCCGACAAAACGTTGAGGGTCGCAACCTCGATCAAGACTTCGCTGCGGTAGCACCGCAGGCCCCAATGGGCACCCGGTCCCAAGCGGGTGTCCCCTTGGTCGGCGTGGGCTGCACCGCTCTCGCGGATCATCTCCGCACGGGGTCATGGCCATCCAAGTTTCGGCCACACCTGCCAGAAAAGTACGACGGTACGTCAAACCCGTCGGAGTTCCTACAGGTGTACGTCACCGATATCACATCAACAGGTGGAAATACCGCTGTGATGGCGACATATTTTCATGTTGCCTTGTTTGGATCGCCCGGACTTGGCTCATGAACCTCGCCCTAGGATCAATCTACTCCTGGGAAGAGCTCTGCGCGCGGTTCGTTGCGAACTTCGCCAGCGCTTACCAACAACACGGTGTGGAGGCCCACCTCCACGCGGTAAGGCAGGAGCCCGGGGAGACTCTCCGGACGTTCATCTCCTGCTTCACCAAGGTGCGAGGTACTATACCTCGCATTTCTGATGCTTCCATCATCACTGCCTTCTGCCAGGGAGTACGTGATGAGAAAATGTTGGAGAAGTTGGCCACGCATGACGTGGAGACTGTCCCCACACTCTTCGCACTGGCCGACAAATGCGCCATAGTCGCCGAGGGCCGTGCATGGCACTCGGCCCCACAAACCGGGGCTGCCCAGTCGGGTGGCTCGGGTGCCGTCCCCAGGACGGTAAGAAGAAAAAGAAGAAGGACCACGACTACCAGAAGTCACGGTCCACCGCTCTAGTCGTTGCAGCCGTGACCGGGGGCCGGGGCGACCATAGCAAACGCCCACGGACGCAGAGGGGTAACAGCGGCTCATGCCCTGTGAACCCCAACGGTTGCCACAGCGCTGCGGAGTGTCGCGAGATCATTGACCTCACGAAGCGCGTCAGCGAGCGGCGCGAGCAGTCTTCCAAGGATGGCTCCCCACCTCGTCGCCGACCTGGCAAAGAAAAGGTCGACGACGGCGAGGTGGTCGCGGCTGAACGGGACCTCGGGTATCAGTCACCCGAAGGGGACCTGAAAGATTTCTTCATTGGAGGCTCCTACTCCGGTGGAGACAACTAGATGGACCCCCTGAGGGACCCCGTACTCCCCGGTCTACGAGGTCGAAGCCTGCCTTCCCCCGGAAACCCTCCTGGACTCCCCACGGGTCCAGGCCTCTGTCGAAGCCCATGCAGAAATGGCTACAGCACGAGGACAAGGACTCTCTCATCAAATGCAGATGGGAACCCAGGGTCGGGACCTAGCCCTACGACAAGTACCAAACCAAGAAGGGCTCCGCAACGCTCCCCCAGCTGGGAAGGACCCTTCAAGGTGACGGGAATACGCCGACCCAGGGGTGACTATCTTGCTATGACTGAAGGAGTACCTCTTCCTGGCCACTAGAGCATCTCTGTACGTCCTATCTATAGAAGCAAATTTGAGGGGTCAGATTTTTCTCCCTTTTGTAACTAGGTAACGCATATGTGTACGCCAACCCGGTGAGGTCCGCCCTCATAAACCCGGACTGTTGGTCTGCACCCATGCACGACAGGTTATAAAGAAAAAAATTACCCCCTCAGATGTGCTTCTAGGATAGTTTACCCTACTGCTCCATGGTCCTACCATGCAGTTTTCCAGATATTATTTTATCTAACCCACCCAAACAGTTCCCTTTCCATCAGACATAATGACATCCGAATTGAACAGCCAGACTTGCAGTTTAGGACCTCTCTGTGAAAGCAGGAGGGCTCGATAGCCTGGGGGCGGTTCTAAAGAACGGGAGCCCGTTCCATGGGGTGGTCCGGAGCCTGTGTGGCCGCTTAGCCTGGTTCCGTACCCGAAAGCCTGCACACTCCACCACCCCGTGACGGGTACCCTAGTATTTGGAGCTATAAGTCCTGTGGGTCCGGCAACCTGGGGTCCGAAACTAGAGAATGGACACTTGTCTCCTGGGGTGGTCTGGAGCCCGTGTAGCCGCTCAGCCTGGTTCCGTACCGTGGGCCTGCACGCTCCACCACTCTGCGACAGGTGTCCTAGTACCTAGAACCACCATACAGGGGGTCCGGACGCACAACTTGGCCTCCTAGGCTAGACCCTGCAGGTCCCGAGCATGTATCAAAGGATGGCTAGTGTCAGATGGCGGGTCCTGTGGGTGTACTACTAATGCTCCCTAGTCGAAGTTGTGTGCAGGCCCAGGTCCCAGTCGAGGCTACCTCCTAGGGGCCATTGCCAAATCTTTCTCAGGTATGCTGGTCTGCAGCCTCGACAAATCGAGCCTACATCCCAGGAGGGCCAGGTACCAAGGAGGAATCGGTTACACCACACACAACAGGGACAAGTGGTACACAGATAAGTGCTAATACTGCTTGATAAATAGTACTCAAAAGTACCTTACAAAAAGCAAAAGTATTACATCCGCCTTCAAGTGGAGTCCTAGCTCCATCTCTGCTCTACAGGTATGGACTACCTCCACGCCAGTAGGGCCGCATGGGTAGCTAGCTCCGTGCGGCTCGCCAGCGGAGGCGACCACCTCTGCACCGACGGCTCACCAGCGGCGACGACTACCTCAGCTCCGAGCGGCTCACCAGCAGAGGCGACCACCTCTGCAACGGGCAGCCTCACCAGCGGCGGAGACCACCTCTGCGCTGGGCAGCCTCACCAGCGGCGATGACCACCTCTGTGCCGGGCAGCCTCCCCAGCAGTGGCGACCACCTTAGCGTGCGCGCCATGACGAAGAGGTCCTCACCTCCGTCCCTTTATGGGGGTGAGGACAAGACCATCCAAGCCATGAAGCTAGGAGCACGGCGGAAGGCGGTGCTTGCGGTCTGGCCGGGGCCGCGTAGCCGAAGTTCGCCTCCTTCACAAGGCTGGTGATCCTCCTTTTCCTCTGAATGCTGGAGGAAGAGGCGGGCACCAGCCCATGTGGGAGGCGAAGCCGCGACTCAGCTCGCTCACCACCACTGCGAGGCTGATGAACATCCTTGAAGCCAAGCGTCGGTGGAAGAGCGCCGCACCCACAAGGCCACGCACCTCCAACGGAGGGAAAACAAGACCGGTAGCGCCGACCTACTAGGGAGGACAAAAGGCACGAACTCTCTAGCAGCAAGATCAGTGGGGTGGATGACGCTGGCGCAAATCCTTCCGCCGAGCGCCGACGCATTCCATCCAAGCAGGCAGTATACCATTTCGAGCACTCACTCAGTCTGGGCGCACTCGGGATGAAGTCACAAGGCCATGGTAAACTATGGCGACACAAAGCATAAACCTTGAAGGCAAAGGGGTGCAGAGAGCTCGAAGGCGAAAGGGCACCGCGAGTGGGAGAGAAGCAAGACATGGCTGCTACTCGAGGGATGAACCCCTTTTTAAAGGCAGATTTCCCCACTCGCGCCCCGAAGCGTCACGGGCAAAGTCTCCCCCGATGCGCACCAGGGTTCCCATCCCATGACATGGGGGCCAGGCCCCACATGTCATACAAGCTGGCCCGAAGCGTGAAGAAGGCGAACCGCCGCACAAGGAGCGTGCAACCGCCCCGCGGTTGTGCGCCCCTTCATCTTCGCCGCAACCAGCGGTCAGGAAGGCGAACCGCCGCACAAGGAGCATGCAACCGCCCCGCGGTTATACGCCCTTTAATCTTCGCCGCAACCAGCGGTCAAGAAGGCGAACCGCCGCGCAAGGAGCATACAACCGCTCCGCGGTGTGTGCGCCCCCTCGGCTTCGCTGCAGCCAGCGGTCCATCATGGGGGCCCAGGCCCACATGTCATGCACCCGGCGTGCCGGTTACTAGGTGCAGAAAAGTCGCACCGCGCCAATACCGCGTCTCCTTGGGGCCGTCGCAGAAGACTGAGAAGATAAAATTTCAAAACCAGTCCAGCGACTCGAGGCACCCCGCGCATGGCCCAACAAAGACATTAAGTACGGAGATCACGGGCCGGTCAGCCGAGGGGATAGGCGTGGCAGTCGGCGTGACCATAGGTGGACCGACAGTAATTGCATCAACGAGCGCTCAGGGCAGCAGGCCAATTGCCAATCAGACTTTGGCCCCACCTGCAGGCTCGTATCCTTCCCTGAGGCGGGCCCGGGGGCCACTGTCGGTACCCTAAATCAGGGTACCCCCTACTACAGTATAAAGACGCTGTGTTTGTACGTCATCCCCTAGCCGCACGGTGAACAGCACCCGACCCCACCACGTGGGCGGCTCAAGTGGCACCACGTGGCGAGAAAAGATGATGCATCCCAGGATATATCATTTGGATCGGACCTCCACGAAGGAACACCGGACCCCTGTACGCACAAACTGGACCCCCGATTACGGCCCGGGACCCCCAAGAAAGCATCCCGGGCCCCTTGGATGGGCCCCAGATCCCTCCGAGTAAGGTCCGGGCCACAACGAGATCCCGGGACAGGGGAGACCCTGGCATAAGCAAGGGTCCGGTGCTAAAACATGTCCAGGCCTTATCCGGTGCGCTTGCCGCTCAGGCGGAGACCTGCTGCTGCCGCGTGGCTTGTAGCCCGTGACATAAGCTAGCAAGCGGAGCCTGACGTAAGGCCTCTAAAGCCGCGTGGCCTCTGCATTTATTGCGGAGAGGACGCGCCGCCTGCCCACCTTGCTGACACGTGATGTGCCCCCTCAGCATTTAATGCGTCCTGTCCACTCCGCTGGCAGGCCGCGCCAGGGCCATCCTGCAGACGACGCACCCGTTTAGTCCATTATCAAACAGTGCGCCCATGCCGCACGGCGCACTATGCTCATCATCCCTTATACGAGAAGCTTCCCCTGCTCGCCGATACTACGCAGATCTCGGATGTCAGGGCGCAAGAAGATTGCTCCGATCCAACAGCAAACAAGTACTACATCCGATATGTTCCTGGGCTCACATGTCGGGGCTCAGTACCTTTGTGCATGCCCCCCTTAGCTATAAAAGGAGAGGCATGCAACGTTACAACACAAGTTTGGACACAGACTGAGACCCAACTTAGACTCTCAACTCTTAAATCCAACACACAGTGGAGTAGAGTATTACGCTCCGGCGGCCCGAACCACTCTAAACTTTCGCGTGTTCATGTGCTCGGTGATCGCTTAGCCGGACAGGCAAAACACTTAAGCCCCTTCCTCATCTTAGGGTAAAGGGCGGGTGCACTCGGCCACCCGGCCGGAGAATTCCCTCTCCGACACATACAAAGACCAAATAAGAGGAAGTTTGTGACCATGGAATCCATCCAATTCAGCAACCTCAAACACCATGAAGTCCATTGCACCAACGTGGTCTCAGAAACGACCTAATGCATGCAAGAGCCCAGAACACAAGGGATGAACAACCTGTGGTAGTGCCCGCATGGATCTCTAAATCCTAACACATATTTTTGCAGGATCCATGAGCCATATCAGAAGAACACAAACCATGTGTAGACAATAAATAAAGTATTAACACACCCAAATTATGTTTAGTCCTTAGCACAACAAATAACTAACACCCAAAACAATAGAGGAACAACACAATAATTCTTGCAATGGTAGAAGGATGGGTGACAGGTACATAGAAGCAGCAGAAGCATACCGAGTCGACATCGTGGTAAGGGAAAGACCATGTCGACAGGAGATGCCGAGCCAACGAACAAGTACCATATGCAGCAAATCAGGGACCCCAATCCCTCGCCTCCCCACTTCTAAGGTTTCATAGAGCAGAAAGGGAAGGGAAGAGGCGGACATACCTGTTCGTTGCCGGAGAAGGACACGACGAAGACCTGGGTATTTGGAGGCAGCATAAGTAGTATACCATTAGATACATATAGGGAGAGAGCACGCAAGCTGAGAAATAAGCCCAGCCGTAGCAGCTCCAAACTGAGAGGCACCCACACTAGGCGTCAGTCCGAGAAGGGCGAGAGAATGCGAGTGTCTTTCGAGCCCTAAACCCGCCGAAGCGACACAAGACCACCACCAACTCCGTAGCATATGCCGACTGCTGCCACGCTACGGGCCTTAGTTGTCCAATATCTCAGACCTGGACTCCTCATCGCTAAGATAACCTAAGCATGGCAGACATCACCATGTCCTCCTCGATGGCACAAACGGAGAAAGGCCAGGAGCTTGATCGACGTCGACGAGCGTCGGTCGGCTCGTGGCTGCGCCCGTGGGCGGGGGCAACATGTTGGGGAGGAAGAACAGGGCGAAGGCTGGGAAGACGAACGGGACGTCCGATGACGGCGAAAACGATGGTGCACGCATGATGTGAAATGTCCTTGTGGACGTGCAATAGCCACTGCGCGAGTCGGTGTCGAGGCTGGTGTCAGACGAATACGAGGAGGAGGTGCATGCTCCTACGCCCTTTGCCGAGAATGGGGTGGCGCGGAGGTGGAGGCATGAGGGGAGAGAAAAAAAAGAAATAGAATGGAGAACGGGGTGGTGGCGACTGAGGCGAGGACCATCATTATCGTGCGGAGGTATAGATGGCCAAATAGGTCGTGTTTGGTGCACCGGCCCGAGGCACGACCTATTTAATAGTGTCTGGGCCAACCCGACACGAGCGTCGTGCGGTGCTTGGGTCGTAGCCTCAGCCCGTAGTGCTGGCCCGGCCCAGCACAATTATTTTTTTATTTTACAAAAATCATATATACATATGTACAATTTATATTGAATATAAAAAACATCTGAGTATGATGTTCTACTGGTTAGATGACTTTATCTAGTGTCTCTTGCCCTTCTTTCATCAGGGCGTGGGTTCGAACCCCACCTTGTGCACCGTTTTTTTAACATTTTACTCTGATTTAACCAAATTGACCGACGGGATAACGAGCCGGCAGGTCGGTGTGCCGTGCCTAGGCCAAAGCTGCGCCCGCACACATCGGGCCCATGCCGGGCCGCCATTTGGCCATCTATATGCGGAGGTGTGTTTTGGGCCGTGTAGGTTGGTTGCGCGGAGTGGACGAGCGTGGAGCGGGTTAACATGAAATAGATGTGAGGGGTTTTTTCTAAAAATATAACGTGGGACGACCATTGAAACTGGTGCTTTAAGTATAGTAGACTAGTCAATTGCTCGTACGTTGAGACGACTCATAACAATATCCATATAAACTATCCACCAAAAAGATCTCAATATTTTTTATTAGTTGTCTCCGCTCTCCGCTTAATATATTTTTTATTTGACTAACTGATGTTGTTATTTACTCCATCTAATATGTTTGGGTACAACACGGCTAATGAAGGGATCGATTAGAAGAGAGTTCACAACGACTGACTGAACAAACAGAGATTATTGAATGACATAATTCCACATAGAGAGACCAAATAAGAGAAAGTTTGTGAGCCCAAATTTCTAAAATAAGTCACATGAACTCAAACTTATAAAAAGATAGATCAAAATATGGAGTGGTTAATAAAGTCAGGCATCAATAAAAACTGGATGTGCTCCATATAAATTATGGTACTTCGTAACAATTACTAACGTTTAAAACCAACAAATAATCTTTCGTTTTACTGTTAGCGTGATAAACCATTGCTTCTCCATCCAATTCAACAACCTCAAACACCATGGAGTTCATTGCGCCAATGTGGTCTCAGAAACAACCTAATGCATGCAAGAGCCAAGAACACAAGGGACGAGCACCCTGTGGTAGTGCCAGCATGGATCTCCAAATCCTAACACATATTTTGTAGGATCCATGAGCCATCATCAGAAGAACATAAAACCACATGCAGACAATAAATAAAGTATTAACACACCCAAGTTATGTTCAGTCCTTAGCACAACAAAAAACTAACAACCAAAACAACAGAGGAACAACACAATATATTTTGCAATGACAGAAGGATGGGTGATAGGTACATAGAAATGGTAGAAGCATACCGAGTAGAGATGGCCAAATGGGCGGCACGGCACGGCCCGGCCCGGGCACGGCCAGGCACGACACGGTTAGGGCACGGCCCGTTTGGCCCGTTTAATAGCCGTGACGTGCCGGCACGACACTAGTGCCTAACGCCAGGCCCAAGCACGACACTAAGCCTGCTTAGCCGTGCCGTGCCGGCCCGTTTAGCCCGTTTAGCCCATATAGCCCGTTTAGCACTACACCACATAATTTTAGTCAAATATTCACAAACACAGTTAAAACATACTAAAATAGCTAATATTGAACTGTTTAGTGCAATGGCTGACTCATTAAAAACCTATTTAGGTAAAAACTCACCCTTATGAGAAAACCCTAGATAAGAAAAAAGAGTACATCACACAGCTAACTAGTCGTGTTTGGATCTAATCATGCATAATCGTGCCTAACCGTGCCTAGGGGCTAATCGTGCCGTGCCCGTGCCGGCCCAGCGTGCCTGATGCTCGGCCCAGGCACGACACTACCTATCGTGCCGTGCCCAGGCACTACGGGTCGTGCCGTGCTCCGGGCCGACCCAATTAGCCCGGCACGGCTGGCCATCTATAATACCGAGTCGACACCGTGGTAAGGGAAAGGCCATGTAGACAGTCGATGCCATGCCATGGAATGGGTACCACAGGAAGCAAATCAGGGACCCCATCCCTCGCCTCCCCCACTTCCAAGGTTTCGCAGAGCAGGAAGGGAAAAGAAGAGACGGGCATACTTGTTCGTTGCCGGAGAAGGACACGACGAAGACCTGGGCATCTAGAGGCAACATAGGTAGTATACCGCTAGATACATATAGGGAGAGAGCACTCAAGCGGAGAAAAAAGCCCAACCGGAGTAGCTCCAAACCGAGAGGCACCCGCACCAGGCGTTAGTCCGAGAAGGGCAAGAGAATACGAGTGCCTTCCCAGCCCTGGACCCACCGAGGCGACACAACACCACCATCAACTTCGTAGCATATGCGACTGCTACAACGCTATGGACCTTGGTTGTCCAATATCTCAGACCTGGACTCATCATCGCCAAGATAACCTAAGTGTGGCAGGTGCCACCGTGTCCTCCTCGCGCGGCACGCACGGAGAAAGACCATGAGCAAGACCGACTCGCCCGTACCCGCGTCAACGAGCATCGGTCGGCTCACGGCTGCGACCGTGGGCAGGGGCAGTAGGTTGGGGAGGAAGAATAGAGCGAAGGCTAGGAAGATGAACGGGGCGTCCGGCGACGGCGAAAACAATGGTGCGCGCATGCTGCGAAACGTCCTCGTGGACGTTCAATAGCCA
The DNA here is from genome assembly GCF_902167145.1 of Zea mays. Lineage (NCBI taxonomy): Eukaryota > Viridiplantae > Streptophyta > Magnoliopsida > Poales > Poaceae > Zea > Zea mays. The sequence goes on along the minus strand of NC_050103.1, from coordinate 65,599,457 downwards.
CTACGTGGGTCGGTGTCATGGTTGGTGTCGGAAGAATATGGGGAGGAAACACCTGCTCCCACGCTGTAAGACCAAAAATTGGTAGAAGAAAAAAATAATAATAAAATAACAAAACAAAGAAATAAAAGTATATATAATAGTGTTGTGAGAATTTTTGAAGAGCTTTGAAAATCTATTAGGACTCTCCCTCCTTATATTCAAACAATAATATTAAATTAGTTAAGTGACCAATAAATAGATAAAGAATAGTTGATCTTTTGATGATGGTTTTGTGGTAATACATTTTAATGACAACATAAATTAGACCTCCACTTTTAATAAAAACAGAAAATGAGAAAGAGGATTTTTATGAAACCAGTTATTCCTCTCTTAAACAAAGGGCAAGGAAAATAATAAATAATAGTATGGGAAACAGTAGAGGTTACATTCACAGTAGTGTTAATTTTGACACTTGGGAGATTTGAGATCCAAAATGGGGGTTTAAATTCAAATTTGGAATGAGGAATTGTAACTAGAGAACAAAATAAAAAAAGAAAAGAATGGAGCTAGCGTGTGCCTAGGCCGAAAGTTGCTTGGCTCGGCCCAAGTCCTCACGCACCAGCCTCCTTGCTCTGTACGTGGGTGATCCCACTGTCACATGGGGCCCACACTCTAGCTCGCCACTTGCGCTCTTGCACGTTCGCTGACACAAGGGGCCCGATGGTCAGTCTCCCTTCCCTTTGCTTTTCCTGTCTCGCTTACGCATGGACCCCACCTTATCAGCTTCAACGTCCTCCTTCGTATCGCAACAGAACCGGGGCAAATCCGCCGCCGTGGATTCCGCGCTATTCCAGCCAACTCCCATCACGGACTTGGTTCTAGCTATAAATTGCTCGGCCCCATGACCCCCCTCATCATCCCAACAAGACGGTCGGGCTCCATCCATCATAGCTGCGAAGAACGACGAAAGCAGAGAGAGGGAGGAAAGGGGAAGTCCGCCGCCATCATCGACCAACGCGTATGCCTCCATGAAAGTCTTCCTGCCGTGATGCGAGGCTGCTCTAGGTCGTCTCCTTGGTCCTCGTTGTCGTTCCGGAGCCGTATTACCGACCGGGCGGTGGTAATTTCTCACCGGTGCGCCCATCTCCGTCGTGGGGATCCGCCACCGTCTAACCGGGCATACGCTCTTGGTGGGGTCTCGGCCTTGGGTGTGGGGGCTTCGACTCGTTCTCTGGGAGTCGCCCGTAGTCTCGCCCTACACGATTGGATCATGGAGCACCAGCGATTGCTCGTCGTCGAGTGACTTCGCTGCTGCGCCGCTGGTAGCGCGGTCACCCCGCTTCTTCTTTCTGTTAGCCGGTAAGACACCTACAGCTGTGTCTGCCTCCGTCTTCCCTGCGCGTAGCTCGCTTCCCGTGGGAAAATAGGGCACCTAGGGCCGGGCACGCTGCTCGCCGGTGGGTGCCGCCGTGCTCAACCGCCTTGGGGAAGAAGACGACCTCTGACCGTTGGCTCTTTGATGGACGTTCCGGATTACAAGCAGCCATGCCCCCTTCGCGCATAGAATCTCAGCCGTCGGTCTCGACATGGGTGCATGAGATTTGATCTAAGCACATAACACTTCGGGCCGTGGATCCAAAATCCTACGGCTAAGAAAGGTTATAGGTTCATATAACACGCGACCTAATCCACTCCGCCTACAGCTGATCCAACGACTGGCAGATCAACATACCCCTTCATTCAAACGGCTTTGCAAAAGAGTCCCTAATGTTTATCAAAATAAACCTTCTGTCCAGCCCTAGTCAAAATTAATTGTGCATAGGTCCTGAAATTCGCAGATCAGACCCTGGGGTCCTAGGTTTTTGTATCCGCAGTCCATAGAGTACTAGAAAATAGTTAATTAATATCTAAAATGAATTTCTAGTACAAAAATAATTCTAGGGCGTTGTTTAATTCATAACTAATTCATTTTAACTCCTTTTTAACCCATTCTAGTTGCATTAGTTTCATATTAATATTGTTCTTCATCTAATAATCTTATTTTATCATGAAACCTATGATTAAAATTATACACTTAGTTTCTTTATATCCCATACTTAGAACTTCATAAAATCATAACTCTTTAACCGTGACTCCGATTTTAGCGATTCTCGAACCCACGATCTCGTTATGACATGTAGAATATTCTTATACAGTTTGTTATTATGTTTATGTAACACCCTGAATTTGGGGGTATAAAAATTTCTTTTCTAGTATCCACCAAATTCAGGTGTTACCCTCTCTTTTCCTTAATTTTTCTTTTCTTTTTCCTAAATAGTGGGGAGTTATTTTGTTTTATATATTTATAAGTCTAGCAAAATAAAACCCTAAAGGAATAATGATTGATGCATCATGCGGAAATATATATTTGTGTTTGTGTGATGTTTTGCTTTGGTGTGTATCCATTTAATATGTAGCTCATTTATTGTAAATAAAACTAGTAACTTGTGCGCGCCTTGCGCGCATCAAAATCATTTTTGTAATATAAATTATAAAAATATTATATCTTGTTAACTAAATGTTATAAATGTAGTGCATGCATTATATATGTGCAGAAGGTAAAACAATCAGGTAGCTCTGTTAGCTGGAACTGAAACCATCATCTAAAATAAAATACAACAATTGGGAGATGGAATAGTTAACGGTTAAGGTGAATTAACATAAGAGCTAGTTTTGTGTGTTTGAACACATAATTAGGTTGTTGTATTTATATAATATATATGTCCTGGGAATACCAATAAACAACTTAGCAAGTATAGAGCAAATTAAAATAATATGGAGCAGAAAGATGCAACACATAAGGACGGGAACATTGGATTAAGACATCACAATAAAAGAAATATCAATTAGAATCAACTTCTCAGTTTGTTTACAGGGGGTTGGGCGATTTTAGATACCGATGAATGGGATGATAGCCAGAAAGAAACAACCAGAGCATGATCTTCGCATCTGTAATTATAGCAAAGTCACGTGGTTTGCATTATCCAAGCCTAAACTTAAGGTGAAAGAAAGCATGATTACCCGTCACTTCCCTTCACAAAAATATGAGACATGGATGGACAAGTATTACAATATTAAGCAGACAATATCAGTTTCAGCCTCTGTGATTACCCCCATGCTTCATGTGGAGACTCAAGTTCTGTTAGCAATTATATTTTTTGAGCATCCTTGAGTTTTGAATTCACTCGATTGTTCTGAGCCGTGGGTGCTAGTTGTCCAATGGTTGCAATTACACATACCTAACAAACAAATATAAATATATTTAGATTTACTACTAATATGAATGCTTCACAAAAGATACCAAAAAAATACCCAGACTGCAGAACTCTGTTTAACAATCCTAAAAGGGATTTTCATTTGCATAAATAGTGTGTATCACTTATTGCAAACATATAGCATTTTGTAAGTGTGTAAGTCACTATCCAAAAAATAGCAAAGCATGGTCCAGTTAATTACATTTTATAATTAGCAAAGCTACTTCGAATTCTTTTTATGTAATTGGTTTACCTAATGACCTTGCAGAAAAACATGTGGGAGGAGGCTGGAGCTGAAAGGATGTTTCTACTGGCAGCCTGGTGTGAAGACAGAGTTGAGCATATGTGGCAGAAGCAAGTTGTATGTAGCACATAGTTATATTCATCATTGATAATAAATCAAACTATTGACTTGATCCTTGATGTATGTTTTCAACATTTTTTTTGTCTACGTGTTTAGTATCAATATGTAATTATATTATTACACTTTACAGAGTGGTACACATAACTGATACAAACCTAAAATCAAATTGAAAAGAACAATCGCATAGGATCTTGATGCTACGATATGATGCTACTCAAACAATACTACTTAGGATATTTCTCAGCGCTATAATTAGCCTACCTTATGATTAAGCAAGGAATAGTTATGGGCTAATAAGGACTAATTGTTGTTACTAACAATTAACATATATTAGCTTCCATTAGCTCAGAATTAGCCTATATTTGGCCTTTCTAATTAGTATGAGAATACAGGGGATAACTTTTAGCACCATGGAGTCAAACAACCCTTTTTAATGTCTTGATGTTAATAACCTTGGATGGATCCAAAAGAAAAGCTGTTATACATTTTTGTGTATATAGTGAAACCAATATACGTGTGATCTTTTCTATAAATTGTACTAAAAACTAAAATTTTAACTTAATGCAACTGTAAGAACTGACTTATTTAGGAATGGAGGAGGATACCAACTTGCTTGAGACTAAACTATTAGAAAAACTATTAGTGTTTGATCCAAAGGACCGGCTAACAGTAGAAGAGGTAGTCTTTTGCTGCTGTCTCATCTTAAAACTTTTTTGTGTCTAATTTTTCTTTATGGATCTAGATATGTGATGTCGCTTCAACCTTACTTTGTAATCCTAAGTATCTGTGGCATTTCTTTCAATATATCTATTATTTCAGGCATTGTGTGATCCATACTTCGAAGGTCTTGCCAAGGCTGAAAGAGAACCATCTCTTTAGCCATTCAGAAATGTGGAATTTGACGCTGAGCATAAAAGAACGTCAAAGAAAAAGATAATCGACTCCCTCGAGGGCCTCCTCGGCTACGGCAGTGGATGGTCGTGTCGTAGGGCTGTTGCATCGCACTCGCTCCCCTACTGGCTGACTGGCAGATGTGACTATGTGAGTCTTCCCCTGCCTCGGTGGGAACAGCACCACGTGGATGAAAACACCGCCGTGCTCGTCACCTGCATCTGCAACTTCCGTCGGAGCAGGGGCCCGTGTCTGGCCTGCTCAAGGGCTACGTCAGCCTCAGCACCGTCATCTTCACTAACACCTGCTCCGAGGCCCGAATGCAGCAGGAAAGGGTGTGGAGGGGGCGAGACAAAAAGAACCACCGTCTGGGAGAGGCGAGAGAGGGCCACGATGAAGACGCGGAGCGACGACGGCAGCAGAGGTGCAGCATGGGAGAGCGCGTGGCGGAGGGCGAGGACCGCGAGCACGGGCGCGGCCACATGGAGGAGGCGGCATGCGAAGGATGCTGGAGATGTGTTTGAAGGGAAGGGAAAGCGAAGAAGCAGCGATGATGGTGCATACTGCAGAGGAGTACCAGAGGAGCCTGGAATGCTCGCGACGCAGTGGGCAAGTTCGGCCATCCATGGAGAAGTTTGAACCTTTGGCTACCGTTGAAAGACCATCGTGTGGCTACGAAAAATAGAGACGACGTGGATGCTTGGCTGAGCCTCTTTGCGCTCTCGTTTAATAATGCGCGCCCTGCGCGCGCTGTTATACGAAGGTATTATGCTAACACAACATTGATGTTTCTTTTTTGTTAATGGTATATATACAATTTTGGTACCTGTTCAAGTTGTACATCATAAAAAATATGTGTTGTAAATCGTAATGATAAGTTATCTTTAGGAAGCAGATAGATGTAAAGGTTAACTATATATACATGTATTGTACCTAGTTACAAAGCGATAATATATATAGTCTTAGACGTCATATCTAATTGGGTGCTAAAATGATTTAATTGCAACTACAGATAGTCAGATTAGAGTATTATAGGGCTTTGGCCCTTCTTGTTCTTAAAAAAAGAGTATTGGAGTACTATAATGGGACTACCATCAAGGGATGAACAAATAGATAATGTCAAATATGAAAGTTCATATACATATAATGCATTAAGGATATTGAAACGGAATCTACAACATGAACAATGTCTAAGTCAGGCATTTCACTGTTTTAGTTGGTGTCAAGGCAAGCTCTACCATGAAGGGATGGACGAATATATATTATCAAAACTGGAAGTTGATAAACATAATGCACGCCAGGCTGGTGACAACAACCCAGATGGGAGGAGAGATCATACCATTGAGGTTAACACGATGTGCTCATCAATCATTTGCTTGCTTCTGAAACAAAACCATACATGGGGTCATGTTCTTTTGATGCAGGCCTTTTCGGTTATTCATCCTACCAAAATAAAAGGATCATGGGAGAGTAAGTACAACAGCTTCTAGTTGCAGTGTCAGTAGGGAATAGGTAAATCCAATATTTTTGCAAAAAAAAAATCTCCGTTGTATTACAAATATAAGATGCTCTCATGTGTGTTCTACAACAAAATATTTTACAAACATTATCTAGATGATGATGAGGTGAACACAAACATGGTACAGAACTACAGATGTACTTCACCTGTAAATTAATCTCCACGCAAGAGCAACTTGGAACAGTAGATGCAATTATCGAATCTGCCAAGATGTCAGAAAGATCAAAAGTCCATTCAGTTGTTGGTTCTGGGTTGCTCATCTCAACATATACAATTAGTTCGCCTTCCATTGGTTCCATTGCATCGTCCTCTATGTCATTGCAACTTTTCGTATCTGTTAAATTTTTGTTACATTTTTTGCTACATCTGTCGGGTCAACAAATTTATGTGGGAAAACCTCCTCTGAAACCTCACTGTTTTCAGAATATCTATGTTGACCATCTCTCTCGAATAAAGAGAGTTCTTCAAGAACAACCAAGTCTAAGCCTTGAAGTCTAAAATTGACAACGGCTTGATGCAACTATAAATGTCATCTCAGGTAAGCCATCCATCCTTGAATACCTAATTATTCTCTGCATTTGGACACTGCACAATATCTTTTAGACTCATAAAACTAGTAGCAATCAGCCAACATAAAAGACTTTTTCTGCTAAAACTATTTACCTTCCATCCAGTACATCTGTACCCCTTTTCGTATAAAGCAGTCTGTCGTCTCTCTTTGAGCTTTAGGTAAAGAGAAAACCATAGAACCTGACTTGTTTTTAAATGGACCTATAACTCTTTAATGTGTCGCTTCAGTCCCCAAAATATCCTTCAAGTAGAGAACAAATAGTTTAAAAAAGTTATTGATAAATAGATTTTATGTAAAAAATACATGACATGTTTGCTAGCCAATCCATTAGTTATATATTATAATCCCATTATAAGTCATAATAAAATGTGGAGCGTAGAGAAAAATGTTGTGGCCAAATCAAATGATGCATAATTTTTAATAATGTAGAGCAAGTTAGGAACATGTGCACGTGTACAGATACGATGGGCAAAATCAATAATCGAAATTCGGAGATCCGTAGAACCCATCGAATATCACATAGATAAGAACGTTTCACATAAAGAACTGCATATAGAGGGGAAAAAGCAGTGCAAATTGCAAAAAATGCAAGATATGGATTCTACTGCACTAAATACTATTGTTGGAGGGCTGGAGGCTACAAAGTTTGAGAGGATATCTATTAAAGATTACAACATGTAAGGGTTATAATTATAACAAACAACTATAATCAGTTATTATAGTCATTGCTATACTTAGCTGATTGAATGGGCTGTTGCTCAGAAATAGTATGTTTGTAGACAAATTTGGTCCGAAATTAAATTGTCTATCCTATCATCGCTCGACAACTACGCAATCAGAAATTGGTGCATAACATCAGTTTTTAGAACTGGAGGAGGTTCTAACAAGACCACACCAAAATGCAGTGAGGTGAGGACATAAAACAATTGTGGCTAAAGAAATTGTATTATTCATTAAAAAACACGAGGTAACCATGTATACACTACTAACGCACATAGCTCAGGTTAATAAACAGTGATGCTAAATAAATCAAGTTCACTTGAGCAAGCAGAAATAAAGTGGGAAAAAGGAAATAAGTAAAAGAAATAAGTTAGAGCTGAATAATGAATATAGAAGAGATTTAGATGTCAGTATGTAATTGTTTTCCTAGCTTTTACATGGAGAGAACATGACATGTTTATTAGCCATTTCATTACATATACAAGAATCTTCTGTTTGCCTACCAGAAGCTCTACATCATACTGTTCTTTCAAAAATCAAGTACTTGCCTGTTCTCAAGCAGCAGGAGCTTCACGCTCTCCCGATCAGATATGAAATAAAAAATCCGTAAAGCTGAGAAAAAAGACAAGAAGATTAGAGATCTGTTCGTTACCTGCAATCCGGGTTTCATAGAAAATGAAGGTTCAGGTCTTGGTAATGAAGAATGACTGTTCAGCAGTATAGGGAACTCCGATGCTAGCATGGCTTAAAGCGGAGATGCAAGGTAGGCTCCTCTCGCTGACTGTGCTGGCCGTCAAGGTGGCAACGTTCCGGCTGCCGCTGCCGTCCGAGGACACCGCCGACTTCTCCCTATGGGGGCTCGTGCCCATCTCACAGAAGTCCTCGCCCAGCATGGTCTCCGGCGGCCACACCACCGCCCTGTCCCCAACGCGCAGAAACGGTAGGTACGGCACGACCACGGCGTCAGCTCCGCTCTAAGGTCCAGGCGGGGGAGCTCGATCCTTGAGTGGTCAACGACCATAGGCGCGGGACATGTATGACCACCTCCGATGTGATGGATGGCTTGGACCGTCGGACGCGTCCACGCCGTCGGGAGCCCCGGATGGAGCGCAAGCGAGATGCGCACGGTACCCGCGAGGACGAGGACGCGACTTCCTGTTTTTCTTTTCAGATTGCTCGTCTGGAAGGCTCGCGTGGAGAAGCACAAATACAGACATCTGGAGACCGTTCGTCTTTCTAGGCGTCGAGGAGGAGGCGAGGGGCGAAGGGAGTTTGGGATGAAGGCGAGGCCGAGGTGTGGGGCCACGGCGGTCGTTCGTCTTCCCGGGTGTCGAGGAGGAGAGAAGAGGCGAAGGAGAGGGAGTCCGGGATGGAGGCCGGGCCGAGGTGCGGGCTTACGTCGAGCAACAAGGCCGCAGCCGTCGAGTGAGGAGGAGGCGAGAGGCGAAGGTGATGGAGGCCAGGATGGAGGCGGGGCCGCGGCGAGCAGCGAGGCCACAAGGCGAGGGAAGCATACATGGAAGAGAGGTGGAGCACACGCAAGAGAGGCGGAGCACAACGAGAGCGTCAGTGGAGAGTCACGGAGGCAGGGCGTGAAATTTCTAGAATCTTCGGGACGCAGGATGTGCGATCCAACAGCGAAAAAGCGACGAGCGACAAGGTGGAGAGAACGAGAGAGGCAGAGACAGTGATGCGAACGCAAGCCATTGATGCACAATCCAGCGGCTTGAAAAAATTATGCCGACGTGGCTAGGCTAGGAAGCCGTGTTTTGGAGCTCCTTTCATATATAGGAAATTTGATAGTAGGAAAATAGAAAATGAAAAAAATGAAGAAAAACAAAAGGGAAAGAGCCTCCCTCAGCCCACCTCGCCGGCCCAGCGCCATGCCTCCTCCCTGCGCAGCACAATCGAGCGCGCGGCCCAGCGCGACCCCGCTGGCCCACTCCCGCGCGCGCAGCGCGCTCCTCGCTGCGGCCCAAGTCGTCCCCCCGCGCGGCCCAGCGCTCCTCCCCCCACTCGACCTGTCGCGACCCACGTCGCCCCTCTCCCCCTTGGGCTGCCTGCATGCCTGGCCCAGCTCGCGCTCCCCCTTCCCAGGCCGCCAGGCCAAGTCGGCCCAGCGACCAGGCCGCGCCCCCAGCCCATTTTCTCGCGTGCATGCAGCCACCCGCGCGCACGCAGCCCCGCACGCGAGCGTGGGAGCTCCCAGCCGCCGCCAGGAGCACTGTTCCTCTTTCCCAAACCGCACGAAGCGATTTTCTCGCCCACAACGCCATTTTTGCGCCCACATCTCTCGTTTTTCTCTCTCTACCTCTCGGACGCAGGCCCTACCTCCCTCTATCTTCCCCGCGCCCGTGTCCCGGTCGCTGCCCACGAGCTCGCGGCGGCGCGGCACGCAGCCTGCGCGGCGACCGGCGGTGAGGCCCAGCCAGCCGCCCCTGCTCCACCCCCGGCGCGGCCAGCCTGCGCGGGTGCGCGCGAGCTCGGCGCAGCCAGCGCGGCGGCCAACCTGCGCGGTAGCGCGCCCGTGCACCCAGGCGCGGCAGTGTCTCCAGGCGAGCCCTCCCCTGCACACCTGCCCCAGCGTGGCTGTGCGTGTGCCCCTGGCGCGACCTTGCGCTTGCGTTCGGCGTGGCCCACATGTGTGCCCTCGGTGTGGCCTGCGTGTGGTCGGCGTGCCCGCGGCTCGCTCGCGCGTCCCCGGCGCAACCTCGCGCGCATCCTGCGTAACCCCGGTGTGTCGTCGTTGCCATCGTCGTCCGTGCCCGCAGCAGCCCCGGCGTAATCTGCGCAGCGTAGCGACAGCCTCGCCGTCGCTTCGCGTCGTGCGCGCAGCACGTCCTCGTACTTCGCCGCGAGCTCGTCCAGTCGTCCGCCGTCGTCGCGGGGTGAGCATCGTCTACACGTTAGTAACATCGTTTCGCCATGTCTCATGTTTTAAATAATTAATTATGTTGTTTAACTAACACTAATTAATTAGACTTTTCTATTAAATTAAACTAACTTATAGTTATTAACTTGCGCTTTATAAATGCATATCGACGTGTTTAATATTAATTAGCAATTATCACGCGTCGTCGCGTGCCGTTCGCGTCTGTCAAGCACCTTGCCGCACGTCGTTCGCGCGTATCTCGCGTGTCGATCACGTGTGCCACACGGCATGTGCGCGTGATAATAAATTGTCTTCGCTTATAAGCACTCATGTTAGTAACACTAATTCGTCAGGTCTAATATGTTAGATAATTAACTTAAGGTTCACTCGATTAATATTTATTAGATTAATATTTCAATTAGATTAAATATGTAGTGTTCAACTGCGCTTTTATAATAAATATTAACATGACCATTATTAACTTAACTGCTTTATAATTATTTAATATTTGTTTAGTATAAACGCGTCACCTATTTAGTTTTCCTCGTCTGTCGCGCGTGTTGTTCCGCGCGCGGTGGCGTGCTGCTTTGCGCGTCATTCGCGCTCGTCGTGTGCTCTGTTTCGTGTGTCGTCAGCATGCTGTGTCGCGCGTGTTCGCGCGTCGTTTTCACGCTGTCGTGTTATTTCGTGTATCGTAAGTTCGCCTCGCTTAGAATCTCTCGTGCTAATTAGATTAGTTATTTATTTGACAGCTGTTAGTGTACCAGATTGAATCAAAACTATATAGCAGTTATAATTTATATTTGATAATGTCGAATTAAATGTGTTAGTTAATATTTGTTTAGCCTAAACCCGTTAACTTCTCGACCGTAGCTTCGACTATCGCATTTCTTTTTCCTCGTATGACTGTAGTAACACGTTCCTTTTCGTATTGCATGTTTTATTACATTTTATCTTGTATGGTGTAATGTTCTTATGCGTATATATATGTTTGTTTGTTTGTTCCTGTTTGTATTCGTTGTGCGTCGCGAATAGACTGCGATCCAACTCCGAGCTTCGAGGAATCGACGATCAAGCTTCAGCGACCAAATGGCCCAGTTCTTCGAGTTCCACGAGATTGAAGACCCTGAGCATCCGTTTGGTGAAGGCAAGTGTCCCTTGACCTATCTCTGTCCTATACATTCTTTAATTCACCTCCCACATTTCACAGTTATACCTAAGGATTGACTAGCTTTTGTTATCCATGTCCTTGTTTACCTATTTGGGTTGGATTATTATGATTTAGCTTTATGCTATTGCTCAACTCTAATCAATGAACATGATGAGAATTATCAATGATACGATGTTTCCCTTCTTTATTATGATGTTATAATTGTGCCATTCAAGGGGGCTCGGCGGTTTCTCGAGTGCCTCTCCGTAAGGACCTGTTCGTTGGATGACCGCCCGAGAAAACAGTGCAACCATGAGGGTGGAATGGGATGCCCTTAGCTGAATAATAAGAAAAACCGGGGTGTAGTTCGCTTAGCCGTCGTGCCGTTAATGGGGCTCGGTGTATGCGGCTCGCTCTGCCAAGTTTGGTTCGCCCCTTGGGGAGGAGTGCGGTGCATTTAGGAAACCTAACGGGCGGCTACAGCCCCGGGGAATCTTTGTAAAGGCTACGTAGTGAGACCCTGCCTATTCACCTTGGTAGTGTTTAAGGGTTTGATCGGCCCGAGGCAAGAGGGAATCACGGCTCATGGGTAAAGTGCGCAACCTCTGCAGAGTGTTAGAAAATTCGAGCTGACAATGACTTCCGCCAAAGAAGGGAGGAAGCATTCAGGTTCTCTGAAATGACTAGGGGCTTCGGAGGAAGATTTCACCCGAGGCACGTTAGGTCAATTCATAACTCTACTCAAAGTGATGATCGAGGGAGCCAGCAGCAAAGGCCACAATACTCTTCACAAGCTTCGGGGCAGCAGCAAAGTTCTTTTCGGCCGCCAGCGCCAAGGGGCAGAGGCGCCAGGGGCTTCGGGGGAAGGTTTGGAGATCAGCCAAGAAAAATTTACTGCCTATTCTGTGGTGAAGACAAGGGCCATACCACCAGGATGTGCCACGTTACCATCCAGAAGCAGAAGGAGATAGCAGAAGCAGCAGCGCAACAAAGTCAGCCGAAGCAGGTCATGCATACTGCTTCGTATCATTCGCCTTATATTCCAGAATATGTAGGCAACCACCCTGCAGCTTCTGTTGCTTCGGCAAGCCAACCCCAAGCATCTTGGCAGCAGCCTCCACCGCCACCACCAACACAAAGAGGTCAGCAGCCAGAAGGGAGTCAGTGCGTCAACCTTCAGCGGGACTTCAGAGAGGAGTCCGAAGCTCGTACAGTCAATAGCACTGTGCCGGAGTCAAAGCACATTTACTAACAAATATCCTACCTCAGCAGCAGCTCTTTCGCATTTTCATATTCACTATTACTTCCTTTTTAATAAGGAACAATTAAGGGTAGTTTTAATGTCTTTTATCGCCTTTCAATTTTTTGTAATAGTTTCGCTTTTTTCTGTAATAAAAATATATCTTCTCCATAGGCCTAAGCTGCTGAAGCATGAGAATTTATGTTGACAAGGAGGATTTTCAAAGTTGTCAAAACCTTGTTCTAAGGAACTAAGTACAATTTATTCGAAGCAACAAAAAGCCGTTCCTAAGGGAGCCCAGTGTAAGTTTTCTGAGCCTACAGCGAAAAATAAACGCTGATTCCGCTGAAAGTAAAAAGCGAAGAAGCTCCTAAGGGAGGCTTACAGCGAAAAATAAACGCTGATTCCGCTGAAAGTAAAAGGCGAAGAAGCTCCTAAGGGAGGCTTACAGCGAAAAATAAACGCTGATTCCGCTGAAGTAAAAGGCGAAGAAGCTCCTAAGGAAGGCTTACAGCGAAAAATAAACGCTGATTTCATCAATCTTCGGCAAATTTCATTTTGCACAACATTACATCATTACATCATTCGCATAGCATAACATCATACATCATAGTGCATCAACAATGCAAGAAGGGAGGGTTTTGATATTGATGGCCGAAGATGGTTTTTAAGAATTATTGACAAGGCACAAGAAATAGCCGCTGAAGAGTTATACCTTCGTCAATTACCGAAATGAAAGGATCTATTGGTTATTGATTTTACAAGGATTGATTATTGATTTTTACGAAGCATGAAAAGAAGGGAAGGTGTTTTTTCGCCGAAGGCTCAAAAATGGTATGTGTATGATGTTGCATGCATCGTCAAAAATGGAGTTATAAATAGCTAATATGTTACACAATGTTACACGATTTTTTGACAAATATTACAAACTAAATGTTTTTACAGTAGCATTTAATCTTCTTTTAATACTACTTCTGCAGCTTCATTTAAAAGTTGATCAACAACTCTATCCATGATGGCTTCTGCCATTTGTCTAATTTCGTCATCCCCCTTTGTCTAAGGGCTTGGGGCTAGCTCAGCAGGTTCTGAGAAAAGAAAAGGTACGGATATATCATTACAAGCCGTGAACAAGTTCAAAATCAAAAGATTACAGCGAAGAGCCGATTATCACTAATTAGTACCTATTTGCCCTTCGGGCTCTGTACTTTTCTCAGCAGCCTCTGTTATTTTTCTAGCATCGTGGATGCCTTTTTCGCTCTTTTGAATAATTTCTTGAGCCATTTCTCGTCCGCCGTTGTCCCAGATATCGGTGAAAAATTTTCTGCCGATCATGCTTGCTTCGGCTGAGGGGTCTTTAATGTCTTCGGAGGACAAAGAAGCTTCGGATTGCGATAAGGATTTTACATGCTCGCAACCTCTCCTCTCCAAAACAGTAGCAATTCCTCTAGCACCCGAAAAAGCACATAGGTCTCCGTGGCTATTCAGTATTTCATCGAAGGCCTCAGCTTCGTGACTTATCCATTCAATCGGACCTTCGGGATTGCCCCTTGAGAAATTCTCTTCGCTAGAGAATGCGCCAACATTGGCGAAGCTGGATTTTATCTTCTTAACACATTCTATGGATTTAACATAACATCTTCTCTGGGATGCACGAAGCTCTTTAACATTTATTTCTAAATGATCGGCCCATTGATCACTAAACTCTCGTTTTGTCTCTTCAAGTATACGTTCTTCTTTAGCTCTAGCTAGCTGTTTCTGAAGATCTTTAATTTCGCGTTTTTGGGCTTCAGCCTGGGCCTTTGAGGCAGCTTCGTCCTCTTTTATCTTGTCCACCAATGTAAGCAGAATTTTATCCTTTTCCAGAGCTTCGTTTCTCAGTTTAATAACCTCTGATCGTAGGTTGTTGAAAGCAATTTCATAGCTCTCGTCTTCGGCATTCTTTTGCGCTCTCAACGCGTTGCTTAGTATTAAACCCTATATGTGAAAGAGTTGACATAAGAATAAAAGAATGAGTTGCAAATTATAAAATTTCCAAACATGCAGTTCTCATACCTTCAGGCTATTGTATGCAAGGCTATCCGCAAGATCCTCCTTCGTCATAGCGCATAATCCAGCTTCAAGCTTCAGAAACCCCATGCTTCTAGCCATCTCCCGGCAGACGGATAATTCTTTGTTGTCTGGGAGGCAGTATAGGAAGTCATCTTCATCTGTCCCATTGAACACTAGTGCCCCCTTCGGATATTTCAATTCTCTGGCATAGTGATTAGCTTCAAAAATCTCTTCTTCGGATAATTTCTTTCCCGAAGCGTGTCGCGCAATATAATCGTATATTTTTGAAGGTGCTTCGGGGGCAGCAGTGTCAGTTTCTTCAACCAAAATTGGCTCTGATTTTTTTATTTTTTCGGCTGTCTCTGCAATGTTCGTTTCTTCGGTTTCAAAAGGTTTTACCTTGGTTGGCTCTGAAGGCCCAGCTTCAGTTTAAAATTGTTGCTTCGAAGCTTCAGCACCAAAGGCTTCAGTAGACACTTCAGAAGTTTCAACAATTTTCTTTGGAGTTATGCTTGAAGATTTAATTGTCTCCAAAACATCTAATACATTAACCATTCTTTTTCTTTTTGGGGTTACGGTTGGACCTTTCTGGCTTTTTCCTGTCTCAATCTTTGCCGAAGGACTTAAAATTTCTGACGTTTTTGCTTTTTCAGTCCTTGGTTCTTCCATCTTTTTTGTTGCTGGCACTTTGGCCAGCTCTTTGATTTCTGGCATCAGAGTCTTTGGTTCTTCCAATTTTTCTGTTGCTGGCACTTCGGCCAGCTCTTTGACTCCTGGCAGCAGAGTTGATTCCTTAGCTTCGGTGGCCGAAGAGGTCTCACCGGCGAACTCAGGCACCGTGGCTGGTTCAATATAGCGTGGCCGGTGTGTGAGAACCTTTACCCTTTTTCTCTTCGGCGCTGGCTCGCTAGGAGCAACTGAAGCAGTTTCTTTCGCAGAAGTTGTGCCTTTTCTTTTTTGCCCCCGCGCTGGATAGCGGTAGTCGGGGTAGACAAAACCAATTGCATCAAATACTCGGTTGAGTCTTTTCTTTTTTCGGCCTCCAAAGGCCGCTGACAATGCAGTGTCTTTGGCCTTCGAATATACCCTAAGCAATTCATCACTTACAGTTTCAATGCTTTTCAGCCAGTCGTCATCTGGCTCAACGAATTTATCTCCGAACTTAAATGTGTACTTCAGCCTGACTAGTCCACCTTCGTCAGTCTCTTTAATGGTCTCCTGCGACATTTCCCATTTTTCCACAAGCGGCCATACTCTGAAGGCAATGTGTTCTTGGACCAAATCCCTTGTCCCAATAAAAGAGGAAACAACTCCGAAGGCTCTCTGGCATTCTTCGGCTGCTTCATTCATTTCCACCTTCGGCCTCCGCAGGCCGAAGCGTTGCCAGATGGGACGCATAATGATCTTCTTTATATCTTCTCGTGATTTCAAGTCATTCTTCACGTAAAACCATTCCGTCATCCAGTCGCCAGGCCACCTCTTTCGAAAGGTCGGCACTGGACAGCTTGACCCAGACCGGGAGCCGAAGCTGTAGCAGCCAAAATTGTTGTGATACTGTTCCTTACCCCAGGGTTTTGTCTCGTATAGCAATTCGTGCATGTTGCAGAAACTTTTCGCATCAGGTTCCAAGCCTTGGCTTCTCACGGCCCACACGAAGATATTCATCCTTATGATTGCTTCGGGGGTAAGTTGGTGAAGGTAGATTTCAAATATCTTCAGCACCTCTACAACAAAGCTGCTTAGGGGAAATCGTAGTCCAGCTTTCAAGAAGCTTCGGAATACCACAACTTCATTTTCCTCAGGAGTTGGACAAGTCTTCTCTCCTTCGTTGGCCCTCACAACGGACAAGTCCCAGAAATATCTTCCCCTCATGTTGACAAGATGATTTTCTTTAATACTTGATTTGCCAAAAACCGCATGGCTTGGTCACCAAGGTCGATCTTCGGAGTCTTCACCACCACTATCCACATCATAGCTATCACTGTCACCAGTATCTTCAGATAAACCCTCCAAGGTTTCCCTAGTGATCTTCTCTGTATTGGTCTTTGCCATTGACTGAAGAAAGCCGAGATGCATCTCCTCAGAAAGGCTCAGCTTCGTATCAGCAACAACTTTCTTATCTTCAGACATCTTCACGAGCGCTGAGAAAGTACTCCTGAAACCGAAGCTTAAAAATTTAAAAAAACCAAGCAAGTGTTCTCGCGCGCAGGCTAAAAGATGGTTGAGCAAGAGCAGTTAGCAAGAGAGCGTGCCAAATAAACTCGGGATGAGTTCTTATTTATACACCCAGTATCTCGAAAACTGGAGGGTCCCGCTTGTTAATGACTGTTGCTATTATAGCAAAAGGAAGGTGTTTTTTCGGACCTTCGGCCCACAACCGTCTGATCATCAAGGAACACACCAGATTTAAAATAACCTAATCAGACTAAGCGCCGCGCGATCTAGATCCAACGGTCCCCAAGCCCGATCTGTTCTCGGCCGCACACTAGCTGATCTCCGGCCAGATTTATTTGGCTGAAGCGCTACGCCACCAACTAATCTCCGTCGTCCAATACCGGATCAACGGTCAGCGCGCGTCTTCTCAACTCTGTCTCTCTCACCGACGGCGAACAGGACCCAACGGCGGCGCCATTGCCGTGGGCAATTATCTAGCGCGCGAAGACCTAAGACCCTAATCTGAACGACTCTACACGACGCTAGGAAGATATAGAATCCGATCGAAGGCCTTACCAGAGACTGGGAGTGGCAGAAGACGCTGGCCACGGAGAATGGCGGGTCCGCGGCAGAGTGTGTACGACGGCGAGCAATTCCTTCCCCGCGGTCCACCAACCGCGCCAGCCGTGGGCACCACAAGCACCAGAACGCCCCAACGAAGGCCCCGACCGCAAACCGAAGCCAAAGCGACGACCAAGTCGCATATTCACGGTGGCGGCGACACCCTCACCACGAGTCAGCGCACGGTGAGGAAATTGTAAGGGCACAGGCGGTGCGAGTTGGGGAGTTGTGAGGGTAGAATGAAGGGGAGAGAGAGACGAACCCTGTCATGCTTCTTAAGGACGCGGACGTGGCCAAGATGCCTCAATGGATTGCGCGAGATCTCCGCGCTCCGCCATGCTCGGCACATCCGTTGACGGGAAGGCGAGATGACAGGTGGGTCCCAGGGCGCATCGAGTCACCAGGGTCGCGTCGCACTCGTGGAGGAGCGGCAGACAAGCGGGCACCGAGCGCAGCGAATCACCCGGTTCGCGTCGGTGCGTGTTGGCGGCATATGGCGCAGGGCCGACTTGTCAGTGCCCAGTGGGGCACGCACGTGAAGGGAGTCTTGGGTCGCGCATGTTATTTCCTCCAGTGGGCCGAAATGGTGGTCGGTCGGTCGGCCCATGAAGTCTTTTATTCTTTTCTATTTTATTCTATATTCTCTTTTCTCTATTTCCTAGTTCAATTTGAATTACAAATTTGGATTCAAACTTGTGCCAAATTTATTCTCAATTCATATTGTGAAATTAAAAATACCAATTTTAGAAATATAATTATATTATTTATATTTTCATAAACTTTCTCTTTTTCTTTCTCTTCTCTCCTTTTTCTTATTTTCAAACCCTAATTTCTATTTAGGGTTTAATCCAACTTCTAGTCATTATCATACTATTTTTATCCTTATTATTTTATTTAATGCACAAACATATAAAACTCCAACAAGATGCACTTTCTTTTATTTTAGTATCATTTGTTTTAATTAATCACTCTTAATTATATGTATGCTCTTTTTATGATGCAAATATGGCACATAAAATAAGGAGATCCAATATAGTATCATTGTATACATTTTGGGTATTACAAATCCTACCCCCTTAATAAGAATCTCGTCCACGAGATTTAGGAAGGTCTAGGGAAAAGATGGGGAAAATCTATGCGAAGCTCTTCTTCTCTCTCCCAAGTAGCTTCATCTTCTCCATGGTGACTCCATTGTACTTTGCACATCTTTATCACCTTATTTCTTGTAACTCGAGTCAGTGTATCAAGAATCTTGATAGTATACTTAGCATAAGTCAGATCATCTTGAACACTAAGGTCCTCCATTGGTAGCTGTTCTTCAGGTACCCTAAGACACTTCTTGAGCTGGGATACATGGAAGACATCATGTAAATCTGCAAGATGATCAGGTAGCTCCAATTGATATGCAACCTCTCCCACTCGCTTTAGGATTAAGAAGGGCCAATGAAGCGAGGAGACAACTTCCCTTTGACTTTGAATCTTTTCATAACCCGGAGTGGTGACACCTTCAAATAGACATGATCACCCTCCTTAAACTCTAGCAGTCTTCTCCGGGTATCAGCATAGCTTTTCTGCCTTGACTGTGCAGTTCTCAAATTCTCCCTTATTTGATGGACTTGTTCTTCTGCCTCTTGTATAATCTCAGGTCCAAAGAACTGCCTTTCACCAATTTGATCCCAATACAGTGGAGTCCTCCACTTTCTGCCATACAAAGCCTCAAACGGGGACATCTTCAAACTGGTCTGGTAGCTATTATTGTAGGAGAATTCCGCATACGGTAAACTCTTATCCCAACTACCACCATGTTTAAGAGCACAAGCTCTAAACATATCTTCTAGTACTTGGTTGGTTCTCTCGGTCTTCCCATCAGTTTGGGGATGGTAGGCCGAACTAAAATTCAATCTGGTATCCAAGGACTCGTGCAACTTCTTCCAGTACCGAGAAGTAAACTATGATCCTCGGTCTGACACAATCTTCTTTGGCACCCCATGTAAGCATATAATCCGTGCCATGTACAACTCTGCTAGCTTGGCTCCTGAATACGTGGTCTTCACTGGAATAAAGTGGGCTACTTTAGTTAGCCTATCCACAATCACCCATATAGAGTCATACCCAGCAGATGTGCGGGGTAATCCAACAATGAAGTCCATGCCAATCTCTTCCCATTTCCACTCAGGTATCTTAAGCGGGTGTAGTAAACCAGCAGGTCTTTGATGTTCCGCTTTCACCCTCTGGCAAAAATCACATAGTGCAACATGTGAAGCAACATCCTTCTTTAGTCCATACCACCAATACTTCTGCTTCAAGTCCTGGTACATCTTAGTACTACCAGGGTGGATAGAATAAACTGAGTCATGTGCCTCCTTCAATATGGTTTCTCAAAGACTATCGATATCAGGAACACAAATCCGATTCTTGAACCATATCATGCCTTGCTCATCCTCCGTGAAATTTGGGCCTCTACCTTCTATTATCAGATCCTTGATCTCCTGAATTTTAGCATCATCGATCTGACCTTTTCATATTTCTTGCTCTAAGGTAGGTTTCAATTCGATGGTAATTCCTTCAGTATGAGCAACTATCCCTAGATTGAGCCTCTAAAAATCTTCTGCTAACTCATCGGGTAACTGGGTCAATAGCTGCATGAACCTGCCCCTTTCGACTCAAGGCATCCGCAACTAGATTCGCTTTGCCCGGATGATAGTGAATTTCCAGGTCATAATCCTTGATGAGCTCCAACCATCGGCGTTGCCTAAGGTTAAGATCCTTCTGAGTGAAAATGTATTTTAAGCTCTTGTGATCAGTGTAGATTCGACACTTGGTTCCCGTAATATAGTGTCTCCAAATCTTGCGAGCATGCACTACGGTTGCCAGTTCTAAGTCATGAGTGGGGTAGTTCAACTCATGTTTCTGCAACTGACGAGACACGTAGGCAATGACGTGTCCTTCCTGCATAAGCACACATCCCAGGCCTTGACGACTTGCATCACAATATATATCAAAATTCTTATGTAGATCTGACATAATCAGTACGGGAGCAGCCATCAACTTAGATCTCAATTGGTCGAAGCTCTCTTGGCATTCCTCAGTCCACTTAAACTCCTTGCCCTTCTCTAACAATGAGGTCATAGGTTTAGCAATCTTGGAGAACCCTTCAATGAATCGCCGGTAATAACCTGCGAGTCCTAAGAAACTCCGGATCTTTGAGACTGTACTTGGTATCTTCCAATCATTTATCGCTGTTACTTTAGCCGGATCCACGGCAATTCCTCCTTTGGAGATGATATGTCCACGAAAATGTACTTCATCAAGCCAGAAATCACACTTGGTAAATTTGGCATAAAGCTAATTATCCCGTAACTTCTGTAGCACCATCCGCAAATGTTCCTCATGCTCACTATCATTCTTGGAATAAATAAGAATGTCGTCGATGAATACTACAACGAATTTATCAAGTTACTCCATGAACACCTTATTCATTAGATTCATAAAATAAGTTGGTGCATTGGTTAAGCCAAATGACATGACTGTGAATTCATATAGACCATATCGGGTAGAAAAAGTCGTCTTAGGAATATCAGATGGCCTAATCTTCATTTGATGGTAGCCCGACCTGAGGTCAATCTTAGAGAACACCCTAGCACCTCTCATCTGATCAAATAAGTCATCAATACAAGGTAACGAGTACTTGTTCTTAATGGTAACATCATTAAGTGATCTATAGTCCACACACATCCGTTGCGAACCATCCTTCTTCTGTACAAACAGTACCGGTGCTCCCCAAGGTGAGGAACTCGGACAAATGTACCCTGCCTCCTGCAACTCCGTTAACTGCTTCTTAATTTCTTGTAACTCTTCTTCGGACATTCGGTAGGGGCATTTAGAAATAGGAGCAGTCCTAGGTAAGAGATCAATGAAAAACTCAACTTCCCTCTCCGGTGGCATCCCTGGTAACTCCTCTAGAAAGACATCTGGAAAATCCCTAACCACATGGATGTAATCACCAACAAACTCCTCAGCTATAAAGAACATCGCACATCTGGAAGAGGTGGTTACTACAATTTCAACTTGAAATCTTTCTCCTTTAGGGCTGGTGAGTTCTACAGTACCCCTACCACATTGTATACTGGCCTTTGCCTTTCTTAACCATGACATACCAAGGATCAGACCTATACTGCTTGCCTCTAATATTATAGCGGTAGCCCAGAATTCTCTTCCCATAATTGTTAATGTCAATCTATGTGTCATATGATTTGCCTCAACAGGCCCTTTAGGCGTAATTACTATCATTGGTGTTTTCATATTTTGCAGTGGTATTGCATTTGTGTTGGCATATCGAGCAGACATAAATGAATGTGTAGCACCAGAATCAAATAATATGGTTGCAGGAATTGCATTAATATAAAACATACCAAGTGCGATGTCAGCACCATCAGGAGTAGCATCTGCGCTGACTTGATTAACCCTAGCAATAGAATATCCCTTGCCAGGAGTCTGTTGCTTGTTTTGAGCTGGTGTACCATAATTCCCACCGGACAAGCATTAGCATAGCGCCCAACCTGACTGCACTTGAAGCATGTAGGGCCAGTCTTCTGTCCTGTAGGCCTCGCCGGGGTGCCAGTGGGGGAAGCCTGACAAGTAGGAGGTGTCCGTGGAGACCCCTGCGGAGTGTACTGAGCTGGGCGTGGTCCTCCTCCTGGACGAGCTGGGGTACCCTGTGGCGGAACATAGCAAGGACGAACACTGCTGCTACCCTGTCCCTGGATAATGGCCTTCCTCTTCAAGTCTCCTAATTGAACACACTTGTGTTCAATAGCAAGAGCCTTATCCAGCAGTCTCTGAAATGATGGAAATGTGTGAACAACCAGTGCATACTATAGGGGCCCATTGAGTCCTTCTGTGATGTGCTCTTGCTTCCTTTCATCATCTGCCACCTCATCAGGAGCATATCTTGACAACTGAATGAATTTGTCTCTGTACTCGCTGACAGACATGTTGCCTTGCTTCAATGATAGAAACTCCTTCTTGATCTTCATCAATCCAGCAGGAATGTGGTAGTTTCTGAACTGAGTTATGAATTCCGCCCAAGTAATAGTGTCAGCAGCATCATGGGCAGCAACATAAGAATCCCACCAGTCTGCAGCAGGACCAGTCAGACGACCAGAAGCATATAGAACCTTCTCCCGGTTAGAGCATTGGGCAATGTTGAGCATCTTCTCAATTGACTTCAGCCAATCATCAGCATCTAGTGGATCTGGCGAACTGGCGAAGGTCGGCGGCTTGTGACTCATAAATTCCCGATGCTTGTCCCGGGGTGGAAATGGAGGTGGTGGTGGTGGCAGTGGTGCTTGCTGATGTTGCTGGTTTCCTGGCGTATCTCTTCTCACTCCTGGCGCATTTCCTAACGTATATCCTCTCTTTCCTGGCGCATCTCTTGGCGTTCCTGCCGCATCTGTGCATGCATGTCCGCCATGGTATCTGCCATCTGCTGCATTATCCGCATCTGGGTAGTAACTGCAGGATCAGCACCGGCTGGTGGAGGCTATGGAGGATCCATCTCAAGTTGTTGCTGTGGTCGTCTGAATATCCTCCGAGTGTGTCGATTAGGAGGTAGATCAATTCCACCACCCTTCCTGGTATTGACCATCTGAGTTAGAAACATATGGTAAGCAAGAATAGTAGACAAGGCAGGTGATTACGAATCATGTTACTTTGGGGGATTTATTAGCTAAGAGATTAATGTTTTACCTACCAAAGCTAATTCATTACCTTATGGTGGTACATGCTAAGATGCCCGTCTATACTATTTCAATCAATCAAAGAAGCAAATCAGGCATTGATCATCAGAACAATCAACCAACATTTTTAAATATAGAAAACAATTATAATTTTGTCTTAGGCCTCCTATCTCTTAAAAAGGTCATAAATGTAGGATTCCAAGGTGTGAAATCCATCTTGTCTCAGAGTAGAAAAGGTAAGAATGATCAGAGCAGAACAGTAGAAGGTGAGACAGGATCAAGATAAGTATAGAAAGAATCAGAGTAAGGTAAGTAGGTAAGGGTTTTTGTCCATTTCTATCTAGGTTTCATCCTACAGTCAACATTTCCTCTGATACCACTTCTGTCACACCCGGATTTAAGGAACAAAGCCGGGTGCATCTCATATATGCGCCAGAGAAGACAACACATATAATAACAAAGTGCATAGAGATAAATGTCATAAATATCATAAATGTACTTATTACATAGAGGAAGTCTTACAAAAATAACTGATAAAATAAAGCGAACTATATATTATTCCCTGGCGCCACAAAGCTGACTAGGAGACACCACCTAGATCAAGTCGAAAGCCTCAGTGCTAGGCGGCTCCTCTTCGACCACCTGTTCTTCTACTGTGGGGGGGGGGTGTGAGACAGCAAGAGTGAGCTCACAAACGATCATAGCTCAACAAGTTGTGGGGAATAATGTGCATGAACTCACCAAATGTGGGAGTTCATGTGAAGTGTAAGGTTGATGAACAAAATAAAGGCTGAAGCTGAGCATTGTTTTTATAAGTTGGTCAAAATTTTATTAGCAGTTACTAAGTATAAGTAAATACCAAACCTTAATAATAATAAAGAAAAATAAATAATCCCAATGTGATGCAAATGACAAATTGAGTTTTAATTCCATAGATTAATCATGTTAGGGTCCAAGCTGCTCATGACAGTGAGCACGCCTAGTATACCAGTTTTACACTCTGCAGAGGTTACGCATCTTTACCCACAAGTCATGTTACCCATCTGCCAAGAGACAACCAATCCCATACACCTCTACCGAGGAGGCGAGGCAGGGTAACACTACGAGGCCTTTACAAAGTTCGACTAGCTTCAGAAAACCCGCTACAATTTATAGGAAGCTCTAGTGCAGGAATCCCTTGCCTGACCGCCATCGCAGCAAAATCAACCCAAGGACCTCCCTACACTGACCAATCCCCTACTACCCTTGCCCCTTTCGGGTAAGGTAGTCATCCACTAGCTTTCCTAGGTAATCAGCCAAGGGCATCCCATACTACCCTTGTGGTAGCACTGTTTTCCCGGGTGGTCGCTCCATGTTCCCATTAACATAATGATCTTAACATGAACAATAATAATAAACAGAGAATAAAAGTGTAATCATGAATAATGTATCTCCATACCCAAATCCACATAAAACAATAGCAGGTAATACCCAAAAATATTTTAGTGGTAAACAAGGTATAAAGATAACAAAAACTGGGGTGACCTAAAGGATCCCATCAAAATTAACCTATGCAAATCATTATGAATAATAAGAACATGGCTGGGTAAAAATAAGTGATCAAGGGCACAACTTGCCTTCAATGAGCTCCTGCTCAGCTACTTCGATCTGTTGGCCTCAGGATCCACAGTAGTTTGCTCGTCTACTCGCATCAACACAATACATACATAGTATAGCAAAAATTAACATCACACCAGACATGTAAATAAAATACACAATAAAAATATACACATTAAAATAAGATCCTAGGAACATGAATCATTAATTTTGGAGTTATAGATTTTAAGATATGAATTTCCAAAGGTATTATGTATTTGATTCAAGATTAACTAATAAATAAATTCTATTACTGTTTTCATGCCAAAATAGAGACTCTAAGTGATGGACAACAATATTACAAAATTTTAGAAACTGGAATGTATCAATTTGGAGTTCATATGGATTTTCTATGAATTAATTAAGTTCTAGCATTTATTTTTACACTAAAATTCCATTTCTAATAAGATTTCCCTATTTAAATAACTCTCTGGACTGCGCCTCAATAACCAGGAAAGATAGGGGCTTCATTATAAGCTTCCCGAGACACAATCAACAGTGCCACAGGACCACAGGTTTATTTCAGTGTTTGGCGGGGGCTCTTTAAAAAAATGTACCCGCGAAGGGTTATGGCCAGATACTGGTCGTTCGATCTAACATGTGCGCTCAGATTAGATTTGGAACTCCCCAAACTGGTAACAAGTCACAGCCGTCCGATCATCAAGGAACGCACCAGATTTAAAATAACTTAACTAGACTAAGCGTCACGCGATCCAGATCCAACGATCCCCAAGCCCGATCTGTTCTCGCCCGCACACTAGCTAATCTCCGACCCAGATTTATTTGGCCGAAGCGCTACACCACCAACTAATCTCCGTCGTCCAATACCGGATCAACGGTTAGCGCACGTCTTCTCAACTCTGTCTCTCTCACCGACGGCGAACAGGACCCAACGGCGGCGCCATTGCCGTGGGAAATTATCTAGCGTGCGAAGACCTAAGACCCTCATCTGAACGACTCTACACGACGCTAGGAAGATATAGAATCCGATCGAAGGCCTTACCAGAGACTGGGAGTGGCAGAAGACGCTGACCATGGAGAATGGCACGTCTGCGGCGGAGTGTGTACGACGGCGAGCAATTCCTTCCCCGCGGTCCACCAACCGCGCCAGCCGTGGGCACCACAAGCACCAGAACGCCCCAACGAAGGCCCCGACCGCAAACTGAGGCCAAAGCGACGACCAAGTCGCGTATTCACGGTGGCGACGGCACCCTCACCGCGAGTCAGCGCACGGCGAGGAAATTGGAAGGGCACAGGCGGTGCGAGTTGCAGAGTTGTGAGGTTAGAATGAAGGGGAGAGGGAGACAAACCCGGTCATGCTCCTTAAGGACGCGGACGTGGCGGAGGTGCCTCAACGGATTGCGTGAGATCTCCGCGCTCCGCCATGCTCGGCACATCCGTTGACGGGAAGGCGAGATGACAGGCGGGTCTCAGGGCGCAGCGAGTCACCACGGTCGCGTCGCGCGCACGGAGGAGCAGCAGACAAGCGGGCCTCGAGCGCAGCGAATCACCCGGTTCGCGTGGGCGCGGGTTGGTGGCATATGGCACGCGGGCCCGACTTGTTAGTGCCTGGTGGGGCATGCGCGTGAAGGGAGTCTTGGGCCGCACATGTTGTTTCCTTTAGTGGGCCGAAATGGTGGTCGGTCGACCCATGAAGTCTTTTATTCTTTTCTATTTTATTCTCTATTCTCTTTTCTCTATTTCCAAGTTCAATTTGAATTACAAATTTGAATTCAAACTTGTGCCAAATTTATTCTCAATTCATAGTGTGAAATTAAAAATACCAATTTTAGAAATATAATTATATTATTTATATTTTCATAATCTTTCTCTTTTGCTTTCTCTTCTCTCCTTTTTCTTATTTTCAAACCCTAATTCTATTTAGGGTTGAATCCAACTTCTAGTCATTATCATACTATTTTTTCCTTATTATTTTATTTAATGCACAAACATATAAAACTCTAACAAGATGCACGTTCTTTTATTTTAGTATCATTTGTTTTAATTAATCACTCTTAATTGTATGTATGCACTTTTTATGATGCAAATATGGCACATAAAATAAGGAGATCCAATATAGTATCACTGTATACATTTTGGGTATTCCACATATGAAGGTCAAAGCAACCAGTCCACAAGTTAAAGTTGCCCCAGTCAAAGATAGGTTAGAAGAAGCTATGAAAGACCGACGAACCAATCTCATTTTCTAACTAGCCTCTTCTTGAATCTTGAGGGCGATATTCTGTTAAGGGGGTTAGATTTGTAACACCCTGAATTTGGGGGTATAAAATTTCTTTCCTAATATCCATCAAATTCAGTTGTTACTGTCTCATTTCTTTGATTTCCTTCTCTTTTTCCTAAAAATGGAGAAATATTTTGTTTTATATTTGTGTAAACCTAGTGGAATAAGCCCTAGAGGCGCTTTGGTTGTTGCATTCATACCGTTGCATGGTGTTTCTAAGTGCAAAATGTGTTTTAAGCATGTCAATATATCCTATAGAAGCTCTCGGTAGATTTTCATATTTTTCGGAGTATTTTTCTATTTTCCGGAAACCAAAATCTATTTATTTGAGGTACTTAAAAATGTATTAAGAAACTCTAAGTATGTTTTTTGAGTTCATTAGGTGCCAAAACATTTATAGGAATATAATGTTTCTGGAATTTTTGGAAGCATCAATAATATTTTGAGCACAAAATATGGATTTCTAGGCTTTTCTGAATTTTATAATTGGTAAAATCCAAATTTTAACTGAATTTCCATCTCGTCTGAACCCTAGATATATATACATGCTCGGCTTCTCCTTGTCGAGCACGTTCCAGGGCACGAAACGGTTTCCCCATATTAAATTTCCAGCTCGCAGAATTGCTCGCCGAAGTTCGAAGCGGATCAAACTCCAGCGACAACTTCGGTGAGCAATTACTCCCAATCCGTGCATCGTCTGCGGAATCCGAGGGATTTGTCTGAGCGTGTCTGGTTCGTCGATCGGACCTCCAAATCTCCGTCAATCGATGGTTTCCTCCTCGGCTCCAGTGAGAGTCTTCTTCCCGGATGAGCCTCCTCCATGGATTTCAACCTAGTTCTTCAGTTTTTTCAACTCCTCGCGCAGCCCCTCTCTCTCTGCTCGGCCCCCAGTGGTGCGGCCCATAGCTCTGTGCGCGCGTCCGCCCTGCCCTTGCCCGCGGTGCGGCAGTGGCGGCTGGCCGTGGGGGTCGGGCGGCTCAGGGCGGCCAGCCAGCGGCGCCGGTTGTAACACCCCTGGTGTTACTGCCACTAAAACTTGAGCATGACATCATAAGCATTGGCATATCATGTGTTTGTTACACCTAGAATGCATTCACTAGGCAAAAATTTCAAACAAAGTTGTATTGATGTGACATTTCATGGGTGAAACCCTAGGATACAGTGCTTAACCGTAAATTGGGGTTAAGGGAGTAAACAAAGCCTAATAATAGAAAACTTCAAAACTTAGTTGTGATAATCATAAAATATCACTATGGATGGACTTAAGTAGCATCCAAACCCTAGAAGTACCAAAAACCCTAAATAGACCCTTGAAAAACCCTGGAATAAAACCCTAGGGGGTTATCTGTAAAAGTGTGCACAATTTGGACCTAAGTGCCAAAAACCATGAAATTAGGATACCTTAACTCATATGATTCACATGTATGTGGATTTGCAAAGTAAACCTTGAGATTTGGACTTATTTGCAAAAAGCCCCACTAATACTCTATTGGGTTAAGTGTGAATTTCAGGGGCATAGGGTCAACTTTGAAGCCCTATATCTTCCAAATTATAAAGCTTTTTCCCTAGGTCAACACATCAAGTTTGTAGAGCTATAAAAGGAGGACAACTTTGCTATAGGGATTATGCCTTGGTGCCATAAAATATTTTGAGATAATTAGGCCCAAAGATGGGCTATCAGACTGTCTTAGGTCTGAATTCAGGCTGACAGTGTGATTGGGCAATCTTTGGACTTAAATTCGACCATAATCCAGTCAGTGTTTGGCTATGGTTGCTATTGTAAGTTTGTAGCTAGATCATTAGGCTACAAATTTGCTGCAGAATGTTGGTCTAGTTGCCATGTGAAATCAGGAGAGAATTCGCCCCAAACTTGGTCTGTCAGGCCGACTGAATGAACTTCGCGATGGTACAGTGACCGGATTGGATCGCCAGCTCAGATTCCTCGCCGCCGGTGATCTTGCGCCTAGATCCACGCCGGCGTCGCGATTCACGCCCGACCGAACTCAGATAAGCGCTCCTCGGTAAGAAATATCGCGCTGGAGATAACTCCGGCCACTGTTCCCACTGCCATCGTGTCCCGTCATGGGCAGTCGCGTTGGCATCACCGACATTCGCCGTTATCCTGCCTGGCTACGTGCCTCAACATTTTACCACGTCGTAGTGAGTCACTGTAAGCCACTGGTTCGTCGCCGGTGAGGCCGCCACGGTGAAGGCCACGAATCACCACACCAGTGACTCATTCCTTCTCCGACCGCTACCGTGCCCAATCCAAATTCACTGGCCACCGCTCAAGCCTGCTATAAATTACCGACCCCGCCTGCTCTGCTATGTAATTGTGTACCCAGCAGAGCAACTAGTGCCTCGAATCATCCACTAGAACTCCCCAATTTGGGATTTCCCCCAAATCACCTAAGAACACCGAGCGGTGTGATCTCACCGTGGTCAGCTCGTCTCAGGTCCGCTCATACCCTCTGCCCTCTCATTTTAGTGTTCTTGTGTGCCCCTGATACTCCTCGACCAACTCA
This sequence comes from Zea mays, assembly GCF_902167145.1. NCBI lineage: Eukaryota > Viridiplantae > Streptophyta > Magnoliopsida > Poales > Poaceae > Zea > Zea mays. The sequence goes on along the minus strand of NC_050103.1, from coordinate 65,569,894 downwards.
ATTGAGCTAAGCTACCTTAGATCGCCGGGAACGCGTGTGAATGTTCGTCGTGTCCGCTGTCACCGTGGACAGAACGCGTTAGAGCGCCATTAGTGAAATTAGTTGAGGGGAAACTCTCCTTAGGACTTGAATTCGGTCTCTGCCAAAGTAGGACGCCGGTCATCGAGTAAATCGGCCGGTACAAGCTCGCCGGAGCTCGGCCCTGCGCTGTGCACCGTCGTGGACTTCGGGCTGTGAAGAAATAGAACATGGGGGAGGTTTTTGTAAACTGTCAGTGACTCGAGGAATAGTACTGCGACCCTGCTTCAGGTTATTCAAAACGACGGGGGCCTATTCACAAAGTCAGTACCAAGGGCGCGGGCGCACGCGCTTCCGCCTGTAGTTGGGCCGACTTGGGCCAGTTCCGATCCGACACTGCTCATTTCTTTTCCTTTTCTTTTTCTGTCAGGGTTTAAGAATTTCTAGAAAATTGTAGAAAAATGCTAAAAACACCAAACCAATTTTGCTAGGCTTCTAATTTCTTATAGTATTTAATAAAAATAGTTTCCTGATTTTTAGTTCAAATAGGGAATTTTGGGGCATTTAAAATAGCCAAAATTCAGACTTCTGGAATTTTAGAGAATAGATAATAATTCCAAAATTCACCAAACTTTTTAGGTAAACTTTAAATATTATTTAGAAACCTTGGGTAAAATTTGGTATGTTTGGACCATGTTTGATACTTAGAACCCAAAACCCTAGCCCCGTGCCCTATGAACTTCACTATTGACTCCGAAAACCCTAGTTTCTCGGAGATCCGTGAAGAAAAGTTATATTCAAGACATTAGATAATAAACTTTTATTATCTTTGCATCTTCATGAGCATTACATGAGCATTCATGATTATATATGGTTATATGTAGAAAACGAGGAGGAAATAGAAGTTGAAGAAGCGAGGACTTCACCACCACCACCTGAAGAACCTCAAGCAGAAAACTGCTTTTACTTTGATATCTGTGGAGCAGAGCTTGATTCACCTATCACACAAGGCAAGCCCCGGTGCATTTGCCACCTCCTTGTTAATTTAAAAATCTTTCTCACTTGCTTGATGCATTAGGTGATAGGAGTTGTGTGCTAAAACAAGTTGCTGCATTTCCTTCCTTGAGAAATTGATTACCTTCCTTTGATCCCCTGTTTTACAAAAAGTTTTTTCTTATGCTTAGCCCTGCTCTAGAAAAACAAAACGTTTTGTTTTGACAAAAGATGATGCTTCAAAGTGGGTGGGATGTTTTCGAAAATAAAACTTGATGGTGGATCCATCATGGCCATGATGGGTTCAACATCAGAAAAGATGTACCTCTGTCAGGTACCAAACTTTGGGTTTGAAATGATAAAGCTGAGACCGGGCGGTTGACTTGCATGAGAAGGGAGTCTCGGTGTAGTGTTGTCACACCCGTTTCCCAAGGGCAGAGCCGGGTGCATAGCATATGTGTGCCAGGATCTATTTCCACACATATGTCGACATCACAAGTGTAATATATCAAAAGAACAATGCATAAGAGCGTAAATAACGATTATATTAACATATTACACTTCGAACAGACATAATGTCTTAACCTTTATTCATCAAAGTACAGCGAACATGGACATCCATCCACAGGAAGATGACCGGGGGTATCACTAGACTAGCATCCATGGAGCTCAGCATCATATCTTTATCTGCAACTTCTGATCAAAATTAAGCAAGGGTGAGCTCACTTATGGTCGGGGCTCAGCAAGTGGGGGAAAAACTAATGCTAGGTAACAAGGTGAGGCTGAGGTTGAGCAGTAAGCATTTTAGTTGGTCAACATTTTATTATCAACACCTGATTACTAATAAATGTGAATCCCAAGTATTCCCATTAAACAAAGGTATAAGAGTATCTCAAAAACACTTAAGTGAAACCACTTAAGCAAACCATTGGCAGATCATCGGATCTCGATTTATTTTCATCTTCAAGTTCAATTATCATGTGAGGAGTCCAGGCCGCTCATAACCGTGAGCACGGCTGATATATCAGTTTTACACTCTGCAGAGGTGGCGCATCTTTACCCATGAGTCGTGATTCCCTTCTAGCCCAGGTTAGCTAGACCCGTATTCACTTCCGAGGTGAATGGCCAGGGTCTCACTACGAGGCTTCTCCCTAGAGTCCTCATTACGCAAATGCTGGAAATGGTCAAACCGCATAAGGCACACCTACCGTAACCAACTTATAGTCCAGACTACAGGGTAAAGCTTTGGGAACTATGCCCATATCCAATCTGCCTGAGCCGGAACTATAAGAGCTTGTCAGATGCCCCCGTTCCTGTCGACCACGACCAGCACCCAACATAAGACTTCCCTAGTTATTTAGCCAAGACCAGAGCCATGATAGTTCTCATGGTAGCACTGTTTTCCCGGGTGGTCACTCCATGTTCCAATTAATATGCAATAATCTTGTTTAACCATCGGGTTAACAACAATAATGTAAACTTACCATTTGGAACATTAGTATCATATAGGAGTGACTGCATAAAGTTAAGTTGTAGGAATAGCATAGCTAGGAAGGTAAAGTATAATTCCCAGGTTTGATCGAGGAATAAGGTTGGAAAGGTTATCTAAATAGGTAACCCGTCAAATTATGCATATATATCCAAAAGAATAAACTTTATTAAATGTATTATTTGGGATCAAACAGAGTATGCAGAGGGAGAAGTCCACTTGCCTTGCTTATTGAAAACTTGAGGTTCTTCCACGGATCGGAATAGATCTTGATTCTTACTACTAGATCAACCACTGAATATCACACAAACAAACAAGAAGAACAAACACCACTCAATAACATACAACATTCACCATACGTAAAGCTAAAAGAAAGCCTAACGAAAAGAGCGTTCGCTTTTCAAAACATTACACGCAAGGTTATAATAAAAAGGTATTCTTTTCAAACATGTGATCTATACTTCATAAAATAAGACATGAGCTTATAAGTGTCTTAATTAAAATATACAAATATTAGGTTCACTAATTTAATCTTTTATAAATCGTCATACGTGATATGTCTAAGATAAAGGGTTTATAAGATGATAAAACACGTTATAACAATATTAAACCTTTTTAACATTTTAGAAAAGATATATGTTATATCTAATGTTAATGGGCTACTAATCACGTTATTAATTGTAGAAGCATTATGGAGCATATTATTAATCATTCACTTATGACAAATTAAAATATAAGTCTAAATAGGTTTTATGTGAAAAGATCATTATAATTAAACACATATTTATGGAAAGTTATGATATATGCTTTAATGAACTTTTATGTAAAAGACAATGAACAAACAATTATATTTTATTTTTATTAGAAAGTACATGTTCTATATTTTATTAAGAAAGCTATATACAAAACAATATACAAACTAACATTATTACTAAAGAACATGAACACTAATTTCCTTAGTTTATTCTTTAGGAAAACTAAGTGATATATATATATAAATAATATGGACTAAGTTTGATTAAATGATTAACTAAGCATATATAACCAGTTGTGAACAATTTGTAATATAAATCTAATTAACTAGATTATGAGAGGACATAATTACTCTATTATTTATCTTTACCTTTAGTTTAGAAACATATGATCTAGATATTTAAAATGAAAATTATATTCATTGGTATGTTATTAACTATTGTTTTAGTTATAATGACGTGAGCACTTAATTAAGCCATTATATCGTTATTAGAAGAGTTATATGACATATTACTATTTAGTAGACGGCTATACTTAAACATCTATAATAAATCTTATTAAATCAAAATCATGATGTCTATTAAAAAGGGCATTTTAAAGTTAGAAACAAATTATCTAATTCTTTAGTAAGAAACCTATATTTACCAATATAACTATCATTTTCTTCATTAGGAAAGTATGAGCGCCTAATTAAGTTATTTTAATATTATTTTATAAAATTCTACTATATCGGTTTTTCTCCTTTTTCTTAAATAGAATTTATACGTATAATAAAAATTGTTTTATTAATTCCTCTGAAATTAATATACTAAGAATTAATTATAAATTACTAAATGGGACTTTTAATAACCTATTCATGGTTATTATAACGTAAATGGGCATTTTACTATTCTAAGTAATTAGGTGCTATACTTATGAATACATTTATTAGGAATAGTAAAATTTATATATATTTTCATTCGACTAGAAAATACATGACTTGGTGTATATTTCAATTTCTTCATGCAAATAAGTTTATACTTAAACTACTACTAACAATTATCGTTCCACACAAAAGTGGAATTAATCATAAACATTTTAGTATGAAATCACTGAAGTAGTGAATAGTGACCGTGTTCATTTTTAGAATTATAAAACTATACGCATATTCAAAATATTATCGCGGGTTCGATTTTTGGTTACACGTGTATATCGAAATCTCTAAATCATACATGTGAATCGCCAAATCGCATCAATAATACAACAATAATTCACAAGATTCATAAATTAATTTAAAACATGACTTAGAAAGTAAATTAGCGGGTTGTCTTCAACCTTGGGTGAACAGATGACGGCGAACGGCATGGGCACGGTGGCCGGGGTGCTGCGTGGGTGAGCTTCACGAACTCTAGGACGGACGGCGAATGACGGACCACGCGTAGGCACGGGCGGAGCTCCGTTGAACGACAAACGGGCGCCGACGGTCCGGCGACGAACTTCACGATGGCGAGCGGTGGTGCTACTGCGCGCGGGCAGGGTTTCGACAATGGGTGTGCGTGAGCAGAGCAACGGCGTGGGCGTGGTCGACGCGGGCGAACACCAGCGCGGACGGCGGCTCGGCGAGGGAGAGAGAGAGCCTGAGGAGTGAGGGAGAGGGCTCGAGTAGGAAGAGAGGAGGGGAAATCTCGGCCTTTTTATAGAGCGAGAGAGGGAGAGGAGAGCAGAGGTCGTCGGGGGTGATTCAAGGACCATTAATGACATTCATCAACGGAGAAATTAATGGGAGAGGAGTAACGGCTCCATTGAAGTTTCTTGAACGCACAGTAAACGTTCGGGCTGCTCGGCTTCTGTTGTGCTCGCGGTCGTCGCGCGGTCGGACTTCCTGGCGCCTGTTGCAGGCGCGGCTCTGCTCGGGTGTCGGGGTCGCGGGTGCAGGGCCAGTCCTTGGCGACGTACAGGGGCTCGCGCGGTCGGTCCTTGCGCGCATGGCACGGTCGGGGTCTGGCGTCGCGGTCGCTGCATGGCTTCTGGCTTGGGCGCGGCATCGGGTGGAGTCGCTGCTCGGTCCTGGCGCGGGCGGGTCGGCGCTGGTTGCTCGGCGCGTCGGGCTCGGGGTCGCGTCGAGGCTTGAGCTCGGCGGCTACTCAGGGTGGCGCGGCTGGAGCTCGTCGGTGCGCAGGGGTGCTAGGCGCTGCGCGGTGAAGCAGAAAGAGAGAGAGGTTGGGTGGGGTCCGCGTCTAAGAGAGAAGAGGAGAGATTAGGGGCTTCCTGGCGGCAGCTAGGAGCCAGCAGGGAGGATGGGCGCGCGCGGCTGGGGACCAGGGGAGGGCGGCGGCGGCTGCCAGGGAAGGTGAATGGCGGCTTAGGGTTAGGGGGAGCAGGGGCACGACTTGTTGGGCTAAATGGGCCAAATGGCCACTAGGGTTTAGTTAGTTAATTTTCTTTTTTTTATTTTCTTTTCCATTTCCGAAATACATATTTAAATACCCCTAAAATTCATAATATTTAAACCAAAACTATTATAAATAAAATATTAATTCTTGGACTAATATTTATTATATTATTTATGTGAATTTTAATTTAAGAAGAAATGATATTCAATATTCAAAATTACTTATGAGCAATAAAAAATCATTCCGAATAACAAACACTTCAATGGAAAATTTATTATCATAAATACCATTATTAACTAAATGTATTATTTTTTTATTTAGTGATTTTCATAGTGTCACAAATCTACCCCTCTTAAAAAGAATCTCGTCCTCGAGATTAATAAAGGCTAGCACGAAAGCAAAGGAGATACATGGTTATTTGTAGGTTCTTGGTTCTCATTGAACTCCTCCAAACTTAAGAAACTTCCTTACTACTTTGCTCCGCAATGTATACTAATCAAGCGACCTTCATCATCATACTTATAAAATGGTGGGTCTTCTGAATTATTGCTTAGGTCATGCTTGGCAGCTTTATTCTCTAGTCGGTCTAGACGTTTCTTGGGGCATTCACGAATAATATGTCCTTCATTTTTGCAATAGTAGCAAGCACCTCTTGCTTTGAGTTCTTTGCGAGTCAACTTTGCCTGACCAACAGGGGGTGAGGGTTGATTGGGTGTCTGTATCTCATATAGCTGAGCCTGACTTGATTCTTCTGTTTGGGTATCCATGTGTTTCGTGGCTTTTGCTTGTGGTTGAGGTGAACTAATCATGTATCCAAACATTTTTCTATTCCTTTTGTTGTTCTTCATTCCATTCATCGAATATCTCGGTGACTTGTTTTTCTCGTTCATAGTTGTTAAGGTAGGAATATTGTCGTTGGCACCATTTACTTCATTTCCATTGGGGTTCATCATCTGGTTAGAGAGTAAAGGAGATAGTGAGACAAGATTACATAAGAGGCTTGTACGATATGAAGATAAAGAGCTAACACAACGTTTTAATTTCCAATATAAGATTAGTTAAGGAACAAGGGTGGTTTCAGATTTCTACTAGCTTCATCATACTACAAGAGCGTACAAGTGTCATAATCCTTAACATAGATCCTTTTGAACCTTATAGATTTCAGAGCTTGATATCCAAATAATCTTTCTGATCCTAGAGTATTTCTTTGAGCACAATGTGAGAGAAAAATCTCGAGCGGGACTTTAGGGCAACTAGAGTAGAGCATCACATTGTTTGCATATAATAGATGACACCATACTTTATTTTCTTTATAAAGAGACAAAACACAATAGGTGCGAAAGATTCTCCAAATTTATTCATATATCACTTAGCACAATTACAATTTCTCAAAGGGGCAACAACTTGACATTTTTTCCCGTGAGACATACTCCTTCTCCTAGCTAAACGATATATTACTCTTCCTTGATAGATGTACCAATCTGAGCTGGAGGTCGGTTGTCTTCAACTACTATTGTTTCTCCAGATGGAGTTTCCAAGCACATGGTTTTCTCAGTATGTTGGATTACCGCCTTAGTTCTTTGTAACCAATTCTTTCCAAGAATCACATCCTTTCCCATTGATTCTATCACTAGGAGATCAGCTGAAAAATCTATCCCATTGATTTTAACACTTACTTTCGGACATATGTAGTTTACTAACATTTTTCCTTCAGGTGTACTGATGGTCTTCCTTGATCTCAAGGGACACTTAAAGATACCATACTTTGTTGCAAACTAGGCACTGATAAAAGAATGTGTTGTACGAGGATCATACAGCACGGTGGCGATAGTTGTGTGAATGACTAGTGTTCCAAAAATTACTGCATCGTCATATGGGATGGTTCCTGTCACTGCATAACTTATCTTTCCTGTTGTCTCTTTCCGTTGTTTATTCTTTGTTGATGCATGGGTTTGAGGGTGTTGTCTTTTCTTTTGGACCTTATTGATCTCCACATCCTTCTTAGGACAACCATTAACAAGATGGCCGGTATCACCACATCCAAAGCAAGCACGACTTGATGAGTTACATGGTGGAGTTGTCTTTACGTTGTTGGTAGAAGTTTCTTTGCATTTTTGTTCATATTCCATGTCTGAAAACTGAGGTAGCTTCATCTCGGAGGTGATCTGTAGTGAACTCTTCTCAGGACAGTTACGGAAGTAATGACCTTCACGTCCACATTGATAGCAAGCTTTTCTTGAAGTTATTTCTTGACTTTTCCATGTTTTCCTTTTAGTTTCTTGGACCTGATGCGACGACGAGGCTGAAACTGTGTGCAAGTAATAGTCCATCCATCAATGTAACACTCATGTATTTCTTCTTGTGGCTGGGCATCCTTGTGATGTTTCCTTTTTGGAATACTTTGCAATTCATCAACTGACAATGCATTAGGTATGAGAGACTCTGCTATTACTTGTTCTTGGGGAGACATTTGTCTTTTAATGCCAGAAAACAAAATCCGGTTCTTCTGTTTTGTAGTTTCACTTTCGTTTGTACTGATCTGGCGACAAGGAATTCCATAGTACTCGCAACAACAACATGTTCCAAGGTCACTTGTTTGTTGGTTTGGTTGTTCATCCTTTTGTGTCTTGAAGGTCTGTTCATCAATTGTTTTATTTATAGTGTTGTTTTGACTTGTCAACACACCGCATTCTTTGCATTTAGTGACATCACTTGTAGTTGACATTCCAAGGTCTGACATCTGTATGGGTATGGAAGAATGGAAGGGACGAAAGGGTTGAGCAAAGACAGATTATAGAGAGCAGAGAAAACCCATCTATCTAAGGTTTTTCCTAGCTAATTTATGCCATTGTGGACAAAAGTCACACAATACACCGACAATCATTTCAAAGAAACAAATCAAACATGAACACAAAGGACAATGAACTCAAGCATACCAGCACAACACAATTCAATTCTACTCATTCAACCAAAACAAAAGGTGAGACAAGGTTTGGAATAAGAAAGATATTATAAAGTCAAGGAGTTGAGTAAGAATTATCTAGGAGTTAGACAAGACATATTTGTCGGTGGTCAATAGTGAAATAAGATAATCATGAACCATTAAAGTCAGGATAAATGATACAACCAAGGAGATAAAGTGAGTTAGGGAGAAAGCATTATCAAGGGGAGAAGTAGAGAGGCAAAGGTTTAATATATAACATGGTAGATATTGCACAAAGGGGCAATACAATGGCACGAAAGCAAAAGTGTAAGAATTTAATAGGGAGAAGTCATTATCAAGGAGAAAAGTAGAGAGGCAAAAGTTTAATATATATCAAGGTAGATATTGCGCAAGGATGACAATACAATGGCAAGAAAACAAAAGTATAAGAAGTCAAGGGTTATATAGCAATATTAGGGATTAGAAAACCACTTATAATATAATATCGCTATTACCGATCTAGTCGAAAATCTTAATACTAAAGAACTATCCTATCAACCTAACCAAGAAGTCTAGTAATAGATCCAGGGGATCCATCACAAAACTTCTTCCAGAGTGGGGATAAGTTAGAGAATAGGGCATCGTCGATAGCTTCGAGAGGGTTTCTTCTGGCAAACTTCGCTTCAAGTTCCGCAATCCTAGCTTGATCATCTTGCAATGCTTCTCATTAGAACCTTCTGATAGACGAAGAATCAGACAAGAAGAGTTGAAGATAAAAGAGACGAGTTTTGATATAAAGTAAGTTTTTATGGAGGAAAATATATCAAGCTTTGAAAGACTGATTGGGCTTTCCATTTTCTAACTAATCTAGCGACCTACGGTCACATTGCTTTGATACCACTTCTGTCACACCCGTTTCCCAAGGGCAGAGCCGGGTGCATAGCATATGTGTGCCAGGATCTATTTCCACACATATGTCGACGTCACAAGTGTAATATATCAAAAGAACATTGCATAAGAGCGTAAATAACGATTATATTAACATATTACACTTCGAACAGACATAATGTCTTAACCTTTATTCATCAAAGTACAGCGAACATGGACATCCATCCACAGGAAGATGACCGGGGGTATCACTAGACTAGCATCCATGGAGCTCAGCATCATATCTTTATCTGCAACTTCTGATCAAAATTAAGCAAGGGTGAGCTCACTTATGGTCGGGGCTCAGCAAGTGGGGGAAAAACTAATGCAAGGTAACAAGGTGAGGCTGAGGTTGAGCAGTAAGCATTTTAGTTGGTCAACATTTTATTATCAACACCTGATTACTAATAAATGTGAATCCCAAGTATTCCCATTAAACAAAGGTATAAGAGTATCTCAAAAACACTTAAGTGAAACCACTTAAGCAAACCATTGGCAGATCATCGGATCTCGATTTATTTTCATCTTCAAGTTCAATTATCATGTGAGGAGTCCAGGCCGCTCATAACCGTGAGCACGGCTGATATATCAGTTTTACACTCTGCAGAGGTGGCGCATCTTTACCCATGAGTCGTGATTCCCTTCTAGCCCGGGTTAGCTAGACCCGTATTCACTTCCGAGGTGAATGGCCAGGGTCTCACTACGAGGCTTCTCCCTAGAGTCCTCATTACGCAAATGCTGGAAATGGTCAAACCGCATAAGGCACACCTACCGTAACCAACTTATAGTCCAGACTACAGGGTAAAGCTTTGGGAACTATGCCCGTATCCAATCTGCCTGAGCCGGAACTATAAGAGCTTGTCAGATGCCCCCGTTCCTATCGACCACGACCAGCACCCAACATAAGACTTCCCTAGTTATTTAGCCAAGACCAGAGCCATGATAGTTCTCATGGTAGCACTATTTTCCCGGGTGGTCACTCCATGTTCCAATTAATATGCAATAATCTTGTTTAACCATCGGGTTAACAACAATAATGTAAACTTACCATTTGGAACATTAGTATCATATAGGAGTGACTGCATAAAGTTAAGTTGTAGCAATAGCATAGCTACGAAGGTAAAGTATAATTCCCAGGTTTGATCGAGGAATAAGGTTGGAAAGGTTATCTAAATAGGTAACCCGTCAAATTATGCATATATATCCAAAAGAATAAACTTTATTAAATGTATTATTTGGGATCAAACAGAGTATGCAGAGGGAGAAGTCCACTTGCCTTGCTTATTGAAAACTTGAGGTTCTTCCACGGATCGAAATAGATCTTGATTCTTACTACTAGATCAACCACTGAATATCACACAAACAAACAAGAAGAACAAACACCACTCAATAACATACAACATTCACCATACGTAAAGCTAAAAGAAAGCCTAACGAAAAGAGCGTTCGCTTTTCAAAACATTACACGCAAGGTTATAATAAAAAGGTATTCTTTTCAAACATGTGATCTATACTTCATAAAATAAGACATGAGCTTATAAGTGTCTTAATTAAAATATACAAATATTAGGTTCACTAATTTAATCTTTTATAAATCGTCATACGTGATATGTCTAAGATAAAGGGTTTATAAGATGATAAAACACGTTATAACAATATTAAACCTTTTTAACATTTTAGAAAAGATATATGTTATATCTAATGTTAATGGGCTACTAATCACGTTATTAATTGTAGAAGCATTATGGAGCATATTATTAATCATTCACTTATGACAAATTAAAATATAAGTCTAAATAGGTTTTATGTGAAAAGATCATTATAATTAAACACATATTTATGGAAAGTTATGATATATGCTTTAATGAACTTTTATGTAAAAGACAATGAACAAACAATTATATTTTATTTTTATTAGAAAGTACATGTTCTATATTTTATTAAGAAAGCTATATACAAAACAATATACAAACTAACATTATTATTAAAGAACATGAACACTAATTTCCTTAGTTTATTCTTTAGGAAAACTAAGTGATATATATATATATATATAAATAATATGGACTAAGTTTGATTAAATGATTAACTAAGCATATATAACCAGTTGTGAACAATTTGTAATATAAATCTAATTAACTAGATTATGAGAGGACATAATTACTCTATTATTTATCTTTACCTTTAGTTTAGAAACATATGATCTAGATATTTAAAATGAAAATTATATTCATTGGTATGTTATTAACTATTATTTTAGTTATAATGACGTGAGAACTTAATTAAGCCATTATATCGTTATTAGAAGAGTTATATGACATATTACTATTTAGTAGACGGCTATACTTAAACATCTATAATAAATCTTATTAAATCAAAATCATGATGTCTATTAAAAAGGGCATTTTAAAGTTAGAAACAAATTATCTAATTCTTTAGTAAGAAACCTATATTTACCAATATAACTATCATTTTCTTCATTAGGAAAGTATGAGCGCCTAATTAAGTTATTTTAATATTATTTTATAAAATTCTACTATATCGGTTTTTCTCCTTTTTCTTAAATAGAATTTATACGTATAATAAATTTTTTTATTAATTCCTCTGACATTAATATACTAAGAATTAATTATAAATTACTAAATGGGACTTTTAATAACCTATTCATGGTTATTATAACGTAAATGGGCATTTTACTATTCTAAGTAATTAGGTGCTATACTTATGAATACATTTATTAGGAATAGTAAAATTTATATATATTTTCATTCGACTAGAAAATACATGACTTGGTGTATATTTCAATTTCTTCATGCAAATAAGTTTATACTTAAACTACTACTAACAATTATCGTTCCACACAAAAGTGGAATTAATCATAAACATTTTAGTATGAAATCACTGAAGTAGTGAATAGTGACCGTGTTCATTTTTAGAATTATAAAATTATACGCATATTCAAAATATTATCGCGGGTTCGATTTTTGGTTACACGTGTATATCGAAATCTCTAAATCATACATGTGAATCGCCAAATCGCATCAATAATACAACAATAATTCACAAGATTCATAAATTAATTTAAAACATGACTTAGAAAGTAAATTAGCGGGTTGTCTTCAACCTTGGGTGAACAGATGACGGCGAACGGCATGGGCACGGTGGCCGGGGTGCTGCGTGGGTGAGCTTCACGAACTCTAGGACGGACGGCGAATGACGAACCACGCGTAGGCACGGGCGGAGCTCCGTTGAACGACAAACGGGCGCCGACGGTCCGGCGACGAACTTCACGATGGCGAGCGGTGGTGCTACTGCGCGCGGGCAGGGTTTCGACAATGGGTGTGCGTGAGCAGAGCAACGGCGTGGGCGTGGTCGACGCGGGCGAACACCAGCGCGGACGGCAGCTCGGCGAGGGAGAGAGAGAGCCTGAGGAGTGAGGGAGAGGGCTCGAGTAGGAAGAGAGGAGGGGAAATCTCGGCCTTTTTATAGAGCGAGAGAGGGAGAGGAGAGCAGAGGTCGTCGGGGGTGATTCAAGGACCATTAATGACATTCATCAACAGAGAAATTAATGGGAAAGGAGTAACGACTCCATTGAAGTTTCTTGAACGCACAGTAAACGTTCGGGCTGCTCGGCTTCTGTTGTGCTCGCGGTCGTCGCGCGGTCGGACTTCCTGGCGCCTGTTGCAGGCGCGGCTCTGCTCGGGTGTCGGGGTCGCGGGTGCAGGGCCAGTCCTTGGCGACGTACAGGGGCTCGCGCGGTCGGTCCTTGCGCGCATGGCACGGTCGGGGTCTGGCGTCGCGGTCGCTGCATGGCTTCTGGCTTGGGCGCGGCATCGGGTGGAGTCGCTGCTCGGTCCTGGCGCGGGCGGGTCGGCGCTGGTTGCTCGGCGCGTCGGGCTCGGGGTCGCGTCGAGGCTTGAGCTCGGTGGCTACTCGGGGTGGCGCGGCTGGAGCTCGTCGGTGCGCAGGGGTGCTAGGCGCTGCGCGGTGAAGCAGAAAGAGAGAGAGGTTGGGTGGGGTCCGCGTCTAAGAGAGAAGAGGAGAGATTAGGGGCTTCCTGGCGGCGGCTAGGAGCCAGCAGGGAGGATGGGCGCGCGCGGCTGGGGACTAGGGGAGGGCAGCGGCGGCTGCCAGGGAAGGTGAATGGCGGCTTAGGGTTAGGGGGAGCAGGGGCGCGACTTGTTGGGCTAAATGGGCCAAATGGCCACTAGGGTTTAGTTAGTTAGTTTTCTTTTTTTATTTTCTTTTCCATTTTCGAAATACATATTTAAATACCCCTAAAATTCATAATATTTAAACCAAAACTATTATAAATAAAATATTAATTCTTGGACTAATATTTATTATATTATTTATGTGAATTTTAATTTAAGAAGAAATGATATTCAATATTCAAAATTACTTATGAGCAATCAAAAATCATTCCGAATAACAAACACTTCAATGGAAAATTTATTATCATAAATACCATTATTAACTAAATGTATTATTTTTTTTATTTAGTGATTTTCATAGTGTCACAAGTGTCTCCGTCTGAGTCGATTAAGGACCTTGTCGATGTAGGCTTGATGATCGAGGACCCTTTAACTGGTCACATGCCTCATCATGGGTAAGCTTTGCCTCGGGCAGACTAATACCAGAATAAGATAACACGCAATGGGAGTGGAGAGATGGCGAGAGTAGCGTGTACCCTCCGTGGCAAGAGGCTGGACGGTGGTGTATATGTGCTCTTGGTTGGCGTGAACCTGATCTGGTCTTAAGAACCCCGGTGGCGAGTTGATATATGCAAGGGTTAAGTGCTACATATGTCGTGTGATTGGAGATCCTCAGCTGAGTATAATCGATTCGGATCGCCGTAACTTCGCGGATATGAAGACTTGGTCACTGACCTACACGTAGCATTCCAGTGAATAAGAAGGGTTTAAAAGAAATTGGCTAGTATAGGTCAAGTGATTGAACTAGGGTAGAAAGAACTCTAGAACTCAGGTATGACTTAACTTGCTAATAAAACTGGACTTTTAAGGATGCACTATTAGTAAGCATTTCTGCAAATAGAGTCTTTGATTATTGATAAGCCATACCTTGATCCCCAAAGGCCAGCATATCCTTGAGAGTCTTTTATTTTGACGAGTAAGTCTTGCGAAAGTACATTTCGTACTCAAGGCTTTGTCCCATGTTGTTTTAGGTGAAGAAGCAGCAAACTTTTGTTGCTTCTATTCCATGGTGGTACCAAAAGAAGAAAATCAAGACTGAAGCTACGGGAGGAAAGGTCCTCCATTAAGAAAAAACTTTTTACTGTTTATCCGGAGGGGTTTTTGCCTCCCAGGTTATGTAATAATAATACCCAGCACTCTTATATTTCGTTCTGGTCTGTAATAATACAACTCTTTCTTCACTTTAAAATAAAGTAAGTTATTGTAATTGCTTCCGCATTTTCGTACCTCCGATGTATTGTAATGTCTGCGTGACGGGTGAAACGCTCTTGGGAAAGGTAAGGAATACAGATACCGAACTTGTCAAGTGATCAGGGGCACCTGCAGGGTTGTCTGAGCTCCATTGGACAAGGACAACTGTAGGTGGGCCTAATGACTTGGGAGGTTCTGTCACAGCTGGTATCGGAGCGAAGCCCATCTCTGCAGATGTTATGAGACATTTTCAAAAAGAATTTTCAAAGACTTATCTAGAAAATTTCTTTCCTTCTTATCTAACTACCTTCTGAAGAAATTATTTTAAAGACTAGATAGTAGAGTGCAATGTATAGAAGGTTGTGAATCAACTAAGGTTGATTCTGTAATTATGCATGCATCATGATAAAACTATATTAATAAGATTTTCCCCCTTAGAGAAATGCCGCCGCGCACAAGGAAAACTGCGCGCAAGTCTACCAGACCCATTGGCGTACCTCGCCATCAACTAGCTCCAAGGCATGAGGACAGTAGTAATGGTAGCAATGATCCAATCGGAGATCTGGAAGCTCAAGTAGAACAGTTTCGGTCGGAGCTCCGTCATAGGAACGAAGTATGGGTCGAGGATGGTCAGCGAATAAACGAGTTAAGAACTGACATCCGACACTTGCAAGACCAACTTGCTGAACGAGATTTAGCGCTCGATTGGGCTGTTAACTCATGTTCACTTGCTTGGGCCAAGGAAGCCAAAGCTCGAGCCCACGTGGATCAGCTTAGCACAGCCGTGGACAACTTGCAGGTTTATTGTAATGCACTACATGAGAAAGTTCATGTATTGTATTCACAACTCCACCCTAACGTGCCTGCGGATCCTATCGGAATGGGAGCCGGACCTTCTGGAGCAGCGGGTGAAGCCCTTGGTGGGGAACTGGACCTTTTCAGGCCCCCTCCTTCTATGAACCTCGCTGATGAATGGTCTCCTACGCTCGACAGTGAAGCTACCAAAAGTGACAAGAAGCTAGAGTAGTATAGTATAGAAATAGTGTTAATGTATAATAGGTAGTGTAATCCTGTTGTAAATTCGAGTCTATATCATTACCCTTTGAAGTAATGTAAAATGGATGGTTTGCTTTGGCATATTATATTTTCCAAATGTTGTTTGCCTCAGATGCTGTCCAGGACTTGTGGACAGGATGCTACGGGAACCTCCCGTGGGAGGGAAGCTACTCCTAACCCACCCCCAGTACCTCCAACATTAGCTGAGGCCATCGCTGCCTTAGTAAATGCCACAACCGACAACACCCGCTTTCTGTGGGAAATGGCAGGACAACAAATACAACAGCAAGGCGGGCAAGCATATCCGCAAGGACCCCGCGAAACTTCATATTTGGATTTCTCTGAGACACGTCCTCTGTTATTTGTCAAGGCTGAAGATCCTCTTGAAGCGGATGAGTGGATCCGGGTTATCGAACAAAAGTTTGGGCTTCTCCGATGCACGGAGACTCAAAAGCCCTTATTTGTGGCACAGCAGTTGCGAGGCCCTACCATCATCTGGTGGGGAAATTATGTGGCTATCCAGCCTGCTAGTCATCAAATTACCTAGGATGAATTCAAACTAGCTTTCCAGGAGCACTATATTCCTGAAGGGGTGCTCCATATGAAACAGGAAGAATTTATGAAACTCAAAAAGGTGGAGATATTGTCACTCAATGAAACGCCGATAATAACCGGCCATTCCAATGAAACTCTTGATTCCTCATACATCTTTTGGTGCTTTCCAGTCTAGAATCGTTGCTACCTTCTTTGGATCTATAGCTAGTCCATCTCGGTTTATAATATGACCCAAGAATAGAACTTCTCTGATCCAGAACTCGCACTTCCTCAGCTTGGCATACAACTGGCAATCTCGTAGCCTCTGAAGTACCTTCCTCAAATGCTCCTCATGCTCTTGCTCATTCTGGGAATATACAAGAATATCATTAATGAACACTACTACGAACTTGTCGAGGTAGTCCATGAACACACTGTTCATCAGATACATGAAGTAAGCTGGCGCATTCGTCAATCTGAATGACATAACCATGAACTCATATAGTCCATACTTGGTGATGGATGCAGTCTTCGATATGTCTGAAGGTCAGATTCTGAGCTGATGGTAACCTGACCACAAATCTATCTTTGAGAACACACTGGCTCCTCTCAACTGATCAAATAGGTCCTCGATTCGGGGCAGGGGGTACTTGTTCTTGACAGTGACTTCATTCAAAGCTCTGTAATCGATGCACATCCTCTTCATGCCATCCTTCTTCTCCACAAATAATACCGGGGCTGCCCAAGGCGAGGTACTTGGTCTGATGTAGCGCTTCTCTAATAACTCATCAATTTGCTTCTTGAGTTCCACCAACTCTGGTCTAGACACTCAATAAGCTCTCTTGGAAATAGGGGCGGTGCCTGGGATAAGCTCTATGGAAAATTCAACTTTCCTTTCAGGTGGCATGCTTGGTAACTCCTCAGGGAATACATCGGAGAATTCTGACACAATCCTAATTGCCTCAATTGGATTGGACTCCTTGTCATCTACTGATGAATGATGACAGGCTCCTTCTTCTAGTTCAGATAAGTACAACTTGGTTACCACTTCCTTTCTGGATGGGGACACCAACTTGACTGTCCTCTTGTCACAACTGACAGTGGCTTGATTTCTGTGAAGCCAATTCATCCCTATGATGACATCTAACCCTTGAGTTCCCATTACTACTAGGCTAGCGGGGAAGTCTATCCCCCTTATTTCAATCCTTAGATTCAGACAAATCCTTTCGGACTGAACTTTTCCCCCAACTGAATTAACTCTTAAAGGCATGATCATTGGTTCTATGGGGATGTTTTGTGATTCTACCCAAGATGCAAAAACAAAACAATGTGTGGCACCAATATCAAATAGTACTTTTCCTGGGTAGGATTTGACTGGAAACATACCTACTGCCACGTCCTGAGCATCCTGGATTGCTTCGGCCTCTAAGTGGTTCACCTTTCCACGGTTGTAGGCCTGACCACGGACTCCTGGCGCTTGTTGTGGTGCTCCTTGTCTTGCTGGGACATTGACTACTGGCGGCTACTGAGCTGCTTTCTTGGGACAATTCTTCGCCTAGTGATTTTGTTCTCAATAGTAGAAGCATGCACGACCTCCTACTTGTGATGGGGCTGCTTGGCCATTCTGGTTGATTGCTGGGGCAGGAAGACGAGCTGTCTGGTTATTCTAATGCTGATACTGATTTCCTCCTGGCTGAGTGTTCTGACGATACTGCTGTTGCTACTGTTGCTGAGGAAACTGCCTCTGGTACTGGTGCTGGTGCTGACGTTGATGCTGGTGCTGGTGACCTTGTTTGAATTGCTGGGGCGAGTTGCCTGAGTAGCGGGGACGACTGCTACTCCTGGCCTGAGGTCCACCAATCTTGCGCTTCCTATCCTCCATCTCCCGACGCTTCCTTTCTGTCATGATTGCTTTGTCAATCAAATGCTGGAAGGTGGGGAAAGTGTGATTCATCAGTTGATAGTGGAGGGGATCAACCAATCCTCTTAGAAAGCGGTACTGCCTCTTGGCATCTGTGTTGACGTCTTCTGGGGCGTAACGTGACAACTGCAGAAACTTATCCCTGTACTCACTGACGGACAGGGGACCTTGCTTCAGGGCGAGAAACTCCTCCTTCCTCACTATCATCAGTCCCTCAGGCACATAGTAGCGACGGAAGTTGTCCCTGAACTCCTCCCAAGTAATTGCTTCAGGGTTGGCATGGGTGGCGAGGTAAGACTCCCACCAAGACTGTGCTGCTCCCCTCAGCTGTCGGGGACCATACAACACCTTTTCACGGTTGTTGCAGTAGGCAGTGTGCAACTCACGCTCCATGGTACGCAGCCAATCTTCCGCGTCCATGGGATCAGCAGAGTGGGCAAAGACAGGGGATGGCCCCTCATGAACTCTTCCTGCTTGTCTCTAGGCACTTGTGGCATCTGGACTTGCACTGGGGGCTGAGGTGGTGGTGGCTGCTGCTGCACCTGCTGCATTGCTGCTAAGGTCTGACCAATTGCCTAAACTTCCTGAGTTTGCATCATGAACATCTGCTCAATGGTCATCGGGGGTGGCGGTGGCAAATGCTGTTGCGGAGCTGCCTCTTCCTGGGGTGCCTACTGCTCTCACTGAGCACGCCTCGCACCTCTGCGCCTGTTCTCAGACATCTATAGAAACCACACACATATCAGATCCAACTCTGCAGTCTTTTAGCATAAGAAAAGATATACGTAAATCTTCATAGCACTGAACAATTGATCATCTTCACTGACAACTTCTCAGATAAAGAGGAAAGTGGAAATAAATGGATTACCCAACTAAATAACCGACTTTATTAATAACTACACCAAGTTGTAGGGGATACCCGCACCTTGGTGACAATCATTACAAAGATCCAACTTCATTACATGTCCATCATAACAAGCATCCAACAAAAGATAACCAAACTAACTCTAACTAAGACTGACTAGACTAAGACACTGAATTAAGCATTATTACAGACTCCGACTCCACCGATCTATGAATCTAAATCTATGCGGGTCCTGCAGTCTAGGGTACCATAGTCGAAGCGACCACGGGGCGGTGAACGGTAAGGGTGCTGAATCCTGACAGGGGCGAGAGAACCACCATCCAGATAGTGGCGTGTCGTGCATTCCACACACAATTCCGCAACCTCTGCCCGAACCTTGCCCAACTCTACAAGGGCGTGGTCCAACTCTGTGTTGAGTAAAGCGGCCAGGTTGACCATGCTGCTCAGCCTAGGATTGCCCTCACCAACTGGTGAGACAATCACACCTCCGGCACTGCCGGTCGAACGACAATGGTAGTACTTCAGGTCAAGGCCATCAGCTACCCCGCTAAACAACGAGCAATACTAAGAAAGTGCTCGTCGTGCTGCATCTTGCATGGCTACCTCGGCAGTGTCCCTCTCAGTGATAGAATAGTGCTTTGAGAAGGCCTCTGCACCCCGGAGATCATCATCCGGACGGCGCACCAAGCAAGTAGCCTCCCACTGGTCCGGGTATAACCCGCAACGATGCTGGTAGACTACACAACAGTACTCGATAGACCAAGTGTGTCGGTCGAAGGCCCGACGCAATAGGGTATCGAGAGCGCCATGGAAGTGACACCCGCGAGTAGTGACACGAGTGATGGGTCTAGCGATCCATCCCTCCGGCTCCGGCTCCTCTGAGCGCTCCATGCCGTGGCTCGAACTGCCACCAGCGTCGTCGTCATCTCCATCTCCGTCAGGGTCTCCTCCAGTAGCCGGGATGCCCTGAGGTGGTGCAGGGGGCATCTCTGGCTAAGGTGTAGGGAAAGGCGGCCTCTCAGACTCCACCTCTCGCTGAGGCGAGGGGGAAGAGTCCTGCTGCTCCTGCTCCTGCTCTTGCTCCTGCTCCTGGCGTCGGCGCTCCTGCTCCTCGTGTAGGTGACGATGCAGTCTCTCCAGGTGACTAGACTGACCTGACACCGTGCGACGCAATGGACGCTCCGCCAGGTGAGAAGGCAAAAAGGGAATCACAGACTTACATGCAGTGCACATGATACATGCCATTTACAAAAGACATCGTAAGCACAAGAGTAAGAGTGGAACTATGAGACCAGAAAGTAAACAAAAAGAAGAGTGAGACAAAACTTTTGAGATAAGTAAATAACATAGAGTTGGTCAAGATGACCAACTTTTGAAAAGACACTAAGGTCAAGGTAAGGGTAAGGGTCTATAGTCCTTAGGGCGACCATTCTAGTCTAGGTTAGCGGTCCTACAATCATCAAGGCTTTGATACCACTTATGTCACACCTGGTTTTGGAAGGTAAACCGAATGCGAACCATGTACGTGCCAGGATCAGAACTCACGTACACAACGATTACATAATTGGACATCATCACACATTGCTTCAATTAAATAACAGAAAGGTACTTTGTTACATCAAGATGTCTGAGACATCCACAGAGTCTATTACATAAACATAGTGTTTAACAATAACATCAAGGTGTGGAGTAACGAAACATAGAATGTAAGCCTACACAGGCAGATGACTGGGGGTTTGCCACTAAACTAAACTAGAACTCGTCGTAGTCCTGGAACTCCTCAAAGTCCTCCATGTTGCCAGCTTCACCTCCTGAGCATTGAGTAAAGTGGGGACAACCTGGGGTGGGGTGGTTTGTAAAGCAAGGATGAGTACACATCAATGTACTCAGCAAATGTCCCGTTTGGCATAAAGTGGACTAGCTGTATGTGGAGTTTAGGTTAAGCAATTGCTTTTAGTTGGTCAAGTTTTATTACTATAAGTAGAGCCAAATTTTAGTAATAACCCAGTTATTACCCAGGAGTACTCCCTCTAAGAGGAAATACCAGAGATCAGAACTATAATCACCATTGTTAATCATCATCATAAAAGTAACCAAAGTTCTTCTAATCGAAGAGGATCCCAAGGCTGCTCATAACCGGGAGCGCGACTGATATACCAGTTTCTAACACTTAGCAGAGGTTGCACACTTTACCCACAAGCCATAATTCCCATTCTGCCCGCGGTTCTAGCCTCCCCATTGATCACTACCAAGGTGACCTAGCAGGGTCTCACTATGTAGCCTTTACAAAGATTTCCCAGAGGTCATAGTCGCCCGTTAGGTTTCTCCAGTTTGATAAACAAAGTACATCTCCCTAGAGGAAGGGTGACTAACAAAACCAAATCAAAGAACCTCTGCAACCAGCCTCGACAGAGCAAGTATTGTGCCCGGACCCCATTGACGGCCCTACGGCGAAGCCAACTACTCCTCTGGTTCCTCTAATTAATCAGCTAAGGGCGTCCCATTCCACCCTCATGGTTGTTCTGTTATCCTAGGTTGTCACTCCCCAAACAGGTCCTTACAGAGAGGTACTCTGGAAACATCCTGAGTCCCCTAAAGTAATCACAAGAACCTCATCGGGATAACATCATCGTATCATAAATAATCACATCATGTTCATTGATTAAGTTTAAGCAATAGCACAAGCTAACCATGATTAACCCAAAAAGGTAAACTAGGGTAAGGTAAATACATACTAGTCAATCCTTAAGTTTCAATAATGTAATGCGGGACAGTAAATTATAAAGTAAAGTAGGACATGATAGGTCCGAGGACACTTGCATTCACCAGGTTGTTGCTCAGAGGGATCTTCAGCAAAACACTCAAGAACCACGAGCTGCTCGTTGTCTAAGTAAAGCGAGCATACATTCAATACATTTGGAAGGTAAAAATGAACATCACATCAAACATGTACAAACATTGGCACACAACTCAAAAAGATATAGTATTAAGTACATGGGAATAAGGTCAAGTTATAAAATGAACTAATCCTAATTGGGGATTAATTACTCTCTAAGTGTTGGGACATAGCCCAAAATGGTTAAGTAGTGATTAAACAAAGAAAAGCTAAAATTATAAGATGAACTACTCTCATTTAAGAATTTGATTATCCTTTAAATATCATCCATAATTACACCCCTAATTCTGTTTATCTCATTAAGGCCTAAAGGTTAAACCAAAAATGAATCCATGAAATGCATAACACTAATCTCACAAAATTAAATATACTTTACTCCTAGGATTCTCCTTTTATTTATTTCATTAAATAAATAAATCAACATATACTTTAATTCTATATTCTAAGTGTAAAGATTACAGTTGGTCATATTTTATTTGAACAGAGAATAATCTTGTGAACATTTTGCAATTTGAACCACTAAATTTGGAGTTCATATGAAAAAGATATGAAATAAACAAGTTTTGAAGTTTGAAATATGAAATTAGGGCTAAATCTGTAATTAAATAAAAGTCCAGGGGGCTATTCTAAAGAAACCAGGGACCTATGCGCTAACACAGAGGACGACAGGTTGATTTCCTAAAACCAGGGGGTTCTTAAGCAAAACAACCACGCGAAGGGGTATCGGGCTCCCTCAACCGTTGGATCAGAAACTGACGACCGAGATTAGATCGCGCGGGCACGGCTGACAAGCGGGGCCAGAGCGTCAGCGGGTCAGAGCGGGCTGACTAGCCGAGCCAGAGGCAGAGGCGCGGGTGAGGGGGAGAGAGGGGGCGGTCAGATCTAGATCGGAGGGCTGGGATCAGATCCACACTGATGAAACCTAAACCGCCCGATCTCGGACGGACGCCCGAGATCTAACGGCTGGGGGCCGGACCTAAACGCGGTGCGACGCTCGGTCCTGCGGCAAGAGTTCGCCGGAGACGAGCAGGTCGGCCACGGCGGGGCTCCCGGGACTTGGGGACTGGCCTGGGCGCAATCCGGGCGATCTAGCGGACTCGGCCTTGGCCGTCACGCTGGCGCAGGGGACCCAGAGGGTGCAGACCACGGCGGAGTGGGCTAATGGCGGCGCTGGATTGCTCCGGCGAGCAATCGCGTGAGCTATAGAGCGGGGATGACCAAATTAAGGGCACAGGCAGGTGGCTCACCTTGAGCAGAAGCGCTTGCATCACGAAGCAACGACGGAGGCGCAGGGGTTCGATGGGGCAACGATGGCGGACTCCGGCTGCGCAAGAAAACGCTCCGGTGAGCGTGGAACGGAAGCGAGAGGGGGGAAAGGGCACACCGAAGGATGTCCCGAGCAGCTGACAGAAAGGCGAAGCTCACCGTGGCACTGGACGGGGCACGGGCGCGACGGCAGCCACGGAACAGGCAGTGGGCATCAGCGGGCGGTGGCGGAGCTCTCTGCACGCGTGGGCAGAGCGATAGAGAGGGCGAGAGAGCTGGGCAGGGGGCGCAAATGAGAGAGGGGAGGTGGGCGAGTAGGGCGCGGGGGCTCCGACGTGGCCGGAGAACACGCGGTCGTGGGCGCGTCCATGGCGGGGAGATCGTGGGCGGAAGGTTGAGGACGGCTGACAGGTGGGGACGGCGGGACAGAGAGAGAAGATATCGCGCGTGCAAGAGGACAACACCGACAGCTCTGGCCCACGGGGCAGCGAGAGAGAGGGGAAGTGAGCGCGCTCGGGTTGACGCCGACAGGCGGGACCCGCCTGTCAGACGCAGGGAACGCGTGGGCGCGCGCGCGCGTGGGCTGGGCTTATTGGGCTGCTTGGGCCGAAATGGCCTTTTCCTTTTTCCTAGAATTTCTATTGCCTTTTCAATTTATTTTCTCTAGGGTTTTCAATTGAAATTCAAATAAGGTTTCAAATTCAAACCAAATCAATTATGTGCAACCATTCAAAGAATATTTCGGCTCAATATGATGCAACATTCCATGACTCATATGTTTTGGGCAAAATAAATCAAATAATCCCTCACTAAAACAACTAACTCTAATTAAAAGAGAAATAGAGAGAGAAAACTAGAGAGAGAAACTAGAGTGAGATAGAGAAGAGTAACACCTGAATGTGGATGATCATAAGAAAGAAATTTTATACCCCCAAATTCAGGGTGTTACAGTGCTGATGCTGATTGTAACACCCCAGGTGTTTATCTTCCGTTTGATCACGAGTATGGAATTAAGCAAAAATTATCTGTGAGAATAACGGTTTCGATGTCCTAATCATCTTCGCTTATCATGATTTCATTATCGTATCTATTTTCATCCATCCAGACTCTTCCTAAAATTTTCGTGATGTTCAGAACATAATTGTTCCGAAAATTAGCGAGTCTGGTGATTATTTAAAACTCATCGATGTGCTCAAATATGAATTTGGAAACTTAGTTCAGTCTTCCAATTTTATCCCAAACAAAATTTATTAGAAGCTTGGGGACAAGAGTATTGATGCGAGATTAAATTGGACCGAGATAATTAGAGCTGATATTGAGTAATCATAATTAATCTGCTTCCCTGTTCAGACTGCAGATAAAATTATCGGGTTTCGAATCGAATCAAATTAAGCACAGTCTTAATATATCGACTTTCATGACGTTTGGTTTGGTCCATCGACATCTCGTCTAAAAACACTATCTCGTGTATCGCCTGCATTTCTATCCATTTGGACTATTCTAAATATTTTATGAAGTTTGAAATTTAAAAACCCTTCAAGATGTCGAGTCTACGCTGTTCGAATAGCATGTGATCTTCGTCTTAACTCAACTGGGTCAAATACAGTTTAAAGTATCGGTCCCGACCTTGTTTGGTTCGGTCCGTGCGTTCCTCGCCCAGATCCAAATTTTTGGATATAGATAACGGGTAAGAATTCATCTGACTCCAGAATATTCACTAAATAAAATCTTATCCGAATATTATGGTCAATCTTATTTTGGTTCGACCCTTTTGTGCATCTTTTAGAACTTAATTTCAGTCTCGATCTCGTTTGGTTCATTCTGTTTGCATCTTATCCGAACCCGATATTATCCGAGACAAAGAGATTAACGTTTGATTTTATAGCAGATAATACTGGGTCCGAAAGTATAATCCGAATCGCCTGCGTTACCAAAAAACCGTGCGCAAGATTAATAATTGGGATTATTCTTTAGTGTGCTATTCTAGGTAGAGAAATCAAATGGGTTCGGAAAACAGATAAATTTTTTATCTGGGTTCAACTAAATTAATGGTGTCTCAAGTATCGTATCTTGATTGTGTTTTGGTCAATTTTATTTATATCTCACCCAAACTCTAATCCTAGTACCAGTATTCTTTGAGAAAGAAAGAATAAAAGATCAAAATGGAAAATATATTGTTCTCTAGATTTTTATTAGCCACCGTTGAACTCCCTGGCCCTTGATATTTTTCCACTTCTTCCAAATTCCAGATTTTTGTTGCTGCTACCTTATCCTCCTACCTCTCACGTCTTCTCTGGTGCTTTCCTGTAGCCAGCCTAAACCCATTGCTGAAGCTCTTGGCCGCACCGCTTCATAATCCTTAAGTAGAGGTTGCGGACCAATAAAAACTTCCTCCAAATCTCTGCTCATAGTGTCTAGACCTTTTGCAATTTCAGTAACATCACTCATGGCATTAACCATGCAATTCTTATGCAACATATCCAAATACTCAGGCACATGATTGCGGCGGTTCAACTTCCTCAACTCATCGGCAGATAATTGCATCTATCTAATGGCGTCTAAAAGACCATCCTAAACTCGATTATATCTCTGCGCCTACAACCAAATGAATAATGAGATTCAATATCACATTATAGTATTGACTGTTACTATAATAACACATTATGTTATTTACAGTAAAACATACTGGATCATGTGTCCTACATAATCGATGGCGCGGACGTAATCTACTAGTGCAATAATCAATGTTGCTTGTGTCGACGATGCCTGTGCGCCTACTCCCATCTGCAGCTTCTGCGACATCTTTGCGTGTGTCGGCCCTAGCAGGTCCAGATTCGATAGGAATGGATCTTGGAGATTTCTCCATGGCCGTGGGGGAGGAACCTACGACGAGCTGCTCAAGATTTACGGCTACACGGCCGACCACCAGGGAGAGGAGCACCAGGGAAGAGAAAGGGGCACTCGAGAGGATCGCCGGGCAGACGAGCGCAGACGAGCGTGGAGACGAGCTCCTGCACGGGCGCAGACGAGCTCCTGCACGGGCGTGGAGAGCGCTCGGGAGGGAGAGCGCCGGGGAAGACCGTCGGGGAGCCTAGACGAGCTCGACGAGAGCCGGGCAGAGAGAGCAGTCGAGCGCCGGGGAATACGGCGCAGACAGGCTCGGCGCAGACAGTCAGCCGTGGATCCATTCTAAGAAACAGACTGCCATAACAACGAGTTGAGCGCCGGCTAAATCTTACTCAGATACCGAAATTCCGAAGTTCAACGGATTATAATACTAAAATTCCAATTGCGCTGTTCGGGATACCTATTTTTAGAAGCCCAGTGTTGTGCCAGCAGCTGCGTTCCCAGCTGCTCACCGTCGATCTTCGTCGCTCCCCACCAGCACAACACCGCTGGCCGTGGCTTCATTTGCGTCGGGTCCGAGCAGTTTGCCGCGCGTCTCTCCTCGTTCTGGTGGCTGCTCCCTCGTCGTTTCCCATAGCCGCTCGCATCGCTCGGTCCGGGCATTGACATCCTGTGCCGTCCATAGTTGGCTGGCCGAGCTTCTCACTCGTGCTCGAATCTGGCCACTAACGCCCAGCCACACATCCTTCATCTCCGGCTCGCCGAGCCCGACCCAAATCCGTCGTACGCCCCTGCTCCCTTTGCCATCTCCAGCCGTCGCGACGTCCTTAGTTTGTTCCGGCACCATTGTCTTGAGCCCAGCTCGACCAAGCCCCGCTGTTCCTCCCTTGCTCGTGTTCCAGGCTTGGACCGACCATCGCTGCTCGCCTGATCGCGTGTGTTCATCGCGCCAGCCTGCTTGTGCTCAGGTCTTCACCGCCAATGTTTTGGAGTTTGCCGTAACGCCGTACCGGCGTTCTGTGTGCAGCGGGTGATCTTAGAAGGTTCACGCAGCTTCGTGGTAATTAATTTTGATGGCGATCTACGTTACTTAGCGCTATGTTTGTTTCCTTTGTGTGTTTGCGTGTAGGTTCATTCCCTACAGGGCATCACCGTTTGCGCTAAGCACGTTTGATTCCATCTAGTTCACTTGCGCGCCAGATGTTCGATGGATCATCTGAACCGGGACTCGTTGTCGTTTCCACGACTTCCGAGTCAATTTAGCATTAGTGAGCCGGTTTGTAAATTCTCTAGCTAGTTTGATGCATAAATGTGTTGGATAGATTTATTGGTTTAGTATATTAATTGCGATAATTTTCTTATCATGGTGCAGATGTGTCGTGATTGTATTAGATGTTTTTTAATGTCTCATATATGTGATGTATGCTCGAATTGGTGATGTGAGGGATAGGTCTAGTATTTTAATCGGTTAGCCAACTGTTTTTCAGTGTTATGACGCTTTTATTTATTAAAATGTAGTCGATGCTCGGCTCTAGTAGTCGTTATTTTCTATGTTCAGTGACCGATTAAATGCCATAGATTCAGGAGAATGTATATTAGATGAGGAGTGCTTAGGTAGACGTGTAGGTCTGGTACGTTTGAATCAGTTCTACATTTTCGACGTGAGGTATAACGCTGATGCGTGGGATAGGTTTAGTGTTTCTAACGACTAGCTCACGTGTTCTTCTCGAATGTCTAATTCTATTGGTTTGAGGAAAGACTCGAACTAGAACCCACTATCGGTGCCGTAGTTTCACGTGAAATTAGTATTGGTGGATTCGAGCTGAATTTAATATTGGCGCGCATTTTTGTTATTCCTATTAGCTGAAATATTAGAATTAATAGTCTCTATCCTTAGGCTGAGTTAGGTGTCCATAAATAATAAGCCTATGTCTGGTCCGCCTTTTTGATGTATTCTCTAGCTTAGGAATATATATAGGACTTGTGTTTAGTATTAGCGCTTCTTGTTCAAATCATATTAGGTTAAGTTAAAATAGCGTGGACGTTGTACTTAGTAATATCTCAACATCTAGTGATTGCTTTTAAATGTTATTATGTGCCTCGCCACTAGGTATTTAATTCACTATCGTGTAGCAATAATTAGGCTTGTGCTATTCCTATTTATATTTATTCATGTGCATTATGCATATCATTTAGGTACGTTAAGTGATCACGTAATGCGGAAGACGAGCTGAGTCGACCCCAAGATGTTGTTAAGCGTGGGCTTCTCCGCAAGGCGATGCTGATGGACGAACCTAAGGATGGATGACCTGATCAAGAACCATGATGAAGATGATCGCCAAGTGAACGTCGTCTAACAAACACTAACGTAGTGTTTATCCCAGGCAAGCCCCGGTGCATTTACCCCTTCCTTGTACTTTTAAAAAGACTTTTATACACTTAAGTCTAGTGAAATGTGCATTAAGTTTATAGGAATTGCTTGGAAACTATTTGATGCATTGACTACCTTGATATCCATTCCTGTTATCGATACTTCTTTGGAAGTATCAAATATTGTTTACATAAATGCTTAGCCCTGCTTAGATCTTGTGGATCGAGGTTGTCTTTTGCAATAATGCCTAGCTCAGGGGTTATCCTGAGGAAGGATGGCTTCTACCTGCAAGAATATTTTCATTGGGAGCATGGTGGGATCTTACTGCAAAGTTCCCTATAATGCTCTTTTCATCCTTAGGAACACAAAACAATCCTAAGGCTGCAAGTACTTAACTCAAGACTTGGGCTAGGAACAGGTGATGCTCCACCCAGGTTAATTAAGGATTGGATGCGTATGTATGCCTATATGATCAAGGACTATCTTAACTGGCCACATGCCCTGGATATGGGACAGGGTAAGCTTGAACCAGACTATTCCATACATGAAAAGACAATCGCGAACTGGGAGTGGAGAGATGGTGAGAGTGGCACGTACCCTCCTGGCAAAGGACCGCCTAAAAGGGGTGGTGTGCTCTCGGGTGGCGCGGACTTGTTCATGCAGTGGAGGATCCGTGGGAATGGTAGACATATGCAAGAGTTACGAGAAACATATGTCGTGTGGTTTGAGATCCTCAGCTGAGTAAATTGATTCGGATCACCGTTATATCCCCGGACAGTGGAGACTTGATCTCTGACCTGCAACCTAAGTCAGGATGTAAACATTATGAATAAAAATGATGTTGTATTGATGAGATGGTGAAATTAGACTAGATGCAACCAGAGTCTATTAATATTTAATCTGGCGTTAAAATACAGAAAGTAAGGACTCACTTTAGTAAGCTATTTCTACAAAAGTATCTAATTTGATTCTTGCTAAAGCCTTTTCCTTGATTCCTATTTAACCAGCATATCCTTGAGAGTCATTTTTCCTTAGTCGGGTAAGACTTGCGAAAGTACACTTCATACTCAGGGTTTTCGAACCCATGTTGTTGCAGGTACTAGATTTGTGCTGTTGTGGATGGTGTTAAGCGCCGGTGGGCACGACCTTCTTATAAGTCTAAGTACCTCTCCTATACTTCTTATTGAGGAATGTCATTGAGCTAGCATATATTTCAAAAATATAAATAATTTATAACATTTCAAAGTTTATTTCTTTGAATCACTTTTGTAATCACTCCGATGAACATAATGTAAATTTGTTGCAACTGGTAACTTTTTGTAATAAAGAAAGTCCGCTGCAAAAATGTTGGTGTGTGATTTGTGTTTACTTAATCTTGTGATCCTGGTTGTGAGTGGTTTATCCGGGGGTCATTGGGACACTTGGACGGATCTGTTAAGTTATCCGGTGCACATGCATAGCCGTCTGAGGTCTTTGAGACAAGGGCAGGTGCATGTGGGCCCAATAACTTGGGAGGTTCTACCACACTGATGCTGGTGCTGGTGACCTTGCTTGAATTGCTGGGTTGGGTTGCCTGAGTAGCGAGGGTGACTGCTACTCCCGGCCTGAGATCCACCTATCTTGCATTTTCTATCCTCCATTTCCCGACACTTCCTTTCAGTCATGACTGCTCTGTCGATCAAATGCTGGAAGATAGGGAAAGTGTGGTTCATCAGCTGGTACTGAAGGGGGTCAACCAAACCTCTCAAAAATGGTACTGCCTCTTAGCATCCGTGTTGACATCTTCTGGGGTGTAACATGACAGCTGTAGAAACTTGTCCTTGTACTCATTGACAGACAGGGGG
Organism: Zea mays; assembly: GCF_902167145.1. Taxonomy (NCBI): domain Eukaryota; kingdom Viridiplantae; phylum Streptophyta; class Magnoliopsida; order Poales; family Poaceae; genus Zea; species Zea mays. The sequence goes on along the minus strand of NC_050103.1, from coordinate 65,539,414 downwards.
CCTTGCTTCAAAGCTAGAAACTCCTCCTTCCTTACTATCATTAGTCCTTCGAGCACATGGTAATGACGAAAGTTGTCCCTGAACTCCTCCCAGGTGATGGCTTCAGGGTCGGCATGAGTGGCGAGGTAAGACTCCCACCAGGACTGTGCTGCTCCCCTTAGCAGACGGGGACCATACAACACCTTCTCACGATTGTTGGACTGAGCAGTGTGCAACTCACGTTCCACGGTACGCAACCAATCTTCGGCGTCCATGGGATCTGCAGAATGGGCAAAGACAGGGGGTGGCCCCTCATGAACTCTGTCCACTTGTCTCTGGGCACTTGTGGCATCTGGACTTGCACATGAGGTTGAGGTGGGGGTTGCTGCTGCTGCACCTGCTGCATTGCTTCTAAGGTCTGACCAATTGCTTGGACTACTTGAGTCTGCATCAGGAACATCTTCTCAATAGTCATCGGGGGTGGCGGTGGCAACTGCTGCTGAGCTGCCTCCTCCTGGGGTGCCTGCTCTCCTGCTAAGCACGCCTTCCACCTCTGCGTCTGTTCTCAGACATCTATAGAAAGCATACACATATCAGATCTGACTCCATAGTTTTTCAGCATAAGAAAAGATATATGAAAATCTTCATAGAACTGAACAATTGATCATCTTCACTGACTCCCAACACAGCTTCTCATATAAAGAGGAAAGTGGAAATAAATGGGTTGCCCAACTAAATAACTGACTTTATTAATAACTACACCAATTTTCAGGGGATGCCCACACCTTGATGACAATCATTACAAAGATCCAGCTTCATTACAAGTTCATCACGATAAGAATCAAGACATATAACAAGGAAACTAACTCTAACTGGGACTAAGACACTGAATTAAGCATTATTACAGACTCCGACTCTGTCGATCTATGAATCCAAATCTATTTGGGTCCTGCAGTCAGTGGTACCATAATCAAAGCGACCATGGGGTGTCGAACGGTAAGGATGCTGAATCACGACAGGGGCAGGAGAACCACCATCTTGATAGTGGTGCGTTGCGCGCTAAGCACGCAATTCCTCAACCTCCACCCGTACCTTGCCCAACTCGTCAAGGGTGTGGTCCAGCTCGGTGTTGAGCACGGCGACCAGGTTGACCATGCTGTTCAGCCTGGGATTGCCCTCACCAACGGGCGAGACAATCACACCTTCAACACTACCGGTCGAATGGCAAGGGTAGTACTTCAGGTCGAGGTCGTCAGCTACCCCACTGAACAACGAGCAATACTGAGAAAGTGCATGTCGTGCTGCATCCTGCATGGCTACCTCGGTAGTATCCCTCTCGGTGATAGAATAGTGCTCTGAGAAGGCCTCTGCACCCCGGAGATCATCGTCCGGACAGCGCACCAAGCAAGTAGCCTTCCACTGGTCCGGGTATAACCCGCGACGATGTTGGTAGACTACACAACGATACTCGATGGACCAAGTGTGTCAGTCGAAGGCCCGACGCAGCAAGGTGTTGAGAGCATCGTGGAAGTGACACCCGCGAGCGACGTCATGAGTGATGGGTCTAGCGATCCATCCCTCCAGCTCTTGCTCCTCCGACAGCTCCGTGCTATGTCTCGAACTGCCACCGGTGTCGTTGTCGTCTTCATCAGGGTCTCCTCTAGCAGCCGGGATGCCCTGTGGTGGTGCAGAGGGGTCTCTGGCTGAGGGTGCACGGGAAGGCTGCCTTCCAGACTCCACCTCCTGCTGAGGCAAGGGGAAGAGTCCTACTGCTCCTGCTACTAGCGTTAGCGCTCTTGCTCCTCGGGCAGACGATGATGCAGTCTGTCCAGGTGGCTAGACTGACCTGTCACCGTGCGGCTCAGTGGGCGCTCCGCCACGCGAGAGGGCAAAAAGGGGATCACTGACTTACGTGTAGTGCATCTAATATGGGTCATCTACAAAAGACATCGTAAGCATAAGAGTGAGAGTAGAACTATAAGACCAACAAGTAAACATAAAGAAAAGTGAGACAAAAATTTGTAGGATGAGTAATAACATAGAATTGGTCAAGATGACCAACTTTTGAAATGACACAAAAGGTCAAGGTAAGGTTAGAGGTCAATAGTCCTTAGGGCGGCCATTCTAGTCTAGGTTAGCGGTCCTATAGTCAGCAAGGCTTTGATACCACTTATGTCACACCCGGTTTTAGAAGGCAAACCGAATGCGAACCATGTACGTGCCAGGATCAGAAACTCACGTACACAGTGATTACATAATTGGACATCATCACACATTGCTCAAAGAAAATAGCGGAATGGTACTTTTATTACAATAAGATGTACAAGATATCCATAGAGTCTAATACATAGCATAGTCATTAATATCATCAAAGTGTGAAAATACGTAACGTAGCAGATAAGGCCTACACAGGCAGCTGACTGGGTGTTTGCCACTAAGAAAAACTAGAACTCGTCATAGTCCTGGAACTCCTCAAAGTCCTCCATGTTGCCAGCATCTCCTCCTGAGCACTGAATACAATGGGGATAACCTAAGGTGGGGGTGGTTTGTAAAGCAACGGTGAGTACACATCAACGTACTCAGCAAATGTCCCGTTTGGCTAAAGTGGACTAGTTTTATGTGGAGTTAAGGTTAAGCGGTTGCTTTTAGTTGGTCAAGTATTTATTACTATGAGTAGAGCCAAGTTTTAGTAATAAACCCAATTATTACCCAAATGTACTTCCTCCAAGAGGAAATACCAGAGATCAAAATTATAACCATCGTTATTAACCATCATCATAAGAGTAATCAAAGTTCTTCTAATCAAAGAGGATCTGAAGGCTGCTCTTAACCGTAAGCTCGGCTGATATACCAGTTTCTAACACTCTGCAGAGGTTGCACACTTTACCCACGAGTCATGATCGCTTTCCAGCCTAAGTTGTACAGACTCGATCTTCACTACCGAGGTGAATGTCCAAGGATACACTATGTAGCCTTTACAAAGATTCCCCTAGTGCATAGTTGCTCGTTAGGTTTCACCAGTCGTACAAACGCAGTACACCTTGCCAAGGTGGGTGACTAACAAGACCAAATTGAATGAACCTCTGCACCCCCCTTGCAGAGCGAGCACTACGCCCTGGCCCCATCGACGGCCCTCAGGCAAAGCCAACTACACCCCCAGGTTCATCTAATTAATCAACTAAGGGCATCTCATTCCACCCTCATGGTTGCACTGTTCTCCTGGGAGGTCACTCAACGAACAGGTCCTTACGGAGAGGTACTCAGGAAAATGACCTGAGTCCCCTAAATTATCACAAGATCATCATCGGGATAACATCATCATATCATAAATATTCACATCATGTTCATTGATTAAGTTAAAGCAATAGCATAAGCTAACCATGATTAACTCAAAAGGTAAACAAGGATAAGTAAATACAGACTAGTCAATCCTTAGGTTTCAATAATGTAATGCGGGACAATGAATTATAGAGTAAGTAGGACATAATAGGTCAGAGGACACTTGCCTTCACCAGGTTGTTGCTCAGGAAGATCTTCAGCAACACACTCAGGAAGCACGAGCTGCTCGTTGTCTAAATAAAGCGATCATACAATCAATACATTTGGTAAATGACAAATCAACAGCACATCAATCATGTACAAACAATGGAACACATCTCAAAAGGAAAAATATAAACTCAAAAGGGAGTTTAAATTATAGGGTGAACTAATCTCATCTAGTAGTTGATTATTCTTTAAGTGTTGTCTATCTCCATGATTACATAATCTAATTCCACTTATTTTAATGAGACATCAAATTTAAACCAGGGATAAGTTCATACATCACGTACTATTATCTTCACAATATTAAACATCTATTTACCACTAGGGTTTCCTTTTTATTTATTTTAGTAAGTGAATAAATCAACACATACACTAACCTATAGTTTAGACATAAAATTAGAGCGCACAGACTATGGATGAACATAATTTATTTGAACAGAGAATATTCCTATGAACATTTAGCAATTTGAATCACTCAATTTGGAGTTTATATGAAAAATATATGAAATAAACAAGTTTTGAAGTTTGAAATATAAAACTAGGTCCAATTCTATGATTATTCAATAGGGCAGGGGTCTGTTTATAAGAACTCAGGGGCCTGCGCGCGAGTTTTCAGGACGGCGGGTTAATTACAACAAAGCCGAGGGTTTCTTTAACAAATTTACATGCAAAGGGGTATCGGGCCTACTTAGCCGTTAGATCTAAAATCAATGGCTGAAATCATATCTGTGGACGAGCGCGCGTGCGGACGGGCGAGCGCTGACAGGTGGGTTCGGGGTGTCAGCGGCGGCCTGAGGGGCGAGGCGGCCTGACAGGCCGGGCCCAGCTGTAGGGCGCGGGTGAGGGAGTGGATCTGAGCGGCAGATCTGGATCGGGTAGTGGGATTAGGTCTGACTTAATTGAAATCAGGTCGTTTGATTAGAGTCGGGCGGATAGGATGCGCGCCAGGGGACTTTACCTTTGCCGGGTAGCCAGGGGCGGTGCTCCCCGGGGACACGGCGGCGCCGTCGCCGGAGGCGAGACAGACCGGGGCTCCCAGGGCGCGAGAGGTCGGTCTGGATACCTAGAAAGGTTGGGGAGAACATGGTGAGCACTATGGCGGGGTTGGGTTTGTGTAAAGGGGACTGAGGCGACCAGACGGCGGAGGGGAGTCCTCGACGGATCGGGGAACTCTCCGGCGAGCAATCACGGGCGAGTAAATGCAAGACATGGGAAAATCAGGGCGGGGTTAGGACGGTTACCTTGAGGGAAGTCTCAGGAACACACGAACGATGTCCGGGGCACGGTGAGGACACGGGTCGACGGCGACGGAGCTGTGGCAGTGAACCGATGAGCGTGGACTAGGCGAACCAAAGGGGGAGGGGGCGAACCGAAGGGCGTCCCGAGTTGCGGGTGACAAGGCGAAGCTTACCGAGGCAACAGGCGCGGCGAGCAGCCAACGACAGCGGCGGAATGGGCGTGCGGACACCGCGAACGACGGAAGAACTCCTAGGGTGTGCGCGTGGTGCGAGGCGAGTGCTGAGGGCTGCGAGTGCGCGAGTGAGGGAAGAGGAGGGCGAGCGGGTGCTGGGCAGCTAGAAAAAGGCCAGGGTGGGGACGAGTGCGGCCACGGCGTGCGTCGTTGGTGCAAAGTCCACGGCGACGTGCAGGTTATGTGCGGGTGGTTCGGAGGGAAAGGGTCCGACAGACGGGACCCACCGGTCAGTGAGGGCGGACGAGTGGACGAGCGACCGCGCTGGTAAGCGAGACCCGCAGGAAGCGAGAGAAGTTACGTGTGCGCAGATGAGGTCGGCGCCGATAGGCGGCCCAACTGGGCAATGGGCGAGAGAGAGAGGAGAGCGTGCGGGCACGGGCTGGCGCCGAAAGACAGGGTCCGCCTGTCAGGGGCGGCGGGCGTGCGCGCGGGGGGCTTAAGTGGGCCGAGTTGGGCTGCTCGGGCTGAAATGGCTTTTCCTTTTTTTGGGGATTTTCCAATGCCTTTTCCATTTTATATTTCTCTTGGGTTTTCAATTCAAATTCAAACCAAGTTTCAAATTCAAACTAATTCAAACATGTGCAACAATTCAAAGAATATTTAAGCTCAGCATGATGCAACATTTCATGACTCATATTGTTTTGACAAAATAAATATTTGATCCCTCACTAATTAAGCTAAATCTACCCAAAAGAAAGAGAGAGAGAGAGGAACTAGAGAGAGATACAAGAGTAACACCTGAATTTGGTAGATAGTTAGAAAGAAATTTTATAACCCCAAATTCAGGGTGTTATAGTCTGCCAGTCAGATAGGCAGACATGCTAACAGGTCAGCCAGGGGCGGTTCAACTGCTCCCCTAGAGAGGTTCAACCGCCCCTAGAGGTTCAACCAGTTTTTGGTCAACTTGACCAGACTGCGCAGCAGTCTGCCAGTCAGACTGGCAGACAGGCTGACAGTCAGACTAGGGGCGCTTCAACTGCCCCCTAGGGCGGTTCAACCGGTCCTTCCCAGAAAATTCAGCCCAATGACTAGTTTTGAAGCCCCGCCTATATATAGTCACTCCTATTTCTCTCCCCATATGTGAGCACGATTTGAACTCCATTTCTAACCTAAGAAACACACCTCACACTCTCTCTCACACATCTCTTGCCTCTCCCATTTCAAATCTTTGGAGAAAAAAAACTTTGAGTGAGTTTGAGAGCTGCGGTTTTTGTGCTTCATCTCTAAATCCCTCTTGCTCTTCTTCATTCGAGCTTTGGTACTACATCAAGTTCTTTGTGGATTCATTACTCTTGGTGCTTCTAGCTCCTAGACGACTAGGTGCCTCTTGTGAGTCTCCAAATCTTGTGGAAGACCACAAGAAAGTTTGTATTACTCGCTCGTTTGAGCAGCGATTAGTGTGTGGACTTGACCTTTGTGGTCGGCAAAGGGAGGATTAGTTTTGAAAGAGACCCGGCTCTTTGTGGGTGCCTCAACGAGAAAGTAGGGCATCTTTTGTGGTGTGACCGAACCTCGGGATAAATCTTGTGTCTCTTGTGTTCTTGTTCATTGTGTTTGTTCGTGTTCTTCGTGCTCTCACCATTCCATGGAAGATTTGTTCATATCTTTTTGGTGTGTGGATTTTGATAAGTGCCCTTCTCAGATCTACTACTTTGAACCCTGTGGATCATCTAGAACATCTCATTTCCAAAGATAACTGGGTGAATCTTGAGATCAATTCAATTTTATATCTCATCTTTTAGTTGAGCTCGTGCAAACCAGTTGAACCGGTTTTGACATCGGTTGAACCGGTTTTACCCAGTTTGTTTCTAGTTAGTGTTTAAAAAGTTTTCGCCTGCCTATTCACCCCCCACTAGGAAAATTTCAATTGGTATCAGCGCCTAATCCTCATTTTAACGCTTAACCGTGGGACGAAAAGATCATGTCGGGGGGACTAAGAAAAGAAAGTGCTTCTAAGCTTGAAAAGGTTGAGGTTGCCTCGACTTCATCTTTCGGTGTAGATGTTGATCCTAGGGCAATAGGCCTTGCCATGAGAATCACTAAAAGGATGTTCCTCAAAATGAAGGAAGATGAGGCGAAGAACAAGATTGAAGAAGAAGAAAATGATTGATGGAGACCAAATGACGAATCCACCTCTTCACAAGGTTCGTCTTTCAAATCCACTTCTCATATGTGTTTTATCTCTAATGGGAGTGACAGTGAAAGCGAAAGTGAAGATGAGGAGGAGAAAGAATGTGATAGTGAAGATGACGATGATCTTCAACAATTCTTCGCTCAGCTAAGCAAGAAAAATCGGATGAGCTTGCTCAAACTCATGAAAAGAGAGCAAGAACAAAAAGAAATGCTTCAAAAGCAAGAATACTTCCTCATCAGAAAAATCGAAGACTTCGAGAAGTTGACCAAAGAGCATGAGAAGCTAAAGTGCTCTCATGATGATTTGGTCCAAAGGTATGAAGACATTTCAATTGAGAAAATTAGAGTTGTTAATCATTCATCATATATTGCTCAATTAGAAAATAAAAATGTTATGCTCAAGAACACGATAGAAAAGTTAAATACTAAAAATCTAGATTTGCAAGAAAAATATGATATGCTTGTGTGCTCTCATAATAAATTTATGGATTCACATATCATGTTAGAAATGGCTCATGATGTTGTGTTAACAAATTTGAAATCATACCAACCTCACGTATGCGCATGTACTCAAATAGAAACTATATTATCATGTGCTAACAAATGTTGCTCTCAAGAAAGCCAATCTTCCATTGAGCTAGAATTTTCAGGAACAAGTAATGTTTCCTATGCAAAAGAAAACAATGAGCTCAAGGAAGAAAATAAGAGGCTAAGAAGGAGCTTGACTCAATTGAAGGGAAAGTGTCATGCTCAACCTTCTCAAAATAATAGTGATAATATGGTGAAAAAGCTTGAGAAGGGGACAACCGTAGCATGCACAAAACCCCTTCAAAAGAATACCAAGCTTTCCAAGAAGGGCATGAACAAAATTCATGGTCAGAAAATTAATGCTCATACTATTTGCTCTAACAATGTACCTATGTGCTACAACAAAGAAAGATCAAAGAGAAGTGATAAAAGGTGCTATGGATGCAAGGAGAAGGGTCATGAAATTGATTCATGCCCTCACATGAAGAACCAGGACCTTGCACTATCAAGAAAGATGATCATCAAAAAGATGAAAGGAAAAGACAAACGCATTGCAAGGACAAGCACCACATTTCCTATAATTGCCGTGAAAAAGGTCATCTATTCAAGGTTTGTCCAAAGGGTAAAACTCCTAAGCCTAACTTATCAATACGTTCAAATATGCTTAGGAGACCCAAATTTGACTCTTGTTCTAGAAAGGTGATGAGTTCACCCCAAATTTCCTCCTCGGCTCCGATGAGGGTCTTCTTCCCCGGTGAGCCTCCTCCATGGATTTGAACCTAGTTCTTCATTTTTTTCTCCTCCCTGCGCAGCCCCTCTCTCTCTCCCCTCGGCCCCTGGCGGCGTGCCTCCCAGCCCTGTGCACGTGCCCGCCCTGCCCCTGCCCCTACCCGCGGATCGGCGGTGGCGGCCGAGCGGCTTAGGGCGCGGCCAACCAATGGCGCCGACGCGGCCCCCTGCAGGCGCGGCTGAGGCCCCTGCGCGTGGCTCCTCGCCCGCGGCGCCGGCGCGGCCAGCCAGCCCATGCGGCCGAGCTCCCCTCCCCCCTGCGTGCGCCCCCTCCTCAAGCTCCCATGGCCATGGCGGTTCCTGCGTGAAGGAGAGGTGGAGGGAGAAAGAAGAAGAGGAGAATTTGCGAAAACCCCCCTTTCCAAAATTAAAATCGTATGCATGAATTTAGTCTAGATTAAAATAGTTATAACTTTTGCGTTTTAAAGCCAATTCGGTCCGTTCAAGTTGCGTCAGATTCGTATTGAAACTATCTACATGTTAGAAGTATTTTCCCATACCATTGCATATTTTATTTAATTTATTTAAACGTTTGTTTGACCGGAGGTTAATAGAACGACATTTTATTTAAATCTAATTTATAATTTCGAATTGCGCATTTATAAATCAACATCAGCGCAGTTAATGTTAACTGAACTATTCTTATTAAATAATTGGTTAGTTTAATAATGTTATTTATTTATTAGTTTCACGTACTGTGTCCGCCCGCGTGGAGTGCACGTTCTACAGTGCTGTTTTTGCGCGCGTTGTCGCGTGTCGTTCACGCGTGTCGCACGTGCGGTTTGCACGCGTTGTCGCGCGCCGTTGGCGTGAGTCACGTGTCTTGCCACACGTCGTTCGCGCGTACCATGCTTTATCCGCGCGCGAGATTAAACCGTTCGCTTATAATCACTTATGTCAGTTAATTAGTTATTTATTTAATCATCCACAATTAAAACAGTAAGTTAGTAAAAACTAAGTAGTTTTAATTTATATTTAAATTAATATAATTATGTCAAATATTTTAACTAGTACTTGTTTAGCGTAAACGCGATAACTTCTCGACCGTAGCTCTGACTATCGCGTCTCCTTTCCTCGTGTGACCGTAGTAGCGAGTTCTGTTTCGTTGCTTGTTTCTATTATATTTTCCTTTGTATGGTGTAATGTTCTTATGCATATATGTGTTTGTTTGCTTGTACCTATTTTTCTTCGCTTTGTGTTGCGATTAGAGTGCCGTTTCTGAGCTTCGATGAATCGAAGATCAAGCATGGTGATCAAGTGATCAGGTTCTTCGAGTTCTACAAAGTTGAAGATCTTCAACATCTGTTTGGTGAAGACAAGTGTCTTCTGACCCATTATGTCTTATTTACTTTATAATTCACTGTCCCATATACCATGATCAACCTAAGGATTGACTAGCTTTCTATTTACCCTGTCCTTGATTACCTTTTGGGTTACTATGGTTAGCTTCATGCTATTACGTAACTTTAATCAATGAACATGATGAGAATATTTATGATACGATGATGTTATCTTGATTATGATGATGAACTATGATACTTTAGGGGACTCAGGATATTTCCTGAGTACCTCTCCGTAAGGACCTGTTCATTGAGAGACCACCCGGGAAAACAGTGCAACATGAGGGTGGTATGGGATGCCCTTAGCTGATTAATTAGAGGAATCTGAGGTGTAGTCGGCTTCACCGTCGTGCCGTCAATGGTGTCCGGGCACAGTACTTGCTCTGCCGAGGCTGGTTGTCGAGGTTCTTTCAATTTCGTTTTGTTAGTCACCCTTCCTATGGGGTGAGGTACTATGTTTATCAAACTGGAGAAACCTAACGGGCGGCTATGACCTCTGTGGAATCTTTGTAAAGGCTACGTAGTGATACCCTACCAGACCACCGAGGGAGTGATCAATGGGGAGTAGCGCTCCTTGGGCAGAAAGGGAATCACGGCTCATGGGTAAAGTGTGCTACCTCTACAGGGGAAAGAAACTGATATATCAGCCGTGCTCACGGTTATGAGCAGTCTTGAGATCCTCTTTGATTAGAGATACATATGATCTGAGATACAATGGTTCTATTGATGGTTTTGGTTACGATGATGATAATGATGTTCCTCGATGAGGGAATGGTTCATGGGTGGTTATTGCTAAAACTTGGCTTCTACTAGAAATAAATACCTAACAAACTAATAGCAACTGCTTGATCCTAACTCCACATAAAGCTAGTCCACCTCAGCCAGAAGAGACATTTGCTGAGTACATTGATGTGTACTCACCCTTGCTTTCACAAATCACCAGGTTGCCTTTGGTGCAATATATGCTCAGGTAAAGAAGGCGTCAAGGCGGATCTCCAGGAGTTCCAGGACTTCGACGAGTTCAAGGATTAGGCTAGCAACCTCCCCGAGTCAGATGTCTATGATGGGTTTATTTACGTTGGCTACGTTTATATTATGTGCACTTTGATTTATATTATGTAAATGACTCTAGTCTTTAATATTATTACTTATTCTTTATTGTTATTTGAAGCATTGTGCTATGAAGATTCATTTATGTAATCGCTGTGTACGTGAATTTCTGATCCTGGCACGTACATGGTTTGCATTCGCTTTACCTTCTAAAACCGGGTGTGACAATAGATTTAGGGGGGGGCTTTAGGCATTTATCTTTATTTATATTTTTAGGGCTTGACTTGGGAGGGCCCAATGTCTGGCGATCTCGGTTGCGCTTCGCCGGGAGCGTGCCATGCTCTACCCTTTGTTATCCATGCACACTTGTCCACCAGAGAGAGCAGCTCTCTAATCTCCTAGATGTTGTGGGTAGCAAGCTTCTCGAGCATTTTCTCATCATGGACACCTTGTTTAAATGTGACGATAAGAAACAGAGAATGCATGGTGTTCCTAACCTAGCAAAAATGTTGCACAAAGGCACGCATGGACTGACTAGGTTGCTGTTGGATGGTGTGGAGTTCGGATTCTACCTCAGATGGGAGTAAGTGTTCACAGTGTTGGACACAAATTGCCAACATATATAGCTCTTCCCAAACCAAATGTGTGCCTCAAGCAAGTTCATGTTCATGGCCCATGAATGGACAGAGCCAGTAATGCCACATGAAAGAAGTTTACCATCACATCTTCATCACCCACAATGGCAAGGATGGTACTACTGTAAATTTGGATTGACTTTGTAGTGTTGGTCATTCCATCGTACTTCTTTAGAAGACACGGGTAAAATTTCTACGACCGGGATGCCTAACAAAGTATAGGGGTGAGGGCCATGCATCTGCCCTCTATTGGATGATCTCTAGGACTAATGGGGTGTTTGTTTGGGATTATAATCTACCGTAATTATATAATCTAACTTATTTTGAACTAAGTGTTAGTTAAAAAAATCAGATTATATAATCTGGGCAAATTATAATCCCATAAAACATGTCGTAACATGCACTATATGCATGTGTGTAACACCCTGAATTTGGAGGTATAAAATTTCTTTTCTAATATCCACCAAATTTAGGTGTTACTCTTTCAGTTCTTTGCTTTCCTTTTCTTTTTCCTAAAAATGAGAATTATTTTTGTTTTATATTGGCGTAAACCTAGCGGAATAAGCCCTAGAGGCACTTTGGTTGTTGCATTCATGTCGTTGCCTGGTGTTTCTAAGTGCAAAATATGTTTGAAACTTGTTAACATATCTTATAGAAGCGCTCGGTAAATTTTCATATTTTTCGGAATATTTTTTTTATTTTCCGGAAACTAAAATATATTTATTTGAGGGACTTAAAAATGTTTTTAGAAACTCTAATCATGTTTTTTGAGTTCATTAGGTGGCAAAACATTTATAGAAATGTTTCTGGAATTTTTGAAAGCATCTAAAATATTTTGAGCACAAAATATGGATTTCTAGGCTTTTCCGAATTTTAAAATGGTAAAATCCGAATTTTAGCTGAATTTGCATCTTATCTGAACCGTACATATATATACATGTCCGACTTCTCCTCGTCGATCCCATTCCAGAGCATGAAACGATTTCTCCAAATCTGATCCCTAGCTCCCGGTATTGCTCACTGAAGTTCAGAGCGGTTCCAACTCCGGCGTCAACTCCGGCGAGCAATTACTCCAAAACCGTGTATCGTCTGTGGAATACGACGGTACCGCTGCGTTCGTCTCGTCGAGGGCTTCGTCGAGGCACGTCCGATTCGTCGATCAGACCCCCGAATCTCTGGCAATTGACGGATTTCTCCTCGGCTCCGGCGAGAGTCTTATTCCCTGGTGAGAAACCTCCATTGTTGCACCTAGGGTTTCTTTGTTTCTTCGTTTTCCCGTCCGTGCAGGGCCTCCCTCACTCTCCCCTAACCTTCCCCGGCGGCGGCGCCCCTCCCCCTCCGTTTCCCCTCCCCAGCGGTGGCGGCGGTGGCCGGCGGCGGCGGCCGCGCTCCCGCGCGCCCCTCCCCGGTGGCGGTGGCCGCGACCCACGCGCCCTGTGCGGCCGCGCCCGCGCCCGGCCGGCCCGACCTTGTCCTCCCCCTGCGCAGCCCCCTCCTCTTCCTCTCCTCTCTCTTCCATGGATGGGAGGAAGAAGATGAAGTGAGGAAGAAGATGGCAATCTCGTAATTTAGAACAGTCATAACTTTTGCGTTTTAAACCCGATTCGATCCATTCAAGTTGTGTTAGATTCGTATTAAATTTATATTCATTTAGAATTATTTATCCCCATTGTTCCACATTTTATTTAATTTATTTAAACGTTTGTTTAACCAATGGCTACTGGAACGACAATTCAATTTTAAAATCTAATTTAGGAATTCGATTTGGCATTTATAGTTAGTCACCAATATGATTAACCTTAACTGAAATGTTACTCATTTATAATTGTTTAGTGTAATCATGTTGTCATTTATTTATTAGTTTTGCTTGTCGGTCCGCGCGTACCGTGCGCGTGCCACGGTGCTGTTTCGAGGGCGTCGTTCACGTGTGTTGCGCGTGTTGTTCGCAAGCGTTGTCGCACGCCGTTCGCGTGTGTCGCGCGCCTTGCCGCGCACCGTTCGCGCGTATCGCGTGTTGTCCGCACGCGAGATTAAACCGTTCGCTTATAATTACTCATGTGAGTTAATTAGTTATTTATTTAATCATCCACAATTTAAACAGTAAGTTAGCCAAAACTAAATAGTAGATATTATTTATATTTGAGAAATGTCGGATTAAATATTCTAATTAATACTTGCTCAGTGTAAACACGCTAACCCCTCGACCGTAGCTTCGCTTATCGCGGTTCTTTTCCACGCATAATCGTTGAAGCGCTCACTATTTTATATTACTCGCTTTTATAATATTTTATCTTGTATGGTGTAATGTTCTTATGCAAGTTATGTTTTCTTATGCCTGTTTGTATTCGTTGCGCGTCACGAATAGATTGCGATCCATTTCCGAGCTTCGAGGAATCGACAGTCAAGCTTCAGTGACCCAAGAGATCGAACTCTTCGAGTTCTACAAGGCTGAAGACCCTGAGCATCTGTTTGGTGAAAGCAAGTGTCCTCTGACCTATTATATCCCATTTACTTTATAATTCATCAACCCGCATACTATGGACAACCTAAGGATTGACTAATATTCTGTTTTGTTGTCCTTGTTTACCCTTTGGGAATTGGTTACTATGATTAGTATTATGCTACTTCTTTACTTTAATCAATGAACATGATGAGATACAATGATGATACTATGATTTTGTTCTGTATATGATGATATACTTCGTCGTCGTGTCGTCAATGGGGCTCGGTGTATGCGGCTCGCTCTGCCGAGGGTGGATTGCCCCTTGGGGAGGAATGCGGTACATTTAGGAATCTTTGTAAAGGCTTCGTAGTGAATCCCTGGCCATTCACCTCGGGAGTGAACAAGGGTCTTGCAAGCCCAGGCTAGAGAGGGAATCACGACTTGTGGGTAAAGTGTGCAACCTCTGCAGAGTGTTATGAAACTGATATATCAGTCGTGCTCGTGGTTATGAGCGGCCAAGGGAGGTCCATTGATTAGAGACATATTGAATCAGGGCTACTTTGTTTACAAATGATGATGAGGATAATGTTGGTTTCTATTGTGATTATGGTTATGATTATGGTTTCCTGTATTCTTTCCGTCTGGAAAGGGTACTTTTGGGTTAACAACATGGGTCAATGTTAAAACCTGGCTCTCTACTAGTAATAATTACCTCATCAACTAAAAGCAACTGCTTGACCTTAAGCCCACATAAAGCTAGTCCACTATAGCTAAATGGAACATTTACTGAGTACGTTGATGTGTACTCACCCTTGCTTTCACAAAACACCAGGTTGCCTTTGGTGCAATCGATGCTTAGGTAAAGGAGAAGAAAGTGTCGAGGCGGATCTCCAGGAGTTCCAGGACGTCGACGAGTTGGAGGATTAGGCTAGCGACCTCCCCCAGTCAGCTACCTGTGGTGGGTTTGTTTACGCTGGCTACGTTTCGATTCTGTGTACTTTGATTTATATTATGTAAATGACTCTAGTCCTTAATATTATTACTTACTCTTTATTGTTATTCAAAGCATTGTGCTATGATGAGTCATTTATGTAATCGATGTGTACGTGAATTTTTGATCCTGGCACGTACATGGTTCGCATTCGGTTTACCTTCCAAAACCGGGTGTGACATAAGTGGTATCAAAGTTGTGCTGATTGTAGGCCGCTGGCCTAGAGTAGCATTGGCCATTTTAAGGACTTATTGACTATTACTTCACCTCATCCTTGATTCTGCTTCAAAATATTAGTCACCTCGACTAATTCTATGTTATGCTCCTATATATCACCTTGCTAAAAGTATTTTATTCTAGTACTGTCATGCTCTACTTACTTATTCTATTAGATCTAATCTCACTCTTGTGCTTGCGACATCTTTGTAGATGCCCCCTTGACCATAACCTTCTTGTTTTTTTGGGATCCATTCCTCTTCCATCGTTAAATTGCTATCATTTTGCAATCTCTATTCCATTGGTATTGACATGCTCGTATCCTTGCATTTTTAATATCCTTATCCATTAATTCACAGTACTTACCCTTGTACCTCTGCTGCCTATTTAAACAGTTCAGTTTATATGACCATGACCTTCCTGTCTTGTAAGATCCTTTCCCATTCCGTTGTTAAGTCGTTATCTTTCGGCAATTTCTATTCTCTTGGTTTTGGCATGCTCGTATCCTTGGAACCTTGCATACTCTTATCTTTATATATATGCGTACCTTTATAGCCCAATGTCTATTTAGGACATTTCAGCTTACATGCCCTTGACCACCCTTGTTTCTTAATGATCCATTAGTGGCCATTTTATTTTGCACACCCATGGTAATCTCATTGTTTCGTTGTAACTTCCTTCGATAATGATTTTTTTACTTCAACTCTTCTGTCGGAACCTCACTTATCTTATTCCTGATTGTTTTCTCCATTTTTGTCACTTTGCGAGTCTTGCCTTAACTCTGTCCATGGATTACACTTTTCATCATTATCACCTTTATCCTTATCACATCTATAATTTACCTTGATGTTTATCTTATACCAGCCTTTAAAATATCCTCTTTTCCATCTCATCTGAGCATTGTATTGTACCTACTTTTCCCTTGGTTGTGTCCTCTCCTTTGTCACCTGCGGGTTTTAAACTCTATCCTTTCTTGTGCTTTTGTTTGCTATTTCCTTTAGTCTTCTCATCACTCTATCCTACCTTGTGATTACATTATGTCTGTTATCTAAAATCTCCAATCTCATATCCCAAATTGAGAGTGGTGTTTTACTTACCTCACCCTTGGCTATATCCTCTTCTTTACCGCGTGTAAGCTTGGACGTAACTCCATTCTTTGTTGTACTCATACCACTGGCTCTCCAATGCCTTCATCTTTTCTCTTGTACCCTTGTCTGTTGTCGCCTTTGACCCTTGCGATATTGAGGCCTTCTACCTAAATGTTTACTTTGAACATATCCTTTAAAAGTCACCCCTTTCTTTCAACCCAGTTTGAGAGCTGTGAATTACCTATCTCTTCCTTGATTTATTTTGACTCCTTGTCGCCTTACAAGTTTTGTCTTAATTCCATCCTTTGTTGTGTGTTTTATTTGCTATCACCATTACCTTGTCATCCATCGGTCTTGCCTTGATACTTATCTTTATTCTTGCTCTTTAAAAAATCTCCTCTCTTCCACCTCAATTTAAGAGTGGCAATTTACCTATCTAGCCCTTGGACATACCCTCTCCTTTTCCATTTGCAGGTCTTGTCTTAAGTCCATCCTTTGTGGTATTTATATTCTTGGTTCTTATGCACATTTACCTCCTCTCCTACATCCTTGTCTGTTATCACCTTTAAACCCTCGCGATACCTATGCCCTTGCCCACATGTTTACTTTGAACCTACCCTTTAAAGCCTCCTCTTTTTCATCGTTGTTTGAGGATAATGCCTCACCTACTTCACCATTGATTGCTTCCCCTTCTTTGATGCCTCGCAAGTTTTGTCTAAAATACATCCTTGGTTGTGTTTGTCTGTTATCACCTTAACCCTTGTCATCCCTTGATCTTTACCATGATGCTTATATTGCACCTTCATTTTAAAGCCTCCTCTCCCATTTCATTTCAAGAGTGATGTCTTGCCCATCCCGCTCTTGTCCGTTCCCTTTTTCCTCTATCGCATTGCAAGTCTTGTCCTAACTCTATCTTTTGGTGTGCTTTTGCCTTTCACCTCACTTACCTTTGTAATCTCTAGATCTTTCCATGATGTTATCTTATGCCTACCATTTGAAATATCATCTTTTCCATCTCGATTTGAGAATGGTGTTTTACCTATCCTGACCTTGGTTGCATTCT
Organism: Zea mays; assembly: GCF_902167145.1. Taxonomy (NCBI): domain Eukaryota; kingdom Viridiplantae; phylum Streptophyta; class Magnoliopsida; order Poales; family Poaceae; genus Zea; species Zea mays. Next base: position 65,522,142 of record NC_050103.1, on the reverse strand, counting down.
CTCCCTTGTCGGTTACAATCATTGCTTTAGCTCCATCCTTTACTATGCTCATGCCTCTATCCTGCATGTTTTATTGCTCCCCTTGTCTTTTGATGGCCTTAAAGTAGTTTCCACATTGTAAGAAAAGACCACCATTTAATTGAAAGGAACGTATAGCAACGAGATGTTTGTTGTTGTGTGCTCATGATGTTTGTCCTTCTGCTATGACTGATTTGCTTCTTTGGAATGAGTGTTGATGTGTTGTGGCCCTTGGTCCGTAATGGCATCTGTTTACTAGCTGAGTACCATAGAGTTAAGTAGTTGGGTTCTCCCCCTGCTGTCTCTAATCTTTCTATACTTACCTTTTCTCACTATTCTTTCCTCTTACACATGTCCATTTGGCAATCTCCAACTCCTCCAAATCAGTCAAGATCAGAGTCGACAACATCTTCACCATGTGCATATCAACGCTCTTGTTAAGGGGGTTAGCCGCTAACCCCAATGAAGACAATGCGATCAACATCAACCAACAAGATCAGAGTGGCGCAGCGAAAGCGTGTGTGGGTCCTAACCCATAGGTCCAAGAGATCCTCAAGAATTGCAGTGATCGGTCTCAAGCATCTGAAAGTCAAAGCAAACCAGTCCCCAAGTTAAGCTTGTAGAGTCAAAGTCAGCTCAAGAAAGCTGTGGACAACCTATGAACCAACATAGTCGTTCTTGCTAGCCTCTTCTTGAATCTCGGGGGCGAGATTCCTGTTAAGGGGGTTAGATTTGTAACACCCTAAATTTGGTTGTATAAAATTTATTTTCTAACATCCACCAAATTCATGTGTTACTCTTTTAGTTCTTTGCTTTCCTTTTCTTTTTCCTAAAAATGGAGAATTATTTTGTTTTATATTGGCGTAAACCTAGCGGAATGAGCCCTAGAGGCACTTTGGTTGTTACATTCATGTCGTTGCCTGGTGTTTCTAAGTGCAAAATGTGTTTGAAACATGTTAACATATCTTATAGAAGCGCTCGGTAAATTTTCATATTTTTCAGAATATTGTTCTATTTTCCGGAAACTAAGATATATTTATTTGAGGGACTTAAAATGTTTTTAGAAACTCTAATTATGTTTTTTGAGTTCATTAGGTGGAAAAACATTTATAGGAATTTTTCTGGAAATTTTGAAAGCATCTATAATATTTTGAGCACAAAATATGGATCTCCAGGATTTTCCAAATTTTAAAAATGGTAAAATCCGAATTGTAACCGAATTTACATCTCGTCCGAACCCTAGATATATATACATGTCTGGCTTCTCCTCGTCGAGCCCATTCTAGAGCATGAAATGGTTTCTCCAAATCTGATCCCTAGCTCCCGGTATTGCTCGCTGAAGTTCAGAGCGGTTCCAACTCCGACGACAAATCCGGCGAGCAATTACTCCAAATCCATGTATCGTCTGTGGAATACGAGGGTATCGTTGCGTTCCTCTCATCGAGGGCTTCGTCGGGGCGCGTCCGATTCGTCAATCAGACCCATGAATCTCCTGCAATCGACGGATTTCTCCGCGGCTCCAGTGAGGGTCTTCTTCACCGGTGAGAAACCTCTATTGTTGCACCTAAGGTTTCTTCGTTTCTTCGTTTTCCCGTCCATGCAGGGCCTCCCTCACTCTCCCCTCACCTTCCCCGGCGGCGGCGCCCCTCCCCCTCCGTTTCCCCTCCCGGTGGCGCCCCTTTCCCCCCTCTCCGGCGACGGTGGCAGTGGCCGGCGGTGGCGCTCGCGCTCCCGCGCTCGCGCGCCCCTCCTCTGCAGCGGTGGCCGCGACCCACGCGCCCTGTGCGGCCGCGCACGCGTTCGGCTAGCCCGACCTTGTCCTCCCCCTGCGCAGCCCCCTCCCTCCTCTTCCTCTCCTCTCTCTTCCATGGATGGGAGGAAGAAGATGAAGTGAGGAAAATACGCGCGAATTACAGTATGGTTTAAAATAGTTATAACTTTTGTGTTTTAAACCTGATTCGATTCATTCAAGTTACATTAGATTCGTATTAAATTTATCTTAATTTAGAAATATTTATCCCCACTATTGCATATTTTTTTTAATTTATTTAAACGTTTGTTTAACCAATGGCTACTGTAACAACAATTCAATTTTAAAATCTAAATTAGGAATTCGATTTGGCATTTATAGTTAGTCACCAATATGATTAAGCTTAACAAAAATGTTACTTATTAATAATTGTTTAGCGTAATCATGTTGTTATTTATTTATTAATTATGTTTGTCGGTCCGCGCGTACCGTGTGCGTGCCGCGTGCTGTTTCGCGCGCGTTGTTCGCGTGTGTTGCGCGTGTTGTTCGCACGCGTTGTCGCGCGTTGTTCGTGTGTGTCGCGCGCCTTGCCGTTCGCGTGTATCGTCCGCACGCGAGATTAAACCGTTCGCTTATAATTACTCATGTGAGTTAATTAGTTATTTATTTAATCATCTACAATTAAAACAGTAAGTTAGCCAAAACTAAATAGTAGATATTATTTTTATTTGAGAAATGTCGGATTAAATATTCTAATTAATACCGTCTCAGTTTAAACACGCTAACCCTCGACCGTAGCTTCGACTATTGCGGTTCTTTTCCTCGCATAATCGTAGAAGCGCTCTCTATTTTATATTACTCGCTTTTATAATATTTTATCTTGTATGGTGTAATGTTCTTATGCAAGTATATGTTTGCTTGTGCCTGTTTGTATTCATTGCACGTCACGAATAGACTGCGATCCATTTCTGAGCTTCGAGGAATCGACAGTCAAGCTTCGGCGACCAAGAGATCGAACTCTTCGAGTTCTACGAGGCTGAAGACCCTGAGCATCTATTTGGTGAAGGCAAGAGTCCTCTGACCTATTATGTCCCATTTACTTTATAATTCATCAACCCGCATACTATGAACAACCTAAGGATTGACTAGTATTCTGTTTTCCTGTTCTTGTTTACTCTTTGGGAATTGGTTACTATGATTAGTATTATGCTACTGCTTTACTTTAATCAATGAACATGATGAGATACGATGATGATACTATGATTTTATTCTGTATGTGACGATATACTTGTGGCATTTTAGGGGACTCGAGCGGTTTCTCGAGTGCCTCTCCGTAAGGACTGGATCGTTGGATGACCACCCGGGAAAACTGTGCAACCATGAGGGTGGTATGAGACGCCCTTAGCTAAATAATTAGAGGAACTGAGGTGTAGTTCGCTTCACCGTCGTGCCGTCAATAGGGCTCGGTGTATGCGGCTCGCTCTGCCGAGGGTGGATTGCCCCTTAGGGAGGAGTGCGGTACATTTAGGAAAACTAACGGGCGGCTACAGCCTTAGGGAATCTTTGTAAAGGCTTTGTAGTGAATCCCTGGCCATTCACCTCGGGAGTGAACAAGGGTCTTGCAAGCCCAGGCTAGAGAGGGAATCACGGCTTGTGGATAAAGTGCGCAACCTCTGCAGAGTGTTATGAAACTGATATATCAGTCGTGCTCGCGGTTATGAGCGGCCAAGGGAGCTCCATTGATTAGAGACATATTGAATCAGGGCTACTTTGTTTATAGATGATGATGAGGATAATGTTGGTTTCTATTGTGATTATGATTATGATTATGGTTTCTGGTATTCTTTTCGTATGGAAAGGGTACTTTTGGGTTAACAATTTGGGTTAATGTTAAGACCTGGCTCTCTACTAGTAATAATTATCTCATCAACTAAAAGCAACTGCTTGACCTTAACCCCACATAAAGCTAGTCCACTACAGCTAAACGGGACATTTGCTGAGTACGTTGATGTGTACTCACCCTTGCTTTCACAAAACACCAGGTTGCCTTTGGTGCAATCGATGCTCAGGTAAAGGAGAAGAAAGTGTCGAGGCGGATCTCCAGGAGTTCCAGGACGTCGAAGAGTTCGAGGATCAGGCTAGCGACCTCCCCCAGTCAGCTGCCTATGGTGGGTTTGTTTACATTGGCTACGTTTTGATTCTGTGTACTTTGATTTATATTATGTAAATGACTCTAGTCTTTAATATTATTACTTACTCTTTATTGTTATTCAAAGCATTGTGCTATGATGAGTCATTTATGTAATCTTTGTGTACATGAATTTCTGATCCTGGCATGTACATGGTTCGCATTCGGTTTACCTTCCAAAACCGGGTGCGACAATGTGTAAGGGCAAAAAACTATGGATGACAATATCCTTCCTCACTATGAGGGTGGCTGAGCATGCCTTTTGCTTTGTGCTACCACTCAGGTAGCTAGCACAGTGCTTAGGGTTGATGTCAAGGTGGGGCCCTACATCATGGCTCTATAGGTATAGGTACAACCCTAATGGATGGACCGAGGAAGACCATGGTCGGGCCTAGTATCTCGCAAAAGGTGGGTCCTAATCTATTGTATCCTTTTATGAGTTATGCTACATAGGGAGATAAGGATCATGGTTGAGCCCACCCACGATTATGGACCTAGCGATTTCATGTCTCCACTATTTAGTAGCAACTTCGCCGACATCTGGTGTTGTGGATTATGGAGGCCTCTGTGGCATCGGGAGGACTAATGACATTGTCAACACCAAAGTCAAGGCACTAACAAGCCCACTAAAAGGACCAATGCTAGGAGGAACTTTCATGTTTAAGAGTCGCCTTGTCTTTGATCTAATGAGAGGCTAGAGGAGGCATACACATCAAGTAGTCAAGCTCCACTAGAGCTTGTGGATGCATATGGTGCAACACCTTAGGGCATTGTGCATCCTTGTTCATGTCTGTGCTAAAGCTATACCTGAGGGAACCGCATCATGTAGCTACATTGGGACTATTTGAGATTTCGACACCTCATGTGGCGTGGGCGTGTGGCTTGCAAGGCGAGCTATTGGAGTAGGTGTCATAAGCATTTGATCTAACTGGTGATCATTAGAGATGGTAATGGGTACCCGCAACCCGATACCCGATGGGTATTTACTCCATTAGGGTGTGTATATGGGCTAAATATTCTACCTGTCGGTCTCTTATAGGCAAAAACCTTCACCCAATGGGTAAATGGGTATTAGAACATTCTGTCCTTACCCATACCCATTAACCATGGGTATAAAAACCCAGTATAAACTTGGCCAAAAACATAAAATTGAGCACTTCACCTTGCCCAAAACAAATGAAACCCTAGCTATATAATCTCTAAGCAGATTTTATAGTTGTTTCTTTTGCAACTATGTAATTAGATATTATTTCTACAGATCTGAGCACAATCCTAGCCATGCAGTTTGATTTTTGCAGCCTCGTGTGTCTATAATGTTAGAAATCAAAAGGTGTGATGCTTAATTATGGCACATGGTTTATTTAAATTTGATGTTTAGTAGCTAGTATTTTTTACAGACATTATATTTGTTGAATGATGCTTACCGCATATGATATATATGTAATCTTTGTGGGTACGGAGGACCCGACGGGTGACTCATACCCACATGGGTATGGGTATGGGGATAAATCCATACCCACCAGTGAATATGGGTGACCCGATGGGGTTATTTTTTGTCGTGGGTATGGGTATGGGATAATAATAGCCGGTGAGTATTTACTCATTGCCATCTCTAGCGATCATGTTGGCATTGCCATAGTTGTGTTGCATGGCAAAACACAAGAATCTCGAGCAGAAGTGCCCTACTCCTATCTAGCATGCTAGATGTCGTCATGGACAAACACCTAGATACATAAAGTACCACAATAATAGATTGGAGAGAGAGGAGGGGGCATACACGGGCATTGTGGTGAACCTTGGAACCACTAAGAGCCAACGTACGAGCAGTTAGAGAGGTTTGGGTTGTAGTATGTATAAAACTCTACATCCTCTTACTACTCCTCGATTGATGAACATAAAAGTGAAAAACATTACAAGTGCATAATCCAACTACGCCCTATGAACTCCTAGCTCCCCACTTTTCGCCTTGTTTAGGTGGGAGTTCTAGCCAATTGATCCTAACTCACCTTTACCCATGCCCTTTGGTGAGTATAATCATCCCTTTCTAACCTCTAAGTGGGTGTGTGATGTAATTAATTCGACCTTAGTCTGAGTTGGTCTCTCCCTTGAACCCAACCAAATCTACCAAACATTACTCTACTCCCCTTTCTTATAGAGAAATGGTAGAGAGATGTTATCAGTTGGACATTGGGTCCCTTCAACTAAGGCTCAACAATCCCGATCTTATAATGTTCATGAATTCATATGTAGAGCCATGCTTTCAGTCATGATGTAATGTTGGAGGTGTCCTTCATTGGATGTCATACCAACTACAAGGGCATGTATGTTTTGTTGCTTCTAGGTTATCCAAGGTCTATGTTGTTGGGTACGACATACTGGTAGTCGGTGTAGCCTTCTATACTTGACAGTATTTCACGGTACACTGACATGTGTGCACATGTGGAATGGCTATGGGGTTGATGCACGTACGGACGTACCAAATATTGGTCTCGAGTATCACTACCTAATTCGTGGTGATAGTGCATCTATCAGGTTGTAATATTGTACAACACATATTTAATATATTATATAGGAGACTTATTCGATATGTCAATGTGATAGACCTATCGGCATGCCCTATTTGTGGAGTCCCCGCTTTAGAACCTTAATACCCTTGGTGCACGCATGCACATCCTTCTATCTTGTGAATAGATTAGCACTTAGCTACATCTAGTCCCTTATTCCCACAGGGGGACTTGGTCCTTGAAGGGTTTGGGTTTGATCGTTCATGTTATTTCAAGTTGGGGACCTTAGGAACCTGGTGGGAGGTGGAGGACCACGAGCGTCTAAGTATGTGATTTAGTGCCCAAGCGATAGAGGGCCTCGTGCACCTAAATCCTTCATCAATGTCCCAATGCTCAAGTGATATAGAGAACATAGATCCTTCATTGGCGCCCTAGGGAACGAGGGGGACTTAGATTTTTCATGAGCACTCTAGGGACCGTGATGGGCATGACCCACACATAAGCACCATTCTTTGTCTAGTCCAAGCAGGATCGACTTGGCTATGGTTCCATGGGCCGTCAGTTCAGCTCCCAACTTCTACTTCTCCATAAACATTTCTTCCTTTGGACTTGGACATCTCTCTCTTCCAGCAAAAACAATCACCCTTTGTTGCACTGCAAGATCGAAGGGTCAGTTTGACTCACCATTAAAAAGAAACTAGTAAAATGCTTGTATATTACTATGATTTTTATCTATGCTTTAAAACACAAAGACATGTGTGCTTAGTTGGCTAAGTGGGTGTGAATGTGGGTTTAGAGTCAACCACCATGGTTTGAATCTTCATTTATACATAATTTTACTATCTAAATGTGGGGAGCCATGATCAGTGGTGGAGCTAGGCCTACAACCACTAGGGCCTAGGCCCTACTCTTGGCCCAACTAATCGCCATAGGCCCAAGTTTCTACATTGGCCCAAAAACTGAGAAGTCCTCACAACATACGAAGTTCCAGTCGATCGACTGTACGTGTGGCGACCACGAGCGGGTGCTACCAACCAGGAGTGTGTGGTAGCCAGCTAGGGTTTTGGGCAGGGCGGCGATGGCTAATAGCCAGCAAATCGAAAAGTAGCGGCGGTGTGTGAGGCCACGAGCACCAGCAGCAATGTTGTGTGAGCGGTGGCGACGGGGGACCGACAGTGCTCTTAGCGAGGCCACGAGCGTCCGTGGACCGACGGGCTACACGAGGCCACAGGCGGTTGGAGGTGGCACGACGGCGCGACTTATGCGCTACGATCGATGAGGCAGGGGCGCAGGTGGGTGTTTGGTACGACCGTTCGTGTTGGCTTGCTTCTTCCTACTTGGCCTTCCACCATGGTTAGCCACTGATTCATGGGAGTCGGCCATCCACGGCGCATGCAACAACTGATAGTGACTACTGACTACCCCATCTAATGATCCATGGCACACGCGACAAGGTACTTCCAAAATTGAGCCATATGTTTTTAGGGTTATATCTGGCCCTACACTTAGATCCTAGCTCTGCCACTGGACATGATGACGGTGGAAACCGTAGAACCATGAAAACTGGTGCTTTAATGTAGCAGAGAAGGTTAAGCTCTAGCTCTCTCTCTCTCTCTCTCTCTCTCTCTCTCTCTCTCTCTCTGCAGGTGCTATGAGTTGTGATAACAACTTAAAAATGTAAAAAATGTGAATAATGCAAATTGCATAGCAACACCCAACCTTGTGTGGGATCCAGTAGTCCTCACAATGTCTCACTCTAAAATAGAAGTCACGTCTCACACCACATCATCATCACACACCTACACCGCTTCTTAGCCTCGTGAGTTAAACTAACCCTCATGCTCATCATGATCTTTGGCTTGCAGACAGAAACAACCAAACACAGAAAAAAGAGAGATGGAGAGTAAGTAAATTGTTATGAGTTTTATTTTTTATGTTTTTTATAGTATGTGTTGAACGTCAAAATTGTCCTGGCGAACGACTGAATCCTGAGGCTAGACGGTCTGCGGTCCAGGCTGTCCGACCGTCCGCGTGTGCGCAGAATCAGTTAGGGTTCTAGATTTCTTGTGGGATTTGTTAACTAAATCTGGAGGATTAACTCGAGAACCGACTTGTAATGGATCCAGACCTCCACCCTTTATATAGATGAAGGGGTATGGCCGATTGAACCCCCCCAACAATCGATCCAATTGACTTGTAACACCCCGTCCACTCCCAAACCGACATATTTACTCCCGACAGCCCTCTAGGATCATATATCATCCCCACAGACCAACACGAGTCTTTTGTGCACACTTTGTCCTCACTCGTGCGCATCCGGGAAAACTTCTCGGTCGGTCACCCATCCCAAGATTTCTCCAAGCCAATCACACTTAACTTGGAGGTTCTTTCAAGATAGGCTTTCAAAAAATAAGATGCACCTTGTTAGTATGAGTACTATACTAATTCTATTAAGCCTTGGGCCAGGATATCACCATCCACCGAGGCCAAGATATCACAATCCACCCCTTTAGAAAACCGAAGTTGTCGTCGGTCAACCCCAAGCCAGAAATCACCCCTCTTGGCCATGTCTGTGTGTCCAGTGTCGTCATATGCCATGCCATGTGACCACTCCGGGCCCACATACACCATGCGCCATAAGCCCGAACCCCTAGCCCACACATGCCCATGAAACCGTGAGGGTCAGCTCTGATACCATTTGTAACACCCCGTCCACTCCTAAATCGGCGGTACTTACTCCTACTAGCCCTCTAGGATCATATATCATCTCTATAGACCAACATGAGTCTTTTGTGCACACTTTGTCCTCACTCGTGCGCACACGGGAAAACTTCCCGGTCGGTCACCCATCCCAAGATTTCTCCAAGCGAAGCACACTTAACCTGGAGGTTCTTTCGAGACAGGCTTCCGAAAATAAGATGCACATTGTTAGTATGAGAACTCTACTAATTCTATTCAGCCTTGGGCCAGGATATGGCCATCCACTGAGGCCAAGATATCACACAACTCTACTTATCGTTTTCACCTTATGCATTAGGAGTAGCTCTAGTTTAACCCTAGTTTAGCCTCCCTCTACCTCGAATCTTCACCTCTCTTTGGCTCTATGTCGACTAAAGTTGTCTTGGGTAGCCTCTCGATGCCAAGACACACCTTAGGATCTCTCCTCCCCGATGGGGTCCCTCTTGGGAGGCAAGATCTAGGTCTGCTGTGAAGAAGACGACTCTCTGCACCATCACAGACCATCTGATCCTAGGCGTGGACCATCCGACCTTGTGCCGCGGACCGTCTGTGCCTCCGTAGAGAGCATCGCCAAGTGGTTCGTTCTAGTGTTTGACGCCCAGATTAGTGCCTCAAATGGCCGATTTTAAATATCACACCGATATCTCCCCAGACAATATCCTAAAGCCGGTTGTTGAAAGTCTGAAGGTCGATGAGCAACAGCAATACGAAGACTACATGTGTTAAGCGAAGGACAAATTCTTGTCACGATACATAGTGGATCGCCACCAAATGGTTGTAAAACATGGAGAGACTGACGTCACATCTCTTCTATGTTCGCTTCAAATCCCCAATGTAAATAAACCAGACGACATCCAATCTATTAAACAGTATATAGATTAGCAGCAGAATCAAATGAAACAACAGATTGGAGGGTTAGAAGAATCAATTAAAAAATTGACACATTCGTTGGAGAAATCTGTTGCTCCTAGTTTTCCATCATATGAAGCTAGTAATATGATATCTATGTCTAATACATTGGCAATAATGGGGATTCGCAGCCCCAGTCATTATATGGCATGCTGATGAACTCATATATAGGGCAAATACCACCACCATCGTCCCTGCCTAGCAGATCGATGCCCTAGACATGGTCGAACTGTCCACCTTTCCCTGTCAGATAGTCTGGAGCTACACCTGGACCACCACGTGGCGCTCCAATAGTAGCAAACACAACCGGATAGTCCAGACTTACCATCAGACAGCCCGGCTGCCTGGGTCGGACAGTCCAGATATGCATACATAGAACCTACTGTTGCACACTATGCACCAACTTATTACATGCCACAACAGCAGTACGTTCCACCCCCTACATATTTAAACCACAGCACACCATATGCTCACATGCCGATCAACATTATCGATCGATCACAGCAAGAAGGTCGGCATAGCAACACACGACCAAACGAGCCCCACAGCCTAGGATCTATTGGTCTGCCATTGGGCGCAATGGAGAGAATTAGGGAAGAAATTGCTAAACTATTTAGAGGTAGGCTCGAAGTTAGTGTCCAGAGTAGGGCAGTCATATCAAAAGTCATATGATCACTGGTTTGACATTGTCTCGTACCCACAAGGGGAAAGGATATTGTAACACCCTGGTGTTACTGTCACTAAAACTTGAGCATCACATCATGAGCAGTGGCATATCATGTGTTTGTTACACCTAGAATGCATTCACTAGGTAAAAAAATCAAATAAGTTGTACTGATATGACTTGATATGTGGTTAACCCTAGGGTAAAGTGTTTAACCTCAGATCAGGGATTATGGATATAAGTGAAGCCCAAATATGTGAAAACCTCAAAAGACATGAGAAATGATCATAAGATATCACATTTGAAGGACTTTAGTGATACCAAAACCCTAAAGTGCTAAAAACCCTGAAAAGACCCCTGAAAAACCTTAAATTAGAACCCTAGGGGGCTAAGTGTAAAATTGGTGCACTTTTGGACCAAAGTGCAAATACCAAAGTAATATAACACCACAAATTATGTGTTTCTCACATTTGAGGATTTGCAAGTCAAATTGTGGGACTTGGACTTATTTGCAAAAAGGACACCCCATACATCCATATGTCTAAGTCTGAAATTCAGTGCATAAGGTCAACTTTGGAACCCTATATCTCTCAATTCATAAAGAATCTACCCTAGGTCAACACAACAAGATTATAGAGTTACTAAAGGAGTATAACTTTGGTTAAGTCATCAGACATAAGTGTTGTACAAAAGTTGGAGTTAAATGGACTCAAACTACTACTGTCAGTCACCCTATAGTCTGAATTTTTACTAGCTGTGAAATCTGCTCAACTTTGGTCTCGATTCAAGCTCAAATGAGTAGGTAAATGAGCCAGGTCTCTATAGCCGATTTGTAGCTGGTTTATAGTGCTACGACTTTGATATAGAGAGATGGTCAAGTCACTACATGAATTTTGAAGTAAATCGCCCTGCAAATGGCTCTGTCAGATTGACTGAATAAGAACATGATGGTACAGTACCTAACAAAGATCACAGACTCGCGCGCCCGGATTCGCGCCGACACCGTGACTCGTGCCCTCTGTGGCATGGATTACGATCGACCATGGAAAAATCTTCGCCCTAGATGAACTCAGAACCCTGTAGCCGCTCTGTCACCCATTCACTTGCCAGCGACGTGGCCGCACGGCCATTACCGTGGCCACCGCCGTTTTCCTCGGTCGTGCCATGCCGTGACCCTTTTACCACGTCACTGCTAGCCGTAGTAGCTTACTGGTAACAACCGTAGCTCCTCAACCAGTGATCGCCATGGTGAAGGCCACGCATCCTTGCGCCAGTAACTTTCTTCCTATCTGGCCGCCAGCGCGATTCCAAATTCACGAGCCACCGCCCTCAGGCCCTATAAATTGAGCGTGCCATCAACTCCGCTAGGTAGTCAAGCATCCAGCGCACCCACTCATGTCTCGGATTATCCACCAGAGAGCTCTAATATGGGATTTCCCCCAAATCTATCAAGAATATCGTACTGTGTGAGCTCGCCGCGGTCAGCTCTTCACAGTTCCGATCACGCCCTCCTAGCTCTTGTTTTAGCACTCTCGTATGCTCTTGATGCTTCTCGACCCGGCCAATTGAACTAGACCGCGTTAGATCACCGGGAACGCCTCGGTTTGTCCGTTGGTCGCGCTGTCACCGTGGACAGAGTGATTAGGAGCTACAATCTTGCAATTGATTGAGGGGAAAGGGTCATTAGGGGTAGAATTGGGTGTCAGCCGCACCAGAACCCTAGTCATTGCGTTTTCCGGCCGGTCTTGGCTCGCTGGAGCCGCTGCTTCGCCATCCACGGTCGGGGATCACAGGTTGTGAAGAATTAGAAAGTGAAGGGCCTCGGCGCAAATGTCAGTGACACATAGAAATAGTGCGCGGGACTATTAAACAATTTTTCAAATGACCAGGGATCTCTATGCAAAATGAACACCACGGGCGCGTTCTGCCTGTCATGGGCCGGCTTGGGCTGGTTTCAGCTCGTTACTATTTACCTTTTTCCTTTTTCTTTTTCTGCCAGACTTAGGAAATCCATAGAAAATTATAGAAAAATGATAAAAATATGAGACTAATTTTGTTGGAATCCTAGATTTCTCTAGTATTTAATAAAAATAGTTCTAGGATTTTTAGTCCAAACAAGGAATTAATCAGTATTTACAAGAGCTTAAACCTATACCTCTGGAATTTTAGGAATTATTTAATGACTCCAAAAATCACCAAACTTTTAGGATAAGTTTAATATGATATCTAGATCCCATGAGTGAAGTTTGACTTGATTTGGACATTGTTTGGATCCTAAACCCAAAACCCTAGCTCCTTAGGGTAAAAATGTCTAACCCTACTAAGGTACTGACCTAGAAAACCATAGTTACCCTAGTGCACCATGAAGGAAAGTTGTATTCAAGATACAACTTGATGTATCTTTTCTGTTATTGCATTTTCATAAGCATTACATGAGCATTCATGGTTATATATGGTTATATATAGAAAACGAAGAAGAAGTGACTGTTGAAGAGGAAGAGCCTACTCCGTCAACAGAAAATCCACCTGTCGGGAACTGTTTTTACTTTGACATATGTGGAATAGAGCCCGACTCTCCTACAACACAAGGCAAGCCCCGGTGCATTTGCCACCTCCTTGCTGTTTTAAACTCTTAAGCACTTGACTGATGCATTATGTGATAGGAGTTGGATGTTAAACAAATTGCTGCATTTCCTTCCTTGGAACTGTTTACCATTCCTAGATTACCTGTTTTATTCAAAAGGTTTTTCTGATGCTTAGTTCTGCTTTAGAAAAACAAATGTTTTGTTTTTAACAAAAGATGATGCTTCACAGTGGATGGGGTGTTTTCAAAAAATAAAACTTGATGGTGGATCCATCATGGTCGTGATGGGTTCAACATCGGAAAAGATGTACCTTTGCCAGGTACCAGACATTGGGGTTTTTAAATGATAAAGCTGAGACCGGGCGGGTGACTTGCACGAAAAGAGGGTCTTGGTGTAGTGTCTCCGTCTGAGTCGATTAAGGACCGTGTCAATGTAGGCTTGATGATTGAGGACCTTTTAACTGGTCACATGCCTCATCATGGGTAAGCTTTGCCTCGGGCAGACTAATACCGGAAAGGCCAACACTCAATGGGAGTGGAGAGATGGCGAGAGTAGCGTGTACCCTCCATGGCAAGAGGTTGGACGGTGGTGTATCTGTGCTCTCGGTTGGCGTGAACCCGGTCTGGTCTTAAGAAACCCGGTGGCGAGTTGACATATGCAAGGGTTAAGTGCTACATATGTCGTGTGATTGGAGATCCCCAGCTAGGTATTAATCGATTCGGATCGCCGTTACTTCTCGGACATGAAGACTTGGTCACTGCCCTACACGTAGCATTCCAGTGAACGAAAAGGGTCAATAAAAGGATGGCTAGTATATGCCAAGTGCTTGAACTAGGTAGAAAGAACTCTAGTGACAGGTAATGACTTTACTTGCTAATAAAATTGGATTTTTAAGGATCCACTATCAGTAAACATTTTTGCAAACAGAGTCTTGATTCTTGATTAAGCCTTACCTTGACTCCCTTAAGCCAGCATATCCTTGAGAGTCTTTTCTTTTGACGGGTAAGACTTCCGAAAGTACACTTCGTACTCAGGGTTTTGGAACCCATGTTGTTGTAGGTGATGAAATAGCAGACTTTTGTTGTTTTTGCTCTAAGGTGGTGCCGAAAGAAGAACCTCAACAGTGAAGCCTCGGGAGGATGTGGGCCTCCCTTTTTGAAAAACAAAATACTTTTATGCGGGACTGGGTTTTTGCCTCCCAAGTTTGTAATAATAATACTTATGCACTCATATACCTTGGTTTGTAATAACTACAACACTCTCTCTATACTTTGATGAATGTAAATTAAGTTATTGTAATTGAGAGCACCTAAAGGGGGGGTGAATAAATGATCCTGTAAAATTAAACACTAAATAGCCACAAAACTTAGTTATAGAGGTGTTAGTGTGACTAAGTAGTTTTGAGGCGAGTTCTTGTGGACAAAACAATCACAGATAAAGCAATCACAAGAGACACGCGATTTTATGCCGTGGTTCGGTCAAGTAACACTTGCCTACTTCCACGTTGTGGCGTCCCAATGGACGAGGGTTGCACTCGACCCCTTTCAAGTGATCCGATGATCAACTTGAATACCACGGTCTTTTCCTTTAGTGTATTTTTCGGTTTGCGAGGAATCTCCACAAGTTGGAGCCTCTCGCCCTTACAATATTGATCACAAAGAATGCACAAGAGTAAGGATAGGAGAGCAACACACACAACACACAAATCCGCAGCACACACACGCACACAAGCCCAGACTTGAGCTCGAAACTTAGCACAGAGAGTTCACAACTCGAACGGAGCTCAAATCACTAACAAAATCGATCAAATGCGCGGAGGCGGAGTGCGGGAGTCTTAGAATGCTTAGTGAATGCTTAGATAACTCCTCCATGCGCCTAGGGGTCCTTTTTATAGCCCCAAGGCAGCTAGGAGCCGTTGGAGATCAACATGGAAAGCTATCCTTGCCTTCTGTCGAGTGGCGCACCGGACAGTCCGGTGCGCCACCGGACAGGTCCTGTAGACTGTCCGGTGCGCGATCTCCTTCCGAATTTGGCATATCCGACCGTTGCTCCTCTAGGCTGATTGGCGCACCGGACACTGTCTGGTGCACACCGGACAGTCCGGTGCACCAGCTGACCGTTGGAGCAGTCCACGTGTCGCGCGAAGATTGCGTGGCTGACCGTTGCTCAGGCGACCGTTGGCTCACCGGACAGTCTGATGCACCATCAGACAGTCCAGTGAATTTTAGCCACGTCGCCCTGATGCTTTTCTCGGGAGCGACGAGTTCGTCGCGGATGACTCACCGGACAGTCTGGTGATTTTTAGC
The DNA here is from genome assembly GCF_902167145.1 of Zea mays. Taxonomy (NCBI): domain Eukaryota; kingdom Viridiplantae; phylum Streptophyta; class Magnoliopsida; order Poales; family Poaceae; genus Zea; species Zea mays. The sequence goes on along the minus strand of NC_050103.1, from coordinate 65,506,479 downwards.
CATACGCCGACGTCGAATCCCGAGAGCGGCGAGTTCACCGCGGACCAGCCTGGCGCACCGGACAGTCCGGTGTGCCAGACCGAGCAGAAGATTGGCTGCACAGAGCCAAGCTTTTCCCTTTTTCTCTCTTCTTTTTTAGTCACTATTTCTAGCACTTGGATAACCATGTTAGTACATAAAACCATTTACCAAGTCTAGAAACATACCTTTTGCCTTGATTTGCACTTCTCACTTTATTTGGCACATAAGAACTTAATTAAACGTGTTGGGCACTTAATCATCAAAACATTATAGAAATGGCCCAAAGGCACATTTCCCTTTCAATCTCCCCCTTTTTGGTGATTTATGCCAACACAACCAAAAGCAACCAAAAGAAGTGCAACATCACTGCAATTGAGGACCAAATTGTTTTTACTATAATTTGGCATATTTGGATCGCTCTTTCCCACCACTTGGGTTGTTTTTGCAAATCAAATTCATTTTCCTATCTCTAAGTCAAACACGCTTGTTTGGGCACAAAGAGAGATATTCCAAGAGAAAAATTGATCAAGTACCAAAAACTCCCCCTTTTCCCATAATCAAAATTCTCTCCCACAAGAGACCAAATTTTGCAATAAGAGTATTTTGGACAAACCAAAAGTTCTAACTCTAAACTCTATTGTTTTCGAAATTCACAAGTGGTAGCTGATCCATTTGCTTTGGCCTTAATTTCTCCCCCTTTGGCATTAAGCACCAAAACGGGATCATTTTTGGCCCTTTAAACCCCATTGCCTCACCAAAAATGTCAATTTAAGAACAAAGGGCAATGAAATTGCAAATATGAACTTGGAAGTAAGTACACTTACACCGGAGTGCAATGGAAGTCTTTTCAACGTCCAAGTTCATTGTTCCCTTTCAATGCACCTTTGAGACTGTACATCAAATGTATTCAAACAAACATGTTAGTCTCAAAGGGTCAAGTTGTAGCACATCTCCCCCTAAATGTGTGCACCATTTGCATATGGACTTGTGAGGTCCGGGGAGATCTTGTACAACTTGAGCACCACAAATAGATAACACAAAATGCATAAAGTAACATGATCAAAGGCATATAACACATGTATGCTATAGATCAATCCAAGTTACACGAATCTAAGACATTTAGCTCACTACGCAATCTGCAAAAAGTTTTCTCATCCAACGGCTTGGTAAAGATATCGGCTAGCTGGTTCTCAGTGCTAATATGGTACACCTCGATATCTCCCTTTTGCTGGTGGTCTCTCAGGAAGTGATGCCGGATGTCTATGTGCTTAGTGCGGCTGTGTTCAACATGATTATCCACCATGTGGATAGCACTCTCATTGTCACATAGGAGTGGACTTTGCTCAGATTGTAGCCAAAGTCCCGGAGGGTTTGCCTCATCCAAAGTAGTTGCGCGCAACACTGTCCTGCGGCAACATACTCGGCCTCAGTGGTGGATAGGGCAACGGATGTTTGTTTCTTTGAACTCCAGGACACCAGGGACCTTCCTAGAAATTGACATGTCCCCAATGTGCTCTTCTTATCAACCTTGCACCCAACATAATCGGAGTCTGAGTATCCAATCAAGTCAAAGGTAGACCCCTTTGGATACCAGATCCTGAAACAAGGCATAGAAACTAAATATCTAACAACGGCCACAAGGTGACATTCCTTGGGGTCGGATTGATATCTAGCACACATGCATACACTTAGCATAATGTCCGGTCTACTAGCACATAAATAAAGCAATGAACCTATCATGGACCGGTATGCCTTTTGATCAACAGACTTACCTCCTTTGTTGAGGTCGACATGTCTGTAGGTTCCCATAGGTGTCTTCGTGGGCTTGGCGTCTTTCATCCCAAACCGCTTGAGAAGATCTTGTGTGTACTTCATTTGGGAGATGAAGGTGCCGTCCTTGAGTTGCTTCACTTGGAACCCAAGGAAGTAGGTCAACTCGCCCATCATCGACATTTCAAACTTTTGTGTCATCACCCTGCTAATCTCCTCACAAGACTTTTGATTAGTAGAACCAAATATTATGTCATCGACATAAATTTGGCACACAAAAAGATCACCATCACAAGTCTTTGTAAAAAGAGTGGGATCGACTTTCCCAACCTTGAAGGCATTAGCAATTAAGAAATCTCTAAGGCATTCATATCATGCTCTTGGGGCTTTCTTAAGTCCATAGAGCACCTTAGAGAGCTTGAACACATGGTCGGGGTACCTGTCATCCTCGAAGCCAGGGGTTGTTCCACGTATACCTCCTCCTTTATTGGCCCATTGAGGAAAGCGCTCTTCACATAAATTTGAAATAGCCTGAAAGAGTGGTGAGCGGCATAGGCTAATAAAATTCGAATAGACTCTAGCCTAGCCACAGGAGCCAAAGTCTCCTCGAAATCCAAACCTACGACTTGAGCATAACCTTTTGCCATAAGTCGAGCCTTGTTTCTTATCACCACCCCGTGCTTGTCTTGCTTGTTGCGGAACACCCACTTGGTTCCCACAACATTTTGCTTTGGACGTGGCACCGGACTCCAAACTTCATTTCTCTTGAAGTTGTTGAGCTCTTCCTGCATGGCCAACACCCAGTCCGGATCTTGCAAGGCCTCTTCTACCCTGAAGGGCTCAATAGAAGAGACAAACGAGTAATGCTCACAAAAATTAGCTAAATGTGAGCGAGTCATTACTCCCTTGCTGATATCACCCAGAATTTGATCGACGGGGTGATTTCTTTGGATCGATGCTCGGACTTGAGTTGGAGGGACCCATGGTGCTTCTTCCTCCATAACATGTTCTTCTTGTGCTCCCCCTTGATCACGCTTCTTTTCTTGAGGTACCTGTCCATCATCTTGAGTTGGGGGATGTACCAGCGTCGAGGAAGAAGGCTGATCTTGTTCCTGTAGTTCCTGTGGTCGCACATCACTTATCGCCATCATGTGTATTGCGGCCGTTGGAACTTCATCTTCATCTATATCATCAAGATCAACTTGCTCTCTTGGAGAGCCATCAGTCTCATCAAATACAACGTCGCTAGAGACTTCAACTAATCCTGATGATTTGTTGAAGACCCTATACACCTTTGTATTTGATTCATACCATAGTAAAAACCCTTCTACTGCCTTGGGAGCAAATTTAGAATGTCTACCTTTCTTCATTAGAATGTAGCATTTGCTCCCAAATACACGAAAGTAGGAGACATTGGGTTTGTTACCGGTAAGGAGTTCGTAGGAGGTCTTCTGGAGAAGGTGATGTAGATAGAGCCGGTTTATGGCGTGGCAAGCTGTGGTCACAACTTCCGACCAAAACCGCTCGAGCGTCTTGAACTCTCCAAGCATCGTTCTCGCCGTGTCGATAAGCATCCTATTCTTCCTCTCTACCACACTGTTTTGTTGTGGTGTGTAGGGAGCGGAGAATTCGTGCTTGATGCATTCCTCCTCAAGTAAGCCTTCAACTTGTAGATTCTTGAACTTAGACCCATTGTCGCTCCTTATCTTTTTCACCTTAAGCTCAAACTCATTTTGAGCCCTCCTTAGAAAGTGCTTTAGGGTCCCTTGGGTTTCTGATTTGTCCTGCAAAAAGAACACCCAAGTGAAGCGGGAAAAATCATCAACAATTACAAGACCATACTTACTTCCCCCGATGCTAAGATAGGCAACGGGTCCAAAGAGGTCCATGTGAAGAAGCTCCAGTGGTCTTGATGTTGTCATCACATTCTTGCTATGATGAGTGCTTCCCACCTGTTTCCCTGCCTGACATGTTGCACAAGGCCTATCTTTCTCGAAACAAACATTGGTTAGTCCTAACACATGTTCTCCCTTTAGAAGTTTATGAAGGTTCTTCATCCCAACATGTGCTAGACGGCGATGCCACAGCCAGCCCATATTAGTCTTAGCTATTAAGCATGCATCTAGATCGGCCTCCTCTTTCGAAAAATCAACTAAGTAGAGTTTGTCGTCTAATACACCCTTAAAAGCTAATGAACCATCACTCCTTCTAAAGACAGATACATCAACATTTGTAAAAAGACAATTGTAACCCATGTGACACAATTGACTTACAAACAAAAGGTTGTAACCAAGCGACTCTACTAGAAATACATTCGATATGGAGTGCTCGTTGGTGATGGCTATCTTGCCCAAGCCTTTGACCTTGCCTTGGTTCCCATATCCAAAGATGATCATATCCTAGGAATCCTTATTCTTGACGTAGGAGGTGAACATCTTCTTCTCCCTCGTCATGTGGTTTGTGCATCCACTGTCGATAATCCAGCTTGAGCCCCCGGATGCATAAACCTGGAAGGAATTTAAGCTTGGGTTTTAGGTACCCAACTCTTGTTGGGTCCTGCAAGGTTAGTCACAATAGTTTTTGGAACCCATATGCAAGTTTTGTCTCCCTTGCATTTGGATCCCAACTTCCTAGCCACTACTTTTGCATTTTTACATGAAAGAATAAAAGAAGTGTAGTATGAAAAACACTAGTGGGTTCATTGCACATTTTCCTAGACACATGAGACACATCATTATTTCTCCTAGGCGCATGAGACACAACATGATTGCGCCTAGGCCTATTTCTACTACAATCATAAGTAGAACTGGAAGCAATCATAACATGAGCATAGTCTCTATAAGCATTCCTAGAAAATTTTCTATCATAAATGTAGGCATGACACTTTTGAGAACTACTAGCCATAGGGGCCTTCCCTTTCTCCTTGTTGAGAACGGGAGCCTTCTGGCTTGTTAAGTTCTTGGTTTCCTTTCAAAAACCAAGTCCATCCTTAATTGAAGGGTGTCTACCAATAGTGTAGGCATCCCTAGCAAATTTCAATTTATTAAAATCATCCTTGCAAGTCTTAAGTTGAGCATTAAGACTTGCCACCTCATTACTTAATTTTGTAATAGAAACAATGTGTTCATTACAGGCGTCAACATCAAAATCCTTACATCTATTACAAATAACAACATGCTCTACACATGAACTAGATTTATTAACTTCCTCTAGCTTAGCATTTAAATCATCATTTAAACTCCTTAAACTAGAAATAGATTCATGGCAAGCAAACAACTCAGAGGATAGCATTTCGTTTCTCTTAATTTCTAGAGCAAGAGATTTTTGAACACTAATAAACTTGTCATGATCTTCATACAAAATATCTTCTTGCTTCTCTAGCAATCTATCTTTTTCATTTAGAGCATCAATTAATTCATTAATTTTCTCTACTTTGGCTCTATCTAAACCTTTAAATAAACTAGAGTAACTTCATCATCGGAGGATTCTTCTTCACTAGATGAAGTGTACTTGGGTGTGTCCTGTACATGTACCTTTTTCTCCTTGGCCATAAGACATGTATGGCGTTCGTTGGGGAAGAGTGAGGATTTGTTGAAGGCTGAGGTAGCAAGTCCTTCGTCGTCAGAGTCGGAAGAGGAGCAGTCCGAGTCCCATTCCTTTCCAAGGTGCGCCTCGCCCTTTGCCTTCCTGTAGTTCTTCTTTTTCTCCTTCTTCCCGCTCTTTTCTTGTCCTTGGTCACTATCATTATCGAGACAATTTGCAATAAAGTGACCAGTCTTACCGCATTTAAAGCAGGAGCACTTTCCCCTTGTTTTGTTCTTGTTGGTGTACTCCTTGTGTCCTTTAAGCGCGGTCTTGAAGCGCTTGATGATAAGCGCCATCTCATCCTCATTGAGGACAACAGCCTCCACTTGTGCCACCTTGCTTGGAAGCGCCTCCCTGATACTGGTTGCCTTAAGAGCAACAAGTTGAGGCTCGTAGACGGGTAGCGGACCGTTTAGAGCATCGTCCACGTATCGAGCCTCCTTCACCATCATGCGCCCGCTCACAAATTTTCCAAGAATCTCCTCGGGCGTCATCTTGGTGTACCTGGGATTCTCACGAATAAGATTGACAAGATGGGGGTCAATTACAGTAAATGACCTTAGCATGAGTCGGACGACATCATGATCCGTCCATCTTGTGCTTCCATAGCTTCGGATGTTGTTGACCAGGGTCTTGAGCTTGTTGTAAGTCTGAGTTGGCTCCTCTCCCTTGATCATCGCGAATCTCCCTAGCTCGCCTTCCACTAGCTCCATTTGGGTGATCATGGTGGCGTCGTTTCCCTCATGAGATATTTTGAGGGTGTCCCAGATTTGCTTGGCGTTGTCCAAGCCGCTCACCTTATTATATTCACCCCTGCAAAGTGAAGCTAGCAAGACAGTAGTAGCTTGGGCATTTTTATGAATTTGTTCATTAATTATCACAGGGTTATCTGTACTATCGAAGTGCATCCCATTCTCTACAATTTCCCAAATGCTAGGATGGAGAGAGAATAAATGACTACACATTTTATGACTCCAAAACGAATAGTCCTCTCCATCAAAGTGTGGAGGTTTTCCAAGGGGAATTGAAAGTAGATGTGCATTTGAATTGTACGGCATGCGAGAATATTCAAAAGAGTAGTTTTGATTAACCGTTCTCTTTTTCGACGAAGAGTCATCGTCGTCTCTTGGTGAAGAAGAGGAGGCATCGCTGTCGTAGTAAATGATCTTCTTGATGCGCCTTTTCTTCTTCCTGTCCCTCTTCTTGTGACTCGATCCTGAGTCAGTGGGCTTGTCGTCCCTTGGCTCGTTGAAGAGGGACTCCTTCTCCTTGTCGTTGACCACCATCCCCTTTCCCTTAGGATCCATCTCTTCGGGTGGTTAGTCCCTTAGATGAAGAGTACGACTCTGATACCAATTGAGAGCACCTAGAGGGGGGTGAATAGGTGATCCTATAAAATTAAACACTAAATAGCCACAAAACTTAGTTATAGAGGTGTTAGTGCGACTAAGTAGTTTTGGACGAGGGTTGCACTCGACCCCTTTCAAGTGATCCGATGATCAACTTGAATACCACAGTCTTTTCCTTTAGTGTATTTTCCCGTTTGCGAGGAATCTCGACAAGTTGGAGCCTATCGCCCTTACAATATTGATCACAAAGAATGCACAAGAGTAAGGCTAGGAGAGCAACACACACAACACACAAATCTGCAGCACACACACGCACACAAGCCAAGACTTGAGCTCGAAACTTAGCACAGAGAGTTCACAACTCGAACGGAGCTCAAATCACTAACAAAATCGATCAAATGCGCGGAGGCGGAGTGCGGGAGTCTTAGAATGCTTAGTGAATGCTTAGGTAACTCCTCCATGCACATAGGGGTCCTTTTTATAGCCCCAAGGCAGCTAGGAGCCGTTGGAGATCAACATGGAAAGCTATCTTTGCCTTCTGTCGAGTGGCACACCGGACAGTCTGATGCGCCATCGGACAAGTCCTGTAGACTGTCCGGTGTGCAATCTCCTTCCAAATTTGGCATATCCGACCGTTGCTCCTCTGGGCTGATTGGCGCACCCGACATTGTCCGGTGCACACCGGACAGTCCGGTGCACCAGCTGACCATTGAAGCAGTCCACGTGTCGCACGAAGATTGTGCGGCCGACCGTTGCTCAGGCGACCGTTGGCTCACCGGACGGTCCGGTGCACCACAGGACAGTCCGGTGAATTTTAGCCACGTTGCCCTGATGCTTTTCCCGGGAGCGACGAGTTTGCCGCGGATGACTCACCGGATAGTCCGGTGCACCACCGGACAGTCCGGTGATTTTTAGCCGTACGCCGTCGTCGAATCCCGAGAGCGGCGAGTTCACCATGGACCAGCCTGGCGCACCGGACACTGTCCGGTGCACCACCGGACAGTCTGGTGTGCCAGACCGAGCAGAAGATTGGCTGCACAGAGCCAAGCTTTTCCCTTTTTCTCTCTTCTTCTTTAGTCACTGTTTCTAGCACTTGGATAACCATGTTAGTACATAAAACCATTTACTAAGTCGAGAAACATACCTTTTGCCTTGATTTGCACTTCTCACTTTATTTGGCACATAAGAACTTAATTAAACGTGTTGGGCACTTAATCACCAAAAGATTATAGAAATGGTCCAAAGGCACATTTCCCTTTCAGTAATTCGCTTCCGCTTATTCGTTCCTCCGATGTGTTTTAATATCTGCGTGACGGGTGAAACGCTCTTGGGCGAGAAAAAGGATACATATACCGAACTTGTCGAGTGATTATGTGCATCTACAGGGTTGTCCAAGGTCCGTTGGACAAGGACAACTATAGGTGGGCCTAATGACTTGGGAGGTTCCGTCATAGATACCAGAGTTTTCTAAGTTTTCTGTTGGAAGTGGTAGAAGCACACACGAACATGTAGGCCTGTTCCTAGCACATCTAGGCGAATTGGGTGACGGGGAAGCCTCTCGTGTTCGTTTATTTTTTATCCCTTACTGGTACTGCTTTTGCATGGTACGCCGCCCTGCCTCCTAATTCCATTAATTCCTAGAATGATTTAGAGAGTAAATTTCATGAGCATTTTTCCGAGGAATATGAATTAGGGTTGACTGATTTACCTCAGTCTGATAGGGACATGAAGAATCGGTTAATGATTATATCTGGAGGTTTCGGGACACTAGAAATCGATGCTTTCGAATCCATGTCGCAGACAAAGAGCTAGCAGGGCTGGCTTTTAATATGTTGTTGTTCTACTTAAGAGACAAATTTGATGACACTCAGTTCTTTTCAATAGCTCATCTACATCAACGATCTTTGGCCTGTGAAAGACAATGTAAAGGGATATCAAAATCGATCTCCCGTACTATACATCTAGTAGAGTGTGATAGTTGAGATGATGAATCCATAGATATATATACCGCTGAGCTTGTTCGACCAACGAAGGCACAACCTTTTGCATGTTCTTCTTTGCAGACGGTTCAAAAGAATCGACAAGAATAAGTTAAATTTACTTTTTAATGTTGCCAAATGCGATAGAATATTTGACGAGATAGTAAAAAGTGGCATAATTCTTTTTCCTATTGATGAATTAAAGAGACGTGCTTATTGCAAGTGGCATAATTCTTTTTCCCATGCCACCAATGATTGTAATGTTTTTCGTCGACAGATACAATCGGCCATAAATGAGGGTCGGTTGGTTTTTCAGGAGATGCAAATGGACACACAACCATTTCATATCAATATAATAGAACCAACAAGCAAAAAAGTCTTGGTTCAGCCAGAAATGGCCGATAAAGGCAACGACAAAAACATCGTCATTGGTGATCCTCGCACGTTGAACATATCGCAAGGAGGGATCGCTCGAAAGGCTCTGGATAAGAAGACTAACAAGTCCAGAGACGTCGGGGGAAGCTCAATTGAGCAGTCGAGCATGGCTCCCTGACTCGAGTATCGCGGACTGTCTAGCACCTGAGCGCCAACGGTCCGGTGCTCATGCAGACGGTCAGGCTGACTTAGCCGGACAGTCCGCCCATGGCCAGAGGCATCAGCCTCCACACAAAGAGAAAAAGGAGACGCAGGAGCAAAGCACATGGTCGACTAGTCAAAGCCAGCCCTACTTTTGATCAATTACTCTCCAAAGACGTTAGCAAGAAGGTCGTTCTACACAATTGACCAACAAAGAAACCACAATCACGCGCTAAAACAAAATAGCCAAATAAAACGGCCCGAAAGGCGACGCCACAAACATCGCCTATTCATCCAGTGATGTCAGGATACTTTCCACCCGCCTACTCATCGTTGGTATATTGTTCTATTCAAATGTGGAATGGTACGACAATGAACCCATGGTACATGCATAGTTTGTTTGCCTATTCGGGCTGGGGCACCTCCGTTCTATACCTTTTGATCCTTTGATCATATGAGCATGGCCGAGAAATATGCAATCTGAAACGGCGATCACCCTATTGGATTGAAAAGCCGGTGACTTGCATCAGGCTTAGTGCGTATGCTTTTGGTTCGTCAACCTTCACCAAAAGGTAGGGGCATATGTTGAACGTCAAAATTGTCCTGGCGGACAGTCTTGTCCTGAGGCTGGACGATCTGTGGTCTAGACGGTCTGCCGTAGCAGCGCGGACCATCCGCGCGTGCGCAGAATCAGTTAGGGTTTTGGATTTCTTTCGGGATTTGTTAGAGAACCGACTTGTAACAGGTCCACACCTCCACCCTTTATATAGATAAAGGGGTACGACCGATTGAACCACCACAAACGACCCAATCAACTCTACTTATCGTTTTTATCTTATGCATTAGGAGTAGCTCTAGTTTAGCCCTAGTTTAGCCTCCCTCTACCTCGAATCTTCACCTCTTCAGCTCTACGTCGACTAGAGATGTCTTGGGTGGCTTGCCGACGCCAAGACACATCTAGGATCTCTTCTCTCCGACGGGGTCCCTCCCGGGAGGCGAGATGTAGGTCTGCTACGAAGAAGACGACTCTCTGCGCCAACGCGGACCGTCCGAGCCCCAGGCGCGGACTGTTCGGACGTACGCAGAGGAGGAGCCGCTACTGCGTCCAGGTTGCAGACCATCCAGTTCTATGCCATGGATCATCCGTACCTCCACAGAGAGCACCGACAGGTGGTTCGTTCCCGTGTTTGACGTACAGGTCGGTGCCAACAAAAATAGCTGTTTGATGTTCTGAGCTCTTTGAACTTGGACGGTCAGTCATGATTCGTCGAGCCACAGTGCACCATGTCCACGTGCACTACCGGAATCAGCTCCTTTGCCGTGTGTCTGAGACACATGGCAAAGGCTATTTTACACTCGGCAAAGGCTTTGCCGAGTGTGACACTCGGCAAAGAACGCTCGGCGAACTGTACATCGGCAACAGCCTCTTTGCCGAGTACTTTTTGTCGGGCACTCGGCAAAGACTTTGCCGAGTGCCATTTGGCACTCGGCAAAGAAAAGTCACCATCACGGCGCCAAGTGACGGTGACGGATCCTTTGCCGAGTGCCTACTAGAGCACTCGACAAAGAGGCCAATTTTGCCGAGTGTTTGCTCGACAGGCCCTCGGCAAAGACTGGTCCAGTGGACCCCACGCCAGTCCCTGTGCTGAGAGCTCTAGTAATCACTCGACAAAGGAGGCTTCTTTGCCGAGTGTCTGGTGGACTGGCACTCGGCAAAGAACCATCCAGTGGGCCCCTTTGCCAGTATCTTTGCCGAGTGCCTTGGCAACACCACTCGGCAAAGATATCTTTGCCGGTTCCCAGGTTTCCTTCTTTGCCGAGTGCCATTGTCAGCACTCGGCAAAGATGGCTTTACCGGTTCCCAGGTTTCCTTCTTTGCCGAGTGCCAAGGTCATAGCACTCGGCAAAGTGACCAGGATGTCCCTTTTTTATTTGCTTTTGTTGTTCCATCCAAACAAACAAAAGATATATATCATTCACATCACATTATATATCAATCACATCACAGAATGAACACATTTATCATCAACACCATAAAGTCTCACAAAACAGATCACAAAGTCTCACTAAAGTCAGGATCATCACAAAACAGATATAAGTCTGCATCATCACTAACATCACCAAGTATCTCACAAGATAAAGTCTAACTAACATCACCAACACTCATAAAGGTAAGTCTGGATCATCACAAAACAGATCATCAACGAGGTGGGCATCTGGACTAGTTCGGCGAAGGGCTGGACGAAGCATGAGGGTTGTTCGACGCCGCCGATTGACCCTGCACAGAGAAGAGATTGTATGTGTGAGAACATATGAATATATATCATGCAGTACTAAAATTTTGATACTCACAGGAGTAGTGAACTCTGTAGGGTCAGCTGCAGGGAACAACGGAGGTGGTGGAGCATGACCCTGTGCGGCGCCAAGGCTCTGCATGTACGCGAACATCTCCGCCATCCTCTTCTCCAGCTCCTCACGTTGCCTCCTCTCATCATCTAGCTGAGTCTGTAATATTTCGCCCTAATGTTACGATAATGCAAAGAGAAGATATATAAAAATCAATGAACGATGAATAGATAAGGAATAACCTGGAGTTGATGGATACGATGCTGTGAGGTGTCCTGCCGAGGTCGTATGGCTGGGCTCGCGCTCGTGCTCCTTGCTCGCACCTGAGAGAGAGTGGGAGTGGAGGACGAGTCGATTGACCCGTCGGCAATCCAGTACCGCCCATGCCTCTTGCCTCCTTCGACCCTCATGAGGACATCTCCGTCGATGTCCTCGGTCCTCGGATCGTAATCTGGCCCATGGACCTCCTTGGCCATGGCGGTGTACTCACTGAGGCGACTGTCATGACTCGTTCAATCGCCTCGAACCATCGCCGGAAGAATTCGTTCAATCCATATGTGCAAGTCATGACTCTTCATCCCTAAGACTCGCAGAGTAGATAAGTTCACCCCCCTACTAAGGTTAGCTGCATACCCATCAGGGAACATTAACATCTTGATCCACTGTAGTACTTCCTTTCTCTGGGCCCTGCTCAGGACGAAATCGGCCTTAGGCCTTCTCCATGTCTTACCACCACTAGGCGGCTTCATCTCTTGGTTTGGTCTATCACATAACTCTGCCAGATCCACTCTTGCCTTTACGTTATCCTTTGACTTATCAGGAATCTCCATAATTGTTGCCCAAAGTGCCTCGGCGACATTCTTTTCAGTGTGCATCACGTCAATGTTGTGTGGAAGGAGCAGGTCATCATAATAGGGGAGCCGAGTCAAGCCCGACTTATGTGTCCACATATGTTGCTCACCATATCCCACAAAACCACCTTCTGGGTTGGCCACGAGACCATCTATCTGTTCGCGAATTTCGGCACCAGTCATCATTGCAGGTGAGCGGTCTGTCACCACGACACCTTTCGTAAAGTTCTTGATGTCTAGTCGGAATGCATGGTCAGGAGGGAGAAATTGTCGATGTTTATCGAATGACGACTATTTGCCACCCTTCTTCAACCAAATGAACCTAAGAGCTTCCTTGCAAACTGGGCATGGGAACTTACCGTGAACACACCAGGCGCAAAATAGCCCATACGCCGGAAAGTCATGCATGGAGTACTGGTACCAAACATGCATTTTGAAGTTTGTCTTCGTAGCTCGGTCGTACGTCCATACCCCTTCCTCCCAAGCACGGACCAATTCATCAATCAAAGGCTCCATGTACACGCCCATTTTATTCCCCGGATGTCCAGGAATTATCAACGACACGAATATGTTCTGTCTTTGAAAGCATACGCCGGGGGGGAGATTGATGGGGATAACGAACACGGGCCAACATGTGTATGGGGCAGCGGTCATTCCATAGGGATTGAACCCATCTGTGGCCAGCGCAACACAAACATTACGAGCCTCTTTGGCTTTCTCATGGTGAATGGCATCAAAGTGGGTCCATGCTTCACCATCGGATGCGTGAACCATCTTGTCAGGATTGTATCGTTTGCCTTTTTTGTGCCATGTCATCTGTTTCGCGGATTCCTCTGTCATGTATAGACGCTGGATCCTCGGTATGAACGGAAGGTGGCGTAGGATTGTCACGGGGATGTCGAGCTGCCTCTTCTGTCCATCACCAGAGTCTACCTCCATGAACCTAGACGATTTACACTTCGGACAGTACTTTGCCTCAGTGTGTTCTTTCCTAAATAGGACACAGCCCTTCGGACAAGCATGTATCTGCTCATACGTCATCTTGAGTGCACGAAGGAGTTTCTGTGCCTCGTACATGCTCTTTGGCAGAACGTGATCCTCCGGAAGCAGGCTGCCAATAACTATCAACAAACCATCGAAGGCGTCTCGACTCATGCTATACTGCGACTTGAACGCGATTATACGCCCAATGGCATCCAGTTGAGAAACCTTTGTCTTGCCGTGAAGGGGTTTCTGTGCCGCGTCAAACATGTCGTAGAATGCCTTTGCGGTCGCCTCTGGCTCGTCCTTCGTACGTCCTTCGGCGAACTGTGCCTCGTGATAGTCGTTCAACATGTCCGCTACCCCGGCATCAGCATCGTAATCCTCGACGCGTTGTCTCACCACCTCCTCTCTCGTGCGATGCGCTTCACCATGGAAGATCCACCGAGTATAGTCCGGCGTAAATCCATTCTTCCAAATATGTTCTACCATGGCCTTCTTTGGTTTTCTTTTCCGGTTGTCACATTTGCTGCACAGACAAGGGACTAGGCTAGCTCCTTTAGCAGCTTCGCCATATGCCCGTTCCACGAAACAATCGGTCTTCCTAATCCATTCTGGGGTGACATCATTACGTCAAACGCGGCCCGTGTACATCCACTCACGGTCCTCCATCCTCTAACATATATAACCGAGTATAGTTTAATATAGACATGTAATGCATGTACACTACGTTCCTACCTTCTAATAGGTGATGATAGGTCCTATTCCCACCCGCGGTTGCGTAGATGGAGTTAGTTTCCATGCTCTACTCCGATCCGAGATAGAATTTCGGTAGCACCTCCCCGCTGTTCTCCGGATACACGTCCTGGCAGGGAGAGTGTACTATCCGGAGAACAACAGGGAGGTGACGCCGAAACTCTATCTCGGACCGGAGTAGAGCATGAAACTAACACCATCTACGCAACCGCGGGCTGTCCAAAAAACGTGGACAATTCGAAACTGATACATTTGTAGATATGCAAAGATCTACATATCTACACCGTATCTCTTTCGAACGGGAGACGACTAACTGGGTTACGTGATCTACGACCATGATGCGGAAATAGAGGTTATACCTAGGGTGGCGGTGGAGTCAGGCTAGTGGGGCTGTGGCGGGTCGGTGTAGTGGCGACGCGACGCGGTGCAGGCAGACCCGCAGCAGCTAGGAAGACAAGTATCTTCTCTGTAAAAAAGAAACACAAGTCTGTTAATACAAAAAAAATCGACAGCACCTCCCCTGTACATTGAGGTTTTTAAAACCTGCAAATAAAACTAACAGCACGATGGCTGACATGCACATAGTAAAAAGAGTTTGCAAAGTTGCACTTTGATGTATTCAAGATAATGAACTTGATCGGCCTACATGATATTGGTATGCCCCCATGCTAAGACAACTTGTAGCTATAACAAAAAGAGAGTTGTGATACAAATTAGAAGCATTTCTTTTCCCTCCACGATTTATAGCAATGACAAGCAATTATACTTTCTCTTTGTTTATCTCTTTGTGTATATATATACGGAGTATAGCACTATATATACAGAGTATAACACTATATTTATGCAAATAATAATTCACTATATTTATGCACTATATTTAACCAAAAATCATAGTCAAAAGCTACCATTTCAAGGATCAAATAATAATTCATCAGTCAAAACAATCATAGTTTGGCTCAATCAAAACAATAATAATTCATTAGGCAAAACTCACGGCGATGGCAGGGCGAGCAGGGGCCGCGGGGCGGCGTCAAGGACCAAGGTCGTCGAGCGCCGTCGAACGGCGGTGGCCGGAACGGCAGGGGCCGCGCGGTGTCCGGCGCGGTGGACGGCGAGCAAGGGCCGCGGGGCGCGCGGTGGCCGGCGTGGTCCGGGCGAGCGGGCGGATGGCCGGGGCGGCGGCGCCTGCTATCACGGCAACGGCGGCGGCGTTTTTGCTATCACGGCGAGGGAAGAGAGAGAGAAGAGAGCGAGCGAGAACAGAGAAGAGAACCCGCGTCGGTTAGATTAAGGTCGAGCTCTTTGCCGAGTGCCCACGATCTGGCACTCGGCAAAGATTTTTTTAATTTAAAAATATACTTTGTCGAGTGCCACAGATCTGGCACTCGGCAAAGTTCTTTTTTTATTTAAAAATTAACTTTGTCGAGTTCCAGAGGTAGGCACTCGGCAA
The DNA here is from genome assembly GCF_902167145.1 of Zea mays. Classification (NCBI taxonomy): domain Eukaryota; kingdom Viridiplantae; phylum Streptophyta; class Magnoliopsida; order Poales; family Poaceae; genus Zea; species Zea mays. The sequence goes on along the minus strand of NC_050103.1, from coordinate 65,490,815 downwards.
AAACATTACTTTGCCGAGTGTCCAGTGTTCGGCACTCGGCATAGACTATCTTTGTCGAGTGTCATTTCTTGACACTCGGCAAAGCATATTTTTATTTTTTTTTATTTTCCCAACCAAATTTTTTGTGGTATGTTCCTACACTATATAGACCTACATGTATCATTTTTAGACAATTAGAAAATTGTTTTCTATAGCTAGTAGATTTAGTTCGTTTATTTGAATTTCTTCGAAAAAATCACATTTGAACTGCAGGTCACTCGAAACTTGGAAAACCGTGCATGCAAAAATAATATTCATGCTACTTAGCACAAGTTACGACAGATTTCAGGATCGGACCGGAATCTTCGAGCACCATGCTCACTCAACATGGCTGTGAACTTGCCAGACAGCTGTTTAAAAATTTTATAAAACACAAACAAACTTAGAAAATCATGAAACTTGTCCACGTGTCATGATATCATATGTAGAGTCTGTGATAAAAAATTTAGAATGTTTGGAGAAAGTTGTGAGATATTATGTGTAGAAACCTAAGAGAACTACACATGAAATCATAGAGTTTCAATGTGGATCTCTTAGATTTGTACACATAGTGCGTTACAGCTTTCTCGAAACTTTTTCAATTTTTTATCACAGCCTCTACATATGATATCATGACACATGGACAGGTTTCATGATTTTCTGACTTTGTTTGTGTTTTATACAATTTTTAAACACCTGGATGGCAAGTTCACGGTCATGTTGAGTGAGCATGGTGCTCGAAGTTTCTGGTCCGCTCCTGAAATCAGTCGTAACTTGTGCTAAGTAGCATGTATATCATTTTTGCATGCACGGTTTTCCAAGTTTCGAGTGACCTGCAGTTCAAATCTGAATTTTCCGAAGAAATTCAAATAAACAAACTAAATGTACTAGCTATAGAAAACACTGTTATAATTGTCCCAAAATGGTACATATAGGTCTACATAGTGTAGGAACATACCACAAAAAGTTTGGTGACCAAAATAAAAAAATAAAAATATGCTTTGCCGAGTGTCTACATAGGACACTCGGCAAAGACTCTCTTTGCCGAGTGCCATATATTTGACACTCGGCAAAGACTGACGGCCGTCAGCTGTAGACGGACGCTAACGGCCCTTTGTCGAGAGCCATCTTTGCCGAGTGCTTGACTCTCGGCAAAGCAATCTTTGCCGAGTGCCTGGCTGTGCCGAGTGTCCCCACTACACGACGGTTCACTTACAGCGACCTACGGTTGGTTGCTAAAACGGCCTTCAGCGACCTACGGTTGGTCGCTAAAAACTTTTAGCGACCCATAAGGATGGTCGCTGTAAGTGCCGTCGCTAAAGGCTTTAGCGACCGACATCTTTTTAGCGACCGACCGTCCGTTGCTAATATTGTATATTTAGCGACCAACCGTGGGTTATTGTACTATAGATTTAGCAACCAATCGTGAGTCGTTATACTATACATTTAGCAACCAACAGAAAGTTGCCCCTAGTTATAGTCGTTAGTAATGATAATATACCATTAATTAGCATTCAACAACTGTTATATATACAAAAGCATCACAAATCACCAATTTTTATACACATAATCACATAGATATACAAATTTAATTAGTATTGCACAATGATAGATCCACATCACATAAACCATCAACAAGCACCACAACAAAATCATTCACAAAACGTTATTATGTTTTGCACATATTTGCAAACACTTTACAAAATCATTCACAAAAGTACTAACTCTTCAAGTGTTTCGCAAAAGCCTTCACAAAAGCACTCCAACTTCTTGTATCCTCTTGTTTTAAGGCACAAGCTTGTAGGGGTTGTGATGTCGCCACTTACTTGATGATAACAATACATTTCCTTCACCAAAGCCATCTTTAACACTTCGCCCATAAAAAAGACCAATTTTCATTTTCAATTGGCTGTCTGCAAGACAAGTGATAATTGCAATAAGTAAATTATAATCTACATTTATATAATCTAGACTACCAAACAACTACATATAGTAGATTATAATCTTGATTATATAATTTAGATTATAATCTAGATTATATAATCTATAAGCTGAAACAAACGGGTCCTATAGTCCTAAGGCAATGCAGGCACGATAAATTTAGCATAACATAAATGTTGAAACTTATTTGTCAGAGCTGAAATATTTTAAATAGAGTATATGGTATCTAACATGATCATAATGAGAAAAAATAGGCTAAAACAGTGAATCCATTACTACAAAACAAGTTCTCTTATTGCAGAAGCAAAAACATAATCAATGGTTTGCATACTTTTCGTATTTATCCACACCATGTTTCATACAAGTCACAAGATAGTGAAGTTACCATCAGCCACGATGTCCAAACGAGATACAATAAGATGACCATATGAGTCAACCGTTCCCAGAATCAAACAGTCATCTGGAATGACACAAATTGTAAAAGGGTTGAAACAAGACAAATAGCCAAAAAATCCTTCGAAGATCCAACAACCCACATTATCAGGAAACTTCAAATATGGTACGCAATGCTTGCTAGTAAAAATTGAACCAAACACTGTTCTAATATCATTTCCTCCAGCTATAAAATAATATAGTGCATGGCAATAAAGCATGCTACTCATGCATGCTCTCTAATATTAGTTTCAGATGGTAAAGCTGGATAAGAACTTAAAAGCATAAGCAGCACAATAAGATGTCAATGCATTCAGCATAGACAATGGTGGCTATTTGAAGCCATATTATAACATTTGCCAAATGACTATTGCAGATACTGCATTTTATAGTTTTAACTTGAGAAATAAGACTTAACACCATGTTATCATCAAATGTTGAAGACAGCACCTTCGCCCTCGGCATGAGCTACACTCTGGATCTCAGAACGATGTGGGCAGCGATCCACAACCGATGAACTGATGACCTTTTATAGAGATTTTTTCTTCAATTAGCGTAACTGAGACAAGGAGCGGAACAGAACGCCTGAGACTGAGAATGATGGAATTATACCTGTGCATTATCAGGAATCAAGAGGCTCTCGTTTCCTTTGGACAGCATCACACTAGCATCCAGTCTTATCTTCCATCTCCAAAGAGAGGAAAAATCAACTTCACAAAAATGTCACTGTAAAAACAGTAAAATGGGCTACATTTTAATGTTTCAGCTGTAAGTATTGGCAATCTATGAAATCAATGGGTAGAAGTTTTGCACGTAGAGATCAAATTGCTCACCAGACACCAAGCTGGAAACGAGGTCCTTTCCAGCCCTAGCAGTAACTATAGAGTTATGAGCACCAGATACACAGGGACCATGGTCAGCACAAAGCATGACGCATATCTATGTGTCACATGAAAAAAAAACTTTTAGATTGATTGAGCTCCAGATATAGATAACCACTGTTGTTCAGGATTATCAACAGGCACTACAGCTTGAACTCTGTAAAGAAAATATGATATCAATATCAATATGTCATATATGCCCATTAACTTACCTCAATAAACTGAGTGCAATAGCGAGGAAGGCTGCGCTTGAACCACAAAAGAGAAATAACATCACCAACTCCATAACCCTGTTCAATAATTGTAGACATAGGGACACCAGCATAGCATGGTTCATCGCCTGCGTCACAAGCATGCACCCAATATTACTTCCTCAGCTTTGAGAGCGGAGACAAAGAGAGACACATACAGATGATAAAAAATTGAGCATAAATAGAATAACATGCCACCAGCAACCTAACCTCTGTCGTCAGAAATAGTGGAGATGATGTGGGTAGGAGCTCGGACCTTCCCATTCTTGATTGCAGTTTTAAGGTCCTCAGGAATGAGAGGCGGTGTAATTTCAGTAACAGGAGAAAATTTTCCTTCCTCAAACTGCCAAATATATTTGAGCCTCAGAACCTTGATTCCCATGCAATAGATTATTGAATACTGATGCTTGAAAGACACCAATGTAGCAAAAAAACATCAACGTACCTGCTTGATTTCAGTGGCTATTGCAGCCTAGCCTGCTGCACTTAACCTGAAGTACATGGAAATCGGTGGAAATGGCGGCGGTTGGTCATACCTTTGTGGCGCTTGTACTTGGTCTTGCACTGCGGGCACGCCTGGGTGCCGTCCTTGCGCTCGTACTCGTAGCAGGGGCGGCACACGGGGAAGCCGCATACGTCGCAGGCGGTGAAGAGGTCGTCGTCCGCCGCGGTGCCCACGCCGTCGCCGTAGATCTGGCACACCTGCCCGGCCACATGCTTCCCCGAATTCTTTGCACGCGCGCAGATAAACCAAACCCAAAAGGCACACACACGAAAACACCTTCAGTAACGAACAAACCACTGGGAGAAAACCCTCCTGCTACTCATAGAATTCCCCCAACCCCCATCCCCCGAAATGCGTGCCACTCACCGCGGCGTCGCCGTCGTCCATGGCGCGCCAATCCGAGCCATCCACGAGTTCACAAACGCCGGACCCCCGCCGACTCACCGCATTCCTCGACTTCCCCTCCCGCGTGCCGGCGCCGAATCGCCCCCGGGCTCGTGTGCTGGCGGGAGAGGCAGAGGCAGAGGCAGCCCAGCGGTGGCAGTGGCCCTAACCCAGTGTTCACCTCGCGCAGGAGCAAGTGGTGGAGCTCGCTCGAGGCGGCGACGGAGGGGGGAGGAGAAAGGGACGCGTGTGGCGACGTTTGGTGCGTGAAATAGGGTTTCATTTGGTTAGTAGGCCTTTAGATGGACTTTGGTGAGTAAATAAGAAACACAAAAATTACGTACCCCTATAGCGACCCACCATCAGTCACACACTTAACTATGTAGCGACCGACCATAAGTCGTTAAATTTCTAGACTTTTAGCGACCCACAGACCGTCGCTATAAACACATTTAGCGACCAACCGTCGGTCCATAACTTTTAGCGACCAACCGTCGGTCCCTAATAAGGGTCGCTAAATATCAACCGTCGTGTAGTGCCCGCACTCGGTAAATAAGACCTTTACCGAGCGCAGGTGCCGAGTGTCCGATAAAAGCACTGGGCAAAGCCGCCGGCATTCGGCAAAGGCCCGGATTCCGGTAGTGGTGGTTGTCGTGTACCCAGCTCTCTCAGTCTCTGATCGCGAGAAAACCGCTGGTCTTGCCGACCCTAGGTAATTAAAAAGGAACATTTTGGTTGGAACGTACTAATATTTGCCCCTGAGCTAAACAAAAATGATACTGGCTCTCTTCAGGCTGAAGAGTCGACGAAACGCCCAGCTAAGGGATCGTATCCAGTGCACAAGGGCCACGCCGTGCACAAATGCACAAAACGAAATCTGGCCGTCCATTTTCCATCCAACGGCCGTCGCAAACGGGGGGTTTTTCACAAAACAGACTCGGCAAGCTACGGAGGCTGCGGGAGGGTTCATCTGCATATTTACGATGGCCGTTGGATGGGAGACGGACGACCAGGTTTCGTTTTGTGCATTTGTGCACGGCGTGGCCCTTGTGCACTGGATACGATCCCCCCAGCTAATTGGTACAGCCGTCGCAGGAACTCAACCGTTCAAAAGACCATTTCAGCCGTTCAGGGCCTTTTTGGAATGCGCCGTTGCCAATTTTTCAGAGCAGATCACTCAGCAGAACTGCAATCTCCGAAGTTCTTCTCGTCGGCAGCTTCAGAACTACGTACGTACGGAGCGGACTCCGAGCAGTATGCATTGGCCTTCTATGGTTACATTTTTTTTTTGTCTACGGCAATCTCTGGTTATATGCATCGTCGTTTGGCTTCTAACGCTGACTGTTCTTTTTTTTTTGCATTCCTTACATAGAACAAACAGAAGTAAAAAAGGATACATGCCAACATTTCGCGGTACATCGTTGCCATTGTCGGACTTGTGAGTAAAAAAGCAACGCCACAGCAAACACAAAACTAGTGTCAAAAAATGATGGAGATACAGACACACACGTGAGCAAGAACAAGAACAAGAACATCCACCACCACCACCACCACCCTGTATGTACATACACGAGGCACATCGAGAAAAAAAAAAGATAAAGGTAGTCAATGGCCAGGAAGAACCGCAAAGGGCATCGTCAGTGGGATCAGTCGTGGTAGAAGAGGAGCATGATGACGCACTCCCGGATGATGCAGAGCCTGGCCACCTGCTTCCTCAGCGCCGCGCCGAGCCCACCGCCTCCTCCTCCCCCGCGCTTCCCCTTCTTCTGGCCACTCCCACTCCTCGGCCTGTTCATCGTCCCGGCCGGACGGCGGCGAGTAAACGGAGGCACGGAGGGTGAGGAACTGAGCGCCAAGGCTCCCGCCGCCGCCGCGCTATCGCTGGATCTGCATCTCGCCTGCTGCTGTGATGTGCTCAGTCCAGCTCGTCCGGTAGGGTTATATAGCTAGGGGCTGGGAGAGGCTCACGTCACTGCCTGCATTGGCCGTCTGGGCCTTCCATGCAGATGCAAGGCTTCGATGACGGGAGCACGAACGCCCCAGAAGATTAAGAAAAAGTATCAAGATAATCTCTGTGTAAATTCTGGAATCCAAACTCGCTGTAAACTAAAAATAAACAGTAATACGATCATAGATTGATTTCACCAAAATAAAAAACATTTTAGAGCGCTACATTTTGTGGTGGTATACAAGTGAAGTGGTGACGAATATAAAACTGCCACACTGGGCTCATGCGCCTGCTGTACCTTCTGACTTCGCCTCGGTGGGAGCCGAGATATTTTCTCATGGGCCAGCGCAAAAGATTCTTATTATTAAAGTCCAGAGCCAGATATTTTTGTCTGCTGTAACAGACTGTCAGATATGTTTAGATAATTCTAAAATAAGCATATAGTATAGTACGATTAGAGATGCTATGTCTTGTACACAGGCTAAACGCATACGTAGATGACGCCAAGGATCCTAGTCATTCTATTGGGAAACAAATGCTATTCACGATACAATACCTGTTGGACCTTTTATGGGCTTAGCCCATTTATTGAATAAACTCTATGCTGTGTAATGGTGGATAATACCAATAGTACCACATTGAAAGTTCAAGGGTCTTTTGCCTTGACTTATATGGTGGGATTTATTCCACTTAACTTGAGAAGTCAAGAAATGGACAAGGGCGTGCCACACACGCACGCCGCCGCCGGCCGGGCCGGGCGTGGCATGGCATGGCGTGGCGTGGCGTGGCGTGGCAGGCAGGCAGGCGAGCGGGGCCGAGTGACCCTGTCTCTTCGACTGCCGAGTGACCTTGTCTCTTCGTCAGCCAGCCGAGTGACCCTTCTCCTTCAGCTGCCGACTCATGGCGTGACTCGGCGAGAGCTGGCCGACTCATGGCATAACTCGGCTAGAGCTGGCCGACTCTTGGCGTGACTCGGCGACTTTCTCCTTCAGCTTCCCTCTGCGAGAGGTTAAATAAAGGAACACCCATGTCACTCGGTACACGCGAGAACATATTCAGAATCACAGTCCAGCCGCCGAGTGAGGGTATTTCCATCTCGTGACTCTGCGCGCACAGAGAAGCGAGAGGGCAGGTGCCTCCGAAGCCGGTGTCGTTCGAGACCTTGCACGGGGGATCGGCAATTAGGTTTTTGGAGAGCGTCTACGCGACTGCCCAAAACATCTCCAACATGACAAAAGAAGCTGGTCAAGGATCTGGATCATCAGAGCGCATCGGAGGATTGGTATGGATCAATTTAAGATCACGATTTCTATGGTTAATTATTTATTATATGTCATCATCATAATGTTAATTTATGGAATTAAAATAATACAGAAAATGCCTATAATTCTAATAATCCAAAAACCTAATGTTAGGCATTTTTCTGTCAGAGGTTTTGCTGCTGTGCTAAAGCCAGATCCTTTTGATGGTAAAAACTTCTTGATATGGAAAGCTAAAATGGAATTGTGGCTAACTGCAATGTCTTGTTTTCATGCCGCTGAGGGCAAGCCTGCCAACTTACCTCCTGAGGATGAGGCTAAGTTTAAGGCTGAAGACAACCTCTTTCGAGGAGCAGTAATTAGCGCACTGGATACAAAATTACAGAAAAGCTATATCATCCTTCCCACGGGGAAAGAGCTGTGGGATGCTCTTGTTGGAAAGTTTGGAGTTACTGACGCTGGTAGCGAGCTGTATCTCATGGAGCAGCTGTATGACTACAAGATGGTTGAGAACCGATCTGTAGTGGAACAGGCTCATGAGTTTCAGGCACTAGCTAAGGAACTCGAACTTTTTCCTTGTCCTTTGCCTGACAAGTTTGTGGCTGGCGGTATAATCGCCAAGTTGCCACCTTCTTGGAAGGACTTTGCTACCTCTCTCAAACATAAGAGACAAGAGTTCAATGTGGAAGAGCTCATTGGTACTCTTGATGTTGAGGAAAGGGCTAGAACAAAGGACAGTGGAAAAGGTGTTGAGACCTCTACTGCTAATGTGGTGCAGAAGAGAAACTTCCGCAAGTTTAACAAGAAGAAAAACCAGAACAAACAAGAGAATGCAAATAAACCTGTTCATACAGCACAGTTTAAAAAGAAGAACAACAATAACAAGGGAAAGGGAGGTTGCTTTGTCTGTGGCAGTGATCAACATTGGGCAAGAGAGTGCCCTGATCGCAAGTTCACTCAAGACAAGAAATCAGCTAATGTTGTAACCACTGAAACTGAAGGAGGAACATCTGGGTATGGTAATTCTTTACCATTTGTTCTCTCAGTTTGTAATTCACCTGAGTGGTGGATGGACAGTGGTGCAAATATTCATGTGTGTGCTGATGCCTCTATGTTCTCCTCCTATCAGGTCGGGAGGTCTGGCGCCTTGTTGATGGGAAATGGGTCGCGTGCTCATGTTCTTGGTGTTGGTACGGTCATTCTGAAGTTTACTTCGGGAAAGACGGTGCCATTGAAGAGCGTGCAGCATGTGCCCTCTATCAAGAAGAATCTCGTTAGCGCTTCTATGCTATGTCGAGATGGATACAAAGTTGTTCTTGAGTCTAATAAATGTGTTGTGTCGAAACATGGTACTTTTGTTGGTAAAGGATATGACTGCGGAGGCTTGTTCCGCTTATCACTGCATGATGTGTGTAATAAACTGGTGAATTCTGTTCATTTTTCTGATGAGTCAGATTTATGGCATTCACGTTTTTGTCATGCAAGTTTTGGCTGTCTTATGTGGTTAGCAAATATAAATTTAATTCCTAAATTTAACTTGGTCAAAAAGTCTAAGTGCCATGTGTGTGTTGAATCAAAACAACCCCGTAAGCCTCATAAGGCTGCTGAGGCGAGGAGTTTGGCACCTCTAGAACTTGTTCATTCTGATCTGTGCGAGATGAATGGAATTTTGACCAAAGGTGGTAAAAGATACTTTCTCACTTTTATAGATGACTCCACTAGATTTTGTTATGTGTATCTCTTAAAAACAAAAGATGAAGCGTTCAATTATTTTAAGGCCTATAAAGCTGAAGTTGAGAACCAACTTGAGAGGAAAATAAAACGTTTAAGGTCCGACCGAGGTGGAGAATATTTCTCTAATGTGTTCGATGAGTTCTACGTGGAACATGGTATTATTCATGAGAGGACACCGCCATTCTCACCACAATCCAATGGGATTGCTGAAAGGAAAAACCGCACTCTAACAGATTTGGTGAATGCCATGTTGAGTACAGCGGGATTATCCAAGGCATGGTGGGGTGAGGCGATTTTGACAGCATGTCATGTCCTGAATAGAGTTCCAACAAAGAACAAAGAGATCACTCCATTTGAGGAATGGGAAAAGAGAAGATTAAATCTCTCATATTTGCGCACTTGGGGTTGCTTGGCTAAAGTGAATGTGCCAATCAACAAAAAGCGTAAACTTGGGCCTAAAACTGTTGATTGTGTATTCCTTGGGTACTCTTTTCATAGCACTGGGTATAGGTTTTTAATTATAAAATCTGATGTGCCTGATATGTATGTTGATACTGTCATGGAATCAAGAGACGCAACATTTTTTGAGAATGAGTTTCCTATGAAGAATACACCTAGTGATATAAGTCATGAGACTATAATTTCCCATGAGCACGAACTGTCGATTCCTATAGATCATGTTGAGGATTCTCACGTGCACATCCCTGAGGAGGATGACACTATAGTCACTCGAAAGAGCAAGATACAGAGGGTTGCAAAATCCTTTGGTAATGACTTTATAGTGTACCTTGTGGAAGACACACCAAATACCATTAGTGAGGCATATTCCTCTCCTGATGCTGACTTATGGAAGGAAGCAGTAAGGATTGAGATGGAATCTATTATGTCTAATGGAACTTGGGAGGTCGTTGACCGTCCTTATGGTTGTCAACCTATAGGTTGCAAATGGATCTTCAAGAAAAAGCTTAGGCCTCATGGTACAATTGAGAGGTACAAGGCAAGGCTTGTGGCCAAAGGATATACCCAAAAGGAGGGTGAAGATTTCTTTGATACCTACTCACCAGTGGCTCGATTGACTACAATTCGCACATTAATAGCCGTGGCAGCCTCTTATGGTCTTATCATTCATCAGATGGATGTTAAGACAGCTTTCCTAAATGGAGAGTTGGATGAAGAGATCTATATGGATCAGTCAGAAGGGTTTATTGCGGATGGTCAAGAGAACAAGGTGTGCAGGTTGATAAAATCATTGTATGGCCTAAAACAAGCACCTAAGCTGTGGCGGAACTGCCCGAATTATTCCAACTTAAGTGCCCAAGCCCCGCCTTAGAGGCTAGACCACACTTAAATGGGAATAACCCGTCAATCCCTCGGATCTAGTCCGACACGGCCACTGACAGGATCAAGTACCACAATCTCACTCGAAGGTGAGTCACAGAGCAAATACAATAAAGCATAAAACCATACGTGTCAGAATATTAAATTATTACATCACCATCATCATCATCGGAGTTTTTGCAAAAGTAACCATCATTGTTCGAAGTGCAGCGGAATAAAACTAACGGTAATTAAACAGAGAGATGGGGAAGCCTGTCCCATCACTCCTCATGCTCCTCCTCAGCCGAGGCAGGGTCCCACTCAACAGTCCAACCCGGTGGCAAGGTGGACGGCCAAGTTATCCCAGCAACCATCTCCTCCAGAGAACCTGTAAAAATTATGCCACAAGCAAGGCTGAGTATACTAATACTCAGCTAGACATACCCGGTGTGAGGAGTCTACTCCTCTACCTCTAGACATGCAGCTGTTTGGCTGTGGGGTTTGGTTGCCAAAAGCACTAGCTGAGTTTCTAAATCAAGATTTTAACTTAGTCAAAGTTAAGTGTGACTCTCTTAAGGCTAAAAGTGTACTATCTATTCATACAAAGTAGCAAACATTTTAGCAATCAACATCTTATATCATCTCCGCATCATTCCACTTGTTACTCAATGTAGCAGCATGGATCAAGCAGTCTCATTAGCTGCGAGAAGCAGACGATTCGAATCGAGTTTTTATCCTTGCAAGGTAAACCTAAACACACGACATGTAGGGGCACTCCGTCCCCACACACATCAACCGTCCCCATCGATTCCCTGGCAACAGATCAGGGCTCACCGCCTTGGCGTACAATGCCCCACTGACCCCGACTGGCCGTCGTGCAGTGGCCGCACTTGTACCCACCATAACCGGAATGGGAGACCTCGTCTCAGGTCGCGTGAGGGGTAAAGTCTGCGGGCAGGTTCACTCAGGTACTAGGCTTACCAATTTACCATATTTCTCGGTATGTGTTTAGTACGTTCAAACGCTTGACTCACGGTACCACACCTGAATCCTTACTCAAATTTTATCCCGTGGACAACCAATCCCCATGGATTGTTGTCCACAACCAACATCAGTACGATATGAAAGTGGGTACAATCAATGGCCTGACCTCGCGCGAGTGCTAGAAAAATCACTCGTCTTCTACCGAGATCCTAATTAAATAAAGCAACTACTCGACCTGTCATACTAGTATTCATTTCAAAAGGATTCCTGAGATCATGCAACTAGGGTTTCAAACAATTCCTACACCTAAGTGCACAATCAATCCTACAATCATTAAGTGAAGTAAAATAGCATAAATAACAGGTTATGCATAAAACCGGGGCTTGCCTTCCAAAGCAGTGGCTGGCAGGTCCTCTGGTGTAGGCTCGGGTGCTGGATCTGGGGCTACCTCCTGAGCAGCTCCTTGCTCCGGCACGAGGATGTACTCTCCGTCAGCAAGATTACAGTCTATCGAATGCAATGAACATGTATGTCATAATTATGCAGGATTTAATAATATTATGGAAGAGAACTAAGTTAAGAAGTAACTTAGGGTTTCTTAGTCATGCGGGGCTTCTAGTGGTATATATATAGATACATAGACTTATGACCTTTTAAGCTTAGGTTTTCTTTTAGGATAACATAGTGGGTTGGTATTGCCTTGATACATTTTAGTGGACAGATTACAAAGGTTTTAGGATAACCTTAATTCACATTATTCTTTTTCCTTTCCTTAATTCCCATTTAGGGTTTCTAGGGTAGGTTTGAACTACAACAGGGTTTTAATAATTTCCAAAAATTCTGTAAAAATTACAGTGGGATGCCCTTTGCTATTCTAACTTGTTTTAAGAAGTTGAGGCTTTAAGTACAAAGGCTAGGCTTTAAACAAAAATAACAATAGTTAGGCAAAATGGGCCACTTTACACTACACCTCTTAGTTAGGGGTAGGTTCTGTCCTAAAGGTTATTTGTGCTGGCATCCCATAGTAATAATAGGCCTCTGTGCTAAAAATCACAGAGAACTAAGGGGTGGTTATTTAGTTATGATTTTCTTAAGTTTAATGCCAAAAAGGCTCCTTCTACTACATTATTATTTGAAAAATGTCAAACAGCAGATCTCCTATTTTTCCTAAGTTCTTCTTAATAAAATATTAGTTATCCCAAGGGTGGGGGTGTTTTTACCTTGGCGTCATTTTTGTAGGGTTTTTCTAAGTTTCACTTGTTTTATTAAAACAAAAGGGATCCTACTTATTTTATACTAAAACAGGGTATGATATATTTTTCCAGTGATCTATATTGAATAAGTAACCTAACAAAAATAGAGGTACTCTCTGGTTCATTAATTAAATTATATTTTCTATTTTTCTTATCCTTAAGCATATTATAGAATAAAGGGTAAAACTAACTTAATTGGAGTGGACAGAGAGGTTTAACATTTTTATTTGGTTTAGGAGGTATACATAAACTTCTCAAAATTTTTCTAACCCCAGTCAAATAGTGCAACTAATTTTGGCCCTATTATTTAGCTTTTGGTCAAAACTATAATTAAACCAGAGCTTTAAGGTTCTCTATAGTACATAGGGGGTTTTATATTTTTCTTAAGTAGGTTACATTATTTAGAGTCTGACAAAATTGGTTTGACCAAATTTGGATGATTTAAACAGAAGTTATGCATTTTCAAAGTTGCTGTCCAATTTAAAAACAGATTTAATTAAGGTTTTCTGGAAAAACAGTTTACACCGAGGTCCCTGGGTTTAAACTAAATCCACCTTCACAAATCTACCCCCACGCCACTATTCCCCTGTGTCTCTGACATTTCACAAAACCCCCCGACCTTCTCTCCCTCTCACCCGCAGTCCTTCCCCTAACTGAAACAGTAACCGCGGGAAAGAAAAGGGTGGCGCGGCTTACCGGCGGCGAGGGAGGTCCGGCGAAGGGTGGGGTTGGCTCGGGGAGACTCTGGCGGTCACGTCGAGGTACGGCTTGACGTCGGAGATGGCCGGAATCGCCCGGTCCACGCGTGCAGGCGGGTGTCCTCATCGGCGGCGAGTATACCGGCCAAACCACGGCGAACTGGTTCAATCCGAGGGCACGGTGAGCTTCATGGGGTCACGCAGCGACTGTGTGCACAAGGAATCGAAGGATGGTGGAGTGGTTTACCCGGTCCACGTACTCCGGCGGGGTTGAGAGCTCCGGCGAGCGTGGACTGGCTTCTCCGGGTTAGTAAACTCCGATTCCTTGCTCGGGGAGCCTCACGAAGGTGTGCACAGTCTTCTCCGAGGGGTGGACGGGGTTGGGAATGGCTCTACTGGCCGGTCTATGGTGACAGAGGGATTGGGCGGCCGCGGACTCGCTGCGCACGGGCCAACGGCGACGAGCTAACTCCGGTGAGGTTTGGAGGGTGCGCGGAAGGGTGTGGTCGAAGCCTGGGAGGGCTTTATAAGCTCGGGCGCGGGCCACGGCGCTGGTTTGGCTCGGGCGCGGCGCTGGGCATGCAGGGACGCGCGCGAGCGTGCTCGCGGGCAGAAGGCGTCGAACACGTGGAGGTGAGTTTCTTCCAGTGTTCAAACGTCTCCAGAGATCGCAAACGTGCGAATCTCGCCATGAATCCGGCACAGACCTCCTCCTGGCACCTAGGGCTATCTCACATGTGTGAGTTCCAAGGGATGATACGCCCTAGATCGGGAGATAGACTGGCGCCAAATCTGGCTTGTCTCACTGCCCACTCAGCGACAAAACTGATGTCAAGTGCTGTCAAACGTCTGAGTCTCGGTCTCCAATTTTTCCAGGGGGTGCCTTAAGTGGTATACCACATTTTTGGTATAGAACCCAAGTGGTTTTGGCGCCATCTTCAAAGTGAACACGGTTGATCTTTGGGTTAGGGTTAAAAATTGACTTAGAGGAAAATAGAGAGCTCTAGCTCTCTCTCCACTTGGAGATTTGAATTGGGGTTTCTCCAAGGGTCTTTTTGCAATATTTCCTCCCCTTAATTGATGGTTACAAACTTAGTTAGGGTTTGGGTAAAAGTTACACATGCTTTGCACACTTGATCACTCTCTCCCCCCCCCTTACCTAGGGTTTTGGGGAGCTAGGGTTTAGGAGAGGTCTAGGGTTCTTCTCCCCTCTTATCCAAGGTGGTGAGTGAGTAAGGATTAGGGTAATGCTTCTCATGCCATTGGCAACTTTATTAGCATTTGATCTCCAAGTTCTTATGTGGTGCCCTAAGTCTTTACCCCTTGTGAACACAGCTTCTAGTGCCAAAGTGGGTTTTAGCCAGGGTAACACCTGGGGTGTTACAGCCCTCCCCCCTTAAAGGAATCTCGTCCCGAGATTTTGGTAGAGTCCCTTGGAGGGTGCTTGAAGGTGTGCTGGTGTTGTTTTTCCTTTACAATTAAGTTTCTCTTGTTAACTGCTCTTCGAATGTCATCCTCTTTGCAACTTCAGAAGGAAGCCCTTCTTAAGTTAATTCCACAACTTAGACTATCCTTGTTATCTAAGTTTTTCTTATAATTGAATTCAAAGGGCAGGTGGGGGTAGGTTTTGGGGTTACATATCGACTCCCTTGGGTAGAAAGTCGGGGAAGCGGGAGCATAGAAAATCCTCAGTCTCCCATGTAGCTTCTTCGGCTGAATGGTGACTCCACTGAACCTTATACATTCTGATCGACCTTGCCTGAGTTGATCTCTCTTTTTGATCTAGCACCTTGACGGGGTACTCTTGGTAGGATAAGTCTGGCTCTATCTCAATGTCTGGTTCTGGCAGTACTTCAGTGGGTAGGCGAACACATTTCCGCAATTGAGATACATGGAACACATTGTGAACTGCTGACATGTGAAGTGGCAATTCCACTTGATAGGCTACGGGTCCACAAGCCTCCTTGATCTTGTAGGGTCCAATATAGCGAGGAGCTAACTTGCCCTTGATCCCGAATCTCTGAACACCCTTGGTGGGTGACACCTTAAGATAGACATGATCTCCCACTTCAAACTGTAGAGGCTTCCGCCTCTTGTCATGATAGCTCTTTTGCCTGGCTTGAGCGGCTTCTAGGTTCTTCTTGATGATCCTGACCTTTGCCTCTGCCTCGAGCACCAAATCTGGCCCAAAAATTTCCCTTTCTCCTGCTTGAGACCAATTCAGTGGGGTCCTACACCGCCTTCCATATAATGCCTCAAAGGGTGCCATCTTCAGACTGGACTGATAACTGTTATTGTAAGAAAACTCTGCCAAAGACAGACACTTGTCCCAATCATTTCCGTAGTGTAGTGCACATGCTCGCAACATGTCTTCCAATATTTGATTCACCCTTTCTGTCTGGCCATCCGTTTGAGTGATATGCTGAGCTTCGGATTACTTGGGTCCCAAGTGACTCTTGCAATTGCTCCCAAAATCGTGCCACAAAAGGTGCTCCTCTGTCAGATATAATGGTTTTGGGAATACCATGCAACCTTACTATCTGATCAACATAAATTTCAGCGTACTTCTCTGCCCTGTGGGTGGTATGCACTGGCAAGAAATGAGCAGTCTTGGTCAATCTGTCCACTATAACCCAAATAGAATCATGGTGCCTGGAAGTATTGGGTAATCCCACGATGAAGTCCATGCAAATGTCCTCCCATTTCCAAGATGGTATGGGAAGGGGTTGCAAAGGGCCTGCTGCCTTCAAGTGACTAGCTTTAATTCTCTGGCAGGTGTCACATTCGGATATGTACTTGGCAATTTCCCTTTTCATTCTAGTCCACCAATATAGAGATCTGAGATCATGGTACATCTTGTTGCTACCAGGGTGCATGGAGAATTTGGAAAGGTGAGCTTCATCCAGTATCTTCTTTCTGAGCTCAGGGTCCTTGGGAACAACCAATCGATCTCCAAACCATAGAATTCCCTTGCTGTCCTGTCGGAAACACTTGTATTTCTCTGCCTTTTGCTTGATCATATCCTTGATAACCTGAACACCCTTATCCTCAACCAGTGCCCTGACTATCTGTTCTTGCAATGTGGGCTCCACCGAAATATAGCTTAGGTCACCCGCAGAAACAACTTCCAGGTTCAATCTGTACAACTCATCACACAGGGTGGTCACTCCTACATCCATGTTCATACAATTGCACTGGGCCTTTCTGCTCAAGGCATCTGCCACAACATTGGCCTTCCCTGGGTGGTAATGCACCTCCAAATCGTAGTCCTTGATCAATTCTAACCATCTCCTTTGCCTCATGTTCAGATCTGCCTGAGTGAAGATGTATTTGAGACTCTTGTGATCAGTGTAGATGTTACAGTGAGCTCCCATCAAGTAGTGTCTCCATATCTTTAGAGCATGAACTACCGCTGCCAATTCTAGATCATGTGTAGGGTAGTTCTGCTCATGGGGCCTGAGTGCCCGGGAAGCATAAGCAATCACTCTGTTCTCTTGCATCAAGACACATCCCAAACCAGTACCAGAAGCATCACAATAAACTTCAAATGGCTTGGTGTTGTCAGGTTGGGCCAGCACTGGGGCTGTTGTTAGATGCTGCCTCAAGGTATGAAAGGCATCCTCACACTTTTGGCTCCACTCAAATTTGACTCCCTTCTTCAACAGTTCAGTCATTGGTTTGGCAATTCTGGAGAAATCCGGAATAAATCGTCGATAATACCCTGCCAATCCCAGAAAACTCTGAATCTGCTTCACTGTAGTCGGGGGTTTCCAATCCATTACCTCTTGTACCTTCTCAGGATCAACTGATATCCCATCCTGAGAAATTGTGTGACCCAAGAATTTAATCTCCTTTAGCCAGAACTCACACTTAGACAACTTAGCATACAACTGATTGTCCCGCAGTCTCTGAAGTACAGTATGCAAATGTTTGGTGTGCTCGGCTTCATTCTTGGAATAAACTAGAATATCATCAATGAAAACGACCACGAACTTATCCAACTCTGGCATGAACACTGAGTTCATCAGGTACATAAAATAGGCCGGGGCATTGGTCAGCCCAAAAGACATCACCAAAAACTCATACAGTCCATATCTGGTAGAGAAAGATGTCTTGGGAATATCGCTGGCACGGATCTTTATCTGATGGTAACCTGAGCGAAGGTCTATCTTGGAGAACACTTTGGCTCCTACCAACTGATCAAACAGAACATCAATGCGGGGCAGCGGGTATTTGTTCTTGATAGTCACCGCATTGAGAGGGCGGTAATCAACACACATCCTCAAGCTCTCATCCTTTTTCTTCACAAATAAAGCTGGACATCCCCAGGGTGAAGTACTTGGGCGAATAAACCCCTTGTCC
Organism: Zea mays; assembly: GCF_902167145.1. Classification (NCBI taxonomy): domain Eukaryota; kingdom Viridiplantae; phylum Streptophyta; class Magnoliopsida; order Poales; family Poaceae; genus Zea; species Zea mays. Next base: position 65,472,848 of record NC_050103.1, on the reverse strand, counting down.
AACAATTCTTGCAATTGTTTCTTCAATTCTGCCAATTCCGCGGGAGGCATCCTATAAGGTCTCTTGGAGATAGGAGCAGTCCCGGGTTGCAATTCGATGGCGAACTCAATATCTCGGTCAGGTGGCATCCCTGGCAATTCCTCCGGAAAAACATCCGGATAGTCACGGACCACTGGGACCTTTTCCACTGGGGATTCTAACATAACAAAAGCACAAGATCGGGTACAACCCTGGTCAGGCAAATATAGTGTGGTTTCACCACAAGTTGGTGAGTGCACCTCAATGGCTCTAGCTGCAATATCAATAACTGCTTGGTGCCTGGTCAACCAGTCAGTTCCCAATATAATATCCACACTATCCAACCCCAAAATGAGGAGGGTGGTTTTAATTATTAGACTACCAAACTTTATGGGCACGTGTCTGTTGATTTGATAAGTGGCAACCCTGCCTCCTGGTGTTGAAATTGTAATGCCCCCATCGGTGTGGTGAAAGGGCAACTGGCATTTGGCACTAAACTTGGCACTGATAAAACTATGCGATGCACCCGAATCAAATAAAATAATAGCAGGATAATTCAAAACTGTAAAGATACCAGTCATGACGGGTGCTCCCTCTAGAATGTCAGCCATGGTGGTGAAGTTCAGCCTGCCCTGCCTCACTTGCACCTTCTGCCTCTTCCCTTGGTTCTGATTAGCATTCTGTCCCTGCCTCTGCTGGTTCCTGGGGCAATTCTTGGCATAATGCCCAGTGTTGCCACAAGTGAAGCACCTGTTGTCATTTGCCTGGCGGTACTGCTGCTGCTGCTGATTGCTCCTCTGAGCTGGAAATTGGGTGCGGTTGGGTGCCTGCTGCTGCTGCTGCGGTCGGATCACCCATCGCCCTTGCTGCTGCTGGGGTCCCCTGCCCTGGGTGTCGGACACAATCCTGAAGCGCTGTGGCTGAGCCGAGGGTCCTGCCACAGGGGTCTTCCTCTTCTTCTCTGCCTGTCTAGCTGTAATACAGTCCTCTTGGGAGATAGCCATGTTGACCAACTCATTGTAGCTGTTGGCCCTGACGGTGTTGAGACGATCCCGGAGCTTAGTGCTGAGCCCCCTCCTGAACCTATCCCTCTTCTTCTCATCTGTATCTGCATGATATCCCGCATACTGGCACAAGTCATTAAAGGCCTGGGCATACTGCAACACTGTCCTGTTGCCCTGAGTGAGTGCCAAAAACTCATTGAGCTTCCTGTCCATAATCCCGGCTGGTATATGGTGTCCTCTAAAAGCTGCCTTGAACTCCCTCCACTCCACCTCTCGGTCCTCTGGCTGCATAGCAAGAAAATGATCCCACCAAGTCCTTGCAGGTCCGCGAAGTTGCTGGGTGGCAAACCTGACTTTGGTGACCTCTGAACACACTCCATGAAGCACTGGGAATTTGGATTCCACCACTCGTAGCCACACATCTGCATCAAGTGGGTCCTCCGCCCTTGTGAACAATGGAGGCTGGGTGCTAAGGAATTCCTGGTATGTAGCCGCCGCGGGGTGACATTGGTGGTCTCCACCACCATAATGCTGAGGTGGTGGCTGACGTTGAGCCAGCTGTCTCAGGATCTCATTCTGCTGAGCCATGAGCTCCTGCAGAGTGGGAGGTGGTGGCGGCAGTGGAGGAACGCGCTCGTTCTGGCCACGACGCTGCCTCCCGGCCATCTGAAAAACCACATACTTACTTAACACCACAGTTCCATTTTCAAGATTTTATCAAGGGGAAAAAGTTAAAACAGCATGATAGATTCCGACTTCAACAAAAGGGATTTTAAGAGGCATAAATTCTTCCTTCCAAATTTAAACTGATAATAGCATCCATCAAACAAGCTCCCAAGAGAGTTTAACACGATTACATCAAATTGTTCCAAAATGACTCAACTCTATCTAGCCTAGTACCCCAAGGGTGCAAAAGCTAAGCTAGTTGCGAGGAGTCCGACTATCCAACTTCTAAGCCTATCCTGAACACCTAGTGAGCGAACGAAGCAACGCTCGACTCGGGGGAAGGTGGTCTACCCGAGCCAGCAGTGTCTACACTGGAGGCAGGCTCATCTCCTCCCTCAATGTCGACGTCCTCGTTGGCCTCCTGGTCCTGGATCTCCTGGTGGTGCATGTCCAGGTGCTCGTTAGCCTCAGCAAGCTGCTGCTGAGTGTTAATGAGCTGATCCTCGAGAACCTCAATGGTGTTCTCCCTGGTACCTACCAGCTCCTCCAACTCCTGAATATCAGTGGATAGCTGCTCCACCTGCAAATCCTTCTCCACCATTTCTTGAGATAAATCAACCACGAGTTCCTCTCTGTTATCCAACGTGATCTTTGTTGCCTCCAGCAGTGCCATCAGATGGGACATTGCCTCACCGCGCATCACCTGCAGACGGTATAGAGCATTCATGCACCGTACTGTCAAGTGCGCAGTCTGACCTGGGTAGATGGCCCAGATGTCCTTGGCATGCTCCACCCGATCCTTCCACATTGGGTCGTCCTCCTTCTCAGCGGGGAACAAGCCAATGGGGTGGGTAGCCAGCTCCAAGGGATGGAATCCACAGAAAGTAGTCAATCCATGCAGAGCGATTGCCTCGATCGTATCCTCTGCTCGGTATCCGAAAGACTCTGAGTCCAAGGAGCGCCATCCTGGCTGCAGGGGATGAGGCTCCAAGGTCATCCTCACCCGACAGCGAGGCACTCGGTGCTTCTCGAACTGCTGCACCGCGTACTGAGGGGGTGTCGTGTATCCAGCCCCCTGAAGTACTTCCCACAAAATGCGGGGAAAGCCCTCTCGTGCAAGTCCGTCAGTGTGGGTCAGTGCATTTCCGTCATCGGAGGATCCGTGGGAAGTCATCTGTGTACGGTTAAGTGTAAGTAAAAGAAAAAGAATTATAAAAAGAACAAGGAAAAGTAAAACTCCGCCTTTCTCTAATTAAGTAAAAAGGCACTAGGGACCTAGTTGGTTGTTATCTTGTTTTTAAGTCCTTTACTCAGTTATCCATTGCTTAATTATGAATGCATGCATGCTCGTCCTGAACGACCTCACAACAAGATAAAAGGAATAGGGAGGAATTCCCATCCTGTAAATGTGGCCTGTAGGGCCTAGTTACTTAGCCACCTAGCTACCCTTCTATTACCCTAAGGCTTCACGTCCTAGGTCTATCCTGTTCGTCCTACTATCTATCCAACCTTGTTTCTATCAAGTTTTATTTGGAAAATTGATGGTATTTACATTTTATTGATTCCTCTGTGGTGGTACAAGCTCCGATACCAGCTGTGGCGGAACTGCCCGAATTATTCCAACTTAAGTGCCCAAGCCCCGCCTTAGAGGCTAGACCACACTTAAATGGGAATAACCCGTCAATCCCTCGGATCTAGTCCGACACGGCCACTGACAGGATCAAGTACCACAATCTCACTCGAAGGTGAGTCACAGAGCAAATACAATAAAGCATAAAACCATACGTGTCAGAATATTAAATTATTACATCACCATCATCATCATCGGAGTTTTTGCAAAAGTAACCATCATTGTTCGAAGTGCAGCGGAATAAAACTAACGGTAATTAAACAGAGAGATGGGGAAGCCTGTCCCATCACTCCTCATGCTCCTCCTCAGCCGAGGCAGGGTCCCACTCAACAGTCCAACCCGGTGGCAAGGTGGACGGCCAAGTTATCCCAGCAACCATCTCCTCCAGAGAACCTGTAAAAATTATGCCACAAGCAAGGCTGAGTATACTAATACTCAGCTAGACTTACCTGGTGTGAGGAGTCTACTCCTCTACCTCTAGACATGCAGCTGTTTGGCTGTGGGGTTTGGTTGCCAAAAGCACTAGCTGAGTTTCTAAATCAAGATTTTAACTTAGTCAAAGTTAAGTGTGACTCTCTTAAGGCTAAAAGTGTACTATCTATTCATACAAAGTAGCAAACATTTTAGCAATCAACATCTTATATCATCTCCGCATCATTCCACTTGTTACTCAATGTAGCAGCATGGATCAAGCAGTCTCATTAGCTGCGAGAAGCAGACGATTCGAATCGAGTTTTTATCCTTGCAAGGTAAACCTAAACACACGACATGTAGGGGCACTCCGTCCCCACACACATCAACCGTCCCCATCGATTCCCTGGCAACAGATCAGGGCTCACCGCCTTGGCGTACAATGCCCCACTGACCCCGACTGGCCGTCGTGCAGTGGCCGCACTTGTACCCACCATAACCGGAATGGGAGACCTCGTCTCAGGTCGCGTGAGGGGTAAAGTCTGCGGGCAGGTTCACTCAGGTACTAGGCTTACCAATTTACCATATTTCTCGGTGTGTGTTTAGTACGTTCAAACGCTTGACTCACGGTACCACACCTGAATCCTTACTCAAATTTTATCTCGTGGACAACCAATCCCCATGGATTGTTGTCCACAACCAACATCAGTACGATATGAAAGTGGGTACAATCAATGGCCTGACCTCGCGCGAGTGCTAGAAAAATCACTCGTCTTCTACCAAGATCCTAATTAAATAAAGCAACTACTCGACCTGTCATACTAGTATTCATTTCAAAAGGATTCCTGAGATCATGCAACTAGGGTTTCAAACAATTCCTACACCTAAGTGCACAATCAATCCTACAATCATTAAGTGAAGTAAAATAGCATAAATAACAGGTTATGCATAAAACCGGGGCTTGCCTTCCAAAGCAGTGGCTGGCAGGTCCTCTGGTGTAGGCTCGGGTGCTGGATCTGGGGCTACCTCCTGAGCAGCTCCTTGCTCCGGCACGAGGATGTACTCTCCGTCAGCAAGATTACAGTCTATCGAATGCAATGAACATGTATGTCATAATTATGCAGGATTTAATAATATTATGGAAGAGAACTAAGTTAAGAAGTAACTTAGGGTTTCTTAGTCATGCGGGGCTTCTAGTGGTATATATATAGATACATAGACTTATGACCTTTTAAGCTTAGGTTTTCTTTTAGGATAACATAGTGGATTGGTATTGCCTTTGTTGGGGGCCTTCGGCTTACGAAGGTCCTCAAAAACAGGATTTAACAGTATTTCTGGAGTTTAATGTGTGAACAGGTATCTTCGGACTCAAGTCAGTATCACAGCAAACCAGAACAATACGAAGGTTGATACAGCGCCGAAGGTGTGAGCAGGAAAGCTTCGGCGTGGTAGCAACAAAATGAAACCGACTTAAAGATGAAAAGGCTATTCAGACCTCAATAGATTACTGTAGAACTATATCAAATGTAAAGGGTATAAATGTAATTTTGCATAGGCTGTGTCCTGTGCCTATAAATAGGTGAACAGTACCCCCGTACTGTTCACGCTGATTTGGCATTCACTTTTGCGTCACGCTTGTACTTTCATCTCCTTCAAGTTGAAGGTACATTTGTAATTCAACGTTATTTCTGTTTATACATGATAATAATATATAATTGTTTATATTGTCCTTTATATTTCTTACAATTCATCCTTCGTCACTGTATAGTGTATTTATGAAGGTACGCATTTCATAACCTTCGTCCGAAAAGCATTATATCCTAAGGGGAATAATGCTCCGAAGGACGAAGGACTTAATCGATTAACATTTTCTATGTTGCCTTGTTCTTAACTCATAGCATTTGAGAACAAGTCCCCAACATTGGCGCCCACCTCCGGTGAACTCACTTCCACTCTTTGAGTTTTTTGAACACCTTCGGCAATCATAAACCTTCGTTATGGCGCCGAAGAAAGCTTCAGCGACTGGGGCTGCAGCTCTGCAACCGCTGGACCACAATCAGGAGACAGTCTCCCTTCGGGAGGCCCGAAGCCAGAAAAGGAAGGCTGTCAGCCCGACACCACCAGAGGACGAGATAGATCAAGAAATCAGAGATATGGAGATGCTTCATCAACAAGTGCAGAGGAAGAAAGAAAAGATGGTCAGGCTAGCTGAACTGCAGAGGCAGATAGACGAAGCCTCTGAAGAAGTTCGTCATCTTGCCCAGGATGAGCAACACCGAAGGCCTCAGCACCAAGACCTTCATCAGGAGGGTTTTCCCAACGAAGATGACTGGTATGACAATTTCCATCATGGGAATTTTGTTTTTGATGATGCTTCTCCTCTGTCCGATGAGCTGCAGGCTACACCTTGGCCTCCGTCCTACAAGCCGCCTCAGCTTCCCGTATTCGATGGCCACTCAGACCCGAAGCAGTTTTTGATGAGCTACGAAGCAACAGTATCTTCGTATGGTGGCAATGCTGCAGTCATGGCCAAATCTTTTGTTATGGCTGTCAGGAGTGTTGCTCAAACCTGGTATTCCTCCCTTCGACCAGGAACGATCACTTCATGGCAGAAGCTGAAGGACTTGTTGTTAACTAGCTTCCAAGGGTTTCAGACGAAGCCGGTTACTGCTCAAGCTCTGTTCCAGTGCACCCAGGATCACGAAGAATACCTTCAGGCGTATGTCCGGAGGTTCTTGCGTTTGAGGGCACAGGCACCAACGGTGCCTAATGAAATTGTCATTGAGGCCATGATCAAGGGGCTTCGGCCAGGACCGTCAGCTCAGTACTTCGCTAGGAAGCCTCCTCAAACTTTGGAGAAGCTGCTCCAGAAGATGGACGAGTACATTCGGGTCGATAATGATTTTCGCCAAAGAAGGGAGGAGGCTTTCAGGTTTTCTGAAATGACCAGGGGCTTCGGAGGGAGGTTCTACCCGAGGCACGTTAGATCAATTCATAACTCTACACAAAATGATGATAGAGGGAGCCAACAGCAAAGGCCACAATGTTCCTCACAGGCTTCGGGGCAACAGCAAGGCTCCTTCCGACCACCAGCTCCAAGAGGCAGAGGCGCCAGGGGCTTCGGAGGAAGATTTGGCGATCAACCGAGAAGAATCTTTTGCTTATTCTGTGGTGAGAACAAAGGTCATACCACCAGGATGTGCCATGTTACCATCCAGAAGCAAAAAGAAATAGCCGAAGCGGCAGCACAACAGGCTCAGCCGAAGCAGGTCATGCACACTGCTTCGTATCGTTCGCCTTACATCCCAGAGTATGTAGGCAATCACCCTGCAGTTTCTGTTGCTTCGGCGAGTCAACCTCAGGCTTCCTGGCAACAACCTCCGCCTCCACCACCGCTGCAACAAGGCCAGCAGCCAGAAGGGAGCCAATATGCTCCACACCAAAGGGACTTCAGAGAACAGTCCGAAGCTCGCACAGTCAACAGCACTGTGCCAGAGTCAAAGCACATCTATTGACAAATATCCTACCTTAATAGCAATCTTTTTCATTCAGTTTTATTTTCTGTAATAAAGGACATTGTTCAGGTTTCATGTAAATAGTTTCGTTGATTCCCACAAGGAAAATATATTTTCTTCACAGGCTTAAATTGTTGAAAGACTTGTGATAACAAAGAGGACCTTCGAACTATCGAAAATTCTTCGAAGCAACAAAAAGTCGTTCTAAGGAACGCAGAGTAAGTTTGCCGAAGTCACAAAAAAGTCGTTCCAAAGGGAGCGCAGTGTAAGTTTTCTGCTCCAAAGTCGTTCCAAAGGGAATGCAGAGCATACAGCGAAAAGTCAACGCTGATACCGCCTAAGTAAAAGGCGAAGCGCGAAAAGTCAACGCGAATACCGCTGAAAGTAAAAGGCGAAGAAGCTCCTAAGGGAGGCTTACAGCGAAAAATAAACGCTGATTCCGCTGAAGTAAAAGGCGAAGAAGCTCCTAAGGGAGGCTTATAGTAAAAAGACAATGCTGATTCAAAATATTATGTGTTTTGTCGCAGGAATGTGTGTATCTTCGGAATAAACAACATCTTACACAGCATAACATCATCGCATCATTTCGCATAGCATAAGCATCATACATCATGCTGCACATGGCACAAGAAGGGGACATGACATCGATCTTCGGAAGAATGTTTTGAAAGGGGAAATCATGCTAAGTAGCTTCGGAGAACATTTTCATGAAGCTTGGATATTATTCATCAGAGCACCACGAATATTGTGGTGACAAATGGAAATTATTCTTCACGAAGCATGAAAAGAAGGGAAGGTGTTTTTTTCGTCAAAGACTCAAAAACGGTACGTATGTAAAATTTCATGCATCGTAAAGAATTAAATAATAAAAGCAGGTATATTACATTCAGGGCTACAAGATCTCACACATATTACATTTCAGAAGTTTAATTTACAATAGTATTTAATCTTCTCTCAGAACAACTTCTGCAGCCTCATTCAGGAGCCGATTGACGACTTCGTCCATAATGGCTTCAGCCATCTTTTTAATTTCGTCGTCTCCTTTCGGCTGAGGGCCCGGAGACGCTTCAGCAGGATCTGAAGTAGGACAGGATACGGCTACATTGCTATTACAAATGGCAAACGAAGCTTAAAACCAAAAATTACAACACAATAAAAACTATTAGTTAATACCTAATTGCCCTTCGGGCTCTGCGCTCTTCTCAGCAGTCTCAGCTACTTCTCTAGCGTCATGGATGCCCTTTTCACTTTTTCGAATAATTTCTCGGGCCATTTCTCGGCCACCATTATCCCAGATATCGGTGAAAAATTTTCCACCAACCATGCTAGCTTCGGCCGAAGGATCCCTTGCATCTTCGAAGGACAAAGCAGCTTCGGATTGCGCTAGAATCTTTACGTGTTCGCAGCCCTTTTTCTCTAAAATGGTGGCAATCCCTCTGGCACCCGAGAAAGCACATATATCTCCACGGCTATTTAAAATTTCCTCGAAGGCCTCAGCTTCGTGGTCGATCCATTCGATGGGACCTTCGGGATTGCCTCTTGTGAAGTTCTCTTCGCTTGAGAATGCGCCGACTTTGGCGAAGCTAGCTTTTAACTTCTTAACACACTCTATAGATTTGTTATAGCATCTCTTCTTGGACGAACGAAGCTCTTCAACAGTTACTTCTAAGTGATCTGCCCATTGGTCGCTGAGTTCTCGCCTTGTTTCTTCAAGTATGCGTTCTTCCTTGGCTCTGGCCAGTTGTTTCCGAAGATCTTCAATTTCGCACTTCTGAGCTTCAGCTTGACCTTTAAAAGCAGCTTCGTCTTCCTTTATTTTATTTATCAATGAGTGTAATATTTTATCTTTTTCGAGGCCTTCGTTCCTCAGTTCAATTACTTCGGAACGAAGGTTGCTCAAGGCTATAGCACACCCTTCGTCTTCAGCATCCTTCTGTGCCCTGAGGGCATTGCTAAGTATCAGGCCCTGGAAAGAGAAATATGTGTGTGTCAATAGATTTAAACAAACGAAAAATTTTGGTCTCAACAAAAAATACAAGGATCCCATTTGTCGCACCTTTAAGCTATTATAGGCCAGGCTGTCGGCTAGATCGTTCTTCGACAGCACCGAGAGCCCGTCTTCTAAAGTTGGGAATCCAAAGCTCTTGCTCATCTCCCGGCAGACAGAAATCTCCTTGCTGTCAGGGAGACAATACAAAAAGTCTTCTTCTCCACTACCATTGAATATTAACGCCCCCTTTGGATACTTCAGTTTTTGGGCGTAGCGCTGGGCCTCTTGCTCTTCTTTTTCTGATAGTTTTTTTCCCGAAGCATGACGAACAATATAATCACGGACTTTGGAGGATGCTTCGGGGGCAAGGACACCGATTTCTTCAACAAAAGTTGGCTTTGTTATTTTTTCTTCCTCAGTTTCCAAGGATTTTATCTTCGCGGGCTCTGAGGACCTAGCTTCGGCTTCAGTCTTTTGCTCTGGAGCTTTAGTATCAGAAATTTCAGTTGTTGTTTCAGGAATGGCAGCAGCCTTCTTCGGAGGTGTGCTTGAAGATTTGATTGTTTCCAGTACATCTAGCACATTAGCCATTCTCTTTCTTTTCGGAGTCACTGCTGGCACTTTTTGATTTTTTACTGTCTCAACATTTGCTGCAGGACTCACAACTTCTGATGTTTTTTTCTTCAGTTGGTTTTTTCACTTCTTCCATTTTTTCTATGGATGGCGCTTCGGCCATTTCTTCGGTTTCTGGTAGCAAAATCTTCGGTTCTTCCAATTCTATCCTTTTTGGCGCTTCGGTCATTTCTGCAACTTCTGGCAGCAAGGTTGGTTTGGTTGGCTTTTTAGCCTCGGTGGCCGAAGAAGTTTCTCCGGTAAACTCAGGCACCGAAGCTGGTTCAATATAGCGCGGCCGATGTGTGAGGACCTTTATCTTCTTTCTTTTCGGTTCTGGCTCGCTAGGAGCAGTTACAGCTTCTTCTTTTGCAGAGGTTGTGTTTTTTCTCTTCTGCCTTCGAATGGGATAGCAATAGTCAGGGTAGACAAACCCGATTGCATCAAATACCCGATTCAGCCTCTTCTTTTTTCGGCCTCCGAAGGCTGCTGACATTGCAGTATCTTCGGCCTTCGAATAAGCCCCAAGAAGTTCATCACTTAAATTTTCAATACTTTTTAACCAGTCATCATCTGGCTCAACGAATTTATCTCCGAACTTAAAAGTGTACTTTAGCCTGATAAGTCCATTTTCGTCGGCCTCCTTTATGGTTTCCTGCGGCATTTCCCACTTCTCCGCGAGCGGCCATACCCTGAAGGCAATATGCTCTTGTACTAAATCTCTAGTTCCAATAAAAGAGCAGATAACGCCGAAGGCTCTCTGGCATTCTTCGGCAGCTTCATTCATTTCAACCTTCGGCCTCCGAAGGCCGAAGCTTTGCCAAATAGGGCGCATAATTATCCCTTTGATATCTTCTCGTGTTTTCAGATCATTTTTCACATAAAACCATTCTGTCATCCAGTCGCCGGGCCATCTCTTTCGAAAGGTTGGCACGGGACAGCTTGACCCAGACCGAGAAACAAAATTGTAGCAGCCAAAGTTATTGTGATACTGTTCCTTACCCCAAGGTTTTGTCTCGTATGATAATTCGTGTATGTTGCAGAAGCTTTTCGCATCAGGTTCCAGACCTTGGCTTCTCACGGCCCATACGAAGATATTCAGCCTTATAATTGCTTCGGGGGTGAGTTGATGAAGATAGACTTCAAACATTTTCAGCACCTCCACGACGAAGCTGCTCAAGGGAAATCACAGCCCAGCTTTCAAAAAGCTTCGGAACACTACGACTTCATTCTCTTCAGGGTGTGGACAAGTCTTCTCCCCTTCATCGGCCCTCACAACGGACAAATCCCGGAAATATCTTCCTCTCATGTTGACAAGATGATTCTCTTTGATAGTTGATTTACCATAAACTGAATGGCTTGGTCGCCAGGGACGATCTTCGGAGTCTTCACCGCCGCTGTCCACATCATAACTGTCGCTGTCACCAGTATCCTCAGACAAACCTTCTAGAATCTCCTTGGTGATTTTTTCTGTGTTGGTCTTCGACATTGCTATAAGAAACCCCAGATTTTTCTCTTCGTCGAGACTCAATTTCATCTCGGTAACAGCCTTCTTATCTTCAGACATCTTCGAAGACGCTAAAAAACTGTTTTCAAAGCCGAAGCTTCAAAACTAAGGACTCAAGAAATCTTAGTGCACAAGAGCTAAAAATCGAGTGAGCGGGAGCAGATAGCCAGAGAGCGTGCCAAATGAGTTTGCGGTATGACCGTATTTATACGCCCAGTGCATTGAAAATTGAAAGACCCCGCTTGTCAGTGAATGTTGCTATTCTAGCAAAGGGAAGGTGTTTTTTCGGACCTTCGGCGTAAATCCTTCGTCCATGTCGCAATCTAAATTTATTATTTTAAAATAAATTGATATTGCGAGGGGCTACTGTTGGGGGCCTTCGGCTTACGAAGGTCCTCAAAAACAGGATTTAACAGTATTTCTGGAGTTTAATGTGTGAACAGGTATCTTCGGACTCAAGTCAGTATCACAGCAAACCAGAACAATACGAAGGTTGATACAGCGCCGAAGGTGTGAGCAGGAAAGCTTCGGCGTGGTAGCAACGAAATGAAACCGACTTAAAGATGAAAAGGCTATTCAGACCTCAATAGATTACTGTAGAACTATTATCAAATGTAAAGGGTATAAATGTAATTTTGCATAGGCTGTGTCCTGTGCCTATAAATAGGTGAACAGTACCCCCGTACTGTTCACGCTGATTTGGCATTCACTTTTGCGTCACGCTTGTACTTTCATCTCCTTCAAGTTGAAGGTACATTTGTAATTCAACGTTATTTCTGTTTATACATGATAATAATATATAATTGTTTATATTGTCCTTTATATTTCTTACAATTCATCCTTCGTCACTGTATAGTGTATTTATGAAGGTACGCATTTCATAACCTTCGTCCGAAAAGCATTATATCCTAAGGGGAATAATGCTCCGAAGGACTTAATCGATTAACATTTTCTATGTTGCCTTGTTCTTAACTCATAGCATTTGAGAACAAGTCCCCAACAGCCTTGATACATTTTAGTGGACAGATTACAAAGGTTTTAGGATAACCTTAATTCACATTATTCTTTTTCCTTTCCTTAATTCCCATTTAGGGTTTCTAGGGTAGGTTTGAACTACAACAGGGTTTTAATAATTTCCAAAAAATTCTGTAAAAATTACAGTCGGTTGCCCTTTGCTATTCTAACTTGTTTTAAGAAGTTGAGGCTTTAAGTACAAAGGCTAGGCTTTAAACAAAAATAACAATAGTTAGGCAAAATGGGCCACTTTACACTACACCTCTTAGTTAGGGGTAGGTTCTGTCCTAAAGGTTATTTTTGCTGGCATCCCATAGTAATAATAGACCTCTGTGCTAAAAATCACAGAGAACTAAGGTGTGGTTATTTAGTTATGATTTTGTTAAGTTTAATGCCAAAAAGGCTCCTTCTACTACATTATTATTTGAAAAATGTCAAACAGCAGATCTCCTATTTTTCCTAAGTTCTTCTTAATAAAATATTAGTTATCCCAAGGGTGGGGGTGTTTTTACCTTGGGGTCATTTTTGTAGGGTTTTTCTAAGTTTCACTTGTTTTATTAAAACAAAAGGGATCCTACTTATTTTATACTAAAACAAGGTATGATATATTTTTCCAGTGATCTATATTGAATAAGTAACCTAACAAAAATAGAGGTACTCTCTGGTTCATTAATTAAATTATATTTTCTATTTTTCTTATCCTTAAGCATATTATAGAATAAAGGGTAAAACTAACTTAATTGGAGTGGACAGAGAGGTTTAACATTTTTATTTGGTTTAGGAGGTATACATAAACTTCTCAAAATTTTTCTAACCCCAGTCAAATAGTGCAACTAATTTTGGCCCTATTATTTAGCTTTTGGTCAAAACTATAATTAAACCAGAGCTTTAAGGTTCTCTATAGTACATAGGGGGTTTTATAGTTTTCTTAAGTAGGTTACATTATTTAGAGTCTGACAAAATTGGTTTGACCAAATTTGGATGATTTAAACAGAAGTTATGCATTTTCAAAGTTGCTGTCCAATTTAAAAACAGATTTAATTAAGGTTTTCTGGAAAAACAGTTTACACCGAGGTCCCTGGGTTTAAACTAAATCCACCTTCACAAATCTACCCCCACGCCACTATTCCCCTGTGTCTCTGACATTTCACAAAACCCCCCGACCTTCTCTCCCTCTCACCCGCAGTCCTTCCCCTAACTGAAACAGTAACCGCGGGAAAGAAAAGGGTGGCGCGGCTTACCGGCGGCGAGGGAGGTCCGGCGAAGGGTGGGGTTGGCTCGGGGAGACTCTGGCGGTCACGTCGAGGTACGCTTGACGTCGGAGATGGCCGGAATCGCCCGGTCCACGCGTGCAGGCGGGTGTCCTCGTCGGCGGCGAGTATACCGACCAAACCACGGCGAACTGGTTCAATCCGAGGGCACGGTGAGCTTCACGGGGTCACGCAGCGACTGTGTGCACAAGGAATCAAAGGATGGTGGAGTGGTTTACCCGGTCCACGTACTCCGGCGGGTTGAGAGCTCCGGCGAGCGTGGACTGGCTTCTCCGGCGAAGTAAACTCCGATTCCTTGCTCAGGGAGCCTCACGGAGGTGTGCACAGTCTTCTCCGAGGGCTGGACGGGGTTGGGAATGGCTCTACTGGCCGGTCTATGGTGACAGAGGGATTGGGCGGCCGCGGACTCGCTGCGCACGGGCCAACGGCGACGAGCTAACTCCGGTGAGGTTTGGAGGGTGCACGGAAGGGTGTGGTCGAAGCCTGGGAGGGCTTTATAAGCTCGGGCGCGGGCCACGGCGCTGGTTTGGCTCGGGCGCGACGCTGGGCATGCGGGGACGCGCGCGAGCGTGCTCTGGCGCGGGCAGAAGGCGTCAAACACGTGGAGGTGAGTTTCTTCCAGTGTTCAAACGTCTCCAGAGATCGCAAACGTGCGAATCTCGCCATGAATCCGGCGCAGACCTCCTCCTGGCACCTAGGGCTATCTCACATGTGTGAGTTCCAAGGGATGATACGCCCTAGATCGGGAGATAGACTGGCGCCAAATCTGGCTTGTCTCACTGCCCACTCAGCGACAAAACTGATGTCAAGTGCTGTCAAACGCCTGAGTCTCGGTCTCCAATTTTTCCAGGGGGTGCCTTAAGTGGTATACCACATTTTTGGTATAGAACCCAAGTGGTTTTGGCGCCATCTTCAAAGTGAACACGGTTGATCTTTGGGTTAGGGTTAAAAATTGACTTAGAGGAAAATAGAGAGCTCTAGCTCTCTCTCCACTTGGAGATTTGAATTGGGGTTTCTCCAAGGGTCTTTTTGCAATATTTCCTCCCCTTAATTGATGGTTACAAACATAGTTAGGGTTTGGGTAAAAGTTACACATGCTTTGCACACTTGATCACTCTCTCCCCCCTTACCTAGGGTTTTGGGGAGCTAGGGTTTAGGAGAGGTCTAGGGTTCTTCTCCCCTCTTATCCAAGGTGGTGAGTGAGTAAGGATTAGGGTAATGCTTCTCATGCCATTGGCAACTTTATTAGCATTTGATCTCCAAGTTCTTATGTGGTGCCCTAAGTCTTTACCCCTTGTGAACACAGCTTCTAGTGCCAAAGTGGGTTTTAGCCAGGGTAACACCTAGGGTGTTACATAAGCAATGGCATGAAAAGTTTGATAATACTCTTACAGCAGTTGGCTTTGTTGTAAATGAATCTGACACGTGTATATACTATCGGTATGGTGGGGGTGAGTCTGTTATGTTGTGCCTTTATGTTGATGACATTTTGATCTTTGGATCAAATCTCAATGTGATTGAGGAAGTTAAAAATCTTCTATCGAGCAATTTCGAGATGAAAGATTTGGGAGAGGCTGATGTCATTTAAACATCAAGCTTGTTAGAGAAGCTGATGGTGGGGTAACTTTGTTACAATCCCATTATGTGGAAAAGGTATTGAGTCGCTTTGGTTTTAGTGACTGTGATCCTACTCCAACACCTTATGACCCCAGTGTGCTATTAAGAAAGAATCGAAGAATAGCAAGGGATCAATTGACATACTCCCAGATCATTGGCTCGCTCATGTACCTTGCAAGTGCAACAAGGCCAGACATCTCTTATGCTGTGAGTAAGCTAAGTCGGTTTGTGTCGAAACCAGGAGATGATCACTGGCGTGCTCTTGAGAGAGTGTTGCGGTATTTGAAAGGTACTATGACATACGGTATTCATTATACCGGAAACCCAAAAGTGCTGGAAGGCTATTGTGATGCCAACTGGATTTCTGATGCTGATGAGCTTTATGCCACAAGCGGATATGTGTTTCTGTTTGGAGGTGGCGCTGTTTCCTGGAAGTCTTGCAAGCAGACTGTCTTGACGAAGTCTACAATGGAAGCAGAACTCGCAGCATTAGACACTGCTGGGGCTGAGGCCGAGTGGCTTCGTGATTTCCTATTGGACTTACCGGTAGTTGAAAAACCGATACCGGCTATTTCCATGAACTGTGACAACCAAACGGTGATTACAAAGGTTAACAGTTCTAGGAATAACATGAAGTCTACAAGGCATGTTAAGAGGAGATTGAAATCTGTCAGAAAGTTGAAAAACTCCGGAGTTATAACTGTGGATTATGTCCACACATCAAATAATCTGGCAGATCAATTCACTAAGGGTCTATCACGCAATGTGATAGAAAGTGCATCGAGGGAAATGGGTATGAGACCCATGTGAGATCTACTCTAGTGGTAACCTACTCTATGTGATCGGAGATCCCGTGAAGTAGAGTGGTGAAACAAGCTAGGAGTAGATTGTGAGGAAAGATCCCTTCTTTAACTCATTTCTGATGCACATCTTTCCTATCTGTAAGGCAGGATGGTTTTTACCTTAATGTATTCCAAGAGTCTTATAAAGATGAGATGTTGTCCTACAGAACATCTTCTGAGGAATACACCTATATGAGTCAGACTGCTAGTCACAGTCTATGGGACTTGGGTAATCCCTAAATACTCATGAAAGGCACTGAAGTGTGACTTATATGCTTCTAAAAAGCGGGAATACCCTTTTGCAGCCTAGTATCAGCAAAGGATTTGAGTGAATCTTATTTCGCACAAAACTGTCAATTCAAGGCATAGTCCATTGTTCAGTTGTGAATGAGTGAAACTCTTATTCTAGATGGATGTTTAACTTAACAGTCTCCATCGAAACACTGGTATATCAAAGGATTGTGATTCTGATACTTCATCATTACAAACCCTAGAGTTTGGTGGGGATTGTTGGACCTTTTATGGGCTTGGCCCATTTATTGAATAAACTCTATGGTGTGTAATGGTGGAGAATACCAATAGTACCACATTGGAAGTCCAAGGGTCTTTTGCCTTGACTTATATGGTGGGATTTATTCCACTTAACTTGAGAAGTCAAGAAATGGACAAGGGCGTGCCACACGCGCGCGCGCCGCCGCCGCCGCCGGCCGGGCCGGGCGTGGCGTGGCGTGGCGAGGCGAGGCGAGGCAGGGAGGCAGGTAGGTAGGCAGGCAGGCAGGCGAGCGGGCGTGGTGTGGTTGTGTTAATTTTTAGCACTCACTAACCGCGTACGTCAGCCGAGTGACCCTGTCTCTTCGTCAGCCAGCCGAGTGACCCTTCTCCTTCAGCTGCCGACTCATGGCGTGACTCGGCGAGAGCTGGCCGACTCATGGCATAACTCGGCTAGAGTTGGCCGACTCTTGGCGTGACTCGGCGACCTTTCTCCTTCAGCTTCCCTCTGTGAGAGGTTAAATAGAGGAGCACCCCTGTCACTCGGTACACGCGAGAACACTTTCAGAATCATAGTCCAGCCGTCGAGTGAGGGTATTTCCATCTCGTGACTCTGCGCGCACAGAGAAGCGAGAGGGCAGGTGCCTCCGAAGCCGGTGCCGTTCGAGACCTTGCACGGGGGATCGGCAATTAGGTTTTTGGGGAGCGTCTACGCGACTGCCCAAAACATCTCCAACATGACAAAAGAAGCTGGTCAAGGATCTGGATCATCAGAGCGCATCGGAGGATTGGTATGGATCAATTTAAGATCACGATTTCTATGGTTAATTATTTATTATATGTCATCATCATAATGTTAATTTATGGAATTAAAATAATACAGAAAATGCCTACAATTCTAACAGTACCCGCCATGACGGAACTTGAGCTGCATTCACTGCAAATTACCATTTCCTAGCTAGACAGGCGGTGAGATGGAGTGTATGTATATCAGCTTAAGGGTTGGTTTAGTGGACGGGGAATTAGAGAAGATCCATATAGAAGAAATTCCATTCCTACTCAAAATTTGAATAGGAATCATTGCACAAATTCTTACTATTCATTTTTTTGTGGGTTTAATAACAAGTTCTTAATATGGGCTTGGCCCAAATTAATATTCAATAATAGTTAATGCTAAAGGTTGACTTTAATGCTACGGTGTACTAGTACTTTAGTACCATACCGGAAGTTCAAGGGATAATTCAATCAACTTAAATAGGTGGACCATTGGTGCATCAATTAACAAGCTAAGAAAATGATGAAAGACTGCCACACGCGCATGTGACGTCGGACGAGCCGTGGCCGTGGTAGATCCGGACCTTGGTCCGAATATACCTTCCTAACGGTTGCACATTTTTCCTAACGCGTTGCACACAGCCATTCCCGTCCCACCTATCGGCGTTGCGTCGACTACGTATGACTACATCGAACATACATACGAGATGTATGACGTGAATGGATCCATTGATGCCTTGAGCATCGGTCCCTCCGTAGGGTACACTTTGTTCTTAGTATTTGTGCATATTTTACTGTTGTTTACTGCTTAGTGATACACATATACACATACATGTCGTCACATACATCACTATGATTTTCTGGATTAAATTAAAACTGAAAATGTCTATGAGAGCACCTAGAGGGGGGTGAATAGGTGATCCTGTAATATCAAACACTAAATAGCCACAAAACTTAGTTTTGAAAGAGTTAGTGCGACTAAATAGTTTTGAGGCGAGTTCTTGTGAACAAAACAATCACAGAGAAAGTAACACAAGAGACACGCGATTTTTATCACGTGGTTCAGCCAAGTAACACCTGCCTACTTCCACGTTGTGGCGTCCCAATGGACGAGGGTTGCACTCAACCCCTTTCAAGGGATCCAATGATCAACTTGAATACCACACCTTTTTTCCTTATAGTTTTCTTCCCGTTTGCGAGGAATCTCCACAAGTTGGAGCCTCTCGCCCTTACAATATTGATCACAAAGAATGCACAAGAGTAAGGTTGGAAAGCAACACACACAAATCCGCAGCATACACACGCACACAAGCCAAGACTTGAGCTCGAAACGTAGCACAAAGAGTTCACAACTAGAACGGAGCTCAAATCCCTAACACAATCGATCAAATGCGCGGAGACGGAGTGTGGGAGCCTTAGAATGCTTAGTGAATGCTTAGATTACTCCTCCATGCGCCTAGGGGTCCCTTTTATAGCCCCAAGGCAGCTAGGAGTCGTTGGAGGCCAACTTGGAAGGCCAAACTTGCCTTTTGTCGGATGGTGCACCAAACAGTCCGGTGCACCACCAGACAGTCCCTGTAGCTGTCTGGTGCGCGATCACCTTCCAAATTAGGCGCATTCGACCATTGGTCCTCAGGGTCGATTAGCGCTCCGGACAGTCCGGTGTGCCCAACCGACCGTTGTTGCGGGCCACGCGTCGCCCGCAGATTGCGCGGCCGACCGTTGCGCTGGCGACCGTTGGCTCACTAGACAGTCCGGTGAATTATAGTCGTACGCCGCCGTCGAATCCCGAGAGCGGCGAGTTCACCGCGGACCAGCCTGGCGCACCGGACACTGTCCGGTGTACCAGACTCAGCTGAAGTTTTGCTGCTCACAGCCAAGTCTTTTGCAATCTGATTCCTCTCTTTTCGGCACTGTTTCTAGCACTTAGACAAACAATGTTAGTTCACAAAAACAATGTACTAAGTCTTGAAACGTACCTTTTACTTTGATTTGCACCTTTCACATATTTAGCACATAAATACTCAAATAATGTGTTGGGCATCTAATCACCAAAATACTTATAGAAATTGCCCAAGGGCACATTTCCCTTTCAATCTCCTCCTTTTTGGTGATTTATGCCAACACATCAAAAAGCATCCAAAATAAGTGCAATGTCGAATCAAATTGAAGACCAAATTGTTTTTGCTTATGATTTGGCATATTTGGATCACTCTTTGCCACCACTTGGTTTGTTTTTGCAAATCAAATTCCTTTTTCCTATCTCTAAGTCAAACTCACTTGTTTGGGCAAATCAAGAGATGTTCCAAGAGAAAAATTGATCAAGTACCAAAAACTCCCCCTTCTGCCCATAATCAAAAATTCTCCTCACAAGAGACCAAATTTTGAGTATTTTGTCAAAATCAAATTCTAACTCTACTATTTTCAAAATTCTCAAGTGGTTGGCTGATCCATTTGCTTTGGCCTTAATTTCTCCCCCTTTGGCATTAAGCACCAGAACGGGATCATTTTTGGCCCTTTCAACCCCATTGCCTCATCAAAAATGTCAATAAAGAGCAAAAGGCAATGAAATTGCAAGTATGAACTTGGAAGTGAGTACACTAATACCGGAGTGCAGTGGAAGTTTTTGCATCGTCCAAGTTCACCTTTCCCTTTCAATGCACTTTTGAGACTACATCAAGTATACTCAAACACAAAGGTTAGTCTCAAAGGGTCAAGTTGTAGCATATCTCCCCCTAAATATGTGCACCATTTGCATATGGACTTGTGAGGTCCGGGGAGGTCTTGTACAACTTGAGCACCACAAATATACAACGAGTAATGTAAATGCTTCAAAGTAACATGATCAAAGGCATAGATCACATGTATGATATAGATCAATCCAAGTTACGTGAATCTAAGACATTTAGCTCACTACGCAACATGCAAAAAGTTTTCTCATCCAACGGCTTGGTAAAGATATCGGCTAGCTTGTTCTTGGTGCTAATATGGTACACCTCGATATCTCCCTTTTGCTGGTGGTCTCTCAGGAAGTGATGCCGGATGTCTATGTGCTTAGTGCGGCTGTGTTCAACAGGATTATCTGCCATGCAGATAGCACTATCATTATCACATAGGAGTGGGACTTTGCTCAGATTGTAGCCAAAGTCCCGGAGGGTTTGCCTCATCCAAAGCAGTTGTGCGCAACACTGTCCTGCGGCAACATACTCGGCCTCAGCGGTGGATAGGGCAATAGATGTTTGTTTCTTAGAACTCCAGGACACCAGGGACCTTCCTAGAAATTAGCACGTCCCCGATGTGCTCTTCCTATCAACCTTGCACCCGGCATAATCGGAGTCTCAGTATCCAATCAAGTCAAAGGTAGACCCCTTTGGATACCAGATCCCGAAGCAAGGCGTAGAAACTAAATATCTAAGAATTCACTTAAAGGCCATAAGGTGACATTCCTTAGGGTCGGATTGATATCTAGCACACATGCATACACTTAGCATAATGTCCGGTCTACTAGCACATAAATAAAGCAATGAACCTATCATAGACCAGTATGCCTTTTGATCAACGGACTTACCTCCTTTGTTGAGGTCGACATGCTAGTTGGTTCCCATAGGTGTCTTCGCGGGCTTGGCGTCCTTCATCCCAATCCGCTTGAGAAGATCTTGTGTGTACTTCGTTTGGGAGATGAAGGTGCCGTCCTTGAGTTGCTTCACTTGGAACCCAAGGAAGTAGGTCAACTCGCCCATCATCTACATTTCGAACTTTTATGTCATCACCCTGCTAAACTCCTCACAAGACTTCTGATTAGTAGAACCAAATATTATGTCATCGACATAAATTTAGCACACAAAAAGATCACCATCACAAATCTTTGTAAAAAGAGTGGGATCGGCTTTCCCAACTTTGAAGTCATTTGCAATTAAGAAATCTCTAAGGCATTCATACCATGCTCTTGGGGCTTGCTTAAGTCCATAGAGCGCCTTAGAGAGCTTGAACACATGGTCGGGGTACCTGTCATCCTCAAAGCCAGGGGGTTGTTCCACGTATACCTCCTCCTTTATTGGCCCATTGAGGAAAGCGCTCTTCAGATCCAATTGGAATAGCCTGAAAGAGTGGTGAGCGGCATATGCTAATAAAATTCAAATAGACTCTAGCTTAGCCATAGGAGCAAAAGTCTCCTCGAAATCCAAACCTGCGACTTGGGCATAACCTTTTGCCACAAGTCGAGCCTTATTTCTTGTCACCACCCCATGCTCGTCTTGCTTGTTGCGGAACACTCACTTGGTTCCCACAACATTTTGCTTTGGACGGGGCACCAGACTCCAAACTTCATTTCTCTTGAAGTTGTTGAGCTCTTCCTGCATGGCCAACACCCAAGCCAGATCCTGCAAGGCCTCTTCAACCATGAAAGGCTCAATAGAAGAGACAAACGAGTAATGTTCACAGAAGTTAGCTAATCTTGAGTGAGTAGTTACTCCCTTGCTTATGTCACCCAGAATTTGGTCAACGGGGTGATGTCGTTGGATCGTTGCTTGGATTTGAGTTGGAGGAGCATGTGGTGCTTCTTCCTCCATCACTTGCTTTTCCTGTGCTCCCCCTTGATCCTATCCCTCTTCTTGAGGTACCTGTTCACCGTCTTGAGTTGGAGGATGCACCATTGTGGAGGAAGATGGCTGATCTTGCTCCTGTTGTTCCTGTGGTCGCACATCACCAATCGCCATCGTGCGCATTGCGGTCGTTGGAACATCATCTTCATCTATGTCATCAAGATCAACTTGCTCTCTTGGAGAGCCATTAGTCTCATCAAATACAACGTCGCTAGAGACTTCAACCAAACCCGATGATTTGTTGAAGACTCTATACGCCTTTGTATTTGAGTCATACCCTAGTAAAAACCCTTCTACTGCCTTGGGAGCAAATTTAGAATTTCTACCTTTCTTCACCAGAATGTAACATTTGCTCCCAAATACACGAAAGTAGGAGACGTTGGGTTTGTTACCGGTAAGGAGTTCGTAGGAGGTCTTCTTGAGAAGGCGATGCAGATAGAGCCGGTTTATGGCGTGGCAAGCTGTGTTCACAGCTTTCGATAAGCGTCCTGTCGATAAGCGTCCTGTACACTAAAAGTTGAGAGCACCTAGAGGGGGGTGAATAGGTGATCCTTTAATATCAAACACTAAATAGCCACAAAACTTAGTTTTGAAAGAGTTAGTGCGACTAAGTAGTTTTGAGGCGAGTTCTTGTGAACAAAACAATCACAGAGAAAGTAACACAAGAGACACGCGATTTTTATCCCGTGGTTCGGCCAAGTAACACTTGCCTACTTCCATGTTGTGGCGTCCCAATGGATAAGGATTGCACTCAACCCCTTTCAAGTGATCCAATGATCAACTTGAATACCACGGCTTTTTTCCTTATAGTTTTCTTCCCGTTTGCGAGGAATCTCCACAAGTTGGAGCCTCTCGCCCTTACAATATTGATCACAAAGAATGCACAAGAGTAAGGTTGGAAAGCAACACACACAAATCCGCAGCACACACACGCACACATGCCCTTGAGCTCGAAACGTAGCACAAAGAGTTCACAACTAGAACGGAGCTCAAATCACTAACACAATCGATCAAATGCGCGAAGACGGAGTGTGGGAGTCTTGGAATGCTTAGTCAATGCTTAGATTACTCCTCCATGCGCCGAGGGGTCCCTTTTATAGCCCCAATGGAGCTAGGAGCCGTTGGAGGCCAACTTGGAAGGCCAAACTTGCCTTCTATCGGGTGGTGCACCGGACAGTCTGGTGCACCACCGGATAGTCCCTGTAGCTGTCCAGTGTGCGATCGCCTTCCAAATCAGGCGCATCCGACCGTTGGTCCTCGGGGTCGATTGGCGCACCGGACACTGTCCGGTGTGCCCAACCGACCGTTGCTGCGGGCCACGCGTCGCCCGTGGATTGCGCGGCCGACCGTTGCGCTGGCGACCATTGGCTCACCGGACAGTCCGGTGAATTATAGTCGTATGCCACCGTCGAATCCCGAGAGCGGCGAGTTCAGCATGGACCAGCCTGGCGCACCGGACACTGTCCACTGCACCACCGGACAGTCCGGTGTGCCAGACTGAGCTGAAGTTTTGCTGCTCACAGCCAAGTCTTTTGCAATCCGAATCCTCTCTTTTCAGCACTGTTTCTAGCACTTAGACAAACAATGTTAGTTCACAAAAACAATGTACTAAGTCTAGAAACATACCTTTTACTTTGATTTGCACCTTTCACATATTTAGCACATAAATACTCAAATAATGGGTTGGACATCTAATCACCAAAATACTTATAGAAATTGCCCAAGGGCACATTTCCCTTTTAGTCTATTTGTCTAACAATCCAAAAACCTGATATTATACATTTTCTGTTAGTGGTTTTGCTGTTGCGTTAAAACCAAGTGAATCTTTTGATGGGACATGTCGGTACCCTGGATTAGGGGTACCCCTTGCTACGGTATGAAGGCACAATGCCTGTGCGGCTACCCTTAGCCGCGCGGAGAACAGCCCGAGGAGTATCTCGTGAGCAGTTAAGGTGGTGTTCTCAGAGACAACGCCATCGAGCCCAGAAGGCACAGGACCCCTGTACGCACAACCCGGACCCCCGAAGTAAAGCAGCCCGGAGCCATTGGATAGGGTTCGGACCCCACCAAGTGAGCTCCGGACCACCCATAACAAGGTCCCGGGAGAGGAAGTGTCGTGACCTAGGCATGGGTCCGGTATTGACGTGTGTCCAGGCTCTATCCGGAGCGCCTCCGCTCCCCACTCGGTCGAGGGTCTAATGCTGCCACATGGCTTATTGTCCGTGACGTAGGCCAGTGGGCGGAGCATGACGTAAGGGCTCTGGGCCACACATTTATTGCGGAAAGGACACACCGCCTGTCCACCCTTCTGACAGGCGATGTGCCCCCATGGCATTTATTGCATCCTGTCCATTTCGCTGGCAGGCGGCGCTAGGGCCACCCTGCAGACGGCGCACCTGTCCAGTCCATTGCCGAAACAGTACGCCCGTGTTGTGCGGTGCACTGTACTCATCCCTTATACGAGAAGCTTCCCCCTATACGCCGAGGCTATACAGATCTTGGGTGTCAGGGCGCAAGAAGATCGCTCCAGCAGCAAGTATTAGTAGCTACATCTGCTATGTTCCTGGGCCCACATGTCGGGGCTCAGTACTCTTGTACATGTCTCCCTTTAGCTATAAAAGGGGAGGCATGCGATGTTACAACACAAGCTCAATCTTTAGGCTTAGACCCAAGTCATCCAAGACAATTCAAGCTCTCAAGCAATATAACACATAGTGGAGCAGGGTATTACGCTCCGGTGGCCTGAACCACTCTAAACTCTTGCGTGTTCTTGTGTTCATTCCTTCATCTCGCAACAAGCAAAACACTTAGGCCCCTCCTCATCTTAGGATTTAGGGCGGGTGCACTCCGCCACCCGGCCGGAGATTTCCTCTCCGACATTTGGCGCGCCAGGTAGGGGCCTAGGCTTTAGGTTTTTGCTTGTTTTCTCGCTCAGCATGATGGTGCAAATCGTTGAGCACCGCGCCGAGACTTTGGTGGATTTCATGGTGGAGAAAGAAGCTGCTTCTTCCACACAACAGGTTCCCAGCCGCCCTGTGCCGAGCACTACTGTTGTGCACGCCGCACGGCAGCATACAACTGCACAGACATCTCGGACTCTGTCGAGGGTGACTCCGAGAGCATTGTCAGCAGCCAGGGAGTTGCTGCGACACCCTCCAAGCTCCATGGCCTCACCAGGGGCCATGAAGCAATGGAGGGACGACGTCGACCAACTGCTCGGCATGGCACATTCTACCTCGACCAGGTCGAGGCCACGGTCATCCCGGCGCCAACATGTGGCGTCGGCGCCTGTGCGCTCACCCTCAGTGAGGGGCACACAGACCAACGACCTTCGGGCAGAACTCGACCGCAGGCGTGCGGGAGAGGACGCTCGGGTCTCTTTGGAGAGGGCGCACGAACGCCGCTAAAATATTGAGGGAGGCAACCTCGATCGAGACTTCGCTGCGGCAGCACCGCAGACACCAATGGGCACCCGGTCCCAAGCGGGTGTCCCCTTGACCGGCGTGGGCTGCACCGCTCTCGCGGATCATCTCTGTGCGGCGTCATGGCCGCCCAAGTTCCAGCCGCACCTACCGGAAAAGTACGACGGAACGTCAAACCCGTCGGAGTTCCTGCAGGTGTACGTCACCACCATCACGACAGCAGGTGGAAACACTGCTTTGATGGCGACATATTTTCATGTTGCCTTGTCTAGACTAGCCTGGACTTGGCTCATGAACCTCGCCCTAGGGTCAATCTACTCCTAGGAAGCGCTCTGCGCGTGGTTCGGTACGAACTTCGCCAGTGCTTACCAGCAACACGGCGTGGAGGCCCGCCTGCACGCAGTAAGGCAAGAGCCCGGAGAAACTCTCTGGACATTTATCTCCCGCTTCACCAAGGTGCGAGGTACTATACCTCGTATCTCCGATGCTTCTATCATCACAGCCTTCCGCCAGGGGGTACGTGATAAAAAGATGTTGGAGAAGTTGGCCACGCATGACGTGGAAACGGTCCCCACTCTCTTTGCTCTAGCCGACAAGTGCGCCAGGGCTGCTGAGGGCCGTGCATGGCACTCAGCGCCACAGACCGGGGCTACCCAAGCAGGCGGCTCAGGTGCCGTCGCTCAGGACGGCAAGAAAAGAAGAAAAAGAACCACGGCAACGAGAAGCCGCACTCCGCCGCTCTAGTCGTGGCAGCTGTGACTGGTGGCCGGGGCGACTGTAGCAAACGCCCACGGCAACCGAGGGGTAACATCGACACATGCCCCGTGCACCCCATCAGTGGCCACAGCGCCGCAGAATGTCGAGAGATCATCGACCTCGTGAAACGCGTCAGCGCGCAGCGCGAGCAGTCTTCCGGGGATGGCACCCCACCTCGTTGCTGACCCGGCAAGGAAAAGGCCAACGACGAAGAGGTGGCCGCGGCCGAACCGGACCTCGGGTATCAGTCACCCGAGGGGGTCCTGAAGGATGTCTTCACTGGAGACTCCAATTCTGGTGAAGGCAACTAGACGGACCACCAGGGGGCCCGTGCTACCTGGCCTATGGGTCCGAAGCCTGCCTTCCTCCGGAAACCCTTCTGGACTCCCCATGGGCCCAACCTTTTGATGGGTTTATGTAGGGGCCACTACAACGCGAGGACGTGGACTCAAGCGGCGGACTCAGGTGTCAAGTTGCATCCTGAAATGCACATCGTAAACAGGCGCCCAAGTACTATGGCCGACGGTTCGTGCATAGTAGGGAACCCAGGGTCGGGACCTAATCCTGCGGCAAAGTACTGAACCAAGAGGGGATCCGCAACCTCTCCCCCAGCAGGGAGGAACCCTCAAGGCGATGGAAATATGCCAACCCGAGGGATGCCAACTTTGCTATAGCTGAAGAAGTACCCCTCCCTATCTCAGTAAGTTCAGTCCATAGAAGCAACTCTGAGGGGTTAAATTTTTCTCCTTTCATAATTAAATTTCACATACATGTACACCAGCCCAGTGAGGTCTACCCACATAAACCCGGCCTGATGGTTTACACCCAAGCATATCAAGTTATAAAGAGGAAATTCACCCCCTCGGATGCGTTTCTATGACAACTTTATCTTCCTGCTCCATGGATTTTGCGTACAGTTTTTAGATAATACCTTTTATCTAACCCACCCGCACAGTTCCCATCTGTCCTGACATGACGACATCCGAATTGAGCAGCAAGGCTTGCAGTTTAGGACCTCCTTTACGAAAGCAGTTTGGTCCAACAGCCTGGGGGCCGATTCCAAAGAACAGGAGCTCGTTCCATGGAATGGTCTGGAGCAGTGTAGCCGCTTAGCCTGGTCCCGTACCGTAAGCCTGCACAACCCACCATTTTGTGACAGGTACCTTAGTATTTGGAACTATAGTTCTATGGGTCCGACAACCTGGGGTCCGGCTTAGGAAAATGGGCACTTGTCTCCTGGGGTGGTCTGGAGCCGTGTAGCTGCTTAGCCTGGTCCCAGACCGTAAGCCTACACACTCCACCACCCTGCGACGGGAGTCCTAGTATCTAGAGTCGTGACCCAAGGGGGTCCGGACATGCAACTTGGCCACCCGGACTAAACCCTGCGAGTCCCGAGCATGTATCAAAGGATGGCTAATATCAGACAGGGGACCCTATGGGTGTACTACTAACGCTCCCTAGCTGAAGCTGTGTACAGATCCAGATCCCGGCCAAGGCTGCCTCCCGAGAGTTGTTGACAACCCTTTCAGATACGCTGGTATCCAACCTCGACGCATCAAGCCTGCATCCCAGGCGGGGGGCTAGGTACCAGGGAGGAGTCAACAACATCACACACAACAGGAACAGGCGGTACACAGATAAGTACTAACACTGCTTGATAAATAGTACTCAAAAGTACCTTACAAAAAGCAAAAGTATTACATCCGCCTTCAAGCGGAATCCTAGTTCCATCTCTACTCTGCAGGTATAAACTACCAGACGCCAGCGGAGTCGCGCTGGAAAGCCCCGCGGCCACTGTCCTTGCGGAGTCCTCCAGAACGACGTGACAGCAGTGATGGCCGCCTCAATGCGTGCGCCATTGCGAAGAGGTCCTCGCCCCCGTCCTCCTACGGGGGGCGACAACGAGGCCATTAAAGCCAAAGAGTTGGAGGCTCGGCGGTAGGTGGCGCTGGTGGTCTCGCCAGCGGAGGCAACCACCTCTGCAATGGGCAGCCTCACCAGCGGTGGCAACCACCTCAGCACCGACGATGGCGGCCACCTCTGCACCGGTGGCTTACTAGCGACGGTGGCCACCTCACCGCGTGCAGAAAGGTCCTCACCCCCGTCCTCCTACAGGGGTGAGGACAAGACCATCCAAGAACGCGGCCGCCACCTCCGCGGCGTACGACGTCTTGTACAACCCCCTAGGCGGCGTCAGAGCAGGGCGGCCAGTTGCGCAGGGAATGCCACGGATGCGGCAGACCTGCACACGGCGCGACCGTTGCCCGTGCGATGGACGAACAGCCGCGCCCCGTTTGGCGGCAGGAGGCGGTGCTGGAGGCGGCGCCGAAGCCATCCAAGCCAAGAAGCCAGACACGCGGCAGCTGATGGCGCCTGCTGCCGGCTGGCCCCGCGTAGCTGAAGTTCACCTCCTCCGCAAGGCTGGTGAACATCCTTCTCCTCCAAATGCTGGAGGAAGAAGCGGGTCACCAGCCCATGCGGAAGGCAGGACCCCAACTCGGCTCGCCTTCCACCCCAGCGAGGATGATGAACATCCTTGAAGATGAGGGCAGGGGGGAGGCCGCAGCCCGGCTCGCTTCTCTCCACCACGAGGCTGGTGGTCATCCTTGTAGATGACCACTGGCGGGAGAGTGCAGCCGGGCTGCATGATGAAAATCCTTGAAGCCGAGCGATGGCAGAAGAGCGCCAACCCCCACGAGGTCGCGCTCCTCCAACAACAGCAAGAAGAAGACAAGATCGGTAGCACCACCGCGTAGGAAACGAAGAGCGCGAGCTTCCCGGCGGTGAGACTGCTAGGGGGTGGCCTTGACGCGGATCCCTCCAGCGAACACCAGCGCGCCCCATCTAGAGGCCGGAAGGTGGAAGGGCGCGGTGAATGCAAGAGGAGCGAGGCATGGATACTGCCCGAGGGATGAACTCCTTTTTAAAGGCAGGCTCCCCGTTCGTGCCCCGAAGCATCACGGGCAAGGTCTCCCCCGATGCGCACCAGGGTTCTCATTCTATGACATGGGGGCCAGGCCTCACACGTCGTACAAGCTGACCCGAAGCGCGAAGAAGGCGAATCGTCGCACAGACAGCGTGCAACCGTCCTGCGGTTACACGCCCTTCCACCTTCGCCGCAACCAGCGGTCAAGAAGGCGAACCTCCGCACAAGGAGCGTGCAACCGTCCTACGGTTATTCGCCCTTCCATCTTCACCACAACCAGCGGTCAAGGAGGCGAACCGCCGCACAAGGAGCATGCAACCGCCCCGCGGTTGCGCTCCCCTTCAACTTCGCTACAACCGGTGGTCCAACCTCTGGCATGGGGGCCCAGGCCCACATGTCATGCACCCGGCACGCCGGTTCCTGGGTGCAGGAAAATCGCACCGCCGCTCGCGCCAATACCACGCCCCCTCGAGGCCGTCGCAGAAGACTAAGAAGATAAATTTTCAAAACCGATGCAGCGACTCGAGACACCCCGCGCATGGCCCAACAAAGATATTAAGTACGGAGGTCACGAGCCAGTCAGCCGCGGGGGCAGGCATGGCAGTCGGTGTGACCATAGGTGGGCCGGCAGTAACTGCATCAACGGGTGCGCAGGAGCAGCGAGCCGATCGCCAGTCAAATTCTGGCCCCACCTACAGGCTCGCACCCTCCCCTAAGGCGGGCACGGGGGCCACTATCGGTACCCTGGATTAGGGGTACCCCTTGCTACGGTATGAAGGCATGATGCCTGTGCGGCTACCCTTAGCCGCGCGGAGAACAGCCCCAGGAGTATCTCATGAGCAGTTAAGGTGGCATTCTTAGAGACAATGCCATCGGGCCCAGAAAGCACAGGACCCCTGTACGCACAACCCGGACCCCCGGAGTTAAGCAGCCTGTAGCCATTGGATAGGGTTCGGACCCCACCAAGTGAGCTCCGAACCACCCATAACAAGGATCCGGGAGAGGAAGTGTCGTGACCTAGGCATGGGTCCGGTATTGACGCGTGTCCAGGCTCTATCCGGAGCGCCTCCGCTCCCCACTCGGTCGAGGGTCTAATGCTGCCACATGGCTTATTGTCTGTGACGTAGGCCAGCGGGCGGAGCATGACGTAAGGGCTCTGGGCCGCGCATTTATTGCGGAAAGGACATGCCGCCTGTCCACCCTTCTGACAGGCGATGTGCCCCCACGGCATTTTTTACGTCCTGTCCATTCCACTGGCAGGCGGCGCCAGGGCCACCCTGCAGACGGCGCACCTGTCCAGTCCATTGCCAAAACAGTGCGCCCGTGCTGCGCGGTGCACTGTACTCATCCCTTATACGAGAAGCTTCCCCCTGCACGCCGAGGCTATACAAATCTTGGGTGTCAGGGCACAAGAAGATCGCTCCAGCAGCAAGTATTAGTAGCTACATCCGCTATGTTCCTGGGCCCACATGTCGGGGCTCAGTACTCTTGTACATGTCCCCCTTTAGCTATAAAAGGGGAGGCATGCGACGTTACAACACAAGCTCAATCTTTAGGCTTAGACCCAAGTCATCCAAGACAACTCAAGCTCTCAAGCAATATAACACATAGTGGAGTAGGGTATTACGCTCCGGCGGCCCGAACCACTCTAAACTCTTGCATGTTCTTGTGTTCATTCCTTCATCTCGCAACAAGCAAAATGCTTAGGCCCCTCCTCATCTTAGGCTTTAGGGCGGGTGCACTCTGCCACCCGGTCAGAGATTTCCTCTCTGACATTTGGCTGTTGCGTTATACATTTTCTGTTAGTGGTTTTGCTGTTGTGTTAAAACCAAGTGAATCTTTTGATGGGACATTTTCTAAGAGGTGGCGTAGTAAGATGATACTATGGTTGACTGCAATGAACTGCTATCACACTACACAAGGGAAACCCGAATAGTTCACTCCTGAGGAGGAGAGAATGTTCGATGTTGCCGATAACCTGTTTTGAGGCGTCGTGATTGGCGCTCTTGCCAACAAGTATGTTGATTCTTATCTAACGTGCACATTTGTAAAAGAGTTATGGGATGCATTAGATGAGAAGTTCGGTGTTTCTAATGCTGGTAGCGAGCTGTACATCATGGAGCAGTTGTTTGACTATAAAATGGCAGAAAACCATCCTGTAGTCGAACAGGCTCATGAAATATAGGCACTGGCTAAGGAATTCGAACAGTTCCTATGTGTCTTGCCTCACAAGTTTGTGGCTGGCGGTATTATTGCTAAGCTGCCACCTTCTTTTGCTACTACTCTAAAACATAAGAGACAAGAGTTTAGCGTGGTTGAGCTTATTGGTTCTCATGATGTTGAGGAGAGGGCGAGAGCAAAAGACACTCGTGGAAAAGGAGTTGAGACTTCTAGTGCCAATATGGTACAAAAGAAGAACTCCAATGTGTCACATAATAATAAAAAGAAGAACAAGCAACATAATGCCACGAAGCCCAAGCAGGCAGCCTCGTTTAAAAAGAAGAATAAAGGAGATGGTTGCTTTGTTTGCGGGAGTACTGATCACTAGGCAAGCGCTTGTCCAGACCGCAAATTTAAGCAAGAGAAAAAAAATAGCTCAAGAGAAGAAAACAACAAACATGGTTGTTAGCGAGACCGCATAAGAAACATCGGGGTATGGTAATCTTTTACCTACTGTTCTTTCAGTGTGTCAATCCCCTGAGTGGTGGGCTGCCACTGGTGCTAACATTCATGTATGTGCTGATATTTCTTTGTTTTCTTCTTATCAGTGCAAAGGGGCTAGAGCCTTGCTGATGGGGAATGGATCACATGTGTGTGTTCTTGGAGTTGGTACAGTCATGCTGAAGTTTACTTCAGGAAAGACGTTGCTATTGAAGAACGTGCAACATGTCCCCTCCATCAAAAAGAATCTTGTTAGTGGCTCACTTATATGTCGAGATGGCTATAAACTTGTGTTTGAATCTAATAAATGTATATATGGGAAATTCATTGGAAAAGGATATGACAGTGGAGGCTTGTTCCACTTATCTTTGCATGATGTGTGTAATAAGTCTATGAACAATGTGATTTCAAACGAGTCGTATATTTGGCATTCACGACTTTGTCACATCAATTTTGGTTGTGTGTCGCGGTTAGCAAATTTTAATTTAATCCCAAAAATTGATTTAGTCAAAGGTTAAGTGCCAGGTGTGCATGCATTCTAAGCAACCTCATAAGCCTCATAAGGCTGCGAAGGCGAGGAACTTGGCACCATTAGACTTATTACATTCTAATTTATATGAGATGAACGGAATATTGACTAAAGGAGGCAAAGGATATTTTATTACTTTTATCAATGATTCTACTATATTTTGTTATGTGTATCTCTTAAAATCAAAAGACGAAGCTTTGCATTACTTTAAGACCTATAAAGCTGAAGTTGAAAATCAACTCAAGAGGAAAATTAAACGGTTAAGGTCCGATCGTGGTGGAGAATATTTTTCAGGTGATTTTTCTGTTTTTTGTGTGGAACATGATATTATTAATGAGAGGACACTGCCATACTCACAGCAATCCAATGGGGTTGCTGAGAGGAAGAACTGTACTCTAAATGATTTGGTTAACGACATGTTAGAGACTTCGGGACTATCAAAGGAATGGTGGGGGTGAGGCGATCTTCACGACGTGTCATGTCCTGAATAAAGTTCCCACAAAGAACAAAGAAATCATACCATTCGAGGAATGGGAAAAGAGGAAATTAAATATCTCCTATTTGCACACCTGGGGTTGTTTGGCTAAACTGAGTGTGCCAATTGACAAGAAGCGCAAATTAGGACCGGAACTGTTGATTGTGTTTTCCTTGGGTAGGATTTCCACAGCATTGGATATAGGTTCTTAATTATAAACTCTGGAGTATCGGACATGTTGGTTGGTACTATTATGGAGTCCACAAATGCTACATTTTTAGGACGAATTTTCCATGAAAGCTACACAACACACGTCTAATGGTGAACCAATGATACCCCATGAGCATTTTATTCTAGTAGAACACACTAAGAAATCGCATATACATAATCATGTGGAAGATGACAATCTATCAACTCAAAAGAGTAAGAGACCAAGGATTGCAAAGTCCTTTGGTGATGAATACATTGTATATCTTGTGGATGACACCCCAAGTACCATTGAAGAGGCCTATTCCTCTCCTGATGCTGACTTTTGGAAGGAAGCAATAAGGAGTGAGATGTATTCTATTATGTCTAATGCAACTTGGGAGGTCGTTGATCGTCCGTATGAGTGTAATCCCATTGGGAGTAAATGGGTGTTCAAGAAAAAGCTTAGGCCTGATGTTACTATTGAAAGGTATAGGGCGAAGCTTGTAATTAAAGGCTATTCACAGAAGGAAGGTGAGGATTTCTTTGATACTTATTCACCTGTGGCTTGATTGACACAATTCGTGTGCTACTTTCGCTGCCTCCCATGGTCTTCTCGTCCATCAAATGGATGTTAAGACATCATTCCTAAATGGAGAGCTAGATGAGAAAATCTACATGGAACAGCCAGTTGGGTTTGTAGCAAACGATCAAGAAGGCATGATGTGTAAATTATTGAAATCTTTATATGGCCTAAAACAAGCACCTAAGCAATGGCATGAAAAGTTTGATAAAACTTTGACATCTGTCGGCTTTGTTGTGAACGAAGCAGACAAATGTGTATACTGTCGGTATGGTGGGGGCGAGGGAGTAATTTATGCCTGTATGTTGATGACATTCTAATCTTGAGGACGAGTCTTGATGTGATTAAAGAGACAAAAGACTTTCTGTCCAATAATTTTGAAATGGAAGATTTGGGAGAAGCTGATGTTATTATTAACATTAAGCTACTGAGAGAAGTCGATGGTGGGATCACACTGGTACAATCTCATTATGTGGAAAAGGTTTTGAGTCGCTTTGGTTATAGCAAATGTGAACCTGCTCCAACACCTTATGATCCTAGTAAGCTTTTGAAGAAAAATCGAAGGATATCTAGGGATCAATTGAGATATTCCCAAATAACTGGTTCACTCATGTACTTAGCTAGCACTACGAGGCTTGACATCTTGTTTGTTGTGAGCAAACTTAGCCGATTTGTTTCAAATCCGGGAGATGATCACTGGCGTGCTCTTGAGAGAGTTCTATGCTATCTAAAAGGTACTATGAAAAATGGCATCCATTATATCGGGTACCCAACAGTACTGGAGAGTTATTGTGATGCAAATTGGATATCTTATGCTGATGAGATATATGCCACAAGTGGATATGTGTTTTCACTTGGAGGTGGCGCTGTTTAATGGAAGTCTTGCAAGCATACTATCTTAATGAGGTCAACTATGGAAGTAGAACTCACAACATAAGATATCGCTTTCGTTGAGGCTGAGTGGCTTCGTGAACTCTTTATGGATTTACTAGTGGTTGAAAAACATGTGCCGGCTATTTCTATGAAATGTGATAATCACACTGTGATAATCAAGATAAACAGTTCTAAGGATAAAATGAAGTCGACAAGGCACATAAAGAGGCGTTTAAAATCTGTCAGGAAATTGAGAAACTCCGGAGTAATAGCATTAGACTATGTCCATACGTCTAAAAATCTGGTAGATCAATTTACAAAGGGGCTATCACGTAGTGTGATAGATAGTGCATCAATTGAGATGGGCCTAAGACCCACCTAAAGTTTATCATAGTGGTAACTTGTTCTATGTGATCGGAGATCCCGTGAATTAGAATGATGAAACAAGCTAGTGATAGACTGAGAGGAAAGACCCTTAATAAGGTTCATTTCAGATGCACTTCTTTATTTACTGTAAGGTAGGTTGATGTTTACACATTAATATGTTCCAAGTGGCTTTGTGAAGCAAAGATGTTGTCCTATAGAATATCTTTAGAGGAACATACCTATATGGGTTAACTGCTAGTCAAAGTTTATGAGATATGGGTGTTGGGGACTTGTTCTCAAATGCTATGAATTAAGAACAAGGCAACACAAAAATAGGTTAATGATTAATTCCCTTCGTCCTTCGAAGCATTATTTCCCTAAGGATATAATGATCTTCGGACGAAGGTTGTGAAGGACTTACCTTCATCATCACAACATAAATCAATGAAAGACGAAGCATATGAAACATGGGAAACAACATGGATAATCATATGACATCATAGTATATCTTTTTGTTATATAATCATGAATGAATAGAAACAACACAGGATTACATTTGTACCTTCGACTTGATAGAAGGTAAAAGTACCAGCGTGACGCACAAGCGAGTACAAGTCAGCGTGAACAGTATGGGGGTACCGTTCATCTATTTATAGGCACATGGCGTAACCTGTGTAAATTTGCATTCATGCCCTTCATATTTACTATTGACTTATGGACAACCCAACGAGGACTAGATAGCCTTTTCCCCTTTAAGTTGGTTCCTTTTTCCGCCATTGGACCAAAGCTCCCTTGCGCGTAGCTTCGGAGCAACATCAGCCTTCGTCTCGACCATGCTTTTGACATCGTGCATTGTTTTAACCCGAGTCCGAAGGTACCTGTTCAAATAAAACTTGGGAAACATGGTTAAATCATGTTTTTGAGGACCTTCGGAAGTCGAAGGCCCCCAACAGTAGCCCCTCGCAGTATTAATTTGTTAAGATAACGAATTCAGACTGCGATATGGACGAAGGCCTTAAGCCGAAAGTCCAAAAAACACCTTCCCTTTGCTAGAATAGCAATAA
Source organism: Zea mays (assembly GCF_902167145.1). Taxonomy (NCBI): domain Eukaryota; kingdom Viridiplantae; phylum Streptophyta; class Magnoliopsida; order Poales; family Poaceae; genus Zea; species Zea mays. The sequence continues at coordinate 65,437,046 of NC_050103.1, read as the reverse complement.
TCAATGACAGATGGGGCCCTCCAATTTGCAGCGCACTGAGCGTATAAATATAGACTCACACCAGCTGCATTTGATACGCTGTTTCTGCCATTTGCATTATTTTCTCAATCTTTTAGCTCCTGCTCACTGGCGCTCGCTAGATTTTCAAGCTCTCTGGCCTTCGGTTTAAAAGTTGCATTTTACAATGTCTGGTGAAAAAATGTCCCAAGAAAAGAAGGTTGTGCGGCGACGAAACTGACTGAAGAGGTGAAGTTGTTTGAGGAGAAGGCTGTGGATCCTTATGTTGCTGGATTTGTTGAATCGATGGCAAAAACAAATACAGAGAAAATTACTAAAGAGATACTGGAAGGTTTATCTGAAGATACTAGTGACAGCGATAGCTATGATGTGGAAAGTGGGGATGAAGATTCTGAGGATCGGCCCTAGCGGCCAAGTCATTCAATCTTCGGAAAATCGACCATCAAACAGAGTCATCTTGAGAACATGAGAGGAAGGTACTTTCGGGACATGTCTATTGTGAGGGCTGGTGGAGACAACAATGTCCCTGCCCCTGAGGAAAACGAAGTTGTAATTTACCGAAGCTTCTTCAAGGCTGGGCTTCGGTTCCCTTTAAGCAAGTTTGTAGTTGAAGTGTTGAAAATCTACCAGATCTTCCTCCATCAGATTACCCTCGAAGCTATAATAAGGATGGGGATTTTTGTCTGGGCAGTAAGGAGTCAAGGGCTAGAGCCAAGCACGAAGTGCTTCTGCAGTATGCACGAACTTCTATATGAGACGAAGGCCATGGGTAAAGATCAGTACCACAACAACTTCGGTTGTTATGGATTTATCGCTCGCCCCAACGCAAGCCACCCGGTGCCAACATTTCGGAAGAGATGGCCCGGAGCTTGGATGAAAGAATGGTTTTATGTGAAGAATGATTTGAAAGCGAGGGAAGACATCAAGGAAGTCATCATGCGCCCCATTTGGTCCCGCTTCAGCCTTCGGAGGCCGAAGATAGAAATTGATGAGACAGTTGAAGCGTGTCAGAGGGCCTTCAGCACTGTTTGCTCCTTTATTGGGACGAGAGATTTAATTCAAGAACATATAGCCTCCAAGGTATGGCCGCTTGTAGACAGCTGGGAAATGCCGAAGGAGACCACCACCGACTCTAGCGAAAGTGGTCTGGTCTGGCTGAAGTATACCTTCAGATTCAGGGAGAAGTTTGATGAGCCAAACGACAACTGGCTGAAGTGTATCGAAGCTACAAGTGATGAACTGCTTGGAGCATATTCCAAGGCGGAAGATAATGCGTTGTCCGCAGCCTTCCGAGGTTGGGGAAAGAAAAGACTAAACAGAGTTTTTGACGCCATCGGCTTCGTATACCCCGATTACCGCTACCCACTGCGGGGACAAGGGAAAAGAGGAAAACTGCTGCTTCGGCCACCCCAGTTGAGCCTGTGCCGAAGGGCAAAAAGGTGAAGGTTCTTACCCACCGGCCGCGTTACATTGAACCGGCCGTGGTGCCTGAGTTTGGCGCAGGGACCTCTTCTGCTACCGAAATAAAAAAAACTGTCCCGACTACGCAGGGCACTTAAGAGCCGGCTGTAATGCCGAAGGTGCTTACAGTCAAGCTGGTTGAAACGAAGGTTGATAAGGCTGAAGAGCCAAAATTGAAGAAATAATGAAGATGCCAGAGATTTTGAGCCCTCCAATAGAGGCAACAGTACCAAAGGTACAAATGGGTTCTGCCGTAACTCCTAAGAGGAGAAGGATGGCAAATGTGCTGGATGTTGTGTTAGAAACAACAAAAGCCTTGAGTCCTGCTCCTACAAGGAAAGTTGTCGAAACTTCCAAGGCACAACCCGAAGCTGATACTAAGCAGGCTGAAGTCGAAGCTGCAACAATTCAGGCTGAAACCGAAGCTAGGCCTTCATTGCCCACCGAGATGGAGCGTGCTGACCCTAAGGAAAAATCAAAAGAGCGGATTGCAACTGAAAAAATCGAGGCTCTTGGTCCCGAAGCGTCGAACAAAAGTATTGACTATATTATTCGTCATGCTTCGGGAAAGGTACTATCCCAAGAAGAAATGTTAGAAGCACAACACTATGCCCAAAAATTGAAATATCTGAAGGGGGCGTTAGTGTTCAATGGCAGTGGCAAAGAAGATTTTTTGTACTGTCTCCCGGATAACAAAGAAATATCCATTTGTCGGGAGATAGGTAAAAGCATCGGATTCCCGAAGCTGGAAGATGGTCTTTCGATTTTATCGAAGGACGAACTTGTTGACAACCTAGCATACAATATCATAAAGGTATAAAAACTAACTCTAAATTTGAAAAATGAGGTATTTTATTTGTACTTATTCTTTCCTCCACTTGCAGGGCTTGATTCTTAGTAATGCCCTTAGGGCATAGAAAAATATTGAAGATGAAGGATATACGATGGCTCTAAACAACCTTCGTTCAGAGGTAATCGAATTAAGAAACGAATGTCTTGAAAAAGACAAAATCTTGATTTCATTGGTAAACAAAGTGAAAGAAGACGAAGCTAGTTTCAAGGCTCAGGCCAAAATCCAAAAGATTGAAATTGAAGACCTTCGGAAACAGCTGGCAGAAGCTAAAGAAAAATGCGCACTCGCAGAAGCTAACCGAGACATCAGCGAATATTGGAAAAATCATTTAGAGAAAAATGTTGAAGAACTTCGCACATCCAAGGAAAGATGCTTTGAAAAATCCTTGGACTGCGTGAAGAAAATAAAAGCTAGTTTCACCAACGTGGGTGCTTATTGTACCGAAGAAAACTTCATACGAGGCGACCCCGAAGGTGTTATCGAATGGATAAGTGGGGAGGCTGAGAGCTTCAAAGAAATCTTAAGTGATCGCGGGGATATCTGTGCATTTTCGGGTGCACGGGGGATTTCAGCTATCTTGGAGAAGGCAGGATGTGATCACATCAAGACCATGGCCTAGGCCGAAGCTGCCTTCTCCGCAGATGACACGAAGGATCCTTCAGCTGAAGCAACCTTGATGGGCGGAAAATTCTATAATGATGTCTGGGTAAATGGTGGCCGAGAGATGGCTTATGAAATTATAAAGAAAAGTAAAAAAGACACCCATGACGCCTGGATAGAAGCGAGACAAGCTGAAGAAGCTGCAGAGCGCGAAAAACGTATAGGTAATATCTTTTGATGTTCAGCTTCGGCATTTGTTTTTATGGCTTCGGACTAATTAACTTTTCCTATAGCTGAATTATCTCTGCCACCGGAACCGTTCGATCCCCTGGCCGATCCAGAAACAAAGGAAGCACTGGAGATCATTAATATGGTTGAATCTATTGTTGACGAAGTCCTCAATAAATTTCTAAATGAAGTTGCGGAGAAAATCCTGAAAGAAGACTAGCACTTATTGTAAAAACATTTTTAAATGGTCAATGTAAGAGACACTAGAATGGACATTGTGCTTTTGTTGTAACGAAGGTGTAATATTTGATGTGTGTAACTTTGGATCGAATATGTAAATTATTGTAATTTATTTTTTTACGATGCACGAAACTTACATACATACCGTTTTTGAGCCTTCGGCGAAAAAACACCTTCCCTTCTTTTCATGCTTCGTAAAGAAAGAAGATCCGTGGTTCGTAAAAATAAAGATGTCCATGCTTCGGAAAGAGAGATCCCTCTTTTGTGTGCAGGCTGTCGAAGCTGTAATTCGAAGCTTACTTCGTGTAACTTTGACAGAATATTTTCCAAAAATCGGCTCTGTATTCCATTCTTGTGTCATTGATGCTATATGATGTATGATGTGATGCTATGCGAAATGATGTGATGAAATGATGCAAAATGATAATGATGCCGAAGACACATACTCACACCCCCACACTGGAACACGATCTCTGCATTTCCTTAAGAACGACTGAAATCACTTTGCCGTTTATTTTTTGGCTTCACCATTTATTTTTCTGTGTAAGTTCTGCATCACCTTAGGAATATCTTTTGAACTTCTTTGCCTTCTATTTTGGTGATACAAGTTCTGTGTTCCCTTAGGAACGACTTTTGAACTTCTTCGCCTTATATTTCGGCGATATTTGGCTCTGCATTCCCTTTGGAACGACTTTTGAGCAGAAAACTTACACTGCGCTCCCTTAGGAACGACTTTTTTGTAGCTTCGGCAAAACTTACGCTGTGCTCCCTTAGGAACAACTTTTTCTTAGCTTCGGCAAATTTTTTAGCTCTGCATTCCCTTAAGAACGAGTTTTGAGCTTCGGCGATTTTTGAGCTTCGTACGTCTGTGAAGAAGATATATTCCATCTCGATAGAAGCAAAATTATTACAAGAACTTAAAACTAGATTTACATTGCTTGTTCCTTATTAAAAAACAAAATGACATAGAACATAAAAGTATTTCAGAGGCAGGATATCGCTCAATAAATGTGCTTTGATTCTAGCACAGTACTGTTGACTGTATGAGCTTCGAATTCCTCCCTGAATTCACATTGCTGTTGAGAGTGCTGGCGCCCTTCTGGCTACTGGCTTCGGGAATATGTAGGTTGCAGTGGTGGTGGCGGTGGAAGCTGAGGCCAAGAAGCCTGTGAATGGCTAGCCGAAGCAACAGAGGCTGCAGGGTGATTGCCCACATATTCTGGTATGTAGGGAGAGTGGCACGAAGCAGTGTGCAAGACCTGCTTCAGCTGATTCTTCTGAGCTTTGGCTTCTGCGATCTCCTTTAGCTTCAGAATAGTGATTTGGCACATTCTTGTAGTATGGCCCTTGTCCTCACCACAGAATAGGCAATAAATTTTCCTGGGCTGATCCCCATATCTTCCTCTGAAGCTCCTGGCGCCTTTGCCCCTTGTAGCTGGCGGCTTGAAGGAGCTTTGCTACTGCCTCAAAGACTGCGAGGTGTATTGTGGCCTCTAAAGCTGGCTTCCTTTGTCGTCATTCTGGCTGGAGCTGTGGATTGATCTGGCATGCCTAGGGTGGATTCTTCCTCCGAAGCCCCTAGTCATCTCAGAGAATCTGTAAGCTTCCTCCCTTCTTTGGCGGAAGTCGTTGTCAGCCTGGATGTACTCATCCATCTTCTGAAGCAGCTTCTCCAGAGTTTGTGGGGGCTTCTTGGCGAAGTATTGAGCCATAGGTCATGGCCGAAGACCCTTGATCATGGCCTCAATGACAATTTCATTGGGCATTGTGGGCGCTTGTGCCCTTAGTCGCAAGAACCTTCGGACATACGCCTGAAGGTATTCCTCATGGTCTTGCGTGCACTGGAACAAGGCCTGAGCTGTGACTGGCTTCGTTTAAAAGCCTTGGAAATTGGTAACCAGCATGTCCTTGAGCTTCTGCCACGACATGATTGTCCCTGGCCGAAGAGAAGAATACCATGTCTAGGCTACGTTCCGGACTGCCATGACGAAGGACTTTGCCATGACAGCTGCATTGCCTCCGTATGAGGATATTGTTGCCTCATAGCTCATCAAAAATTGTTTTGGGTCCGAGTGCCCATCATACATGGGTAGCTAGGGTGGCTTGTAGGATTGTGGCCATGGGATAGCCTGCAGTTCTGCTGCCAAGGGAGAAGCATCATCAAAAGTAAAGGTATCATGATTAAAATCATCATACCATCCATCTTCGTTGAATAAGCCCTCTTGATGAAGCTCCCTGTGTTGGGGCCTTCGGTCTTGGTCATCTTGAGCAAGCTGACGCACTTCCTCAGTAGCTTCATCGATCTTCCTTTGAAGATCGGCCAGCCAAGCCATCTTCTCCTTTTTCCTTTGCACTTGTTGATGGATGATTTCCATGTCCCTGATCTCTTGGTCCAACTCCTCCTGGAGTGTTGGACTGGTGGCCTTTCTCTTCTGGCTTCGAGCCTCTCGGAGAGAGAGAGTCTCCTGGTTTGTGTCCAGTGGCTGCAATGCAGCAGCCCCTGGCGCTGTTATCTTCTTCGGCGGTATGACGAAGGTCAATGCTTTGCCGAAGGTTGTGGAAGTGAGTAGACCGGAGGTGGGCGCCAATTGGGGACTTGTTCTCAAATGCTATGAATTAAGAACAAGGAAACACAAAAATAGGTTAATGATTAATGCCCTTCGTCCTTCGAAGCATTATTTCCCTAAGGATATAATGATCTTCAAATGAAGGTTGTGAAGGACTTACCTTCATCATCACAGCATAAATCAATGAAAGACGAAGCATATGAAACATGGGAAACAACATGGATAATCATATGACATTATAATATATCTTTTTGTTATATAATCATGAATGAATAGAAACAACACATGATTACATTTTTACCTTCAGCTTGACAGAAGGTAAAAGTACCAGCGTGACGCACAAGCGAGTACAAGTCAGCGTGAACAGTACGGGGGTACTATTCATCTATTTATAGGCACAGGGCGCAGCCTGTGTAAATTTACATTCATGCCCTTTATATTTACTATTGATTTATGGACAACCCAACGAGGACTAGATAGCCTTTTCTCCTTTAAGTCGGTTCCTTTCACTACAAGAGCTACAGTCATTTTCGGCGACTATAAGCCGCCGAAAATAAGCTATTTTCGGCGGCTTTAGGCTTATTTTCGGCGGTTCCTGGCCGCCAGAAAAAAATAGCCGAAAATAAGGCCATATTTTCGGTGGCCAAGGTCTAGCCGCCGAAAGTAGCTTATTTTTGGCGACCCCAAGTCAGCCGCAAAAAATAACATGTAGTTTCCGACGGCCATGGAGTCAGCCGCCGAAAATAACAGGTGCCAAAAATAAAATTTCTTATTTTCGGTGGCCAGGGAGGCCGCCGAAAATTAACAATTTCAGAGCAAAAAATTTTTTGAAAAAAATGCAAAAAAATAACAGAAAATTCATACAATAACAGAAAATTCATACTTGAGTCCACAACATAAAACTTGAGTCCATACAAACATAAAGTCCACAAATAGTCCATACAAACATAAAGTCCACAAATAGTCCATACAAACATAAAGTCCATAAATAGTCCATTACAACGCACAATGCGGCACAAAGCTAACTCCATCACATATCGGGGTCGTTGGAGTTGTGTCCACTACCTCCAGAAACGAAAAACTTATTGACGAAGTCGTGTAACGGGTTTGGATTCTAAAGAAAAAAGAATACATTAATAACGACATTGGTTACATGTATGACCACTATTCAAACAAATTGTTTCTCAAACTAACCTCTCCTGGAGTAGCTCCCTCCCCTACATAAGCTCCTCCTGGTGCTGGTATGACCGGTGGTGGCGTGTTGTGGCCCATGACCCCGGATCCCTACAAAATCAAGTTTAGTAAAGATTTGAAATTAGGTTGATACGAACGATAAGTCTTAACTAAATTGAAGCACCTGAGGTGGAGGTGGGGGTGGAGGTGGCGGAGCATGTAATCCCCACTAAGGCATCGACGGCTGAAACTGAGGGAAAACAAATGGTTGCTGTTGTGCCTGCTGTGGAAACCAAGACTGTTGCAAATATAATATGTTAGTTATAGAACCAATATCGAGCGTGTTGAGAAGAAATAAGACACTCACGTTCATTGCTTGTTGGGCCTGTGCGTTGTAAGCAGCCATGTACTCTGATTGCTCTTTGAGGAATGCCATTTGTTGTTGCCGCAGCTCTTCATGAAACTTTTCTTGCTGCTCCCTCATAGCCTCCTCCATGCTAGATACAGAGTGACAACTACGGCTGCTACTACCAGAACCCGCCTGTGACGAAGAGCCACCACGAGAACGCAACTCCGTCGAATCAATAACACCGGTAAACATAGAATATCTTGAAAAACAAGAAAATTAGCTATTCGGTCATAGTTCCAATATTATTGAAAAAAATTCACAAGTTCATACCGTCCATGCGCCTTGCCTCCAAGTGAATGCACAACTTCAGCGTCGATGGTAGGCGCTCCTCTCCAATCATAGTCTTCTCCATACTTCCTAACCATCTCCTGCCTGTATGTCTCCTGCAATACAATATGAAGGTTCAGCACACATGTAATTTATAGCTATATGGCAAGAAAACATTAATCATAACAACAACTAACCATACGCTCAACGGCCGCTTGACTACACAGCTCATCAGAGATTTCATTGTTTTTCGCTCTATGCCCTCTCCTATAAATAACTAACCATTGGACCGAAGCTCCCTTGCGCGTAGCTTCGGAGCAACATCAGCCTTCGTCTCGACCATGCTTTTGACATCGTGTATTGTTTTAACCCGAGTCCGAAGGTAACTGTTCATATATTACACTTGGGAAACATTGTTAAATCATGTTTTTAAGGACCTTCGAAATACGAAGGCCCCCAACACTGGGTGGTCTCTAGATACCCATGAAATGCTATGGAGTTTAACTTATATGCTCCAACCAACGAGGATGCACTCGACAATTTAGTACTGGTAAAGAGTTTAGATGAAACTTATTCCATGCAAATCTGCCAATTCAAAGCCTAGTCCATTGTGTAGTTGTGGTCAAGTGTAGTCTAGATTCTAAGTGGATGTTCAACTTTTCAGTCTTCATCGAAACACCAGTATATCAAACGTTTGAGATGATGAGAGCATTTTAGTGTGACTTAGCATTTGGTGGGGATTGTTGAATTAATGTGGGTGTGGCCCAAATTAATATTCAATAATAGCCAATGCTAAAGGCCCACTTTAATGCTATGGTGTACTAGTACTTTAGTACACTACAAGAGAAAAGCGTATTAACGACCAGAAAATGACGGCCACCTGTAATATGTGGTTGTTATGAGTCTCGACAGCATAGTGCAAGTTCTGTCCAACCCAGCCGACGACCAAAAAAATTGTCGTCGTTAGCGAGCTGACCTCTGTGGTCGTTAAACATTGAATCCAGCTCTCCCCGCGCAGAAAACTGATTTTGGCGCAAATACGTGCCTCTTCCCGCGTCCAAACAAGATTGTGGCCCAACCACCTGAGGCCCAACCAGCTGCCTCTGAAACGATACCCACGCACGAGGCCGCACGTTCTTCTCCCGCGGGCGACAGCGCGACCCGCACGTTCCTCTCCCGCGGGCGACAGCGCGACCTTCAGCACGCTACGGCGCGACCCTCACCACACGCCGGCGACGACCTTCTCTCTGGTAAGGATAAGCACCTTCTCGCGCGGATTGGCAAATCTTCTTTACCCTATTCCCATCGGCGCGGGCTCGCATGCGAAATTGCAGACGACATCCCACGTGCCCGGCCGAAACAATCTCGTCCGCGTGCCCCATCCACGTCGGGTACGATCGCATCCCCGGCTCAGCAATTTGTACCCAACAATTTCGTATCTGCTCAACAATTTGGTTGGAGAAAGCCATGCCCATCGCTGCTTTGCGTTTGCACACTATGCACTTCTCGGTTCCCTGTGGTCGACCTCAATCTGGGCGCCATGTATCGTACTGTCGTTTCCATGTTCGTGGCAAACCATGAGTGAGATTCTAAAATGCGACTACGATCTTGTGCAGAGAACAAAGTTGACCTCCATACTCTGCAATGGAAAACAAAATGCATTTGTGTAGGACTGTATGGTAGCGATTGGGCACAGGTGATACTGTACATATGTATGATGGGGGATTGAGAACTATAATTACAAATAGATGCATGTGTGTGGATGCCTAATACTCTACCCAGAAAAAATAGTCACGAACTGAACTAACGTTGGCACAATGAGTTGGTTATGATGATTCAACTATTTTATATAGATAGAAACTAAGTATCAAGTGTGATCTTTGATTCTTTGAATTATACCTTGAGATCTCTGATTCTCTGATGCATGTGTTTTGGAGCTGAATTCTTTTCTGGCGTTTGTCACCTTGGAACACAGAATCATATTGATCTTTGCTTTCCTTTGCATTGCTCAACGTCATACTCATTTACTGTACCATTTTTTCAGTTTGCAGTCATACTGATCAGAATTGTTATTGTTGCTTTTCAGATTCAGATTGTAGAGCAGCTTTATCTGTGTTTGTCACCTTGGAACACAGAATCCCTACTACTCTCCCTCCATAAGGTGTGTGGACTCCCTAACAACAATCTGTTGTGAAATTACAATGATTTTGGCTCGTGCGTTAGGACCAAATTATTGCCCCATCTGTTAGGACCAAATGAATGACCCATGTTTTTGTTATTGTAGTATATTACATGCTCTCGCTAAATAACTTGTTTTCTACTAGAAAAATTGGATGTGTACATACTTATGTTTGGAAAAATTGGCAGCCTACTAAAAAATACATTGGATGTGTACATAAGGAATAAAGTATAAACTTCTTGCTTTCTCTTTTAATTTGATCATATGAGGTAGTTTGGGAGGGGAATTAAATGATGTTCCTTGTCTCGACGCTTTTACACTTACCCACACACATGCTCAACATCATATTGATCTTTGCTTTCCTTTGCACTGCTCAACATCATACTCATTTCTTGGGTCTTTCTGATTAACTTAACTAGGCATGATGCCAGTTCCCCCCGTCAAACGAAATGCCCCACGATCTCCCCTTTTTCCGGATCGAAGTGGGCATGCGCAGCACATACGTTTGATGGGGTAACACTTACACAAATTGACGGACACCTGGGCATGCGCAGCACTGCTGCCAGGTGTTTGTACGCCACACCCAAATTTATAAGACCAACTAGATTACTGACTGACTGAGTTTCTAACAAATCACCCCCTTAATCTTGTTGGACTCTACCAACCCCAAGCCTTGATCTCAGCTCTGCTAGTCTGACTCTTCCCAACGGCTTTGTGAGTATGTCAGCAAGCTGGTCAATAGTTCTGACATGTTCCACATCCACCATGTTCTTGTCAACACAATCTCTAATGTAGTGATAACGTGTGTCGATGTGTTTACTCCTATCATGAAACACAGGATTCTTGCTCAGTTCAATAGCTGACATTTTGTCCACCAGCAGACTGAATTTCTGAATACTTTCAGCCTTTATGTCTGCAATGAGCATGCTCAGCCACATATCTAATAATCTTCTCGACTGCAATACAGTGTTCCTTCCCAGGAGCCTCCATAAACCTACTCACAAGACCTACTGCAAATTCCAAATCAGGTCTTGAATTTACAAGATATCTCAGACTCCCAATAATACTTCTGTATCTGGTTACATCTACTTCAGTCCCTTTAACAACACTGCTAAGCTTCATCCTCTGTTCCATTGGGGTGTCTGTGGGATTACAGTTTGCCATGTTGCATTTCTCCACTATCTTTGATGCATAGGCCTTTTGACAGATTGTAATCTCATTCACATCTTGTCTGACCTCCATGCCCAAGTAGTAAGTGAGGAGTCCCAGATCACTCATACTTAACGTCTGCATCATTTGTTGTTTAAAACTGTTAATATTAATAACAATCGGTCCACAATTGATCAGGTCATCAACATATACTCCCACGAGCAGCATTGATTCTCCTGCTCCTTTCCTATATACAGCATGGTCCACAACACATTTTTTGAAACCTAGTGAGATCAGCTCTGAATCAAGTCTGACGATGTTCCACGCTCTGGGAGCTTGCTTTAAACCATACAATGCTTTCTTCAATTTTAGCACAAGGCTGCCCTTTTCTGGTCTCTGAAAACCTTGAGGTTGAGTGACATATACTTCCTCTTGGAGATTTCCATTCAAGAAAGCTGATTTGACATCCATGTGGTGTATTTCCCAATTTCATTGTGCTGCTAATGCTATCAAGACTCTGATAGTTTCTAGCCTTGCTACAGGTGCAAACACCTCATCAAAATCAACTCCCTCCTTTTGAGCATACCCTTTTGCAACTATTCTAGCCTTGTGTTTAACTGTCTTCCCAGCTGCATCCTTTTTGATTTTATAGACCCACTTCAGGCCAACGGCCTTATGTCCTTTAGGTAACACAGACCATTCCCAAGTGTTGTTTTCCTCTATTGATTTCAGTTCAGATGCCATTGCTTCACTCCAACACTTCTCTGTCAAAGCTGAGTCAACACTGATTAGTTCATCTGCTGCCAGCAAACATAATGCACTATACTCGAAATCATGCACCTCCTGAGTTGCATCCATTAGATCACTCAAATTTCTGTACATTAAAGGAACTCCAGGGGAAAAATCAGGAGTTTGTGGACTGCTGCTGCTGATTGTTACATATGTGGCTGGTACACTTGATTTTGGGGTAAAATACAAGAAGGGTACAGCTTCAGATCATGGCTTAGTCGGCTACACAGATTGTGACTGTTTAGTAGACCTTGTTCACAGAAAAAGCACATCTAGGATCTTATTCTTCCTAGGAAACAACTTAGTGACTTGGTCTTCACAAAAACAGAAGGTTGTCGCTTTGTTGTCATGTGAAGCAGAATATATAGGAGCTGCACTAGGAACATGTCAGGGTGTGTGGCTGAGCATGCTCATTGTTACAGAACCTGAAGCTTGTGATTCTTCTAGCTCTAGCTATGGTGTTTCAGGAGAATGAGGCAGTAGTGGTGATGCTAGAACACCCCCTGAATGCCCACCACCAGCTCCACTGAGACTGTGTCCAATACTCCCAGTGCCAGAATCTGAAAAACTGGTAGATGGCCTACCTGAGCAGGTATATTATACTGAAACTGTATTTCACAAGTTTTAGGTACACTTGGAATCTGTTCAGTATTGTTTTCACTGTCCCAATTCCAACTCTTATCTTCCTCAAACAGAACATCTCTGCTCACATGTAGCCTCTCAGAGGAAGGATAAAAAAACCTGTGACCCTTCGTGCCTGTCTCAGACATCTTTCCAAGGCCAGTACCAATTTTCTTGACATGACATACACAACCAAAAGTTCTAAGGTGACCTATTCAGCAGACTGCCATACTTCATAAGGAGTTTTGCCTTTAATACTTTTAGTAGGAGACCTATTCAGCAGACTGCTGTTGTCACTGCCTCCCCCAAAAACCTTGGTGGTACCCCTTTGCTTTGCAGTAAGCACCTTGTCATCTCTACTGCAGATTGGTTTCTCCTCTCAACTACACCATTCTGCTGAGGTGAATAAGGAGTAGTGGTGTAGTGCTTAATGCCTTGCTCACTGCAGAACACATCAAAAAAGGTTGAGTTGAACTCACCACCTCTATCAGTTCTCAAAGCCTTCAGTCTTCCTTCCTGTTCAACTTCTGCTCTCTGCTTAATCTTCTTCAGATAAAATAGTGGTTCATCTTTAGAATGAACGGAACTGTAGTGAGGTATGTGGCGGCAAGGATGGTGACTACGACGAACTCACACAGACGCACAGGATAACAGATACACACACATTTGCCTGCGCTAATGGCCGCAGCTTTTCTTGGGTCTTTCTAATTAACTTACACAAACTGACGGACACCTGGGCATGCGCAACACTGCTGCCAGGTGTTTCTATGCCACACCCAAATATATAAGACCAACTATATTACTGATTTAGTGAGTTTCTAACAATTTACTGTACCATTGTTTTCAGCTTGCAGTCATACTAAATCACACTATACTGAAATCAACTATACCTAAAATCACTCAATAAATTTTCTGTGTATTTTTAGAACTGAAAGGCAAATCTGGGATTAGGAGGAGCTTGTTTACTTACACTGATTATTCAAACGGTACGTGAACTTATATGATGCCATGCAATTTTAGTAGATGTAAATTAGAGTAAACGTTTAAGATTGAATGATATATGAATCTATTTTGACAACAAATATATTGCCACAGGTTTTATAATTAATATTTACCATATTTATGGCACCGAGTAAGGCATGGATGAATCTAGTTGATGAGCGTCTTAGTACTGAATGTTTGGATGGCCTGACTTCAAAAAAAAATCTTTATTTAGATGGAGTCACCAAGTTCTTGGATTATGCATTCAGTAGGTCAGGTGATGGGGGTAAAATTAGGTGTCCCTGCATCAAGTGTTGTAATACATACAACATGTCCCGTGATGTAGTATATTCGCATCTGACAGCCTATGGAATAATAAGAAGCTATACCTTTTGGTATCATCATGGAGAAGTTTTTGGAGAAACTGAGAATGAGTTGGAAGTGGAAGATGATGATGATTCACATGATGGAATGCAGGAGCTGATGGAGGATTTGTTCCCTTCGACTAACCATCCGGGCAACGATACAATGACAGAACCAACCCCTAGTGTTATTTTTGAAGATCAACCAATTGGTGAAGTTGTGAAGTTCTACAACTTGCTTAATGATTTGAACCTGCCTCTTTATCATGGCTCCAATAGTACTAAGTTATCTGCACTAGTTAAATTGCTCAATGTTAAGAATATGGGAAAGTGGAGTAACAAGTCCTTTACAGATTTACTAGATATACTCCTGAAGGACTTCCTACCTTAGAACAGTAATTTACCAAGTTCTTACTATGAGGCAAAAAAGACTATTAATGAACTAGGACTAAGTTATAGAAAAATTGACGCTTGTAGAAATGATTGCATGTTGTATTGGAAAGAAGAAGCAAATGCAGATTTTTGCAAGATTTGTCAAAGATCAAGATGGAAGGAGGACAAGCACTCAGGTGAAAAAAAACAATCAACAAAAGGAAAAAAAATCCCTGAAAAAACTTTACGTTATTTTCCTCTCAAGCCAAGACTCCAACGGTTGTATATGTCTCGAAGAATAGCTACTTTCTTGACATGGCATAATGATGGTAGAGTGGACGATGGAGTGATGCGGCACCCAGCTGATTCCAAAGCGTGGAAGAATTTTGATGAGCTCCACCCTGCTTTTGCATCTGAGCCTCGCAATATAAGGTTATGCCTTGCTGGTGATGGCTTCCAACCATTTTCTAGCATCCGAGTCTCTCATACCATTTGGCCTATATTCCTTATTCCCTTGAACTTACCTCCTTGGATGTGCATGAAGCAGCATAATGTAATCCTTTCCATGTTGATTCCTGGAAAGGAAGGTCCTGGAGATGCAATTGATATTTACTTGCAACCATTAATAGAGGAATTGATTGAGCTTTGGGAGGAGGGTGTCGACACACATGATGCATCAACCAAGACTAATTTTAATCTCAAAGCAGCCATTCTTTGGATTGTCCATGACTTTCCAGCATATGCAAATCTATCAGGCTATAGCACCAAGGGAAGACTTGCATGCCCAGTTTGCCATAAAGAAACTTGTTCTTTATGGTTAACAAAGGGCCAGAAATTCTGCTACATGGGTCATCGACGCTTTCTACCTAAAGATCATAGATGGAGAAACGATAAAGCTTCTTTTGATGGAACAAGAGAGGTCCGAGGCCCAACTGAGCCATTAACTGGAGATGAGGTGCTACAACAAGTCGATGATCTAGAGGGGATAATCTTGTCCAAGGATCAGAGTAAAAAGAGTAAGATTTCACATAGTGAGAGGGGAGATAATTGGACTAAGAAGAGCATCTTTTTTAAATTACCATATTTTAAAACACTTCTGCTGAGGCATAATCTAGATGTGATGCATATAGAGAAAAATGTGTGTGACTGTATAATTGAAACAATTTTAGATATCAAAGGAAAAACAAAGGACAACAATAATTCACGTCTTGATTTGAAAGAAATGAATCTAAAGCCACATCTGCATCCAGTTAAAGATGGGGACAAGTTAGTTATGCCACAAGCACCTTATGTTTTGCCTCCAGAAGCTAAGAGGTCAGTTTTGCAATTCTTGAAGGATTTGAAAGTTCCAGATGGTTTCTCTTCTAATATTAGCAGTCATGTTAATTTGAAGGAAGGAAAGATATCTGGAATGAAGACTCATGATTGTCATGTCATGTTAAATCATTTACTTCCTTATGTTCTACGAGGATATTTACCAAACCGTATATATGAGCCTTTATTAGAGCTTTCATATTTTTTCCGAGAACTGAACTCAAAGGCATTATCAACTGAACAGTTAGAGCAATTGCAGCCACTTATAACAACCACTTTGTGTAAACTGGAAAAGGAATTTCCACCCTCATTTTTCGTTAGCATGATGCACTTGCCTATTCATTTAGCTACCGAAGCTTTAATTGGTGGACCCACCATGTATCGATGGATGTACCAATTTGAGAGATATATAAAACTTCTTAAATCGCTCATTCGCAACATGGCTCATCCAGAGGCCTCAATAGCAGAGGGTTATCTTGCATATGAATTTATAACATTGTGCTCGAGGTACTTAGATGATGTGCAGACAGTGCACAATCGTCCTGGACGAATCAATGATGAGTCTGATTATGGAAAGTTTTCTTTACCAATATTTTCTTATGTGGGAAGATCACTTGGTGCTCGCAAGACTCGAGACCTTGAATTGCTTGAGTTAGAACAGGCTCATATATATGTTCTAAGGAATTGTGATGAGGTGCAACCATTTATTAGGTAATTCTTGCGGGTACCTTCAATTTTTACTTATGTAATATCAATTTCCTATTATGATATTATTAGTACTATATATTTTTTATTACAGTGAGTATAGCAATGGCGAGGAAGTGTCTTCATTGCCACAATATACATCCACCTGGGCCAAAAATTTCATTCCGTGGTTTAGGAATAAGGTATAAGTATTGTCAATTAACTAATATAGTGATATTTTCATATCTTATTGTTTTCTTCCTATAGCTGATTAAGTAATTTATGTGTCGTCTTTGCAGATACATAATTTGTATGACCATGATAAAAGTGAGCAAATGGAAGACCTTCTGTCCTTATCTAGGGGCCCTTTGCAAAACAGTACATGTTTTGCAGGTTATGATATGAATGGATTCAGATTTCGCATAGAGAGTCGTGACAAAAATCGGTGCACACAGAACAGCGGAGTTGTTGTTTTGGCAGATGGAAGTACAATTAGTGAGAATGCAGAATATTATGGCATATTAACAGAGATAATAGAGCTTCAATTTCTTGGGGGAAGACGTGTGCCATTATTTCGTTGCAAGTGGGTTGACATATTCAATAAAAAAAGAGGGATAAAGAAGGATGTTTATGGACTCGTTAGTGTCAACTTTAAATGTCTACTTTGGACAAATGAGCCATTTGTATTAGCTAGCCAAGCTTCTCAAGTCTTTTTCGTCAAAGACAATCTGATCAAAGGTTGGCACTTGGTTGTCAAAATGCAGCCACGTGACACCTATAATGTACCTCCTGGAAATTCAGACGACGAAGATAATGAAGATGAGGATTATGATGACGAGGAAGATATAGCTATTGATGATCCTCCAACTACATCATTTGGTGGAAAGAGGAAATAGTGATTCTAGAATATTAATCATTCCATAGGATACATAACCTGTCACCATTGATTTATAGCATTCTGAGTGTGCTTATACCATTCTATGTGCTTATATTTTTTTCCTGTATTAAACATAAATATTTTATGCTATTGCTATGCTATCTATGTAGGCTGTAGCAATGCAGGGTAGGTATGGAAAAGTAACAGCCTCTGCGGCCCAGTCAAGCTTCATCAGCCCAGGATTGCTTCGTCAGCAACATGCGAGGAGGTCCTATCCAAACCCAATTACCAACATACTGGTGAACAATGAGAGTATTGCTAAAAAACCAGCGAGAAGGTACCATTCACAACCCAATACTACCACAACAATCAACAATGACAGCTCTATTATGAAGGCAGCCATGAATCAACATAAGAAGAGGTCTTATAGAAATCCGAATACTGCAGCAAATGGTAATTGATATTGCATTCATGTATTCCTTTACAGTAATTTTTTGCATGCCAATTTCAATTTACTAACAATCGAGGTATTGTAGATGACTTAGAAGATGAGCATTTCGATGAAGTATTGAAAAAAATGGCAGCAAAGGTCAATGGGACTGGGACTGGTAACAATATGTTTGATTCTGATAATGACAGTGAGAATTATTGTAATGAAAGTGAGTCTGATTATGAACATGAAAGTGAATACAATTCTGAACATGAGAATGAGAACTCTGAAAGTGCTTCTGAAGATATATTATTCAAGAAAAAACATGCATCTTTTAAAGGAGATAGACAGTCGCATCGAGTCAGGCCACAAAAGAAGCTAAAATGTGAGTATTTCCTACATTCAGTACAACAGTAAAATGCTAGTATTTATTTCTTTTGAGTTTTATGAGGAGTTTTTCCACATGTCTTGCAGCCATGAACCATGAAGTTGACACCTTAACCAGATCTAATAATGGAGAGGGGAGGGAGAACTCTGAAGGTGCTTTTGAAGAAGAAAACACAAGAGAAAATATGGTATTCAAGAAAAAGCATGCATCGTTTAAAGGAGATAGACAGTCGCATCGAGTCAGGCCACGAAAGAAGCTGAAATGTGAGTATTTCCTACCTTCAGTACATCACTAAAATGCCTATATTTAGTCACCTTCGCTCAAAAGGAGCTGAAAGGCATCAGCCTGCTTCTCATGGGAAAAAGATCATGGCACACTGGCCCGAGAACTGAACCTCAAACTTTATTATGACAAAAATGTGTTCTAGACCAATGATGGACTCGAGAAAGATATAAACACTAGCTAATAGCCAGGGAACTGAAAATATATCTGAAAATGGCCAGGGAACTGAAACCTCAAACTTTATTATGACAAAAATGTGTGTAGTAGATCAAATACAGCAGGCAACCCCAGATTTCGAAAATATCTTCCAGGGTAGGTATGGAAGATATCTGGACACTAAAATATCTTTGCATCTAGCCCAAATAGACACCAAGTATAAGATACACAATAAGATGGCCCTGTTTCGAAAAAATACAGCAGGCAACCCCAGATTTTAGCCATGCAATGTTAGCTTACAGGTTAACTGGCTGACAATCTATATAGCCTCAGCCACAAGCAGGATCATCGCCATCTTCATGGAAGCCCTGTGCAGCACCTTGGATCATTTCGTCATCAACTCCTGAAAGGAAGTTTAGAACTTTGAATATTCAGCTTCTATCATTACCCCCACAGGTAAAGCCTACAAAGGGAAATGCGTATGGCTGCTCCTGAAAGGAAGTTCAATGAAGGATTCGAATTCATCTTCAGTTGGTTCCCTTGATGTCATTGGGTTGCCTGATTGATTAATCTCCATCCAGTTTGGCTGCTCAGCTGGGCAGAGAACATTAATCTCCATCCAGTTTGGCTGCTCAGCTGGGCAGAGAACATTAATCTCCATCCAGTTTGGCTGCTCAGCTGGGCAGAGAACATCAAACCATGGGGCCAGTGCACTAGCTATAACCACATGTGTATTTATTTCTTTTGAGTATAATGTGTTATTCCATATGTCTTGCAGCCATGAACCATGAACCAGCAAATGGAGCTGATAATGAAGAGGGGAGGGACACTTGCAGGGCACATATTCAGAACAATAATATGGACACCTTAACCAGAGCTGATAATGAAGAGGAGAGGGACACTTGCAGGGCACATATTCAGAATAATTATATGGATACCTACACAAGTGCTGATAATGAAGAGCGGAGGGACTCTTGCAGGGCACATATTCAGAACAATAATATGGATGCTGCAAAAACTGGTATGATACAAATATAATTTCACACGTTCTACATTTTTTCTCTTTTTTGTATGGGACACAACTTATTGATAAAAGTATATATACATGTTCCAGCTGATATAACTGAAGAGAAAAGGGGTCGTGGCAAAAACAAATGTAAGAATCTTGCTAAACTTAAACCAGGACAAAAGATTAAAGTGATGTTCTACAACAACCGTGCTCTTGGCACATCATTTGCACGACACATTGGTAGAATCGTCCGTGATCCTACTATTACCCCGGTGAGAGTGAAGAAATGGACAGACATTAGTGAGACATCTATGAAGCATATTTTTGCTGCAGTAAAGGTATACTTTCATTATATTGTTGTGTTATCTTTTATATATGGTATACTTTCATTATATTGTTGTGTTAACTTTTATATATGTATATATATTCTTTAAGATGGTACATTTATATGGGGCATCTGTTTAACAATTTTTTAGGACAAGTTTGAAAACAAAGACGAAAACATTAAAATTGATGTCTATGAAAATGATATCATGGAGCATGCTAGGGATCTATGGAACAATTGGCGTGGTGACTTGTGTCGGCATTATGTTAAGCCAGCAAAGAATATGCAACAAGCTATTAAGAACTGCCCTGAAGATTTTCCACAAGCTGACTGGGAGTGGTTGGTTAAAGAACATTTCTATAGTAAGGATTTCATTGTAAGTGCTATACTGCTGCCCATTACTGTTCTTAATTGTTTACTGCTGAGATGGTGTTATTAACATGTATAGTAATCTAATTATTCATTGCATTCTAGGCAAGGAGCAAGAGAAATTCAAAAAATAGATCTAACTTGACAATCCTCCATCACAGTGGCAGCAAACCATTTAGAAAAGTAATTTATGACAATGTAAGTATTTGACATTTTATCTAAACATGTTGATTAGTTTTCTTGTATATTACTTGTTAGTTTTGATTACATATATTCCATGCATATACTAGGGCGGAAAGGATAACAACCCTCCAAGTTTGGATGCCTTATTTTTCATGACTCACACAAAGGGTGGTAGTTTTCTAGATTCTGAATCCTCCAGCAAGCATGTGAGCTTATGAAGTCATATATATTTCTGTTTATTGGTGATATATCATAATACAAATCTCTGAAATTAAGGTATCTTTGAATGCAGGCACAACTTGAGGAACAAATATCATTAGATCCTTCTCTTTCTAATGCAGAACTTATGGATAAGTGCTTCCCTTCAAAGAGACAAGATCACATTGTTGGATATGGTGGTGGCGTGAAAGCAAGACATCTTAGAAGTCCATGCATTAGTAAGGCTGAATTGATAGAAAGGTTGAAACAGTCCGAGGATGAGAAAAGAGCAATGCAAGAAGAAAATAGAGAGCTACGAGAAGAAAATAAAGCTACAAACAGTCGTATGAGTCGTATGGAACAGGAGTGGGAAGAACTAAAGAATAGATTAAGTAGTAGTTAGACAAAAATTCCTAGTGTGATCATTGCTGTAAAGATTTTTCAGATTTTATACTATATATACATCTCATATGTAATAATCAGATTTGTTTTGGTTAATACAATTTATACTTGTTTCAAATGAGGTTCATATATGAGCTGTGAAGTGTTTGTTGGTGCATGCTGAAATGAAATTTAGTTTCCTGTCTTTGATATACTATTAATGTAATATGATTACAGATGCAGTTTTCAATACTATTGTAAGTGGACGTTAATATTGACATGTTGTTGTTAATAGTCATGTCTGTTATAGCTAAAACCAAGGTTGTTGATGCCTCATATGTGGTCGCTAAAAGCTGCAAATTTGGTTGTTGATGCTTTTTATGCTGTCGTTAATACCCCATAACTAACGACCATTATATATCCGGTCGTTAATCGAATAACGACCGGAATCTACATGTGGTCGTTACTACAATTAACGACGGAACATTTAACGACCATCGACGACCACATTTTTGTGGTCGTTGTTTACTTTTGACGACCACATTTTGGCTATTAACGACCACATATCCTATCGTTAATACTCATTTCTCTTGTAGTGGTATCATACCGGAAGTTCAAGTGACAATTCAATCAACTTAAATAGGTAGACCATTGATATATCTATTGAGAAGCTGAGAAAAGAATAAAGGAATGCCACACGCGCGCGTCGCCGGCTGGGTCGGGCCGTGGTAGATCAAACCTTGGTCCGAATATTCCTTCCTAACGGTTGCACATTTTTCCTGGAGTAATGACCGTCCATTATTGTCGTCTGTTACTGGTCGTTTCCTAAGTTATGGCTAGTAACGGACAGACTGTAATGGCTGTCAGCTATTAACGAACGTCACTGATGGCGTCAGTTTCTAGCTAGCTGTAACAGTAGCTCTGATGGCGACTGTTACTGTCCGTTCGCCTCCCTTTGTGCGTGTACATATACGGAGGAGGGGAGACTGCTTCTGGTTACAGTACGCACGTACAACGCGTTGCACACAGCCATTCCCGTCCCACCTTCTGTGAGCACAGAGAGTGTGGGAGAGCAGGCCTCCGAAATCACCGTCCGCAGAGCTACACTTGCATGGGTGTGCGGGCGATCATGTTTTTGGGGAGCGTACTCGTGACTGCTCGCTTCGTCCGCTCGACCAACCCTGATCTAGTTCTTCGTCGTCGACGCTGTTCGTGGGACTGCACTGCGTACATCTGCCTGCATCGACTGCGTACGACTACATCGAACATACAACGAGATGTCTCGTGTGAATGGAGCCACTGATTCCTTGAGCATCGGTCGTTTCACAGGGTATACTCTATTCTTTTACTGTTGTTTACTGCTTATGTGAGTAGTGATACATATATGTACATACATGTCGTCACATACGTCACAGTGATTTTCTGTATTAAATGAAAATTGAAAATGCCTATTT
The DNA here is from genome assembly GCF_902167145.1 of Zea mays. Lineage (NCBI taxonomy): Eukaryota > Viridiplantae > Streptophyta > Magnoliopsida > Poales > Poaceae > Zea > Zea mays. Next base: position 65,414,727 of record NC_050103.1, on the reverse strand, counting down.
GTCTAATAAATATAACACAAAAATATATATTCTATTGATTAGGTGAGTCTATGGGTGTAAATGTATAGCCAACAAATATGATTCAAAGTTTCAGTTGTGTGTATAACATAATTTTATCTCAGTTTTGCATAAAGTAGACAACGACTGTGTGGGACCTAGAAAAACTATGCAGACTAGTCAACTTGATCATTTATGTGCTGTTATGTAATCTTGAGTTGTTATTTAAAGAGAATGCATGTGAGTTGACTATTCGAAAAGAGAAACAGTAGCTCCACGTAACTTGGGAGCATTTGCAGAAATAGCTCCGTTGACTGAGGTCACCTGACGCTCAGGCTCAGCAAGCCATTTATCGAAGCCTACGTGGAGCAGCAGCTTGTGAAGAAAACCTGTATCCGGATAGGAGATAGCAGAAACTTGGAACTGCATTGCTGTTTTCTTAAGTTTCTCTGGAAACCTTTAGTTACATTGTGTGATCCAACGATCTTTAGCACATGTGCTAGACCACAGCCGTATAAATAAATAAACGGATCAACGAGTAAGCCAAGAAGCTAAGGCACTGATGCAGAAGTAGAACTGAAGTTTTTCTGTTTTTTCCACCCCTTTTGTACAGAGCAAATACACAAAAAGATACACGCTGACACACCTCGCGGTACATCCTTGCCATTGTAGGACTTAGGAGTAAAAAACTGAAGTACGGTAGCAGGGACAACACAACACAGCACAGCACAGAAGGTGCAAGGATACATGATGGCCGGAAACCAATGGACAGCAAGAAAGAACCGCGGATCGGAGGCAGCTAGAGGATGGATGCATGGCGCTTCAGTCATGGTAGCAGACGAGCATGATGACGCATCTCCAGATGATGCGGAGCCTGGTCATCTCGTGTCTGAGCACCCGCCTGAGTCCTCCTCCTCCTCCTGTCCCGCGCTTCCCCTGCTGGCCATTCTTCCCACTCCTCGGCCTGTTCATCCCCGGACGGACGAACAGAGGCACGGAGGGTGAGGACGAAACCTATCGAGCACTAAAGGCGCGCCGCGGCGCCGCTACTGCGGGACCTGCATCTCTGCTTCTGCCGTGGTGCGGTCAACACGGAGCACCTGAAGGAGGCAGGCTTATGTAAGGGGAGAAAGGGCTTGCGTCATCAGCCATCTCGCCTTGGAGGTCTTCTGCTTCTCTTTCTCCCTGAATGCAATGGCTGCCTAAGCCTACGGGCTACGGCTACAGCCTACAGGCCACCTCTGCGCGCGTATGATGAGAAAGAACCACCTTGGAACAGGCTCCAACCAAGTGGGACTGTGGGAGGGAGCTGCTGACATGGCATGCCAGCCGCTCATGTCCTCCCAACGTTTCGGAAGCATCAGCCACCTAAAACATTTTGGGAAGCCCACAGCAGTAGTTCATCGACGGTGCGCCTGCATCTGCATGTCCCTCCCAGCAATATTTTTATAGGAAGAGAACTATTAATCTATAGTATATATATCTAAAGAACACAGCTGCTGCAGTAGGCTAGTAGCTGTAATTAGGACATTATAAATGCTTAGTATAGCTCCCCCTGAGATATTAATGTCTTAATAAGTATTCCAATCCCAGCTTGCAGCAGGCTAGTAGCTCACATTGCCATGGAATTTGATTGCATGGAAGATGCTAGCGTACTGCCCGGTCTTAATAATGGCAGCTCTAGTCAGCAGAACTGTCTTAGCAGCGCAATGTGCTCAGAGTCTTGGTTCACTCCCCAACTTGGGAGATGGTGATATGCTTAAATTTGTAATCACGGAAGATTGCGATATGTTCAGTGCAAGTATGATTACTGTATCCCATCAGGATCTCTCATTTATTGATTAAAAAATATATTAACCCATTAAAAATTCAATGAAGCTGCATTTCCGTTTCACTTGGACCATGTTTGGATCTATATATGGAGGTAAAATTTATCGTGATAACCATAATTTAGACACCTATTGATTAAGCTAATATGATGGTACATTGGTGTTCGCTGCATGGATGATATATATACTCATATACTTCATTTCTGCTATAGAAGAGCGAGTACTACTAGTTCCCGAGCAAAAAACATATATAACATAGAGATCTATGAAATATCTATTTCTATCTTTCGCCCCCATAAAACTTAAGATAGTTTTGTATCTAAACTCTAAAATGTTGTAGAAAATATCAAATCCTAAGCTACATAACCTAGACTGTAAAGTATGTTTTAATTCTTTTACAATAAAAGGATCCAAACGGCGGGCCCTTATATAATTTAAAAAACTAAATACAACCTTGCAGTAAATCAGATATCCATCGCGAGAGAAATCATCTATGTACTACCCGTCTACCCCATTTGTTTGCATCTATAAAAATAAAGAACACAAAACCTTCCAGGGCTGGGTATCGTGCGCCTGTGTGTGTTTGATGACAGGGCTATGTCCTTTTTGCTTTACTGCGAGCCGGGATATTTTGTGTGGGCCAGCGCAAGATTCTTAAAGTGCAGAGCCAGGCAGATGGAGATATTTTTGTCTAGTGCAACAGACTGTATGATATCTTTGAATAGTCCTAAGATAAGCATATATTATACGGTTAGAGATGCTATAACGTATGGGAGGATCCTGATCATAATACCAGGGGGTAGGGCTGACAATGGGCTGTAAATTTTGCACTATAAGATTTAAGGATCAAGTCGGATTAGGATCGGGCTTTATTTCTAGTCATTTTTGAACTATAATTTATTTAGGGCCTTGACATTTTGTGAAGAACCATATGGATCACAATCCATTACCACCCTTACCAGGGGGGCAAGAGAAATCATACACATGTTACCTGAAGCAATAGTATATTTGCCATGGCAGAGTTTTGAGGGGATTACGTCATGACTGACTGACTTATGCTCGGGATAATCTTCTTTGTCTTCTTTTTTTATGACGATAATGCTATTTGTACATTTTTTCATTATTGTCCTAGGTCAAATTTCCTCCGTATCTTTCTCTCTCTCGTATTAAGAGTTAGTTTGGAAACTTAAATCCCCTCTAGAATTACAGAAATTGAGGTGTTGTTTGGTTCATATATTTATAACATGAACGATAACCGAAAACGTTAAACCATATTTGTTTAAGTCCAACTATAGTTAGATATCACACTAGAAATTGATACAGTCCTATTCAAACTTTGTTCTGGTAATCAAATGTGTATCATTACTATTATCATTTACGTTACATTTTATAGACCAAAAAACACCTGAGTGGGAAATTGGGCTAATTTCCCATTCAATTCCCGAGAATCCATTTATATTTCCAAACTAGCCCTAAAGAGTAAAAAAAGTATTTGTTTTAAATTCCCATCATTCACTCTCTCTCTTCTTAGTCTGTCTATCCGGTTTTACTAAAAGTACTATACACTACTGGAGCTAGGAGATGGGTTCATCATACCATGGACCATCAGAGAGATCTAGGACCTGTTTGGTTCGTTGCCTCACTTGCCACAGTTTGCCACGCCTAAGATTAGGCATGTTTGACCAAGTTAAGCATGTGTTTGGTTTATACCCACAGTTGTGGTACAATGTTTCTCCTGCCAAATAGGCCCCACTCGTCAATGACTTGTAAAAGTGTGGCAAGATTCTCTTTGGCACGCCACAGTGTGGCGTAGAATTTGAGGGACTAACCGTAGGCAAGTGCGACAGAAAATACGTGGCACACACTACCGGACACAACTCCTTTGCCGTGTGTCTCAGACACTCGGCAAAGGCTATTTTACACTCGGCAAAGGCTTTGCCGAGTGTAACACTCGGCAAAGAACGCTCGGCGAACTGTACATCGGCAGCGGTCTCTTTGCCGAGTACTTTTTGTCGGGCACTCGGCAAAGAATTTGTCGAGTGCCATTTGACACTCGGCAAAGAAAAGTCACCATCACGGCGCCAAGTGACGGTGACGGATCCTTTGCCGAGTGTCTTCTTTGGCACTCGGCAAAGAGGCCAATTTTGCCGAGTGCCTGCTATCATGGCCCTTGGCAAAGACGGGTCCAGTGGGCCCCACCGCCAGTCCCTGTGCCTAGAGCTCTCGTAGGCACTCGGCAAAGGAGGACTCTTTGCCGAGTGTCTAGTGGACCGGCACTCGGCAAAGAGTCCTCCAGTGGGCCCCTTTGCCAGTCCCTTTGCCGAGTGCTTTGGCAACAGCACTCGGCAAAGATGGCTTTGCCGGTTCCCAGGTTTCCTTCTTTGCCGAGTACCATGGTCAGCACTCGGCAAAGATGGCTTTACCGGTTCCCAGGTTTCCTTCTTTGCCGAGTGCCATGGTCATAGCACTCGGCAAAGCAACCCTTTGCCGAGTGTTACACTCGGCAAAGTGACCAGGATGTCCCTTTTTTATTTGTTTTTGCTGTTCCATCCAAACAAACAAAAGATATATATCATTCACATCACATTATATATCAATCGCATCAGAGAATGAACACATTTATCATCAACACCATATATATCACAAAGTCTCACTAATATAAGTCTCACAAATATAAGTCAGGATCATCACAAAACAGATATAAGTCTGGATCATCACTAACATCACCGAGTATCTCACAATACCAAGTCTAGCCAAACATCACCAACACTCACAAGACCAAGTCTGGATCATCAACGAGGTGGGCATCTGGACTAGTTCGGCGAAGGGCTGGACGAAGCATGAGGGTTGTTAGACGCCGTCGATTGACCCTGCACAGAGAAGAGATTGTATGTGTGAGAACATATGAATATATATCATGCAGTACTAAAATTTTGATACTCACAGGAGTAGTGAACTCAGCAGGGTCAGTTGCAGGGAACAACGGAGGTGGTGGAGCATGACCCTGTGCGGCGCCAAGGCTCTGCATGTACGCGAACATCTCCGCCATCCTCTTCTCCAGCTCCTCACGTTGCCTCCTCTCATCATCTAGCTGAGTCTGTAATATTTCTCCCTAATGTTACGATAATGCAAAGAGAAGATATATAATAATCAATGAATGATGAATAGATAAGGAATAACCTGTAGTTGTTGGATACGATGCTGTGAGCTGTCCTGCCGAGGTCGTATGGCTGGGCTCGCGCTCGTGCTCCTTGCTCGCACCTGAGAGAGAGTGGGAGTGGAGGACGAGTCGATTGCCCCGTCGGCAATCCAGTACCGCCCATGCCTCTTGCCTCCTCCGACCCTCATGAGGACATCTCCGTCGATGTCCTCGGTCCTCGGATCGTAATCTGGCCTATGGACCTCCTTGGCCATGGCGGTGTACTCACTGAGGCAGCTGTGGATGGCGGGGTTGGTGTACGCCTCGGGCCCGTCATCCGGGTTGTAGGTGACGTCGGACGTCGCCTTCCCCTTGTGGGCCATAGCATATGCCGAGAACGTGGAGCAAGGCGTGCCACCATGTGCCGCCGACTGCGAGAAAACCAACGAGATGGTTAGAAATCATGTCTAATCGAAAGTTATATACCTAAATAAAAAAGAGCGCGTACCCATGCTTCTGCGTATTTGCCCAGGTTGCGGCTGCCTTGATGGTGGGAGGGACCTTGCATCAGCAAACGCCGTTCCCGGCTAGCGTTGTGCGCCTCGTCCCACTCAGCCGAGCACCACCTCTGCACCATCTGCTCCCAGCACTCAGGATGCGCGGCGCACCAATGAGGAATCATCTAAAAAAATATAAGTACACCGCATATCAGAAGATAAAAATAAGCATATTTAGTACCAATAATAAAGTTTTGTATTTACCTGCAAGTACTGGTCCGGAGTCAACGACATGGTTCGAGCGTCCTTCTTGTTCACCTTCTCCCCAAGGACGGAGTTGTGGTAAGTGACGATGGCCTGGATGCGTGCCTCGTAGTGCATGTCCACGACGAGCTTCTTACAGCACGTAGTAGACACCACATCCGCCCTGGCCTCGTATCCAGCATCGCATCTGAAGAAATCCTACATACAAATACGATGTATCCATACATTATTTCAAGAATATGCAACAAATGCGACTTATTAAACAATATAGTGCGAGGAAGACTTACCCACAGCTCTTGCTTCACCCGCTCCGCCTTGTTGTTGAATTGTCTGCCGTCCCGATCTACTGCATCGGGGGCGACGGCGTAGTGGTCGAAGGTGTATGCTGGGCTCGTCACTCCGGCGTACTCGACAAGTCCAGGGAAGTGTTCCCTGCATAGAAGGCCGAGGATGCCATTGGGGTTGCGGCCGTGACCCCCTGCAGTCTCCAAAACCATCCAAGACTTGTCCAAGTGATTAAGATGAAGTATTAGTTTCTATTATTAATTTGAACATATAGTATGAAAAAGCAGCAACAACATCTAAAGTTACCTACCTCTCTCCATCGGGTCGTATCAGCGGACGTCTGTCACGAAGTATGGGTCGCTTAGGGAGACTCACGGGACCTCGCAGGTAGATACTCCTCGAACCTGAGGAGCCAGAACCTGAGACGTCCTGCTGAGCGACGTCGTCGTCGTCGTCGTCCTGCTGCGCCGCATCGTCGTCGTCCTGCTGTGCCGCATCGACGGCGGCTTGCTGCTCCACCTGCTGCTGTACGGCGTCGTCCTGCTGCGCCTCCTCCTCCGTCCTACGGGTGCTCCTCCTCCCCCTCCCCCTCCCCCTCCTCGTCCTCGTCCCACCGCCCACCATCTTTGTCCAACAACCTGCAATTAAGAGTAAACAATTAAGCACAGATAAAAAAAATATGTATTTAGAAACATATGCAAAATAAATGAAATATAGCATTACATCGATTAAAAATAATCTTCATATGTGTCCGGGTTAGCCGGATCATAAGTGTCATCATCACTATCAACCATTTCATAGTCAACATCATCTGAAGGCGCAATTTCGTCATTGGCATTGCCTTCAAGTATTTCTAAGTCATTCTCATTTTGCACCTCATCATCCTCGTCATCAACAACCATTTCAATATCTACTTCCATTCCGATCGCTTCGGTTAAGTCTATCTCAAATTGCCCTTCGAGCCCATCTTCTTGGAAGAACTCTCCGTCATATGTGTTCGGGTCTAAGTTATAATCTTCATCGTTTGGAACAGGTAATTTAGCGTGCGGTGATACCTTATACACAACATCCCAACCCTTAAGATGTTGTTTCATTTGGCACGCATATGGAAGATAATACACTTGTGTGGCCTCTTGGGCCACAATATAGACATCGTCTCCTGGTAAGGTGGAATCCTGTCGAATTTCGACTAGCCCAAGATTAGAATGTGTCCGTCTCGTAACTTCAGGGTCAAACCAATGACATTTGAATATCACTGGAGTAAGAGGTTTGGAACCATAAAAATTGAGTTCATATATTTCTTCAATTCTTCCATAATACTCGACCTCGTCAAGCCCGGGCGTAAAGACTCCAGAACACGTGGTTTTTCGATTGGGCGGACTTTGGTCGTAGCTTGTTGTGCGAAAACGGTATCCATTGACGTCATACCCAGAAAATTTCCTGACCCTATAGGCAAAGCCATTGGCTACTTGTCTCAACTCGGCACTCATAGACGGCTCTCTTTGGCCCTGCAAGTTCAAACACGCTAGATTGTTATATTATTCGCACGTAAGAGCAACTTCAAATGACAAACTAAGCATGTACCTTATGTTTAAACCAGGAAATGAAATCGGGCAATCCATTTCCCGCACCCTTTCGAAGAAGGGTATCATATTCCTGTGGAGTTGGGTCCCTTGATCGACGCCAGAATTCATGAAGAAATTGCTCCATGTATGGCGTCACCTCTTCAAGGTTGGTCAATACATATAGCATGATATGGCGCCACTCTTCATGTCTCAGGGTCTTGGTGGTCGAACCACTTGCGCTTCCGAGTTGCCCTCGAAAAATGCTGAGGTTTGATTCATTGTCGCCATCATTGTAACGAGGGGATGGATTATGCACGCTCGGCAGTTTGTCACCATAGTAAGTTGTTGTGAAGTTTGACACCTCCTCCAGTATGTATGCCTCTACAATGGAAGCCTCGATTTTGCATTTATTTCTACATTTCTTTCGGATAGTCTTTAGACATCTCTCGATTGGATAGCACCAACGTCCCTGCACGGGCCCCCCCATTTGTGCCTCATACGGGAGATGAATAATCAAATGCTGCATCGGATTGAAGAAGCCGGGTGGAAAGATCTTCTCCAGCTTACACAGTAACACGGGTGCCATCCTTTCCAAGTCTGCAATCATGGTCCGAGCTAACTCTTTTGCACAAAGCTGGCGAAAGAAATAGCTCAACTCTGCAAGCGCTAGCCAGACATGCTCAGGGACATAGCCTCGAACCATCGCCGGAAGAATTCGTTCAATCCATATGTGGAAGTCATGACTCTTCATCCCTAAGACTCGCAGAGTAGATAAGTTCACCCCCCTACTAAGGTTAGCTGCATACCCATCAGGGAACATTAACATCTTGATCCACTGTAGTACTTCCTTCCTCTGGGCCCTGCTCAGGACGAAATCGGCCTTAGGCCTTCTCCATGTCTTACCACCACTAGGCGGCTTCATCTCTTGGTTTGGTCTATCACATAACTCTGCTAGATCCACTCTTGCCTTTACGTTATCCTTTGACTTATCAGGAATCTCCATAATTGTTGCCCAAAGTGCCTCGGCGACATTCTTTTCAGTGTGCATCACGTCAATGTTGTGTGGAAGGAGCAGGTCATCATAATAGGGGAGCCGAGTCAAGCCCGACTTATGTGTCCACATATGTTGCTCACCATATCCCACAAAACCACCTTCTGGGTTGGCCACGAGACCATCTATCTGTTCGCGAACTTCGGCACCAGTCATCATTGCAGGTGGGCGGTCTGTCACCACGACACCTTTCGTAAAGTTCTTGATGTCTAGTCGGAATGCATGGTCAGGAGGGAGAAATTGTCGATGTTTATCGAATGATGAATATTTGCCACCCTTCTTCAACCAAATGAACCTAAGAGCTTCCTTGCAAAGTGGGCATGGGAACTTACCGTGAACACACCAGGCGCAAAATAGCCCGTACGCCGGAAAGTCATGCATAGAGTACTGGTACCAAACATGCATTTTGAAGTTTGTCTTCGTAGCTCGGTCGTACGTCCATACCCCTTCCTCCCAAGCACGGACCAATTCATCAATCAAAGGCTCCATGTACACGCCCATTTTATTCCCCGAGTGTCCAGGAATTATCAACGACACGAATATGTTCTGTCTTTGAAAGCAAACGCCGGGGGGGAGATTGATGGGGATAACGAACACGGGCCAACATGTGTATGGGGCAGCGGTCATTCCATAGGGATTGAACCCATCTGTGGCCAGCGCAACACGAACATTACGAGCCTCTTTGGCTTTCTCATGGTGAATGGCATCAAAGTGGGTCCCTGCTTCACCATCAAATGCGTGAACCATCTTGTCAGGATTGTATCGTTTGCCTTTTTTGTGCCATGTCATCTGTTTCGTGGATTCCTCTGTCATGTATAGACGCTGGATCCTCGGTATGAACGGAAGGTGGCGTAGGATTGTCACAGGGATGTCGAGCTGCCTCTTCTGTCCATCACCAGAGTCTACCTCCATGAACCTAGACGATTTACACTTCGGACAGTACTTTGCCTCAGTGTGTTCTTTCCTAAATAGGACACAGCCCTTCGGACAAGCATGTATCTGCTCATACGTCATCTTGAGTGCACGAAGGAGTTTCTGTGCCTCGTACATGCTCTTTGGCAGAACGTGATCCTCCGGAAGCAGGCTGCCAATAACTGTCAACAAACCATCGAAGGCGTCTCGACTCATGCTATACTGCGACTTGAACGCCATTATACGCCCAATGGCATCCAGTTGAGAAACCTTTGTCTTGTCGTGAAGGGGTTTCTGTGCCGCGTCAAACATGTCGTAGAATGCCTTTGCGGTCGCCTCTGGCTCGTCCTCCGTACGTCCTTCGGCGAACTGTGCCTCATGATAGTCGTTCAACATGTCCGCTACCCCGGCATCAGCATCGTAATCCTCGACGCGTTGTCTCACCACCTCCTCTCTCGTGCGATGCGCCTCACCATGGAAGATCCACCGAGTATAGTCCGGCGTAAATCCATTCTTCCAAATATGTTCTACCATGGCCTTCTTTGGTTTTCTTTTCCGGTTGTCACATTTGCTGCACGGACAAGGGACTAGGCTAGCTCCTTTAGCAGCTTCGTCATATGCCCGTTCCACGAAAGCATCGGTCTTCCTAATCCATTCAGGGGTGACATGATTACGTCGAACGCGGCCCGTGTACATCCACTCACGGTCCTCCATCCTCTAACATATATAACCGAGTATAGTTTAATATAGATATGTAATGCATGTACACTACGTTCCTACCTTCTAATAGGTGATGATAGGTCCTAATCCCACCCGCGGTTGCGTAGATGGAGTTAGTTTCCATGCTCTACTCCGATCCGAGATAGAATTTCGGCAGCACCTCCCCGCTGTTCTCCGGATACACGTCCTGGCAGGGAGAGTGTACTATCCGGAGAAAACAGGGAGGTGACGCCAAAACTCTATCTTGGACCGGAGTAGAGCATGAAACTAACACCATCTACGCAACCGCGGGCTGTCCAAAAAACATGGACAATTTGAAACTGATACATTTGTAGATATGCAAAGATCTGCATATCTACACCGTATCACTTTCGAACGGGAGACGCCTAACTGGGTTACATGATCTACGACCATGATGCGGAAATAGAGGTTATATCTAGGGTGGCGGTGGAGTCAGGCTAGTGGGGCTGTGGCGGGTCGGTGCAGTGGCGACGCGACGCGGTGCAGGCAGACCCGCAGCGGCTAGGAAGACAAGTATCTTCTCTGTAAAAAAGAAACACAAGTCTGTTAATACAAAAAAAATCGACAGCACCTCCCCTGTACGTTGAGGTTTTTAAAACCTGCAAATAAAACTAACAACACGATGGCTGACATGCACACAGTAACAAGTTTATAAATGGTTGGGTGACCTCGGCTTACATGATTTATACATTCTATCATCTAATCAATAATAAATATAAATTGACGCATAAAAAGTTTATACCTTTGCCGAGTGTCGTGGCGTGGCGTGGTACGCGTGGCCGGGAGGCGGTGGCGGCGCGCGAGGAGGTGGCTTCCGGCGGCGGTGGTGGCGCGCGGCGTTGGTGGCGGGGGCACGGCGAGGGGCGCGGGCACGGCGGCGTAGAGGGCGCGCGGCGGCCGAGGGCGTGGAGGGCGCGCGCGGTCGGGCGAGGGGCACGGACGCGGTCGGGCGAGGTCGAGGGCGTAGAGGGCGCGCGTGGTCGGCCGAGGGCGTAGCGGGCGCGGCGGCGGCGGCGGCGCGTGAAAGTGAGAGGGCGAGGGCGCGGCGGCGGGCGAGGTCGCGGCGGGCGCGGGCGCCGGCGAGGGCGGCCGCGGCAGGCGCGGGCGCGGGCGGACGCGGCGTGGACTTGGCGTGGACGGGCGCGGGCGGACATGTCGTGGGGCGGCGAGCCGGCGACGGCGCGTGGCGGCGGCGCAAGCGCAGGGAGGCGGCGCGGGCACGACAGACAGACGAGAGCAAGAGCTGAGAAAGAAGGAGGAAGAAGGGCACGGGCGAAGTATATTAGCCTACTTTGCCGAGTGCCCGTGATCTGGCACTCGGCAAAGTTTTTTTTAATTTTTAAAATAAACTTTGCCGAGTGCCAGATCGGCGGCACTCGGCAAAGGATCCTTTGCCGAGTGTCTACCATCTGACACTCGGCAAAGATTAACTTACACATCTTTGCCGAGTGTCACCTCTAGACACTCGGCAAAGTATATTTTTATTTTTTTATTTTGTCTCCCAAATTTTTTGTGGTATGTTCCTACACTATGTAGACCTACATGTATCATTTGTGGACAATTTTAACAGAGTTTTCAATCGTTAGTAGATTTAGTTCGTTTATTTAAATTTCTTCGGAAAATTTAGATTTGAACTACAGGTCACTCGAAACTTGGAAAACCGTACATGCAAAAATGATATTCATGTTACTTAGCATAAGTTACGACCGATTCCAGGAGCGGACCGGAAACTTCGAGCAACATGCTCACTAAACATGGCCGTGAACTTGGCATCCACATGTTTAAAAATTGTATAAAACACAAAAAAAGTTAGAAAAATCCTGAAACTTGTCCACGTGTCATGATATCATATGTACAGGCTGCGATAAAAATTTTAGAATGTTTGGAGAAAGGAGTGCGGCACTATGTGTAGAAACCTAAGAGAACCACACATGAAATCATAGAGTTTCAATGTGGATCTCTTAGGTTTGTACACATAGTGTCCCACAACTTTCTCCAAACATTCTAAAATTTTTATCGCAACCTGTACATATGATATCATGACACGTGGACAAGTTTCAGGATTTTCTGACTTTGTTTGTGTTTTATACAATTTTTAAACATGTGGATGAAAAGTTCACGGCCATGTTTAGTGAGCATGTTGCTCGAAGTTTCCGGTCCGCTCCTGGAATCGGTCGTAACTTATGCTAAGTAACATGAATATCATTTTTGCATGCACGGTTTTCCAAGTTTTGAGTGACCTGCAGTTCAAATCTAAATTTTCCGAAGAAATTTAAATAAACGAACTAAATCTACTAACGATTGAAAACTCTGTTAAAATTGTCCACAAATGATACATGTAGGTCTACATAGTGTAGGAACATACCACAAAAATTTTGGGAGACAAAATAAAAAAATAAAAATATACTTTGCCGAGTGTCTAGAGATGACACTCGGCAAAGCTGCTTTTGCCGAGTGCCTACTATGTGGCACTCGGCAAAGAACCACTTTGCCGAGTGCCAGCCGTTGGCTCTCGGCAAAGACTGACGGCCGTCAGCTTTGGGACGGCCGCTGACGACCGTTTGCCGAGAGCCCCCTTTGCCGAGTGTTTGACACTCGGCAAAGTTGTCGTTGCCGAGTGTCGCCTGTGCCGAGTGTTCAGCACTCGGTAAAGGGCGCTTTGCCGAGTGCCTAACTTTACCGAGTGCGGCACTCGGCAAAGCCTTCTTTGCCGAGTGCCCGACAAAAGGCACTCGGCAAAGAATACAACACTCGGCAAAGCCTGCGATTCCGGTAGTGACATTTTGGCACCTTAGACATGCAACCAAACATGCCCCTAGTCCAAAATCCTACTACTCTACATGTTCAATAACTCGTATATATGTGTATATGTACACTCAAGGATTGAGAAATTCACTTCGCTCCATTGAGGATTGAGAATCACACTTCACTCACTCAGAACAATTAATTCACTACTTGTGTGAGATTGGAGTGCAGAGCGCTCCTAGGGCACTGCATAGTGTTCATGCATCTTGTCGCACTAGTGGAGCGAGTTGGACTGGTTCTACTCTTGTTACTCTTAGTAATTACCGTTACCTAGACAGACCAGAGATTATTGTAGTCATTAAATGCTATTGGAAACTGTCACCGACACCAATTGTTATTGAGAGGGTCTCTTGCGCTCGTTTTCTATAGGAGGTTTGTGAAAAGCAATTATGGTGGAATAGTGACTTGTTGGAATATCTCTCTAGCGTGTTCCTATTGTTGGTCACTTGCTTTTGATTCCTGGGAGAAATCAAAAACAAGGCAACGCAAATGAAATAATTCTCTCTTTACCCTTAAATTAATCCTTGGAGATTAATTGACGTGAGAAGGCTAGGAGGATAAACAATAATGGTGTATCGTAAATACACAATAAAATGATTGAATTTAGCACATTTTTATTCTTCCGTATTTCGTATTACAAGTGATTACACATATACCTTCGACTTTACAGAAGAGAGCACGAAAGCAGAGCGATACAGCTTCGAAGGCAGAACGATTATGTTCTCTCTCGTATTAGAGATGAGATCTGTGCATAGCACTGTGCTCCTATTTATAGTTGCATGGTATAACTTCGTATGAAATTACGAACATGACCACATGTTCTATTTACATGAACTACAACTACTGTAAGGGTAACATTGTCTTTCCCCCTTCCTGTCATGTTGGTCGATCTTCTAGATTCCTCATTACTACATTTTGCTTCATAAATCATCATCATGGAATTGAAGCTTCCTTCTTCGATTTCATTCACGTGTTACTCCCATGTAGCTGAAGCTTTGTAGCTTCATCTTTGCTTCAAGCGCCCTTTTAGACAAAGGTGAGTCTCACCATCCTTTGAGAGTATCTAAAGCATATTTGATTGACAACACTATACTTCGGGGACCTTCGGCAATAGAGGCCCCCAACACCTATGGTCCTTTTATGGGCTTGGCTTGTTATGCCAATTAACTAATTAACGTTTGGATCACTTAGTCTATACTCACCACAACGATGACATATGCTGCCATTGCTAATAATCTACCAAACCTTAATTATATATATTATGTCATCTCTTGCACCATGTGGTTTGCATTTTAAACTATTCTTGTTGTTTTATTTACTACTTGTATCATTCTAGTGCATTTATTCTTGAACATTTTTTGTGATTTATCTCTTCCTTATGAAAGTAGTTTGTTTTTTCATACATATCTTTCATAACAGGGGCAGATCTCCACCCGGGGCTGCCTGGGCTGCAGCCCCAGTCGGCAGCCATGGCCCAGTAGAGGCCCATCATCGCACGAGTCGCGACCTAGCGACACGACAGGCGTCCAGGCGTGAGGCGTCCAGCCCTAGCTCTAAGCTCCAGCCGCCGCTCCCTGCCGGCTGCCTCCCTCTACCCGCTCGGCACCTCTCCTGGCTCATGCGTGGCTGCGACGCTACGTCCTGGTCCTGCCTCGTTGCCGACGGTGCCTCCTCTCCAGCGAGCTCGCCCGCGGCCCGCCAGCGCCACTGCGCCTGGCCGCCACCGCCAGGTGCCTAGGCGCGCTCACCCACCACCCCAGCGTGCTCGCAGCTCGCCCGCCACCGCCAGGCACGGTCGCGCGGAGGCGCTAGCCGGCCGCCGCAGAGCGCAGCTGCGCAGGCCGCAGCACGGCAGCAGCCCGAGCGCGCTCGCCCGGAGCCCGGAGCAGTGGAGCACCGTCGACCCGCCGTTGTCCACCCACCGGAGTCCGAAGCACCAAGCACGGGAGCAGCCGAGGCGAGCACCGCCATC
This sequence comes from Zea mays, assembly GCF_902167145.1. Classification (NCBI taxonomy): domain Eukaryota; kingdom Viridiplantae; phylum Streptophyta; class Magnoliopsida; order Poales; family Poaceae; genus Zea; species Zea mays. The sequence goes on along the minus strand of NC_050103.1, from coordinate 65,399,670 downwards.
AAGCAGCAGTGAACGTGAGCCGAGCAGGGTTTGTGAATTGTAATTTGAAGTTTGATTTGAAGTTTTGATTTGATTATTTATTTGGTAGTAATCCCATGTTTAATTGAGCGGGATATGTTTGTAGAAATTCAAGATGAAAAGATTTTGAACCATTTTTAAGGCTTAAGAACTCGGAAGATAAATTTACCTCGCAGCATCAACTCATGAACGGTATGTGCATGATTATTGTATTTCTAGAATTCGTATCGACTTATTTTTGGACTACATATTTTTTAAATGTTTAAATTATATCTTGATTCTTGTGTCATATTAAACATTAATTATATTTTTTTATTTGGTTTAAATTTTTTGTTATAGTTTTAGCTTAGTAGCCCCCTCTTGGATCAATCCTCGATCCGCCACTGTTTCATAAGATACTAGTTTGATTAAATAAGTAGCCTACAACTAAATTAGAGTAATTAATCACTTCTGCGTATTCATATATATGGGTTCTAGTTCAAATATAAAGTTTTGTACACTAATTTTTATAGGCTATTCATTTTTCTTTAGACATCTAGGTCCTTTAATTGGACTACATAAAGCTAGCTAAGAATTAATGGCCCAACAGGCTTCCAACAGTTCGATCACCTGCATTGTACGAGTGTAGAGTCCTCCAGTTTCCCCACTCTCGTGCATCGCCGCCCCTTCCCATCCACGCGCGACTTCGCGTCTGCCCGCCCTCTCCCGTTTGAGTGGAGTAACACCCCTTCCCTCTGGGTCACCACTGCCTAGCCGCCGGCCAAGGATAACTAACGCCAATTTTAAGCTCTCAACGCGCTTACGTCTTACTCCCTCCAACGCATTGGTCACTAGTGAATGTTCGTTGTATAGCTTAGTCCTTACTGTCTCCAGCAGGCTCCCTGTCTCACTTCCTATTTGACTTCAAATTTCAAACTCCACTCTGCAAACAATACAATCTACAAAGTTGGGTACTGTGAAATTTGATATTAGGGATTGAGCACACATGAAATAGGTTTTTGATAATTATGTATGGTTGGGAATTTTCTCATTTGTATACACTTATAGCTTAATATTAAATTAGAACTGTAGTTAGGTATTTGCTCATTAATGATTCAATATCTATGCTTAGGAATTTTGTATAGGATCATACAGTAATGCATACTTTGTATTAAAGTACACCATATTATATGTTCATTGTATATATCTACTCATGTGGAGATCACTAAAATTAGATTTTTTTTTATTTTCTGTGAATTACTATAACTTTTCAAAAGATCAAGTCAAAATAAATATAAAAGAAAAAACACCGAGAAAAACAACCGGTGAGGCCATGTGTTAGGTTTGAGAGACAAGGGAGGAACTATACCTAGTTTTAAAATTAAACGAGAAAAAAATCCACTTTTTACTATAGTTAAAGGATGTAAAATGACTCTTTTTTCTTTTGCATATAGCAAACTAGTGACTCTGAGTGTAATATTTACGTATACGGGCCCAAAGATTGACCCATATTTTTTTGCTACTTTCCGTTCATGGTCCAAAATGATGTAATGGCCCAACAGGCTTCCAACATTTCGATCACTTGCATTGTACGAGTGTAGAGTCCTCCAGTTTCCCCACTCTCATGCACCGACGCCCCTTCCCATCCACGCGCGACTTCGCGTCTGCCCGCCCTCTCCCGTTTGAGTGGAGTAACACCCCTTGAAAGGGAAATAGGGTTACCCTTTTTCCTAGTATTAATTTTGGTGGTTGATTGTCCAACACAAATAATGGACTAACTAGTTTGCTCTAGATTATATATTTTACAGGTGCATAAAGGTTCAACACAAACCAATAAAAGATCAAAGTTATGGTTCAAATACAAAGGAGCAAAGGAACCGAGAGTGCCTTGGTCTGGCGCACCGGACTGTCCGGTGTGCCACCGGACAGTGTCCGGTGCACCAGGACCGTACAGTCTCCAACTCGCCACTCTCGGGTTTGTCAGGGCGCGCTCCGCTATAATTCACAGGACTGTCCGATGTGCCACCGGACTGTCCGGTGCACCAGCAGAGCAACGACTACTTCGCGCAACGGTCGACTGCAAAAGCGTGGGCGCAGAGCTACAATGATGAACAGTGCGCGCAGAGTTAGAGCCGCCCGTCAGAGGCGCACCGGACACTGAACAATGTCTATCCGGTGTGGCACCGGACTGTCCGGTGCCACTAGAAGACAAAGCCTCCAACGGTCAGAAGCTCCCGAACCCTAACGGTTGGGTGACGTGGCTGGCGCACCGGATAGTGTCCGGTGCGCCCATCGACAGTAGCCCAACCCCAACGGTTGTTTGGTGGTTGAGGGCTATAAATACCCCCCAACCACCACCACTCCAACCATCCAAGCATTCCACACATTGCATTCAATACAAGAGCAATAGACTTCACTCCAGGACACAAATCAAGCGATCGATCCACTCAAAGTCCCAAATTCAACTCTAGCACATTAGGGCTTGTGAGAGGATCACTTGTGTTTCTTGTTGCTCTTGTTTGCTTGGTTGGCTTTCTTTTCTTTTCATTTGTTACTCTCAAGTGCTTTGTCAGAAAGGCAAGAGACAACAATTGTGTGGTGGTCCTTGCGGGGTCTAAGTGACCCGTGAGAAGTAAGAAGAAAGCTCACTCGATCTAAGTGACCGTTTGAGAGAGGGAAAGGGTTGAAAGAGACCCGGTCTTTGTGACCACCGCAACGGGGACTAGGTTCTTTAGAACCGAACCTCGGTAAAACAAATCATCATGTTCATCCATTTTATTTCTTGGTTGATTTGTTTTCCCCTCTCTCCCAGACTTGATATTCGTTCTAATGCTAATCCCGGCTTGTAGTGTGTGCTTAAGTTTATAATTTTCAGATTCTGCCTATCCACCCCCTCTAAGCAACTTTCAATTGGTATTAGAGCCTGGTGCTTCATTAGAGTCTAACAACTTGAAGTGATGTCGGGGGAATCCACCAAGAGGGAGATGGAAACCGGTGAGAAGGCCACAAGCCACGGGAAGGCTCCATCAAGGGAGTCCGGCACCAAAGCCAAAGAGGGATCCCCTCTCCGCGTCAAGTCACATCGGAGTGGCGACAAGAAGAAGAAAATGAAGAAAGTGGTCTACTACGAGACCGACTCTTCATCGCCCTCCACATCCAACTCCGACGCGCCGTCCGTCACTTCTAAGCGCCAAGAGCACAAGAAGTATAGTAAGATGCCAATTTGTTATCCCCGTATTTCTAAGCGCACTCCATTACTTTCCGTTCCATTAGGCAAGCCACCATGTTTTGATGGTGAAGATTATTGTATGTGGAGTGATAAAATGAGGCATCATCTAACCTCACTCCACGCAAGTATTTGGGACATTGTTGAGTTTGGAGCGCAGGTACCTAAATGTGGGGGACGAAGACTATGATTCGGACGAGGTCGCCCAAATAAGGCACTTTAACTCCCAAGCAACTACTATACTCCTCGCTTCTCTATGTCGAGAGGAGTATAATAAGGTGCAAGGGTTAAAAAGTGACAAAGAAATTTGGGACGTCCTAAAGACCGTGCACAAAGGACATGAGGTGACCAAGATCACCAAGCAGGAGACAATCGAGGGGGAGCTCGGTCGATTCGTCCTCAACCAAGGAGAGGAGCCACAAGCAATGTACAACCGGCTCAAGACCTTGGTCAATCAAGTGTGCAACCTCAAAAGCACCAAATGGGATGACCATGAAATGGTCAAGGTTATTCTAAGATCCCTTGTTTTTCGTAACCCTACTCAAGTACAATTAATTCGTGGGAATTCTAGATACAAATTAATGTCTCCCGACGAAGTGATAGGAAAGTTTGTGAGCTTTGAACTAATGATCAAAGGCTCCAAACACATCGTCGACTTGGAGCAAGGCGGCACCTCCACACCCGAGGTGCAACCCGTTGCATTCAAAGCGACGGAAGAGAAGAAAGAAGAGTCTACATCAAGTAGGCTCCCCATCGACGCCTCCAAGCTCGACAATGAGGAGATGGCGCTCATCATCAAGAGCTTTCGCCAAATCCTCAAGCAAATGAGGGGGAAAGACTACAAACCCCGCTCCAAGAGGGTGTGCTACAAGTGTGGTAAGCCCGGTCATTTTATTGCAAAATGCCCTATGTCTAGTGATAGTGTCATGGGCGACGACAAGAGGGCAAAGAAGAAGGAGAAGAAGTACTACAAGAGGAAGGGTGGCGATGCCCATGTGTGTCGGGAATGGGACTCCGATGAGAGCTCCACTGACTCCTCCTCCGACGAGGATGCTGTCGGTGTTTTGGGTCCGACCACGCACCCGGGGTTGCCACTCGAGGTGCTTTTTGGAGTAGGACGGTGTTACCAACTGTATCTCGATGGTTCGTGCTAGATGCACGAGATACAGTGGACAATTTTATACAGGTTCGGGTCGCTTAGAGAGGTGTAACACCCTACTTCCTGGTGTGGATCTTTTTATGGTGGGTTACAGGGGAGTTCTCTAGTATGAGGGATACTAGAGAGTTGAGTAGACGGTTAATGAGTGAGTTGTGCTTTGAGGGGGGTGCCCCCTAGGCCTTATATACTCGACCGTGGGGTGTTACATGCGGATATAATAACAACGTGCACCTAAGTAATAGTGAACCGACTGAGCCTATCTTCCTATAATTCTGTCAACTTATCATCATTCAGTTCCGATGCCTGAGGGCGCAGCGTGGGAGAATCAGATTACTGCTGTGGATAATTCTTAAATTCATTGAGCTGCCTAGGCTTGAGTTGATCCAATTTTGCGTCGATCTACTATGCCAGACATTCCTCCCCAGGCCCATGAAGGGATGGCCTTCCGAAACAATGGGCCCAAGGCCTTTCGCGAGGTCTTCTAGCCTTCTAGTGGACCCGGAGGATATCTGTCCCCCACAAGCCCCCAATCTTTGAGTTGGTTTTGAAATAATCGTCCCAAAGAGTCTAGGTCCAGCTTGCAGTTTTGATTTTAAAATGTGGATGCTTTGATAGTACGCTTTTCCAGTCGTCGCTTCTGAGCTTTGATCGGTCAGCTTATGCTTTAGAGATCAGCACTTCGTTTTTGGAGGTTGAAGATTCATTGGGTGCACTGGAGGTGCACCCAATGAGTGTAGCCCCTGAGCTTTGAGTGGATTACTGAAAATAATCCACTCAAAGGTCTTCATTTCCTGCCTTTTAGAAGTCGTTGGTTCATCTTTGTCTTATGTTTTAGAAATCAGCCTTTCATCATCAGTTCATGCTTTAGAGATCAGCATTATGTCTTCTAGGAGTAATGATTCGTTGGGTGCACCGGAGGTGCACCCAATGGGTGTAGCCCCCGAGCTTTGAGTGGATTACTGAAAATAATCTACTCAAAGGTCTTCATTTCCTGCTTTTTAGAAGTTGTTAGTTCATCTTTGTCTTATGTTTAAGAAATCAGCCTTTCATCATCAGTTCATGCTTTAGAGATCAGCATTCTATCTTTTGGGATTAATGATTCGTTGGGTGGACCGGAGGTGCACCCAATGGGTGTAGCCCCCGAGCTTTGAGTGGATTACTAAAAATAATCCATTCAAAGGTCTTCATTTCCTACCTTTTAGAAGTCGTTGGTTCATCTTTGTCTTATGTTTTAGAAATCAGCCTTTCATCATCAGTTCATGCTTTAGAGATCAGCATTCTATCAGCCCCCGAGCTTTGAATGGATTACTGAAATAATCCATTCAAAGGTCTTCATCTCATGCTTTTAGAAATCATCATTTTATCTTCATCGAATGCCTTAGCATTCAGCATTATATCATTAGCTTTATGCTTTAGAGATCAGCATATGGTTTTGCCTTTGAGATCAGCAATGCGGTCTACCCATGTCCTATTAGGTTTGAAATTTATTTGATCGGCGACATATTGGACGTCTGGTAGATGGCTCTTTGGCTGGTCTTCATTTCGCTTCGTGCTTCAATGCTTCTATTAATTAGACTTGTACTTCAGCAACTATTTTTGGCTTTCCTCTGATCTCTATCGATATCTTCCTTCTGTCTTGATACATTCATTGCGTATACTGTATGAATGCGACTGCTTGGGGAAAATCTATTGAAAATTCCTGGACACCCCCCAATGGGTGTAGCCAAGGGACGGCTTGGTGAGCTGAGCGTTTAGCAAACTGCCCCTGAGTAGTAACTTGACATGACCGCGGGGTGTAATCATATCGTCCAAGCAGTTGACTTCAGTCCCATTGGGTGTCGTGTTACGTGAAACGACGTCTGTCGCCTGACTTGTTTCCAGACGAATTGAATTGCATATTGAATTTTTGTGACTATTCAGTGACTGTGGTAGGAGATGAGCGGTTGCCTCCTGCCCCTATAAATAGAGCGCTTGCTTCACTGGTGTCTTCACACATCTCTCGGCCATTTGCTGCTTATCCTCCTCTTTTCTCTTCTCTTCTATTCCACCATGGGCAAGAGCAAGAAAGGCGGAAGTTAATCGCACCACTCCGGCGACAAGCGGAAGCGCGAGCCGAGTCCCCCCTCCAAGGACTTCGGTGACTCCGAGTACTCGGAGGAGTTCTCCTCCGAGTCCGAGGGGTCGCTATCCTACGCCTCTCCCCTGGTGTCGTCCGATGATTCGGACGATTCCCAGGGGATCGCCGCCGAGGTGTGGACGTACATCTGGGTCGTCGAGCGCTCCGGGCTCGAGGGCTCGGATGAGTCCGAGGTCTCCTCGGACGAGGAGGACTCCCCCGACTCGTCCGAGGAGGGGAGCGGTGGTGACGGCGATGACGAGGGCGACGACGATGGCGGCAAGGGCGACGGCGGCAGCGGCATGGGCGATGGCGGCACCGGCAAGGACGACGGCAGCAGCGGCAGGGCCAGCGGCAAAGCGCCGCTGGCTTAAATATTAGTATAGATAAGTAGTAGTAGAAGTAGTATTAGTAATAGTGAAATAATGTAGTAGTAGTTAGTAGTTAGTAGTATAAAGTAGTGTAAGTAGTGTGGTAGTGTGGTAATGTAATGTAGCGAGAAAGGGAAGAAAGGTCGGCTCATAATGAGTTGGTCTTTGAGTTTGTGGAAGGACTTCCCTTATAAATATATTGAAGAAAATTTTGACTTGTTCTGAGTATCTCATCTTTGTTTTTCCATCGCTCTTTTATAGTCAATTGATATCTTGTATTCATTCCCAGTGTTGTCGTTGTTCTTAGAGGTAACACCCGAGTAATGACTGGTAATTGCTAAGTCGCATTTGGTTCTGCTGGCGTTTACATGGAGAAAACGGTTGAGTTATGCATTGCCGGCATTTTTTAGAGATAACTGTTGAGCTGGTCTGGACCATGTGGATGTTTTAGAAGTAACGGCCGAGTTATATTGGGCCACGTCGGCGCTTCAGAGGTAACATCCGAGTTAGGCTAGGCCACGTCGGCGCTTTAGAAATAGCCACCGAGTTATGCTGGGCCACGTCGGCACTTTAGAGGTAGCTGCCGAGTTATGTTGGGCCACGTCGGCGCTTTAGAGGTAACTGCCGAGTTATGCGAGGACGTCTTGCTTTTTCCGAGTGATGACTTGGCACTTTTTAGAAGTGGTGCCTGACCCGGGAAACCACCATTTATATCACGTCGTCGCACGCCTCTGCGTTCTGAGCCCTAGCTTCACCTTGCTGCCTCCAAATATTACTCTGCTTCCCTCTGATTTCGCTTCCCTTCAATTCGCTAACGAGATTGCGATGGCGCCCAAGCGGAAGAACCAAAATTCTACTGCAGTGGTCATTCCTCCCATCGACCCCAACAACTAGTTGCCTTTCGCAGGTAACCACATGTCTGTTGTCTCGGAATCTGATCTCCTTCACCTTATTGATGTTGGAATTCTTCCTCCGAAAGAGCTTTGTTCTTGGCGGATTTGCCATGGGGTTATTGTCCCAATAGAGGATACCCACGAGTCTGTTGTTTATGTTCCAATTCTTGTTCGCGGCCTTGCTCTTCCTATTTCTCCCTTCTTCCGCGGCCTCCTTGACTTTTACAATCTGAACCTGACTCATCTGAATCCCAATTCCATTTTGCAAATCTCTATCTTTGTTCACCTGTGCGAGGCCTACCTCAGAGTTCTTCCTCACTTTGGTTTATGGAAGTATCTTTACCATTGTCGACCTGGGATGGCTAGGGTCAGCACCAACTCGTGGGTGGTGCGAGTCTGGAAATGCGGCGTGGAAGGACAACGAAATATCTTGATATTCCGCTTAAGGACAACATTAAGGGGTGGCATCTTGAATGGTTTATTGTGGAAAACCACGGCAAGTCCCTCCCTCCCCGATCGGGAAGACAGCCAGATGTGCGCACTCCAAGTTGGATTGAGTCTCTCACTGCCCTGGAAGTAACAGAGGCTAAGGTTCTGCTTGCTGAAGTATGTCTGCTGAATGAAAGAGGTCTGACCGCCGAAGCTGTGGTTGCTGATTTTGTTTTTAAGAACATCCAACCCCTAAAGGATAGAGCATACCCGGCTTACTTGTACAGTGGTGTTACTGACTCCACTCGGGTTACCAATAGGAGAATTCCTGCTAAGGATTTGGTGAGCCGGCTAGACATGATCTTGAGAGGCAAAGTATCAAATGTTGGTGCTCCTGTTGCCTACTCTGCTTGGAATCTGCCACCTCCTAATTCCTTTTTCAATTTTGTGTCTAATCCTCCTACTGGTGATAGTGGCATCGGTCTTAGAGTGTGACCCTCTCCTGAAGATATTGAGGTCTTGGTTGCTTCTCTTTGTGATCTTCCTAATGATGAGAAGCAAGCTCATTTTGAGATGCCAATGAGTCCAGATGATGCAGAAATGAATGCAATGTTTGACATGTTGGCTGGAGAATCATCTGATTTGGGTCCTACTGAAGCAATGGCCGTTGTCGCTATACAAGAGCTTGACAAAGCAACGGACGCCCAAAAGCCTGAGGGTACTCACCCAAAGCATCATCGCCAAGTTAGTCGTCCGGCTGCACCTGCTGAAGAAAAGAAGAAGAAAAGGAGACGGCTTCGACGATTGTCATGCTTGGACCAGGGTGCTGGCCCTTCTGCTCGTGTTGCTGAAGAAGTACCGGCAGAGGTCTTTACTGGAGTTGATCCCACTGGTGGTGTACCTGCTGAAGTTGACCCCAATGGGTGTGACTGTGCACCGACTGACCCCAATGGGTGTGACCCTGCTGAAGCTGAACCTAATGGGTGTAATCCTGTTGCAGCTGAGCCCAATGGGTGTGCTCCTGCACCATCTTTTGTTCGCATTTTTGATGAGGACGAAGAAGAAGAAGAGGTTCCATTAATTCGCAAGAATAGCCGACTCTACAGATGTAGTAGAGGAGATAGTTATATTCCTTCCCCAGCCCTGTCTGCTCTTGTTAGCCTTCAGGATTTTTCTATAACAGATTTTGATCAGACCCTTGAGGATGCCATTCCTGAGGATATGCTGTCAGAGCCGACTGATGGTGATATGATGGATGTTTGTTCTGACATTCCAGATGTGGGATTAGACGTATCCTGGGCAGCATCTCACGCATCGTCGACCTTGGAGGGCGGTCTTCAGTGTTAAGAGGTTGGTCAAGATTGCCCGACTCCCATGGAGGTGACTGAAGATCCTTCAGCCTTAGAGGTGGCTGTTGTAGAAAATCCAGTCCTCAAGGGTGATGTTGGCGGTTACCCAGCCCCCGAGGGTGTTTCCGGTAATGATCCGGCTCAGGTGGGTAACGCAAGCTATAACCCAGCCCCCGAGGGTGTTGTCGGTAGTGATCCGGCTCCAATGGGTGGTGCGAGCTGCGACCCAGCCCCCGAGGGTGTCTGAGCGAGTTCTCCTTCCCATACCTCCATGGATGTCCACGCCGGGTTATCTCCACCACATTCTGATGGACTGATAGTGATGCATACTTCTTCAACTTCAAGTGAGCGAGTCGTCTTAGAGGTCGGCGTACCGGATGACAAGATTCTGATATCTGCTGGAGGAGCTGAATCAACCCCTGATAATGCTTTTCAGATTGTCCCAGTTGATCTTCCTTCATCGAGTCATAACACAACTTCTCCTGACTTGGGATTGCCTTCGTTCTTTTCTAATATTCAGGTAAATCAGCTCTTTCATTCTGTCGTTCCTCCTGGTAAATTACTTTCTTCGTACTCACTTGCTTTTGATAACAGGCTTCGATTGATGGGATGTCTGCTCAACTGAGATCACATGGCGCTGCTGTTCCAGAAGGAGTTCTGTCTCTGACGCAGTGGAATCCATTGCTGCTTTAGAGACAGATAGCTGATTTGAAAGCGTCAAATGTTGATTGGTACCTTTGCTTTTTTCTTGGCTGATTGATTAATTTGCTTTTTGACTATGTATCTTTCTTCGGCTGCTTTTTGTCAGATATGACCCGGAGATACTCTGAGCTCGAGGAAAAACATCTTTAGTATCAAACCGACTCAACTCGGCGGTATTCTGAGCTTGAGGAGAGGTATCTTCAACATCAAACTGACTCCACCCAGCAGTATTCTGAGCTTGAGGAGAGATATTCACAAGGTCAGATCGACTTGGCCCGGATTTCTGCTTCTTTAGACGACGTGAATTCCTTGAATTCCTCTCTTAATGCTCAGCTTGACTCTAAAAGGGCGGTTAACGAGGTAAGCTTACTTAATTGGATCTGCTGTGCTTTTACTGATTTCTGGATATTTGAGGGTTGATTCTTGTCTGCAGGAGGAGAAGCGAGCACTTGCAGCTTCCCGCAACAATCTGGATAGGTTATATCGTGACGCCAGTAATTCTCTAACCATCTTGGAGAGGAGCCACCGCTTCACCATGGCCGATCTGGATCATCATCGCCATGAACTGCAAATATCCCAGGATGAGATCCTGTGGCTCAGGCAGCTGGTGTCCAGCAAGGACTCTATCATTAAGGATCTGCGTGCCTCCAAGAGATCAGTCGCCCAGGAGCTAGAAGTCGCTCGACTGGCTGCCAAGGTTGCAGAGGACAATTGCGCTGTTTTGAAGACCCAGCGATACAAGGCTATGGATAAAGCCATTCGCGCGGGACAAATCTTGATTAGAAGGCCTGGTGTAGTTGTTCCTGATGACATTGTGGCGGACGTTAAGGCTGTGCCTGATGCTTCGAGTCACCCTTCTTCCTTGATAGCTCCTGCGAAAGACATTACCAAGTAGAGATGTTTCGCTGTGTTTAGAAGATACTCAGCTGAAAAACCATAACATTATGTTTCTGTTGTTAGAATTCAACAGTTGTTATGAATGATCGTAGAAGTAAGTGCAGTGTGCTGGTTTTGGAATCTTTTTTTAATTTATGCTAATTGATCGGTTTGTAAGGCATAGAGATCGCCCTAAGATGAGTAAACGCGAGCACGTTACACTAAGTCGAGTAACCGTGAGCATGTTGTACTGTCTTAAGTCACTGCCGACTTAAGCTGATTGCTCCGTTAGTAGGGTATAGTGGTCACCCTAAGTTGAGTAAGCGTGAGCATGTTGCACCGTCTTAAGTCACTGCCGACTTAAGCCGATTGCTCCGTTAGTAGGGTATAGTGGTCACCCTAAGTCGAGTAAGCGTGAGCATGTTGCACCGTCTTAAGTCGCTGCCGACTTAAACAGATTGCTCCGTTAGTAGGGTATAGTGGTCACCCTAAGTCGAGTAAGTGTGAGCATGTTGCACCGTCTTAAGTCACTGCCGACTTAAGCTGATTGCTCCGTTAGTAGGGTATAGTGGTCACCCTAAGTCGAGTAAGCGTGAGCATGTTGCACCGTCTTAAGTCACTGCTGACTTAAGCCGATTGCTCCGTTAGTAGGGTATAGTGGTCACCCTAAGTCGAGTAAGCGTGAGCATGTTGCACCGTCTTAAGTCACTACCGACTTAAGTCGATTGCTCTGTTAGTAGGGTATAGTGGTCACCCTAAGTCGAGTAAGCGTGTTGATTGGTAATAAACAGTTCGAGTGCCCTTGAGAACGAAATCTTTTATTGATGAGGTATTTACCGATTACAGAATACAATGCTCCCCCGATAGCTTTTGAAATCTTGCTAAGGGTAAAACTTCCTGAGATGCTCTATATTCCATGAATTCCCTATTTCCGTGCCATCCATTTGAGTAAGCATATATGATCCTGGTCGAGTGACCTCTACTAGTACAAATGGCCCTTCCCATAGTGGTGATAATTTGTGTCGTCCTTCCCCCGTTAGAATTCGACGAAGGACCAAGTCCCCCACTACAAAGGATCGATGTCGTATGGCCTTGTCATGATAGCACCTCAGGGTTTGCTGGTATCTAGCTGACTGAATTACTGTATTCAATCGCTCTTCCTCCAATACGTCAATGTCCTCTAATCTGATAGCCTCTACTTCAGCTATGCTTTCGAAGACCAACCTTGGTGCCCCAAACCTGAGATCAGCAGGTAGCACTGCCTCCGAACCATAGACCATGAAGAAAGGAGTATTTCCATGCAGAGTTCGACTAGGTTGAGTTCTTAAGCTCCAAACCACATACGGCAACTCTCTGATCCATTTTCTCGCAAACTTTTCATTCTTGTCAAAGACTTTCTTCCTTAGTGCTTCTAGTATCATTCCATTAGCCCTTTCTACCTAACCGTTAGCCCTTGGATGTGCTATTGATGCATATTTAATCTGGATGCTTCGTTGTTCGCAGAAATCAAAGAATTCAGAGCTAGTGAAATTGGATCCCAGGTCAGTTATGATGCTATTCGGTATCCCAAACCTGAATATTATATCTTGTATAAACTCCACTGCCTTGGCTGAAGTCAGAGAAGCAATGGGTTTGTATTCTATCCATTTGGTGAATTTGTCAATGGCGACTAGCACGTGAGTGTATCCTCCCTGAGCCTTCTTGAAGGGTCCAATCATGTCCAGTCCCCAGCACGCAAATGGCCATGTTATGGGTATGGTCTGCAGTTACTGTGCTGGTAAATGATGCTGCTTTGATAAGAATTGGCAAGCTTCACACCTCTGGACTAACTCGGCTGCATCACTCTTTGTTGTCGGCCAGTAGAAACCAGACCTGAAGACCTTTCCAACCAGAGTCCTGGATGCTACGTGTATCCCACACTGTCCGGCGTGGATCTCATCTAACAGTTGTTTCCCAGTAGCCGAAGGAATGCACTTCATGAGGACTCCTGTTGCGCCCCTTCTGAACAGTGCATCCCCAATGAGGGTGTAGTGGGCTGACTACCTTGCGATACGCTCTGCTGCAGCTTTGTCATCCGGTTCCTCTTCATTCTTTATATATCTGATGATGGGCTCCCTCCAGTCATTAGAGTCTGACTCTGGCTGGCTCAAAACGTTGCACTCTTCTGCTTGATCTGAGGAAATGCTTGGGCGTGGCACCTCTTGGACGAAAACTCCAGGTGGAACCTAGGTCCGACTGGATCCTAGTTTCGACAACGCGTCTGCGGCCGCGTTGCGATCTCTTTCCACATGATGAAATTCCAGCCCTTCAAATTTGTCTTCCAGTTTTTGGACGGCTGTGCAGTACTTGCCCATAGAGTCATTCAAGCAAACCCATTCTTTATTTATCTGACTTATGACCACCAGTGAATCTCTGTATACCATCAACCTCTTAATGCCTAGTGATATGGCAATGTTCAATCCGTGGACCAAAGCTTCATATTCTGCTGCATTATTGGATGCTGAGAATAACAACTGAAGAGCATATTTGAGTTGCTCACCTCTAGGTGCAATGAAGAGGATCCCTGCACCTGCCGCCTGCAACTTTAGCGAGCCATCGAAATACATCCGCCATACTTCTGCAGTCTCCGGGTTGTCTGGTACTTGTTGCTCGGTCCATTAAGATACGAAGTCAACTAGTGCTTGAGTTTTTATTGCAGTACGAGGCCGAAACTCGATGTCGTGAGCTCCCAGTTCGCAAGCCCACTTGGCTATTCTTCCAATGGCTTCTTTGTTGTGGAGAATATCCCCTATTGGAAACCCGGTGACTACTATGACTTTGTGGTCGTCGAAGTAGTGACGGAGCTTGCGTGCAGTTAGAAGTACTGCATACAACAGCTTTTGAACTTGAGGATACTTCTTCTTAGATGACCCCAGAACTTCACTGATGAAGTAGACGGGATGTTGTACTGGATACGCGTGTCCTTCCTCTGCTCGCTCGACTACCAACGCGGTGCTCACCACGTGAGTCGTGCAAGAGATGTACAATAGCAGATCTTCTGCCGGCTGGTTTGGCGTGGCTCGGCGTGGCGGCTTCAGCACCGGCGGCGTGGTCAAGAACTTCTTTAGTGCATCAAGAGCTTCCTGAGCTTCTGAGGTCCACTAGAAATTATCCACCTTCTTGAGAAATTTGTAGAATGGTAGGCCTTTTTCTCCTAACCTTGATATGAACCTGCTTAAAGCTGCCATGCATCCAGTAAGTCTTTGTACTTTCTTCTTTGATCGTGGTGCTTCCATCCTCATGATAGCCTCGATCTTTTCCGGGTTAGCTTCAATCCCTCGGTGGCTGACAATGAATCTGAGCAACTTCCCTGCTGGCACTCCGAAGACACATTTTTCTGGATTGAGCTTCCACCGATATCGCCTCAGACTGTTGAAGACCAGTTGCAAATCTTCAATGAAATTTTCTGAGTTTTCTGTCTTGATCACCACATCATCAACATAGGATTCTACCTGCTTGCCCCAGTGATCGGCTAAGCATGTTTGAATGGCTCTCTGGTAAGTCGCTCCAGCGTTCTTGAGGTCAAACGACATGGAGGTATAGCAGAAAGCTCCAAACAGGGTAATGAATGTTGTTTTTTCCTCGTCTTCTTTTGCCAAGCTGATTTGATGGTATCCTAAGTAGCAATCCAAGAATAACAGTATAGAACATTCGGTGGTTGAATCTACCACCTAATCTATTCTAGGAAGTCCGAAGGGATCCTTCAGACAGTGTTTGTTGAGATCTGTATAGTCGACGCACATGCGCCAAACCACTTTATTCTTTTTGAGTACAAGAACAAGATTTGCTAACCACTCAGGATGCAGTACTTCTCTAATGAACCCTGCTGCGACTAAGCGGCTAGCTCGGCACGGATGGCTTCTCTCTTATCGGGCGTGAAACGACACAACTTTTGTCGGATCGGCCTCGCCTAGGGATAGACCTTCAGTTTGTGCTCGGCCAGTTCTCTCGGGACTCCCGGCATATCCGCAGGTTGCCATGCGAATACGTCTCGGTTATCTTGCAGAAACTGGACGAGCGTGACTTCCTATTTGTCATCCAAGCTGGAGCTGATGATGGCGGTTTTGCGTTCATCAGCGAACCCGAGGTTGATTCTTTTCGTTTCCTCAGTCAGCCGCATAGAGGTCATGGCTTGAGCTTCGTTTGTAGTTACTGTGAGGTCCTCCTCAGGCTTTGAGTTTGCCTGCACAGAAGAAGTCGTCGATGGTTTGGTGGTGAGGGCCGCCTGAATGGCCACTCGGAAGCATTCTGCGGCGCCTTGGAAGTCAGCACGCAGGGTGATGATCCCTTGTGGCCCCGACATCTTCAATATCATGTATGTATAGTGCGGAATGGCCATGAATTTCGCCAATCCCGGCCTGCCTATGATAGCATTGTATCCGCAGTCGAAGCTTGCTACCTCGAACCTTAGGAACTCGGTTCTGTAGTTTTATAGAGTTCCGAAGGTGACCAGCATGTAGATGTGTCTGAGTGAGTATTCTCCTTCAGTCGGTACAATGCCGAAGAAAGGAGTGTCTGACTCGTGGAGCTCTTTGAGTGCGACTCCCAAGCCTTGGAGTGTCCGGGGGAAAGTGACGTTGATGCTGCTTCCCCCGTCCACTAACACCTTCTTTACCTTGCTCTCTCGGATCACTGGATCGACGAGGAGCGGGTATTTGCCCGGGTGATCGAAGTTGAGCCACTGATCCGCCCGAGTGAAGGTGATCGGGTGTTCGGACCATCGATACGGGGTGGGAGGACCGGTGGCCGCCACTAGTATCTGACGATCGTTGAGCTTCTGCTGCCTCTTGCTTTCTTGTGACCCATGTCTGCCGAAGATGACGTTGACTTCTCCGTCGACGCGCGGGAATGCTCCGCCTCCTCCCCCTTCCTGCTGTTGAGGTTGTCGAGGTTCTCTGGGTCCTCCTCATGGTGGGGGTGGTAGAGTTTGGAAGGGCCAGTCGTTCCCGACGGAGTGCTTGAAGTCTCTGCAGTTCCGAAGGGTGTGGCGCATGTCCTTATGGTACGGACAATGGGCATCGAGGATGTTGTCCAATGTACGTTCGCCTCCACGGGGTGCTCCTCGGGCGCGAGAGGCGGGTGGTCCGGCGGCGTGGACTTCTTCGTGAGGCCTCTTCTCCCAACGCTTGTCGGGTTGTTGGTTCACGTCGCGTCGTGGTGTCGGCGGTGCAGGCTTTGCTCCTCTGATGAGGTCCTGAGCTCGTTCGTCGGTGGTGATGTAGAAGTCCGCTTCCTTGAATAGTTGCTCGGAGGTAGTCGACGCCTTTTGCGGTATGGCTCGGACGAAGGCCGAGTCATTAGATCCTCGGTAGAAGTCCTCGATCATTGCTGCTTCCGCAACCTCGGAGATACGATTTCTCATGGTCTGAAACCTTTTGAGGTATGACCGGAGAGTCTCATCCCCTCGGCGCCTGATGGATTTGAGGTCCCATGGCTGCGTCGGCTTGTCGGAGAGGGATTGGAAGTTGGCGATAAAACGCCGTCTGAAGTCGCTCCAATCGTCGATGCAGTGTCGGGGCAGGTGTCGTAGCCATTGCAGCGCATCTTACCCAAGGACGATGGGCAAATATGCAGTCATCACATCTTTAGTTGCCCTAGCAGCCCGGACAACGGTAGTGTAGACAGCCAAACAGCCTCCCGGGTCCTGCTTGGGCTCGTACTTGTCGACGTTGGAGACCTTGAAGTTAGGGGGCCACTGAATGGCCCTGAGACGTGGAGTAAGCGCCGATACTCCACACGTATCCTCCTATCGACGATTGTGGTGTCGGTCATGGGGAGGGGAGTTGTCGATGTGCTGCCTCGATCGTCCTCGGGTCGTGCCGCCAGCTGAAGCTGTTGCCGACTCAACCCTGGTGGCCTGACTTCGCGCAGGGATGCCATGATCCCGATCATACTCTTCTCGACGCTGAATCTCGTTCTCATGTCGTCGTTCGCGCGAAGCATTGATGGAGCTCCGTGCATCCCGCCGACTATTGATGGTGTGTTGTAGATCGCTTGGAGGATGAGCGAGAGGTAGAAGGTGGTTGGCTGCCCGAGTAAGAAGCCATCGATTGCCCTCGGCGTCTAGAGTCAGGGGGAGGCCATCGGCTATCTGAGCTAACACTCCACCGACCTCGCTCGGTGTGTTCATGGCTCGGGCGAAGTCGGGGTTCAGATTTCGTCCGAAGAGAGGATTCTCTCGACGTTGTCTCGCCTCCTGCCCGGCTTGCTCTTGAGATTGCCAACGATCACGTCGGCGGGAATTCCTTCTTTCCCTGAAGACTCGTTCATCTGGAGTTTCTCCCACCTCCGAGATCTCATCTCGTGATACAAGCTGCGCTGGATCTCGTTCTCCGGCTTCATGATGTCACCAGGCGTTGCGGTGTCGGTTCCTTCATCGACGAGCTTCTCGCTGAGGAGGATCTTCCCCAGGCATAGTTGGTTCTTCGTCGGAGATGGGGGACGATTCCACTCTCCCCCTGATAAAGAGGACGTCGGGGTAGAATGGAGTTGTCGTGACGACAAGCTTCTTTCTGTTCTCCTTTGAGGGCGGAGGCACCAGAAGGGCAGCTTGATGGGTCCTTGTTTATTTTTTCCTCGTAATCCGTGTCCACTCTTTTGTGGATGAGGTGGACAACGGGGTTCTTCGGGTGAATGAATTTTCCGCTCCTGGCTTGTAGGTGGTAGTCTTTGCTCGGAGCACTGGAGGTTGTGCTATTTCCTGCTTCGCTCCGGCTTTCCCGAAGATTATCGAGGAAAGTTTTCTCTCTGGCAGATCCGCTATGCGATGTAGAGTTCCATCTTCATCTGCCTCGGATGAGATGGTTCCGAAGCAGAACATGGATCCAGGGCGGAGAGCGATCTTGTGCTGCAAAGTGATGGCCATTGAGCTAGCTTGGATCAGTGACACACCCCCTACCTGGCGCGCCAGCTGTCGGTGTTTTGGGTCCGACCATGCACCCGTGGTTGCCCCTCGAGGTGCTTTTTGGAGTAGGACGGTGTTACCGACTATAGCTCGATGGTTCGTGCTAGATGCACGAGATACAATGGACAATTTTATATAGGTTCGGGCAGCTTAGAGAGGCGTAACACCCTACTTCCTGGTGTGGATCTTTTATGTGGTGGGTTACAGGGGAGTTCTCTAGTATGAGGGATACTAGAGAGTTGAGTAGACGGCTAATGAGTGAGTTGTGCTTTGAGGGGGTGCCCCCTAGGCCTTATATACTCGACCGTGGGGCGTTACATGCGGATATGATAACAACGTGTGCCTAAGTAATAGTGAACCGACTAAGCCTATCTTCCTATAATTCTACCGACTTATCATCATTCAGTTCTGATGCCTGAGGGCACAGCGCGGGAGAATCGGATCACTGCTGTGGATAATGCTTAAATTCATTAGGATGCCGGGGCTTGAGTTGATCCAATCTTGCATCGATCTACTATGCCAGACATTTCTCCCCAGGCCCACGAAGGGATGGCCTTGCGAAACAATGGGGCCAAGGCCTTTTGCGAGGTCTTCTAGCCTTCTAGTGGACCCGGGGGATATCTGTCCCCCACAGATGTCGTCAACAAGAGACTCCTCTTCCCCAACGTCGGCCACAAGTGCCTCATGGCAAAGGACGGCAAAAATAAGAATGTACAAACAAGAACCGCCCCAAGTATATTACATCTAGTGATGAGGGTAGTTCTAGTGAAGATGAAGATGATTTGCTTACACTTTTTGCCAACCTTAACATGCAACAAAAAGAAAAATTGAATGAATTGATAGGAGCTATTCATGAGAAGGATGAACTTTTGGATAGCCAAGAGGAATTCCTCATTAAAGAAAACAAAAGGCATGTTAAAGTAAAAATGCTTATGCTCAGGAAGTAGAAAAGTGTGAAAACTTGACTAAGGAGCTTAGCATTTGCCATGACTCAATTAACAATCTTAAAAATGAAAATGCTAGTTTAAATGCTAAGATTGATAAATTAAATGAATCAATTTCTAGCCTTAGAACTGAAAATGATAGTTTAATTTCCAAGGCTAAAAATTTGAATGTTTCCAATGATTCTATTTCCTGTCTTAGAGATGAGAATGTAATTTTAAGTTCTAAGATAGAGGAATTAAAATTTTGCAAACCCTCTACATATATTGTTGAACATGTTTCTATTTGTACTAGATGTAGAGATATTAATGTTGATGCTATAAATGATCACCTTGCTTTAATTAAACAACAAAATGATCATATAGCTCAATTAACTGCAAAAATTAATGAGCATGAAATTAAAAATGAAAAATTTAAATTTGCTAGAAGCATGCTCTATAGTGGGAGACGCCCTGGCATTAAGGATGGCATTTGTTTCCAACAGGGAAGCAATGTCAAGCTTAATGCCCCTAAAAAATTGTCTAACTTTGTTAAGGGCAAAGCTCCCATGGTTCAGGATAATGAGGGCTATATTTTATATCCTGCTAATTATCATGAGCACAAGATTAGGAGAATTCATGCTAAGAAATCTCATTCTATTTCTCACCATGCTTTTATGTATAAGAATGAGGCTTCTAGCTCTAGGCAATCAACCCATGTTAAATTGCCTAAAATAAAAACTCCTACTGCATCAAATAATCATAATATTTCATTCAAGACTTTTGATGCTTCTAGCACTACGGCCGAGATGGAAGTGGCAATTCCAATGGCATCTGTATTGGAATCGAGTAATGAATATAACAAAACTATAGATTCTCCTAAATTTTGTAGTATATAAGTAAGAAAAGCTACCTGTGTAGTACACTCTGTGGTCGACACATAGATGGAGCTGGTCTATCAGTGTGAGTAGGTAAGCACAGGAAACGCAGATGGAACCTCAACAACCTCCTCCAATTTTGTCCAGTTTGTAAAGGTAATCATGTTCTCATTGAAAATAGGCTTGTACAAATTGTTAGAGGCTCTGACCCGGAAGTATGTGATGTTGTAGACGACACCTTCTTTTATCAGAGGCTTGAATTTTGTATGACTAGTGGGAATATTGCAGCATGGATGTTGTTTCCCTGCACAAAAAGGTGATGGAGGAAACAACATAATAACAATTAGTCTGATACTAGTGCCACCTTCCCTTTAGCAAATAGATAAGTATGCAGATGTTGTGCCTCTTCGTCCAGCAGCACCATATCATAATGGAGCAACTTTGCTTCATCCTGAGGATCACAGAAATCCCATAACCGAGAAACGTGAGCACATATGGTCACGGAAGTGTTCCCATGCTGGAGCTCTGGGATCAACACGTCTCCCATCTACAAGCTAAAACAGGAAGAAAGAACATAAGAGCAAGGACATCAGAACCCATGCATGAAACAGCCTGTGCAAAGCAGAACAAGAAAATACAACTATCGTACCAACCTATACATAGCACACAAAAGCAGTACAAACGTAGAAACAAAAGTATAACAAACAAACGCATAGGCACTTGACGATGTTATTTATTTACAAATGCCACACATGGCGCAACAGCAACTGAGCACGAAAAGGCCTAAGTGGTAGCCACATCAGCGGCTGCAAGGACTTCCTTGTAAACAACATTCCGAGTCTATGAGCCGCATGTGGCATCTTCATTTTCAATCAGGATTATAAGTCCATTTCTAGACGTTGAATGGGAGACAGCCACATAAAGTTGGCCATGTGTAAAAACATGTTTCTTAAGGTAAAGGCCAACTCTTGATAGTGTTTGTCCCTGACTTTTATTTATCATCATTGCATAACACAGACGTATTGCAAATTGGCGTCGCTGAAGTGTGAAGGGCCACTTCACGTCTGTAGTATTGAGGGCAATCCTTGGTATTAAGACTTCTTCCCCAACATTTGATCCTGTAAGCGCTACACAGTGCAAGATGCGTTAACCGAGTTGAGTGACAAGAAGCCTTGTGCCATTACAGAGACCCTTATTTTGATTCAGGATGCGCAACAACATCACAATGGCACCCTTTTTTAGCCCAAGTTTGTGGGTAGGAAAATTGTTCGTATCAATTAAGTTTAAGAATTCAGTAGGGTAGAGGACATCGAAGTCTGGTATGTGTTCCGATGATTTTGCTATAATGTCACAACTCAGGTATTGTACGGTGTCTCCAGGGACAAGCGAGAGAACTTAGTTGTTAACGTCATCAACTGTGGCATTATTTGGGCAAACAATGGCACGCGAGGAAAGGTACGTGGGATCTCGGTAATTCAACAGAAAATCTGGGTATACTTCTGATACAAGCGCAGCTACCTTATCACCCTCAACCTAGAGCAACAAATCTGCAGGGATTGTAATCCACATAGCCTCACGCTCGTTCTCTCTTCTTTCAGTAGGCAAGGTAACATCACCAATAGATAGGACCCATTTGGCAAACATGTCGAGCTCATTTCGCGCATCTTCATGAAAAGAGGGATCAAAAAGGCGCATGTTGGTGCGCAGCCTGAGGAGGACAACATGGCGACATAGGTTAGAGTTTGTAATAGAGGCATTAACTATGGAAGAGCAAGATCCTTTTCTAACAACAGGCAGTATTTGCTGAAAATCGCCACCAAGGACTACAGGCTTGCCACCAAATGGGAGGAGCGCATTTGAAGGAGTATGCTCTGAAAGAATATCT
Organism: Zea mays; assembly: GCF_902167145.1. Classification (NCBI taxonomy): domain Eukaryota; kingdom Viridiplantae; phylum Streptophyta; class Magnoliopsida; order Poales; family Poaceae; genus Zea; species Zea mays. The sequence goes on along the minus strand of NC_050103.1, from coordinate 65,377,926 downwards.
TGTCTTATCTAAAGCCTCAAAGCACCAACGATGCGTCATTGGTGCCTCATCCCATATAATGAGGGAGGACACCTGTATAAGTTCTGCAAGCATGGTACCCATATTGACATTGCACGTGCTAGCATCATTTACATCGAATGGTATTTTAAATCTTGAATGTGCAATGCGCCCTTTGGGCAAAAGTAGGGATGCGACACCAGAGGAGGCCATCGCAAGCACTATTTTCTTTTCGGATCGTAACCTTGCGATTATAGTGTTCCATAGGAATGTTTTGCCTATACCATCATGTCCATAGACAAAGAAAAAACCCGGTGAGTTACTATAAACACGACCAATTATGGTATCATAAGTGGTTCGCTGGTCCGCATTCAACTGTGTAACTAAGGAATCAGCATGCATTGACAACATTAATGGCTCAGGGTCAATTTCATCATTAATTAATCTGTTCTCATCCATGAAAGCGCATTGGACATCTATCTTTGGCAGACCGTAGTCATTTATGTTCCCGCCACTATTAGCAAAGGCATCTGAGAGTTTGCGTATCAAGAGAGACATGAGATGTTCATGCGGTATGTTGTAGTTAGGATTTCCCAATGTATCTCTAAGTTGTCGGCCAATGTCATCTGTAAAAGATAGCCAGTATATATCAAACAATGCACGGACATTACCAATAGGGCAGAACATAACCACGGTCACAAAAAACTGCTTGAGTTGGTACAACGATGCAGATACGACCGCCTCATCAAACAACAGCTTCCACTCATTATCGCTCTCAAGCAACCCACGCGCCTCGCATGCAGCACGAAATGTGTCATACACTTGACCGTTGAACGTCCTGATATCAGTGTAGCTTGTTGAACCCTTAACTATCATCAATATCATGCGTAAGTAGTATGTACATAGTACATAGTACATGCGTCCAATTTTTGTGCAGCGAGACCTCGATTTCCAACATCGGGCCGAGGCATCCCATGTCCATTATTTTGGGAAGTCGCAATACGTTAAGCATCTAGCTTGTTCATGCCTCAAATTAGCCTCGAACCATTCATTTAGCATTGTGCTTTTAGCGCAGAGCTAGAAAGCAACGCATGCAGGTCCACGCCAGGTTCGTATCGCACGTGGTTTAACCCAGGAAGATGTACAACAAGCCGCTCAACAAAAAGCACTCTAAAGTGAATGTCATATTCAAATGCGCGCCATAGTGCTTCACATGTAGACAAATACCTAGCATCAATGTATTCCTAGATTTCATTCGGTGGGGCTACCTGCGGAGCAGGCGACGCGTTACACGTGTTTGCGGTGATTTCGAAGTACACCTTTGCTCTATCGATTCCCTTCATAACATACTTGAATAGATATTTAATCATGTTTGACTTGTTGCACCATTCAACGTTTATGTGTGCGTTATACTTTTTCAGAAGGTGCATATTATATGGAACAATGTTTCTATTATCAAGTCTCACACCATTCTTGAGAACATGTCTGTCATCAGGCCTACGCCTATAGATAGTAAAGCCAAAGCCGTCTAAGATGGTCTCTTCTTGGAAAGGCTTTGGGAATTTTTTGTTGCATTTGTCGTTTTTCATACATGGGCATCTTTTGTTGTCGGCACCACAGAGATCGTGCATCATGAATTCATCGACCAAAGCAAACCCTAAAGGGTCAGCGACGATATCAGGAATCTCAGCGCAAATGAATATGTCAACAATAGAAGCACTAAACTCTTTGCTCCCATCGGTTAGCCACACAAGGCAGTGTATATGCGGCAAGCCACGTTTTTGGAATTCAACAGTGTATAGGACCGCAAGTATCAAACCAAATGTCTTTCCCTCTCTAATATCTGCTATGAATTCATTGACTTTCATATGGAACACACGCACCACCAAGTCAGAACGGTCGCATGGTTGTTGGCCAGGTCAAAGCATAAGGCATCAACTATTTCCCTCCACTTGGTGTTACAAGTAAAAGTCACAAAAAGATCCGGTGGTCCGTATACCCTACATATAACCATCGCGTCTTGGTAATTCATGACATGGTACCTTCTACCACCAGTGAAGCTGGCAAGGACAACTACCCGACCACCAATCGAATCAGCATTAAGGAAGCCCTTATCAATGGCGTCAGCTATGCCTTGCACAGTTTTAGAACGCAGATCGCTTTGGTGGCTTGCTATGAACTGTAGCCTGTTGCCTTCGATAGTTGAATACGCATCGACATATATTTAATCACTTAATCTTCCGTAACATGTATATAGGTTTGGCTCGTCCAATCTGTAGTGCAGGAGTCTCCTTACAAACTCAAGCATCGTAACATATTTTCGTTTTGATGAACCAACATCGCCAGCACCAAAGTATCTAATACCAAGATGGAAGCCATGTTCACCGTAAGGAAACAACAACGGGTATTGCAAAGGCATGTATGTTGGATGCAAGCATGAAACACATTTTAGGCCACAATCTCTATCGTGCACAAGAACATCGTATGTGTATTCCCCAGTCATGTAGTCACCAACAATAATGGCAGCGATCTCACCATTTGAGGGTAGGATGTATTGTACATCATGGCGTGTGTTGCAGCCTAGCAATCTGAGTATTATCTTTTGATCACCCTCGCGCTCAAGGCGCTCTCTCGTGTATCGAAACGCTTTGACAAGTGAGTTGTTTTCATTCAGCATATCGAGCAGCGACGACGCCATTTCAGGGTCTGGCTGGCCACCAGCGCCATCATCGGTCTCAAACATGCCTAGCCTGTTCTGGGTCTCATGTTCCGTGTCATATATGTACAGCTGGGCAAATTTTGGTTGTGTCCCACGCTGTGGAAGTAGGGTGCCAATCCTATGATGCACGACCCCATTAATTTTGAAAACATAAGGTGCAGTGTCATTATTTATCATTTTGTCGATAGCCGCACCGAAACAGGTGAATGTAAACAATGAATTGTAGGACCGGATAAGCCTCAAGAAATGCCTCGAGCGAGTACCTCCATCAAATCTCAAAAGATCAACAAGCATAGGCGACAGATGTTCAAATGGTTTTAGGTTCACTTTCCCTCCTCTACAGCAAAGGTTGTACACAATTTTCCTTTGGGTGGAGCAGGAATCATTTTTGACACGCTCTTGGAACCAAAAACAGCATGGCAGTATGGGCATACGTGTTCGGGTCCACCGTAGTATGACCTCTCAGGGTAGGCATCTACACATGAAAAAGAGAAAGGGTAGCACCACAGCAAAGCAGGAAGAATGTTACCAGAATTGTTGGGCATAATACACACCTTTTAGAGCATCTACGTATGACCTGTCCAAAGGAAGCGTGGTTGACAATGGCTCGTTAGTTACCATGTGACGTACTCTACTGCGTTGGCATCGCCTATTGGATGCGGCAAGCGCTGAAGGGAACGACATTATAGATCTACTACCTTTGTCGACATAAGCATCACTAACACCATATTGTTTTTGCTGAAGTAACGGCTGGACAAACATGGTTGTACCAGGTGGTTCCTGTAGCGCAGGTATTGGCTGGGTAGAGGTCCCGGGAAGGTTAGACGGGTCTATTTCGGCTTCACCATGGAAAATGCGATGGCCATCAGCTGTCTCAAAGACCGGGCAATCTAAAGAGGCTGCGTTTTTTGGCCCGCAAGAGAAGCATCGCAAATTAGGATGGGTGTCGGCCATCACATGCATAAACAAAGCAGCGAATTTCTGAGGACTAACCCTATGCAACTGCACTATGCCTCGGGCACTTTGCTTCGTGGCGTCTCGCAACACGCACGCATGGAGACTCAGCATAACACTATATATCGTATACATGGAAGAATGTCACGTAACACTGGTGAAAAATCGACCCGTAACAAACAACACATTAAAAATAGATCAGGCGCATAGGCACAACTCACCGATGATCGAAAACGCAAAATGGCGAGTGGTCTCCTCCAAGCTGCCCCCAAGCAGTAAGCACCCAGATCACTAGAAAAACAACCCATAAGAATTAGCCAACCAGCAAGGACATATCTCCACACATAAGTAGAGGTTAGTGCCTTTCTATAGAGGCTGGTATGCATGGAATGAAGCAGAGAAAAACATTTCTGCATCTCCCAGATGTCAACTGTGTAAAAACAAGGAAAGCAACATGGCACAAACCTCCAAATGATACTATTATGATTATTCAGATCGATACATATCAAACATATTTTTTGGTCAAAATATTCTCCTTAATCTAAACTTCAGCAATACCACACCACACAAAAGTTCTTTTGGACAATAGTAGAAATGGCTAGGTGCTTTTGATGCAACCCTCAAACAACTCCATGCTTGGCCAGGTGCTTTTGACGCAATCCACTAGCTAAGTTTTGCCTATTGATTGGGTGTAAGGAAATATAGTGTATCTAAAAGGACAATGATGTGCATTATCTAAATAGTTGAGACTTCTCCAGCATAGGAAGTTGCTAAAAATAACTTGTCTGCTCAGACACTTGGGAGATGTAATGGTTTAGTGTTGCATAAGATCCACATTGCACTCTTGAAGGTTATTCTTATCAAAATTGTATTGATAAAAGAAGTCCACTTCCTTAGGTGCCTATAATTTTTTAATTGATGGGTATGCAACCTTGCGTACTTCGCTTTACCTGGGCCGCAACATATTGCAGCCGACGCTATCTATTTGGCTGCTAAATTTCTCAAAGTGAATCTCCCATCTAATGGTGATAAGATTTTGTCACACCCGAATTTAAAGAAACAAAGCCGGGTGCATCTCATACATGCGCCAAAGAAGACAACATATATAATAACAGAGTATATAGAGATAAATGTCACAACATAATCAGAGTATTTATTATATAGCGGAAGTCTTACAAAATAAAAGATAAATATAACACAAACTAAGGATCATCCTTGGCGCAAGTCAACTAGGAGATACCACCTAGATCAAATCGAACTCCTCGATACGTGGCTCCTCTTGAACCACTTGTTCTTCTCTTGTGGGGGGTGAGATAGCAAGTGTGAGCTCACACATGTTCATCGCTCAACAAGTTGTGGCGAATAATGTGGCATGAACTCACCAAAGGTGGGAGTTCATGTGATGTGTAAAGCTGATCAACAATAGGGGTTAAAGCTGAGCATTACTTTTAATAAGTTGGTCAAATTTTATTAGCAGTTACTAAGTGTAAGTAAATACCAAACCATAATAAATAATAATAGAACAAAATTAATAAATAATCCCATGCAATGCAAATGACAAATTGAATTTAAGTTCCATAAATTAATCATGCGAGAGTCCTGAGCTGCTCATGACCGTGAGCTCGGCTAGTATACCAGTTTACACTCTACAGAGGTTGTACCCTGTACCCACAAGTCGTATATCCCATGTTGCCAGGGTTTGCAAGGCCCTTAGACACTACCGAGGTGAATGGCTAGGGATCCACTACGAGGCCTTTACAAAGTTCCACTAGCTTCCGAAAACCCGCTACAATTTATGGGAAGAGCACTTGCAAGAATCCCCCGTCTGACCACCATCGCAGCAAAATCAACCCGAGAACCTCCTTGCATGCAACTCCCCACTGCCCTTGCCCCTTTCGGGTAAGGTAGTCTTCCACTAGCTTTCCTAGTTAGTTGGCCAAGGGTGTCCCATTAAACCCTTGTGGTGGCACGTGTTTCTCAATTTAAGCTCCATGTTCCAATTAACATTAATGATCTTGACATGAACATAAATAGAATAACAAAATATTGGAACATGGATATGATGAAACATTATCCCAAAACCATGTAAAGCAATAGCAAAACTACCCAAGTGATTCAGGGATAACAAGGTAAGATGGATAAACAGACTAGGGTGACCTATTGGGTCCCATCAAAATTAAGCCTATGTATTGAATAGTGATAATAAAGAACATTATTGGGTAACAAAAGTGGATCAAGGGCACAACTTGCCTGGCACGTGAGATTCCAGTTACTAGGGTGATTCTTCAGATTCCTCGTGACCGCACTGCTAGTCGTAGCAATACAAACAAACGTGGTATAGATAAAAATTAACATCACACCAAACATAAGTACAAACTGAATAATAATGATCTACGCGAAGCTACGAGATCGCGGGCTCGAGAACTACTACGATCGGAGTCGTGGTTAAGGAGTTATGATTTTAAAGAAGATATGTGTGATTAAATATGTAAAACTATATTCTATGTTGATTATGTAAACTATATGAGTAAGGACATTAAATAGGTAACTAACTCAACTTTAGTTTTAATTATAGCTTGACTAGAGATCATATTTTAATCAAATTATAATTATGTACATGTTAGCTCTGATTTGGAGAGTTAATCTAGTAGACATAGGATAAATAAATATCTAACAATAAAAGTATGCGACATAGTATAATTAATATTGTTACTGCATAGTAAATATTTATACAAATCTAACGCAATTTGAATGGACCAAATCGAAATTAAAACGAAGAAGTTATAAATTTCTAAAGATTCGATGTGTTTTGTACCAGATTAAATAGGATACAAATTTTAATGTGACATTCATGTGAAAATAGTGGTACTAGATGATAAACCATAATATTACAAAATTATAGGAACTGGAATGTACTAAAAAGGAGTTAGTATGAATTTTCTATGATCAAAATGAGTTTCTAGAATTATTTATAACCCAAAATCAATTTCTAAATTCCTTTTCCCTAATTTATTTATTTCCTGGACTGCGCTCACAATTCTCTAGAATCTCAGGGGGTCACAAGTAAATTCCAGGACCGAACTGCGCTGCTCTTTCTATAACCGGGGATGGTGGGTTGATTATTTAATTTCGTAGGGTCTCTTTTGAAAGTATTCTGCAGCGAAGGGGTATCGTGGCGTCAGAGCCATTCGATTACAACCCGACGGACCCGATTACATCAGTGCGCGCATATAATGTTGCAACCAGTCCTGGCCACCCGATCCGATATCAACGGATGAGGGATGCCCACGCCCTTGGTCTGATCTAAGCCGTTCACCACTACATCAACGATCCAGATTTAATTACGTGAATCGGTACGCGAGAACCTAATCTGCGTCGTTCACCAGGAATCTAACGGTCCTGGCAATAGCACCAACTCTGGTCGCCGGCCACCATCCTCTTCTCCACCAGACGCGTGGCGGCGCACAAGCCCGACGGCGGAGACCATAGCTGGCGACAACGTTCTCCCGCCTCCCCGCTCCAAACCCCGATTCGAGGTGCGCAGTACGTAGCAAAGACATAGGGAACCTGATTAGGGACTTCTTACCGGCAGTCGAACCACGCAGCGCTCTGGCGACGGACGGTAGCGGAGGACGAGTTACGGCATGCAATTCCGATCACCGCCGAGGTCGAAACACCACCACCCGGTCACGAGCACCCTCCCAGCAGCACCGCGAAGTACCCCAAGGTGGCACGGACCTTCTGGCAATGGCCGCTATCGAGGACCATAATTAGGGGTACCCTCAAGGCTCCTAATTCTCAGCTGGTAACCCCCATCAGCATAAAGCTACAAAGGCCTGATGGGTGCGATTAAGTCAGGGATCGGTCCATTCGAGGGACTCGATCACGCCTCGCCCGAGCCTAGCCTCGGACAAGGCCAGCCGACCCCGGAGGATCTCCGTCTCGCCCGAGGCCCCCCTCCAGCGACGAACACATTTCCGGCTCGCCCGAGGCCCTATCTTCGCCAAGAAGCAACCCTGACCAAATCGCCGTACCAACCGACCAAATCGCAGGAGCATTTAATGCAAAGGTGGCCTGACACCATTATCCTGACGCGCGCCCTTCAGTCGACAAAGCCGAAGTGACCGTCGTCACTTCGCTGCTCCACTGACCGGCCTGACAGAAAGACAGCGCCGCCTGCTCCGCTCTGACTGCAGTGCCACTTGACAGAGTAAGGCTGACAGGCAGTCAGGCCCGACCTCAGGCACCATAAGAAGCTCCGCTCCGCCCGACCCAGGGCTCGGACTCGGGATAAGCCCCTGAAGACGGCGAACTCCGCTCCGCCTGACCCAGGGCTCGGACTTGGGCTCAGCCCCGGAAGACGACGAACTCCGCTCCGCCCGACCCAGGGCTCGGACTCGGGCTAAGCCCCTGAAGACGGCGAACTCCGCTCCGCCCGACCCAGGGCTCGGACTTGGGCTCAGCCCCGGAAGACGACGAACTCCGCTCCGCCCGACCCAGGGCTCGGACTTGGGCTCAGCCCCGGAAGACGACGAACTCCGCTCCGCCCGACCCAGGGCTCGGACTTGGGCTCAGCCCCGGAAGACGACGAACTCCGCTTCGCCCGACCCCAGGGCTCGGACTCAGCCCTGGCCTCAGCCGACAATCTCCGCCTCGCCCGACCCAGGGGCTCGGACTCGACCACGGCCACGGAAGACAAACTCGACCTCGACCTCGGAGGAGCCTCCACATCGCCCAACCTAGGGCGCGGGCCGGCCACATCAACGGGAGGCGCCATCATTACCCTGCCCCAAGCTAACACAGGCTACGGGGAACAAGACCAGCGTCCCATCTGGCTCGCTCCGCTAGATAGGCAATGATGGCGCCCCGCATGCTACCTGACGACGGTAGCTCTCCGCCCCCTTACGGAAGCAAGAGGACGTCAGCAAGGACTCGACAGCCCCGACAGCTGTCCCTCCGCCAGGCTCCAGCGCTCCTCCGACGGCCACGACATCACACGAACCGGGCGCCGAAACCTCTCTGGCCGCCACGATGGCGTGTACTCAGGGCGCTAGCTCTCCTCCGCTAGACACATAGCACTCTGCTACACCTCCCATTGTACACCTGGATCCTCTCCTTACGCCTATAAAAGGAAGGACCAGGGCCCTCTTAGAGAGGGTTGGCCGCGCGGGGACGAGGACGAGACAGGCGCTCGCTTGAAGCCGCTCGCTTCCTCTCCCGCGTGGACGCTTGTAATCCCCTACTGCAAGCGCACCCGACCTGGGCGCGGGACGAACACGAAGGCCGCGGGAATTCCACCTCTCTCACGCCTGTCTCCGGCCACCTTTCTCCCCCCTTCGCGCTCGGCCTCGCGTCCACCCATCTGGGCTGGGGCACACGGCGACATTTCACTCGTCGGGGACCCCCCGGTCTCGAAACACCGACAGTTGGCGCGCCAGGTAGGGGCCTGCTGCGTGTTGACGAACAGCTTCCCGTCAAGCTCCAGATGGGCAGTCTCCAGCAACCTCTCCGGCCCGGGACGGTGCTCTGTTTCGGGAGCCTTGAGTTCATGTCCCTCGACGGCAGCTACGACATGATACTCCTTCCACCGCCGTGCGACAGCGACAATGGCGGCCGACAGCCCGCCCGCCGGTGGCGGAATCGACGACGTCTTCCCCGCGTGGTGGAAGAACAACATTCGAGCTCACCCTGTCCTCTCCCCCGCCGACGGAGGGGGAGGCGGGGAAACCAAGGCCAAGCAGGAGGCAGCGCCTCGTCGGCTGTCGAGCGAGTCGACGGCGCCAGCGCCCCAATGGGGGGCGCGTCGGGCATCGACCTCGCGTTTGAGACGAGGACGAGCGCCGTCTCCCCGCAACGCGCCGATTCCGAGCAAACGAACGACGCCAGCACGCTCGCGAAAGGCTTGCTGGACGTCACCCTCGTACCTGAGACGACGGAGCAGTCAGTCCCCGACATGACTTCATCACCGCCCGTCGACCAAGAGGTACCGACCGATTCCCATCTCACGCCCCCTAGATTCAGCCTCGACCCGCCAAGCGACTTCGCTTTGGCGGGCGCTCTCATAGAGGCGAGTCCAAACCCTCTGGGGTTTCATATGCGGTCACCTTGGGACCGGCGGACGGACGTCTCGACCTACGGGCCCTCTGGGCCCGAGGAAGACGACGTGCCTGACTTCTGTTGGGATTTCTCTGGACTTGGCAACCCCAGTGCCATGCGGGACTTCATGACCGCATGCGACTACTGCCTTTCCGACTGTTCCGACGGTAGCCGCAGCCTCGGCGACAAGGACTGCGGCCCAAGCCGCGAATGTTTCCACGTCGATCTAGGGGGTCCCTCCGAAGGCAACCATCTCGGCATGCCGGAGGACGGTGATCTCCCTAGGCCGGTGCCTCGCGTTGACATCCCACGGGAGCTAGCTGTGGTCCCCGTTCAGGCGGGGGGGCATGACCCACAGCTCGAGCAAATCTGCGGGGTGCAGGCCAGGCTCGACGAGGGAGCAGGAGCGCTTGAGCCGATCCGCCGGGACGTCGGGCAGGAATGGGCGGGCCAACCTCCGGCCGGAGAAATGCGTCATCTACCCCAGGGCTTCCAGCACCGCATCGCCGACGGTGTCAGGATAAGGCCGCCACCCGCTTCCAGTAGGGTCGGCCAGAACCTGGCTGCAGCAGCAATGCTTCTCCGCGCGATGCCGGAGCCATCGACCACCGAGGGGCGGCGAATCCAGGGAGAACTCAGGAATCTCCTGGAGGGCGCCACGGTCCGGCGGGCCGAAAGCTCCGCCTCCCGAAGGCAGGGGCACCCCTCGGAACATCGCGCCGCGACTTCCCGGTTCATGCGGGAAGCCTCGGTCTACACCGGGCGCACGCGCAACACAGCGCCTGCGGCCCCGGGACGCCTCGGCAACGAGCACCATCACCGCGACCGACGGGCCCACCTCGACGAGAGGGTGCGCCGAGGCTACCACCCCAGGCGTGGAGGATGCTACGACAGCGGGGAGGATCGGAGTCCCTCGCCCAAACCACCCGGTCCGCAGGCCTTCAGCCGGGCCATACGACGGGCGTCGTTCCCGACCCGGTTCTGACCCCCGACTACTATCACAAAGTACTCGGGGGAGACGAGACCAGAGCTGTGGCTCGCGGACTACCGGCTGGCCTGCCAACTGGGTGGAACGGACGATGACAACCTCATCATCTGCAACCTCCCCCAGTTCCTCTCCGACACCGCTCGCGCCTGGTTGGAGCACCTGCCTCCAGGGCAGATCTCCAACTGGGACGACCTGGTCCAAGCCTTTGACGGCAATTTCCAGGGCACGTACGTGCACCCTGGGAATTCATGGGACCTCCGAAGCTGCCGACAGCAGCCGGGAGAGTCTCTTCGGGACTACATCTAGCGATTCTCGAAGCAGCGCACCGAGCTGCCCAACATCACCGAATCGGATGTCATCGGCGTGTTCCTCGCCGGCACCACCTGTCACGACCTGGTGAGCAAGCTGGGTCGCAAGACCCCCACCAGGGCGAGCGAGCTGATGGACAACGCCACCAAGTTCGCCTCTGGCCAGGAGGCGGTCGAGGCTATCTTCCGGAAGGACAAGCAGCCCCAGGGCCGCCCACCGGAAGATGCCCCCGAGGCGTCAACTCAGCGCGGCGCCAAGAAGAAGGGCAAGAAGAAGTCGCAAGCAAAACGTGACGCCGCCGACGCGGACCTTGTCGCCGCCGCCGGGTACAAGAACCCTCGGAAACCCCCCGGAGGTGCCAACCTCTTCGACAAGATGCTCAAGGAGCCATGCCCCTATCACCAGGGGACCGTCAAGCACACCCTTGAGGAATGCGCCATGCTTCGGCGTTACTTCCACAGGGTCGGGCCACCCGCGGAGGGTGGCAGGGCTCGCGACGATGACAAGAAGGAAGATCACCAGGCAGGAGAGTTCCCCGAGGTCCGCGACTGCTTCATGATCTACGGTGGGCAAGCGGCGAACGCCTCGGCTCGGCACCGTAAGCAAGAGCGTCGGGAGGTCTATTCGGTGAAGGTGGCGGCGCCAGTCTACCTAGACTGGTCCGACAAGCCCATCACCTTCGACCAAGCCGACCACCCCGACCACGTGCCGAGCCCGGGGAAATACCCGCTCGTTGTCGACCCCGTCATCAGCGATGTCAGGCTCACCAAGGTCCTCATGGACGGAGGCAGCAGCCTCAACATCATCTACGCCGAAACCCTCGGGCTCCTGCGTGTCGATCTGTCCTCGGTCTGGGCAGGCGCTGCGCCTTTCCATGGGATCATCCCCGGGAAGCGCGTCCAGCCCCTCGGACAACTCGACCTCCTCGTCTGCTTCGGAACGCCCTCCAACTTCCGAAGGGAGACCCTGACATTCGAGGTGGTCGGGTTCCGAGGAACCTACCACGCGGTACTGGGAAGGCCATGCTACGCGAAGTTCATGGCCGTCCCCAACTACACCTACCTGAAGCTCAAGATGTCGGGCCCCAACGGGGTCATCACCGTCAGCCCCACGTACAAACACGCGTTCGAATGCGACGTGGAGTGCGTGGAGTACGCCGAGGCCCTCGCCGAGTCCGAGGCCCTCATCGCCGACCTGGAGAGCCTCTCTAAGGAGGTGCCAAACGTGAAGCAACATGCCGGCAGCTTCGAGCCAGCGGAGACGGTTAAGTCCGTCCCCCTCGACCCCAGCAGCGACGCCTCCAAGCAAGTCCGGATCGGCTCCGAGCTCGATCCCAAATAGGAAGCAGTGCTCGTCGACTTTCTCCGCGCGAACGCCGACGTCTTCGTGTGGAGTCCCTCGGACATGCCCGGCATACCGAGGGATGTCGCCGAGCACTCGCTGGACATCCGAGCCGGAGCCCGACCCGTCAAGCAGCCTCTGCGCCGATTCGACGAAGAGAAGCGCAGAGCCATAGGCGAGGAGATCCACAAGCTAATGGCGGCAGGGTTCATCAAAGAGGTATTCCATCCCGAATGGCTTGCCAACCCTGTGCTTGTGAGAAAGAAAGGAGGGAAATGGCGGATGTGTGTAGACTACACTGGTCTAAACAAAGCATGTCCGAAGATTCCCTACCCTCTGCCTCGCATCGATCAAATCGTGGATTCCACTGCTGGGTGCGAAACCCTGTCTTTCCTCGATGCCTACTCCGGGTATCACCAAATCAGGATGAAGGAGTCTGACCAGCTCGTGATTTCTTTCGTCACACCCTTCGGCATGTACTGCTATGTCACCATGCCGTTCGGCTTGAGGAATGCGAGCGTGACGTACCAGCGGTGCATGAACCACGTGTTCGGCGAACACATTGGCCGGACGGTCGAGGCCTACGTCGATGACATCGTAGTCAAGACGAGGAAAGCCTCCGACCTCCTTTCAGACCTTGAAGTGACATTCCGATGTCTCAAGGCGAAAGGCGTGAAGCTCAATCCCGAAAAGTGTGTCTTCGGGGTGCCCTGAGGCATGCTCTTGGGGTTCATCGTCTCCGAGCGGGGCATCGAAGCCAACCCGGAGAAGATCGCTGCCATCACCAGCATAGGGCCCATCAAGGACTTGAAGGGCGTACAGAGGGTCATGGGATGTCTCGCGGCTCTGAGCCGCTTCATCTCACGCCTCGGCGAAAGAGGTCTGCCTCTGTACCGCCTCTTAAGGAAGGCTGAGTGCTTCGCTTGGACCCCTGAGGCCGAGGAAGCCCTCGGGAACCTGAAGGCGCTCCTCACGAATGCGACTATCTTGGTGCCCCCAGCTACCGGAGAAGCCCTCTTGATCTACGTCGCCGCGACCACTCAGGTGGTTAGCGCCGCGATTGTGGTCGAGAGGCAAGAAGAGGGGCATGCATTGCCCGTTCAGAGGCCAGTCTACTTCGTCAGCGAGGTACTGTCCGAAACCAAGATCCGCTACCCACAAGTTCAGAAGTTGTTGTACGCGGTGATCCTGACGCGGCGGAAGCTGCGACACTACTTCGAGTCTCATCCGGTAACTGTGGTGTCATCCTTCCCCCTGGGGGAAATCATCCAGTGCCGAGAGGCCTCGGGTAGAATCGCAAAGTGGGCGGTGGAAATCATGGGCGAAGCAATCTCGTTCGCCCCTCGGAAGGCCATCAAGTCCCAGGTCCTGGCGGACTTCGTGGCTGAATGGGTCGACACCCAGCTCCCAACAGCTCCGATCCAACCGGAGCTCTGGACCATGTTCTTCGACGGGTCGCTGATGAAGACAGGAGCCAGCGCAGGCCTACTCTTCATCTCACCCCTCGGGAAGCACCTACGCTACGTGCTACGCCTCCATTTCCCGGCGTCCAATAATGTGGCTGAGTACGAGGCTCTGGTCAACAGGTTGAGGATCACCATCGAGCTAGGGGTCCGACGCCTCGACGCTCGCGGTGACTCGCAGCTCGTCATCGACCAAGTCATGAAGAACTCCCACTGTCGCGACCCGAAGATGGAGGCCTACTGCGATGAGGTTCGGCGCCTGGAGGACAAGTTCTACGGGCTCGAGCTCAACCACATCGCCCGGCGCTACAACGAGACTGCGGATGAGCTGGCTAAAATAGCCTCGGGGCGAACAACGGTTCCCCCGGACGTCTTCTCCTGAGACCTGCATCAACCCTCCGTCAAGATCGACGACTCGCCCGAGCCCGAGGCACCCTCGGCTCAGTCCGAGGCACCCTCGGCTCGGCCCGAGGCACCCTCGGTTCAGCCCGAGGTACCCTTGGCCCCCGAGGGCGAGACACTGCACGTCGGGGGGGGAGCGAAGCGGGGTCACGCCTGATCAAAACTGGCAGACCCCGTACCTGCAATATCTCCACCAAGGAGAGCTACCCCCCAACCGAGCCGAAGCTCGGCGGTTGGCGCGACGCGCCAAGTCGTTCATCTTGCTGGGAGATGGGAAGGAGCTCTACCACCGCAGCCCCTCGGGCATCCTCCAGCGATGCATCTCCGTCACCGAAGGTCAGGAACTCCTACGAGAGATACACTCGGGGGCTTGCGGCCATCACGCAGCGCCTCGAGCCCTTGTCGGAAACGCTTTCCGGCAAGGATTCTACTGGCCAACGGTGGTGGCCGACGCCACTAGAATTGTCCGCACCTGTGAAGGGTGTCAGTTCTACGCGAGGCAGACCCACCTGCCTGCCCAGGCTCTGCAAACGATACCCATCACCTGGCCTTTTGCTGTGTGGGGTCTGGACCTCGTCGGCCCCTTGCAAAAGGCACTCAGGGGCTACACGCACCTGTTGGTCGCCATCGACAAATTCTCCAAGTGGATCGAGGTCCGACCCCTAAACAGCATCAGGTCCGAGCAGGTGGTGGCGTTCTTCACCAACATCATCCATCGCTTCGGGATCCTGAACTCCATCATCACCGACAACGGCACCCAGTTCACCGGCAGGAAGTTCCTGGACTTCTGCGAGGATCACCACATCCGGGTGGACTGGGCCGCCGTGGCTCACCCCATGTCGAATGGGCAAGTAGAGCGTGCCAACGGCATGATTCTACAAGGACTCAAGCCTCGGATCTACAACGACCTTAACAAGTTCGGCAAGCGATGGATGAAGGAACTCCCCTCGGTAGTCTGGAGCCTGAGGACAACGCCGAGCCGAGCCACGGGCTTCACGCCGTTCTTTCTAGTCTATGGGGCCGAGGCCATCTTGCCCACAGACTTAGAATACGGTTCCCCGAGGACGAGGGCCTATGCTGACCAAAGCAACCAAGTTAATCGAGAAGACTCGCTGGACCAGCTGGAAGAGGCTCGGGACAAGGCCTTGCTGCACTCGGTGCGGTACCAGCAGTCCCTGCGACGCTACCACGCCCGAGGGGTCCGGTCCCGAGACCTCCAGGTGGGCGACCTGGTGCTTCGGCTGCGACAAGACGCCCGAGGGAGGCACAAGCTCACGCCCCCTGGGAGGGGCCGTTCGTCATCGCCAAAGTTCTGAAGCCCGGAACGTACAAGCTGGCCAACAGTCAAGGCGAGGTCTACAGCAACGCTTGGAACATCCAACAGCTACGTCGCTTCTACCCTTAAGATGTTTTCAAGTTGTTCATATACCTCGCTCCCACGCAAAGTTTAGTCATCAAGGAAGGGTCGGCTTGCCTCGGCATAGCCCGACCCTCCCTCGGGGGCTAAAAGGGGGGGAACCCCCTCTGCGTCGAATTTTTTCCTCGAAAAAAAGA
This sequence comes from Zea mays, assembly GCF_902167145.1. NCBI lineage: Eukaryota > Viridiplantae > Streptophyta > Magnoliopsida > Poales > Poaceae > Zea > Zea mays. Next base: position 65,362,103 of record NC_050103.1, on the reverse strand, counting down.
TCCTTTCTGCCAGAATGTCTTTCGTGCTTTTCGACTACTTCGAAAGTGGATCCCGAAAACGACGGAGTACACGTAAGCAGCCAAGGATGACCGAGCCGAGGGACTCCTACGCCTCCGGGATACGGATACCTCACTCATCACCTTCTACGATAAGTAACTCACGTTCGGATAAGTGATTCCGCGGACCGAACAAGTCTTCATGTTCGAAAGCTCCTCTGCCGAAGCGATTCTTCGAGCCTTCTCGACTGCGTCGGTGACAGAACCCTATGGACGGGTAAGAGTGCGCGTAAGCGACAAGGCCGACCGAGCCGAGGGACTCCTACGCCTCCGGGATACGGATACCTCACTCATCACCTTCCGCGAGAAGCAACTCTCGCTCACACAGACAATTCTGTTACCGACGAAAAAGTCCAGATACTCGAAACAAGAGGAAAAGAAACGCAGCTTTACAACACGGCGAGGGTGTGTTTGGGCCTCGGCGGCTGCAGAAAACACACACTACAAGATAATCCGATCCTGCAGGCTCGGATCTTGACGGTTGAAGGGAGCAGCAGCACCCTCGGCGTCAGCTACACCTTCGGCGAGGTCCGACCTGGCCTCGGACGACGACGCTGTCCGAGGGTCACCACTCCGAAGGACGACTTTGTCATCACGCCCGGGCCATCGCCGCCCGGGTCTTCTCCGAGAATCCAGCCCGAGCAGGCGGCTTGGCTGGCCACCCCGAGGCCTCGGCCAGATGTCCCCCGAAGACATCAGCCCGGCCCGAGGCCTCGGCAAATCAACTCCGGCGTCGGTCCCGCTAACGGACGACCAGGCTAGGCTGCGGCCGACCAAGTCTTCTTTTCGAGCCAGCTCTGCCTCTGCCCGTGCTGACACCGCTACCCCTGGCCTCGGCTCATCGAAGAGCGGCCGAGGGGTTCCTTTAACTAAGCAAGAGAAGCCTCGGACGACAAGGCTGACCGAGCCGAGGGACTCCTACGCCTCCGGGATACGGATACCTCACTCGTCACCTTTACACGGGGCAACTCACGCTTGGTGAAGCGGTTCAGACAACCAACAGGCGAGTCTTAGTGCTCGAAAATGAGGAAAAACACGGCTTCGTGCCCAAAATTACATACATGTTCAGGCCCCGACAGCCACAATGAACAAAAGACTGGCATTCACAGTGCCATTACAAACGGAACTCCGGTTCCACCTCCGCAGGTACGAACAACCCCACTCGATGGGGGGGGCCTGCGGAGCAACAGAAGACCGACGAACAGCACGTCGTCACCCGCTCCAGCAGCGGCGACGACGACGACTTCTGCTCCGGGGGGGCCAAACAGCGGCAGCGATGACCTCAGGGCGGATGCTGGTGCCAGGAGGCCCTCGCCCATGCCCAAACTCGTGAGGCAAGGACGGGCAGAAGGCCGTAGAGTTGGAGGTCGGTCCGTAGGCGGCCCCGGCTATCTCGTCGGCGGAAGAACCTCTTCCAGCTGTCGTGGCGAAAGTCGGCGCCGAGAGCGGCTCTGAAGCCACTCGGGTCCGAGAGCCAAGCATGCGGCAGCTGCCAGCGCCACGGACAGCAACCGCCCTTCCCCCCGATCACTGAGGGAAGGAGCGGGCCACCGCCCACGCAGGGGCCGACCCCAACTCGGCACACTCCCCTCCCCAGACCTAGTGATGAAAATCTTTGAGGCTGAGGGAGGGGCAGAGGCCGCAGCCCGGCTTGCTTTCCCCCGCCATCGAACTGGAGGTCACCATCTTGGGTGACCGCCGGCGGAGGGGTGCAGCCGGACTGCATGATGAAAATCCTTGAAGCCGAATGATGGCTGAAAGGTACCAACTCCCACGGAGTTGCGTTCCCCCAACGATAAGGCGGAAGGACTACGGGCATCCCCCATCCGGGGGCTCGGAAGGTGGAAAGACACGATGCATAAGGGAGCGCGAAGACATGGTCGCCTTTCAAGGGGGTCACCCTCCTTTTAAAGGCGACTCTCCCTACTTGCGTCCCCAGCCGTCGGGGGCTGAGTCCTCTCCAACACGCTCCAAGGTCCTCCCCCTACGGCGCGGGGACTGGGTCCCACACGTCATGCAAGCCGGCCCAGAGCAGAAGAAGCCAAACCGCCGCGCGCGGTGCATGCAATCGCCCAGCGGTTAGAAGCGGCTCTCCACTTTTGCCCAGACCAGTGGGCGAAAGGGCGGGCATCCATGCAGGCAGCATGCAACCGCGCCAAGTGGGCGCACTTCTCCGACTTCCAACACGCCCAACATGGAGGCCCAGGCCCACGCGTCATGCAACCGGCGCGTCGGATGCTTCGTGCGAGCAACTACACCACCACTCGCTCCACTACCGCGCCTCCTCGACTGCGGAACCAATACCGCGACTCGAGGAGACCCAGCGCACGACCCAGCAGCGCCAGCCTGGCGCGACGGACAATGCGGCCAAAAATGGGCCGGCAGTAATGGCGGTGGCAGGCGGGCAGGAGCAGCGGTCACGTCGTCAGCCATGCTTACGTCCCGGCCGGGGGCAGCGAGAGAACCCTCTCTCACGGCGTGAAGACGACGTGCCCGTGTTCTGTTCCTCGAACGGCTCGCGCACGCGCAACGGCCACCCCGCGAACCGCACGCCCCGTCGCATTAACTCTGCGGCGGGAAAGGCGGGGCCTCTGGCGGGGGAAGCGAGCGACGTTTCGCCTTCGCCATAATGGCCGCGCCAAAAAAGGTACGCCGCGTCGTTCGATTTCGTATCCTTTTCCTTTTCCTCTTTCTCTCTCTTACAACAGGGACCGGGAAAGGGGGATACCCCGAAAAGGATCCTTCCCCGTGAAGGAACCGGGCTCCGAGCCTCCCTACTGATCAGAGGTTCGAAGGCTGGCCCCTCGGAGGGGTTCAACTGCCGCCTCAGAGCGCGTGGGCTCCACGCCCACTACTGGTCAGAGGTTCGAAGGCCGGCCCCTCGGAAGGGTTCAACGACCGCCTCAGGCTACTCGGGCTCCGCGCCCACTACTGATCAGGGGTTCGAAGGCTGGCCCTCGAAGGGTTCACAGCCGCCTCAGACGCAGAGCGAGGGATGACCATGGGTACGTTCGATACATAACCAAGGCTCGGGCTACGCTCCCGAGGTACCCTAGGACATTTCCGAGACCAACGGGAACGATCTTGTAACGGAATCCCATCAGAGGGAGGCATCGAGCCCTCGGACCCCGTCGACAGGGGACCGGGTCCGGTAGATCACCCGCAGGTACTTTTGGGCGTGCCTCTGGGCCTCTAGCCGACCCCTAGCAAATGGGGCACGGACGTCCGCTCGGATTACCCGCCAGCAGCTCACCGGAGACACCATGTTCGGCGCCCACCGAGGGCAACATGGCGCTTTCCCCCCCCCCCCCCCCCTCCTCCTTGCGGAAAGGCGACGCAGGGGCGTATGTAAAAAAGTCGAGTCTGTCCCTGATCATCCTCTCGCCCTGTGCAGAGGCTCGGGGGCTGCTCTCGCAAACCCGGCTCCGGCCAAACCGTTGACAGCGTCAACATACCAGCCCGAGAACTTGGGACCCGACCGTGCACCCGGGCTACGGCCAGCTCGCATGAGGGAACGACCAGACCAGCCAAAGCATTGCGCGAGGCATTAAGACCTCGGAGGAGTCAAACCACTCCTCCGAGGCCTCGGAGGCTACACCTGGCGGGTGCGCTCGCGCGCACCCAACAGAACAAAACGCAACCGAGAAAGGCTGGTCCCCTTGCAAAAAAGTGCGACAAAAGCCTCCAAGCGAGTGCTAACACTCCCTTCGAGGCTCGGGGGCTACTGTCGGGGACCATAATTAGGGGTACCCTCAAGGCTCCTAATTCTCAGCTGGTAACCCCCATCAGCATAAAGCTGCAAAGGCCTGATGGGTGTGATTAAGTCAGGGATCGGTCCATTCGAGGGACTCGATCACGCCTCGCCCGAGCCTAGCCTCGGACAAGGGCAGCCGACCCCGGAGGATCTCCGTCTCGCCCGAGGCCCCCCTCCAGCGACGAACACATTTCCGGCTCGCCCGAGGCCCTGTCTTCGCCAAGAAGCAACCCTGACCAAATCGCCGCACCAACCGACCAAATCGTAGGAGCATTTAATGCAAAGGTGGCCTGACACCATTATCCTGACGCGCGCCCTTCAGTCGACAAAGCCGAAGTGACCGTCGTCACTTCGCCGCTCCACTGACCGGCCTGACAGAAAGACAGCGCCGCCTGCGCCGCTCCGACTGTAGTGCCACTTGACAGAGTAAGGCTGACAGGCAGTCAGGCCCGACCTCAGGCACCATAGGAAGCTCCGCTCCGCCCGACCCGGGGCTCGGACTCGAGCTAAGCCCCTGAAGACGGCGAACTCCGCTCCGCCCGACCCAGGGCTCGGACTTGGGCTCAGCCCCGGAAGACGACGAACTCCGCTCCGCCCGACCCAGGGCTCGGACTCGGGCTAAGCCCCTGAAGACGGCGAACTCTGCTCCGCCCGACCCAGGGCTCGGACTTGGGCTCAGCCCCGGAAGACGACGAACTCCGCTCCGCCCGACGCAGGGCTCGGACTTGGGCTCAGCCCCGAAAGACGACGTACTCCGCTCCGCCCGACCCAGGGCTCGGACTTGGGCTCCGTCCCAGAAGACGACGAACTCCGCTTCGCCCGACCCCAGGGCTCGGACTCAGCCCTGGCCTCAGCCGACGGTCTCCGCCTCGCCCGACCCAGGGGCTCGGACTCGACCACGGCCACGGAAGACAGACTCGACCTCGACCTCGGAGGAGCCTCCACATCGCCCAACCTAGGGCGCGGGCCGGCCACGTCAACGGGAGGCGCCATCATTACCCTGCCCCAAGCTGACTCAGGCTACGGGGAACAAGACCGGCGTCCCATCTGGCTCGCTCCGCCAGATAGGCAATGATGGCGCCCCGCACGCTCCCTGACGACGGCAGCTCTCTGCCCCCTTACGGAAGCAAGAGGACGTCAGCAAGGACTCGACAGCCCCGACAGTTGTCCCTCCGCTAGGCTCCAGCGCTCCTCCGACGACCACGACATCACACGAACCGGGCGACGAAACCTCTCCGGCCGCCACGATGGCGTGTACTCAGGGCGCTAGCTCTCCTCCGCTAGACACGTAGCACTCTGCTACACCTCCCATTGTACACCTGGATCCTCTCCTTACGCCTATAAAAGGAAGGACCAGGGCCCTCTTAGAGAGGGTTGGCCGCGCGGGGACGAGGACGAGACAGGCGCTCGCTTGAAGCCGCTCACTTCCTCTCCCGCGTGGACGCTTGTAATCCCCTACTGCAAGCGCACCCGACCTGGGCGCGGGACGAACACGAAGGTCGCGGGAATTCCATCTCTCTCACGCCTGTCTCCGGCCACCTTTCTCCCCCCTTCGCGCTCGGCCTCGCGTTGACCCATCTGGGCTGGGGCACGCGGCGACATTTCACTCGTCGGCCCAGGGACCCCCCCGGTCTCGAAACGCCGACAGCCGCGGATAGGAACGGAGCTGGCGGGTGCTCCCTGCCGCGATCCAAGCCCGAGCAGTAAGTTCCCACGACGCGTTCTGGTGCGGCAAACAGGCATCCGACGGCGAGGTCCCTGGCAATCCCGAAGTAGTACGGGTGCGGCGATGTCGGCGGAGCGAGGCTAGGTGGTGATTCACAAGTTTAGGGGTGGTTGGACTTACGTCATGGCAGACGGAAGGCACTGGAATGGGGTGGCCCAAGGTCGACGGCACGACGCGACCGCTAGGGATGATGTGAGGGCAAGGAGGAAGAAGCGGGGGTTGGAACACTGCGAGGAGGGTTTTATACCGCAGGGAGGTGTGGTCGCGACGGCCTCGCGCGATCCGCTACTGAGTCTACCGGCGAGATTTCAGCCGAGCAACCGAGGAAGTGGTTGAGAGGGGAGGGATAGAGCTGACGGGATGGTCCCACTGGCCAGTGTCACGGGTTTGATACTCGCGGCGCGTGTGGGCGACTGGCCAGCGGCTGCTAGGGCGGGCCCGCGTGACAGTGGCGTGGTTCTAGCGCAGGCGTGCGTACAATTGGAGAGATGGGCTGCAGCGGGGTAAGAGGAATGGGCCGAGCTGATTAGATTTGGGCCCAGGTGTAGGTTTTATTCTTTTCTATTTTCTGTTTCCTTCCCTTTTCTATTTTAGTTTTCTTTCTTTTTCTTCAATTTCGAATTCAATTTTTAATCTAATTTTAATTGTGAACTCATGCTCATTTTAAATATACAAATTGAAGCCAATATTATGGAAGGTCTAACTATTTTTTATATTTATTTCCTTTATCTTTGTTTAGTATTCTTCCTTCTTTTTCTCCTTCTATGCCATTTCCAGTTTTCCAAATTAGATAAGAAATTCCCAAGTTTGAATACTAATACATTTGTTATTGATATTATTATTTTTGTTATTTATTTATTTATATTGTTTTTATTATTATTTACTTTCCCAGTTATTTATTTATGGATGGGGAAATGAATGGGTCTATAACCATTTTTTTCCTCATCTTCTATTTTATATTTTCATTTATACTCTGAGGTCCCAAGTTTAAATTATGACTCTTTATTCCAATAAAATGTTTCACCAAATATTCATAAGTATAAAGTGCCTATAGTGCTTCATTAAATGAAATGAATAGTCATTTAGTTGAATTGAAATCCTTTCTACTACTTCTTTTCTAATATAGTTCTTGGTTTTCAAAATTCAGTCCTCAAATTTCAACACTCAAGTATAATTTAAGACACCTGAATTTGCTATTTTATTTCTTCATATATTTATTTATATTTTTTTATTATACAAATTTTGGGCCTTACAGATTTAGTGGTAGTATTTTGGTGTCACACCACGACAACCTAAAGGTTGGTCCTTATTTAAAAAGTTAGTAATATTTCTACCTGCTCTACCCTGTTTATTTGTTCTGCATATGGTGGCAGAATTTCTATTTTTATTAAGCCATACCATAAACCATGACACTTTTACAGTTCAACATGAGTATCTGGTCCAGCTAAAACCTTATGTTGTGTTTTTCTGTAATGTCAGTCGTGTTCAAAGTAGATTGGTTTAATGTTGTTTGCCAAAAAAGCTATGGTGTTTTAGTCGAACTCTTCTCCTTAATACATATCAGGCATACTTTTGTTTGAACTAAGCTCCCTAATCCTAGCATCGGCAACAGTACACAAAGTTCTTTTGAACCATCACAGTGTAGAAAGCATTCAATAGAGCACATTAAAAAACAAAATAGACGCATAGGCATACTACTTACCGACGATCGGAAAGGCAAAATGGTGAGTCCTCCAAGTAGCGGTAAAAGTCACCTAGACAGCAAGCACCCAAATCACTAAAAAAACCAGGCATAAGAATTACGCAACTAACAAGCAAGGACACATCTCTGCACATAAGTAGAGCCTAGTGCCTCTTTTAGAGGTCAATAAAATATACTGTTCTTTACACATGTATGTAAAGAACAATCTATTTTGTTTCGAGAACAGCGAAAAGGCATACACATGTATGTAGCTCTTTACATGTGCTTTTATGTAATGTCAGAGTCGCATCCAGAATAGACTGTTCTAATGTTCTTTGGCAATAAAGGCATGGTATTTTTGGTTGAACTGTTGTCCCTAATACAGATCTAACATTTTTGGACGAACTATTGTCCTTAATCCAAACTTCAGGAAGACTACACCACAGAAAAGCTCTTTTGAACAATAGCGGAACTGGTATTTGTAATCCAAACTTCAGCAAGACTACAATACAGAAAAGCTCTTTTGAACAATAGCAGAACTGGTATCTGTCATTCGATTAACCAGAAAAACGATAGCAGACCACAAATGCTATCTATGCGCACATGGCACCCAAGTCTGGAAGCAAAATGCACCAACCAAATATCCAACATGCATAGATAACACGTCCCTCACAAATGCGCAGATCTGGAAGCTAACCAAAGCTCAAGCACGCATAGACAACATGCCCCCATGAATGCACGGATCTGGAACCCATCCTAACAGCGACACATGCACATGAACCAAAAAGATATAGCAGAGCAAACCTAGGCCTACAGAGGCGGTAGCAATGGCTAGGGCACGCCAGGTAGCAGGAACACACTAAACGCTCCCATGAGGACGGTGGCTTGCAAAACGAAAGAGCGAAACAGCGAGGACGGCGGATTCGAGAATCAGTAGATAAGGACTAAATAATGCGAATAGGCTCCGAGGAGAGGGAAAGGAAATATTACTAAAGGGGAAGAAAGTACACACTTGTGTGTTACCGAGAGGACGACGCTATCTCGGCCATGCCTGTCACTACTGCAGCGCTGAGGAGCGAGGAATTAACCATGCCAGTACCACCCTAACGAAGCAAAGACCTATGAAGACAGATTCGAGTAGTCAGTTCGGATGCTAAGACGAACAGGATGCGAGGAGTGGGGGAGGAAATATTAAAGGGGAGAAAAGTAATCACCGTCGTGCTACACAGTTCGCGGCTATTTTGGCCATCCCCGTCACTGCTAAGGCATGAGAGCGACGGAGATTGCGGGCATCCGGACCGCACGGAGGCAGGAACCACTCGGGCAGCGTCATCCGAGCCCTGACGCGACGACGACGGTGCACGGGGGCGACGCTGGGCCGACGTCGGCGTCAATCGACGGAAACAGAAGTGGAAGGTACGGAACGTCAGGGTCCTTACGCAACAACGACAATGCACGGGGCCAGCGTCAATCGACGGAAGCAGTTGTCGGCATAGACCACGGTCGTGGCCGGTGCGGGGCCCACGGCGAGTCGACGATGGCTACGCGGCGTCGCGTAGTCCCGTGCCTCACCATGTAGCAGCTGCGCGTGGACCCGCGCGGAGGCAGGGACCACCGAGTCAGCATCACATGGCCCATGAAGTGACGACGACACACGAGGGCAACGTCGGGCCGATGCCAGCGTCAATGGACGGAGAGGACGTGGCAGTCATGGGGCCTGACCGCCCGACCGATGGACGGAGGCGGCCGCGGCCAGAGAGGACGACCGAGGCGACGTGCGGCGGATCTGGCCCACCCGCTCCGACCAACTCCTCCGTCTCGGTAGGATGGAGTACAAAAGAAATACAAAAATGTTGGCTGCATGTGGGTCTACAGAGGACACGCGTCTGCACGTGTCGGGCGAAGCAGGCCGCGCAGCCGGCCGGACGCGGGGAGGCGCCGAAACGGGGTCAGGTTTTAAGACTTTAGATGCATTACCAATTAATGAATGTAGAGCACATCAACTTCTGGAGTTGTGTTGGAGGATTTTGATTCCCACTTCTCGAGTAAATTTCATCGTAGTTATCTGAATAACCCTAGTAAGATAATGCAAAATATGACAGTGTTGCTCTTAAAAAATCCATTTCTTAGCATGTGACATATCATTTTTTCTGATTATGGGAAACTAAGCAATGAAGTCGATAGATGTGCCCAAAGGACAAAATGACATGTACGTAGTTGTTGGGGACTTGTTCTCAAATGCTATGAATTAAGAACAAGGCAACACAGAAATAGGTTAATGGTTAATGCCCTCCGTCCTTCGAAGCATTATTTCCCTAAGGATATAACGATCTTCGAACGAAGGTCATGAAGGATGTACCTTCATCATCATAGCGTATATCAATGAAAGACGAAGCATATGAAACATGAGAAATAACATGGATAATCATATCACACCATTGATATCTCTTTTATTATATAATCATGAATGAATAAGAACAATATTGAATTACATTTGTACCTTCGGTCTTGACAGAAGGCAAGGGTGCAAGTGTGATGCACGAGCGAATACAAGTCAGCGTGAACAGTATGGGGGTACTGTTCATCTATTTATAGGCATGGGACGCAGCCCGGTCAAAATTACATTTATACCCTTTACAACCAATTACAATCACGACACAAATTATCATGGGCTGATATGTCTTTTCATCTTTAAGTTGGTGCAACCCTTCGTCTCAAGGCCCGCCGTTATGCCGAAGCTTCCTGGAAGGTAGCTTCGGCGTTATTTTTGTGCTGATCTTCCGAAGGTGTTTCTTCTTATAGGACCTTCGGCGACGAAGCAGACCCCCAACAGTAGCCCCTTCGCGGTGCTAGATCGTTTTTCGTAACGAGCTTGATCCGTGAAAAAATCTCCAAGTCTTTGGAATGTCGAAGGTCCGAAAAACACCTTCCCTGAGCTCGTTGCCGAGAAACGATTAAAATATTCCGAGCGCGATGTGGCCCACCAATCGGCGGATACACGCTTCACACCTCCCATGCGTCGAGTGGTCCACCGTTCAGTGGGTGCGGGTAACTATTCAGCGGGTGCATGCAGCTTGACAATTCACCTTCACACCTGCAGCACTATATAAACAGACGGGTAGGTGTGAATTTACCACAGCATTCATTGTCATTGCGCTGTTGTGCTGCTGAAAAATTTAACCATAGCCGAAGCTTTATCATCGCATTCTCAAGCAAAGCGTCATTTTGATTTAGCTTTGGCATAAGAGGGAGCTTCGTCAAAACTGTAAAAATCATCAACTTTGTAAGAACTGCATGAAATTCAACACCAGATGGCCAGAGTGCGTTCAACTATGAGGGTGACCCGTGACGGAGAGGAGGCCGAGGCCACCGAGACTGCCCCGATCTCCGAAGTGATGAGACAATCGGGATTGGTTGTGATGGAAGGAGGTACTGACGAAGGTGCACCTACTGCCGAAGCTGAACAGGCTGACATCGAAGAAGATGATGTTGATGAAGAAGAGGAAGATTACAACACTCTCATCCCAGCAAAACCCAGCCACTTGGACTTTGGAAATCTACTGTGTCTAAGGCTGATGTACCCATGATGATGAAGTTGGGCTACTTCAGAGAAACTGAAAAGAAACTTATTCGTTTTGCCGGAGAAGAAACCACTCCAGAGCCCAAAAATGATGAAGTAGTGGTTTTTAATAGTTTTTTCAGAGCGGGGTTGCGGTTTCCCTTGAACGAGATGATTGGGGAAGTTTTGGGTAATTATGAGATCCATCTTCATCAGCTGACCCCTAACGCTATCGTTAGGTTTAGCGTCTTCATCTGGGCTCTTCGAAGCCAAGGAATGGACCCGAATGCTGAAGCTTTCTGCCGAGTGCATGAGCTGCATTACCAGATGAAGGCCGGAGAAGACGGGCTGCATGAAAAATTTGGCTATTACAACTTCGCATATCGTAAGGATATGAAGGCCCCGGTGCTTAGCTATCGCACCAAGTGGCCGACCGGCTGCAAAAGTGAATGGTTCTATATCAAGGCCGATGAGAAGAAGAGGGAAAAGTTAAAGACGATGGTCCTGAGCCCACTGAGTTTAAGCTTCGGACTGACTAGGCCCTTGTGCCGCATGTTGTCGGGGTCACCATGCCAACAAGCTGTAGCAGAATTCAGGGTAGTGGCTGAATAGATCAGCACTAGAGATCTGGTGCAAGAGTACCTAGCCAACAAGGTGTTCCCGGTTGATAGTCGCCTAGAGGGGGGGGTGAATAGGGCGAAACTGAAATTTACAAATACAGACACAACTACAAGCCGGGTTAGCGTTAGAAATATAAATGAGTCCGAGAGAGAGGGCGCAAAACAAATCCCAAGCGAATAAGCAAGTGAGACACGGAGATTTGTTTTACCGAGGTTCGGTTCTTGCAAACCTACTCCCCGTTGAGGAGGCCACAAAGGCCGGGTCTCTTTCAACCCTTCCCTCTCTCAAACGGTCCCTCGGACCGAGTGAGCTTTTCTTCTCAAATCAAAGCCGGGAACAAAACTTCCCCGCAAGGGCCACCACACAATTGGTGCCTCTTGCCTTGATTACAATGGAGTTGTGATTTCAAGAACAAGTGAGAAAGAAAAGAAGCAATCCAAGCGCAAGAGCTCAAATGAACACGGCAAATCACTCTCACTAGTCACTAGGGCTTTGTGTGGAATTGGAGAGGATTTGATCTCTTTAGTGTGTCTAGAATTGAATGCTAGAGCTCTTGTAGTAGTTGAGAAGTAGAAAACTTGGATGCAATGAATGGTGGGGTGGTTGGGGTATTTATAGCCCCAACCACCAAATGTGGCCGTTGGTGGAGCTGTCTGCTCGATGGCGCACCGGACAGTCCGGTGCACACCGGACAGTCCGGTGCCCCCTGCCACGTCATCACTGCCGTTGGATTCTGACCGTTGGAGCTTCTGACTTGTGGGCCCGCCTGGGTGTCCGGTGCACACCGGACAGGTACTGTTTGATGTCCGGTGTGCCAGCATGGGCGATTCTGACTTCTGCGCGCGCAGAGGACGCATTAAATGCGCGGCAGAGAGCCGTTGGCGCGGAGATGACCGTTGCTTCGGAGGCGCACCGGACAGTCCGGTGCACACCGGACAGTCCGGTGAATTTTAGCGGGCTAGCCGTTGGCGTTTCCCGAAGCTGGCGAGTTCCTGAGGCCGACCTCCCTTGGCGCACCGGACACTGTCCGGTGTACACCGGACAGTCCGGTGAATTATAGCCGAGTCGCCCTGGAAATTCCCGAAGGTGGCGAGTTTGAGTCTGAGTCCCCTGGTGCACCGGACAGGTACTGTTCACTGTCCGGTGGCACACCGGACAGTCCGGTGCGCCAGACCAGGGGTGCCTTCGGTTGCCCCTTTGCTCCTTTATTGAATCCAAAACTTGGTCTTTTTATTGGCTGAGTGTGAACCTTTTACACCTGTATAATCTATACACTTGGGCAAACTAGTTAGTCCAAAGATTTGTGTTGGGCAATTCAATCACCAAAATTATTTAGGACTTAGGTGTAAGCCTAATTCCCTTTCAATCTCCCCCTTTTTGGTGATTGATGCCAACACAAACCAAAGCAAATATAGAAGTGCATGATTGAACTAGTTTGCATAATGTAAGTGTAAAGGTTGCTTGGAATTGAGCCAGATATAACTACTTACAAGATATGCATGGAATGTTTCTTTCTTTATTTAGCATTTTGGACCACGTTTGCACCACATGTTTTGTTTTTGCAAATTCTTTTTGTAAATCCATTTCAAAGATCTTTTGCAAATAGTCAAAGGTAAATGAATAAGAGTTTGTAAAGCATTTTCAAGATTTGAAATTTTCTCCCCCTGTTTCAAAAGCTTTTCTTTTGACTTAACAAAACTCCCCCTAAAAGAGATCCACCTCTTAGTGTTCAAGAGGGTTTTGATATACCATTTTTGAAATACTACTTTCTCCCCCTTTTGAACACAATAGGATACAAATTGATAAATACTTTTGGAAAGCACTAAGTTTTTGAAATTGGTGGTGGTGCAGTCCTTTTGCTTTGGGCTCATTTCTCCCCCTTTTTGGCATGAATCGCCAAAAACGGAATCATTAGAGCCCTCGAAGTAATTTCTTCCCCTTTGGTCATAAGTAAATGAGTTAAGATTATACCAAAGACGAAATCCGGTCCTTTTGCTTTGGGCTTTTACTTTCTCCCCCAAAGACAAGGTCCTTTTCTTGGAGCGATGGCGAAGGATGAGTTACGGAGTGGAAGCCTTTGTCTTCGCCGAAGACTCCAATTCCCTTTCAATATACCTGTGACTCCCGTGTCGAGGTCGAGATGCCCATTAGTTCCCATAGGTGTCTTGATGGGTTTGGCATCCTTCATCCCAAACTTGGTTAGAATGTCTTGAGTGTACTTCGTTTGGCTAATGAAGGTGCCCTCTTGGAGTTGCTTGACTTGGAATCCTAGAAAATACTTCAACTCCCCCATCATCGACATCTCGAATTTCTGTGTCATGATCCTACTAAACTCTTCACATGTAGACTCGTTAGTAGACCCAAATATAATATCATCAACATAAATTTGGCATACAAACAAGTCATTTTCAAGAGTTTTAGTAAAGAGTGTAGGATCGGCCTTGCCGACTTTGAAGCCATTAGCAATAAGGAAATCTCTTAGGCATTCATACCATGCTCTTGGGGCTTGCTTGAGCCCATAAAGCGCCTTAGAGAGCCTATAAACATGGTTAGGATGCTCACTGTCTTCAAAGCCAGGAGGTTGCTCAACATAGACCTCTTCCTTGATCGGTCCATTGAGGAAGGCACTTTTCACGTCCATTTGATAAAGCTTAAAGCCATGGTAAGTAGCATAGGCTAATAATATGCGAATTGACTCAAGCCTAGCTACGGGTGCATAGGTTTCACCGAAATCCAAACCTTCGACTTGGGAGTATCCTTTGGCCACAAGTCGAGCTTTGTTCCTTGTCACCACACCATGCTCATCTTGCTTGTTGCGGAAGACCCATTTGGTTCCTACAACATTTTGGTTAGGACGTGGAACCAAATGCCATACCTCATTCCTCGTGAAGTTGTTGAGCTCCTCTTGCATCGCCACCACCCAATCCGAATCTTGAAGTGCTTCCTCCACCCTGTGTGGCTCAATAGAGGAAACAAAGGAGTAATGTTCACAAAAATGTGCAACACGAGATCGAGTGGTTACCCCCTTGTTAATGTCGCCGAGGATGGTGTCGACGGGGTGATCTCGTTGGATTGCTTGGTGGACTCTTGGGTGTGGCGGCCTTGGTTCTTGCTCATCCTCCTTTTCTTGATCATTTGCATCTCCCCCTTGATCGTTGCTGTCATTTTGAGGTGGCTCATCTTCTTGATCTTCTTGTTCAACATCTTGAGCCTCGTCCTCATCTTGGGTTGGTGGAGATGTTTGCGTGGAGGAGGATGGTTGATCTTGTGCATGTGGAGGCTCTTCGGATTCCTTAGGACACACATCCCCAATGGACATGTTCCTTAGCGCTATGCATGGAGCCTGTTCTTCACCTGTCTCATCAAGATCAACTTGCTCTACTTGAGAGCCGTTAGTCTCATCAAACACAACGTCACAAGAAACTTCAACAAGTCCAGTGGACTTGTTAAAGACCCTATATGCCCTTGTGTTTGAGTCATAACCAAGTAAAAAGCCTTCTACAGTTTTAGGAGCAAATTTAGATTTTCTACCTCTTTTAACAAGAATAAAGCATTTGCTACCAAAAACTCTAAAATATGAAATGTTGGGCTTTTTACCGGTTAGGAGTTCATATGATGTCTTCTTGAGGATTCGGTGAAGATATAACCGGTTGATGGCGTAGCAGGCGGTGTTGACCGCTTCGGCCCAAAACCGGTCCGGTGTCTTGTACTCATCAAGCATGGTTCTTGCCATGTCCAAAAGAGTTCGATTCTTCCTCTCCACTACACCATTTTGTTGTGGCGTGTAGGGAGAGGAGAACTCATGCTTGATGCCCTCCTCCTCAAGGAAGCCTTCAATTTGAGAGTTCTTGAACTCCGTCCCATTGTCGCTTCTTATTTTCTTGATCCTTAAGCCGAACTCATTTTGAGCCCGTCTCAAGAATCCCTTTAAGGTCTCTTGGGTTTGAGATTTTTCCTGTAAGAAGAATACCCAAGTGAAGCGAGAATAATCATCCACTATTACAAGACAATACTTACTCCCGCCGATGCTTATGTAAGCAATCGGGCCGAATAGATCCATGTGGAGTAGCTCAAGCGGCCTGTCGGTTGTCATAATGTTCTTGTGTGGATGATGGACTCCAACTTGCTTCCCTGCTTGGCATGCGCTACAAATCATGTCTTTCTCAAAATGAACATTTGTTAATCCTAAAATGTGCTCTCCCTTTAGAAGCTTATGAAGATTCTTCATCCCAACATGGGCTAGTCGGCGGTGCCAGAGCCAACCCATGTTAGTCTTAGCAATTAAGCATGTGTCGAGCTCGGCTCTATCAAAATCTACTAAGTATAGCTGACCCTCTAACACACCCTTAAATGCTATTGAATCATCACTTCTTCTAAAGACAGTGACACCTACATCAGTAAAAAGACAGTTGTAGCCCATTTGACATAATTGGGAAACAGAAAGCAAGTTGTAATCTAAGGAATCAACAAGAAAAACATTGGAAATAGAATGGTCAGGAGATATAGCAATTTTACCAAGTCCTTTGACCAAACCTTGATTTCCATCCCCGAATGTGATAGCTCGTTGGGGATCTTGGTTTTTCTCATATGAGGAGAACATCCTTTTCTCCCCTGTCATGTGGTTTGTGCACCCGCTGTCGAGTATCCAACTTGAGCCCCCGGATGCATAAACCTACAAAACAAATTTAGTTCTTGACTTTAGGTACCCAAACTGTTTTGGGTCCTTTGGCATTAGAAACAAGAACTTTGGGTACCCAAACACAAGTCTTGGAGCCCTTGTGTTTGCCCCCAACAAATTTGGCAACTACCTTGCCGGATTTGCTAGTAAGCACATAAGATGCATCAAAAGTTTTAAATGAAATGGCATGATCATTTGATGCATTAGGAATTTTCTTCTTAGGCAACTTAGCATGGGTTGGTTGCCTAGAACTAGATGTCTCACTCTTATACATATAAGCATGATTAGGGCCAGAGTGAGACTTCCTAGAATGAATCTTTCTAATTTTGCTCTCAGGATAGCCGGCAGGGTACAATATGTAACCCTCGTTATCCTGAGGCATGGGAGCCTTGCCCTTAACAAAGTTAGATAAGTTCTTTGGAGGGGCATTAAGTTTGACATTGTCTCCCCTTTGGAAGCCAATGCCATCCTTGATGCCAGGGCGTCTCCCATTATAGAGCATACTTCTAGCAAATTTAAATTTTTCATTTTCTAAGTTATGCTCGGCAATTTTAGCATCTAGTTTTGCTATATGATCATTTTGTTGTTTAATTAAAGCCATATGATCATGAATAGCATCAATATCAACATTTCTACATCTAGTACAAATAGTGACATGCTTAATGGTAGATGTAGATGGTTTGCAAGAATTAAGTTCAACAATCTTAGCACGAAGTATATCATTCTTATCTCTAAGATCGGCAATTGTAACTTTGCAAACATCAAAATCTTTAGCCTTAGCAATCAAATTTTCATTCTCTAATCTAAGGCCAGCAAGAGAAATGTTTAATTCTTCAATCCTAGCAAGCAAATCATCATTATTATCTCTAGGATTGGGAATTGAAACATTACAAACATGAGAATCAACCTTAGCACTTAAAATAGCATTTTCATTTCTAAGGTTGTCAATCATCTCACGACAAGTGCTTAGCTCACTAGATAATTTTTCACATTTCTCAATTTCAAGAGCATAAGCCTTTTTAACCTTAACATGTTTTTTGTTTTCTTTAATTAGACAATCCTCTTGGGAATCCAAAAGGTCATCCTTTTCATGAATAGCACTAACCAATTCATTCAATTTTTCCTTTTGAGCTACGTTAAGGTTGGCAAAAAGGGAACGCAAATTATCTTCCTCATCACTAGCATTGTCATCACTAGAGGATTCATATTTAGTGGAGGATTTAGATTTAACCTTCTTTTTGCCGTCCTTTGCCATGAGGCACTTGTGGCCAACGTTGGGGAAGAGGAGTCCCTTGGTGACGGCGATGTTGGCGGCGTCCTCGTCGTCGGAGGAATCGCTTGAGCTTTCGTCGGAGTCCCACTCCCGACAAACATGAGCATCACCGCCCTTCTTCTTGTAGTACCTTTTCTTTTCTCTCCTCTTGCCCTTCTTGTCGTTATCCCTGTCACTGTCACTTGATAATGGACACTTAGCGATAAAGTGACCGGGCTTACCACACTTGTAGCACACCTTTTTGGAACGGGATTTGTAATCCTTCCCCTTCTGTTGCTTGAGGATTTGGCGAAAGCTTTTGATGATTAAAGCCATCTCCTCATTGTCGAGCTTGGAGGCGTCTATGGGTTGTCGACTTGGTGTAGACTCCTCCTTCTTCTCCTCCGTTGCTTTGAATGCAACGGGTTGAGCTTCGGATGTGGTGGCATCATCAAGCTCGTTGATCTTCCTTGAGCCTTCGATCATGCACTCAAAACTTACAAAATTCCCGATAACTTCCTCGGGGGTCATTTTAGTATATCTAGGATTACCACGAATTAATTGAACTTGAGTAGGATTAAGGAAAATAAGTGATCTTAGAATAACCTTAACCACTTCGTGGTCATCCCACTTTACGCTCCCGAGGTTGCACGCTTGGTTCACCAAGGTCTTGAGCCGATTGTACATGTGTTGTGGCTCCTCCCCTTTGCGAAGCCGGAACCGACCGAGCTCCCCCTCAATCGTTTCCCGTTTGGTGATCTTGGTGAGCTCATCACCTTCATGCGCGGTCTTGAGTAAATCCCAAATCTCCTTTGCGTTCTTCAACCCTTGAACTTTGTTATACTCCTCTCTACTTAAAGAGGCTAGGAGTATTGATGTTGCTTGAGAGTTGAAGTGCTCGATTTGGGCCACCTCATCCTCATCATAGTTTTCATCCCCTATGGATGGTACCTGCGCACCAAACTCAACAACTTCCCATATGCTTTTGTGGAGCGAGGTTAGATGAAATCGCATTAAATCGCTCCACCTAGCGTAATCTTCACCATCAAAAGTTGGTGGTTTGCCTAATGGGACGGAAAGTAAAGGTGTATGTTTGGAAATGCGAGGGTAGCGTAGGGGGATCTTACTATACTTCTTGCGCTCTTGGCGCTTAGAAGTGACGGAGGGCGCATCGGAGTCGGAGGTCGATGTTGATGAAGTGTCGGTCTCGTAGTAGACCACTTTCCTCATCCTCTTGTGCTTGTCGCTTCTCCGATGCGGCTTGTGGGAAGAAGATTTTTCCTTCTTCTCTTGGTGGTGAGAAGAGGAAGCCTTTTTTTCTTCCGTTTGGAGGAGTCCTTCTTCTTCTCCTTCCTCTTGGTGCGGGACTCTTCCGATGAAGTGCTCCCATGGCTTGTAGTGGGCTTTTCGCCGGTCTCCATCTCCTTCTTGGCGTGATCTCCCGACATCACTTCGAGCGGTTAGGCTCTAATGAAGCACCGGGCTCTGATACCAATTGATAGTCGCCTAGAGGGGGGTGAATAGGGCGAAACTGAAATTTACAAATACAGACACAACTACAAGCCGGGTTAGCGTTAGAAATATAAACGAGTCCGAGAGAGAGGGCGCAAAACAAATCCCAAGCGAATAAGCAAGTGAGACATGGAGATTTGTTTTACCGAGGTTCGGTTCTTGCAAACCTACTCCCCGTTGAGGAGGCCACAAAGGCCGGGTCTCTTTCAACCCTTCCCTCTCTCAAACGGTCCCTCGGACCGAGTGAGCTTTTCTTCTCAAATCAAAGCCGGGAACAAAACTTCCCCGCAAGGGCCACCACACAATTGGTGCCTCTTGCCTTGATTACAATGGAGTTGTGATTTCAAGAACAAGTGAGAAAGAAAAGAAGCAATCCAAGCGCAAGAGCTCAAATGAACACGGCAAATCACTCTCACTAGTCACTAGGGCTTTGTGTGGAATTGGAGAGGATTTGATCTCTTTAGTGTGTCTAGAATTGAATGCTAGAGCTCTTGTAGTAGTTGAGAAGTAGAAAACTTGGATGCAATGAATGGTGGGGTGGTTGGGGTATTTATAGCCCCAACCACCAAATGTGGCCGTTGGTGGAGCTGTCTGCTCGATGGCGCACCGGACAGTCCGGTGCACACCGGACAGTCCGGTGCCCCCTGCCACGTCATCACTGCCGTTGGATTCTGACCGTTGGAGCTTCTGACTTGTGGGCCCGCCTGGGTGTCCGGTGCACACCGGACAGGTACTGTTTGATGTCCGGTGTGCCAGCATGGGCGATTCTGACTTCTGCGCGCGCAGAGGACGCATTAAATGCGCGGCAGAGAGCCGTTGGCGCGGAGATGACCGTTGCTTCGGAGGCGCACCGGACAGTCCGGTGCACACCGGACAGTCCGGTGAATTTTAGCGGGCTAGCCGTTGGCGTTTCCCGAAGCTGGCGAGTTCCTGAGGCCGACCTCCCTTGGCGCACCGGACACTGTCCGGTGTACACCGGACAGTCCGGTGAATTATAGCCGAGTCGCCCTGGAAATTCCCGAAGGTGGCGAGTTTGAGTCTGAGTCCCCTGGTGCACCGGACAGGTACTGTTCACTGTCCGGTGGCACACCGGATAGTCCGGTGCGCCAGACCAGGGGTGCCTTCGGTTGCCCCTTTGCTCCTTTATTGAATCCAAAACTTGGTCTTTTTATTGGCTGAGTGTGAACCTTTTACACCTGTATAATCTATACACTTGGGCAAACTAGTTAGTCCAAAGATTTGTGTTGGGCAATTCAATCACCAAAATTATTTAGGACTTAGGTGTAAGCCTAATTCCCTTTCACCGGTGCTGAGTGAATGGAATATGCCGAAGCTAAAGGGGACAAAGGAAAAGAATGAACTTGTGCGACTACCTTATCGCTTCAAATTTGAGAAACAATTCAAAGGGTCATGCCAAGAATGGTTAGAAATGATAGAAACTATGTGCAACAAAATTTTGGGCAATTACACTAAAAAAGAAGATCAGCTGATGACTGCAGCCTTTGGCACCCGACCAAAACGAAGGTTGAATCGGGTGATGGATGCCTTGAACTTTGAATACCCTGACTATGAGCGATTGAACAAGGGTGCCGAAGGGCAAAAAAGAAAGAGGATTGTTAGTGTTCTAAGCAGACAAGCTGCTAGGATGGTGAAAGAAGATGAAGAAACTCTGAAAAAGAGAAAATCCAGTCCTGAGCTGAAGGTGGCTGCTTCGAAGAAGAGAAAAGCTGTAGCTCCGAAGCCAAAAATAGCTAGATAGAGGAAGAAACTCCCTCAACACCTTCTGCTGCTGACGTAGAAGAAATTCTAAAGGTAATGACTGAATCCTTACCTGTCAAGCTAAGTCCACTGGGGCCACAACTGACGAAGATTTTACAGAAGAAGGAGGAGCCTTCGGCAGCCAAGAAGTCTGCTGGGCCAAAAAGGCGAAGGATTATTATTGTAATGCAAGCTATTGAGGAAATGCCACCACCGGCCTCAGCGTCAAAAACAACAGCAGCTGCCAAAGTTGCTACTCCTTCCGAAGGTGCTACTACCGAAGCTGCTACTGCCGAAGCTACAACTACCGAAGAAACCAATCTGAAGAGCACATTATCTGATATTGATAAAATGCTCTTGGATATGGCCGCGGAAGAAGCTGTTGCAGCTGCCGAAGAAACCCTGGCCACAGTGCCTGAAAAAGGGAAGGAGATTGTCGAAGATATTTTGGAGGAAAAAGGCTTCAATTTTCAAAATATAATTGGTCAAGAGTTATCTAAGGCTGAGAAAGAGGAGTTGCAGGAATATGTTATATCCTGTGGCTACCAGCCAGGAGTGATGCTCTTCGGCGGAATTAGCGAAGAAAGCTTAGGATGTATTCGATATCGAACTGGAGCGAAGGTTATGAGCACTCTGTCGAAGAGTGTTGGTTTCCCGAAGCTTGAAGCTGACATTAGTCGCTACCGGCGACATCATATCGCTGGTAGTTTATTCTATTCTAATTTCAAGGTAAAACTTTTCCCTCAACTTTTTATTGTTTTACAATGAAGGTGGTTTCTGATGAAGGTTGCTTTGCACAGAGTATGCTACTAAGTAAAGCCTTAAGGATGCAACATGACCTCGAAGATAACAAAAATGAGGTTATAATTGAAGGCTTAGAGAGCAAAATCAAAGATCATGAAGCTGCTCTTGAAAAGAAAGATTTTGTTCTTCAAGCAATGGAGGGTTCACTAGCAGAAGCCCAAGCCGAAATTATCAGATTAAACAGTGAACTCCTCCTAAAAGCAGAAAACTTCGATCAAGAAAAGAAGAATTTTGATACGAAGCTTAAAGCTGAAGTCGAAAAGAGTTCGAATTTACAAAAATCCTTAAAAGAGCTTCAAGACAAATGCCTAAACTTCGGCAACCGGTGCGTGCAACGGCTGAAGCAGGTCTTCAACTCAGTTGGAGCCAGTTCTGAAAAATTTGAACCTTCGATTGAAGACGTGCCAGGCACCTTCGAACACATTGAGGGCGAAGTTGATGCACTTGACGAAGTTATAGCTGGGCACGGTGACTTCTGTGCCCTGCTAGCTTCTCGCGGCACAGCTGTTGCTTTCATGAAGACTGGTTGCACGCATTGGAAGATCGTGAACATGCCAAACTTCAGCCTGTCACCAGCGGATTTAACTGACATCCCTAGTCTGGCCCAAAGCATTGGAAATAGATTCATAACTCAAATTTGGACGAAGGGTGGGCGGAATTTAGCTGGTGACGAAGCTCAAAGTCATCTCAAGCCGGTACTAAACTTGTACCTGTTGCTTACCTTTTCCTGAGATTTCTATTTACCTTATACCGCTTTGTTATGTACAGGATGACGAAGTCGAAGATAAATGATTCGAAGCTTGATGGGTACTGATGAAGCTGCTGCAAAAAGCTCTAGAGAAATTTTGAATTAACTTTGTAAAAGATATTGTAATTTAGGAATCAGACACTGCTTTGTAAACTTGTCCATACCTTGTAATATATTTTTACCTTTTCATCCGTGTATGAATTGCTTTGATGTGGACGAAACTTGTATTTTTTGAGCCGAAGGCGAAAAACACCTTCCCTTCTTTTCGTACACAACGAAGCGTAAATTTGCTTCTTTTGTACTCATCGAAGCCTTGTCATTAGAGCTGAAGCAACTATCTGTACGCTATGATATGATGACGATGATCCTACGAATGTCTAAATGAATGTGTATGAATGCAATGAATGATGTGATGTAATGTGCAAATGAATGTCCAAACACACGCTTACGAAGCCACACCCAGACTCTGCATCCCCTTAGGAACGACTTTGGAGTCTTCTTCATCGTTTATTTTTCGGTGTTCACCGCTTATTTTTCGGTGTAAGTTCTACATCCCCTTAGGAACGACTTTGGAACTTCTTCGCCTTCTATTTCGACGGTATAAGTTCTGCATCCCCTTAGGAACGACTTTGGAACTTCTTCGCCTTATATTTCGGCGATATTTGGCTCTGCATTCCCTTAGGAATGACTTTTGAGTAGAAAACTTACGCTGCATTCCCTTAGGAACGACTTTTTGTAGCTTCGTCGTGCTCTGCATCCCCTTGGGGACGACTTTTGAGTTTCTTCCTGCTTTTTTTCTTTTCCTACACTCGATGGTGCATGCTCAGATTTTACATTTTATATTCTTTTCGGGGATTTGGCTCTCGTGGAGCTAAATAAGAAAGGAAAAATTACAAGCTATGGCCCCATTAAAAACCTTTCTCCCCCTTTCGAAAGGAAAAGGGTGCCATAGAAAAAATGAAAAAAGATTACATCAAATTACACATAATATCGTCGAAGCTCATCCGCATTCCAAGATCTAGGAATGTCGTTGTCGTCCATATCCTTCAATCTGTAAGAACTGGGCCTTGACGAAGATACCACCAGAAAAGGTCCTTCCCACTTCAGTTGTAGTTTGCCTACTGTGTCCGGATTGGCCACTCTCCGAAGCATCAAATGCCCTAGCTTAATATTTTTCAACCGAACTTTTCTGTCACGCCATTTTATTGTTTCGGCTTGATATTTATTGATATTCTCCACAGCCTGAAGTCTGGTCCCTTCTATAGTATCTTTTGCTACGTGATAATCAACTTCGTCCTCTACTGAAGCTGCTGTTCTTATTGACCCCGCTTTAGCTTCTTCTAGGGTTATAGCTTCGTCACCAAATAATAATTTGAACGACGTAAAACCTGTTGATCTTGATATGGTTGTATTGTGGCTCCACACCACTTTAATCAACTCATCTGGCCACTTTCCTTTGGGCTGATTGAAGATTAGCTTCATTATTCCCGTCATTATAATATCATTTGCTCTTTCGACCAGTCCGTTTGACTCCGGATGCCTAACTGATGCAAAATGAATCTTCGTGCCAATCTGATCACAGAAATCCTTGAAAGTTTTGGCATCAAACTGTGTTCCATTGTCCATAGTTATAGCCTTCGGAACGCCGAAGCGACAAACAATATTTTGCTAGAAGAATTTCTGGACCGTAACCGAAGTTATTGTAGCCAAAGGCTTCGCTTCAATCCACTTAGAAAAATATTCTGCAGCCACCACAACATATGTCAAATTGCCTTGCGCTAGTGGAAGTGGGCCTAACAAATACAGGCCCCATCTTTGCAACAGTCAGGTGGGCTGTATTAGCTGAGTGAGAGATGAAGGTTGTTTTTGGTCTCTTGCACATTTTTGACAATTTTCACATTTTTGAACTAGCTCTGTTGCATCCGAAGCTGCCTTCGGCCAGTAAAATCCTTGTCTAAACACTTTTCCCAGCAAGGGCCTAGACCCAATATGAGATCCACACAGACCTGCATGTATCTCCTTCATTAATTCAATACCTTCAGCTCTTGATAAACACTTGAGAAGTGGAGAACATACTCCATGTTTATATAATTCCCCTTCTATTATCACAATACGGTCTTGTCCTTGCTTCCATTCTCTTATTGTAAGCTTCGTCATCCGAAAGACAATTACCTTGGAGGAAAGATATAATTTCGGTCCTCCAATCTTCACTATGTACTGGAGAAATAACAAGCACTACTCTCTCCATGAGTTCAACCGAAGGTGCCATTATTGTTTCAAAAAATACTTCCGAAGGTAGAGGGAGCCCCTGAGCTGCTGATTTGGCTAGCAGATCTGCATGCTCATTTTTGCCTCTTGGAATATTCTTGACAGAAAACCTTCGAAAGAAGCCTCCAACCTTCGAACTGTATCCATGTATTTTTCAAGCTTCGGGTCTCTAGCCTTGCTACTTTTGTCTACATGGCTAGAAATGACTTGAGAATCAGTTTTTAGGATGGCCCTTCTTATTCCCATTGCCCTTAACTTCCGAAGCCCCAACAAAAGTGCTTCATATTCGGCAATATTATTTGTGCAACTGAAGTCGAGCCTTGCTGCATAACATGTTTTGACTTTTGAAGGCGCAACTAGGACAACAGCCGCTCCTGCACCGAAGGTTCCCCAGGAGCCATTGCAGAACACCGTCCAAGCTTCGACGTCTTTGTTTATTTCTTCTTCCTGAGCCCCTGGCGTCTAATCAGCGATGAAGTCTGCCAACGCCTGGGACTGAATTGAGGATCTATGCACATAGTCAATGGTGAATTCATTAAGTTCTGTAGCCCATTTTCCAATCCTTCCAGTAGCTTCTTTGTTCCTCATAATGTCCTTCAGAGGTTGTGACGAAGGAACAATTATGTGATATGCTTGAAAATAATGCCGAAGCTTTCTGGAGGCCATTAACACAGCATACAACACCTTCTCCAATTCTGTATAATTTTTCTTTGATAGACTTAAAACTTCAGAGACGAAGTACACAAGAGCTTGCTTTTTGACTTGGCCATCTAGCTTCTCTTGTACAAGTGCCGCACTCACCGCAGAATGCGAAGCTGCCACATATAAGAGCAATGGAGCCCCTGGCGAAGGTGGAGCTAATGTTGTTAAATCAATCAAGTATTGCTTCAACCTTTTTGCTGAGCTGGGCCCCATTGAAAGACTTTGGCTGACTTCAGTATTTCAAAGAATGACAGATTTCTTTCTGCTGATCTGGATATGAATCTGTTTAATGATGTTAATCTACCTGCCAGCCGTTGAGCCCCTTTCTTTGTACTTGGTGGTTCCATCCGAAGGATAGCTTCAATCTTACTTGGATTGGCTTCAATTCCCTTCGTTGATACTAGACAACCAAGGAACTTGCCCTTCTTCACCCCAAAAACACACTTTTCTAGATTTAACTTCAGACCAGCTTGCCTGAAATTGGCAAATGTCTCTTGCAAATCAGCAATGTGATTTTCTTGCTTCGTGCTTTTAACTATGATATCATCAACATAGGTCAGCACATTCCTGCCTATTTGAGAATGAAGGACTCTGGCTGTCATTCTGCTGAAACTTCATCCAGCATTTTGAAGCCCCTCAGGCATCCAAAGATAGCAATATGTGCCACTGGGGGTTATGAAGCTAGTCTTCGGCTCATCTTCCTTCTTCATCCAGATTTGATAGTAGCCTAAGTAACAGTCCAGTAGACTCATGAGCTCTGAAGAAGCTGTTGCATCTACTAGAGAGTCTATTCTTGGCAATGGAAACTCGTCCTTTGGACAAGCCTTGTTAAGATCTATAAAATCAATGCACATTCTCCATTTACCGTTGGCTTTCTTTACCATAACAGTGTTGGCTAGCCACTCTGGGTATTTCACCTCTCTGATAACACCAGCACTAAGAAGCCTCTTTACTTTGTTCCGAGCACCTTCAGCTTTGTCGTCAGACATTTTCTGAAGCCTTTGTTTTCGTGGCCTGAAGGATGGATCCACATTGAGTGAATGCTCAATGACATCTCTGTTGACACCACGGAGATCATTGGCTGACCAAGCAAAGACATCTTTGTTGTTGAATAGGAATCTTAGCAAAGTCTTCTCTTGATCTTCAGATAGCTAAGACCCCAGCAATACCCTTTGCTCTGCTATGTCTTCACATAGGAGCATAGGCTTTGGCTGATCGGCCGAAGCATCCTTCTCTCTTTTGTATCTATACTGCTCACAGGCTTCGACTCCATCTATATTATGAGTTGCCTTTGAATCTGTCCAGTTTCCTTCGGCCTTGCTGGCAGCTTCTTAACTCCCATGAACAGCAATGGGCCCTTGTTCCGAAGGTATCTTCATGCATAAGTATGCTGGATGAAGTATTGCTTCGAAAGCATTAAGTGTCCCTCGACCAATGATTGCATTATAGGGGTACTCCATGTCAACAATGTCAAAGACAACCTGTTTAGTCCTTGTGTTATGAACAAAGCCGAAGGTCACTGGTATTGTGATTTTGCCGAGTGCTGCAATCTACCTTCCTCTGAAGCCACAAAGAGGATGTGTGGCATCTCATCCTCTGGCTCTTGCATCTGTCTGAAGGCCTTAGCAAATATGATATCTGTTGCGCTGCCTATATCAACTAGAACATTATGGACCAGAAATCCCTTGATGACACAAGATATGACCATAACATCATTGTGAGGGTAATCTTTGAGCTGAAGATCCTCCTGAGAGAAGGTGATTGGGATGTGGGACCATTTTGACTTGATGAAGGGTCCCTGCACCCCAACATGCTCTACCCTTCTCTGTGCTTCCTTCTTCTGCTTCTTGTTAGCCGACTCTGAACCTGAGCCGCCTGTTATCGGAAGCACCAGCTTCGTGGCCGATGGCACTTTGGCTTGGTTGTTGAACGAAGCCATAAACTCAAAAGTGGAAGTGGCCAATGTTGGGGACTTGTTCTCAAATGCTATGAATTAAGAACAAGGAAACACATAAATAGGTTAATAGTTAATGTCCTCCGTCCTTCGAAGCATTATTTCCCTAAGGATATAACGATCTTCGGACGAAGGTCATGAAGGACGTACCTTCATCATCGTAGCGTATATCAATGAAAGACAAAGCATATGAAACATGAGAAATAACATGGATAATCATATGACATCATTGATATCTCTTTTATTATATAATCATGAATGAATAAGAACAATATTGAATTACATTTGTACCTTCGGTCTTGACAGAAGGCAAGGGTGCAAGTGTGATGCACGAGCGAATACAAGTCAGCGTGAACAGTACGGGGGTACTGTTCATCTATTTATAGGCACGGGACGTAGCCCGGTCAAAATTACATTTATACCCTTTACAACCAATTACAATCACGACACAAATTATCATGGGCCGATCTGTCTTTTCATCTTTAAGTCGGTGCAACCCTTCGTCTCAAGGCGTGCCGTTATGCCGAAGCTTCCTGGAAGGTAGCTTCGGCGTTATTTTTGTGCTGATCTTTTGAAGGTGTTTCTTCTTACAGGACCTTCGGCGACGAAGCAGACCCCCAACAGTAGTATTTGGCTACTACTAGCAGTATATGGTAGCAAGCTGGGTCTCGAAATTTCGATTGTCACTGTCGTAGTAGGACGAAGCTAACCAACCGAACACTGAGCTTGGGCTAATGGGCCGTCAGCCAGCTTCATCCGCATGGCGCGTGACAGTGGAGACCGCAACCGGCCAATAGCAAGGTGCCCGCTAGGTGAGTACCCGGGTACCCGACCATCCGATACCCGTATCCGACCCGAAGTTCGCGGATAGTTACCGGGTAACAGTGTCTCCGTATCCTACCCGTATCCGGCTGTATATTATCCAGGTAGTACCCGTATCCGTCCCGATAACAAAAACACCACCAGCAACCACGATATAATGTAGATTAGATCTACAGTTACATAAAAGTGAAACAGTTAGATGCAATCATTTTGGTATCCATTTCTTACTAGGGTTGCAATCATTTATGTAACTGTAGGTCTAATCTACATTGTATCGTGGTTGCTGATGGTGTTTACAAGCTGATGGCTGCAGATGGTGCTTACATTTTTGGCTTCTTTGTATCTAGTTTTGAGACATTGTAGTGAAGGTTGACATGAGAAACTCTTGTATGAACTTTGGAATGGTTATCTTTGGAGTGCCTTGTGACAGTTTGCCTTTCTATGTACTTCGGATTTGTATGGAATATTTTCGTGATGCATGTACTTCGGATTTGTATGAATATTTTTAATCCTTGCTAATAATTTTGTGTATTGCAGCAACAATTTACATTTCTATGTTTTTCTGATTTTCTAATTTTTTATTGGTCGGGATTTTAATCCCTGTCTCTCCCAAATAGATACCGGGTAAAATCACCTCTAGAGGGTTCTAATCACCTAGTGGGGCAGGGATGTCTGGTGTAGGGTGTAAATTCCCTTCAGGGTGTAAACCCATGTGTGTTTTCTTTCCAAGCATCCAAAGGAGCCCTCCGTGTGTCACGCAACAACCCCTCCCGCCTAAGATGGTTGCATGTTGCCCTAAAAATCTCTGGCTCCATACGAAACTCTGACTTACACCAACTCTCATGCCCCTCTAGAATTTCCTTCATCTTTTTAGCACCAGTATATTCAGAAGTATGAACTGGCCTTTTCTCATCATTAAGGCACTGAAGTATGGCAGGAACTATTATAAAAAACAATTCATCGTCTTCTTTTTGTTGTAATTGCATGAATTTCCTAATTTTTTCCTTTCGATATTCCATAATCTTGTCACTAGAGCCCATTATCTAAGAGTTGCAAATAGTACATAACTTAGTTATAGTATTAAAAAATAGTAAGTGATAAACAGATAAACTGATAAATAGATAAACAGGTAAACTGATGAATTAATTACCATATTGAGAAGTGAGTTACCGTGGTAGCTTCTGTTCTGAGCGAGAACCCAGCGTCAGGGAGCACTGTCGTCTGTTGATCACTGCATATTAATTGAGAAGTGAGTTTACAATAACATATTATCAGTCGTGGTCGAACAACACAAAAAAATAAAAGAATTTGCAGAATTTGCCTCCCCACACGGCCCAACACAAAAGAATAATATGACCACTCCATATTATCAGTCTGCTGATCACTGTATATTAATTGAGACACAAAAGAACAACACAAAAGACACCAGGCCCAACAAAGAATTTGCCTCCCCACACGGCCCGTCGGCATGCCACTCGCCGAGCACGAGCTCGTGGCTGCGGTCGCCACCTCCGCGCTCGGCGTAGCCTTTGGGGTGTGCCTGCTCGTCGCCCTCTCCCGCTCCCGCGCGCTCAAGGCGCTGGCGGCCGCCACGTCCGCCGCCGCGCTCTGGACGCCGCGGACACTCGCCACCGCCTCCTCCCCGGTCGCCGCCATCCTAGCCGCGTCCAAGGCCGCCTCCAAGTCGTGCAAGGCGGCCCGCAAGCTCGGCCTCGCCTCTTACCTCTCTCCTTCGTAGCTGCAGAGGCATCTCATAGAGTGCAACTGGCTACTTTCCCGATAGCGGATCTTCCTCTTACCTCTCTCATTCGTAGCTGCAAACCGCATCACCGGCTCCACTGCCGACACGTCCCGACGATGCAGATGGGTGACGAGATGCCGACACGTCCCGACGATGCAGATGGGTGACGAGATGACTGAGCGAGTGGGGATGGAGGCGATGGAGCCTGGGCGAGTGGGGATGGAGGCGATGGAGCGTCGGCGCATGAGCAGCAATGGATCTAGCTGCCGACGCAAACCCTAGCCGCCATAGGTGCTGCTGGACTCCGGGAGTGACAGACGAGATGAGAGACCGAGAGCCACCACGAGAATGGAACGAGAAACACGAGCGTGGACTAGTTTTTTTACTTCCCAATGGATCGACAGGATTAGGAATAAAAAGGCCCAGGACATTTTTGCCAGTGCCTCATCTAAACAGTAGCCCGAGATATGTGGGGAAGAGAAGACACATGCCTTATTTCTCACACGGATTAGGCTGGGATCCGTGCAGGGATTGGATCATCCAAAGGAGCCCTAAGGCCCGCGATGAAAACCCAAGGCAGGCCGATCAGTACAGCCTATTTGGAGTACTTAATAAGTAGTTGGGCTAGCTGGTAGTAACTACTAACTGGGAGAAGAATTTTAGTAAATGCCGCCATTCCATGTGGTGTACAGTACAAGATTCCATGATAAGCCATCACTTGTACAGTACAAGATGCCTACCATTCCTTGTTCCTCGGGGGAAACAGTCCATGACACAGTTCAGTTCGTATCCAAAACCGAGTAGGCACTGGGTTCTCACTAGACCATCATCACTTGTGTCTTATCTCTCTTCACACAATGCTGATGAACACCCTGACAACCACCGAACCGCATCCAGAAAGAGTTTAGCACGATTACAACCATAGATAGATTGATGGCTGCTTGAAACCTAGTGCTAGCTAGTAAATCCAAGCAATGATTGGGTAAAACCGAAACCAGTAATAGGCAGTGGTCAAGCTGGTGTTAGATTCCCCTCCGGTCATCCTGTCTTCATTCAGCGACGCGCAATTATCACAAGTTCACAACGGAAGGCTGACGCGGAATTTCCAGACGACGGACGACAAACAGCTAATCATAAATCATGGTCATGGGCAGGAGACATCACTGGAACCATTTGTTTTTTTTCTTCAGCTTTGGTTACATGGTAGAAGAAGGGGTCCACATCCCAACACCGTTTCATTGGTCGACGCGAGAAGGCGTCTGTTCGTACGATCGGAGTGCCTGATGACACCCATAGGGATGAAAACCGACGGAAAACTTCTCTCCCGTTTTCATATCCGGAATAGTTGGAAACGGAAACGTGAGCGAGATAAACGAAATTGAGAAAACGAACAAAAACAGAAATACTAACAAAAACTTATAATTTAATATAAATAAAAAATAAAAATGATATTGATGTTTGACTAGTATTTGATTAGAAGAACAATAACATAAAACAAATAGATATAGAGACGCAACATTCTATTGTTGTTTGATTGCTAATGGTGTACATTTAGTTACATCCGATATTGTTTAAGACTTTAAACCATTTGTCATTGAAAAGAGCCGATGATTACAATGGCCACTGGTGTTATAATTTGTCACCTAAAGACACGAGACTTTAGTTTATATACTATGCATATTAGGCTCGTCCCATATTTATCAAATACAGAATAAATACGGATAAAATCCGGATAAAAACAGGATCCCGCAAAAACGGACGGAATAAACTCTCTTCCGTTTCTGTCCCGTTTTCATATTTTTTAATATACAAAAACGGTCGAATCAAATATAGAAAACGGTACAGATCGGGACGAGATTTTATCTGTCCGTTCTGACACAGAGGCATGAGGCCATAGAATACGTTTTTTTCCACATGAGACACTTCACTTCTTTGGATTCGTCCGTGTATTTCTTTGGAGCATACACTGAAACTATCGTGTACACGTATGGTTTTTGATAATCACGACAATCAGAGAACTGATCTTTGTTCTACGCGTTGTGAATAAAAGATAGATCTAAGTCCACACCTGAATGTTTAGCGAGTTGGTCTATCATGAAAAGAATAATGATAGCCATAGGTGACCATGTGCTTAACATGCAAGAAGAAAAAAAGTAAATGTTTAAAATGGATGTATAATAAGCTAATATATTTTGTCTTACCAATCAGATTGATTTGTTATTTGAATGTTTGATGTTATGAACTAAAATTTAGTCAGGAACAAACAGCCATCAGCGTTGAATGCCATGCCATAAAGGGAAAAACATTTTATGTTAGTTCAAAGGAGTTTTTTTTTAATGCGAATAGGCGTCGGGCGTCGCCTTCCTCAAGCCTCGAACCTTCCGCTCGTAAACCGCCCTCGAGCGGTCGAGCGGTCGAGCCGCACCCGCTCTCGTACTCGTAGGCAAGGCAACTTCGCAAAACGGCAAAAAGGCAGCCACGCCTTGTTCATTTTTATTTTTTTAATCTCCTCCCGTCGGCGAAATTTTACACGCCAGCAAAACCGCCCTGAGGATGAAATAGAAAAAACCCCAAACAAGCCCTAACGCGTCCCCCGGAACCAGAACAAGTCCAGTCTGTCCAGAAATACATTAGAAAAAAGAGCCAAAGAGGAGAACACCGGCCGGCGAGGTGGACGAAGCGGCCCGCCGAGGAAATGGCGTCGATGCAGAGCTGGCGCAAGGCCTACGGCGCCATCAAGGACACCACCACCGTTAGCATCGCCAATCTCAACTCCGACTTCAAGGTGTGCCTTCGATCCGGTATCTTTCCCCCCGATTTTCCCGGATTTTTTCCGACCTATGTTTGGGCAGTTCCTTCAAACCCTAGTCTCCAGTGGTGTGCTGCGGCGCGGGAGCATGCTCGGATCTGCTGGTTTTGATTGGCGTCTACTCGCTTTTGTAGGATCTGGATGTGGCGATCGTGAAGGCGACTAACCACGTGGAGTGCCCGCCTAAGGAGCGACACCTGCGCAGTGCGTTGATTTGTTCTTATACCCCGTGTTTCCGCGTATCTAGGCTTCGGCCTAATTTAGTGTTTTTCTATTGGGGGCGGGCGGAATTAGATCGTGCCTATAAGTGGCGAGGGGAGGCTCTGAAGGGGGGAGGGAAGGGCGTGCGTGCTTTTGGGTTCGTGCAGTGTTTAATGATGGTTGATTGTTGCGTGGTGGTATCACAGGGGTTGTTGCAGCGACGTCCATCACCAGGCCTCGGGCAGATGTCGCCTACTGCATCCACGCGCTTGCCCGCCGTCTTGCCAAGACCCGCAACTGGATCGTAAGTTCTATGCCTGAATGCTATTTTTCCTTGTTGGTGCTTAGTCTTGAGATTTAGTTGTTTTTGGATGTAATTTTAATTGGACATTCTCTTTGCGAACATTCTGCACACAATCATGCATCGTATTAAGGAGATTTGGGTTATACTCTGGATGATATATTTCCCTGATGGGATATGGAATATCTGTTTGAGTTGATTGTAAGCATGAACGAAGCCTTGATTCAAATAGAATGCAGAGCATTGGGTGAGTAAGTGTGAACAATTGACTTGATTCAAATGACATTACAACACACAGTATGCTGCTTGTTAATTGCGTCCAGCCAGAAGATTGATAAGGCTAGCAAGAAGGGATTTGACAGTGCTGTCATTTAGGTGCTTGAACATTATGGATTCACAGAAACAAGTGTGTCTTTTATGGCGCTTCCCCCCTCTCTCAATGGCTATCTGTATTTTATATTGGAGGAGATGAGAATTTGGGGCCTTGGCTTGGAGGTCGAAAGCTTCAGGAATTGTCATAGGTCAGGGGCTAGGACTAACCTGATTAGTGCAGGCTAGGGTCATTCTTCGGATTTTTCTTTCAGGTGTTTGTGGTTCTTCTAGTGCTATATAAGGCGTCCCCTGCTTACTCTCCGGTGAGATATGAGGGTTGTGTTGTATGGGATGTTCTTTCTTTCTCTTACCTCTAATTAAAAGATGCACAGATCTCCTGCGTGTTCTAGAGAAAGAATCTTACTTATGGTTGATACCCTAGGCAAGTTAATACTATTTACGATTTGAGATGAAAATATGTGACTTCAAATGTAATATGTTTTTATCAAAGATTTACAACTGGATAGCAGAAGTTGCAATGCGTTGTTTTGTTTGGAAATATAGAGTTTCAGTGTATGCTAGATTAGTAGATTGGCTGTTTATAGTTTTCTGAATCATGTTAAATAAATGGGGTTTTGAAGGAAGTTTAAAGTTGCATTCTTTTTTGCATTGAAACTTTTTGGATCTAGCTTATATGATGTTTCTGATAATTGTTTGAAAATGATTGGTTCTCTTTTGGTAGTAACTAGTATTTCCATTCAAGGTTCTTCATGAATGATTAGCAAAGCTAAATGTTGCAGTTACGAGAAAAAAATTAAAATTGTTCTCTGATTTCATATGCTGGTAATTAATTTCATATATATCCTTTTTGTCACATGCAGGTTGCTCTAAAAGCACTTGTAGTGATCCATAGACTTCTTCGCGAGGGTGATCCTACATTTCGAGAAGAGCTTCTCAACTTTACACAGAGGGGACGGATCCTGCAACTTTCAAACTTTAAGGATGACTCCAGTCCAATTGGTTAGAATTTCTAGCTTGGTAGAAATTTTGCCCTTACCCTGCTTATCGCCTCATGATTTCCTTGTTTTTGATACCGGGTTATGTGCAGCTTGGGATTGTTCTGCCTGGGTGCGCACATATGGTTTGTATTTGGAGGAAAGGTTGGAATGCTTCAGAGTTCTGAAATATGATGTCGAAGCTGAGCGCTTGTCCAAACAAGGTCAAGGTCCTGAAAAGGTCTGAAACATTGCATCTCAGTTTGGTACTTCAAGCTTGCAAATGATTAGTTTTGAGGATTGCAACTGTGTTTAATTCCGGTACTAATTCCAGTTTACTAATTAATTCGTTAACTAACTCTCTTTTTGCCCTCAGGGTCACAGTAGAACGAGAGAGTTGGATTCACAGGATCTGTTAGAGCAGCTGCCAGCATTGCAGCAGTTACTGTACCGACTTGTTGGATGTCGGGTGATTATCTCTTTTAACTTTTGGCTATCTAGTCTGCTAGCTCCTTCTCATTTGTTTTTTCTTTTACTTGAAATATAACATGACTTTGTTCCCCCCCTCTGTAGCCTGAAGGAGCTGCAAATAATAACTACTTGGTGCAATATGCTCTTGCTTTGGTAAGCTGTGTTTTTTGTTACGTTGTAGTTTGACATGTCTGCTATTTCAGGCTAGGAAAGCAGTATTTATTTTTGACACATTTGATTCTGGGTTTTTAGACAAATATGTCAGCCTTGGCTCTTCAACCTATGAAAATGATGTTGGTGGAAAACTGAAAATAGAGCATTTCTTTCTGCTATAACTTTTTTCCACCGTGGACTGTTACATTTGTGTGATACATACACTTGGCTGTTGAACCTATCAAAATGACGTTGGTGGAAAACTGAAAATAGTGCAATTTTCTGCTATAACTTTTCCATCGCAGACTATTATATCTGTGATACGTATCCTGGACAATAAGAAAATATTTTCTGAAATTACTTGTGTATGTTTACTGATGGGAATTATTTCCTTCAACGCTCCATGTTTTTTTTTCTGAACCATCCATGAAAGATTGTGTCATATTATTATTTATTGATATGTGGAAGTAATCTACCCTATACAAGTATTGAATTATGCCCCTATTTTCCCCTGCTTTGAAACTACCGTTCAATTGCTAAATAATAAAAAATAGTATAATCTGTTCTACATTTGTTTCATGCTTTAATAGTTAACCACCAAACTGAAAATAGTATCATCTGTTCTACACATTCAATTATAATTATTGTTTATTTATAAACAATAAGTTATGTGTGGTCTGGTGGTTACCTCCAAATGTTTGGAACAAGGGGGTGTGGGTTTGAGTGCTCGATTTGCATTATTTTTTGCACGGTGTGTTTGGGTTGAGCTTTGCACTATTTTTTGCACGGTATGGTAACCCGGAGGGTGAAGCCGTGGTATCACCAGGTGCCCACATTAGGTTCTTAATAGTTTAGTATAGATATAGATATAGATTTGACCTCATATTCTGATTATATGTTGCACAGGTGCTAAAAGAAAGCTTTAAAATTTATTGTGCAATAAATGATGGAATCATAAACCTCGTTGATAAGGTAAAGGCTATTTTTTCACGTGGAAATACCTTCTTGCACGTTGCTGTCTGGCTGACAATGTGCACTTTCATATTGTATAGTTTTTTGAGATGCCAAGACATGATGCACTTAAAGCTCTTGAAATCTACAGAAGGGCTGGCCAACAGGTAACTCCAGAGTTCAGAAGAGGATGATCATTAAAGTATCCAAGACTCTAAAAGGTCAAAACACTATGTTTTTTTACTCTTATTTAGGTTATTTGACACATTTCAGGCTGGGAATCTATCTGATTTCTACGAGAATTGCCGGGGATTAGAACTTGCTAGGAATTTTCAGTTTCCCACTCTGAGGGAGGTGAGGGCTTGTACTCTGTCTAGTCTTCGCTATGTGCACTGGATTATGTTATGACATCTTTTACATGAGAAAATTCTCAGCCACCACAAACATTTCTTGCTACTATGGAGGACTATGTGAAGGAGGCTCCACGCATGGTCCCAGTTCGAGAACCCCTGGTTAGTGATTGGGTGATACCATTAGTATAAAGTTTCT
Organism: Zea mays; assembly: GCF_902167145.1. Lineage (NCBI taxonomy): Eukaryota > Viridiplantae > Streptophyta > Magnoliopsida > Poales > Poaceae > Zea > Zea mays. The sequence goes on along the minus strand of NC_050103.1, from coordinate 65,325,724 downwards.
GTTTATGTGTACTCAACTGTTGGATTTGATATCTTGCGGTCTATCTACCCTAACTTTCTTGAGATTAAAATGCTTTGTTTTCTTGTTTTTTTTAATTATTTATCGTTTAATATGCATTTGAGAAATCACATGACTATTTTTTTTTCTGTTTTTAGTGACGAGGGCACTTTGAAATTATATAGTTTGAATTGAAAAGAAGCTATCCACGTGCCCAAATTGTGATTAGGCCTTTTCCCTTTTAGTGCTCTCAAAAGCTTTTTCCTCTCCCCTTTCTCTCTCTTTCTCTCTTTGGTGACATCTTGTTAGGTTTTAACTCTAGCCTATCCCAACTTGCTTGGGACTAAGAGGCTATATTGATGTTGTTGTTGATGAATTCAAGCACACATTGCTGTAGCTTAAACCTTCATAATTTTTTCACCAGTTTTTCTTTAATCTCTTGTTTCAATTATAATTTATAGGTGTACACATCAACTGATCATTTCATTTGCTTCTATTACTAAACTTAATTTTACACTCAGCATTGTAGTGACCACTTGAGATTCTGTGGTTTATTTCTTGTATTACATAATCTTCTGAGTACTGGAATAAGTTCAATTTATCAAAAAAAAAAATTTCATCAGGAACTTCCTGAGAGGCTGCTTCTTACATACAAACCTGAAGAATCAGAGGAAATTCTTGAGCCTGCTCCTGTTGAAGAGGAAAAAGTACCAGTTGAAGAACCTGTTCTTGTACCACCTGTTACTGAAGTTGTTTCACCTCCTCCCAAGGCTGAGGTGCCCGATACTGGTGACTTACTGGTTGGTAAAATAACACATTAATATTATGGTCTAAACCTTACGTGCTTGATCTAAAATTGTAAGTTTTTTCCCTCATAGGGCTTAGATGATACAAATCCTGCTGTATCAGCTATAGAGGAAAGCAATGCTCTTGCCTTGGCTATTGTTCCAACAGGTAGTCTGTTACTACTGAATTCATAGCACATGTTAAGTACATGTAAAGGATCTTTCGTTAAGTGGTCGATTGTTTTTGCATCTTTGTCAGATGGCGCTTCAACAACTGGTAACACTGCATTTCAAGATAAGGGGTTTGATCCTACAGGATGGGAACTTGCCCTTGTTACTGCACCAAGCAATACAACTTCATCTACTTCTGTTGGTCAATTGGTTTGTTTCTTTAACCTTCATATTTGTTTTTTTCTGGTGTTTATGTTTTCATTGCATGTTGAAATGCTGTGGCATCTGAATATTTCACGGCTGCTATATTTACCCCATTTTTTTTGTATCTTAGCTCTTTTTTTGAAAAAAAAAATCAGATTTAGTCTCCTGGAGGAAGTATTCCCGTTTTTGGACCCTTTGCTCAGCGCCTTATGCCGTGGCGCCGAGGTAACACGGCTCGGCGCCACATCCCATGGCGCCAAGGTATTGGCCCCACTATCGTGTGTAAACCGACCTGGCGGTGACGTGGCCGAGCTTGGCGCCATAATTCATGATGCTGAGCTCCCGTCTCGTTACTTATGAATTTATATCACCCAGCAGGAGAACACAGCTAAAATGCAAAAAAAAAAAAAAAATCGGGCCGGGTTGGGCATGCACGCCCTGCCAACGCATGTGCTCGTTATTTCTGCGCGCGCAGTGCACAGCACACAGCAGGAGAACGTACAGGTACAGTACGCCCTCTGCAGGATCTGTGTTGGTACGTCGTTTGCTACCCCGTCCGGCCTGGCGAAGCGTGCGGTGCCATCCCATCCATCAAGCGGCGGCCGCGCTGTGCAGTGCAGCCTGCGCTCGCGCATGGAGTTATTGCATGTAAACCGCCGCCGGGAACATGCGTGTACACAAGTCAAAACACAAACAACGACGTCTGGAAGAGATTTGTTAATACGTGCTGTTTTGTTCGTGCTATCCAGGTTGTCGTCCTCGCCTTCGGCGCTTACTTTGTTCGATCTTGGGTGAGATCAGACGAGATAAAAAACCTATATTATCCCTTGCAGCTAGCATCTCACGGCTCCTTGCAGTGGTTGTCGATTTGTCAATGCAAGGCGTAGCCGTAGCTAGCTCAATGACCCCTCATGCATGCGCGTGCCCTTCATCATAATTGTTAAGGCGGTAAGGCGATCGACCCCCTTTTCACCTTTTAAGCGATAAGGCGAGGCGACGCCTTACTAATATATAAAAAATAGGGAATAAAAACAGAATATATAGGAATATAGTCTCAAATAGATAGCAAATAGGGTTCAAGTTCAACATAAACCAACATCGCAACATCATAGAGTCATAGACATAAAGTTCAACATAAGTAATAGGAATATAGTCTTTTCCTTTTGGCAGCTGTCCCCGAGCTAGGTTGTTGCATAGATGTGGTGGAATCCTCTTCGCCTTGCTGCCCTTGACCATCATAATCATCATCATCAAGGAAAATTGGCCTAGACCTCCAGTTGTCCAAATATGCCTTCATTTCTTTTCTCATCTCGGTTGTAGTCTTAGAACATATTAATGTGTCCGCATAACCACCGGCAAGATGTTCTTTTAATCTCTTGATTCCTCCCGTTGTCACAGTCTTGCAAAGGTTACATGTTACCTTATCTCAATTCCCAATCTCTGTCCAATATCCGTAGTTCCATTCAGGATCATCAGACTTTGCTCTGCGCTTTGGATCTGCCATAGGGTCAGAGGCCGGAGCAGAGCCTGCATGCACTCTCCATCAGTGACCTACAAAGGTAAAACAGTGCATGTCACAACAGAGAGCGTGGGAGTACAGAGCAGATCACAATTGACAATTCACAGCAGACTAGCAGATCACAGCAGACAGCAGATCAGCCGAGGGGTAGGGGGAGATCGCCGCCGAGGGGGGTAGGGGGAGATCGCCGCCGAGGGGTAGGGGCAGCTCGCCACCGAGGGGGAGCTCGCCGCCGAGGGGGGTAGGGGGAGCTCGCCACCGAGGGGTAGGGGGAGCTTGCCGCCGAGGGGGTGAGGGGGAGCTCGCCGCCAAGGGGGAGAGAGGCGGAGCCTCACCAGGAAACAGGGGAAGGGGGTTGCCGCCGTCAGTGAAGTGAGCTGAAGCCGCGCGAACCCTTCTCTGGTATGGCTACTGTATGGCGCAGAACAGTGAAAAGAGTGGGGATAAGAAAAACAGCAAACCCTAAGGCGTTTGTATGGCACGCCTTAGCTTCCTGTAAGGCGCTAGGGCGACGCCTTAACACCCTAAGGCGACGCCCTAACAAAAAAATTAAGGCGACCACGACGCCTTGGCCCTGGACCTCGCCTTAGCGCTTAGGCGACGCCTTGACAACTATGGTGCCCTTAACCTTCATCGATCTATACTCTGTTGCGTTGCAGTGGAAGAGAACTAAACTATGGAGTATGGAGATAGCTATATTTATATGTGCAATCGTGCAGCTGTCGAATGGTGCATGCATGTCCAGCAAATCAGATGGCAGTACAGGGCACTAGAGCAAACAAGAGCTAGGGAGCAATTTGGAAGTAGAGCAAAAGAGTGCATCGGTGGTGGACACAAGCGTGTGAATGATCTTCACCCAATCACGAGACGGGATGGCGCTGAGCTCGGCCATGTCACCGCTAGCTCGGTTTACACACGCCAGCAGGGCCAATACCTCGGCGCCATGGGCTGTTGCACCGACTCATCGAGCTGTGTTACTTCGGCGCCACGGCCTATAGCACCGAGCAAAGGGTCCAAAAACAGGAATACTTCCTCCAGGGGCTAAATGTGATTTTTTTTCAAAAAATAAAAAGGCTAAAGTGCAAAAAAAACGGTATATTTGCACGTCCTTCACATCATCAGCACTGTATTCAATATCATCGGCTGGCTAAGCATTGAATGTTAGCAACAGTAATTTATACAATTTGTCGCATTGCAAGTTGAGTTCATTAGTTCAATCAAAATAACCTTTTAGCTGCATTTTACAGGGTGGTGGACTCGACAAGCTCATTTTGGAGAGCCTTTATGATGATGGGGCCTACAGGCAGAGGCAACAACAACAGCTGTATGGTTCAGCAGCTCCTAATCCATTCATGGCAAATGATCCTTTCGCGATGTCGAACCAAGTTGCTCCTCCACCATCAGTTCAAATGGCTGCCATGTCTCAGCAGCATCAGCAAATCCCAACGATGATGCAACCAAATCCCTTTGGACCACCTATGCATCCACAGGTGAGCATGGCCCCTGCAACAAACAATCCCTTTCTGGATGCTGGCTTCGGGGCATTCCCAGCGGCGAACAACGGCCATCAGCAACACAACCCATTTGGCAGTGCCCAACTTCTGTAGGTCACTTAGTCACAAGAGCAAATTTGTGCCCCAGCAGATGCGATTTTTGTGTGATTATATCATGCATTGTGCTGGACCTTTCTTGCATGTGACGCGTGTATTATGTTATGGCTTCACCACACGGAGAGCTGTGCCTATGTCGTGACCCAACTCTTGTTGTAAAGAAATTAGTCACCTGTGTAACATCCAATATATGTCAATAAACAGTAGGCAGTGTTATTACATCTATAAACAAAAGAACAGTGGTATGTAGGAAATTCTTAATATTGTTTATTCCATTGCTTTTTATCTTCTTGGAAAGCTGTTCCGTTGTTGTTTGATTGCCACTCTTTTGCATGCATTGTGATTGATCATCATGTGCTCATTCGAATATTCTAAGCCAATAATGGAGCGTTGCTGTAGCTACTACCTTTATATTTTATGCAACTACAACTTGTGATTAGTGCATACTTCAAATTGCTTACTTATATTTAACGTCTGAATGAACTGGTTGAGTCTCTTTTTGAAACTTAAATCCAGATTATATGCTGTTTCAACCTTTTTTAATGTATAGGTTTTATAATACATCTAAACTGTAACATCTTGAATTTCAGGATATAAAATTTCTTCTCTAAATGTCTATCAAATTCAGGTGTTATCTCTTATCTCTCTAAACTTTCTCTCTCTCCCTTCTGATTAGAGTTATGTCAATTAGGTGAGGGATTATTTATTTATTTTGTCAAACCTAATATAGATCATGAAATGTTGCTCATGCTGAGCCTAAATTATTATTTTGTTTGATGCACATGTTTGAAATTGTTTGAATTTGAATTTGGTTCGAGTTTGATTTGAAATCCATAATGAAAAAATATCCTTTAGAAATTCGGGAGAAAAAGAAAAATAGAACTCGGCCCGTTAATCCCAGCCCAGCTAGCCGCCCGCGCCCGCTGATAGGTAGGTCTCACCTAGAGATGGCCAAACGGACCGCCGGGCTCGGCCGGGCCCGCCAGGCACGGTTAAAAAACTGGGCCGGGCTGTCTAAGCCCGTGGGCTCGATTTCCAGTTAGAGCCCGGCCCGCAGTGGCCCTAAACGGGCCGGCCCAGCCCGTTTAGCAAGAAAAAAGCGGGCTAAGCGGGCCGGTAAGCACGTTTTAATGCAAAAAAGCGGGCTCAACGGGCTTAGAGGTAAACGGGCCGTGCCGGGCTAGCCTACCATGCCTAGTTTCTTGTCCGAACCCGACCCGCTTATTCGTATCGGACCGACCCGGGCCCACATAGAACCGGGCCGTGCCGGGCCCAAACAACGGGCTTCGTGCTGGGCTCGTGGGCCTCGTGCTTATTGGCCATCTATAGTCTCACCTGTCGGCGTCGCGCTTCGCTCACTCGCGCGCACCCGCTCGCTCCTTCTCTCTGACCATTGGGGTCGCTCTGTCAGCGCCGTTGCGCACTCGCGCTCGCTCGCTCTCGCTGGCCCGCGGGTCCCACTCGTCAAATCCGTCCCCTCCCCCGCAACTGCCGCGTCCGCGCCCATGGCGTGCTTCCCGCGCCCGATTAAATCGCGCCCACGTCCCCACTTCTCGCCCACGTCGCCCGAGCGCTCGGTGAAGACCCTGCGCCCTCCCCCTAGCTCGCCCCTGCCCCTCATTCGCTCTCTCCATGCCCTCGCACTCATCCAGCCCGCAGCGCCGCCCCCTCTGTTGCTTCGTCGTTCCGCCGTTGTCGCTGGGCTTCTGCAACGCATTGGCCATAGTGAGCTTCGCCTGAGCTCGGCGCACTGGAAACCCGCAGTGGTTTCCCCTTTCCTCAACTCCTCGACCCGGTCCACGCTCAACATCTCCCTTGCGCCGATCGGAACTCGCTGCCGCCGCGATTCCTCGTCGTCCGGCCAACCGGAGCCCCCTCGCGCCATGCCAAACTGCCCCAAGCGTCGTCTCTAGGTAAGTGACCTTTCCTCGCCCCCTCTTTTGCGCCAATTCCGCTTTATCGTTGTGGCAGAACCTCCCAAGTTATTGGGCCCACATGCACCTGTCCTTGTCTTAAAGACCTCAGACGGCTGTGCATGTGCACCAGATAACTTAACAGGATCCGTCCGAGTGTCTCAAGGATCCCGGATAAACCACTTATAACCAGGATCGCAAGATTAAGTAACACAAATCACACACACCAACATTTTGCAGCGGAAATCTTGTTACCAAATTTTACAAGTTACATCAAGTTTTACAATGTACATGATCGAAGTGATTACAAAAAGTGATTCAAAGAAATAACTTTGAACTGTTATAAATTATTGATAGTTTTGAAATATATGCTAGCTCAGGGACAATCCTCATAAGAAATATAGAAGTACTTAGACTTATAGAAGGCCGTGTGAAAGGGAAATAGGCTTACACCTTTTCCTAATTAATTTTGGTGGTTGAATTGTCCAACACAAATAATTAGACTAACTAGTTTGCTCTAGATTATGAGTTCTACAGGTGCCAAAGGTTCACAACAAACCAATAAAAAGACCAAGAAAGGATTCAAATATATAGAGCAAAAGTCAGCCGAAGTGTGCCCTGGTCTGGCGCACCGGACTGTCCGGTGCACCAGGGACTCCAACTCCGAACTGCTCACCTTCGGGAATTCTGGGAGCCACTCCGCTATAATTCACCGGACTGTCCGGTGCAGGACCGGACAGTGTCCGGTGGCGCACCGGACTGTCCGGTGTGCCATACGACAGCAGCCTTCACCAAACGACTAGTTTGGTAGTTGGGGCTATAAATACCCCCAACCACCCACCATTCATTGCATCCAAGTTTTCAGATTTCCCACACCTTACAAGAGCTATAGCATTCAATACAAGACACACCAAAGAGATCAAATCCTCTCCCAAGTCCAAAGATCATTCCCAATCAAATAGTGACTAGTGAGAGAGTGACTTGTGTTCATTTGAGCTCTTGCGCTTGGATTGCTTCTTTTCTTTCTTCATTCTTTCTTGATATCAACTCAATTGTAACCGAGGCAAGAGACACCAATTGTGTGGTAGTCCTTGCGGGGACTTTGTGTCTCGTTTGATTGAGAAGAGAAGCTCACTCGGTCTAAGTGACCGTTTGAGAGAGGGAAAGGGTTGAAAGAGACCTGGTCTTTGTGACCACCTCAACGGGGAGTAGGTTTGCAAGAACCGAACCTCAGTAAAACAAATCATCGTGTCTCACTCTTTATTTTCTTGCGATTTGTTTTTCACCCTCTCTCGGACTCGTTCATATTTCTAACGCTAACCCGGCTTGTAGTGTGCTTAAGTTTACAAATTTCAGATTCGCCCTATTCACCCCCCTCTAGGCGACTTTCAATTGGTATCAGAACTGGTGCTTCATTAGAGCTTAACCGCTTGAAGTGATGTCGGGAGATCACGCCAAGAAGACGGTGATCGGCGGTGAGAAGACCGCTACAAGCCACGGGAAGGCTCTATCAAGGGAGTCCGCCAACAACAAGAAGGATAGATCCCCTTCACGCATTCGATCGCACAAGAGTGACGAGAAGAAGAAGAAAATGAAGAAAGTGGTCTACTACGAGACCGACTCTTCATCGACCTCTACATCTGGATCTGACGCCACGTCCGTCACTTCTAAGCGCCAAGAGCGCAAGAAGTATAGTAAGATCCCCCTACGCTACCCTCGCATTCCTAAACATACTCAATTACTTTTCGTCCCATTAGGCAAACCACCGACGTTTGACGGTGAAGATTATTCTAGGTGGAGTGATATGATGATATATCACCTAACCTCACTCCACAAAAGTATATGGGATGTTGTTGAGTTTGGTGTATAGGTACCATCCGTAGGGGATGAAAATTACGATGAGGACGAGGTGGCCCAAATCGAGCACTTCAACTCACAGGCCGCCACTATACTTCTCACCTCTCTAAGTCGAGAGGAGTATAATAAGGTGCAAGGGTTGAAAAGCGCCAAGGAGATTTGGGACGTGCTCAAGACCGTGCACGAAGGAGATGAGGTGACCAAAATCACCAAGCGAGAGACGATCGAGGGGGAGCTCGGTCGATTCAGGCTCAACCAAGGCGAGGACCCTCAAGCCATGTACAACCGGCTAAAAACCTTGGTCAACCAAGTGCGCAACCTCGGGAGCTTCAATTGGGATGACCATGAAATGGTCAAGGTTATCCTAAGATCACTAGTATTTCTTAATCCTACTCAAGTACAATTAATTCGTGGTGATCCTAGATATAAGCTTATGTCTCTCGAGGAAGTTATAGGTAAATTCGTGAGCTTTGAGTTGATGATCAAAGGCTCAAAGAAAATCATCGAGCAAGGCGACTCCTCCACGCCCGAGGCACAACCGGTCGTATTCAAAGCGATGGAGGAGAAGAAGCAAGAGTCTACGTCAAGTAGACTTCCAATCGATGCCTCCAAGCTCGACACTGAGGAGATGGCGCTCATCATCAAGAGCTTCCGCCAAATCCTCAAGCAAAGGAGGGGGAATGACTACAAGTCCCGCTCCAAGAAAGTGTGCTACAAATGTGGTAAGCCCGGTCATTTTATTGCAAAATGTCCATTATCAAGTGACAGTGACAGGGGCAACGACAAGAAGGGAAAGAGGAGGGAAAAGAAGATGTACTACAAGAAGAAGGGCGGCGATGCCCATGTGTGCCGCGAGTGGAACTCCGACGAGAGCTCCACCGACTCCTCCTCCGACGAGGACACCGCCAACATCGCCGTCACAAAGGGCCTCCTCTTCCCCAATGTCGGCCACAAGTGTCTCATGGCAAAGGATGACAAAAGAAAGAAGGTAAAATCAAAATCCTCCACCAAATATGCAACCTCTAGTGATGATGATAACTCTAGTGATGAGGAGGATAATTTGCTCACCCTTTTTGCCAACCTAAATATGCAACAAAAGGAAAAGTTGAATGAATTAATTAGTGCTATTCATGAGAAGGATGAACTCTTAGACACCCAAGAGGACTTCCTAATTAAGGAAAACAAGAAGCATGTTAAGGTTAAAAATGCTTATGCTCTAGAAGTAGAAAAATATGAAAAATTATCTAGTGAGGTAAGCACTTGCCATGATGTCATTGCCAACCTTATAAATGAGAATGCTAGATTAATTGCTAAGGTTGATTCAAATGTATGTGATGATTCAATTTTCAATCTTAGAGATGATAATGCTAGTTTACTTGCTAAGATTGAAAGATTGAATGCTTCTCTTGCTAGCCTTAGGATTGAAAATGAGAAATTGATTGCTAAGGCTAAAGACTTAGATGTTTGCAATGCTTCCATTTCCAATCTTAGAAGCGAAAATTACATTTTACATGCTAAGATTGTTGAACTAAAATCTTGCAAACCCTCTACATCTACCGTTGAGCATGTTGAAATTTGCACTAGATGTAGAGATGTTAACATTGATGCTATTCATGATCACATGGCCTTGATTAAACAACAAAATGATCATATAGCAACATTAGATGCTAAAATTGCCGAGCATGACTTAGAAAATGAAAAATTTAATTTTTCTAGAAGCATGCTCTATAATGGGAGACGCCCTGGCATCAAGGATGACATTGGCTTCCAAAAGGGGGACAATGTCAAACTTAATTCTCCTCCTAAAAGATTGTCTAACTTTGTTAAGGGCAAGGCTCCCATGGCTCAGGATAATGAGGGTTACATTTTGTACCCTGCCGGTTATCCCGAGCACAAGATTAGGAGAATTCACTCTAGGAAGTCTCACTCTGGCTCTAACCATGCTTTTATGTATAAGAGTGAGACATCTAGTTCTAGGCAATCAACCCGTGCTAAATTGCCTAAGAAGAAAACTCCTAGTGCATCAAATGAACCTAGCATTTCATTTAAGACTCTTGATGCATCTTATGTTTTAACTAACAAATCCGGCAAGGTAGTTGCCAAATATATTGGGGGCAAACACAAGTGGTCAAACACTTGTGTTTGGATACCCAAAGTTCTTGTATCTAATGTCAAAGGACCCAAAACCGTTTGGGTACCTAAAATCAAGAACTAAACTTGTTTTGTAGGTTTATGCATCCGAGGGCTCAAGTTGGATCATCGACAGCGGGTGCACAAACCATATGACAGGGGAGAAGAAGATGTTCTCCTCCTATGAGAAAAACCAAGATCCCCAACGAACTATCACATTCGGGGATGGAAATCAAGGTTTGGTCAAAGGATTGGGTAAAATTGCTATATCTCCTGACCATTTAATTTCCAATGTTTTTCTTGTAGATTCTTTAGATTATAACTTGCTTTCAGTTTCGCAATTATGTAAAATGGGCTACAACTATCTTTTTACGGATATTGGTGTTACTGTCTTTAGAAGAAGTGATGATTCAGTAGCATTTAAGGGAGTGTTAGAGGGTCAGCTATACTTAGTAGATTTTGATAGAGCTGAACTCGACACTTGCTTAATTGCTAAGACTAACATGGGCTTGTTCTGGCATCACCGACTAGCACATGTTGGAATGAAGAATCTTCACAAGCTTCTAAAGGGAGAACACATTTTGGGACTAACAAATGTTCATTTTGAGAAAGACAGGGTTTGTAGCGCATGTCAGGTAGGGAAGCAAGTTGGTGTTCATCATCCACACAAGAACATCATGACAACTGATAGGCCCCTCGAGCTCCTACACATGGACCTATTCGGCCCGATAGCTTACATAAGCATCGGCGGGAGTAAGTATTGCCTAGTTATTGTGGATGATTATTCTCGCTTCACTTGGGTATTCTTTTTGCAGGAAAAATCTCACACCCAAGAAACTTTGAAAGGATTCTTGAGACGAGCTCAAAATGAGTTCGGCTTGAGGATCAAGAAGATAAGAAGCGACAACGGGACAGAGTTCAAGAACTCACAAATCAAAGGCTTCCTTGAGGAGGAGGGCATCAAGCATGAGTTCTCTTCTCCCTACACGCCACAACAAAATGGTGTAGTGGAGAGGAAGAATAGAACTCTATTGGACATGGCAAGGACCATGCTTGATGAATACAAGACTTCGGATCGGTTTTGGGCCGAGGCGGTCAACACCGCCTTCTACACCATCAACCAGTTATATCTACACCGAATCCTCAAGAAGACATCATATGAACTCCTAACCGGTAAAAAGCCCAATGTTTCATATTTTAGAGTCTTTGGTAGCAAATGCTTTATTCTTGTTAAAAGAGGTAGAAAATCTAAATTTGCTCCTAAGGCTGTAGAAGGCTTTTTACTAGGGTATGATTCAAACACAAGGGCATATAGAGTCTTTAACAAGTCCACTGGAATAGTTGAAGTTTCTTGTGACATTGTGTTTGATGAGACTAACGGCTCTCAAGTAGAGCAAGTTGATCTTGATGAGCTAGATGATGAAGAGGCTCCGTGCGTCGCGTTAAGGAACATGTCCATTAGGGATGTGTGTCCTAAGGAATCCGAAGAGCCTCCACAAGCACAAGATCAACCATCTTCCTCCACGCAAGCATCTCCACCAACTCAAGATGAGGATGAGGCTCAAGATAATAAAGAAGAAGATCAAGAAGTTGAGCCACCTCAAGAGGAGAGCAATGATCAAGGGGGAGATGCCCATGATCAAGATAAGGAAGATAAACAAGTTCCAAGACCGCCACACCCAAGAGTCCACCAAGCAATCCAACGAGATCACCCCATGAACACCATGCTAGGCGATATTCAAAAGGGGGAGATGAGGCTCAAGATAATAAAGAAGAAGATCAAGAAGTTGAGCCACCTCAAGAGGAGAGCAATGATCAAGGGGGAGATGACCATGATCAAGATAAGGAAGATAAACAAGTTCCAAGACCGCCACACCCAAGAGTCCACCAAGCAATCCAACGAGATCACCCCATGAACACCATCCTAGGCGATATTCAAAAGGGGGTAACTACTCGATCTCGTGTTGCTCATTTTTGTGAACATTACTCTTTTGTTTCCTCTATTGAGCCCCACAAGGTAGAGGAAGCTGAGAGCACCTAGAGGGGGGGTGAATAGGTGATCCTGTGAACTTTGAAACTTAATCCACAAAAACTTGATTAGGCGTTAGCACAATAATGCCAAGTGGCTAGAGAGGAGTCTCAACAAAACACAATAACCACAAGAGATCAATCACAGAGATGGCACAGTGGTTTATCCCGTGGTTCGGCCAAGACCAACGCTTGCCTACTCCACGTTGTGGCGTCCCAACGGACGAGGGTTGCAATCAACCCCTCTCAAGCGGTCCAAAGACCCACTTGAATACCACGGTGTTTTGCTTGCTTTACTATATCCCGTTTGCGAGGAATCTCCACACTTTGGAGCCTCTCGCCCTTACACTTGAAATTCACAAAGAAGCACGGAGTAAGGGAGGGATGAGCAACTCACACAAGACATAAAGATCACAGCAAATACGCACACACAAGACCCAGACTTGAGCTCAAGAGACTATCACAAGTTTCACACTAGAACGGAGCTCAAATCACTAAGAATGTCGAACAAGTGCGCAAGAATGGAGTGTGAGTGATCAACAATGCTCAAAGGATGCTTGGTATCCTCCTCCATGCGCCTAGGGGTCCCTTTTATAGCCCCAAGGCAGCTAGGAGCCGTTGAGAGCAATCTGGGAAGGCAATTCTTGCCTTCTGTCGCCTGGCGCACCGGACAGTCCGGTGCACCACCGGACACTGTCCGGTGCGGATTTCTTTCCTTCTGTGGCGTAGCCGACCGTTGGCGCCTGGGAGCCGTTGGCGCACCGGACACTGTCCGGTGCCCCCTCCCGACCGTTGGCTCGGCCACGTGTCTCGCGCAGATCGCGCAGCCGACCGTTGGCCCGGCCGACCGTTGGCTCACCGGACAGTCCGGTGCACACCGGACAGTCCGGTGAATTTTAGCCGACGCCGTTGATTACTTCCCGAGAGTGGCTAGTTCGCCTGAGCCAGCCTGGCGCACCGGACAGTCCGGTGCACCACCGGACAGTCCGGTGCACCCAGACATAGCTGTCTTTGGCTGAACAAAGCCATCTCTCTCCAATTCTATTTCTCCTGTTTCCAGCACTTAGACACAATACGTTAGTCACTAAAACAATGTACTAAGTCTGAGAAACATACCTTTATACTTGATTTGTACTTTGTCCACCATTTGACACTTAGGCACTTGTGTTGGACACTAAATCACCAAAACACTTAGAAATGGCCCAAGGGCACATTTCCCTTTCAATCTCCCCCTTTTTGGTGATTTATGCCAACACAACATAAAGCAAGTAGAACAAGTACAAAATCAATTCAAATAAGAACTCAAATTTGTTTTGAATCAAATTTGGCATATATGGATCATTCTTTTCCACCACTTGGTTTGTTTTTGCAAATCAAACTCAATTTCCTATCTCTAAGTCAAACGCACATGTTGAAACATAAAGAGAGATATTTCACGAAAAATTGATCAAGGATTCAAAAACTCCCCCTTTTTACCATAATTAAACTTTCTCCCCACAGGAGACCAACTTTCGACAATAAGAGCAATTAAGAGTATTTTGACAAAAAAAACTCTAACTCAATTATTTTCAAAATTCACAAGTGGTAGCCGATCCATTTATGGCTTTGGCCTTATTTTCTCCCCCTTTGGCATCAAGCACCAAAACGGGATCAATTTTGGCCCTTTAACCCCATTGCCTCACCAAAATCTTCAACTAAAGGCAATAAGAGTACATAGATGAACTTGGAATAAGTTACTCTTTCATCGGAGTGCAGTGGAAGTCTTGCATGGTCCAAGTCCAACTTTTCCCTTTCAAACCACCTTTGAGACTAAATTAATCAAACTCAAGCACATAGTTAGTCTCAAAAGGTCAAGTTGTAGCACATCTCCCCCTAAATTTGTGCATCACTTGCAAATGGACTTGTAAGGTCCGGGGAGTGCTTGTACAACTTGAGCACCATAAATGAACAAGAAAATGCATAAGGAACATGATCAAAGGCATAAACACATGTATGCTATAAATCAATCCAAGTTCCGCGAATCTAAGACATTTAGCTCACTACGCAACTTGCAAAAGGTCTGCTCATCTAAAGGCTTGGTAAAGATATCGGCTAGTTGGTTATCGGAGCTAACATGAAACACTTCGATATCTCCCTTTTGCTGGTGTTCTCTCAAAACGTGATGCCAGATGTCTATGTGCTTAGTGCGGCTGTGTTCAACAGGATTGTCCGCCATGCGGATAGCACTCTCATTATCACATAGGAGTGGGATTTTGCTCAGATTGTAGCCAAAGTCCCTGAGGGTTTGCCTCATCCAAAGTAGTTGCGCGCAACACTGTCCTGCGGCAACGGACTCGGCCTCAGCGGTGGATAGGGCAACAAAAGTTTGTTTCTTAGAACTCCATGACACCAGGGACCTTCCTAAGAATTGGCACATCCCCGATGTACTCTTCCTATCGACCTTACATCCAGCATAGTCGGAGTCTGAATATCCAATCAAGTCAAAGGTAGACCCCTTTGGATACCAGATCCCGAAACAAGGCGTAGCGACTAAATATCTAAGAATTCGCTTCACAGCCACTAAGTGACACTCCTTAGGATCGGATTGAAATCTAGCACACATGCATACGCTAAGCATAATATCCGGTCTACTAGCACATAAATAAAGTAAAGACCCTATCATAGACCGGTATGCTTTTTGATCAACGGACTTACCTCCTTTGATGAGGTCGGTGTGTCCGTCGGTTCCCATCGGAGTCTTTGCGGGCTTGGCGTCCTTCACCCCAAACCTCTTGATCAAATCTTGTGTGTACTTCGTTTGGGAGATGAAGGTTCCATCCTTGAGTTGCCTCACTTGGAACCCAAGGAAGTAGCTTAACTCGCCCATCATCGACATCTCGAATTTCTGAGTCATCACTCTGCTAAACTCTTCACAAGACTTTTGGTTAGTAGAACCAAATATTATGTCATCGACATAAATTTGGCATACAAAAAGATCACCATCACAAGTCTTAGTAAAAAGAGTTGGATCGACTTTCCCAACCTTGAAAGCATTAGCAATTAAAAAGTCTCTAAGGCATTCATACCATGCTCTTGGGGCTTGCTTAAGTCCATAGAGCGCCTTAGAGAGCTTACACACGTGATCGGGGTACCGTTCATCCTCGAAGCCAGGGGGTTGCTCCACGTACACCTCCTCCTTAATTGGCCCATTGAGGAAAGCGCTCTTCACATCCATTTGGAACAACCTGAAAGAATGGTGAGCGGCATATGCTAGCAAAATTCGAATGGACTCTAGCCTAGCCACAGGAGCAAAAGTCTCCTCAAAGTCCAAACCTGCGACTTGGGCATAACCTTTTGCCACAAGTCGAGCCTTGTTCCTCGTCACCACTCCGTGCTCGTCTTGTTTGTTGTGGAACACCCACTTGGTTCCCACAACATTTTGCTTAGGACGAGGCACCAGTGTCCAAACTTCATTCCTCTTGAAGTTGTTGAGCTCCTCCTACATGGCCAACACCCAGTCCGGATCTAGCAAGGCCTCTTCTACCCTGAAAGGCTCAATAGAAGAGACAAAGGAGTAATGCTCACAAAAATTAACTAATCGAGATCGAGTAGTTACTCCCTTGCTAATATCACCCAAAATCTGGTCGACGGGATGATCCCTTTGAATCATCGCTCGAACTTGGGTTGGAGGTGCCGGTTGCGCTTCTTCCTCCATTACATGATCATCTTGTGCTCCCCCTTGATCACACGCTTCCTGTTCATCATCTTGAGTTGGGGAATGCACCATTGTTGAGGAAGAAGGTTGATCTCGCTCATCTTGTTCCTGTGGCCGCACATCTCCAATCGCCATGGTGCGTATTGTGGCCGTTGGAACTTCTTCTTCATCTACATCATCAAAATCAACAACTTGCTCTCTTGGAGAGCCATTAGTCTCATCAAATACAACGTCACTAGAGACTTCAACTAAACCCGATGATTTGTTGAAGACTCTATACGCCTTTGTATTTGAGCCATAACCTAACAAAAACCCTTCTACGGCTTTGGGAGCAAATTTGGAATTCCTACCCTTCTTCACTAGAATGTAGCATTTACTCCCAAAAACCCGAAAATACGAAACATTGGGTTTGTTACCGGTCAGAAGCTCATACGACGTCTTCTTGAGGAGGCGGTGAAGATAGACCCGGTTGATGGCGTGGCAAGCCGTGTTCACGGCTTCCGACCAAAAGCGCTCGGGGGTCTTGAACTCTCCAAGCACCGTCCTCGCCATATCAATTAGCGTCCTGTTCTTCCTCTCTACCACACCATTTTGTTGTGGTGTGTAGGGAGCGGAGAACTCGTGCTTGATCCCTTCCTCCTCAAGATACTCCTCCACTTGAAGGTTCTTGAATTCGGACCCATTGTCGCTCCTTATCTTCTTCACCTTGAGCTCAAACTCGTTTTGAGCTCTCCTTAGGAAGCGCTTGAGGGTCCCTTGGGTTTCAGACTTATCCTGCAAAAAGAACACCCAAGTGAAGCGGGAAAAGTCATCAACAATAACTAAACCATACTTACTTCCTCCTATGCTTAGATAGGCGACAGGTCCGAAGAGGTCCATATGTAGCAGCTCCAGGGGTCTTGATGTGGTCATCACATTCTTGCTGTGATGCGCTCCTCCCACTTGTTTACCTGCTTGACAAGCTGCACAAGGTCTATCTTTTTTGTAGGTAACATTAGTTAAACCTATCACGTGTTCTCCCTTTAGAAGCTTGTGAAGGTTCTTCATCCCCACATGTGCTAAGCAGCGATGCCACAGCCAGCCCATGCTAGTCTTAGCAATTAAGCATGCATCTAGACCGGCCTCCTCTTTTGCAAAATCAACTAAGTAAAGTTTGCCGTCTAATACACCCTTAAAAGCTAGTGAACCATCACTTCTTCTAAAGACATACACATCTACATTTGTGAATAGACAATTATATCCCATATTGCATAATTGACTAACAGATAACAAATTATATCCAAGAGACTCAACTAAAAACACATTAGATATAGAGTGCTCGGATGAAATAGCAATTTTACCTAACCCTTTTACCTTGCCTTGATTCCCATCACCGAATATTATTGAATCTTGGGAATCCTTGTTTTTGACGTAGGAGGTGAACATCTTCTTCTCCCCCGTCATATGGTTTGTGCATCCGCTGTCAATAATCCAACTTGAACCCCCGGATGCATAAACCTGCAAGGCAAATTTAGGCTTGGGTCTTAGGTACCCAACTCTTGTTGGGTCCTACAAGGTTAGTCACAATTGTCTTAGGGACCCAAATGCAAGTTTTGTCTCCCTTGCATTTTGCCCCTAATTTTCTAGCAACTATCTTTCTATCCTTTCTACAAATGGCAAAGGAAGCATTTAAAGCATGATATATGGTAGAAGGTTCATTAATTTTCCTAGGAACATTAACACCATTTCTCCTAGGCACATTTCTACCATGCATACAGGAAGAACTAGAAGCAAACATAGCATATGAATCATAAACATGTGAATCACAAGCATCATAACTTCTATTTGCATTTCTAGCATGTCTCCTATCATGATACATAAAAGCATGGTTCTTTTTAGCACTACTAGCCATAGGGGCCTTCCCTTTCTCCTTGGCGGGGATGGGAGCCTTATGGCTTGTTAAGTTCTTGGCTTCTCTCTTGAAACCAAGTCCATCCTTAATTGAGGGGTGTCTACCAATCGTGTAGGCATCCCTTGCAAATTTTAACTTATCAAATTCGCTTTTGCTAGTCTTAAGTTGGGCATTAAGACTAGCCACTTCATCATTCAATTTAGAAATTGAAACTAGGTGTTCACTACAAGCATCAACATTAAAATCTTTACACCTAGTGCAAACCACAACATGTTCTACACAAGATGTTGATTTATTAGCTATTTCTAACTTAGCATTCAAGTCATCGTTTATGCTTTTTAAACTAGAAATAGAGTCATGGCATGTAGACAATTCACAAGAAAGCATTTCATTCCTCTTTATTTCTAAAGCAAGGGATTTTTGAGCTTCTACAAACTTATCATGTTCATCATATAAGAGATCCTCTTGCTTTTCTAGCAATCTATTCTTATCATTCAAAGCATCAATCAATTCATTTATTTTATCCACCTTGGTTCTATCTAGACCCTTGAATAAACATGAATAATCTATTTCATCATCATCACTAGACTCATCCTCACTTGAAGAAGCATAAGTACTATTGTTACGAGCGCTTACCTTCTTTTCCCTTGCCATGAGGCAAGTGTGATGCTCGTTGGGGAAGAGGGATGACTTGTTGAAGGCAGTGGCGGCGAGTCCTTCGTTGTCGGAGTCGGACGACGAACAATCCGAGTCCCACTCCTTGCCAAGATGTGCCTCGCCTTTTGCCTTCTTATAGTTCTTCTTCTTCTCCCTCTTGTTCCCTTGTTCCTGGTCACTATCATTGTCGGGACAGTTAGCAATAAAATGACCAACCTTACCACATTTGAAGCATGAGCGCTTCCCCTTTGTCTTGGTCTTGCTTGGCTGCCCCTTGCGACCCTTTAGCGCCGTCTTGAATCGCTTGATGATGAGGGCCATCTCTTCATCATTGAGCCCGGCCGCCTCAACTTGTGCCACCTTGTTAGGTAGCGCCTCCTTGCTCCTCGTTGCCTTGAGAGCAATGGGTTGAGGCTCATGGATTGGACCGTTCAACGCGTCGTCGACGTATCTCGCCTCTTTGATCATCATTCGCCCGCTTACGAATTTCCCAAGAACTTCTTCGGGCGACATCTTGGTGTACCTAGGATTTTCACGGATATTGTTCACCAAATGTGGATCAAGTACATTAAAGGACCTTAGCATTAGACGAACGACGTCGTGGTCCGTCCATCGTGTGCTTCCGTAGCTCCTTATCTTGTTGATGAGGGTCTTGAGCCGGTTGTATGTTTGAGTTGGCTCCTCTCCCCTGATCATTGCGAATCTTCCAAGCTCGCCCTCCACCAACTCCATTTTGGTGAGTAAGGTGACGTCGTTCCCCTCATGAGAGATCTTGAGGGTATCCCAGATTTGCTTGGCATTGTCCAAGCCGCTCACCTTATGGTACTCGTCCCTGCACAAAGAGGCTAACAACACAGTAGTAGCTTGTGCATTTTTATGAATCTGTTCATTAATAAATATAGGACTATCTGAGCTATCAAATTTCATTCCATTCTCCACAATCTCCCATATACTTGGATGGAGAGAGAACAGGTGACTACGCATTTTGTGACTCCAAAATCCGTAGTCCTCCCCATCAAAGTGTGGAGGTTTGCCAAGAGGGGTGGAAAGCAAATGTGCATTTGAGCTATGCGGAATACGCGAATAATCGAAAGAAAAGTTCGAATTAACCGTCTTTCTTTTGTCGTAGTCGTTGTCGTCGTTGTCCTTTTGGGAAGAAGAGGACTCATCGTTGTCGTCGTAGTAGACGATCTCCTTGATGCGCCTTGTCTTCTTCTTCTTCCCATCTCTTCGTTTGTGACCCGAGCCTGAGTCGGTAGGCTTGTAATCTTTGGGCTCGTTGACGAAGGACTCCTTTTCCTTATCATTGATCACAATCCCCTTGCCCTTAGGATCCATCTCTTCGGGTGGTTAGTCCCTTTCTTGAAGAGAACGGCTCTGATACCAATTGAGAGCACCTAGAGGGGGGGGGTGAATAGGTGATCCTGTGAATTTTGAAACTTAATCCACAAAAACTTGATTAGGCGTTAGCACAATAATGCCAAGTGGCTAGAGAGGAGTCTCAACAAAACACAATAACCACAAGAGATCAATCACAGAGATGGCACAGTGGTTTATCCCGTGGTTCGGCCAAGACCAACGCTTGCCTACTCCACGTTGTGGCGTCGCAACGGACGAGGGTTGCAATCAACCCCTCTCAAGCAGTCCAAAGACCCACTTGAATACCACGATGTTTTGCTTGCTTTACTATATCCCGTTTGCGAGGAATCTCCACACTTTGGAGCCTCTCGCCCTTACACTTGAAATTCGCAAAGAAGCACGGAGTAAGGGAGGGATGAGCAACTCACACAAGACACAAAGATCACAACAAATACGCACACACAAGACCCAGACTTGAGCTCAAGAGACTATCACAAGTTTCACACTAGAACGGAGCTCAAATCACTAAGAATGTCGAACAAGTGCGCAAGAATGGAGTGTGAGTGATCAACAATCTTCAAAGGATGCTTGGTATCCTCCTCCATGCGCCTAGGGGTCCCTTTTATAGCCCCAAGGCAGCTAGGAGCCGTTGAGAGCAATCTGGGAAGGCAATTCTTGCCTTCTGTCGCCTGGCGCACCGGACAGTCCGGTGCACCACCGGACACTGTCCGGTGCAGATTTCTTTCCTTCTGTGGCGTAGCCGATCGTTGGCGCCTGGGAGCTGTTGGCGCACCGGACACTGTCCGGTGCACAGCGGACAGTCCGGTGCCCCCTCCCGACCGTTGGCTCGGCCACGTGTCTCGCGCAGATCGCGCAGCCGACCGTTGGCCCGGCCGACCGTTGGCTCACCGGACAGTCCGGTGCACACCGGACAGTCCGGTGAATTTTAGCCGACGCCATTGATTACTTCCCGAGAGCGGCTAGTTCGCCTGAGCCAGCCTGGCGCACCGGACACTGTCTGGTGCACCCAGACATAGCTGTCTTTGGCTGAACAAAGCCATCTCTCTCCAATTCGATTTCTCCTGTTTCCAGCAGTTAGATACAATACGTTAGTCACTAAAACAATGTACTAAGTCTGAGAAACATACCTTTATACTTGATTTGTACTTTGTCCACCATTTGACACTTAGGCACTTGTGTTGGACACTAAATCACCAAAACACTTAGAAATGGCCCAAGGGCACATTTCCCTTTCAGAAGCACTTCAAGATTCGGATTGGGTGGTGGCGATGCAAGAGGAGCTCAACAATTTCACAAGGAATGAGGTATGGCATTTGGTTCCACTCCAACCATCCAAGCATTCACTACTTCTCATTCAATACAAGAGCAATAGACACCACTCAAAAGACACAATTCAAGAGATCGATCCACTCAAAGTCTCAAAATCAACTCTAGCGCATTTAGACTTGTGAGAGGATCATTTGTGTTTTGTTGTGCTCTTGTTTGCTTGGTTGGCTTTCTTCTTCCTCATTCTTGTCCTCTAAGTAACTTGTAATCAAAGCAAGAGACACCAATTGTGTGGTGGTCCTTGTGGGGTCTAAGTGACCCGTTTGATTAAGGAGAAAGCTCACTCGGTCTAGGTGACCGTTTGAGAGAGGGAAAGGGTTGAAAGAGACCCGGTCTTTGTGACCACCTCAACGGGGACTAGGTTCATTGGAACCGAACCTCGGTAAAACAAATCATCGTGTCATCCGCTTTATTTCTTGATTGATTTGTTTTTCCCCCTCTCTCCCGGACTTGGATTTTATTCTAACGCTAACCCCGGCTTGTAGTGTGCTTAAAGTTTGTAAAATTCAGTTTCCGCCTATCCATCCCCTTTAGGCGACTTTCAATTGGTATCAGAGCTCGGTTCTTCATTAAAGTCGAACCACTCGAAGTGATGTCGGGAGGATCCGCCAAGAGGGAGATGGAAACGACCACAAGCCACGGGAAGGCTCCATCAAGGGAGTCCAACGCCAAAGGAAGGGAGGAATCACCTCCCCGCGTCAAGTCGCACCGAAGTGGCGACAAGAAGAAGAAAATGAAGAAGGTGGTCTACTACGAGACCGATTCTTCGTCGCCCTCCACATCTGGCTCTGACGCGTCGCCCGTCACTTCTAAGCGCCATGAGTGCAAGAAGTTTAGTAAGATCCCCCTACGCTATCCCCGCATTTCTAAACGCACTCCTTTACTTTCCGTCCCATTAGGCAAACCACCGATTTTTGACGGTGAAGATTATTGTATGTGGAGTGATAAAATGAGGCATCATCTAATCTCACTCCACGCAAGCATATGGGATATTGTTGAGTTTGGAGCGCAGGTACCATCCGTAGGGGATGAAGGATATGATTCGGACGAGGTTGCCCAAATCTAGCATTTTGACTCCCAAGCCACCACTATACTCCTCGCCTCTCTATGTTGAGAGGAGTATAATAAGGTGCAAGGGCTAAAAAGTGCCAAAGATATTTGGTATGTACTAAAGACCGCGCACGAAGTGATGAGGTGACCAAGATCACCAAGCGAGATACGATCGAGGGGGAGCTCGGTCGATTCGTCCTCAACCAAGGAGAGGATCCACAAGCGATGTACAACCGGCTCAAGACCTTGGTGAGTCAAGTGCGCAACCTCGAGAGCACAAAATGGGATGACCATGAAATGGTCAAGGTTATTCTTAGATCACTCGTATTTCGTAATCCTACTCAAGTTTAATTAATACGTGGTGATCCTAGATATAAGCTAATGTCTCCTGAGGAGGTAATTGGAAAGTTTGTGAGCTTTGAATTGATGATCAAAGGCTCCAAACAAATTGTCAACTTGGAGCAAGGCGGCACCTCCACACCCGAGGTGCAACCCGTCACATTCAAAGCAACGGAGGAGAAGAAAGAAGAGTGTACATCAAGTAGGCTCCCCATCGACGCCTCCAAGCTCGACAACGAGGAAATGTTGCTCATCATCAAAAGCTTTCGCCAAATCCTCAAGCAAAGGAAGGGGAGAGACTACAAGCCCCGTTTCAAAAGGGTGTGCTACAAGTGTGGTAAGCCCGGTCATTTTATTGAAACATGTCCTATATCTAGTGACAGTGACAGGGGCGACGACAAGAGGGGAAAGAAGAAGGAAAATAAGAGATATTAAAAGAAGAAGGGCGGCGATGCCCACGTGTGTCGGGAATGGGACTCCGACATAAGCTCCACCGACTCCTCCTCCGACGAGGACGTCACAAACATCACCGTCAACAAGGGTCTCCTCTTCCCCAACGTCGGCCACAAGTGCCTCATGGCAAAGGACGACAAAAAGAAGAAGGTAAAATCTAGAGCCTCCACTAAATATACAACATCTAGTGATGAGGGTAGCTCTAGTGAAGATGAGGATAATTTGCTCACTCTTTTTGCCAACCTTAACATGCAACAAAAGGAAAAATTAAATGAATTGATAGGAGCTATTCATGAGAAGGATGAACTCTTGATAGCCAAGAGGAATTCCTTATTAAGGAAAATAAAAAGCATGTTAAGGTAAAGAATGCTTATGCTCAGGAGATAGAAAAATGTGAAAACTTGACTAGAGAGCTTAGCATTTGCCATGACACCATTTCCAACCTAAGAACTAAAAATGTTAATTTGACTGCTAAGGTTGAAAAATCAAATGTTTGTCATGATTCAATTGTCAATCTTAAAAATGAAAGAGCTAGTCTAATTGATAAGATTGATAAATTGAATGAATCAATTTCTAGCCTTACAACTGAGAATGCTTGTTTAATTTCAAAGGCTAGAGACTTAAATGTTTGCAATGATTCTATTCCAATCTTAGAAATGAGAATGCTATGTTACATGCTAAGATTGATGAATTAAATGCTTGCAAACCCTCTACATTTAGTGTTGATCATGTTACTATTTGTACTAGATGTAGAGACATTAATGTTGATGCTATTCATGATCACCTAGCTTTAATTAAACAACAAAATGATCATATAGCACAACTAACTAGTAAAATTAATGAGCATGAGATAGAAAATGAAAATTTTAAATTTGCTAGGAGCATGCTCTATAATGGGAGACGCCCTGACATTAAGGATGGCATTGGCTTCCAACAGGGAGGTAATGTCAAACTTAATGCCCCCAAAAGATTGTCTAATTTTGTTTAGGGCAAGGCTCCCATGGCTCAGAATAATGAGGGTTACATTTTATATCCTGCTGGTTATCCTGAGCACAAGATTAGGAGAATTCATGCTAGGAAGTCTCATTCTGTTTCCCATCATGCTTTTATGTACAAGAATGAGGCATCTAGGTCTAGGCATTCTACCCATGTTAAAATGCCTAAAAAGAAAACTCCTACCGCATCAAATGAACCCAATGTTTCATTTAAGACTTTTGATGCATCTTATGTGCTTACTAACAAATCAGGCAAAGTAGTTGCCAAATATGTTGGGGCAAACACAAGGGATCAAAGACTTGTGTTTGGGTACCCAAGGTGCTTGTTTCTAATGTGAAAGGACCCAAGACTGTTTGGGTATCTAAGAACAAGGCCAAAAAATATTTTGTAGGTTTATGCATCCGGGGGCTTAAGTTGGATTATTGATAGCGGATGCACAAACCACATGACAGGGGAGAAAAGGATGTTCTCCTCCTACTAGAAAAATGAGGATCCCCAAAGAGCTATCACATTCGGGGATGGAAACCAAGGTTTGGTCAAAGGACTTGGTAAAATTTCTATATCACCTGACCATTCCATTTCCAATGTTTTCCTTGTAGATTCTTTAGATTATAAATTGCTTTCAGTTTCTCAATTATGCAAAATGGGCTACAACTGTCTTTTTACAGATGTAGGTGTTACTGTCTTTAGAAGATGTGATGATTCAGTAGCATTTAAGGGAGTATTAGAGGGTCAGCTATACTTAGTTGATTTCAATAGAGCTGAACTCGATACTTGCTTGATTGCTAAGACTAATATGGGTTGGCTCTGACATCGCCGATTAGCCCATGTTGGGATGAAGAATCTTCACAAGCTTCTAAAGGGAGAACACATTTTGGGACTAACAAATGTTCATTTTGAGAAAGATAGGGTTTGTAGCGCATGTCAAGCAGGGAAGCAAGTTGGAACCCACCATCCACACAAGAACTTCATGACAACGGACAGGCCACTAGAATTACTCCACATGGATCTATTCGACCCGATAGCTTACATAAGCATCGGCGGGAGTAAGTACTGTCTAGTTATTGTGGATGATTATTCTCGCTTCACTTGGGTATTCTTTTTACAGGAAAAATCTCAGACCCAAGAGACCTTAAAGGGATTCTTGAGACAAGCTCAAAATGAGTTCGGATTAAGGATCAAGAAGATAAGAAGCGATAATGGGACGGAGTTCAAGAACTCTCAAATTGAAGGCTTTCTTGAGGAGGAAGGCATCAAGCATGAGTTCTCTTCTCCCTACACACCTCAACAAAATGGTGTAGTGGACAGGAAGAATAGAACTCTACTGGATATGGCGAGGACTATGCTTGATGAGTACAAGACTCCAGACCGGTTTTGGGCAGAAGCAATCAACACTGCTTGCTACTCCATTAACCAGTTATATCTCCACTGAATCCTCAAGAAGGCATCATATGAACTCCTTACTGGTAAAAAGCCCAATGTTTCATATTTTAGAGTCTTTGGTAGCAAATGTTTTATTCTTGTTAAAAGAGATAGAAAATCCAAATTTGCTCCTAAGGCTGTAGAAGGCTTTTTACTTGTTTATGATTCAAACACAAGGGCATATAGAGTCTTCAACAAATCCACTGGATTAGTTGAGGTTTCTTGTGACATTGTGTTTGATGAGACTAATGGCTCCCAAGTGGAGCAAGTTGATCTTGATGAGCTAGATGATTAAGAGGCTCCGTGCGTCGCTCTAAGGAACATGTCCATTGGGGATGTGTGTCCCAAGAAATCCGAAGAGCCCATACAAGCACAAGATCAACCATCATCCTCCAATCAAGCATCTCCACCAACCCAAGATGAGGATCAAGCTCAAGACAATGAATAAGAAGATCAAGAAGATGAGCCACCTCAAGACAATGATCAAGGGGGAGATGACAATGATCAAGACAAGGAAGATGATCAAGAAGAACAGGGTCAAAGACCGCCACACCCAAGAATCCACCAATTCAAAGAGATCACCCCGTGAACTCCATCCTCGGCGATATTCATAAGGGGGTAACCACTCGATCTCGAGTCGCTCATTTTTGTGAACATTACTCTTTTGTTTCCTCTATTGAGCCATACATGGTAGAGGATGCACTAAAAGACTCGGATTGGGTGCTGGCAATGCAAGAGGAGCTCAACAACTTCACGAGGAATGAGGTATGGCATTTAGTTCCACGTCCTAATCAAAATGTTGTAGGAACCAAGTGGGTATTCTGCAACAAGCAAGATGAGCATGGTGTGGTGACAAGGAACAAAGCTCGACTTGTGGCCAAGGGATATTCACAAGTCGAAGGTTTGGATTTCGGTGAAACCTATGCACCCGTAGCTAGGCTTGAGTCAATTCGCATATTACTTGCCTATGCTACTTACCATGGCTTCCAGCTCTATCAAATGGACGTGAAAGGTGCCTTCCTCAATGGACCAATCAAGGAAGAGGTCTATGTTGAGCAACCTCCCGGCTTTGAAGATAATGAGTACCCTAACCATGTTTACAAACTCTCTAAGGCGCTTTATGGGCTCAAGCAAGCCCCAAGAGCATGGTATGAATGCCTAAGATATTTCCTTATCACTAATGGCTTCAAAGTCGGCAAAGCCGATTCTACACTCTTTACTAAAACTATTGCAAAGGATTTGTTTGTATGCTAAATTTATGTTGATGATATCATATTTGTTTCTACTAACAAATCTACTTGTGAAGAATTTAGTAGGATCATGATTCAAAAATTCGAGATGTCTATGATGGTGGAGCTGAAGTATTTCCTAGTATTTCAAGTCAAGCAACTCCAAGAAGGCACCTTCATCAGCCAAACAAAGTACATACAAGACATACTTACCAAGTTTGGAATGAAGGATGCCAAGCCCATCAAGACACCCATGGGAACCAATGGGCATCTCGACCTAGACACGGGAGGTAAATCCGTAGATCAAAAGGTATACCGGCCGATGATAGGATCTTTACTCTATTTATGTGCATATCGACCGGATATTATGCTTTTCATATGTATGTGTGCAAGGGTCCAAGCCAATCCTAAGGAAGTTCACCTTAGGACCGTGAAAAGAATCATGAGATATTTAGTTTACACTCCTAAGTTTGGTCTTTGGCACCCCAGAGGATCCACTTTTGATTTAATAGGATATTCCGATGCCGATTGGGCAGGGTGTAAAATTGATAGGAAGAGCACATCAGGGACTTGTCAGTTTCTGGGAAGATCCCTAGTGTCTTGGGCTTCAAAGAAACAAAACTCAGTGGCTCTTTCTACCGCCGAAGCCGAGTACATTGCCGCAGGTCATTGTTGTGCACAATTACTTTGGATGAGGCAAACCCTAAGGGACTATGGCTACAAATTGAGCAAAGTCCCTCTCCTATGTGATAATGAGAGTGCAATCCGCATGGTGGATAATCCCGTTGAACACAGCCGCACTAAGCACATAGACATTCGGTATCACTTTTTGAGGGATCACCAACAAAGGGGGGATATCGAGATTGCTTATGTCAGCACCAAAGAACAATTAGCCGATATCTTTACCAAACCATTAGATGAGAAAACCTTTACCAAACTTAGAAATGAGCTAAATATACTTGATTCTCGGAATTTTGATTGAAACATTGCACACATAGCTCATTTATATACCTTTGATCATATCTCTTTTCTTTTGGTACAAATGCATAATTCCTATTATTTATGTACCAAGGCTATGACTAATGTGTTTTCAAGTGCATTTCTACTAAGTCATAGATTGAAAGGGAAACAGAGTCTTCGGCGAAGACAAGGCTTCCACTCCACTCTATCGGTATCATTTTCCCTTCGCCATCACTCCACATCACTCTCCAAAAGTTGGTATAATCTTCACTCATATTTACTTGTACCAATGGGGGAGAAAGTAAAAAAGGGTTCACAAAAGTCTCCATTTTTTGCGATTAATGCCAAAGGGGAGAGAATATTAGCCCAAAGCAAAAGGACCGCACCACCACCATTCGAAAATTTTTAATTGACATATTTCAAATTGGTATGTTTTCAATTGGTTAGTATTTTCAAATTGGTATCTAAATATATTTCCAATTGATATTTATTAAAACCCTCTTGAAAGCTAAGAGGAGAATTTCATTCAGGGGGAGTTTTGTTTAGTCAAAGGAAAAGCATTTGAAACAGGGGGAGAAAATTTCAAATCTTGAAAATGCTTCTCGAAATCTTGTCCTCTAAGTGACTTGTAATCAAAGCAAGAGACACCAATTGTGTGATGGTCCTTGTGGGGTCTAAGTGACCCATTTGATTAAGGAGAAAGCTCACTCGGTCTAGGTGACCGTTTGAGAGAGGGAAAGTGTTGAAAGAGACCCGGTCTTTGTGACCACATCAACGGGGACTAGGTTCATTGGAACCGAACCTTGGTAAAACAAATCATCGTGTCATCCGCTTTATTTCTTGATTGATTTGTTTTCCCCCTCTCTCCCGGACTTGGATTTTATTCTAACGCTAACCCCGACTTGTAGTGTGCTTAAAGTTTGTAAATTTCAGTTTCCGCCTATCCACCCCCTCTAGGCGACTTTCATGTACGACTGGCGAAACCTAACGAGCAGCTATGCACCAGGGGAGTCTTTGTAAAGGCTACATAGTGAGACCCTACCAGGTCACCTTGGTATTGATCAATGGGGAGTCATGATCTCCAGGCAGAACGGGAATCACGACTCGTGGTTAAAGTGTGCAACCTCTGCAGAGTGTTAGAAACTGGTATATCAGCTGTGCTCATGGTTAAGAGCAGCCTTGAGATCCTCTTTGATTAGGAGAACTTTAGATATTCTTATGATGATGGTAACTGATGACGATTATAAATGTGGTCTCTGGTATTTCCTCTTGGAGGGAGTAATTTTGGGTAATAACTGGGTGTATTACTAAAACTTGGCTTACTACTAGTAATAAATATCTGACCAACTAAAAGCAACTGCTTTAACCTTAACTCCACATATAGCTAGGCCACTTTAGTCAAACGAGACATTTGATGAGTACGTTGATGTGTACTCACCCTTGCTTTAAAAACCACCCGACCCCAGGTTGTCCCCACTGTAATCAGTGCTCAAGAGGAGATGCAGGCAACATAGAGAACTTTGAGGAGTTTCAGGACTACGATAAGTTCTAGTTATGTTAGTGGCAAACCCCCATTTAGTTGCTTGTGAAGGCCTTACCTACTACGTTTCGCTTTCCACACTTTGATAATGTTAATGACTATGTTATGTTAATGACTCTGTGAATGTCTTGGACATCTTGATGTAATAAAGTACCTTTTCCGCTATTTATTTTGAGCAATGTGTGATGATGTCCAATTATGTAATCACTGTGTACGTGAGTTTCTGATGCTGGAACGTAATGGTTCGCATTCGGTTTGCCTTCCAAAACTGGCTGTGACATAAGTGGTATCAGAGCCTTGCTGACTGTAGGACCGCTAACCTAGACTAGAATGGTCACCCTAAGGACTATAGACCCTTATCCTCACCTTGACCTTTGGTGTCATTTCAAAAGCTGGTCATCTTGACAATTCTATGTTATATTACTATCTATATACTCCTTTACAAATTTTTATCTCACTTTACTTTTGGTTTACTTGCTGGTCATATAGTTATATTCTCACTGTTATGCTTACGATGTATTTTGTAGATGGTCCGTCTTAAATGCACTGCACGTAAGTCGATGATCCCCTTTTTGCCCTCTCGCCTTGCAGAGGGTCCATTGTCTGCACGGTGACGAGCCAGTATAGCCACCTGGAGCGCCTGCACGAGAAGTAGGAGCGCCGACGCTAGGAGCAGGAGCAGTAGGACTCTTCCCCCTCGCCTCAGAAGGAGGTGGAGTTTAGGAGGCAGCCCTCCCCTACACCTCCGCTAGAGATGCCCCCTGCACCACCACAGGGCATCCCGGCTGCTGGAGGAGTCCCTGACGGAGACAGAGATGACGACGACGATGGTAGTCCGAGCCACAACACGGAGCTCTCGGAGGAGTAGGAGCCGGAAGGATGGATCGCCCGGCCTATCACTCATGACGCCGCTCACGGTTGTCATTTTCACGACACTCTCGACACCTTGCTGCATCGGGCCTTCGACCGACATATTTGGTCCATTGAGTATCGTTGTGTCATCTACCAGCATCGTCGCGGCTTATACCCGGACTAGTGGGAGGCTACTTGCTTGGTGCGCCGTCTGGACGATGATCTCCGGGGTGCAGAGGCTTTCTCATAGCATTATTCAATCATTGAGAGGGACACTGCCAAGGCAGCCATGCAGGATGTTGCACGGTGTGTGCTTTCATAGTACTGTTTGTTGTTTGGCGAGGTAGCTGACGACCTTGACCTGAAGTACTACCCTCGTCGCTCAACCGGCAGTGCTAGAGGTGTGATTGTCTCACCCGTTAGTGTGGGCAATCCCTGGCTGAGCAGCATGGTCAATCTGGTCGCCGTGCTCAACACCGAGCTGGACCACGCCCTTGATGAGTTGGGCAAGGCTCGGGCAGAGATCCTGGAACTACGTGTTGAGCGCGCGGCGCGCCACCAACAGGCGGGTGGTTCCCTCGCTCCTATCGGGATTCAGCACCCTTACTGCTCGCTGCCCCGTGGTTGTTATGCTTATGGCACCACTGACTGCAGGACCTAGATAGATTTGGAGCCATAGATCGACAGAGTCGGAGTCTGTAATAATGCTTAATTCAGTGTCTTGGTCTTAGTCAGTCTTAGTTATTGTTAGTTTGCTTATCATGTTTTTCTATGCTTGTTGTGATGAACTCATGATGAAGTTGAATCTTTGTAATGATTGTCACCATGGTGTGGGGATCCCGTGCAACTTGGTGTAGTTATTAATAAAGTTAGTCATTTAGTGGGGCAACCTTTTATTTCCACTTTCCTCTTTATCAGAGAGTCAGTAAAGATGATCATTTGTTTAGTATTGTGAAGACTTCTATATATCTTTTCTTATGCTAAAAGATTGCAGAGTCAGATCTTATGTGTGTGTGTGCTTTCTACAGATGTCTGACAACAGGCGCAGAGGTGGAAGGCATGCTCAGCAAGAGCAGCAAGCACCCCAAGATGAGGCACCTCAGCAGCAATTGCCACCACCACCCCCGATGACCATTAAGCAGATGTTTCTTATGCAAACTCAAGCAGTCCAAGTGATTGGCCAGACTCTAGCAGCAATGCAGCAGGTGCAGCAGCAGCAACCCCCACCTCAACCTCAGATGCAAGTGCAGATGCCACAAATGCCCAGGGACAAGCGGACATAGTTCATGAGGGGATATCCCCTTGTCTTTGCCCATCCCGCTGACCACATGTACGCCGAAGATTGGCTACGTACTGTAGAGAGAGAGTTGCACACCGCTCAGTGCAACGATCATGAGAAGGTTTTGTATGGTCCCCGCCTGCTAAGGGGAGCAGCACAGTCCTGGTGGGAGTCTTACCTCGCCACCCATGCCGACCCCGAAGCCATTACCTAGGAAGAATTCAGGGATAATTTCTTTCGAAATCATGTTCCAGCAGGTCTGATGACAGTGAAGAAAGAGGAGTTTCTGACACTAAAGCAAGGACCCATGTCAGTGAGTGAGTATAGAGACAAGTTCCTACAACTGTCCCGCTATGCTCCTAACGATGTCAACATAGATGCCAAGAGGCAGTATCGTTTCTTGAGAGGCTTAGTCAATCCCTGCACTATCTGCTGATGAATCATACCTTCCCCACCATCCATCATTTGGTCGACAAAGCAATCACGACTGAGAAGAAGCGCTAGGAGATGGAGGACTGGAAGTGCAAGATCAGTGGACCGCAGGCTAGGAGCAACAGTCGTCCCCGTTTCTCAAGCAGTTCACCCCAGCAATTCAAGCAAAGTCACCCTCAAGGACACCAGCATCAGCGTCACCAGCAGTAGCAATTTCAGAGACGTTGAAGAGGAAGTTGACAACAACACCAGTATTGATTCTGCCAGATGTTCACAAGCCATTCTCAGTATATTGTGATGCTTCGTACACCGGACTGGGATGTGTGTTAATGCAAGAAGGGAGAGTAGTGGCGTACTCATCCTGACAATTGAAGATTCATGAGAAAAATTACCCCACTCATGACCTGGACCTAGTAGCAGTGGTTCATGCACTGAATACCTGGAGGCTGTAACACCCCAGGTGTTACTCAGGGTGTCCACCCAGGGCTACCCCATTTAACCTATTATCACATGAGGATTGATTTGGGCAAAGTACATCAAACTTGGAATTCAAGGTCCTAAGCAAGTGCAAACCATCTTGGATATCATGCCCTAGTTGGTCATGCACATCTAAGGGGAGAATTTCCCAAAACCCTAAAGCAAACCCCTTTGGATAATGGGAACCCTAATTGAAGCTAGGATCAAAAGGTCATGTAAACCTTATGATCATGGCTTGGGCCAAATATAAAAGTTGTAGTATACTTCATAACCTACAAATAATAGTAAGGAAGTACCCCCAAAAAGATTTCAGAAAAGCCCCAAAAAGTTCACCAAAGGTTGAGCACAAGAGAAAATTCAGAATTTGCCTAAGTCTAAAAACTAACCTTTGAAGAAAGACCCCACATGTTCACCTTAATCCAAAATTCAAAACATTTCGACCCAATTGACAAAGTGGCGCCAAATTAACCCTAGAATGCCCTGGAAAGAGGTGACACCTACCGTAGGGCGTTTGACACGACTTGGCACCATTTTTGTCTCGGCTTGGACCTAGCTGACACTGCCAACTTCTCACCCCTCTATCTCCCTACCCCGACCATATCTTGACTTGGAACTCACAGCAAAAAGGTAGGATATGGAACAGGAAAGCGACCGTACACAGTGACTTTGCCAAGATACGCACGCTAAGGTGCTCAAATCTGCCGTTGAACCATGGCAGAAGCGAGCTCCCACGTGTTCGACGCGGGCTGACACCCGGGGGCACACTTAGAGCACGCCCGTGCGCGAACCCTCGCATGCCCGCGGCCGCCCGTGACCACGCCCGCGCCACGGCTATAAAGCCCGTCCCAGTGCTCGGCTGCCTTCCCCGTTGCCTCCTCCGTACCACGCCTGACTTCCCCGAGCCCGCCATTAGCTCCGGCGACCTCCCCGCGACCCGCCAGAGCCGCCCGAGAGCAACCATCGTGGCCAGCCCCTTTCCCGTCCTCCTCCGTTCGATCCAAGCCTTGAGATAGCTTCCTGGTGAGACCGTGAAGCTTACTCAAGCTTGAACCGAGGACCCGCGTCACCGGAATAGCGAAACCGTGCTCGCCGGAGTTCCTTCCCCCGCCGGCGCACGTGGAACGGGTAAATCACTGTGCCATTTTTCGATTCAATGCACAGATAGCCTCTACATCCCCCCAGGAAGCTCACCGTGCCATTGGATTGGACTAGGTCGCCGTGGTTTGGCCGGCACGCCCGCCACCGACGAGGACAACCGCCTGCGCACGTGGACCGAGCGATTCCGGCCATCCCCGCCGGCGAGCCGTACGTCGTTGTGACCGCCAGAACCTCCCCGAGCTAACCCTACCCCTCGCCGGACTTCTCTCGTCGCCGGTAAGCTGCGCCACCCCTTTTCTTCTCTGCGGGTACTGTTTACACCTGAGAGGGACCGCGGGTGAGAGGAAGAGAAAGTCAGGGGGCTTTTTGAACTGTCAGAGACTCGGGGGAATAGTGGCGCAGGGATAGAATTGAGTGGGTTGATTTAGTTTTAACTCAGGGACCTCGGTGCAAACTGCTTTTTCAGAAAACCTTATTAAACCTGATTTTAAATTTGAACAGAAACTTTGAAAATCCATAACTTCTGTTTAGTTCATCCAAATTGAGTCAAACCAATTTTGTCAGACTCTAAATAATGTGACCTACCTAATAAAAATATAAAACCCCCTATGTATTATAGAAAACCTTAAGGTTCTGATTTAATTATAGTTTTGACTAAAAGCTCAATAATAGAAAGAAAAATAGTTGTACTATTTGGCTAAGGTTAGAAAAATTTGGAGAAGTTTATGTCCACCTACTGACCTAATTAAAAATGCTAAACCTCTCTGTCAACCCCATTAAGTTAGTTTTTACCACTTATTTTACAATATGCTTAAGGTTAAGGAAAATAGAAAATGTAATTTAAATAATGAACCAGAGGGCACCCCTATTTTTGTTAGGGTACTTATTCAATGTAGTTCACTGAAAAAATCTATCATACCCTAGTTTAGTATAAAATAAATAGGCTACCTTTTATTTTAATAAAACAAGGAAAACTTAGAAAAACCCTACAAAAATAACCCCAAGGTGAAAACACCCCAACCCTTGGGATAACTAATGTTTTGTTAATAAGAACTTAGGAAAAATATGAAATCTGCTGTTTGACATTTTTCAAATAACAATGTAGTAGAAAGTGCCTTCTTGGCATTTAACTTTAGAAAATCATAACTAAATGACCATCCCTTAGCTTTCTGTGATTTTTGGCACAGAAGCCTATTATTACTGTTAGATGCCAACAAAAACAATCCTTTGGGCAGAACTCACCCCTAATTAAGGGATGTAGTGTAAAGTGGCCCATTTTACACAACTCTTGTTATTTTTGTCTAAAGCATAGCCTTTGTACTTTAAGCCTCAAATTCTTAAAACAGGCTAGAATAGCAAATGGCAACACACTGTAATTTTTACAGAATTTTTGGAAAATATTGAACCACTGTCGTAGTTCAAACCTACAATAGAAACCATAAGTAGAAAATAAAGAAAAAGGAAAAGTGAATAATAGGAAATTAGTGTCATCCTAAAATTCTTTATATCTTGTCCACTGAAGGATACAAAAGCAATACGAATTCCCTATGATTATCCTCAACAAAAACCTAAGCCTAAAAGTGATAAGCCTAACCCACTAGAAGCCCCGCATGACCAAGAAACCCTAAGTTACCCTTTAACTTAGTTTCTTTTTAGCATAATGTTATTAATCCTGCATAATCATGACATACATGTTCATTGCATTCGATAGACTGTAACCTTGCTGACGGAGAGTACGTCCTTGTGCCGGAGCAAGGAGCTGCTTAGGAGGTAGCCCCAGATCCAGCACCAGAGCCTGCACCAGAGGACCTGCCTGCCACTGCTTTGGAAGGCAAGCCCCGGTTTTATGCATAACCGTTTATTATGCTATTTTACTACACTTAATATTTGTAGGTTTGTAATGTGCACTTAAGTGTAGGAGTTGATTGAAACCCTAGTTGCATGATCTCAGGAATCCTTTTGAGATGGATACTAGTATGCTACGCCGAGTAGTTGCTTTATTTAATTAGGATCTCGGTAGAAGACGAGTGATTTTTCTAGCACTCGCGCGAGATCAGGAAATTGTTTGTACCCCCTTTCACACTATCATGATACTAGTTTGTGGACAACAATCCATGGGGATTGGTTGTTTACGAGATGGGAAAATGGAATAAGGATTAACGTGCGGATACCTGTGTCAAGCGTTTGAACGTACTAAGCACATGCCGAGAAATATGGTAAATCGGTAAGCCTAGTACCTGATTGAACCTGGCAGTGGACTTTACCCCTCACGCGACCTGAGACGTGGTCTCCCATTCCGGTTATGGTGGGTACAAGTGCGGTCACTGCACGACGGCAGTCGGGGTCAGTGAGGCATTGTACGCCAAGGCGGTGAGCCCTGATCTGCTGACGGGGAATCGATGGGGACGGTTGATGTGTGTGGGGACGGAGTGCCTCGCCACGTCGTGTGTTTAGGTTTACCTTGCAAGGATAAAAACTCGATTCGAATCGTCTGCTTCTCGCAGCTAATGAGACTGCTTGATCCATTGTACTGCATTGAGTAACAAGTGAAAATATGATGAGTTGATATAAGATGTTGATTGCTAATAATGTTTGCTACCATGTATGAGTAGATAGTACACATTTAGCCTTAAGAGAGTCACACTTAAATTGACAAAGTTAAAACTTGACTTAGAAACTCAGCTAGTGCTTTTGGCAACCAAACCCCACAGGCAAACAACTGCATGTCTAGAGGTAGAGGAGTAGACTCCTCACACCGGGTAAGTCTAGCTGAGTATTAGTATACTCAGCCTTGCTTGTGGCATAATTTTTACAGGTTCTCTGGAGGACATGGTTGCTGGAGTGACTTGGCCGTCCATCTTGCCACCGGGTTGGACTGTCGAGTGGGACCCTACCTCGGCTGAGGAGGAGCATGAGGAGTGATGGGACAGGCTTCCCCATCTCTCTGTTTATTTACCGTTAGTTTTATTCCGCTGCACTTCGAACAATGATGACTACTTTTGCAAAACCCCGATGATGATGTAATAATTTAATACTCTTTAATGCATGGTTTTATGCTTTATTGTATTTGCTCTGTGACTCACCATCGAGTGAGATTGTGGTACTTGATCCTGTCAGTGGCCGTGTCGGACTAGATCCGAGGGATTGACGGGTTATTCCCATTTAAGTGTGGTCTAGCCTCTAAGGCTGGACGTAGGCACTTAAGTTGGAATAATTCGGGCAGTTCCGCCACAGCTGGTATCGGAGCTTGTACCACCACAGAGGAATCAATAAAATGTAAATACCATCTTTTTTCCAAAATAAAACTTGATAGAAACAATGTTGGATAGATCATAGGACGAGCAGGATAGACCTAGGACGTGAAGCCTTAGGATGATAGAATGGTAGCTAGGTGGCTAAGTGACTAGGCCCTACAAGCCACTTTAGGGGATGGGAGTCCTTCCCTAATCCCTTTACATTGATGTGAGGTCGTTCAGGACGAGCATGCATGCATTCTTAAATTAAATAAATGGAAAATTAAGTAAGGACTTAAATACAAAATGATGACCAACTAAGTACCCCAGTACCATTTTATTTAACTAGAGAAAGGCTGAGTCTTATTTTTCTTGTTCTTTATATAGTTCTTTTTCTTTTACTTACGCTTAACCGTACACAGATGACTTCCCATGGATCCTCAGAGGACGGAAATGCACTGTCCCACACTGACGGGCTCGCACGAGAGGGCTTTCCCCGCATTTTGTGGGAGGTACTTCAGGGGGCCAGATACACGACACCCCCTCAGTACGCGGTGCAGCAATTCGAGAAGCACCGGGTGCCCCGCGGTAGGGTGAGGATGACCTTGGAGCCTCATCCCCTGCAGCCAGGTTGGCGCTCGTTGGACTCTGAGTCTTTTGGATACCGAGCTGAGGACACGATCGAGGCGATCGCTCTGCACGGGTTGACCACTTTCTGCGGATTCCACCTGTTGGGGGCCTTCGGCTTCCGAAGGTCCTCAAAAACATGATTTAACAGTGTTTCTAGAGTATAATGTGTGAACAGGTATCTTCGGACTCGTATCAGAGAGGGAGAAGCTCAAAAGATACGAAGGTTGACACAGCGCCGAAGCTGTGAAGCAGGGAAGCTTCGGCATGTTCGCAGAAAAGGGAACCGACTTGAAGATGAAAAGGCCATTTAGACCTCGATAGATTACTATAGAATTACCACCAAATGTAAAGGGCATGTATGTAATTTTGTATGGGTTGTACCCCATGCCTATAAATAGGTGAACAGTACCCCCGCACTGTTCACGCTGACTTGGTGTTCACTTTTGCGTCACGCTTGTACTTTCATTTCCTTCAAATTGGAGGTACATCTGTAATTCAATGTTATCTTTATTTATATATAATAATGATATATGATGATCTACATAATTTTTTATGTTTCTTGTAATTCATTCTTCGTCAATATGTAATGCATTTATAAAGGTTCGCCCTTTGTGACCTTCGTCCGAAAATCATTATATCCCAAGGGAAATAATGCTTCGTAGGACGAAGGACTTAACCGATTAACATTTTCTATGTTGCCTTGTTCTTGAAGCATTTGAGAACAAGTCCCCAACATTGGCGCCCACCGCCGGTGAACTCACTTCCACTCTTTGAAGTTTTTTATCTTCGGCGATCATAAACCTTCGTTATGGCGCCGAAGAAAGCTTCAGCACCTGGGACTGCAGCTCTACAACCGCTGGACCACAATCAGGAGACAGTCTCTCTTCGGGAGGCCCGAAGCCAGAAAAGGAAGGCTGTTAGCCCGTCACCACCAGAGGACGAGTTAGATCAAGAAATCAGAGATATGGAGATGCTTCATCAACAAGTGCAGAGGAAGAAAGAAAAGATGGCCAGGCTAGCTGAACTACAGAGGCAGATAGACGAAGCCTCTGAAGAAGTTCGTCACCTTGCTCAGGATGAGCAACACCAAAGGCCTCAGCACCAAGACCTTCATCAGGAGGGTTTTCCCAATGGAGATGACTGGTATGACAATTTCCATCATGGGAATTTTGTTTTTGATGATGCTTCTCCTCTGTCCGCTGAGCTGCAGGCTACACCTTGGCCTCCGTCCTACAAGCCTCCTCAGCTTCCCGTATTCGATGGC
Source organism: Zea mays (assembly GCF_902167145.1). Lineage (NCBI taxonomy): Eukaryota > Viridiplantae > Streptophyta > Magnoliopsida > Poales > Poaceae > Zea > Zea mays. Next base: position 65,287,308 of record NC_050103.1, on the reverse strand, counting down.
CACTCAGACCCGAAGCAGTTTTTGATGAGCTACGAGGCAACAGTATCTTCCTATGGTGGCAATGCTGCGGTCATGGCCAAATCTTTTGTTATGGCTGTCAGAAGTGTTGCTCAAACCTGGTATTCCTCCCTTCGACCAGGAACGATCACTTCATGGCAGAAGCTGAAGGACCTCTTGTTAACTAGCTTCCAAGGGTTTCAGACGAAGCCGGTTACTGCTCAGGCTCTGTTCCAGTGCACCCAGGATCACGAAGAATACCTTCAGGCGTATGTCCGAAGGTTCTTGCGTTTGAGAGCACAGGCACCAACGGTGCCCAATGAAATTGTCATTGAGGCCATGATCAAGGGGCTTCGGCCAGGACCGTCAGCTCAGTACTTCGCCAGGAAGCCCCCTCAAACTTTGGAGAAGCTTCTCCAGAAGATGGATGAGTACATTCGGGCCGATAACGATTTTCGCCAAAGAAGGGAGGAGGCCTTCAGGTTTTCTGAAATGACCAGGGGCTTCGGTGGGAGGTTTTACCCGAGGCATGTTAGATCAATTCATAACTCTACACAAAGTGATGATAAGGGGAGCCAACAGCAAAGGCCACAATATTCCTCACAGGCTTCGGGGCAACAGCAAGCTCCCTTCCGACCACCAGCTCCAAGAGGCAGAGGCGCCAGGGGCTTCGGAGGAAGATTGGCGATCAACAGAGAAGAATCTTTTGCTTATTCTGTGGTGAGAACAAGGGCCATACTACCAGGATGTGTCATGTTACCATCCAGAAGCAAAAGGAAATAGCCGAAGCCGCAGCACAACAAGCTCAGCCGAAGCAGGTCATGCATACAGCTTCGTATCACTCGCCCTACATCCCAGAGTATGTAGGCAACCACCCTGCAGTTTCTGTTGCTTCGGCGAGTCAATCTCAAGCTTCTTGGCAACAACCTCCGCCTCCACCTCCGTTACAGCAAGGACAGCAGCCAGAAGGGAGCCAGTATGCTCCACACCAAAGGGACTTCCGAGAGCAGTCCGAAGCTCGTACAGTCAACAGCACCGTGCCAGAGTCAAAGCACATCTATTGACAAATATTCTACCCTAATAGCAATCTTTTCTATCCGGTTTTGTTTTCTGTAATAAAGGATATTGTTTAGGTTTCATATAAATACTTTCGTTGATTCCCACAAGGAAAATATATTTTTCTCAGGCTTAAATTGTTAAAGTTTAAAGACTTGTGATAATCAAGAGGACCTTCAGACTACCGAAAATTATTCGAAACAGCAAAAAGTCGTTCTAAGGAACGCAGAGTAAGTTGCCGAAGTCACAAAAAAGTCGTTCCAAAGGGAACGCAGTGTAAGTTTTTTGCTCCAAAGTCGTTCCTAAGGGAATGCAGAGCTTACAGCGAAAAGTCAACGCTGATGCCGCCAAAAGTAAAGGCGAAGAAGCTCCAAAGACGTTCCTAAGGGAATGCAGAGCTTACAGCGAAAAGTCAACGCTGATTCCGCTGAAGTAAAAGGCGAAGAAGCTCCTAAGGGAGGCTTATAATGAAAAATTTTGTATGTTTTGTCACAGGAACGCGTGTATCTTCGGAATAAACAACATTTTACTCAGCATAACATCATCGCATCATTTCGCATAACATAAGCATCATACATCATATTGCATAAAGCACAAGAAGGGGATGTGACAGCGATCTTCGGAAGAATGTTTTGAAAAGGGCAAACCATGCTAAGTAGCTTCACATTGTCAAGAAGCCTGGATATTATTCATCAGAACACTGGATATTGTTGTGACAAACACAAATCCTTCTTCACGAAGCATGAAAAGAAGGGAAGGTGTTTTTTCGTCAAAGACTCAAAAAGCGGTACGTGTAAAGTTTCATGCATCGTAAAGAATTAAGCAATAAAAAGGGTATATTACATTCAGGATTACAAAATGTTACAATTCAGAAGTTTACTTTACAATAGTGTTCAATTTTCTTTTAGAACAACTTCTGCAGCCTCATTCAGGAGTCGATTGACGACTTCGTCCATGATTGCTTCGGCCATCTTTTTAATTTCATCGTCTCCTTTCGGCTGAGGGCCTGGAGACGCTTCAGCAGGATCTGAAGGACAGGACACGGCTATGCTGCTATTACAAACGGAAAACGAAGCTTAAAACCAAAAATTACAACACAATACAAACTATTAGTTAATACCTAATTGACCTTCGGGCTCTGTGCTCTTTTCAGCAGCCTTAGCCACTTCTCTAGCATCGTGAATGCCCTTTTCACTTCTTTGAATAATATCTCCTGCCATTTCTCGGCCACCATTATCCCAGATATCAGTAAAAAACTTTCCACCAATTATGCTTGCTTCGGCCGAAGGGTCTTTTGCGTCTTCAAAGGACAAAGCAGTTTCGGTTTGTGCTAAGATTTTTACGTGTTCACAGCCCTTCTTCTCTAGAATGGTGGCAATTCCTCTGGCCCCAGAGAAAGCACATATATCCCCACGGCTATTTAAAATTTCTTCGAAGGCTTCAGCTTCGTGGTCGATCCATTCAATAGGACCTTCGGGATTGCCTCTTATAAAGTTTTCTTCACTAGAGAAGGCGCCGACCCTGGCGAAGCTAGCCTTCAGCTTCTTAACACATTCTATAGATTTGTTATAGCACCTCTTTTTGGATGAACGAAGCTCTTCAACAGTTGCTTCCAAGTGATCCGCCCATTGGTCGCTGAGCTCTCGCCTTGTTTCTTCAAGTATACGTTCTTCTCTGGCTCTGGCCAGTTGTTTCCGAAGATCTTCTATTTCGCGTCTCTGAGCTTCAGCCTGACTCTTGAACGCAGCTTCGTCTTCCTTTATTTTATTTATCAATGAGTGTAATATTTTATCTTTTTCGAGGCCTTCGTTCCTCAGTTCAATTACTTCGGAACGAAGGTTGCTCAGGGCTATAGTACACCCTTCGTCTTCAGCATCTTTTTGTGCCCTGAGGGCATTACTAAGTATCAGGCCCTGCAAAGAAAAGTATGTGTGTTTCAATAAAACAAGCAAAAGGTTTTTTTTTGGTATCAACAAAGAACACAAGGATCCCATTTGTCGCACCTTTAAGCTATTGTAGGCTAGGCTGTCGGCCAAATCGTTCTTCGACAGCACCGAGAGCCCGTCTTCTAAGGTTGGGAATCCGAAGCTCTTGCTCATCTCCCGGCAAACAGAAATTTCCTTGTTGTCAGGGAGACAATACAAAAAGTCTTCTTCTCCACTACCATTGAATATTAACGCCCCCTTTGGATATTTCAGCTTTCGGGCGTAATGCTGGGCCTCTTGCTCCTCTTTTTCTGAAAGTTTTTTCCCCGAAGCATGACGAACAATATAATCACGAGCTCTGATGGATGCTTCGGGGGCAATGACTCCGATCTCTTCAACAAAAGTTGGCTTTGTTATTTTTTCCTCAGTTTCTAAGGATTCTATCTTCGCGGGCTCTGAGGACCCAGCTTCGGCTTCAGTCCCTTGCGCTGGAGTTTTGTTATCAGAAATTTTAGTTGTCGTTTCAGGAATGGCAGCAGCCTTCTTCGGAGGTGTGCTTGAAGTTTTAATTGTTTCTAGTACATCTAGCACATTGGCCATTCTTCTTCTTTTTGGAGTCACTGCTGGCACTTTTTGATTTTTTATTGTCTCAACATTTGCTGCAGGACTCACAATTTCTGGTACTTTTTCTTCAGTTGGTTTTTTCACTTCTCCAATTTTTTCTGTGGATGGCGCTTCGGCCATTTCTTTTGTTTCTGGCAGCGAAACCTTCGGTTCTTCTAGTTCTATCTTTTTCGCCGTTTCGGTTATCCCTGCAGCTGTAGGTGGCGTGACTGGTCTGGTTGGCTTTTTAGCCTCGGTAGCCAAAGAAGATTTTTCGGTAAACTCCGGCACCGAAGCTGGTTCGATATACCGCGGCCGGTGAGTGAGGACTTTTATTTTCTTTCTTTCAGGCTCTGGCTCGCTAGGAGCAGTTGCAATTTCTTCTTTTGCAGAGGTTGTGTTCTTTCTTTTCTGCCTTCGGACGGGGTAGCAATAGTCAGGGTAAACAAACCCAATTGCATCAAATACCCGATTCAGCCTTTTCTTTTTTCGGCCTCCGAAGGCTGCTGACATCGCTGTATCTTCGGCCTTTGAATAAGCACCAAGCAATTCGTCACTTAAATTTTCAATACTCTTTAGCTAGTCATCATCTGGCTCAGTAAATTTATCTCCAAACTTGAAGGTGTACTTCAGTCTCACAAGCCCACCTTCGTCGGCCTCTTTTATGGTTTCTTGAGGCATTTCCCATTTCTCTGCAAGAGGCCAAACCCGGAAGGCAATATGCTCTTGTACTAAATCTCTTGTTCCAATAAAAGAGCAGATGACGCCGAAGGCCCTCTGGCATTCTTCGGCAGCTTCATTCATTTCCACCTTCGGCCTCCGAAGGCCGAAGCTTTGCCAAATAGGACGCATAATTATACCTTTGCTATCTTCTCGTGCTGATAGGTCATTCTTCACATAAAACCATTCTGTCATCCAATCCCCGGGCCATCTCTTCCGAAAGGTTGGTACGGGACAGCTTGCCCCGGACCGAGAGACGAAACTGTAGCAGCCAAAGTTATTATGGTACTGTTCTTTGCCCCAAGGCTTTGTTTCATATAATAATTCGTGTATATTACAGAAGCTTCTTGCATCAGGCTTCAGACCTTGGCTTCTCGCGGCCCACACGAAGATATTTAGCCTTATAATTGCCTCGGGAGTAAGTTGATGAAGATAGACTTCGAAGATTTTCAACACCTCCACGACGAAGCTACTCAAGGGAAATCGTAGCCCAGCTTTCAGAAAGCTTCGGTATACTACGACTTCATTCTCTTCAGGGTGTGGACAAGTCTTCTCTCCTTCATCGGCCCTCACAATGGACAAATCCCGAAAATACCTTCCTCTCATGTTGACAAGATGATTCTCTTTGATAGTTGATTTACCATAAACTGAATGGCTTGGTCGCCAGGGACGATCTTCGGAGTCTTCGCTACCGCTGTCCACATCATAACTGTCACTGTCACCAGTATCCTCAGACAAGCCTTCCAGAATTTCCTTGGTAATTTTTTCCGTGTTTGTCTTCGACATCGCTATAAGAAATCCCAAGTTTTTCTCCTCATCAAGAGTCAGCTTCGTCTCACCAGCAGTTTTCTTTTTCTCTTCATCAAGAGACAGCTTCGTCTCAGCAACAGCTTTCTTGTCTCCAGACATCTTCGGAAATACTAAAAAACTGTTTTCAAAGCCAAAGCTTTAAAATTAAAGACTCAGGGAATCTTAGTGCGCAAAAGCTAAAAATCGAGCGAGCGAGAGCAAGTGGCAAGAGAGCGTACCAAATGAGCTCGCGGTATGCTCTTATTTATACGCTCGGTGCGGTAAAAATGGAAAGACCCCGCCTGTCAGTGAATGTTGCTATTCTAGCAAAGGGAAGGTGTTTTTTCGGACCTTCGGCTTAAAGCCTTCGTCCATGTCGCAATCTAAATTTATTATTTTAACAAATTAATATTGCGAGGGGCTACTGTTGGGGGCCTTCGGCTTCCGAAGGTCCTCAAAAACATGATTTAACAGTGTTTCTAGAGTATAATGTGTGAACAGGTATCTTCGGACTCGTATCAGAGAGGGAGAAGCTCAAAAGATACGAAGGTTGACACAGCGCCGAAGCTGTGAAGCAGGGAAGCTTCGGCATGTTCGCAGAAAAGGGAACCGACTTGAAGATGAAAAGGCCATTTAGACCTCGATAGATTACTATAGAATTACCACCAAATGTAAAGGGCATGTATGTAATTTTGTATGGGTTGTACCCCATGCCTATAAATAGGTGAACAGTACCCCCGCACTGTTCACGCTGACTTGGTGTTCACTTTTGCGTCACGCTTGTACTTTCATTTCCTTCAAATTGGAGGTACATCTGTAATTCAATGTTATCTTTATTTATATATAATAATGATATATGATGATCTACATAATTTTTTATGTTTCTTGTAATTCATTCTTCGTCAATATGTAATGCATTTATAAAGGTTCGCCCTTTGTGACCTTCGTCCGAAAATCATTATATCCCAAGGGAAATAATGCTTCGTAGGACGAAGGACTTAACCGATTAACATTTTCTATGTTGCCTTGTTCTTGAAGCATTTGAGAACAAGTCCCCAACACCACCCCTTGGAGCTGTCTACCCACCCCATTGGCTTGTTCCCTACCGAGAAGGAGGACGACCCAATGTGGAAGGATCGGGTGGAGCATGCCAAGGATATCTGGGCCATCTACCCAGGTCAGACTGCGCACTTGACCGTATGTTGCATGAATGCTCTGTACCGTCTGCAAGTGATGCGTGGTGAGGCGATGTCCCATCTGATGGCACTATTGGAGGCGACAAAGATCACTTTGGATAACAGAGAGGAGCTCGTGGTTGATTTGTCCACTGAAATGGTGGAAAAGGACTTGCAGGTGGAGCAGCTATCCACTGATATCCAAGAGTTGGAGGAATTAGTGGGCACCAGGGAGAACACCATCGAGGTTCTCGAGGATCAGCTCATTAACACTCAGCAGCAGCTTGCCGAGGCTAATGAGCACTTGGAGATGCATCACCAGGAGATCCAGGATATGGAGGCCAACGAGGACGTCGACATCGAGGGAGGAGATGAGCCTGCCTCTAGTTTGGACACTGCTGGCTCAGGGAGACCACCTTCCCCCGAGTCGAGTGTTGCCTCGTTCGCTCACTAGGTGCCCGGGATAGAGTTAGACGTCAGTGATGGTAGGACTCCTCGCAGCTAGCTTAGCTTTTGCACCCTTGGGGTACTAGGCTAGATAGAGTTGAGTCTTTTTGGGACTAATGATGTAACCGTGATAAACTCTCTTGGAAGCATGATTGATGGATGCTGTTATCAGTTTTAATTTTGGAAGGAAAAATTTATGCCTTTTTAAATCCTTTTTGTTTAAGTTGGAATCTATCATTTTGCTTTCGACTCTTTTCGCCGCGATTAAACCTTCAACTTGGAGATATGGTGTTAAGTATATATGTGGTTTTTCAGATGGCCGGGAGGCAGCGTCGTGGCCAGAATGAGCGCGTTCCTCCACCGCCGCCACCGCCTCCCACTCTGCAGGAGCTAATGGCTCAGCAGAATGAGATCTTGAGACAGCTGGCTCAGCGTCAGCCACCACCTCAGCATTATGGTGGTGGAGACCATCAGCGTCACCCAGCGGCAGCCACCTACCAGGAGTTCCTCAGCACCCAGCCACCATTGTTCACAAGGGCAGAGGACCCACTTGATGCAGATGTGTGGTTGCGAGTAGTGGAATCCAAATTCCCGCTACTCCATGGAGCTTGTTCAGAGGTCACTAAAGTCAGGTTCGCCACCCAGCAGCTTCGCGGACCCACAAGAACTTGGTGGGACCATTTTCTTGCTATGCAGCCAGAGGACCGAGAGGTGGAGTGGAGAGAGTTCAAGGCAGCTTTCCGGGGACACCACATACCAGCCGGGATTATGGACCGAAAGCTCAACGAGTTTCTGGCACTCACTCAGGGCAACATGACAGTGTTGCAGTATGCCCAGGCTTTTAATGACTTGTGCCAGTATGCGGGATATCATGCAGATACAGATGAGAAGAAGCGAGACAGGTTCAGGAGGGGGCTCAGCACTAAGCTCCGTGACCGTCTCAACACCGTCAGGGCCAACAGCTACAATGAGTTGGTCAACATGGCTATCTCCCAAGAGGACTGCATTACAGCTCGACAGGCAGAAAAGAAGAGGAAGACCCCTGTGGTAGGACCTTCAGCTTAGCCACAGCGCTTCAGGATTGTGTCCGACACGCAGAACAGGGGACCCCAACAGCAGCAAGGGAGTGGGTGATCCGACCACAGCAGCAGCAGCAGCAGCAGGCACCCAACCGTACCCAGTTTCCAGCTCAGAGGAACAATCATCAGCAGCAGCAGTACCGACAAGCAAATGACAACAGGTGTTTCACTTGCGGCAACACCGGACATTATGCCAAGAATTGCCCCAGGAACCAGCAGAGGCAGGGGCAGAATGTTAATCAGAACCAAGGCAAGAGGTAGAAGGTGCAAGTGAGGCAGGGTAGGCTGAACTTCACCACCATGGCTGATATTCCAGAGGGAGCACCCGTCATGACTGGTATCTTTACAGTTTTGAATTATCCTGCTATTATTCTGTTTGATTCTGGTGCTTCGCATAGTTTTATCAGTGCCAAATTTAGTGCCAAGTGCCAGTTGCCTTTTGACCACACCAATGGGGGTATCACAATTTCAACACCAGGAGGCAGGGTTGCCACCTATCAAATCAACAGACATGTGCCCATAAAGTTTGGTAGTTTAATAATTAAAACCACCCTCCTCATTTTGGGTTTGGATAGCGTGGATATTATATTGGGGACTGACTGGTTAACCAGGCACCAAGCAGTTATTGATATTGCAGCCAGGGCCATTGAGGTGCACTCACCAACTTGTAGTGAAACCACACTATATTTGCCCGACCAAGGTTGTACCCATTCTTGTGCCTTCGTTATGATAGAGTCCCCGGTGGAGAAGATCCCAGTGGTCTGTGACTACCCAGATGTTTTTCCGGATGAATTGCCAGGGATGCCGCCTGACCGAGACATTGAGTTCGCAATCGAGTTACAACCTGGGACTGCTCCTATCTCCAAGAGACCCTATAGGATGCCTCCTGCGGAATTGGCAGAACTGAAAAAGCAATTGCAAGAGTTGTTGGACAAGGGGTTTATTCGCCCAAGTACTTCACCATGGGGATGTCCAACCCTATTTGTGAAGAAAAAGGATGAGAGCTTGAGAATGTGTGTGGACTACCGCCCTCTTAATGCGGTGACTATCAAGAACAAATACCCACTGCCCCGCATTGATGTTCTGTTCGATCAGTTGGTAGGAGCCAAAGTATTCTCCAAGATAGACCTTCGCTCGGGCTACCACCAGATCAAGATCCGTGCCAGTGATATTCCCAAGACGGCCTTCTCAACCCGATATGGACTGTATGAGTTTTTGGTGATGTCTTTTGGGCTGACCAATGCCCCGGCTTATTTCATGTACCTGATGAACTCAGTGTTTATGCCAGAGTTGGATAAGTTTGTGGTCATTTTCATTGATGATATTCTGGTCTATTCCAAGAATGAAGACGAACATACTGAGCACCTGCACATCGTGCTTCAGCGACTGCGCGATCATCATTTTTATGCTAAGTTGTCTAATTGTGAATTCTGGCTGAAGGAGATCAAATTCTTGGGTCACACAATTTCTCAGGATGGGATATCAGTTGATCCTGAGAAGGTACAAGAGGTGATGGATTGGAAACCCCCGACTACAGTAAGGCAGATTCGAAGTTTTCTGGGTTTAGCAGGGTATTATCGACGATTTATTCCAGATTTCTCCAGAATTGCCAAACCAATGACTGAACTGTTGAAAAAGGGAGTCAAGTATGATTGGAGCCAAAAGTGCGAAGATGCCTTTCACACTTTGAGGCAGCATTTGACAACAGCCCCGGTGCTGGCTCAACCTGACAACACCAAGCCATTTGAAGTTTATTGTGATGCTTCCGGTACTGGATTGGGATGTGTCTTGATGCAAGATAACAGAGTGATTGCTTATGCTTCCCGAGCACTCAGACCCCATGAGCAGAACTACCCTACTCATGATCTGGAATTGGCAGCTGTGGTTCATGCTCTTAAGATATGGAGACACTACTTGATGGGAGCTCACTGTAACATCTACACTGATCACAAGAGTCTCAAATACATCTTCACTCAGGCAGATCTGAACATGAGGCAGGGAAGATGGTTGGAGTTGATCAAGGATTATGATTTACAGGTGCATTACCATCCTGGTAAAGCCAATGTTGTGGCAGATGCTTTGAGCAGAAAGGCCCAGTGCAATTGCATGAGCATGGATGCAAGAGTTACCACCCTGTGCGATGAATTGTGCAAGCTGAACCTGGAAGTTGTTGCTTCAGGTGACTTAAGTTATATCTCGGTAGAGCCCACATTGCAAGAGCAGATAGTCAGGGCACAGATTGAGGATAAGGGTGTTCAGGTCATCAAGGAAATGATCAAGCAGGAGGCAGAGAAATACAAGTGTTTCCGCCAGGATAGCAAGGGAATTCTATGGTTTGGAGATCGATTGGTTGTTCCCAAGGACCCAGAGCTCAGAAAGAAGATACTGGACGAAGCTCATCTTTCAAAATTCTCCATACACCCTGGTAGCAACAAGATGTACCATGATCTCAGATCTTTATATTGGTGGACCAGAATGAAGAGGGAAATTGCCAAGTACATATCCGAGTGTGACACTTGCCAGAGGATAAAAGCTAGTCACTTGAAGGCAGCAGGCCCTTTGCAACCCCTTACCATACCATCTTGGAAACGGGAGGACATTTGCATGGACTTCATAGTAGGATTGCCCAATACCTCCAGGCACCATGATTCCATCTGGGTTATTGTGGATAGGTTGACCAAGACTGCTCATTTCCTACCCGTGCATACCACCCACAAGACAGAGAAGTATGCAGAAATGTATGTTGATCAAATAGTGCGATTGCATGGTATTCCAAAGACCATTGTATCTGACAGAGGAGCACTATTTGTGGCACGCTTTTGGGAGCAGCTACAAGAATCCCTTGGGACCCATGTCATACGAAGCTCAGCATACCATCCCCAAACGGATGGCCAGACAGAAAGGGTGAATCAGATTTTGGAAGACATGTTGCGAGCATGTGCACTACACTACGGAAAGGATTGGGACAAGTGTCTTTCTTTGGCAGAGTTTTCTTACAATAACAGCTATCAGTCCAGTCTAAAGATGGCACCTTTTGAAGCTTTATATGGGAGAAGATGCAGAACACCGCTGAATTGGTCTCAAGTAGGAGAGAGAGAAATTTTTGGGCCAGATTTGGTACTTGAAGCAGAGGCAAAGGTCAGAATCATCAAGAAGAACTTATAAGCTGCTCAGGCTAGGCAAAAGAGCTATCATGACAAGAGGCGGAAGCCTCTACAGTTTGAGGTGGGAGATCATGTTTATCTCAAGGTATCACCCACCAAGGGTGTCCAGAGATTCGGAATTAAGGGCAAGTTAGCTCCTCGCTACATTGGACCCTATGAGATCAAAGCAAGTTGTGGACCCGTAGCCTATCAATTGGAATTGCCACCTCACATGTCAGCAGTTCACAATGTGTTCCATGTATCTCAGCTGCGGAAATGTGTTCGCCTACCCACTAAAGTGCTGCCAGAACCAGACATTGAGATAGAACCAGACTTGTCCTATCAAGAGTACCCCGTCAAGGTATTAGATCAGAAGCAGAGATCAACTCGGCAAGGTCGATTCGAATGTATAAGGTTCAGTGGAGTCACCACTCAGCAGAAGAAGCTACATGGGAGACTGAGGATTTTCTACGCTCCCGCTTCCCCGACTTTCTGCCCAAAGGAGTCGGTACGTACCCCAAAACCCCCACCCCACCTGCCCTTTGAATACAATTAGAAGAAAAACTTAGATAACAAGAATAGTCTAAGTTGTGGATTTAACTTAAAAAGGGCTTCCTTCTGAAGTTGCAAAGAGAATGACATTCGAAGAGCAGTTAACAAGAGAAACTTGAGTATAAAGAAAGAGTAGCACACCAACACACCTTCAAGCACCCCTCCAAGGGACTCTACCTAAAATCTCGGGACGAGATTCCTTTAAGGGGGGAGGGCTGTAACACCCCAGGTGTTACTCAGGGTGTCCACCTAGGGCTACCCCATTTAACCTATTATCACATGAGGATTGATTTGGGCAAAGTACATCAAACTTGGAATTCAAGGTCCTAAGCAAGTGCAAACCATCTTGGATATCATGCCCTAGTTGGTCATGCACATCTAAGGGGAGAATTTCCCAAAACCCTAAAGCAAACCCCTTTGGATAATGGGAACCCTAATTGAAGCTAGGATCAAAAGGTCATGTAAACCTTATGATCATGGCTTGGGCCAAATATAAAAGTTGTAGTATACTTCATAACTTACAAATAATAGTTCGGAAGTACCCCCAAAAAGATTTCAGAAAAGCCCCAAAAAGTTCACCAAAGGTTGAGCACAAGAGAAAATTCAGAATTTGCCTAAGTCTAAAAACTAACCTTTGAACAAAGACCCCACATGTTCACCTTAATCCAAAATTCAAAACATTTCGACCCAATTGACAAAGTGGCGCCAAATTAACCCTAGAATGCCCTGGAAAGAGGTGACACCTACCCTAGGGCGTTTGACACGACTTGGCACCATTTTTGTCTCGGCTTGGACCTAGCTGACACTGCCAACTTCTCACCCCTCTATCTCCCTACCCCGACCATATCTTGACTTGGAACTCACAGCAAAAAGGTAGGATATGGAGCAGGGAAGCGACCGTACACAGTGACTTTGGTAAGATACGCACGCTAAGGTGCTCAAATCTGCCGTTGAACCATGGCAGAAGCGAGCTCCCACGTGTTCGACGCGGGCTGACACCCGGGGGCACGCTCAGAGCATGCCCGTGCGCGAACCCCCGCACGCCCGCGGCCGCCCGTGACCACGCCCGCGCCACGGCTATAAAGCCCGTCCCAGTGCTCGGCTGCCTTCCCCGTTGCCTCCTCCGTACCACGCCTGACTTCCCCGAGCCCGCCATTAGCTCCGGCGACCTCCCCACGACCCGCAGAGCCGCCCGAGAGCAACCACCGTGGCCAGCCCCTTTCCCGCCCTCCTCCGTTCGATCCAAGCCTTCAGATAGCTTCCTGGTGAGGCCGTGAAGCTTACTCAAGCTTGAACCGAGGACCCGTGTCACCGGAATAGCGAAACCGTGCTCGCTGGAGTTCCTTCCCCCGCCGGCGCACGTGGACCGGGTAAATCACTGCGCCATTTTTCGATTCAATGCACAGATAGCCTCTACATCCCCCAGGAAGCTCACTGTGCCATTGGATTGGACTAGGTCGCCGTGGTTTGGCCGGCACGCCCGCCGCCGACGAGGACAACCGCCTGCGCACGTGGACCGAGCGATTCCGGCCATCCCCGCCGGCGAGCCGTACGTCGTTGTGACCGCCAGAACCTCCCCGAGCTAACCCTACCCCTCGCCGGACTTCTCTCGTCGTCGGTAAGCCGCGCCACCCCTTTTCTTCTCTGCGGGTACTGTTTACACCTGAGAGGGACCGTGGGTGAGTGGAAGAGAAAGTCAGGGGGCTTTTTGAACTGTCAGAGACTTGGAGGAATAGTGGCGCAGGGATAGAATTGAGTGGGTTGATTTAGTTTTAACTCAGGGACCTCGGTGCAAACTGCTTTTTCAGAAAACCTTATTAAACCTGATTTTAAATTTGAACAGAAACTTTGAAAATCCATAACTTCTGTTTAGTTCATCCAAATTGAGTCAAACCAATTTTGTCAGACTCTAAATAATGTGACCTACCTAATAAAATATAAAACCCCCCTATGTATTATAGAAAACCTTAAGGTTCTGATTTAATTATAGTTTTGACTAAAAGCTCAATAATAGAAAGAAAAATAGTTGTACTATTTGGCTAGGGTTAGAAAAATTTGGAGAAGTTTATGTACACCTACTGACCTAATTAAAAATGCTAAACCTCTCTGTCAGCCCCATTAAGTTAGTTTTGACCACTTATTTTACAATATGCTTAAGGTTAAGGAAAATAGAAAATGTAATTTAAATAATGAACCAGAGGGCACCCTTATTTTTGTTAGGGTACTTATTCAATGTAGTTCACTGAAAAAATCTATCATACCCTAGTTTAGTATAAAATAAATAGGCTACCTTTTATTTTAATAAAACAAGGAAAACTTAGAAAAACCCTACAAAAATAACCCCATGGTGAAAACACCCCAACCCTTGGGATAACTAATGTTTTGTTAATAAGAACTTAGGAAAAATATGAAATTTGCTGTTTGACATTTTTCAAATAACAATGTAGTAGAAAGTGCCTTCTTGGCATTTAAATTTAGAAAATCATAACTAAATGACCATCCCTTAGCTTTCTGTGATTTTTGGCACAGAAGCCTATTATTACTGTTAGATGCCAACAAAAACAATCCTTAGGGCAGAACTCACCCCTAATTAAGAGATGTAGTGTAAAGTGGCCCATTTTACACAACTCTTGTTATTTTTGTCTAAAGCATAGCCTTTGTACTTTAAGCCTAAAATTCTTAAAACAGGCTAGAATAGCAAATGGCAACCCACTATAATTTTTACAGAATTTTTGGAAAATATTGAACCACTGTCGTAGTTCAAACCTACACTAGAAACCATAAGTAGAAAATAAAGAAAAGGAAAAGTGAATAATAGGAAATTAGTGTCATCCTAAAATTCTTTATATCTTGTCCACTGAAGGATACAAAAGCAATACAAATTCCCTATTATTATCCTCAACAAAAACCTAAGCCTAAAAGTGATAAGCCTAACCCACTAGAAGCCCCGCATGACCAAGAAACCCTAAGTTACCCTTTCACTTAGTTTCTTTTTAGCATAATGTTATTAATCCTGCATAATCATGACATACATGTTCATTGCATTCGATAGACTGTAACCTTGCTGACGGAGAGTATGTCCTCGTGCCAGAGCAAGGAGCTGCTCAGGAGGTAGCCCCAGATCCAGCACCAGAGCCTGCACCAGAGGACCTGCCTGCCACTGCTTTGGAAGGCAAGCCCCGGTTTTATGCATAACCGTTTATTATGCTATTTTACTACACTTAATGTTTGTAGGTTTGTAATGTGCACTTAAGTGTAGGAGTTGATTGAAACCCTAGTTGCATGATCTCAGGAATCCTTTTGAGATGGATACTAGTATGCTAGGCCGAGTAGTTGCTTTATTTAATTAGGATCTCGGTAGAAGACGAGTGATTTTTCTAGCACTCACGCGAGATCAGGAAATTGGTTGTACCCCCTTTCACACTATCATGATACTAGTTTGTGGACAACAATCCATGGGGATTGGTTGTTTACGAGATGGGAAAATGGAATAAGGATTAACGTGCGGATACCTGTGTCAAGCGTTTGAACGTACTAAGCACATGCTGAGAAATATGGTAAATCGGTAAGCCTAGTACCTGATTGAACCTGGCAGTGGACTTTACCCCTTACGCGACCTGAGACGTGGTCTCCCATTCCGGTTATGGTGGGTACAAGTACGGTCACTGAACGACGGCAGTCGGGGTCAGTGAGGCATTGTACGCCAAGGCGGTGAGCCCTGATCTGCTGACGGGGAATCGATGAGGACGGTTGATGTGTGTGGGGACGGAGTGCCTCGCCACGTCGTGTGTTTAGGTTTACCTTGCAAGGATAAAAACTCGATTTGAATTGTCTGCTTCTCGCAGCTAATGAGACTGCTTGATCCATTGTACTGCATTGAGTAACAAGTGGAAATATGATGAGTTGATATAAGATGTTGATTGCTAATAATGTTTGCTACCATGTATGAGTAGATAGTACACATTTAGCCTTAAGAGAGTCACACTTAAATTGACAAAGTTAAAACTTGACTTAGAAACTCAGCTAGTGCTTTTGGCAACCAAACCCCACAGCCAAACAGTTGCATGTCTAGAGGTAGAGGAGTAGACTCCTCACACCGGGTAAGTCTAGCTGAGTATTAGTATACTCAGCCTTGCTTGTGGCATAATTTTTACAGGTTCTCTGGAGGACATGGTTGCTGGAGTGACTTGGCCGTCCATCTTGCCACCGGGTTGGACTATCGAGTGGGACCCTACCTCGGCTGAGGAGGAGCATGAGGAGTGATGGGACAGGCTTCCCCATCTCTCTGTTTATTTACCGTTAGTTTTATTCCGCTGCACTTCGAACAATGATGACTACTTTTGCAAAACCACGATGATGATGTAATAATTTAATACTCTTTAATGCATGGTTTTATGCTTTATTGTATTTGCTCTGTGACTCACCATCGAGTGAGATTGTGGTACTTGATCCTGTCAGTGTCCGTGTCGGACTAGATCCGAGGGATTGACGGGTTATTCCCATTTAAGTGTGGTCTAGCCTCTAAGGCTGGACGTAGGCACTTAAGTTGGAATAATTCGGGCAGTTCCACCACAGAGGCACTATTTGTATGGGCAGAAGTGTGATGTTTACACAGACCACAATAATCTCAAGTATATCTTCACCCAGTCAGAGTTAAACATGAGGCAACAAAGATTGCTGGAGTTAATCAAAGACTATGAGCTGGATATACATTATCACCCAAGCAAAGCTAATGTGGTTGCAGATGCCTTGAGCCGAAAGAGCCAAGTTATTATGATGGCCACTCATTCGATGCCATATGAGCTAGCAAAGAAATTTGATAGGCTGAGTCTCGGATTTCTAAACAACACTCAAGGAGTGATAGTTGAGCTGGAACCCACTCTACAACAAGATATCAAGAAGGGCCAGAAAGATGATGAGACGATCAACGCGATTCAATAGCTAATCATAGATGGGAAAGGCAAAGATTTCAGTGAAGACGCGAAAGGCATTATATGGTTTAAAGATAGGTTGTGTGTTCCTGACATCTAGTCGATCCGAAAAATGATCCTCAAGGAAGCTCATGAGGCAGCTTATTCCATACACCCTAGCAGCGAAAAGATGTACTAAGGCTTGAAGAAAAGATTCTGGTGGTACGGTATGAAAAGGGAGATAACAGAGTATGTTGCCATATGCAACAGTTGTCAGAGAATTAAGGCAGAGCATCAGAGGCCTGCAGGTTTATTGAAGCTGTTGAGGGCCTTCGTCTTCCGAAGGTCCTCAAAAACATGGTTTAACAATGTTTCTGGAGTATAATACATGAACAGGTATCTCCGGACTCGGATCGGAATCACAATGTGAAGAAGTATAAAAGATGCGAAGGTTGGCACAGAGCCGAAGCTGTACGCAGGGGAGCTTCGGCATGATGGCGGAAAAGGGAACCGGCTTA
This sequence comes from Zea mays, assembly GCF_902167145.1. Classification (NCBI taxonomy): domain Eukaryota; kingdom Viridiplantae; phylum Streptophyta; class Magnoliopsida; order Poales; family Poaceae; genus Zea; species Zea mays. The sequence goes on along the minus strand of NC_050103.1, from coordinate 65,270,394 downwards.
AAAGGGAAAAGGCTATTTAGACCTCGGTGGATTACTATAGGGTCATTAGCAAATGTAAAGGGTATGAGTGTAATTTTACATGGGCTGCGTCACGTGCCTATAAATAGATGAACAGTGCTCCCGTACTGTTCACGCTGACTTGACATTTGCTTTTGCGTCACGCTTGTACTCTTACCTTTTTTCGAGCCGAAGGTACATTTGTAACTTGATATCATTTCTATTTTTCCATAATAATAAAATAGAAACGAGTTGATAATAATACATAATTGTTCATGTTGTCTTTTATATTTCATATGATTCTCTCTTCATTATTATATGTTGCGCTGATGAAGGTATGTCCTTCATAACCTTCGTCCGAAAATCATTATATCCCAAGGGAAATAATGCTTCGAAGGATGAAGGACTTTAACGTTTAATACTTTTTGTATTGCCTTGTTCTTAACTCATAGCATTTGAGAACAAGTCCCCAACATTGGCGCCCACCTCCGGTGAATCCTTTTCGACCACCTTCGGCAAGCCTGACCTTCGTCATGCCACCGAAGAAAGCTTCAGCGACAGGGGCTGCCGCTCTGCAGCCGCTGGACCTGAACCAGGAGACCCTTTCTCTTCGAGAGGCCCGAAGCCAGAAGAGGAAGGCCACTAGTCCAATACCCCAGGAGGACGAGTTGGACCAAGAAATCAGAAATATGGAGATGCTTCATCAACAAGTACAGAAGAAGAAGGAGAAGATGGCTCGATTAGCTGACCTTCAAAGGCAGATTGACGAAGCCACTGAAGAAGTACGCCATCTTGCTCAAGATGAGCAAGAACGAAGGCCCCAACACAGGGAGCTTCATCAAGAAGGCTTCTTCGATGATGATGGATGGTATGATGATTTTAATCATGATACCTTTACTTTTGACGATGCTTCTCCCTTGGCAGCAGAACTGCAGGCTATCCCGTGGCCCCCATCATACAAGCCACCCCAGCTTCCAATGTATGATGGGCATTCAGACCCAAAACAGTTTTTGATGAGTTACGAAGCAACCATATCTTCATATGGAGGCAATGCAGCTGTCATGGCCAAATCCTTCGTCATGGCAGTTAAGAATGTGGCTCAGACATGGTATTCTTCTCTTCGTCCAGGAACTATTACTTCATGACAGAAGCTCAAGGACATGCTGATGACAAGTTTCCAAGGCTTCCAGACGAAGCCAGTCACAGCTCAGGCTCTGTTTCAATGCACGCAAGATCATGAGGAGTATCTTCAGGCATACGTCCGAAGGTTCTTGCGTCTAAGAGCACAAGCGCCTACAGTGCCCAATGAAATTGTCATTGAGGCCATGATCAAAGGGCTTCGTCCAGGACCTACTACCCAATATTTTGCTAGAAAGCCTCCACAGACTTTGGAGAAGCTGCTTCAAAATATGGATGAATACATCCGTGCTGACAATGACTTCCGCCAAAGAAGGGAGGAAGCTTACAGGTTTTTTGAGATGACCAGGGGCTTCGGAGGAAGAATCCACCCAAGGCAAGTCAGGTCAATCCACTCCACCCAGAGTGATGATAGAGGAAGTCAATAGCAGAGGCCGCAATATTCCTCGCAAGCTTTGGGGCAACAACAAAATTCTTTCCGGCCGCCAGCTCCAAGAGGCAGAGGCGCCAGGGGCTTCGGAGGAAGGTTTGGGGATCAGCCTAGGAAAATTTATTGCTTATTCTGTGGTGAGGACAAGGGCCATACCACATGGATGTGCCACGTCACCATTCAGAAATAGAAGGAAATAGCAGAAGCCGCAGCTCAACAGAACCAGCCGAAGCAGGTCATGCACACTGCTTCGTATCACTCGCCGTACATACCAGAGTATGTGGGTAACCATCATGCGGCTTCTGTGGCTTCGGCTAGCCAGCCACAGGCATCTTGGCAACAGCCTCCACCTCCACCACCACTACAACCTGCATATTCACGAGGCCAACAACTAGAAGGGAGCCAGCATACCCCTCAGCAGCGGGATTTCAGGGAGGAGTCCAAAGCTCGCACAGTCAATAGTACTGTGCCAGAATCGAAGCATATCTATTGAGAGATATCCTACTCCTACAGCAGTTTTTACATTCATCATCACTTTCTTTTTTACTAAAAAACAATTCTCTTGTTATTTTCAAATTCTTGTAATAATTTCGTTCTTGCCATAGTGAAATATATCTTCTCCATAGACTCCCGAAGTTCAAAAAGTTGCTGAAGCACAAGAAGTCGTTCTAAGGAACGCAGCGTAAGCTTGCCGAAGCTACAAAAAGTCGTTCTAAAGAACGCAGCGTAAGTTTGCCGAAGCTACAAAAAGTCGTTCCTAAGGGAGCACAGTGTATGTTTTCTGCTCAAAAGTCGTTCCAAAGGGAATGCAGAGCCAAATACCGCCGAAATATAAGGCGAAGCACGAAAAGTCAACATGAATACCGCCGAAATAGAAGGCGAAGAAGTTCAAAAGACGTTCCTAAGGGAATGCAGAACTTACAGCGAAAAGTCAGCGCTGATACACCGAAAAATAAACGGTGAAGCCAAAAAATAAACAGCAAAGAGATTGTGTATTCCATTATGGGGATGTGTATCTTCGGCACAAATATCATTTTGCATAGCATAACATCATCACATCATTTTGCATAACATAACATCATACATCATATTGCATCAATGGCACAAGAAGGGGATACAATGTTGATCTTCGGAGAACGCTTTGAAAGAGTGAAATTGTGCTAAGGCACAAAATAAGTTTTGAAGAAATAGAGCTTCATCAGCTCTAATGAGGAGGAAAAAATCTATTGCTGACGAAGCATCAATGTTTTGGCAATGCTTGGAGGATTTTTTACGAAGCACTCTGATATGAAGGAAAAACTCATTATTGACGAAGCATCAATATTTTTCGACGATTGGAGGATTTTTCACGAAGCATAAAAGCTCTTCTTTACAAAGCATGAAAAGAAGGGAAGGTGTTTTTTCGCCGAAGGCTAAGAAACGGTATGTACATAAAAATTTCATGCATCGCAAAGAAATGAATTACAAAACCATTTATATATTACATTCAAAACCCATAAATACCAAATATTACAAGCATAGTTCAGCAAATGTTACATTAACACTCTAGCAATGTTTTTACAATAGCTATTCTTCTTCTTTCAATACTTTGTCTGCAGTTTCAGACAGCAATTGGGTAACGACTTCGTCCATAATGGTTTTGGCCATGCTAATAATTTCTGTTGATTCCTTTGCCCCTGGGTCGGCCAGTGACTTGAAGGGCTCTGGGGGGGGGAGATAGTTCAGCTGCGGTAGAAAACGTAAATCAGTTCGAAGTCATAAAAATAAACAATAGAGCTAAAAGCTATTAAGCAGTACCTATCCGCCTTTCGAGTTCCGCAGCTTTTTTAGCTGCTTGCGCTGCTTCCCTAGTATCATGAGTATCTTTTTCGCTCTTCTTTATTATTTCCTAGGCCATCCCTTGGCCGCCATTTTCCTAGATGTCAGTGAAGAATTTTCCACCAATTAAGCTTGCTTCGGCTGAGGGGTCTTTCGTATTGTCAACAGAGAAAGCAGCTTCGGCTTGGGCCAGAATTTTCACATGTTCGCACCCTGCTTTCTCCAAAATAGATGCAATCCCTCTTGCGCCAGAGAAGGCACAGACGTCCCCACGGTCATTCAAAATCTCCTTAAATGGTTTCGGCCTCGCTATTGATCCATTCAATTGGGCCTTCGGGATCGCCCCATACGAAGTTGTCTTCACTTGAATATGCGCCAACATTGGCAAAGCTAGTTTTTATCTTTTTTACACATTCTACAGATTTTTCAAAACATCTTTCTCTGGATATGCGAAGTTCTTCGATGTTTTTCTCTAAATGATTTGTCCATTGTTCGCTAATTCCTCGTTTAGCTTCAGCGACTGCGCACTTCTCTTTAGCTTCGGCTAGTTGCTTCCGAAGGTCTGCAATCTCAGTTTTTTGGGCTTCAGATTGGGTTTTGAATTTAACTTCATCTTCCTATACTTTGTCCACCAATGTAACTAGAATTTTGTCTTTTTCCAAAGCTTCGTTCCTCAATTTGATAACCTCTATTCGAAGGTTGTTGAGGGCAATGGTGCAACTCTCGTCTTCGGCATTCTTTTGCGCCCTTAAGGCGTGATTGAGTATTAAGCCCTACACGAAAGAATGAATGTATCAATTTAAGAGTCAAAGACTAACTTGAAATTCATAAAATTCCAAATTCATAATTTTCGTACCTTTAGACTGTTGTATGCGAGGCTATCCGCAAGATCGTCCTTCGTCATGGCGCAGAGGCCAGCTTCAAGCTTCGGAAACCCCATATTTCTGGCCATCTCCCGGCAGACAGATAATTCTTTGTTGTCTAGGAGACAATATAAGAAATCATCTTCATCTGTGCCATTGAACACTAAGGCCCCTTTTGGATACTTCAATTCTTGGGCATAGTGTTTAGCTTCGAAAATCTCTTCCTCAGATAACCTTTTTCCCGAAGCGTGTCGTATAATATAGTCAAGAGCTTCGGAAGGCGCTACGGGAGTAGGAGTGGCAGTTTTTCAAGCAGATTTTGTTCTACAGTCTCTTTTTCCGCTGTTTTTTCTCCTGTTTCCAAGGATTTCTCCTTGGCGGGCTCTGAAGGCCCAGCTTCGGTCTCGGCCTGGCTCTTTGTAGCTTCGGCTTCGGTCAGATTTGTCTCGGTTTCAATCTGCATTTTCGAAGCCTTGACAGTTTTCTCTGGAGTAGAGCTTGAAGCTTTTATTGTCTCCAGCACATCTAGTACACTGATCATCCTTTTCCTTTTGGGGTCATTGTAAGACCTTTTTGTGCCTTCGACACTATCACTTCTGCCGAAGGGCTTAAAATTTCTAATATTTTTGTCCCTTCGACTCTTGTCTCTTCAATATTATTCGTCTTCGGCTCAGCCAATTTGGTTGAGGGTGCCTTCGGTAGTGCAGCTGGCTCTTCAATCTTATGTGTGGGGGAGCAGGTTCTTTCGCTTCAATAGCCGAAGAGGTCTCACCGCCAAATTCAGGCACTATGGCCGGTTCAATATAGCGCGGTCGGTGAGTAAGAACCTTCACCCTTTTTCTCTTCGGCGCGGGCTCGCTTGAAGCGGCCGAAGCAACATCCTTCCCAGAAGTTGCACCCTTTCTTTTCTGCCCTCGTGGCGGGTACCGATAGTCAGGGTACATAAATTCAATAGCATCAAAAACTCTATTTAGCCTCTTCTTTTTTCGGCTTCCGAAGGCCGCTGATAATGCATTATCTTCAGACTTGGAGTATACTCCAAGTAGTTCATCACTGGTGTTGTCAACACATTTCAACCAGTCATCGTCTGGCTCGATAAATTGGTCTCCAAACCTGAAGGTATATTTTAATCGAACGAAACCACCTTCGTTAGGGTTAGTGATGGTTTCCTCTGGCATTTCCCAGCTGTCTATTAGTGGCCATATCCTGTAGGCCACGTGCTCTTGGACTAAGTCTCTTGTCCCAATAAATGCGCAGACTGTGCTGAAGGCCCTCTGGCACGCTTCGGTTACCTCATTTTTCTCTATCTTCGGTTTTCGAAGGCCGAAGCACGACCAGATGGGGCGCATGATGATATCTTTAATATCTTCTCTTGCTTTTAAATCATTCTTCATGTAGAACCATTCTTTCATCCAGTCTCCAGGCCATCTCTTCCGAAAGGTTGGCACTGGGCAGCTTGAGCCTGAGCGAGCAACAAAGCTGTAGCAACCAAAGTTGTTATGATACTGTTCTTTACCCCAGGGCTTCGTCTCATACAAAAGTTCATGTATACTGCAGAAATTTTTTGCATTTGGCTCCAAACCTTGACTCCTCATGGCCTAAACGAAGATCCCCATTCTGATAATTGCTTCGGGAGTAATCTGGTGAAGGAAGATCTCGTATATCTTTAAAACTTGAACAACAAATTTGCTTAAGGGAAACCGAAGCCTAGCCTTGAAGAAGCTTCGGTAGATTACGACTTCATTCTCTTCAGGAACAGGAACAGTCCTGTCTCCGTTGCCAGCCCTCACGATAGATATGTCTCGAAAATACCTTCCTCTCATGTTATCAAGATGACTCTGTCTGATAGTCGATTTCCCGAAGACTGCATGGCTTGGTCGCCAAGGCCAATCTTTGGAGTCCTCGCCCCCACTTTCCGCATCATAACTATCACTGTCATCGGTATCTTCAGATAAGCCTTCTAGAATTTCTTTTGTAATCTTTTCTGTATTTGTCTTTGCAATTGACTCAATGAATGCAGCAGTCTTTTCCTCAATAAGCTTCTCCTCTTCGGTTAGCTTCATTTCAGCAACTGTTTTCTTGTCTTGAGACATCTTATCTTCGAAACTGACGAAAATATGTCCTTAAATCCGAAGCTTTGAAAATTAAAGAAACTAAGCAACTATTGGAAAGCAAGAGCTAAGAAATCAAGCAAAGCAAAGCAGGCGTACCAAATGTGCTCGGGGTGAGTTCTTATTTATATGCCCAGCGCGCCGTAAGTTGGAGGGCCCCGTCTGTCATTGACTGTTGCTATTCTAGAAAAGGGAAGGTGTTTTTTCGGACCTTCGGCTTAGAGCCTTCGTCCATATCGCAATCTGAATTCGTTATTCTAACGAATTAACCTTGCAAGGGGCTACTGTTGGGGGCCTTCGTCTTCTGAAGGTCCTCAAAAACATGGTTTAACAATGTTTCTGGAGTATAATACATGAACATGTATCTTCAGACTCGGATCGGAATCACAATGTGAAGAAGTATAAAAGATGCGAAGGTTGGCACAGAGCCGAAGCTGTAAGCAGGGGAGCTTCAGCATAATGGCGGAAAAGGGAACCGACTTAAAAGGGAAATGGCTATTTAGACCTCGGTGGATTACTATAGGGTCATTAGCAAATGTAAAGGGTATGAGTGTAATTTTACATGGGCTGCGTCCCGTGCCTATAAATAGATGAACAGTGCTCCCGTACTGTTCACGCTGACTTGGCATTTGCTTTTGCGTCACGCTTGTACTCTTACCTTCTTTCGAGCCGAAGGTACATTTGTAACTTGATATCATTTCTATTTTTCCGTAATAATAAAATAGAAATGAGTTGATAATAATACATAATTGTTCATGTTGTCTTTTATATTTCATATGATTCTCTCTTCATTATTATATGTTGCGCTGATGAAGGTATGTCCTTCATAACCTTCGTCCGAAAATCATTATATCCCAAGGGAAATAATGCTTCGAAGGACGAAGGACTTTAACGTTTAATACTTTTTGCGTTGCCTTGTTCTTAACTCATAGCATTTGAGAATAAGTCCCCAATAGCAGCCATTGCAGATTCCTCAGTGGAAATGGGATGATATTGGGATGGACTTTATAGTCGGTCTGTCGCGCACTCGAGACGGTTACCACTCCATCTGTGTAGTAGTGGACCGTTTGACAAAGGTGACTCATTTCATACCAGTCAAGACCACCTATAATAGTGCAGTGTTGGCAGAATTATATATGTCTCATATTGTATGCTTGCATGGCGTTCCAAAGCAGATAGTGTCTGACCGGGGAACCCAATTCACTTCTCATTTTTGGCAGCAGTTGCATGAAGCTTTGGGTACACATTTGAAGTTTAGTTTAGCTTTCACCCACAGACAGATGGTCAGACTGAGAGAACTAACCAGATCCTTGAAGACATGTTGAGGGCTTGTGCTTTACAAGACAAGTTAGGTTGGGACAAAAGGCTACCGTATGCAGAATTCTCCTACAACAACAGTTACCAAGCCAGTTTGAAAATGTCATCATTCCAAGCACTCTATGGGAGGAATTGTCGAACTTCGTTGCATTGGGATCAACCCAGCGAAAGGCAAGTGTTCGGTCCAGACATTTTACTTGAAGTCGAAGAGAATATAAGAAAGGTTCGAGAGAATCTAAAGACAGTACAGTCCAGGCAGCGAAGCTATGCTGACACCAGAAGAAGAGATCTGAGTTTTGAAGTGGGAGACTATGTCTACTTGAAGGTGTCACCCATTAGAGGAATCAAAAGGTTTGGAGTCAAGGGCAAGCAAGAACCTCAATACATCGGACCATACCAGATTCAAGCGAGACATGGAGAAGTGGCATATCAGCTCAGCCTACCAGAAAGTCTGTCAGCCGTGCATGACGTGTTCCATGTGTCTCAACTGAAGAAATGCTTGCGAGTGCCGGAGTAGCAATTGCCAACTGAGGAGCTCAAAGTTCAAGAAGATTTGACTTACATCGAGAAGCCAACCCATATTCTGGAGACAGCAGACAGAGTCACTCAAAGGAGCACCATCAGGATGTGCAAAGTCAAATGGGGCCATCACTCAGAGGAAGAAGCAACTTGGGAAAAATAAGATGATCTGAAAGCCAAGTATCCTAAATTCTTTGCTAGCCAACCCTGAATCTCGAGGGCGAGATTCTTTTTAAGGGGGGTAGGTTTGTAACACCCTAAATTTGGGGGTATAAAATTTCTTCTCTAAATGCCTACCAAATTCAGGTGTTACCTCTTATCTCTCTCTCTCTAAGATTCCTCTCTCTTCCTTTTGATTAGAGTTATGTGAATTAGGTGAGGGATTAATTATTTATTTTGTCAAAACAAATGTAGATCATGAAATGTTGCATCATAATGAGCCTAAATTATTCTTTTGTTTGATGCACATGTTTGAAATTGTTTGAATTTGAATTTGGTTTGAAATCCATAGAGAAAATAAAAATAAAATCCTTTAGAAATTCGGGAGAAAAAGAAAAACGAAATTCGGCCTGTTAAGCCCAGCCTAGCCCAGCTAGCCGCCCGCTTGCTCTCGCACACCTGCTCGCTCCTTCTCTCTAACCAATGGGGTCGCCCCATCAGCGCCATTGCGCACTCGCACTCACTCGCTCTCGTTGGCCCGTGGGTCCCACTCGTCAGATCCGTCCCCTCCCCTGCAACCGCGCTCATAGCGTGCGACCCGCGCGTGGTCAAACAGCGCCCACGTCCCCACGGCTCGCCCACGTTGCCCAAGCGCTATGTGACGACCCCGCACACTCCCCCAGCTCGCCCCTGGCCCGCATTCACTCTCTCCCTGCCCTCGCACTCACCCAGCCCGTAGCGCCTCCCCCTTTGTTGCTTTACCGTTCTGTCATCGTCGCCGGGCTTCTGCCGGCGCCTTGGCCACGGTGAGCTTCGCCTGAGATTGGCGCACCGGGAACCCACATTGGTTTTCCCTTTCCTCAACTCCTCGGCCTGGTCCGCGCTCAACGTCTCCCTTGCGCAGGTCGGAGCTCGCCGCCGCCGCGACTCCTCATCGTCCGGCCAACCAAAGCCCCCTCGCGCCGTGCCAAACTGCCCCAAGCGCTGTCTTTGGGTAAGTGACCTTTCACCGCCCCTCTTTTGCGCCAATTCCGCTTTACCGTGGGGAAATTTGGCTCGTCGGAGTCGCCCCTCGTCGGGTCGTCGTGTCTTCATGGCGTCCGGGCACTGCAACCCCTCCCCGAGCCCGAACTTAGGAATAGAGCACCCCCACCCTCTCCCCGAAGCCTATGCCAGTCGTAGCATGCCGGATTAACCCCCACCACGACGGGTATTGCTCGCTGGAGTGACCTTTGGTTTGCCTGAGGTTACCCCTCCGCCGTTTGCCCATCTCAGTCCCGTTCTCGCTACCCAGACCTCGCCATAGTGCTTGCCAAGTCCTCCCCAACCTCTTCGGCTACCCAAACCACCCCTCAGCACCCTAGAATCCCCGGTCTGCCTCGCCTCCGACGATTGCGTCACCACGACCACGGAAAGCGCCGCCCCTGGATGACCAGAGAGGATAAAACACCTAGCGCCCAATCCTAACCGTCTAGTCCTAATCGGATGGCCCGGATGTGCGGATAACGATTCACATGATCTGTGGAACCAGAACTGTTGATCTGAGATCTAGCGGCCAATGGGCCCCGCGCCCTCAGCACGTCGCTGACCCGTGGGCCCCACGCGTCAGTGCCTCGACCTGCCCCAAACCCACCTGTCATACGGTCACGCCCGGTTGTCAGATCTAATCCGGGCCATTGATCGTGGATCTAACGGCTAAGGGAACCCCGTACCCCTTCGCGCGGTAGTTTTGCTAAAGAGACCCTCGGTTTTCTAAAAATCAACTCGTCGTCCCTCAGTTTCGCGCGCAGGCCCTTGGAAATTTGCAGAAAGAACCCTAGGTTATTATTTAATCACGAAATTAGCTTCACAAAGCCACTTGAAACATATTAAGGTGTAAATATCAACCTACCTTACAGTAAGGAAAGATGTGCATCTGAAATGAACATTATTAAGGGTCTTTTCTCTCAGTCTACCACTAGCTTGTTTCACCATTCTAATTCACGGGATCTTCGATCACATAGAATAGGTTACCACTATGATAAACTTTAGGTGGGTCTCAGTCCCATTTCACTCGATGCACTATCCATCACACTACGTGATAGCCCTTAGTAAATTGATCTGCCAGATTTTTAGACGTATGGACATAGTCCAACGCTATTACTTCGACGTTTCTCAATTTTCTGATAGATTTTAAACGCCTCTTTATGTGCCTTGTCGACTTCATATTATCCTTAGAACTATTTATCTTGATTATCACAATATGATTATCATAGTTCATAGAAATAGCCGGCATAAGTTTTTCAACCACCGGTAAATCCATAAGGAGTTCACGAAGCCACTCAGCCTCAACTGAAGCAGTATCTAATGCTGTGAGTTCTGCTTCCATAGTCGACCTCGTTAAGATGGTCTGCTTGCAAGACTTCCATGAAACAGTGCCACCTCCAAGTGAAAACACATATCCACTTGTGGCATATATCTCATCAGCATCAGCTATCCAATTTGCATCACCATAACCCTCCAGTACTATTGGGTACTCAGTATGATGAATGCCTAAACTCATAGTACCTTTTAGATAGTGCAGAACTCTCTCAAGAGCACACCAGTGATCATCTCCCGGATTTGAAACAAACCGGCTAAGTTTGCTCACAGTAAACGAGATGTCAGGCCTCGTAGCGCTAGCTAAGTACATGAGTGAACCAATTATTTGGGAATATCTCAATTGATCCCTAGATATCCTATGATTTTTCTTTAAAAGCTTACTAGGATCATAAGGTGTTGGAGTAGGTTCACATTCTCTATAACCAAAGCGACTCAAAACCTTTTCCACAAAATGGGATTGCACAAGTGTGACACCACCATTGCCTTCTCTCAGTAGCTTAATGTTAAGAATAACATCAGCTTCTCCCAAATCTTTCATTTCAAAATTATTGGATAGAAAGTCTTTTGTCTCTTTAATCACATCAAGACTCATCCCCAAAATAAGAATGTCATCAACACACAGGCATAAAATTACTCCCTCGCCCCCACCATACCGATAGTATGTACATTTATCTGCTTCATTCACAACAAAGCCGACAGATGTCAAAGTTCTATCAAACTTTTCATGCTATTGCTTAGGTTCTTGTTTTAGGCCTAAAAAGATTTCAATAACTTACACACCATGCCTTCTTGATCGTTTGCTACAAACCTAGATGGTTGCTCCATGTAGATTTACTCATCTAGCTCTCTATTTAGGAATGATGTCTTAACATCCATTTGATGGACGAGAAGACCATGAGAGGCATCCAGAGAAAGTAGCACACGAATTGTGGTCAATCGAGCCACGAGCAAATATGTATCAAAGAAATCCTCACCTTCCTTTTGTGAACAACCTTTAATTACAAGCCTCGCCTTGTACCTTTCAATAGTACCATCAAGCCTAAGCTTTTTCTTGAACACCCATTTACTCCCAATGGGCTTACACCCATAAGGACGCCCAACGACCTCCCAAGTTTCATTCGATATTGTTGGGGGCCTTCTTCCTCCGAAGGTCCTCAAAACATGACTAACCATATATTTTCAGTATGACATGGATTATTACAGGGGGCTTCGGTTTCAGGATGAAGGTCTGCCCTCATGAAAGGGTGAAGATGTAGCCCGAAGGTGATAAGAATGGACGACGAAGCTATAGCCGATGAGCTTCGGTTTGATGTGATGATGAAGACCAAATATGATGATGACCGAAAAGGGACAAAGACTACTCAGTCCTTAATGATTCGTGTTATGTTTATAGATGAATGTCAGGGGCATAAATGTACTTTTACTAGGGCTATGTCCCATGCCTATAAATAGATGAACAGTAGCACCATACTATTCACGCTGAATTGTAATATCTCTCTCGCATCTTCACCTTCGAGCAAGCCGAACGTATCAATGTAACATTAATACTGTCAACATTCATATATGTTTTATGAAAGGCAAATATCTATAAATTAATGAAATGCATTTATTGTCTTCATCCCTTTACATTCTCATTCATATATTAAATAAGGATAAGTCCTTCGTGACCTTCATCTGATGAGTATTATTCCCATATGGAGATAATGCTTCGGAGGACGAAGGTCCATAATAATTAACAATTGTGTTGCCTTGTTCTTGATCTTCAGCATTTGAGAACATGTAACCAACATTGGCGCCCACCTCCGGTGAGCTCAAACGACCACCTTTGGTAAGCATCCACCTTCACCATGCCGCCGAAGAAGACAACAGCTCCAGGGGTTGCCATGCAGCCACTGGACACAAACCAGGAGACACTCTCCCTACAGAAGCTAGGAGCCAAAAGAGAAAGGCTACTAGCCCAACACCTCAGGAGGAGGAGCTGGACCAGGAGATCAGGGACTTGGAGGCTATTCACCAACAGATGCAAAGGAAGAGGGAAAACATGCTTCGGCTCGCCGATCTTCAGAGAAAGATCGACGAAGCTACCGAAGAAATGTGTCACCTCACTCAGGATGACCAAGACCGAAGGCCCCAACACACGGAGCTTCGTCAAGAAAGCCCAATCAATGATGATGAATGGTATGATGACTTTCGTCATGATAACTTTGCTTTTGATGATGCTTCTCCTTTGGCAGCAGAGTTGTAGGCTACCTCGTGGCCACCATCTTACAAGCCACCTCAGCTCCCCATGTATGATGGGCACTCAAATCCGAAGCAGTTTCTGATGAGCTACGAAGCAACCATATCCTCATATGGGGCAATACTGCTGTCATGGCAAAGTCCTTCGTCATGGCAGTCAGAAGTGTGGCTCAAACATGGTATTCTTCTCTTCGGCTAGAGACAATTACGTCATCGCAGAAGCTAAAGGATATGCTAGTCACTAGTTTCCAGGGTTTCCAGATGATGCCAGTCACTGCCCAAGCCCTGTTCCAGTGCACGTAGGACCATGAGGAGTACCTGCAGGCGTACGTCCGAAGGTTCTTGCGACTGAGAGCTCAAGCGCCTACGGTGCCCAATGAGATTGTCATTGAAGCCATGATCAAGGGGCTCAGAATAGGACCAACGGTGCAATACTTTGCAAGAATGCCACCGCAAACCTTGGAGAAGCTTCTCCAGAAAATGGATGAGTACATCAGAGCCGACAATGACTTTCGGTAAAGAAGGGAAGAAGCCTACATATACTCTGAGATGACCAGGGGCTTCAGAGGAAGACTCCACCCTAGGCATGTTAGGACGATCCATAACCCCAGCTCAAGCGAAGACAGGGGGAATCATACCCAAGGGCAACAACACAACTCACAATCATCAGGTGCACAACAAAGTTCTTTCAGGCCACCAGCTCCAAGAGGTAGAGGGGCAGACGCTTCAGAGGAAGATATGGTAATCAGCCCAGGAGACTGTTCTGCCTATTTTGTGGCGAAGACAAGGGACACACCACAAGGACGTGCCAAGTCACGATCTAGAAGCAGAAGAAAATTGTTGAAGTCAAAGCACGTTAGAACCCGCCGAAGCAGGTCTTGCATACTGCTTTGTGCTACTCTCCGTATATCCCAGAGTATGTCGGCAATCAAAAGCCTACGACTTCTGTTGCTTCGACAAGTCACTCCCAAGCTTCCTGGGCTCAGTTGCCACCACCGCCACCACTGGTGCCTGCCTCGATTCATAATCAACAGCCAGAAGAGCATCGTTAGGTTCGGCAATAGCGTGACCTTCGGGAGGAGTCTGAAGCTCGCACAGTCAACAACACTGTGCCCAAGTCAAGGCATATCTACTCAAGGTGGCACAACGTTTCCACAAAAAGTGCTTGGATCCAATGTATTTTTACTCTTTTTTGCCTTTACATTTTCTTTTAAAAAGACAATACAAGAAGGTTCAACCTTCAGTTTGATGTAATAAGACTGTGGTTCACACCATCGAGTGTAACAAAAACGGATCACGAAGCTCCAAAGTCATTCCTAAAGGAATGCAGAGTAAGTTACGAAGCTCCAAAGTCGTTCCTAAGGGAATGCAGAGCTTAAATGCCACCTAAGTCAAAGGTGAAGAAGCTCCAAAGTCGTTCCTAAGGGGATGCAGAGCTTAGCTCCAAAGTCGTTCCTAAGGGAATGCAGAGCTAAAAAACCACCTAAGTAAAGGGTGAAGAGACTCCAAAGTTGTCCCTAAGGGGATGCAGAGTCTAGGTGTGTACTCGTGTGGGTTTTTATCTTCGGCATATACATCATTTTTCATCATATCATCATATCATATCGCATAGCATCATACCATACATCATTTTGCATCAGGAAAAATTGCTGTGGAAAAGAAGAAAAATTGCTCCTTCGAAAATACCTGTCAGATCATGAAAGGATTTGTTGTAGCATAAAATATGCCTTTAGCAGACATATTTGTACACAGGACAAGCATCTTCGTCAGCAATATTACTATGCAGCAATCATGGCAAAATACGCATATTGAATCGACAAAAGGGAAATCTTTTTCTTCGTGAAGCATGAAAAGAAGGGAAGGTGTTTTTTCACCAGCGGCTCAAAAACGGTATGTACGGAAGTTTCATGCATCACAAAGAAATATATTACATCAATATACACAAATTGTGTACAAGTGTTTTTTGCAAGACTAGAAATCATGCTCAATAATTTTGAACTAGCAAAAATAAAAGTTCTAGTCTTCCCTTAGGACCTTCTCGGCAGCTTCGTTTAACAGCATGTTGATAGCTTCATCAACAACTTTATTGGCAATTTTGATGGTCTCGAGTGCCTCTTTCAGGAACGTGTCGGCTTCTGGATTGTATGGCTCCAGAGGTGGAGATAGTTTAGCTGCACCGCAATATATGTTTGTTAGTTCCGAAGCTAAAACACATTACGAAGCTAAAACATAATAGATGTACCTATAAGCCTAGCCCGCTCGGCAGCCTCTTCAGCCCTTTTCGTCGCCTTTGAAGCATCATGTGGTTCCTTTTTGTTCTTTTTAATGGCTTCATCAGCGACTTCTTGTCCACCCTTCAGCCATATCTCGGAGTAAAATTTCCCACCGAGAGTAGCAGCTCGGCTGAAGGATTCTTGATGTCATCAACTGAGAAGGCGAAGTTTGACTGAGCCACAGCCTTAGTATGTTCGCAACCAGCCTTCTCCAAGATGGACGTGGCCCCCCGTGCACCAACAAAGGCACAGAAATCTCCTCGGTCACTTAGAATTTCATCAAAAGCTTCGGCTTCCTCGCTGATCCACTGGACAACTCCATCAGGGTCGTCGTGGATGAATCTCTGCTCAGAGGAATATGCCCCAACCTTAGCAATGATGTCCTTTAATTTCTTGGCTCATTCCAAGGATATTTCATAACATCTTTCTTTGGAAGCACGAAGCTCATCGACATTCTTTTGTGCTCTTGACCTTTCGATCTCGCATATCTCATGCTTCACCGCTTCAACTTCAATTTTTTGGTTGCTTCAACAACCTTCCTCTTCAGTTCTTCCACTTTGGCTTTATGAGCTTTGGCTTGTGCAGCAAGTTTAGCCTCATTATATATCAGTCTATCCACTAAGGAAAGTAATATCTTATCCTTTTCAAGAGCTTTGTTCCTTAGTGTGATGACTTCTGAACGAAGATTCCCAAGAGCTATTCGGTAGTTGTCATCTTCCGCTTCTTTCTGGGCCTTTAGAGCCTTGCTTAGAATTAAGCCCTGGAAAACGAAGAGTGAGCACATAATGATGGCAAGGAAAACCATAAGAATAATTTTATTTACACAAGTAAAAGTATACACACCTTCAGACTATTGTAAGCAAGACTGTCTGCAAGTTGATCTTTCGACATTGCAGATAGGCCAAGTTCAAGCTTCAGATATCCTATATTGTCCATCATTTTCCGGCAGACATGTATTTCTTAAAGAAAGTCATCTTCGTCATTGCCACCATATACCAAGGACCCTCGAGGGTACTTCAGATCCCTGCCATAGTGTTGCACTTTGGCAACCTGCTCTTCTGATAGCTACTTTCCCGAAGCATGACGAACAATGAATTCCAGCTCTTTAAGGGGTGCTTCAGGAGTAGGAGATTTAGATTTATCAGGAACACTCTCTTTCTCTAGAGCTATCGGTGTAGTTTCCGAAGGTCTAGCTTCGGCAGGAGCTTTTGAAGGTCCAGCTTCAGCAGGAGCGTGGGCTATGCTGGCAACAACAGTTTTCCTTGCATCTGTAGTATGTGTGCCAAGAGCTTTGGCAGAGGCAGGAGCTGATGTCTTTCGGACTCCAGAACAGCGTCTAGCACGCTAGCCATTCTCGTTTTCCTTGGAGTCACTGCGGGAACGCTTGATGGCTTCGACAGTCCTATTGCACCTGGTGGACTCAACACCTTTAACTGTTCTGTTGTCTTCTCTAATTTCGGCTATTCGGCTGGATTTGTACATGCTCGACTGACATAGCATGACCTGGTTCTGTGGCAGGAGCAACCCCTACACGTTCAATAAGCTCCGGCACATCGACCGTCTCAATATGTCGTGGTCTATGTGTAAAGACCTTCACTTTCTTCACCTTTGGCGCACTAGAAGACGTCGAAGCAGCAGTTTTCCTTTTCCCCTTTTGTTTTCGAGCAGGAAAACGGTAGTCAGGGTAGATAAACCCGATAACGTCAAAAACCCTATTCAGTCTCTTTTTCCCTCGAGCGCCGAAGGCCATTGCCATAGCTTTGTCTTCAGTCCTCGAGTAGGCTCCAAGTAGCTCATCACTTGTTGCCTCTATAGCATCCAACCAATCATCGTTCGGCTCATCAAACCAATCCCTGAACCGAAATGTGTACTTCAGATAGATCAGGCCACTTTGGCTGGAGCCAGCGGCAGCCTCCTTCGACATTTTCCATCCACTCACAAGGGCCATACTCTGTAAGCAATACTCTGTTGAATCAAATCCCTTGTGCCGATGAAGGTGCATATAGTATTGAAAATCGTCTGGCACGCTTGCACATCATTTTCGAGTGTGACTGAAAGTCTTCTGATGCTGAAGCGTGACCATATAGGACATTGAATGATGCCCCTTATATCCTCCCTCTGGTCTAGATCGTTTTCACATAAAACCACTCCTGCATCCAAGAGCCTGACCACTTCTTCCGAAATGTAGGCACAGGGTAACTAGTCCCAGAGCGGGGCACGAAGCTATAGCGGCTGAAGTTATTGTGGTATAGTTCTTTCCCAGTCGCTTTCGTCTGATAGGATAATTCGTGAATATTACAGAAGCACCTGGCGTATGGCTCCAACCCTTGCCTCATCATGGCCCATATGAAAACCCCTACTTTAATAAAAGCCTCGAGGATAAGTTGATGAAGGTATATTTTGAAAGTTTTCAAAACTTCGACCAACATCTTATGCAGTGGGAAACAAAGTCCGGCTTTCATGAAGCTTCTAAAAACCATCACCTCATTAGCTTCAGGAAGAGGAACAGTGCTCTCCCCTCTGGCCCTTACAATAGAAATATCACGAAAATTTCTGCCTTTCATTGCTTCGATCTGCCCTTGCTTAACAGATGACTTTCCAAAAACAACATGGCTCGACCTCCATGGCTGGTCTTCAACTTCTTTATTTCCACTTTTTTTGTCAAAACTTTCACTATCTCTGGATTTTTTAGATAACCCAGCCAGCATCTCAATGGTGATTTTCTCCATATTGGTCTTCTCCATATCTTCATAAAACTCGGCCAGTGCAGGGTCATTGACCTTCTTCTCCTCAGCCATTTAGACGATGGTCGGGCAAATGCCAAATCTCAAAAGTTAATCGAGCTCAAGAAAGCAAATGTTGGGGGTCTGCTTCGTCGCCGAAGGTCCCATAAGAAGAAACACCTTCGAAAGATGGACACAAAGCTGAAGCTATCAATCAGAGAGCTTCGGAGTATATTTCCAGATGCACCGACTTAAAGATGAAATGACCAATCAGCCCATGATAGCTTGTATTATGATTGTAATCATTTGTAAAGGGCACGAATGTAATTTCTCACAGGCTGCGTCCTGTGCCTATAAATAGATGAACAGTACCCCTGTACTGTTCACGCTATCTTGTATTCGCTCGTGGGCAACACCCGAATTTTTGCCTTCTATCAAGCCAAAGGTATAAATGTAATTAAAATATTGTCTTTATATTTATCCAAGTTTATATAATGAAGATATGTGGATGATGTTATATGATTATGCATATTATCTTTCATGTTTCATATGCTTTGTTTTTCATTAATGTATACCGTGATGATGAAGGTACGTCCTTCATAACCTTCGTCCGAAGATCGTTATATCCTAGGGGAAATAATGCTTCGAAGGACGAAGGACATTAACATTTAATACTTCGTGTTGCCTTGTTCTTAACTCATAGCATTTGAGAACAAGTCCCCAACATTGGCGCCCACCTCCAGTGAACTCACTTCCACTGTTGAGCTGATGGCTTCGTTCAACAATCAAGCTGAAATAGCTTTGGCTACGAAGCTGGTGCTCCCGATAACAGGCGGTTCATGCTCAGAACCGGCCAACAAGAAGCAGAAGAAGGAGGCTCAGAGAAGGGTGCAGCATGTTGGGGTGCAGGGACCCTTCATCAATTCAAGATGGTCCCACATCCCAATCACCTTCTCCCAGGAGGACCTTCAGCTCAAGGATTACTCTCATAATGATGCTATGGTCATATCTTGTGTCATCAAGGGATTTCTGGTCCACAATGTCCTGGTTGATATAGGCAGTGCAACAGATATCATATTTGCCAAGGCCTTCAGACATATGCAAGAGCCAGAGGACAAGATTCATGATGCTACACACCCTCTTTGTGGCTTCAGAGGAAGGCAAATTGTACACTTGGCAAGATCACAATGCCAGTGACCTTCGGATTTATCCACAATACAAGGACCGAACAAGTTGTGTTTGATATTGTTGACATGGAATACCCCTACAATGCAATCATTGGTCATGGGACACTTAATGCTTTCGAAGCAATTCTTCATCCAGCATATCTTGTGAAACAAGATACCTTCGAAACAAGGGCCTATTGCTATTCATGGAAGTCAGGAATCTGCCAGAAAGGCTGAGGGAAATTGGACAGACTCAAAAGCGATCCACAATATAGATGGAGCTGAAGCTTGTGAACAGTACAAGTATAGAAGAGAGAAGGCTACTTCGGCTGATCAGCCTGCTTCTATGTGAAGACATAGCAGAGCAGAAGGTATTGCTGGGGTCTCAATTATTTGAAGAGCAGGAGAAAACTTTGATAAGGTTTTTATTCAACAACAAAGATGTTTTTGCATGGTCGGCCAATGATCCCTGTGGTGTCAACAGGGACGTCATTGAATATTCACTCAATGTCGATCCATCCTTCAGGCCTAGAAAGCAAAGGCTTTGGAAAATGTCTGATGATAAAGCCGAAGGTGCTCGGAATGAAGTAAAAAGACTTCTCAGTGCTGGTGTTATCAGAGAGGTAAAATATCCAGAGTGGCTAGCCAATACTGTTATGGTGAAGAAGGCCAATGGCAAATGGAGAATGTATATTGACTTCACAGATCTTAACAAGGCCTGTCCAAAGGACGAGTTTCCATTACCAAGAATA
Organism: Zea mays; assembly: GCF_902167145.1. NCBI lineage: Eukaryota > Viridiplantae > Streptophyta > Magnoliopsida > Poales > Poaceae > Zea > Zea mays. The sequence continues at coordinate 65,250,530 of NC_050103.1, read as the reverse complement.
GACTCTCTTGTAGATGCAGCAGCTTCTTCAGAGCTTATGAGTCTGCCGGATTGCTACTCCGGATATCGTCATATATGGATGAAGAAGGAGGATGAGCCAAAGACTAGCTTCATAACTCCCAGTGGTACCTATTGTTATCTTCGGATGCCTGAGGGGCTCAAGAATGCTGGAGGAAGCTTCAGCAGAATGATAGCCAAGGTCCTTCACTCTCAGATAGGCAGAAATGTGCTAACATACGTTGATGATATCATAGTAAAAAGCACGAAGCAAGAAAATCATATTACTGATTTGCAGAAAACATTTGCTAATTTTAGGCAAACTGGCCTGAAATTAAATCCAGAAAATGTGTCTTTGGAGTGAAGAAGGGCAAGTTCCTTGGCTGTCTAGTTTCAACGAAGGGGATTGAAGCTAACCCAAGCAAGATCGAAGCTATCCTTCGGATGGAGCCGCCAAGCACAAAGAAGGGGGCCCAACGGCTGACAGGAAGACTGGCATCTTTGAATCGATTTATATCTAGATCAGCAGAAAGAAACTTACCATTCTTTGAAGTACTAAAGTCAGCCAAAGTTTTTCAATGGGGCCATCTCAACAGAAAGCCTTCGAAGAGCTGAAGCAATACTTGATTGATCTAACAACATTAACTCCACCTGTGCTAGGGGCTCCATTGCTATTGTATGTGGCAGCTTCACACTCTGCAGTGAGTGCGGCACTTGTACAAGAGAAGCTTGACGGACAAACTAAAAAGCAAGTCCCAGTATACTTCGTCTCCGAAGTTCTAAGTTTATCAAAGAAAAACTATACAGAATTGGAGAAGGTGTTGTATGCTGTGCTAATGGCATCCAAGAAGCTTCGGCATTATTTTCAAGCATACCACATAATTGTTCCTTCATCACAGCCTCTGAAGGATATTATGAGGAATAGAGAAGCTACTGGAAGGATTGGAAAGTGGGCCGCGGAGCTTAATGAATTCACCATTGACTACGTGCATAGATCTTCAATCCAATCCCAAGCGTTAGCAGACTTCATTGCTGATTGGACGCCAGGGGCTCACGAAGAAGAAATAAACAAAGATACCGAAGCTTCGATGCAGGAGCAGCTGCGGTCCTAGTGGCACCTTCAAAAGTCAAAACATGTTATGCAGCCAAATTGGATTTCAGTTGCACAAATAATATTGCTGAGTATGAAGCACTTCTGTTGGGGCTTCGGAAGTTAAGGGCAATGGGAATAAGAAGGGCCATCCTAAAGACTGACTCTCAAGTTATTTCTGGCCATGTGGACAAAAGTAGCAAGGCAAGAGATCCGAAACTCGAAAGATATCTGGATACAGTTCGAAGGTTGGAGGCTTCGTTCGAAGGTTTTTCTGTCAAGAATATTCCAAGAGGTGAAAATGAGCATGCAGATTTGCTAGCCAAATCGGTGGCTCAGGGGCTCCCTTTGCCTTCGGAAGTATTTTTTGAAACAATAAAAGCACCTTCGGTTGAACTCATGGAGAGAGCAGTACTTATTATTTCTCCAGTACACAGTGAAGATTGGAGGACTGAAATTATATCTTTCCTCCAAGGCAATTGTCTTTCAAGTGACGAAGCTTATAACAAGAGAATGGAGGCAAGGACAAGACTATATGTGATAATAGAAGGGGAATTGTATAAACATGGAGTCTGTTCCCCACTCCTCAAGTGTTTATCAAGAGCTGAAGGCATTGAATTAATGAAGAGATACACGCAGGTCTGTGTGGATCTCACATTGGGTCTAGGCCCTTGCTGGGAAAAGTTTTTCGACAAGGATTTTACTGGCCGAAGGCAGCCTCGGATGCAGCAGAGCTAGTCCAAAAATGTGAAGGTTGTCAAAAATGTGCAAGAGACCAGAAGCAACCTTCATCTCTCACTCAGTTAATACAGCCCACTTGGCCGTTGCAAAGATGGGGCCTCGATTTGCTAGGCCACTTCCACCAGCACAAGGCAATTTAAAATATGTTGTGGTGGAGGTAGGATATTTTTCCAAGTGGATTGAGGCGAAGCCTTTGGCCATAATAACTTCGATCACAGTCCAGAAATTCTTCTGGCAAAACATTGTTTGTCGCTTCGGCGTGCCGAAGGCTATCACTGTAGACAATGGAACACAGTTTAATGCCGAAGCTTTCAAGGAATTCTGTGATCAGATTAGCACGAAGATTCATTTCGCATCAGTCAGACATCCAGAGTCAAATGGACTTGTCGAAAGAGCAAATGGCATTATAATGACAGGAATAATGAAGTTAATCTTCAATCAGCCCAGAGGAAAGTGGCCAGATGAGTTGATTAAAGTGGTGTGGAGCCACAACACAACAATATCAAGGTTAACAGGTTTTACACCATTCAAGTTATTGTTTGGTGATGAAGCTATAACCCCAGAAGAAGCTAAGGCAGGGTCAATTAGAACAGTAGCTTCGTTAGAGGACGAGGCTGATTATTCTATGGCAAAAGATGCCATAGAAGGGACCAGACTTCAGGCTGTGGAGAATATCAATAAATACCAAGCCGAAACAATAAAATGGCGCGATAGAAAAGTTTGGCTAAAAAACATTAAGCCAGGGTATTCGGTACTTCGAAGAGTGGCCAATCCAGACACAGTAGGCAAGTTACAGCTGAGGTGGGAAGGACCCCTTCTAGTGGTATCTTCGTCAAGACCCGATTCTTACAAATTGAAGGATATGGACGACAACGACATTCCTAGATCTTGGAATGCGGATGAGCTTCGGCGATATTATGTGTAACTTGATGTAATCTTTTTCATTTTTCCTATGGCACCCTTTTCCTTTCCAAAGGGGGAGAAAGGTTTTTAATGGGGCCATAGTTTGTATTTTTTCCTCTCTTATTCAGCTCTACGAGAGCAAAATCCCCCAAAATATGTAAATGTAAAATCTGAGCATGCACCATCGAGTGCAGAGAAAAAGGAAAAAACTGGGAGAAGCTCGAAAGTCGTCCCTAAGGGGATGCAGAGCACGCCGAAGCTACAAAAAAAGTCGTTCCTAAGGGAGCGCAGCGTAAGTTTTCTGCTCAAAAGTCGTTCCTAAGAGAATGCAGAGCCAAATACCGCCGAAATATAAGGCGAAGCGCAAAAAGTGAACACGAATACCGCCGAAATAGAAGGCGGAGAAGTTCAAAAGACGTTCCTAAGGGGATGCAGAACTTACACCGAAAAATAAGCGGTGAAGCCGAAAAATAAGCGGCAAAGAGACTTCAGTCATTCCTAAGGGAATGAAGGTTATGATTGTGGCTTCGTATGTGTGTGTTTGGACATTCATTTGCACGTCACATTACAGCATACATTGCATTCATAAACATTCATTTAGACATAGATAGGATCATCATCATCATATCATACAGACACAGGAAGATGCTTCGGCTATAAGGATAAGGCTTCGGCAAAAAGAAAAGAAGCAGTTTCATGCTTCATTGTGTACGAAAAGAAGGGAAGGTGTTTTTCGCCATCGGGTCAAAAAATACAAGTTTCGTCCACATCAAAGCAGTTCATACATGGACGAAAAGGTAGAAATATATTACAAGGTATGGACAAATTTTATAGAATAAGTATCTGATTCTTAAATTACAATATTTTTTACAAGGATAATACAATATTTTTTCTAGAGTTTTTTTCCGCAGCAAGGTCTTCAGCTTCATCATCATTAAGCTTCGGATCACCTGTCAAGCTTCGGCTAACTGTTCCTCAGCTTCGTCATCCTGTACATATCAAAGCGGTATGAGAAAAGTGCAAAATTCAAGGAGAAGGTAAAGCAACAAGCACAAATTTCTTACCGGCTTAAGGTGGCTTCGAGCTTCGTCGCAAGCCATGTTTCGCCCGCCCTTCGTCCAAATTTGCGTTATGAATCTATTTCCTATGCTTCGAGCCAGGCTAGGAATATCAATTAAATCCGCCAGTGATAAGCTGAAGTTTGGTCTATTAACAATTTTCCCATGCGTGCAACTAGATTTCATGAAGGCAACAGCTGTGCCCCGAGAAGCTAGCAGGACACAGAAATCGCCGTATCCAGCTATAACTTCATCAAGAGCATCAACTTCGCCCTCAATGTGTTCAAAGGTCCCTGGCAGGTCTTCAACCGAAGGATTGAATTTCTCAGAGCTGGCTCCAACCGAGTTGAAAACCTGCTTTAGCCGCTGCACGCATCGGTTGCCGAAGTCTAGACATTTATCTTGAAGCTCTTTCAGTGATTTCTGCAAATTTAAACTCTTTTGGACTTCAGCCTCAAACTTCGCATCAAATTTCTGCTTTTCTTGTTCGAAGCTTTCTGACTTTGAGAGGAGTTCACTATTCAATTTTGCAATTTTGGCTTCAGCTTCTGCCAGTAAACCCTCCACTGTTTGAAGTTCGAAATCTTTCTTTTCAAGAGCTGCTGCATGATCTTTTATTTTGCTCTCTAAACCTTCAATTATAACCTCATGTTTTTTGTCTTCAAGGTCCTGTTGCATCTTCAAAGCTTTACTTAATAGCATACTCTATGCAAAAACAACCTTAGTCAGAAAACTCCTTCGTCGTTAAAACAATGAAAAGCCGAAGAAAAGTTTTTACCTTGAAATTAGAATAGGACAAACTACCGACGATATGTTGTCGTCGGTAGCGGCTGATATTGGCCTCAAGCTTCAGGAAACCAATACTCTTCGATAGAGTACTGATAACCTTCGCTCCAGTTCGGTCTCGGAGGCAACCTAAGTGTTGGGGGACTTCGGCTTCCGAAGGTCCTCAAAAACATAATTTGACAATGTTTTCCAAGTATGCGAGCAGGTATCTTCGGAATCAGGTTGCGGATATACAAAATCATGGTCAAGACGAAGCTTGACTGAAATGGAAGACGATCGTGACGAAGGATGAAATGATCACGAAGCTATGTGCAGAAAAGCTTCGGCATGACAGCAGAAAAGGGAAACCGACTTAAAGATGAAAAGTCAAATTAGACCTCGAAGAATTACTATAGAGTTATTGATAAAAGCAAAGGGCATTAATGTAATTTTACATGGGCTGCGTCCCGTGCCTATAAATAGATGAACAGTACTCCTATACTGTTCACGCTGACTTGGCATTGGCATCACGCTTGTACCCCTACTTTCCTTCAAGCCGAAGGTACATTTATAATTTGTTGTCGTTTATATAAGTAAAATAAATAGAAATGAATTAATGTTCAAAGTAATCATATTATTTTATGTATGAACCTCTCTTACCTTTCATTATGATTATGAAGGTGTGACCTTCATAACCTTCGTCCGAAATCCATTATATCCAAAGGGAAATAATGCTTCGAAGGGCGAAGGGCTTTGATATTTAACATTTTATGTTGCCTTGTTCTTAATTCATAGCATTTGAGAACAAGTCCCCAACACTAAGCTTTCATCCTCAATGCCGCCGAAGAGCAGAGCTCCTGGTTTGTAACCACAGGATATAGCATAATCTTTCAACTCTTCTTTCTCAGCTTCAGATAACTCCTGACCAATTATGTTTTGGAAATCAAAGTCCTTTTCCTCCGAAGTATCTTTGGCTTTCTCCTTTTCTTTTCTAGGCACTATGGCCAGGGTCTCTTCAACGGCTGTAGCAGCTTATTCCGCGACCATATTCAGGAGCATTTGGTCAATATCAGAAATTGTGCTCTCTAAATTTGTATCTTCGGCCGTTGAAGTTTCGGCAGTCCCAGCTTCGGCAGTTGCGGCTTTAGTAGGTGCAGCTTTGATAGCTGTAGCGCTCTCGATAGCTGGTGTTTTTGACGCCGAGGCTGGCGGTGGGGTTTCTTCAATAGCTTCAGTCACAGTAATAATCCTTCGTTTTTTCGGCCCGACAGACTTCTTCGCTGCCGAGGGCTCCTTCTCCTTCTGTAAAAGCTTCGTCAGATGTGGCCCCAGTGGACTTAGCTTGATAAGCAAGGATTCAGTCATTACCTTTAGAATTTCTTCCACGTCGGCAGCAGAATGTGTTGAAGGAGTCTCTTCTTCTATATCAGTCGCCTTCTTCTTTGGAGCCGCAACTTTCCTTTTATTCGGAGCAACTGCCTTCGGCTTAGGGCTCAATTTTCTCTTCTTCAGAATTTCTTCATCTTCTTTAACCATTCTAGCAGCTTGTCTGCCCACAACACTAACAATTCTTTTTCTTTTTTGCCCTTCGGCGCCCTTGTTCAATCGCTCATAGTCAGGATATTCAAAATTCAGGGCATCCATTACCCGGTTCAATCTTCGCTTCGGACGGGCGCCGAAGGCTGCAGTCATCAACTGATCTTCTTTTTTCGTATAATTGCCCAGGATCTCATTGCACATAACTTCAATTGTATCTAACCATTCTTGGCAAGGTTCTTTGAAGTGTTTCTTGAACTTAAAATGATAGGGCAGCCGAACGAGTTCATTCTTCCTCTTCTCTCCTTTAAGCTTCGGCATACCCCATTCCCTTAGCGTTGGGAATACTCTGTTGGCTAAGTATTCCTGAACTAAATCTCTAGTACCAATATGTTCAGATACAATTCTAAATTCGCCCACAGCATCTGGGCATGGTGCCCCCGACGTCATGTTGCACTGAGGCCTAGTCAACCCGAAGGTTAGTTCCAGCGGGCTCTGAACTAGCTTCTCCTTTTTCTCATCAATTTTAACATAAAACCATTCAGTTTTCCAACCGGTTGGCCACTTAGTGCGGTTGCTAACCACCAGTGTCTTCATGTCCTTGCGGTACACAAAATTATAACAACCGAAGTTCTCGTGCAGTCCTTCCTCCCTAGCCTTCGTCTGATAGTGAAGTTCGTGTACTCGGTAGAAGGCTTCGGCAAGCGGCTCTGCTCCTTGGCTTTGGAGAGCCCAGATAAACACGCTGAGCCTAACGATAGCGTTAGGAGTCAGCTGATGAAGATAAATCTCAAAATTTTCCAGCACATCTGCAATCATTCCGTGTAGAGGAAACCTCAACCCTACTTTGAAGAAGCTCTTAAAAACTACCACTTCATCACTTTCTGGTTTCGGGATAGTCTCTTCCCAGCCAAATCGAATCAACTTCTTCTCGGCTTCACCGAAGTAGCCTAGCTTCGTCATCATGGGCATGTCAGCTTCGGACATAGTCGACTTCCCAAAATCCAAATGGCTGGGCTTGGATGGCATAGCAGTGTTATAATCAATCTCTTCTTCACCAATATCGCCCTCTTCAATATCTGCCTACTCGGCTTCAGTAGCAGGTGCACCTTCGTCAGAACCGCCCTCCGTCACAACCAGTCCCGACCGCCTCATAACTTCGGAAATTGGTGCAGTCTCAGTAGCTTCGGTCTCCTCTTTTTCACGGGTTATCCCAGCTGTCGAGCGCACCTTGGCCATTTGATGCTGAATTTCTTGCGTTTTGGCAAAGTTGAATGTTTTTTGTTTTTTCCGAAGCTCTCTCTCTTGTGATGAAGCTAAAGCAAAATGATGCTTCGATTGAGAATATGGTGAATGAGCTTCTGCTGTGGTCAAATTTTTCGGCAGCACAACAGAACAATGGCAGTAAATGCTGTGGTAACTTCACACCTACCCATCTATTTATATAGTGCTGCAGGTGGGAAGGTGAATCGTCAAGCCGCTCGCACCCGCCGAACAGTCGCTCGCACCCACTGAACGGTGGACCATAGTGCCTAAGAAGATGAATCACCAGATCGCGCGTACCCGTTGTATGGTGGGACCGTCTTTCACTCGGAATATTTAAATTGTTTCTCGACAACGAGCTAAGGGAAGGTGTTTTTCGGACCTTCGGCATTTCGAAGCCTGAGAGAGTTTTTCATGGGTCGAGCTTGTTACGAAAAATGATCTGGCACCGTGAAGGGGCTACTATTGGGGGTCTGCTTCATCACCGAAGGTCCCATAAGAAGAAACACCTTCGAAAGATGCACACAAAGCCGAAGCTATCAATCAGAGAGATTCGGAGTATATTTTCAGATGCACCGACTTAAAGATGAAATGACCAATCAGCCCATGATAGCTTGTATTATGATTGTAATCATTTGTAAAGGGCACGCATGTAATTTCTCACAGGCTGCGTCCTGTGCCTATAAATAGATGAACAGTACCCCTGTACTGTTCATGCTATCTTGTATTCGCTCGTGCGCAACACCCGGATTTTTGCCTTCTGTCAAGCTGAAGGTATAAATGTAATTAAAATATTGTCTTTATATTTATCCAAGTTTATATAATGAAGATATGTGGATGATGTTATATGATTATGCATATTATGTTTCATGTTTCATATGCTTTGTTTTTCATTAATGTATACCGTGATGATGAAGGTACGTCCTTCATAACCTTCGTCCGAAGATCGTTATATCCTAGGGGAAATAATGCTTCGAAGGACGAAGGACATTAACATTTAATACTTCGTGTTGCCTTGTTCTTAATTCATAGCATTTGAGAACAAGTCCCCAACATTGGCGCCCACCTCCTGTGAACTCACTTCCACTGTTGAGCTGATGGCTTCGTTCAACAATCAAGCTGAAATAGCTTCGGCTATGAAGCTGGTGCTCCCGATAACAGGCGGTTCATGCTCAGAACCGGCCAACAAGAAGTAGAAGAAGGAGGCTCAGAGAAGGGTGCAGCATGTTGGGGGTGCAGGGACCCTTCATCAAGTCAAGATGGTCCCACATCCCAATCACCTTCTCCCAGGAGGACCTTCAGCTCAAGGATTACCCTCATAATGATGCTATGGTCATATCTTGTCTCATCAAGGGATTTCTGGTCCACAATGTTCTGGTTGATACAGGCAGTGTAGCAGATATCATATTTGCCAAGGCCTTCAGACAGATGCATGAGCCAGAGGACAAGATTCATGATGCTACACACCCTCTTTATGGCTTTGGAGGAAGGCAGATTGTAGCACTTGGCAAGATCACAATGCCAGTGACCTTCGGATTTGTCCACAATACAAGGACCAAACAGGTTGTGTTTGATATTGTTGACATGGAATACCCCTACAATGCCATCATTGGTCGTGGGACACTTAATGCTTTCAAATCAATTCTTCATCCAGCATATCTATGCATGAAGATACCTTCGGAACAAGGGCCTATTGCTATTCATAGAAGTCAGGAAGCTGCCAGAAAGGCTGAGGGAAATTGGACAGACTCAAAAGCGATCCACAATATAGATGGAGCTGAAGCTTGTGAACAGTACAAGTACAGAAGAGAGAAGGCTGCTTCGGCTGATCAGCCTGCTTCTATGTGAAGACATAGCAGAGCAGAAGGTATTGTTGGGGTCTCAATTATCTGAAGAGCAGGAGAAAACTTTGATAAGGTTTTTATTCAACAACAAAGATGTTTTTGCATGGTCGACCAATGATCTCTGTGGTGTCAACAGGGACGTCATTGAACATTCTCTCAATGTCGATCCATCCTTCAGGCCTAGAAAGCAAAGTCTTTGGAAAATGTCTGATGATAAAGCCGAAGGTGCTCGGAATGAAGTAAAAAGACTTCTCAGTGCTGGTGTTATCAGAGAGGTAAAATATCCAGAGTGGCTAGCCAATACTGTTATGGTGAAGAAGGCCAACAGCAAATGGAGAATGTGTATTGACTTCATAGATCTTAACAAGGCCTGTCCAAAGGATGAGTTTCCATTACCAAGAATAGACTCTCTTGTAGATGCCACAGCTTCTTCAGAGCTTATGAGTCTGCTGGATTGCTACTCCGGATATCATCAGATACGGATGAAGAAGGAGGATGAGCCGTAGACTAGCTTCATAACTCCCAGTGGTACCTATTGTTATCTTCGGATGCCTGATGGGCTCAAGAATGCTGGAGGAAGCTTCAGCAGAATGACAACCAAGGGTGAGAGGCTGGAGGAGCGTGTGTTTCTATTCCCTCCCTTATTTTTGTGGTTTTATTGCGATCAATATTGTAAGGGTGAGAGGCTCCAACTTGTGAAGATTCCTCACAAAGGGAAACATCAGCTATAAGGAAGAAAACTGTGGTACTCAAGGTTGATCATTGGATCACTTGAGAGGGATTGAGTGCAATCCTTAACTGAAGCAGGTCACCACAACGTAGAGTAGGAATTGGCCGAACCACAGGATAAAATCACCGTGTCTCTTGTGCCACTTTTCATTGTGATTGATTTCTATCTTAGAGTTCTCACTTAATCACTTGCGCTATTGTTCCTAAGTTCAATACACATTCTAAAGGAACAATCAAGTGAAGAGTTCTCTCTATATTCATAGCACCTTGGTTTTGACCTCACTAACATTCCATAAACCAAGTTTGTGTTTTTTAAGTGTTAAATTTGACAGGATCACCTATTCACCCCCCTCTTGGTGCTCACTATTGGTATCGGAGCCATACTCTTCATTTAGGGACTAACCACTTGAAGAGATGGATCCTAAAGGTAAGGGGATGTTGATCAACGACAAGGAGACCCTCTATGTCGACGAGCCAAAAGGCGACAAGCCCACTGACTCAGGCTTAAGTCACAAGAAGAGGGATGGGAAGAAGAAGAGGCGCATAAAGAAGATCATCTACTACGACAGTGACGCCTTGTAACACCCCAGGTGTTACCATGGCTAGAGCCCACCTTGGCACTAGAGGCTGTGATCACATGTGGTAGAGGCTTAAGGCAACCCACAAAAACATTGAAGGCCATGTGCTAATCAAGTTGCCAATGACCTAAGAAGTATTACTCTAATCTTTGCACACTTTTGCCTTAGATAAGAGGGGGGGAAGACCCCTAGGCCCTCTCTTAAACCCTATCTCCCAAAACCCTAGATAAGAGGGAAAAGAGAGTGGACAAGTGTGCAAAACATGAGTAACATTTACCCAAACCTTAAGCAACCTTCTTACCAACAATTAAGGGAGTGAAATAATGCAAAAAGACCCCTGAAGAAACCCCAATTCAAATCTCCAAGTGGAGAGAGAGCTAGAGCTCTCTATTTCACTCTAAGTCCATTTTTAACCCTAGTTTAAAGATCAACCGTGTTCACCTTGAAGATGGCACCAAAACCACTTGGGTTCTATACCAAAAATGTGGTATACCACCTAAGGCACCCCCTGGAAAAAGTGGACACCGATACTTGGACGTTTGACAGGATTTGGCATCAGTTTTGTCGCGGTGTGGGCAGTGAGACAAGCCAGATTTGGCGCCCGTCTATCCCCCGATCTAGGGCGTATCATCCCTTGGAACTCACACATGTGAGATAGCCCTAGGTGCCAGGAGGAGGTCTGCGCCGGATTCATGGCGAGATTCGCACGTTTGCGATCTCTGGAGACGTTTGAACACTGGAAGAAACTCACCTCCACGTGTTCGACGCCTTCTGCCCGCGCCAGAGCACGCTCGCGCGCGTCCCCGCATGCCCAGCGCCGCGCCCGAGCCAAACCAGCGCCGTGGCCCGCGCCCGAGCTTATAAAGCCCTCCCAGGCTTCGACTACACCCTTCCGCGCACCCTCCAAACCTCACCGGAGTTAGCTCGTCGCCGTTTGCCCGTGCGCAGCGAGTCCGCGGCCGCCCAATCCCTCTGTCACCATAGACCGGCCAGTAGAGCCATTCCCAACCCCGTCCAGCCCTCGGAGAAGACTGTGCACACCTCCGTGAGGCTCCCCGAGCAAGGAATCGGAGTTTACTTCGCCGGAGAAGCCAGTCCACGCTCGCCGGAGCTCTCGACCCCGCCGGAGTACGTGGACCGGGTAAACCACTCCACCATCCTTCAATTCCTTGTGCACACAGTCGCTGCGTGACCCCGTGAAGCTCACCATGCCCTCGGATTGAACCAGTTCGTCGTGGTTTGGCCGGTATACTCGCCGCCGACGAGGACACCCGCCTGCACGCGTGGACCGGGTGATTCCGGCCATCCCCGACGTCAAGCCGTACCTCGACGTGACCGCCAGAGTCTCCCCGAGCCAACCCCACCCTTTGCCGGACCTCCCTCGCCGCCGGTAAGCCGCGCCACCCTTTTCTTTCCCGCGGTTACTGTTTACATAAGGGGAAGGACTACGGGTGAGAGGGAGAGAAGGTCAGGGGGTTTTGTGAAATGTCAGAGACACAGGGGAATAGTGGCGTGGGGGTAGATTTGCGAAGGTGGATTTAGTTTAAACCCAGGGACCTCGGTGTAAACTGTTTTTCCAGAAAACCTTTTTAAATATGTTTTTAAATTGGACAGAAACTTGAAAATGCATAACTTCTGTTTAAATCATCCAAATTTGGTCAAACCAATTTTGTCAGATTCTAAATAATGTAACCTACTTAAGAAAAATATAAAACCCCCTATGTACTGTAGAAAACTTTAAAGCTCTGATTTAATTATAGTTTTGACCAAAAGCTTAATAATAGGGCCAAAATTAGTTGCACTATTTGACTGGGGTTAGAAAATTTTTGAGAAGTTTGTATCTACCTACTAAGCCAAATAAAAATGCTAAACCTCTCTGTCCACTTCATTTAAGTTAGTTTTACCCTTTATTCTATAATATGCTTAAGGATAAGAAAAATAGAAAATGTAATTTAATTAATGAACCAGAGAGTACCTCTATTTTTGTTAGGTTACTTATTCAATATAGTTCACTGGAAAAATATATCATGCCCTGTTTTAGTATAAAATAAGTAGGATGCCTTTTATTTTAATAAAACAAGTAAAACTTAGAAAAACTCTACAAAAATAACCCCAAGGTAAAAACACCCCCACCCTTGGGATAACTATTGTTTTATTAGAGAGAACTTAGGAAAAATATGAAATCTGCTGTTTGACATTTTTCAAATAACAATGTAGTAGAAAGAGCCTTTTTGACTTTAAACCTAAGAAAAAACATAACTAAATAACCACCCCTTAGTTTTCTGTGATTTTTAGCACAGAAGCCTATTATTACTATGGGATGCCAGCAAAAATAACCTTTAGGACAGAACCTACCCCTAACTAAGAGGTGTAGTGTAAAGTGGCCCATTTTGCCTAACTATTGTTATTTTTGTTTAAAGCCTAGCCTTTGTACTTAAAGCTTCAACTTCTTAAAACAAGTTAGAATAGCAAATGACAACCCACTGTAATTTTTACAGAATTTTTGGAAATTATTAAAACACTGTCGTAGTTCAACCTACACTAGAAACCCTAATTGGAAATTTAAGAAAGGAAGAGGAATAATGTAAATTAATGTCATCCTAAAACCTTTATAAAAATTGTCCACTGAAATCTATAGAGACAATACCAATCCACTATGTTATCCTAAAGGAAAACCTAAACCTAAAGGGTAATAAGTCTATGTCTATGTATACCACTAGAAGCCCCACAGAACCAGGAAACCCTAAGTTAATTCTTAACTTAGTTTCTTTAGTAATGTTCTCAAATCTTGCATAATCATGACATACATGTTCATTGCATTTCGATAGACTGTAATCTTGCTGACGGAGAGTACATCCTCGTGCCGGAGCAAGGAGCTGCTCAGGAGGTAGCCCCAGATCCAGCACCCGAGCCTGCACCAGAGGACCTGCCTGCCACTGCTTTGGAAGGCAAGCCCCGGTTTTATGCATAACCTGTTATTTATGCTATTTTACTTCACTTAATGATTGTAGGATTGATTGTGCACTTAGGTGTAGGAATTGTTTGAAGCCCTAGTTGCATGATCTCAGGAATCCTTTTGAAATGAATACTAGTATGACAGGTCGAGTAGTTGCTTTATTTAATTAGGATCTCGGTAGAAGACGAGTGATTTTTCTAGCACTCGCGCGAGATCAGGAAATTGATTGTACCCACTTTCACATTGTCATGATACTAGTTGGTGGACAACAATCCATGGGGATTGGTTGTTTACAAGGTAAAAATGGGAATAAGGATTAAGGTGTGGTACCGTGTGTCAAGCGTTTGAACGTACTAAACACATACCGAGAAATATGGTAAATCGGTAAGCCTAGTACCTGATTGAACCTAGCAGTAGACTTTGCCCCTCACGCGACCTGAGACGAGGTCTCCCATTCCGGTTATGGTGGGTACAAGTGCGGTCACTGCACGACGGCAGTCGGGGTCAGTGAGGCATTGTACGCCAAGGCGGTGAGCCCTGTTCTGCTGACGGGGAATTGATGGGGAAGGTTGATGTGTGTGGGGGCGGAGTGCCCCTGCATGTCGTGTGTTTAGGTTTACCTTGCAAGGATAAAAACTCGATTCGAATCGTCTGCTTCTCGCAGCTAATGAGACTGCTTGATCCATGCTGCTACATTGAGTAACAAGTGGAACTGTGTTGAGATGATACAAGATGTTGATTGCTAAAAATGCTTGCTACTATGTGTGAATAGATAGTACATCTTTAGCCTTAAGAGAGTCACACTTAATCTTGACAAAGTTAAAATCTTGATTTAGAAACTCAGCTAGTGCTTTTGGCAACCAAACCCCACAGCCAAAAAGATGCATGTCTAGAGGTAGAGGAGTAGACTCCTCACACCGGGTAAGTCTAGCTGAGTATTAGTATACTCAGCCTTGCTTGTGGCATAATTTTTACAGGTTCTCTGGAGGAGATGGTTGCTGGGATAACTTGGCCGTCCACCTTGCCACCGGGTTGGACTATTGAGTGGGACCCTGCCTCGGCTGAGGAGGAGCATGAGGAGTGATGGGTCAGGCTTCCCCATCTCTCTATTTAATTACCGTTAGTTTTATTCCGCTGCACTTCGAACAATGATGGTTACTTTTGCAAAAACTCCGATGATGATGATGGTGATGTAATAATTTAATTCTGACATGTATGGTTTTATGCTTTATTGTATTTGCTCTGTGACTCACCTTCGAGTGAGATTGTGGTACTTGATCCTGTCAGTGGCCGTGTCGGACTAGATCCGAGGGATTGACGGGTTATTCCCATTTAAGTGTGGTCTAGCCTCTAAGGCGGGGCTTAGGCACTTAAGTTGGAATAATTCGGGCAGTTCCGCCACAGCTGGTATCGGAGCTTGTACCACCGCAGAGGAATCAATAAAATGTAAATACCATCAATTTTTCTAAGTAAAAAATTTGATAGAAACAATGTTGGATAGACAGTAGGACGAGCAGGATAGACTTAGGACGTGAAGCCTTAGGAGGATAGAGGGTAGCTAGGTGGCTAAGTAACTAGGCCCTACATGCCACATTTACAGGATGGGAGCTCTTCCCTATTCCTTTTATCTTGTTGTGAGGCCGTTCAGGACGAGCATGCATGCATTCATAATTAAGCAAAAGGATAACTGAGTAAAGGACTTAAAAACAAGATAACAACCAACTAGGTCCCCAGTGCCTTTTTCATTTAACCAGATAAGGGCTGAGTTTTATTTTCCTTGTTCTTTTTATAATTCTTTTTCTTTTACTTACGCTTAACCGTACACAGATGACTTCCCACGGATCCTCCGATGACCGAAATGCACTGACCCACACTGACGGACTTGCACGAGAGGGCTTTCCTCGCATTCTGTGGGAGGTACTTCAGGGGGCCGGATACACGACACCCCCTCAGTACGCGGTGCAACAGTTCGAGAAGCACCGGGTGCCCCGCTGTAGGGTGAGGATGACCTTGGAGCCTCATCCCCTGCAGCCAGGATGGCGCTCTTTGGACTCCGAGTCTTTCGGGTACCGAGCAGAGGACACGATCGAGGCGATCGCTCTGCATGGATTGACTACCTTCTGCGGATTCCATCCTTTGGAGCTGGCTACCCACCCCATTGGCTTGTTCCCCGCTGAGAGGGAGGACGACCCAATGTGGAAGGATCAGGTGGAGCATGCCAAGGACATCTGGGCCATCTACCCAGGACAGACTGCACACTTGACAGTACGGTGCATGAATGCTCTGTACCGTCTGCAGGTGATGCGCGGTTTGGCAATGTCCCATCTGATGGCACTGCTGGAGGCAACAAAGATCACGTTGGATAACAGAGAGGAGCTCGTGGTTGATTTATCTCAAGAAATGGTGGAGAAGGACTTGCAGGTGGAGCAGCTATCCACTGATATTCAGGAGTTGGAGGAACTGGTAGGCACCAGGGAGAACACCATCGAGGTTCTCGAGGATTAGCTCATTAACACTCAGCAGCAGCTTGCTGAGGCTAACGAGCACCTGGACATGCATCACCAGGAGATCCAGGACCAAGAGGCAAATGAGGACGTCGACATTGAGGGAGGAGATGAGCCTGCCTCCAGTGTGGACACTGCTGGCTCGGGAAGACCACCTTCCCCCGAGTCGAGTGTGGCTTCGTTCGCTCACTAGGTGTTCAGGGTAGGCTTAGAAGTTGGATAGTCGGACTCCTCGTAGCTAGCTTAGCTTTTGCACCCTTGGGGTACTAGGCTAGATAGAGTTGAGTCATTTTGGAACAATTTGATGTAATCATGTTAAACTCTCTTGGGAGCTTGTTCGATGGATGCTGTTATCAGTTTAAATTTGGAAGGAAGAATTTATGCCTCTTTAAAATCCCTTTTGTTGAAGTCGGAGTCTATCATGCTGTTTTAACTTTTCCCCCGTGATAAAATCTTGAACTTGGAACTGTGGTGTTAAGTATGTATGTGGTTTTTCAGATGGCCGGGAGGCAGCGTCGTGGCCAGAACGAGCGCGTTCCTCCACCGCCGCCACCACCTCCCACTCTGCAGGAGCTCATGGCTCAGCAGAATGAGATCCTGAGGCAGCTGGCCCAACGTCAGCCACCACCTCAGCATTATGGTGGTGGAGACCACCAACGTCACCCCGCAGTGGCTACATACCAGGAATTCCTTAGCACCCAGCCTCCATTGTTCACAAGGGCGGAGGACCCACTTGACGCAGATGTGTGGCTGCGAGTGGTGGAATCCAAATTCCCACTGCTCCATGGAGCTTGCTCAGAGGTTACCAAAGTCAGGTTCGCCACCCAGCAGCTTCGCGGACCTGCAAGGACTTGGTGGGATCATTTTCTTGCTATGCAGCCGGAGGACCGAGAGGTGGAGTGGAGGGAGTTCAAGGCAGCTTTCAGAGGACACCATATACCAGCCGGGATCATGGACAGGAAGCTCAATGAGTTTTTGGCACTCACTCAGGGCAACAGGACAGTGTTGCAGTATGCCCAGGCTTTTAATGATTTGTGCTAGTATGCGGGATATCATGCAGATACAGATGAGAAGAAGAGGGATAGATTCAGGAGGGGGCTCAGCACTAAGCTCCGGGATCGTCTCAACACCGTCAAGGCCAACAGCTACAATGAGTTGGTCAACATGGCTATCTCCCAAGAGGACTGCATTACAGCTAGACAGGCAGAGAAGAAGAGGAAGACCCCTGTGGCAGGACCCTCAGCTCAGCCCCAGCGCTTCAGGATTGTGTCCGACACCCAGGGCAGGGGATCCCAGCAGCAAGGGCGATGGGTAATCCGACCTCAGCAGCAGCAGCAGCAGGCACCCAACCGCAACCAGTTTCCAGCTCAGAGGAATAATCAGCAGCAGCAGTACCGCCAGGCAAATGACAATAGGTGCTTCACTTGTGGCAACACCGGGCATTACGCCAAGAATTGCCCCAGGAACCAGCAGAGGCAGGGGCAGAATGTTAATCAGAACCAAGGGAAGAGGCAGAAGGTGCAAGTGAGGCAGGGCAGGCTGAATTTCACTACCATGGCTGATATCCTAGAGGGAGCACCCGTCTTGACTGGTATCTTTACAATTTTGAATTATCCTGCTATTGTTCTTTTTGATTCTGGTGCATCACACAGTTTTATCAGTACCAAATTTAGTGCCAAGTGCCAATTGCCTTTTCACCACACCAATGGGGGTATTACAATCTCAACACCAGGAGGCAGGGTTGCCTCCTATCAGATCAGTAGGCACGTACCAATTAAGCTGGGTAGTCTCATTTTCAAAACTACTCTATTAATAATGGGATTGGATAGTGTGGATATCATCTTAGGGACTGATTGGTTGTCACGACACCACGCGGTGATTGATGTCGCAGCCAGAGCCATAGAAATCCGCTCCCCTTTGGATGGTGAGATTACCTTATATCTACCCGATCAGGGATGCACCCGTTCTTGTGCCTTTGTTATGATAGAATCCCCAGTGGAAAGGATCCCAGTAGTCCGTGATTACCCGGACGTGTTTGCGGAGGAATTGCCAGGGATGCCACCTGACCGAGATATTGAGTTCGCCATCGAATTGCAACCCGGGACTGCTCCTATCTCCAAGAGACCTTATAGGATGCCTCCCGCGGAATTGGCAGAATTGAAGAAGCAATTGCAAGAGTTGTTGGACAAGGGGTTTATTCGCCCAAGCACTTCACCATGGGGATGTCCAGCTTTATTTGTGAAGAAAAAGGATGAGAGTTTGAGGATGTGCGTTGACTACCGCCCTCTCAATGCGGTGACTATTAAGAACAAATACCCGCTGCCCCGCATTGATGTTCTGTTTGATCAGTTGGTAGGAGCCAAGGTATTCTCCAAGATAGACCTTCGCTCAGGTTACCATCAGATCAAGATCCGTGCCAGCGATATTCCCAAGACGGCTTTCTCAACCCGATATGGACTGTATGAGTTTCTGGTGATGTCTTTTGGGCTGACCAATGCCCCGGCTTATTTCATGTACCTGATGAACTCAGTGTTTATGCCATAATTGGACAAGTTCGTGGTCGTTTTCATTGATGATATTCTGGTCTATTCCAAGAATGAAGACGAACATACTGAGCACCTGCACATTGTGCTTCAGCGACTGTGCGATCATCATCTTTATGCTAAGTTATCTAAATGTGAGTTCTGGCTGAAGGAGATTAAATTCTTGGGTCACACAATTTCTCAGGATGGGATATCAGTTGATCCTGAGAAGGTGCAAGAGGTAATGGACTGGAAACCCCCGACTACAGTGAAGCAAATTCGGAGTTTTCTGGGATTGGCAGGGTATTATCGACGATTTATTCCGGATTTCTCCAGAATTGCCAAACCAATGACTGAACTGTTGAAGAAGGGATTCAAATTTGAGTGGAGCCAAAAGTGTGAGGATGCCTTTCATACCTTGAGGCAGCATCTAACAACGGCCCCAGTGCTGGCCCAACCTGATAACACCAAGCCATTTGAAGTTTATTGTGATGCTTCTGGTACCAGATTGGGATGTGTTTTGATGCAAGAGAACAGAGTGATTGCTTATGCTTCCCGGGCACTTAGGCCCCATGAGCAGAACTACCCTACCCATGATCTAGAATTGGCAGCTGTGGTTCATGCTCTTAAGTTATGGAGACACTACTTGATGGGGGCTCACTGTAACATCTACACCGATCATAAGAGTCTCAAATACATCTTCACTCAAGCAGATCTGAACATGAGGCAAAGGAGATGGTTGGAGTTAATCAAGGACTATGATTTGGAGGTGCATTACCACCCTGGTAAGGCCAATGTTGTGGCAGACGCCTTGAGCAGGAAGGCCCAGTGCAATTGTGTGAGCATGGATGTGGGAGTTACCACCCTGTGTGATGAGTTGTGCAAGCTGAACTTGGAAGTTGTTTCTTCGGGTGACCTAAGCTATATCTTGGTGGAGCCCACCTTGCAAGAGCAGATAATCAGGGCACAGGTTGAGGATAAGGGTGTTCAGGTTATCAAAGATATGATCAAGCAAAAGGCAGAAAAATACAAGTGTTTCCGACAGGACAGCAAGGGAATTCTATGGTTTGGAGATCGATTGGTTGTTCCTAAGGACCCTGAGCTCAGAAAGAAGATACTGGATGAAGCTCACCTTTCCAAATTCTCCATGCACCCTGGTAGCAACAAGGTGTACCATGATCTCAGATCTCTATATTGGTGGACTAGAATGAAAAGGGAAATTGCCAAGTACATATCCGAATGTGACACCTGCCAGAGAATTAAAGCTAGTCACTTGAAGACAGCAGGCCCTTTGCAACCCCTTCCCATACCATCTTGGAAATGGGAGGACATTTGTATGGACTTCATAGTGGGATTACCCAATACCTCCCGGCACCATGATTCAATTTGGGTTATCGTGGACAGGTTGACCAAGACTGCTCATTTCTTGCCAGTGCATACCACCCACAGGGCAGAGAAGTACGCTGAAATTTATGTTGATCAGATAGTAAGGTTGCATGGTATTCCCAAAACCATTATATCTGACAAAGGAGCACTATTTGTGGCACGATTTTGGGAGCAATTGCAAGAATCACTTGGGACCCATGTCATCCGAAGCTCAGCATACCACCCCCAAACCGATGGCCAGACAGAAAGGGTGAACCAGATTTTGGAAGACATGCTGCGGGCATGTGCACTACACTACGGAAAGGATTGGGACAAGTGTCTTTCTTTGGCAGAGTTTTCTTACAATAACAGTTATCAATCCAGTCTGAAGATGGCACCTTTTGAGGCATTATATGGGAGAAGGTGTAGGACCCCACTAAATTGGTCTCAAGCAGGAGAAAGGGAAATTTTTGGGCCAGACTTGGTACTCGAGGCAGAGGCAAAAGTCAGAATTATTACCAAGAACTTGGAAGCTGCTCAGGCCAGGCAAAAGAGCTATCATGACAAGAGGCGGAAACCTCTGCAGTTTGAGGTGGGAGATCATGTTTATCTTAAGGTATCACCCACCAAGGGTGTTCAGAGATTCGGGATCAAGGGCAAGTTAGCTCCTCGCTATATTGGACCCTACGAGATCAAGGAGGCTTGTGGACCCGTAGCCTATCAAGTGGAATAGCCACCTCACATGTCAGCAGTTCACAATGTGTTCCATGTATCTCAGCTGCGGAAATGCGTCCGTCTACCCACTGAAGTAC
This sequence comes from Zea mays, assembly GCF_902167145.1. Taxonomy (NCBI): domain Eukaryota; kingdom Viridiplantae; phylum Streptophyta; class Magnoliopsida; order Poales; family Poaceae; genus Zea; species Zea mays. The sequence goes on along the minus strand of NC_050103.1, from coordinate 65,229,868 downwards.
TACCGGGACCAGATATTGAGATAGAACCAGACTTGTCCTACCAAGAGTACCCCGTCAAGGTGCTAGATCAAAAAGAGAGATCAACTCGGGCAAGGTCGATCAGAATGTATAAAGTTCAGTGGAATCACCATTCAGCAGAAGAAGCTACATGGGAGACTGAGGATTTTCTACGCTCTCGCTTCCCCAACTTTCTACCCAAAGGAGTCGGTATGTAACCCCAAAAACCCACCCCCACCTGCCCTTTTGAATTCAATTATAAGAAAAACTTAGATAACAAGGATAGTCTAAGTTGTGAATTTAACTTAAGAAGGGCTTCCTTCTGAAGTTGCAACGAGGGTGACATTCGAAGAGCAGTTAATAAGAGAAACTTAAGTATAAAGGGAAAACAACACCAGCACACCTTCAAGCATCCCTCCAAGGGGCTCTACCTGAAATCTCGGGGCGAGATTCCTTTAAGGGGGGAGGGCTGTAACACCCCAGGTGTTACCATGGCTAGAGCCCACCTTGGCACTAGAGGCTGTGATCACATGTGGTAGAGGCTTAAGGCAACCCACAAAAACTTTGAAGGCCATGTGCTAATCAAGTTGCCAATGACCTAAGAAGTATTACTCTAATCTTTGCACACTTTTGCCTTAGATAAGAGCGGGGGAAGACCCCTAGGCCCTCTCTTAAACCCTATCTCCCAAAACCCTAGATAAGAGGGAAAAGAGAGTGGACAAGTGTGCAAAACATGAGTAACATTTACCCAAACCTTAAGCAACCTTCTAACCAACAATTAAGGGAGTGAAATAATGCAAAAAGACCCCTGAAGAAACCCCAATTCAAATCTCCAAGTGGAGAGAGAGCTAGAGCTCTCTATTTCACTCTAAGTCCATTTTTAACCCTAGTTTAAAGATCAACCGTGTTCACCTTGAAGATGGCACCAAAACCACTTGGGTTCTATACCAAAAATGTGGTATACCACCTAAGGCACCCCCTGGAAAAAGTGGACACTGAGACTTGGACGTTTGACAGGATTTGGCATCAGTTTTGTCGCGGTGTGGGCAGTGAGACAAGCCAGATTTGGCGCCCGTCTATCTCCCGATCTAGGGCGTATCATCCCTTGGAACTCACACATGTGAGATAGCCCTAGGTGCCAGGAAGAGGTCTGCGCCGGATTCATGGCGAGATTCACACGTTTGCGATCTCTGGAGACGTTTGAACACTGGAAGAAACTCACCTCCACGTGTTCGACGCCTTCTGCCCGCGCCAGAGCACGCTCGCGCGCGTCCCCGCATGCCCAGCGCCGCGCCCGAGCCAAACCAGCGCCGTGGCCCGCGCCCGAGCTTATAAAGCCCTCCTAGGCTTCGACTACACCCTTCCGCGCACCCTCCAAACCTCACCGGAGTTAGCTCGTCGCCGTTTGCCCGTGCGCAGCGAGTCCACGGCCGCCCAATCCCTCTGTCACCATAGACCGGCCAGTAGAGCCATTCCCAACCCCGTCCAGCCCTCGGAGAAGACTGTGCACACCTCCGTGAGGCTCCCCGAGCAAGGAATCGGAGTTTACTTCGCCGGAGAAGCCAGTCCACGCTCGCCGGAGCTCTCGACCCCACCGGAGTACGTGGACCGGGTAAACCACTCCACCATCCTTCGATTCCTTGTGCACACAGTCGCTGCGTGACCCCGTGAAGCTCACCATGCCCTCGGATTGAACCAGTTCGCCGTGGTTTGGCCGGTATACTCGCCGCCGACGAGGACACCCGCCTGCACGCGTGGACCGGGCGATTCCGGCCATCCCCGACGTCAAGCCGTACCTCGACGTGACCGCCAGAGTCTCCCCGAGCCAACCCCACCCTTCGCTGGACCTCCCTCGCCGCCGGTAAGCCGCGCCACCCTTTTCTTTCCCGCGGTTACTGTTTACATAAGGGGAAGGACTGCGGGTGAGAGGGAGAGAAGGTCAGGGGGTTTTGTGAAATGTCAGAGACACAGGGGAATAGTGGCGTGGGGGTAGATTTGCGAAGGTGGATTTAGTTTAAACCCAGGGACCTCGGTGTAAACTGTTTTTCCAGAAAACCTTTATTAAATCTTTTTTTAAATTGGACAGAAACTTGAAAATGCATAACTTCTGTTTAAATCATCCAAATTTGGTCAAACCAATTTTGTCAGATTCTAAATAATGTAACCTACTTAAGAAAAATATAAAACCCCCCATGTACTGTAGAAAACTTTAAAGCTCTGATTTAATTATAGTTTTGACCAAAAGCTTAATAATAGGGCCAAAATTAGTTGCACTATTTGACTGGGGTTAGAAAAATTTTGAGAAGTTTGTATCTACCTACTAAGCCAAATAAAAATGCTAAACCTCTCTCCACTTCATTTAAGTTAGTTTTACCCTTTATTCTATAATATGCTTAAGGATAAGAAAAATAGAAAATGTAATTTAATTAATGAACCAGAGAGTACCTCTATTTTTCTTAGGTTACTTATTCAATATAGTTCACTGGAAAAATATATCATGCCCTGTTTTAGTATAAAATAAGTAGGATGCCTTTTATTTTAATAAAACAAGTAAAACTTAGGAAAACTCTACAAAAATAACCCCAAGGTAAAAACACCCCCACCCTTGGGATAACTATTGTTTTATTAGAGAGAACTTAGGAAAAATATGAAATCTGCTGTTTGACATTTTTCAAATAACAATGTAGTAGAAAGAGCCTTTTTGACTTTAAACCTAAGAAAAATCATAACTAAATAACCACCCCTTAGTTTTCTGTGATTTTTAGCACAGAAGCCTATTATTACTATGGGATGCCAGCAAAAATAACCTTTAGGACAGAACCTACCCCTAACTAAGAGGTGTAGTGTAAAGTGGCCCATTTTGCCTAACTATTGTTATTTTTGTTTAAAGCCTAGCCTTTGTACTTAAAGCTTCAACTTCTTAAAACAAGTTAGAATAGCAAATGACAACCCACTGTAATTTTTACAGAATTTTTGGAAATTATTAAAACACTGTCGTAGTTCAACCTACACTAGAAACCCTAATTGGAAATTTAAGAAAGGAAGAGGAATAATGTAAATTAATGTCATCCTAAAACCTTTATAAAAATTGTCCACTGAAATCTATAGAGACAATACCAATCCACTATGTTATCCTAAAGGAAAACCTAAACCTAAAGGGTAATAAGTCTATGTCTATGTATACCACTAGAAGCCCCACAGAACCAGGAAACCCTAAGTTAATTCTTAACTTATTTTCTTTAGTAATGTTCTCAAATCTTGCATAATCATGACATACATGTTCATTGCATTTCGATAGACTGTAATCTTGCTGACGGAGAGTACATCCTCGTGCCGGAGCAAGGAGCTGCTCAGGAGGTAGCCCCAGTTCCAGCACCCGAGTCTGCACCAGAGGACCTGCCTGCCACTGCTTTGGAAGGCAAGCCCCGGTTTTATGCATAACCTGTTATTTATGCTATTTTACTTCACTTAATGATTGTAGGATTGATTGTGCACTTAGGTGTAGGAATTGTTTGAAGCCCTAGTTGCATGATCTTAGGAATCCTTTTGAAATGAATACTAGTATGACAGGTCGAGTAGTTGCTTTATTTAATTAGGATCTCGGTAGAAGACGAGTGATTTTTCTAGCACTCGCGCGAGATCAGGAAATTGATTGTACCCACTTTCACATTGTCATGATACTAGTTGGTGGACAACAATCCATGGGGATTGGTTGTTTACAAGGTAAAAATGGGAATAAGGATTAAGGTGTGGTATCGTGTGTCAAGCGTTTGAACGTACTAAACACATACCGAGAAATATGGTAAATCGGTAAGCCTAGTACCTGATTGAACCTGGCAGTAGACTTTGCCCCTCACGCGACCTGAGACGAGGTCTCCCATTCCGGTTATGGTGGGTACAAGTGCGGTCACTGCACGACGGCAGTCGGGGTCAGTGAGGCATTGTACGCCAAGGCGGTGAGCCCTGTTCTGCTGACGGGGAATTGATGGGGAAGGTTGATGTGTGTGGGGGCGGAGTGCCCCTGCATGTCGTGTGTTTAGGTTTACCTTGCAAGGATAAAAACTCGATTCGAATCGTCTGCTTCTCGCAGCTAATGAGACTGCTTGATCCATGCTGCTACATTGAGTAACAAGTGGAACTGTGTTGAGATGATACAAGATGTTGATTGCTAAAAATGCTTGCTACTATGTGTGAATAGATAGTACATCTTTAGCCTTAAGAGAGTCACACTTAATCTTGACAAAGTTAAAATCTTGATTTAGAAACTCAGCTAGTGCTTTTGGCAACCAAACCCCACAACCAAAAAGATGCATGTCTAGAGGTAGAGGAGTAGACTCCTCACACCGGGTAAGTCTAGCTGAGTATTAGTATACTCAGCCTTGCTTGTGGCATAATTTTTACAGGTTCTCTGGAGGAGATGGTTGCTGGGATAACTTGGCCGTCCACCTTGCCACCGGGTTGGACTGTTGAGTGGGACCCTGCCTCGGCTAAGGAGGAGCATGAGGAGTGATGGGACAGGCTTCCCCATCTCTCTGTTTAATTACCGTTAGTTTTATTCCGCTGCACTTCGAACAATGATGGTTACTTTTGCAAAAACTCCGATGATGATGATGGTGATGTAATAATTTAATATTCTGACATGTATGGTTTTATGCTTTATTGTATTTGCTCTGTGACTCACCTTCGAGTGAGATTGTGGTACTTGATCCTGTCAGTGGCCGTGTCAGACTAGATCCGAGGGATTGACGGGTTATTCCCATTTAAGTGTGGTCTAGCCTCTAAGGCGGGGCTTAGGCACTTAAGTTGGAATAATTCGGGCAGTTCCGCCACACGCCTCCTCCTCTTCACCAAAATGGGATGACGACGACGAAGACTCTTCATCGAAAAAGAAAACGGTTAGTCAAAACTATTCTTTTGATTATTCTCTCATTCCTTATAATTCGAATGCCCATTTATTATCTATTCCACTTGGAAAACCCCCACACTTTGATGGAGAAGACTATTCATTTTGGAGTCATAAAAAGCATAGTCACTTATTTTCTCTCCATCCTAGTATTTGGGAAATTGTTGAAAATGGAATGCATTTCGACAGCATTGACAATCCTAAATTTATCAATGAGAAAATACATAAAAAATGCCCAAGCCACTACTGTTTGTTAGCACCTCTATGCAGGGATGAATACAATAAAGTCAGCGGCTTGGACAATGCCAAGCAAATATGGGATACCCTCAAGATCTCTCATGAGGGTAATGACGCCACCATGATTACCAAAATGGAACTGGTGGAAGGCAAGCTGGGGAGGTTTGCCATGATAAGAGAAGAACCAACTCAAATGTACAATAGGCTCAAGGCCCTGGTGAACAAAATTCGAAGCTATGGAAGTACAAGATGGACGGATCACAACATCGTCCGACTAATGCTAAGGTCATTTACTGTCATTGATCCTCATCTTGTAAATCTTATCCGTGAGAATTCCAGGTACACCAAGATGACACCCGAGAAAATTCTCAAAAAATTTATGAGCGAGCACATGATGGTGAAGGCGAGATACATGGACGATGCTGCAAACGGACCGCTTCCTCTCTACGAGCCGCAACCCGTTACTCTCAAAGCGACAAGCAACAAGGAGGCGCTACCCAGCAAGGTAGCACAAGTGGAGGCTACGGGGCTCAACGAGGACGAAATGGCACTTATAATCAAGCTCTTCAAGATTGCCTTGAAGGGACGCAAGGAGTACCCCCAACAAGAACAAATCAAGGGGAAAGCGCTCCTGCTTCAAGTGTGGTAAGTCTGGTCATTTCATAGCACAATGTCCCAACAATGATAATGACCAGGCACAAGAAAAGAAAGAGAAGAAGGAAAGGAAGAAGAACTACATGAAGGAAAAGGGCGAGGCGCACATTGGAAAAGACTGGGACTCCGACTGTTCTTCATCCGACTCCGATAATAATGGACTAGCTGTCTCGGCCTTCAACAAGTCCTCTCTCTTCACCAACGAACACCACGCGTGCCTCATGGCTAAGGAGAAGAAGGTACGTACACGAGATACACCAAAGTACACTTCTTCTAGTGATGAGGAATATTCTAATGATGAAGTAGATTATAGTGATCTATTTAAAGGATTAGGTAGATCTAAGGTAGATAAAATAAATGAATTGATTGATGCTCTTAATGAAAAAGATAGGCTACTAGAAAAGCAAGAAGATATTCTTTATGAGGAACATGATAAATTTATTTATGTTCAAAAATCTCTTGCTCTAGAAATTAAGAAAAATGAACTATTGTCTTCTAAGCTGTCTACCTACCATGATTATATTTCTAGTCTTAAAAATTTGAATGCTGATTTAAATACTAAGCTAGAAAAAGTTAATATGGCTAGTTCATGTGTTGAGCATGTTGTTATCTGCAATAGGTGTAAAGATTTTGATGTTGATGCTTGCAATGAACATGTCTCTACCATTCTTAATTTAAATAATGATGTTGCAAGTCTTAATGCTCAACTTAAGACTTGCAAGGATAATTATGAGAAATTAAAATTTGATAGGGATGCCTACACCATTGGTAGACACCCCTCTATTAAGGATGGACTTGGTTTACAAAAGGGAACCAAGAACTCAACAAGCCAAAGGACTTCCAATCTCAACAGGAGAAAGGGAAGGCTCCTATGGCTAGTAGCTCTCAAAAGAACCATGTCTATCTTTATGCTCATGATAAGAAAGTTACTAGTTTTGCTCATCATGATAGGTGTCATAATCATGTTGTTTCACCTGTATGTCATAATGCTACCTTTAATTCCCATGCCATGTTTGCATCTAGTTCTTCATATGCTCATGGTAGGAATAGATCTAGGCGCCATCATATAGTTTCTAATGCACCTAGGAAGGCATCAAGTGGACCAACTATGATTTATCAAACATGTGATGTTTCATTTGTCCTCTTATGCAAGAATGATAAAGTAGTTGCTAGAAGTTTGGGACCTAAGTGCAAGAGAGACAACTTGCATCTGGGTTCCAAAGTCTATTGTGGCTAACCTTGTACGACGCAACAAGAGTTGGGTACCTCAAACCCAAGCTTAATTACCTTGCATATTTATGCATCCGGGGGATCAAGCTGGATCATTGATAGCGGATGCACAAACCACATGACGGGGGAGAAGAAAATGTTCACCTCCTACGTCAAGAACAGGGATTCCCAAGACACTATCATCTTTAGAGATGGGAACCAAGGCAAGATCAAGGGCTTAGGCAAAATAGCCATCACAACCGAGCATTCGATTTCAAATGTGTTTCTAGTAGAATCGCTCGGGTACAATTTGTTGTCTATAAGCCAATTATGTCATATGGATTATAATTGCTTATTTACAAATATTGATGTATCTGTCTTTAGAATAAGTGATGGTTCATTAGCTTTTAAGGGTGTATTAGATGACAAGCTCTACTTAGTTGATTTCTCAAAAGAGAATGCTGATCTAGATGCATTCTTAATCGCTAAGACTAATATGGGCTGGCTCTGGCACCGTCGTCTAGCACATGTTGGGATGAAGAACCTTCATAAGCTTCTAAAGCGAGAACATGTGTTAGGACTAACCGATGTCTGTTTTTTAGAAAGACAGACCTTGTGCAGCGTGCTAGGCAGGGAAGTAGGTGGGAAGTACTCATCAAAGCAAGAATGTGATGATGACATCAAGACCACTGGAACTCCTACATATGGATCTCTTCGGTCCCGTTGCTTATCTTAGCATTGGGGAAAGTAAGTATGGTCTTGTTATTGTTGATGATTTTCCCGCTTCACTTGGGATTTCTTTTTGCAGGATAAATCTGAAACCCAAGAAACTCTAAAGCACTTCCTAAGGAGAGCTCAAAATGAGTTTGAGCTAAAGGTGAAAAAGATAAGGAGCGATAATGGATTAGAGTTCAAGAACCTTCAAGTCGAAGAATATCTTCAGGAGGAAAGCATCAAGCACGAGTTCTCCGCTCCCTATACACCACAGCAAAATGTTGTAGTAGAGAGGAAGAACATGACGCTAATTGACATGGCGAGGACAATGCTTGGAGAGTACAAGATGCCTGAGCAGTTTTGGTCGGATGCTGTGAATACAGCTTGCCATGCCATAAACCAGCTCTATCTGCATCGCCTCCTCAAGAAGACATCATACAAACTCCTAACCGATAACAAACCCAATGTTCCCTATTTTCCTGTATTTGGGAGCAAATGCTACATCTTGGTAAAGAAAGGTAGACATTCGAAGTTTGCTCCCAAAAGCGATAGAAGGTTTTTTACTAGGTTATGACTCAAATACAAAGGCGTATAGGGTCTTCAACAAATCATCAGGTTTAGTTGAAGTCTCTAGCGATGTTGTATTTGATGAGACTAATAGCTCTCCAAGAGAGCAAGTTGATCTTGATGATGTAAATGAGGATGAGGTTCCGACATTCGCAATACAAACAATGGAGATAGGTGATGTGCGACCACAGGAACAACAAGAGCAAGATCAACCTTCTTCTTCTACATTGGTACATCCCCCAACTCAAGATGAGGAACATGTACCTTAAGATGAAGGGTTGGATCAAGGGGGAGGAAATGAAGGACAAGATAAGGAGGAAGAAGCACCACAAGCTCCTCCAACTCAAGTCCGAACAACTATTCAAATAAATCATCCAATAGATCAGATTCTGGATGATATCATCAAGGGAGTAACCACTTGCTCACGTTTAGCTAATTTTTGTGAGCATTACTTGTTTGTTTATTCTATTGAGCCTTTCATGGTAGAAGAAGCCTTACAGAATCCGGACTGTGTGTTGGCCATGCAGGAAGAGCTCAACAACTTCAAGATAAATGAAGTTTGGAGCCTGGTGACACGTCCGAAGCAAAATGTTGTGGCAACCAAGTGGGTGTTCCGTAACAAGCAAGATGAACACGGTGTGGTGACAAGAAACAAGGCTTGACTTGTGACAAAAGGTTATGCCTAAGTCGCAGGTTTGGATTTTGAGGAGACTTTTGCTCTTGTAGCTAGGCTAGAATCAATTCACATATTATTGGCCTATGCTGCTCACCATTCTTTTAAGTTGTTTCAAATGGACATGAAGAGCACCTTCTGTTGGGGACTTGTTCTCAAATGCTATGAATTAAGAACAAGGCAACATAAAATGTTAAATATCAAAGTCCTTCGTGCTTCGAAGCATTATATCCATAAGGATTTAATGGATCTTTGGACGAAGGTAACAAGTTTAATATTACGAAGGTTTCACCTGCGTGATTAAACTTACAAAGATAATACAAAGTAATGTAAAATATGAAACATTAAAGATAAATACATTAAAAATGAATAACATCATTCACACATTTTAATATATATAAATTTAAGGTATTTGAATACAATGTTTAGATACATTTTTACCTTTGCCTTGACAATAATTCCCGAGTGATGCGTTAGCAATTACAGGAAAAGCGTGAACAATAAAGGAATACTGTTCACTATTTATAGGCACAGGACACAGCCTGTGAGAAATTATAATCATGCCCCTCATAAAAATTTACAACAATGACTCAGACCCTTATGGACTAAAAGGTCATTCTATCTTTAAGTCGGTTCAACCCTTCATCTTCGGATATGCTGTAATACCGAAGCTTCATGAATGTTGCCTTCGGCGTTTCGCACGAGCAGCTTCAGCCGAAGCTGTCTCTTTCTGCAGGACCTTCGGCGACGAAGCATGGTCCCAACAGTAGCCCCTTCGCGGTGCTAGATCGTTTTTCGTAACGAGCTTGATCCGTGAAAAAAAGTCTCTTAGGCTTCAGGAAGCCGAAGGTCCGAAAAACACCTTCCCTGAGCTCGTTGTCGAGAAACGATACAGCTTTCGAGCGTGTAGCGGTCCCACCATGCAGGTTCACTGTTCTGATTTTTGCGGCCCACCGTTCAGCGGGTGCGAGCAACTCTTTGCCTGGTGTAAAAATCCTGACGATTCACCTTCTTACCTGCAGCACTATATAAACAGACGGGTAGGTGTGAAGTTACCACAGCATTCATTGCTATTGCACTGTTTTGCTGCCAAAATTTTTAACCATAGCCGAAGCTTGACTTTCGCATTCAAACGAAGCTTCAGTTTAGTGTTTGCTTCGTCAGAAGAAAAGGTTATTAATTTCCAAGAAATTTTTTCAAGAAATTCAAAATTAAATGGCCAGAGTGCGCTCTACTGCTAGAGTTGAGCGCGAGGGGGACGAAGCCGAAGGTGCGGAAACTGTTCCTATCTCTGAAGCAATGAAGCGATCTGGATTGATGACATCAGAAGATACCCCTGTTGGTGAAGCAGAACAAGCAGATATTGAGGAGGCTGGTACTGACGATGATTACAATATCGCAGTACCGAGCAAGCCTAGTCATCTGGACTTCGGGAAGTCGACTATCTCGAAGGCTGATTTCCCAAAGATGGTGAAGTCGGGCTACTTCAGCGAAGATGAGAAGAAGATGATTCGCTTTGGTGGAGAAGAGATTACCCCGAAGCCACAAAAAGATGAGATAGTGATTTTTAAGAGTTTCCTCAAGGCTGGTTTAAGATTTCCTTTGAATAGGATGATTGCTGATGTGCTGAAGAAATTTGGGATCTATTTTCACCAACTAACTCCTAATGCTATTGTTAGGCTTAGTGTTTATATCTGGGCTCTCCGAAGCCAAGTAGTGGAGCCATTTGCCGAAGGCTTCTGCCGAGTACACGAGCTACACTACCAAACTAAGGCCAGAAAGGATGGGCTTCATGAAAATTTTGGTTGTTACAACTTTGCATATCGGAAAACTACAAAATTTCCTGTGATCAGCTATCGAAGCAAGTGGCCGGCAGGCTGGAAATCGGAATGGTTCTACGTCAAAGTTGATGACGACAAGGAGAAGCTTGTACAGAGCCTGCTTGAACTAATCTTCGGAGAACCCGACCCCAGTGTCGCATGACACCAGACGGTCCAACCCAAACGGCGTTGGCTGAATTCAGAATTATTGCGGAGCACATTGGCACTAGGGATTTGGTGCAAGAATTTCTGGCTTTCAAAGTATTTCCCAACATGAAGGAATAGGCAATGCCGAAGCTTAAAGGAGAGAAGAAAGAGGGAGAGCTTATCCGACTGCCCTATCATTATAAATTCAAGAAATATTTCAAGGCACCCTGCCAAGAATGGCTCGAGACAATCGAAATAATGAGTACTGAAATTCTTGGAAATTACTCTAAAAAAGAGGACCAATTGATGACAGCAGCCTTCGGCACCCGGCCGAAACGAAGGCTAAACAGAGTACTTGATGCTATAGGCTTTGAATATCCTGATTATGGGCGACTGGGCGGAGATGTTGGAGGCCCGAAGAGAAAAAGAATTGCCAGCGCCGTTGACGAAGAGAGCACCAAAGTGACAAAAAAGAAAAAGGAGATTTCTGAAAAGCTGAGCCCTGAAAAGTTGAGCCCTGAAAAGTTAAGCCCTGAGCCGAAGGTGGTTGCTGCGAGAAAAAGGAAAACTGCATCCCCAGAACCAAAAACGTTGGTTCAAGAAGAAGACACTCCTGCGACACCTTCTGCTGCCGAAGTAGAAGAGATTCTGAAGGTAATGACTGAACCCTTGCCTGTCAAGCTAAGTCCGCTGGCGCCGGAACTGACGAAGTTTTTTCAGAAGGACAAAGAAGCTTCGGCAGCAGAAAGTCCTGTACTGCCGAAAAAACGAAGAATTATTCAAATAGCAGATGTGATTCATCAGACGCCGCCACCGGCGACAGCGTCAAAAATTGCTTTTGCCGAGACCGCTGAAGCCGAAGGCGCCGCAGCCGATGCTGAAACCGGCGAGGCCGAAGCTGCTGAGGCCGAAGCTGGGATCACAGAAGGTTCGAATCTAGAAACCACCCTTGAAGTTATTGATAATATTCTCCTGAAAATGGCTGAGGAAGAAGCTGATGTGGCTGCGGTAACCGCGGCAACTGGAAAGGGAAAGGAGCAGATCGATGACACCTTAGAAGAAGAAGGTTTTAACTTTCAAGATTTGCTTGGACAAGAGCTAACAGACGCCGAAAAAGAAGAGTTGAAAAAATATGCCATATCTTGCGGGTATAAGCCAGGGGCTACGCTATTTGGTGGGGCCAAAGAAGGGAAGCTAACATGCCTTCGGAACCGCACTGAGGCCAAAGTTGTTAGAACCCTTTCTAAAAGCGTTGGCCTGCCGAAACTAGAAGCGGACCTCTGCAGGTATCAACGGCACCATATCGATGGAAGCCTGCTCTATGCTAATTTTAAGGTAATAAATTTTATTATTATTTTTTAATTTATTTTTTAGGTCATTTTCTGATGAAGATTGTTTCGGCAGAGTATACTACTGAGTAAGGTTCTAAAAATGCAACAAGATCTCGAAGAGGAGAAGAACAAAACTATCATCAACGATTTGGAAGAAAAAGTTGAGAATTACGAAGCTGCTCTAAAAAAGAAGGACTTCACCATCCAGGACCTTGAAATCATGACTAAAGAACACGAAGGTGCATTAGAAAAGAAAGACTTTGTTATTCAGTCTATGGAAGGCTCCTTGGCTGAAGTTCAAGCCGAGAATAACAGTTTGAAGAATGAATTGCTCAAACAACTAGAAAAATCTGAGCAAGAAAAGAAACACCTTGAAGCAAGTCTTAAAACTGAGATGGAGAAGAATTCAAATTTGCAAAAATCCTTGAAGGAGCTTCAAGAGAAATGCCTAGGCTTCGGCAGTCGATGCGTGCAGCGGCTGAAGGATGTGTTTCATTCTATCGGAGCCAGCTCTAAAAAATTTACACCTTCAGCTGAAAACCTGCCCAGCACATTAGAATATATTGAAGGTGAGGTTGACGCTCTTGACGAAGTTATTGGTGGCCATGCTGACTTCTGCGCCCTGGTAGCTTCTCGAGGCACAGCTACCGCTTTTCTCAAGGCTGGTTGCACGCATGGAAAAATTGTGAATAGACCAAACTTCAGCTTATCATCATTAGATCTAATAGATATTCCAAGCTTAGCCCGAAGTATCGGAAATAGATTTATGACCCAGATTTGGGTAAATGGCGGGCGGAAAATGGCGGGTGACGAAGCTCGAAGTCATCTTAAGCCAGTAAGAAACTTATATTTATTACTTTTACCTTCTCCTTAAAATTTGCACCTTATTCTGTTCTTCAATATATGTAGGTTGACGAAGCTGAAGTATGACGAAGCTGAAGTGTGACAAATCTGAAATACGACGACCTGAAGCTTGCTAGTTGCTACAATATTCTTTCCTGCAAAAATTCTGGAGAGACTTTTGTAATATCATTATGGAAAAACTTATGTAAATTTGTACATACCTTGTAATATATTTTATTCCTGCTAACTGTGTACAATCTGCTTTGCTGTGGACGAAACTTCTTATTTGAGCCAAAGGCGAAAAACACCTTCCCTTCTTTTCGTACGCAACGAAGCATAAAAATTCCCTTTTTTGAAGTCTTTCCTCATTGCCGAAGCACCTATCTTTTTGTGTGGTATGATGATGATTCTATATATGTCTAAATGAATGTTTATGAATGCAAATGTCATGATGAAATGCATTGTGTAAATGAATATTGGGACACATGCTTAAAGACCATAATCATAGTCCTTCATCCCCTTGGGAATGATATATCAGCGTTGACTTTTCGCTGTAAGCCTCCCTTAGGAGCTTCTTCGCCTTTTACTTTCAGCGGAATCAACGTTGACTTTTTGCTGTAAGCTCTGCATTCCCCTAGGAACGACTTTTGAGCTTCTCCCTGCTTTCTTTTCTTTTTCCTTGGCATTTACATTTACACTTTTTGGGGGATATCACTTTTATAGAATGGAAATAAGAAAAATTACATGTTGTGGCCCCATTAAAAACCTTTCTCCCCCTTTGGAAAGGAAAAGGGTGCCACAAAAAGAATAGAAAAAATTACATCAAACTAAACATAATATCGCCGAAGCTCGTCCGCATTCCATGATCTAGGAATGTCGTTGCCATCCATATCCTTCAATCTATAAGAACCGGGTCTTGACGAAGATACTACCAAAAAAGGTCCTTCCCACTTCAGCTGTAATTTGCCCACTGTCTCAGGGTTAGCTACTCTTCGAAGCACCAAATGTCCTGGTTCAATGTTCTTCAGCTTAACCTTTCTGTCATGCCATTTTATTGTTTCAGCTTGATATTTATTGATGTTTTCCACAGCCTGAAGCCTGATCCCTTCTATAGTGTCTTTTTCCACAGAGCAATCAGCTTCGTCTTCACCTTCTGCCGAAGCTATCGTTCTTATTGATCCTGCTTTGGCCTCTTCCGGGGTTATTGCTTCATCCCCAAACAATAGTTTGAAAGGCGTAAAACCTGTTGATCTTGACATGGTTGTGTTATGGCTCCACACCACTTTGATTAACTCGTCTGGCCACTTTCCCCTGGGCTGATTGAAGATTGACTTCATTATTCCTGTCATTATGATCCCGTTAGCTCGTTCGACAAGTCCGTTTGACTCCGGATGTCGAACTGATGCAAAATGGATCTTCGTGCCAATTTGATCACAAAATTCTCTGAAAGTTTCAGAATCAAACTGTGTCCCATTATCCACAGTAATGGCCTTCGGCACTCCAAAGCGACAAACAATATTTTGCCAAAAGAACTTTTGAATAGTAACCGAAGTTATTGTGGCTAGAGGCTTTGCCTCAATCCACTTAGAAAAATATTCCACTGCCACTACAACATATCTTAAATTTCCCTGCGCTGGTGGTAATGGACCTAATAAATCAAGGCCCCACCTTTGCAACGGCCAAGTGGGTTGTATTAATTGAGTTAAAGACGAAGGTTGTTTTTGATCTCTTGCACATTTCTGACAACCTTCGCACTTTTGGACTAAATCCGCTACATCCGAAGCTGCCTTTGGCTAATAAAATCCTTGACAAAAGACTTTCCCAAGCAAAGGCCTAGATCCGATGTGAGATCCACACAGGCCTGCGTGTATTTCCTTCATTAATTCTATACCTTCGGATCTGGATAAACACTTGAGCAACGGGGAACAGACCCCACGCTTGTATAGCTCCCCTTCTATTATGACATACGGTCGAGCTCTTGCTTCTATTCTCTTGTTGTAAGCTTCGTCGTTTGAAAAAAAATTACCCTGAAGGAAAGAGATGATTTCAGTTCTCCAATCTTCACTATAGACAGGGGATATATTGAGGACCGCTCTTTCAAGAAGTTCGACCGAAGGTGCTTTTATTGTTTCGAAAAATACTTCCGAAGGCAAAGGCAGCCCCTGTGCTGCTGACTTGGCCAATAGATCAGCATATTCATTTTCTCCACGAGGAATATTTTTCACAGAGAATCCTTCAAAAGAAGTCTCAATTCTTCGGACTGTATCTAGATATTTTTCAAGCTTCGGATCTCTTGCTTTATAGCTCTTGTCAACATGACCAGAAATAACTTGGGAATCAGTTTTAAGAATGGCCCTTCTGATGCCCATCGCCTTTAACTTCCGAAGACCCAATAGCAGGGCTTCGTATTCAGCAATATTGTTTGTACAACTGAAATCAAGTCTTGCAGCATAACAAGTTTTAACTTTGGACGGTGAAACCAACACAGCAGCTGCTCCTGCTCCGAAGGTTCCCCAAGACCCATCGCAAAACACTGTCCATGCTTCGGCATCTTTATTCATTTCTTCCTCCTGAGCCCCTGGCGTCCAGTAGCAATGAAGTCTGCCAACGCTTGGGACTGAATCGAAGATCTATGAACATAATCAATACAAAATTCATTGAGCTCTGCAGCCCATTTCCCAATCCTTCCAGTAGCTTCTCGGTTTCTCATAATATCCTTCAAAGGTTGTGAAGAAGGAACAATTATGTTATAAGCTTGAAAATAATGCCGAAGCTTCCTGGAGGCTATCAAAACAGCATACAGTACTTTCTCCAATTCTATATAATTTTTCTTTGATAAACTAAGAACTTCGGATACAAAATATATTGGGGCCTGCTTCTTGACTTGGCCTTCAAGCTTCTCCTGGACAAGTGCTGCACTTACCGCTGAGTGCGAAGCTGCCACATATAATAACAAAGGAGCCCCTGGCATTGGTGGAGTTAATGTTGTTAGATCTATCAAATATTGCTTCAGTTCTTCGAAGGCTCTCTGCTGGACTGGTCCCCATTGAAAAACTTCGGCTGACTTCAGCACTTCGAAAAATGGTAAATTTCTCTCTGCTGATCTAGATATGAATCTGTTGAGAGATGCCAGCCTTCCTGTCAATCTTTGAGCCCCCTTCTTTGTACTTGGTGGTTCCATTCGAAGTATAGCTTCGATTTTGCTTGGATTAGCCTCAATTCCCTTTGTTGAAACTAGGCAACCAAGAAATTTCCCCTTCTTTACTCCGAAGACACATTTTTCTGGATTCAGCTTTAAACAAGCTTGTCTAAAATTAGCGAAGGTCTCTTGCAGATCAGCAATGTGATTATCTTGCTTCGTGCTTTTTACAATGATATCATCAACATAGGTTAGCACATTCCTGCCTATCTGAGAATGGAGGACCTTCGCTGTCATTCTGCTGAAACTTCCTCCGGCATTCTTAAGCCCCTCAGGCATCCGAAGGTAACAATATGTTCCATTGGGGGTTATGAAGCTGGTTTTCGGTTCATCCTCCTTCTTCATCCAGATTTGGTGATAACCTGAATAGCAATCCAGCAGACTCATAAGCTCTGATGAAGCTGCTGCATCGACTAAGGAATCTATTCTTGGCAATGGAAACTCGTCCTTCGGACAGGCCTTGTTGAGATCGGTAAAATCGATACACATTCTCCATTTACCATTGGCCTTCTTTACCATAACAGTGTTAGCCAACCATTCTGGATATTTTACTTCTCTGATAACTCCGGCACTGAGGAGTCTTTTCACTTTGTTCCGAGCACCTTCGGCCTTGTCATCAGACATCTTCCGAAGCCTTTGCTTTCTTGGTCTGAAGGATGGATCAACATTGAGCGAGTGCTCAATAACATCCCTGTTAACTCCACAAAGATCATTAGCTGACCAAGCAAAAACATCTTTGTTGTTGAACAAAAACTTTATCAAGGTTGTTTCCTGTTCTTCGGACAATTGAGATCCCAATAGCACCTTCTGCTCTACTATGTCCTCACATAAGAGCATGGGTTTCGGCTGATCAGCCGAAGCAGCTTTTTCCCTTCTGAACTTGTATTGCTCACAAGCGTCAGCTCCATCTATATTATGGATTGCTTTTGAGTCTGTCCAATTTCCTTCAGCCCTTCTGGCAGCTTCCTGACTTCCATGAATAGAAATGGGCCCTTGGTCCGAAGGTATCTTCATGCAAAGATAAGCTGGATGAAGAATTGCTTCGAAGGCATTGAGAGTACCTCGACCAATGATTGCATTGTAAGGGTATTCCATGTCAACAATATCAAACACAACTTGTTCAGTCCTTGTGTTGTTGATAAATCCGAAGGTCACTGGCATTGTGATTTTGCCGAGTGCTACAATCTGCCTACCTCCGAAGCCACAAAGGGGATGCGTGGCATCATGAATTTTGTCTTCGGGCTCTTGCATTTGTCTGAAGGCCTTAGCAAATATGATATCAGCTGTGCTGCCTTTATCAACCAAAACATTATGGACCAGGAATCCTTTGATCACACAAGAGATAACCATAGCATCGTTGTGTGGGTAATCCTTGAGTTGAAGGTCCTCTTGGGAGAAGGTAATTGGAATGTGAGACCATCTTGACTTGATGAAGGGTCCCTGCACCCCGACATGCTGTACCCTTCTCTGTGCCTCCTTCTTCTGTTTCTTGTTGGCTGGCTCTGAGCATGAACCGCCTGTTATCGGGAGTACCAGCTTCGGAGCCGAAGCAGCTTCGGCTTGGTTGTTGATCGAAGCCATCAGCTCAAAAAAAGTGGAAGTGAGTTCACCGGAGGTGGGCGCCAATGTTGGGGACTTGTTCTCAAATGCTATGAATTAAGAACAAGGCAACATAAAATGTTAAATATCAAAGTCCTTCGTCCTTCGAAGCATTATATCCACAAGGATTTAATGGATCTTTGGACGAAGGTAACAAGTTTAATATTACGAAGGTTTCACCTTCGTGATTAAACTTACAAAGATAATACAAAGTAACGTAAAATATGAAACATTAAAGATAAATACATTAAAAATGAATAACATCATTCACACATTTTAATATATATAAATTTAAGGTATTTGAATACAATGTTTAGATACATTTTTACCTTTGCCTTGACAATAATTCTCGAGTGATGCGTTAGCAATTACAGGAAAAGCGTGAACAGTAAAGGAATATTGTTCACTATTTATAGGCACAAGACACAGCCTGTGAGAAATTACAATCATGCCCCTCATAAAAATTTACAACAATGACTCAGACCCTTATGGACTAAAAGGTCATTCTATCTTTAAGTCGGTTCAACCCTTCATCTTCGGATATGCTGTAATACCGAAGCTTCATGAATGTTGCCTTCGGCGTTTCGCACGAGCAGCTTCAGCCGAAGCTGTCTCTTTCTGCAGGACCTTCGGCGACGAAGCATGGTCTCAACACCTTCCTTAATTGACCAATCAAGGAGGAAGTGTGTGTGGAACAACCCCTGGCTTCGAGGATGACATGTATCCCGACCACGTTTACAAGCTCTCTAAGGCGCTCTATGGGCTTAAGCAAGCCCCAAGAGCATGGTATGAATGCCTTAGAGAATTCCTTATTTCTAATGCTTTCAAGGTTGGGAAAGCTGATCCTACTCTCTTTACTAAGACTTGTAATGGTGATCTTTTTGTATGCCAAATATATGTCGATGACATAATATTTGGTTCTACTAATCAAAAGTCTTGTGAGGAGTTTAGCAGGGTGATGATGCAGAAATTCGAGATGTCAATGATGGGCGAGTTGAACTACTTCCTTCGATTTCAAGTGAAGCAACTCATGGAAGGGACCTTCATCTTCCAAACAAATTATACTCAAGATTTTCTCAAGAGGTTTAGGATGAAGGATGCAAATCTCGCAAAGACATCGATGAGAACGAACGGACATCTGGACCTCAACAAAGGAGGTAAGTCCGTTGATCAAAAGGCATACTGGTCTACAATAGGATCTTTGCTTTATCTTTGTGCTAGTACATCGGATATTATGCTAAGTGTATGCATGTGTGCTAGATTTCAATCCGACCCCAAGTAGTGTCACCTTGTGCCCGTTAAGCGAATTCTTAGATATTTAGTTTCTACGCCTTGCTTTGGGATCTCGTATCCAAAGGGGTCTACCTTTGACTTAATCAGATACTCAGATTCTGACTATGTCAGGTGCAAGGTTGATAGGAAGAGTACATCAGGGACTTGTTAGTTTCTAGGAAGGTCCATGGTGTCTTGGAGCTCTAAGAAACAAACTTCTGTTGCCCTATCCACCGCTGAGGTCGAGTACGTTGCCACAGGACAGTGTTGGGCGCAACTGCTTTGGATGAGGCAAACCCTCCGGGACTTTGGCTACAATCTGAGCAAAGTCCCACTCCTATGTGATAATGAGAGTGCAATTCGCATGGCGGATAATCCTGTTGAACACAGCCGCACCAAGCACATAGACATCCAACATTACTTTTTGAGAGACCACCAGCAAACAGGAGATATTGACATTTACCATATTAGCACCGATAACCAGCTAGCCGATATCTTCACCAAGCCTTTAGATGAGAAAAGGTTTTGCAGGTTGCGTAGTGAGCTAAATGTCTTAGATTCGCGTAACTTGAATTGATCTATAGCATACATGTGTTATATGCCTTTGATCATGTTACTTTAAGCATTAATGTCTTTACTTGCTTAGTTTTTGGGTGCTCAAGTTGTGCAAGTAATCCCCGGACCTCACAAGTCCTTATGCAAATGATGCACATGTTTAGGGGGAGGATGTGCTACAACTTGACTCCTTTAAGACTAACTTGTTTGTTGAGTACTTTTGATATAGTGTCAAAGTTGCATTGAAAGGGAAACAATGAACTTGGACAAAGAAAGGGCTTCCACTGCATTCCGGTATCAACGTATCCCGTCCCAAGTTCTTATTTGTGTTCTCATTGTCTTCTGCTCTTATTTGACATTTTGGTGAGGCAATGGGGGTAAAGGGCCAAAAAGATCTCCTGTTTTGGTGCTTAATGCCAAAGGGGGAGAAATTAAGGCCAAAGCAACTGGATCAGCCAACCACTTGTTAATTTTTTAAAAAATTGTAAAGTTAGACTCTTTGTGTTTGATCAAAACCCTCTTACTGCAAAAAATGTTCTCTTGGAAGAAATTTGAGTATGGAAAAAGGGGGAGTTTTTGGCATTGGATCAAATTAACTCTTGAAAGATCCCTTGATTTGCCAAAACAAGTGTGTTTGACATAGAGATAGGAAAAAGAATTTGTTTTGAGAAAATAAACCAAGTGGTGGCAAAAGTGATCCAAATATACCAAAATTCTATAATAACCTTTTTGATCTTCAATTTGACATAAATTTGCATTTTTAGCTCTTCTATATATGTTAGTTCAAAATGAGCTGCTTTTAATGTGTTGGCATGAATCACCAAAAAGGGGGAGATTGAAAGGGAAATGTGCCCTTGGGCCATTTCTATATTGTTTTGGTGATTAGATGCACAACACACTATGTGAGAACTAACATAATGTCGAGCAAAGGTATATGAAGCAAATCTAGATGGATCAAGTATGAAGGTAAGTTCTAGACACTTAGTCATTTATTTTATGTACTAAACATGCTTGTATAAGTGCCAGGAACTCAGTTGAGTAAAGTCAAAAAGGAGCAAAATAAGTTTAGCTGATACAACCTGACTTGCAACAGATGCGGGTGCACCGGATAGTCCGGTGCCCAGGCTGGCTCGTTGACGAACTCGCTGCTCTCGGGAATCGCTGGGGACGCTGCGGCCAAAATTCAACGGAATGTCCAGTGTGCACCGGACTATCCGATGAGCCAGCAGTGCCTGCTCCAACTGTCGGCAGCGAAATCAGCGTGCAATCAACGGGCGATGCGTGGCCTGAGCCAATGGTCACCTGGTCGCACTGAACTGTTCGGTGTGCACCGGACATTGTCCGGTGTGCCAAAGGGGACTGCGGTTGCAACGGTCGGCTTCGCCAAACAAGGAAAGAAATCATGCACTTTTCATGTCCGGTGTGCCCACGGACGGAAGGGAAGAATTGCCTACCAAATGGAGCACCAACGGCCCCTAGCTACATTGGGGCTATAAAAGGGACCCCTAGGCGCATGGAGCAGAACACCAAGCCTCCATTGAACATCCTAAGCCACCTAGACTCCGCAAGCATGCATTCGATTTGTTGTATTTGAGATTTGAGCACTTGTTGAGTTGTGAACTCGTTGCGCTGTGTTTGTGTGCTCGTTTCTTTACTTGTGTGCGTGTCGTGCTGTGACTCTAGCTCTTGCGTGTGTTTCTATTCCCTCCCTTACTCTTATGGTTTTATTGCGATCAATATTGTAAGGGTGAGAGGCTCCAACTTGCGGAGATTCCTGACAAATGAAAACATCAGCTATAAGGAAGAAAATTGTGGTACTCAAGGTTGATCATTGGAACACTTGAGAGGGATTGAGTGCAATCCTTGATCGAAGGAGGTCACCACAACGTGGAGTAGGCATTGGTCGAACCACGGGATAAAATCACCGTGTCTCTTGTGCCACTTTTTCATTGTGATTGATTTCTATCTTAGAGTTCTCACTTAATCACTTGCGCTATTGTTCCTAAGTACAATACACATTCTAAAGGAACAATCAAGTGAAGAGTTCTCTCTATATTCATAGAACCTATGTTTTGACCTCACTAACATTCCATAAACCAAGTTTGTGGTGTTTAAGTGTTCAATTTGACAGGACCACCTATTCACCCCCCTCTTGGTGCTCTAAATTCCTCAGTGTGTTCTACCGGAACAAAATGCTCATGGGGTATCGTTGGTTCACCATTAGACGTGTCACGTGTAGCTTTCATGGGAAATTCCTCCTCAAAAAACGTAGCATCTCTAGACTCCATAATTGTACCAACCAACCTGTACGATACTCTAGAGTTTATAATTAAGAACCTGTTGGGGGCCTTCGTCTTCCGAAGGTCCTCAAAAACACAACTAACATGTTTTCCAAGTATAATACATTCACAGGGACCTTCGGCCTTGGAATAAAGCTGTACACGATATGAAAAGCATGGTCTGGGAGAAGGTTGAACCAGTTCTGAAGCTACGCGTAGAAAAGCTTCGGCTTAGCGGCGGAAAATGAAACTGACTTAAAGAGGAAAAGGCTATCTAGTCCTCGATAGATTGTCCTTAAATCAATACAAAACATAAAGGGCATGGATGTAATTTTACACAGGCTGCGTCCTGTGTCTATAAATAGATGAATAGTAACACCGTACTATTCACGCTGACTTGTATTCACTCGCACGTCACACCTGGATTTTTGCCTTCTGTCAAGCCGAAGGTATAAATGTAATTCAATATTGTTCATGTTTATTCATGATGATATAATAAAGATATACTAATGATGTCATATGATTATTCATGATATTTTCCATGTTTCATATGCTTCTACTTTCATTATTATATACTGAGATGATGAAGGTATGTCCTTCATAACCTTCGTCTGAAGATCATTATATCCTAAGGGAGATAATGCTTCGAAGACGAAGGTCTTTAACCATTAATGTTTTGCGTTGCCTTGTTCTTAACTCATAGCATTTGAGAACAAGTCCCCAACAGAACCTATATCCAATGTTGTGAAAAGCATACCCAAGGAAAACACAATCAATAGTTTTCGGTCCTAATTTGCGCTTCTTGTTAATTGGCACATTCACTTTAGCCAAACAACCCCAGGTGTGCAAATAGGAGATATTTAATTTCCTCTTTTCCCATTCCTCGAATGGTGTGATTTTTTTGTTCTTTGTGGGAACTTTATGCAGGACATGACACGCCGTCAAGATCGCCTCACGCCACCATTCCTTAGTGTAAAGCCCAAAATTTGTATAAGGAAAATAAATAAATAAATATAATTATTCTTAGTGTTTGAGAATTTATGGAACCTTGGAGATCATTTGAACTCCTTCTATTGGTGCATATTCAAATAATGGAATTATATTGGTCAGGTAACAAATAAATGAGTTTAGAAATATGCATCTCATGCTGATGATTTTGTGATGAGAATTTTTGTTTGAACAAAGGAATCAAGACTTAATTTGACCTCAATTTACAAATATATATATATAGTAAAGAATTTGAGAAAGGTAATTATGATAATCCTTTATTCCTTTTTGAATTAAAGGGTACGGAGGAAGATAAATAATAAAAATAATAATAGTAACAGTAATAATAATAAATATTAAGATAGGATTTATATTCACATTAGAGTTTTGCTTGAGATTCAAAGATGAATCATGGTTGAATTTGAAATAGAAATCATAAAAAGAAAACAGAAATGGGACCAAAACCGCATCTGGGCCCAATTCTTCCCTGGCCGGCCCACCTCTCGATTCCGCTGTGCCCGTCACGCGGGCCCGCCCGGCCAGCCTCCCTGCTCGCGCGCTCCAACGCAGTGCGGTGTTCCCTTGTGGCTGCTGCGCTGGTCACAGACTTGTGGGGCCCGCACGCCAGGTATCTCTTCTCCACTGAGATCGGAACTACATCCCGGGTTATGCGCCGCCCTGCTCGCGATCTCCTAGACATGGACTCGCTGCCGCGGTCCTTGCCATTCGGGTCGCCAGAACTTCCTTCTTGCGATGACTGCGTGTACCGGATCAGAGTTTGTTGACGACCGTCCATGATCTTCGGCGCTGGCTATGGTGGGGATGCCAGGCTCGCCCCTATAAAACTGAAGGCCGATTCCCCAGCAACATCTCCCATGGCTACGGGCACTGTTCATCCCACGACGGGAGGATCCCTGCCCGGGCTACACGGCCAGCTCTCCCTGTTCCCCATGGCGAGCTCCCTCCAACAGCCAAGCTCCCCGTCGCGTCCCGGCTTCCGCCCTCTGCTCCAACGTGCCCAGACCTTTTTCCCATCGTCACTCGGCGCCCAGTGCCCTTCAAGATCGAGTTATCCTCGGCTGTTGTTGGGGAACCATGGCGCGCTCTTGCTCGTCAAAAAAATTGAATCCCTGCGCCACAGAGTTCTTGAGAGCACGACCAACCAGATTGCTGGAAATCGTCGGCGAGCGTGGATTTGAGAGAGAACAAGAAATCGTCGCCGCGTCGCGTGCTGAGAAGAGCCGTGAACCACAACACCTGGGATCCACTTGGCTCGGCACTGTATCTTCATCTTTGATGCGCAAATCCGCGGAGCGATGCGCTCGCGGCCGCTCTCCCTGGGGGTCGCGCGGGGAGCCCGTGGAAGATCTTGGGCAGCGCAATCCACTTGGCTCTTGCTTCAAGTTCGACAGGATATTCGGCGAGGAAGTGCCGCACCTCCGTCTGGTATGCGGTGGTATGGAGAAGAAGACAAGCCATGTCTATTAGTCTAGGCATGGACGGCTTGGATGAAATCTGGACCATACCGATTTGGGGCTTTGATCAACCGTCGATCGCGTGATGTGCTGCTCAGGTAACATATCGGTTCAAGGGTTGATCCTAGCCCTTGGATCGAGATCTCACGCGTTATAATAGATCGCGACACTTTAAACTCGGAGCCATCGGATCTATATCGGGCGGCTCTGGGCGCGTACCGGTTCGGCCGAGATACGATCTAATCCGTGCCCTCAGCTGTTGATCCAACGACCCTGGATGCACGATACCCCTTCGGGCGTGACAAATTCTTAAAGAGCCCCTGTCCTTTTATCTAATCAACCCGCCATCCCCATCGGGATACTTCTGAGTCTAAGGAATTATTATGGAATAGCCCCTTTGTTCCCTGATAATTATGCGCTTAGTTCAGTGACTTAGGAAAGTAGGAAAAACAATATAGAAAATACTTTTCTAGCACAAAAATAATTCTAGAACTTGTGAAATTCATAGTAAATTCATTTTTGCTCCAAATTGAGTCATTGCAGTGGCAATAATTTTGTATTAATATTATCTATCAACTAATAACACTGTTTAGCCATGAAACTTGGATTGAATTTGTTCATTAGGATTAATCTATTCTAAGCACTAAATATTTTCGGAAATTCATAACTTAATAATCGTAGCTCCGAATTTAGTGGTTCTCGTTCCTACGATCTCGTAGCAACGTTTAGATTATTATTATTCAGTTTGTTCTTATGTTTGGTGTGATGTTAATTTTGCCTATACCATGTCTGTCTGTATTGCTACGACTAGCAGCGAGGTTACGAGTCACATGAAGAGCAAGTTGGTACCTGGAATCCCAAGTCCCAGGTAAGTTGTGCCATTGATCACTTCTTTTTACCCAGTCATGTTCTGATTAATCATAATGATCTGCATAGGTTAATTTTGATGGGACCCAACAGGTTACCCTAGTTTGATTATCTTTATACCTTGACTCCACTAAACTTTTTGGGTAGTACCTGCTATTGCTTTATGTGGTTTTGGGTATGAAGATTACACTTTTCATGATTATACTTTTGTTATCAGTTGTTATTTATTGTTCATGTTAAGATCATTATGTTAATTGGAACATGGAGAACCACCCGGGAAAATAGTGCTATCAGAAGGGTTTATGGATGCCCTTGGCTGATTAACTAGGAAAGCTAGTGGATGATTACCTTACCCGAAAGGGGAAAGGGCAGTAGGGGAGTGGTCAGTGTAGGGAGGTCCTTGGTTGATTTTGCTGCGATGGCGGTCAGTCGAGGGACTCCTGCACTGGAGCTTTCTATAAACTGTAGCGGGTTTTCTGAAGCTAGTGGAACTTTGTAAAGGCCTCGTAGTGTTATCCTGCCTCGCCTCCTCGGTAGAGGTGTATGGGATTGGCCGTCTCTTGGCAGATGGGTAACATGACTTGTGGGTAAAGATGTGCAACCTCTGCAGAGTGTAAAACTGGTTTACTAGCCGTGCTCACGGTCATGAGCATCTCGGACACTCACATGATTAATATATGGAACTAAATTCAATTTGTCATATGCATTGCATCGCAGGTGATGTTATTACTTTGTTCTACTATTTAATTGGGTTGGTATTTACTTATACTTAGTAATTGCTAATAAAATTTTGACCAACTTTAAAAGCAATGCTCAGCTTCAACCATCCTCTTTGGTAAGCCTTACACTTCACGTGGGCTCCCACCTTTGGCGAGTTCATGCACATTATTCCCCACAACTTGTTGAGCGATGAACGTATGTGAGCTCACTCTTGCTGTCTCACACCCCCCCACAGGTCAAGAACAGGTACCGCAAGATGAGGCGCATGGAGTTTGCTGCGATGTGTACGTGAGAGGTCTAGGTCGTCATTCCCTAGTCAACTTTGGGTTGTTGGACCGTTGTCTCCTTATAATGTAATTATTTATTTATTTTGTATAGAACTCCTGTTATGTAGTAAAGATGTGACATTCGATCCTGTGCCATGATTCATCATATGTGTGAAACTTGGTCACAGCACACCTGGTGATTATGTTCGCGCCCGGGTCTTGGTGCCCCTAAAACCCGGGTGTGACACTTAGATAGTCCGAAGTCTCTAACATGGCGTTAACCAAATCAGATTGAGTACGGTTCTTTCTCTCAGCAACCCCATTGGATTGTGGTGAGTATGGCGGTATCCTCTCATGAATAATACCATGTTCCACACAAAAATCAGAAAATCACCTGAAAAATATTCTCCAACACGATCAGACCTTAACCGTTTAATTTTCCTCTTGGGTTGATTTCCCACTTCAGCTTTGTAGGTCTTAAAATAATGCAAAGCTTCATCTTTTGACTTTAAGAGATACACATAACAAATTCTAGTAGAATCATCGATAAAAGTAATAAAATATTTTTTGCCTCCCTTAGTCAATATTCCGTTCATCTCATATAAATCAGAATGTATTAATGAAAGTCGTTGATGTTTATTCATGATTATATAATGAGAATAAAAATAGTCTGATCATATCATATGTTTATTCATGTTTTTCATATGTGTCATATGATCCTGTTTTTCATTATATACTGTGATGATGAAGGTATGTCCTTCATGAACTTCGTCTAAAGATCATTACATCCTAAGGGAGATAATGCTTCGAAGGACGAAGGTCTTTAACCATTAACATTTGTATTGCCTTGTTCTTAATTCATAGCATTTAAGAACAAGTCCCCAGCATTGGCGCCCACCTCCGGTGAACTCATTCAACCACCTTCGGCAAGCTGTGACCTTCATCATGCCGCCGAAGAAAGCTTCAGGACTAGGGGCTGCACTACAGCCACTGGACGTCAATCAGGAAACACTGCGTGAATCCCGAAGTCAAAAAAGGAAGGCTACAAGTCCAACGCCTTAGGAGGAGGAGCTGGACCAAGAAATAAGGGACCTCGAAGCCATCCATCAGCAGGTCCAGAGGAAGAAGGAGAAGATGCTTCGTCTCTCTGATCTATAGAAGAAGATCGATGAGGCTGCTGAGGAAATGCGTCATCTCACTCAAGATGACCAGGACCAAAGACCTCAATGCAAAGAGCTTCGTCAGGACAATTCCTACGAGGATGATGAATGGTATGATCATTTTCATCATGGGAATTTTGCTTTTGATGATGCTTCTCCTCTGTCAGCAGAACTGCAGGCTACCCCATGGCCACCATCATACAAGCCACCCCAGCTCCCCATGTATGATGGGCACTCAGATCCGAAGCAATTTCTGATAAGCTACGAAACAACCATATCTTCGTATGGGGGCAATACCGCAGTCATGGCAAAATCCTTCGTCATGGCAGTCAAGAATGTTGCGCAAACCTGGTACTCCTCTCTTCGGCCAGGAACAATCACATCATGGCAGAAGCTGAAGGACATGCTAATCACCAGTTTCCAAGGGTTTTAGACGAAGCCGGCTACTGCTCAAGCTTTGTTCCAGTGCACGCAAGACCACGAAGAATACCTCCAGGCGTATGTCCAAAGGTTCTTGCGTCTGAGAACACAAGCATCCACGGTGCCCAATGAAATAGTCATTGAGGCCATGATCAAAGGTCTTCGGCCAGGACCTACGGCTGAATACTTCGCCAGAAAACCCCTTCAGACTCTGGAGAAGCTGCTTCAGAAAATGGATGAGTACATCTGGGCCGATAATGATTTCTGCCAAAGGAGAGAGGAAGCTTATAGGTTTTCTGAGAAGACTAGGGGCTTCGGAGGACGAATCCACCCTAGGCATGTCAGATCAATCCACAACTCCAGTAAGAGTGATGACAGAGGAAGCCAGTTTCAGAGACCATAGCATAGCTCACAGTCTTCAGGGCAGCAGTAGAGCTCTTTCAGGCCACCAGCTCCAAGGGGCAGAGGCGGCAGGGGCTTCGGAGGAAGATATGGGGATCAACCTAGGAAACTCTATTGCTTATTCTGTGGTGAAGACAAGGGCCATACTACAAGAGCATGCCAGGTCACTATTCAGAAGCAAAAAGAGATTGCCGAAGCAGAAGCGCGATAGAATCAGCCGAAGTAGGTTTTACATACTGCTTCGTGCTACTCTCCCTACATACCAGAATACGTGGGTAATCAACCTGCAGCTTCTGTTGCTTCGGCAAGTAATTCACAAGCTTCCTGGTCTCAGCTCCCTTTGCCACCACCATTGCCACCTACTCATACCCGAAGCCAGCAGCCAGAAGGGCACCAGCATGCCCAACAACAGCGTGACTTCAGAGAGGAGTCCAAAGCTCGTACAGTCAACAACACTGTACCAGAGTCGAAGCATATATACTGAGGAATATCCTACTGTTGATGTACTTTTATCTTTTATGTCATTTTATTTTCTGTGTGGGAAACAAGTAATGAACTTAATTTCAATTTGTTGTAATAATTGTGCCTACACCAGAGTGAAATATATCTTCCTCATGGATTTACGAAGCTCAAAAGACGTCTCCAAGGAAATGAAGAAAATTTCGAAGTTCAAAAGTCGTTCCTAAGGGAATGCAGAGCCAAAAATTACAATCCGAAGTTACAAAAGTCGTTCCTAAGGGAGCGCAGCGTAAATTTTTGGCTCAAAAGTCGTTCCTAAGGGAATGCAGAGCCAAAAATTACAATCTGAAGTTACAAAAGTCGTTCCTAAGGGAGCGCAGCGTAAGTTTTCTGCTCAAAAGTCGTTCCTAAGGGGATGTAGAGCCAAATACCACCGAAATATAAGGTGAAGAAGCTCAAAAGTCGTTCCTAAGGGGATGTAGAGCTTAAATGCCACCGAAATAGAAGGTGAAGAAGCTCAAAAGTCGTTCCTGAGGTGATGCAGAGCTTAAAGGCTCAAAAGACGTTCCTAAGGGGATGCAGAGTCTTGTGTATTCTAGTGTGGGCGTGTGGGTGTGTGTCTTCGGCATCCTCATCATTTTTGCATCATATCATCATATCATTTCGCATAACATTACATCATACATCATATTGCATTGATGGCACAAAAATTGAAAACGAAGCAAATCTTCGGCAAATGCTTCGTCAAAATTGAAATGTGCTGAGGCACGAAGTAAGCTTCAGGAAATACAGTTTTATCAGACTTGTTATAGAAGGGATCTCTTTCTTTACAAAGCATGAAAAGAAGGGAAGGTGTTTTTTTGCCGAAGGCTCAAAAACGGTATTTGTGTAAATTTCACGCATCGTAAAGAAATATATTACGGTAATTTACATGTTTCAATTGTTCCACACACCAAATGTTACATAGTATTTTTACAATAAAGTTGCACAGTATTATTACATCAAAGTCTACTCTTCTCTAAGGATCTTTTCTGCAGCTTCGTTTAATAATTTGTCGACAACTTTGTCGATAATACAATTTGCAAGGCTCATGACGTCAAGTGCTTCCTTCATCTCCGGATCAGGCAGAGGATTGTATGGCTCCGACAGCGGTGATAGCTTAGCTGTAATAGATAAGCTATTAGTTCGAAGCCACAAAGCAAGTACCGAAGTTAAAATTCAAAAAACAATACATATGCGCCTTTCGCGCTTAGCAGCCTATTCAGTTCGCCTAGCTTCTTCTCGGGCGTCATGGGTGTCTTTTTCATTCTTTTTTATAATTTCGGGGGCCAATTCTCGGTCACCATTTATCCAGACATCAGAATAAAACTTTCTGCCCATTAAAGTTGCTTCGGCTGAAGGGTCCTTCGTGTCGTTTAAGGAGAAGGCGGCTTCGACTAGAGCTACAGCTTTTACATGTTAGCATCCAGCCTTCTCCAGAATAGCCACAATCCCCCGGGCACCAGAGAAAGCGTAGATATCTCCCCGATCGTTCATGATTTCCTCAAAAGCTTCGGCTTCCCCGCTTATCCATTCAATAACACCTTCGGGGTTGCCTTGAACGAAGCTCTCATCAGAGGAGTAGGCACCTACCTTTGCAAAGCTGTTTTTCAAACTTTTCACGCAATCCAAGGACTTTTCGAAGCATCTTTCCTTGGATTCACGAAGCTCCTCAATATTTTTCTCTAACCTAGCTTGTGTCCATTCACTGATCTCTTTACTAGCTTTTGCAACTGCATAGTTTTCGTTAGCCTCGGCGAGTTTTTTCCGAAGTTCTTCGACCTCGGCTTTTTGGGCTTCGGCCTGAGCATTGTATTTAGCTTCTTCTTCTTCTTCTTTCATCTTACTTACCAATGAAATCAAAATCTTGTCTTTCTCTAGACCTTCGTTACTCAGCTCAATTACCTCTAAGCGAAGGTTGCTGAAAGCTATTGTACATCTTTCGTCTTCGGCGTTCTTTTGTGCCCTCAAGGCATTGCTAAGAATCAAGCCCTGCAAAGAAAAAGAAAGAATTAAGCATGACAATGAAATACTTCATTTCCAACTTTAAAGTTAACTTCTATACCTTTATACTATTGTACGCAAGGCTATCAGCAATATCATCCTTCGACATAGCTGAAAGGCCTTCCTCAAGCTTCGGAAATCCCATACTTTTAGCCATCTCCCGGCAAACGGATATTTCTTTGTTGCCCAGGAGACAGTATAGGAAATCATCTTCGTTAGTGCAATTGAACACTAAGGCCCCCTTCAGATATTTTAGTCTCTGGGCGTAGTGTCTGGCTTCTAGGATTTCTTCCTTGGATAATGTTTCCCCGAGCATGTCGAATAATGTAATCAACATCTTCATCCGAAGCTTCGGGGGCAGGAGATTTTGCTTTTTCCATCATAACTTGCCCCACTGTCATGACATTATCTGAAGTTTGTTGCTCAGCTTTATCTTCAGACGCGACAGCCTTCATTTTAATGGGCACTGAAGGCCCAGCTTCGGCTTCGGCCTGAACTTTGGCAGCTTCGGCAATTTTCTTAGTAGGAGCAGGGCTCAAGGCCTTTGTGGTCTCCATGACAACGTCTAGCACGCTTACCATCCTCCTTCTCTTGGGAGTTGTGACAGGAGCATTTTGCACTTTCGACAATTCTACCTCTGCTAGTGGGCTCAGAATTTCTGGCATTTTCACTGTCTTTTCCACTTGTGGCTCTTCGACCGAATCATCTTTGGCTTCGGTTGAGCCGACTGTAGGCACCTTTGGCACTATAGTAGACCCTTCAGCGCTCCGAGTGGCGGGAGCGGCGTGTTTTGCTTCGGTAGTAGAGGAGGTCCCCTCACCAAATTCAGGCACTACGACCGTTTCAATATACCGAGGCCGGTGTGTCAAAACCTTCATTTTCTTGCCCTTCGGCACAGCGGTGGCTGCTGAAGCGGCAGTTTTCCTCTTCTTTCCTTTCCTCAAGGGGAAGCTATAGTCAGGATATACGAAGCCAATTGCGTCAAAAACCCTGTTTAATCTTTTCTTGCCCCGACCCTCGTAGGCTGCGAACAAGGCATCATCTTCGGCCTTGGAATATGTCCCAAGCAGCTCGTCGCTGGTAGCCTCAATACATTTCAACCAGTCATCATTTGGTTCATCAAACTTCTCTCTAAATCTGAAGGTATATTTCAATCGAACTAGTCCACCTTCAATGGATTCAGCAGTAGTCTCCTTCGGCATATCCTAGCTCTCCACATGTGGCCACACTCTATAAGCTATGTGCTCTTGAACTATATCTCTTGTGCCAATGAAGGCACAAACATTGCTAAAGGCCTTCTGCATGCTACGACGTCACTTTCAATAGTCACCTTCGGCCTTCGAAGGCCAAAGCGAGACTAGATGGGGCGCTGGATAATTTCCTTGATATCTTCCCTTTTAATCAGATCATTTTTAACATAAAACCACTCCTCCATCCAGGCCCCAGGCTATCTTTTCTGGTATGTTGGCACCGAGTAACTTGTATTAGAGCGGGCAATGAACCCGTAGCAACCAAAGTTGTTGTGGTATTGTTCTTTGTCGATAGCCTTCGTCTCATATAATAGCTCGTGCATAGTGCAGAAGCACTTCGCGCTCGACTCCAGCCCCTGGCTTCTTACAGCCCAGACAAACATCCCCATCCTAATTATAGCTTCGGGGGTAATCTGATGAAGAAAGATCTAGAATAACTTTAATACCTCAACCACAAATTTGCTCAGTGGGAACCGAAGGCCTGCCTTCAGGAAGCTTCGATAAATAACAACTTCATTTTCCTCAGGAGCAGGGGCAGTGTTGTCTCCTCCAACCCTCACAATAGACATATCGCGAAAATATCTCCCTCTCATGGCGTCAATATGACTTTGTTTAATGCTCAATTTCCCGAAGATGGTATGGCTTGGCCGCCAGGGTCGATCCTTAGAATCATGATCTCCACTCTCCACATCATAACTATCACTGTCATCAGAATCTTCAAACAAACCCTCCATTATCTCCTTAGTAATTTTCTCTGTATTCGTTTTTGTCATAGACTCATAAAGCCCAGCGATAAAAGGATCCGCAACTTTCTTTTCTTCATACATCTTCTCCTCAGTTATCTTCTTCTCCTTAGTCATCTTCTTCTCCTCAGACATGCGGCAAACACGTCTTTAAATCGAAGCTCAAAAAGCTCGAAAATCAGGCGAGAGCTAATGAGCAAGAGCTAAAAATTTGAGAAGATAACGCAAACAGCATAAATGGCGTATCAAATGCTGCCGCTGTGGGTTCATATTTATAAGCCTAGCGCTTTGCAACTTGGCGGGCCCCGTTTGTCATTGACTTTCGCTATTCTAGCGATGGGAAGGTGTTTTTTTGGACCTTCGGCTTAAGGCCTTCGTTCACGTCGCAGTCTGAATTTATTGTTATAACAAATTAATACTACGAGGGGCTACTGTTGGGGACCTTCGTCTTTCGAAGGTCCTCAAAAACACAACTAACATGTTTTCCAAGTATAATACATTCACAGGGACCTTCGGCCTCGGAATGCAGCTGTACACGATATGAAAAGCATGGTCTGGGAGAAGGTTGAACCAGTCCCGAATCTACGTGTAGAGAAGCTTCCGCTTAGCAGCGGAAAATGAAACCGACTTAAAGAGGAAAAGGCTATCTAGTCCTCGATAGATTGTCCTTAAGTCAACAGAAAACATAAAGGGCATGGATGTAATTTTACACAGGCTGCGTCATGTGTCTATAAATATATGAACAGTAACATCGTACTGTTCACGCTGACTTGTATTCACTTGCACGTCACACCTGGATTTTCGCCTTCTGTCAAGCCGAAGGTATAAATGTAATTCAATATTGTTCATGTTTATTCATGATGATATAATAAAGATATACTAATGATGTCATATGATTATTCATGTTATTTTCCATGTTTCATATGCTTCTACGTTCATTATTATATACTGAGATGATGAAGGTATGTCCTTCATAACCTTCGTCTGAAGATCATTATATCCTAAGGGAGATAATGCTTCGAATACAAAGGTCTTTAACCATTAATGTTTTGTGTTGCCTTGTTCTTAACTCATAGCATTTGAGAACAAGTCCCCAATAGAACCTATATCCAATGTTGTGAAAAGCATACCCAAGGAAAACACAATCAATAGTTTTCGGTCCTAATTTGCGCTTCTTGTTAATTGACACATTCACTTTAGCCAAACAACCCCAGGTGTGCAAATAGGAGATATTTAATTTCCTCTTTTCCCTTTCCTCAATTGGTGTGATTTCTTTGTTCTTTGTGGGAACTTTATTCAGGACATGACACGCCGTCAAGATCGCAAACTCAAATCAATATGAGCAAGAGAACTTTAGAGAGAGGAGAGAAAACAAATCAAGTAAAGATCAACACAAATGAACACGACGATTTGTTTACCGAGGTTCGGTTCCCAAGAACCTAGTCCCTGTTGAGAAGGCCACAAAGGCCGGGTCTATTCCAACCCTTTCCCTCTCTCAATCAATCACTTAGACCGGTCGAGTGCTTCTTCTTAATCACACGGGTCACTAAGACCCCACAAGGATCACCACACAATTAGGTGTCTCTTGCTTGCTCTACAATTCACTTAGAAGGTTGAGAAAGAGATGAGGAAAGCACGATTGCGAAAACCAAGCAACAAGAGCGATAAATAACACACGGATCACACTCTCTCAATCCACTAAGCACTAATGATCACTTGTCTTAATTGTGGGACTTGGAGAGATTTGAAGCTTTTAATGTGTCTTGGAATGGATTGCTAGCTCTTGTATTGAATGTGAATGAGTGGAGTGCTTGGATGTGGTGAATTGAGGTGGTTGCGTTTGTATTTATATCCTCCAACCACTTCCTAGCTGTTGCTCCTTTTCTGCCGACCGCGGACAGTCCGCGCCCCTGGTCCGGACGGTCCGCCCCTGCACATCAACGTCTAAAATCGCAACGGTCAGCAGTAACGGCTATATCAACGGCTATAGTGCATTTAATGTGTCGTCATATGTCAGATAAAGCAGTCGTGGACGGTCCGGCCTTGCACCCCGGACGGTCTGTGAGGACGCTAAAAATGCATTTTACCGAACTCGTCACCTTCGGGTTTTTCTGGTTTTTAGCGACCGGACGGTCTGTGCCTGAGGCCGGATGGTCCGCGCTTGGTCTCGGATGGTGCTCGCTTCTCCATCGGACGGTCCGTAGTGTTGACTTGTGTTTTTGTAGTGTTCCTATCCGAGGCTCACCCTGATGTCGCGGACGGTCCGTCGCAAGGGCCCAGACGGTCCGCGCATAGGTGTTTTTCCAAAAAGATTCTCCTGTCTGGAATAATCTACGGTATTCGATACAGTCGACTTAGAATAGTTGTAAATGAACTTATGCACCTGAGAAATGATCAACTACGCAAACTAGTTAGTCCACGAGGTTTGTGATGCACGTCAAACACCAAAATCAATTATCGGAAATGATTAAGCTCATTTCCCTTTCAATCTCCCCTTTTTGGTGATTGATGCCAACACAAACCAAAGCAAATATAAAGTGTAGGAATACAATTAGTTTGTAATTTTGACATGTGTGCATAAGTTACTTTGAATTTAAACCAACCAAAAGTATTTCTAAGAATATATGATTGATTTCTTCTAGTTTAACATTTTGGACCACATTTGCACCACTTTGCTTGTTTTTGCAAATCTTTTAGACAAGTCTTTTCAAATTCTTTTGCAAATAGCCAATGGTATAAGAATATGATTTCAAAAAGTATTTTTCAAGATTTTGAAATTCTCCCCCTGTTTCAAATGCTTTTCCTTTGGCTAAATAAAAGCTCCCCCTGAAGAAGTTCTCCCCTTTGCTATCTAGAGGGGTTTTGCAATTGAAATAATTTCTTCCCCTTTGTGAAATAGTTTTTGAAAATTATAAAATGGGTGGTGGTGCTATAGGTGTACATTTGGGTCGGGCCTGATGGGTCGGCCCGAAGCACGGAAAAAAAGCACGGCCCAGGCACGGCACGACCCGATATATCGGGTCGGGTTTGGGCCAAGGTCGCGGCCCATGGGCAGGCACGAGCACGGCCCGTTTAAGGCAGGCACGAAATGGCCCATATAGAGGCACGAAAAGGCCCATATATTTATTAAAACCACACTTCATTTCACACTTTCATGTACTTTATAAAGAACACAAAGCTAGAGATAATGCTAGTTAGATGTTTTTTTGTAGCTTTGGATTAAAGTATGTGATGTAATTTTACTTTTGTTATGAACATTAGATGATGAATGAACTTATGAACTTTGTATAGAACTGATTATACTCTTTTTTCTTCTAACAAAATGATTTGTAAACGAGGTAGTCATTGCATAGCTCTGGAAGCTTAATACAAATATTAAGTTTGCTTTTGGTCAAATTTATTTGTCTTATCTTTTATTTGCTTTATTAAATTTGTTTTGAATTTAGGGCTCTGATGTGAATTCTGGGCCCTGATGTGAATTTTGGGCCAAAAACTGAATTTCGGGCCCTAGTGTGAATTTCGGGCCAAAAATTAAATTTCGGGCTTTTATAATTTCGGTCCGCCCGAAATTAGCCAGGCATGTTTAAGCAATTATGTGTTGTGTCTTGGGCCAAGGGCTAGGCCCGTGGGCCGGCCCGACACGGCCTGAAATTCAAATGGGCCGGGCCGGCTCGAAATTCAAATAATACGGGCCTTTTCGGGCTTGGGCCGGGCCAGGCGGCTCGAATGTACACCTATAGGTGGTGAGGTCCTTTTGCTTTGGGCCTATTAATTTCTCCCCCTTTGGCATTAATCGCCAAAAATGAAGAAACTTGAGAGGCCTTTTAATTCTCCCCCTTTGGGCCTATTTTCTCCCCCTTTGGTAAAAGTATATGAGTGAAAGTTTATGAGGAGGGCAAGGATAAGTGATACCAACAGAGTTGTAGTGGAAGCCTTGCCTTTGCCGAATACTCCATTTCCTTTTCAATCTAATACTAATCACATAAATACTCATGGAAGCACATTAGTCTTAGCTTTGGCACAAGAAGAATAAGAAATATGCATTTGTACCAAAGAGAAGAGACATGATCAAAGGTATAGAAATTAGCAATATGTGCAATGTTTCAATCAAAGTTCCGAGAATTGAGAATATTTAGCTCATTCCTAAGCTTGCTAAAAGTCTTCTCATCCAGTGGCTTGGTAAAGATATCGGCTAATTGGTTGTGGGTGCTAACATAAGCAATTTCGATATCTCCCTTTTGTTGGTGATCTCTCAAAAAATGATACCGGATGTCTATATGCTTAGTGCGGCTGTGTTCAACGGGATTATCCGCCATGCGGATTGCACTCTCATTATCACATAGGAGAGGGACTTTGCTCAACTTGTAGCCATAGTCCCTGAGGGTTTGCCACATCCAGAGTAATTGTGCACAACAATGTCCTGCAACAATATACTCGGCTTCGGTGGTGGAAAGAGCTACTAAGTTTTGTTTCTTTGAAGCCCAAGATACTAGGGATCTTCCCAAAAACTGACAAGTCCCTGATGTGCTCTTCTTGTCAATTTTACATTCGGCATAATCAGCATCAGAATACCCAATTAAATCAAAGGTAGATCCCTTGGGGTACCAAAGCCCAAACTTAGAAGTGTAAACTAAATATCTCATGATTCTTTTCACAGCCCTAAGGTGTACTTCCTTAGGATTTGTCTAGAACGTTGCACACATACATACTAAAAGCATTATATCCGGTCATGAAGCACATAAATAGAGTAAAGAACCTATCATCGACCGGTATACCTTTTGATCTACGGATTTATCTCCCGTGTCGAGGTCGAGACGCCCATTTGTTCCCATGGGTGTCTTGATGGGTTTGTCATTCTTCATTCCAAACTTTTTGAGAATATCTTGAATGTACTTAGTTTGGCTGATGAAGGTGTCCTCTTGGAGTTGCTTGATTTGAAATCCAAGAAAACACTTCAACTCCCCCATCATAGACATCTCGAATTTCTGTTTCATTATCCTACTAAACTCTTCACAAGATGACTTGTTAGTAGACCCAAATATAATATCATCAACATAAATTTGGCATATAAATAAGTCTTTAGCAATTGTTTTAGTGAAGAGAGTAGGGTTAGCTTTACCAACTTTGAAGCCATTAGTGATAAGAAAGTCTCTCAGGCATTCATACCATGCTCTTGGAGCTTGCTTGAGCCCATAAAGCGCCTTTGAGAGCTTATAAACATGGTTAGGATACTCACTATCTTCAAAGCCGGGAGGTTGCTCAACGTATACCTCTTCCTTGATAGGGCCATTTAGGAAGGCACTCTTCATGTCCATTCGATATAATTTAAAGCCATGGTAAGTAGCATAGGCAAGTAATATACAAATTGACTCAAGCCTAGCTATGAGTGCATAGGTTTCATCGAAATCCAAACCTTCGACTTGTGAATAACCTATTGCAACAAGTCGTGCTTTGTTCCTTATCACCACACCATGCTCATCTTGTTTGTTGTGGAATACCCACTTGGTACCTACAGTGTTTTGGTCAGGACGTGGAACTAAATGTCATACCTCATTCCTCGTGAAGTTGTTGAGCTCCTCTTGCATTACCATCACCCAATCCGGATCTCTTAGTGCATCCTTTATCCTGTATGTCTCAATAGAGGACACAAAAGAGTAATGTTCACAAAAATGAGCAACTCAAGATCTAGTGGTTACCCCCTTTTGAATGTCACCAAGTATAGAGTTGACGGGGTGATCTCTTTGAATTTCTTGGTGGACTCTTGGGTGCGGTGGTCTTTGGTCTTGAATTTCTTGATCTTCCTCCTTGTCTTGATCATCTTCATCTCCCCCTTGATCAATGTCCTCCTCCTGAGGTGGCTCATCATCTTGATCTTCACCCTCTTCTTCTTGAGCTTTATCCTCATCTTGAGTAGGTGGAGATGCTTCTGTGGAATATGATGGTTGATCTTGTGCCTGTGGAGGCTCTTCGGATTCTTTTGGACACACATCCCCAATGGACATGTTCCTTAGTGCGACACATGGAGCCTCTTCATCATCTAATTCATCAGTATCAACTTGCTCCACTTGGGAGCCATTAGCCTCATCAAACACAATGTCACAAGAAACCTCAACTAATCTAGTGGACTTGTTGAAGACTCTATATGCCCTTATGTTTGAGTCATAACCAAGTAAAAAGCCTTCTATTGCTTTAGGAGCAAATTTAGAATTTCTACCTCTTTTAATAAGAATAAAACATTTGCTCTCAAAAACTCTAAAATAAGAAACATTGGCCTTTTTACCGATGAGGAGTTCATACGATGTTTTCTTGAGGATTCGGTGAAGATAGAGTCGGTTGATGGAGTAGCAAGCGGTGTTAATCGCCTCCACCCAAAACCGATCCGGTGTCTTGTACTCATCAAGCATGGTCCTTTCCATGTCCAATAGAGTTCTATTCTTCCTTTCCACTACACCATTTTGTTGAGGTGTGTAGGGAGAAGAGAACTCATGCTTGATGCCTTCCTCCTCAAGAAATCCTTCAATTTGGGAGTTCTTGAACTCCGTTCCATTGTCGCTTCTAATCTTTTTTATTCTTAATCTGAACTCATTTTGAGCCCTTCTCAAGAATCTCTTTAAGGTCTCTTGGGTTTGAGATTTTTCCTATAAAAAGAATACCCAAGTGAAGCAAGAATAGTCATCCACAATAACAAGACAATACTTACTCCTGCCGATGCTTATATAAGCGATCGGGCCGAATAGATCCATGTGGAGTAGCTCAAGCGGCATGTCGGCCGTCATGATGTTCTTGTGTGGATGATGAACTCCAACTTGCTTCCCTGCTTGACATGCGCTACAAATCATGTCTTTCGTTAGTCCTAAAATGTGTTCCCCCTTTAGAAGTTTGTGAAGATTCTTCATCCCAACATGGGCAAGTCGGCGATGCCAGAGCCAGCCCATGTTAGTATTAGAAATTAAGCAAGTGTTTAGTTCAGTATTGTTATCATTAAAATCAACTAAGTATAGATGACCATCTAACACTCCCTTAAAGGCTATTGAATCATCATTTCTTCTAAAGATAGTAACACCAACATCAGTAAAGAGACAGTTGTAACCTATTTTGCATAATTGAGAAACTGAGAGCAAGTTGTAATCTAAAGAATCTACAAGAAAAACATTGGAAATAGAATGGTCAGGAGATATAGCAATTTTACCCAAACCTTTGACCAAACCTTGATTTCCATCCCCGAATGTGATAGCTCTTTGGGGATCTTCATTTTTCTCATATGAGGAGAACATTCTTTTCTCCCCTGTCATGTGGTTTGTGCACCCACTATCGATTATCCAACTTGATCCACCGGATGCATAAACCTACAAAACAAATTTAGGCCTTCTTCTTAGGTACCCAAACGGTCTTGGATCCTTTCACATTAGAAACAAGCACCTTGGGTGATAGTAGACGCGGCCCGATCTTCCGTGAGATACGATAATTTGATTGAGTGGAGATCTCGACGTTGATGATCCAAGGCTCCGAGCGAACGATTCCTCGCAATCACTACACCACGGCTCCGTTGGTTATCACCCGTGACACACGAATGACCTCGCCACGAAGGCTTATCCCTGCAAGCGCAATCAAGAACACAAGCAAGAACAGGAAAGAAACGCAACCAAAATTGTATTGATTACGGGAGGGGGGTCTCACAAGCCGATGACGGCGACACTGTTCGATGACAGAATTGATCTAAGCAAAACCCAAACCTAAATGTGGCGGCGGCTGCTGAATAAATAGAGTATTAGGGCGTGCGTAGCCCTGGACTCGCCCCTAATGGGCTCCGACGCGATACATGGCCCAACGGCCCAACAGACGGTGTCGCAGCACCAAAACAGAATCTGAACGCTGACTTGTTTCGACGATTCCCATTGACTCCGGATGAATTTTAGGGTGGAACCAGTTGGGTTGGTTAGATAATCTCGTTATCTTTCCATCCATATCCAGTTCGTCGCAATCGGAGTCCGGATGCATCTTGGGCGTCCATTTTAGTGCAGACTGGTCCTGGAACCCGAGATAGAGTCGCAGCCGACTCGGACTTGATCTCCTTCCTGTTGTGGACGCTCTTGCTGCTCCTCCTCAACACCTTGGCCTTTTCTAAGTCCTTGCTGGTCCTTTCCAAGGTACCTAATCATCAAAACATCCATGGCCCCAAGCGTAAGCTCTGAAACACAATTGACTAGGGTAGAGCGTACCTGGAGATTTAGCTGTCGTGCACGAGATCGTGTTATCAGTCCATTCATTGTATATATAGAAGTGATGTCCTCATCATCCTCCTCCTCTTGAATTGGAGTCGTCCTCGACTCGGACTCATCTTCGTCACCCATATATGGCTTCAAATCTGAAATGTTAAAGGTGGAACTAACCCCAAAATCTGGCGGCAACTCAAGTGTATATGCATTATCATTAATTTTTGCAAGAACTTTATAAGGACCTGCAGCTCGTGGCATAAGTTTAGACTTTCTCAAATCAGGAAACCTATCCTTTCTCAAATGAACCCACACCAAGTCACCAGGTTCGAATTTCATTTCCTTCCTACCTTTATTAGCAGCAATACGATACTTTTCATTCATCTTTTCAATTTGCAACTTAGTTATTTCATGTAACTTAAGAATAAATTCAGAACGTTGTGTAGCATCCAAGTTCACTATTTCAGAAGGTGGTAAAGGTAACAAATCAATTGGGGCACGAGGATTAAAACCATATACTACCATAAATGGACTAAGCTTGGTCGTAGAATGAATCGATCTGTTATAAGCAAACTCAATATGTGGCAGACATTCCTCCCACAACCTCAAATTATCCTTCAAAATAGCCCGCAACATGGTAGATAAAGTGCGATTAACAACCTCTGTTTGCCCGTCAGTTTGGGGATGACAAGTAGTAGAAAACAACAACTTTGTTCCCAATTTAAACCACAAAGTTCTCCAAAAATGACTTAAAAATTTAGCATCCCTATCAGAAACAATAGTATTTGGCACACCATGCAAACGCACAATCTCAGTGAAGAACAAATCAGCAATATGTGAAGCATTATCAATTTTGTGACAGGGTATAAAATGTGCCATCTTTGAAAAACGATCGACAATGACAAAAACACTATCACTCCCCCTCTTTGTTCTAGGCAATCCCAAAACAAAATCCATAGAAATATCCTCCCAAGGTGCACGAGGAACAGGAAGAGGCAAATAAAGACCATGGGGGTTAAGCCGGGACTTAGCTTTGTTGCACGTGGTGCAACGAGAGACGTAGCGCTCAACATCACGCCGCATCCGAGGCCAATAGAAATGAGTAAACAACACATCCTCGGTCTTCTTAACACCAAAATGTCCCATCAAGCCACCTCCATGTGCTTCCTGCAAGAGTAGAAGACGAACGAAGCTAGCTGGAACACACAACTTGTTAGCACGGTAGAGAAGGCCTTCACGCAGCATAAATTTTTGCCACGTTCTTCCCTCTCTGCAATTTTCAAAAGCATCTTTGAAGTCCAAATCAGCAGCATATAATTCCTTTATAGTCTCCAAACCAAATATTTTATGATTAAGTTGGGATAGCATAGTATAATGTCTAGATAAAGCATCAGCAATTACATTATCCTTTCCTTTTTTATGCTTAATAATGTAAGGAAATGATTCTATGAATTCAATCCATTTAGCATGTCGTTTGTTTAGATTAGATTGTCCCTTAAGATACTTCAAAGATTCATGATCCGAATGTATGACAAATTCTTTAGACCATAGATAATGTTGCCAAGTTTGTAAAACTCGTACTAAAGCATATAATTCTTTGTCATATGTAGAATAATTCAGAGTTGGACCATTCAATTTTTCACTAAAGAAAGCAACAGGTTTACCTCCTTGAATGAGCACTCCTCCAATCCCAATGCCGCTCGCATCACACTCGAGCTCGAATGTCTTGTCAAAATCAGGAAGTTGCAGCAGTGGTGCTTGTGTGAGCTTCGACTTGAGGGCATCAAAGGCTTGCTGTTGTGATGGTCCCCAACAAAACGACACTCCATTCTTTGTCAACTCGTGGAGAGGTGCTGCAATGGTGTTGAAATCCCGCACAAATCGCCTGTAGAATCCTGCAAGACCAAGAAAACTTCGAACCTGCGTGACCGTGG
This sequence comes from Zea mays, assembly GCF_902167145.1. NCBI lineage: Eukaryota > Viridiplantae > Streptophyta > Magnoliopsida > Poales > Poaceae > Zea > Zea mays. The sequence goes on along the minus strand of NC_050103.1, from coordinate 65,186,930 downwards.
TTGGAAGTGGCCAGCTCGTGATGGCAACAATTTTTGCCTCATCCATCTCAATACCCTGCGATGTCACAACATATCCAAGAAAAGACACACGATCGGTGCTGAAGGTGCACTTCTCAAGGTTACCAAATAAACGTGCATCACGCAAAACATCAAAAACAGCACGTAAATGTTCAATATGATCATCATGAGACTTACTATAGATAAGAATATCATCAAAATATACCACCACAAATTTACCGATGAAAGCACGTAAAACCTCGTTCATCAATCTCATGAAAGTGCTAGGCGCATTAGTTAACCCAAAAGGCATGACTAACCACTCATAAAGACCGAACTTAGTTTTAAATGCAGTTTTCCATTCATCGCCTAAAGACATACGAATCTGGTGGTATCCACTACGCAAGTCAATTTTAGAGAAAACAATAGAACCACTTAATTCATCAAGCATGTCATCCAATCTAGGAATAGGATATCTGTACCGAATTGTGATGTTATTAATGGCTCTACAATCAACACACATGCGCCAAGTGCCATCTTTCTTAGGAACCAAAAGAACAGGAACAGAACAAGGACTAAGGCTCTCACGAATGTACCCGCGGTCCAGAAGGTCTTGGACCTGGCGCTGAATCTCCTTAGTCTCCTCGGGGTTGGTCCTATAGGCAGCACGGTTGGGCAAGCTTGCCCCTGGAATTAAATCAATCTTGTGCTCAATGCCTCGCACAGGTGGCAATCCAGGGGTTATCTCGGAGGGAAACACATCCATATACTCTTGCATAAGGTTAGCAATAGCAGGTGGCAAGACAATAGATGTATCATCAATGGAATAGAAAGCATTTTTGCACACTAAGGCATAGCAAAGTCCAAGAGAGGCATGTAACTCATCAAGATCAGATTTAGTGGCTAGCAAAGTAGGAGTTTTTAACTTAATAGGTTGCTGATTTTCAGAGTTCAAAACACCTTTTTGCTTAGCATTAGTGTTTTTCTCATGTTCAAAGTGGACAATCTCAGTGGGAGTCATAGGAAGCAACACAATTTTCTTTCCCTTGTGCATAAAAGTATATTTATTAGATCTACCATGGTGAATAGCATCAGTATCAAACTCCCAAGGACGTCCCAGTAAAAGAGAGCAAGCATCCATAGTCACCACATCGAAATCAGCAAAGTCATGGTAAGAGCCAATAGAAAAATGCACCCTTGTTGTTTTTGTTACCTTGAACTTACCGATGTTGTTAAACCATTGAATGTGATAAGGGTGGGGATGCTCTCATGTGGTCAAGCCAAGCTTCTTGACCACCTCAACGTTCACCAAGGTTTTGCAGCTACCACCGTCAATGATGGTATGTACACGGCAGTCCTTGACGATGAGGAACATGTTGAAAAGGTTGTGGCGCTGTCTGTTGTCGTCATCACTAGCCGTGGTACTCAAAGCTCGTTGCACAATCAAGGCCTTATAGGTCTCGGTCGCTGTTGTACCAAGAACCTCTTCATCACCATCATAAGTCTCTGCAATGTTAGCTCCGACAGTATCTTCATCTTCAACATCAGAAGCACTAACATACCCACCATCACCAGTAGCAATGTATGCCCGTTTGCTGGGGCAATCTCGCTGAATATGACCAAGTCCCTGGCAGCGGTGGCACTTGATGTCGGAGGAGCGGCCTGTGGAAGAGGTGGTTGTAGCAGGTTTTGCTGCAACACTCGAAGGTACAGTGGAAGATGTGGACGTCCGTACGCCCGAAGATGATGATGCCTTGGCTGGCGCCGGTGGCTGGCGTGGAGCGAAAGTGCTGCTCCTCCGTTGTTGACGACCCTGCAATTCTTTTTCTGCCAACATAGAAAGAATGAACAAGCGTTGTATAGAATGATATTCTTTATAATCAACAATATCCTGAATCTCCTGCCTCAATCCCCCATAAAACCTAACCATTTGATCCTCCGGATCCTCAACTACCCCACATCGTAGCATACCTTTCTGAAGTTCTTGGTAGTATTCCTGTACCGACATGTCTCCCTGATCTAAGCGTTGCAATTTTTTTCGAAGATCATGTCTATAAGAAGGGGGAACAAAGCGAGCTCGCATCTCCTCTTTTAACACATTCCATGTTTGTGGTGCAGCACGTGTGTTAACAAGTTCATTCCACCAAATGATAGCAAAATCTCTAAATTCACTAGTGGCTTGTCTAACCCTATGCTGCTCAGGAACAAGATGGGAATTAAATTTTTGTTCTACCGTCATCTCCCAGTCTAAGTAAGCTTCAGCATCATAAGAACCCATGAACGGTAGAATAGAAAACTTAATCTTAGCAAATGGATCATGGTCTGGTTCAGGATTATGATGACGACGTCTACCATTACCTCCCATACCTTGTCGATTACGTGCGAGGCGTTGTCGCAGCAGTGCATAAACATCGTCGTCATCGTCGTCCACAGGAGAGTGAGCTAGGGCTGGAGTTGGTGGGGGGGACGAGCCTCCAGTACGTCCATGCGTGTAACAAGTTCAGCAACTCGTCGATCAAGCTGCTCATAGGATGTCGAGGCAGAGTCCTGGTATTTTTTTAAAAGCTTCAGTCATCACACGCATCATCTCCTTCAATTCCATTTGAGAGACACACTCATCGTCGTTAAGTTTAGGCCCCTTGTCCTTGTCCATTTGATTCTTTGGTCCTGTCATTGTTAGCACAAAACAGAGACAAAAAGGCAACAAATAATGTGAACCCTACAACTATCTCTCAGGGTGGTGGTGGAGGTGGTGGAATACAATTTATGAAGCGTCTTACCCCGCTCTTACAACGTTCTTACCAGCACTGCAGGTGGAAAACGGTGACCGGTGTGACTGTCCAACGAGCGTGGGTGTGATTGCAAAAGAGTACCTGTTCTGCTCGAGAGAAAATTGGAGCTATGGGAAGGCTAACTAAATATATATATGTGGCACACAAGTCAGTAACAGATAGCAATGCTGAATAAGTGTTCCAAGTACTCGTCCTAGTTGCTGGCCTATAAAATGTAATACAACAGTTGGACCAAAGCACAAGAAAGGAGGTACAAGTATCTAGTGGGAATGACAGTTCTGTAAATATGGCAGATTTTTCAGCACTAGTAGAAATCAAAGGCGCGTTTCAAAAGGAGTACCATCAAAAGAGCTCGAAATATTCTGAATTTTTTACCACTGATCCAAAAACACAAAGGATGGAAGCACACAAACTTTCACTTGAAACAGAGTTGTATTGTGGCCTAGAGAAATTCACAAAGGATCTCTGAAATTCGTGAAAACACTTAAACAATTTTTTAATTATCTTCCCGATTTTTTTGAATTTTTTGACCGAACCAAACAGGCCGTAGGCCAGTTTGGGTCACCCCAGAATGGAGTCAAGAATCTGCTGTAAAAATTTGAGCTCAAACGGAGCATCGAGCGAAAAGTTATGCCCGTTTTATGGAAGGTACCTCAAGTTATGGTTTTCAAAAGCACAACTCGGCAGGAACCGAAGCGACGGCTATGGAGCACAGGTTCAGTTTTAGAGATAGGATTTGTTTTCTGGATATGGTTGGTTTAGATATAGGATCTGTTTTGTGGATATGGTCGGTTTTAGAGATAGGATATGTTTTGTGGATATTGTCGGTTGTAGAGATAGGATCTATTTTGTGAATAGGATCGATTGTAGAGATAGGATCTATTTTGTGAATAGGATCGGTTGTAGAGATAGGATCTATTTTGTGGATAGGGTCAGTTTTATAGGATGGAAGCGGATGGATACAATCAAACTGAACCAAAACAAATCTAATCCAGCAACCAAACTCAACTAGAACACGAACTCAGAACTGCGGACTCTAAAACTGAATTGTGCAAAGGCTAAGGCGATGGTTTTAGGTCGGAATAAACTGATCGTAATTTTTTTTTGGCTTTTTGTGGACTATGGGACGAAACAAAACTAATCTAAAGGTAGAATTATACCTCACGGGCAACCTGGAAATCTGATACCAATTGATAGTAGACGCGGCCCGATCTTCCGTGAGATACGATAATTTGATTGAGTGGAGATCTCGACGTTGATGATCCAAGGCTCCGAGCGAACGGTTCCTCGCAATCACTACACCACGGCTCCGTTGGTTATCACCCGTGACACACGAATGACCTCGCCACGAAGGCTTATCCCTGCAAGCGCAATCAAGAACACAAGCAAGAACAGGAAAGAAACGCAACCAAAATTGTATTGATTACGGGAGGGGGGGTCTCATAAGCCGATGACGGCGACACTGTTCGATGACAGAATTGATCTAAGCAAAACTCAAACCTAAATGTGGCGGCGGCTGCTGAATAAATAGAGTATTAGGGCGTGCGTAGCCCTGGACTCGCCCCTAATGGGCTCCGACGCGATACACGGCCCAACGGCCCAACAGACGGTGTCGCAGCACCAAAACAGAATCTGAACGCTGACTTGTTTCGACGATTCTCATTGACTCCGGATGAATTTTAGGGTGGAACCAGTTGGGTTAGTTAGATAATCTCGTTATCTTTCCATCCATATCCAGTTCGTCGCAATCGGAGTCCGGATGCATCTTGGGCGTCCATTTTAGTGCAGACTGGTCCTGGAACCCGAGATAGAGTCGCAGCCGACTCGGACTTGATCTCCTTCCTGTTGTGGACGCTCTTGCTGCTCCTCCTCAACACCTTGGCCTTTTCCAAGTCCTTGTTGGTCCTTTCCAAGGTACCTAATCATCAAAACATCCATGGCCCCAAGCGTAAGCTCTGAAACACAATTGACTAGGGTAGAACGTACCTGGAGATTTAGCTGTCGTGAACGAGATCGTGTTATCGGTCCATTCATTGTATATATAGAAGTGATGTCCTCATCATTGGGTACCCAAACACAAGTCTTGGGACTCTTGTTTCTGCCTCCAACATATTTGGCAACTACATTGCCTGATTTGTAAGTTAGCACATAAGATGCATCAAAAGTCTTAAATGAAATGTTATGTTCATTTGATGCACTTGCGATTTTCCTTTTAGGCATTTTGATATGAGTTGAATGCCTAGAGCTAGATGCCTCATTACTATACATGTAAGCATGATGAGAAACATGAGGTTTTCTAGCATGAATTTTCCTAATTTTGTGCTCAGGATAGTTTTCAGGATATAAAATGTAACCTTCTCTATCCTGAACCATAGGAGCCTTACCCTTAACAAAATTAGATAGTTTGTTCTTGGGGGCATTAAGCTTGATGTTGCTTTGGCTCTCTTGTTGGAAACCAATGCCATCCTTAATGCCAGGGTGTCTCCCATTATAAAGCATGCTTCGAGCAAATTTAAGTTTTTCGTTCTCTATCTCATGCTTGGTAATTTAGCATTTAATTTAGCTATGTGATCATTTTGTTCTTTAATCATAGAAATGTGATCATTCATAGCATCAACATTAACATCTCTACATCTAGTGCAAATGGTGACATGCTCAACAGTAGATGTAGAAATATTGCAAACACTCAATTCTTCTATCGTAGCATTTAAACTAGCATTCTCACCTTTAAGACAGGAAATTGAATAATTGCAAATGTTAAGCTCTTTAGATAAATTTTTACATTTTTCTACCTCAAGAGCATAAGCATTTTTCAACTTAACAATTTTTTTATTTTCCATAACGAGCAAATCCTCTTAGCATTCCAAGAGATCATCCTTCTCGTTAATGGTTTCTATCAATTCATTTATTTTCTTCTTTTGATCCTTAGTAAGGTTAGCAAAAAGAGAAGTTAAATCATCATTATCATCACTAGAGCTACCCTCATCATCGGAAGTAGCGTATTTGGGGGTATCTCTAGAATGTAACTTCTTCTTCTTGCCGTCCTTAGCCATTAGGAATTTGTGGCCGACGTTTGGGAAGATAAGTCCCTTGTTGACGGCGATGTTGGCAACGTCCTCATCGGAGGAGGAGTCGGTGGAGCTCTCGTCAGAGTCCCATTCCCGTCCCATGTGCGCCTCACCACCCTTCTTCTTGTAATATCTCTTATTCTCCATCTTCTTCTTCCCTTTCTTGTCGTCGTCCCTGTCATTGTCACTTGTATATGGACATTTTGCAATAAAGTGACCGAACTTACCACACCTATAACACACCCTCTTGGAACGGGGCTTGTAGTCCTTCCCCTTCCTTTGTTTGAGGATTTGTCGAAAGCTCTTAATGATAAGAGCCATCTCCTCGTTGTCAAGCTTGGAGGTGTCAATTAGGAGTCTACTGGGTGTAGACCCTTCTTTCTTCTCTTCCGTTGCTTTGAATGCAATGGGTTGCACCTCGGGTGTACAGGTGGCGCCTTGCTCCAAGTTGACAATGTGTTTGGAGTCTTTGATCATAAGTTCAAAGCTCACAAACTTGCCAATAACCTCCTGGGGGACATCTGATTGTATCTAGGATCTCCACGAATTAATTGAACTTGAGTAAGATTACGAAAAAGCGAGAGATCTTAGAATAACCTTGACCATTTCATGGTCATCCCATTTTGTGCTCCCGAGATTGCGCACTTGGTTGACCATTGTTTTGAGCCGGTTGTACATCGCTTGTGGCTCCTCTCCTTTGTTGAGGATGAATCGACGAAGCACTCCCTCGATCGTCTCACGCTTGGTGATTTTGGTCACCTCGTCCCCTTCGTGCGCCATCTTGAGGACATCCCAAATTTCTTTAGCATTTTTTAACCCTTACACCTTATTATATTCCTCTCAACACAAGGAAGCGAGGAGTATATAAGTTGCTTGGGAATTAAAATGCCTAATTTGGGTGGCCTCATCCGAGGTTAGATGGTGTCTCATTTTATCACTCCACATACAATAATCTTCACCATCAAAATACAGTGGTTTGCCTAGGGGTACGGAAAGTAGAGGAGCGCGTTTTGGAATGCGAGGATAGCGTAGATGCATCTTACTATACTTCTTGCGCTCTTGGCGCTTTGAAGTGGTAGACTCGGCGCCGGATGTGGAAGGTGATGAAGAGTCGGTCTCATAGTAGACCACCTTCTTCATTTTCTTTTTCTTCTTGTCACCCTTCCTATGTGACTTGGAGGAAGCGGATTCCTCCTTGTGTTTGTCGTCGGCCTCATTTGATGGAGTTTGTTCATCATTCTTCCTTCACAAGCCTTCGGGCTTTTTGCTTGTGACCATCTCCCTCTTAGCGTGTTCTCCCGACATCACTTCGAGTTGTTAGACTCTAATGAAGCAACAGGCTCTGATACCAATTGAAAGTCGTCTAGAGGAGGGGTGAATATGCGAAACCTGAAATTTACAAACTTTGAACACGCACTATGCACGGGGTTAGTGTTAGAAATAATTCAGAGTGCGAAAGATAGTTCTCCTTGCTAGGAGTTGCTCAATCAATGTGGATAGCTTTGAGAGCAAACTCAAATCAATATGAGCAAGATAACTTTAGAGAGAGGAGGGAAAACAAATCTAGTGGAGATCAACACAAATGAACACGACGATTTGTTTACCGCGGTTCGGTTCTAAAGAACCTAGTCCCCGTTGAGGAGGCCACAAAGGCCGGGTCTATTCCAACCCTTTCCCTCTCTCAACCGGTCACTTAGACCGGTCGAGTGCTTTTTCTTAATCACACGGGTCACTAAGACCCCACAAGGATCACCACACAATTAGGTGTCTCTTGCTTGCTTTACAATTTACTTAGAAGGTTGAGAAAGAGATGAAGAAAGCATGATTGCGAAAACCAAGCAACAAGAGTGACAAATAACACACGGATTACACTCTCTCAAGTCACTAAGCACTAATGATCACTTGTCTTAATTGTGGGACTTGGAGAGATTTGAAGCTTTTAATGTGTCTTGGAATGGATTGCTAGCTCTTGTATTGAATGTGAATGAGTGGAGTGCTTGGATGTGGTGAATGGAGGTGGTTGGGTTGTATTTAAAGTCTCCAACCACTTCCTAGCCGTTGCTCTTTTTCTGCCGATCGCGGACGGTCCGTGCCCCTGGTCCGTACGGTCCGCCCATGCACATCAATGGCTGAGATCGCAACGGTCAGCAGTAACGGCTATATCAACGGCTATAGTGCATTTAATGCGTTGTCAGATGTCAGATAAAGCAGTCGCGGACGGTCTGACCGTGCACCCCAGACGGTCCGTGAGGACGCTAAAAATGCATTTTACCGAACCTGTCACCTTCGGGTTTTTCTGGTTTTTCAACGACCGGACGGTCCGCGCCTGAGGTCGGACGGTCCTCGCTTGGTCTCGGACGGTCCATAGTGTTGAGTTGTGTTTTTGCAGTGTTCCTGTTCGAGGCTCACTCTGGTGTCGCGGACGATCTGCCGCAAGGTCCCGGACGGTCCGCGCATAGGCGTTTTTCCAAAAAGCTTCTCCTGTCCGGAATAATGTACGGTATTCCGGACAGTCGACTTAGAATAGTTGTAGATGAACTTATGCACCTAAGAAATGATCAACTAGGAAAACTAGTTATTTCATATGGTTTGTGATGGTTGTCAAACACCAAAATCGTTTACAGGAAATGATTAAGCTCATTTCCCTTTCAATTAAATCTAGTGGTGCCAAGTTCCTTGCCTCCGCAGCCTTATGAGGCTTGCGAGGTTGATTAGATTGCACGTACACCTGGCACTTAGAACCTTTGACTAAATCAAATTTCGGGATTAAATTTAAATTTGCTGTGACACCCCAGGAATCAATTTCGTGTTATGTCGGGAGATTTGTCCTAACCTCGGACGCTCAGTGAAAATTTCTATCTTTTTATCACATTTATCTCCTTTCATCAAGTTAATCATACATACTTCACCGAATTCGGAGCTATTCGATCTCGACGAATGCCGAATTTGGAGCCTGTTAAAACTTTTATTCTCGGAACGAATGCAAAGTCGATAGTCAACCTCGAATTATAAATCTTATCTAAAGCTCATTTAATCAAACCCTCGACGGTTGTTATTTGATCTGTGTCCGAATCCAACTCCTCGAACTTCGATCGATGTTCGACTATTTTAATCCGAGTCCGTACACTCAGACGGAATACTCAATATGTCGTCCTCTAATTAATTCTTACTCGACTCTGCCAAATATCTCATGTCCGAACCAAATTCAAAATCCCGTATCGACAGCGATTTAAAATGCCACGATTCACCTTCTCCGACTAAAAATCCGAAGCCGATCAGAAGTCTGAGAGAAACATTTATTTCTAAAATAGTGCGCGAGGAATTATTTCCGAGCGGAATAAAATCCAACTCTTGGCCGAGTTAATCTCGCAACCGTCCGTTCGTCCGAACTCTAGTTCACGCCGTTTTGCATACAAACGAATTCCGCGGGAGCATTTTTATTCTGGTAAATAAATTATCACGGTCCGGTTTCGTGTTGGGGCCAGCCCAACCCAGCCCATTTGGCCCACTAAGAAACCCTAACCCTAGCATTTTTCTATAAATAGGGGTACTCCTTCCTTGCCCTTGGCTATTTTGCACTCCCACCCCTCTAATTCTCCTGGCCGCCACCTTCTCTTTCCCTGTCTTCTCCCTCACGGCAGCAGCCCACGCTCCTTCACGCACGCCAGAGCAGGGAGCAGCCGCTCCCATGGATGGTGCCCAAGCCTTCTTCCACCTCTAGCCGGACCTCTTCCCAGCGCCCCCCTGCTCTCCCCTTGGCCGCTGTTTTCTCTGCGTGTGCAGGGTTGACGGCAGGAGCTCCTCCCCTCGGCCAGCCATGGCGCGGCGCCCTCCCGGCTCCTCCTGCGAGCGGCTGCAGCAGGGAGCTCCCTCTCCTCCCATGGCGTCCTCCCCTTCTTCCCAGCGCGCAAGAGCAGGGCGCCCCTTCTTCCTCCCGCTTCACGGCAGCAAGCAGCCTCTCCATGGTCGAGCTCGCCCAGCAGCCATGGCGCCCAGAAATTTTTCCAGCGCCTCCCTGTTCATCTTCCTCCCAGCCGGCTTCCCTCCCCTGCTGCTGCTCGCCCCCTCCTTCACTTCCCCCTTGTGCAGCAGCAAGAAGCCCCTGCTCAGCCAGCAGCCTTGGCGTCCAACTTCGCTGCGCAGCGGTGCCGATCCAAACAGCGGCCCCGGATTCCCTCTGCACCGCGTGCTTCGCTCGATCTGCGCAGTGCCCATGGTGCTTGCTAGGTGTTCGACAAAATGTGCAGCAGCCCCAACGGCTCCGCGCGCTGCCGGCTTGCTGTTTTGTGTTGCGCAGTGAGCAGCACGCCGTCGACGCTCGACGAGTGTTTGCTGTTTTTGCGCAGCCCCATCCGCGACGTCGTTGAAACCCGTGGTGAGAAAACCCCGCTGCCCTTGCTGCTATTAGATATATATATATATATATATATATATATATATATATATATATATATATATATATATATTTGTGTGCTCGGTAAAAATGTTGAACTGTTGCGTGTGTCTAATCGCAGCTAGTGGTCGATGCCGCGCTTCGCGCCTTGCCCGTTCGATGGAATGCCGAGCCATGTGGGCAGCCCATGCGCCTAGTCACGACTCGTTCAGGTTGATTGATTTATAGTTTATAATACGTATGCTTTGATTGATGTCGGGCAGTGCATGTATATATGTGGATGTGTGTAATATGTTTCGGCTATACACGTTGGTAGGATCGCATTTGCGAGTAGAGAACAAGAGGTTGTTGATGTGTGCGAATTGTAGTTTGTCTAATTACGTTTTGGTCGATGTGGGTATAAAATGTTTTGGTTATATGCAGTAGCAAGGTTGCCTTCGCGTTTTGGTAAGCAAACATGTTGTGTTGTTTAATGTGATGAGTAAATTGGAAGTACATGGGATGCGAGAATTGAATTAGTACACGTATGTGTGTGTGCCATGGTGCATCGTCTATATGGTTGCACAACATGGATCAAGTGTCTCGAGTGCATGCCGCAATATGGTTGTATTCGTGACAAGGAAGTGTAGGTTTTACTCGATTAGAAGTTTGGTTGATGTGGCTAGGAAATTTGTTTTGGCTTAAGTAGAAAGTAGAGAGGTGACGACATATGTCGTAGTAGTCGTCGCCTTCTCTATGTTTTCGAGTCGGATAAATACCATAGGCAATTAATTGTTGATACCCAAGTGTTGAGCTCTAAAAAGAGCAGTGCGGACGGTCCGGCCCCGAGGCCAGACGGTCCGCGGTGGTGGCGCGGACGGTCCGCGCGTGCGCAGAGTCAGTTAGGGTTCCTAGTTTCTCGCGGGATTTGTTACCTAAAACCGCGGGATTAACTTGGAAATCAGTTTGAAGCGGATCCAGACCTCCCCCTTTATATAGATGAAGGGCTACGGCCGATTAAACCCCCAACCATCGAACAAATCAAGTCTATTACTCGTTTTTACCTTATGCATTAGGAGTAGTTCTAGTCTAGTTCTAGTTTAGCCCTAGTCTAGTATTCCAATCCCCAAATTCTCTGCCTCTCCTCGACTCTACGTCGATTAGAGGAGTCTAGGTCGGCCGGCCCGAGCCTAGACAACTCCTAGAATCTCTCCTCCCCGACGGGGTCCCTCCTGGGAGCGAGATCCAGGCGCCGCCGGCGATCTTCCGCCGCCCCTGCGCACGCGCGGACCGTCCGGCCTTAGGGCGCGGACCGTCCGACCGTCAGGCAGGGAATCTTAGCTCATGTACCAGGTCACGGACCGTCCGGCCCTGTGCCGCGGACCATCCGCGTCTGACCAGAGAGCACCGCCGCCTCGCGCCAGGTCGCGGACCGTCCGCGCCTGACCAAAGAGCACCGCCGCTGGTTCTTTTGAGTGATTGGCGCCTCCAAAAAGGTGTCAACATACTTTTGGCGACTCTGTTGGGGAATAGGTGTCTAGACCTGCTAAAAATCGGCCCATAGATGGCCGGTTCTAAGGATCACACCAAGATCTCCACCACCAACATCATCAAGTCGGCCATGGAGGCGCTCCCGGCTGATGACCAAAGGCCCTTTGAAGACCTCATAATGCGCGATGAGAAGGAGGTGATGCGGCAATGGAACGAACAACGCGACAAGGAAGAGGCGGAACTGCTACATAAACTCTCCGAACGGCGCAAGGAGGCGGCGGACAAGTACTTGTCACACTTCACGGTAGATCGCCACCAGAAGATCGTCCGTCAAGGGGAGATCGATATGGAATCTCTCCTACCTCCACTTCAGGGTCCCGCTGTAAGTACTCCAGATCTATCTCTTACGACTTTCATGGATCAACGAGGAGATCAGTTAAAGCAATATGTAGATGAATCTATTAAAATGCATTTACGTGCACACGAGAAATCAGCTACTCCTAGCTTTCCATCGCGAGAGTCTAATACAGAACCACCCGCGTCAAACACATCAGCTATAAATGGGTCACCCTTGACCCAGCCATCATATGGTATGCCGATGCACGCTTTCGTGTCACCATCACAGCCGCAACCACTAGGCACGCGGCAGGTACTGGACGCGACCGGACCGTCCGAGCATCATCTTAGACAGTCCGGTTATACTGCGGACCGTCCGGCGTGTTTCGCCGGACCGTCCGACCCGATGCAGACCCGCACACAAAACACTCAGGTCGCACCGTACATGGCCGGACCATCAGGGTACAACCCCGAACAATTCGGCCCCATCACGGACCGTCCGGCGCATCACGCCGGACCGTCCGGATATGTTGCGGACTGTCCGCCATCTTACGTCGGACCGTCCAGATATGGCATGAACCGGCCGACGTATTACGCCGGACCATCCGACTCTACACGAGTCCACGTGCAGACTGCCCAAGTCGCGCCATATATGACTGATCCGTCCGGGTACAACCCTGGACCATTCGGACCGATCGCGGACCGTCCAGTTCTTTACGACAGACGGTCTAGGTACGAGACTACCCACGTAACACCTTATACGGCTGGGCATTCCGGATATACCTTCGGACCGTTTGGCCAGGTCGCGGACCATCCAGCCTCTTATGTCGGACCATCCGGATATGCGTACGCAGAGCCGAGAACTGCGCAATATGCACAGTTTCCACATTCATCGCAGCAACATTATGGTGCCCCACCAGCAACACATTATAATCATACCATACCACCTCATGGACATAGGGCTGAATATTGTTCGGCCACAAGAGAGCCTGAGAGGTATATGGCAGGAGCTGGTGACATTAATAGGACACCTAACACACACCTCAAACATCCCTGGGAGGAAAGCCGACAGAGTGATGTCAGGCAACCTAAGATTTCCACCCACAAACTCAATGGATGGTCGCCAGACATGGCGGAGAGGATCAGAGACGAAGTAGCTGGGGTCTTCAGGGACAAACTCGGTGTTAGTGTGTCAGGTACAGGGCAATCGTATCGGAAGCCTTATAGCCACCGATTCGACACCGTGCCATATCCACAAGGAACTAAAATACCAGACTTCTCTAAGTTTTCTGGTGAAGGTGGGAAAAGCACACACGAACATATAAGCCAATTCATAGCACACTTGGGAGAATTGGCTCATGGGGAAGCCTACCGCGTTCGTTTATTCTAGTTGTCCCTTACTGATACTGCATTTGCATGGTACGCAGCTTTGCCACCAAACTCTATTAACTCTTGGGAAGAATTAGAGCAGAAATTTCATGAACACTTCTTCTCAGGAGAACATGAGTTAGAATTGGCTGACTTAGCTTCAGTCCGACAGGGGCCTGAAGAATCGGTTAATGACTATATCCGGAGATTCCGGGACACTAGAAACCGATGCTTTCAGATTCATGTCGCAGAAAAACAACTGACAGGGCTAGCTTTCAATGGGTTGCGACCCTACTTAAAAGAAAAATTAGATGGCACCCAATTCTTTTCGCTAGTGCACTTACACCAGTGGGCTATGACCTGTGAAAACCGAAGTAAGGAAACATCAAAATCGGCTAGCCATAAGATGCATCTAGTGGGATACGATAATTCGGACGATGAATCCACGGATGTATACACCGCCGAACTGGTTTGGCCAGGACAGGCTAAACCTTCAGCATGTTCTGCTTTACAGTCGATTCGAAAGAATCGACAAGAAGAAGTTAAGTTTACTTTTAATGTTGCCAAATGTGATAAAATATTTGACGAGTTACTAAAAAACGGCAACATTAAATTAACTCATACTATTCCTCCTCCTGATGAATTAAAGAGGCGTGCTTATTGTAAGTGGCATAATTCCTTTTCTCATGCCACCAATAATTGTAATGTTTTTCGTCGACAGATACAATCGGCCATAAATGAGGGTCGATTGGCTTTTCAGGAGATGCAAGTAGACACACAACCCTTTCCTGTTAATACAATAGAACTCACATGCAAAAAGGTCTTGGCTCGGCCCGAAATGGCCGATAAAGGCAAAGGCAAGGGCATCGTCATCAGCAATCCTCGCATGTCAGATATATCACAAAAGGAGATTGCTCGAAAGGCTTCGGACGAGAAGGCTAAAAAGTCCGAAGACACCGGGGGGCAGGTACAGTTAATGAACCAAACACATCAGCCTAGCCCCAGCATCGTAGATGGTCCGGCACCTACGTGCGGACAATCCGGTGCTTAGACAAACGGTCCGACTAACTCAGCCGGACAGTCCACCTATGACCAAAGGCGTCAACCTCTACGCAAAGCAAGGAAAAAGACGCAAGGTCAAAGCACATATAATCGGCTGATCAAAGCCGATCCTACTTTTGATCAGTTGCTCTCCAAAAATACTAGTAAAAAGACTGTTCCACGTGATCGGTCAACAAAGAAACCCCGGTCACCTGCTAAAACAAAACGGTCAAACAAAACGACCCGAAAGGCGACACAACAAGCATCGCCTATTCATTCTATGAGACCAGGGTACTTTCCACCTATTTACTCATCGTCGGTATATTATCCTGTGCAAACATGGAATGACACGATGATGAATCCATGGTACATGTATAGTCCCTTCGCCTATCTAGACTGGGGGGCACCTCCATTCTATTCCTTTTGATCCATTGATCAAATGGTCATGGCCAGGAAAGATACAATCCGAAACGGCCTTCATATTGGTGCTTTATTGAATAATCTCCATATCGAAAAGCCGGTGACCTACATCAGGTTTAGTTCATATGCTTTTGGTTCGTCACCTTCACCAAAAGGCAGGGGGGCATCTGTTGAGCTCTAAAAAGAGCAGTGCGGACGGTCCGGCCCCGAGGCCGGACGGTCCGCGGTCCGGACAGTCCGCGGTGGTGGCGCGGACGGTCCGCTCGTGCGCAGAGTCAGTTAGGGTTCCTAGTTTCTCGCGGGATTTGTTACCTAAAACCGCGGGATTAACTCGGAAATCAGTTTGAAGCGGATCCAGACCTCCCCCTTTATATAGATGAAGGGCTACGGCCGATTAAACCCCCAACAATCGAACAAATCAAGTCTATTACTCGTTTTTACCTTATGCATTAGGAGTAGTTCTAGTTTAGCCCTAGTCTAGTATTCCAATCCCCAAATTCTCTGCCTCTCCTCGACTCTACGTCGATTAGAGGAGTCTAGGTCGGCCGGCCCGAGCCTAGACAACTCCTAGAATCTCTCCTCCCCGACGGGGTCCCTCCCGGGAGCGAGATCCAGGCGCCGCCGGCGATCTTCCGCCGCCCCTGCGCACGCGTGGACCGTCCGGCCTTAGGGCGCGGACCGTCCGACCGTCAGGCAGGGAATCCTAGCTCCTGTACCAGGTCACGGACCGTCCGGCCCTGTGCCGTGAACCGTCCGCGTCTGACCAGAGAGCACCGTCGCCTCGCGCCAGGTCGCGGACCGTCCGGCTCTGTGCCGCGGACCGTCCGCGCCTGACCAAAGAGCACCACTGCTGGTTCTTTTGAGTGATTGGCGCCTCCAAAAAGGTGTCAACACCAAGGATTGTTAGAAACAAGTAGTCGTGCTCTACCTATTGCATCAAAGGAAATATGGTGTGTTGATTAATTGAGAGCTAAGTGACCTGATATAGAAAAGTAGTTAAGAAAACTAATTGAATTACTTTTAACTATATTTTAAGTTAAGATGCCTAAAATGGTGAAACTAGTTTTGTTGGTCTCATGGTGTTATGATTGAGAAAAATATGAACTTGTATATGAATTACTATTTTTTTCATGCTGTGTTAAGCCAACTCTTGTTAAATAGAGGAATTCAATTGCGTTAAGTAATTGTTATATGTAGGTGTTTCCAGTACTTCAAGTGGTTGCAAGTTAATTAGTAGACTCTCTATGTGATGCTAGATGTCTAGGTAGACTTTCGTGAATTGTGGTGCTCGGGCCGTCGAGATGAGGGTTAAGTCGGTCGATGCCGATTAAGTAGTTAAAATGATTAATGGAATAATCATGGGGTTAAAACTAGAAACTAGTGTTCTCGCACCCGTTTGGGACGTTGTAGCCCAATTGCGCATGGTTATGATCGCGGGTAAAAATTAGTAGTGCTCATGTGGTGTCTAAGCTATAATGCGAACTAGTGGGTGAATAGCACTTTGATATACATATATGTCGGATTTGATGATTGTGGTGAATGCATTGATTAATTGTGTATGGTGGTCCTAACGCACGTAATAACTTGTATAAAAATTAGTAAGTCAACTTGTTGATCCTAATTTGATTGTTTTAACTCTAACAAACGGTAAAGTGTTAGAGTAATTCCAATCGCTGGAACATGGTGATTTTTGAAGTAAATAGAAGCTGAAATTTATTAATCGCTGTTTTGGACTGCACGCAGTGATTTCCTCGTGCTGTATGTTTGATGAACTAAATTGTGTTTTCTGTAGATATGTGCTATAGAAAAGTGGTAGATAACTTTATTATCTTGCTGGTGTTAAAATTTGACAGTCATAAGTCTGACAGTTTAGGAGTTATGCTGTTTACAAATTCAGTAACTGAATCTGTCCAAATTCTGTACAGATTTCAGAAACTGCATTGTTTGTTCAATTTAATGTTGCAATCTGTTCATGGTCGTTATAAGAAAGTTGTAGATGCTTTTCTGATCTTGCTTATGTTAAAATTTCATAACCACAGGCCTGATAGTTTAAGAGTTATGAATTTTACAAACTGCTTGCTGTGTTCTGTCCACCGTCAAAACAGATTTCGAAAACTGTGTTGTTTGATTTAGTTAAACATTGAATCACTTCTTAGTGATTATAAAAGTTGTGTAGTACTTTTGCTAAGCTTTTCAAAAAGTCTTAGATCACTCTTTTTGGTGGTCTAAAGATTAAGTTACATGTGTTTGAAGTGTGAAGACTGAATCTGTCCAGTTTTGGACAGCACAGCCTTCATAGTATATTTTACCCTTGATACATGCTAAACCAGCTAGGGATGTTTATAAATAATTTGTAGAACATTTAATTAGCTTTCCAGAAAGTCTAAGATCACTTTGTTTGGATGTCTGAATCTTCAGTTGTGAATTTTTGAAGTTGCAAGTCTGCATCTGTCCAAATCTGGACAGAGCTGCTGTGTTTGCACAATTCGACCTTGCTAAGTGTTTAATCGTGCTGTGATGACAATACCAATGTTGTAGAGCACTTTTTAAGATTTCCAGAAAGTCCTAGTTTGCGATTTTTGGATTAATCTTTGAAAAGTTATGATTAAAACAAGTGACTGTTGTACTGCTGTCCTAAAAATCTGCATGTGCTCATTTAATCGTTAGTTCACCCTTTTTGGCTAAAAATGGTTGGTTAGCACTAAATTAATATAGACTTGCCATGACTAAGCTTAATAACGCATGTGCGTCATGTTTTATATGTTTCTTTCTAGTTGATTGTGATATAGGAGTTTCATAGACATTGATGCCTAGGTCCTATTTAACTTACGTTGTCTTGGTTGCTCTTGTGTGGTCAATAGGAGAACAAATAAACGATTAAGGTGAGCGTAGTAAATGCGTGTACTTGTAATGTCGTAGTCGCGTTGTGTAAATATATAAAATGTTGTCGTCTTTTTAATGGTGTTATGTTGAACGTTGATAACGTGTAAATGACTAATGTTAGCGTGTGGTTGTTTACGGTGTCTTACAATTAAGTGTTAGTTTGCTACCGTGTATTTATATGACTTGTGCTACTTTCATTATATTCATACATATGCATCTTGCATCTCATTTAGGACCGAGAGATGATGATCGTGCAAGTGACGTGGTGCCAACCACAAGATGCAGTTGGTGGACGACCTGAAGAATGGACTTGACTAGTGGATGCTCGCGAAGCGAGTGCCACCCAGCAAACACTATCTAAGTGTTAAAGAAAAGGCAAGCCCCGGTTTTATGCATAACCTATTTATTATGCTATTTTACTACATTTAATGATTGTAGGATTGAATGTGCACTTAAGTGTAGGAGTTGTTTGAAACCCTAGTTGCATGATCTTAGGAATCCTTTTGTGATGGATACTAGTATGCTAGGTCGAGTAGCTGCTTATTTAATTAGGGATTTTGGTAGAAGTCGAGTGATTTTTCTAGCACTCGCGCGAGGTCAGGAATTGGTTGTACCCACTTTCATATCATAATGATGTTGGTTTGTGGACAACAATCCATGGGGATTGGTTGTCCACGAGATGGAAATTGGAATAAGGATTAAGGTGTGGTACCGTGTGTCAAGCGTTTGAACGTACTAAACACATGCCGAGTAATATGGTAAATCGGTAAGCCTAGTACCTGAGTGAACCTGCCCGCAGATTGCCCTCCTCATGTGACCTGAGACGTGGTCTCCCATTCCGGTTATGGTGGGTACAAGTGCGGTCACTGCACGACGGCAGTCGGGGTCAGTGAGGCATTGTACGCCAAGGCGGTGAGCCCCTTTCTGTTGCTAGGGAATCGATGGGGACGGTTGATGTGTGTGGGGACAGAGTGCCTCACCACGTCGTGTGTTTAGGTTTACCTTGCAAGGATAAAAACTCGATTTGAATCGTCTGCTTCTCGCAGCTAATGAGACTGCTTGATCCATGCTGCTACATTGAGTAATAAGTGGAAATGAGTTGACTAGCAAAAAGGTTGATTGCTTAAAAATATTTGATATCATGTATGAGTAGCTAGGTACTCATCTAGTTTAAAAAGGATTATACTAAAACTTGAAAAGCTAAAACTTGTTTTTAGACTCAGCTAGTGCTTTTGGCAAACCAAACCCCTCAGCCAAACAGCTGCATGTCTAGAGGTAGAGGAGTAGACTCCTCACACCGGGTAAGTCTAGCTGAGTATTAGTATACTCAGCCTTGCTTGTGGCATAATTTTTGTAGGTACTCCTTAGGATGATTGGTTGATGGTGTGACTTGGCCTCCATCCCTACCACCGGGATAGACGGTCGAGTGGGTTATTGCTTCCGCAGGAGAGGACCAGGAGGAGTAGCGTGGCCAGGCTTCGCCATGTTACTCGGTTTTCTCCGTTAGTTATTTCCGCTGCATTAAAAATTTATGGTTATTATTTCTTAAACTCCGATAATGTAATCACTAATGATTCTTATTAAATTTATGGTATTATGCTTTATTGTATTTCTTTGTGCCTCACCTTCGAGTGAGCTAGTGGTATTCGATCCTGGATAAGTGGCCATGTCGGACTAGATCCGAGGGACTGACGGGTTATTCCGGTTTAAGTGTGTTGCTGCCCTTGCGGGTGTGACTTGGGCACTTAAACTGGAATAATTCGGGCGGTTCCGCCACATTTACTAATCGTGACACACAAACAAAATTGATGTGACAAAGTCGTGATTACCAAATATACGACTCGTTCGAAATTACATTGTTCACAGACTTATTATACACATCATGCAAAGATAAGCAGAACAAACCTCCACTGTCATAGCCTTTTCCAACAAATATCCCATACTTTGACAGTATACATTTATTGGACTCAAATACAAGTTTATAGCCATCTCAACGTAGCAACGAGCCACTAACATGATTCTTTTTTATAGAAGGGACATGTTGCACGTTCTTCAATAGCACCGTCTTTCCCGAAGTAAACTTCAAAATGACTGTACCACACCAAGAACACGCGCATGTGATCTGTTCCCCATCAATAAGGCTCTAGCCCCTTTGCACTGATAAGAAGAAAACAAAGAAATATCAGCACACACATGAATGTTAGCACCAGTGTGAGCCCACCACTCATGGGATTGACACCAGTGTATTAAATCGCGGGCTAAGAGGTTTAGCGGCTAGGTTCCAGAACAGCTAAGTCCAGCTATAACCAGCTATAGCGGAAGCTAAGCCTTTTAGCGGATTTGCAAAAAAATAGAGTATAAATTTGACACAGATGAATAGATGAATAGACGACAAATTTGATAGTCATACATATTGCCATACATATAGGAGTTCAGCTCTATACATGACTGCCGTAAAATGTCTGAGCAGCTTAACTTAAAACAAAATGTCTGAGCTCAGCTTAACTTAAAACAAAATGTCTAAGCTCCAAGACATTGAGACCATTAGTTTAGTTCACAGTTCACCAAAAATGACTGTCCACAAGGTCAAATATAACATTGTAATCTAGCATCAATCAGAATCAAAGGCGTGTGGAGACTTATCAGATTCAGAGGATTCCATTGCAATGTCACCATCTTCTGAGTCCGATGAGGACTGCTGCACTTGAACTTGAACATCACGCATTAGAGACTGCATGCTTCTTAACTTCTTTCTAGGCTTCATAGACCTCTTTCTTTTTGCTTGTACTTGAACTTGTGCTTGTGATGTTTGTTCTCCCTGTGATCTTCCATCTTGCGCTGGTTCAACAACATCATTCGGAAGAGGTACAATACCAGTAATGAATTCATTGTCATCATCACAAACAACATCATCTACTTCCCTCTCTAAAGGATATCTGTCCGTTCTCTCCTTTCACCTTAGCTTGGAGTTAAATTTAACAAACACAAGGTCTCTCATCCTATCATGAAGTAGTATGTTTCTCCTTTTTGTATGAACCTATGAATGAAATAGTGAACATAAGATAACAGGTTTGAAACAAGATTTGAAACAGTACAATAAATATGGTTTTCTATGCATTTGGATAGTAGAGCTTGGAGTTTTACTACTAAAAATATTCACAAGTGGCCAAACATATCCCACATAAGTGTATTTACTAATATTCAATGCTAATAGTTGCTACAAAGTCTAGACAATCATATTGCAGTAGTTATCAAGCACATTGCACACATATTTACCTGTTCAAATACGGACCAATTTCTCTCACAAGCTGAGGAACTACAAGTTAGGTTTAGAATTTTTGAAGCCAATATCCTCAGATTAGGTGTGTTTGTGCCATGGTTTAGCCACCACTTTGCTGCATGAACAAGTTAATAATTACATAATTGTGATAGAGGCAAGAAACAAATTGAATTCTGAAACCATGTATTCAAAATAGAATCACCTGAATTAAAGTTCTTGTTTCTCCTTTGCCTTATGGCAATTTCATGTCCAAATGTCCCTTGTTGATCTTGGTACATGTAGAGTTCTTCAATTATTTTGTCTTGTTTTCTTCAACACCAATCTTCTTTGTAATGCAATTAATCACTCCAGCTCTAAAGGATCCATCATGCTCAATTTCAGACTTCTTTGGATAATAAAAGTAAGGATTCAAGTAGTACCCAACTAAGTGAAGCGAAGTTTTGAGCTTGCTATCCCACCACTTATCAATAATATCGCAAGCAACTTTGTAGCGGCTCTCATCATTGTCAAACCTCTCAGAAATTTCTTTCTTTGCCTCAAGCATTAATCCATGAAAGAATACCATTGCTGGTACATCACTATCCAGTCTCCTCAACACATTTGCCAATGGTTCAAAAAAATTTACAACTATATCAACATTTTTTCCAAAAGGTTTCAGATCTCACAACTTTATTGGCTTTCTGTCCCTTGTCCTTTTTCAAGTAACCCAACTCATTAAGTTCATCTGATATGAACAACCTTATCAATTCTTTCTTGTTATCAAGCAAGCTTTTCAAGTTCAAGTAGGCAGTAGCAAATCTAGTAATCCTAGATCTCACCAAGTCTTTCTTCAGAAACTTTCTCATCAAATCTAACACCCTTGTGTGAGCATACAAGAAATTAGTGATCTGCCTTGCACTTGTGATAGTTTGCTCCACTGGCTCAAGCTTCCCAAGGTCCTCTAGCATGAGATCTAGGCAATGAGCAGCACATCCATTCCAAAATATTGAGGGCCTCTTTGTTGTCAATAGGCTTGCTGCTGCTATATTGACACTAGCATTATCAGTCACCACTTGGATAACATTTGCCTCCCCAATCTCCTCTATGCATCTGTCCACAAGGTCAAATATGTACTTACCATCTTTTCTCTCACCCGAGCAGTCCACTGAATCTAAGAAGTAAACTCCATGAGCACTATGGACAAACTAAATTCATCACTCCCCTACCCTTCCTATCTGTCCGTGCATCTGTCATGATTGTACATCCTGTTTGCTCCCATGATTCCTTGTGGTTCTTGAAACCATCCAATACCTTTTGTTTCCTTTTCTGCAAGAATGGTCCACTCATCTCATAAGGACTAGGCCCTCTCAAACCTTTACCAAATTGCCCAATGGCCTCAAGCATAAGTGCAAAGCTAGGAAGGGTGACTGTGTTGTGTGCTGTAAGGAAAATGGACCCCGGGCCATTTGGCTAATTGAGTTTTGGTGTTTGATGAACAACACAATCCGTGAACTAATAAGTTTTCTAGTGTTTGTGTTTGTAGTTCACAGGATGCGAAGAGAATTGGACCAAGGCAATGAGGATGCAACACCTCAAAAGAAGACATAAAAAGATGCATATGAGTCCAATACTCAAGAACAAAGAAGCCCGAAGAAATCAGCGAAGAAATCCAAGATAAGGGCTGTCAGCCAGCGCCTTGTGGCGCACCGGACATTGGTGTCCGGTGTGCACCGGACTGTCCGGTGAGGCACCGGACAGTCTGCGCAGAGAGGCCGCAGACAGGCGCTCTCTGGCTGTAGCACCGGACTGTCCGGTGTGCACCGGACTGTCCGGTGTGCCAACGGGCAGACGGCAACGGTCGGATCCAACGGTCGACTGCTACAGGCGCCAACGGTCGGCTGACGTGGCGTGCACCGAACATCTACTGTTCAGTGTCCGGTGGTGCACCGGACTGTCCAGTGCACCCGACGACAGAAAGCTGCTGCTTTCTGTCCAACGGCTAGTTTGGGGTGTGGAGGCTATAAATACCACCCCAACCGGCCATTCTCTAGTGTGAGAGCCCAAGCAACATACCAAGACACATAGTGCATATTTCCAAGAGCTCAAACACCCAAGTGCTTAATAGAATCACTCGGTGATTAGCATAGGTGCTTTGCGAAGTGCTTAGGTTAGTTAGACCGCTTTAGCGCTTGCTCTAGGTGAACCCTAGATTGTTGAGTGAGTTTAGATAAACCTCACAACCCCTCGGCTCTTGCGTGAGTCGTTGTAATTGTACCGAGTGGGGCGAGAGTCTTGCGAGACCGTGACAACCGCGTTTGTGTCACGGCCGCCACCGTGTACTGGAGGGAACGAGGCCCGCGGCGTTTCGGCCGGAAGCTCGATAGTGGAGACGGCGGGGAGCGTCCGAGAGGAGCCGGAAGCGGAGCACCACTTGCGTGTGGAGAAGGCCCGTGGCTCTCTACGGAGTTACTCGACCGAGGTGCTTGGCCCTCGCGTGGGCTTCCCTTTGCGTAGGGGCACCAACGAGGATTAGTCGGGACCTTGCACGGTTTCGGATACCTCGGTAAAAATACCGGCGTCATCCACGAGAGTTTGCTTCTCTACTTTGCTCTTTAAGTTTCCGCATTTATATTAAGCATTTAAGTTTCAATCTTGTATTCATACATATCTAGTGTAGATTGAAACTTAGCCTTTGCGGTAGAGATAGCAACACTTAGACAAAACCTAGTTTGCACATTCTAGTTTGACTATTTGCATAGGTTTTGCTCTAGGGATTTAATTGTGGCCTAGTTTAGCGAAAGTTTTAGAAGTCCTAATTCACCCCCCCCCCCTCTTAGGCGTCACCAATTTCCTACAAGTGGTATCAGAGCCCGGTTTGGCTCATTTGAAACGCTTTAGCTTCACCGCTAAAAGAGCCGACGCTTTTTAGAGGAAGGGATGGATACCCATAGGCCACCACACTTCGACGGCACTAACTTCCCATATTATAGTGCTAGAATGGCTTGTTACCTAGAGGCGGTTGATCTAGGTGTTTGGAGAGTCACTCGTGACGGGATGAAACCCCTCAAGAATCCCGAGAAACCCACCACGAGTGAGGAAAAAGAAATTCATTTAAATGCTAGAGCCAAAAATTGCTTGTATGAATCTCTTAGCATGGATATTTTTAATCAAGTATTTACCTTGAAAACTGCTAATGAGATTTGGCTAAAATTGCATGAGCTCCATGACGGCACATCCAATGTCCGTGAGCAAAAACATTGCCTAGTCTTAAATGAGTACAATTCTTTTGCTATGAAAGATGATGAGCTTGTTAGAGACATGTATTCTCGTTTGAATCTAATAATCAATGAGCTCAACTCTATTGGCATTAATAAGCTAGGTGATGCGGACATTGTGAGGAAGATTATCTCCCTGCTACCACAACAAAGATATGGGAGCATCATCACCATCCTTCACAACATGGAGGACTTGAGCAACATGACCCCGACCATTGTGATTGGGAAAATCGCGGCCTTTGAGATGTCGCGAAAAATGAGTCGGGGAGAGGAGTCAACTTCCTCAAGACCATATGCCTTTGCATGTGATGAAAGGAAGGGCAAAAAGAAGGCTCCCACACCAAGTACCTCAAGTGAAGAAGAGGAAGAAGAAGAAAGTGATGATGATGAAGATAATCAACCATGCACATCATCCTCCAAGGACGAAGAGACAATCCGACGCGTCGGAAAGGTAATGGGGATGATCCGCAAGATTAATCTAATGGGTGTGCCCCTGCAGGTCGAGGATCTTCTCTTTAACATTGACAGGAAAAAGCAAAGGAAGAGAGGATGCTTCGCATGTGGGGAGAAGGGCCACTTCAGGGACAACTGTCCAAATATGGCCAAGCCCAAAAAGGAGAGGAGCAAAGGCAAGGCGCTAACAAGTGTTAGAACTTGGGATGATTCTTCAAGTGAAGATGAACCTCCAAGGACGCGCAGCCACCGATCCTCGTCACGATCATCACGGTCATCACACAAATGCCTTATGGCAAGAGGTAACAAAAGCACTCCATCCTCTAGTGATGAAAGTAGTAGTGATGATGAAGGTGAGGGAAAAGCCTCTCTAGATGAGCTTGCAGAAGCCGTAGAATTTTTTCAGGATGTTTGCACTAAGCAAAAAGCTCAACTTAAAACTTTGAAAAATAAGTTGGTTAGCTCTCAAAATGATTACAAAGGTTTGCTAGAAAAATTTGAAACTTTTGCAAACTTAAATAGTGAGCTATCAACTAAAATTGAGCTATTAGAATCTAGTGCTCCATCCACTGCTACCGATGATAGCCTTATTAAAAAGAATGAAAAACTTAAGGCTAAGTTAGCTAGCTCCCAAGAAGCTATTGAAAATTTGCTAGAGAAAATGGAAATTCTTAGCATACACAATAATGAGCTAACTACTAAGCTAGAAAACATTGGTAGCACCCCAGCAGCATCTTTAGTTGAAATACCTGAAATAATTAAGAAAGATGCTTCTACTTCCTGCTTTGATTTAATTGATGATTCTAACCCCTGCAACCAAGTCGTTGTTGAGAATATTGTTGTAGAGACATGTACGGATGAGGTTGCAAAGGAAAATGAACAATTAAAGCAAGAAGTGGCTCGCCTTGGCAAGGCTTTGTATGACAAGAAAGGCAAAGCCAAACAAATCCGACCTCCACAGGATAACACCACTGCGGGAGTGAACAAGCCTGTAGAGGGAGAAACTGTGATTTGTAGGCTATGCCACAAGGAAGGCCACAAGTCTTTCCAATGCAAGGCGATGACCGGGGATAAACAAAGGCAAAAGCTCAAGCAAAAGCCATCAAGCAAAATCTCCAACACCTACATCAAAAAGGTGAACAAAAAGGATGCTACACCATATTTGATCAAGAAGAAAAAGAACGGAAAGGTGATAGCAATCAAGGCCAACAAGCAAGCCAACAAAGGAAAGGGGGCCAAACACATCTGGGTGCCAAAGGAGATAATTTCAACCATGAAAAGCACCAAGAAGGTTTGGATCCCGAAAGGGAAGTGAGTGGACCGAAGGTCTTCAGGAAATTTGGAGACTTGGCTAAATTGGGATGTATATCATGGGATACATCATATTGGATCAAGTTTATTGCCAAGTGGGTTAGTGAAAATTTTGGACCCAAATTTCCCACCCATGACTGAGGTAACTAGTTTTATTGTATTTTTCGTTTTTAGATATGCGTATCTATTTATCTTTCATCTAGTTTACCTTTCTTGCCTAGTATTACATTTGTTATGTACTTTTGTTTAAAATCATGCATACTAGGTAAATCATATGGTAGGATTGCCTGTTTTTAATTCATACACTTAAGCAAACCTACATGGCTTAAAATGTTTATTTAAGCACGGCACATAGCTTCTATATCACTCCATAGTAAATGATGCATCAATTGAAAATTTTGATTTCTACAAAATGTATCGTTTAACTTATATGTGCCAAAGTTTGAATTATGGATAATTTGCTCCTCTTGATATCAAATCAAAGTGCATGTCTCCTACAAGTATTCAAAACTTGTATGCACACCTTTAGGGGGAGGTTACTCTATAATCTAACATTTTGAGACTAACACCTTTTTAAGTCTATTTCATGTGATAGTCTCATTGTAAGGAAAATGAAGTCCCCGGAGAAAGACAACAATCTTCCACTGCAAAATCTCCAAGAACTCTCATGTCTCTCAAGCTCACCATTGACTTTCAATTGGTATCTTTTGAGACTACTTCCAATATCATTTACATGTCTTCTCCTAAATTTGATTAGACCATATTTCATATCATATGCTTCCATGTTGCTAAAAATGCATAAGTGGTTAACTCATATTCTGTTACCTATGCATAAGGGAAGTTAGTCTTTTCAAATCATGTCTTGCACCTCTAATTTTCACATGTTTTTTCCTAAGTAGAGGATCTCTGTCAGGGGGAGTATTTCTTCATCTCTAAAGGGGGAGAAAAACTCTTTCTAAAGGAGAATACTCATTTAGGGGAAGTAATCTTTTGAGAAACTCCTTCAAGTGGTATCATTTAATATCCTTCTAGTGATATCATTTGATAAAATTCTTGATGAGGGCAAGCTTTTATTTACTTCCTACATGCTTTTAATGTCTTCCTTTTCGGTGGTTGATGCCAAAGGGGGAGAAGTCTAGGGACCAAAGCAATGAAAACTATATCAAACACCAAACACCACCAATTTAAAATTTTATTTCTCCAAATGACTTTTTCAAGTGGTTTTGGTTATTTGGTCCAAAAATAGGAAGTAAGTGAATTATGGAGTTAGGGGGAGGCTTAAGTCCATAATATCACATTGTGGGGACAATCATGCATCTTAGCAAGTAAAATGCATATTTTCACTCAAATAATTGTATTATTTGCTTGCTTTGGTTGTGTTGTCATCAATCACCAAAAAGGGGGAGATTGTAAGGAAAATGGACCCCGGGCCATTTGGCTAATTGAGTTTTGGTGTTTGATGAACAACACAATCCGTGAACTAATAAGTTTTCTAGTGTTTGTGTTTGTAGTTCACAGGATGCGAAGAGAATTGGACCAAGGCAATGAGGATGCAACACCTCAAAAGAAGACATAAAAAGATGCATAGGAGTCCAATACTCAAGAACAAAGAAGCCCGAAGAAATCAGCGAAGAAATCCAAGATAAGGGCTGTCAGCCAGCGCCTGGTGGCGCACCGGACATTGGTGTCCGGTGTGCACCGGACTGTCCGGTGAGGCACCGGACAGTCTGCGCAGAGAGGCCGCAGACAGGCGCTCTCTGGCTGTAGCACCGGACTGTCCGGTGTGCACCGGACTGTCCGGTGTGCCAACGGGCAGACGGCAACGGTCGGATCCAACGGTCGACTGCTACAGGCGCCAACGGTCGGCTGACGTGGCGTGCACCGGACATCTACTGTTCAGTGTCCGGTGGTGCACCGGACTGTCCGGTGCACCCGACGACAGAAAGCTGCTGCTTTCTGTCCAACGGCTAGTTTGGGGTGTGGAGGCTATAAATACCACCCCAACCGGCCATTCTCTAGTGTGAGAGCCCAAGCAACATACCAAGACACATAGTGCATATTTCCAAGAGCTCAAACACCCAAGTGCTTAATAGAATCACTCGGTGATTAGCGTAGGTGCTTTGCGAAGTGCTTAGGTTAGTTAGACCGCTTTAGCGCTTGCTCTAGGTGAACCCTAGATTGTTGAGTGAGTTTAGATAAACCTCACAACCCCTCGGCTCTTGCGTGAGTCGTTGTAATTGTACCGAGTGGGGCGAGAGTCTTGCGAGACCGTGACAACCGCGTTTGTGTCACGGCCGCCACCGTGTACTGGAGGGAACGAGGCCCGCGGCGTTTCGGCCGGAAGCTCGATAGTGGAGACGGCGGGGAGCGTCCGAGAGGAGCCGGAAGCGGAGCACCACTTGCGTGTGGAGAAGGCCCGTGGCTCTCTACGGAGTTACTCGACCGAGGTGCTTGGCCCTCGCTTGGGCTTCCCTTTGCGTAGGGGCACCAACGAGGATTAGTCGGGACCTTGCACGGTTCCGGATACCTCGGTAAAAATACCGGCGTCATCCACGAGAGTTTGCTTCTCTACTTTGCTCTTTAAGTTTCCGCATTTATATTAAGCATTTAAGTTTCAATCTTGTATTCATACATATCTAGTGTAGATTGAAACTTAGCCTTTGCGGTAGAGATAGCAACACTTAGACAAAACCTAGTTTGCACATTCTAGTTTGACTATTTGCATAGGTTTTGCTCTAGGGATTTAATTGTGGCCTAGTTTAGCGAAAGTTTTAGAAGCCCTAATTCACCCCCCCCCTCTTAGGCGTCACCCATTTCCTACATGTGCAATACTAGCTTCATAGAAAAACTGGCATATGTACTCACAATCCTTATCCCTTATCTCTTCCCTTTCTGAGTTGACAACGTTGTTTGAACCTTGTTGCTAAGGTTAATTCCTTTATGCATCATCTGAATAGATTCTTCAATAGTAGAAGGTTTATAAAATCTGTCAATAGTGCCACCACGTACCACTGTTCTACAGCTAAGGCTACTAGAACCTTTTGTTGGCTTTTGCTTCACCACAAGGACTTCATTCCCAAGATCAATATCCACTTGCTCACAACTTTCATCTTCTGAGATGTCTAAGTTAATTTCATCTCTCTCTCTCTTTCTTTTTCTTTTGCTTTATGGTCCTTTTCTTCTGTCTTCTTTGTAAGCAAAGCAATCATATCTTCTTTCACATCACTTGGAACCTTCAAACACTTTGTAACATTATTCCCTTTAATACCAGTAAGGTGCCACTTAATTCTTGTAATCCCAGCTTTGCATAGCTTGTCACAGTACTTGCACTTCAGCCAATGTTTCTTGTTTGCATCTGGGCAAAAACAATGAGCCCAAGCTACATCATCTGAGTTGATAATAGCTTGTGGTGCTGCTGCATTTGATACAAAGGCAGAGGCGACACTTGATGGAATAACTACACAATTTGAAGACACATAATGCATAATATTAGGCAAATGAAAAGCTTTAAACAGAACCTGTGTTTTAAAACACAAAAGCAAAACATTAGGCAAAAAATTCTGTTTATTTATTTCCATGTGCAATGCACTTCATAACAATTTGGCAAATGCTAATTGTAGTTGCGGCCTACTGCCTACATCAATGGAACTACTACAACAATTTTAATCACCAAAAAAATGTTGCAGAAAACATAGCTACAAGGGACTACACTACACGTCACATGAACATCTATTGAAGAATACATGCCTGTTTGCTTCTCTTGCTAAGACATGGTGCCGGTTGAAGTGGACAGCAATTGGAGGTTGGAGAGTGGAGAGAATACTATTGGAGTGCTGCCCTGATTGTTGCTACTTTCTTCATTGCTTGCCGCCAGCAGGGAGCCAAGGAGTAGTGGCCGAGATCCTACAGGAGCAGCAACGACATCTCCTGCTTCATCCCCATCGCTGCCAACGGGTTGAACTTGAACCGTTGAAGCTAGCCGCCGCCATCAGGTTGAAGCCAGCCGCCAGTGCCTTTTGGAAATGAGAGAGTCTGAGCTAGGGTTTGCAGTTTTGCACAAGAAAGGCAGAGGGAGATACGCACGCCACCTGAAATTGAGCACAATAATGGGCTGGGTCGGACGTGCGCAAGAAAATGGCCCAGGTTTGCTTTAGCTGCCGCTAGAGGATGACCCATTTAGCGGATTTCACCAACTAATAGCGGCTAATAGCGGTCTCCAATCAATAGCGGCAGAATTGTAATCTCCTAGCGGCACTGTTTGCTAGAGGCGATCTCCGGCGATAGCGGCAGCTATCTCCGGTGATTTAAAACATTGATTGACACACTGAAAGAACAGTAGGTAAAAGATTACCATACCCCGATGTTCCTTCTTTGGTCTCGCTAACAACCATGTTTGCTATTTAAATCGGTGATGATTTTTACCTTAGCATCTCCCTTTGCCATGAGACAATGGGAGGATGAGAAGAGTGAGGGAGCTTCCTTGATGGCAATTCCGGCATTAAGCTTGGATGAGATGTCATCATCATCATCATCCAAACTATCATTTGAGTCCCATTCAACTAGGTAGGCTTTGCCATCTTTCTTCTTGTTGTAGAATTTCTTTTTCTTCTTATCACCTTCATCTTTGCCCTTCTTCTTCTTGTTAGGGCAATTCATGGCAATGTGACCGGGTTCCCCACACTCAAAACATTTTCTATCATTGAAAGCATTTCTTCTTGATGTTTGACCTCTTCTAGGTTGACCTCTCTTCATCTTCATGAATTTGTTGAATTTCCTTACAAATAGAGCCATATAACCATCACTCTCACTTTCATTTTCTTCATCATTACTATCTTCTTTTTCAATTGCCTTAGAGGCTTTAGCTTTGATAGCAATTGATTCATTCTTCACTTTCTTTGCCAAACTTATAGCATCGGCTTGAGATTTCTTGAATATATCTTGAGTAAGAATTTCCCCCAATACTTCGGTTGGAGAAGTTGTAGATAGATCACTTCTTACTAACATTGTCACAATGGTCTCATATTTCTCCGGAAGTGATCTAAGGAACTTATGAGTGAAATCCACATCCGGTACATTAAAACCAAGTCCCTTGAGTTCATTCACTATCTCATTTAACCAGTTGAACATATCAAATACACTCTCATCTTCTTTCATAATAAATTGCTCAAACTTTCCTTTGCACACATATAGCTTGGCACTCTTCACAATTGTAGTTCCTTCATGAATTTCCATTAGCTTAATCCAAATCTCATGAGCGGTTGTGAGATTCTTGATACGATTGAACTCATTTATATCAAGAGCATCATAGAATACATTCATGGCTTGATCATTTGTAAGGATATTCTCATTGTCACTAACGGATGGTTCATCTTCTTTCAACACAACAAATCCATCCTTGACAATTGGGCAAATTTTTCCACCCATTGCTCTAAGATGCATTGACATTCTTATTTTCTAATAGTCGTAGTTATTCCCATCAAAATGCGGTGGCTTCCCAATGTGCACATTGTTGTTACTAGCCATTTTGTCCCACTCCGGGATGATTAGATCCACAAACAATGGAGTCCTTGGCTCTGATACCACTTGTAGGATCTAGGACACCGGCTAGAGGGGGGGTGAATAGACGGTTTTGACTAAAATAAAAAACACTAGGGAAATTTAATCAATTTAACAAGAGGAATAAATTCTCTAGTGATAACAAGTAAACAATCTATGAGAATCAACTAAGGTGATTGAATACTTGATGAACAATATGCAAAATACTATTCACTTGCACGGCAATAAGTAATGCAAGAAAATAAAGACACCGGATTTTATCCCGTGGTATCGGTGATTTGCCGATCACCCCTAATCCACGTTGAGGTGGACTTCAAGCTCTCACTTGCTCCTCTATCAAGATACGGCTTGATCTTTGAGCCAAGTGGACAAGAAATCACTCAATACCTCGATTCCTCTAGTGTCACCTTTGCCGCTCCGGCGAGGTAGGCGCGAACCCCTCACAATCAACACCGCGGCTTCTCCACAATCTTCTTGGAGAGCTCGACAGAGACAATCACCCGAGCCGTATAGGAGGCGGCAACCTCCAAGAGTAACATGTCGTTGACGCTTGCTCGGTGTGCCACCTAGTGCCTCAAGAATCACCAATGGATGCAAATGCACTAGGAACACTCAATCTCTCACTAGAATGCAATCTCAAGCAATGTGTGTGAGAGAATAAGTTGGAGGATCACAAATGAGCTCAATGTGTGCAAGGAATGGACAAGAGAGCCCTCACACAGGAGCTCCCCTTCTATTTATAGTCCCCCACTCAAATCCAACCGTTATGAGCAAAAGACACATGTTTTGCGCACACGCGGACGGTCCGCGCCCTAGGGCCGGACGGTCCACCGTACACATAACGGCTATTTTTCTCGTTTGAAATCTGTCAGAGCTGTCAGAAAAGTAAGGTCCGGACAGTCCGCCCACCTTGGTCGGACCGTCCACGACCTGGCAACTTGGAGCACCAGAGCTCTGACCAAGTGGAGTTAACACATGCGGACCGTCCGCCTACAAGGCTGGACGGTCCGTGACCTGGGAGACAGTACTGTCCGGACTTATCCTCCGGACAGTCCGTAGTACAAATCCCAAAAACCACACAGTCCCTGCCCAAACCAAATTTGGCACCTGCGGACGGTCCACCCATCAAGGCCGGACGGTCCGCACTATAATTCAGGGACTGTGCCGAGAGCAGCCTCCTCTGGTCAGGACTGTGGACGGTCTGGCTCCAAGGCCCAGACGGTCCGCAGTACAAATGAACAGGACTTGTCCGAAGTGAACAGACTTCGGACCCCACTGGAGGATCGCGGACGGTCCGCCCTCAAGGCCCGGACGGTCCGCGCATCCCAAGACTTGGCACTTTTCAAACACGCTTTTGAAAGGATTTTTAACTCATGAAATTTGAAGCGTTGTTAGTCCTCATGCAAATGCAACCACTAGATGCTCTATGAGGCACTAAGTTTTACACAGATCCAAGTAATTGACCCCTCTTAATATTACGGCTATCTAACCTACTAATACGGTCAAGTATTTTCTCTAAACTCCTGGAGACCGGCAAAAACAAAACCTATGTTATACCTTTGCCTTCACTTGATCCACAACCAATGCTTATAAATCTCCAAGATTTCCTGTTCTATGTGGTCTAACCCTGCATTCTTATTTCTCCAAGAACCGTTAGTCCACAAACAGTTGTCATTAATTACCAAAACATCACTAAGGGGCCTAGATGATTCACAATCTCCCCCTTTTTGGTAATTGATGTGAGAGCACCTAGAGGGGGGTGAATAGGTGATCCTGTAAAAATTAACAACTAATATCCACAAAACTTGGTTATAAAGATGTTAGTGCAATAGAACCAAGTGGCTATAGAGCGAGCTCTTGCGAATCACAATAATCACAAAGAAAGACAACACAAGAGACACAGTGGTTTATCCCGTGGTTCGGCCAAGTATAACACTGGCCTACCTCCACGTTGTGGCGTCCCAATGGACGAGGGTTGCACTCAACCCCTTTCAAGTGATCCAATGATCAACTTGAATACCACGATATTCTTCCTTATATCTTTTCCCGTTTGTGAGGAATCTCCACAGGTTGTAGCCTCTCGCCCTTACAAGATTGATCACAAAGAAGGCATGGAGTAAGGTTGCGAGCAACACACACAAATCCGCAGCACACACACGCACACAAGCCAAGACTTGAGCTCAAATGAAGCACAGAGAGTTCACAGCTAGAACGGAGCTCAAATCACTAACACGATTGATTAAGTGCGTGGAGACGGAGTGTGGAGACATAGAATTGCTTAGTGAATGCTTGGGTGACTCCTCCATGCGCCTAGGGGTCCCTTTTATAGCCCCAAGGCAGCTAGGAGCCGTTGTAGACAATCTTGTAAGGCTAATCTTGCCTTCTGTCGGGTGGCGCACCGGACAGTCCGGTGTCACTGTAGCATGTCCGGTGCGGATCTCCTTCCTAATTTGGCGCAGCCGACCGTTGCAACTCCGGGCTGGTTGGCGCACCGGACACTGTCCGGTGCACACTGGACAGTCCGGTGCCTCCTTCCGACCGTTGGTGCGGGCAACGTGTCGCCCGCCGATTTCGCTGCCGACCATTGCGCAGTCGACCGTTGGCTCACCGGACAGTCCGGTGCACCACCGGACAGTCCGGTGAATTTTAGCCGTAAGCCGTTGAACTTTTCCCGAGAGCGACGACTTCGCCGCGGACGACTCACCGGACAGTCCGGTGCACCACCGGACAGTCCGGTGAATTATAGTCGTACGCCGCCGTCGAGTCCCGAGAGCGGCCGGTTCACCTTGGACTCGTCTGGCGCACCGGACACTGTCCGATGCACCCAGACCGAGCAGCAGTTGGCTGTACACAGCCAACTCTTTTCCAATCTATTTTCTCTCGTTTCTAGCACTTGGACACAATACATTATTACCCAAATCAATGTACTAAGTCTAGAAACGTACCTTGTCACATGATTTGCACTTCCTCAATCTTTGGCATAAATTAACACTTAGAGAATATGTGTTGGGCACTTAATCACCAAAACACTTTAGAAATGGCCCATGGGCACATTTCCCTTTCAATCTCCCCCTTTTTGGTGATTTATGCCAACACATCCAAAAGCAACAAAAAGAAGTGCAATATCAATGCAAAAGAGAACCAAATTGTTTTGACTTTAATTTGGCATATTTGGATCATACTTTACCACCACTTGGTTTGTTTTTGCAAATCAAAATCATTTTCCTATCTCTAAGTCAAACACAAATGTTTAGGCACAAAGAGAGATATTCTAATTGAAAAAATGACCGAGTGCCAAAAACTCCCCCTTTTTCCTATAATCATATATTCTCCCCATAAGAGACCAAATTTTGCAATAAGAGTATTTTGGACAAATCAAAAATTCTACCTCTACTATTTTCAAAATTCTCAAGTGGTAGCTGATCCACTTGCTTTGGCCTTAATTTCTCCCCCTTTGGCATTAAGCACCAAAACAGGATCATTATTGGCCCTTTAACCTCATTGCCTCACCAAAAATGTCAATTAAGAGCAAAAATGCAATAGGAGCTTAAGAATGAACTTGGAGGTTAGTACACTAATACCGGAGTGCAGTGGAAGTCTTTGCATGGTCCAAGTTCACCTTTCCCTTTCAATTCACCTTTGAGACTACATCAAGTAAACTCAAGCACAAATGTTAATCTCAAAGGGTCAAGTTGTAGCACTTCTCCCCCTAAATATGTGCATCATTCACACATGGACTTGTGAGGTCCGGGGATCCCTTGCACAACTTGAGCACCATAAATAAACAATAAATCTCATAAATGCATAAAATAACTTGATCAAGGGCATAAAACACAAGTATGCTATAAATCAATCCAAGTTACGCGAATCTAAGACATTTAGCTCACTCCACAGCCTACAAAAGGTTTTCTCATCTAAAGGCTTGGTAAAGATATCGGCTAGCTGGTTCTCGGTGCTAATATAGAACACTTCGATATCTCCCTTTTGCTGGTGGTCTCTCAAAAAGTGATGCCGGATGTCTATGTGCTTAGTGCAGCTGTGATCAATAGGATTATCCGCCATGCGGATTGCACTCTCATTGTCACATAGGAGTGGGACTTTGCTCAGATTGTAGCCAAAGTCCTGGAGGGTTTGCCTCATCCAAAGTAGTTGCGCGCAACACTGTCCTGCGGCAACATACTCGGCCTCAGCGGTGGATAGGGCAACGGAGGTTTGTTTCTTAGAACTCCAAGACACCAGGGACCTTCCTAGGAATTGGCACGTCCCTGATGTACTCTTCCTATCAACCTTGCATCCAGCATAATCGGAGTCTGAGTATCCAATCAAGTCAAAGGTAGACCCCTTTAGATACCAGATCCCGAAGCAAGGCGTAGCAACTAAATATCTAAGAATTCGCTTAACGGCCACAAGGTGACATTCCCTTGGATCGGATTGAAATCTAGCACACATGCATACGCTAAGCATAATATCCGATCTACTAGCACATAAATAAAGCAATGACCCTGTTGGGGGTATGCTTCGTAGCCGAAGATCCTAAAGAAAGAGAACACCTTCGGAAGATCCTCTCAGGAGCAGCGTCGAAGCTATTACCTATAGAGCTTCGGCATAGTGACAGGTCTCAAGACGAAGGGGCGAACCGACTTAAAGATGGATTGACTTAAAGACCCATGATGTTTTGTGTCATTATTGTAGTCGATTGTAAAGGACATAAATGTAATTTTACACAGGCTGCGCCCTGTGCCTATAAATAGGTGAACAGTACCCCTGCACTGTTCACGCAATACTGTAATTATTGGCACATTACGTTGAAATTATTACTTTCCGCCAAGGCAAAGGTATAAATGTACCTAAATATTATGCTTTAATATTTAGGTTCATACTATAAAATATGCGAATAAAGTTATTTGCTTCTAATAGATCTTTCTCTAATGTTTAATGTTTTATATTTTATTTCGCATTGTTTTATGTCTGATCACGAAGGCATGACCTTCGTGGTATTTTTCCAGTGGCCTTCGTCCGAAGTTCATTAAATCCTTGGGGAGATAATGCTTTAGCGGACGAAGGACATTATTATTTAACATTTTATGTTGCCTTGTTCTTGATTCATAGCATTTGAGAACAAGTCCTCAACATTGGCGCCCACGACCAAGCTGATGGTTTCGTTCAACAACCAAGCTGGAGTTGTTTCGGCTCCGAAGCTGGTACTCTCGATAACAGGCGGTTCATGCTCAGAGCCAGCCAACAAGAAGCAGAAGAAGGAGGCACAGAGGAGGGTACAGCATGTCGGGGTGCAAGGACCCTTCATCAGGTCAAGATGGTCCCACATCCCAATTACCTTCTCCCAAGAGGACCTTCAGCTCAAGGATTACCCTCACAATGATGCTATGGTTATTTCTTGTGTTATCAAAGGATTTCTGGTTCACAATGTTCTGGTTGATATAGGCAGTGCAGCGGATATCATATTTGTTAAGGCCTTCAGACAGATGCAAGAGCCAGAGGATAAGATTCATGATGCTACACACCCTCTTTGTGGCTTCGGAGGAAGACAGATTGTAGCGCTCAGCAAGATCACGATGTCAGTAACCTTCGGATTTGTTAACAATACAAGGACTGAGCAAGTTGTGTTTGATATTGTCAACATGGAATACCCTTACAATGCAATCATTGGTCGTGGGACCCTCAATGCTTTTGAAGCAATTCTTCATCCAGCATATCTTTGCATGAAGATACCTTCGGATCAAGGGCCTATTGCTATTCATGGAAGTCAGGAAGCTGCCAGAAAGGTCGAAGGAAACTGGACAGATTCAAAAGCAATCCATAATATAGATGGAGCCGAAGCTTGTGAGCAATACAAGTACAGAAGGGAGAAGGCTGCTTCGGCTGATCAGCCGAAGCCCATGCTTTTATGTGAAGATATAGCAGAACAGAAGGTGCTGCTGGGATCTCAATTGTCTGAGGAGCAGGAGAAAACCCTAATAAGGTTCCTGTTCAACAACAAAGATGTCTTTGCATGGTCAGCCAATGATCTCTGTGGTGTCAACAGGGATGCTATTGAACACTCGCTCAATGTTGATCCATCCTTCAGACCCAGAAAGCAGAAGCTTCGGAAGATGTCTGATGACAAAGCCGAAGGTGCTCGGAATGAAGTGAAAAGACTTCTCAGCGCTGGGGTCATCAGGGAAGTAAAATACCCAGAATGGCTAACCAACACCGTTATGGTGAAGAAGGCCAATGGTAAATGGAGATTGTGCATTGATTTTATAGATCTTAACAAGGCTTGTCCGAAGGATGAATTTCCATTGCCAAGAATAGATTCTCTGGTAGATGCAGCAGCTTCGTCAGAGCTCATGAGTCTACTAGATTGTTATTCAGGTTATCATCAAATCTGGATGAAGAAGGAAGATGAGCCAAAAACTAGCTTCATCACCCCTAGTGGTACATATTGTTACCTTCGGATGCCTGAGGGGCTCAAGAATGCTGGAGGAAGCTTCAGCAGGATGACAGCGAAAGTCCTTCATTCTCAGATAGGGAGAAATGTGCTAACATATGTTGATGATATCATAGTAAAAAGCACGAAGCAAGAAAATCACATTGCCGATCTACAGGAAACATTTGCTAACTTTAGGCAAGCTGGCCTCAAGTTGAATCCAGAAAAATGTGTCTTCGGAGTAAAGAAGGGCAAATTCCTTGGTTGTCTAGTTTCAACAAAAGGGATCGAAGCTAATCCAAATAAAATTGAAGCCATTCTTCGGATGGAGCCACCAAGCACAAAGAAGGGGGCTCAGCGGCTGACAGGAAGGTTGGCATCTTTGAATCGATTTATATCTAGATCAGCAGAGAGAAATTTACCATTGTTTGAAGTGCTGAAGACGGCCGAAGTCTTTCAATGGGAATCAGCTCAACAGAAAGCCTTCGATGAGCTGAAGCGGTATCTGATAGATTTAACAACCCTAACTCCACCAGCGCCAGGGGCTCCTCTGCTGCTGTATGTGGCAGCTTCGCACTCTGCAGTAAGTGCGGCGCTTGTCCAGGAGAAGATTGAAGGACAAATGAAAAAGCAAGCTCCAGTGTACTTCGTCTCTGAAGTTCTCAGTTTATCAAAGAAAAACTATACAGAATTGGAGAAGGTGTTGTATGCTGTCTTAATGGCCTCTAGAAAGCTTCGACACTATTTTCAAGCATACCATATAATTGTTCCTTCATCACAGCCTTTGAAGGATATTATGAGGAACAGAGAAGCTACTGGAAGGATTGGAAAGTGGGCTGCGGAACTCAACGAGTTCAGCATTGATTATGTGCATAGATCTTCGATTCAGTCCCAGGCGTTAGCAGACTTCATCGCTGACTGGACGCCAGGGGCTCAGCAGGAAGAAGCAAGTAAAGATACCGAAGCTTGGACAGTGTTCTGCGATGGTTCCTGGGGAACCTTCGGGGCAGGTGCAGCTGCTGTTTTAATTGCACCTTCCAAAGTTAGAACATGTTATGCAGTGAAACTTGATTTTAGCTGCACAAATAATATTGTTGAATACGAAGCTTTGCTTTTGGGACTTCGGAAGTTGAAGGCAATGGGGATAAGAAGGGCGGTTCTCAAAACTGATTCCCAAGTTATTTCTGGCCACATTGACAAGAGTTGTAAAGCAAGAGATCCGAAGCTTGAGAAATATTTGGATACAGTTCGAAGGCTTGAAGCTTCTTTTGAAGGGTTTTCTGTCAAGAATATTCCACGAGGAGAAAATGAGCACGCTGATCTGCTAGCCAAGTCAGCGGCACAGGGGTTGCCTTTACCTTCGGAAGTATTCTTTGAAACAATAAAAGCACCTTCGGTGGAACTTCTTGAAAGAGCAGTGCTCAACATATCTCCTGTTTATAGTGAAGATTAGAGAACCGAGATCATGTCTTTTCTCTAGGGTAATTTCCTTTCAGATGACGAAGCTTATAATAAGAGAATAGAGGCAAGAGCCCGACCATATGTAATAATAGAAGGGGAATTATACAAACACGGAGTTTGTTCTCCATTGCTCAAATGTTTATCCAAAGCTGAAGGTATAGAATTGATGAAGGAAATACATGCAGGCCTGTGTGGATCTCACATCAGATCTAGGCCCTTGCTGGGAAGTTTTTCGTCAAGGATTTTATTGGCCGAAGGCAGCCTCGGACGCAGCAGAATTAGTCCAAAAATGCGAAGGCTGTCAAAAATGTGCAAGAGATCAAAAATAGCCTTCGTCTCTGACTCAGTTAATACAGCCCACTTGGTCGTTGCAAAGATGGGGCCTTGATTTGCTAGGCCCACTTCCAACAGCGCAAGGAAATTTAAAATATGTTGTGGTGGTAGTAGAATATTTTTCTAAGTGGATCGAGGCGAAGCCTTTAGCCACAATAACTTCGGTCACCGTTCAAAAAAAAATTGGTAAAATATTGTTTGTCGCTTCGGAGTGCCGAAGGCTATTACTGTGGACAACGGAACACAGTTCGATGCTGAAGCTTTCAAAGAGTTTTGTGAACAAATTGGCACGAAGATTCATTTTGCATCGGTTAGACATCCGGAGTCAAATGGACTTGTCGAAAGAGCTAACGTCATTATAATGACAGGAATAATGAAGTTAATCTTCAACCAGCCCAAGGGAAAGTGGACAGATGAATTAATCAAAGTGGTGTGGAGCCACAACACAACAATGTCAAGGTCAACAGGCTTTACACCATTCAAATTACTGTTTGGTGACGAAGCAATAACCCCAGAAGAAGCTAAAGCTGGGTGAATAAGAACAGTGGCTTCGGCGGAGGACGAAGCTGATTATTCTGTGGAAAAAGATGTTATAGAAGGAATCAGGCTTCAGGCTGTGGAGAACATCAACAAATATCAAGCCAAAACAATAAAATGGCGTGATAGAAAGGTTCGGCTAATAAATATCAAGCCAGGACACTTGGTGCTTCGGAGAGTTGCTAACCCAGATACAGTAGGCAAGCTGCAGTTAAAGTGGGAAGGACCTTTTCTAGTAGTATCTTCGTCAAGACCCGGTTCTTATAGATTGAAGGATATGGATGGCAACGACATTCCTAGATCTTGGAATGCGGATGAGCTTCGGCGATATCATGTGTAGTTTAATGTAATCATTTTTATTCTTTTTTCCATGGCACCCTTTTCCTTTCCAAAGGGGGAGAAAGGTTTTTAATGGGGCCATAGCATGTAATTTTTCTTTTTCTTATTTTAGCTCTACAAGAGCAATATCACCTAAAAATGTAAATGTAAAAGATGAGCATGCACCATCGAGTGCAAAGAGAAAAGAAAAAACAGGGAGAAGCTCGAAAGACGTCCCTAAGGGGATGCAGAGCACGACGAAGCTACAAAAAAGCCGCTCCTAAGGGAGCGCAGCATAAGTTTTCTGCTCAAAAGTCATTCCAAAGGGAATGCAGAGCTTACAGCGAAAAGTCAACGCTGATTCCGCCGAAGTATAAGGCGAAGCGCGAAAAGTCAACGCGATACCGCCAAAGTAAAAGGCGAAGAAGTTCAAAAGACGTTCCTAAGGGAATGCAGAACTTACAGCAAAAAGTCAGCGCTGATACACCGAAAAATAAACGGTGAAGCCGAAAAATAAACGGCAGAGACTTTGGTTGTTCCTAAGGGAACGAAGGTTTTGGTTGTGGCTTCGTATGTGTGGGTTTGGACATTCATTTGCACGATACATTACATCATACATTTGCATTCATAAACATTCATTTAGACATACATAGGATCATCATCATCATAGCATAGACAGTTGTTTCAGCTCTAAAGAGAAGGCTTCGGAAAAACGAAACAAGTTTTATGCTTCGCTGTGTACGAAAAGAAGGGAAGGTGTTTTTCACCTTCGGCTCAAAAATGCTAATTTCGTCCACATCAAAGCACTTTATACATTGACGGAAAGGTAAGAATATATTACAAGGTATGGATAAAGTCCACGAACTGAAAATTAATTACATCATTCTTTACACAAGTTATTACAAGAGTTTTTTGAGCTATTTCTACAGACTACTTGAGCTTCGTCAGTATTCATGGAGCTTCGTCTTTTTACTCCGTAGCTTCAGCCTCGGCTTCGCCATCCTGTATGTAAGTATTATAAGCAAAATTCAAAGGAAAAGGTAAGCATATGGTATGATTTTGTTACCGGCTTAAGATTTCTTCGAGCTTCGTCACCAGCTTTGCTTCGTCCACCCTTTGTCCATACTAATTTTATAAATCTATTTGCAATACTTCGGGCAAGGTTGGGAATGTTATCCAAGTCTGCTGGTGACAAGCTGAAATTGGGTCTATTGATGACCTTTCCGTGTTCACAGCCAGACTTCAGGATGGCAACAGCTGTGCCCCGAGAAGCTACCAGGGCACAGAAGTCACCATGTCCAGCTATAACTTCGTCAAGATCATCAATTTCACCTTCGATATGTTCGAAGGCACCCGGCAGGTCTTCAGGCGAAGGAGTAAATTTTTCGCTGCTGGCTCCAACTGAATAGAAGACCTGCTTCAGCCGTTGAACGCATCGAGTGCTGAATTCCAGACATTTATTCTGAAGGTTTGTCAACGATTTTTTCAAGTCTGAACTTTTTTGGACTTCGGCCTCAAATTCTGCGTTAAGCTTCGGCTTTTCTTGTTCGAAGTTTTTTTATTGAAAGAGAAGCTTCGTATTTAATTCTGTTAATTTAGCTTCAGTCTCCGCCAGTAAGCCTTCGGTTGTTTGAAGCTCGAAGTCTTTCTTTTCAATAACAGCTGATTGCTCTTTTATTTTGCTCTCTAAATTTTCAATTATAACCTCTTGTTTTTTATCCTCCAAGTCCTGCTGCATTTTCAAAGCTTTGCTTAGCAGCATACTCTGCACACAAACAACCTTCGTTAGAAAAAATCTTTGTTATTAAAAACAATAAAAGTCAGAGAAAAGTTGTTTACCTTGAAATTGGAATAAAATAAACTACCGACAATGTGTTGTCGTCGGTAGCGGCTGATATCCGTTTCGAGCTTTGGAAAACCGATACTCTTTGATAGAGTCCCGATAACCTTCGCGCCGGTCTGATCCCGCACGCAGCCCAACCTTTCGTCGTCAATACCACCAAAGAGAAGCGATCCCGACCGATACCCGCAAGATATAGCATATTCTTTCAGCTCTTCTTTCTCAGCTTTTGTCAGCTCTTGACCAACTAAGTTTTGAAAGTTAAAAGCTTCATCTTCCGAAGTATCTTCGGTCATTTCTTCCTTCTCGGGCTTTGCGACCGTAGTCTCTTCGGTGGCTGCGGCAGCCTCTTCTGCGGCAGCTTCTTCCGCGGCCATGTTTAGTAGTATTTTGTCTATATCAGCAACCATGCTTTCTAAATTAATATCTTCGGCTCTGGCCTCTTCTGCGGCAGCCTCCAAAGGTGCAGTTTCAATAGTTGTCGTGCTTTCAATAGCCGGCGCCTTCGGAGCTGGTGGTGTTCCTTCGATGACTTCTGTCACCGTAATAGTTCTTTGCCTTTTTGGCCTAGCTGCCTTTGTTTTTGCGGGCTCCTTTTCCTTCTGAAAAGCTTCGTCAGATATGG
Source organism: Zea mays (assembly GCF_902167145.1). Taxonomy (NCBI): domain Eukaryota; kingdom Viridiplantae; phylum Streptophyta; class Magnoliopsida; order Poales; family Poaceae; genus Zea; species Zea mays. The sequence continues at coordinate 65,143,767 of NC_050103.1, read as the reverse complement.
CCCAGTGGACTTAGTTTGACAGGCAAAGATTCAGTCATTACCTTTAAGATTTCCTCTACTTCAGTAGCAGAGGGTGTTGCAGGAGTTCCTTCTTCTTCATCAATTGCTTTTTGCTTCGGAGTCGAAGCTTTTCTCTTCTTTGAAACACCTGTTTTTGGCTTAGACTCTAGTTTTTTCTTCTTTGGTTGTTCTTCATCATTTTTATTCAGCACACTAGCTACTCTTTTCCTTTTTTGGCCTTCGGCACCCTTGTCCAGCCGATCGTAGTCAGGATATTCAAAGCCCAGAGCATCCATTACTCGGTTTAGCCTTCGCTTCGGACGAGTGCCGAAGGCCACAGTCATCAATTGGTCTTCTTTTCTAGAATAATTTCCGAGTATTTCATTGCACATCACTTCGATTGTGTCCAGCCACTCTTGGCAAGGCACTTTGAAATGTTTCTTGAATTTGTAATGGTAAGGTAACCAAATAAGTTCCCCCTCCTTTTTTCCTTCAAGCTTCGGCATGGCCCACTCTTTCATAGTTGGAAATACTTTAAAAGCTAAGAATTCTTGCACTAAGTCCCTAGTGCCAATATGCTCCGCAATAACTCTAAATTCAGCTAGAGCGATTTGTGTTGGACCCTCTGGTGTCATGTTGCACGGGGGTCTGGTCTCTCCAAAGACCAACTCTAACGGACTCTGCACTAGTTTCTCCTTCTCTTCGTCAACTTTGACGTAGAACCATTTAGATTTCCAGCCAGCTGGCCACTTGCTTCGGTAACTGATCACTGGTAATTTTGTGGTCTTGCGGTAGGCAAAATTGTAACAGCCGAAGTTTTTATGTAACCCATCTCCTCTAGCCTTGGTCTGATAATGAAGCTCATGCACCCGGCAGAAACCTTCAGCAAATGGTTCCACCCCTTGGCTTCGAAGAGCCCAAATGTAAATGCTAAGCCTAACGATAGCGTTAGGAGTTAGCTGATGAAGGTAGATCCCAAACTTCTTCAGCACATCAGCAATCATCTTGTTCAAAGGGAATCTTAAACCAGCTTTAAAGAAACTCTTAAAGATCACTACTTCATCTTTTTCTGGCTTCGGAGTAGTTTCTTCTCCGCCAAAACGAACCAACTCTTTCTTTGCTTCACTTAAATAGCCCAATTTCAACATCTTAGGCAAGTCACCTTCGGAGATGGTGGATTTTCTGAAATTCAAATGGCTGGGTTTACTTGGCACCGCACTGCTATAATCATCTTCAGATTCGGTCTCTTCAACATCAGCTTGCTCTGCTTTAGTGGCAGGGACATCCTCCGATGTTACCAGCCCAGACCGCTTCATCGCTTCGGAAATCTGAACAGTCTCAGTGGAGCGAACTCTGGCCATTTGATTATGACTTTCTTGAAATTTTTGTTGTTGACTTTTTTGATTTTCCCGAAGCTCTTCCTCTTGTGACGAAGCAGAATCAAAAGCGGTGTTTCGATTGAGCATGATGATTAAGCTTCGGCTATGGCTAAAATTTTGGAAGCAAAACAGTGCAATAGCAATGAATGTTGTGGTAACTTCACACCTACCCGTCTGTTTATATAGTGCCGCAGGTGGGAAGGTGAATCGTCAAGGTCTCCTGCACCGAACAAATAGTCACCCGCACTCGCTGAATGGTGGGCCACAGGGTCTGAGAAGGTGAATCGCTGGGGCGCGTGTAACTTCTGCAAGATGGGGCCACCGCACGCGCGGATTATTTTAATCGTTTCTCGCCAACGAGCTCAGGGAAGGTGTTTTTCGGATCTTCGGCATCTCGAAGCCTAGAAGACTTTTTCACGAATCAAGCTCGTTACGAAAAACGATCTAGCATTGCGAAGGGGCTACTGTTGGGGGTATGCTTCGTAGCCGAAGATCCTAAAGTAAGAGAACACCTTCGGAAGATCCTCTCAGGAGCAGCGCCGAAGCTATTACCTATAGAGCTTCGGCATAGTGACAGGTCTCAAGACGAAGGGGCGACCCGACTTAAAGATGGATTGACTTAAAGACCCATGATGTTTTGTGTCATTATTGTAGTCAATTGTAAAGGACATAAAAGTAATTTTACACAGGCTACGCCCTGTGCCTATAAATAGGTGAACAGTACTCATGCACTGTTCACGCAATCTTGTAATTGTTGGCACATTACGCTGGAATTATTACTTTCCGCCAAGGCGAAGGTATAAATGTACCTAAATATTATGCTTTAATATTTAGGTTCATAATATAAAATATGCGAATAAAGTTATTTGCTTCTAATAGATCTTTCTCTAATGTTTAATGTTTTATATTTTATTTCGCATTGTTTTATGTCTGATCACGAAGGCATGACCTTCGTGGTATTTTGCTAGTGGCCTTCGTCCGAAGTTCATTAAATCCTTGGGGAGATAATGCTTCAGCGGACGAAGGACATTATTATTTAACATTTTATGTTGCCTTGTTCTTGATTCATAGCATTTGAGAACAAGTCCCCAATAGACCCTATCATAGACCGGTATGTCGTTTGATCAACGGACTTACCTCCTTTGTTGAGGTTGACATGTTCGTCGGTTCCCATTGGTGTCTTCGCGGGCTTGGCGTCCTTCATCCCAAACCGCTTGAGAAGATCTTGAGTGTACTTCGTTTGGGAGATGAAGGTGTCGTCCTTGAGTTGCTTCACTTGGAACCCAAGGAAGTAGTTCAACTCGCCCATCATTGACATCTCAAATTTCTGTGTCATCACCCTGCTAAACTCCTCATAAGACTTTTGATTAGTAGAGCCAAATATTATGTCATCGACATAAATTTGGCACACAAAAAGGTCACTGTCATAAGTCTTAGTGAAAAGAGTGGGATCGGCTTTCCCAACCTTGAAAGCATTAGCAAAGTAATCTCTAAGGCATTCATACCATGCTCTTGGGGCTTGCTTAAGTCCATAGAGCGCCTTAGAGAGCTTAAAAACGTGGTCGGGATACCTGTCATCCTCAAAGCCAGGGGGTTGTTCCACATACACCTCCTCCTTGATTGGCCCGTTGAGGAAAGCGCTCTTCACATCCATTTGAAACAACCTGAAAGAGTGGTGAGCGACATAGGCTAACAATATTCTAATGGACTCTAGCCTAGCCATAGGAGCAAAAGTCTCCTCGAAATCCAAACCTGCGACTTGGGCATAACCTTTTGCCATAAGTCGAGCCTTGTTTCTTGTCACCACCCCGTGCTCATCTTGCTTGTTGCGGAACACCCACTTGGTTCCCACAACATTTTGCTTGGGACGTGGCACCAGTCTCCAAACTTCATTTCTCTTGAAGTTGTTTAGCTCTTCCTGCATGGCCAACACCCAGTCCAGATCTTGCAAGGCCTCTTCTACCCTCAAAGGCTCAATAGAAGAGACAAACGAATAATGCTCACAAAAGTTAGCTAATCTTGAGCGAGTAGTTACTCCCTTGCTTATGTCACCCAGAATCTAGTCAACGGGGTGATTCCTTTGAATCGTCGCTCGAACTTGGGTTGGAGGGGCCGGTGGTGCTTCTTCCTCCATATCTTGTTCTTCTTGTGCTCCCCCATGATCACACGCCTCTTCTTGAGGAACTTGTCCATCATCTTGAGTAGGGGGATGCACTATTGTTGAGGAAGAAGGTTGATCTTGCTCTTGTTTTTCCTGTGGTCGCACATCTCCAATCGCCATGGTGCGTATTGCGGCCGTTGAAACATCATCTTCATCTATATCATCAAGATCAACTTGCTCTCTTGGAGAGCCATTAGTCTCATCAAATACAACGTCACTAGAGACTTCAACCAAACCCGATGATTTGTTGAAGACTCTATACGCCTTTGTATTTGAGTCATAACCTAGTAAAAACCCTTCTACAGCTTTGGGAGCAAATTTGGAATGTCTACCTTTCTTCACCAAAATGTAGCGTTTACTCCCAAATACACGAAAGTACTAAACATTGGGTTTGTTACCGGTAAGGAGTTCGTAGGAGGTCTTCTTGAGGAGACGATATAGATAGAGCCGGTTTATGGCGTGGCAAGCTGTGTTCACAGCTTCCGACCAAAACCGCTCGGGCATCTTGAACTCTCCAAGCATTGTCCTCACCATGTCGATGAGCGTCCTGTTCTTCCTCTCTACCACACCGTTTTGCTGTGGTGTGTAGGGAGCGGAGAACTCATGCCTGACACCTTCTTCCTCAAGATACTCCTCCACTTGCAAGTTCTTGAACTCGGATCCCATTGTCGCTTCTTATCTTTTTCACTTTGAGCTCAAATTTGTTTTGAGCCCGCCTTAGAAAGCGCTTAAGGGTCCCTTGGGTTTCTGATTTATCCTGCAAAAAGAACACCCAAGTGAAGCGGGAAAAATCATCAACAATAACAAGACCATACTTACTTCCCCCGATGCTAAGGTAGGCAACGGGTCCGAAGAGGTCCATATGTAGTAGCTCCAGTGGCCTTGATGTTGTCATCACATTCTTGTTGTGATGAGTGCTTCCCACTTGTTTCCCTGCCTGACAAGCTGCACAAGGTCTATTTTTTCGAAACATACATTGGTTAGTCCTAACACATGCTCTCCCTTTAGAAGTTTGTGAAGGTTCTTCATCCCAACATGGGCTAGACAGCGATGCCACAGCCAGCCCATACTAGTCTTAGCGATTAAGCATGCATCTAGATCGGCCTCCTCTTTCAAAAAATCAACTAAGTAGAGTTTGCCATCTAGTACACCCTTAAACGCTAATGAACCATCACTCCTTCTAAAGACAGATACATCAACTTTTGTAAACAAACAATTGTAGCCCATGTGGCACAATTGACTAACAGACAGGAGATTATAGGCTAGCGACTCTACTAAAAATACATTAGAAATAGAGTGCTCATTTGTGATGGCTATCTTGCCCAAGCCTTTGACCTTGCCTTGGTTCCCATCTCCAAAGATAATCGTATCCTGGGAATCCTTGTTCTTGACGTAAGAGGTGAACATCTTTTTCTCCCCCGTCATTTGGTTTGTGCATCCGCTGTCGATAATCCAGCTTGAGCCCCCGGATGCATAAACCTACAAGACAATTTACGCTTGGGTTTTAGGTACCCAACTCTTGTTGGGTCCTACAAGGTTAGTTACAATAGCTTTTGGTACCCAAATGCAAGCCTTGTCTCCTTTGCATTTGGGTCCCAATTTTTTAGCAACCACTTTTTCATTTTTACATGAAAGTACAAACGTAGTGTTGCAAGCATGAAAGACAGTAGTAGGTTTATTACACATTTTCCTAGGAGTATGGGACACGAAAATTCTCCTAGGCCTACCATTAAAATTGGAACTTGAAGCAAACATAGCATGTGAATCATAAGCATCATAATCATATCTCCTATTATGACTAGCAATTTTCCTATTATACATGAAAGCATAATTCTTTTGAATGCTACTAGCCATAGGGGCCTTCCCTTTCTCTTTGTTGGAAATGGGAGCCCTTTGGCTTGTTAAGTTCTTGGCTTCCTTTCGAAAGCCAAGTACATCCTTAATTGAGGGGTGTCTACCAATAGTGTAGGCATCCCTGACAAATTTTATCTTATCAAAATCAACCTTGCAAGTCTTAAGTTGAGCATTAAGACTTGCCACCTCATCATTTAATTTAGCGATAGAAGCAAGATGTTCATCACAAGCATTGACATCAAAATCCTTGCATCTATTGCAAATTACAACATGTTCTATACATGAACTTGATTTATTAGCTACCTCTAGCTTAGCACTTAAATCATCATTCAAAGTCTTTAAACTAGAGATAGATTCATTGCAAGTGGATAACTCAGAAGATAGTAATTCATTCCTTTTAATCTCTAAGGCAAATGACTTTTGAACACTAACAAATTTGTCATGTTCCTCATACAAAATGTCCTCTTGCCTCTCTAGCAGTCTATCCTTTTCATTTAAAGCATCAATCAATTCATTGATCTTTTCTACCTTTGCTCTATCTAAACCTTTGAATAAGCTAGAATAATCTACTTCATCATCACTAGAATCATCATCGTTTGAAGTAGTATACTTAGGGGTTTCTCAAACGCTTACCTTTTCTCTTTTGCCATGAGGCAAGTCTGGCGTTCGTTGGGGAAGAGAGAAGATTTGTTGAAGGCCGAGGCTGCCAGTCCTTCATCATCGGAGTCGGATGACGAGCAGTCCGAGTCCCATTCCTTGCCAAGATGTGCCTCGCCTTTAGCCTTCCTGTAGCTTTTCTTCTTCTCCTTCTTCCCATGTCTTTCTTCCCCCTGGTCATTTTCATTATCGGGACATTGAGCAATAAAATGACCTGTCTTATCACATTTGAAGCAGGAGCGCTTTCCCCTTGCTTTATTCTTGTTGGGGTACTCCTTGCGTCCTTTTAATGCGGTCTTGAAGCGCTTGATGATGAGAGCCATCTCATCTTCATTTAGCCCGGCCGCCTCAACTTGTGCCACCTTGCTTGGTAGCGCCTCCCTGTTGCTTGTTGCTTTGAGAGCAACGGGTTGAGGCTCGTAGAAAGGTAATGGACCATTAAGCGTGTCGTCTACATATCGGGCTTCTTTCACCATCATGTGTTCGCTCACAAACTTTCCGAGTATCTCCTCGGGCGTCCTCTTTGTGTACCTGGGATTTTCAAGGATGAGGTTCACAAGATGAGGGTCAATAATAGTAAAAGACCTGAGCATAAGTTGGACGACGTCGTGGTCCGTCCATCTCGTGCTCCCATAGCTCCTAATCTTGTTGACCAGGGTCTTGAGCTTGTTGTACGTCTGTGTTGGCTTCTCTCCCGTGATCATAGCGAACCTTCCCAGCTCGCCTTCCACCAACTCCATTTTGGTGATCATGGTGGCGTCGTTTCCCTCATGTGATATTTTGAGGGTGTCCCAGATTTGCTTGGCGTTGTCCAAGCCGCTCACCTTGTTGTACTCATCCGTGCACAAAGATCGATTAAGTGCGTGGAGACGGAGTGTGGAGACTTAGAATTGCTTAGTGAATGCTTGGGTGACTCCTCCATGCGCCTAGGGGTCCGTTTTATAGCTCCAAGGCAGCTAGGAGCCATTGGAGACTGAAAGGGAATTAGGCTTACACCTATTTTCCTAATTGATTTTGGTGGTTGAATTGCCCAACACAAATAATTGGACTAACTAGTTTGCTCTAGTGTACAAGTTATACAGGTGCCAAAGGTTCACACTTAGCCAATAAAAAGACCAAGTATGGGGTTCAACAAAGAGAGCAAGGGATAACCGAAGGCACCTCTGGTCTGGCGCACCGGACTGTCCGGTGTGCCACCGGACAGTGTCCGGTGCACCAGGGGACTTTACGCTGAACTCTTCACCTTCGGAAAAATCCAGAGGCGCTCCGCTATAATTCACCGGACTGTCCGGTGTACACCGGACAGTGTCCGGTGCCCCAGGGAAGAGCGGCTCTGGAACTTGCCAGCTTCGGGAATTTGCTCCGCTATAATTCACCGGACATGTCCGGTGTACACCGGACTGTCCGGTGAACCAGCAGAGCAACGGCTACTTCGCGCCAACGGTCACCTGCAGGTGCATTTAATGCGCGCCAGAAGCGCGCAGAAGTCAGGCACGCGCAAGACGGTGCACCGGACAATCTACAGTACTTGTTCAGTGTACACCGGACAGCCAGGCGGGCCCAGAAGTCAGAAGCTCCAACGGTCGAATCCCAACGGCCTGGTGACGTGGCTGGCGCACCGGACATGTCCGGTGTGCACCGGACTGTCCGGTGTGCACCGGACTGTCCGGTGTGCACCGGACTGTCCGGTGTGCACCGGACTGTCCGGTGCACCATACGACAGTCAGCCACCACCAAACGGCTAGTTTGGTGGTTGGGGCTATAAATACCCCCAACCACCCCACATTTAAGACATCCAAGTTTTCCCACTTCAACTACTTACAAGAGCTCTAGCATTCAATTCTAGACACACCCAAGTGATCAAATCCTCTCCAAATTCCACACAACGCCCTAGTGATTAGTGAGAGAGATTTGATTGTGTTCTTTCGAGCTCTTGCGCTTGGATTGCTTTCTTCTTTCTTTGATTCTTCATTGCGATCAAACTCACTTGTAATTGAGGCAAGAGACACCAATCTTGTGGTGGTCCTTGTGGGAACTTTGTGTTCTAAGTGATTGAGAAGAAAAGCTCACTTGGTCCGAGGGACCGTTTGAGAGAGGGAAAGGGTTGAAAGAGACCCGGTCTTTGTGACCACCTCAACGGGTAGTAGGTTTGCGAGAACCAAACCTCGGTAAAACAAATCCGCGTGTCACACTCTTTATTTGCTTGCGATTTGTTTTGCACCCTCTCTCGCGGACTCAATTATATTTCTAACGCTAACCCGGCTTGTAGTTGTGATTATTTTTGAGAATTTCAGTTTTGCCCTATTCACCCCCCCCCCCCCCTCTAGGCGACTTTCAATTGGTATCAAAGCCCGGTGCTTCATTAGAGCCTAACCGCTCGAAGTGATGTCGGGAGAACTCGCCAAAAGGGAGATGGAGACCGGCGACAAGCCCGCTACAAGCCACGGGAAGGCTTCATCGGAAGAGTCCCGCAACAAAAAGAAAGGGAAGGAGAAGAAAGCCTCCTCCCACAAGTCGCATCGGAGTGGGGACAAGAAAAAGAAGATGAGGAAGGTGGTCTACTACGAGACCGACACCTCATCGCCATCTACCTCCGGCTCCGACGCGCCCTCCATAACTTCTAAGCGCCATGAGCGCAAGAAGTTTAGTAAGATCCCCATACATTATCCTCGTACTTCTAGACATACTCCATTACTTTCTGTTCCATTAGGCAAACCGCCAACCTTTGACGGTGAAGATTATGCTAGGTGGAGTAATTTAATGAAATTTCATCTAACCTCACTCCACAAAAGTATATGGAATGTTGTTGAGTTTGGAGCACAGGTACCATCCGTAGGGGATGAGGATTATGATGAGGACGAGGTGGCCCAAATCGAGCACTTCAACTCCCAAGCCACAACCATACTCCTCGCCTCTCTAAGTAGGGAGGAGTACAACAAGGTGCAAGGACTAAAAAGCGCCAAGGAAGTTTGGGACGTGCTCAAAACGGCGCATGAGGGTGATGAACTCACCAAGATCACCAAGCAGGAAACGATCGAGGGGGAGCTCGGTCGCTTCCGTCTTCGCCAAGGGGAGGAGCCACAAGATATGTACAACCGGTTCAAGACCTTGGTAAATCAAGTGCGCAACCTCGGGAGCAAAAAGTGGGATGACCACGAGGTGGTTAAGGTTATTCTAAGATCTCTTATTTTCCTTAACCCTACTCAAGTACAATTAATTCGTGGTAATCCAAGATATACACTAATGACTCCCGAGGAAGTAATCGGGAATTTTGTGAGCTTTGAATTTATGATCAAGGGCTCACAGAAGATCAACGAGCTTGACGATCCTTCTACGTCCGAAGCTCAACCAGTCGCATTTAAGGCGACGGAGGAAAAGAAGGAGGAGTCGACACTGAGTAGAACACCCATCGATGCCTCCAAGCTCGACAACGAGGAGATGGCGCTTGTCATCAAAAGCTTTCGCCAAATCCTCAAGCAAAGGAGGGGGAAAGATTACAAGCCCTGCTCCAAGAAGGTTTGCTACAAATGTGGTAAGCCCGGTCACTTTATAGCTAAATGTCCTATTTCTAGTGACAGTGACAGGGGTGACGACAAGAAGGGGAGAAGAAAGGAGAAGAAGAGGTACTACAAGAAGAAGGGCGGCGATGCCCATGTTTGTTGTGAGTGGGACTCCGACGAAAGCTCTAGCGACTCCTCCTCCGACGAGGACGCCGCCAACATCGCCGTCACCAAGGGACTTCTCTTCCCCAACGTCAGCCACAAGTGCCTCATGGCTAAGGACGGCAAAAAGAAGAAGCTTAAATCTAAATCCTCCACTAGATATGAATCCTCTAGTGATGACAATGCTAGTGATGAGGAAGATAATTTGCGTACTCTCTTTGCCAACCTAAACATGCAACAAAAAGAAAAGTTAAATGAATTAATTAGTGCCATCCATGAGAAGGATGACCTCTTGGACTCCCAAGAGGACTTCCTAATCAAGGAAAACAAAAAGCATGTTAAGGTTAAAAACGCTTATGCTCTAAAAGTTGAAAAATACGAAAAATTATCTAGTGAGCTAAGCACTTGCCATGAGACAATAGACAACCTTAGAAATGAGAATGCTAATTTATTAGCTAAGGTTGATTCAAATGTTTGTAATGCTTCAATTTCCAATCTTAGAAATGATAATGATGATTTACTTGCTAAGATTGAAGAATTAAACATATCTCTTGCTAGCCTTAGGATTGAGAATGAAAAATTGCTTGCTAAGGCTAAGGATTTTGATGTTTGCAATGCTACTATTTCCGACCTTAGAACTAAAAATGATATTTTGCATGCTAAGGTTGTAGAATTAAAATCTTGCAAACCCTCTACATCTACCGTTGAGCACACTTCTATTTGTACTAGATGTAGAGATGTTGATGTTAATGCTATTCATGATCACATGGCTTTAATTAAACAACAAAATGATCATATAGCAAAACTAGATGCTAAGATTGCCGAGCATAACTTAGAAAATGAAAAATTTAAATTTGCTAGAAGCATGCTCTATAGAGGGAGACGCCCTGCCATTAAGGATGGCATTGGCTTCCAACAGGGAGGCAATGTCAAAATTAAAGCCCCTCCTAAGAAGTTGTCAAATTTTGTTAAGGGCAAGGCTCCCATGCCTCAGGATAACAAGGGATACATTTTGTACCCTGCCGGTTATCCTGAGAGCAAAATTAGGAGAATTCACTCTAGGAAGTCTCACTCTGGTCCTAATCATGCTTTTATGTATAAGAGTGAGACATCTAGTTCTAGGCAACAATCCCATGTTAAGTTGCCTAAAAGGAAAACTCCTAGTGCATCAAATGACCATGACATCTCATTTAAAACTTTTGATGCATCTTATGTTTTGACTAACAAATCCGGCAAGGTAGTTGCCAAATATGTTGGGGGCAAGCACAAGGGGTCAAAGACTTGTGTTTGGGTACCCAAAGTTCTTGTGTCTAATGCCAAAGGACCCAAAACCATTTGGGTACCTAAAGTCAAGAACTAAACATGTTTTGTAGGTTTATGCATCCGGGGGCTCAAGTTGGATCATCGATAGCGGGTGCACAAACCACATGACAGGGGAGAAGAAGATGTTCTCCTCCTATGAGAAAAACCAAGATCCCCAAAGAGCGATCACATTCGGGGATGGAAATCAAGGTTTGGTCAAAGGATTGGGTAAAATTGCTATATCACCTGACCATTCCATTTCCAATGTTTTTCTTGTAGATTCATTAGATTACAATTTGCTTTTCGTTTCGCAATTATGTCAAATGGGCTACAACTGTCTTTTTACTGATGTAGGTGTCACTGTCTTTAGAAGAAGTGATGATTCAATAGCATTTAAAGGAGTGTTAGAGGGTCAGCTATACTTAGTGAATTTTGATAGAGCTGAACTCAACACTTGCTTAATTGCTAAGACTAACATGGGCTGGCTCTGGCATCGCCGACTAGCACATGTTGGGATGAAGAATCTTCATAAGCTTCTAAAGGGAGAGCACATTTTAGGATTAACCAATGTTCATTTTGATAAAGACAGGGTTTGTAGCGCCTGCCAAGCAGGAAAGCAAGTTGGTGCTCATCATCCACACAAGAACATCATGACGACCGACAGGCCACTGGAGCTCCTACACATGGACCTATTCGGCCCGATCGCTTACATAAGCATCGACGGGAGTAAGTACTGTCTAGTTATTGTGGATGATTATTCTCGCTTCACTTGGGTGTTCTTTTTGCAGGAAAAATCTCATACCCAAGAAACATTAAAGGGATTCTTGAGACGGACTCAAAATGAGTTTGGCTTAAGGATCAAGAAAATTAGAAGCGACAACGGGACGGAGTTCAAGAACTCTCAAATAGAAGGCTTCCTTGAGGAGGAGGGCATCAAGCATGAGTTCTCTTCTCCCTACACCCCACAACAAAATGGTGTAGTGGAGAGGAAGAATAGAACTATATTGGACATGGCAAGAACCATGCTTGATGAGTACAAGACTTCGGATCGGTTTTGGGCGGAGGCGGTCAACACCGCCTACTACGCCATCAACCAGTTGTATCTACACCGAATCCTCAAGAAGACATCATACGAACTCCTAACCGGTAAAAAGCCCAATATTTCATATTTTAGAGTCTTCGGTAGCAAATGCTTTATTCTTGTTAAAAGAGGTAGAAAATTTAAATTTGCTCCTAAGACTGTAGAAGGCTTTTTACTAGGATATGATTCAAACACAAGGGCATATAGAGTCTTTAACAAGTCCTCTGGACAAGTTGAAGTTTCTTGTGACGTTGTGTTTGATGAAACTAACGGCTCTCAAGTAGAGCAAGTTGATCTTGATGAGATAGGTGATGAAGAGGCTCCGTGCATCGCGCTAAGAAACATGTCCATTGGGGATGTGTGTCCTAAGGAATCCGAAGAGCCTCCAAATGCACAAGATCAACCATCCTCCTCCACGCAAGCATCTCCACCGACTCAAAATGAGGATGAGGCTCAAGTTGATGAAGGAGAAGATCAAGCAAATGAGCCACCTCAAGATGACGGCAATGATCAAGGGGGAGATGCAAATGATCAAGACAAGGAGGATGAAGAACAAAGACTGCCACACCCAAGAGTCCACCAAGCAATCCAACGAGATCACCCCGTCGACACCATCCTCGGCGACATTCATAAGGGGGTAACCACTAGATCTCGTGTTGCACATTTTTGTGAGCATTACTCTTTTGTTTCCTCTATTGAACCACACAGGGTAGAGGAAGCGCTTCAAGATTCGGATTGGGTGGTGGCGATGCAAGAGGAGCTCAACAACTTCACTAGGAATGAGGTATGGCATTTAGTTCCACGTCCTAATCAAAATGTTGTAGGAACCAAATGGGTCTTCCGCAACAAGCAAGATGAGCATGGTGTGGTGACAAGGAACAAAGCTCGACTTGTGGCCAAAGGATACTCCCAAGTCGAAGGTTTGGATTTTGGTGAAACCTATGCACCCGTAGCTAGGCTTGAGTCAATTCGCATATTATTAGCCTATGCTACTTACCATGGCTTTAAGCTTTACCAAATGGACGTGAAAAGTGCTTTCCTCAATGTATCAATCAAGGAAGAGGTCTATGTTGAGCAACCTCCCGGCTTTGAAGTTAGTGAGTACCCTAACCATGTGTATAAATTCTCTAAGGCGCTTTATGGGCTTAAGCAAGCCCCAAGAGCATGGTATGAATGCCTTAGAGATTTCCTTATCACTAATGGATTCAAAGTCGGCAAGGCTGATCCTACACTCTTTACCAAAACACTTGAAAATGATTTGTTCGTATGCCAAATTTATGTTGATGATATTATATTTGGGTCTACTAACGAATCTACATGTGAAGAGTTTAGTAGGATCATGACACAAAAATTCGAGATGTCTATGATGGGGGAGTTGAAGTATTTCTTAGGATTTCAAGTAAAGCAACTCCAAGAGGGCACCTTCCTAAGCCAAACGAAGTACACTCAAGATATTCTAAGTAAGTTTGGAATGAAGGATGCCAAACCCATCAAGACACCCATGGGAACCAATGGGCATCTCGACCTCGACGAAGGAGGTAAATCCGTCGATCAAAAGGTATACCGGTCGATGATAGACTCTTTGCTATATTTATGTGCATCTCGACCGGATATTATGCTTTCCGTATGCATGTGTGCAAGATTCCATGCCGACCCTAAGGAAGCTCACCTTACGGCCGTAAAACGAATCTTGAGATATTTAGTTTATACTCCTAAGTTTGGGCTTTGGTATCCTAGGGGATCCACATTTGATTTGATTGGTTATTCGGATGTCGATTGGGTGGGGTGTAAAATCAATAGAAAGAGCACATCGGGGACTTGCCAGTTCTTGGGAAGATCCTTGGTGTCTTGGGCTTCAAAGAAGCAAAATTCCGTAGCTCTTTCTACCGCCGAAGCCGAGTATATTGCCGCAGGCCATTGTTGCACGCAATTACTTTGGATGAGGCAAACCCTTAGGGACTATGGTTACAAATTAACCAAAGTTCCCCTTCTATGTGATAATGAGAGTGCAATCCGCATGGCGGATAATCCCGTTGAGCATAGCCGCACTAACACATAGCCATTCGGTATCACTTTTTAAGGGATCACCAACAAAAGGGAGATATCGAGATTTCATACATTAATATTAAAGATCAATTAGCCGATATCTTTACCAAGCATCTTGATGAACAAACCTTTAACAAACTTAGGCATGAGCTAAATATTCTTGATTCTAGGAACTTATTTTGTTAATTTGCACACATAGCTCATTCATATACCTTTGATCATGTCTCTTTCATATACTATGACTAATGTGTTTCCAAGTCTATTTCAAACCAAGTCATAGGTGTATTGAAAGGGAATCGGAGTCTTCGGCGAAGACAAAGGCTTCCACTCCGTCACTCATCCTTCGCCATCACTCCGAGCAACTCTCCATCTTTGGGGGAGCAAAGGACTCCGTCTTTGGTATAATATTCACTCATTTATTTATGACCAAAGGGGGAGAGAGTATTTCAAAGGGCTCTAATGACTCCGTTTTTGGCGATTCATGCCAAAGGGGGAGAAAGTATTAGCCCAAAGCAAAAGGACCGCACCACCACCTAATTTTAAAAAGAGTTTTTTTTCAAATGGTATGATTCTCAATTGATAAGTTTAAAATGGTATCTTATTGTGTTCAAAAGGGGGAGAACGTAGCATTTCAAAATTGATATATCAAAACCCTCTTGAACACTAAGAGGAGAATTTTATTTAGGAGGAGTTTTGTTTAGTCAAAGGAAAAGCATTTTGAAACAGGGGGAGAAAATTTCAAATCTTGAAAATGCTTCGCAAAATCTTATTCATTTACCTTTGACTATTTGCAAAAGGACTTTGAAAAGAATTTACAAAGAATTTGCAAAAACAAAACATGTGGTGCAAGCGTGGTCCAAAATGTTAAAAAGTGAAGAAACAATCCATGCATATCTCATAAGTATTCATATTGGCTCAATTCCAAGCAACCTTTGCACTTACATTATGCAAGCTAGTTCAATTATGCACTTCTATATTTGCTTTGGTTTGTGTTGGCATCAATCACCAAAAAGGGGGAGATTGAAAAGGAATTAGGCTTACACCTATTTTCCTAATTGATTTTGGTGGTTGAATTGCCCAACACAAATAATTGGACTAACTAGTTTGCTCTAGTGTACAAGTTATACAGGTGCCAAAGGTTCACACTTAGCCAATAAAAAGACCAAGTATGGGGTTCAACAAAGAGAGCAAGGGATAACCGAAGGCACCTCTGGTCTGGCGCACCGGACTGTCCGGTGTGCCACGGACAGTGTCCGGTGCACCAGGGGACTTCACACTGAACTCTTAACCTTCGGGAAAATCCAGAGGCGCTCCGCTATAATTCACCGGACTGTCTGGTGCCCCAGGGAAGAGCGGATCTGGAACTCGCCAGCTTCGGGAATTTGCTCCGCTATAATTCACCGGACATGTCCGGTGTACACCGGACTGTCCGGTGAACCAGCAGAGCAACGGCTACTTCGCGCCAACGGTCACCTGCATGCGCATTTAATGCGCGCCCAAAGCGCGCAGAAGTCAGGCATGCGCAAGACGGTGCACCGGACAATCTACAGTACTTGTCCGGTGTACACCGGACAGCCAGGTGGGCCCAGAAGTCAGAAGCTCCAACGGTCGAATCCCAATGGCCTGGTGACGTGGTTGGCGCACCGGACATGTCCGGTGTGCACCGGACTGTCCGGTGCACCATACGACAGTCAGCCACCACCAAACGGCTAGTTTGGTGGTTGGGGCTATAAATACCCCCAACCACCCCACATTCAAGACATCCAAGTTTTCCCACTTCAACTACTTACAAGAGCTTTAGCATTCAATTCTAGACACACCCAAGTGATCAAATCCTCTCCAAATTCCACACAACGCCCTAGTGATTAGTGAGAGAGATTTGCTTGTGTTCTTTCGAGCTCTTGCGCTTGGATTGCTTTCTTCTTTCTTTGATTCTTCATTGTGATAAAACTCACTTGTAATTGAGGCAAGAGACACCAATCTTGTGGTGGTCCTTGTGGGAACTTTGTGTTCCAAGTGATTGAGAAGAAAAGCTCACTCGGTCCGAGGGACCGTTTGAGAGAGGGAAAGGGTTGAAAGAGACCCGGTCTTTGTGACCACCTCAACGGGGAGTAGGTTTGCGAGAACCGAACCTCGGTAAAACAAATCCGCGTGTCACACTCTTTATTTGCTTGCGATTTGTTTTGCACCCTCTCTCGCGGACTCAATTATATTTCTAACGCTAACCCGACTTGTAGTTGTGATTATTTTTGAGAATTTCAGTTTTGCCCTATTCACCCCCCCCCCCCCTCTAGGCGACTTTCAGAGACAATCTTGGAAGGCTAATCTTGCCTTCTGTCGGGTGGCGCACCGGACAGTCCGGTGCACCACCGGACAGTCACTATAGCATGTCTGGTGCGGATCTCCTTCCTAATTTGGCGCAGCCGACCGTTGCAACTCTGGGCTGGTTGGCGCACCAGACACTGTCCGGTGCACACCGGACAGTCCGGTGCCTCCTTCCGACCGTTGGTGCGGGCCACGTGTCGCCCGCCGATTTCGCTGCCGACCATTGCGCAGTCGACCGTTGGCTCACCGGACAGTCCGGTGCACCACCTGACAGTCCTGTGAATTTTAGCCGTATGTTGGGGCGAAGGCAAAGACGCCACCCTTTGCTCGAGGCCTTCGCTGCAGTCGTTGGTCCGACGGAGATAAAACGGGCAGGGACACCCTTCGCTCGACACGACATCAGACGAAGGGCCTGCGACGAGGTCATCCCACCGTGCGACCTCGTCCAGCTCGGAGGCCCACGTGCGATCCGGCCCATTGTAACGGGCCCTGCGTGGCCGCTGCGTGTTACGGGCCTAATTTGTAAAGGCATTCCTGTAATTACAGTCTGTAACCCTGCTTTATGGGAATATTCTGGGGATAACCTAGGTGTCTGAGGGCACATGCGTCCTGAACACAAGACGCTGGGCGCTCAGATACCTATAAATACCCCCGTACAGTGCCCGTGAGAGGCCAGATGAACAGAGCTTTTGCCATCTTGCGTGAGAACCCTGCTAACGTCCCTGTTCACCCTTGTTGGATCCCCTTGCAACTGAGAGCAAGTTCCAACATTTGGCGTCCACCGTTCGTGCTACGAGAAAACCACCCGCGATGGCACCCAAGAAAGCTAACCCGAAGGCTGACGAGGCTGCGAAGGCAGCACTACTTGCTACAAGAAAGGGCAAGGCCCTCGCCCTCACCCAATCCACCCACCAAGAGGCCACTGAAGACGACGTTCTCCGCACCCGCGAAGACGACACCCTCCGCACCTGCGGCTCTGAAGGACAATCGCAGCCACCCCCAGGCTTCGCCCCACTGGAGGGCGCGGACCTCACCGAGGACGGTGAAGTCCTCGGCGTCTCAGCGGAAGAACAGCTACAGCTGCGCGCCCTGCGCCTCAAGAACCGCAATCTCCAGAGGCAGAAAGAGATACTGGAGGTCAAGCGCCAGCGCGTGTCCGCACTAGCCAAAGTGCGGCAAATGATACGCGACGAAGAGCAGAAGGCCCAGGACCTCGAGCGGGAGATTACGCTGATGCAGCGTGAAGGCCACCTCGGCCTGCAGCACGGGCCACCCCTGCAGTAGCGCCCACAACTAGAAGACACGCGCGAAGGCCACCTCGGCCTGCAGCATGGGCCACCCCTGCAGCAGCGCGCACAACCGGAAGACTCACGTTTCCCCCAGCGCGACCACACCTTCCCGCACGCCGCGCCATTCCAAGGGGTCAACTACCTTGACGAGCGAAGTCCCCTGGCGCCACACCTGCAATTGACGCCTTGGCCCGCTAACTTCCGGGCAGGGACCTATCCCAAGTACAACGGCAGCACCGACCCAGCACAATACATAATGAGTTATCAGGTCGCCGTTGCATCTTCCGGAGGGGACGACGCCACAATGGCCAAGTCTTTCATCATCGCCCTCGAAGGCCCAGCTCTCACCTGGTTCACCAGGTTGCCTCCGCTGTCCATTGATTCCTGGAGAAGCCTCCGGGATAAGTTCCTGCTCAACTTCCAAGGGTACCACCCAGACACCGACGCCTTGGCTGAACTCTCGCTCTGCAAGCAGCTGGAAAAGGAAACTCTGCGGGAGTATTACCGCAAATTTTTAACACTCAAGTCACATCTGCCCTCAGTCGATGACCAGATCGCTATCCACTACGCTATCAGTGGCCTTCGCGTCGGCGTCCTCTATAGCCACTGCATCAGAGATCCGCCCAAGAACCTCCAGGAATTATATCAGCTGTTTGAAAAATACGCCAAATCCGAAGAGCTCCACCAGCGCAAGGTTGAGTCCCAAAGGAAGCCCAAAGATGCTCCACAGTCCAGCCGCACGTGGACGAGGACTCCGCAGCCAGACTCCGGTCAAGACGGCCGCAATCAACAGCAAGTGCACAACATCGCCAACCAGCACCCCGCTGCTGACGCCCCTCGTCGCCAGGAATATCCCCCCAGGGCTGCGGAAATGGAACTCGCGGTAGGGGTCGGGGGCGTGCGCAGCCGCCGCGCCGATTCTACTGCCTCTTCCATGGTGAAGACTGCGCCCACCAAACCAAAGACTGCCCCGAGACGAAGGCCACCAGAGACAGGATGGCACGGGCGTAGCCAGCCGACAACCCCAGAGTTGTCGCACACACTTACCAGCAACCCCCTCCACCATATATCCACGCCCCCGCCCCGCATCCACCGCACCACGCTTACCAACACCATCAGGAAGTACAAATCGTACCTCCCCCACCCCCACCACCACACCAGCAACATCAAAACATCCCCCACGCCCCAAAGTAGGAAGACTTCGCCGATCAGCCGTATCGCGGAGTCATTCACATGATAACTGGGGGTCCAACACTGACTTCGACACCAAGCGGCAGAAGCGGGATCACTACCGCAGCATCAACCACGTCGCCGTCACTGGCCCAGTCGTGCAGACAAAGTGGTCCCACATACCGCTAACCTTCGACGCACGAGACGTCGACCTGCGCAGCGCCCCCCACATCGACGCCATGGTTATCAATTGCAGCGTGGCAGGCTGGGACCTACACAAAGTCCTAGTCGACAATGGCAGTCAGGCAGACATCATCTTCCTCCACGCCTTCGATCACATGGGCATAAGCCACATCCTGCTCAAGCCTTCGGACAACCCGTTGTATGGCTTCGGCGGTAAGGTCACCTTTCCTGTCGGCAAAATAGAGTTGCCTCTCTCCTTCGGTGTAGCACCCAATGCCCGAAGTGAGCAAGTGACCTTTGATATTGTGGATATGGTATATCCATACAATGCCATCATGGGTCGGGGCTCCATCAATAAGTTCGAAGCAGCCATTCACGGACTGCACCTATGTATGAAGATATCAGGTCCGTTAGGCGTTATTACGGTCTACGACAACCAACAGACTGCGCGCAACATAGAGTGGGACTTCGTGCCCGGTCAGAGAAACGTGCACTACCTCACGGCCCAGCGCGAGGTCCCTGCGCCCGCCAGCCCAACCGATAAACAGCACGACAAGGCACAGCTGCAGAGCAACGACGGGACCAAGACTGTCCCCCTCGATCAGGCCACGCCCAAGCAGACAGTCACTATCAGCGAAGACCTCACTTCGCATGATAGCGGAGCCGTTGTAGACAATCTTGATTTGAAGACAATCTTGCCACAAGCAAATCTCAATAAAACTCAGACAATCTTGCCACAAGCAGACAGTCACTATCAGCGAAAACCTCACTTCGCATGATAAGTTTCATAGGACTTATCTTGATTTGAAGTTCTGTTCGAGAGATAGATAAATCCCAATAAAACTCAGAATGTAGGAAAAGCTCCCCCTATGTGTGTGCATGATATTTCAAGCTGAAGATACAACACACATAATTGATCGGAGTTTTAATGGAGATCTTCCTACAGTCATGGTTATCGAGGCATACAAGAGATAATATGTAAAGTAAGCGCAGCAATTATAATCACTCCTCGATTAACCATTCACAGAGTGATTTGAACTAAACATAGTTCAACCCACAGAATATTACAAATAGTTGTCCATAGGCATAAGACATAGAGTTCAAATAGTAGCCAATACCAAGTGCATAAGACATAAAATAGTGCATACGACATAAAATGGTAAACATGCGCATGCATGGTCTCAATGTCCATACAAACAAGCTCCCCCTGAATATGACAACTTCTCTTTCTTCTCTTCTCTCCCCCTTTGGCATCAATTTCCACAAAGGAGGGGCTTCACTGACCACCTGGTGGAGGATGCATGCTATAGTAATGAGTGTTGAAGGTGTAAAAGAGAGAGGAGAACTGCCCAAAATCCTGCTGAAGCTGTTGCTGCCTCTGACTGATCTCTTGCATGTTGTCATTGGTAGAGAGATTGTCAAATTGACTAGACAGAGCTCCCATGTTGTCCTGAAAACTCTGTTGCATGTTGTTGAGTCTGTTCATGATAGGATCAGTGACATGATCTTGAATGTGACTATGAAATTCAGAGTACTCAGTGTTTAGCGCATCCCAGTTATCATCAAAACGAGATTGCATGGCATCCATGCGCTGGTCCATATGTGTCATCAGTCCCTGGAAGCGGCTATCCATGTGGGTCTAAAGCCCTTGCTGCATGTTTTGAAAATATGGGTCAAAATAGCCTGGACCAGGCTACGAGTACTGCTGAGGCTGAGGAAGAGGTGGAGGAGGAGGCATCTGCTTTGCCTCAGCTTCAGGAGCTTCTCCTGCATCATAACCAGGATCTTCCTCATCATCTGGAAAGGGAGTGAGTGGCCTGGTAAGGAACCCAATTTCATTCTTGAAGGGTCTAAAGGGTGTATGAACTATCTCACAGGGCCCCTCAAATCTGGTCTTGGCTTTGATGAGAGCCATAATGTAAGGAGCATAGGCTAAATTCTGGTTTTTGTCCATTTTTAGATCATTTAACTATCTCATCATGAAAAGCACAATATTCATTACCTCACCATTCATGACATGGTGGATAATGTTCCAGAACTTGTCTCAAATTTTGCTCTTGTCCTCACTCTTGGGAAGAATTGTGACTCTTGCAATTTTGTTGATCACAGCAGGATGATGCCTCAGTCCTGCTGTCTCTCCAAACCTCCTAGGTATGCCCAGCCTTGCTGGCTCATAAAATTGCACAAAGTCTTCAAAGTTATCTTCAGTGTATAGATCAATCCCAGCTGAAATGGTGCCATAATTCAGACTGTTGGTAGCTGCAAATTCAGCAAACGTTGCAAAATGTCTCTTGAAACCAGTCATCCAAGTGATGGATTCCTCATCTATATCAATCTCAGTTGTGGCCAAGAATTGCTTTACTGCCATCTCACTGAAATCAGTCCTCTGACCCATAAAGTGATACAGGCCACATGTCTCAAACTTTGGAATCAGGTCCTCCATAACTAATTGTCCCAGCATGAAAGTCCAATCAATCACCTGATGTTTGTGAAAGTTGGTATCCATCAATGTGCCCCAGAAAACATCAAATCGGAGCTGAGTGTGAAAGAATTGAACATAGGTGTCTGATGGCAGAGTATATTGATTGACAGTCCTCCTAGAGCAGTATTCTGCCATAGAGAACCTCCTCTTTGGAAATGTCCATCCTGTGATGTCAATCGGATAGTCAGGATGTGTATGCGAAACGTCTTCTGTGTCCATAGATACAGTGCCCCCAGCTGAAGATTGGGCCTCTGAGTCAGTGGTTGGAGTGTAGTCTGCATCGTCTGCACGAGGGCGCTTTGATTTGAAGCGACCGGCAAGCTTCTTTCGAAGACCACCCAGACCACTGCAATAAATGTGAGAAACATCCATAGGTGAATAGTTGATAACGCCACAATCATAGAGAAAGGAAGTGCAATTCTCTGTCAGGGTCCGGACTGTCCGTGCTAGAGGGCCGGACTGTCCGCGCCATGGGTCCGGACAGTCCGCGCCCACCTGGCGGATGGTCCGCGACCGTCCAGGGGCGACTCTCTAGAACCCTAGTCGCCTCAAACATGCAATCGACGAATCGGCAGAAAATATCCATCCAAACTCGTTCAAATTTTTGCACAACATTCACAATGAGTAGCACTAACAATCCCACCAATCAGATTTGTGAATCTATTGCTCAATTCTAGATCAGAGAGAAAATCCGAAGAATCCCCAAATTTGAAGAAATTAGATAAAATCCATGAGATTATGAAATACCGGCATGAAGACATGTTTGTTGAACTTCCCACAAGCTTTCGGACTGTCCGTGCGCAACTTCACTTCACCGCCCGCACACAATCGACCAAAGTGACCTTTAGGCGTGTGGAGAGTGAGAGAGGAGAGACAATGGATGAAAGTGACAAGTTGACTGGCTCAGCTCGATTTAACTGCCTGTCGCGGACGGTCCGCGCCCTGGTAACTCAGACTGTTTGCACTGCTCCCTCGGACTGTCCAAAACCTGATACGACGGACGGTCCGCGATCCATAGGAGGACGGTCCACGATCCATAGGAGGACGGTCCGCGACCTGATACCCAAATCTTCAAACTTTGTCCATTTTCTGATTTTGAATTTCAAATCCGATTTGATGCTTATATATGGACATTTCGACCAATCCAAAGGGTATGTATGCATACACACATTATGTATTTGAGGAATACACATGTTCATAACAAACTACTTAGATCAATCTAGAATGAAAATTCATCAAAAAAATACCCAATAAATAGCGTAGAGAGCATATTTAGAAACGAAATGCAATACTACACATGTGCGTTCAACCTCAAGCCACATTTGAGAGATCTATCACATTCATTTCACTTCTTAGTATACAAAATCTCGTTTCATCCAATGGCTTTGTAAATATATCGGCCAATTGATCATCCGTGCCAATTGAATATATAGAGATATCTCCCTTTCCAACATGATCCCTTAAGAAGTGATGTCGTATGTCAATATGCTTAGTTCTTGAGTGTTGGACCGGATTTGTGGCCAATTTTACCGCACTCTCATTATCACACATGAGAGGCACATTCTTGAAAATGATCCCATAATCCAATAGAGTTTGTTTCATCCATAATAATTGTGCACAACTGTTGGGGACTTGTTCTCAAATGCTATGAGTTAAGAACAAGGCAACACAGAAAATGTTAAACATTAAGATCCTTCGTCCTTCGAAGCATTATTTCCCTTAGGATATAACGATCTCCGGACGAAGGTCATGAAGGATTAACCTTCATCACTACAATATACATTAGTAAAAGACGAAGCATATGAAACATAAAAGATAGCGTGACTAATCACATAACATTATTCATTTAACTTTATTAATTCATCATAAAGAAATAGAAACAATATTGAATTATAAATGTACCTTTGGCTTGGAAGGAGATGAAAATACAAGTGTGACGCAAAAGCAAATGCCAAGTCAGCGTGAACAGTACGGGGGTACTGTTCACCTATTTATAGGCACGGGGTACAACCCATACAAAATTACATACATGCCCTTTACATTTGGTGATAATTCTATAGCATTCTATCGAGGTCTAAATGGCCTTTTCATCTTTAAGTCGGTTCCCCTTTCTGCGAACATGCCGAAGCTTTCCTGCTTCACAGCTTCGGCACTGTGTCAACCTTCGTATCTTTTGAGCTTCTCCCTTTCTGATTCAAGTCCGAAGATACCTGTTCACACATTATACTCCAGAAACATTGTTAAATCATGTTTTTGAGGACCTTCGGAAGCCGAAGGCCCCCAACAGTAGCCCCTCGCAATATTAATTTGTTTGAAATAATAAATTCAGATTGCGATATGAACGAAGGCTTTATGCCGAAGGTCCGAAAAAACACCTTCCCTTTGCTAGAATAGCAACATTCAATGACAAGTGGGGTCTTTCAACTTTCAACGCATCAAGCGTATAAATACGGCCATACCGCAAACTTATTTTGCACGCTTTCTGGCCAACCACTCCTGCTCACTCATTTTTTAGCTCTTGTGCACTGTGATCTGCTAAGTTTTTAGCTTTGAAGCTTCGGCTTTTAAAAACAGTTTTTTAGCGCTTCCGAAGATGTCTGAAGCTGCTAAGAAGGCTGCTGCTGAGATGAAGCTGAGTCTTGATGAAGAGAAGAACCTAGGGTTTCTTATAGCGATGTCGAAGTCCAACACAGAAAAGATTACCAAGGAAATTCTGGAGGGGCTGTCTGAAGATACTGGTGACAGTAAAAGTTATGATATGGACAGCGGTGGCGAAGACTCCGAAGATCGCCCCTGGCGACCAAGCCATTCAGTTTATGGTAAATCAACTATCAAAGAGAATCATCTTGTTAATATGAGAGGAAGGTATTTCCGGGATCTGTCCATTGTGAGGGCGGACGAAGGGGAAAAAACTTGTCCACACCCTGAAGAAAATGAAGTTGTGGTGTACCGAAGCTTTTTGAAAGCTGGATTGCGATTCCCCTTGAGCAGCTTCGTCGTGGAGGTGTTGAAAATCTTCGAAGTCTATCTTCATCAACTTACTCCCGAGGCAATTATAAGGCTAAACATCTTCGTGTGGGCCGCGAGGAGTCAAGGTCTGAAGCCTGACGCAAGAAGCTTTTGTAATGTTCATGAATTATTATATGAAACAAAGCCTTGGGGCAAAGAACAGTACCATAACAACTTTGGCTGCTACAGCTTCGTTTCTCGGTCCGGGGCAAGCTGTCCCGTACCAACCTTTCGGAAGAGATGGCCCGGGGATTGGATGACAGAATGGTTTTATGTGAAGAATGACTTATCAGCACGAGAAGACATCAAAGGTATAATTATGCGTCCTATTTGGCAAAGCTTCGGCCTTCGGAGGCCGAAGGTTGAAATGAACGAAGCCGCCGAAGAGTGCCAAAGAGCTTTCGGCGTTGTCTGCTCTTTTATAGGAACAAGGGACTTAGTACAAGAACATATCGCCTTCAGGGTGTGGCCGCTTGCTGAGAAATGGGAAATGCCACAAGAAACCATAAAAGAGGCCGACGAAGGTGAGCTTGTGAGACTGAAGTACACCTTCAAATTTGGAGATAAATTTATTGAGCCAGATGATGAGTGGTTGAAAAGCATTGACAATTTAAGTGATGAGCTACTCGGGACCTACTCGAAGGCTGAAGATAATGCAATGTCAGCAGCCTTCGGAGGCCGAAAAAAGAAGAGACTGAATCGGGTATTTGATGCCATTGGGTTTGTCTACCCTGATTACTGCTATCCCATTCGAAGGCAGAAGAGAAAAAACACAATCTCTGCAAAAGAAGAAGCTGCAGCTGCTCCTAGCGAGCCAGAACCGAAAAGGAAAAAGATAAAGGTTCTTACGCAACGGCCGCGTTATATTGAACCAGCTTCGGTGTCGGAGTTTACCGGGAAAACTTCTTCAGCCACCGAAGCTGAAAAATTAATCGAGCCAGCCTTGTTGCCAGAGATCGCAGAAACGGCCGAAGTACCACCAAAGATAGAATCAGAACAATCAAACATTTTGTTGTCAGAAACAAAAGAGAAAACCGAAGCGCCGCTCACAGAAAAAATTGAGGAGGTAAGAGAAGCAACTGAGGGCTCCAAAACATCAGAAGTTTTGAGTCCTACAGCAATCATTGGGACAGCAAAAAACCAAAAGGGGCCATCAGTGACCCCAAAAAGGAAAAGAATGGTAAATGTACTAGACGTCTTGGAGACAATTAAGTCTTCAAGCACAATTCCAAAAAAGAGTGTTGAAGTTGCTGAAGCTTCTACTGAAGCTTCGGCTCAACAAGCTGAAGCTGAAGCTGGGCCTTCAGAGCCCTACAAGGAGCAACCTTTTGAAGCCGAAGCAATAAAAATTCCAGAACCAGTATTAGTTGAAGAAACTGACACCGCCATCCCCGAAGCACCTGCCAGCACGCGTGATTACATGATACGACATGCTTCGGGGAAGAAGCTATCTGAAGAAGAAACTCATGAAGCCATCCATTATGCAAAGGAACTAAAATATCCGAAGGGGGCAATAATATTCAATGGAACGAATGAAGATGACTTCTTATACTGCCTGCCTGACAACAAAGAGCTATCTGTCTGCCGAGAAATGGCCAGAAGTATTGGTTTCCCGAAGCTTGAATCTGGATTGAGCGCCATGACGAAAGAAGATCTCGCAGACAGTCTTGCGTACAACAGCCTGAAGGTACAGGAATTAAACACTTGAAAAAACCCCCTTATTTTTACGCAACTCATTCCTTTTTTCTTATATGAATTCTCTTTCGTATAGGGCCTGATCCTAAGCAACGCACTAAGAGCCCAAAAGAGTGCCGAAGATGAAAGCTATGACATTGCGTTTAATAATTTACGCTCCGAAGTTATCAGACTGAGAAACGAAGCTTTGGAAAAAGATAAAATTCTGCTTACACTGGTAGATAAAGTGAAAAAAGACGAAGCTGCTTCAAAGGCCCAGGCCGAAGCTCAAAAACGCGAGATTAAAGATCTTCAGAAACAGCTGGCTAGAGCTAAAGAGGAGCGCGCGCTTGAGGAAACGAAACGAGAACTTAGTGATTTTATGGTCAACAAATTGGAATCAAAAGTTAAGGAACTTCGCACATCTCAGGGGAAATGCTATGTCAAATCTGTAGAATGTGTGAATAAAATTAAATCCAGCTTTGCCAGCGTAGGCGCCTTTTCCAGCGAAGAGAATTTCTCTCGAGGCAATCCCGAAGGTCCGCTGGAATGGATTAGCCACGAAGCAGAGGCCTTCGAAGAGATTCTGAACACCCGTGGCGACATATGCGCTTTTTCGGGCGCCAGAGGAATTGCTTCTGTCTTAGAGAAGAAAGGTTGCGGGCATGTAAAATTTTTAGCTCAATCCGAAGCTACCTTATCTTCCGAAGACGTCAAGGACCCCTCGGCCGAAGCAAGCGTGGTTGGTGGCAAATTTTTTACTGATATCTGGAACGACGGCGGCCGAGGAATGGCGCGAGAGATCATTGAAAGAAGCGAAAAAGGCATTCACGATGCTAGAAGAGTAGCAGACGCTGCCGAAAGGAGTAGGGAGCCCGAAAGACAGTTAGGTACCAACTAGTTGTTCTTGTTGCGTTGTAATTTTCATTTTAAACTTTGCTCGCGATTTGTAAAAGTACTGAAGAAGTGTTCTCTTCGCTCAGAAACTGTTGGACGATCTGCCGACCCCCACACAAAAGGGGATGAAGAAATTAATCAAATGGCCGAAACTATCATGGACAAGGTTGTTGACCAACTTCTGAATGAAGCCGCCGAAGCAGTATTGAGGGAAGATTAGGTGCTATTTGGAAAAAACATTTAAAGTGTAATCTATGCAACACTTTGTACATTTAAATGTAATATACAAGTCTCTTTTCATTATTGAATTCTTTACGATACATGAAACTTTAAATACATACCACTTTTGAGCCTTCGGCGAAAAAACACCTTCCCTTCTTTTCATGCGTCGTGAAGAAGATAGCCTTCGTCAAAATTATTCTGATGAATGACATCGATGCCTCGTGAAAACATTTTCCGAAGCTATTTTCCGAAGCTATGCAACTTTGATATTGATCTGATAAAGTTCGCCCATGTTTCGTGAAAATATTCCCCGAAACTGTATTCCGAAGCTATACAATTTCAATGTCACTTTTTCAAAGCATCCCTTCGAAGGTTGAGAGTGTCCCCTTCTCTTGCCAAATGCGATATGATGTATGATGCTTATGCTATGCAAAATGATGTGATGATGTTATGTTATGCATGTGACATTTGTTCCGAAGATACACATAAAATATATTCGTAAGCTCTGCATTCCCTTAGGAACGTCTTTGGAGCTTCTTCGTCTTTTACTTAGACGGCATCAGCGTTGACTTTTCGCTGTAAGCCTCCCTTAGGAGCTTCTTCGTCTTTTACTTAGACGGCATCAGCGTTGACTTTTCGCTGTAAGCCTCCCTTAGGAGCTTCTTCGTCTTTTACTTAGACGGTATCAGCGTTGACTTTTCGCTGTAGGCTCTACATTCCTTTAGGAACGACTTCTGAGCAGAAAACTTACGCTGCGCTCCCTTTGGAACGACTTTTTGTGACTTTATAAACTTACTCTGCGTTCCTTAGAACGACTTTTTGTTACTCCGAAGGATTTTTAGTCCGAAGGTCCTTCTTGGTAACGGAAGAAATTTTAGGCTTCGGCAACTTAGGCCTGTGAATCAAATAAATTTTTCTCGTGGAAACAACGAAATTATTACATGGAAACTATCAATGTTTTTTGCTTCACAGAAAATAAAACTGAATAGAAAAGACTGCTATCAAAGGTAGGATATGTCAATAAATGTGCTTCGACTCTGGCACAGTGCTGTTGACTGTGCGAGCTTTGGACTGTTCTCTGAAGTCCCTCTGCTGTGGAGCGTATTGACTCCCTTCTGGCTGTTGACCTTGCTGCAATGGGGGTGGAGGCGGAAGCTGCTGCCAGGAAGCTTGAGGTTGACTTGCCGAAGCTACAGAAGCCGCAGGGTGGTTGTCTATGTATTGTGGGACATAAGGCGGATGAAACGAAGCAGTATGCATAACCTGCTTCGACTGAGCTTGTTGAGATGCAGCTTCGGCTAGTTCCTTTTGCTTCTGGATTGTAACATGGCACGACCTAGTGGTGTGGCCCTTGCCCTCTCCACAGAATAGGCAAAACAGTCTCCTTGGCTGATCTCCGAATCTTCCGCCGAAGCCCCTGGCGCCTCTGCCTCTTGGAGCTGGTGGCCGAAAGGAAGTTTGTTGTTGCCCCGAAGCCTGTGAGGAGCACTGCGGCCTGTTTTGCTGACTCCCCTTATCATCATTCTGAGCGCTGTGAATGGAACGGACATGCCTCGGGTAGTATCTTCCTCCGAAGCCCCTGGTCATCTCAGAAAATCTGAAGGCCTCCTCCCTTCTTTGGCGAAAGTCATTGTCAGCACGAATGTACTCATCCATCTTTTGGAGCAATTTCTCCAAGGTCTGAGGAGGCTTCCGAGCAAAGTATTGAGCTGCAGGTCCAGGACGAAGCCCCTTGATCATGGCTTCGATAACGATTTCATTGGGCACCGTTGGTGCCTGCGCCCTCAATCGTAAGAACCTTCGGACATACGCCTGAAGGTATTCTTCGTGATCCTGAATACACTGGAAGAGGGCTTGAGCTGTAACCGGCTTCGTTTGAAATCCTTGAAAGCTGGTCAGTAACATATCCTTCAGCTTCTGCCATGAAGTGATTGTTCCTGGCCGAAGGGAGGAATACCAGGTCTGAGCAACATTCCTGACGGCCATGACGAAAGACTTCGCCATGATTGCAGCGTTGCCCCCGTACGAAGACACTGTTGCTTCGTAGCTCATCAAGAATTGCTTCGGGTCGGAGTGGCCGTCAAACATGGGGAGCTGGGGTGGCTTATAGGATGGAGGCCAAGGAGTAGCCTGCAGCTCAGCAGACAGAGGAGAAGCATCATCAAAAACAAAATTTCCCTGATGGAAATTATCATACCAGTCGTCTTCGTTGACGAAGCCCTCCTGATGAAGGTCTTTCTGATGAGGCCTTCTGTTCTGCTCATCGTGAGTGAGATGGCGAACTTCCTCAGAAGCTTCGTCAATTTGCCTTTGCAACTCAGCTAGGCGGGCCATCTTCTCCTTCTTCCTCTGCACTTGTTGATGTAGCATCTCCATCTCTCTGATTTCTTGGTCTAGCTCTTCTTCCTCAAGCGTCGGGCTAACAGCTTTTCTCTTCTGGCTTCTGGCCTCCCGAAGAGAGACGGTCTCCTGGTTGTGGTCCAGCGGTTGTAGTGCTGCAGCCCCAGCCGCTGAAGCTTTCTTCGGCGCCATGGCGAAGGTCTGTAGCTTCCGAAGGTGTTCACGAAGACTCGAAGTGGAAGTGAGTTCACCGGAGGTGGGCGCCAATGTTGGGGACTTGTTCTCAAATGCTATGAGTTAAGAACAAGGCAACACAGAAAATGTTAAACATTAAGATCCTTCGTCCTTCGAAGCATTATTTCCCTTAGGATATAACGATCTCCGGACGAAGGTCATGAAGGATTAACCTTCATCACTACAATATACATTAGTAAAAGACGAAGCATATGAAACATAAAAGATAGCGTGACTAATCACATAACATTATTCATTTAACTTTATTAATTCATCATAAAGAAATAGAAACAATATTGAATTATAAATGTACCTTTGGCTTGGAAGGAGATGAAAATACAAGTGTGACGCAAAAGCAAATGCCAAGTCAGCGTGAACAGTACGGGGGTACTGTTCACCTATTTATAGGCACGGGGTACAACCCATACAAAATTACATACATGCCCTTTACATTTGGTGATAATTCTATAGCATTCTATCGAGGTCTAAATGGCCTTTTCATCTTTAAGTCGGTTCCCCTTTCTGCGAACATGCCGAAGCTTTCCTGCTTCACAGCTTCGGCACTGTGTCAACCTTCGTATCTTTTGAGCTTCTCCCTTTCTGATTCAAGTCCGAAGATACCTGTTCACACATTATACTCCAGAAACATTGTTAAATCATGTTTTTGAGGACCTTCGGAAGCCGAAGGCCCCCAACAACAACAATTACCGGCCGATATATATTCCGCCTCGGCGGTAGACAGAGCAATGGAATTTTGCTTTTTAGAAGACCATGAAACAAGAGATCTTCCAAGAAATTGACAACAACCGGAGGTGCTCTTTCTATCAACTTTGCACCCCGCATAGTCCGAATCCGAATATCCAATTAATTCAAATTGAGCACCTTTGGGATACCATAGATCAATATTGGGAGTGTACTTCAAATATCTTAGAATTCTTTTTGCGGCCTTCAAGTGAATCTCTCTAGGTGAAGCTTGAAATCGAGCACACATGCAAACACTAAACATAACATCGGGCCTAGATGCGGTAATATAAAGTAAACTACCAATTATTGAGCGATAAAGTTTTTGATCAACCATAGTATCTCCCTCATCTAAGTCTAGATGACCATTTGTTGCCATAGGAGTCTTGATAGGCTTTGCATTTTCTAAGCCAAACTTTTTGAGCATGTCCTTCAAATATTTTGATTGGCTTATAAAGATTCCATCTTTCAAATGTTTGATTTGAAGACCAAGAAAGAAGCTCAATTCTCCTATCATAGACATTTCAAATTCTTTTGACATCATTTTTCCAAATTCCTCACAAAACAATTCATTAGTAGATCCAAAAATAATATCATCAACATAAATTTGACAGACAAATAAGTCTTTTCCAATTCTTTTAGTGAATAGGGTAGTGTCAACCTTCCCAATTTTAAAGTCTTTGGAAAGCAAGAAATCCCTAAGCCTTTCATACCAAGCGCGTGGAGCTTGCTTAAGCCCATAGAGAGCTTTAGAAAGCTTGAACACGTGGTTAGGTCTTTTGGGGTCCTCAAAACTGGGAGGTTGTTCAACATACACTAGTTCACTAATCTTACCATTTAGAAAGGCACTCTTTACTCCATTTGGTAGAGCTTTATATTGTGTGCACAAGCATAAGCAAGAAGAATCCGGATTGCTTCTAATCTTGCCACGGGAGCAAATGTCTCCCCAAAATCCAATCCCTCTATTTGAGTATATCCTTGTGCAACTAATCTTGCCTTGTTTCTTACTACTACCCCATCTTCATTGTGCTTGTTGCGAAATACCCATTTTGTACCAATAACATTGTGGTTCTTTGGTCTCTCAACAAGCTCCCAAACTTCATTTCGAGTGAAGTTATTTAATTCTTCATGCATTGCATTCACCCAATCAACATCAAGTAGAGCTTCATCTACATGGTTAGGTTCCATACAAGATACAAAAGAGAAATGTTCATAAAATGAAGCTATGCGAGAGCGAGTTTGAACACCCTTACTAATATCACCCACAATTTGATCAACCGGGTGATCCTTCATAATAGAATGATGAATTCTTGATACCGTTTGATAATTGCTAGTTGAAGCATTAGGAGGAACCGAATGACTTGAAGTACCTTGATCATGAGTAGCCATAATTTCATCATTTTGTTGGCTTTGGTGATCTTCTTCATTTAGAGTTGAAGAGGAAGGAATGCCAACCATACTATTTTCATCATCATCTTCCTTTGGCTTTATTTCACCAATGGCCATTGTTTTCATAACATTTTTCAATTGAGTTCCACCAACATCATCAAGATTATCACTTTTATCTTGAGACCCATTAGTTTCATCAAACTCAACATCATATGCTTCTTCAATAATACCATGAGTTTTGTTGAAAACTCTATAAGCCTTACTATTTGATGAATATCTAAGAAGAAAACCCTCATCACATTTCTTCTCAAATTTAGAGAGTCGTCTTCCCTTTCTCAAAATATAGCATTTGCAACCGAATACCCTAAAATGTGAGATATTTGGCTTTCTACCAATGAGCAATTCATAGGGAGTTTTCTTCAAAAGCTTGTGACAATATAGCCTATTTGATGAATGGCAAGTGGTGTTTATTGCCTCGGCCCAATAAGAATCCGACACATTATATTCCGCTAACATAGACCTAGCCATATCAATGAGAGTCCTATTCTTTCTTTCAACAATACCATTTTGTTCTGGGGTATATTTGGAAGAGAATTCATGTTTAATACCCTTGTCATCACAATATTCATCAATTCTTGCATTTTTGAATTCTGACCCATTATCACTTCTAACTTTCTTGATATCAAAATCAAATTGATTTTGAGCCAATATAGCAAATGACTTGAATGTTTCAAACACATTAGATTTATCCCGAAGAAAATAAACCCAAGTGAATCTAGAATAATCATCCACAATCACAAGATAATAGGAATTACCACCAATACTCACAAACGATGTGGGCCCAAATAAATCCATGTGAAGCAATTCCAAAGGTCGATGAGTAGATATTTGACTTTTATTTGAATGAGTATTTGCCACTTGCTTCCTAGCTTGACAAGAGCTACACAATTTGTTCTTCTCAAATTTCACATCTTTCAAGCCACGGACTAAGTCATGCTTGGTTAACCGATTGAGTTGCTTCATTCCAACATGACCAAGTCTTCTATGCCATAACCAACCTAGTGAAGCCTTTGAGAATAAGCAAGTTGTGAGCTTTGCCTCACTAGATGAGAAATCAACAAGGTAAAGATTTTCATGTCTAAAACATTTAAACTTAAGATTGCTACCATCAACACTAGAGATAATAACATCATCAACCGTGAAATTGCAACTAAATCCTAAATCGCATAATTGAGCTACGGATAGTAAATTAAAATTCAAAGACTCAACCAAGAGCACATTTGATATGGAATGATCATTCGGAATAGCAATTTTACTCAATCCTTTAACCTTTCCTTTGCGATTATCTCCAAATGTGATACTATCATAATTTGAGTAATCTTCCTCACTCATTTGGGTGAACATTTTCATATCTCCGGTCATGTGTTGAGTGCATCCACTATCTAACACCCAATGATTCCCTCCCGCCTTGTAGTTCACCTACAAAGGAAATCAATCTCTTTTAGGTACCCAAACTTGCTTGGGTCCTTGGATGTTAGTGACCAAGGTCTTTGGCACCCAAATATCTTTCTTTTTGTTGCCAACAATTGAAGTACCAACAAATCTAGCATGAACACCTTTTGCATTATGAGAAAGAACATAACAATGCTCAAAACAAGTGGAGGATACATTCTTGAGCTTAGGACAATTTTTCTTAATATGTCCCTTCTTGTGACACTTGTGACACACTTTGTCACATTCTTTCACAAACAATGTCTTTTGCTTTATAAAAGCATTCTTTCCTTTCTTGGGAACATATCCAAGACCCTCACAGTTAAGTGAGCACCTTTGACTTCCCAATATGAAATCCAATTTAGCCTTTCCACCATATGCCTTCTCTAGATCATGAGTTAGAGCATTTACTCTATCTACTAACACTTCATTCTTAACAATGATTTTTGATTCATCAAGAGCAATATTATCATTCATAAGAGAAATTTTGCATTTATCACAAATAGAGTTAGTTGGTAGTGGTTCACTTGTAAGACTATCAAGTAAGTCACAAGTGACTCCAACATCCTCGGTGACCACCACAACTTCATGCACAATAGATGATTTTTTAGCATCCGCAAGCTTCTCACAATTCTCTTTTAGATCGTTGTGAGAGGTCTTGAGCTCCTCAAAAGACACTTGGAGGTTTTTATACAATTCCTTCAAGGTCTTAATTTTTTTCTTTTTCTTTGTGCATGTAGTCATCGGCCTCACCTAACATTCTAACAAGACCATCATATGAATAGCCATCATCATCAACATCATCAACATCATCATCATCATTTATATCATTTAAATCGGTGATGATTTTTACCTTAGCATCTCCCTTTGCGATGAGACAATGGGGGGATGAGAAGAGTGATGGAGCTTCCTTGATGGCAATTCCAGCATTAAGCTTGGATGAGGTGTCATCATCATCATCATCATCATCATCAGAGCTATCATCCGAGTCCCATTCAACTAGGTAGGCTTTGCCATCTTTCTTCTTGTTGTAGAATTTCTTTTTCTTATTATCACCTTCATCTTTGCCCTTCTTCTTCTTGTTAGGGAAATTCATGGCAATGTGACCGGGTTCCCCACACTCAAAACATTTTCTAACATTGAAAGCATTTATTCTTGATGTTTGACCTCTTCTAGGTTGACCTCTCTTCATCTTCATGAATTTGTTGAATTTCCTTACAAATAGAGCCATATCACCATCACTCTTGTTGGGGACTTGTTCTCAAATGCTATGAATCAAGAACAAGGCAACATAGAAATTGTTAAATGTTATAGTCCTTCGTCCATCGAAGCATTATTTCCCTCAGGATATAATGGATTCCGGACGAAGGTTATGAAGGTTACACCTTCATAAATATCACAAATAATGATGAAGGGTAAAACATGTGTAAAATAATTCAAACACATGATTATTATTATTAACTCATTTTTACTTCATTATTACAAAAATGATAATAAATTACAGATGTACCTTCTGTTTGAAGGAAAGCAAAAATACCAGCGTGAAGCAAAAACAAATGCCCAATGCGTGATAACAAGAGAGTACGTGAACAGTACAGGGGTACTGTTCACCTATTTATTGGCATCGTTCACAGCCTGTACATAATTACATTTCTACCCTTTACAATGAACTACAATAATGACACAGAATATCATGGGTCTTTAAGTCATTTCATCTTTATGTCGGTTCACCCCTTCGTCTTGAGACATGTTACTGTACCGAAGCTTTATGGTTGATAGCTTCGGCGCTGTCTTGGAGAAGATCTGCCGAAGGTGTTTATTTCTTTAGGATCTTCGGCTACGAAGCATACCCCCAACAGTAGCCCCTTCGCGGCGCTAGATCGTTTTTCGTAACGAGCTTGATCCGTGAAAAAACACCTTCCCTGAGCTCGTTGGCGAGAAACGATTAAAATAATCATCGGACGCGCGATCCATCTTGCACCGATTACACTCTTGCCAACGATTCACCTTCTCGAGCTATGTGGCCCACCGCTTAGTGAGTGCGGGTGACTGTTTGTTCGGTGTTGGAGACCTTGCCGATTCACCTTCCCACCTGCAGCACTATATAAACAAACGGGTAGGTGTGAAGTTACCACATCATTCATTGCTATTGTACTGTTTTGCTGCCAAATTTTTAGTCATAGCCGAAGCTTGATTATTGCGCTCATACAAAATCTGCTTCGGCGCAAGTGGAAGAGCTTTAGAAAAGACAAAAAAGCCAATTCAAAAAACTTCAAGTAAATCATAATCAAATGGCCAGAGTTCGTTCTACTGCAAGAGTCGATCGCGAGGGAGACGAAACCGAAGCTGCGGAAACTGTTCCTATCTCGGAAGCAATGAAGCGATCCGGGTTGGTGGCACCGGAAGACGTCCCTGCTGCTGAAGCAGAGCAAGCAGATATTGAAGAGACTGATTCTAAAGATGATTACAACATCGCAGTGTCGAGCAAGCCTAGCCATCTGGACTTCGGAAAGTCGACCATCTCCAAAGCTGATTTTCCTAAGATGGTGAAATCGGGCTTGTTGGGGACCTTCGGCTTCCGAAGGTCCTCAAAAACAGGATTTAACAGTATTTCTGGAGTATAATGTGTGAACAGGTATCTTCGGACTCAAGTCGGCATCACAGTAGACCAGAATAATACGAAGGTTGATACAGCGCCGAAGGTGTGAGCAGGAAAGCTTCGGCGTGGCAGCAAAAAGTGAAACCGACTTAAAGATGAAAAGGCTATTTAGACCCCGATAGATTACTATAGAATTATTATCAAGTGTAAAGGGCATGAATGTAATTTTGTATGGGTTGTGTCCTATGCCTATAAATAGATGAACAGTACCCCCGTACTGGGGACGCTGACTTGGCATTCGCTTTTTGCGTCACGCTTGTACTATCATCTCTTTCAAGTTGAAGGTACATTTATAATTCAACGATATTTCTGTTTATACATGATAATATATAATTGTTTACGTTGTCTTTTGTATTCCCTACATTTTATCCTTCGTCACTGTATAATGAATTTATGAAGGTACGCCCTTTCATAACCTTCGTCCAAAAACCATTATATCCTAAGGAAAATAATGCTGCGAAGGACGAAGGACTTTAACGATTAACATTTTCTATGTTGCCTTGTTCTTAACTCAAAGCATTTGAGAACAAGTCCCCAACATTGGCGCCCACCTCCGGTGAACTCACTTCCACAGTCTGAGTTTTCTGAACTCCTTCGGCGATCATAAACCTTCGTTATGGCGCCGAAGAAAGCTTCAGCAACTGGCACTGCAGCCCTTCAACCGCTGGACCACAATCAGGAGACTGTCTCTCTTCGGGAGGCCCGAAGCCAGAAAAGGAAGGCTACTAGCCCGACACCGCCAGAGGACGAGATAGATCAAGAAATCAGAGACATGGAGATGCTTCATCAACAAGTGCAGAGGAAGAAAGAAAAGATGGCTAGGCTAGCTGAGCTGCAAAGGCAGATAGACGAAGCCTCTGAGGAAGTTCGTCATCTTGCTCAGGATGAGCAGCACCGAAGGCCTCAGCACCAAGACCTTCATCAGGAGGGTTTCCCCAAAGAAGATGACTGGTATGATAATTTCCATCATGGGAATTTTGTTTTCGATGATGCTTCTCCTCTGTCTGCTGAGCTGCAGGCTACACCTTGGCCCTCGTCCTACAAACCGCCTCAGCTTCCCGTATTCGACGGCCATTCAGACCCGAAGCAGTTTTTGATGAGCTACGAAGCAACAGTGTCTTCGTATGGTGGCAATGCTGCAGTCATGGCCAAATCTTTTGTTATGGCTGCCAGGAGTGTTGCTCAAACCTGGTATTCCTCCCTTCGACCAGGAACGATCACTTCATGGCAGAAACTGAAGGACTTGCTGTTAACTAGCTTTCAAGGATTTCAGACGAAGCCGGTCACTGCTCAAGCTCTTTTCCAGTGCACCCAGGATCACGAAGAATACCTTCAGGCGTACGTCCGGAGGTTCCTGCGTTTGAGGGCACAGGCGCCAACGGTGCCCAATGAAATTGTCATTGAGGCCATGATCAAGGGGCTTCGGCCAGGACCGTCAGCTCAGTACTTCACTAGGAAGCCCCCTCAAACTTTGGAGAAGCTGCTCCAGAAGATGGACGAGTACATTCGGGCCAATAATGATTTCCGCCAAAGAAGGGAGGAGGCTTTTAGGTTTTCTGAGATGACCAGGGGCTTCGGAGGAAGGTTTTATCCGAGGCATGTTAGATCAATCCACAACTCTGCCCAAAATGATGATCGAGGGAGCCAACAGCAAAGGCCACAGTGTTCCTCACAGGCTTCGGGGCAACAGCAAGGGCCCTTCCGACCACCAGCCCCAAGAGGCAGAGGCGCCAGGGGCTTCGGCGGAAGATTCGGGGATCAACTAAGAAGAATTTTTTGCTTGTTTTGCGGTGAGAACAAAGGCCATACCACCAGGATGTGCCATGTTACCATCCAGAAGCAAAAGGAAATAGCCGAAGCCGCAGCACAGCAAGCTCAGCCGAAGCAGGTCATGCATACTGCTTCGTATCATTCACCTTACATCCCAGAATATGTGGGCAACCACCCTGCAGTTTCTGTTGCTTCGGCGAGTCAACCTCAAGCTTCCTGGCAACAGCCTCCGCCTCCACCTCCGCT
The DNA here is from genome assembly GCF_902167145.1 of Zea mays. Taxonomy (NCBI): domain Eukaryota; kingdom Viridiplantae; phylum Streptophyta; class Magnoliopsida; order Poales; family Poaceae; genus Zea; species Zea mays. Next base: position 65,105,504 of record NC_050103.1, on the reverse strand, counting down.
GCAACAAGGCCAGCAGCCAGAAGGGAGCCAGTATGCTCCACACCAAAGGGACTTCAGAGAGCAGTCCGAAGCTCGTACAGTCAACAGCACTGTGCCAGAGTCAAAGCACATATATTGACAAATATCCTACCTAAATAGCAGTCTTTCTTATTCAGTCTTCTTTTTTGTGTAATAAAGGACATTGTTTAGATTTCATGAATATAGTTTCGTTGTTTGCCAAAAGGAAAATATATTCTCTTCACAGGCCTAAGTTGTTGAAGTTTAAAGGTTTATGATAACAAAGAGGACCTTCGGATTATCGAAAATTCTTCGAAGCAACAAAAAGTCGTTCTAAGGAACGCAGAGTAAGTTTGCCGAAGTCACAAAAAGTCGCTCCAAAGGGAGCGCAGTGTAAGTTTTCTGCTCCAAAGTCGTTCCAAAGGGAATGCAGAGCATACAGCGAAAAGTCAACGCTGATACCGCCTAAGTAAAAGGCGAAGCGCGAAAAGTCAACACGAATACCGCTGAAAGTAAAAGGCGAAGAAGCTCCTAAGGGAGGCTTACAGCGAAAAATAAACGCTGATTCCGCTGAAGTAAAAGGCGAAGAAGCTCCTAAGGGAGGCTTATAAAAGATTGTGTTTTATTGCAGGGATGTGCGTACATCTTCGGAATAAACATCACCTCACATAACATAACATCATCGCATCATTTCGCATAGCATAAGCATCATACATCATGTTGCATATGGCACAAGAGATGGACACAATATTAATCTACAGAAGAACGTTTTGAAGAAAGGGGAAACGTTTTGAAAAAAGGGAAAAATCATAATGTCACAAAGAGATACATTATTGATCTTCGGAGGTGTAGCTTCGGAAAATATCTTCACGAAGCCTGGATATTATTCATCAGAACACTGGACATTGTTGTGACAAAGAAAAATTCTTCTTCACGAAGCATGAAAAGAAGGGAAAGTGTTTTTTCGTCAAAGACTCAAAAGCGGTACGTATAAAGTTTCATGCATCGTAAAGAATTGTGCAATAAAAACAGGTATATTACATTCAGGGTTACAAAATGTTACAATATATTACATTTCAGAAGTTTTTACAATAATACTTAATCCTCTCTCAAAACGACTTCTGCAGCCTCGTTCAGGAGCCGATTGACGACTTCGTCCATAATAGCTTCAGCCATCTTTTTTATTTCGTCATCTCCTTTCGGCTGAGGGCCCGAAGACGCTTTAGCAGAATCTGAAGTAGGACAGGATACGCCTACATTGCTATTACAAATTGCAAACGAATTTTAAAACCTAAAATTACAACACAATAAAAACTATTAGTTAATACCTAATTGACCTTCGGGCTCTGCGCTCTTTTCAGCAGCCTCAGCCACTTCTCTAGCATCGTGAATGCCCTTTTCACTTTTTTGAATAATTTCTCCGGCCATTTCTCGGCCACCATTATCCCAGATATCGGTGAAAAATTTTCCACCGATCATGCTAGCTTCGGCCGAAGGATCTCTTGCATCTTCAAAGGACAAAGCAGCTTCGGATTGTGCTAAAATTTTTACATGTTCGCAACCCTTCTTCTCTAAAATGGTGGCAATTCCTCTGGCACCAGAGAAAGCACATATGTCTCCACGGCTATTTAAAATTTCTTCGAAGGCCTCAGCTTCGTGGTTGATCCATTCGATGGGACCTTCGGGATTGCCTCTTGTAAAGTTTTCTTCGCTTGAGAAGGCGCCGACCCTGGCGAAGCTAGCCTTTAACTTCTTAACACACTCTATAGATTTGTTATAACATCTCTTCTTGGATGACCGAAGCTCTTCAACAGTTCCTTCTAAGTGATCTGCCCATTGGTCGCTGAGTTCTCGCTTTGTTTCTTCAAGTATGCGTTCTTCCTTGGCTCTGGCCAGTTGTTTCCGAAGATCTTCAATTTCGCGCTTCTGAGCTTCAGCTTGACTTTTAAAAGCAGCTTCGTCTTCTTTTATTTTATTTATCAATGAATGTAATATCTTATCTTTTTCGAGACCTTCGTTCCTCAGTTCAATTACTTCGGAACGAAGGTTGCGCAGGGCTATAGTACACCCTTCGTCTTCAGCATCTTTCTGTGCCCTGAGGGCATTGCTAAGTATCAAGCCCTGCAAAGAGAAATATGTGTGTATCAATAGATTTAACTAAAGGAAAAATTTTGGTCCCAGCAAGAAATTACAAAGATTCCATTTGTTGTACCTTTAAGCTATTATATGCTAGGTTGTCGGCCAAATCATTTTTCGATAACACTGAGAGCCCGTCTTCCAGTGTTGGGAATCCGAAGCTCTTGCTCATCTCCCGGCAGACAGAAATTTCTTTGCTGTCAGGGAGACAATACAAAAAGTCTTCTTCTCCACTGCCATTGAATATTAACGCCCCCTTTGGATACTTCAGTTTTTGGGCGTAGCGCTGGGCCTCTTGCTCTTCTTTTTCTGATAGTTTTTTCCCCGAAGCATGACGAACAATATAATCGCGAACTTTGGGGGATGCTTCGGGGGCAATGACACCGATTTCTTCAACAAAAGTTGGCTTTGTTATTTTTTCTGCCTCACTTTCCAAGGATTTTATCTTTGCGGGCTCTGAGGAACCAGCTTCGGCTTCAAGTTCTTGCTCTGGAGTTTTAGTATCAGAAATTTCAGTTGTTGTTTCAGGAATGACAGCAGCCTTCTTCGGAGGTGTGCTTGAAGATTTGATTGTTTCCAGTACATCTAGCACATTAGCCATTCTCTTTCTTTTCGGAGTCACTGCTGGCACTTTTTGATTTTTTACTGTCTCAACATTTGCTGCAGGACTCACAACTTCTGATGTTTTTTCTTCAGTTGGTTTTTTCACTTTTTCCATTTTTTCTGTGGATGGCGCTTCAGCCATTTCTTCGGTTTCTAGTAGCGAAATCTTCGGTTCTTCCAATTCTATCCTCTTTGGCGTTTCGGCCATTTTTGCAACTTCTGGCAGCAAGGTTGGTTTGGTTGGCTTTTTAGCCTCGGTGGCCGAAGAAGTTTCTCCGGTAAACTCAGGCACCGAAGCTGGTTCAATATAGCGTGGCCGATGTGTGAGGACCTTAATCTTCTTTCTTTTCGGTTCTGGCTCGCTAGGAGCAGTTGCAGCTTCTTCTTTTGCAGAGGTTGTGTTTTTTCTCTTCTGCCTTCGAATGGGATAGCAATAGTCAGGGTAGACGAACCCGATTGCATCAAATACCCGATTCAGCCTCTTCTTTTTTCGGCCTCCGAAGGCTGCTGACATTGCAGTATCTTCGGCCTTCGAATAAGCCCCAAGCAGTTCATCACTTAAATTTTCAATACTTTTTAACCAGTCATCATCTGGCTCAACGAATTTATCTCCGAACTTAAAAGTGTACTTCAGCCTGATAAGTCCACCTTCGTCGGCCTCCTTTATGGTTTCTTGTGGCATTTCCCATTTCTCCGCGAGCGGCCATACCCTGAAGGCAATATGCTCTTGTACTAAATCTCTTGTTCCAATAAAAGAACAGATAACACCGAAGGCTCTCTGGCATTCTTCGGCAGCTTCATTCATTTCAACCTTCGGCCTCCGAAGGCCGAAGCTTTGCCAAATAGGGCGCATAATTACACCTTTGATATCTTCTCGTACTGACAGGTCATTCTTCACATAAAACCATTCTGTCATCCAGTCTCCGGGCCATCTCTTCCGAAAGGTTGGCACGGGACAGCTTGACCCGGACCGAGAAACGAAACCGTAGCAGCCAAAATTATTATGATACCGTTCCTTACCCCAAGGTTTTGTTTCGTATGATAATTCGTGTATATTGCAGAAGCTTTTTGCATCAGGCTTCAGACCTTGGCTTCTTACGGCCCACACAAAGATATTCAGCCTTATGATTGCCTCAGGGGTAAGTTGGTGAAGATAGACTTCGAAGATTTTCAGCACCTCCACAACGAAGCTGCTTAAGGGAAATCGCAGTCCAGCTTTCAAAAAGCTTCGGTACACTACGACTTCATTTTCTTCAGGGTGTGGACAAGTTTTTTCCCCTTCGTCGGCCCTCACAATGGACAAATCCCGGAAATACCTTCCTCTCATGTTCACAAGATGATTCTCTTTGATAGTTGATTTACCATAAACTGAATGGCTTGGTCGCCAGGGACGATCTTCGGAGTCTTCACCACCACTGTCCACATCATAACTGTCACTGTCACCAGTATCTTCAGACAAACCCTCCAGAATTTCCTTGGTGATTTTTTCTGTATTGGTTTTTGACATCGCTATAAGAAACCCCAAGTTTTTCTCTTCGTCGAGGCTCAGCTTCATCTCAGCAGCAGTCTTCTTATCTTCAGACATCTTCGGAGACACTAAAAAACTATTTTCAAAGCCGAAGCTTCAAAACTAAAAGCTTAGCAAATCTTAGTGCACAAGAGCTAAAAATTGAGTGAGCGGGAGCAGTTGGCCAGAGAGCGTGTCAAATGAGCTTGCGGTATGACCGTATTTATACGCCAAGTGCGTTGAAAATTGAAAGACCCCGCTTGTCAGTGAATGTTGCTATTCTAGCAAAGGGAAGGTGTTTTTTCGGACCTTCGGCGTAAAACCTTCGTCCATGTCGCAATCTAAATTTATTATTTTAAAACAAATTAATATTGCGAGGGGCTACTGTTGGGGACCTTCGGCTTCCGAAGGTCCTCAAAAACAGGATTTAACAGTATTTCTGGAGTATAATGTGTGAACAGGTATCTTCGGACTCAAGTCGGCATCACAGTAGACCAGAATAATACGAAGGTTGATACAGCGCCGAAGGTGTGAGCAGGAAAGCTTCGGCGTGGCAGCAAAAAGTGAAACCGACTTAAAGATGAAAAGGCTATTTAGACCCCGATAGATTACTATAGAATTATTATCAAGTGTAAAGGGCATGAATGTAATTTTGTATGGGTTGTGTCCTATGCCTATAAATAGATGAACAGTACCCCCGTACTGGGGACGCTGACTTGGCATTCGCTTTTTGCGTCACGCTTGTACTATCATCTCTTTCAAGTTGAAGGTACATTTATAATTCAACGATATTTCTGTTTATACATGATAATATATAATTGTTTACGTTGTCTTTTGTATTCCCTACATTTTATCCTTCGTCACTGTATAATGAATTTATGAAGGTACGCCCTTTCATAACCTTCGTCCAAAAACCAATATATCCTAAGGGAAATAATGCTTCGAAGGACGAAGGACTTTAACGATTAACATTTTCTATGTTGCCTTGTTCTTAACTCATAGCATTTGAGAACAAGTCCCCAACAGGGCTACTTTAGCAAAGATAAGAAAGAGCTGATTTGCTTCGGTGGAGAAGAAACTACTCCAAAGCCACATAAAGATAAAATAGTGATTTTCAAGAGTTTCCTCAAAGCTGGTTTGAGATTTCCTTTGAATAGGATGATTGCCGATGTGCTAAAGAAGTTTGGGATCCACTTTCATCAACTAACTCCTAACGCTATTGTTAGGCTTAGTGTTTATATTTGGGCTCTCCGAAGCCAGGGGGTGGAACCGTTTGCCGAAGGTTTCTGCCGGGTGCACGAGCTACATTACCAAACCAAGGCCAGAAAGGATGGGTTACATGAAAATTTTGGTTGTTACAATTTTGCCTATCGGAAAACTACAAAATTTCCTGTGATCAGCTACCGAAGCAAGTGGCCGGCAGGCTGGAAATCGAAATGGTTCTACGTCAAAGTTGACGATGACAAGGAGAAGCTGGTACAGAGTCCGCTTGAATTGATCTTCGGAGAAACCGGACCCCAATGCAACATGACACCAGAAGGCCCAACCCAAACTGCGTTGGCTGAATTCAGGATTATCGCAGAGCACATTGGCACTAGGGATTTAGTGCAGGAATTTCTGGCTTTCAAAATATTTCCAACTATGAAGGAATGGGCTATGCCGAAGCTTGAAAGAGAGAAGAAAGAGGGGGAGCTTGTCTGACTGCCCTACCACTATAAGTTCAAGAAATATTTCAAAGCACCCTGCCAAGAATGGCTCGAAACAATTGAAGTAATGAGCATTGAAATTATTGGGAATTATTCTAAAAAAGAGGATCAATTGATGACAGCAGCCTTCGGCACCCGGCCGAAACGAAGGCTAAACAAAGTGCTTGATGCTATAGGCTTTGAATATCCTGATTATGAGCGACTCGACAAGGGTGCCGAAGGGCAAAAAAAGGAAAAGAGTAGCTGGCGCTTTGATCAAAGATGACGAAGATCAATCAAAAAAGAAGAAATAAAAGTTTGAATTGAAAGTGTTAACTTCGAAGAAAAGGAAGGAATCAATCCCGGAACAAAAATCAATTGATGAAGAAGAGAAGACTTCTGCGACATCTTCTGATGCTGAAATAGAGGAAATTCTAAAGGTAATGACTGAAACTTTGCCTGTCAAACTAAGTCCATTGGGGCTTCATCTGACGAAGCTTTTTCATAATGAAAAGGAGCCCACAAAGACAAAGGCATCTAGGCCAAAGAGACAAAGGATTGTTACCGTGACTGAAGTGATTGAAACAACACCACCAAGAGCTCCAACTCTGAAAATGCCGGCAACTGAAATCATGACAGCTACTAAAGTTGTACCTTCGGAGGCTGCCGCAGAAGAAGCCAGAGCCGAAGATGCTAACTCCGAAGGTATTAATTTAGAGAGCATAGCCGCTGATATAGATAAGATGCTGCTAAACATGGCCGCTGAAGAAACTGCTGCAGCCACCGAAGAGACCACGGCTGCCAAACCCGAGAAAGGAGGAATAACCGAAGATACCTCGAAAGATGAAACTTTTGACTTCCGAAACTTAGTTGGCCAGGAGCTGACTGAAGCTGAAAAAGGGGAATTAAAAGAGTATGCTATATCTTGTGGATATCGGCCGGGGGCGCTTCTTTTTGGTGGTATTGATGATGAAGGGTTAGGCTGCATACGAGACCAAACCGGTGCGAAGGGTGTCGGTACCTTATCGAAGAGTATCGGCTTCCCGAAGCTTGAAGCGGATATCAGCCGCTACCGTCGACAGCATATTGTCGGCAGTTTATTCTATTCTAATTTCAAGGTAAACATTTTGTGTCTAACTCTTATTACTTGTGGTACGAAAATATTTTCTAACGAAGGCTATTTTGTGTTTAACTCTTATTACAGAGCATGCTTTTAAGCAAGGCATTAAAAATGCAACAAGATTTAGAGGATAAAAGGCAAGAAGTTATAATTGAAAATTTAGAAAACAAAATAAAGGAGCAATCTGCTGCCATTGAGAAGAAAGACCTTGAGCTACAAACAGCCGAAGGCTTATTAGTAGATGCTGAAGCAAGAATAACATAATTGAATTCGAAGCTTCTTTCCCAGTCAGAAAATTTTGAACAAGAGAAACTGAAGCTTGATGCAAGGCTCGAAGCCGAAACTCAAAGAAACTTGGAATTGAAAGAATCTTTGAAAAATCTTCAAAGTAAATGTTTGGAGTTCTGCAGTCGATGCATTCATCAGCTAAAGCAAGTGTTCCATTTTGTTGGAGCCAATAGTGAAGAGTTTACTCCTTCGGCCGACGACCTGCCTGGTGCCTTCGAGCATATTGAAGGTGAAATTAATGATCTTGACGAAGTTATAGCTGGGCATAGCGACTTTTGTGCCCTATCAGCTTCTCGGGGCACAACTGTTGCTTTTTTGAAGTCTGGCTGTGAACACGGCAAGATTGTTAATAGACCCAACTTCAGCCTGTCACCGGCAGACTTAGATGATGTTCCAAATCTGGCTCGAAGTATTGCAAACAAATTTATAAAGTTAGTATGGACAAAGGTGGTCGAAGCAAAGCTGGTGACGAAGCTCGGAGCCACCTCAAGCTGGTAACAAAATCATACCTTATGCTTACCTTTTCCTTTGAATTTTTGAATTTAGCTTATAATACCTTCGTGCAGATTGACCAAGCTGAAGCTAAAGCTGTAGAGTAGAAGAACGAAGCTCCAAAGATAGTATCGAAGCTTGAATAATCTGTAAAAGTAGCTCAAAAAACTTCTGTAGTAACTTGTATAAAGTATGATGTAATCTGAGTCTTACTCTGTAATATAATCTTACTTTTCCGTCCATGTATGAAATGCTTTGGTGTGGACGAAATTAATACTTTTGAGCCATAGGCGAAAAACACCTTCCCTTCTTTGCGTGCACAACGAAGCATAAAATTGTCTTCCTTTTGGGATCGAAGCATGTTTGTACGTTATGCTGATGATGATCCTATGTATGTCTAAGTGAATGTTTATGAATGCAAATGTCATGATGTAATGTATTGTGCAAATGAATGTTCAAATACATATTCGAAACCATATTCCATTGAGAATGACTCAAATCTTCTTTGCCGCTTATTTTTCGGCTTCACCGTTTATTTTTCGGTGTATCAGCGCTAACTTTTCGCTGTAAGCCTCCCTTAGGAGCTTCTTCGCCTTTTACTTTCGGCGGAATCAGCGTTTTATTTTTCGCTGTAAGCCTTCCTTAGGAGCTTCTTCGGCTTTTACTTTCGGCGGAATCAGCGTTTATTTTTCGCTGTAAGCTCTGCATTCCCTTAGGAACTTTTTGAGCTTCTCCCTGTTTTATTTTCTTTTTCCTTTGCATTTACATTTACATCTTTGGGGGATATCACTCTTATAGAATTGAAATAAGGAAAAGAAAAATTACATGTTGTGGCCCCATTAAAAACCTTTCTCCCCTTTGAAAAGGAAAATGGTGCCATAAAAAAGAATACAAAAAATTACATCAAGCTAAACATAATATCGCCGAAGCTCGTCCGCGTTCCATGATCTAGGAATGTCGTTGCCGTCTATATCCTTCAACCTGTAGGAACCGGGTCTTGACGAAGATATTACCAGCAAATGCAACCACTAGATGCTCTATGAGGCACTAAGTTTTATACAGATCAAAGTCATTGACCCCTCTTAATAGTACGGCTATCTAACCTACTAATCCGGTCAAGTATCTTCTCTAAACTCCTGGAGACCGGCAAAAACAAAACCTATGTTATACCTTTGCCTTAACTTGATCCACAACCAATGCTTATAAATCTCCAAGATTTCCTATTCTATGTGGTCCAACCCTGTATTCTTATTTCTCCAAGAACCGTTAGTCCACAAATAGTTGTCATTAATTACCAAAACATCACTAAGGGGCCTAGATGATTCACAATGAGCCTATTCAACTACAGGACGATTCTCAACCATCTTATAGTCAAACAGCTGCTCTATGATGTACAACTCGCTACCAGCATCAGAAACACCAAACTTATCATCTAATGCAACCCATAACTTTTTTGCAGATGTGCACGTTAGATAAGAATCAACATACTTGTTGTCAAGAGCACCAATCACGACGCCTCGAAACAGGTTATCGGCAACGTCGAACATTCTCTCCTCCTTAGGAGTGAACTGTTCGAGTTTCCCCTGTGCGGCATGGTAGCAGTTCATTACAGTCAACCACAGTATCATCTTACTATGCCACCTCTTATAAAATGTCCCATCAAAAGGTTCATTTGGTTTTAACGCAGCAGCAAAACCACTAACAGAAAAAGCCTAATATTAGGTTTTTGGATTGTTGGAGAAATAGACATTTTTAGTTTTAATTTAATCCAGAAAACCACAATGATATATGTGACGACATGTATATGCATGTGTATCACTACTCACATAAGCAGTAAACAACAGTAGAATATGCACAAATACAAAGGACATATTGTACCCTGCGGAGGGACCGATGCTCAAGGCATCAGTGACTCAATTCACACGAGACATCTCGTGTGTATGTTCGATATAGTCGTACGCAGTCGACGCAGACAGATGTACGCAATGCAGTCCCTCGAACGACGACTGCGACGAGGAACTTGATCAGTGCTGGTCGGGCAGACGAAGCGAGCAGTTGCGAGTACGCTCCCCAAAAACCTTATCGCCCGCACACCCGTGCAGGTGTCTCTTTGCGGACGACGATTTCGGAGGCCTGCTCTCCCACTCTCTGTGCTCGCAGAAGGTGGGACGGGGATGGGCTGTACGCAATGCGTCTGAGAATGTTCACGTCACCACATATATGCACGCGCAGAGGGAGGCCAACGGACATTAACGGTCGCCATCAGAGCTACCGTTGCGGCCAGCTAGAAACTGACGCCATCAGTGACGTCCGTTACTAGCTGACAGCCATTACAACTCGTCTGTTACTAGCCATAACACAGGAAACAGTAATATACGAGACCACAACCACAGCCAGCCCGACTGGCGGCGCGCCCGCGTGTGACAGTCCTTCACCCTTTTCTCAGCTTCTCAATAGATACACCAATGGTCCACCTATTTAAGTTGATTGAATTGTTCCTTAAACTTCCGGTATGGTACTAAAGTACTAGTACACCATAATATTAAAATAGGTCTATAACATTGACTATTATTGAATATTAATATATATCAGATCCACATTAAATCAACAGAATCTAGAAACTTTATTTTTATGTTGTAAAATTTAATGAAGCATCCAATATAATTGGTCAAAGTTGATATTAATTGACTTAGAATAAATCTATAACGACTAAATCATGTGGACATAGAAAGTATAAGCTAAGCATGTATCGAGTAGAGTGTGAAAAATAGTGGACTTAAAACTGTAGATGACACTATTTGTGGAGAGAAATTTGAAATAAGAGATGAGATAAAATTACAGTGTTTGAACCGCAGATAGCCTAAAAATGGATTTGCGTTCTCGGCCAGCGACAACCATGCAATTGTAACCAGCAGTACTCCCTGGCAGTTCAACGCCCCGGAGGCAAACGACCATGCACCCATTGGCATGGAGGCCCCACGCGCAGAGAGAATACGCGAGACGCGACGCCACCGGCAGGCAGCAAGCAGCCAAGCACCAACCCGAGCCCGACTGCCTGATCCTACATACTGCCCGCAACTGCAAGCGAACGAAGCGACGGACGAGAGTACGAGACGAGGCACGGAACGGAGCGAGCCAGACTACCCACCTAGGCCCAGCGGCATGAGGGGCAGCGAGATGTTGACCGCCGCGGGGGGCGCCGGCACGGCCCCGTCCACGGTCTCCTCGGGGGCGGCCGCGGCCGCGGACCTGGTTGCTGGAGCCGGGGGCACGGGCGCTATCGGCGCGGGCGGAGGAGGCGGCAACTTCCCCCTCGCCGTCGCCCTCCTCGCCTTCGCCTTCGCAAACTTCGTTAACCTCGTCTCCATCTGGTGCGTTCCCTCATTCCCACTCTCCTGGATCTAAATCTAACGCGCGGGGGGCGATACTTGGTCGTTGGTTCCGACGCGATTGCTCCTGTGTCCCTGTCGGTTCGATTTCTAGGCGGGGTGGTGATGCTTACGATCGGGTTTGGGGTTTGGTTCGGGGAAATTAGTTTCTCTTTCTCTCTCTCCGTCTCCAGGCTTGGATTGAGGGTTTCCGCCCGTGTGATGTGTTGTCGAAGCAAGGAACGAACTTTGCTTTCACGAAGCTTAGTTTCGAGCTGGATTTTACATTTGTTTCTAGGTTGCGGAGGAGACTTTCCCATCTGTGTATACTTTCACGAAGCATAATTTCGAGCTGGAGATGAACTTTTACATTTGTTTCTAGGTTGTGGAGGAGACTATCCCGTATGTATAGCACGTCGGTAACCTCATGGGTTGTGGCAGTGACACAGTTTGTTACAAATTACCCTCGTCATTATGTGCTTTTCTAAAATCCGAGTAAGAAGCGTGACACTCTGGCAAGGCTGACTAACAGGTTGCACTGAGTGTGGTACTTCCTGCTTCTGCCCACACACACAGCATGGGTTTTGATTGCAACTTCTGCCTTGAAATTCCGATTGTACTGTTTCTACATGCGAAATTGCAAACTGACCCCCTAGATATGTTTTTAACACTGACTACAACTGAATGAGACTGTGGCATTGACGCAAGGCTAATTGGATATAGCTGGATGTTCAGAGCTATTGAGTTTTTAACCTAGAGAGTTTGTAGTGCCGTTCCAGTAATCCATAATTTGTTCTTCCTAGACGTTGCAGGTTAAAAGAGAAGAGGTGGGATGCAAGGAAATTTCTTACTTCAGCTGGAGTCATGTCATCTCTTTCTGCAACTGTGGGGAGCTTGGCCGTTGCTGTGGGTCAACAAGAAGGCGCAGATAGCTCTGCATTTGCCCTTGCATTGATTTTTGCTGCCGTTGTATGTACTTAAATCAATCAGGTCCCGTTAATTTCTTTTGTAAGCATGTGTGTGTTGCAACCTTTGAAGCATTCCTTTTTCTGAAGATGTTGGCATCTAATTTTGTTCCTACACAGTAGTTTTTATTTATCATCTTTTGCTTATGGAAATAGGGTTATTTAGTACAAATTCAACCAATAGTTGATCTCTTAGCCTTACTGGGCATGAGCATTATTTTTTCTTTCTTCTTTTTTTAAATAATTGGAGATAGTGATAATGTTGACATTGCTCCACTCTGTTTATCATGAATATGGACACCCTTTATGGTAGTGTGCCAGTGTCTGACTTGCACTAGTGGCCAACATTCATTTTGTTTCAGTTGTAAATTTCCATGCACTTTCATGTCAAAACCGTTCTTTTGTCAATTTGACAAAGTTATCTATATTATGTGGATAAGAGCTTTTGCATTCTGGAACCATGCCAGCCGATGTCCACCGGTGCCATCACTCATCTGAAACCATGCTAGGATTTGCATTTTAAAGCAGTTTCTGCACTGATGACTAATATATTTTCCCCTACTTTACTTAAGTATTTTATCTTTATTTAAGAAAAAAGTGAATGTAAAAAACGGCTAGGTTTTGTTGCAAGCATATTCACATGAACCCTTTTATATAGATAAATTGATGTTAGCTGCCCTTTTTTAAATATGTCCTGAACATACGTTTTTGTCATATAGGTAATGTATGATGCATCAGGAATTAGATGGCACACAGGTCGCCAAGCTGCGGTAAGCTTATGATTTACCATGCATATTGCAAGCATAAGGCATTGTTCTGTTGCACGTTGTTGTCAGTTGAATGTTGCCATTTTATCTATCGGTGTCTGTCTTCTAATTGAATCTAATAACTTTTGCTGCAGTTGTTGAATCAAATAGTCTGTGATTTCCCACCAGAACATCCAATCATTTCAACCTTTCGGCCACTACGGGAACCTCTTGGACACAGCCCACTTCAGGTAGCTCTACTACATACTTCTATCTTCTATTCATGGATGCAAGTGAGTATAAACTATAAACCCCATTTGCATTCCTATGTACATAGTTAATATGGCACTTGTTGAGTTTTCTTGAAATGAAACATGGTGGAATGATCCACCTTTTTGGTTTGGCGCCTGTTTGTATTAATGTATTATACTGTTGCCTCTGCATAACAAATGGCCTAACGATACTAAAATGTTGTATTGCTGCTCAAATGTGTCTCCTTAACTGTGTCTTGCATTCCAGAATCTAATCTGGAATATTTCATGCTAACCCAAGAAAACAAAATTTTGGGTTCTTAGCCTATGGCTTCTATTTTTAGCTGCATGTGTATCTTAATACGACTGTTGAATTTTCAGTTGCTGAATTATATTTATATCTTTATATGTTTCCGTATTTCTTCTACTTTTTTACTTAGCTTGTTTCATTCTCTTTCTTTTGTCGCTGCAGGTTTTTGCAGGAGCACTTGTTGGTTGTGCAGCTGCTTATTTCATGGGAAAATCTGTATAAGGAATAGGAATGTATAGGGTTTGGCTTGTACACGAATTCCATTGACTTATTTTTGTAAAAAAATATCATTGATCAACCGCTTCATTTTCCTCTATCTGCACTTCAGAGTGAACCGCACGGGGCATTATCTAGAAAATGGTTAGTATATTCTGTTTGCTGACACAGAAACAGATTAGGTTGTGCAGCACAGCAGCAGTATTCTTCCACTGGTAATTGATTTTTTTTTGTTTCTATTGCAACTGGCTGGAAGTACTAAACAAGACCCATATTTTGACTTCCTTGGTAAAAACTCTTAGGGCTCAGCTAAATTCTAACGTAAAACGATCAACATCTAAGCTGAAAAAATAAAGAAACTTTGGTGTATTTAACAGCTGCCTCCTAACGATTATCAAAATCAAATAATCAAATACACCAGTACAACAATGTCAGACTACCTATCTCCAACAGACTCCATATCCCACTCTATCTCACTCCATCTCCATATTTTAAACTCCATTTTACAAATAGTATAAAAAATAATTTGCACGTTTACACGAATGCTGGAGATGGCCCACTCGAACTGAGTATCAAGACGACGACATCAGGTGATCGACGAGCTTCATCTCACTTGCGCTGATGCTGCTGCAAACGCATGCAGCGACAGACTGCCACCCTTGTGCATCCAGCCGCATCCCCCTCTGCCCCATCTGCTCCAAGACGAAGCAGGCCTCCTCCGCCTTGCCGTCCTCGCCGAGCCCTCTCACCAGCCGCCTGAACGTGGGGGGCAGAGAGCAGTGGCCGCTTGCAAGCATCGCGTTAAAAACTCGCAGACCCAGGTCGAAGTCGCGCGCTTCGCAGCACCCGTCGAGGAGGACGCGGTAGGTGGCGGCGCTCGGCGCTGTTCCATCCTTGAGCTGCATCTCGACCAGCGCCCTATGTGCCTCGTCGACCCTGCCGGCGTCGCAGAGGCACCTGATCAGGACGTTGTAGCTCGCGTCGTCGGGCTTCATCTTCCGCTTGCGCATGTCGGAGATCAGCCCCTTAACGCCGTCGGCGTCCCCACACGCCGCGCACGCGCTCATCAGCACGCCGTAGTTCGCCACATCGGGCTGGCAATCCCGGTACTCCATGTCGAACAAGAGCTTCTTGGCGTCGTCGTACCGCCCGGCGTCGCAGAGCCCCTGCATTAACAGGGCGTAAGTCACGGCGTTCGGTGCCACACCCCGGCGCGTCATCTCGTCCACGAGCCGCTCCGCCGCGGCCAGCTCCCCTTCCCGGCACGCCGACCCCACCAGCGTGTTGAACGTCACCACCGTGGGGCGCACGCCGCGGGCGAGCATTTCGTCGAGCACCACACGGGCGCCCGAGAACCCGTCCCGGTGGCAAACACCCTTGAGGATGATGTTGTAGGAGACCGCGTTGGTCCGGACGCCTAGCTTAGGAGCCTCCGGGAGCATGTCCCGCGCGGCGTCCACACGGCCGTTGCAGACAAGGGAGTGGAGGAGGGCGTGGAACGTGGCGTTGGAGTGCGAGCAGAAGGCTGGGACGGCGCGGAAGACGAGTAGCGCGGCGTCGGGCCGGGAGGCGGCGCCGAGGTGGTCGATGAGCGCGGCGAACGCGGTGGGCTGCAGCGGGACGCGGAGGGAACGGAGCGCGGCGAGGAGCGGGGGGAGGAGCGGGAAGAGGCGCGCGCGTGCGACGCGGTACAGTACACACGCCGCGAAAGGGTGGTCGTGGAGGTGGCGCGGCGCAGAGAGGAGCGAGGCCGCGGCGGCCACGGGCGAAGGAAGGGACTTGAGGTGGAGGAGGAAAGGATGCGGCTCCGGCGGGGGCTTTGGCCTGTACGGAAACTTCTTCGGGCGGCGGAGTCGGCGCTGTACCGTGGCGGTGGCTGGCATCGGGCATCAAAGGACAGAGGTGGTGGCGGGACCGCGGGAGCCTCAGATCCCGTTTCCATGCTCATAAGGTGAAAGCATTAGTGGGCCTGGTCCAACAAAAAGCATGAACTAGCAGGCTATCAATTAGCCCATTACCACCGGCGGCCCAACAACCCTCGGCCGGTTGTCCCCTCGGGTTCTCCGACCAGCGGCGATCCTCGCGTCCGGCGCTTTCGGCAAGGCTCTTCCCTTCCCCTCGGTCCTGCCTGTACCGCGCATCCGGAATGGCCGACCTGTACACCTCCTCGTCTCCTTCCGGGAGCGCAAGTACGCTACCTGCGGTATGGCCTTAGCCTTTAAACCTAAACCTTCTGAAGTTCTTATTCGCATTCCTGTAATTTCCACCGCTGAGGTCGTATGCGCGGAGCCAGGTCGAATCAAAATGAACGGCGGTGGATTTTTTTTTTTGCTGGACCGAATTGATGATTAATGAACTTAAACGGTTCGGTATTTGGTAGCCTAGTAGTACGAATTACCACCTTGCTAGGGGCTATACCATTTGGTGGGTTTCGCCCAGGGTTGTGCCGGCAAAATTCGAGGCCATGTACAGATTCGAGGCCTCTCTTACTAGTTGAGAGTGTCGGCTATCGCAAAACTATGGGCTCATGGGCTGTGCTTAAGAATGGCAAAGAGAAATTCCCCGTCGAAGAATGGCTCCACATCCTGTCACCATCCCTACGAATGCTCACGAGGAAGGTTTTACCCATCCATGTCCCCGTTGGGAAATGTATCCATGCGGGGAATTCATCCATGTTAGGAAGTGCAATATTTAAAGATAAATTTAAATTAAATATATCAAATAAATATAAATTGAATCAACAAGATTTAAAGTTACAAAAGACATACTTTAGAGTTTAGTTTGCATATTTTATAATATGCTATGTAGTGTTTTTAGTGTAATTTTAAGTCAATGGACTGTAAGTAGAGAGACTCTAACTCTCATCAGAGGATGACACTATGAGTTGGGACAATTTTTCTGTTTATTTCCTCAAACGCTACACAATGCCATACCCATCTAAGGGTTGGAGACCCATATTTATAGCCCTAGAGGCTGCACTACCACACCTTCTCACACACACTACACAACAGGATTGTCCTCTAGATGCTAAAGAGACTACAGAGGACAGTCAAAAACGACTGTTGTCCTCTAGATGCTAAAGCGACTACAGAGAACAGTTAAAAAGCGACTGCTGTCCTCTAGATGCTAAAGAGACTACAGAGGACAGTCAAGCTGTCCTCTAGATGCTAAAGGACTACAGAGGACAGTCAAAAGCGACTGTTGTCCTCTAGATGCTCAAGACTTATTCCATCATTCTCCCCCTAAGTCTTGGGCGTCGTCTTGTGAGAAAGTTGGGTCATCCCGGACCTGGAGCAAAGCTCAACAAACTTGATCTTCCCAAGGGGCTTGGTGAGCAGGTCTGCAAGCTGATCCTTGGTGTTGATGTAACGCGCCTTGATGCTCCCTTCCGCCAAGCAGTCTCGGATGAAGTGGTATCTCAGCCGGATGTGCTTGCTCCGTTCATGGAACACGGGGTTCTTGGCCAATGCCAGAGCGGACTGGCTGTCCACCCTGAGTTCCACTGCTCCAGTGTCTCTTCCGAGGAGATCACCGAGCAGTCGAGCCAGTCAGAGCGCCTGAGTCGAAGCAGTGGACGCCGCTATGTACTCGGCCTCGCAGCTGGACATGGCCACCACCTGCTGCTTGACCGACTGCCAGCTAATGAGGCACTTGCCGAGGAAGAAGAGGATCCCGCTTGTGCTCTTGCTAGTGTCGATGTCACCGGCGTGGTCGCTGTCGCTGTACCCGACAAGGTGTGCCTCCCCAGGGCACCTCGGGTAGTAGAGACCGTGGTCGAGAGTCCCCGCAACATAGCGGATGATCCTCTTCACAGCCTGGTCATGCTCCGTCATCGGTCGCTGCAGAAACCGACTAACGTAGCCGACGGAGTATGCCAAGTCAGGCCGTGTGTGGACGAGGTAGCGAAGGCTCCCCACAAGACGCTGGTACTGAGTAGCATCCACCTCCTCCGTCGTGCTGTCGCGACTCAGCTTCAGCCTCTCCTCCATCGGAGTGAGAGCTGGGTTGCAGTCGGTGAGCCCAGCCAGCTCAACAATGCGCCTGGCATAGGCGGTCTGGCGAAGTGTGATCCCGGAGTCACCCTGGTGCACCTCAATCCCCAGGTAGAAGGAGAGATGCCCCAGGTCACTCATTTGGAAGGTGGTCTTCATCTCTTCCTTGAACGCTGTCACCTCTGCATCCTTGGCGCCGGTGATCACCAAATCGTCGACGTAGACACCCACCAGCAGGGCACTTCCTCCATTGCCCCGCCGATAGATGGCCGCCTCGTGCGGGCTTGGCGTGAAACCCATTCCTTTGAGCGTGGAATCTAGCTTGGCATTCCACGCCCTCGGTGCCTGTCGCAGGCCATAGAGAGCCTTGCGCAGGCGCAACACCTTGCCTTCCTTGCCAGGGATCGCAAAACCTGGCGGCTGGTGTACGTAGACCTCCTCCTTTAAGTCGCCGTTAAGAAACGCCGACTTGACATCCATGTGATGAACATGCCAGCCCTCCAGGGCTGCCAGCGCGAGGAGGAGTCGCACGGATTCCATCCGTGCTACAGGGGCGAAGGCATCGTCGAAGTCGATCCCCTCCTGCTGCAAGAAACCGCGTGCCACCAAGCGAGTCTTATGCTTGACGATGGCGCCGGCTTCATCCCTTTTCAGTTTGAACACCCATTTAAGGGTGATCACGCGATGACCATGAGGGAGATCAGCGAGCTCCCAGGTGCGGTTCGTCTCAACCGCGTCCATCTCCGACTGCATCGCGGCACGCCAAGCCGCATGTTTCTCGGCCTCCGCGAAAGACCGAGGCTCATCATCGTCGCATGCAAGATGCAACTCTCCTGCCAGAATGCGAGATGCAGGGCCTGGCACCGACGGGTCGATGAGAAGGCCCTCCACCCTTCGATACCGCAACGGCTCGCCGTCGTAGCACGCGTCGACGCGCTCCTCGTCGCGGGACAGAGGGGTCACGAGCTCCACTGGGTCGTGCTCGACGCGAGCTGGTGTCGGAGAGGACGTTCCCGGAGAGGGTACCGTCGGTGCTGGAGTACGTGGTGGCGAAGAGCTCGCTGTAGCCGGAGTCGTGGCTGGAGTGCGTGGTGGTGAAAAGCTCGTTGTAGCAGGAGCTGGAGAGTTTGGCGCTGGAGTCGGTGGAGACTTGGGGGCTGGGGTAGACCTGCTCGGAGAAGAGTTGCCTACTCCCCCAGCTCCCTCAAAATGGACGTACTCGATGGTGAAGTCGTACGTCGGAGTCGTGCCGTCGTCCACCGCCTTGTCCCACGCCCATCCTCGCCCTTCATCGAACACTACGTCGCACGCCGTGCGCACACGCTGTGTTCTTGGGTCAAGGATGCGGTAGGCCTTCGAGCCCTCCGCGTAGCCAATGAACACCCCTGGGGTGCTCCTATCGTCGAGCTTGCTGATGTGGCCAAGCTCCTTGGTGAATGCGAGACAGCCGAAGACCCGTAGGTGAGAGACCGCCGGCTTGCGCCCATGCCAAGCCTCGTACGGTGTCATCCCGTTGAGAGCCTTGGTGGGCGAGCGGTTGAGGATGTAAACCGCTGTCACCACCGCCTCTCCCCAGAAGACAGCTGGCATTCTTCTCTGCTTGAGGAGAGCCCGAGTCATCCCCACAACCGTCTGGTTGCGCCGCTCGACGACGCCGTTCTGCTGCGGGCTGTACGGCGCGGAGTAGTGGCGCTGAACGCCCTCATCCGCGCAGTACGACGCGAACTCAGCCGCCGTGAATTCGCCGCCGTTGTCGGTGCGCAGCACGCGCAGCTTGCGGCCGCACTCCGCCTCCGCAGCGACCTGCACACGCCTGATGGCGTTCGCAGCCTCTCCCTTGCTGCCAAGGATCATCACCCACATGTAGCGGGAGAGATCGTCGACGAGCAGCAACAAATAGCGTCGTCCTCCTGGTGTGGCTGGTGTCACCGGGCCACACAAGTCCCCATGCACGAGCTCGAGCCTCTCCTTGGCTCGGAAGCTCGACTGCTAGGGAAAGGGGAGCCGTCTCTGCTTTGTCAACACGCAGACATCGCAGAATTGCTCCACATGGTCAAGGCACGGCAGGCCTCGTACCATCTCCTTGGCACTGAGCCGCTTCAGGGCCTCGAAGTTAAGGTGCCCGAAGCGCTCGTGCCACTGCCATGCCCCGTCGTCTCGACGAGCAGCAAGGCAGCAAGGTTGTGCCACCTTCACATTGAGGATGTAAAGCCGATTTGCACTCCTGCGTACCTTGGCAAGAAGGCGACGAGAGGGATCCCAGATCCTCATGACTCCGTGCTCAACCTCCACGCGCGAACCGTTCTCATCCAGCTGTCCCAAGCTGATGATAGAGTTCCTCAACGCGGGGATGTAGTAGACTCCGGTGAGCAGCCTGTGCTCACCAGACGCGGCGGTGAAGACGACTGAGCCGGCGCCCTTGATCTCTACGCCGGAGGCGTCCCCAAACTTGACGGAGCCTCGGACGCTAGAGTCAAGCTCGGTGAAGAACTCCCGTCGGCCGGTCATGTGATGAGTGGCGCCGGTGTCGAGGCACCATCCTTCGATCATGTCCTTGTTGGAGCCGTCGCCGAGGAAAGCGCGTGCTTTCGACTCATCAAGGTGGAGGAGTGCCGCTGCGGCCGGTGCCGCTGGAGATGGCTCGATGCTTGCATGTGCCAGGAGCAGGGCCTCCTCCTCCGCCTCCGCCTGTGCGACGTTGGCCTGACCACGTCGTGGCTGTCGACAGTCCCTGGCCCAGTGGCCAAGCTTGCCGCAGTTGTGACAGCCGTCGTCTCGTGCCGGCTTCTTGTTGCCGACGGCGCCGCCTTGGGCACCTCCACGTGCACCACCCTCAGCATGTCCTCGCGCCCCGGCCTGGGCGCCTCCATGCGCCTTGCGCTGCTTGCCGCGTTTGCGGCCTCGTGTCGAGGAGGACTCCCCCTTCTTCTTGTCACCCTGGCAGGCCTCCCACTGCTCCCGAGTGAGATGTAGCTTCCCGCCGATAGTGATAGGCCCAGAGGGAGCCTGTGGTTCGTCGCCGTCGACCACCTTGAGACGACCTATCGCCTCTTCGATCGTCATCGTGGAGAGGTCTAGCAGAGACTCGATCGAGCGAGCAATCTGCTTGTACTTCTCGGGGATGCAACGGAAGAGCTTCTCAACAGCTCTCTCCTCATCGTAGGTGTCGTCGCCGAACTGCACCATCTTCTGCAACAGAGTGTTGAGGCGGAGAGCAAAGTCATCAACATCCTCACCTGGCTTGAAGGCCAGGTTCTCCCACTCCTTGCGAAGTGTCTGCAGTGTGGTCTTGCGGGCACGGTCGCTGCCGATGCGGGTCACAGCGATGGCGTCCCAGGCCTCCTTGGCAGTCCGCTTCTAGGAAAGCGAAAACTGCATCTCGGGCGGGACTGCAGCAATGAGGGCATCCAGCGCCCGCCGATCCTCGTGGTAGTCGACGTCGTCGTAACGAACTGCTTCCCACATGTGGCGAACCTGAAGCCGTACCCTCATCACCGCGGCCCACTCGACGTAGTTGGTCTTGGTGAGGGTAGGCCACCCACCGCCGGGACCGATGTCCCTGACAATGGCTTGGGCCATGCGGCGACCATGGTACCGATCCGGGGAGGGAGAACCGCGCCGCCTGTAGAGGCCGCGATCTCCGTCAACTCGGTCGCCGCCGCCGGGAGCACCGCCGGCGCGTCTACGCCCGTCTGGGCTGCCGCCGCGTGCGCCCCCGCCTGGAGCGCCGTCAGCGTGTCGACGCCTATCCGGGCTGCCACCACGCGCGCCCCCATGGGGATGCGCGGCTGCCCACTGTGCCGCCTGCTCTCGCGCTGCTTCCCTCGCCAGCCTGAGCTCTTCGTCGGTGTTGTCGTCGACAGAAGCAGAGCTGCCAGCTCTACTGCCGCGCAGAACCTCGAGCTCTGTTGCCGCCGCACGTGCAGCATCCGCCGCCTCCGCTGCTTCTACTTCCGCTCTCGCCGCTGCCAGTTCCGCCGCTGCCAACCGTGCTGCCCTCGCCGCTGTCGCTGCAGCCGCTGCTGCTGCTCGCTCGCGTTCTTGTGCCGCGGCGACCTCGGCCTCCTGCTGCCGCCGCGCACTCGAAGTGGCCGAGCGTAGGGACATGGTGGGCTAGTGAGGGGTCGCTGCGTGTGGAAGAGGCTGTCTCAGACGAAAGGCTGCTCGTCTGAGCAGGGGAGGAAGGAACAGTTGGAGCTCTTGCTGCCGACTGAGTGTGGGGAGAGGCGCGGGAAGGAGATGAGCACGAGATGTTTAGGCTGCAGGATAGTTTGGCTCCGATACCAATTGTAAGTAGAGGGACTCTAACTCTCATCAGAGGATGACACTATGAGTTGGGACAATTTTTCTGTTTATTTCCTCAAACGCTACACAATGCCATACCCATCTAAGGGTTGGAGACCCATATTTATAGCCCTAGAGGCTGCACTACCACACCTTCTCACACACACTACACAACAGGATTGTCCTCTAGATGCTAAAGAGACTACAGAGGACAGTCAAAAACGACTGTTGTCCTCTAGATGCTAAAGCGACTACAGAGGACAGTCAAAAAGCGACTGCTGTCCTCTAGATGCTAAAGAGACTACAGAGGACAGTCAAGCTGTCCTCTAGATGCTAAAGGACTACAGAGGACAGTCAAAAGCGACTGTTGTCCTCTAGATGCTCAAGACTTATTCCATCATGGACTAGTTTAGATCAAGGGATGTTCTTGTGGTGGGTACGCAGGAAACCCGTGGAGTAATTTTCCAATTTTGATCCTCGTGTGGACTAAATTACCCTCATACTCATATTCTAATAGGGAAATTCCCGCGGGGAATCGGGTCACCATTGTCATCTCTAGTTGTGGCTAAACTCACGCTTCATAGTCATAAAATAAACGCGTGCGTACAAATAGATGAGTAAAGAATTAGAGACTAATACAAGCTTTATATTATATAAATGTACTGTAGATTTATACGTTTGGGGCCCCTCGAGATTTGGAGGCCTTGTTTCGACGAACAACTCACCCACCCTCTCGCACGGCCCTGGTTTCGCCAGTACTAATGCAAACGGGCCGTCAAACGGAGATTGAGCTACTGTTGATGGTAATTGTTGTCATCGCAGATTGCAGATACCATCTTTGGATCTATGACGTTTGACAGTATGATTCGCCCCACATGGGTCAACAGCCATTTCTCTTCTTGACTTCACAGGCATTCTAAAGCCTTTGTTGTTTGCTAGTTTGCGTTTGTAGGTTTGGCTTCATCATTTAAATGCTCTCCAAGGTAAATGTGATGCAAGTAATCCATATGGTTGTTTATACTTGTTTGGTTAATAAGTGTTCTAGATCGTATTGATCGTTGTAGTACGCAACACTTAGCTCTTCGATAACTTAAACACAGGATTGGGAACGCTGTGCAAAACTCCAATGGGTACTCTGCCTTACCTCTAGCAAAGCAAACTTATAGGTGTTCACCAAAAATTCTTTCATAAACTGTTAAATCTTTACAAGAAAATTGCCATCAATTGCATAGCTCAGAACTGTATATTATAGATTACATGGTGCGAAGTTCCACAAGTGAAGCATAGGCTCCACCTGCAATTCCCATCAGCATCTCATGGCTTCCTTTTTCCACAATTGTGCCGTCCTTTAGGACTGCAATCATATCAGCTCCTTGGATTGTTGAGAGGCGGTGTGCCACAATGACAGTGGTCCTGCCAACCATAGCACCATTTAGTGCATCCTGCACAATGCGCTCTGATTCAGCATCTAATGCGCTTGTTGCCTCGTCCAGAAGAAGTATCCTTGGGTCCTTCAAGATTGCCCTCGCGATAGCTATTCGCTGTTTTTGGCCACCTGACAGTTGTGTTCCTCTCTCTCCAACAGTTGTATTGTACCCTTGTGGCATGCTTGAGATGAATTCATGGGCATTGGCTGCTCTAGCAGCTGTTACAATATCTTCTTCTGTTACCTCTTCATGCTTCCCGTAAGCTATATTGTCACGGATTGTTCCACTGAAAAGTACTGGTTCTTGGCTTACCAATCCCATCTGGTCCCTCAACCAGCTGACCTTTAGGCTACTAATTTCCACTCTATCTAATAAAATCGAACCATTGTCAGGTTCATAGAAGCGCTCTAACAAAGATATGACTGTGGACTTCCCACAACCACTTTGACCAACGAGTGCAACTGTCTGCAATAAAAGGGTTCTGTGTAAGACCTCAGAAAAATGATGGCATAAAAAATTTAGTCCTCATAATAACTGAGAGAAGAATGACAAATTAGATTTCTGGTATAGTTTTGACCTTTCCAGAGGGAATGGTTAAGGTGAAGTCAGTGAAAATTTGAACATCAGGACGGGATGGGTATTTGAAGCCGACATGCTTAAAATCAATGTCACCCTTGACATTCTCCAAGGTGGAACCTTCTTCACTGCTGGAATCAATCAAGGATTTTCTATCTAATATTGAGAATATGGAAATAGCAGAATCATTTGCCTTGGCTGAGTCAGAAGCCATAGCATTTGTTTGTGACACTCCAATCATGGCCATAACTAAAGCAAAATAAGCCTGCATTCCAACAAAAAATACATATCAATTAATATATTCACCAAAAAGGTAAAAAAACAATGATTATTACTTACCTTGAAGACATCACCAAAAGTGCTTTTGCCCTGACTAACAAACTTTGCACCAACGTAGTAGCAAAGAGCAGAACTGGAGTACAGCATCAGATATGAGAAACCAAAACCAAGGCCTCCAACTATTCCAGTTCGAATTCCCTGGTCCCTAGAAGCTTGGCATTTCTGATCGTATTTGTCCATCACTCTCTTCTCGGCACAAAAAGATGCTACCGTTCTGATGCTACCAACTGCTTCAGTTGCGACTTGACTTGCTTCCTCATACATTATCTACAAGCACATACAAGATGTGATAGTAAAATTCAGAAAAGAAGGGAATGAAAATACAACAAGTGTCATCCACATGACACATCAAATAGAAAAACAAAGCATTATTGACAACATTTAGGGTCTGCTTTGATCTTTTACCCAACCTTGCCTAACCTTGCTGGGTAATGTTAGACTACCCGTCTAGGATTCTAGGGTTTGGGGTATTCCCCATGTAATTACCGTCTCACCCCTCACTGTAATGGGCCTGGCCCAGTTACTAAGTCTATTAATACTACTCCCCATCCCTGGTTAGGGGCATGGGTTCCTATTCTCACATGGTATCAGAGGGCTAGGTTTAGGGTTTCTCTGTTTTTTTTCCAGCCGCCGGCCACAGCCGATCGGTCTCCCTCCCAGCCGCCGCCGGCTCCAGCCGCCGGCCCCCCTTTCCCTCCCAACGCCGGCCGCCAGCCGCCACCCCTCCCTGGTGCGCCGTCGGGTGCGCCCACCCCCGCTCCAGTGCCGCCTCGGAGCTGTCACAGCGAGCGAGCACAGCATGTGAGGGAAGGTGGCGTATGGTGAGACCCCAGGGGTCGAACTCCATAGAGCACTGGTTGTCACTAGTGAAGCGACGAACCGAGAGGAGGGGATGAGTCAGGCCGGGAGCAACAAGGACGTCGTTAAGGCAGAATGGTCCTGGAAGAACCGATGTACCTACTGAGGTGACCGGGAGGGTGGAACCGTTGCCGACGACGATGGAGGAAGGATGTGAGGGGTGGAGTGGATGGGAGTGGAGTAACGAACTAGTTGTGGGGGTAGTGTGGAAGGAGGCCCCGGAGTCAACCACCCAATCGGTGGTGGTTGGGGGAGGTGGTGGTGGTGAAGGTACGGTGTGAGCGGAGAGGGCCAAAGGAGGTACCCCGATAGAGGCACTAGGAAGGGAGGGAGATGACATGGGCTCAACCGCTAAGTAGGCGATCGCAGCACGTGGGAAGACAAGCGGTCCAGGCACGTGACGGCCCGCCTGAGGGTGGAGCTCGACGCAATCCTGGAGAATAGGGTTCCAGGCGGAATCGAAGGACACGAACATGCCCTGGATGAGCTGGCCGTCGTGGAGGAGTGTACGTACAGTCACGAGAGCAGCGGGTGAGGTAAAGTTCGTGTATGGTGGGGGTGACATCATGAAATCGGTGAGGGTCGGTGGGGAGTGCACGCGGCAGCGGCAAGATCTTCTCACCCCTCGCCCTCCTCGGCAACCGCGCGCTCACGCCGGAGTTCAAGAAGCGCATGAGCACACCGCGTCGCGACGGGCAGCACCACGGCGACAAGCGCACCGTGACGCGAGCAGCCTACGTCTTCGTGCAGCCACCAGACGATCCGTCGACGTTGACCGTGCTGTGGGGACCGCCCGGCGAGGTGCCCGTTGCCGGCTTCGCTGCGGCACCGGAAAGGCTACCGGAGGCGTTCACTGGCAGCACGTCGTGCCTGCTGCTCGCGAGGCAGGTCGGCCTGCAAGCGGCCAGCGGCCAGCAGGGGGCGCACAACTTCGTGGTGTCGCCGCTGTCGTTCCACGCGGCGCTCGCGCTGGTAGCCACGGGCGCGCGGGGCGAGACGCAGCGGGAGCTCCTGCGCTTCTTACAGCAGAGGAGGGGCGGGTGGCGGCTGGGGCGCGACCGGCAGGGGAGGAGAGGCGGCCAGCAGAGGAGGGCCGGCGGCGGCTGGCTCGGGTGGTGCGGGCGGGACAGGGCGCGCGCGGATCCGGCGGGTGGAGGAGACGGCGCAGGTGCACGCCGGAGTTGGGGGGCGCGGCCGGGGAGAGGTGGGAAGCGGAGAGGATGGCGGCCGTCGCAGGGAGGTGGAGAAGGCGGCGCAGGGTAGCGCCGGCGGCTGGGCAGGGGAGGGCGGCTGGGCAGGAAAGAAATTTTGGCTCTATACCATATTGGAAACCCTAACCCTAGAGTAGGGTTGGGCAGTGTATTAATAGACCAAATAACTGGGCTAGCTTCTTCCCCTTCACCGTCGGCCGGCGTCCAGCCGCCTCTCCTCCCCTGCCGGCCCCCTCAGCCGCCGGCCTTCCTCCTCTCCCCACCACCCGCGGCTCCCTGCTCTGGCGCCGGTGCCGGGCGCGCCACCCGCCGAGCCGGCCGCCCTGCGCCCCTGCCTTGCCGCGCCGCCCGTGCGCCGCTCCTTCCCCACGCCCCGGAGTCCGTGCAGCAGAGCTGCGCCCCTCCCCTCCGCGCTCCTCGCGCCGTTGCGCTTCTCCTACCAGCGGTGTCCCCACCCACATCGATTCCATGGCGTCACCCCCGCCCGTCGCTCTCGTGACTGTGCGTGTCCTCCTCCACGACGGCCAGCTCATCCGGGGCATGTTCGTGTCCTTCGATCCAGTCTGGAACCCTATTCTTCGGGACTGCGTCGAGATCCACCCTCAGGCGGGCCGTCACGTGCCTGGACCGCTTGTCTTCCCACGTGCTGCGATCGCCTCCCTTGCGGTTGAGCCCGTGTCCTCTCCCTCCCTTCCTAGTGCTCCTGTCGGGGCACCCTCTCTGGCCCTCTCCGCTCACACTGTACCCTCGCCACTTCCACCCCCCCGAACCACCACCGATTGGGTGGTTGACTCCGGGGCCTCCTTCCACACTACCCCCACCACTAATTCGTTACTCCACTCCCATCCACCCCACCCCTCACATCCTACCTCCATCGTCGTCGGTAACGGTTCCACCCTCCCGGTTACCTCAGTAGGTACATCGGTTCTTCCAGGACCATTCTGCCTCAACGACGTCCTTGTTGCTCCCGGACTGACTCATCCCCTCCTCTCGGTTCGTCGCTTCACTAGTGACAACCAGTGCTCTATGGAGTTCGACCCCTGGGGCCTCACCATACGCCACCTTCCCACACATGCTGTGCTCGCTCGCTGTAACAGCTCCGGCCCCCTCTATTCTCTTCACTTGCCCTCCACTCCCCACACCAGAGGAGCCTCTTCTCCCGTACTTCATACTACCACCACATCACATGCTCTTGCTACTACCACCACCTCCTCCGCCATTTGGCACCGTCGCCTCGGGCACCCTGGACCTGACGTCATGTCCCAGCTTTCCGGCCACTCCGACATATCATATACTCGGGGCTCTTCTGAGCGCCTCTGTCATGCTTGTCAGCTCGGCCGTCACTCCCGTCTTCCCTTTTCCACTTCCACATCCAGGGCTGTTCAGGCCTTTGATCTTGTCCACTGTGATCTCTGGACATCTCCTGTCCTTAGTCTCTCCGGCTACAAATACTACCTGGTTATTCTGGATGACTACTCCCATTTCCTTTGGACTTTCCCCCTTCGGCTGAAGTCCGATACGTTCACCACCCTTACTCACTTCTTCGCCTGGGTTTCCACCCAGTTCCGGCGCCCGGTCCGTGCCCTGCAGTGCGACAATGGCCGCGAGTTCGACAACAACGCCTCCCGCTCTTTCTTCCTCACTCACGGCGTCCAGTTGCGTCTCTCGTGTCCCTACACCTCTGCTCAGAACGGCCGGGCCGAGCGCATGATTCGCACCACCACCAACATGATCCGCTGCCTTCTCTTTCAGGCGTCTCTCCCTGCCACCTACTGGGCCGAGGCCCTTCATACCGCCACGCATCTCCTCAACCGTCTTCCCTCGAAGGCGGTGAGCCACCCTACACCTCACTTCGCCCTGTACGGCACATCCCCTTCCTACGACCACCTACGCGTGTTCGGCTGTGCCTGCTACCCTAACATTTCCGCTACCGCCCCTAACAAGCTTTCTCCTCGCTCCACTCGCTGCCTCTTCCTTGGCTACTCCCCTGACCACAAGGGGTACCGGTGTCTGGACCTCACCTCCCACCGCATCATCATCTCTCGTCATGTCATCTTTGACGAAGATGTGTTTCCCCTTGCTGCCTCCACCCCACCCACCGATCTTGACTCCCTCCTCGAGTCCGACCCAATTCCTCCCCCACCTTCGGCTACCCGTCTTGCGCCGTTACCTGCTCCTCGCGCGGCCCCGTCGGTCCTGCCTGCGCCACGCGCGGCCCCGTCGCTCCTGCCTGCGCCACGCGCGGCCCCGTCGACCCCGCCTGCGCCACGCGCGGCCCCGTCGACCCCGCCTGCGCCACGCGCGGCCCCGTCGACTCCGGCTCGGTTCGCCAACCCCGCCCTCGTCTACCATCGCCGTGGCCACGCCACTACCTCGGCGCCCCCCGACTCGGGCCCGTCGACGAGCGCGGCCCGATGCGCCGACCCCGCCGTCGTCTATCACCGCCGTGAGCCGGCCCCACCAGCCGCTCCCGACGTTCCGGTGGCTCACTCCGAGCCGGCCGTATACCACCCGGTCGCCATCCATCGCGACCCCGGGCACGTTCACCCGATGGTGACTCGGCGCGCTGCTGGCGTTCTCCGCCCCGTCGACCGGCTGATCCTGGCTGCTGATACGTCCAGCACTCCCCCCGGCGCTTCCCCGGTGCCCTCCTCCGTTCGCACTGCCCTCGCCGACCCACATTGGCGTCGTGCTATGGAGGAGTACGCGGCCCTCTTGGCCAACCACACCTGGGACCTAGTGCCGTGTCCACCAGGCACCAACGTGGTCACCGGCAAGTGGCTATTTCGCCACAAGCTGACCTCGGATGGCTCCCTCGACCGCTACAAGGCCCGTTGGGTCCTTCGGGGTTTCACCCAGCGCCCCGGAGTGGACTACGACGAGACCTTCAGCCCCGTCGTCAAGTTCGCCACTGTTCGCGCCGTCCTCTCCCTCGCCCTCTCCCGCGACTGGGCGATCCATCAGCTCGATGTCAAGAATGCCTTCCTGCATGGCACTCTGACGGAGACTGTCTACTGCAGCCAGCCCACCGGCTTCGTCGACGCTGACCGTCCGGATCTGGTCTGCCGGCTGAACCGGTCCCTGTACGGCCTCAAGCAGGCGCCACGGGCCTGGTACAGTCGCTTCGCCTCCTACCTGGCCTCCATCGGCTTCGTCGAGGCCAAGTCGGACACGTCCCTGTTCATCTACCGGCGCGGCGACGACACCGTCTACCTCCTGCTCTACGTCGACGACATTGTGCTCACGGCATCCACCGCCGATCTTCTACACCGCACGATCGTCGCCCTTCAGCGGGAGTTCGCGATGAAGGACCTGGGGCCCCTACACCACTTCCTCGGCATCACCGCCGAGCGCCGGCCCCAGGGTCTTTTCCTCCACCAGCGCCAGTACGCCATCGACATCCTGGAGCGGGCTGGCATGTCTGACTGCAAGCCCTGCTCCACGCCTGTCGACACTCAGGCCAAGCTCTCTGAGGACGATGGGCCTCCGGTCGCCGACGCGACGTCCTACCGGAGCCTGACCGGCGCGCTCCAGTACCTCACCTTCTCCAGGCCCGACATCGCCTACGCCGTCCAGCAGGTGTGCCTGCATATGCACACTCCGCGGGAGCCCCATCTCACTGCGCTCAAGCGGATTCTGCGCTACCTCCGCGGCTCCCTCGACTACGGCCTCCTTCTCCGACCATCACCAACGTCAGAGCTCGTGGTCTACACCGACGCTGACTGGGCTGGCTGTCCCGACACGCGCCGGTCCACCTCCGGTTACGCCGTGTTCCTGGGCGCCAACCTCGTCTCTTAGGCCGCCAAGCGTCAGCCCGTCGTCTCTCGCTCCAGCGCTGAGGTCGAGTACCGTGCCGTGGCCAACGGCGTGGCAGAGGCCTCCTGGCTGCGCCAGCTCCTCCACGAGCTCCACAGTCCCCTCCAGCGCGCCACCCTCGTCTACTGCGACAACGTCAGCGCGGTCTACCTCTCCACCAACCCCGTGCAGCATCAGCGCACAAAGCATGTGGAGATCGACCTGCACTTCGTCCGCGAGCGTGTCGCTGCCGGTGACGTTCGGGTTCTCAGTGTCCCCACCACGCTGCAGTTCGCCGACATCTTCACCAAGGGACTACCGTCGAGTGTATTCTTAGACTTTCGTTCCAGTCTCAACATCTGTACAGGATAGAGTTGTGACTGCGGGGGGGTGTTAGACTACCCGTCTAGGATTCTAGGGTTTGGGGTATTCCCCATGTAATTACCGTCTCACCCCTCACTGTAATGGGCCTGGCCCAGTTACTAAGTCTATTAATACTACTCCCCATCCCTGGTTAGGGGCATGGGTTCCTATTCTCACAGGTAAGAATGTGTTTGGTAGCAGCTTTAGAAAGTAGGTTTGCTGGGCGAGCTTGCTTGTCTGAGCAAGAAAAAACTTGCTGATTCAGGCAAAGCCAAATTGGCTCTCTGGCTGAGCAAGGAAAGTGCGAGCATCGATAGGAAGGCATGTGCTTCTGACAGTGAACAGTCTTGCTTCCTTGTAAAACAACCAAACAGCTTCACTTTTTCTTGCCTAAGCCTAACCTTTGCTCGGCTAGGATAGTTTGGAATTGTTCCGCTAGCCATCCTTGGCAGAAGAACCAATCATACCCTTGATTACTATTAAATATGATAACTTGTCTTCCTTTTGTCAGCATGAGGCATCTATCAAATTTAAGTTTCAAAACACTTTGCAATATGATAAAATAACTTGTTCTAGGTTGTTTGTGCACTCTGTGTAGGTTTCGGGCCCGGTTTTCCTTAAAATTGGGTCAATTTCATTCTTCTTCTTAATTGAAAGGCAGAGCTCCTGCCATTATGTTAAAAAAATTAAAATAACTTGTGGCAATAATGAAACAAACTTTACTTGCGAGAGGTAAGACATTCTCCGAACATTATATTAAGACGAAGATCCTCTCACGCAGATCGAGAAAACCCCCGAACCCCTGCCCCACCCATACACAACGACATCATAGTCCATTTGAGAATGACCGTGAGTCTGGGCCTGTTTGGTTCAGCTTTTTTCTGACCAGCTTTTCTGAGAATCTGGCTGTGGGGAGAATCTGGCTGTGTAGAGAATCTGGGTATCATTAGGATTACGTGCGGAGGAAGATAAAGGTGTCCATAGGACTCAGGATGTAGAAAGTGACGGATTCCTACTATTGCAACGACTCAACCGATTATGTGTTTATGTTGATTTTAAATGATTTTTACCCAAACAAATTTTATAGAAGCTGATTGAAAAGTTGAGCGTTTGGTAGTCCGCAGCAGCTTTTGGTGGCCAGAAGCTCCAAAAAGCTGAAACAAACAGGGGCACCGGGGCCGGGCTGTGCTTTGTCGTGGGACAAACAAGGGATTTTTTTTAACTTTAGCCTGAAATTTGCTCCCATATGAAGTCGAACTTAGGACCTGAGAAGTGCTACTCTGACCACATATCCAACTCATCTAGAGACCCTTTCGCTGTGCAATAATAACTCATGGTTTATTGGGAACAACATAAGTACATAACAATAAAACATTTCATGATTTACATATTTGTACCTCAAAGGCTGGAACATTAGAAGTAAAGCCTAGGGAAAAAAACTCACCTTAGCATCTTGACTGAACCCCCGTAGGAAGTTCACCTGAGCATAACCCTGGAGACCCACTAAAGGAATTACAAATAAGATTACCAGTGAAAGCTTCCAGTCTGCGACCATTGCAATCACTATCCCACAAGTAAGTGTTGCGGTACTTTGGACTAGTAAGGCCAAGTTATCTCCCACTAGACGTCTTACATTAAGTGCATCAATACTTAGTCTTCCATTAAGTGCCCCGCTGTTAATAATGAAAATGACAATCAGTATATTGATTCTTTGGTTCTGTGAATAGATTAAAATATAGGTTACTTACCTGGAATTTTCAGGATGGTCAAACCAAGCAACTTCTTGGTGCACTATGCTTTGGAATGTCAAAGCGCGGATTCGTTCTATAAGCTTCCCGCCAGCTATTGCAAAAAGAAAGCTATTTATTATCTTTGATATCATAGCAATTGCACCGAGCCCAACACACAGCAATGCCCAGAGGATAGAATCTTTGCGCTGTTGGTCTGGTGATTCATAAAATATTTTGGAAGCACTAGCCATTGCTAAACCAAGTGTTGGAAAGATGGCTCCATCAATTGCTGCCACAATAGACCCAAACAGAAGCACAGCAACCTCTGGTTTGTTTAGGTTAATTAGCCGTCCCATTGGTGCTTTATTTGGTACCTTGCTATCAGTATTTTCAATTTGTCTGTCACCTTGTCCAAAATTATACTCCAGTAGTTCAGTGGGCCCAGGAACACCTAATGGGAGGTTTAAAGAATGACGGCTGCTCCCTGCTGAACTTCTACTTATTGATCGTCTGAGTGACACACTCCTTTTAGATGCTGATCCTGATAATCTTGCATCTGACGTTCGGCCATTTTCTTGTTGTTTCTCTTGCAGCCGTATAAGCTGAGAGTATGCTCCATTAGGATCCTTTACTAAGTCATCATGATGTCCTGCATTTATAAGAATAAGTGAGTAATCTTTCTTTGAACCTTTTTGCACAAAAGGAACCTAAATAATGTGCTCAAGAGGCAATTACCTTGTTCTACTAATTTTCCTTTAGAAACAACTGAGATGCAGTGAGCTTTTCTTACAGTGCTCAAACGGTGCGCCACAACAAGTGTGGTTCTCCCCAACATGATCCTATTTAGTGCATCTTGGACTATCCTTTCAGACTCCAAATCCAATGCGCTAGTTGCTTCATCAAGCAAAAGAATTTTGGGGTCTTTAAGGATGGCCCTCGCGATCGCAATCCTCTGCTTCTGTCCCCCAGAAAGCTGAGCACCCCGTTGTCCAACTGTTGTATCATAACCCTGAAATCATATAAATACATGATCAGTCTTATAGTTTTGTACATGACCGTGGCTTATTATTGTGTGGATCATGTTCATGTAAGTACATTAGGCAAGTTCTCAATGAATCCTGCATTTGCGAGCTCAGCTGCTTTCTTGATTTCTTCAAGGGTTGCATCCTCTTTTCCGTAGGTAATATTCTCCCTGATGGACGTCATGAAGAGCACTGGTTCCTGATTAACAAGGCCAATCTTGCCCCTTATCCATTCTAGCTTGAAACCTTTGATGTTCATCCCATCAATTAAAACTTCTCCAGCCTGTGGATCATAAAATCTCTCAACCAGATTGATCACAGTTGACTTCCCACTCCCACTCTCCCCAACTATAGCCATTGTTGTGCCACTTGATACATGCACTGAAAATCTATCAAATATGAGTTGATCTGGTCTGCTTGGGTAGCTGAAGAACACATCCTTCAATTCTACTTCACCCTTGATGTCTTCTAACACAATGCCAGTGTTATCCCCATAGTCAATTTCTGGTCTCCTCTTGATTGTTTTGAACAATCTGTAAGCTGCAACTCTTCCTTCCTCAAAGGAAGCTATGCAGGGGGTTGCATCACCTAAATTTCTATCTCAAACAGTTAAAAGAATTTCATATTAGCAGACAGATGTGATCTATTTTGTTGTGCTGAAGTACTAGAATATGATCCAAAGCAGATACCACTACTATAAGCTTCTTACGGGTAAAATGCTAGAACAAGGCATGCTATTTGTTGAATTATAACTATTAGAATGACATTTTCAGCATCAGTGCTCACCTTGCACCTATCATGATTGCAAACATTACATTTAGGATATCTGCTCCGCTGTATCCTTTAGTGAGGCTTAACTTGCTGCCATACCATATAATCAGTCCAAAGGCGGAAAAATATATAAATGAAAGTAAACCCATTCCAAAGCCTTGGACGATCCCTTCCTTGACTGCGCCATTGTATGCCTTCTTTATGAAATTGTTGTACAGGGCAATGGCTTTCTTTTCACCGTTGAAGGAAGCCACCTGTTATTTACTATGATTACAAGTCAGTCACAAACTTATTATCTGTTGTGCATGATCAAGATAGCATAGGGCCTACCGTCCTTATGGAGCCAATTGTTTGTTCAACAGTATCACCTGCATCACTGTATGACGCCAGACCCTCGCTAGATATTTTGGATATCATCTTTGCGACAATCCCAGCAGCAACAACAAATGGAGGTATAGTAGAAAGCATAACAAGAGTTAGAAGCCACCCTTTGATGAACGCCAGCACAAACCCACCGAAGAAAGTTGTAATAAGCTGTACAAACTTGCCGACCTAAAGACCAAAGAATCGAGAATGTGAGTGTAAAAAACTAAATTAGAATGCAACCTACTGCAAAGTGCATGCTCAATTACATCAGAGTTTTACTTTTTACTAAAATTATTTGGTTCTGTGATATGGTCCCATCAGAAAATAGGAAGAAAATGAAACAAACAAAACAACCTTTTT
Organism: Zea mays; assembly: GCF_902167145.1. NCBI lineage: Eukaryota > Viridiplantae > Streptophyta > Magnoliopsida > Poales > Poaceae > Zea > Zea mays. The sequence continues at coordinate 65,070,726 of NC_050103.1, read as the reverse complement.
CTATATGAAGGTTAGTTGGAGCGCCACTGGGGTAGCAGCTGATCAGTTTATTTGTTCTTTTGTATCAGATATAAAATCATTGAAGAAGATGCAAGGTTCATGTGCTTACCTTTTCACCAATAGCACCCTGGATTAGGGTCATGTCGGCAGATATGCTGGAGACTACTTGTCCAGTAGTCATTTCTACATCAAAGAATGGCATATCCTGTCTGAGGACCGACTTGAGATACAATGATCGAATACGAGTAGCCTGCCTCTCCCCAGTCATTGTCCAACATGATATCTCTGGTAAGCATTGGTGTTATGGTCGTGTATTTGCATTTGAGCGTTATTTAAGATACTAAGAATGATCAGTGGTATCCCGATTCTTAATGACCCACAAAAGTACTACCTGGCGATCTGATACTCAGATTTCTATTAATAGGTGTTGTACTATCACAAAAATATTACTCAGAAATGATTCCAAGTTCAAAAGTTGCCCATATTATATATATGTTAGGCTGTGTCTAGCAGATCATGCATAGGTTGTACAAAACACCTAGTAGATAGCACTGTTTATAGAGTGAAATTTGAAATGAGAGGTGAAATAGTGAATGAGATAGGAGAGCTGCTGCCTGCTGGAGATAGCCTTATGGATGGCCAAATAGGAGATGTTCACACTTATTGGTCGGGAGAGAATTATCCTTTTCAGCTTTTAGCAAGTCATCTTCTGGAGACTGACAACCATTTATCCACTTAAAGATGTGCATGACCGTTATACTTACGAATGAAAGAAGTGAACCCTGTTCCGATGGCCAAGTAAATGAAGTTCAGAGCTGCCTGAAAGAAAAGGCTAGCTATATCACTAGCGCATCCAATAACTAGCCAGGAAGATAACAAACAATTCTTCTTCTGTATAACTTACTGCAGTATCATTACTTGGATCTCTCTTTTTTTTTGTGAAAACAATTACCATTAGTACATATTACAAACTGAGGACAAATTTGTCGTCTGTTTTATAAGCAATCAATGGCTAATCCTCTATATAACAGGACTTGCAGACTATATATAGCTTGCATAGGGGGCAGTACCTTGCTGACTCGGGGAACAATGGTGTCCGGGGTGGCGCCCCCAAAGGCATCGACCATCTGCCCGAAGATGATCGTCATGACCACCATCGACATGCCGTTGCCCAGCGCCCCAACCATGCCGGCCAGCATCAGCAGAACGTCCGTTCTGTCGGCACACTTAAACATGCTGTGGAACGGAACCTTAGCCATTGTCACCATCTTCTCGCCACTCTCCTCCACTTTCCCACCCTTCACTGCATCGCCAGCGGAAGCTTTTACGACGCTTTCTTCTGCCATGTCGTGCTTGGCTGCCTAGCACCGGCTGGGTTCTCCCTGCTGCATATGGCTCCGGCTGCTCTGCTCTATGGAGAGTTCCTTTTGTAGTGCCGTTCTACAAGCAACTTGCTTTGCAGGAGCTGTTTGCCTGTTTTCTCGCTTTTTCTTTATGTTAGCTGGATTTGCAAGAACGATAATGGCACAGACAAGCGTCCAAACTGACTGACAGAGGTGCTGGGTTCACTGTGGAGTATCCCGTTGTACCGTAGTTGCTTGCAAGCATTTTTTTTAAAATTAATAATGTCGTGATCTGTTATCCTTAGCTTCAGTCGGCATTCGAGTCAAATCTGTTAGATTAGTTATGTTTGATGCGACGATCTGTCTCACACAGAAAGCAACGTCCGTTTGGAACCTTATTTCCTGGACGTAGCTCAAGCTGTCACTCCTGGTAATTTAGCAGGTGTTTGCATCGATCATAAGATGGCTAGGACATTTGTCTGAGTTTGCTCGGATGAGTCGGACGACACGACCGGGTCGTGCAGCTCTGCTAGCTGTCTGTTTTACAAGGAAACCGCTAGCTGCAGCCGAATTGCCGGCCTCGACTCTGTTTAAACGAATGCATAGGCGTTTACAAGTGTTTGGGGTTCTTGGTCTGAGGAGCCACAGCTTACAGCAGGCAGCACCACAACAACTGCCATGTCTCTACCATCCCAGGTGCGCAGGATGATATTCGCTGCTATGTATATCACATGCACAGTGCTTAACATGAAACTTTGTCGCATTTAAGTTCAAAACCTCAAGCTCGTTGCCATGACTGCGACCTTGCAGCCTGCAGGACGAGCCAAGTGCAAAATGGCAAGACCGCTTGACTGCTGGATCCTGGTTGAGGCGCCATGAGCATCAACCAACTGTCCACCTCACGAGCAACGTCCTGCTGACAATGGCCGCCACGTCGCTATTTGCCTACCTAGGATTCAAATTAATTTTTCTTTGCTAAAGATACTTGATATTATCACTTGTCAATACATGCATTATACATCTCTCTCTATTCTCAATATATGCGCTGTTGTGCGTACGTAGTTGAAAAAAGAAAACCATGCGATGGATGCTTGCGCCCTTGGGTTCGTTGGCATCAAATAATCATCAGCCTATAGATGTCCAAACCGGCGGCACGGCCCAGCCCGAGCCCGTTACAGCCATGCCCGTTTAAGTCCGGCACGAATAAGCCCGAACAGATAACCGGGCTGGGTCGTGCCACCCGACGGGCTGACTATACCAGCCGAGCACGGCACTGAATCAGCCCATCCGTGCCGGGCTGGCCCGGAAAGCATGGCCCATGAAGGAGCCTGTGCCAGCCCGAGCATGGCAAGTACACATTTGTAAATTCACACAGTTTACATTTGCACATGAACATAAATCACACAGTTTATGGCAAGTATACATAAATATGTATAAAGTTAAGTATACAGATTCACTTGCACATGCACAAATCAGAAATATAAAGATAAGTAATATAAAGGATTGGAGCTGTTTTGGCTGCCTCATTAAAACCTTTCTAGGTAAAAACTCACTCCTCGTGAAAAAACCCTAGAAAGGAAAAAAAAAAGTACATCCCAGCTCTGATTTAATAGTTCATGTCAAGGTTGTTCAGTTACATATTATAACTTACATCACCAGATTTCCAAATCAACAAAATGGAGTAGGAACTAGGAAGATAAAAGTCCTAAGGGTCACCAAGATAAAGTCCTTCAAATGCATCTTCAAGTTCTTGGTCCTGTGTACAGTGCTGACCTCTAGCTTCGTCAAGTTCCCAGTCTTTCATGCAAAGAAGCATCTCTACCATTTCTGGTGCTAGGCGCCTTCGTCGTTCCTCGATTATCCTGCCACATAGACTAAATGCAGATTCTGAGGATATAGTTGAAACAGGAACATAAATAACATCCCTAGCTAAGATGGAGAGAACATGATAGGACAACTTATGTTCATGCCACCAGTTTAGGATATTGAAGTCCTCATCAAACTTCTGCAAAGTGTCACTATCCAGGTAGGAGGACAACTGAAAGTCGCCTAGAGAAGGGGGGGGGGGGTGAATAGGCGTAATCTGAAATTTAGAACTTTAAACACACACTATAAGCCGGGGTTAGCGTTAGAAACAAATCTAAGTCCGGTAGAGAGAGGAAAACAAATCAACCAAGAAATAAAGCGGATGAACACGGTGATTTGTTTTACCGAGGTTCGGTTCTAAAGAACCTAGTCCCCGTTGAGGTGGTCACAAAGACCAGATCTCTTTCAACCCTTTCCCTCTCTCAAACGGTCACTTAGACCGAGAGAGCTTTCTCCTTAATCAAATGGGTCACTTAGACCCCACAAGGATCACCACACACTTGGTGTCTCTTGCTTTGATTACAATTCACTTAGGAACAAGAATGAGGAAGGAAGAAAGCAATCCAAGCAACAAGAGCGCAAAAGAACATGAGCAAACTCTCTCTCAAGTCACTAGGTGGTTGGAATGAATTCTAGACTTGGAGAGGCTTTGATCTTTTAGAAATGTGTCTTGGAGTGAATGCACTAGCTCTTTTATTGAATGTGAAGTGCTGGAAACTTAGATGCTTGGAGTGGTGGTGGTTGGGGGGTATTTATAGCCCTCAACCACCAAACAACCGTCGGGGGTGGCCACTGTCGATGGGCGCACCGGATAGTCCGGTGCGCCAGCCACGTCACCCAACCGTTAGGGTTTGGAGCAGTTGACCGTTGGAGGCTTTGTCCTCTAGTGGCACCGGACAGTCCGGTGCCGCACCGGACAGGCACTGTTCAGTGTCCGGTGCGCCTCTGACTCTGCGCTCTGCTCTATCGTGCACTGTTTGCGCATGGTTCCTCTGTTCTTCAGCTTTTGCATGCGACCATTACGCGAAGTAGTCGTTGCTCCGCTGGTGCACCAGACAGTCCGGTGAATTATAGCAGAGCGCGCTGGTTGAAACCCGAGAGTGGTTGTTTGGACTCTGTACGATCCTAGTGCACCGGACACTGTCCGGTGGCACACCAGACAGTCCGGTGCGCCAGACCAGGCCACTCTTGGTTTCTTTGCTCCTTTGTATTGAACCCTAACTTTAATCTTTTATTGGTTTATGTTGAACCTTTATGCACCTGTAGAACATATAATCTAGAGCAAACTATTTAGTCCAATATTTGTGTTGGGCATTCAACCATCAAAATTAATACTGGGAAAAGGTTAACCCTATTTCCCTTTCAATCTCCCCCTTTTTGGTGATTGATGCCAACACAAACCAAAGCAAATATATAAGTGCGGAATTGAACTAGTTTGCATAAGGTAAGTGCATAGGTTACTTGGAATTAAACCAATTCGTTATTTCACTAGATATGAATGGATTGCTTTCTTCTATTTAATATTTTGGACCACGTTTGCACCACTTGTTTTGTTTTTGCAAATCTTTTTATGAAATCTTTTTCAAAGTCTTTTGCAAATAGTCAAAGGTATATGAATAAGATTGCAAGAAGCATTTTCAAGATTTGAAATTTCTCCCCCTGTTTCAAATGATTTTCCTTTGACTTAACAAAACTCCCCCTGAATGAAATTCTCCTCTTAGCTTTCAAGAGGGTTTTAATAGATACCAATTGGAAGTATGTAATTTAGATGCCAATTTTGAAAATATAACAATTGAAGAAATTGCTTATCACAAGATACCAATTGGAAAAACAAACTTTTGTGAAAACCAAATAAATCATCTTTTCAAAAAATTTTGAAGTTGGTGGTGCAGTCCTTTTGCTTTGGGCTAATACTTTCTCCCCATTTGGCATTAATCACCAAAAACGGAGACTTTGAGAGCCCTTCTTATTTTCTCCCTATTGGCAAGTGAAATATGAGTGAAGATTATACCAATTTGGAGCGAGCGGAGTAGCGACGAAGGATAAACGATACCGTTAGAGTGGAGTGGAAGCCTTGTCTTCGCAGAAGATTCCATTTCCCTTTCAATCTACGACTTAGTATAGAAATATACTTGAAAACACATTAGTCGTAGCTTTGGTACATAAGTAATAAGATATATGCATTTGTACCAAAATGAAAGAGATATGATCAAAGGTATATATATATATATATATATATATATATATATATATATATATATATATATATATATGAGCTATGTGTGCAATGTTTCAATCAAAATTCCAAGAATCAAGACTATTTAGCTCATTCTTAAGTTTGATAAAGGTTTTCTCATCTAAGGGCTTGGTAAAGATATCGGCTAATTGTTCTTTGGTGCTAACATAAGCAATCTCAATATCCCCCTTTGTTGGTGATCCCTTAAAAAGTGATACCGAATGTCTATGTGCTTAGTGCGACTGTGTTTAACGGGATTATCCGCCATGCGGATTGCACTCTCATTGTCACATAGGAGAGGGACTTTGCTCAATTTGTAGCCATAGTCACTTAGGGTTTGCCTCATCCAAAGTAATTGCGCACAATAATGGCCTGCGGCAATGTACTCGGCTTCGGCGATGGAAAGAGCTACTGAGTTTTGTTTCTTTGAAGCCCAAGACACCAGGGATCTCTCAGAAACTGACAAGTCCCTGATGTGCTCTTTCTATCAATTTTACACCCTGCCCAATCAGCATCTGAATATCCTATTAAATCAAAGGTGGATCCCTTGGGGTACCAAAGTCCAAACTTAGGAGTATAAACTAAATATCTCATGATTCTTTTCACGGCCCTAAGGTGAACTTCCTTAGGATCGGCTTGGAACCATGCACACATGCATACAAAAAGCATAATGTCCGGTCGAGAAGCACATAAATAGAGTAAGGATCCTATCATCGACCAATATACCTTTTGATCTACGGATTTATCTCCCATGTCGAGGTCGAGATGCCCATTTGTTCCTATGGGTGTCTTGATGGGCTTGGCATCCTTCATTCCAAACTTGTTAAGTATGTCTTGAATGTACTTTGTTTGGCTGATGAAGGTGCCATCTTTGAGTTGCTTGACTTGAAATCCTAGGAAATACTTCAATTCCCCCATCATAAACATCTCGAATTTTTGTATCATGATCCTACTAAACTCTTCACAGGTAGATTTGTTAGTAGACCCAAATATGATATCATCAACATAAATTTGGCATACAAACAAATCTTTTGCAATAGTTTTAGTAAAGAGTGTAGGATCAGCTTTACCGACTTTGAAGCCATTAGTGATAAGGAAATCTCGCAGACATTCATACCATGCTCTTGGGGCTTGCTTGAGCCCATAAAGCGCCTTTGGGAGTTTATACACATGGTTAGGGTACTCACTATCTTCAAAGCCAGGAGGTTGCTCAACATAGACCTCTTCCTTAATTGGTCCATTGAGGAAGGCACTCTTCACGTCCATTTGATAAAGCTTGAAGCCATGGTAAGTAGCATAGGCAAGTAATATACGAATTGACTCAAGCCTAGCTACGGGTGCATAAGTTTCACCAAAGTCCAAACCTTCGACTTGTAAATATCCTTTGGCCACAAGTCGGGCTTTGTTCCTTGTCACCACACCATGCTCATCTTGCTTGTTGCGGAATACCCACTTGGTACCTACAACATTTTGATTAGGACATGAAACTAAATGCCATACCTCATTCCTTGCAAAGTTGTTGAGCTCCTCTTGCATAGCCAGCACCCAATCTGAATCTCTTAGTGCATCCTCTACCCTGTATGGCTCAATAGAGGACACAAAAGAGTAATGTTTACAGAAATGTGCAACTCGAGATCTAGTAGTTACCCCCTTATGAATACCAATGGAGTTCACGGGGTGATCTCTTTGAATTGCTTGGTGGACTCTTGGGTGTGGCGGTCTTTGACCCTGTATCTCTTGATCATCTTCCTTGTCTTCATTGTTTTTATCTCCCCCTTGATCATTGTCCTCCTCTTGAGGTGGCTCATCCTCCTGATCTTCATCATCCTGAGCCTGTTCCTCATCTTGAGTTGGTGGAGATCCTTGTATGGAAGATGATGGTTGATCTTATGCTTGTGTAGGATCTTCGGATTCCTTAGGACACACATCCCCAATGGACATGTTCCTTAGTGCGACGCACGAAGCCTCTTCATCATCTAATTCATCAAGATCAACTTGCTCCACTTGGGAGCCATTAGTCTCATCAAACACAATGTCACAAGAAACCTCAACTAATCCAGTGGATTTGTTGAAGACTCTATATGCCCTTGTGTTTGAGTCATATCCTAGTAAAAAGCCTTCCACAACCTTAGGAGCAAATTTAGATTTTCTACCTCTCTTAATAAGAATAAAGCATTTGCTACCAAAGACTCTAAAATATGAAACATTGTGCTTTTTACCGGTGAGGAGTTCGTATGATGTCTTCTTGAGGATTCGGTGAAGATATAACCGGTTGATGGAGTAGCAGGCGGTGTTAATCGCCTCAGCCCAAAACCGGTCCGTAGTATTGTACTCATCAAGCATGGTCCTTGCCATGTCCAGTAGAGTTCTATTCTTCCTCTCCACTACACCATTTTGTTGAGGTGTGTAGGGAGAAGAGAACTCATGCTTGATGCCCTCATCCTCAAGGAAGCCTTCGATTTGAGAGTTCTTGAACTCTGTCCCGTTGTCGCTTCTTATCTTTTTGATTCTCAATCCGAACTCATTTTGAGCCCGTCTCAAGAATCCCTTTAAAGTCTCTTGGGTTTGTGATTTTTCCTGTAAAAAGAATACCCAAGTGAAGCGAGAATAATCATCCACAATTACTAGACAATACTTACTCCCACCGATGCTTATGTAAGCGATCGGGCCAAATAAGTCCATGTGGAGTAGCTCAAGCGGCATGTCGGTCGTCATGATGTTCTTGTGTGGATGATGGGCGCCAACTTGCTTTCCTGCTTGACATGCGCTACAAACCCTGTCTTTCTCAAAATGAACATTTGTTAGTCCTAAAATGTGTTCTCCCTTTAGAAGCTTGTGAAGATTCTTCATCCCAACATGGGCTAGTCGGCGATGCCAGAGCCAACCCATATTAGTCTTAGCAATTAAGCAAGTATCGAGTTCAGCTTTTGTTGGGGGCCTTCGTCTTCCGAAGGTCCTCAAAAACATGATTTAACAATGTTTCTAGAGTATAATACATGAAAAGGTAGCTTCGGACTCGAATCAGGACCACAGTGTGAAGAAGCACAAAGAATACGAAGGTTGGCGCAGAGCCGAAGCTATGCGCAGGAGAGCTTCGGCATGATAGCAGAAAAGGAAACCGACTTAAAGAGGAAAAGGTTATTTAGACCTTGATGGATTACTATAGAGTCATTAGCAAATGTAAAGGGCATGGGTGTAATTTTACATGGGCTGCATCCCGTGCCTATAAATAGATGAACAGTGCTCCCGTACTGTTCACGCTGACTTGGCATTTGCTTTTGCGTCACGCTTGTACTCTTACCTTTTTTCGAGTCAAAGGTACATTTGCAACTTGATATCATTTCTATTTTTCCATAATAATAAAATAGAAATTGTTGGGGACTTGTTCTCAAATGCTTTGAATTAAGAACAAGGCAACATAAAATGTTAAATATCAATGCCCTTCGTCCGCCGAAGCATTATCTCCACAAGGATTTAATGAACTTCGGACGAAGGTCACGAGCATAATATTACGAAGGTTTCACCTTCGTAATTAAACTTATAAAGATAATACAAAGTAATGTAAAACGTGAAACATTAAAGATAAATATATTGGAAATAAATGACATCATTCACATCTCTTATTATATGAATCTAAGATGTTTGAATATAACGTTTAGGTACATTTATACCTTTTCCTTGACAAACAATAATTCCCGAGTGATGCGTTTGCAATTACAGGGATGTGTGAACAGTAAAGGAATACTGTTCACTATTTATAGGCACAGGACACAGCCTATGAGGAATTACAATCATGCCCCTCATAAAAGTTTACAACAATGACTCAGACCCTTATGGATTAAAAGGTCATTCTATCTTTAAGTCGGTTCAACCCTTCATCTTCGAATATGCTGTAATACCGAAGCTTCATGAATGGTGCCTTCGGCGTCACGTATGAGCAGCTTCAGCCGAAGCTGTTTCTCTCTGCAGGACCTTCGGCGACGAAGCATGGTCCCAACAGTAACCCCTTCGCGGTGCTAGATCGTTTTTCGTAACGAGCTTGATCCGTGAAAAAAGTCTCTTAGGCTTCAGGAAGCCGAAGCTCCGAAAAACACCTTCCCTGAGCTCGTTGTCGAGAAACGATACAGTTTTCGAGCGCGTAGCGGTCCCACCATGCAGCGGGTGCGAGCAACTGTTTGCCTGGTGTAAAAATCCTGACGATTCATCTTCTTACCTGCAGCACTATATAAACAGACAGGTAGGTGTGAAGTTACCACAACATTTATTGCTATTGCACTGTTCTGCTGCCAAAAATTTAACCATAGCCGAAGCTTGACTTTCGCATTCAAACGAAGCTCCAGTTTGGTGTCTGCTTCGTCAGAAGAAGAGCTTCAGAAAAAAGGTTATTAATTTCCAAAAAAATTTCAAGAAATTCAAAATCAAATGGCCAGAGTGCGCTCTACTGCTAGAGTTGAGCGCAAAGGAGACAAAGCCGAAGCTATGGAAACTGTTCCTATCTCGGAAGCAATGAAGCGATCTGGGTTGATGACATCGAAAGACATCCCTGCTGCTGAAGCAGAACAAGCAGATATTGAAGAGACTGATTCTGAAGGTGATCACAGTATCGCAGTACCGAGCAAGCCCAGCCACCTGGACTTCGAAAAGTCAACCATCTCCAAGGCTGGTTTTCCTAAGATGGTGAAGTCGGGCTACTTTAGCGAAGAAGAGAAAAAGCTGATTCGCTTCGGTGGAGAAGAAACTACCCCAAAGCCACAGAAAGATGAAATAGTGATTTTCAAGAGTTTCCTCAAAGCTGGTTTGAGATTTCCTTTGAATAGGATGATTGCTGATGTGCTAAAGAAATTTGGGATCTACCTTCATCAACTAACTCCTAACGCTATTGTTAGGCTTAGTATTTATATTTGGGCTCTCCGAAGCCAGGGGGTGGAACCGTTTGCCGAAGGTTTCTGCCGAGTGCACGAGCTACATTACCAAACCAAAGCCAGAAAGGATGGGTTACATGAAAATTTTGGTTGTTATAATTTTGCCTATCGGAAAAGTACAAACTTTCCTGTGATCAACTACCGAAGCAAGTGGCCGGCAGGCTGGAAATCGGAATGGTTCTACGTCAAAGTTGACGATGACAAGGAGAAGCTGGTACAGAGTCCGCTTGAACTGATCTTCAGAGAGACCAGACCCCAATGCAGTATGACACCAGAAGGTCCAACCCAAACAGCGATGGCCGAATTCAGGATTATTGCAGAGCACATTGGCACTAGAGATCTAGTGCAGGAATTTCTGGCGTTCAAAATATTTCCAACTATGAAGGAATGGGCTATGCCGAAGCTCGAAAGAGAGAAGAAGGAGGGGGAGCTTGTCCGCCTGCCCTACCACTATAAGTTCAAGAAATATTTTAAAGTACCCTGCCAAGAATGGCTCGAAACAATCGAAGTAATGAGTACTGAAATTCTTGGGAATTATTCTAAAAAAGAGGATCAATTGATGACAGCAGCCTTCGGCACCCGGCCGAAACGAAGGCTAAACAGAGTGCTTGATGCTATAGGCTTTGAATACCCTGACTACGAGCGGCTAGACAAGGGTGCCGAAGGGCAGAAAAGGAAAAGAGTAGCTAGCACTTTGAATAAAGACGACGAAGATCAACCAAAAAAGAAGAAAGAAAAGTTTGAACTGAAGGTAGTTGCTCCAAGAAAAAGAAAAGCTGCATCTCCAAAACCTGTATCTCCAGAACCAAAAAGATTGGTCCGAGATGAGGAAATTCCTGCGACACCTTCTGCTGCCGAAGTAGAAGAAATTCTGAAGGTAATGACTGAATCTTTGCCTGTCAAGCTAAGTCCGCTGGCGCCGGAACTGACGAAGTTTTTTCAGAAGGACAAAGAAGCTTCGGCAGCAGAAAGCCCTGCGAAGCCGAAAAACGGAGAATCATTCAAGTGACAGATGTGATTCATCAGACGCCGCCACCGGTATCGGCGTCAAAAATTGCTATTGTTGATACCGCCGAAGCCGAAGCCGCCGCAGTCGAAGCTACCGGGGCCGAAACTACTGAAATTGCAATCGCCGGAGCCAAAGCCACCGGAGCCGAAGCTGCCGGAACCGAAGCTACCGGAGCTGAAGCTACCGGAGCCGAAGCCGAGACCACCGAAGATTCGAACCTGGAAACCACACTTGAAGTTATTGACAATATACTTCTGAAAATGGCTGAAGAAGAAGCTGTTGTGGCTGTGGTGAACACGGCTACTGAAAAGGGAAAAGAGCAGGTTGAAGACATTTTGGAGTGTAACACCCACTTTATAATTTTCTAGAAATAATACCAATAGAGAAACAATTTCTCTTTATGTGAGTTTGACCTTTATGCATCATCGTATGTGAACACCATACCCAAAAACAATTAATAAAAAGATATGCTAATAAATCATTGCATCATGCTGGATATTATTTTTGTGGTGTGCATATTGTGACAACAAAAAGAAAAAGAATCATAATGAGAAATATATTAAAGTCCAAAGTAGGATGGGTCATCTAAAATAAATCCTAGAAAAAGGAAAGAAAGAAGATTTTATGTGAGTAAAAATAATATAAAACCAATAAATAAATAAATAAGATATTATTTCTAAACTAAAGTTTTAATGTGACACCTGACTCAAGTATGGAACTCATAAGCAAACAAATTCAAATTTGAATTCAAATGAATTAAGAATAAAATGGGAAAATAGAAAATAAAAACAAAAAAGAAAAAGAAGGAAAACGCTGTCTGGGCCCAATTCTGCGCGGCGCATTTGTTCCCTTGACTCCGCGCAGCCCAGGCGGGAGCGTGGCTAGCGCTGCTGGCTCCGCTGACGCGTGGGGTCCACCGGCAGTCACCTCGCGCGCGCGCCGTTTCATTGCCGCACGTGGGCCACGTTGTCAGCCTCCCGGTCGCGTGGTGCTCGCCAATGACTGGTGGGGCCAGTCTGGCAGAACCCCCCCCCTTCTTCCTTGCGGTCTCGGCATGCCGAACCAGACGCCGCGGATCCCGCGCGTGGGCTAAGTCCGTGGCTTGCCGAGCTCCATGCTGAACCTCGGGGTATAAATACTGGACGCTATTCCTCCTCGCTCGTCTTATCTACCCCCAATATCGGTGTCGCGGCTGGCATCTCTGAAGACCGTCGCCGCCGAGCAAGCTTCAAAATCAGAGGAGAGAGAGAGAGGTGCAGGAGTGACGCCGTGTGGAAGCGCCACGGGTGTTCTCCTTCGGGGTTGGTGCGCGGTCAGGGACTTCGATCGAGCTTCTTCGCCGCTTCGGGTGCGTCTGCTGAGTGGTCGGGCGATCTGGGAGGGCCCCAAATCGTCACCGTCGCTGCGAGTCCGCGACACTCCGTGGACAGGGCTTCCACGACGTCGATCGGCGGTGAGCACCTTCCATTGGAATTCCCTGTCATTACCGCTGCCAATTTCTACCTTTAGATCGGAGTTTAGGTGCGGGAATAGGGGGATTAGTAGATCCGGCCATGGCGCCACCGTAGTCCAGGGCGCGCGCCACCGTGAGGATGCCACCGATGGGAGAGGATGAGCGTCTGCCGTTGATCGGGAACGAACGGCCAGGATTAGAACTTGGCGTACCGCTTGGGTTGAATAGGCGTAACCGTCCGATCGGGATCGGATGATGGTCATCACTCTTGGATTCATTAAAACGGGACCGTCAGATCTAGATCCGAGGGGCCACGCTGCGTACCGGTTCGCTCGATTTATGATCTAATCTGGGCCATAGGTATAGGATCGTGCGGCCCAGATTGGAAGTTACCCCTTCGCGCGTGCAAATTGCTAAAGAGCCCCTGGAACCTTTACAAATTAACCCGCCATCCACGTAGACTATTCCCTGTGTCGTTGGCAACTTACCCCGAGACCCCTGCGTTTCACAGGAAATGAGGCCCAGTCCAGAACATTATAAAACCTGGGAAATTGAATTATAAAAGTATTTTTAATAGGAAAATAATTACTAGAACTTCAATAATTCATAGAAAATGCATATGAACTCCAAATTACTTCATTCCAGTTGCTAAAATTTTGTAATATTATTCCGTACCACTTAGAGTCTCTGTTTTGTCATGAAAACAGTAAGAAAATTTATTCCTCATTTAATCACTTGGGTAGTTTGTGCTATTGCTTTACATGGTTTTGGGATAATCATTTATTATATCTATGTTCTAATTCTTTTGTTATTCTATTTATGTTCATGTCAAGATCATTAATGTTAATTGGAACATAGAGCTTAACTTGAGAAACACGTGCCACCACAAGGGTTTAATGGGACGCCCTTGGCTGACTAATTAGGAAAGCTAGTGGAAGATTACCTTACCTGAAAGGAGCAAGGGCAGTAGGGGAGTTGCATGCGATGGCGGTCAGACGGGGGATTCTTGCAAGTGCTCTTCCCATAAACTGTAGCGGGTTTTCGGAAGCTAGTGGAACTTTGTAAAGGCCTCGTAGTGTTGCCCTGCCGCGCTTTCTAGGTAGAGGTGTATGGGAGTCGCGACCCCTTGGCAGATGGGTAACATGACTTGTGGGTAAAGGGTACAACCTCTGCAGAGTGTAAAAAACTGGTATACTAGCCGAGCTCACGGTCATGAGCAGCTCAGGACTCTCTGATGATTAATTTATGGAACTTAAATTCAATTTGTCATTCGCATATGCATGGGTTTATTATTAATTTTGTTCAATTACTTTATTTAAGGTTTGGTATTTACTTACACTTAGTAACTGCTAATAAAATTTTGACCAACTACTTAAAAGCAATGCTCAGCTTTAACCCCTGTCATTGATTAGCCTTACACATCACATGAACTCCCACCTTTGTGAGTTCATGTCCACTGGTTCCCCACAACTTGTTGAGCGATGATCATGTGTGAGCTCACCCTTGCTGTCTCACACCCCCCCACAGGAGAAGAACAGGTGGTTCAGGAGGAGCCACAAAGCGAGGAGTTTGATCTGATCTAGGTGGCGTTTCTCAATTGACATTGGCGCCAACGATCCTTAGTTCGTTTTATATTTATTCTTTTATTTTGTAATAAGTCTTCCGCTATGTAATAAATACTCTGATTATTGTGACATTTATCTCTATATACTCTGTTATTATATATGTTTTCTTCTTGGCGCATGTATGAGATGCACCTGGCTTTGTTCCTTAAAGCTGGGTGTGACATGGAGGAAGGAAATTTTAACTTTCAAGATTTACTTGGGCAAGAATTAACAGGTGCTGAAAAAGAAGAGCTGAAAAAATATGCTATATCCTGTGGATATAAACAAGGGTCTATGCTATTTGGTGGGGTCAACGAAGGGAAGCTAAGATGCCTTCAGAATCGCACCGAGGCCAAAGTTGTCAGGACCTTCTCCAAAAGCGTTGGCCTGCCGAAGATAGAAGCAGACTTTTGCAGGTACCAGCGACAACATATCGCCGGTAGCTTGCTTTATGCTAATTTTAAGGTAAAAATATTATTTTATTATTATTATTATTATTATTATTATTATTTATGTCGTTTTCTGACGAAGGTTGTTTTGGCAGAGTATATTATTAAGTAAAGTGCTAAAAATGCAACAAGATCTTGAAGAGGAGAAGAACAAAGCTATCATCAAAGATTTAGAAGAAAAAGTTGAAAATTACGAAGCTGTTCTGAAGAAGAAGGACTTCGCCATTCAAGACCTTGAAATCATGGCTAAAGAACACGAAGGTGCCTTAGACAAGAAAGACTTTATTATTCAGTCTATGGAAGGCTCCTTGGCTGAAGTCCAAGCCAAAAATGACAGTTTAAAGAATGAATTATTCAAAAAGTTAGAAAAATCTGAGCAAGAAAAGAAGAACCTTGAAACAAGTCTCAAGACTGAGATCGAGAAAAATTCAAATTTGCAAAAATCATTGAAGGAACTTCAAGAGAAATGCCTAAATTTCGGCAGCCGATGCGTGCAACGGCTGAAGGATGTGTTTCACTCTATCGGAGCCAGTTCTGAAAAATTTTCACCTTCAGCTGAGAACCTGCCCAGCACCTTGGAATATATTGAAGGCGAGGTTGATGCTCTTGACGAAGTTATTGGTGGGCATGCTGACTTCTGCGCCCTGGTAGCTTCTCGGGGCACAGCTACCGCTTTTCTGAAGGCTGGTTGTACGCACGGAAAAATTGTAAATAGGCCAAACTTCAGCTTGTCAGCAACAGATTTGGTTGATATCCCGAGCCTAGCCCGAAGCATCGGAAATAGATTTATGACCCAGATTTGGGTAAATGGCGGGCGAAAGATAGCTGGTGACGAAGCTCGAAGCCACCTTAAACCGGTGAGAAACATATATTTGTTACTTTTACCTTCTCCTTGAAATTTGCACCTTTCTTATTCTGCTTCTTAATATGTGCAGGATGACGAAGCTGAAGTATGACGGGCTGAAGCTTAATAGTTGCTATAATAGACTTTTCTGCAAAAAATTCTAGAGAGATTTTTGTAATATAATTGTGGAAAAAACTTATGTAAATTTGTACATACCTTGCAATGTATCTTGTCTCCTTTATCTGTGTACAATCTGCTTTGCTGTGGACGAAACTTCTCTTTTGAGCCGAAGGCGAAAAACACCTTCCCTTCTTTTCGTACACAACGAAGCATGAAAATTTCCTCTTTCTTCGAAGTTTTTCCTCATTGCCGAAGCATCTGTCTTTTTTGTGTGGTATGATGATGATTCTATATATGTCTAAATGAATGTTTATGAATGCAGATGACATGATGTAATGTATCGTGCAAATGAATATCGGAACACATATTCATAAACCATAATCAAAACCCTTCATCCCCTTGAGAATGATTCAAATCTTTTTGTCGTTTACTTTTCGGCTTCACTGTTTACTTTTCGGTGTATCAGCGTTGACTTTTCGATGTAAGCCTCCCTTAGGAGCTTCTTCGCCTTTTACTTTCAGCGGAATCAGCGTTTATTTTTCGCTGTAAGCCTCCCTTAGGAGCTTCTTCGCCTTTTACTTTCAGCGGAATCAGCGTTTATTTTTCGCTGTAAGCTCTGCATTCCCTTAGGAACGACTTTTGAGCTTCTCCCTGTTTTCTTTGCTTTTTTCCTTTGCATTTACATTTACATTTTTTGGGGGATATCACTCTTATAGAATTGAAATAAGGAAAAGAAAAATTACATGTTGTGGCCCCATTAAAAACCTTTCTCCCCCTTTGGAAAGGAAAAGGGTGCCACAAAAAAGAATAGAAAAAATTACATCTAGCTAAACATAATATCGCCGAAGCTCATCCGCATTCCATGATCTAGGAATGTCGTTGCCGTCCATATCCTTCAATCTGTAGGAACCGGGTCTTGTCGAAGATACTACCAAAAAAGGTCCTTCCCACTTCAGCTGTAATTTGCCCACTGTCTCAGGGTTGGCTACTCTTCGAAGCACCAAGTGTCCTGGTTCAATGTTCTTCAACCTAACCTTTCTGTCACGCCATTTTATTATTTCAG
Organism: Zea mays; assembly: GCF_902167145.1. Taxonomy (NCBI): domain Eukaryota; kingdom Viridiplantae; phylum Streptophyta; class Magnoliopsida; order Poales; family Poaceae; genus Zea; species Zea mays. The sequence continues at coordinate 65,053,817 of NC_050103.1, read as the reverse complement.
CTTGATATTTGTTGATGTTTTCCACAGCTTGAAGCCTAATCCCTTCTATAGCATCTTTTTCCACAGAATAATCAGCTTAGTCTTCGCCTTCTGCCGAAGTTACTGTTCTTATTGATCCCGTTTTGGCTTCTTTCGGGGTTATTGCTTCGTCACCAAACAATAGTTTAAATGGCGTAAAGCCTGTTGATCTTGACACTGTTGTGTTATGGCTCCACACCACTTTGATTAATTCGTCTGGCCACTTTCCCCTGGGCTGATTGAAGATTAACTTCATTATTCCTGTCATTATGATCCCATTAGCTCTTTCAACAAGTCCATTTGACTCCGGATGTCGAACTGATGCGAAATGGATCTTCGTGCCAATTTGATCGCAAAATTCTCTGAAAGCTTCAGAATCAAACTGTGTCCCATTATCCACAGTAATGGCCTTCGGCACTCCGAAGCGACAAACAATATTTTGCCAGAAAAACTTTTGAATAGTAACCGAAGTTATTGTGGCTAAAGGCTTTGCCTCAATCCACTTAGAAAAATATTCCACTGCCACTACAATATATCTTAAGTTTCCCTGTGCTGGTGGTAATGGACCTAGCAAATCAAGGCCCCACCTTTGCAACGGCCAAGTGGGTTGTATTAATTGAGTTAAAGACGAAGGTTGTTTTTGATCTCTTGCACATTTCTGACAACCTTCGCACTTTTGAACTAAATCCGCTGCATCCGAAGCTGCTTTTGGCCAATAAAATCCTTGACGAAAAACTTTTCCGAGCAAAGGCCTAGATCCAATGTGAGATCCACACAGGCCTGCGTGTATTTCCTTCATCAATTCTATGCCTTCGTCTCTGGATAAACACTTGAGTAACGGGGAACAGACCCCCCGCTTGTATAATTCCCCTTCTATTATGACATATGGTCGAGCTCTTGCTTCTATCCTCCTGTTATAAGCTTCGTCATCTGAAAGAAAATTACCCTGAAGGAAAGAGATGATTTCAGTTCTCCAATCTTCACTATAGACAGGGGATATGTTGAGGACTGCTCTTTCAAGAAGCTCGACCGAAGGTGCTTTTATTGTTTCGAAAAATACTTCCGAAGGTAATTGTGCTGCTGACTTGGCTAATAGATCAGCATATTCATTTTCTCCACGAGGAATATTTTTAACAGAGAATCCTTCGAAGGAAGCCTCAATCCTTCGGACTGTATCTAAATATTTTTCAAGCTTCGGATCTCTTGCTTTGTAGCTCTTGTCAATATGACCAGAAATAACTTGGGAATCAGTTTTAAGAATGGCCCTTTTGATTCCCATTGCCTTTAACTTCCGAAGACCCAAGAGCAGAGCTTCGTACTCAGCAATATTGTTTGTGCAACTGAAATCAAGTCTTGTCGCATAACAAGTTTTAACTTTGGAAGGTGAAACCAACACAACAGCTGCTCCTGCTCCGAAGGTTCCCCAAGACCCATCGCAAAACACTGTCCATACTTCGGCATCTTTATTCGTTTCTTCCTCTTGAGCCCATGGCGTCCAGTCAGCAATGAAGTCTGCCAACGCTTGGGATTGAATCGAAGACCTATGTACATAATCAATACAAAATTCATTGAGCTCTGCAGCCCATTTTCCAATCCTTCCAGTAGCTTCTCGATTTCTCATAATATCCTTCAACGGTTGTGAAGAAGGAACAATTATATTGTAAGCTTGAAAATAATGCCGAAGCTTCCTGGAGGCCATCAAAATAGCATACAGTACCTTCTCCAATTCTGTATAATTTTTCTTTGATAAACTAAGAACTTCGGATACAAAGTATATTGGGGCCTGCTTTTTGATTTGGCCTTCAAGCTTCTCCTGGACAAGTGCTGCACTTACCGCTGAGTGCGAAGCTGCCACATATAACAACAAAGGAGCCCCTGGCGTTGGTGGAGTTAGTGTTGTTAGATCTATCAAATATTGCTTCAGCTCTTCGAAGGCTCTCTGCTGGACTGGTCCCCATTGAAAAACTTTGGCTGACTTCAGCACTTCGAAAAATGGTAAATTTCTCTCTACTGATCTAGATATGAATCTGTTGAGAGATGCTAGTCTTCCTGTCAATCTTTGAGCCCCCTTCTTTGTACTTGGTGGTTCCATTCGAAGGATAGCTTCGATTTTGTTTGGATTAGCCTAAATTCCTTTTGTTGAGACTAGACAGCCAAGAAATTTCCCTTTCTTCACTCCGAAGACACATTTTTCTGGGTTCAACTTTAAACCAGCCTGTCTAAAATTAGCGAAGGTCTCCTGCAGATCAGCAATGTGATTATCTTGCTTCGTGCTTTTTACAATGATATCATCAACATAAGTTAGCACATTTCTGCCTATCTGGGAATGGAGAACCTTCATTGTCATTCTGCTAAAGCTTCCTCCAACATTCTTAAGCCCCTCAGGCATCCGAAGGTAACAATATGTTCCACTAGGGGTTATGAAGCTGGTTTTCGGTTCATCCTCCTTCTTCATCCAAATTTGGTGATAGCCTGAATAACAATCCAGCAGACTCATAAGCTCTGATGAAGCTGCTGCATCAACTAGGGAATCTATCCTTGGCAATGGAAACTCGTCCTTCGGACAGGCCTTATTGAGATCAGTAAAATCAATACACATCCTCCATTTACCATTGGCCTTCTTTACCATAACAGTGTTAGCCAGCCATTCTGGGTATTTTACCTCTCTGATAACTCCGGCACTAAGGAGTCTTTTCACTTCATTCTGAGCACCTTCGGCCTTGTCATCATACATCTTCCGAAGCCTCTGCTTTCTGGGTCTGAAGGATGGATCAACATTGAGCGAGTGTTCAATAACATCCCTGTTAACTCCGCAAAGATCATTAGCTGACCAAGCAAAAACATCTTTATTGTTGAACAAAAACCTTATCAAGGTTTTCTCCTGTTCTTCGGACAGTTGAGATCCCAACAGCACCTTCTGCTCTGCTATGTCCTCACACAAGAGCATGGGCTTCGGCTGATCAGCCGAAGCAGCTTTTTCCCTTCTGAACTTGTATTGCTCACAAGCTTCAGCTCCATCTATATTATGGATTGATTTTGAATCTGTCCAATTTCCTTCGGCCCTTCTGGCAGCTTCCTGACTTCCATGAATAGCAATGAGCCTTGGTCCGAAGGTATCTTCATGCAAAGATAAGCTGGATGAAGAATTGCTTCAAAGGCATTGTGAGTACCACGACCAATGATTGCATTGTAAGGGTATTCCATGTCAACAATATCAAATACAACTTGTTCAGTCCTTGTGTTGTTAATGAATCCGAAGGTTACTAGCATTGTGATTTTTCCAAGTGCTACGATCTGCCTTCCTCCGAAGCCACAAAGGGGATGTGTGGCATCATGGATTTTGTCCTCGGGCTCTTGCATCTGTCTGAAGGCCTTAGCAAATATGATATCAGCTGCGCTGCCTGTATCAACCAAAACATTATGGACCAGAAATCCTTTGATCACACAAGATATAACCATAGCATCGTTGTGTGGGTAATCCTTGAGTTGAAGATCCTCTTGAGAGAAGGTAATTGGAATGTGAGACCATCTTGACTTGATGAAGGGTCCTTGCACCCCGACATGCTGTACCCTTCTCTGTGCCACCTTCTTCTGCTTCTTGTTGGCTGGCTCTGAGCATGAACCGCCTGTTATCGGGAGTACCAGCTTCGGAGCCGAAGCAGCTCTAGCTTGATTGTTGAACGAAGCCATCAGCTCAAAAAAGTGGAAGTGAGTTCACCGGAGGTGGGCGCCAATGTTGGGGACTTGTTCTCAAATGCTTTGAATTAAGAACAAGGCAACATAAAATGTTAAATATCAATGCCCTTCGTCCGTCGAAGCATTATCTCCACAAGGATTTAATGAACTTCGGAGGAAGGTCACGAGCATAATATTACGAAGGTTTCACCTTCGTAATTAAACTTATAAAGATAATACAAAGTAATATAAAACGTGAAACATTAAAGATAAATATATTGGAAATAAATGACATCATTCACATCTCTTATTATATGAATCTAAGATGTTTGAATATAATGTTTAGGTACATTTATACCTTTTCCTTGACAAACAATAATTCCCGAGTGATGCGTTTGTAATTACAGGGATGCGTGAACAGTAAAGGAATACTGTTCACTATTTATAGGCACAGGACACAGCCTGTGAGGAATTACAATCATGCCCCTCATAAAAGTTTACAACAATGACTCAGACCCTTATGGATTAAAAGGTCATTCTATCTTTAAGTCGGTTCAACCCTTCATCTTCGAATATGCTGTAATACCGAAGCTTCATGAATGGTGCCTTCGGCGTCACGTATGAGCAGCTTCAGCCGAAGCTGTTTCTCTCTACAGGACCTTCGGCGACGAAGCATGGTCCCAACAGAAATGAGTTGATAATAATACATAATTGTTCATGTTATATTTTATACTTCATATGATTCTCTCTTCATCATTATATGTTGCGCTGATGAAGGTATGTCCTTCATAACCTTCGTCCGAAAATCATTATATCCCAAGGGAAGTAATGCTTCGAAGGACGAAGGACTTTAACGTTTAATATTTTTTGTGTTGCCTTGTTATTAACTAATAACATTTGAGAACAAGTCCCCAACATTGGCGCCCACCTCCGGTGAACCCTTTTCGACCACCTTCGGCAAGCATTAACCTTCGTCATGCCACCGAAGAAAGCTTCAGCGACAAGGGCTGCGGCATTGCAGCCGCTGGACCCAAATCAGGAGACCCTTTCTCTTTGAGAGGCCCGAAGCCAGAAGAGGAAGGCCACCAGTCCAACACCCCAGGAGGACGAGTTGGATCAAGAAATCAGAAACATGGAGATGCTTCATCAACAAGTACAAAGGAAGAAGGAGAAGATGGCTCGACTAGCCGACCTTCAGAGGCAGATTGATGAAGCCATTGAAGAAGTACGCCATCTTGCTCAAGATGAACAAGAACGAAGGCCCCAACACAGGGAACTTCATCAAGAAGGCTTGTTCGATGATGAGGGATGGTATGATGATTTCAATCATGGTACCTTTACTTTTGACGATGCTTCTCCCTTGGCAGCAGAACTGCAGGCTATCCCGTGGCCCCCATCATACAAGCCACCTCAGCTTCCAATGTATGATGGGCATTCAGACCCGAAGCAGTTTTTGAAGAGTTATGAAGCAACCATATCTTCATATGGAGGCAATGCAGCTATCATGGTCAAATCCTTCGTCATGGCAGTTAAGAATGTGGCCCAGACATGGTATTCTTCTCTTCAGCCAGGAACTATCACTTCATGGCAGAAGCTCAAGGACATGCTGGTGACAAGTTTCCAGGGCTTCCAGACGAAGCCAGTCACAGCTCAAGCTCTGTTTCAGTGCATGCAAGATCATGAGGAGTATCTCTAAGCATACGTCCGAAGGTTCTTGCGTCTGAGAGAACAAGCGCCTACAGTGCCCAATGAAATTTTCATTGAGGCCATGATCAAGGGGCTTCGTCCAGGACCTATTGCCCAGTATTTTGCTAGAAAGCCTCCATAGGCTTTGGAGAAGCTGCTTCAAAAGATGGATGAATACATCCGCGCTGATAATGACTTTCGTCAAAGAAGGGAGGAAGCCTACAGGTTCTCTGAGATGACCAGGGGCTTCAAAGGGAGAATCCACCCAAGGCACGTCAGATCAATCCACTCCACCCAGAATGACGATAGAGGAAGTCAGCAACAGAGGCCACAATATTCCTCGCAAGCTTCGGGGCAGCAACAAAGCTATCTTCGGCCGCCAACTCCAAGGGGCAGAGGCGCAAGGGGCTTCGGAGGAAGGTTTGGGGATCAGCTCAGAAAAATTTATTGCCTATTCTGTGGTGAGGACAAGGGCCATACTACAAGGATGCATGTGCCATGTCACCATTCAGAAACAGAAGGAAATAGCAGAAGCTGCAGTCCAACAGAACCAGCCGAAGCAGGTCATGCACACTGCTTCGTATCACTCACCCTACATACCAGAGTATGTGGGTAACCATCCTGCAGCTTCTGTTGCTTCAGCTAGCCAACCACAGGCATCTTGGCAACATCCTCCACCACCACTACAACCTGCATATTCCCGAGGCCAGCAGCCAGAAGAGAGCCAGCACACTCATCAGCAGCGAGACTTCAGGGAGGAGTCCGAAGCTCGCACAGTCAACAGTACTGTGCCAGAATCGAAACATATCTACTAAGAAATATCCTACCCTGAAACAGTTTTTGCATTCGTTATCATTTTTCTTTTTTAAGGAACAATCATTGAAAGCCTAGTTCTTTTGTCGTTTTCAATTTCCTGTAATACCTTCGTTCTTGTCATAGTATAATATACCTTCTCCACAGACTCACGAAGTTCAAAAAAGTCGCTGAAGCACAAAAGTTCTTCTTAAGGGAACGCGGGGCTCAAAATCACATTACAAGTCTTACCGAAGTAACAAAAAGTCGTTCTAAGGAACACAGTGTAAGTTTGTCGAAGCTACAAAAAGTCGTCCCTAAGGGAGCGCAGCATAAGTTTTCTGCTCAAAAGTCGTTCCAAAGGGAATGCAGAGCCAAATACCGCCGAAATATAAGGCGAAGCGTGAAAAGTCAACGCGAATACCGCCGAAATAGAAGGCGAAGAAGTTCAAAAGACGTTCCTAAGGGAATGCAGAACTTACAGCGAAAAGTCAGCGCTGATACACCGAAAAATAAGCGGTGAAGCCGAAAAATAAACGACAAAGAAATTGTGTATTCTACTGTGGGGATGTGTGTGTGTCTTCGGCACAAATATCATTTTGCATAGCATAACATCATTACATCATTCGCATAACATAACATCATACATCATGTTGCATCAATGGCACAAGAAGGGGATACAATGTTAATCTTCGGAGAATGCTTCGAAAAAGTGAAATTGTGCTAAGGCACAAAATAAGTTTTGAAGAAATACAACTTCATCAGCTCTGATGTGGAGGAAAAAATCTATCGATGATGAAGCATTAATGTTTTTGCGATGATTGGAGAATTTTATATGAAGTATAAAAGCTCTTCTTTACGAAGCATGAAAAGAAGGGAAGGTGTTTTTTCGCCGAAGGCTCAAAAAGGGTATGTATGTAAAAGTTTCATGTATCGCAAAGAAATGAATCACAAAGTTATTCATATATTACATTCAAAACCCATGATCACCAAATATTACAAGCATAGTTCAGCAAATGTTACACTAATAATCTAGCAACGTTTTTACAATAGCTATTCTTCTTCTTTCAAAACTTTATCTGCAGCTTCGGCCAGCAGTCGGGTAACGACTTCGTCTATAATAGTTTCGGCCATGCTAATAATTTCTGATGATTCTTTTGCCTCTGCTTCGGTCATTGGCTCGAAGGGCTCTAGGGGAGGAGATAGTTCAGCTGCAGTAGAAAATGTAAATTATTTCGAAGTCGCAAAAGTAAACAACAAAGTTAAAAATCATTAAGTAATACCTATTCGTCTCTCAAGCTCCGCAGCCTTTTCAGCTGTTTTTGTTGCTTCTCTAGTGTCGTGAATATCTATTTTACTTTTCTTTATTATTTCGTGAGCCATCCCTCGACCGCCATTCTCCCAAATGCCCATGAAAAAATTTCCGCCTATTAAGCTTGCCTCGGCCGAGGGATCCTTCGTATCATCAATGAAGAAAGCAACTTCGGCTTGGGCCAAAGTTTTAATATGTTCGCACCCTGCTTTCTCCAAAATAGCTGCAACTCCCCTCGCGCCAGAGAAGGCGCAGACGTCCCGACGGCCACTCAGAACTTCCTCAAAAGCTTCGGCTTCGCTGCTGATCCATTCAATTGGGCCCTCAGGATCGCCTCTTATGAAGTTGTCCTCACTTGAATATGTGCCAACGCTGGCGAAGCTAGTTTTTATTTTCTTCACGCAGTCCATAGATTTTTCAAAGCATCTTTCCTTGGGTATGTGAAGTTCTTCAACGTTCTTCTCTAAATGATTTGTCCATTGTTCGCTAATTCCTCGTTTAGCTTCTGCAACGGCGCACTTCTCTTTAGCTTCGGCCAGTTGCTTCCGAAGGTCTTCAATCTCAATTTTTTGGGCTTCAGATTGGGTTTTAAAGTTAGCTTCATCCTCCTTTACTTTATCCACCAATGTAAGCAGAATTTTATATTTTTCCAAAGCTTCGTTCCTCAGCTTAATAACCTCTGTTCGAAGGTTGTTGAAAGCAATAGTGTAGCTCTCGTCTTCGGCATTCTTTTGCGCTCTCAAGGCGTTGCTAATTATTAAATCCTATATGAAAAGAATTAGTATAAGAGCAAAAAATAATTCAAAAATTTATAAACTTCCAAATATACAATTTTCGTACCTTCAGACTGTTATATGTGAGGTTATCTGCAAGATCGTCCTTCGTCATAGCGCAGAGGCCAGCTTCAAGCTTCGGGAACCCCATACTTCTAGCCATCTCCCGGCAGACAGATAATTCTTTGTTGTCTGGGAGGCAGTATAAGAAGTCATCTTCGTCTGTGCCATTGAACACTAAGGCCCCTTCCGGGTACTTCAGTTCTCGGGCATAGTGTTTAGCTTCAAAAATCTCTTCTTCAGATAATCTTTTTCCCGATGCGTGTCGTACAATATAATCAAGTACTTCGGAAGATGCTTCGGGAGTAGGAGTGGCAGTTTTTTCAGGCAGAATTTGTTCTGCAGCTTCTTTTTCCGTTTTGTTTTCTCCGGTTTCCAAGGATTTCTCCTTGGCGGGCTCTGAAGGCCCAGCTTCGGTCTCGGCCTGGCTCTTTGCAGTTTCGGCTTCGGTTAGATTTGTCTCAATCTGCGCTTTTGAAGCTTCGGCAGTTTTCACTGGAGTAGAGCTTGAAGTCTTTATCGTCTCCAGCATATCTAGTACGTTGACCATCCTTTTCCTCTTAGGGGTTGCTGTAAGACCTTTTTGTGCCTTCGGCACTGTCACTTGTGCCGATGGGCTTATAACTTCTAATATCTTCGTTCCTTCGACCCCTATCTCTTCAATATTATCGGCCTTCGGCTCAGCTAATTTGGCCGGGGATGCCTTCGGCATTGCAGACGGCTCTTCAATCTTCTGCGTAAGCGCAGGTTCTTTGGCTTTAGTAGCCGAAGAGGTCTCACCGCCAAATTCGGGCACTGTGGCCGGTTCAATATAGCGCGGTCGGTGAGTAAGAACCTTCACCTTTCTCTTCTTCGGCGTGAGCTTACTCAGAGCAGCTGAAGCAACATCCTTCCCAGAAGTTGCACTCTTTCTCTTCTGCCCCCTTGGCGGATAGCGGTAGTCAGGATACATAAATCCAATAGCATCAAAAACTCTATTTAGCCTCTTCTTTTTACGGCTCCCGAAGGCCGCAGATAGTACGTTATCTTCAGACTTGGAGTAGGCTCCAAGTAGTTCATCACTAGTGTTATCAACACACTTCAGCCAGTCATTGTTTGGTTCGATAAATTGGTCTCTAAACCTAAAGGTATATTTCAATCGAACCAAACCACCTTCGTTGGGGTTGCTGATGGTCTCTTTTGGCATCTCCCAGTTGTCTACCAATGGCCATATCCTGTAGGCCATGTGCTCTTGGACTAAGTCCCTTGTCCCAATAAATGCGCAGACTGTGCTGAAGGCCCTCTGGCACGCTTCGGTTACCTCATTAATCTCTACCTTCGGCTTTCGGAGGCCAAAGCGTGACCAGATGGGGCGCATGATAATATCTTTAATATCTTCTCTTGCTTTTAAATCATTCTTCACGTAAAACCATTCTTTCATCCAGTCTCCAGGCCATCTTTTCCGAAAGGTTGGCACCGGGCAGCTTGAGCCTGAGCGAGCAACGAAGCTGTAGCAACCAAAGTTGTTATGATAATGTTCCTTACCCCAGGGTTTCGTCTCATATGAAAGTCCATGCATGCTGCAGAAACTTTTTGCATTTGGCTCCAAACCTTGACTCCTCACGGCCCAGACGAAGATCCCCATTCTGATAATTGCTTCGGGAGTAATCTGGTGAAGGAAGATCTTGTATATCTTTAAAACTTCAACAACAAATTTGCTTAAGGGAAACCGAAGCCCAGCCTTGAAGAAGCTTCGGTAGATTACGACTTCATTCTCTTCAGGAACAGGAACAGTCCTGTCTCCGTTGTCAGCCCTCATGATAGATATGTCTCGAAAATACCTTCCTCTCATGTTATCAAGATGACTCTGTCTGATAGTCGATTTCCCAAAGACTGCATGGCTTGGTCGCTAGGGCCGATCTTCGGAGTCCTCGCCCCCACTTTCCGCATCATAACTATCGCTGTCATCGGTATCTTCAGATAACCCTTCTAGAATTTCTTTTGTAATCTTTTCTGTATTTGTCTTTGCAATTGACTCAATGAATGCAGCAGTCTTTTCCTCAAGAAGCTTCTCTTCTTCGGTTAGCTTCGTTTCAGCAACTGTTTTCTTGTCTTGAGACATCTTATCTTCAGAACTGTCGAAAATATGTCCTTAAATCCGAAGCTTTGAAAATTGAAGAAACTAAGCAACTGTTGGAAAGCAAGAGCTAAGAAATCAAGCAAAGCAAAGCAGGCGTACCAAATGTGCTCGGGGTGGGTTCTTATTTATACGCTCTGCACGCTCCAAGTTGAAGGGCCCCGACTGTCATTGACTGTTGCTATTCTAGCAAAGGGAAGGTGTTTTTTCGGACCTTCGGCCTAGGGCCTTCATCCATATCGCAATCTGAATTCGTTATTCTAACAAATTAACCTTGCGAGGAGCTACTGTTGGGGGCCTTCGTTTTCCGATGGTCCTCAAAAACATGATTTAACAATGTTTCTGGAGTATAATACATGAACAGGTACCTTCCGACTCGGATCAGGACCACAGTGTGAAGAAGCACAAAGAATACGAAGGTTGGCGCAGAGCCGAAGCTATGCGTAGGAGAGCTTCGGCATGATAGCAGAAAAGGAAACCGACTTAAAGGGGAAAAGGCTATTTAGACCTCGATGGATTACTATAGAGTCATTAGCAAATGTAAAGGGCATGGGTGTAATTTTATATGGGCTGCGTCCCGTGCCTATAAATAGATGAACAGTGCTCCCGTACTATTCACGCTGACTTGGCATTTGCTTTTGCGTCACGCTTGTACTCTTACCTTCTTTCGAGTCGAAGGTACATTTGCAACTTGATATCATTTCTATTTTTCCATAATAATAAAATAGAAATGAGTTGATAATAATACATAATTGTTCATGTTATCTTTTATACTTCATATGATTCTCTCTTCATCATTATATGTTGCGCTGATGAAGGTATGTCCTTCATAACCTTCGTCCGAAAATCATTATATCCCAAGGGAAGTAATGCTTCGAAGGACGAAGGACTTTAAGGTTTAATATTTTTTGTGTTGCCTTGGCATTTGAGAACAAGTCCCCAACAGCTTTGTTAAAATCAACTAAGTATAGCTGACCCTCTAATACTCCCTTAAATGCTACTGAATCATCACTTCTTCTAAAGACAGTAACACCTATATCTGTAAATAGACAGTTGTAGCCCATTTTGCATAATTGAGATACATAAAGCAAGTTGTAATCTAAAGAATCTACAAGAAAAACATTGGAAATAGAATGGTCAGGGGATATAGCAATTTTACCCAAACCTTTGACCAAACCTTGATTTCCATCCCCGAGTGTGATAGCTCGTTGGGGATCTTGGTTTTTCTCGTAGGAGGAGAACATTCTCTTCTTTCCTGACATGTGGTTTGTGCATCCGCTATCAATTATCCAACTTGAACCCCCGGATGCATAAACCTGCAAAACAATTTAGGCCTTGTTCTTAGGTACCCAAACGGTCTTGGGTCCTTTCACATTAGAAACAAGCACCTTGGGTACCCAAACACAAGTCTTTTACCCCTTGTGTTTGCCCCCAACATATTTGGCAACTACTTTGCCTGATTTGTTAGTTAAAATATAAGATACATCAAAAGTCTTAAATGAAATGTTAGGCTCAATTGATGCAGTAGGAGTTTTCTTTTTAGGCATTTAACATGTGTAGAATGCCTAGAGCTAGATGCCTCATTCTTATACATAAAATTATAGTGAGAAACAGAATGAGATTTCTTAGCATGAATTCTCCTAATTTTGGTTCGGGATAATTAGGAGGATATAAAATATAGCCCTCATTATCCTAAACCATGGGAGCTTTGCCCTTAACAAAGTTAGACAATCTTTTAGGGGCATTAAGCTTGACATTGCTTCCTTGTTGGAAACCAATGCCATCCTTAATGCCTGGGTGTCTCCTACTATGGAGCATGCTTCTAGCAAATTTAAACTTTTCATTTTCAATTTCATGCTCATTAATTTTAGTAGTTAATTGAGCTACATGATCATTTTGTTGTTTAATTAAAGCAAGGTGATCATTTATAGCATCAACATTAACATCTCTACATATAGTACAAATAGTAACATGATCAATAGTATATGTAGAGGGTTTGCAAGCATTTAATTCATCTATCTTAGCATGTAATATGGTATTCTCATTTCTAAGACAGGTAATAGAATCATTGCAAACATTTAGCTCTTTAATCTTAGAAACTAAATTGTCATTTTCAGTTCTAAGACTAGCAATTGAATCATTACAAGCATTTAATTTTTCAACCTTATCAATTAAACTAACATTCTCAGTTCTAAGGTTTGAAATAGTGTCATGGCAAATGCTAAGCTCCTTAGACAATTTTTCACATTTCTCAACTTCCTGGGCATAAACATTCTTCAATTTAACATGCTTTTTATTTCTTTAATAAGGAATTCCTCTTGGCTATCCAAGAGTTCATCCTTCTCATGAATGGAACCTATCAATTCATTTAATTTTTCTTTTTGTTGCATGTTAAGGTTAGCAAAAAGGGTAAGCAGATCATCTTCATCTTCACTAGAACTACCCTCATCACTAGATGTAGTATATTTGGGGGTGGTTCTAGTTTGTACCTTCTTCTTTTTGCCGTCCTTTTCCATGAAGCACTTGTGGCCGACGTTGGGGAAGAGGAGGCCCTTGTTGATGGCGATGTTGGCGGCATCCTCGTCGGAGGAGGAGTCGGTGGAGCTCTCATCGGAGTCACATTCCCGACATACATGGGCATCGCCGCCCTTCTTCTTGTAGTACCTCTTCTTCTCCTTCTTCTTCCCCCTCTTGTCGTCGCCCCTGTCACTATCACTAGATATTGGGCATTTAGCAATAAAATGACCGGGCTTAACACATTTGTAGCACACCCTCTTGGAGCGGGGTTTGTAGTCTTTCCCACTCCTTTGCTTGAGGATTTGGCGAAAGCTCTTGATTATGAGCACCATCTCCTCATTGTTGAGCTTGGAGGCGTCGATGGGGAGCTACTTGATGTAGACTATTCTTTCTTCTCCGTGGCTTTGAATGTGACGGGTTGCACCTCGGGTGTGGAGGTGCCGCCTTGCTCCAAGTCAACGATGTGTTTAGAGCCTTTGATCATTAGTTCAAAGCTGAGAGCACCTAGATGGGGGGGTGAATAGGTGATCCTGTAAAATTAAACACTAAATAGCCACAAAACTTAGTTATAGAAGTGTTAGTGCGACTAAGTAGTTGAGAGGCGAGTTCTCGTGGACAAAACAATCACAGAGAGAGCAATCACAAGAGACACGCTATTTTATCCCGTGGTTCGGCCAAGTAAGACTTGCCTACTTCCATGTTGTGGCGTCCTAATGGACGAGGGTTGCACTCAACCCCTTTCAAGTGATCCAATGATCAACTTGAATACCACAACTTTCTTCCTTATAGTTTTCTTCCCATTTGCGAGGAATCTCCACAAGTTGGAGCATCTCGCCCTTATAATATTGATCACAAAGAAAGCATGGAGTAAGGTTGGGAAAAGCAACACACACAAGACTCAAATACGCAGCACACCCACGCACACAAGTGAAGACTCGAGCTCAAATGACAACACAGGGAGTTCACGACTCGAATGGAGCTCAATTCTCTAACACAACAAAGCGAATGCGCGGGAGCAGTCTAGATGCCTTAGAATACTTAGTGAATGCTTGGGTAGCTCCTCCATGCGCCTAGGAGTCCCTTTTATAGCCCCAAGGCAGCTAGGAGCCGTTGGAGGCCAACTTGGAAGGCCAAACTTGCCTTCTGTCGGGTGGTGCACCGGACAGTCCGGTGCAACACCGGACAGTCACTGTAATTGTCCGGTGCGCGATCTCCTTCCAATTTTGGCGCATCCGACCGTTGGTCCTCGGGGTCGGTTGACGCACCGGACACTGTCCGGTGCACACCAGACAGTCCGGTGTGCCCAACCGACCGTTGCTGCGGGCCACGCGTCGCCCGCAGATTGCGCGGCCGACCGTTGCGCTGACAACCGTTGGCTCACCGGACAGTCCGGTGCACCACCGGACAGTCCGGTGAATTATAGTCGTACGCCGCTGTCGAATCGTGAGAGCGACTAGTTCACCGCGGACCAGCCTGGCGCACCAGACACTGTCCGGTGCACCACTGGACCGTCCGGTGTGCCAAGCCGAGCTGGAGTTTGCTGCACATAGCCAACTCTTTTTCCAATTCTTTTATCACTGTTTCTAGCACTTAGACAAAACACATTAGTACTCAAAACAATGTACTAAGTCTAGAAACGTACCTTTTTCTTTGATTTGCACTTCTCACTTTACTTGGCACATAAGAACTTAATTAATCGTGTTGGGCACTTAATCACCAAAACATTATTGAAATTGCCCAAGGGCACATTTCCCTTTCAATCTCCTCCTTTTTGGTGGTTTATGCCAACACATCCAGAAGCAACCAAAAGAAGTGCAACATCAATGCAATTGGGAACCAAATTGTTTTTGCACAAGATTTGACATATTTGGATCATTCTTTGCAACCACTTGATTTGTTTTTTGCAAATCAAATTCATTTTCCTATCTCTAAGTCAAACACGCTTGTTTGGGCACAAAGAGAGATGTTCCAAGAAAAATTGATCAAGTGCCAAAAACTCCCCCTTTTCCCATAATCAAAGTTCTCTCCCACAAGAGACCAAATTTTGCAATAAGAGTATTTTGGACAAATCAAAAGTTCTAACTCTATTGTTTTCAAAATTCACAAGTGGTAGCTGATCCATTTGCTTTGGCCTTAATTTCTCCCCCTATGGCATTAAGCACCAAAATCATTTTTGGCCCTTTAACCTCATTGCCTCACCAAAATGTCAATTAAGAGCAAAAAGGCAATGAGAGCATAAGTATGAACTTGGAAGAGAGTACACTAATACCGGAGTGCAGTGGAAGTCTTTGCATCGTCCAAGTTCACCTTTCCCTTTCAATTCGCTTTTGAGACTACATCGAGTATACTCAAACACAAAGATTAGTCTCAAAGGGTCAAGTTGTAGCATGTCTCCCCCTAAATATGTGCACCATTTGCATATGGACTTGTGAGGTCCGGGGAGATTTTGTACAACATGAGCACCACAAATAGATAACACAAAATTCATACAGTAACATGATCAAAGGCATAGAACACATGTATGCTATAGATCAATCCAAGTTACGCGTATCTAAGACATTTAGCTCACTACGCAACCTGCAAAAAGTTTTCTCATCCAACGGCTTGGTAAAGATATCGGCTAGCTGGTTCTCGATGCTAATATGGTACACCTCAATATCTCCCTTTTGTTGGTGGTCTCTTAGGAAGTGATGCCGGATGTCTATGGGCTTAGTGCGGCTGTGTTCAACAGGATTATCCGCCATGCGGATTGCACTCTCATTGTCACATAGGAGTGGGACTTTGCTCAGATTGTAGTCGAAGTCCCGAAGGGTTTGCCTCATCTAAAGTAGTTGTGCACAACACTGTCCTGCAGTAACATACTCGGCCTCAGCGGTGGATAGGGCAACAGATGTTTGTTTCTTGGAACTCCAGGACACCAGGGACCTTCCTAGAAATTGGCACGTCCCCAATGTGCTCTTCCTATAAACCT
Source organism: Zea mays (assembly GCF_902167145.1). Lineage (NCBI taxonomy): Eukaryota > Viridiplantae > Streptophyta > Magnoliopsida > Poales > Poaceae > Zea > Zea mays. The sequence goes on along the minus strand of NC_050103.1, from coordinate 65,037,897 downwards.
TGCACCCGGCATAATCGGAGTCTGAGTATCCAATCAAGTCAAAGGTAGACCCTTTTGGATACCAGATCCCGAAGCAAGGCGTAGAAACTAAATATCTAAGAATTCGCTTAACGGCCACAAGGTGATATTCCTTGGGGTCGGATTGATATCTAGCACACATGCATACGCTTAGTATAATGTCCGATCTACTAGCACATAAATAAAGTAATGACCCTATCATAGACCGGTATGCCTTTTGATCAACGGACTTACCTCTTTTGTTGAGGTCGACATGCCCGTCGGTTCCCATCGGTGTCTTCGCGGGCTTGTCGTCCTTCATCCCAAACCTCTTGAGAAGATCTTGAGTGTACTTCGTTTGGGAGAGAAAGGTGTCATCCTTGAGTTGCTTCACTTGGAACCCAATGAAGTAGGTCAACTCGCCCATCATCGACATCTTGAACTTTTGAGTCATCACCCTGCTAAACTCCTCACAAGACTTTTGATTAGTAGAACCAAATATTATGTCATCGACATAAATTTGGCACACAAAAAGATCACCATCACAAGTCTTAGTAAAAAGAGTGGGATCGGCTTTCCCAACCTTGAAAGCATTAGCAATGAAGAAATCTCTAAGGCATTCATACCATGCTGTTGGGGCTTTCTTAAGTCCATAGAGCTCCTTAGAGAGCTTGAACACATGGTCGGGGTACCTGTCATCCTCAAAGCCAGGGGGTTGTTCCACATATACCTCCTCCTTGATTGGCCCGTTGAGGAAAGCGCTCTTTATGTCCATTTGAAACAACTTGAAAGAGTGGTGAGCGGCATAGGCTAATAAAATTCGAATAGACTCTAGCCTAGCCACAGGAGCAAAAGTCTCCTCGAAATCCAAACCTGTGACTTGGGCATAACCTTTTGCCACAAGTCGAGCCTTGTTTCTTGTCACCACCTCGTGCTCGTCTTGCTTGTTGCAGAACACCCACTTGGTTCTCACAAAATTTTGCTTTGGACGTGGCACCAGGCTCCAGACTTCATTCCTCTTGAAGTTGTTGAGCTCTTCTTGCATGGCCAACACCCAGTCCGGATCCTGCAAGGCTTCTTCTACCCTGAAAGGCTCAATAGAAGAGACAAATGAGTAATGCTCACAAAAATTAGCTAAACATGAGCAAGTTGTTACTCCCTTGCTTATGTCACCCAGAATCTGATCGACGGGGTGATTTCTTTGGATCGTCGCTCGGACTTGAGTTGGAGGGACCCGTGGTGCTTCTTCCTCCATCACTGGTTCTTCCTGTGCTCCCCCTTGATCCTATCCCTCTTCTTGAGGTACCTGTTCACCGTCATGAGTTGGAGGATGCACCATTGTGGAGGAAGATGGCTGATCTTGCTCTTGTTGTTCCTGTGGTCGCACATCACCTATCGCCATCGTGCGCATTGCGGCCGTCGGAACATCATCTTCATCTATGTCATCAAGATCAACTTGCTCTCTTGGAGAGCCATTAGTCTCATCAAATACAACGTCGCTAGAGACTTCAACCAAACCCGATGATTTGTTGAAGACTCTATACGCCTTTGTATTTGAGTCATACCCTAGTAAAAACCCTTCTACTGCCTTGGGAACAAATTTAGAATGTCTACCTTTCTTCACCAGAATGTAACATTTGCTCCCAAATACACAAAAGTAAGAAACGTTGGGTTTGTTACCTGTAAGGAGTTCATACGAGGTCTTCTTGAGAAGGCGATGTAGGTAGAGCCGGTTTATGGCGTGGCAAGCTGTGTTCACAGCTTCCGACCAAAACCGCTCGGACGTCTTGAATTCTCCAAGCATCGTTCTCGCCATGTCAATAAGCGTCCTGTTCTTCCTCTCTACCACACCGTTTTGCTGTGGTGTGTAGGGAGCGGAGAACTCGTGCTTGATGCCTTCTTCCTCAAGATACTCCTCCAATTGCAGATTCTTGAACTCAGACCCGTTGTTGCTTCTTATCTTTTTCATCTTGAGCTCAAATTCGTTTTGAGCCCTCCTTAGAAAGCGCTTTAGGGTCCCTTGGGTTTCTGATTTATCCTGCAAAAAGAACACCCAAGTGAAGCGAGAAAAATCATCAACAATTACAAGACCATACTTACTTCCCCCGATGCTAAGGTAGGCAACGGGTCCGAAGAGGTCCATGTGAAGAAGCTCCAGTGGTCTTGATGTTGTCATCACATTCTTGCTATGATGAGTGCTTCCCACCTGTTTCCCTGCCTGACAAGCTGCACAAGGTCTATCTTTCTCGAAACAAACATTGGTTAGTCCTAACACATGTTCTACCTTTAGAAGTTTATGAAGGTTCTTCATCCCAACATGTGCTAGACGGCGATGCCACAGCCAGCCCATACTAGTCTTAGCTATTAAGCATGCATCGAAATCGGCCTCCTCTTTCGAAAAATCAACTAAGTAGAGTTTGTCGTCTAATACACCCTTAAAAGCTAATGAACCATCACTCCTAAAGACAGATACATCAACATTTGTAAAAAGACAGTTGTAACCCATGTGACACAATTGACTTACTGACAGAAGGTTGTAACCAAGCGACTCTACTAGAAATACATTTTGTCGGAGAGGGAATTCTCCGGCCGGGTGGCGGAGTGCACCCGCCCTAAATCCTAAGATGAGGAAGGGGCTTAAGCGTTTTGCCCGTCCTGCTAAGCGAACATCAAGCACATGAACACACGAGAGTTTAGAGTGGTTCGGGCCGCCGGAGCGTAACACCCTACTCCACTGTATGTTGGATTGCTGTGGAAGCTAGAGAGTTGAGAGTCTAAGTTGGGTCTGTCTAAGTGTCTCCATTGTAACGTTGCATGCCTCCCCTTTTATAGCTAAGGGGGCATGTACATGGGTGCTGAGCCCCGACATGTGGGCCCAGGAACATAACGGATGTAGCACTTGGAGCTACTAATGTTTGCTGCTGGAGCAATCTTCTTGCGCCCTAACACCCGAGATCTGCGTAGCATCGGCGTGCAGGGGAAGCTTCTCGTATAAGGGATGATGAGCACAGTGCACCGCACAGCACGGGCGCACTGTTTCGACAATGGATTGGACAGGTGCGCCGTTTGCAGGGTGGCCCTAGTGCTGCCTGTTAGCGGAGTGGACAAGACGCAATAAATGTTGAGGGGGCACATCACTTGTCAGTAGGGTGGACAGGCGGCGCGTCCTCTCCACAATAAATGCAGAGACCGCGCGGCCCAGAGGCCTTACGTCAGGCTCCGCCCGCTGGCTTATGTCACGGGCTACAAGCCACGTGGCCGCATCGGGTCTCCGCCTGAGCGGGGAGTGCGTGCGTGCAAGGTAAGGCTCGGACGCGTGGCAATACTGGACCCTTGCTTATGCCAGGGTTTCCCCCTGTCTCGGGACCTCGTTGTGGCCCGGTCCTTACTCGGAGGGATCTGGACCCCATCCAAGGGACCCGACATGCTTACTTGGGAGTCCCGGACCGTAATCGTGGGTCCGGGTTGTGCGTACAGGGGTCCGGTACTCCTTCGCGGGGGTCTGGTTCAACTGATACATCCTGGGATGTATCATCTTTTCTCGTCACACGGTGCCCCTTGAGCGGCCCACGTGGTGGGGTCGAGCGTTGTTCACTGTGCGGCTAGGGAATGCCGTATGGGCACCGCGTCTTCATACTGTAGTAAGGGGTACCCCTGATCCAGGGTACCGATAGTGGCCCCCGGGTTCGCCTTAGGGGAGGATACGAGCCTGTAGGTGGGGCCAAAGTCTGATTGGCTTGCTGTCCCTACGCGCCTGTTGATGCAATTACTGCCGGTCTGCCCATGGTCACGCCGACTGCCACGCCTGTCCCCGCGGCTGACTGACCAGTGACCTTCAGACTTAATGGCTTTGTTGGGCCATGCGCGGAGTGTCTCGAGTCACTGCATTTTTGAAAACTTAACTTCTCCGTCTTCTACGGCGGCCTCGAGGACGCATGGTACTGGTGCGGGTGGCGGTGCGACTTCTCTGTGCGCAAACACTGGTGTGTCAGGTGCATGACATGTGGGCCTGGGCCCCCATGCTAGAGGTTGGACCGCTGGCTGCAGCGAAGCCGAGGGGGCGCACAACCGCGGGGCGGTTGCACGCTTCTTGTGCGGCGGTTCGCTTTCTTGACCGCTGGTTGCGGCGAAGATAAAAGGGCGTATAACCGCAGGGCGGTTGCACGCTCCTTGTGCGGCGGTTCGCCTTCTTCGCGCTTGGGCCAGCTTGTATGACATGTGAGGCCTGGCCCCCGTGTCATAGGATGGGAACCCTGGTGCGCATCGTGGGAGACCTTGCCCGTGACGCTTCGGGGCGCGAGTGGGGAAATCTACCTTTAAAAAAGGGTTCACCCCTCGGGTAGCAGCCATGTCTTGCTTTTCTCCCACTCGCGGTACCCTTTCGCCTTCTATGGCGGAACTGCCCGAATTATTCCAACTTAAGTGCCTAAGTCCCGCCTTAGAGGCTAGACCACACTTAAATGGGAATAACCCGTCAATCCCTCGGATCTAGTCCGACGAGGCCACTGACAGGATCAAGTACCACAATCTCACTCGATGGTGAGTCACAGAGCAAATACAATAAAGCATAAAACCATACATTAAAGAGTGTTAGACTTATGACATCATCATCGGGGTTTTAGCAAAAGTAGACATCATTGTTCGGAGTGCAGCGGAATAAAACTAACGATAATTAAACAGAGAGATGGGGAAGCCTGTCCCATCACTCCTCATGCTCCTCCTCAGCCGAGGCGGGATCCCACTCGACTGTCCAACCCGGTGGCAAGATGGACGGCCAAGTCACTCCAGCAACCATGTCCTCCAGAGAACCTGTAAAAAATTATGCCACAAGCAAGGCTGAGTATACTAATACTCAGCTAGACTTACCCGGTGTGAGGAGTCTACTCCTCTACCTCTAGACATGCAGCTGTTTGGCTGTGGGGTTTGGTTGCCAAAAGCACTAGCTGAGTCTAAAAATCAAGTTTTAGCTTTGTCAAGTTTAAGTGTGACTCTCTTAAGACTAAATGTATACTATCTACTCATTCATGGTATCAAACATATTTAGCAATCAACATCTTTTGCCACATCATCACATTTCAAGTTGTTACTTAATGTAGCAGCATGGATCAAGCAGTCTCATTAGCTGCGAGAAGCAGACGATTCGAATCGAGTTTTTATCTTTGCAAGGTAAACCTAAACACACGACGTGGCGAGGCACTCCGTCCCCACACACATCAATCGTCCCCATCGATTCCCTGGCAACAGAAAGGGGCTCACCGCCTTGGCGTACAATGCCTCACTGACCCCGACTGCCGTCGTGCAGTGACCGCACTTGTACCCACCATAACCGGAATGGGAGACCATGTCTCAGGTCGCGTGAGGAGGGCAATCTGCGGGCAGGTTCACTCAGGTACTAGGCTTACCGATTTACCATATTTCTCGGCATGTGTTTAGTACGTTCAAACGCTTGACTCACGGTACCACACCTTAATCCTTATTCCAATTTTTATCCCGTAGACAACCAATCCCCATGGATTGTTGTCCACAAACCAACATCATTATGATATGAAAGTGGGTACAACCAATTCCTGACCTCGCGAGAGTGCTAGAAAAATCACTCGACTTCTACCGAGGTCCCTAACTTATAAAGCAGCTACTCGACCTAGCATACTAGTATCCATCACAAAAGGAATCCTGAGTTAATGCAACTAGGGTTTCAAACAACTCCTACACTTAAGTGCACGGTACAAGCCTACAAACATTAAGTGTAATAAAATAGCATATATAAACGGTTATGCATAAAACCGGGGCTTGCCTTCCAAAGCTGGGGCAGGCAGATCCTCTGGTGCAGGCTCTGGTGCTAGATCCGGGGCTACCTCCTGAGCAGCTCCTTGCTCCGGCACGAGGACGTACTCTCCGTCAGCGAGGTTGCAATCTATCGAATGCAATGAGTAAGAATATGTATGCCATGATTATGCAGGATTTAGTAAACATTATGCTAAGTGAAGGAAAACTACGTCAGTTAGTAACTTAGGGTTTCGTGGTCATGCGTGGCTCTTATTGGTGTATGCTTATCAATTTAGGTTTGGGTTTTGCCCAGGAATAAGCATCGTGAATTTAACTTGGATCTCCCTTAGATGTTTTAGTAGACCATTGAGGGATTTTGCTGGTTGGGTTAAAATGATATTACTCTCCATTGTTAATTTCCTTTTTTATTTTCTATTTATGAATTTTAGGGTGGGTTTGAACTACTACAGTGATTTAAACTATTCCAAAAATTCTGAAAAATCTACAGTAGGTTACTATTGGTCATTGTAGTTTGTCCTATGAATTTGAGGTCCAGAATAAATAGAGTATGCTTTGGAAAAAAATAACAAAAGTTGGGGCAAAGGGGTCACTTTGCACTACAACTCTTGACTAGGGGTGGGTTCTGTCCTAAGGGTCATTTTTGCTGGTATCTAAAAGTAATAACATGCTTCTATGCCAAAAATCACAGAAGGATATTTGGTGGTTATTTAGTTGTGATTTTCTAAAGTTTAATGTCAAAAAGGCACTTACTACTATCTTGTTATTTGAAAAATGTCAAACAACAGATTTCATATTTTTCCTAAGTTCTTAATAACAACACATTAGCTATCCCAAGGTTTGGGGTGTTTTCTCCTTGGGGTTATTTTTCTAGGGTTTTTCTAAGTTTTCCTTGTTTCCTTAAAATAAAAGGTATCTCCTTTATTCTATACTAAACAAGGGTATAATAAATTTTTCTAGTGAACTATATTGAATAAGTAAACTAACAAAAATGTGGGTGCTCCCTGGCTCTTTATTTAAACCTCCATTAATATTTTCTCTAACTTTAGGCTAAAAAGGATTTAAATGGTAAACTCTACCTTAACTGGGTGTATAGAGGGGTTTATTATTTTTAAACAGGTTAGGAAGTGATTAGGTACTTCTCCAAATTTTCTTAACCTCAGTCTAACAGTGCAACTATTTTTCCTCCTATTATTTAGCTTTTGGGCAAATCAATATTTAAATCCAACCTTAAATTCATTAGCAATACTAAGGGGGTTTTGTATTTTTCCTAAGTAGTTCTCATTATTTAAAATCAGGCAAAATTTGTTTGACCAAATTTGGTTGAATAAAACTGAAGTTATGAATTTTACAAGCTCTGTTTGTATTTAAATTAGAAATGTTAAAAAGGTTTCCTGGAAAACCAGTTTACACCGAGGACCCTGGGTTTAATCCAATTCAACCCACTCAAATCTACCCCTGCGCCACTATTCCCCTGGGTCACTGACAGTTCAAAAATCCCCCCGACCTTTCATTCTTCCTCCCCGAGGTCCTTCCCCTAATGCAAATAGTACCCGTGAGAAAGAAAAGGGCGGCGCGGCTTACCTGCAGCGAGAGAGGTCCGGCGAGGGGCGGGGTTGGCTCCAGGAGGTCCTGGAGGTCACAGCGGTGTACGGCTCGACGACGGAGGTGGCCGGAATCGGCTGGTCCATGTGCGCAGGCGGGTGATCTCGTCGGCGGCGGGTGTTTCGGCTAAACCACAGCGATCTAGTTCAATCAAATGGCACGATGAGCTCCACGGGGTGACGTAGAGGCTATGTGTACAAGGAATCGAAGAATGGGGCAGAGATTTACCCGGTCTACGTTCACCGACGGTCGGGCGAAGTCTGGCGACCATGGACTGGCTTCTCCGGCGAAGTAAAGTCTGATTCCTTGCTCGGGGAGCTTTACTGAGGTGTGCACAGTCTCTTCTGAGGGTCGAGTGCGGCTGGGAAGGGCTCTGTTGGCCGGTCTACGGTGGCAGGGGCTCGGGTGGCCGCAGGCACGCCGTGCGCGGGGCAAACGCCGGTGGTTTCGGGCTCCGGTGAGGTCAAGCGTGCGCGGAGGAGTACGGTCGACGCCTAAGGGTGATTTATAGGCGCGGGCGCGAGCAGGAGACGCGGGCATGGCTTGGCGTGGCGCGGGGCGCGCGGGTTCGGGCGCGGGCGTGCTCTGGCGCGCCCAGAACGCGTCGAACACGTGGAGGTGTTCTTCTGCCCATGTTCAAAAGCTTGTTGAGATCGCAAACGTGCGAATCTTGGCAAAAATCCGGCACAGACCTCTTCCTGGCACCTATGACTATCTCTTGTATGTGAGTTCCAAGGGAAGATAAGCCCTAGGTCAGAAGATATGCGGACGCCAAATCTGGCTTGTCTCCCTGCCCACTTCGCGACAAAAGTGATGCCAAGACATGTCAAATGTCAAGGACTCGATCTCAACTTTTTCCAGGGGGTGCCTTAGGTGGTATGCCACATTTTTGGTATACAACTTAGGTGGTTTTGGTGCCATCTACAAGGTGAACACGGTGGATCTTTAGATTAGGTGTAGAATTTGACTTAGAGAGAATTAGAGAGCTCTAGCTCTCTCTCTCTCTATTTAAGGAATGGATTTGGGGTTTCTTAAGGGGTCTTTTTGCAATGTTTCCTCTCTATATTTGTAGATTAATATGTTACTTAACTTTGGCCAAAGGTTAGGTCATGCTTTGCACATTTGCTTAATCTCCCCCCTTCAACCAAGGTTTTAGGAGATAGGGGTTCAAGAGGGGTCTAGGGTTTACTCCCCTCTTGCCCAAGGTGATAATTGTACAAAAGCTTGGGTAATGCTTTTGGTCATTCACATTCTTGGGTAAAACATGGTCTCCAAAGTTTTTATGCTCTTCTCCTTAAGTTTCTTCCACATGTGATCACAGTCATTAGTGCATAGATGTGCCATGGCCATAGTAACACCTGGGGTGTTACAGCCCTCCCCCCTTAAAGGAATCTCGCCCCGAGATTTTAGGTAGAGTCCTCTTGGGGGGTGCCATGAATGCGTGTTAGTGTGTTGTTCCTTCTTTTATTCAAGTTTCTTTAGTTAACTGCTCTTCGAATGTCATTCTCTTTGCGACTTCAGAAGGAAGTCCTTTTTAAGTCAAAACCACAACTTATACTACCCTTATCATCTAAGTTTTTCTTATATTTGTATTCAAAGGGCAGGTGGGGGTGGGGTTTTGGGGTTACGTACCGACTCTTTTGGGCAGAAAGTCGGGGAAGCGAGAGCGTAGAAAATCCTCAGTCTCCCATGTAGCTTCTTCTGTTGAATGGTGACTCCACTGAACCTTATACATTCTGATCGACCTTGCCCGCATTGATCTCTCTTTCTAATCCAATACCTTGACGGGGTACTCTTGATAGGACAAGTCTGGTTCTATCTCAATTTCTGGTTCAGGTAGCACTTCAGTGGGTAAGCGGACACATCTTCGCAGCTGAGATACATGGAACACATCATGAACAGCTGACATGTGTGGTGGCAACCCCAATTGATATGCTACTGGTCCACAAGTTTCCTTGATCTCGTAGGGCCCAATGTAGCGAGGAGCTAACTTGCCCTTGATTCCAAATCTCTGAACACCTTTGGTGGGTGACACCTTAAGATAAACATGATCTCCCACTTCAAACTGCAGAGGTTTCCGCCTCTTATCATGATAGTGCTTTTGCCTGGCCTGAGCAGCTTCTAAGTTCTTTTTAATGACTCTGACCTTTTCCTCTGCTTCAAGTACCAAATCTGGCCCAAATATTTCCCTCTCTCCTGCTTGAGACCAATTCAGTGGTGTTCTACATCTTCTCCCATACAAGGCTTCAAAAGGTGCCATTTTCAAACTGGACTGGTAGCTGTTATTATAGGAGAATTCTGCCAATGAAAGACACTTGTCCCAATCCTTTCCATAGTGTAGCACACATGCCCTCAACATGTCTTCCAAAATCTGATTTACCCTTTCTGTCTGGCCATCTGTTTGAGGGTGGTATGCTGAGCTTCTTATTACCTGGGTTCCAAGTGATTCTTGTAATCGTTCCCAAAATCGTGCCACGAAGGGTGCTCCTCTGTCTGATACTATAGTCCTTGGTATTCCATGCAAATGAATTATCTGGTCAATGTAGATTTCTGCATACTTTTCCGTCCTGTGGGTGGTATGTACCGGCAAGAAATGAGCTGTCTTGGTCAACCTATCCACAATAACCCAAATAGAATCATGGTGCCGGGAGGTATTGGGCAATCCCACGATGAAATCCATGCAAATGTCCTCCCATTTCCAAGATGGTATGGGAAGGGGTTGCAAAGGGCCTGCTACCTTCAAATGACTGGCCTTGATTCTCTGGCAGGTGTCACATTCGGATATATACTTGGCAATTTCTCTCTTCATTCTGGTCCACCAGTACAAGGATCTGAGATCATGATACATCTTATTGCTGTCCGGGTGCATGGAGAATTTTGAAAGGTGAGCTTCATCCAATATCTTCTTTCTGAGCTCAGGGACCTTGGGAACAACCAATCGATCTCCAAACCATAGAATTCCTTTGCTGTCCTGACGGAAGCATTTGTATTTTTCTGCTTTCTGCTTGATCATTTCCTTGATAACCTGAACACCCTTGTCTTCAATCTGTGCCCTGACTATTTGCTCTTGTAATGTGGGCTCCACCGAGATATAACTTAAGGCACCTGAAGAAACAACTTCCAAGTTTAGCTTGCACAACTCGTCACACAGGGTGGTAACTCTTGCATCCATGCTCATACAATTGCACCGGGCCTTTATGCTCAAGGCATCTGCCACAACGTTGGCTTTGCCAGGATGGTAATGCACCTCCAAGTCATAGTCCTTGATTAACTCTAACCATCTTCTCTGCCTCATATTTAGATCTGTCTGAGTGAAAATGTATTTGAGACTCTTATGATCAGTGTAAATGTTACAGTGAGCTCCCATCAAGTAATGTCTCCAAATCTTGAGAGCATGAACCACAGCTGCTAACTCCAAATCATGGGTAGGGTAGTTCTGCTCATGGGGTCTAAGTGCTCGGGAGGCATAAGCAATTACTCTGTTATCTTGCATTAAGACACACCCCAATCCCGTACCCGAAGCATCACAATACACTTCAAAGGGCTTGGTGTTGTCAGGTTGAGCTAGCACTGGGGCTGTTGTCAAATGCTGCCTTAGTGTATGAAAGGCATCTTCACACTTCTGGCTCCAATTATACTTGACTCCCTTCTTCAACAGTTCAGTCATTGGCTTGGCAATTCTGGAGAAATCCGGAATGAATCGTCGATAATACCCTGCTAATCCCAGAAAACTCCGAATCTGCCTCACCGTAGTCGGGGGTTTCAAATCCATTACCTCTTGTACCTTCTCAGGATCCACTGATATCCCATTCCGAGAAATTGTGTGACCCAAGAATTTAATTTCTCTTAGCTAGAAATCACATTTGGACAAATTGGCATACAACTGATGGTCGCGCAGTCTCTGAAGTACTGTATGCAAATGTTTAGTGTGCTCGGCTTCATTCTTGGAATAAACCAGGATATCATCCATGAAAACCACGACAAATTTGTCCAGCTTTGGCATGAATACTGAGTTCATTAGGTACATGAAATAAGTCGGGCCATTGGTTAGCCCAAAAGACATCACCAAAAATTCATAGAGCCCATATCGGGTAGAGAAGGCCGTCTTCGGAATATCACTGGCACAGATCTTGATCTGATGGTAGCCCGAGCGAAGGTCTATCTTGGAGAATACCTTGGCTCCCACCAACTGATCAAACAAAACATCAATGCGGGGCAGTGGGTATTTGTTTTTGATGGTCACCGCATTGAGAGGGCGGTAATCAACACACATTCTCAAACTCTCATCCTTCTTCTTCACAAATAAGGCCGGACATCCCCATGGTGAAGTACTTGGGCGAATGAACCCCTTGTCCAACAACTCTTACAGTTGCTTCTTCAATTCTGCCAATTCCGCTGGAGGCATCCTATAGGGTCTCTTGGATATAGGAGCAGTTCCGGGTTGCAATTCAATTGCGAACTCAATATCTCTATCAGGTGGCATCCCGGGTAATTCATCTGGAAAAACATCTGGGTAGTCACAGACTACTGGGATTCTTTCAACAGACGACTCTATCAGAGTGAATGCACAAGAACGGGTACAACCCTGATCAGGCAAATAAAAAGTAGTCTCGCCATAAGCAGGGGAGTGAATCTCAATGGCCCTTGCTACAATATCCAATACTGCCTGATGCCTGGATAACCAATCAGTTCCCAATATGATGTCCACGCTATCCAATCCTAAGATGAGAAGGGTGGTTCTAATCACAAGACTACCCAATTTTATAGGCACCTACCTGTTGATTTGATAGGTGGCAACCCTGCCTCCTAGTGTTGAAATTGTAATACCTCCATCGGTGTGGTGAAAAGGTAATTGGCACTTGGCACTAAATTTGGCACTGATAAAACTGTGTGATGCACCAGAATCAAAAAGAATAATAGCAGGATAATTCAAAACTGAAAAGATACCAGTCATGACGGGTGCTCCCTCTGGAATATCAGCCATGGTGGTGAAGTTCAGCCTGCCTTGCCTCACTTGCACCTTCTGCCTCTTGCCTTGGTTCTGGTTAACATTCTGTCCCTGCCTCTGCTGGTTCCTGGGGCAATTCTTGGCGTAGTGTCCGGTGTTACCACAAGTGAAACACTTGTTGTCATTCACCTCACGATATTGCTGCTGCTGTTGATTGTTCCTCTGAGCTGGAAACTGGGTGCGATTGGGTGCCTGCCGCTGCTTCTGCTGTGGTCGGATCACCCATCGCCCTTGCTGCTGCTGAGGCCTCTGTTCTGAGTGTCAGACATGATCCTGAAGCGTTGTGGCTGAGCTGAAGGTCCTGCCACAGTGGTCTTCCTCTTCTTCTCTGCCTGACGAGCTGTGATACAGTCCTCCTGAGAAATGGCCATGTTGACTAACTCATTATAGTTGTTGGCCCTGACTGTGTTGAGACGGTCACGGAGCTTAGTGCTGAGCCCCCTCCTGAACCTGTCCCTCTTCTTCTCGTCCGTGTCTGCATGATACCCGGCATACTGGCACAGGTCATTAAAGGCCTAAGCATACTGTAACACTGTCCGGTTTCCCTGAGTGAGTGCCAGGAACTCGTTGAGCTTTCGGTCCATAATGCCTGCTGGTATATGGTGTCCCCTGAAAGCTGCCTTGAATTCTCTCCATTCCACCTCTCGGTCCTCTGGCTGCATAGCAAGAAAATGGTCCCACCATGTCCGCGCGGGTTCGCGAAGCTGCTGGGTGGCGAACCTGACCTTAGTGACCTCTGAACAAACTCCATGGAGTAGCGGGAACTTGGATTCCACTACTCTCAACCATACATCTGCATCAAGCGGGTCCTCTGCCCTGGTGAACAATGGTGGCTGGGTAGTGAGGAACTCCTGGTAAGTGGCTGCCGCGGGGTGACGCTGATGATCACCACCACCATAGTGCTGAGGTGGCGGCTGACGCTGAGCTAGCTGTCTTAAGATCTCATTTTGCTAAGCCATCAGCTCCTGCAGAGTAGGAGGCGGTGGCGGCGGTGGAGGAACGCGCTCATTTTGACCACGACGCGCTCATCCGGCCATCTGAAAAATCACATATATTTTCAATAACACAACTTTGAGGTTCCAGGTTCAATCGCGGTGAAAGAGTCAAAAGGCGAAACTGATAGATTCTTACATAATCATAAAAGATTTCACATGGCATAAACTTTTCTTCTTAAATTAAGACTGACAACATTCATCAACCATGCTTCCAAAAGAGTTTATCGCGATTACATCAATACCCCAAAAGACTCAACTCTATCTAGCCTAGTACCCTAAGGGTGCAAAAGCTAAGCTAGCTTCGAGGAGTTCTACCATCACCGACTTCTAACTCTATCCCTGCGACCTAGTGAGCAAACGAGGCAACACTCGACTCGGGGGAAGGGGGTCTCCCTGAGCCAGCAGTGTCCAAGCTGGAGGCAGGCTCCTCTCCTCCCTCGATGTCGACATCCTCGTTGGCCTCCATGTCCTGGATCTCCTGATGATGCATATCTAGGTGCTCGTTAGCCTCTGCAAGCTACTGCTGGGTGTTAATCAACTGGTCCTCGAGAACCTCGATGGTGTTCTCCCTCGTTCCCACTAGTTCCTCAAGCTCTTGGATCTCATTTGACAGTTGCTCCACCTGTAAGTCTTTTTCCACCATCTCAGTGGACAAGTCAACCACAAGCTCCTCTCTGTTATCCAGGGTGATCTTAGTTGCCTCCAACAATGCCATCAGATGGGACATGGCCTCACCATGCATCACTTGCAGACGATACAGGGCATTCATGCACCGCACCGTCAAGTGAGCAGTCTGGCCTGGGTAGATAGCCCAGATGTCCTTGGCATGCTCCACTCGGTCCTTCCACATTGGGTCGTCCTCCCTCTCAGCGGGGAACAAGCCAATGGGGTGAGTGGACAGCTCCAAGGGGTGGAATCCGCAGAAGGTGGTCAGTCCGTGAAGGGCAATCGCCTCGATCGTGTCCTCAGCCCAGTATCCAAAGGATTCAGAGTCCAGCGAACGCCAGCCTGGCTGCAGGGGATGAGGCTCCAGGGTCATCCTCACCCTACAGCGGGGCACTCGGTGCTTCTCGAACTGCTGCACCACGTACTGAGGGGCGTCGTGTAACCGGCCCCCTGAAGCACCTCCCACAAAATACGGGGGAAACCCTCTCGTGCAAGCCCGTCAGTGTGGGACTGTGCATTCCCTTCGTCCGAGGATCCATGAGAAGTCATCTGTGTACGGTTAAGCGTAAGTAAAAAGAAAGAGAATTATAAAAAGAAAAAGGGACCACACTCAGCCTTTCCACAACTATAACCAGGGTAATGGGGTACTTAATTTGTCATCATTTTGTATTAAAGTTCCTACCCAATTATCCATTAGTTTATTTAAGGATGCATGCATGCTCGTCCTGAATGACCTCACATCAATTTAGAGGGATTAGGGATGAGCTCCCACCCCTTATAGTAGCCCGTAGGGCTTACTCAATTAGCCACCTAGCTACCCCTCTATCATCCTAAGGCTTCACGTCCTAGGTCTATCCTGATCGTCCTACGATCTACCCAACATTTGTTTCTATCAAGTTTTACTTTGGAAAAAGGATGGTATTTATAGTTTATTGATTCCTCTGTGGTGGTACAAGCTCCGATACCAGCTGTGGTGGAACTGCCCGAATTATTCCAACTTAAGTGCCTAAGTCCCGCCTTAGAGGCTAGACCACACTTAAATGGGAATAACCCATCAATCCCTCGGATCTAGTTCGACGAGGCCACTGACAGGATCAAGTACCACAATCTCACTCGATGGTGAGTCACAGAGCAAATACAATAAAGCATAAAACCATACATTAAAGAGTGTTAGACTTATTACATCATCATCGGGGTTTTAGCGAAAGTAGACATCATTGTTCGGAGTGCAGCGGAATAAAACTAACGATAATTAACCAGAGAGATGGGAAGCCTGTCCCATCACTCCTCATGCTCCTCCTCAGCCGAGGCGGGATCCCACTCGACTGTCCAACCCGGTGGCAAGATGGACGGCCAAGTCACTCCAGCAACCATGTCATCCAGAGAACCTGTAAAAAATTATGCCACAAGCAAGGCTGAGTATACTAATACTCAACTAGACTTACCCGGTGTGAGGAGTCTACTCCTCTACCTCTGGACATGCAGCTGTTTGGCTGTGGGGTTTGGTTGCCAAAAGCACTAGCTGAGTCTAAAAATCAAGTTTTAGCTTTGTCAAGTTTAAGTGTGACTCTCTTAAGACTAAATGTATACTATCTACTCATTCATGGTATCAAACATATTTAGCAATCAACATCTTTTGCCACATCATCATATTTCAACTTGTTACTCAATGTAGCAGCATGGATCAAGCAGTCTCATTAGCTGCGAGAAGCAGACGATTTGAATCGAGTTTTTATCCTTGCAAGGTAAACCTAAACACACGACGTGGCGAGGCTCTCCGTCCCCACACACATCAACCGTCCCCATCGATTCCCTGGCAACAGAAAGGGGCTCACCGCCTTGGCGTACAATGCCTCACTGACCCCGACTGTCGTCGTGCAGTGACCGCACTTGTACCCACCATAACCGGAATGGGAGACCACGTCTCAGGTCGCGTGAGGAGGGCAATCTGCGGGCAGGTTCACTCAGGTA
This sequence comes from Zea mays, assembly GCF_902167145.1. NCBI lineage: Eukaryota > Viridiplantae > Streptophyta > Magnoliopsida > Poales > Poaceae > Zea > Zea mays. The sequence goes on along the minus strand of NC_050103.1, from coordinate 65,021,871 downwards.
CTAGGCTTACCGATTTACCATATTTCTCGGCATGTGTTTAGTACGTTCAAACGCTTGACTCACGGTACCACATCTTAATCCTTATTCCAATTTTTATCCCGTAGACAACCAATCCCCATGGATTGTTGTCCACAGACCAACATCATTATGATATGAAAGTGGGTACAACCAATTCCTGACCTCGCGCGAGTGCTAGAAAAATCACTCGACTTCTACCGAGGTCCCTAACTTATAAAGCAGCTACTCGACCTAGCATACTAGTATCCATCACAAAAGGAATCCTGAGTTAATGCAACTAGGGTTTCAAACAACTCCTACACTTAAGTGCACGGTATAAGCCTACAAACATTAAGTGTAGTAAAATAGCATATATAAACAGTTATACATAAAATCGGGACTTGCCTTCCAAAGCTGGGGCAGGCAGATCCTCTGGTGCAGGCTCTGGTGTTAGATCCGGGGCTACCTCCTGAGCAGCTCCTTGCTCCGGCACGAGGACGTACTCTCCGTCAGCGAGGTTGCAATCTATCGAATGCAATGAGTAAGAATATGTATGCCATGATTATGCAGGATTTAGTAAACATTATGCTAAGTGAAGGAAAACTACGTCAGTTAGTAACTTAGGGTTTCTTGGTCATGCGTGGCTCTTATTGGTGTATGCTTATCAATTTAGGTTTGGGTTTTGCCCAGGGATAAGCATCGTGAATTTAACTTGGATCTCCCTTAGATGTTTTCGTAGACCATTGAGGGATTTTGCTGGTTGGGTTAAAATGATATTACTCTCCATTGTTAATTTCCTTTTTCATTTTCTATTTATGAATTTTAGGGTGGGTTTGAACTACAACAGTGATTTAAACTATTCCAAAAATTCTGAAAAATCTACAGTAGGTTACTATTGGTCATTGTAGTTTGTCCTATGAATTTGAGGTCTAGAATAAATAGAGTATGCTTTGGAAAAAAATAACAAAAGTTGGGGCAAAGGGGTCACTTTGCACTACAACTCTTGACTAGGGGTGGGTTCTGTTTTAAGGGTCATTTTTGCTGGTATCTAAAAGTAATAACATGCTTCTATGCCAAAAATCACAGAAGGATATTTGGTGGTTATTTAGTTGTGATTTTCTAAAGTTTAATGTCAAAAAGGCACTTACTACTATCTTGTTATTTGAAAAATGTCAAACAACAGATTTCATATTTTTCCTAAGTTCTTAATAACAAAACATTAGCTATCCCAAGGTTTGGGGTGTTTTCTCTTTGGGGTTATTTTTCTAGGGTTTTTCTAAGTTTTCCTTGTTTCCTTAAAATAAAAGGTATCTCCTTTATTCTACACTAAACAAGGGTATAATAAATTTTTCTAGTGAACTATATTGAATAAGTAAACTAACAAAAATGTGGGTGCTCCCTGGTTCTTTATTTAAACCTCCATTAATAGTTTCTTTAACTTTAGGCTAAAAAGAATTTAAATGGTAAACTCTACCTTAACTGGGTGTACAGAGGGGTTTATTATTTTTAAACAGGTTAGGAAGCGATTAGGTACTTCTCCAAATTTTCTTAACCTAAGTCTAACAGTGCAACTATTTTTCCTCCTATTATTTAGCTTTTGGCCAAATCAATATTTAAATCCAACCTTAAATTCCTTTGCAATACTAAGGGGGTTTTGTATTTTTCCTAAGTAGTTCTCATTATTTAGAATTAGGCAAAATTTGTTTGACCAAATTTGGTTGAATAAAACTGAAGTTATGAATTTTACAAGCTCTGTTTGTATTTAAATTAGAAATATTAAAAAGGTTTCCTGGAAAACCAGTTTACATCGAGGACCCTAGGTTTAATCCAATTCAACCCACTCAAATCTACCCCTGCGCCACTATTCCCCTGGGTCACTAACAGTTCAAAAATCCCCCCGACCTTTCCTTCTTCCTCCCCGAGGTCCTTCCCCTAATGCAAATAGTACCCGCAGGAAAGAAAAGGGCGGCGCGGCTTACCGGCGGCGTGAGAGGTCCAGCGAGGGGCGGGGTTGGCTCCGGGAGGTCCTGCGGTCACAGCGGTGTACGGCTCGACGGCGGAGGTGGCCGGAATCGGCCGGTCCACGTGCGCAGGCGGGTGATCTCGTCGGCGCTGGGTGTTCCGGCTAAACCACGACGATCTAGTTCAATCAAATGGCACGATGAGCTCCACGAGGTGACGTAGAGGCTATGTGTACAAGGAATCGAAGAATGGGGCAGAGATTTACCCGGTCTACGTTCACCGGTGGTCGGGCGAAGTCCGGCGACCGTGGACTGGCTTCTCCGGCGAAGCAAAGTCCGATTCCTTGCTCGGGGAGCTTTACCGAGGTGTGCACAGTCTCTTCCAAGGGTCGGGCATGGCTGGGAAGGGCTCTGTTGGCCGGTCTACGGTGGCAGGGGCTCGGGTGGCCACGGGCACGCCGTGCGCGGGGCAAACGTCGGTGGTTTCGGGCTCCGGTGAGGTCGAGCGTGCGTGGAGGAGTACGGTCGACGCCTGAGGGTGATTTATAGGCGCGGGCGCGAGCAGGAGACGCGGGCATGGCTTGGCGTGGCGCGGGGCGCGCGGGTTCGGGCGCGGGCGTGCTCTGGCGCACCCAGAACGTGTCGAACACGTGGAGGTGTTCTTCTGCCCATGTTCAAAAGCTTGCTGAGATCGCAAACGTGCAAATCTTGGCAAAAATCCGGCGCAGACCTCTTCCTGACACCTATGGCTATCTCTTGTATGTGAGTTCCAAGGGATGATAAGCCCTAGGTCAGAAGATATGCGGACGCCAAATCTGGCTTGTCTCCCTGCCCACTTCACGACAAAAGTGATGCCAAGACATGTCAAATGTCAAGGGCTCGGTCTCAACTTTTTCCAGGGGGTGCCTTAGGTGGTATGCCACATTTTTGGTATACAACTTAGGTGGTTTTGGTGCCATCTACAAGGTGAACACGGTGGATCTTTAGATTAGGTGTAGAATTTGACTTAGAGAGAATTAGAGAGCTCTAGCTCTCTCTCTATTTAAGGAATGGATTTTGGGTTTCTTAAGGGGTCTTTTTGCAATGTTTCCTCTCTATATTTGTAGATTAATATGTTACTTAACTTTGGCCAAAGGTTAGGTCATGCTTTGCACATTTGCTTAATCTCCCCCCCTTCAACCAAGGTTTTAGGAGATAGGGGTTCAAGAGGGGTCTAGGGTTTACTCCCCTCTTGCCCAAGGTGATAATTGTACAAAAGCTTGGGTAATGCTTTTGGTCATTCACATTCTTGGGTAAAACATGGTATCCAAAGTTTTTATGCTCTTCTCCTTAAGTTTCTTCCACATGTGATCACAGTCATTAGTGCATAGATGTGCCATGGCCATAGTAACACCTGGGGTGTTACACCTTCGAGCTCTCTGTGCCCCTTTGCCTTCAAGGTTCTCGCTTTTTGTCGCCATAGTTTACCATGGCCTTGTAACTTCATGCCGAGCGCATCCAAACTGAGTGAGTGCTCGAAATGGTATACCGCCCGCTTGGATGGAATACGTCGGTATTTGCCGGGAGGACTTGTGCTGGTGTCTCTCTTCTCAGCGACCTCTCTGCCAAAGAGTTTGTGTTCTTTGTTTCCAAACTCCCTAGCGGGTTGGCTCTGCCAATCCCATATTTCTTCGTGCAGCTGCCGGAGGGGCTTGGCCTCCAGCCTCTACCCCTGGTGTCCTGCTTCATCCTTCAGGCGGCCACCGTCACCTACCTTCGCGGGATGTCCGTGGAGGCGACGCCCCTTCCCGCTTCTTCCTCCAGCATTCGAGGGGGAAGGGTGATCACCAACCTCGTGAAGGTGGACAGCGGGCTGAGCCACGTCTCCATCCCACGCGCCCCCCAACTCTTCGGGGTGGGAAGCGAGCCATGTTGCGGCTCCATCTCTTTGGCTTTGATGGCTTTGGCGCCGCCTCCAACGCTGCCTCCCACCACCAAGCGGGGCGCAGCTGTCCGTCCACCGCACGGGCGATAGTCGCGCCATGCGCAGGTCTGCCGCATCCGTGGCGTCCCCTGCGTCGCCGGCCACACTGCTCCGACGCCGCCCGGGGGGTCATACAAGACGTCGTATGCCGTGGAGGTGGCGGACGCGTTCTTGGATGGTCTTGTCCTCATCCCCATAGGAGGATGAGGGCGAGGACCTCTTCGCACGCGCTGAGGTGGCCGCCGCCGTTGGCGAGCCACCAGTGCAAAGGTGGCCGCCGCCGCTGGCGAGCGGTCGGTGCAGAGGTGGCCGTCTTCGCTGGCGAGCCGCTCGGAGTAGTGGTGGTTGCCGCCGCTGGTGAGGCTGCCCGGAGCTAGCTTCCAACGCGACCCTGCTAGTGCAGAGTAGTCCATTCCTGCAGAGTAGAGGTGGAGCTAGGACTCCGCTTGAAAGCGGATGTAATACTTTTGCTTTTTGTAAGGTGCTTTTTGAGTACTATTTATCAAGCAGTATTAGCACTTATCTGTGTACCACTTGTCCCTGTTGTGTGTGGTGTAACCGATTCCTCCTTGATACCTGGCCCCCTGGGATGTATGCTCGATTTGTCGAGGCTGTAGACCAGCATACCTAAGAAAGAGTTGGCGATGGCCCCCAGGAGGTAGCCCTGATTGGGACCTGGGCCTGCACACAGCTTTGGCTAGGGAGCATTAGTAGTACACCCGTAGGACCTGTCATCTGACACTAGCCATCCTTTGATACATGCTCGGGACCTACAGGGTCTAGTCTGGGAGGCCAAGTCGTGCGTCCGGCCCCCTGGATGGTGGTTCTAGGTACTAGGACACCCGTCGCAGAGTGGTGGAGCGTGCAGGCCCATGGTACGGAACCAGGCTGAGCGGCTACACGGGCTCCGGACCACCCCAGGAGACAAGTGTCCATTCTCTAGTTCTGGACCCCGGGTTGTCGGACCCACAGGACTTATAGCTCCAAATACTAGGTACCCGTCATGGAGTGGTGGAGTGTGCAGGCTTTCGGGTACGGAACCAGGCTAAGCGGCCACATAGGCTCCGGACCACCCCATGGAACGGGATCCCGTTCTCTAGAACTGGCTCCTAGGCTGTCAGGCCCTCCCGCTTTCGTAGAGAGGTCCTAAACTGCAAGCCTGGCTGTTCAATTCGGATGTCATTATGCCTGATGGAAAGGGAATTGTTCGGGTGGGTTAGATAAAATAACATCCGGAAAACTACAAGGTAAGACCATGGAGCAGTAGGATAAAACTATCATAGAGGCACATCTGAGGGGGTAAATCTTTTCTTTATAACCTGTCATGCATGGGTGCAGACCAACAGGCCGGGCTTATGAGGGCGGACCTCACCGGGTTGGCGTACACGTATGCGTTACCTAGTTACAAAAGGGAGATAAATTCGACCCCTCAGACTTGCTCCTATGGATAGAACTTATAGGGATGCTCCAGTGACCAGGAAGAGGTACTCCTTCAGTCATAGCAAGATAGCCACCCCCGGGTCAGCGTATTCCCGTCACCTTGAAGGGTCCTTCCCAGCTGGGGGAGTGTTGCGGAGCCCTTCTTGGTTTGGTACTTGCCGTGGGACTAGGTCCCGACCCTGGGTTCCCATCTGCGTTTGATGAGGGAGTCCTCGTCCTCGTGCTATAGCCATTTCTGCATGGGCTTGTCAGAAGCCTGGACCCGTGGGGAGTCCAAAAGGGTTTCCGGGGGAAGGCAGGCTTCGACCCCATAGACCGGGGAGCACGGGGTCCCTCTGGGGGTCCATCTAGTTGTCCCCACCGGAGTAGGGGCCTCCGGCGAAGACATCCTTCAGGTCCCCCTCGGGTAACTGATACCTGAGGTCCCGTTCAGCTGCGGCCACCTCGCCGTCGTCGACCTTTTCTTTGCCAGGTCGGCGACGAGGTGGGGAGCCGTCCTTGGAAGACTGCTCGTGCCACTCGCTGACGCGTTTCACGAGGTCAATGATCTCGTGACACTCCGCGGCACTGTGGCGACCGTTGGGGTGCACAGGGCATGAGTCGCTGTTACCCCTCTACGGCCGTGGGCGTTTGTTGCGATCGCTCTGGCCCCCGGTCGCGGCTGCAACGACTAGAGCGGTGGACAGCGACCTCTGGTAGTCGCGGTCCTTCTTCTTTTTCTTCTTACCGTCCGGAGGAACGGCACCCGAGCCACCCGACTAGGTAGCCCCGGTCTGTGGGGCCGAGTGCCATGCATGGCCCTCGGCGGCTCTAGCGCATTTGTCGGCCAGAGTGAAGAGTGTGGGGACAGTTTCGACGTCATGCGTGGCCAACTTCTCCAACATTTTCTCATCATGTACTCCCTGACGGAAGGCCGTGATGATGGAAGCATCAGAAATGCGAGGTATAGTACCTCGCACCTTGGTGAAGCGGGAGATGAACGTCCAGAGAGTCTCCCGAGGCTCTTGCCTCACAGCATGGAGGTGGGCCTCCACACCGTGCTGCTGGTAAGCACTGGCAAAGTTCGCAACGAACCACGCGCAGAGCTCTTCCCTGGAGTAGATTGACCCTGGGGCGAGGTTCATGAGCCAAGTCCGGGCGGGTCCAGACAAGGCGACATGAAAATATGTCGCCATCACAGTGGTGTTTCCACCTACTGCTGTGATGGCGGTGACATACACCTGCAGGAACTCCGACGGGTTTGACGTTTCGTCATACTTTTTCGGCAGGTGCAGCCGGAACTTGGGTGGCCATGATGCCGCGTGGAGATGATCCGCGAGAGCGGCGCAGCCCACGCCGGCCAAGGGGACACCCGCTTGGGACCGGGTGCCCATTGGGGCCTGCGGTGCTACCGCAGCGAAGTCTTGATCGAGGTTGCGACCCTCGATGTTTTGGCGGCGCTTGCGCGCCCTTTCCAAAGAGACCCGGGCGTCCTCTCCGCGTGCCTACGGTTGAGTTCTGCCCGGAGGTCGTTGGTCTGTGCACCCCTCACTGAGGGTGAGCGCACAGACGCCGACACCTCATGTTGGCGCCGGGATGACCGTGGCCTCGACCTGGTCGAGGTAGAATGTGCCATGCCGAGCAGTCGGTCGATGTCATCCCGCCACTGCTTCATGGCCCCCGGTGAGGCCGTGGAGCTTGGAGGGTGTCACAGCAACTCCCTGGCTGCTGACAACGCTCCCGGAGCCACCCTCGACGGAGTTCGGGATGTCTGCGCAGCTGTATGCTGCCGTGCAGCGTGCACAGTAGCAGTGCCCAGCACTGGGCAGTTGGGAACCTGTGGTGTGGAAGAAACAACTTCTTCCTCCACCAAGAAATCCGTTGATGTCTCGGAGCGGTGCTCCATGATTTGCACCATCATGCTGAGCGAGGATGCAAGCAAAAACCTAATGCCTAGCCCCCTACCTGGCGCGCCAAATGTCGGAGAGGGAATTCTCCGGCCGGGTGGCGGAGTGCACCCACCCTAAATCCTAAGATGAGGAAGGGGCTTAAGCGTTTTGCCTGTCCTACTAAGCGAACATCAAGCACATGAACACGCGAGAGTTTAGAGTGGTTCGGGCCATCGGAGCGTAACACCCTACTCCACTGTATGTTGGATTGCTGTGGAAGCTTGAGAATTGAGAGTCTAAGTTGGGTCTGTCTAAGTGTCTCCGTTGTAACGTTGCATGCCTCCCCTTTTATAGCTAAGGGGGGCATGTACAAGGGTGTTGAGCCCCGACATGTGGGCCCAGGAACATAACGGATGTAGCACTTGGAGCTACTAATGTTTGGTGCTGGAGCAATCTTCTTGCGCCCTGACACCCGAGATCTGCGTAGCATCGGCGTGCAGGGGAAGCTTCTCGTATAAGGGATCCCATATGCAAGTTTTGTCTCCGTTGCATTTGGATCCCAACTTCCTAGCCACTACTTTTGCATTCTTATATGAAAGAACAAAAGAAGTGTTGCAAGCATGAAAAATAGTAGTGGGTTCATTGCATATTTTCCTAGGCACATGATTCACAACATGATTTTTCCTAGGCTTATTTCTACCATGCACAAAAGTAGAGCTAGAGGCAAACATAGCATGTGAATCATTATAAGCAACATGAACATGACTCTTATTATGAGGAGGATGACTAGCAATTTTCCTATCATAAATAAAAGCATGGTTTCTTTGAGTAATACTAGCCATGGGGGCCTTCCCTTTCTCCTTAGTGAGAATGGGAGCCTTTTGGCTTGTTAAGTTCTTGGTTTCCCTTCGAAAACCAAGTCCATCCTTAATTGAGGGGTGTCTACCAACAGTGTAAGCATCCCTAGCAAACTTTAATTTATCAAAATTAATTTTGCAAGTCTTAAGTTGAGCATTAAGACTTACCACCTCGTCATTTAATTTGGTAATAGAAATAAGTTGTTCATCACAAGCATCAACATCGAAATCCTTACATCTATTACATATAACAACATGCTCTACACATGAACTAGTATTGTTGACTTCCTCTAGCTTAGCATTTAGTTCATCATTTAAGCTTTTTAAACTAGAGACCGATTCATGGCAAACAGACAATTCAGAGGATAACATTTCATTTCTCTTAATTTCTAAGGCAAGGGATTTTTGCACACTAACAAACTTGTCATGTTCCTCATATAAAATATCCTCTTGTTTTTCTAACAATCTATCCTTTTCATTTAGAGCATCAATTAATTCATTAATTTTTTCTATTTTAGCTCTATCTAAACCTTTAAATAAACTAGAGTAATCTACTTCATCATCGGAAGAATCATTATCGCTAGAAGTAATGTACTTAGTGGTATCTCGAACATGTACCTTCTTTTCCTTGGCCATAAGACATGTATGGCGTTCGTTGGGGAAGAGAGAAGACTTGTTGAAGGCCGAGGCAGCGAGTCCTTCGTCGTCGGAGTCGGAAGAGGAGCAGTCTGAGTCCCATTCCTTTTCAAGGTGCACCTCGCCCTTTGCCTTCCTGTAGCTCTTCTTTTTCTCCTTCTTCTCGCTCATTTCTTGTCCCTGGTCACTATAATTATTGGGACAATTTGCAATAAAGTGACTAGTCTTACCGCATTTGAAGCAGGAGCGTTTTCCCTTTGTTTTGTTCTTGTTGGGGTACTCCTTGCGTCCTTTAAGTGTGGTCTTGAAGCGCTTGATGATAAGCGCCATCTCATCTTCGTTGAGGCCGGTAGCTTCCACTTGAGCTACCTTGCTTGGTAGTGCCTCATTGCTGCTAGTTGCCTTGAGCGCAACGGGCTACGGCTCGTAGACGGGCAGAGGGTCATTTAAGGCATCATCTACATACCTTGCCTCCTTAACCATCATGCGCCCGCTTACAAATTTTCCGAGTATCTCCTCGGGTGTCATCTTGGTGTACCTGGGATTTTCACGGATAAGATTCACAAGATGGGGGTCAATAACTGTAAAGGACCTGAGCATGAGTCGGACGACGTCGTGGTCCGTCCATCTTGTGCTTCCATAGCTTCTAATCTTGTTGACCAGGGTCTTGAGCCTGTTGTAGGTTTGTGATGGCTCTTCTCCCCTGATCATGGTGAATCTCCCTAGCTCGCCTTCCACCAGTTCCAGTTTGGTAATCATTGTAGCATCATTTCCCTCATGTGAGATCTTGAGGGTGTCCCAGATTTGCTTGGCGTTGTCCAAGCCACTTACTTTATTATACTCATCCCTGCAAAGAGATGCTAACAGCACAGTAGTAGCTTGTGCATTCTTATGAATTTGCTCATTAATAATCACAGGGTTATCTGTACTATCGAAATGCATTCCATTTTCCACTATTTCCCAAATGCTAGGATGGAGAGAAAATAGATGACTACGCATTTTATGACTCCAAAATGAGTAGTCCTCTCCATCAAAGTGTGGAGGTTTTCCTAGAGGAATAGAAAGTAAATGTGCATTTGAATTGTACGGCATGCGAGAATAGTCAAAAGAGTAGTTTTGATTAACCGTCTTTTTCTTTGACATCATCATCGTCATCATCGTCGTCTCTTGGTAAAGAAGAAGATGCATCGCTGTCATAGTAGATGATCTTCTTGATGTGCCTCTTCTTCTTCCCGTCCTTCTTCTTGTGACTCGAGCCTGAGTCAGTGGGCTTGTCATCTCTTGGCTCGTTGAAGATGGACTCCTTCTCTTTGTCGTTGACCACCATCCCCTTTCCCTTAGAATCCATCTCTTCGAGCGATTAGTCCTTGTGAAGAGTACAGCTCTGATACCAATTGAGAGAACCTAGAGGGGGGTGAATTGGTGATCCTGTAAAACTAAACACTAAATAGCCACAAAACTTAGTTATAGAAGTGTTAGTGCGACTAAGTAGTTGAGAGGCGAGTTCTCGTGGATAAAACAATCACAGAGAGAGTAATCACAAGAGACACGCTATTTTATCCCGTGGTTCGGCCAAGTAACACTTGCCTACTTCCATGTTGTGGCGTTCCAATGGACGAGGGTTGCACTCAACCCCTTTCAAGTGATCCAGTGATCAACTTGAATACCACGACTTTCTTCCTTATAGTTTTCTTCCCGTTTGTGAGGAATCTCCACAAGTTGGAGCCTCTCGCCCTTACAATATTGATCACAAAGAAAGCACGGAGTAAGGTTGGGAAAAGCAACACACACAAGACTCAAATACGCAGCACACCCACGCACACAAGTGAAGACTCGAGCTCAAATGACAACACAGGGAGTTCACGACTCGAATGGAGCTCAATTCTCTAACACAACAAAGCGAATGCGCGGGAGCAGAGTCTGGATGCCTTAGAATACTTAGTGAATGCTTGGGTAGCTCCTCCATGCGCCTAGGGGTCCCTTTTATAGCCCCAAGGTAGCTAGGAGCCGTTGGAGGCCAACTTGTAAGGCCAAACTTGCCTTCTGTCGGGTGGTGCACCGGACAGTCCGGTGCACCACCAGACAGTCACTGTAGCTGTTTGGTGCGCGATCTCCTTCCAATTTTGGCGCATCCGACCGTTGGTCCTCGGGGTCGGTTGACGCACCGGACACTGTCCGGTGCACACCGGACAGTTCGGTGTGCCCAACCGACCGTTGCTGCGGGCCACGCGTCGCCCGCAGATTGCGCAGCCGACCGTTGCGCTGACGACCGTTGGCCCACCGGACAGTCCGGTGAATTATAGTTGTACGCCGCCATCGAATCCTGAGAGCGGCAAGTTCACCGTGGACCAGCCTAGCGCACCGGACACTATCCGGTGCACCACCGGACCGTCCGGTGTGCCAAGCCGAGCTGGAGTTTGCTGCACATAGCCAACTCTTTTTCCAATTCTTTTCTCACTATTTCTAGCACTTAGACAAAACACATTAGTACTCAAAACAATGTACTAAGTCTAGAAACGTACCTTTTTCTTTGATTTGCACTTCTCACTTTACTTGGCACATAAGAACTTAATTAATCGTGTTGGGCACTTAATCACCAAAACATTATTGAAATTGCCCAAGGGCACATTTCCCTTCCAAAAGCTCACAAACATTCCTATCACTTCCTCAGGAGACATTAATTTGTATCTAGGATCCTCACGAATTAATTGTACTTGAGTAGGATTGTGAAAAACAAGGGATCTTAGAATAACTTTGACCATCTCATGGTCATCCCATTTAGTGCTCCCCAGGTTGCGCACTTGATTGACCAAAGTCTTGAGTCGGTTGTACATTGCTTGTGTCTCCTCTCCTTGGTTGAGGATGAATCGACCGAGCTCCCCCTTGATCGTCTCCCGTTTGGTGATCTTGGTCACCTCATCTCCTTCGTGCGCGGTCTTTAGGACGTCCCAAATCTCCTTGGCACTCTTTAACCCTTGCACCTTATTTTACTCCTCTCGACATAGAGAGGCGAGGAGTATAGTAGTTGCTTGGGAGTTAAAGTGTCGTATTTGGGCGACTTCGTCCGAGTCGTAGCCCTCGTCCCCTACCGTAGGTACCTGCGCTCCAATTCAACAATGTCCTAAATGCTTGCGTGGAGTGAGGTTAGATGATGCTTCATTTTATCACTCCACATACAATAATCCTCACCATCAAAATATGGTAGTTTGCCTAATGGAACAGAATGTAAAGGAGCGCGCTTAGAAATACGGGGATAACGAAGTGGCATCTTACTATACTTCTTGCACTCATGGCGCTTAGAAGTGACGGCCGCCGCATCGGAGCCGGATGTGGAGGGCGACGAAGAGTCGGTCTCGTAGTAGACCACTTTCTTCATCTTCTTCTTCTTGTCGCCACTCCGATGCGACTTGACGCGGGGAGGGGATCCCTCCTTGGCTTTGGTGCCGGACTCCCTTGATGGAGCCTTCCCGTGGCTTGTGGCCTTTTCGCTGGTTTCCATTTCCCACTTGGCAGATCCTCCCGACATCACTTCGAGTTGTTAGACTCTAATGAAGCACTGGGCTCTGATACCAATTGAAAGTCACCTAGAGGGGGGATGAATAGGCGTAATCTAAAATTTATAACTTTAAACACACACTACAAGTCGGGGTTAGCGTTAGAAACAAATCTGAGTCCGGTAGAGAGAGGAAAACAAATCAACCAAGAAATAAAGTAGATGAACACGATGATTTGTTTTACCGAGGTTCGGTTCTAAAGAACCTAATCCCCGTTGAGGTGGTCAAAAAGACCGGGTCTCTTTCAACCCTTTCCCTCTCTCAAACGGTCACTTAGACCGAGTGAGCTTTCTTCTTAATCAAACGGGTCACTTAGACCCCACAAGGACCACCACACACTTGGTGTCTCTTGCTTTGATTACAATTCAATTGGGAACAAGAATGAGGAAGGAAGAAAGCGATCCAAGCAACAAGAGCGCAAAAGAACACGAGCAAACTCTCTCTCAAGTCACTAGGTGGTTGGAATGAATTCTAGACTTGGAGAGGCTTTGATCTTTTGGAAATGTGTCTTGGAGTGAATGCACTAGATCTTGTATTGAATGTGAAGTGGTGGAAACTTGGATGCTTGGAGTGGTGGTGGTTGGGGGGTATTTATAGCCCTCAACCACCAAACAACCGTTGGGGTTGCTGCCGTCGATGGGCGCACCGGACAGTCCGGTGCGCCAGCCACGTCACCCAACCGTTAGGGTTTGGAGCAGTTGACCGTTGGAGGCTTTGTCCTCTAGTGGCACCAGACAGTCCGGTGCCGCACCGGACAGGCACTGTTCAATGTCCGGTGCGCCTCTGACTCTACGCTCTGCTCTGTCGCGCACTGTTTGTGCACTGTTCCTCTGTTCTTCAGCTTTTGCAGGCGACCGTTGAGCGAAGTAGTCGTTGCTCCGCTGGTGCATCGGAGAGTCCGGTGGCACATCGGACAGTCCGGTGAATTATAGCGGAGCGCGCTGGTTGAAACCCGAGAATGGCTGTTTGGACTCTGTACGGTCCTGGTGCACCAGACACTGTCCGGTGGCACACCGGACAGTCCGGTGCGCCAGACAAGACCACTCTTGGTTTCTTTGCTCCTTTGTATTGAACCCTAACTTTAATCTTTTATTGGTTTTTGTTGAACCTTTATACACCTGTAGAACATATAATCTAGAGCAAACTAGTTAGTCCAATATTTGTGTTGGACATTCAACCATCAAAATTAATACTGGGAAAAGGTTAACCTTTCCATTTCAACAACTCTGTGTCAAGTGAACTAAGGCCAGCACTAGAGTGTGCTTGTTGAAGCAAAGCAGATGTTGATGTTCCACTACCAAGGTTAAGTGTGGTAGAACTAGAATATGGGAACTCAGAGGTACAATCAGATCCATAAATCAATCCCCAGTTTTGTTTTCTCTTACCTATGACAGATGGAGGAGGAGGCACTTGTTGTCTAACTGCACCAAACTTCAGATCATATTTGTTAAACATTGTAGACAATTCACTTTTCACACAAGTATAGTAAAGTGAGTAGTCAGTACTAGATAGCCTAGATAATAATCTCAAGATATTGCTGAAACCCCTTAGTTTGGCTCTAGGATCTAATATAAAAGCAAATGCATAGAGCATAGGAATATCCCTCCAATATTTAAGAAACTTAGACTTCATAGGAGTAACAACATGTCTAAGCAATGCATCATTCTCATATTGATTTAAATGCTGGATAATGTCAAGAATATTATGCATTATAAGTGGAGATGTAGGATAGTAAACCCCAGAAAGGGTCACAGTAGCATCATAAAACAGTTCAAGAAACTCAAGCAACTTTTCAACCACAAACCAATGTGAATTTGTTAATAGATTAGGCTCACCTGGTTTTCTAGGATAGTTAGTGTCAATGAATACACCAAAGGTTTCCTTGTAAGGAACTAAATATTTAAGCATAAGGTATGTAGAATCCATCTCACAGTCATGTCAATGCCAAGTTTACGAGGGCGCACATTCATAGCAACACAGTAGCCCTTAAATGCAGCAATGCGCTGATTAGAAGCATCCAAGAAAACTATTGCAGTTCTAAATGAATCAAGGTATGGTTGTAGCCTTTTCAAGCCACACTTCACAATCAGGTTTATAATATGACAAGCACAACGTTGATGCAAGAATAAAGTACCAACATAACCAAACAACAATGGTCTAAGCTTATGGTAAGGTAAGGTAAGACAACAACAAAGGTAAGGTAAGACAACAACAAAGGTAAAGTAAGATATGGTTAGATAACTTATGTTAAACAAGTTACATATCAGTTAAACAAGTTACTCTATTCTTTGAAGCATCGGTTACCAAAATTAAGAAAGATTACAAATCAGTTAAACAAATTACTCTATTCTGTTAAACAAGTTACAAATCAGATAAACAAGTTACTCAAGCACCATTGTCCACTACTACTACACAGATCAGTTAAACAACAAGCATAAACAACAAGCACTCAAGCACCATTGTCCACTACTACTACATAGATCAGCTAAACAACAATCATAAACAACAAGCACTCAAGCACCATTGTCCACTACTACTACACAGATCAGTTAAACAACAAGCATAAACAACAAGCACTCAAGCACCATTGTCCACTACTACTAGTACTACTACACAGATCAGTTAAACAAGTTACTACTACACAGATCACACAACAAGCATATTACATTACCTCTGCGCCGGACACGAAGAACTCGCCGCCGTTAGTAGTAGATCCGGAGCACCGGTTCCAAAAGGACTGGTTCCTCACGGATCAATACAACTCACGGGGAAGACTTGCAAAGAAAAAGGATGAAGGGAATAAGCAGATCAGGTCATAGGGAAGACATCCACAATAAGGTAGGGTTTCCATTGAACACCAGATGGTCACTAAACTCTGTGCCGGACGCAGAGATGAGGCCGCCGTTAGCGGTAGATCCGGAGCCCCGGTCCCGTCGCCGACTCGTCGTGGAGATCAAGCCGACGCGCACTGGTTCCTCACGGTTACGGGTTACCTTACCTTCACCGATGACCAGCAGATCCGGAGTCCCGGTTCACGTCGCTGGCGCCGTTGAGGTCAGGGACTCAGGGTAGAGAGGGGGAGGACGGAGGAATGGAGGACAGGAGGAGCTGGAGCACGAGCACCGAGGTGGCGAGATCCAGCGTTACCGTGCGAGAGTCCGGGACTGAGAGGGAGGAGGAGGATAGGTCCACGGAGGCGCCGGAGCGGAGACGGAGAGGCCAAGAGCGGAGAGCCGAGAGCGGAGACCGGAGATGGAGTGGACGAGAGGCGAGACCGCGAGAGCAGCAGAGAGGAGCGGCCGAGCAGGTGCGCGGCGCGTTAGGACTTAGGGTTACGACCGGCCGGGAGGAGTGAGGACGACACGATTTATGCAGCTGGGGCGCTATGGCCTGTGGGAAGTAGGCTGGCCGCTGTAGCGGGCCGATTTCTAAGCCCACCATCTACCGGGTTGTGCTCGAGCCAGCCCAACGGGCCAAGATGGCTGTCGAGCCCGGCACGCTCGCCGGGCCGGGCCCGAGCCCGTATTAACTCGTGTCATGTCGTGCTCGTACTGCGCTAAAAAAACCGTGCTTCGTGCCGTGCTAATGAGTCACGTGCTTTCTGGACATCTATATATCAGCCAATATATAGTTTCTATATATATTGAGGATGACCTAAGCAAAATATGAATTTAGAAGCACAGTATTTTCAGGATTTAGAAGCACACGGTATTATACATCCATGATCATGTACAAGTGGTGTCAGACATCGGGGGCTGACGAGGAGGAAGCTCCGGCGCGCTCGGAAGTCATGCGGAGCTCCACCAGCGACGCGTACACGCCGGCCCTGGCCGCCATGAGCTGCTCGTGCGTGCCCTGGGCGACGACCTCGCCGTTCCCGAGCACGGCGATCACGTCGGCGCCCCTGATCGTGGACAGCCGGTGCGCCACCACGACCGTGGTCCTGCCGACCGCTGCCCGGTCCAGCGCCTCCTGGACGGCGCGCTCCGACTCGGCGTCCAGCGCGCTCGTCGCCTCGTCGAGTAGCAGGATCTTGGGGTCCCTCAGCACGGCCCTCGCGATGGCCACCCGCTGCTTCTGCCCGCCGGACAGCTGGGCGCCCCTCTCGCCAGCCAAGGTGCCGTAGCCCTGCGGCAGCGCCGAAACGAACTCGTGCGCGTTGGCGGCCTCCGCGGCGGCGACGATCTCTTCTTCCGTCGCCTCGCCTTCTCTCCCGTAGGCTATGTTTGCGCGGATGGTGTCGTTGAACAGGACCGGCTCTTGGCTCACCAGCCCCATCTGCCGCCGCAGCCAACCCGTCTTGAGGTCTTTGATGTCCACGCCGTCCAATGTGATCGTGCCGGAATCAGGGTCGTAAAACCTCTCCAGGAGAGCGATGACGGTGGATTTGCCGCAGCCGCTCTCCCCGACAAGCACAACCGTCTGCCGTCAAAGTTAACTGCCTGCTGGTAACTGCTAGTAGCTCTGCTGATCGCAGTAAAACTATAAAGGAAAACGCTGAGAGGTTCCGTACCTTCCCGGATGGTATTCTTAAGTTGAGATCTCTGAATATCTGCGTACCAGGGCGGGATGGGTATGAGAAACAGATGTGGCGGAGCTCGAGTTCGCCAGTGACGTCAGCCAAGACCATGCCCTCATCGCTACTAGGATCGATATTCGATTTACTGTCAATGAGTGCAAATATTGTTGATGCTGATGCTTTGGCCTTGGCAGAGTTTGGACCTAACGCGCTTGTCTGTGAAACGCCTATGGTCGCCATGAGCAGAGCAAAGAACACCTGCAGAAGAACACGGCAGTTTGCTATGGCATAACGCGAGCGGAACTTGAAGCTTAGTATCTGCACAGTGTTGCTTACTCTGAACACATCGGTGAACGTGGCCTTGCCATCAAGCATAAAATTTGCTCCAACGTAGAAGCAGAGGGCATATGTGGAGTAAAGCACGAAGAATGACAAGCCAAATCCCAAGCCACTGACAACGCCTTGACGGATCCCCTGCCGCACTGGAGCTTTGCATTTTCCATAGTAGGTCTTCATTACCTTAGGCTCCGCGCAGAAAGAAGCAATTGTTCGAATACCACTGACAGCGTCGTTTGCCACTTGGGTTGCTTCTTCATACATTGCCTGCGGTCCACCGTTAAGGGAAAAAAGAGTAACTAAGTTCGATTAGCCAAATTCCACTGTTCTTTTAACCAGAGATGCATGGCATGCAGCATGTTACCTTGGCATCTGCACTGAATCCCTCCAAGAACTTTACTTGGAGGAATCCCTGGAGACCCCCCAAAGGAAGCACTACCGTGGCAACAAGGGCAAGCCTCCAATTTGCAGCCATCGCGATGACAAATCCAGCAATAACTGTAACCGTGCTTCGAACCATCAATGCCAATGAATCGCCTACAAGGCGTCGTATATTTGAAGCATCAACAGACAGCCTTGCACCAACATTTCCGCTGGACATAGACAACAATGAAATTAAAATAAAAATGTCACCATAAATCTGTTGAATTGCAGAATAGTTGGAGGCTGACCTAGCATTTGAGGGCCTGTCAAACCAGCTGATTTCTTGGCAAACAATCCTTTGAAAACATAACGAGCGAACGCGTTCAACCAATTTTCCACCAGCTACTCCAAAAAGGAAATGTTCCACCGGCAGGAAAATAAACGAACCAACTCCTAATGCTACGTACATCAATGTCCAGAACCGTGAATCTTTCTTGAGTTGATGAGGAGGCTCGTAAAATGAATTGATGGAACTGGAGATCAATAAACCTAGCATTGGAAAGAAAACACCTGATATGGCTGCAACCACTGTACCTAACAGAAGGACTGGCATCTCAGGTTTGTTCAGAGAAATAAGACGACAGAGGGCAACCTTCCTGCATTCTTCACCTTCATCCGATTCTTTAGGCAGCGGTTCAGTATCTGTGTTCTCCGGGACAATCGTGTTGGCAATTGCGACCAAGTGCGCACTGGTACTCCCAAATGAAGCGCCACCAATTATTGACCTCTTGAGAGATGGAGTATGCATAGATTTGCTCAAGGACTCGACATTTCTGACAGCTGAAGTAGACCTTTGATAATCTATGTCAGACGTATCTGGTTCTCCAGTTCTATCCTGCAGCTGGATAAGCTGGGAATACGCACCATTGGGGTCCTGAAGTAGTTCAGTGTGTGTGCCTGTTTAGCATTTAAAGGTGACAAGATCAAGCTCCAGAATCATCAGATAAACATAATGAAAGCATGCGAGGTTCAGACCTAGTTCAACTACTTTTCCACGATGTACGACTGATATAGTGTCGGCATCTTTTATAGTGCTCAACCGATGGGCAACTATGATCGTGGTCTTGCCTTCCATAATTCTGTTAAGGGCCTCCTGAACCACTCTCTCAGACTCCACATCAAGTGCACTTGTTGCTTCATCAAGCAGCAAGATCTTGGGGTTTTTCAGTATTGCCCTTGTGATTGCAATTCTTTGTTTTTGCCCTCCTGACAATTGTGCTCCATGCTCACCGACCATTGTGTCTAGGCCCTGAAATAACAAAGTTCTCGATTAATTATGGTTAGTTATAACATATATGTAACTTTGCACAAGTATGAAACAATTTTGTTTAATCTACATACATATGGTAACTTATCGATGAAATTTGCTGCATTAGCAAGCTTTGTTGCAGCCATTATCTCCTCAGCTGTTGCATCTTCTTTCCCATAGGCAATGTTCTCCCGAATACTAGTGGCAAACAACAGTGGTTCTTGACTAACAAGACCAATAGTTTCCCTTAGCCATCCAAGCCTCAGGCTTTTTATGTTAACACCATCTATTGAAACTTCACCAGCCTGAGGGTCATAGAATCTCTCCACAAGATTAATCACTGTGGACTTTCCACTGCCACTCTCTCCCACTATAGCCATTGTTTTCCCACTTATTACATGCAGCGAGAAGCCATCAAATACCAATTGATCACGTCTAGATGGGTACGAAAAGTACACATCCCTTAGCTCTATATCACCCTTCATGTTTGCTAGCACGATCCCATCTGTTCCATTAGGATCAATTTGTGGCTTCCTTTGGATTATCTGCATCATTCTATACCCAGCAGCCCGGCCAGAAGCAAAAGCAGTCACGCATGGTGTTGCCTCACCTAATGACCTGATAAGGAAAAATGTGAAGAACAATTATACAGGAACAAATATTCATTTTCATGGTAAAATGAATAGTAACATCAGCTCTACCATAAACCAAAATACTGTCAGTGCAATGGAAAACCATTATCGTAATCACTTCGAGAACAAAGTGATTAATCCAATCGTTTAGATGGTTTGTGAAACTGTATGCCTAATGAATCTATCATGTTATGCATGAATTAGGTTGGGCAGGCCAGGGCACACTACACGTAATCAATGGATTCAAATTCAAAATACTGGAAAATTGTAGCCGAGGATTATAGAATTGAATCTATGCACCTTGCACAAGAATTAATTGATCCAGAAAGAAAATATATGCATATGGCATTTTACAACAAGGTTGAATGAATATTGATGACTTACATTGCACCTGCCATGAATGCCATCCAGACACTTACAACCTGACCTCCTTCATATCCTTTATCAATAATCAGTTTTGCCCCATACCATGCTGTTAGACCATAGGCACAGAACAGAATAAGCATAACAAAACCGAAGCCCAGGCCAGTAACCGTTCCTTCTTGGACAGCAGCTACATATGCATTCCTGATATATTTATTGTACAGCGCAATGGCCCGATTCTCACCATTGAAGGAAGCAACCTTTCAAAAATTAGCCCAAGAAGAAGTTGGTTATGAATCCAAACCAATAGTAAGGATTAAAGAGAATATTTAAGCAAGGGTCTACTGTTCTGATGGCTCCAATTGTCTGTTCCACAACAATGCCTGCTTCATTGTACTTAGCTTGACCCTGGCTCGCCAGTTTCGATACAGTCCATGAAATAGCTGCTCCAGCAACTACTATAGGAGGGACGCTTGACATCATAACAGCAGCTAAAAGCCATCCTTTAGAGAAAGCAACCGCAAACCCTCCAACAAATGTGGCAGTAAGCTGTATAAACTTCCCAACCTGGAATGGAAACGAATATTTGAGTTGACTATCCAGAACAGACATCAGATCACCACAATTTGCAATCACATATTCGCATATAAGGATAATTTATACTCCTTAATTCGAAACACAGAAGATAAGTTTAAATCATTAGATACAAACACGCTGCCTATGTGCTTCGTCGCTTTAGTAAAGTTAATATGAACCAGCATCACAATGCACAAGCTGACAATGATGTGTTTACAGTTACATGGGTCAACCTTTTCGCCAATTGCATCCTGGATAAGTATTGTATCTCCGGACATACTCTCAACCAATTGTCCAGTGGTCATTTCCTTGTCAAAAAATGCAATGTCTTGTCTCAATAGAGCTTTAAGATAGAGACCTCGTATGCGAGCTGCTTGTCTTTCTCCAGTGATCATCCAACATGCAACCTCTATTAAAACAATAAAAAACACTAACACCTTAGTGCTAATCTATAACTGGCAGTGCCTCAAAACAATGAAAAAGAGTAACACCTTAGATGCCTCTGGCAGTATCTATGCTGCAGAAAATAGTGGATCTAAGTAGCCTATTACAAACCTGGTTAATGTTTCTCCTTTCTGAAAGAAGATAAAGTTACTACGGGATTTCTTGGTTTCAGTTATAGGCTTATGGCAATATGAATAACATACCATCACGTGAATAGACTTTCACGAAGTAAAATTGGTTCCCATTCCTATAATTTTTCGTATACATGGTCACATGGGCTAGGTGCAAAACCGTGCTTCATTCTTTTCCATTCTGAAGGTTAATAAGATTTAGTGGGTGACTGAAAAACTAATATTCATCACTATAAAGGCTGACTAAAGCATAAACAAACACAATAAACCACTGAGGATTGAGGAAATACTAGTACTCACGTAGGAAGCAAACAAACCATGACCCAATGGCCAAATAGAAGAACTTCAGGCACACCTGAAACAGCAGTGTAAAAGATTTTAGTCGAGGATGAATCCCATCTGTTTCCATCGCAGGAAGATGTTATCCAGCAAACAATGGGATCACAAGCAGTACAATGGATAACAGTCCTATTTTATTTACTAATTTACTTCACATGTTCGAAATGAACTATGGAGTGCCACGTGCTTAGTAGTAAGTAGTAACTAGCACTACCCGTGTGAAATGTGAATGTGTGATCAGAATACCAGATCACCCGAATAGTTGAGCATCTGAATAACTAATATTTCATCAGTATAAGATGCACCCCGGAGATCGAGATTTATCATCACTAACATTCATCAGTCCAACGAGGATCGAGATTCGATGCACACCCCGGAGACGCGGTGCAGTACGTCATGGCGGGACGCAGAGCCGAAGGCGTCGACGACCTCGCCGAAGACGAGCGTCATGAGCGGCTGCGCCACGCCGCTGGCGACAGCCCCCGCGGCCCCCACGGCCATGAGCGCCGCGTCCACGCCGTCCGCGAACCGGAACAGCCGGTGCAGACCCACCACTCCCTTCTCTTCCTCCTCCAGGGCTTCTGGTGCTGGTGAGGCCATCCCTCTCTCTCCTCGGCTCCGCGTGCTCGACGATACGGGCGTTGCATCGCTGGGGTAGAGCAAGGCGCGCTTTATAGCGGCGGGGGCCGGCCGCGGGAGTGCAGATTCCGGGGACTCTCGCACGCGGGGCGGGAGGAAGCAGAGGCGGGCAGGCGGCCACCGGATTTTGGAGCGTGTAGCGGGCTGCAACTGCAACTGCGATTTAAATTGCTAATCTGTACTACGTCTACGTCTCATATCTCTATGGAACAATTGGATCTATACCATTAAAAGATCCAAACTTTAGATATATACCATGGACCCCACATGTCATTGACTTATGTGGACCCACATGTAAGTGAGATAGTAATGGTATGGATCCAAAGTGGTGATCTTTTAATGGTATGGATCCAAATTTCCCTATCTCTATAGACATACACCTCAATTCCAAAATAAATCTCTATACCAGAGACGGACTCACCACTGCCTTTGCCGCTGGAGGGAGCACGCAAGTCTAAATATTTGATTCCAGCTGATAATCTCGCATATGGTTGTTAGCAGTTGATAATCTTATCTAGGTCTGTTCGGTTATTCCGGATTCAACATCCGAACAATTCTACTTGAAATGATAGTTTAATTTGTATTTAATTAATCATCTAGAATAGTTTCTAGTCTCGTTCCGATGTAACCGAACAGGCCCCTAGGTTATCTTTAATTCATGTGGCCGTCACTACTCTATACCATGTTGGAAAAAGTCAACTAATCTAAACTTTAACCATATATATAAAAAATAATATTTTTTATGTTAGTCACATTATATGTTTTTTATAATAAATATATAAGTCAACTAATCTAAACTTTCACCAAATATGTATAAAAAGTTTAATACTTTTATGTTAGTCACATTATATGTTTTTATAATAAATATATTTAGGGATATAAAATCAACAATATTTTCTATAAAACTAACCAAAATTAATATAAGTTGACTTCTAGAAATATAAAATGAACAATAAAGAAGGTATTTAGTATATATCTAATTTTTCTCTATCTACATCTCTACGGTCTAAAAAGACAATGTCTATTCAGTAGGATCAAACCCTTATCTGTCTATATCTCTACAACTTAGAAAAACAATATCTGTTCGGGAGAACCAAACCTCTTCTCTAATGGCTACATCGACAGGACCAAATTCCCACCCAACGTTGACTATTCGGCAGGACCAAATTCAACGGCGTTTCTAAAACACGGGGCCAAATCACTGCACAAAAAATCGCAATAAAAGATGATTCACGGAATCAATGCACATGAATAAAAGACAGTAAAAGATGAACTCGTCGCAAGTTTTGGTCATCTCTTTTCCCCCCCTTTTCAGCTGCGCAAGGAGTATGATAGCGCTTTGTTTTTAAGAACGAGGTGGTAAAATTGTAAA
Source organism: Zea mays (assembly GCF_902167145.1). Lineage (NCBI taxonomy): Eukaryota > Viridiplantae > Streptophyta > Magnoliopsida > Poales > Poaceae > Zea > Zea mays. The sequence goes on along the minus strand of NC_050103.1, from coordinate 64,998,572 downwards.
GTTAAAAAACAAGGAATAAAATCACAATTGCAACACTGAAGAGGGGTATAATCATAAATACTCCTTTTTTACCTCAGTGGTTACAAACAAGTAAGTTCATAGGCATGTTCACTATTGCGCTTTTCTTCTCTACTATATAAAGCATCAGGTTCCATAGCCGTCATTCCCACCTATAAACAGAAAAAACTAAAATTATGCACAAATAAGAACTTTGGTTGTTGGTTCCAAACCCACGTTCATACACATATTACACATGTATTTGTATTTTATATTTTTATACTCAAGAATAAATGAAAATCGTAACGACGTACAAACCTAGTTTTTTTTACTATGGAAACATATCTTATGTCTGTGGTCCAGCACCACCCGAGTCGTGCATTGGCAGCCCTACAGTAATTTGCACTCGTCCAGGGGCGAAGCTAGGTTCATAGGAGTGGATGCACATGCATCCACGAAAATTTGCAAAATCAGTGACTTGGACCAGATTTCACCATATATGCACCACCTATAAATTATTACTATGCATCCTCAAGATATGTGCACCCTCCCCTGATTCACTTTAGATTCGCCATTGCACTCGTCAGCCATGGTTATGGTTGCCGCGAAACAAGTCTTCGAGAGAGTGAGCGAGAGCTGTGGTGCAGTCGTGCAGATCGATTCGATGGTTCCTACGGAGGCAGTAGGCCCGGGCACACACATGTGTGTAAGTGCAATCAACCCCAAGTGAGGGTTTTGGTGATTTAATGATGAAACAAATAAGGATACTAACAGTTTTTGTTCCCAGTGTATGATTAGAAAGAAACAGGAACTTAAGAAAGCACCAAGGACTTCATGCAACGGACGTATAAAATTTTATGTAAAATCTTGAGTTGCATGATGTAATTCTTCCTTATTCTTTTCCGCACAGGTAAAGGTGTTTGCTATAGCTCAAGTCCCCAAATTCAAAAGCTATTTTTGAAAACCAAAAATCACTTTAACATTTTTTGGTTGACCATGGTTAGGTTTGAGAAACCTAGAGTGTTCTTACTGAAAAGCAGCTGAACTTCTTCAACTGCAGCTGAGCTTTCCAGCTGAACTTGACTTCAGCTGAGTTGAGCTTTTTCAGCTGCAGCTGAGCTTTTCAGCTGAGCTGGACTTCAACTGAGTTGAGCTTTCAACTCCAGCTGAACTTCAACTTTATCTGTGGACCTCTTTGACCATACACCAGCTGAACTTGCCCCTGGGTAGTTGAGCTGGGGTTTTCTCTCCTAAACCCTCTGGTCTAGACCAGCTGAACTAGTCCTAGGGGCAGTTCAACTGGTCTCTGACCCCTCTAACTTCTGACCTGCAGTCTGCCAGTCAGACTAGCAGTCAGGTCACCAGAGTTGTCAGGGGGCGGTTCAACCACCCTAGGGGGCGGTTCAATCGGTCCTGTCATGCCTGACCAGCCTGCAGGTCAGTCTGCCAGTCAGTCTGGCAGTCAGATTGGCAAACAGTCTGCTGACCTGTCAGGGGGCGGTTCAACCGCCCTAGGGGGCGGTTCAACCGGTTTTCAGCGGGGTTACAGGTCAAACGGCTAGTTTTTGAGCCGTGGCTATAAATAGAACCCTCCACCCCCTTATTCAATGCGGTTGTACACTTACACATTTATTGTTCACCTAACTTGAGACAAAGCACTCCTCTCTCCCTTCTCTCTCACACTTAAATCTTCCTCAAGATTCAACCTTGTTGGAGGAGCTCTTAGGTGTGAGGTTTGTGCTTGTGCTCACGATTTGGTTTTCCTCTCCCATCTCTTTTAAAATCTTGAGCTTGTGCAAACACCTTTTGTGCGTTCTTGGTGTTCTTGAAACCCTAGGTTTCAAGACCATTTGAGGTTGCTTGGGAGTCTCCAAATTTATGGACGACCACAAGAAGTTTGTATCACCCGCTCTTTGAGCTAAGATAAGAAGAGATTTCCTTGACCTTTGTGGTCAGCTTTTGGAGGATTAGGGTTGAAAAAGACCCGACCCTTTGTGGGCGCCTCAACGGAGAGTAGGACACCTTTGTGGTGTGGCCGAACCTCGGGTTAAATCTTGTGTCTTGTGTTCTTGCTTGTCTTTAACTTAAGATATTTTTACTTGCAAGATTGACATATAGATTTTTCCGTAGAGTAGATCTAGAAGTGAAATAGCCTTTGCATATTCATCTTCTCATTCTAACTTAGTTATACTTTACTTCTCAAAAGGACTCGCGAAATACTTTTTCGAGTAGATTATAGTCTAAAGTTTATAAAACAGTTGGATTGGTTCAGAGTGGTTCAACTTGCGCACGTAGTTGTTGAACCGGCCTGCACCAGTTGAACTGTGTATTTAACAATCTTTCGAAGTTTGTTGTGAAAATTTTCAGATTAGCCTATTCACACCCCCCTCTAGGCTACTTTCAATTAGTATCAAAGCTTTGTACCTCGTTTTACGCTTAACCGCGTGAGGAAACGATCATGTCTACTCAAAGGGATCATGTGGATCCTCTCCTTGAGGAAATCCCCGTCACATCTTCTGGTGAGGAAGTGGACCCCAAGGTCCTCGACCTTGCCATGAAGATTGCCGAGAAGATGTTCCTCAAAATGAAAGAGGAAGATGCTAAGAAAAGGGCCGAAGAAGAAGAATCAAGAAGAAAGGCCGAAGAAGACAAAGGAAAGGGAAAATTTGAATACAATGATGATTTGGTAGAACTTTTGGTGTCAAGGGTGATGAGCAAGGTAAGTGTCACCACCGAAGGATCATCCACCAAAAGTAAAGGTAACGAGTTCAATAAAGTTCAATTTGATTATTCTAGAAATTTTATTCCAAACTTCTCTTACGTCCCACTTGGAAAGTTACCAACTCTTAGTGAGTTGAACTATGATGAGTGGGCCGATAAGATGAAGTCGCATTTAATCGGTGTACATCCTAGTCTTTGGGAGATCGTTAATATAGGTATGCATAAGCCCGCCCAAGGAGAAGGGATGACTCCAGAAATGATGCAAGAAGTGCACCGCAATGCTCGAGCGGTGAGCATAATAAAAGGAAGCCTTTGTCCGGAAGAGTATCGGAAAGTCCAAGGAAGAGAGGATGCACGTGACATTTGGAACATTCTCAAAATGTCACATGAAGGAGACCCCAAAGCCAAGAGACATAGAATTGAAGCTTTGGAGAGTGAGCTTGCCCGATATGATTGGACTAAGGGTGAGTCACTTCAATCACTCTTTGACCTACTAATGGTGTTGGTCAACAAAATAAGAGTGCTTGGAAGTGATGGTTGGAGTGACTCCAAGGTTACTAGACTATTTATGAGAGCATACAAAGAAAAGGATAAAAGTCTAGCAAGAATGATAAGGGACTGTGATGACTATGAGGAAATGACACCTCACCAACTATTTGCTAAGATTCAACAACATGAGTCCGAAGAAGCCCCAATCAAGACAAGAGACAATCATGCCTTGATCTCAAATGAACAAGATTCCTCCAAGAAGAACAAAGATCACAAGACAAAGAAAGTGGTCGAAACATCAAGTGATGAAGATAGTTCAAGTGATGAAAACACGACTATGTTTATCAAAACCTTCAAGAAGTTTGTGAGGAAAAATGATAAGTATCAACGAAAAGGAAAGAAGAGGACATGTTATGAATGTGGCCAAACCGGTCATTTCATAGCGGATTGTCCAAACAAAAAGGAACAAGAAGCCAAGAAGGAGTACAAAAAGGATAAGTTCAAGAAGGGGGCAAGAACAAGGGATATTTCAAGAAGAAGAAATATGGCCAAGCCCACATTGGTGAAGAATGGAACTCCAATGAAGAAAGTTCTAGCTCCGAAGAAGAGGAAGAGGTGGCAAACATCGCCATCCAATCTACTTCAAGCTCGCAACTCTTCACCAACCTCCACGACGACTCCTATACTCCAACTTGCTTCATGGCAAAAGGAGACAAGGTACATTTGTTTAATAATGACTATAATTAATGATGATGAAGAACAACTTGCTACGAAAAATAAGATGATTAAAGAATTTGGTTTAAATGGATATAATGTAATCACTAAACTAATGGAGAAGCTAGATAAAAGAAAAGCAACTCTTGATGCTCAAGAAGACTTGCTCATCCTTGAAAAGGAGGGAAACCTAGAGCTTCAAGAATTGCTTTCCAATAAAGATGAGATGCTTGATGTTTTGACTAAGGAAATATCTTTAGCCAAAATAACTATAGAGGATAAAGAAAAAGAAATGACTAATGTAAAAACCTCTATAGTTAGTCTTGCAAATGAAAGGGATGCACTTGAACCAAGCTTGTCATGCTTAACAGTTCAAAATCAAGAACTTCAAGTGCAACTTGAAAACTGCAAGAACTTTAACACTTCATCTTTAATAGAAAAGTCTAAGGCTAGCTCCTCAAATAATGATATTTGTAAACATTGTACAAAATATCATGCTTCTTGTTGTTTGACTAACCATGCAAGGAAGAAAAGCCCACATGTTAAGGTCAAAGAAATATTGAAGAAGTGCTCTAGCAATGATGGTGTTGGGGACTTGTTCTCAAATGCTATGAGTTAAGAACAAGGCAACACAGAGAATGTTAAACGATAAAGTCCTTCGTCCTTTGAAGCATTATTTCCCTTAGGATATAACGATCTTCGGACGAAGGTCATGAAGGACGAACCTTCATCATCACATTATATATTAATGAAAGACAAAGCATACGAGACATAAAAGATAGCATGAATAATCATATAACATCATCAATTTAACCTTTTTTTTATATCATCATGGAAAAATAGAGACAATATCGAATTACAAATGTACCTTCGGCTTGGAAGGAGATGAAAATACAAGTGTGACGCAAAAGCAAATGCCAAGTCAGCGTGAACAGTACGGGAGTACTGTTCATCTATTTATAGACGTGGGACGCAGCCCATGTAAAATTACATTTATGCCCACTACATTTGCTAATGACTTATGGGGATCTGTCAAGGCCTAAATAGTCTTTTCATCTTTAAGTCGGTTCCCCTTTCTGCCACCATGCCGAAGCTCCCATGCGCATAGCTTCGGCTATGCACCATCCTTCGTACAGCTTGGTGATCAGCCCATCCATCTCAATCCTCCTTCGTCTAGCTTAAGCTTCGTCCTGATCGTACTTCATGTTCATAATCTAAGTCCGAAGATACCTGTTCATACATTTCACTTAGAAAATATTGTCAAATCATGTTTGAGGACCTTCGGAGGACGAAGGCCCCCAACAGTAGCCCCTCGCAATATTAATTTGTTAGTGATAAATTTAGATTGCGATATGGACGAAGGCCTTAAGCCGAAGGTCCGAAAAAACACCTTCCCTTTGCTAGAATAGCAACATTCACTGACAAGCGGGTCTTTCGATTTTCAACGCACTGGGTGTATAAATAAGATCATACCCCAAACTCATTTTGGTACGCACACTTGCTATCTGCCCCCGCTTACTCAATTTTAGCTCTTGCGCGCAAAAATTTACTGAGCTTTTAGTTTTGAAGCTTCGGCATTGAAAACAGTTTTTAGCATTTCCGAAGATGTCTGAAGACAAAAAGGCCGGTCCCGAGATGAAGCTGAATCTCTCTGAAGAGAAGAACCTGGGGTTCCTTATAGCGATGGCGGAGACCAATACGGAAAAAATCACCAAGGAGATCCTGGAAGGCTTGTCTGAAGATACTGGTGACAGCGACAGTTACGATGTAGAAAGTGGTGGGGAAGAGTCCGAAGATCGGCCATGGCGGCCAAGTCACGCGGTTTTTGGGAAAACCACCATTAAGCAGAGTCATATTGATAATATGAAGGGGCGGTATTTTCGAGATATATCTATTGTGAGAGCTGATGCTGGAGAAAAAACTTCTCCCACCCCCGAAGAAGATGAAGTCGTAATCTTCCGAAGCTTTCTCAAGGCTGGGCTTCGATTTCCCCTAAGCAACTTTGTTGTTGAAGTTCTGAAAACATTTCAAATCTACCTTCATCAAATTACTCCCGAAGCTATCATAAGAATGGGGATGTTTGTCTGGGCTGCGAGAAGCCAAGGTTTAGAACCAAATGCCAAAAGCTTTTGCAACATTCATGAGTTGTTATATGAGACGAAGCCCTGGGGGAAAGAACAATATCACAACAACTTTGGGTGTTACAGCTTCGTTGCCCGCTCCGGGTCAAGCTGCCCTGTGCCGACCTTTCGGAAGAGATGGCCCGGAGCCTGGATGACTGAATGGTTCTATGTAAAGAATGACCTGACAACGCAAGAAGATGTCAAGAGTATCATTATGCGCCCCATCTGGCAACGCTTCGGACTTTGAAGGCCGAAGGTTAAAATGGATGAAGCAGCCGAGGAATGCCAAAGAGCCTTCGGCGTAGTCTGCTCTTTTATTGGGACAAGGGACTTGATTCAAGAACATATCGCCTTCAGGGTGTGGCCACTTGTAGGAGAGTGGGAAATGCCGAAGGAGACCATCAAAGAGTCCGACGAAGGCGGACTGGTCAGACTAAAATACACATTCAAATACGGGGATAAATTTGTTGAGCCTGACGACGACTGGTTGAAAAGCATTGAAACATTAAGTGACGAACTGCTTGGGGCATATTCGAAGGCCGAGAACACTGCATTATCAGCAGCCTTCGGAGGCCGAAAGAAGAAAAGACTCAACCGGGTATTTGACGCAGTCGGGTTTGTCTACCCTGACTATCACTATCCGGTATTGGGTCGCAAAAGAAAGAATACTTCTCCTGCAACAGAAACTACCACAAGTGCCACTAATGAGCCAGCACCGCAAAGGAAAAAGATGAAGGTGCTCACCCACCGAGCGCGCTTTATTGAACCGGCCACAGTGCCAGAATTCATTGGTGCAGTTTCCTTGGCCTCTGAAGCTATAGAACCAGCTCCAGTGCCAAAGATAGAAGAGAAATCTGAAGCGCCTTTAGCAGAGGAGGCGGAAAAACCGAGAATTGAAGGACAAAAAATATTGGAAATCTTAAGTCCTTCAGCAAATGTTGAAACAAGAAAAATCCAAAAGGGCCCATTGGTGACCCCAAAAAGAAAAAGAATGGTGAATGTACTAGATGTCTTGGAGACAATTATGTCTTCAAGCACAACTCCAAAGAAGACTGTTGAACTTGCTGAAGCGTCTACTGAAGCTTCGAAGCAACAAGCTGAAGCTGAAGCTGGGCCTTCAGAGCCCACCAAGGAACAATCTCTGGAAACCGAAAAAACATCAGAACCAGTTTTGGTTGAGGAGATTGACACTGCCGTCCCCGAAGCTCCTGCCAGCACATGTGATTATATCATACGACATGCTTCGGGGAAAAAATTATCTGAAGAAGAGACTTATGAAGCCAACCATTACGCCTGAGAGTTAAAATATCCAAAGGGAGCAGTGGTGTTCAATGGGACAAATGAGGATGACTTCCTATATTGCCTTCCTGATAACAAAGAATTATCTGTCTGCCGGGAGATGGCTAGAAGTATGGGGTTCCCGAAGCTCGAAGCTGGATTATGTGCTATGACGAAGGAGGATCTCGCGGACAGTCTTGCGTATAACAGCCTAAAGGTATGGGAATTAGACGTTTTGAAAAAATTTTACAATACGTAATTCTTTTATTCTTATACCAAGTCTTTACATATAGGGTTTAATCCTGAGCAACGCATTAAGAGCACAAAAGAGTGCCGAAGATGAGAGCTATGAAATTGCGTTTAACAACCTTCGGTCAGAAGTTATTAAACTGAGAAACGAAGCTCTGGAAAAGGATAAAATTCTGCTTACATTGGTAGACAAGGTAAAAAAGGACGAAGCTGCCTCAAAGATCCAGGCCGAAGCCCAAAAACGTGAGATTAAAGATCTTCAGAAACAGCTAGCTAGAGCTAAAGAGGAACGTGTGCTTGAAGAAACAAAACGAGAGCTTAGTGATCAGTTGGTTAATCATTTAGAGTTAAGTGCTCAGGAGCTTCGTGCATCCCAGAGGAAATGCTATGTTAAATCTATAGAATGCGTTAAAAAGATAAAATCCAGCTTCGCCAGCGTTGGTGCATTTTCTAGTGAAGAAAGTTTCTCCAGAGGCAATCCCGAAGGTCCATTGGAATGGATTAGTCATGAAGCAGAAGCTTTCGAGGAAATCCTGAGCAGCCGCGGTGATATCTGCGCATTTTCGGGCGCCAGAGGAGTCGCTACTGTTCTAGAGAAGAAAGGTTGTGATCATATTAAGCTGCTTGCGCAATCCGAAGCCACTTTATCCGCTGAAGATATTAAAGACCCCTCGACCGAAGCTAGCCAAGTTGGTGGAAAATTTTTTCACCGACGTCTGGGATAATGGTGGCCGAGAAATGGCAGGAGAAATTATTCAAAGAAGTGAAAAGGGCATTCACGATGCTAGAGAAGTGGCTAAGGCTGCTGAAAAGAGCGCAGAGCCCGAAGGTCAATTAGGTATTAATTAATAGTTTGTATCGTGTTGTAATTTTTATTTCAAACTTTGTTCGCGGTTTGTAATAGTAATGCAAAAATATTCTCTTCCCTCAGAACCTGCTGGATCGTCTGCTGATCCTCACACAAAAGGGGATGACGAAATTAAACAAATGGCCGAAACTATCGTGGATAAAGTTGTTGAACAGCTTCTAAATGAGGCTGCCGAAGTAGTATTAAGAGAAGACTAGGTGTTATTAGGAAAAACATTTGAAGTGTGATTTATGTAACGTTTTGTACATTTGAATGTAATATACGTCTCTTTTCATTATTCAATTCTTTACGATGCATGAAACTTTACATACGTACCGCTTTTGAGCCTTCGGCGAAAAAACACCTTCCCTTCTTTTCATGCTTCGTGAAGAAAAAATTTTTTATGTATCACAACGTCCATAGTGCTCTTATGAAGAATATCCAAGCTTCGTGAAAACATTCTCCGAAGCTATACTCCGAAGATGAAGATTGTGTCTCCTTGTGACAACACGATTTTCACTCTTTCAAAGCATACTTCCGAAGATCAATATTGTGTCCCCTTCTTGTGTCATATGCAACATGATGTATGATGCTTATGCTATGTAAAATGATGTGATGATGTTATGTTATGTAGATGACATTTGTTCCGAAAGATACACACATATCCCCACACAATATTTTTGTATCAGCGCTGACTTTTCGCTGTAAGCTCTGCATTCCCTTAGGAACGACTTTGGAGCTTCTTCACCTTTTACTTAGGCGGTATAAGCTCTGCATTCCCTTAGGAACGTCTTTGGAGCTTCTTCGCCTTTTACTTAGGCGGTATCAGCGTTGACTTTTCGCTGTATGCTCTGCATTCCCTTAGGAACGTCTTTGGAGCAAAAAACTTACACTGCGCTCCCTTTGGAACGGCTTTTTGTAACTTCAGCAACTTACTCTGCGTTCCTTAGAACGACTTTTTGTAACTTCGAAGGGTTTTTAATAATTCGAAGGTCCTCCGCGAACTTTCAAGCTTCAGCAACTTAAGCCTTCGGAGAAAATAGATTTCCCTTATAACCAACCACAAAACTATTACATGAAAATCGAAATGTTCTTTATTATACAGAAAATAGAACTAAATGGAAAGGACTGCTATCAAGGTAGGATACTTGTCAATAAATGTGCTTTGACTCCGGCACGGTGCTGTTGACTGTACGAGCTTCGGACTGCTCTCTGAAGTCCCTTTGGTGTGGAGCATATTGGCTCCCTTCTGGCTGTTGGCCTTGTTGCAGCGGTGGTGGAGGCGGAGGTTGTTGCCAGGAAGCTTGAGGTTGGCTTGCCGAAGCAACAGAAACTGCAGGGTGGTTACCTACGTATTCTGGGATGTAAGGCACATGGTACGAAGCAGTATGCATGACCTGCTTCGGCTGAGCTTGTTGTGCTGCAGCTTCGGCTATCTCCTTTTGCTTTTGGATGGTAACATGGCACATCCTGGTGGTATGGTCCTTGTTTTCACCGCAAAACAAGCAAAATATTCTCCTTGGTTGATCTCCAAATCTTCCGCCAAAGCCCCTAGCGCCTCTACCTCTTGGAGCTGGTGGCCGGAAGAAGCTTTGTTGTTGCCCCGAAGCCTGTGAGGAGGGCTACGGCCTGTGCTGCTGACTCCCCTTATCATCACTTTGAGTAGAGTTATGGATGGACCTGACATGCCTCGGATAAAATCTTCCTCCGAAGCCCCTGGTCATCTCAGAAAATCTGAAAGCCTCCTCCCTTCTTTGGCGAAAATCATTGTCGGCACGAATGTACTCGTCCATTTTTTGGAGCAGCTTCTCCAGAGTCTGAGGAGGTTTCCTAGCAAAATATTGAGCTGCAGGTCCAGGACGAAGCCCCTTGATCATGGCCTCGATGACAATTTCATTGGGCACCGTTGGTGCCTGCGCTCTCAAACGCAAGAACCTTCTGACATACGCCTGAAGGTATTCTTCATGATCCTGAGTGCACTGGAACAAAGCTTGAGCAGTGACCGGCTTCGTCTGAAACCCTTGAAAGCTGGTTAACAACATATCCTTCAGCTTCTGCCATGAAGTGATTGTTCCTGGTCGAAGGGAGGAATACCAGGTCTGAGCAACACTCCTGACAGCCATAACAAAAGATTTTGCCATGACTGCAGCATTGCCACCATACGAAGACACTGTTGCTTCGTAGCTCATCAAGAACTGCTTCGGGTCTGAATGGCCGTCGAAGATGGGAAGTTGGGGTGGCTTATAGGACGGGGGCCAAGGTGTAGCCTGCAGTTCAGCGGACAGAGGAGAAGCATCATCGAAAACAAAATTTCCCTGATGGAAATTGTCATACCAGTCATCTTCGTTGACGAAACCCTCCTGATGAAGGTCTTTCTGCTGAGGCCTTCGGTTCTGCTCATCGTGAGAAAGATGGCGAACTTCCTCAGAGGCTTCGTCTATCTGCTTTTGCAACTCAGCTAGTCGGGCCATCTTCTCCTTCTTCCTCTGCACCTGTTGATGTAGCATCTCCATATCCCTGATTTCTTGGTCTAGCTCATCCTCCTGAAGCGTCGGGCTGACGGCCTTTCTCTTCTGGCTTCGGGCCTCCCGAAGAGAGACAGTTTCCTGGTTAGGGTCCAGCGGTTGCAGAGCTGCAGCCCCAGTCACTGAAGCTTTCTTCGGTGCCATAGCGAGGGTCTATGGCTTCCGAAGGTGTTCAAAAAACTCGAAGTGGAAGTGAGTTCACCGGAGGTGGGCGCCAATGTTGGGGACTTGTTCTCAAATGCTATGAGTTAAGAACAAGGCAACACAGAGAATGTTAAACGATAAAGTCCTTCGTCCTTTGAAGCATTATTTCCCTTAGGATATAACGATCTTCGGACGAAGGTCATGAAGGACGAACCTTCATCATCACATTATATATTAATGAAAGACAAAGCATACAAGACATAAAAGATAGCATGAATAATCATATAACATCATCAATTTAACCTTTTTTTTATATCATCATGGAAAAATAGAGACAATATCGAATTACAAATGTACCTTCGGCTTGGAAGGAGATGAAAATACAAGTGTGACGCAAAAGCAAATGCCAAGTCAGCGTGAACAGTACGGGAGTACTGTTCATCTATTTATAGACGTGGGACGCAGCCCATGTAAAATTACATTTATGCCCACTACATTTGCTAATGACTTATGGGGATCTATCAAGGCCTAAATAGTCTTTTCATCTTTAAGTCGGTTCCCCTTTCTGCCACCATGCCGAAGCTCCCCTGCGCATAGCTTCGGCTATGCACCATCCTTCGTACAGCTTGGTGATCAGCCCATCCATCTCAATCCTCCTTTGTCTAGCTTAAGCTTCGTCCTGATCGTACTTCATGTTCATAATCTAAGTCCGAAGATACATGTTCATACATTTCACTTGGAAAATATTATCAAATCATGTTTTTGAGGACCTTCGGAGGACGAAGGCCCCCAACAGATGGGTTAAAGAAAGTTGAACCCAAGTACAAGTCCTTGAAGCCCAAAAATGGGAGAAAGGGGCTTGGGTACAACTCACATAAGGTAAACCCTAGCATAGAGCATAAGGGGTGGATATCCCCCAAGTTCATAGAGGGAACCACCCTATATGATGCCTTGGGGAGGATTCACTCCTCCAATGACAAGTCAACTCAAGCAAAGGTAAACTTGAGTTACACAAAGAACCAGATGAAGGATGCGATCTCCACAAGTGGAGAAAAGTTTAGAGCTCCCATTTCGCATTCTTACCTTTGTGATTATATGTTGACTTGGGATTCAGGAAAATTGGTTGTAAACTATGTGGGTACCTACACTAAGAGAAAGATTATGAAAAGGAGTGTGTGGGTACAAAGCAATAACTAACACTACAGGACCCAATTCAATTTGGGTACCTAAAAGCATAGCTTAAACTTGTTTTGCAGGTCTACTCCTCCGGTGGATCAAGCTGGGTGCTTGACAGTGGATGTACAAATCACATGACCGGGGAGAAAGACATGTTTCACTCCCTGCAACTAACTCAAGAAGCACAAGAAATTGTGTTTGGAGATAGTGGCAAGAGTGAAGTGGTTGGTGTTGGTAACATTCCTATCTCTAACCACCAATCACTTTCAAATGTTTTGTCAGATGATTCATTAAGCTATAACTTGATGTCCGTTTCACAACTTTGTGGAATGGGATATAATTGCCTATTTACTGATGTTGATGTGAAGATTCTTAGAAGGGAGGATTTCTCTGTTGCTTTTATAGGTCGCTTGAAGGGCAAACTCTATCTTGTTGATTTCGCAACTAGTAGAGTGACGCCTGAGACTTGTTTAGTGGCAAAATCCGACAAGGGTTGGCTTTGGCATCGCCGGCTAGCTCATGTTGGCATGAAGAACTTGGCCAAACTTCAAAAGGATAATCACATTATTGGACTAACAAATGTTATGTTTGAGAAAAACAAGGTATGCAGCGCATGTCAAGCAGGGAAGCAACATGGCGTTCCACATCAATCAAAGAACATTGTCACAACCAAGAGGCCTTTGGAGCTTCTTCATATGGACCTGAAAGTCGCCTAGAGGGGGGTGAATAGGGCGAATCTGAAATTTAAAAACTTTAAGCACAACTACAAGCCGGGGTTAGCGTTAGAAATATAAACGAGTCCGAAAGAGAGGGCGAAAACAAATCACAAGCAAATAAGACGGATGACACGGTGATTTGTTTTATCGAGGTTCGGTTCTTGCAAACCTACTCCCCGTTGAGGTGGTCACAAAGACCGGGTCTCTTTCAACCCTTTCCCTCTCTCAAATGGTCACTTAGACCGAGTGAGCTTCTCTTCTCAATCAAACGGGACACTAAGTCCCCACAAGGACCACCACACAATTGGTGTCTCTTGCCTTGGTTACAATTGAGTTGGAATCAAGAAAGAATGAAGAAGAAAAGCAATCCAAGCGCAAGAGCTCAAAAGAACACAATTGTCTCTCTCACTAGTCACTCTTTGATTGGAATGATCTTTGGACTTGGGAGAGGATTTGATCTCTTATTTGTGTCTTGTATTGAATGCTATAGCTCTTGTATGAGGTGTGAAGGCTGAAAACTTGGATGCAATGAATGGTGGGTGGTTGGGAGTATTTATAGCCCCAACCACCAAAGGAGTCGTTGGTGGAGGCTTCTGTCACCAGACACTGTCCGGTGCGCCAGCCACGTCACCCGGCCGTTGGATTCTGACCGTTAGAGCTTCTAACATCTGGGCCACCGGACAGTCCGATGGGGCACCGGACAGTCACTGTTCACTGTTCGGTGCGCCTTCTGGCTCTGCTCTGACTTCTGCATGCACTGTAGCGCATTAACTGCCGTTGCAGACGACCGTTGGCACTGTGTAGCCGTTACTCTGCTGGCACACCGGACAGTCCGGTGCTACACCGGACAGTCCGGTGAATTATAGCGGAGCGGCTCCCAGAATTTCCGAAGGTGGTAAGTTCGGAGTCAGGTTCCCTGATGCACCGGACACTGTCTGGTGGCACACCGGACAGTCCGGTGCGCCAGACCAGGGCACACTTCGGTTGTCTTTTGTTGTGAAACTTTGACAGTCCGGTGCGCCAGACCAGGGCACACTTCGGTTTGGCTAATGAAGGTGCCCTCTTGGAGTTGCTTCACTTGAAATCCTAAGAAATACTTCAACTCCCCCATCATAGACATCTCGAATTTTTGTGTCATGATCCTACTAAACTCTTCACATGTAGATTCGTTAGTAGACCCAAATATGATATCATCAACATAAATTTGGCATACAAACAAATCATTTGCAAGTGTTTTAGTAAATAGAGTAGGATCGGCCTTTCCAACTTTGAAGCCATTAGTGATAAGAAAATCTCTTAGGCATTCGTACCATGCTCTTGGGGCTTGCTTGAGCCCATAAAGCGCCTTAGAGAGTTTATAGACATGGTTAGGGTACTCACTATCTTCAAAGTCGGGAGGTTGCTCAACATAGACCTCCTACTTGATTGGTCCATTTAGGAAGGCACTCTTCACGTCCATTTGATAAAGCTTGAAGCCATGGTAAGTAGCATAGGCAAGTAATATACGAATCGATTCTAGCCTAGCTACAGGTGCATAGGTTTCACCGAAATCCAAACCTTCGACTTGTGAATAACCCTTGGCCACAAGTTGGGCTTTGTTTCTTGTCACCACACCATGCTCATCTTGTTTGTTGCGGAAGACCCACTTGGTTCCTACAACATTTTGGTTAGGACGTGGAACTAAATGCCATACCTCATTCCTTGTGAAGTTGTTGAGCTCCTCTTGCATCGCCACCACCCAATCCGAGTCCCTTAATGCATCTTCTACCCTGTATGGCTCAATAGAAGACACAAAGGAGTAATGTTCACAAAAATGAGCAACACGAGATCGAGTAGTTACCCCCTTATGAATGTCACCGAGGATGGAGTTCACGGGGTGATCTCGTTGGATTGCTTGGTGGACTCTTGGGTGTGGCAGTCTTGGACCCTCATCATCTTCCTTGTCTTGATCATTAGCATCTCCCCCTTGATCATTGTCCTTCTCTTGAGGTGGCTCCTCTTGATCTTCATCATCATCATCTTGAGCTTGATCCTCATCTTGAGTTGGTGGAGATGCTTGCATGGAGGAAGATGGTTGATCTTGTGCATGTGGAAGCTCTTCAGATTCCTTAGGACACACATCCCCAATGGACATGTTCCTTAGTGCGACGCATGGAGCCTCTTCATCATCTAGCTCATCAAGATCAACTTGCTCTACTTGAGAGCCGTTAGTCCCATCAAACACAATGTCACAAGAAACTTCAACTAGTCCAGTGGACTTGTTAAAGACTCTATATGCCCTTATGTTTGAATCATAACCAAGTAAAAAGCCTTCTACAGCCTTAGGAGCAAATTTAGATTTTCTACCTCTTTTAACAAGAATAAAGCATTTGCTACCAAAGACTCTAAAATATGAAACATTGGGCTTTTTACCGGTTAGAAGTTCATAAGATGTCTTCTTAAGGATTCGGTGAAGATATAACCGGTTGATGGCGTAGCAAGCGGTGTTGACCACCTCGGCCCAAAACCGATCCGAAGTCTTGTATTCATCAAGCATGGTCCTTGCCATGTCCAAAAGAGTTCTATTCTTCCTCTCCACTACACCATTTTATTGTGGCGTGTAGGGAGAAGAGAACTCATGCTTGATGCCCTCCTCCTCAAGGAAGCCTTCTATTTGAGAGTTCTTGAACTCCGTCCCGTTGTCGCTTCTAATCTTTTTGATCCTTAAGCCGAACTCATTTTGAGCTCGTCTCAAGAATCCCTTTAAGGTCTCTTGGGTTTGAGATTTTTCCTGCAAAAAGAACATCCAAGTGAAGCGAGAATAATCATCCACAATTACAAGACAATACTTACTCCCGCCGATGCTTATGTAAGCTATTGGGCCGAATAGGTCCATGTAGAGTAACTCAAGCGGCCTGTCGGTCGTCATGATGTTCTTGTGTGGATGATGAACACCAACTTGCTTCCCTGCTTGACATGCGCTACAAACCCTGTCTTTCTCAAAATGAACATTGGTTAGTCCCAAAATGTGTTCTCCCTTTAGAAGCTTATGAAGATTCTTCATCCCAACATGGGCTAGTCGGCGATGCCAGAGCCAACCCATGTTAGTCTTAGCAATTAAGCAAGTGTTGAGTTCAGCTCTATCAAAATCTACTAAGTATAGCTGACCGTCTAACACTCCCTTAAATGCTACAGAATCATCACTTCTTCTAAAGACAGTAACACCTATATCCATAAAAAGAAAATTGTAGCCCATTTTACATAATTGTGAAATGGAAAGCAAATTGTAATCTAAAGAATCTACAAGAAAAACATTGGAAATAGAGTGGTCAGGTGATATAGCAATTTTACCCAATCCTTTGACCAAACCTTGATTTCCATCCCCGAATGTGATAGCTCGTTGGGGATCTTGGTTTTTCTCGTAGGAGGAGAACATTTTCTTCTCCCCTGTCATGTGGTTTGTGCACCCGCTGTCGATGATCCAACTTGAGCCCCCGAATGCATAAACCTACAAAACAAGTTTAGGCCTTGTTCTTAGGTACCCAAATGGTCTTGGGTCCTTTGACATTAGAAACAAGCACCTTGGGTACCCAAACACAAGTCTTTGACCCCTTGTGTTTGCCCCCAACATATTTGGCAACTACTTTGCCTGGTTTGTTAGTTAGCACATAAGATGCATCAAAAGTATTGAATGAAATGTTATGATCATTTGATGCAATAGGAGTTTTCTTTTTAGGCAATTTAGCGTGAGTAGATTGCCTAGAACTAGATGTCTCACTCTTATACATAAAAGCATGATTAGGGCCAGAGTGAGACTTCCTAGAGTGAATTCTCCTAATTTTGTGCTCGGGATAACCGGCAGGGTACAAAATGTAACCCTCGTTATCCTGAGGCATGGGAGCCTTGCCCTTAACAAAGTTAGATAATCTTTTAGGAGCGGCATTGAGTTTGACATTGCCTCCCTGTTGGAAGCCAATGCCATCCTTAATGCCAGGGCGTCTCCCACTATAGAGCATACTACGAGCAAATTTAAAATTTTCATTTTCTAACTCATGCTCGGCAATTTTAGCATCTAATTTTGCTATATGATCATTTTGTTGTTTAATCATAGCAATGTGATCAAGAATAGCATCAATGTTAACATCTCTAGATCTAGTGCAAATAGTAACATGCTCAACGGTAGATGTAGAGGGTTTGCAAGAATTTAGTTCAACAATCTTAGCATGTAAAATGTCATTCTCATCTCTAAGATTGGAAATAGAAACATTGCAAACATCTAATTCCTTAGCCTTAGCAATTAATTTTTCATTTTCATTTCTAAGGCTAGCAAGAGAGGCATTCAATTTATCAATCTTAGCAATTAAACTAGCATTATAAACAATAGTATCATCACAAACATTTGATTTCTCAACCTTAGCAATTAATTTGGCATTTTCATTTCTAAGGTTGGAAATAACATCATGGCAAATGCTTAGCTCACTAGATAATTTTTCACATTTTTCTACCTCTACAGCATAAGCATTTTTAACTTTAACATGCCTTTTTGTTTTCTTTAATTAGGAAGTCCTCTTGGGTGTCCAAGAGTTCATCCTTCTCATGAATAGCACTAATTATTTCATTCAATTTCTCTTTTTGTTGCATGTTAAGATTGGCAAAAAGAGTAAGCAAGTTTTCCTCATCATCACTAGAATTATCCTCATCACTAGAAGTTGCATACTTAGTGGAGGATCTTGATTTTACCTTCTTCTTCTTGCCGTCCTTTGCCATGAGTCACTTGTGGCCGATGTTGGGGAAGAGAAGGCCCTTGGTGACGGCGATGTTTGCGATGTCCTCGTCGGAGGAGGAGTCGGTGGAGCTCTCGTCAGAGTCCCACTCCCGGCAAACATGGGCATCGCCGCCCTTCTTCTTGTAGTACCTCTTCTTTTCTCTTCTCTTTCCCTTATTGTCGTCGCCCCTGTCACTATCACTTGATAATGGACATTTTTGCAATAAAATGATCGGGCTTACCACACTTGTAGCAAACTTTCCTGGAGCGGGGCTTGTAGTCCTTCCCCCTCCTTTGCTTGAGGATTTGGCGGAAGCTCTTGATGATGAGCGCCATTTCCTCATTGTCGAGCTTGGAGGCGTCAATGGGGACCCTACTAGGTGTAGAGTCTTCTTTCTTCTCCTCTGTCGCTTTGAAGGCGACGGGTTGCGCCTCGGGTGTGGAGGAAGCGCCTTGCTTGATGATTTTCTTGGTGCCTTTGATCATCAATTCAAAGCTCACAAATTTTCCTATTACTTCCTCGGGAGACATTAGTTTATATCTAGGATCACCATGAATTAATTGAACTTGAGTAGGGTTAAGAAATACAAGTGATCTTAGAATAACCTTGACCATTTCATGGTCATCCCACTTCGTGCTCTCGAGGTTGCGCACTTGGTTCACCAAGGTCTTTAGTTAGTTGTACATGGCTTGAGGGTCCTCGCCTTGGTTGAGCATGAATCGACCGAGCTCCCCCTCGATCGTCTCCCGCTTGGTGATTTTGGTCACCTCATCTCCTTCGTGAGCGGTTTTGAGCACGTCCCAAATATCTTTGGCGCTCTTCAACCCTTGCACCTTGTTATACTCGTCTCGACTTAGAGAGGTGAGGAGTATAGTGGTGGCTTGGGAGTTGAAGTGCTCGATTTGGGCCACCTCGTCCTCATCGTAATCCTCATCCCCTACGGATGGTACCTGCGCTCCAAACTCAACAACATCCCATATACTTTTGTGGAGTGAGGTTATGTGATATCTCATCATACCACTCCACCTAGAATAATCTTCACCGTCAAACGTTGGTGGTTTGCCTAATGGGACGGAAAGTAATGGAGTATGTCTAGGAATGTGAGAGTAGTGTAGGGGGATCTTACTATACTTCTTGCGCTCTTAGCGCTTAGAAGTGACGGACGTGGCGTCGGATCCCGATGTTGAGGGCAATGAAGAGTCGGTCTCGTAGTAGACCACTTTCTTCATTTTCTTCTTCTTCTCGCCACTCTTGTGCGTCCTAATGCGTGAAGGGGACCCCTCCTTCTTTTTGTTGTCGGACTCCCTTGATGGAGCCTTCCCGTGGCTTGTGGCGGGCTTCTCGCCGGTCACCATTTCCTTCTTGGTGTGATCTCCCGACATCACTTCGAGCGGTTAGGCTCTAATGAAGTACTGGGCTTTGATACCAATTGAAAGTTGCCTAGAGGGGGGGTGAATAGGGCGAATCTGAAATTTACAAACTTTAAGCACAACTACAAGCCGAGGTTAGCGTTAGAAATATAAACGAGTCCAAAAGAGAGGGCGAAAACAAGTCACAAGCAAATAAGATGGATGACACGGTGATTTGCTTTACCAAGGTTCGGTTCTTGCAAACCTACTCCCTGTTGAGGTGGTCACAAAGACCGGGTCTCTTTCAACCCTTTTCCTCTCTCAAACGGTCACTTAGACCGAGTGAGCTTCTCTTCTCAATCAAATGGGACACTAAGTCCCCACAAGGACCACCACACAATTGGTGTCTCTTGCCTTGGTTACAATTGAGTTGGAATCAAGAAAGAATGAAGAAGAAAAGCAATCCAAGCGCAAGAGCTCAAAAGAACACAATTGTCTCTCTCACTAGTCACTCTTTGATTGGAATGATCTTTGGACTTGGGAGAGGATTTGATCTCTTGTTTGTGTCTTGTATTGAATGCTATAGCTATTGTATGAGGTGTGAAGGCTGAAAACTTGGATGCAATGAATGGTGGGTGGTTGGGGGTATTTATAGCCCCAACCACCAAAGGAGCCGTTGGTGGAGGCTTCTGTCGCATGGCGCACCGGTCAGTCTGGTGTGCCACAGGACACTGTCCGGTGCGCCAGCCACGTCACTCGGCCGTTGGATTCTGACCGTTGGAGCTTCTGACATCTGGGCCACCGGACAGTCACTGTTCACTGTCCGGTGCGTCTTCTGGCTCTGCTCTGACTTCTGCGCGCACTGTAGCGCATTAACTGCCGTTGCAGATGACCGTTGGTGCTGTGTAGCCGTTACTCCGCTGGCACACCGGACAGTCCGGTGCTACACCGGACAGTCCGGTGAATTATAGCGGAGCGGCTCCCAGAATTCCCGAAGGTGGTAAGTTCGGAGTCGGGTTCCCTGGTGCACCGGACACTGTCCAGTGGCACACCGGACAGTCCGGTGCGCCAGACCAGGGCACACTTCGGTTGTCTTTTGCTCTTTTTATTTGAACCCTTTCTTGGTCTTTTTATTGGTTTGTTGTGAACCTTTGGCACCTGTAGAACTCATAATATAGAGCAAACTAGTTAGTCCAATTTTTTGTGTTGGGCAATTCAACCACCAAAATCAATTAGGAAAAGGTGTAAGCCTATTTCCCTTTCAGGACCTCTTTGGACCTGTGGCCTACATTAGTATTGGTGGCAGTAAGTATGGTTTAGTTGTTGTTGATGATTTTTCTCGCTTCACCTGGGTTTTCTTTTTGAGTGACAAAGGTGAAACACAAAAGACTTTGAAGAAATTTATGAGAAGAGCTCAAAATGAGTTTGAGTTAAAAATCAAAAAGGTGAGAAGTGATAATGGGACAGAGTTCAAGAATACAGGAGTTGATGAATTCTTAGGCGAAGATGGAATCAAACATGAGTTCTTGGTCCCCTACACTCCACAACAAAATGGTGTTGTTGAAAGGAAGAAGCGAACACTAATCGAAGCCGCTAGAACCATGTTGGATGAGTACAATACACCTGACAATTTTTGGGCAGAGGCGGTCAACACTGCCTGTCATGCAATCAACCGCCTTTATCTTCACAAGATTTACAAGAATACTGCCTACGAGCTTCTCACCGGTAACAAACCTAAGGTTGATTACTTTAGAGTTTTTGGATGTAAATGCTACATTTTTAACAAGAAAGTCAAGAGCTCGAAGTTTGCTCCTAGAGTGGACGAGGGTTTCTGAGAGCACCTAGAGGGGGGGTGAATAGGTGATCCTGCGAAACTTGAAAACTTAAGCCACAAAACTTGGTTAATCGTTAGCACAATAATTGCCAAGTGGCTAGAGAGGAGTCAAAACACAATAACCACAAGGAATCAATCACAGAGATGGCACGGTGGTTATCCCGTGGTTCGGCCAAGACCAACGCTTGCCTACTCCACGTTGTGGCATCCCAACGGACGAGGGTTGCAATCAACCCCTCTCAAGCGGTCCAAAGACCCACTTGAATACCACGGTGTTTTGCTTGCTTTTTCTCAATCCCGTTTGCGAGGAATCTCCACAACTTGGAGCCTCTCGCCCTTACACTTGAAATTCACAAAGAAGCACGGAGCAAGAGAGGGATTAGCAACGCACTCAAGACAAGAAATCACAGCAACACCACACACACAAGTCGCAACGAGAGCTCACTACACAACTCAAAGAGTTCACTACTCAACTAGAGCTCTAATTGCTATTGCAAAGAATCAAAGGTGCGGAATCGATGTCTTGGTGCTTAGGAATGTTGTAGGAATACTTGGTGTGCTCCTCCATGCGCCTAGGGGTCCCATTTATAGCCCCAAGGCAGCTAGGAGCCGTTGAGAGCAATCATGGAAGGCTGTTCTTGCCTTCTGTCGTCTGGCGCACCGGACAGTCCGGTGCACACCGGACACTGTCCGGTGCCTGATTTCTTTCCTTAAATGGCACAGTCGACCGTTGGCAGCCAGAGAGCCGTTGGCGCACCGGACATGTCCGGTGCACACCGGACAGTTCGATGCCCCCTTCTAGCCGTTGGCTTGGCCACGTGTCCCGCGCAGATCGCGCGGCCGACCGTTGGCCCGGCCGACCGTTGGCTCACCGGACAGTCCGGTGCACACCGGACAGTCCGGTGAATTATAGTCGTACGTCGCCGGTGAATTCCCGAGAGCGGCCACTTCGCTCGAACCAGCCTGGCGCACCGGACACTGTCCGGTGCACCACTGGACAGTCCGGTGCTCCCAGACTGAGCAGATTCTTGGCTGCTCGAGCCAAGACATTTTCAATTGGATTTTCCTGTTTCCAGCACTTAGACACAATACATTAGTCCATAAAACAATGTACTAAGTCTGAGAAACATACCTTTATCCTTGGTTTGTACTTTGTCCACCATTTTACATTTAAGCACTTGTGTTAGACACTAAATCACCAAAATACTTAGAAATGGCCCAAGGGCACATTTCCCTTTCAATCTCCCCCTTTTTGGTGATTTATGCCAACACCATATAAAGCAAGTAGAACAAATACAACACCAATTCAAATAAGAACTCAATTTGTTTTGATTCAATTTTGACATATATGGATCATCCTTTGCCACCACTTGGTTTGTTTTTGCAAATCAAACTCAAATTTCTATCTCTAAGTCAGACACACATGTTAAGACATAAAGAGAGTGATTCCAAGAGAAATTGATTCAAGATTTCAAAAACTCCCCTTTTTTCCATAATCAACACTTCTCCCCACAAGAAGCCAACTTTTGACAAGAGAGACAATAAAAAAGTTTTGACAAACCAAAAAGCTCTATTCTACTATTTTCAAAATCTCTCAAGTGGTAGCTGATCCATTTATCGCTTTGGCCTTTATTTTCTCCCCCTTTGGCATCAAGCACCAAAACGGGATAAATCTTGGCCCCTGAACCCCATTGCCTCACCAAAATCTTCAAATAAGAATACAAAGGCAATAAGAGTACATGGGATGAACTTGGAATAAGTTACCCTCTTATCGGAGTGCAGTGGAAGTCTTTCATGGTCCAAGTCCACCTTTTCCCTTTCAAACCTCCTTTGAGACTAAAACAAGCAAACTCAAGCACATGGTTAGTCTCAAAGGATCAAGTTGTAACACATCTCCCCCTAAACATGTGCACCATTTTGCAACGGACTTGTGAGGTCCAGGGAGTGTTTGTACAACTTGAGCACCATTATTAAGCAACAATATGCAGAAGGAACATGATCAAAAGGCATAAATACATGTATGCTACAAATCAATCCAAGTTCCGCGAATATAGGACATTTAGCTCACTACGCAACCTGCAAAAGGTCTTCTCATCTAGAGGCTTGGTAAAGATATCGGCTAGCTGGTTCTCGGTGCTAACATGAAACACTTCGATATCTCCCTTTTGCTGGTGGTCTCTCAAAAAGTGATGCCGGATGTCTATGTGCTTTGTGCGGCTGTGTTCAACAGGATTTTCCGCCATGCGGATAGCACTCTCATTATCACATAGGAGTGGGACTTTGCTCAGATGGTAGCCAAAGTCCCTGAGGGTTTGCCTCATCCAAAGTAGTTGTGCGCAACACTGTCCTGCGGCAACATACTCGGCCTCAGCGGTGGATAGGGCAACGGAAGTTTGTTCTTTAGAGTTCCATGACACCAGGGACCTTCCTAAGAATTGGCACGTCCCCGATGTACTCTTTCTATCGACCTTACATCCAGCATAGTCGGAATCTGAATATCCAATCAAGTCAAAGTTAGACCCCTTTGGATACCAGATCCCGAAGCAAGGCGTAGCGACTAAATATCTAAGAATTCGCTTCACAGCCACTAAGTGACACTCCTTAGGGTCGGATTGAAATCTAGCACACATGCATACGCTAAGCATAATATCCGGTCTACTAGCACATAAATAAAGCAAAGAACCTATCATGGACCGGTATGCTTTTTGATCAACGGACTTACCACCTTTGTTGAGGTCGGTGTGTCCGTCGGTTCCCATCGGCGTCTTTGCGGGCTTGGCGTCCTTCATCCCAAACCGCTTAAGCAAGTCTTGTGTGTACTTCATTTGGGAGATGAAGGTGCCGTCCTTGAGTTGCTTCACTTGGAACCCAAGGAAGTAGTTCAACTCGCCCATCATCGACATCTCGAATTTCTGCGTCATCACCCTGCTAAACTCTTCACAAGACTTTTGATTAGTAGAACCAAATATTATGTCATCGACATAAATTTGGCACACAAAAAGATCACCATCGCAAGTCTTAGTGAAAAGAGTTGGATCGGCTTTCCCAACCTTGAAAGCATTAGCAATTAAAAAGTCTCTAAGACATTCATACCATGCTCTTGGAGCTTGCTTAAGTCCATAGAGCGCCTTAGAGAGCTTACACACGTGGTCGGGGTACCGTTCATCCTCGAAGCCAGGGGGTTGCTCCACGTACACCTCCTCCTTGATCGGCCCATTGAGGAAAGCACTCTTCACATCCATTTGGAACAACCTGAAAGAATGGTGAGCGGCATATGCTAGCAAAATACAAATGGACTCTAGCCTAGCCACAGGAGCAAAAGTCTCCTCAAAGTCCAAACCTGTGACTTGGGCATAACCTTTTGCCACAAGTCGAGCCTTGTTCCTCGTCACCACCCCGTGCTCGTCCAGTTTGTTGCGGAACACCCACTTGGTTCCTACAACGTTTTGCTTGGGACGAGGCACCAGTGTCCAAACTTCATTGCGCTTGAAGTTGTTGAGTTCCTCTTGCATGGCCAACACCCAGTCCGGATCTAGCAAGGCCTCTTCTACCCTAAAAGGCTCAATAGAAGAGACAAAGGAGTAATGCTCACAAAA
The DNA here is from genome assembly GCF_902167145.1 of Zea mays. NCBI lineage: Eukaryota > Viridiplantae > Streptophyta > Magnoliopsida > Poales > Poaceae > Zea > Zea mays. Next base: position 64,974,069 of record NC_050103.1, on the reverse strand, counting down.
ATTAACTAATCGAGATCGAGTAGTTACTCCCTTGCTAATATCACCCAGAATTTGATCGATGGGATGATCCCTTTGAATCATCGCTCGAACTTGAGTTGGAGGTGCCTGAGGTGCTTCTTCCTCTTCAACTTGAACATCTTGTGCTCCCCCTTGATCATGCGCCTCCACTTGAGGTACCTGTTCGTCATCTTGGGTTGGGGGATGCACCATAGTTGAGGAAGACGGTTGATCTTGCTCCAATTGTTCCCGAGGCCGTACATCTCCAATCGTCATGGTGCGTATCGCGGCCGTTGGAATGTCTTCTTCATCTACATCATCAAGATCAACAACTTGCTCTCTTGGAGAGCCATTAGTCTCATCAAATACAACGTCGCTAGAGACTTCAACCAAACCCGATGATTTGTTGAAGACCCTATACGCCTTTGTATTTGAATCATAACCTAATAAAAACCCTTCTACAGCTTTGGGAGCAAATTTGGAATTCCTACCCTTCTTCACTAGAATGTAGCATTTACTCCCAAATACACGAAAGTACGATACATTGGGTTTGTTACCAGTTAGCAGCTCGTATGAGGTCTTCTTGAGGAGGTGGTGAAGATAGACCCTGTTGATGGCGTGGCAAGCCGTGTTTACGGCTTCCGACCAAAAACACTCGGGGGTCTTGAACTCTCCAAGCATAGTCCTCGCCATATCAATGAGCGTCCTGTTCTTCCTCTCTACCACACCATTTTGCTGAGGTGTGTAGGGAGCGGAGAACTCGTGCTTGATCCCCTCCTCCTCAAGAAACTCCTCCACTTGAAGATTCTTGAATTCGGACCCGTTGTCGCTCCTTATCTTCTTCACCTTGAGCTCAAACTCATTTTGAGCTCTCCTGAGGAAGCGCTTGAGGGTCCCTTGGGTTTCAGACTTATCCTGCAAAAAGAACACCCAAGTGAAGCGGGAAAAGTCATCAACAATAACTAGACCATACTTCCTCCTATGCTCAGATAGGCGACGAGTCCGAAGAGGTCCATATGCAGCAGCTCCAGAGGTCTTGAAGTGGTCATCACATTCTTGTTGTGATGTGCTCCTCCCACTTGTTTACCTGCTTGACAAGCTGCACAAGGTCTATCTTTTTCGAATTGCACGTTAGTCAAACCTATCACGTGTTCTCCCTTTAGAAGCTTGTGAAGGTTCTTCATCCCCACATGTGCTAAGCGGCGATGCCACAGCCAGCCCATGCTAGTCTTAGCGATTAAGCATGCATCTAGACCGGCCTCCTCTTTTGCAAAATCAACTAAATAAAGTTTGTCGTCTAGTACACCCTTAAATGCTAGTGAACCATCACTTCTTCTAAAGACAGACACATCTACATTTGTAAATAGACAATTATATCCCATATTACATAATTGACTGACAGAAGGTAAATTATATCCAAGAGACTCAACTAAAAACACATTAGAGATAGAGTGCTCATTGGATATTGCAATCTTGCCTAAACCTTTCACTTTGCCTTGGTTTCCATCACCGAATATGATTGAGTCTTGGGAATCCTTATTCTTGACGTAGGAGGTGAACATCTTCTTCTCCCCCGTCATATGGTTTGTGCATCCGCTGTCGATAATCCAGCTTGAGCCCCCGGATGCATAAACCTGCAAGACAAATTTAGGCTTGGGTCTTAGGTACCCAACTCTTGTTGGGTCCTACAAGGTTAGTCACAATTTTCTTAGGGACCCAAATGCAAGCTTTATCACCCTTGCATTTTGCCCCTAATTTCCTAGCAACTATCTTCCTATCCTTTCTACAAATAGCAAAGGAAGCATTTAAAGCATGATAAATTGTAGAGGGACCATTCATAATTTTTCTAGGAACATGAACAATATTCTTCCTAGGGACATGATGAATATTTTTCCTAGGCATATCTCTACCATGCATATAGGAAGAACTGGAAGCATACATAGCATAAGAGTCATAGGCATGTGAATCAAAAGTATTACAACTCCTATGAGACTGTCTTCTATCATTGTACATCAAAGCATGGTTCTTTTTAGTACTACTTGCCATAGGGGCCTTCCCTTTCTCCTTGGCAGAGATGGGAGCCTTATGGCTTGTTAAGTTCTTGGCTTCCCTCTTGAAGCCAAGCCCATCCTTAATTGAGGGGTGTCTACCAATCGTGTAGGCATCCCTAGCAAATTTTAGTTTGTCAAAATCACTTTTGCTAGCCTTAAGTTGGGCATTAAGACTAGCCATTTCATCATTTAACTTTGCAATAGAAGCTATGTGTTCACTACAAGCATCAATATCAAAGTCTTTACATCTATTGCAAATAACAACATTTTCTACACAAGTTGTTGATTTACTAGCTATTTCTATCTTAGCATTCAAATCATCATTAATGCTCCTTAAGCTAGAAATCGTCTCATGGCAAGAAGATAATTCACAAGAAAGCATTTCATTTCTTTTAACTTCTAAAGCATGAGATTTTTGTGCTTCTACAAATTTGTCATGTTCTTCATACAACAAATCTTCTTGTTTTTCTAAAAGCCTATTCTTATCATTCAAGGCATCAATTAATTCATTAATTTTATCTACCTTGGTTCTATCTAGGCCCTTAAATAAACATGAATAATCTATTTCATCCTCATCACTAGATTCGTCCTCACTTGAAGAAGCATAAGTAGAGTTTCGACTACATACCTTCTTCTCCCTTGCCATAAGGCATGTGTGACGCTCGTTGGGGAAGAGGGATGACTTGTTGAAGGCGGTGGCGGTGAGTCCTTCATTGTCGGAGTCGGAGGAGGAGCAATCCGAGTCCCACTCCTTTCCTAGATGTGCCTCGCCCTTGGCCTTCTTGTAATTTTTCTTCTTTTCCCTCTTGCTCCCGTGTTCCTGGTCACTTTCATTATCGGGACAGTTAGCAATAAAATGACCAATCTTACCGCATTTGAAGCATGAGCGCTTCCCCTTGGCTTTGGTCTTGCTTGGCTGTCCCTTGCGACCCTTAAGCGCCGTCTTGAATCTCTTGATGATGAGGGCCATCTCTTCATCATTAAGTCCGGCGGCCTCAATTTGTGCTACCTTGCTGGGTAACGCCTCCTTGCTCCTTGTTGCCTTGAGAGCAACGGGTTGAGGCTCATTGATTTGACCGTTTAGAGCGTCGTCCACGTACCTCGCTTCCTTGATCATCATTCGCCCGCTTACGAATTTTCCAAGGACTTCTTCGGGCGACATTTTGGTGTACCTGGGATTCTCACGAATGTTATTCACCAAATGAGGATCAAGAACGGTAAAGGACCTTAGCATCAATCGGACGACGTCGTGGTCTGTCCATCGCGTGCTTTCGTAGCTCCTTATTTTGTTGATAAGGGTCTTGAGCCGGTTGTATGTTTGTGTCGGCTCCTCGCCCCTTATCATTGCGAATCGTCCAAGCTCGCCCTCCACCAACTCCATCTTGGTGAGCAAGGTGACGTCGTTCCCCTCATGTGAAATCTTGAGGGTGTCCCAGATCTGCTTGGCGTTATCCAAGCCACTCACTTTGTGATATTCATCCCTGCACAATGAAGCTAGAAGAACAGTAGTAGCTTGTGCATTCTTATGAATTTGCTCATTAATGAATATGGGACTATCATTACTATCAAAATGCATTCCATTCTCAACTATCTCCCATATGCTCGGATGGAGAGAGAACAAATGACTATGCATTTTGTGACTCCAAAATCCGTAGTCCTCTCCATCAAAATGAGGAGGTTTACCAAGTGGAATGGATAATAAATGAGCATTTGTACTTTGCGGAATACGAGAGTAGTCAAAAGAAAAGTTTGAATTAACCGGTTTCCTTCTCTCGCAGTCGTTGTCGTCGTTGTCCTTTTGGGAAGAAGTGGACTCATCACTGTCGTCGTAGTAGACGATCTCCTTGATGCGTCTTGTCTTCTTCTTCTTCCCATCTTTGCGTCTGTGGCCCGAGCCCGAGTCTGTAGGCTTGTCATCCTTCGGCTCGTTGACGAAGGACTCCTCCTTGTCGTTGATCACGATTCTCTTCCCCTTAGGATCCATCTCTTCGGGCGGTTAGTCCATTTCTTGAAGAGAACGCCTTTGATACCAATTGAGAGCACCTAGAGGGGGGGGGGTGAATAGGTGATCCTGCGAAACTTGAAAACTTAAGCCACAAAACTTGGTTAATCGTTAGCACAATAATTGCCAAGTGGCTAGAGAGGAGTCAAAACACAATAACCACAAGGAATCAATCACAGAGATGGCATGGTGGTTATCCCGTGGTTCGGCCAAGACCAACGCTTGCCTACTCCACGTTGTGGCGTCCCAACGAACAAGGGTTGCAATCAACCCCTCTCAAGCGGTCCAAAGACCCACTTGAATACCATGGTGTTTTGCTTGCTTTTTCTCAATCCCGTTTGCGAGGAATCTCCACAACTTGGAGCCTCTCGCCCTTACACTTGAAATTCACAAAGAAGCACAGAGCAAGAGAGGGATTAGCAACGCACTCAAGACAAGAAATCACAGCAACACCACGCACACAAGTCGCAACGAGAGCTCACTACACAACTCAAAGAGTTCACTACTCAACTAGAGCTCTAATTGCTATTGCAAAGAATCAAAGGCGCGGAATCGATGTCTTGGTGCTTAGGAATGTTGTAGGAATACTTGGTGTGCTCCTCCATGCGCCTAGGGGTCCCATTTATAGCTCCAAGGCAGCTAGGAGCCGTTGAGAGCAATCATGGAAGGCTGTTCTTGCCTTCTGTCGTCTGGCGCACCGGACAGTCCGGTGCCCGATTTCTTTCCTTAAATGGCACAGTCGACCGTTGGCAGCCAGAGAGCCGTTGGCGCACCGGACATGTCCGGTGCCCCCTTCTAGCCGTTGGCTTGGCCACGTGTCCCGCGCAGATCGCGCGGCCGACCGTTGGCCCGGCCGACCGTTGGCTCACCGGACAGTCCGGTGCACACCGGACAGTCCGGTGAATTATAGCCGTACGTCGCCGGTGAATTCCCGAGAGCGGCCACTTCGCTCGAACCAGCCTGGCGCACCGGACAGTCCGGTGCTCCCAGACTGAGCAGATTCTTGGCTGCTCGAGCCAAGACATTTTCAATTGGATTTTCCTGTTTCCAGCACTTAGACACAATACATTAGTCCATAAAACAATGTACTAAGTCTGAGAAACATACCTTTATCCTTGGTTTGTACTTTGTCCACCATTTTACATTTAAGCACTTGTGTTAGACACTAAATCACCAAAATACTTAGAAATGGCCCAAGGGCACATTTCCCTTTCAGTTTCTTGCTTGGTTATGCATCAAATGCGCATGGATATCGTGTTTTCAACAATACCACCGGTCTTGTTGAAATAGCGATAGACGTGACATTTGATGAATCTAATGGCTCACAAGGGCATGTTTCTAAAGATATTGCAGGACATGAAATCCCACCTAATGAAGCCATCATGAAGCTTGCAATAAGTGAAGTGAAGCCATAAGAAAAGGACGATGATGAAGGGAGAATTTGGATGACAAATAGGGTTGTTGATGGGAGTGCTAGAGTGGTTGGTGAAAATCCTTCCATCCAAGCAAACCCATCAACCTCAAGTCATCCAATCCTTGAAGAAGAGCTTGTACCACAAGATATGCCAACCATTATGGAAAATGAGCAAGAAGAAGTTGCTAGTGAAGAAGAAGAAGCCATTGAACAAGATGATCATATTCAAAGACATTCTCTGGTGCCTCACCCTCGAGTGCACCAGGGCATTCAGAGAGATCATCATGTGGACAACATCCTGGGTAGCATCAGGAGAGGGGTAACAACTCGATCTCGTTTAGCAAATTTTTGTGAATTTTACTCGTTTGTCTCCTCTCTTGAACCACTTAAGGTAGAGGAAGCACTAAGCGATCTAGACTGGATCATTGCTATGCAAGAAGAGCTTAACAAGTTCACAAGAAATGAAGTCTGGTCCTTAGTAGCAAGACCCAAGCAAAACATCATTGGAACTAAATGGGTCTTCCACAACAAACAAGATGAAAACGGCTTGGTTACAAGGAACAACCACGACTGGTTGCTCAGGGTTTCACTCAAGTGGAAGGACTTGACTTTGGAGAAACCTATGCACCAGTAGCAAGGTTAGAGTCCATAAGAATATTAATTGCCTATGCTACTAACCATGACTTCAAATTGTATCAAATGGATGTCAAAAGTGCTTTCTTAGATGGACCACTGTAAGAGTTGGTCTATGTGGAGCAACCACCAGGCTTTGAAGATCCTAAGAAGCCAAACCATGTCTACCTTCTTCACAAAGCGCTCTATGGGCTTAAACAAGCTCCTAGAGCATGGTATGAATGTCTTAAAGAATTCTTGCTTAAAAATGGTTTTGAAATAGGAAAAGTAGACTCTACTTTATTCACTCGCAAAGTTGACAATCAATTATTTGTATGTCAAATATATGTCGATGACATTATATTTGGCAGTACTGATGAAACTTTTTGTGAGGAATTTAGTAGGGTTATGACAAATAGGTTTGAGATGTCCATGATGGGCGAGCTCAAGTACTTCCTGGGCTTTCAAGTTAAACAACTCAAGGAAGGAACCTTTCTGTGCCAAACCAAGTACACACAAGACATGCTCAAGAAGTTTGACATGGAAAAGGCAAAGCACACTAAGACACCAATGGCTTCAAGTGGTCATCTCGACTTAAATGAAGAAGGTAAAACTATAGATCAAAAGCTTTATAGATCAATGATTGGATCTCTACTGTATTTATGTGCATCTAGGCCAGATATCATGCTTAGTGTGTGCATGTGTGCCCATTTTCAAGCTAACTCGAAAGAGTGTCACATAGTGGTTGTTAAGAGAATTTTGAGATATCTAGTTCACACCCAAAATCTAGGTATCCAGTATCCCAAGGGCTCCTTTTTCGATTTATTTGGCTACTCTGATTCAGACTATGCCAGTTGCAAAGTAGATCGAAAAAGCACCTCGGGGACTTGCCAATTCCTTGGGCGGTCCCTGGTGTCTTGGAGCTCTAAGAAGCAAAACTGTGTTGCACTTTCCACTGCCGAGGCCGAATACATAGCTGCTGGTGCTTGTTGTGCTCAGTTGCTATGGATGAAGCAAACTTTGAGGGATTTTGGCTGTGATTTTAAAAGAATTCCACTACTATGTGACAATAAGAGCGCCATTAAACTAGCCAACAATCCCGTGCAACACTCTAGAACCAAACACATAGACATAAGACACCATTTTCTGAGGGACCACGAAGCAAAAGGAGATATCGAATTATGTCATGTAAACACAGAAAATCAACTAGCCGATATCTTCACAAAACCCCTCGATAAGACTAGATTTTGCTTTCTTAGGAGTGAATGAAATATCTTGGATTCTCGTAACTTAACTTGAAAGCGGACATAAAGATTGCTTGATTCACTATTCTTTGTTTAAAAGTTTAAATTTTAGTGATGATCATTCAAAACTTTGTGAAAATGTTAAAATTAAAATGAGGTTTAATGTTAAAAACTATTTTAAAAATTTCACTCGAAGCTCAACTGGTTTGGCCAGCTGAACTTTCTAGTTCAGCTGGAAGAGTCCAGCTGAACTTCTGAGTTGAACTTCAGCTCGGCTGGTTTTAACCAAGAAAAAACAGGAATCTCCCTGGCCGAAACCGGTTGAACCGGTATTGGGGGTCGGTTGAACCGGTCTGGTTCAGTCTGACCGGTCAGTCTGACCGGTTTTCTGTCTGCGCTGACCGCTTTTGCAGGCCGTGTCAGCCCTTTTGCAGCGCCTTTTTTAGACTGCGCAACATCTTTTCAGGGTCAGATCAACCTTTTTGCAACACTTTTTTAGATTTTGCTTTTTTACAGAATCTGCAGTTTTAATTTATGTCGCGATAGTCACTTTTTCCTGTCGCATCAGTCACTTTTTCGCGCCTTTTCAGACTGTGTCAGGTACTGTACACTTTTCAGACTTGTCAGCTGTCACTTTTTGCAGATGTGTCAGATTTATTTTTGGCTTTATTCCCTTGACTGAATCTGGTCAATAGACCATACTGCTCAAAACCGGTTGAACCGGTCTGAGGGCGGTTGAACCGGTCCCTGGTGACCAGTTCAGCTGCCTATTTATATGCTTCCCCCCTTTCTTTCCTCACTCACAAACGTTCAAGTCTTAGCATTTCAGCCTTTTTGAGCCTCCTCACTCACTCACCTCAAACGATCAAACTTCCCAAAGCCTCTCTAAACATGGTGCGTCGCTGCAACCCATCTGTGATAGAGTTCAGCAGCGACTCTGATGAGATTCAGGAGGAATCACTGGTCCCCTCTCCTCCGCCTCGTCGTTCCCTCTCTAAGAGAGGGCGCGACTCTGGTCGGATGGAAGGAGAGGGATCCTCGATGCCCTCGCAGCCTGCTCGCGGGAGGCGCCAAAAGGTTGGCGCCAATCATCCTCGTCGCAACACCTCCTCCTCTGGATACGCTCCTTGCCAGGAGGAGGATGGAGCATTCGACGACTTCGTCGATCTTCCGCCGTCTGACGCACTCTACATCACCGGCCTACACATGCATCCAACGAATGTTTCCCGGGGACCTAATGAACCTCATGTCGACTTCTCTCTTAAGGGAGTGGACACCCTTCAACGCATGAGGTTCACTAACCCTTCTCTCACTCCTCGTCATCCTGGTGTCCAGGACCCTCGGTTCTAGAATCTTTTCTAGACTGATTTCTATAATTCAGTCATTTTGTCCAAGAAACACCCAGTCGTTAGGCATCGGTTTATTGACTAGGAAGGATGTGATAACATGGGAGATGCTGACATGACGTCAGCTCTCCGTAACTTGGAGAGAAAGGGGTTAAAAAATATTATGACAATGGAATACCCCTGGAACGACAAGGTGGTAGCTCAGTTCTATGCCACCCTCTGGGTCAAGAAAGTAGATGAAGAAGCTGATGGGTATGATTACCCTGTCATGTATTTCTTCATCCAGGAGAACTGGCACAAAGTCAGCTACCGTCGTTTTGCCCATATTCTGGGCTTCTCTGATGCTGATATTCAGGGCAGCAGCATGAGAGTTCATGACATTAAGCTGCCCATGCGGGAAGAGACTGAATTTATTCATGTCTCTATGGATCGGGAGTTCTGGACCACCGCCAACATGCATAGGTACTACAGGTACCTTAACTCTTTGTCCAGGATGACCGTTCTCCCGAAGGGCGGGAATCAAATGAACATCCTTGGGGAGAGTCGGGTCTTCCTTCTCCTCCTTGCTCCCAACAGTCTCGCCCGCATCAATGTGTTTGACATGATTTGGGAAGAGATCCTTCGTGCTTCCTGGTCTCCTCTCAAGGGGTGTCTTCATGCACCCTTTATCATGAAGATGATCGAAGTGGTCACCCAGACTCACTTCGAAAAACCTGTCAAACACTCCCGCTACGTACCCTACTGGGTTGATTCCACCAACCTAGCTGCTCGTATGAAGCGGGCTCCCTCAGGGTCTGGAGGCCCTGCTTCCTCTGATGAGCCACCTCCTCAGCCTCCACATCACCCATCCTCCTCTCGCGCCGCCGCTGCCTCATGTTCGATGGACCGCAGCGGGAGAGGAAGTGGTCCGGGCCAGGGACGGGGTAGAGGCCAGGGATTTTTCATTCGTTTGGCCAAGGGCCTTCTTGGTGTCTTCACCATGTGCCGCACTCGGGCGGTCGAGGAGTCTGTGCGCCGTCGCAGGACTGACCGGCTGCATGAGGATTTTCTTTGTTATGCAACCGAGACAGGTCATCGTCTCCCTCCTGGGTCCCCTCCACCTCTAGCCCCTACCTTCCCTGCAGACCTTAATGAGTGGCACCAATAGGAGTTTGGTGTGCCATTCATTACCCCGGAGGATGAGGTCGAGAACTATGATGACCCCCTTCTACATCTCGGATCCTCCTCATCCTCCTCCTCTCTACTCGGATCAGGGACCCACTCCCGGTGACCCCAGGCCATCTGGCTCTGCTCACTATCCTTCTCCTTACCCGTGTCCAGGACCCATTCCTGGTGACCTGCGGCCTTCCAGCTCTGGTTACCATCACCACCCTCCTCCTCCACCTCCTCCTCATCATCGTACATCTTCTGCATCTGGTTTTTCTGCGGGTGATGAGCCTCCTAGGGACTCCTCACTCGAGGAAGACATGATGAGGACCTTCTTTCCCGACTACACGTCCTATCCTCTGTCCTATCCTCCCCTGGAGGCTATTGATTCATGTGTCTTCTTCTCCCTCTCTCCTCGTTTTTGGGTACTTGCTGCCAAAAAGGGGGAGAAAATCCAAATTTCTAGTCATTCTGTTTGTGGTTCTTTTGGTTCTGTATTTCTCTTTTGTTTATTGTTTTTTTTGTTTTGGCCACTGTTGTGGTTTGTACCCTCTTATTATTGTATGAAATAAAACTGCTGGCTTATTATTCAATGTGATATCTTCTGGCCATCATCTTTTGTCCCATCAGTTTGTAACGATTACTTTGCTATGAAGTAAAAATGATGTGTGTTTAGAGATAGTCATATGCATCACAACTCCTTTTATGACACTCTTGCACCCCTCGGATGGTTGTATTTAGTATGGACTTGGTCACTATCTTTAAATGTGTTGCTCACATGACATATTATGTCAAAACACTGGATTCATATTCGTGCACACATTTAGGGGGAGCCATCTACATACAATCATTCAAAAGAATTTTTCTATTTCAAATGTTTATATTTTTGACCTTAATTGTTTTGGTATCAATCACCAAAAAGGGGGAGATTGTAAGTGCAATCAACCCCAAGTGAGGGTTTTGGTGATTTAATGACAAAACAAATAAGGATACTAACAGTTTTTGTTCCTAGTGTATGATTATAAAGAAACAAGAACTTAAGGAAGCACCAAGGACTTCATGCAACAGACGTATAAAATTTTATGTAAAATCTTGAGTTGCATGATGTAATTATTCCTTATTCTTTTCCGCACAGGTAAAGGTGTTTGCTATAGCTCAAGTCCCCAAATTCAAAAGCTATTTTTGAAAACCAAAAATCACTTTAACATTCTTTGGTTGACCGTGGTTAGGTTTGAGAAACCTAGAGTGTTCTTGCTAAAAAGCACCTGAACTTCTTCAACTGCAGCTGAGCTTTCCAGCTGAACTTGACTTCATCTGAGTTGAGCTTTTTCCGCTGCAGCTGAGCTGGACTTCAGCTGAGTTGAGCTTTCAACTCCAGCTGAACTTCAACTTCAGCTGTGGACCTCTTTGACCATACACCAGCTAAACTTGCCCCTGGGCAGTTGAGCTGGGGTTTCTCTCCTAAACCCTCTGGTCTAGACAAGCTGAACTGGTCCTAGGGGCAGTTCAACTGGTCTCTGACCCCTCTGACTTCTGACCTGCAGTCTGCCAATCAGACTGGCAGTCAGGTCACCAGAGTTGTCAGGGGGCGGTTCAACTGGTCCTGTCATTCCTGACCAGCCTGCATGTCAGTCTGCCAGTCAGTCTGGTAGTCAGACTGGCAGACAGTCTGCTGACCTGTCAAGGGGCGGTTCAACCGGTTTTCAGCGGGGTTCCAGGTCAAACGACTAGTTTTTGAGCCGTGGCTATAAATAGAGCCCTCCACCCCCTTCTTCAATGTGGCTGTACTCTTACACATTTATTGCCCACCTAACTTGAGACAAAGCACTCCTCTCTCCCTTCTCTCTCACACTTAAATCTTCCTCAAGATTCAACCTTGTTGGAGGAGCTCTTGGGTGTGAGGTTTGTGCTTGTGCTCACGATTTGGTTTTCCTCTCCCATCTCTTTTAAAATCTTGAGCTTGTGCAAACACCTCTTGTGCGTTCTTGGTGTTCTTGAAACCCTAGGTTTCAAGACCGTTTGAGGCCAAATTTGTGGACGACCCCAAGAAGTTTGTATCACCCGCTCTTTGAGCTAAGATAAGAAGAGATTGCCTTGACCTTTGTTGTCGGCTTTTGGAGGATTAGGGTTGAAAAAGACCTGACCCTTTGTGGGCTCCTCAACGGGGAGTAGGACACCTTTGTGGTGTGGCCGAACCTCGGGGTTAAATCTTATGTCTTGTGTTCTTGCTTGTCTTTAACTTAAGATATTTTTACTTGCAAGATTGACATATAGATTTTTCCGTAGAGTAGATCTAGAAGTGAAATAGCCTTTACATATTCATCTTCTCATTCTAACTTAGTTATACTTTACTTCTCAAAAGGACTCGTGAAATACTCTTTTGAGTAGATTATAGTCTAAAGTTTATAAAATAGTTGGATTGGTTCAGAGTGGTTCAACTTGCGCACGTAGCTGTTGAACCAGCCTGCACCAGTTGAACTGTGTATTTAACAATCTTTCGAAGTTTGTTGTGAAAAATTTCAGATTAGCCTATTCACCCCCTCTAGGCTACTTTCAATGTGCCATATGTTCGATGGCACAAGGCCCTCATTTGGTAAGGGCCCATAAAATAGTATTTACTATGTCATCATTAAAAGCCTATTAGGTCCTTTAATCACTAGATGTTCCATATTCTACGGCGCCATCCCAAGCGCGTGAACTGTGTGGCTGTGTCGTACCCAACGGCCAACACATAACATCTTGATTCTCCACTTCTCGATTTTCATCCTTGAGGGCCTGGCTTACGCACTGCGTACAAGTCTGCTACGATGTTGCAGCGAGGTTCCGTCGCTATGACCGTGACAGAGAAATTGTGATCATTATTATATACTTTTTTCTAGGGACATAGGCCTCAATTTAAAATTATGTGCAAGGTCTTGGATTACATTAGTCCGACCCTAGGAGTAGGGGTGGTAATGGATCGTGATCCAAATGCTTCTTCATAAAATAGTAGGACCCAAAATAAATGTTAGTTCAAAAATGAATAGAAATAGGGTCCGATCTTAATCCGATTCGATCCTTAAATCTTAGTGTAAAATATAGAGCCCATTGTCACCCATACCTGGGAGGCAGACAAGGTTTAGTTTGTGGAAAGCAGGGGTCGGCTGAATTAATAGATGGGTTAGGCCAACTCTAGCAATGTCGTGTATACGGGTGTGCATAACAATGTTTTATACTATAGATGTACTGTTTGTATATAAGAGTTTGAAATAACAAGTGGGATAATGAGTGAAGAGGGGTCCGCACCCATCGACGTTGTTGAGAACAGTACCCATCAAACAAAGCCTACATGGAACTATACATGTCCAAAACGGGCCGGCCCGTGGTGCAGCCCGGCACTTGGCACGCCCAAGCACGGGATAGGCCTGGCCCGGCACGACGACCGTTGTGCCCGTGCCAGCCCGGCCTAGTGCACGTGACGTGCTTGGGCTGCCAGGTGGGCCCGCGGTGCAGGCACGAGCATGGCCTGTGTACGCCGCGACACGGTGTCGGCCCGGTAAAAAAGCCGGATAAACGCGGCGCGGGGTGCGGCTCCTCTCCGTACGTAGCCCTAGCATTTGTTTTCCTCTCTCGGCCTCTTCGTCTCCTGTGGGCTGTGGCGGCAACTCGGCGGCTCGGCGCTCGCTTTCCGTGCGGCCTCGCCTCTGGTGTCGACGGAGTTGTACACCGGCACGACAAGTCGCCATTGTTGGTCTTCGTGTCCTGCTCCTCTCCTCTCTTGCTCCATCCTCTCTGTGAACTCTCTACATCTCTCCCTCGCTAACCCTAACCCTAAAACTCGATCTTCGCCAAGCTCGCTCCTCTGCCTTTGCCGTCTGCCATCTGGTTGGTGGATCCGGTGCTCCGGTGTTGCAGGTAAGGTCTTCTTGGTCTTGCTCTAGGTCTCTCTCTTAATCCTAGTCCTAGTCTTCTTGTTCTTGATCTTTTGCTTCGATTCGTTGAGGTGTGCACCGTGTGTGTGTGCGCCGCGCATAGTGAGGAGCCGGAGAAGCCGACCAAGGCGATCGCCATGTCCACGGCCTCGGCTGACGACGAGCTCAGTCTCGATGCGGTGGTCGAGGAGCGGAGGCTTGAAGCACAGAATGAGGCAGACGATGCCTGGTGCCTCCTCCTTGGTACCACCTCCACTGGTGCCATCAATCTGGACGGCGCCGGTGCACAAACGGGGACGGGCTCCACAAGCCCGACGGCCGATGCGAGCACCTCTGTCCCTGTGCCTGGTAAACGTTCTAGAAGGAGAGGTCCGACCTCTAAGGTATGGCTACACTTTGAGGAGGTAACTGCGATTCAAAATGGTAAGGAGGTAAGAGTATCTGCCATTTGTCTTCACTGCAAGAATAGCAAGTCTGCTAAATCTTCATCTGGAACTGGCCATTTGATCCAACACCTGGATGTTTGCCCTGCTAAGAAAGAAAAGGATAGATCTGGAAAAACTCAGTCTTTGCTTAAATATAATGCAGATGGGTCTGTTAATCACTAGGAGTATTCCCCTTCTGTTGCTAGAACTAAGATTTGTCGTTTAATAGCTAGGCTAGACCTGCCACTTTGTTTTGGTGAATCTAGTGCTTTTCAGGAGTATATAACCCATGCCCATAATCCAAGGTTTATTAAATCTTCTAGGCAAACTACTGCTAGAGACTTGATCCAACTGTTTAATGATCGTGTTGAACTACTGATTGAAGTACTTAAACATGTTTCATCTGTTGCTTTGACATCTGATATATGGTCTGGTAAAGCTAAAGAGGACTATATAAGTGTTGTTTCTCATTTTGTGAACTCTGATTGGTGTTTAGAAAAGAGATTACTTGGTCTTAGACCTATAGAGGTAGCTCATACAGGTCTTAACATTGCTGAGCATGTTGAAATGGTTGCAAATGACTATAGCATTACTGATAAGATTTTTGCCATTGTGCTTGATAATGCATCATCTAACAAAACTGCTATTGATGTTCTGAAACCTGTCTTTGATGGTTATACTGGGCATTTGATACCTGCACCTACTAGGAATGAGAGTGATTTGAGTAATATATTTTTGCATCAGCGTTGTGCTTGCCATATTATTAATCTGATTGTTAAAAGTTGTTTGAAACGTTTACAACCATATCTTGAAGACTTTAGGACTTCTATAACATTTTTAAACTCTTCAAATCAAAGAATTGCTTCTTATAAACAATACTACATGAGTGTTGGTGTTAGACCACGTAAATTTGGAGTAGATATGGATGTTAGATGGAATTCAACATTCCTGATGCTTAAACATTTAGTTCCTTATCATAGCACTTTCTCTGTGTGGATTAGAACTAATTATCCTGGCAAAGATGATGGATCTTGTTTGTTGAGTGATAATCATTGGGTTGTTGCAGACAAATTATTGTCTTTCTTTCAGTTATTCTATGACTCAATTGTTGCACTATCTGGAATATATTACCCTACATCACCCTTAATGTTGCACCATATTTTGAAAATTGCTAGACATCTAAATGCATATGAGAACCATGAACTTTTAAGAACTGTTGTTGTGCCTATGAAAACAAAATTTCTGAAATTTTGGAGGGACATACCCATTCTTTATGCATTTGCTTTCATTCTTGATCCTAGAGCAAAGATGAGGGGCTTTCATAAAGTTCTTCAAAGATTATATTCTCTTAATGGGACTGATTATAGTAGATATCCTTCATGTATTAGAACCAAATTAACTAAGATGTATCAAATTTATGAGGCCAACTTTGGAGGTATTTGCTTGACTCCTCAACCACAGTCAGGTAGTGGTTCTAGTAAGGCCACTGTTGGGGACTTGTTCCCAAATACTATGAATCAAGAACAAGGCAACACAAAATGTTAAATATTAACGCCCTTCGTCCTTCGAAACATTATTTCCCTTAGGATATAATGATCTTCAGACGAAGGTCATGAAGGACATACCTTCGAACATCGAAAGTATGAAGGTAATAGAAGGAAGTGTGCAAAATACAAAATATAATATAAACAGTCATATAACATTATCAACTTATCTTTATCATATTATCATGAGAAAATAAAAACAATATTGAATTACACTTGGTACCTTCGACTTGATAGACAGCAAAGGTATGAACGTGATGCAAAAGCAAATGCCAAGTCAGCATGAACAGTACAAGAGCACTGTTCATCTATTTATAAGCACGGGACGCAGCCCATGTAAAATTACACCCATGCCCTTTACATTTGCAAATGACTCTATAGTGATCCATCGAGGTCTAAATAGCCTTTTCCCTTTTAAGTCGGTTCCCTTTTCTGCTATCGTGCCGAAGCTCCCTCGCGCATAGCTTCGGCTCTGCGTCAACCTTCGTATTCTTTGTGCTTCTCACCCTGCAGTTCTAATCCAAGTCTGAAGATACCTGTTCATGTATTATACTCCAGAAACATTGTTAAATCATGTTTTTGAGGACCTTCGGAAGACGAAGGCCCCCAACAGTAGCCCCTCGCAAGGTTAATTTGTTAGAATAACGAATTCAGGTTGCGATATGGACGAAGGCCCTAAGCCGAAGGTCCGAAAAAACACCTTCCCTTTGCTAGAATAGCAACATTCAATGACAGACGGGGCCCTCCAGCTTGGAGCGCACTGGGCGTATAAATAAGAACCCACCCCAAGCACATTTGGTACGCTACTTGCCGCCTGTTTTGTTTGCTCAATTTTTTAGCTCTTGCCTACCAACGCTTGCTTGGTTTTTTAGATTTTCTAAGCTTCAGGTTTAAGGACACATTTTCGTGATTTCCGAAGATACGATGTCTCAAGATAAAGAAGTTGTTGCTGAGATGAAGCTAAGCGAAAAGGAGAAGCTCCTTGAGGAAAAGACTGCTGGATTCATTGAGTCAATTGCAAAAACAAATACAGAGAAAATTATGAAAGAAATTCTAGAAGGCTTATCTGAAGATACTGATGACAGCGACAATTATGATGCGGCAAGTGGGGGCGAAGACTCCGAAGATCGGCCCTGGCGACCAAGTCATGTAGTTTTTGGGAAATCAACTATCAGACAAGTCATCTTGATAATATGAGAGGAAGGTATTTTCGAGATATGTCTATTATGAGGGCTGACAACGGAGACAAGACTGTTCCTGTTCCCGAAGAATATGAGGTCGTGATCTACTGAAGCTTCTTCAAGGCTAGGCTTCGGTTCCCCTTAAGCAGATTTGTTGTTGAAGTTTTAAAGATATATGAGATTTTCCTTCACCAGATTACTCCCGAAGCAATTATCAGAATGGGTATCTTCGTCTGGGCCGTGAAGAGTCAAGGTTTGGAGCCAAGTGCAAAATGTTTCTGCAGCATGCACGAACTTTCATATGAGACGAAGCCCTGGGGTAAGGAACAGTATCATAACAATTTTGGTTGCTATAGCTTCGTTGCTCGTTCAAGCTCAAGCTGCCCAGTGCCAACTTTTTGGAAGAGGTGGCCCAGAGACTGGATGAAAGAATGGTCCTATGTGAAGAATGATTTAAAGGCGAGGGAAGACATTACAGAGATCATCATGCGCCCCATTTGGTCTCGCTTCGGCCTTCGGAAACCGAAGGTAGAAATTGATGAAGCAGCCGAAGGATGCCGAAGGGCCTTCGGCATAGTTTGCTCTTTCATCGGGACAAGAGATTTAGTCCAAGAACATGTGGCCTACAGGATATGGCCATTGATAGACAACTGGGAGATGCCAAAAGAGACCATCAGCAACTCTAGCGAAGGTGGTTTGGTTCGATTGAAATATACCTTCAGGTTTAGAGACCAATTTATCGAACCAGACGATGACTGGCTGAAATGTGTTAAAAATACTAGTGATGAACTACTTGGAGTATACTCCAAGTCTGAAGATAATGCATTATCCGCGGCCTTCGGGAGCCGAAAAAGAAAAGACTAAATAGGGTTTTTGACGCTATTGGATTTGTGTACCCTGACTATCGGTACCCGCCGCGGGGGCAGAAAAGAAAGGGTGCAACTTCTGGGAAGGATGTTGCTTCAGCTGCTCCAAGCGAGCCCGCGCCGAAGAAGAAAAAGGTGAAGGTTCTTACTCACCGACCGCGCTACATTGAACTGGCCACAGTGCCTGAATTTGGCGGTGAGACCTCTTCGGCTACTGAAGCCGAAGGACCTGCTCTTACGCAGAGGATTGAAGAGCCGGCTGCAATGCCGAAAGCTGGCAAAATTGAAGAACCGAGAACCGAAGGGACGAAAACATTAGAGATTCTAAGCCCTTCGGCAAGAGTGGAGGCGCCGAAGACGCAAAAAGATCTAGCAGCAACCTCCAAGAGAAAAAGGATGGCTAGCGTATTAGATGTGCTGGAGACAATAAAAACTTCAAGCTCTACTCCAGGAAAAATTGCCAAGGCTTCGAAAACACAGGTCAAAACTGAGACAAAGCTGACTGAAGCCGAAGCTACAATGATCCAGGCCGACGCCGAAGCTGGGCCTTCAGAGCCCACCAAAGAGAAATCCTTAGAAATTGGAGAAAAGGCAGCGGAGGAAGAAGTTATAGAACAAATATTGCCTGAAAAAGCTGCCGCTCCTACTCCCGAAGCTTTGAAAGAAAATACTCAATATATTATCCGTCATGCTTCGAGAAAAAAGCTCTCTAAAGAAGAAGAACGGGAAGCTCAACACTATGCCCAGAAGCTAAAATATCCAAAGGGGGCATTAGTATTCAACGGCAGCGGAGAAGAGGATTTCTTGTATTTTCTCCCAGATAACAAGGAGATTTCTGTCTGCCCGAGATGAGCAGAAGCTTCGGATTCCCGACATTAGAGGTCAGACTTTCGGTGCTGTCGAAAGATGAATTGGCCGACAGTTTAGCATATAATAGTATAAAGGTGTGAAAATCAATTTTTTGTACTTAAAAACAAAATTTTTTATTTGCTTATACTCAATACCATACTTCTTTTGCAGGGACTGATTCTTAAACATGCCCTCAGGGCGCAGAAAAATGCCGAAGACGAAGGATGCACTATAGCTCTGAACAACCTTCGTTCCGAAGTAATTGAACTAAGGAACGAAGGTCTTGAAAAAGATAAAATATTAAATTCATTGGTAAGCAAAATAAAATAAGACGAAACGACTTCCAAAGCCCAAGCTGAGGCCTAGAAATGTGAAATTGAAGACCTTCGGAAACAGCTTGCTGAAACCAAATTAAAATGCGCTGTTGCCGAAGCTGAACGAGATGCCAGTGATTACTAGAAAAATTACTGGGAAAAAACAGTTGCAGAACTTCGCATATCAAAAGAAAGATGTTTCGAAAAATCTATAGAATGCGTGAAAAAGATAAAAACTAGCTTCGCCAACGTTGGCGCATATTCAAGTGAAGATAACTTCATACGGGGCGACCCCGAAGGTCCAATTGAGTGGATCAGCAATAAAGCCGAAGCTTTTGAAGAAATTTTGAGCGACCGCGGGGACGTCTGTGCCTTCTCTGGTGCAAGAGGAGTTGCAGCTATTTTGGAGAAAGCAGGGTGCGAACATGTGAAAATTCTAGCCCAAGCCGAAGCTGCTTTCTCTGTTGATGATACGAAAGACCCCTCGGCCGAAGCAAGCTTAATTGGTGGAAAATTTTTCACTGACATCTGAGAAAATGGCGGCCGAGGGATGGCCCATGAAATAATAAAGAAGAGTGAAAAAGATACTCATGACGCTAGAGAAGCAACGAAAGCAGCTGAAAAAGTTGCGGAACTCGAAATGCGAATAGGTATTATTTAATAGCTTTTAACTTTATTGTTTATTTTTATGACTTCGAACTAATTTATGTTTTCTACTGCAGCTGAACTATCTCCTCCCCCAGAGCCCTTCGAGTCACTGGCCGACCCAGAGGCAAAGGAATCAACAGAAATTATTAGTATGACCGGAAGTATTATGGACGAAGTCGTTACCCAACTGCTAACCGAAGCTGCAGATAAAGTTTTGAAAGAAGAAGAATAGCTATTTGTAAAAACATTGCTAGAATATTAATGTAACATTTGCTAGACTATGATTGTAATATTTGGTGCTCATGAGTTTTGAATGTAATATGTAAATGGCTTTTGTAATTCATTTCTTTGTGATGCATGAAACTTTTATGTACATACCATTTTTGAGCCTTCGGCGAAAAACACCTTCCCTTCTTTTCATGCTTCGTAAAGAAGAGCTTTTATGCTTCGTAAAAAATCCTCCAATCGTGGCAAAAACATTAATGCTTCGTCAACAATAGATTTTTTCCTCCACATCAGAGCTGATGAAGCTGTATTTCTTCAAAACTTATTTTGTGCCTTAGCATAATTTCACTTTTTCGAATCATTCTCCGAAGGTCCATATTGTATCCCCTTCTTGTGCCATTGATGCAATATGATGTATGATGTTATGTTATGCGAAATGATGTGATGATGTTATGTTATGCAAAATGATGTTTGCGCCGAAGACACACATTCACATCTCCATAATGGAATACACAATCTCTTTGCCGTTTATTTTTCGGCTTCACCGCTTATTTTTCGGTGTATCAGCGTTGACTTTTCGCTGTAAGTTCTGCATTCCCTTAGGAACATCTTTTGAACTTCTTCACCTTCTATTTCGGCGGTATTCACGTTGACTTTTTGCGCTTCGCCTTATATTTCGGTGGTATTTGGCTCTGCATTCCCTTTGGAACGACTTTTGAGCAGAAAACTTACACTGCGCTCTCTTAGGAACGACTTTTTGTAGCTTCGGCAAACTTACGCTGCGTTCCTTAGAACGACTTTTTGTGCTTCAGCAACTTTTCGAATTTCGTGAGTCTATGGAGAAAATATATTTCACTATGGCAAGAACGAAGTTATTACAAGAAATTGAAAATAACAAGAGAGCTAAGTTTTCAATAATTGTTCCTTAGTAAAAAAGAAAATGACGATGAATGTAAAAACTACTTCAGGGGTAGGATATCTCTCAATAGATATGCTTCGGTTCTGGCACAGTACTGTTGACTGTGCGAGCTTCAGACTCCTCCCTGAAATCTCGCTGCTGATGGGTATGCTGGCTCCCTTCTGGTTGCTGGCCTCGTAAATATGCAGGTTGTAGTGGTGGTGGAGGTGGAGGCTGTTACCAAGATGTCTGTGACTGGCTAGCCGAAGCAACAGAGACTGCAGGGTGGTTACCCACATACTCTGGTATGTAGGGTGAGTGATACGAAGCAGTGTGCATGACCTGCTTCAGCTGGTTCTGTTGAGATGCAGCTTCTGCTATTTCCTTCTGTTTCTGAATGGTGACATGGCACATTCTTGTAGTATGGCCCTTGTCCTCACCACAGAATAGGTAATAAATTTTCCTAGGTTGATCCCCAAACCTTCCTCCGAAGCCCCTGGCGCCTCTGCCTCTTGGAGCTGGTGGCCGAAGATAGCTTTGTTGCTGCCCCGAAGCTTGCGAGGAATATTGTGGCCTTTGTTGTTGACTTCCTCTGTCGTCACTCTGGGTGGAGTGGATTGACCTGACATGCCTTAGGTGGATTCTACCTCTGAAGCCCCTGGTCATCTCAGAGAACCTGTAGGCTTCCTCCCTTCTTTGACGAAAGTCATTATCAGCGCGAATGTATTCATCCATCTTTTGAAGCAGCTTCTCCAAAGTCTGTGGAGGCTTTCTAGCAAAATATTGGGCAGTAGGTCCTGGACGAAGCCCCTTGATCATGGCCTCAATGACAATTTCATTGGGCACTGTAGGCGCTTGTGCTCTCAGACGCAAGAACCTTCAGACGTATTGTGATACCCCAATTTTCTGAAAAGAAGTTAAACTTCTTTTTCTCTTTTCTTTCATGTTCTGTGGCATTGGGGTTTGGAGTTTCAGGAGGCATTCCTTAGGAAACAGTAGCTCTTTTGGCATTTTTTCCGCTAGGGTCGGGAGCTCAAATGGGAGAGCGAGTTTGGGCCATTGATCTCGATCCGGTGGATGGGAGCCCCCCTCCTCCCTAACCCTAACCGACCCCCTCTCCCTCTCCCCAATTTGTTGCAGCCGCGTCCCCTCCCTCTCTTCCTCTCCTCCCCATTAGCAGCCGCCCCGTACCCTCTCCATGGCTTCCTCCTCCCTCTAGATCTCCCCCACGCAGTAAGGATCGAGAAGAGGAGGAGCACGTTGAATTTAAGAGGGAGAGAGGATCAAGGGGATGTTCTTCCCCATCTCTTCTTGAAGATTTTCTTAGGGAAAACCCTAGGTATGGATGAAATCCTTGTTCCTCCCTGTAATTATGTGCTTGTGGAGGTTGTGGATCATGGGTATTAAAGGATTAGAGGTTGGATTAGATGTGGGGTTAGGTTTTGATCTCGAATTTAGTTTTCTGCAGAATGGCAGATTCGACAGTTTCTATTCATGCCAGTTTTCTGTGGTCTTATTGGCCTAAAAAAATAAAAAGTCTATATATAAGTTGTAGATAATTTGAAGATTTTTCCATGGCCATGAAAAACACCTCAATCGGACATCAGATCAGAAAGTTATTACAGTTTGATTATAGCAGTTTTTCAGTCTCACAATTCTGTGCAGAATCTGTTCTCTTAAGATTTAGACAATTTTATCAACAGAATTAAACTTTAGGTTGGTAAAAGAAGTTGTAGATAATTTCATAAGATTTCCAGATTGTTAAAGAGTGCATTCATATGAATTTGGAAACACCAGTTATGTTGGTTTTATTGTGGCTGTTCCTGTTTGCCTGACAAAAATGAGCGGGTCTGTTCACTGGTAGGTTTCATCTAGTAAATGGCCGAATTGGCTCTTCCAACTATGGAGCCTTTTGTAGAGGGATAAAAGTTCTTACAGCCAGCAGAATTGCATAAGTTTTGGTTAAGTAGTTTGGGAGATATCAAATTTTGAAGTTAACTAGGCTGCTGTCTGAAACAGATTCAGTCAGTTATCTTGTCAGATGTTTTAGAATTTATAGATGACAAAATTTAATTATCCATTGAATACCGAAGTTGTAGAGTATTTTGTGTAGAAACTCCTAGAGTATTTGTTTGATATCACCACTGTTATAATTTTAAATATACAATATTAACAAACAGCGCTGCTGCTGTTTGGCATGTGGTTCAGGTGGGAGTCATTCCACCGGGTCTTGGTTTCAAGTGTAGGAGCGATTTATTGATTGTTGGCAAATGTTTGTGAAATATTTGTACTAAGTTTTCTGCCCGCAACAGGTGACTAGACTCCGGATCATGCCTAGTACATTTTTCTTCTTCGATGAAAGCAAGTGATTGTAGCGATGGTTGCTACCGTTTTGACTTGTTGTTTCATCGGCTACACTCTAATATTCAGAATCATTGAATTCTTTCATAATTGAACTCTATGGTGATGTTTTACTTGATTGTATTATATTGATGCTTAATCATATATTGATGATGATGATGATTCGAGTATGACCCACGAGATTAATTCACACCCCCGAAGGTGAATGAATTATTATTTGAGGTTTGTATTGTATCTCAAGGTAAACGAAGTATTGTTTGAGGTTTGTATTGTATGTGAAGGAAGTGAAGTATATTGATAAATGCAGCATGCCATATACATTGCATGGTTCACTTGCATCTGAAGTTTTATCGTGACCTATGGTCCGACCGTACCGGTACAACTTAGCATCGTACGTTGCCCGGGGAGGGGTACGATGCGGCTTCATACCCTTAGAGGTATGAAGGCAGAGGGCATATGCATTCATTGAAGTGATATTTGCAGATGGTGTGGTTTTATACTCTAAGAGGTATGAAGGCAGAGGACTTACACATAGCATTCCTATGCATACATTGAAGTGATATTTGCAGGTATTGTTGACGCAGGGAAGTGTTATACAACCTATTGTGGTTGTTCGAGGAAATGAGATGGCAATGGTTATTCTGGGACTATTGAGTTATATATCTACAAGTATTTCTGATCTCAATTGTGATCCCTTTAAAATGTTGATTAATTCATTTTTTTGGTTTAAATATCTCGTCAAAACAACTTACTTGCTGAGATGTTTCATCTCACTCTTGCATTACTCAATGCAGGTACTTGATTCATGTTGGGAATGAGGGAAGTAGCAGCACGCCCACCTTCACTCTCATAATAACGCTGCCTAGACACAACCATGATTAATTTAGAAACTTCTTGTCAAGGATGTTTGTTTTTAACTAGTCGTGCACACTAGTTAATTCAGTTTATGTTGTTATGGTTATCTTCCCATTGCTAGCAGATTATTAATGTCTAGTATGTTTTCTTATCATGATATCTATTTATACTCTGTTGCTTCCACGTTTATGCAAATTTTCAAAGGAGATGTTGTCGAAATTTTATATATGAATGTTAGTTGTGTAGTTTAGTAGCATTTCGGGGTGTTTGTGGATCCCGGGGTGTTACACGTATGCCTGGAGATACTCCTCATGATCTTGCGTGCATTGAAACAGAGCCTGAGCTGTGACTGGCTTCATCTGAAAGCCCTGGAAACTTGTCACCAGCATGTCCTTGAGCTTCTACCATGAAGTGATGGTCCCTGGCCAAAGAGAAGAATACCACGTTTGAGCCACATTCTTGACTGCCATGACAAAGGACTTAGCCATGACAGCTGCATTGCCTCCGTATGAAGATATGGTTGCTTCATAACTCATCAAAAACTGCTTTGGGTCTGAATGTCCATCATACATTGGAAGCTGAGGTGGCTTATATGATGGGGGCCACGGGATAGCCTGCAGTTCTGCTGCCAAGGGAGAAGCATCGTCAAAAGTAAAGGTATCATGATTAAAATCATCATACCATCCATCGTCGTTGAACAAGCCCTCTTGATGAAGCTCCCTGTGCTGGGGCCTTCGGTCTTTCTCGTCTTGAGCAAGGTGACGTACTTCTTCAGTGGCTTCGTCAATCTGCCTTTGAAGGTCAGCTAGTCGAGTCATCTTTTCCTTCTTCTTTTGCACTTGCTGATGAAGCATTTCCATATTTCTGATTTCTTGGTCCAATTCGTCCTCCTGGGGTGTTGGACTAGTGGCCTTCCTCTTCTGGCTTCGGGCCTCTCGAAGACAAAGGGTCTCCTGATTTGGGTCCAGTGGCTGCAAAGCGGCAACCCCTGTCGCTGAAGCTTTCTTCGGTGGCATGACGAAGGTCAGTGCTTGCCGAAGGTGGTCGAAAAGAGTTCACCGGAAGTGGGGGCCAATGTTGGGGACTTGTTCTCAAATACTATGAATCAAGAACAAGGCAACACAAAATGTTAAATATTAACGCCCTTCGTCCTTCGAAATATTATTTCCCTTAGGATATAATGATCTTCAGACGAAGGTCATGAAGGACATACCTTCGAACATCGAAAGTATGAAGGTAATAGAAGGAAGTGTGCAAAATACAAAATATAATATAAACAGTCATATAGCATTATCAACTTATCTTTATCATATTATCATGAGAAAATAAAAACAATATTGAATTACACTTGGTACCTTCGACTTGATAGACAACAAAGGTATGAACGTGATGCAAAAGCAAATGCCAAGTCAGCGTGAATAGTACAAGAGCACTGTTCATCTATTTATAGGCACGGGACGCAGCCCATGTAAAATTACACCCATGCCCTTTACATTTGCAAATGACTCTATAGTGATCAATCGAGGTCTAAATAGCATTTTCCCTTTTAAGTCGGTTCCCTTTTCTGCTATCATGCCAAAGCTCCCTCGCGCATAGCTTCGGCTCTGCGTCAACCTTCGTATTCTTTGTGCTTCTCACCCTGCGGTTCTGATCCGAGTCCGAAGATATCTGTTCATGTATTATACTCCAGAAACATTGTTAAATCATGTTTTTGAGGACATTCGGAAGACGAAGGCCCCCAACGGCCACAGAGGCATGGGATGATATATATGGTGATGATGAAAGTTATAGCAATACCGGTACAGGTGGTACATCTGGTACATCTACTGGTTTATCTGAGTTAACTTCTTACCTTGACAGTGACACTGAAACTAAATTTGGTCCTGATTTCAACATTCTTATGTGGTGGCAACGCCACAATCAAACTTATCCAATTCTTTCTATACTAACTAAAGATATTATGGCTGTCCCTGTTTCTACAATATCTTCAGAATCTACTTTTAGTCTAGCTAGCAGGGTGCTCGAGGAGCGACGACAACGGTTGACGACAGACATGGTGGAGGTGCTCTCCTGTATCAAAGATTGGGAGTTGGCTGACCAGCACAAGCAACATACTGTGGAGAAGGAAACCAAAGACCTTGAAGCAACCTTTGAGGATATGTACCTAGATGATGAGCAGCGAGTATCACCAGGGAACAAAAGAAAGGAAGCAGCACCACAGAGTTCAAGAAGGACTGAACTTATTCTCTCTGTTTCTACCTATTTATGTTCTCTACTTCTCTTATCTGTAATATTCTCATATGGACTGTGGACCGAACACTGAACTATGAACTTATAAATACTTTAAGGAGCTGGTTGTACTCTTTTCCTTCCTAGAGTTTTCTCACGAAGTGTGAGTTTTTACCTAGAAATGTTTTTAATGAGGCAGCATTGCACTAAAGCTCCAAAACATTTAAAGACTATTTTGTAGCCTATTTGTCTTGTCCTATGTTGGTTTGAATGACTAGTTGGATAATGGATTGAATGTAATGTTTTCTGTTAAATTTGATGTATGTGTATTATGTTACTGGGCCCGAGCCCGGCACGGCACTAACGGGCTGACCGTACCCCCGACCCAGCCCGATTAACATTGGGCGTGCCATGCCTGGGCAATGAGTTTGGCCCACATGCCAGCCCGGCCCGGCCCGTGACACTGGCGTGCCGTGCCTGGGCACGACGATGTCGTGCCGGGCTGGCCCGACTGAAAGGGAAATGTGCCCTTGGGCCATTTCTAAGTATTTTGGTGATTGAGTGCCAACTCAAGTGCTTAAATGTGAATTTATGCAATGGATGAATAAAGTGCAAATCAAGAGCAAAGGTACGTTTCTAAGTCTTAGTACATTGGTTTTGTGTACTGATATATTTGTCTAAGTATTGGAAACAGGAAGAAAAAGAAAAGGAAAGAGGTGGCTGTGTACAGCCAAGGGGCTGTTTCGGTCTGGGGCACCGGACTGTCCGGTGGTGCACCGGACAGTGTCCGGTGCGCCAGGCTGCCTCGGCCGAAGTGGCCGCTCTCAGGAATTCGCCAACGGCGTACGGCTAAAATTCACCGGACTGTCCGGTGTGCACCGGACTGTCCGGTGAGCCAACGGTCGGCTAGGGCCAACGGTCGGCCGCGGATTTTGCGCGCGACACGTGGCCAAGCCAACGGTCGAAAGGGGGCACCGGACTGTCCGGTGTGCACCGGACATGTCCGGTGCGCCAACGGCTCCCAGATCTGCAACGGTCGACTGCGCTGTTTAAGGAAGGAAATCGGGCACCGGACAGTGTCCGGTGTGCACCGGACTGTCTGGTGCGCCCGACGACAGAAGGCAAGATCAGCCTTCCAGATTTGCTCTCAACGGCTCCTAGCTGCCTTGGGGCTATAAAAGGGACCCCTAGGCGCATGGAGGAGGACACCAAGCAACCTAAGAGCATTCTTGATCATCCACACTCATTCTTTGCGCATTCGTTTGTCATTCTAAGTGATTCGAGCTCCGTTCTAGTGAGAACTTTGAGATAGTCTTTTGAGCTCGATTCTTGGCCGTGTGTGTGCGCATTTTGCTGTGGATTTGTGTGTGTTGCTTCCCTCCCTTACTCCGTATTTCTTTGTGAATCTCAAGTGTAAGGGCGAGAGACTCCAAGTTGTGGAGATTCCTCGCAAACGGGAAATTGAAAGGAAAAGCATAACACTGTGGTATTCAAGTTGATCATTGGATCACTTGAGAGGAGTTGAGTGCAACTCTCGTCCGTTGGGACGCCACAACGTGGAGTAGGCAAGTTTTGTACTTGGCCGAACCACGGGATAAATCACTGTGTCTACTCTGTGTTGAACTCCTTGTGGTTATCATATTGTGCAAGATCTTCTCTCTAGCCACTTGGCATTAACTGTGCTAACACTTAATCAAAGTTTTGTGGCTTAAGTTTTGAAGTATACAGGATCACCTATTCACCCCCCCTCTAGGTGCTCTCAATTGGTATCAGAGCCGTTCTCTTCAAGAAAGGGACTAATCGCCCGAAGAGATGGATCCTAAGGGGAAGGGAATCGTGATCAACGACAAGGAAAAGGAGTCCTTCGTCAACGAGCCAAAAGATGACAAATCCAACGACTCTGGCTCGGGCCACAAGCGCAAAGATGGGAAGAAGAAGAAGACAACGCGCATCAAGGAGATCGTCTACTACGACAGCGACGAATCCTCTTCTTCTCAAAAGGACGACGACAACGACTACAGGAAGACGGTCAATTCGAATTTTTCATTTGATTATTCTCGTATTCCACATAGTTCGAATTCGCATTTGCTTTCCATTCCTCTTGGCAAACCTCCACACTTTGATGGGGAGGACTACGGATTTTGGAGTCACAAAATGCGTAGTCATTTATTCTCTCTCCATCCAAGCATATGGGAGATTGTAGAGAATGGAATGAAATTTGATAGCTCGGATAGCCCTATGTTTATTAATGAACAAATTCATAAAAATGCACAAGCTACTACTGTGTTGCTAGCCTCTTTGTGCAGGGACGAGTACAATAAGGTGAGCGGCTTGGACAATGCCAAGCAGATATGGGACACCCTCAAGATTTCTCACGAGGGGAACGACATCACAATGCTCACTAAAATGGAGTTGGTGGAGGGCGAGCTTGGAAGGTTTGCAATGATAAGGGGCGAGGAGCCAACCCAAACATACAACCGGCTCAAGACCCTTATCAACAAAATAAGAAGCTATGGAAGCACGCGATGGACGGATCACGACGTCGTCCGCCTAATGCTAAGGTCATTTACCATTCTTGATCCTCATCTCGTGAACAATATTCGTGAGAATCCCAGGTACACAAAGATGACGCCCGAGGAGGTACTCGGAAAATTCGTAAGCGGGCGGATGATGATCAAGGAGGCAAGATACGTGGACGACGCCTTGAATGGACCGATCAACGAGCATCAACCCCTTGCTCTCAAGGCAACAAGAAGCAAGGAGGCGCTACCTAGCAAGGTGGCACAAATTGAGGCGGCCGGACTTAATGATGAAGAGATGGCTCTCATCATCAAACGCTTCAAGACGGTGCTAAAAGGTCACAAGGGGCAGCCAAGCAAGACCAAGACAAAAGGGAAGCGCTCATGCTTCAAGTGCGGTAAGATTGGTCATTTTATCGCTAACTGCCCCGATAACGATAGTGACCAGGAACAGGGGAACAAGAGGGAAAAGAAGAAGAATTACAAGAAGGCCAAGGGTGAGGCACACATCGGAAAGGAGTGGGATTCGGATTGCTCCTCCGACTCCGACAATGAAGGACTCGCCGCCACCGCCTTCAACAAGTCATCCCTCTTCCCCAACGAGCGTCACACATGCCTTATGGCAAGGGAGAAGAAAGTAAGTACTCGAAACTCTACTTATGCTTCTTCTAGTGAGGATGAATCTAGTGATGATGATGACATAGACTATTCATACCTATTTAAGGGCCTAGATAGAACCAAGGTAGATAAAATAAATGAATTGATTGATGCCTTGAATGATAAAAATAGGCTTTTAGAAAAGCAAGAGGATTTGTTGTATGAAGAACATGACAAATTTGTAGAAGCACAAAAATCACTTGCATTAGAGATTAAGAGAAATGAAATACTTTCTTGTGAGTTGTCTACATGTCATGATTCAATTGCTAGTTTAAAGAGCAAAAATGATGATTTAAATGTTAAACTAGAAAAATCTAGTAAATCAACATCTTGTGTAGAACATGTTGAGATTTGCACTAGGTGTAAAGATTTCGATGTTGATGCCTGTAGTGATCATTTAGTTTCAATTTCCAAACTAACTGAGGAATTGGCTAGTCTTAATGCCCAACTTAAGACTAGCAAGAATGAATTTGATAAACTAAAATTTGCAAGGGATGCCTACACGATCGGTAGACACCCCTCAATTAAGGATGGACTTGGCTACAAAAGGGAAGCCAAGAACTTGACAAGCCATAAGGCTCCCATCTCCGCCAAGGAGAAAGGGAAGGCCCCTATGGCTACTAGTGCTAAAAAGAATCATGCCTTTTTGTATCATGATAGGAGACAAATTAGAAATGCTTATAGGAGTTATAATGCTTACGATGATTTTTCTCATGCTATGTTTGCTTCTAGTTCTTCATATGTGCATGATAAAAATGTTGGTAGAAGGAATATTGTTCATAATATGCCTAGGAGAAATGTTGTTAATATTCCTAGGAAAGTTAATGAGCCTTCTACAATATATCATGCTTTGAATGCTTCCTTTGCAATTTGTAGAAAGGATAGAAAGGTGATTGCTAGGAAATTAGGGGCAAAATGCAAGGGTGATAAAACTTGCATTTGGGTCCCTAAGACAATTGTGACTAACCTTGTAGGACCCAACAAGAGTTGGGTACCTAAGTCCCAAGCCTAAATTTGCCTTGCAGGTTTATGCATCCGGGGGTTCAAGCTGGATTATCGACAGCGGATGCACAAACCATATGACGGGGGAGAAGAAGATGTTCACCTCCTACGTCAAGAATAAGGATTCCCAAGATTCAATTATATTCGGTGATGGGAATCAAGGCAAGGTAAAAGGGCTAGGTAAAATTGCAATCTCCAATGAGCATTCTATCTCTAATGTGTTTTTAGTGGAGAGTCTTGGATATAATTTGCTATCTGTTAGTCAATTATGTCATATGGGATATAACTGTCTATTTACAAATGTAGATGTGTCTGTCTTTAGAAGAAGTGATGGTTCACTAGCTTTTAAGGGTGTATTAGACGGCAAGCTCTACTTAGTTGATTTTGCAAAAGAAGAGGCCGGTCTAGATGCATGCTTAATTGCTAAGACTAGCATGGGCTGGCTGTGGCATCGCCGCTTAGCACATGTGGGGATGAAGAACCTTCACAAGCTTCTAAAGGGAGAACACGTGATAGGGTTGACTAACGTACAATTCGAAAAAGATAGACCTTGTGCAGCTTGTCAAGCAGGTAAACAAGTGGGAGGAGCACATCACAGCAAGAATGTGATGACCACTTCAAGACCCCTGGAGCTGCTGCATATGGACCTCTTCGGACCCGTCGCCTATCTGAGCATAGGAGGGAGTAAGTATGGTTTAGTTATTGTTGATGACTTTTCCCGCTTCACTTGGGTGTTCTTTTTGCAGGATAAGTCTGAAACCCAAGGGACCCTCAAGCGCTTCCTCAGGAGAGCTCAAAATGAGTTTGAGCTCAAGGTGAAGAAGATAAGAAGCGACAACGGGTCCGAGTTCAAGAACCTTCAAGTGGAGGAGTTCCTTGAGGAGGAAGGGATCAAGCATGAGTTCTCCGCTCCCTACACACCACAGCAAAATGGTGTGGTAGAGAGGAAGAACATGACGCTAATCGACATGGCGAGGACTATGCTTGGAGAATTCAAGACCCCCGAGCGTTTTTGGTCGGAAGCCGTGAACACGGCTTGCCACGCCATCAACAGGGTCTACCTTCACCGCCTCCTCAAGAAGACGTCATATGAGCTTCTAACCGGTAACAAACCCAATGTATCGTACTTTCGTGTATTTGGGAGCAAGTGCTACATTCTAGTGAAGAAGGGTAGAAATTCTAAATTTGCTCCCAAAGCTGTAGAAGGGTTTTTGTTAGGTTATGACTCAAATACAAAGGCGTATAGAGTCTTCAACAAATCATCGGGTTTGGTTGAAGTTTCTAGCGACGTTGTATTTGATGAGACTAATGGCTCTCCAAGAGAGCAAGTTGTTGATTGTGATGATGTAGATGAAGAAGATGTTCCGACGGCCGCTATACGAACCATGGTGATTGGAGAAGTGCGGCCACAGGAACAAGATGAACGAGATCAACCATCTTCCTCAACTATGGTGCTACCCCCAACTCAAGATGATGAACAGGTTCATCAACAGGAGGCGTGTGATCAAGGGGGAGCACAAGATGATCATGTGATGGAGGAAGATGCACAACCTGCAACCCAAGTTCGAGCGATGATTCAAAGGGATCATCCCGTCGACCAAATTCTGGGTGACATTAGCAAGGGAGTAACTACTCGTTCTCGATTAGTTAATTTTTGTGAGCATTACTCCTTTGTCTCTTCTATTGAGCCTTTCAGGGTAGAGGAGGCCTTGCTAGATCCGGACTGGGTGTTGGCCATGCAGGAGGAGCTCAACAACTTCAAGAGAAATGAAGTTTGGATGCTGGTGCCTCGTCCGAAGCAAAATGTTGTGGGAACCAAGTGGTTGTTCCGCAACAAACAGGACGAGCACGGGGTGGTGACGAGAAACAAGGCTCGACTTGTGGCAAAAGGTTATGCCCAAGTCGCAGGTTTGGATTTCGAGGAGACTTTTGCTCCTGTGGCTAGGCTAGAGTCAATTCGAATCTTGCTAGCATATGCCGCTCACCATTCTTTCAGGTTGTACCAAATGGATGTGAAGAGCGCTTTCCTCAATGGGCCGATCAAGGAGGAGGTGTACGTAGAGCAACCCCCTGGCTTCGAGGATGATCGGTTCCCCGACCATGTGTGTAAGCTCTCTAAGGCTCTCTATGGACTTAAGCAAGCCCCAAGAGCATGGTATGAATGCCTTAGAGATTTCTTAGTTGCTAATGCTTTCAAGGTTGGGAAAGCCGATCCAACTCTTTTTACTAAGACTTGTAATGGTGATTTGTTTGTGTGCCAAATTTATGTCGATGACATAATATTTGGTTCTACTAACCAAAAGTCTTGTGAAGAGTTTAGCAGGGTGATGACGCAGAAATTCGAGATGTCGATGATGGGCGAGTTGAACTACTTCCTTGGGTTCCAAGTGAAGCAACTCAAGGATGGCACCTTCATCTCCCAAACGAAGTACACGCAAGACTTGCTAAAGAGGTTTGGGATGAAGGACGCCAAGCCCGCAAAGACGCCGATGGGAACCGACGGACACACAGACCTCATCAAAGGAGGTAAGTCCGTTGATCAAAAAGCATACCGGTCAATGATAGGGTCTTTACTTTATTTATGTGCTAGTAGACCGGATATTATGCTTAGCGTATGCATGTGTGCTAGATTTCAATCCGATCCTAAGTAGTGTCACTTAGTGGCGGTGAAGCGAATTCTTAGATATTTAGTTGCTACGCCTTGCTTCGGACTCTGGTATCCAAAGGGGTCTACCTTTGACTTGGTTGGATACTCAGATTCCGACTATGCTGGATGTAAGGTCGATAGGAAGAGTACATCAGGGACGTGCCAATTCTTAGGAAGGTCCCTGGTGTCGTGGAACTCTAAGAAACAAACCTCCGTGGCCCTATCCACCGCTGAGGCCGAGTATGTTGCCGCAGGACAGTGTTGCGCGCAACTACTTTGGATGAGGCAAACCCTCCGGGACTTTGGCTACAATCTGAGCAAAGTCCCACTCCTATGTGATAATGAGAGTGCTATCCGCATGGCGGAAAATCCTGTTGAACACAGCCGCACAAAGCACATTAACATCCGGCATCACTTTCTGAGAGACCACCAGCAAAAGGGAGATATCGAAGTGTTTCATGTTAGCACCGAGAACCAGCTAGCCGATATCTTTACCAAGCCTCTAGATGAGAAGACCTTTTGCAGGTTGCGTATTGAGCTAAATGTCTTAGATTCGCGGAACTTGGATTGAATTGTAGCATACATGTGTTTATGCCCTTGATCAGGTTCATTCTGCTTTTTGTTGCTTATTGAGGTGCTCAAGTTGTACAAACACTCCCTGGACCTCACAAGTCCGTTGCAAAGTGATGCACATGTTTAGGGGGAGATGTGTTACAACTTGACCCTTTGAGACTAACCATTTGCTTGAGTTTGCTTGATTTAGTCTCGAAGGTGGATTGAAAGGGAAAGGTGAACTTGGACCATGCAAGACTTCCACTGCACTCCGATGAGAGGGTAACTTATTCCAAGTTCATCTCTATGATCTTATTGCCTTTGTACTCTTAATTGAAGATTTTGGTGAGGCAATGGGGTTAAAAGGCCAAGATTGATCCCGTTTTGGTGCTTGATGCCAAAGGGGGAGAAAATAAAGGCCAAAGTGATAAATGGATCAGCTACCACTTGAGAGATTTTGAAAATAGTAGAATAGAGCTTTCTGTTTTGGCAAAACTCTTTTATTGTGTCTCTTGTCAAAAGTTGGCTTCTTGTGGGGAGAAGTGGTGATTATGGGAAATAGGGGGAGTTTTTTGAAATCTTTGATCAATCTCTTTTGGAATAACTCTCTATATGCTTTAACATGTGTGTTTGACTTAGAGATAGAGATTTGAGTTTGATTTGCAAAAAAACAAACCAAGTGGTGGCAAAGGATGATCCATATATGCCAAAAATGAATCAAAATAAATTTAAGTGTTATTTGAAGTGATTTTGCACTTGTTCTAGTTGCTTTATGTTGTGTTGGCATAAATCACCAAAAAGGGGGAGATTGAAAGGGAAATGTGCCCTTGGGCCATTTCTAAGTATTTTGGTGATTGAGTGCCAACTCAAGTGCTTAAATGTGAATTTATGCAATGGATGAATAAAGTGCAAATCAAGAGCAAAGGTACGTTTCTAAGTCTTAGTACATTGGTTTTGTGTACTAATATATTTGTCTAAGTATTGGAAACAGGAAGAAAAAGAAAAGGAAAGAGGTGGCTGTGTACAGCCAAGGGGCTGTTTCGGTCTGGGGCACCGGACTGTCCGGTGGTGCACCGGACAGTGTCCGGTGCGCCAGGCTGCCTCGGCCGAAGTGGCCGCTCTCGAGAATTCGCCGACGGCGTACGGCTAAAATTCACCGGACTGTCCGGTGTGCACCGGACTGTCCGGTGAGCCAACGGTCGGCTAGGGCCAACGGTCGGCCGCGGATTCTGCGCGCGACACGTGGCCAAGCCAACGGTCGGAAGGGGGCACCGGACTGTCCGGTGTGCACCGGACATGTCCGGTGCGCCAACGGCTCCCAGATCTGCAACGGTCGACTGCGCTGTTTAAGGAAGGAAATCGGGCACCGGACAGTGTCCGGTGTGCACCGGACTGTCCGGTGCGCCCGACGACAGAAGACAAGATCAGCCTTCCAGATTTGCTCTCAACGGCTCCTAGCTGCCTTGGGGCTATAAAAGGGACCCCTAGGCGCATGGAGGAGGACACCAAGCAACCTAAGAGCATTCTTGATCATCCACACTCATTCTTTGCGCATTCGTTTGTCATTCTAAGTGATTCGAGCTCCGTTCTAGTGAGAACTTTGAGATAGTCTTTTGAGCTCGATTCTTGGCCGTGTGTGTGCGCATTTTGCTGTGGATTTGTGTGTGTTGCTTCCCTCCCTTACTCCGTATTTCTTTGTGAATCTCAAGTGTAAGGGCGAGAGACTCCAAGTTGTGGAGATTCCTCGCAAACGGGAAATTGAAAGGAAAAGCATAACACTGTGGTATTCAAGTTGATCATTGGATCACTTGAGAGGAGTTGAGTGCAACTCTCGTCCGTTGGGACGCCACAACGTGGAGTAGGCAAGTTTTGTACTTGGCCGAATCACGGGATAAATCACTGTGTCTACTCTGTGTTGAACTCCTTGTGGTTATCATATTGTGCAGGATCTTCTCTCTAGCCACTTGGTATTAACTGTGCTAACACTTAATCAAAGTTTTGTGGCTTAAGTTTTGAAGTATACAGGATCACCTATTCACCCCCCCCCTCTAGGTGCTCTCACCGACACGCCCATTTGGACATATATATATATATATAGATATAGTATTTAGAGCCCTGGGCTCTATTTAACTACAGGAAACCCTGACCAGGTGCGCACACCGCACCGGACCCTTTTTGGCTTATTGTACCTAACTGTGCTTACGCTAAATTATAATACGAGTTATGTTGATGTGTGTATCAGTTTATGCAAATATAGTCTGCGCATATTACGTGCATCAGGCCCACGATCCGGCCCACGCGTTCACAATTATTCAGTCCCACGCCGACACTATAAAAACACCCCCACGCCGCCAGGGATTAGGTTTTAGCGGCGGCGGCGGTTCCCTCGGGCGTGCGAGCGGCGGTGATCCTGGGGGCCAGCAGCGGTGTCGCCTCGAGGCAGGCGACCGACGGTGGTGCTCCACCAGGAACGAGCGACGGTGGCGCTCCACAGGGAGCTCGCCTGCCTCGCTGCCAGGTCCGTCGCGCGCCTGCTTGCTGGGGCTGGGCTCGGCGGGAGCGGAACCGCCGAGGAGGCCAAGATGGCCGCCGCGCTCATGGACGTCGCGACCGCCAGCGCCGCCGCCTCCGCCGCCGTGTTCTCAGCCGTCGCGTCTGTGTCTGCCGCCGCGTCGTCGTGCTCGAACAAGAAGGCCCCGACGGCCTTCGTGGCTACTGCCTTCGCCAAGAAGCCGGAGACGCCGACGACGGCCGATGTCGCGCAGGAGAAGCACGAGGAGCTTGAGCGATGCATCGACGAGTGCGAGAGCGGCAGCAAGGTGGTGTTCAGGAGCATTGTTCGGAATAGGGTTTCGTTGCTCAACATCCATAGTCCGGCGATCTAGAGAATCGATCTCTCATATCAGTCGCCATCACAAGTTAGTTAACGACTGTTGTATACTATGCTACATACGTATATATACAGTGTAAATACACGTTGAAACAATAGAGAATAAAAATATATATGTGCAGTTAGAAATAACACAGAAATTCAGTCAGCATGTATAGCCCCAGGGTAAATTATTAAAATTGTACTACTGTAATCATCAGGAGGGCATTATTTAAATGTTGTATGATTTACGCTAAAATTCGTACTCATTTACGCTGTTTTAGCTCACGTTTTACGCTGGAATCCGCCCGAGCAGAACCCGCGAACTGCGGCTATAAATTAAAATTTATTTCCTTCTACTAATGCTCCTCAAACCGTAACTGTCCCTTTATTTACGCGATTATGCAGCACGTCTTTCCTTATATCAAACCGGTCAAGATTTATATAATGCATGGTTTATGTTATCATGTTACACATCGTTATGCAGTCGTAAACGGTTTATTTACGCATCGTTATGCAGTCGTTAACCGCCGCCAATATCACAGATACGAACATGGACGAGCGGCTGTAAATGAGAATTTGTTTCCTCACGTAACTGTGCCTTTATTTACGCGAACGTGGAGCACGTCTTTCCTTATCTCAAACCGGTGGATATTTAAATGTTGCATGGTTTACACTATTATGTTACACAGCGTTATGCAGTCGTAAACGGTGTACACATGGTAATATTCGTTCCCGTGTTTCGTGGTCCAAAAGATTCCTTCTATGCATGATTTATGCACATTTCTACATATATTTATGCGTGCGTATATCACCTATCACGTCTCATCCGGGAATCGTGGCTATCATATGCATGGCTGACGCATGCTTGCGTACAGTGGGCCGACCGCGATCTGGTTGGCGTCCTGGCTGGGGCTTCCCCCACTAACGGAAGCCCAGGGCTTCCATTACCTCTTCCCTATATATATATATATATATATATATATATATATATATATATATATATATATATATATATATACTATATGTATTTAGAGCCCTGGGCTCTATTTAGCTAGAGGAAGCCCCAGCCAAATATGAACGCACGTGCATTCACAGCCGACCGACCTTTCAGTTTCCATATAAATACTGACGTGCTCCCGCGAT
Source organism: Zea mays (assembly GCF_902167145.1). Classification (NCBI taxonomy): domain Eukaryota; kingdom Viridiplantae; phylum Streptophyta; class Magnoliopsida; order Poales; family Poaceae; genus Zea; species Zea mays. Next base: position 64,936,559 of record NC_050103.1, on the reverse strand, counting down.
TAGCTCCTTTGCTCCCGGCTCAGTTTCCATAACCGCAAAACCCCAACCCCGCCACGACTCCGGGAATCTCCGCCGATTCTTCCATCCCCGGCGACTCCGCTCCCCTTTCCGACGACTCTTCCAACCCCTCGCCGCTCGCTGTCGATCCAGTCGCAAACGGCATTTGAGCGGCGCGTCCTCGGTGTCCCTAATCCTCGCTCCAATATTCGCGTCGCTGCATCCGGAGACCGGAGTCCAGACCGGAGAAAACCCTACCTTCTCCGCCGATGCTTCTGCTTCTTCGCTCTCCGCCGACCCGACTGCTTCCACGTTCTCCGCCATCCTCAACATTCGCCGCCGCCAACGGGTACCGCTCCAATTGGTAGTCCATCCCCAACCATTTTCGGTGTGTTCTTCCCAACCCTAGCTCGCGCGCATTTCATTGGATCGAGTTCGACCGTCAACAAACGAGTTGTTTTTTGTTCATTTTGCATTGTGTGGATCACGGCTACGGTTGAAATTATTTATGCAGTTGATATATTACATTTACGCACATTTACACAGTTGGATACGCACACTTACACAGTTGGTTACGCACATGTACACAGTTGTTTATGCACATTAGGTTACATGTTTCTGCACATCAGTTAAAGTTTTTTGCATCAGATTATGTTCAATTGGTAATTGAGTGGTCATCTAGTTGTTTTTGTGACTGCATACACTTATTTATTCCATTTTTGTTATAGTTAATACATTGTGTGACAGCATGTATTGTTTTATTGAATCATATCCAGTTTTTTATTATTTTAAAACAGACATTATTTATTACACTAGTTCACAGTTAATACAGATTGTTTATAGCAAGTTTTGTTTTGCTCAAACATATCAGTTTGTAGGCAAATTGTGTTTTATGTTTGCAACTGTATGCAATGGTATGCAACATATTCAGATTTTTATGAACGTAGAACAGGACATAACATATATGCTACTGTGTTTCATGTATGCATCTGTATGCAACATATTCAGTTTTTATGCCTGTATATCAGGTCAGAATATGTATGCATCTGTGTTTAGTAAATGAGCAGCCAAATAGTTGTTTTTCATAGAGTATATGTTTTATATAAAATTTCATATCTGTTTAGTGCATACATTTATGTATTTCAGATGATTACAGCTAATACATTATTTGGTTACAGCAAGGTATGTTATTCACTTATTATTGAACAGTTCAGTATATGTTTTATCGAATCATATTCAGTTTTTTATTATTACAAAACAGACATTATTTATTACACTAGGTCACAGACAATACAGCTCGTTTATAGCAAGTTTTGTTTTGCTCAAACATATTCAGATTTTTATGCAACTGTGTTTAGTAAATGAGCAGTCAACTAGTTGTTTTTCGTAGAGTATATTTTTTATATAAAATTTCATATCTGTTTAGTGCATACATTTATGTATTTCAGAGCATTACAGCTAACACATTATTTGGTAACAGCAAGGGCTGTTTTTATTGAAACATATTCAGTTTTTCCTAATGATTGAAACAGTTCAGTATGTGTATGCAAATGTAAATAGACAACAGTATATTCAGATGTTTTAAGCTTGGTATTTAAAACAATTAGGTTCATTGATTCAATCATACCACACCATAAATACATATGCATATATAACAGTTTAATTTTTACAACATTGTATATTATGTATGCAGCTTTTAATTTAAAAAAATGAAGCAAGTGGACCGTCCTCCAAATAACCCCAAGCGTATAACAATTTAGTCAAGCCAGGAGTGTTTCAGTGTTGACATTCCCTCTGCAGAACAGCCTAATCCATGTCCAGAAGTTGGAAATCCTCCAAATGTTGACAGTCAAAATTTGACCAATGAAACAGTTCAGATTGATTCTGATGAAGATGACTTCATGCCAGCTCTGAAGAAGCGTAATGTTTCTGAAAGCCACACAAGAGTGTTAAGAAAAGTCGTGACAAAGAGGATTAAACATGAGGAGCTACCCCGACAGGTTAATGTTATGCATACCCAACAAACAATTTCATATTTGTAAGGTTCTGATTATTTTTTTATAATAACAAAATTATTTCATGTTTTATATTGTTTAACAGAGGCTTAATGTGAGGTGCAACCCTCAAGATGTCATTGCAAGCATTAACATTTTGAATGAAAGACAACGTGAGGCTATAAGACGTAAAGGTTTCTCTACCATTCTTGATATGACAGTAGATGCGCTGTGCAGTAGATCACACCTTCAATGGTTGATGGACAAGCTAGACCCCAAGGATATGACAATACGTCCTGGTCCAGGAAAGGAACTCAAGATCACAAAGGACATTGTTCATCTTATCCTTGGCGTGCCAAATCATGGTGGTGGTAAACCTTTGGGGATTGACGAAGCAGTTGCAGCAAGCAATTTGAGGGCAGAGCTTGGTGTGGCCAAAGATGAGTTCAATGTGACATTTCTACAGGATCGTTTAAGGAAAGGCGAGGATGATGACCTTTCAATCATATGTTTCTTCCTCATTCTATTCAACCGTCTGCTCTTTCCAACTGCTAGCTGGGGCATAACATATCATGAGGTGCTTCTCACAGAAGAAATGCACCGTTTCCATGAGATCGACTGGTGCCTGTTCATTTTTAATGATCTATGTGAAGCTGCGAAGAAGTGGCACAACCGAATCACCACAAATGTCTCCACGACTATATATGGATGCTCCATTGTTGTCCTTGTAAGTATAGTGTTTTTCCGTATGCACATTTATTTCATTTTTGGTTGCTAACTGTTGGTAGTTATGTAACATGTTTTACGATGTTGGTTACGTTTACTTACATAGCTATTGAACATTGTAATTCTTTTATGTAGTTGTATTACTTGGATCACCTGCATACAGCCGCTGCCCCCCAAAATAAGACTGGCACACCTCGCATTAAATTCTTTAATAAGAATAGCATAAAAGCTTTGACCAAAGCTGACAAAAGGAAGGTACGCCATGGGGCTGAACCTTTCGGACATTGTGAAGTAAGTTATTCATATTTTCACAGTTGGTTATGCACATTTACATAGTTGGTTACTCACAGTCACTACAATTTTATTTCTAGTTCCGAAGCTCGACAGAGACATGCTATGCAGTTGGACCTAAGATCGATCGCCAATCCGAGGCAAGTTTATGATGTATTATATACATTGTTTATGATTATTTATGGAACAAATAGAATAGGAAGGTGGACATGGATTCTTATTAATTTTTGCTGAACAACCAGCCGGAGTGCAGGACCAATATTTTTGATGCACCGCGCCCTGCCCCCATGCCTCGGCCAACTTTTAACATCAAACTTCCATCTATCAAAGAGATGATGTCAAGTAAGATCAACGATCTCCCACATCGTCATCGATCTAAATTCACAGATATTCTTGCTGCATATGACTTGGAGGTTGACAAGTCATGCATAGCCATAAAAGACAGCATTGACAAAATTATTGAGAAGCAATACGACATAGCAGACAAGTTTATAGAATTGATAGACGAGGTACTACGTGCCGAGTCTGATAATTTAGAAAACGAGACTGATGAGCCACAGCAACCGGGGAATTCGGCTGATTCAGCAGGTATTCCTTATTCAGAACATTTTATCTTTCGACATGTGCATACGGTTTTTGTTATAAGTACAGTTAACAGCTTATGTTTTTGTCAAGTATACACAGCAACATTTGATTTATAATGCAAGTTTTGACATATATTATTTTCAATATAATTGTGTACAAGGACACACTGTTGATGCCACCCAGCCCACACCCGATATGCCATCCCAAGCTTCGCAGCTCGAGACCCAGCTGGGTGGTACTCAGTTTGAAGAAATTCATGAAAGACAACAGCATATCTGTAGAGTGCTTGAGACGTGTCCCGACGAATCGGATGTGGTTTCAGATCAACAGGTAATTTGTCCAAGTCCAATACTATTTTTACTCATCATACGTACATGTATGCATACTACTTTTTAGCAGTATACGAACCACACTTTTTTGTCAACAGGATTTCTTTTTTGATGTTCGAAACATCATTTTGAGGAACACAAATATCACACCTCAAACCACATCAGCTTGCACCCGCTTGCCGAAATTTGACGTGACACCGGAAAAAAATGTTTGTTAGCAGTTCATATCTCATGTTATAATTCCATTTTACTATACATACTACACAGTTATACTAATTATATACCTTTGTGTAGAGAGGTGAAATGGCAACAGAGGAAATGGAACACAATGACAGTGGGCCAGTTTTTTACCAGACCCCAACTCCTCATGTCAGTATGATAACATACATATTACATAATGCATTTTATGATATTAAACTGATTTTTTTAATGTTCAACCACTTACAACCATGTTGCATTTCAGGATGATACACTGAAAGGGACAACAAACTCTGGATCTGATCCACCCCTTACAGAGCAAGAGTGTGTTCGTTCTCTGTGGGAGTTAATTTGTTCCAAGGACATTGACCAAAGCAGGTACATGTTACCCAAATTACGAATAACGTATTTATAAGTTTGGTTCATTTATGCAATATGAATATATAACTTTGTTCATCATACAGGGTTGTCATAGATTATGGTGAATACAGTGCAAACTGTATGGATATTTATGAATCTTTCGCGGAGGGCAAATGTCTTGAGAATGTCTTCATGCAGTGTTTCATTGAGTGTGTTCGTGATGATTCCAAAAATCATCGTCGAAGTCTGACATCTAACAGACTAATACTTGATGTCAACGTTGGGGTAGGTTCTTCTTCACATTTATTGTAACTATACACATAATATACTTACACACTCTACTTTTTAATAGGCTCTGTTAAATTTTGAAGAGCAGGAACGTCACAGCAAGAATCCTCAGCCGTTTGATCAAAATGTGTTACAGAATTGCTTGCACAACACATTGCCTCCTTTGGTAAATCTGGATAAATGCAAGTCGGTAAGTCCCATTAACATTTTGTTCCCAGTTTCATCAGCACATTAACTGTACATTTTAATTATCATGACATTGTAACAGCAACATGTAACCTATATTTACTTTTCTCATCAACAGATATTGGTACCTATGCTTAGCAGGGGACATTGGACACTGTATGTGATAAATTACACCATCGGGTTATACACATTTTAGATTCGAATCTGTATGGTATACAACTTGGTGGCACCGAATGAAAGGACTACCATTATGATCCAATTTATTTAGGTGGAAGAAAATTCCCATGGGCTAGGGTTATAATGAGTAGGCTGAGCAAAGCGTTACAACACGTTTGCCCCAATGCAGACTTTCCTAAGTTTGGTAATTTTCCAATGGATATGCCATCTAATTGCCCAACAATGAGGACAGGGTCAAATGACTGTGGATTTTTTGTAATGAGTTACATGAAGTTTTATGATCACAATGCAGGTGTCATATCTTCTTTCAATCAACCAGTAAGTGACTGTGCTAACTGTTTCTATAATCCGGTTGTCATCATTTGTACATGTTAGCTATAGACGTGTCTAATGCACGCTATGCTTTTATTGCAGAACAATTCCCGAGACCTACGTGCTCATGCCCTTCATCAACTCACATTCCATCGCATGAACAAGGCGTTGCCACTTCCATTAGATATCCAGAGATTTATGTTTGCGCGCAATTAGTGAACTATGTGTCAGAACTAAGCAATGGTGTGGGAATGTACCGTACTGTGGTATTTTGGCCATTATTGTCAGTTAACAATTTTAGGAAGCTTCCTTATATGTGCTGTTTTAGAACAATTGTCATGCTACCTTGTCTTAGGGGTGTTACCCAGGTTCTTTCTGTGAACTTTAGTTGGCTGGATACTTATGGTTATGCTGCGAATATGTGAACATCAGATGTTTTCACTTCTGTGGGCTTTAAATATGATCTGTTTATATGTTATGAAGATGTTATATGAATACCTCATTCCTTAATATTACCATCAGTTCATATGCGAGTATCATCCAGGTTATATACGATGTTTCCTACTTCAAATTATGCAACATTAGTACGCAATATACGCTCTATTTATCAGATTTCAACAACCGTATATCTATTTGTATCAGATACAACAGACTACTCGCTGCCTGACTCACTGCTGTCGTTATCAACAGACTAATTACTAGTCATATAGTTTACAAATTATACGATCATCCCACAAGTTATCTACGATGTTTTGTACTTCCACTTATGCAACATTATTAAGCAATATACGCTCTATTTATTAGATTTCAATATCCACCTCTATATAAATCAGTTGCCAAACATGCAAGGTTTATTGTAAAAAACAAATTAATCGTATCTCATACAACAGTCTAATCACTGTCTGACTCACTACTATCGAAATCATTTGCGTGTTTTTTTGATGTTGTTGTCTCAGTCCAATCAGGAGCTTTACTGCCACCCTTGTTCCTAGATCCTGGAGGTCGTCCTCTCTTACGTCCAGCAAGGCTTGCCAACCTTAGTCTATTTTCCTCCATTGACAAACATGTCCTACTGTTGTGACCATCAGCAATTCCACACTTCTGACATTTCCTGGTCATTTTCTTTGTACCTTTTGCTCCCAATTTAATAACCTTTTCTTCACTCCCCTTTATTGTTCTTCCTTTGGGTTTTGAGTTATTTGGTCTTGCCAAGCTTATCCCATCGACTGCAAAATCCAGTTTCTGCAATTCAAAAGTAAATACTTCTCAGCATATAATATTATGTAGTCCAACATATAGTATTATACCATTATTACCTTTCTGGCATGATCATTTTGTTCATTGACACCACTAACATTCATAATTGCGTGATCATGCAAATTAACCTGTAATTGACAACACATTTTTTTAAGCTCAATCATAACCCAATAACTCAAACTTATAAATCATGTATATGTATAACTGCAAATCAGTATAGTTGTTAAAGATATTACCTCTTCTAATGGACGTATTGGTATATGTATTTGATCATTGGCCACACCTTGTTCAAGTATATTAGATACGTCTTGAATTTCCTGAAAATTTGGTTGAAAGCTCAATATACATCATTTACAAATAAACATTGACAACAGTATGATCAAAACCTTGTTATTCCTTTCGTCAAATTCACCATCCTTTTCGTTGTCTCTATTGTCTTCATCATCGTCCTGAGATTTTATTGTTTCACACCTCATCAATATAATATGATTAATAATATGTTACAAAATACATATTAAAACATTACATACCTGTATACCATCTCCTCCACTAGTTCCACAAGTCTCCTCAACGTCTATATCTGTCTCCAAACGCGAAAGTACTTCGAGAAGCTCATCCATTACTGTTAGGGCTCTATCATTTCCTGCTTTGGATAAACTAGCATGATGCACTATTTTCATTGCCTTTTTAGCAACATCTTCTGTCTATATGACTTTGTTTCTCCATCCTTCCCATTCAAATTCCTATCATCTCTTGAAAACGGAACATCTTGCCTTGCAGAGTAGGTGTATCTTTGTAAAATATATTCCTTCGGTATCCGGTCAATCTGAAGATGCATAAACGCGCGTAGTACATGTACACAGAATAGCCCTATAAAACAATAACGATCCTAAGATTTTGTACATATGTTTTCAATGTATATATTTACTATTTAGTACTCCATACCTGTATGTTCCCAATGTTTGCATTCACAAGTATACTTTCCTGCATCTTCATCAGCTGTCACTTTGAATTGGTGTTGTCCCCACACAATTTTATTCGATCTAGTTGTATGTTGCACTACCCAATCATTTGCACCCCCTTCTTCGCCGTGCATTATCTTGAATGCGGTTGCATATTTCAAAGATTCCTGGAATTTATTCATCACAGCCCTTGTGTATGCTCTTGCAACCCTTATCTCAAACATGTATAGCGTGTTCGTTTCCTTTTGACCCTGTGGCATATATAATGCAAATTAGTTTACACTTATATTAAGGTATCAATATACAACATAACAATTTTATCCTCACCATGCTTCCCACTGCTTCCTTTGACTCTTTCATCTTTCTACTGTGTAGAAGTTTCATCATTTGCTTGGCGAATTGATGAAGCGGAGTATTTGTATCGACATGTGCACTTTTGACAAGCTTGTTCATGCTTTCGCTACGCTGTGTAGACAACATTGGACCACAATAATGATTTTTGAAAAAAGCAGGCACCCAATCCTTACGTATTCCATACAGCTTATCGAGGGTAATGTTATCGTGCAGATGAAAATCTTCAAGTAGCATTGACCATGCAGTCTCAAACTCCAACTCAGTCAAAGGATGATGTATTATAGATTGAAATCGTGTCTTAAAGTCCATTTCCTCAAATCTTGCATACAACTCGTTTAGAAAAGGCATATACCTATTTTGCACATGCCATAGACATAAACGATGTATTGTGTGTGGGAAAACCCTCTCGAGGGCTACTGGCATTGCAGGATCTTGATCTGCAAACATATATGACAAAATTGTACGAATCTTATTCCATGTTATATAAAGAAAATAATATCAAATTTAAGCCATATTTTATGTATATACATTTAATTCATTATTATCAGTCGTACCTGTCAGCATCACTCGTGGCCCTTCGGTTCCCATGCATGTTTTGAAGGCGTTGAATACCCATTCAAATGTATCAACAGTTTCATCCCCCAACAATGCGAAAGCAAATATAGTGCAATGGAGGTGGTGATTTGAACCAACAAACATACCTAGTGGTTTTTCATACAGATTAGTCTTATGTGTTGTGTCAAATGTAACCGCATCACCAAAATCATGTAATCCCCTTGCTGGCTTGCATATGACCAAAATATGCTCAAAATCTTTCCTTCTTTATCCAATTGGAAGTCAGAGAAAAATTGTGGATTATCCTTTTTGCACGATGCAAAAAAGGATAGTAGCTTTGCCACATCATTTGCATTTCTTTCTCGTTGCTTTGCCTTTTTCCTGAAATTATTGTCAAAATTTAGCATTAGGCAAAAACAACAATCAGCAAATATCAATTATGAATATCAACCGAAACATATTATAAACTTACAGGTTATACATGTCCTGTGCTGTTACAGGCACACTCTCAGGACCACCGTGCATTTCTAATACATAATCCATAATACAATGTTGCGGGATTCGACTCTCTTGCATTGAACTTATGAACTCCATGTATTCAGGATCATGCGTCTTGTTGCATTGTAATTGATTCTTTTCGGTATCCTTTTTAAAAAATTCATGATTATGATCCAAGTGCAACAGATCAATACGCACTGATATAACTGTCTCTTTTGCATCATCATAAATTTTTTTAAGTTTCATACCGGCCTTGCATTGTGTCCGCTTCGAACTGGTACTACGTACCTTTGGGTTTGATATTCCCCTTACTGCACTTTTGCCTTCCATCGAGCAATTCAACCACTTACAATTTTTCCGTTCCCTATATTTTTTCAATGGAAATCCAACTTCATATGCATACCTACTATAAAATTTATATGCTTCATCCACCCCACTGAATGTCATACCAACTTTAGGTACCAATCTCGGATCAATTGTAACTTCCTGTGCAAAAATATAAATTGTATCATGTATGGTACCCTACATATTTTTATGTTGTATGTACATCATAACAATTTTCTGACCATAGTTTTACAGTGTATGCACAATATAACTACTGAATGTCATACCATCTGTAGCTGCATTCTACTGTATACAATTTAACCTACAATACTGAAAATTCAAATCAGTTCAATATTACTTACATGTCTCTGCAGAATCACTGGTGTGTCCTGTTCATGATCACCAATAGTACGCATAGTATTAAGGTGTTGTCCTCCTTGATTTACTGTCATCCTCGATGCCTCAAATATGGTCTGATCATCAACCCCCGGGGCCCTCAAAGCTGCTGGTGGAGTAATTGCATCTACAGCAGTAGTTGATTCTGTATGCGTACTTGCATCTGACGCTAACTGGTTCCCTCCTTGTTGTTCTTCCTGCACCATTGTTACGATATCCAAGCATTGGTTTGGTCGATGAATAGACGTCGGCGTCGTATACTCACTTATGGACTTGTTACCCCATGGCGCCGCCATCTTCCAGAGCAATTACACCCTTCACCCAGCCGCGCCCTATCAAATGATGCGTACTGTCCACTTTTTTTGGAAGATTATGATTATTTTCCCTGTACCATGCGTATATCCAATATCGTGGACGCGAAATTCACGACGCATATCCATTATCTGCTGAATTTTAGGATCGTGGCCGCGCTGATCGTGGGCGCTCTGATCGTGGGAGTAACAGCCATTTATGCGCTTTTATACATAGATTTACGGTGTCGTAACTGTCTGTTTAAATGCGCTTCCCCAATTTACGGGTTACACGTCACCGACCCACGTTCGAACAAGTGGCCCACGTCGGTTTACGCATATTTGTATTAGCTATTATAATTGCATAATTGTAGTGCATTAATGCGGGCCGCCTGGATAGGCCCATTCGGTTCGACCAGGATCGACTCGTCTGGCTGGCGCTCCGCGCACCTATATGAAGCTCAGGGCTTCCATTACCATCGCTATATATATATATATATATATATATATATATATATATATATATATATATATATATATATATATATATATATATATATATATATATATATATATATATATATATATATATATATACATCAGTCATTTCAACTATGGACAGGACAAGAGTATGTTTACGCCCACAATCGTGCATGCGAAAAGCTCGTCACTGAGGAACTTGTCACCTTCCAGACGGCATTACCATTTTATAGGAGTTGAACCGAACTGAACTGCACGACTACCAGATCTAATCAGGTAACGGTAGTAGTATATCATTTTGTAGGAACCGATCAGTATGAGAACTAGTATCTGATACATGGCAAAAATGAGACATGTCGGAACTAATCGCGCTGTCCATGCAATGCAACCAAAGCCAACACAGAAATCTACGCCAAGCCCACTTCCAAGCGTCCAAAAATCTACCATCCATCACGCTTTTCCTGACACCACATATCTTCCATCATCAACAAAATGCAAGAGAGAGATAACCGCCACTGAAAAAAATGGCACTTGAGCACACCCTGATACAAATGGCCTGTGTAGGCAACTGGTCATTTATCAATAATATAAGAACATACCCATGGAAACACTAAATCTCTACTGCTCCTCATCACAAATACTTGTGACATCCCAATGAAAGCCACTGGATAGAAGATGACCGACAGAATTAAGATAGACTCCACCAATACGTTACATTGTTACAGTTGTCTACAAACAGACAAGCCACATGGTTTCTTCTTTTACACAAGGAGATTCAGCAATATGATAGTGTGTACACACACTCAGAAGAATCAGGTGCAGATCGAATCGTAGAAGCTAGAAAGTGCTTGGTTATACTTCAGCCTATTCTTATAATCAAGTAATATGGGCTCGGTTCTACGATAATTGTTTAAAAAAAATGTCTGGAGCAACAGGTAGCCATATATAACTATTTATCTATGAGCAAAAAGGAGCAACAATCAGGTGCTGGTCAAAGTATCTCCCAATTACCTGAGCACATAAGAGATGTGCAAAGTTTTAACTCTTCGAACCAAATTGCTAACCGCTGGAAGTTCTAGAATATACTGACCTCTACCCTCTTTAATCGAAGTATATGTACTTGGTTCATTTGCTAACTTAACCGTGATACCATGAAATTCGTAATGTCTATTTATTTCTCTCGCCTATTAGTCTCAACCTAAGCGCAAACAGCAGAAGCAGTAATGTTTTGCTGACGAACACTAATCAAGGTAACAACTTCACTTATAAAGAAGAGGAAAACATTAGTCAATTGCTTGATAGTGATCAATATTAAGTCACATAGCAATAACCCAGCTAATAAATCCATAGATGATAGATCCTCAATAACAAATTCATAGATGCACACAATATATTCGTTTGATAATCCATTCAGATCAACACATCTTCAATTACTAGCGATATAGCCTAGCAGTCAGCATATCATCCAACAAACATCTCTACAAGCATCAAGCTGTGAGATACATGCAAACAATCATGCATATTTCAAATTTGCAATAAAAAAACATCTCAGGCATCAACTAAACAAAGTAGCACCATCTTTCCTCTAACAGTACAAACCATCCAAGTCATAATAATTCAAAGTCTGGAATCAGGTGCAACTCAAAAGACCAGACAAGAACTCAATTATCCCTCATGTTTGTGTTCACGACTCTTATTATCATTGAAAACTTCAGAAAGTAAAGGTACGTGCCATACATGTTCATCTAGTCTATTATCCAGCTGATAGTAAAGATACTACTACTACGACTCCAGTGACACTAACAAAACGGTTAACCCATTCTCATATAGGCCATAGCAGCAGATCAAAACTTCCGCGCAACGGACCACCAGATTACCTCTTGAGGTTGAACAAGACCACTGCGATGCCAGCCGTGGCAGCTGCTCCAGCAGCCGCGGCAGCCACCAGTGCGGGAGGCACCACGCCCTGATCCTTAGGCGTCCCGGCCCTGGCAGCAATAGAATCACATCCCTCTTCCACGCCCTTGCCCTCGGCAGTGGCGGAACCCTTCAGGGTCTCGATCTCCTCCTCGAGGGCGGCCTTCTCCTGGTACGCGGTCTGCAGCTGGTCCCCGAGCCGTGCACCCCTGCGCATCTCCTCCTCATGGCTAGCCTTCTCCGCGGCGAGGAGATCCTGGAGGCGCTCGACCTCGCTGCGGAGCGTGGCGGCCTCGCTCTCGTTGGTGGCAGCACCTTGCTCGGCGGCGGCGACCTCCTCGCGGGCCTGGGACACGAGAACCTCAAGGCGGCGGGACTCGGAGGACAGGAACTGGTTCTCGTGGCGCACGGCATCGAGCTTCTCCTCCAGGTCGCGCTTCGCCGCGCGGAGGGACTCGATCTCGTCCGCCGCGTCGTGGAGCTTGGGCGTGCCGTCCCCGCCGTTGGTGGAGAAGTCCGCGGCGGCGGCGGTGGGGGAGGCGAACGTATCCTCGCCGTTCTCCATCGGAAACCCTCCTCCTCAGTACTCACCCTCTCTCGCGGCGGCGCGGTGGATGCGGTGCGAGAATGGAAATGGGAATAGAAAAAAAGATAGAGAAGGTGTGGACTGTGGAGAGAGAGGTACCTTTGGGCCCACCTGTAGGCCAGCGAGATGCTGCAATATCAGATGGTAATGGGTACCAAAACCGGAACGTGTTTTACCCGATATATAAGCGGCTATAAGATAACTTTTATACCACAGGTACATTAGTAGACAACAATCTCTACCCATTAGGTAACGGATACAGGTGGATACTATCCATACTCGCATACCATGTATAGAATATATATGTATATTATTATTATTATTATTATCTAATAAAATCTATCTTAGTTAAAATAAAAACCTTCTTTGACTATTGTTTATTTACTATCAAGTTATATAATTATATGGTTTGTTATATTTTAAGATAAACTTATTTTTTATATTTATTTGATATTTTGAATAATCAAAATATTATAATTTGATATCTTCTTAGCGGGTACTAGGTTATCCGACGGATAAAATTACCCATACAAGTATGAGTATATGAGTATAGGTAGATTTTATACTCCGTGCGTATATGGATAACTAACCGACGACAGGTATGTACACATTGGCATCACGGCTCTCACCAAAGGAATAAGGGATGTCGATGTTCCGATCGGACGGCGTGGAGAAGGGACTTCAGATCGGATGGTTGAGATAAGACGTTGGGGTTCGGCGTTGCACACACGCGGAAAAGAAGAAGCTCGATTCGCTGTTTTCTGCCAGAGCACACCGTGGACGCCGTCCCCGCTCAAGTGAGGTTCGGAGCTCAGAGCCTTGCGATCTCTCGGCTGCGCGCGCGCAAGATGGTGAGATTGGCGCTGTGATTTCCATTTATTCTTGGTTGCGAGGATCTGTGGCCTTCTGTCTGTGTTTGAATCTTAGGGTTTAAGTTCTGTTTTAGTGGGAAGATCACGTATCTGATGGGCTGCGGTCTGCGATTCCCCTTTGTGATGAGTTGTTTGATTACTTACTCATCCTGATCCCTGTTCTTATGCTTAATGCCTCGCTCGGATTCATTCCCTACTGGTTTAGTTGTCTGAGAAAGCACAAGGAGACCTGCGCCCAATCTAGTTTAGCACTCTAGACTGAGCAGTTGATGTTTTGAATACCTTTGTCATTGTTCTGGTTCAAAGTCCAAACGATGAAAATTACTGAATAACGGGGAAAATTTAGTGGTTTTGCGAGCTTTAGAGATGAGCTGGAGTGTTGTTATTTGAAGCTGCTCATGCAAGCTTCCTGAGAGTAATTTTGAGGCTCGTGTTCCTTTCATACCTTGTCGTGTTGTGTGTGCCATGTTCATATCTGGTACTCTCTTCGTTCCAAATTATAAGATGTTTTGACTTTTTTTAGATACACTCTTTTTACTATGCATCTAGACATAGTGTATAGCAAAAGCTATCGATTAGAAAATACCAAAACATCTTATAATTTGGAACAGAGGCAGTATCATTCTGTTAGGGTTGGAGGATTCCTTCCATCTCTTCTGTCGTGTTTTGTGTGCCTTTATATCTTTTTTTTTCTAAAACGAGCAGTAGAACTTCGCATTAAATATATTAAGAAGATAGAAGAAACAACAATGGTCTAAAGAAGACCAGAGTATAGTGTAAAAAGCAAAAGAAAAAGGAAAACCCACCTTACGGTGGCCAGAAACAAAAATACACATAAACATTTTATAGAAGACAGCCAAAAGACGTCAACAACTGCCCCTAAACTAAGGCCAGATGGTGCACAAATCTTTGGCACCTGCCAGACACAACCTCTGAGCATCATCTTTGATGTTCTGTATAATTTGGTTGCCACTAGGAGCATCCCCTTCAAACACACATTTATTCCGCTGCTTCCAAAGCCACCATGCCACCAACATCACAAGGGAGTTAATCCCTTTGCACAGCACATGAGGGACCTTGCCCTCCAAATTAGCCCACCAATCTTGGAAAACCAAATCAGCCCTTGTGGCGGAGAAATGCCGCAGATTAACCATGGAGAAAATCCTAAACCACACTTCCCTAGAGAAGACACAAGAAATCAAAAGATGTTGCACTGATTCATCCTCTTGATCACAAAGGGGGAATTGAACTGGATGATCACAAATGTGTGCCTTTATATCTAATATCAGCCGTTCAGCATGTCTTCCTTTACCTTTGAAGGATTACTTCTCTGATATTTTGTGACAGTCTTCCATGTCATTTTTGACTCACAATTAGAAATTGTTAGAGTAAATCAGTATTAGTCGACTTCTTTTTTCTTAAATATTTTCATATTTCTGTTTAACTTGGTATTTTAAGGAAAGGAAAATATCTTAAATTCATTTGAATTTAGGCCATTCAGATGTATTGATTGGCTTTTGATATGGCACAAGCAGGAACAGATTACTTCTATCCAGTATCCACAGCCATACGCTTTTGTTGGTTCACTTCTGATGGAATTATACAATTTTGTTTGCCAGGCT
This sequence comes from Zea mays, assembly GCF_902167145.1. Lineage (NCBI taxonomy): Eukaryota > Viridiplantae > Streptophyta > Magnoliopsida > Poales > Poaceae > Zea > Zea mays. Next base: position 64,921,003 of record NC_050103.1, on the reverse strand, counting down.
GACCCAGAATTGGAAGCTATCAGGAAGAGAAGGATGGAAGAACTAATGGCAAAACACGGTGGCGGTGGGGTAAGATACCAAACTCTCTATGACATAAATTGAAGCTGTCACATACTCACATGTAGATCTCCTTGCTAACACAAGTGCTTGTTTTGGTGCTCCTCAGTTGACTGACTTTTGATCTAATGTTAACTTTTAATTAGGCAAATCAACAAAATGCAAGCCAACAAAAAGCTCAGGAAGACGCGAAACAGTATGGTCTATTCCTCCACCATCTTCTCCTAAATGTTACAGCTCATCATCTCAAGCTATGTTCTGTGGAACCTGGCAAATACTGAATTTGAATCTAACTCTCTATTAGGGAAGCTGAGGAACGCCGACAGATGATGCTTGCTCAGATATTATCTTCTGAAGCCAGAGAAAGGAGTAAGTTCTTGTTATGGATGTCATGTCTTATTTATATATGTGCTTAATACATTTAAAAAAAGTAAGGTTTGAATGGCTGCTCAAAGTAAGGTTTTTTTCTTGTATGTTTCATCTTTTATGTGTTTTTAGGGAGCCTTGCAAGTCTGCCCATTAAAGTCGGATGAAATACTTCACAAAAGTTCTTCTGTTAATTTTTTTCTTGTATGATTGCAGTCTGTTAATTTTTCGCTTCTGAATTTTAGTTCCTGTTCTTTGCTAGTGGAAGTTTTGGAGTGAGGTCAGCAGCGTTATGTGGCTAGGGCCTGCCCTATTCTGTGTTACTGTTTTGGTTTCCAATCATGCTGTCATGGTTTCCGGTCTAAGCAAAGTCACTTAGATTGTAACTGTGCCTTACAACCCTGGTGTTTCCAGCAAATGTTTTTTTTTTTTTTGCTTTTTATAAAGCAGGGGAGAAGCCTTTGGTGTGAAACTGGTATGTGTTTCAGCTGTTGTGTGCTGACCCAGTGGGTGTATATTCCTGAAAAGACCTTTATAGTTGCTCTGTCCACATGGTTAAAGTTGGAGATCATCAGTATTCTTTGATGAATCATCACATAATTTCCCTCATATTTGGCTATTGCATCAAATAAGAAAATGTATGTGGGGATTAGGAACATAAGTTTGGTGTGGAGCATGGATTTTTTGTTAGTGATGTTTGCCATTTCAGACAACTTACTTTGCTGAGTGAAATATTCTCTGTTGTGTGTAATTAATGATATGGTCTAAGATGAAAATGTTGCTAATGTAGAGCAATCAGCACAGATACTTGAAGGGCTACAATGATCAAAATACTTAATGTAAACATTTGAATATCATAAAAACTTCATGTTAGATATAGATTTTTTGAATATCATAAATGTTTGGCTACTATTCAAAGTATCCAGTCATAAATCTTCTGAATAAAGTGTATAACAGTTGAAATGGGGGGAAATGAATCGTAATACAATGCTTATTTTTGCATGAATTTGACAGTCTCCCGCATAGCTTTGGTCAAACCTGACAAAGCAAGAGGGGTGGAGGATGTTCTGCTGAGAGCTGCTCAAACTGGTGGAATATCTGAAAAGGTAATAGCTAATCACAGATTCCTTTGTCCCATTCTGTATTTTTTTAGTTTTTGATGCTTCAAGAAGTCCATAAAGCAATGATATAAATTGCTCTTTTTTTTTGGGGGGGGGGGGGGGGTGTTGGGGGTCCAGGTGTCCGAAGAAAGACTTATCTCCCTTCTAGAGCAAATTAACACCCACACAAGCAAGCAAACCAAAGTTACGGTATGTGCATTTTAACAACCTTTTATGACACTATTGAACAAGCTGCTGTGCCTCGTACACTGCTATAAAAACTGATTTAGTTTTCAGCAGAAACATGCAAGAGATTTGCTTTTGTCAGAACAAGCTAGTAGTCCTGTTAACTCTTGTTTGCCTTGCAGATTCAGAGGCGTCGAAGTGTCCTTGACGACGACGATTAGACGCGACCTGCAAGCTTTGCCTCTGAGTGCATGATGATGGGCTGGTGATTGATTGATTATAAGCTGTACCGAACTTGTTTGCTTAAAGACAATGATCTGATGCGACTGCAAACAGCCATCAAAACTTGGTTGTATATGATCCGATGTCTTGTTGGTGTACCCCCGTTGAGGACAGTCGATGTATTGGCTGTGATTATCCCTGAAACACTGTTCTTCCTTGAGTTATAGTATTTATTAATGGGTGTTCTATCTCCACGCCGGCCCTGTCAACCCATTTTTCAGCTCTGGTTGCTTTGCTTGCGAAACAAAAAAAAATGGCATGTCATGGTCATGGTACGGTGCTGCATGGATCCATCATCATCCTGATGTTACAGGCAGTCAGGCACAAGCATCCAACGAGAGCACCTAGAAGCGTCCAGACCACAGACCAGAGCGGCCGGCCGGCCACCCCCACAGGCCACAGCCCAGGGGGACGAGTGGGCGACGCCAATCCCCTGCCGCGCGCGTCGCTCGAAGCGCACGCCGCATGCGTCCAGGCCCCACCGCCCATGCCGGCGCGGCGCCACCCGCGGGCCACGGGAAGGCCAGCGGCGTGGGTGGCGTCCCAGTCCCAGTCCCAGTCCCACCCGCGCGCGCATGCTCATCGTCATCGCAGTCGCGGGCCAACAAAGCGCCAGCGGTGGTAGGTGCGCGCGTTGGTAGAGCACGAGTGAATGGATTGCATTGCAATTGCAACAGAAACCATAGCCTCAAATGGACCGTTGCTAACAATTAACCAGTTACCCAATTACTGGTACACGAAAAAATATATATATGTATTTATGCATGCATGTATACGACGACAGCAGCTCCCGGACCGTACGGCTTCATTCCCTCCCTGCTCGCTTCGCTTGCGACTGACCATGGCATCCTTGTCCTTCCACCTCCACGCACCGCCGCATCCACACCACCTCCACGACGCGCGCACCGACTTGGAGCCCCAAGTCTCGCGGCGGCGCTTGGCGGTGGTGGACGCCTTGGATTGGACTACATCGGTGGCGAGCCAGAACCACCGTGGAGTTGCGACGGCCTGGAGTTTGCATTGCAGGCGGAAAATAGGAATTTATGCTAGTTAGTAACATATATATATATATATATATATATATATATATATATATATATATATATATATATATATACTCCCTCTGTCTTAATTCATAATTGGTTTGACTTTTAATCCTACTTTTATTTTTTACCAAAAAAATAAAAACTAAAAGTATTATATAAAATAAAGGGAGAAAGCATTTAATTTTTTTCCAAAACATAAAATAGTGCTGGTCAAATATCACGGCCGAATGGAGTGGGGCGCCTTTGCAACGATACGATATGATTGCATTGCACGGCGAAGGACCAGGCAGGAAAGGTCCATATACATAGGACGTGCAGATCGTGTAACAGTGGCGAAGGCAAAGGCAATTGGTTTGCCATCAAGGCCGAAATGGCCCACGCAGACACAGATCTTGGCACGCGTGGTACATCATCTGAGTGGATTTATGGGCGCGCACTCCGTACGGCAGGACGACGGCATCAATGCGACACGCGCAAAGAAGCACGGCAGCGCGCGGCAGCAGAGGCCAGTGCATGCATGCATGCTCTACTAGCTAGACCAGAGTACAGTGCACTGCTCTTGTGTCTTGTGCAATGTTCTACATCTCTTTGAAGCTTTAGATCGTCCCTGCTAGCTAGCTAGCTAGCATCCGAATAGAAATGCTACTAAACTGAACACGAAGTATTTCCGACGCGACATGCTGACACAGCAGGGTTAAGTGCTTAGCTGTTTCCTTCGTTAAATCATCAACACTTTGAACTCAGTGCTAGCCAAAGGCTTCGGAAACCAAGAACCATCAGCATCTAATCTAGCTAGCTATCCATGAGCGCTTCTTTTGCTATATAGCAGTAAGATATGCTTCTGCTACCTTGTGCATGTGTTGACACAATGCAGGAAAGAACTATAGTTCTAGTATATTCAGCGCTGTTATAAAAAAGCCATTTTTTGTAGAAAGCTAGCTAGTACATTCGATCTACATGCGCATGCATCTAATAAGTCTTTGCTCTAAGTCAACAAAAACAATAAGAACTCATAACTAGCCAAATTATAGATTCATAGTACATTCTACATGCGCATTCAAACATTTGTTCTAGTTAGCAAAAAAAAAAAAACAAGAAGAACTTGTGTTCTAAAGAACTCATAGCCAAATCATAGATCCCTCCACAGTCCACACCATGCATGATGAGAAGTAAACGAATATCTGCAACAGAACAGGCCGGATAACAGAAGCAGGGACGAGTAAGTACGTAACTGACCTGCTGGTCTCCCCGCCGAGCCCACGGATGTCCGGGGGCAACTCGGCGGCCTCGCCTCCCTTGTCTACCACCGGCATTGCTGGCGTCGTCTCTCCTTGCAGGCGCCCTGGCGGGCTTGGGGCTTCCAAAGGAGCAGCGAGAGAGGAAGCAGGCTCCAAACCGCGGAGGAGGAGAAATGAGAGCAATTAAGCTGTGGAGTGAGTGAGTGAGTGAGGACAGATAGAGAGGGAGAGCGGAGGAGGCTCGTGTGCCGCTTTACTGGTAGCTCTGTACGACGCAGTAGCAGTACGCAAGGAAAGGAGCCAAAGGATAAAGGAAACGCAAGGGAGCAATGGCTGTGTGTCAGCTATTATTTCTGCTTTTTCTCCGGCCTGCACAGTACATCTTTGTATGCTTGCTGCCACGGCGCACCGGCTCTCTCTCTCTGTCTGTCTGGAACTGCGAGTGTTTTTGGACAACGTAGTAGCTTGGTTTGATTTGAGCCGGCGCTGTCAGTCTTATCAAGCGGACGCAACTGCAAAAGCACGCCATCGTGTCACATCACCAGTCAGTCGCCAGACGACGGCGAGGGCCCACTCACCATGGTGGGGGACCACCTGCCAGAGACAAGAGAATCTTCTTCGTCCGCTGCCCGCCGGAACTGAACTCGGCTGGGCTCGGTCCAGTCCAGGACTGTTTAGCTTAGCGTTGCTCCTGATTGCATTGCCGCAGCCGCTGCTATGCTACTGCTAGCTCTTCGTCTCCTTCGTCCACCATCTCAGTTCAGGCAGGCTGCTCGCGCTCTGCGCGATGGCAGTTCCGATCCAGTAGTGCGTGCTCTACAGCTCACAAGCATGGCCACGCACGCACACGACCCGACCGCGTGCGTACCTGTCCGTGCACCATTGGCTTGCATTGCATGGATGGTCCGTAGTATCTCACTGTTTCAGGACCACGCAGTATTAGCGAAAGAAGCTCCTCTTTCCGGTTTGTTTGCCTGACTGTCTTTGAACGTGAGGCATGCGATGCGCGCATGCACGGTGTGTGTCTGTCTGCCATGCCTGCGCTTGCGCTGTGCGTGATGACCGAGCGGCACGCAGACAACAGTCACAGAGTCGGAATGGCTTTGGCTCTGCCTGTCTGTCCTCCTCCTGGCGCCTGCCGGCGGCAGCTGCTTGCTTTAATCGTGCGTGTCTCAGGAAACGGGCAAAGGACCGCGAAACCGGAGAGAGAGAGAGAGCGAAAGATACGCCTGCTTCCCTTCCTTTGAATTTTGGCTCCGTCTCTGCAGCGGTTTTGAACCGTCCTTGGGTCTCTCGTGTACTGTATGCTGTGACGCTACACTTGCGACGGGTCCCACGGGGGACAAGTGAGGCCGTCTCCCACCTCTTGTATTTCGGTCTCGTCTTATTTCAAACTTTACTTTATAAATAATATTGTCTACAATATAAAACAGTACTACTTTACACTCATATACACAATCCACTATAGACATCCTTAAATTTAGTTAGAGATCAAACGATTTAAGAGGGAAATGAACTAATTTCTCTCTCAATACCTTCTAAACCCAAAGATAATTTGTAGTGGATTAGAGGCAAAATCAATTCATTTTTTCTTTCGATCCCCTACAATACCTAAGAAGATTTGAATTTTCAAACTAACCCTTAGAGCTCGTTCGATTAGAAGTGGGCTGAAGTAGATTAAATCCGTCACTAGTTAAATTGAATATAAAAGAATTTAATCTCATCTGATGATCCCTGTGCAAACCGAATAAGACTTTAGATTTGTTGATAACCAAAAGTATGCTAACATAAAAATCCGATTCTTCCAATAGGTTTATGGCATCAAGAAAATATTGGGAGAGAAAAATAGTGCCACGACATCAAAGCTTAAGCGAAAAGAACAAAGAAAAATATTCGGTGTCTTGGGCTGCTGGCCTAGAAACTCTGTGATATATATATATGTGCATTGTCTACAAAGTCCCACAATCATTTACCTTACATCGTATTTTAAAAATGAGGCAGAAGGAAATTTGCATTTCTCCTAAGATTGCATTGTCTTCAGAAATTATGATAGATGGAGGGAGTAACTAACTCATTATTCACTAACGTTCAAATACGTGCTGCGTGATTCGCAAGAATAAAAAACGTTTGCTCTAGTTGGAGAGAAAAATCGATCTACCGCGGAATCCATGGGTGTGGGAGACGATGACTTTCGATATACTGTTATATATCTCTACTAAGCATCAATAACCATTATTTCCACCGTCAACATTTTTGAAAAAAAAAATCATTTTTTCTTTAGTTAACCCGCGGTCAATAATGTCAGGAAGTGGGGCCAAACGGTACTTCGAACTTGGAACGAGCATGAAGAGATTAACGAGACATTTTTCTTTTGAGTTTTTTTTGGGGGATTGGTCGCGCAAGATCTTTGGTCTTCCCCCGGATACCGATGAAAAAGTGGGTCGTTTCTTATAGACTCGCTCAGAATGATTCTTCTCTATCTATAGTTCGTGGCCTATTAGAAGTAGATTGCAGTCGGGTTGATAATAATTGAATGTCATTACTTCGTCGGTCCAAACCAAGGAATCCGTTTGAAATGTTTTAAAATGGATATTGTTCTCTCTTTGATTAGGGATGCTATATGAAAAGAAGTGGATTTGAAAAAAGGAACGAAATGGCTAAACCGGAACTGCTAGAGGAACGCATTTTCAATAGCATAACTTGGGCTCCTAGAATATGGGGCCCTTGGGACAATCTATTTGATTGCAGGGACATGTACGCTGAATATGACTGGGGATTTTTCTATGGGTATTGGAGCGGGTCCAAGCAGATTAAAGAGGATGAGTTGTCAGAGACTGCTATTTATTTGAATTATTTCTAGTATATTTATCAGCTATTGAACTTGGGTATGCTCTTTCCTTTTGACGAAGTAGAATTGATTGTGATACGATGAGACATAATGCAATAGAAACAAGAATAGCGTACAAGTTACCTTATCATAAGGGTCAAAGCAAGCCTTTTAATTCAATTATTTATTCTCACATTAAAGAATGAATCAAATCTCCCCAAGTAGGATTCGAACCTATGACCAGTCAGTTAAGAGCCGACCGCTCTACCACTAAGCTACTGAGGAACAAGGGGAGATTCGACCTCCTAGACTTCAACTCCCGCTCTCAACCCATGAACAATATGGGTCCGAAGCTTCTTTTGTAACTCCCGGAATTTCTTCATAGTGGCTCTATGCCATGCCTCATTTCATAGGGAAGCCCAAAGTGGCTCTATTTTATTCTATTTCACTTCTTAGCACTTTCTATCATTTAATATCCATTCCTTTGGTCTTATTGACATAAGAGATGTCATTTATAGTCTATGTCTTTCTATATATGGAAAGTCAAGAAATTTTCATCGAAACATTGAGAAATTGTGCATGTAGAAAACTCTAAAGAAAGAAAAAATGGAGACTCATGCCATGATTTTCAAATCTTTTCTACTTATGTAGTCTAAAGTAGTCTAAGTTTCTCGATGAGGATAATTAATTCGGTCGTTGTGGTCGGCCTCTATTATGGATTTCTGACCACATTCTCCATAGGTCCCTCTTAGATCTTCTTTCTCCAATCTTGGGTTAGGGAAGAAGGAGATATTTGCAACTACTGGCGGTTTCATTATGGAGCAGCTCATGATCTTCATATCGATCTATTATCCACCTCTGCATCTATTCTTTCTTAGCTAAACGGGTGGAAGATCCATCCAATTTGGTTATATCATGGACTCAAAAAACAGATCTGAATGTGACTAAAATGCACGATCTTCACAGGTATTACTTTTCCTGATACCTAAACCTAAAAGGTGGAATAGCGATTTTCGAACCATTTCCTATAAGAGAATGGTTTCCATTACTTTGAGAAATGGATTCTATATCAAACCTTAGCTCAGAGGTTAGAGCATCGCATTTGTAATGCGAGGGTCATCGGTTCAAATCCGATAGTCGTCTTTTTTCTATCGATGTTCTATGAACAAGAATTTATCTTTTTCACCGAATAAAATGGGGAATCCAGGGTCTATTATGTCGTTTTACCTTACAACTTTGCTAGATACAAAGCATAAAAATAGATAATATATATACAAAAAAACCAGATGTTGATGAAATTCCATTTTTGTGTTACTTTAGTAGATTTTACTCAAATTCCCTCTTTTATATTCAAGATATTTAATACAATGAAAAATTCAAGCACGATTCCCCATAGAAATATGTACATAAGGGGGATCTATAGATAATAATGTTGTTCGGACCTGGAGTTTCCCTATATACAGATTAGGGAAACATTTATTCTTATTCTATTTTATTATGACATTCAAAATAATGGGGGATATCGATTTAAGAGTCATTCACTATTGCGATTCAAAAAATATTATATATATATATATATATTATAGTTTTATTATAGCAATCATGGAATCCATATTCTGTTTACTGAATCACATGAAATTCTAGGAAACTCCACATATGTATTTCATATATGTATTTCATACATATGAATAGAGATGATTTCGACGAAAGTTCGAATTTAGCAGGGGTTGAAATGGAATAAAAATGAATTGATAAAATAGTCCTAGAAAAAATTTCTGTCAGTTAAACTTTATGATATTCTAAAAGATTGGATAGCAAAGATTTCTCATTTTATCTCCTTTCTATGAAAGGAATAAAGCCATAAGAATTTATAAGCACTAGAAAGTTTGACTTTAATTTGATTTAGAATAGCACACTTAGTTTCTTTTTCAAAAAGAATTTGAAGGGTCTTTTTTGTTTCATAGTAGTAGAATTGCTAGAAAATAAAGGATTTCATTGTAGAATCCTAAAATAAAGATAAAATACTTTATTTTAAGTACTTGCCAATCTAGTTATCCACCTATCTACATATCCTTTCTTTTATCGTAATTGCACTTAGGTGGGCCAAGAAGGCCTGGCTATAATATATATCAGAGCAAATTACCTCTTTTTTATTCAAGATATTTAATACAATGAAAAATTAAAGCATGATTCCCCATAGGAATATGTAAATCTCCCCATCCACCGGTCCACTATAGACATCCTTAAATTTAGTTAGAGATCAAACGATTTAAGAGGGAAATGAACTAATTTCTCTCTCAATACCTTCTAAACCCAAAGATAATTTGTAGTGGATTAGAGGCAAAATCAATTCATTTTTTCTTTCGATCCCCTACAATACCTAAGAAGATTTGAATTTTCAAACTAACCCTTAGAGCTCGTTCGATTAGAAGTGGGCTGAAGTAGATTAAATCCGTCACTAGTTAAATTGAATATAAAAGAATTTAATCTCATCTGATGATCCCTGTGCAAACCGAATAAGACTTTAAATTTGTTGATAACCAAAAGTATGCTAACATAAAAATCCGATTCTTCCAATAGGTTTATGGCATCAAGAAAATATTGGGAGAGAAAAATAGTGCCACGACATCAAAGCTTAAGCGAAAAGAACAAAGAAAAATATTCGGTGTCTTGGGCTGCTGGCCTAGAAACTCTGTGATATATATATGTGCATTGTCTACAAAGTCCCACAATCATTTACCTTACATCGTATTTTAAAAATGAGGCAGAAGGAAATTTGCATTTCTCCTAAGATTGCATTGTCTTCAGAAATTATGATAGATGGAGGGAGTAACTAACTCATTATTCACTAACGTTCAAATACGTGCTGCGTGATTCGCAAGAATAAAAAACGTTTGCTCTAGTTGGAGAGAAAAATCGATCTACCGCGGAATCCATGGGTGTGGGAGACGATGACTTTCGATATACTGTTATATATCTCTACTAAGCATCAATAACCATTATTTCCACCGTCAACATTTTTGAAAAAAAAAATCATTTTTTCTTTAGTTAACCCGCGGTCAATAATGTCAGGAAGTGGGGCCAAACGGTACTTCGAACTTGGAACGAGCATGAAGAGATTAACGAGACATTTTTCTTTTGAGTTTTTTTTGGGGGATTGGTCGCGCAAGATCTTTGGTCTTCCCCCGGATACCGATGAAAAAGTGGGTCGTTTCTTATAGACTCGCTCAGAATGATTCTTCTCTATCTATAGTTCGTGGCCTATTAGAAGTAGATTGCAGTCGGGTTGATAATAATTGAATGTCATTACTTCGTCGGTCCAAACCAAGGAATCCGTTTGAAATGTTTTAAAATAGATATTGTTCTCTCTTTGATTAGGGATGCTATATGAAAAGAAGTGGATTTTGAAAAAAGGAACGAAATGGCTAAACCGGAACTGCTAGAGGAACGCATTTTCAATAGCATAACTTGGGCTCCTAGAATATGGGGCCCTTGGGACAATCTATTTGATTGCAGGGACATGTACGCTGAATATGACTGGGGATTTTTCTATGGGTATTGGAGCGGGTCCAAGCAGATTAAAGAGGATGAGTTGTCAGAGACTGCTATTTATTTGAATTATTTCTAGTATATTTATCAGCTATTGAACTTGGGTATGCTCTTTCCTTTTGACGAAGTAGAATTGTAGAACAGATTGTGATACGATGAGACATAATGCAATAGAAACAAGAATAGCGTACAAGTTACCTTATCATAAGGGTCAAAGCAAGCCTTTTAATTCAATTATTTATTCTCACATTAAAGAATGAACCAAATCTCCCCAAGTAGGATTCGAACCTATGACCAGTCAGTTAATAGCCGACCGCTCTACCACTAAGCTACCGAGGAACAAGGGGAGATTCGACCTCCTAGACTTCAACTCCCGCTCTCAACCCATGAACAATATGGGTCCGAAGCTTCTTTTGTAACTCCCGGAATTTCTTCATAGTGGCTCTATGCCATGCCTCATTTCATAGGGAAGCCCAAAGTGGCTCTATTTTATTCTATTTCACTTCTTAGCACTTTCTATCATTTAATATCCATTCCTTTGGTCTTATTGACATAAGAGATGTCATTTATAGTCTATGTCTTTCTATATATGGAAAGTCAAGAAATTTTCATCGAAACATTGAGAAATTGTGCATGTAGAAAACTCTAAAGAAAGAAAAAATGGAGACTCATGCCATGATTTTCAAATCTTTTCTACTTATGTAGTCTAAAGTAGTCTAAGTTTCTCGATGAGGATAATTAATTCGGTCGTTGTGGTCGGCCTCTATTATGGATTTCTGACCACATTCTCCATAGATCCCTCTTAGATCTTCTTTCTCCAATCTTGGGTTAGGGAAGAAGGAGATATTTGCGACTACTGGCGGTTTCATTATGGAGCAGCTCATGATCTTCATATCGATCTATTATCCACCTCTGCATCTATTCTTTCTTAGCTAAACGGGTGGAAGATCCATCCAATTTGGTTATATCATGGACTCAAAAAACAGATCTGAATGTGACTAAAATGCACGATCTTCACAGGTATTACTTTTCCTGATACCTAAACCTAAAAGGTGGAATAGCGATTTTCGAACCATTTCCTATAAGAGAATGGTTTCCATTACTTTGAGAAATGGATTCTATATCAAACCTTAGCTCAGAGGTTAGAGCATCGCATTTGTAATGCGAGGGTCATCGGTTCAAATCCGATAGTCGTCTTTTTTCTATCGATGTTCTATGAACAAGAATTTATCTTTTTCACCGAATAAAATGGGGAATCCAGGGTCTATTATGTCGTTTTACCTTACAACTTTGCTAGATACAAAGCATAAAAATAGATAATATATATACAAAAAATCCAGATATTGATGAAATTCCATTTTTGTGTTACTTTAGTAGATTTTACTCAAATTCCCTCTTTTATATTCAAGATATTTAATACAATGAAAAATTCAAGCACGATTCCCCATAGAAATATGTACATAAGGGGGATCTATAGATAATAATGTTGTTCGGACCTGGAGTTTCCCTATATACAGATTAGGGAAACATTTATTCTTATTCTATTTTATTATGACATTCAAAATAATGCGGGATATCGATTTAAGAGTCATTCACTATTGCGATTCAAAAAATATTATATATATATATATATTATAGTTTTATTATAGCAATCATGGAATCCATATTCTGTTTACTGAATCACATGAAATTCTAGGAAACTACACATATGTATTTCATATATGTATTTCATACATATGAATAGAGATGATTTCGACGAAAGTTCGAATTTAGCAGGGGTTGAAATGGAATAAAAATGAATTGATAAAATAGTCCTAGAAAAAATTTCTGTCAGTTAAACTTTATGCTATTCTAAAAGATTGGATAGCAAAGATTTCTCATTTTATCTCCTTTCTATGAAAGGAATAAAGCCATAAGAATTTATAAGCACTAGAAAGTTTGACTTTAATTTGATTTAGAATAGTACACTTAGTTTCTTTTTCAAAAAGAATTTGAATGGTCTTTTTTGTTTCATAGTAGTAGAATTGCTAGAAAATAAAGGATTTCATTGTAGAATCCTAAAATAAAGATAAAATACTTTATTTTAAGTACTTGCCAATCTAGTTATCCACCTATCTACATATCCTTTCTTTTTTCGTAATTGCACTTAGGTGGGCCAAGAAGGCCTGGCTATAATATATATCAGAGCAAATTACCTCTTTTTTATTCAAGATATTTAATACAATGAAAAATTAAAGCATGATTCCCCATAGGAATATGTAAATCTCCCCATCCACCGGTTGCTATGCCCGTGTGCTTGGAGCACGCCATGAAAGTTAGTGAAACTTGCTTTTCCATAGAGGTGCATGCGCTACATAAGAGTAGCGCATTTGTTGAGCTTGCTCGTCTGCGTTGGCCTGCAGCGCTCGTAGACGCTCGTGCATAGAAAAAGCCAGAGTCGAAGGCGCTGCATGTGCGACCTCCCTGTTCGTGAGCCTATGCTTGTGCAAAAAAATGGCGAGCGTTGTTTTCACCGACCAACTGAATCTAGTTGCACCCGGTAACAAACATGCACAAACCATTTATCAAAGTATGTGTCTGCATAGCCCAAAGTCTCGATAGTTAGCTTTAGGTCGTTGTGGGGGACAAATATCCCCCGGGTCCACTAGAAGGCGAAAACTCTGCTTGGGGCCACATGCCAGTCGCCCCGCAGGGACGTCGCGTCGTGGGCTAGGCAAAGATAACGGTGGAAATGGGCCGACCCAGGAAGGCAATGGGCCCATGACCGGGTTACTCATGGCTTGGGCGTGATCCCGTTGAAGCTGTTCGCTTTACCCACGCCCGACGTCCTCGAACTCCGGGGATAGCCCAGAGCGGAGGCGCCGTGTTTTCCTCGGAGATAAGTGAAGTCTGTTCGCTATTAGCTAGGAGATAAGCTGGAAGAGTGTGATCAACATGTACTCGGGAAGTGCCCTACGGTTGTGTATATAAGGCCAAGGGGGATCCCCATCATTTTCATCTTATTAGCACCTCACCATTCGGTAGACACCACTTGTAAACACCTCCCTCATACAGAGTCACCTCAGGAAGTAGGGTGTTATGCTCCTCAAGCGGCCAGAACCTGCTGAAAATCGCTCGACTCTCTCTTTCTCGTGCCCCCGGCACGAACCATCGAGTTACAATCCACGACACTGTCCTACCCAAAAGCACCACGAGGGTACCCCCGGGTGTGCGGTCGGACACTAAACACCGACAATCAGCATGCCAAGTAGGGGGTGTGTCGTTGATCAACTAAACACCGACAGGGTGGCCATCATCTTCAAGAACAAGATCACCTTCAGCCCGAGAGCTATTTTCTGCTTTGGGACCATCTCGTGCATAGCGGACATAGAGGGAACTCTGCACCGCATAGTAGCTCCACCCAAGAAGAAACCCTCCTCAGAAATTCCGCGAGAAGCTGAAGTGAAACCGCGAACCATGCCCCCGCTCATAGCTCGGGAGGGCGTGACCCCGCGCAAGTCAGGGCTCAAAAGCCCCTGGAGGATGGAAGGCCAGTCAGTCAGGGCCTCTCCAACTCGGAGAACTCTGTTGTCCACCTCGCTTACTAAGGAGTGGACATGGATCACTCGAAGAAGGGAAGTGGATGTTCCCTACCGAGGAAGGAAAACACAACGAGCAATCCTCCCAACACCTCCGCCCTCAAAGGAGGATGAGAAGAGGCACACCACCGTACCTGCTCCTTTCTACCCCGACGTCCTTTTCATTCAGGGGAGATTAGAGTCATCGCCCATCTCTAATGATGAACCCACCATGCAGGGGGAGGAACCTCCCCAACGCGATGCTCGGCGACGGAGAAATAGGCGCCGGAACGTACGACGACATCACAAAACCGGAGAACGGGATCCAGCGCAACCCGTCTCTCGGGACGAAGCCTCAAAAATGGGAGAAACTCTCAATGAAAGAGCACATCGAGAAAGGCGCAACTCCCGCCGCCGCGATCGTCGTTAGGCTCAAGAACGAGAGCGGGAACTAGCTGAACAAGATGCTAGACTTCGACGGGAAAATCTGCTTCTTGCCTGAAACTTGTATCCCGACTTCGCCCGAGCATTGAACACGTCGAGTGAAGTTGGAGGAGTACTGGCACAGATAGCCGATAGCCTCCCACGGACCCCAGACACAGAGGGTTATCGGCGGCTGCTTACTCAGGCGGCCAATTATCTTCTACCTCTCGCTCACACACCGAACGACCTACGTCATGCCATTAACAGCCGACGAGACGCGTGGAGCAACATCAGTGTTTCACAGGATCATCGGCACGAGTATGAAATAAGGCACAGGGAAGAATACGACTGAGATCATGGTGTAACCCGGATCGAATCAGCGGCAGCCTCCACCAAAAGTCCATTCCAGGGACGGTCGAGGCTACCTAATACTGACTCCCCTCCCCGGGATCGATGGCATGATCATCGACAAGAGGACACGTGTGGAGTCTCCGCGCTCACTCCTCGCCTCCGGGCCATCCAATGCCCCCCTAATTTCATGGTCTCCAACGTCGACAAATACAAGCCTAAGTAGGACCATGGAGGCTGGTTGGTCGTCTATACAACCGCCGCCCAGGCTGCTGGGGCAACGGAGGACGTCATGACGGTGTGCTTGCCCATGTTCTGGGGCAGGACACACTGCAATGGCTATGACACCTACCTCGACACTGCATCGACGATTGGGGTGACTTCAGCTGCCGGTTTATCACGAATTTCGAGTCTCTCTCCGATAAATCGGCGCAGCCATGGGACCTCAAATCCATTAGGCGGCAGAATGATGAAACTCTCCGACTGTTACCCAAAAGATTTCAAACAATGAGGAACCATATTCCTGAAGTCACTGAGGTGGCTGTGATTGAAGACTTCTATTGGGGATCCAACGACCCGGCCTTTGTCCGGGCCATACTTCAAAAACACCTGCCACCTCCGAACAACTGTTTAGGGAGGCGGACGTCTACATCATCGCAGATGAGCGGGCCTAGGACCTCATTAGAGGCACAAAGCCCGTACCGCCTGCACCATGAAGGGACACAAACTAGCAACTAGACAAACGCTGGGAGAAGAGACCTCGCGAGGAGGTGCACACCATCGGGCCACCTGCTGCTCGAGCCCACGGCGCACCCCACGGAGGGGTACGAACACTGGACGATATCCTCGACTCCCAGTGTTCGTATCACAAGGACATGTGGCACACCCTACGGAACTGTAGAGATTTCAAAAATTCCATCGGGCACGACCGACCGTCCCAGCCACTACCACCTCCCCCACCCTGAGGAGAGCCTAGCGAACCTAGGCAGCATCAGTAGTAGGAAGGGAGGAGAGGTGGAGCTTTCCCACGCGTTGATAGGGAGGTCAACGTCATATTCGGAGGCCACGAAGCATAAGAAAGCAGAAGGCAACAAAAGCTTAATGATCGGTAGGTTCTAGTGGGCACAAACAGTGCTCTAGCTCCTTACCGATTGTCGGAGCACACAATATCCTTCAGCCAAGCTGATCAGTGGCTTAACTTCGATCACCCCGGCAAATATCCGCTACTCGTCGATCATGTGATCCAAGAAAGCCGGGTAAAGAAGGTGCTAGTGGATGGTGGCAATAGCATCAACATCACTTTTCCCCGAACGCTCCAGGCCCTTGGAGTCACCATCGACGACCTCACTGAGTCAGATACTCCTTTCTTCGGCATCATACCGATTAAAGGGGAGTACCCACTGGGACACATCTACATGTCCATCACCTTTGGAACCCCAGAGAACTACCGAACTGAGTTCCTGAGGTTTGAGGTGGCACGCTTCGATTGCAGATACAACGCCATCATTGGAAGACCAGGATTGGCAAAATTCATGGCTATTCCACACTACCTGTATATGATACTCAAGATGTCAGGACCTCAGGGGGTCATCACCGTGCGCGCTACTTCCAAGGCACCGCAGAATGCTTTCGAGGTGCCATTCAGACGGCTCTAACTGCCGGGCCCCCGGTAGCCCTTCTCGTACAGGCCGATGGCAAGTTGCTGGACGAAAACTTCATGATCCCTTCGAATGAAGCTTCGGCTGCGACCTCTATGCGTCCGACTGAAGAAACTAAAAGGATCAATATGTGATTCTCTGATGAACGCAAGAGTGCAATCATCAATTCCAGCCTCGATGAGATATAGGAAAGCGCGCTCGTCCAGTTCCTGGAAGGCAATCGGGATGTGTTCGCATGGCAACCTGTGGACATGCCGGGAGTCCCGAGAGAGCTGGTCGAGTACAAACTCAAAGTGTATCCTCAGGCAAGGCTGATCCGATAGAAGCTACGTCGTTTCACGCCTGACAAAAGGGAAGCCATTCGTGTGGAATTATCTCGCCTGGTGTCAGTAGGATTCATTAGAGAAGTACCACATCCTGAATGGTTGGCAAATCCTGTTCTTGTACTCAAAAAGAATAAAGTTGATTGGCGTATGTGCGTCGACTATACTGATCTCAATAAGCACTATCCAAAGGATCCCTTTGGACTCCCTAGAATAGATCAGGTAGTTGATTCGACCACTGGCTATTCTATGCTCTCCTTCCTAGATTGCTACTCTGGATATCATCAGATTAGTCTGGCAAAGGAAGATGAAGAGAAGATTGCATTCATCACACCGTTTGGAGCCTTCTGCTATACCTCCATGTCGTTTGGCCTCAAAAACGCTGGAGCAACTTACCAAAGGGCTATCCAAACATGCTTAGCCGACCACTGGGGCAAGCGAGTAGAGGCCTATGTTGATGATGTAGTCATCAAGACAGAAAACTTAGATAACTTCATCGAGGATTTGCAACAGGTCTTCAACAGCTTGAGGCGCTACTGATGGAAACTGAACCCAGAGAAGTGTGTGTTCAGAGTACCGGCTGGGAAGCTACTCGGGTTTATCATTAGCCATCAAGGAATAGAGGCAAATCCAGAAAAATGAAGCCATTATGAGAATGGAGTCACCACGATCATATAAGAAAGTACAAAGGCTCACTGGATGCATGGCAGCGTTGAGTAGATTCATATCGAGGCTTGGTGAGAAAGGGATGCCATTCTATAAACTGCTCAAAAAGGTGGATAAATTTCAGTGGACAAAATAAGCTCAAGAAGCCTTAGAAGTGCTAATTAAGTTTCTGACCACACCACCAGTGCTCAAGCCGCCACACCGAGCTACATCTGACTGGTCGGCTGAAGATCTGTTGCTATATATCTCCTGCACAACTCACGTGGTAAGCACTGCGTTGGTAGTCGAGCGGGTAGAAGAGGGGCATGCGTACCCAGTACAACATCCGGTTTACTTTATCAGCGAAGTCCTCGGCCCCTCGAAGATAAGGTATCCTCAAGTTCAGAAGCTATTATACATAGTACTTCTAACTGCTCGTAAGCTCTGACACTACTTTGACGACCACAAAGTCATAGTAATCACGGGATTTCCAATAGGAGATATACTTCACAATATGGAATTTGTTGGAAGAATAGCCAAATGGGCATATGAACTCGGAGCCCATGATATAGAATTACAACCTCATACTGCAATAAAGACTCAAGCACTGGTCGATTTCGTATCAGAATGGACTGAGCACCAGGTCCCGGAAAACCTATAAGCTGCTGAAGTCTAGAAAATGTACTTTGACGGCTCGCTAAGATTGCAGGGAGCAGGAGCAGGGATTCCTTTCATTTCCCCTGGAGGTGACCGACTCAAGTATGCACTTCAGCTCCTGTTTCTAGCGTCCAACAATGCTGCAGAGTATGAGGCCCTAGTTCATGGGCTGAGCATCGCCATCTCACTAGGCATCAAAAGGTTAATGGTGTACAACGACTCACTGGTAGTCATCAGCCAAGTAAACAAGGACTGTGACTGCTCAACCGACTCAATGAAGAGATATTGCGTAGCGGTATAGAAGCTGGAGGACAAATTCAAAGGTTTAGAATTCCACCACATGGAAATGGATCACAATGCAGCAGTAGATGCATTGTCAAAACTGGGGTCCAGTCGGGCCCAGGTTCCACATGGGATTTTCGTCCAAGAGGTACAACAGCCAAGCATCACAGCAGAGCAGGCTGAGGAGTGCCATGCTTTGGACCAAGCAGAAGTAGATCTCAACGACTGGAGGGAGCCAATTATCAAATACATAAAAACAAGGAATAATCAGATGACAAGGCCATGACAGAATGCATCGTGAGACAGTCGGCCCACTATACCGTCATAGGGGGTCTGCTATATACAAGAGGTGCAGGAGGAGTCCTCATGAAGTGTGTTCACTCGGCTACCCAAAGGTAGCTGCTGGATGAAATTCATGCGGGGCAATGTGGCGTGCATGCAGCATCAAGGACATTAGTAGGGAAAGCTTTCAGGTCCGGGTTCTACTGACCAACAACAAAGAATGATGCAACAGAGTTAGTTCAGAAGTGCGAAGCATGCCAATTCTTATCAAAGCAGCAACACTTACCCGCCCAACATTTGCAAACTATTCATGTAACCTGGCCTTTCGCGTGCTGGGGGCTGGACATGATTGAGCCATTCAAAAAAGCTCAAGGGGGTATACTCACATACTCGTCGCCATTGACAAGTTCACAAAATGAATAGAGTACAAGCCCATCGCCTCTTTGACCTCGGCAAAAGCGGTGGAATTCATTCAAGAAATGATGTTTAGGTTCGGGATACCTAACAACATTATCACAGACCTAGGATCTAACTTCACCAGCTCAGAGTTCTTTTATTTCTACAAGCAAAGGAGCATCCAGATCAAGTATGCATCAGTGTCACGCCCAAGAGCTAATGGGCAGGTGGAAAGAGCCAACAGAATGATACTTGATGTACTCAGGAAAAATGTGTTCGACAAGAGTGAGAAGCTTGCAAGAAAATGGATCAGAGAACTACCGTATGTGGTCTGGAGCCTGCGAACCCAGCCAAGCCGGGCCTTGCATGGAAACACCCCATTCTTCATGGTATATGGATCAGAGGCAGTATTACCAGCAGATTTGATCTTTGGAGCACCCAGACTAATATTTAAAAGCATAGCCGAGGCAGAGACAACTAGGCTAGAAGATGTTGTTGTATTAGAGGAAGAACGTCTAAATTGTGACACCCCAAGTGTCAGTTTCATGTTACGTCGGGAGATTTATCCTAATCTCAGATGCTCAGTGAAAATTTCTAATTCTCGCTCGCGTATGTCTCTGATTATCCAGACTATTCATTCTCATTTCACCGAATTCGGAGTTATTCATTCTCACAGAAGGCCGAATTTGGAGCCTGTTACAAACTTTTATTCTCGACACGAACACAAACTCGAAAACCATTCTCGACTTATAAATCTCATCTGAAGCTCATTTAATCAAACGCTCGACAGTTGCTAGTCGAGCTATCCCCTTCAGCCATGGCCGCCGAGCCCCAGCGCACCCCTTGGCCGTCGGCCTCTGCGCCTCCCTCTGCTCCACGACCCAGCCATGGTGGCCGCCGAGCTCTCTTCTCCCATCTTCTCCAGCGCGCCTTCCCCTTCTCCATGGCGGTTCATGGTCGACGGGAATAAGTGTTTTCCTGTAGTGCCTGCTTCGTCCAGCGTCCGACCTTCTCTGATGTGGTCAAGCTCACCTTCACTAGCTTGCGACCACTGTCCCTGTGCCGCTGGACGCCGTTCCTCTCTGCTCTGCCCTTGCCATCCACGCCTCGGTGCCTGGACTGCGCTCGCTGAGCTCCTCCTCACATGTTCATCCTGCGGTCCGTGCCCCCGCACTTGCAGCAGCGGCCGTGGATCTCCTCTGCGTCGCGCCCCCGGCGTGCTCGACGAAATGCCGCAGCAAGTAGCAGCAGCGACGCCCTTCGCTGCGTCGCGCTCGCCAGAACGAGCCTCACGTCGTCTATCTGTGCAGCGCGTGAGCATCGTTGTCGAAACCCGCGGTGAGCTCCCCGCTGTCCCGTGTTCCTTGATTTTATAAAATAACTGAACTAATAAGCTGTGAAATAATTGTGTATGTCGTCTAATCGTAGCCCCTTTGTCTTCGTTGCGCTTCACATGTCGTTTCTCAACAGAAAGCCAAACCGACAGCATGCAGACATGCGCGACACGAGTCGGCCAGGTTGTTCGCATTGAGTGATTCACGATTTGTTTTATTTACATATCTGGTCGATGATGTGCATGTGATTATATGTGTGTGAAAGTATAATTGTAGCGTGTAGAGAAGAAACTGAAGTAGAAAAGAACTCAGGCGTTTTTATATTTTGATAGGAAAGATGTGCGATGCGTTGTTTGATGCGAAAAACTAAGTTACAAAATGTGGATTATGTTTTGGGAAATGCATCAATATGTGTTTATGTGAAAAGTGTAATTGTTTTATGCAATGTGATGGGATTCGTGATTATATCGGGAATATATTTAGTAATGTGACGAGTAGTTTAGAAAATGCTAGTTTGCGTGGAGGATGTGTTATTAAGACGTGAGTGTCGGAGTTCATATTAGTGATCGCGCCACGTTGATCGAAGTGTCTCGAGTGCACGCCACAATATGGTTGCATGCGAGACGGGGTTATGCGCATGATGAGTTTAGTAAAAATCCATCGATGTCACTGGTGTTGAGTTGAGGTTTATTTGCGCGTGAAAAGTAATAATGTGTTTAATACTTAGAACTCTTAGTCGATAGTAGAAATTGTTTTGGCTTATATAGAGAGGTGGTGACATGCCAAAGTAGTCATCGCTTTCTCTATATTTATAAGTCGAGTCGTGACGATGCGTATTATGCGTTCGTTAAAGTATGCTTCGCATATAGTGTATGGTTGTGCTCACGATTTCAAGTAGACGCTTCAAGTAAGTCAAGTAGGTTTATGATACAAGTGTGTAATGGAGTTAGTTGTTTTAGGATAATTATTGAAATACTCGGTTTGTATGATAAACATGTATGCGTTCATGATTTGGGAAGTAAATGCATGGTGATTGCGATTTGGAGATTAGTGGTTTACGGTTCGTATGATTTGGTCGATGTGTGAATATACATGTGAATATGTATGTTTATAAAAATGTTGTGGTGTATGTTGTGCCTCAGATAGCGATAATAATAGGCAAGCCGACGTGTATGTTATTTAGCGGCTATGTCGTCGCTTTAGTTAGCCGAATTGTTAGATAACTTGGGTTAAGCACGTAATCGCGATGAATTGCTTGTTGTGGTCTAAATGCATATGGTTGTGGTCGCAAATGAAAAGTAGTAATGTTCATGTGATGTCCAAGTTAAAATGCAAATTATTGGGTGAAAAGCGCTTCGATATACACATATACCGGGTATGATTATTGCGGTAGATGCGTTGTTGATTGTGTATGGTAATTCTAGCGCACAAAATAACTTGTATAAAATTAGTAAGTCTAATTGTTGGTCCTAATTTGATTGTTTTAACTCTAACAGATGGTAAAGTGTTAGAATGGTTTAAGTCTCTAGATCGCGGCAATTCTTGAAGTAATTAGGAATTGAATTTTATTAGTTGTTGTTTTGGACTGCACGCAGTGATATCCTCGTGTTGTATGTTTGATGAACTAAATCATGTTTTCTATAGAAAAGCCATTTAGAAAAGTTGTAGATAACTTTATTATCTTACTTGTGTTAAAATTTGACAGCCATAAGTCTGATCGTTTAGAAGTTGTGCTTTTCACAAATTCAGTAACTGAATATGTCCAATTTCTGTACAGATTTCAGAGGTTGAATTGTTTGCTTAAGTTAATGTTACAATCTGTTCATGGTCGTTATAAGAAAGTTGTAGATGCTTTTCTTATCTTCTTGCTTTTATTAAAATTTCATAAGCATAGGCCTGATAATTTAAGAGTTATGAATTTTACAAAATGGTTGTTGTGTTCTGTCCACTGTTAGAACAGATTTCGAAAACTGAATTGTTTGATTTGGTTAAACATAGAATCACTTCTTGGTGATTATAAAAGTTATGTAGTACTTTTTCTAAGCTTTCCAAAAAGTCTTGAAACTCTCTTTTTGGTGATCTGAAGATTAAGTTATGGATGTTTAAGGTGTGAAGACTGAATCTGTCCAGTTCTCGACAGCAAAGCCTCCTAATGTCTTTTATCCAAAATTGCATATTGAATCACCTTGGGATGTTTATAAATGATTTGTAGAAAATTTCATTAGCTTTCCAAAAAGTCCAGAATCACCTGTTTTAGATGCATGAGTCTATGGTTATGAATTTTTGAAACAAAGGGTCTGAATCTGTCCAACCTGGACAGAGCCGTTATTTTTACACAATTAGACCTTGCTAAGAGTCTAATCATATTGAGATGATAATACCAAAGTTGTAGAGCGTTTCCTAAGCTTTCCAAAAAAGTATTTGTTCAATATTTTTAGATAAATATCTTGTGAGTTATGACTGAAACAAGAAATGTTGTGTTGCTGTCCAAAAATCTGCAAGTGCTTATTTGATTGTTGAGTTCACCCCTTTTGCTAAAAATGTTTGGTTAGCTCTTAATTAATGTAGACTTGCCATGGCTAAGTTTGAGATAACATATATGTCCTGTTTTATATGTTTCTTTCTCTAGTTGATTGTGATATAGGAGTTCCATAGAAATTGATGCATAGGTCCTCTGTTAGACTTGTGTTTGGGATGCTTTTGTGCGATCAATGGAAGAACTAATGAAAAGTCGTATCCAATTAGATAAATGCTTGTACTATTGATGTCGTGTTGTGTTGGTTAATTATAGATAGTAATCGTCGTCCTTCCAGTGGTGTTGATGTGTTGCGCTCGATGAAGTGTAGATAACTAAAGCTAACATGTGGTTGTCTACGATGTCTTCCAATTTAATGTTTAGTTCGCCACTGTGTCTTTGTATATCTTGTACTACTTTTGTGCTACTTTCATTATATTCATACATATGCATCTTGCATCTCATTTAGGATCGAGAGATGATGATCGTGCAAGTGATGTGGTGCCAACCACAAGATGTAGTTGGTGGACGACCTGAAGAATGATGGACTTAACCAGTGGATGCTCGCCAAGCGAGTGTCATCTAGCAAACACTATCTAGTGTTGAATTCCAGGCAAGCCCCGGTTTTATGCATAACCGTTTATATAAGCTATTTTACTACACTTAATATTTGTAGGCTTGGACCGTGCACTTAAGTGTAGGAGTTGCCTGAAACCCTAGTTGTGTGAACTCAGGATTCCTTTTGAGATGGATACTAGTATGCTAGGTCGAGTAGCTGCTATGCTAAATCAGGATCTCAGTAGAAGTCGAGTGATTTTTCTAGCACTCGCGCGAGGTCAGGAGTTGGTTGTATCTATTTTGAAAATAGAATGACGATGGTCTATGGACACGGATCCATGGGGATGCGCTGTCTACAAGACGAAATTGGAATAAGGATTAACGTGCGGATACCTGTGTCAAGCGTTTGAACGTACTAAACACATGTCGGGAAATATGGTAACCGGTAAGCCTAGTACCTGAGTGAAGCCGGGCGTGGACTTTACCCCTCACTTGACCTGAGACTGGGTCTCCCATTCTAGATATGGTGGGTACAAGTGCGGCCACTGCACGGCGGCGGCCGGGGTCAGTGGAGCATTGTATGCCAAGGCGGTGAGTCCTGGCCGCAAACGGGGGATCGATGGGGACAATTGACATGTGTGGGGACGGAGTGCCCCTACATGTCGTGTGTTTAGGTTTACCTTGCAAGGTTAAAACTCGATTCGAATCGTCTGCTTCTCGCAGCTAATGAGACTGCTTGATCCATTGTACTGCATTGAGTAATAAGTGAAGATGAGATACTGGCAAAAGATGTTGATTGATATAATGTTTGATACCATGCATGAATAGATAGGTTCTCATCTAGTCTAAATTATTATTCTAGAACTTGAAAAGCTAAAACTTGATTGTAGACTTAGCTAGTGCTTTTGGCAAACCAAACCCCTCAGTCAAACAGCTTCATGGTCTAGACGTAGAGGAGTAGACTCCTCACACCGGGTAAGTCTAGCTGAGTATTAGTATACTCAGCCTTGCTTGTGGCATAATTTTTGCAGGTACCACCTTGATTTGGTTGATGGTGTGACTTGGCCTTCATCCCTGCCACCGGGATAGATGGTCGAGAGGGTTACTGCTTCCGCAGGAGAGGACCAGGAGGAGTAGCGTGGCCAGGCTTCGCCATGTTACTCAGTTTTCTCCGTTAGTTATTTCCGCTGCATTAAAACTTATTGTTATTATTTCTGAAACTCCGATAATGTAATCACTAATGATACTTTCTTAATTTATGGTATTATGCTTTATTGTATTTCTCTATGCCTCACCTCTGATGAGCTAGTGGTATTCGATCCTGGATAAGTGGCTTTATCGGATTAGATCCGAGGGACTGACGGGTTATTCCAATTTAAGTGTGTTGCTGCCTTTAAGGGTGCGACTTGGGCACTTGAGCTGGAATAATTCGGGCGGTTCTGCCACATAAATGTTGTCATTCAGTCGGCCAGATACCAGCAAACCCTAAGGCGCTACCACAACAAAGTAGTGCGACATCGATCCTTCGCAGTAGGAGACATAGTCCTCCGCCGAGTACTGACGGGAGAAGGATGACACAAACTGTCACACCCATGGGAAGGACCATTCATCATTGCAGAGGTTACCCGGCCAGGATCCTACCGACTTACCCAAATTGACAGAACCGAAGTGGGGAACTCGTGGAATATTGAACACCTCAGGAAATTCTATTTGTAGCAGTACCTTAGAACTCTAGTGGACAAGCTATACTTTGTAAGCAAAATGTTTCATTATCAATAAAGCTTCTGTGTTCTACCGCATACAAACTCTCGATCAACAATCGGCTTAAGTCGGGACGACTTAAAACCGGCGCAACATACCTTCACACTTACATAACTTAGGGTGATTACTATACCCTACTACGGAGCAATCAGTTTAAGTCAGAAATGCCTTAAGTCGGTGCGACATGCTCACGCTTATAAGACTTAGGGTGATTACTATACCCTACTAATGGAGCATCGACTTAAGTCAGAAACACCTTAAGTCGGTGCAACATGCTCACGCTTACATGAGTTAGGGTGATTACTATACCCTACTAATGGAGTAATTGACTTAAGTCAGAAATGCCTTAAGTCGGTGCGACATGCTCACGCTTACATGACTTAGGGTGGTCACTATACCCTACTAATACAGCAATCGGTTTAAGTCAGAAACGCCTTAAGTCGGTGCGACATGCTAACACTTGCATAACTTAGGGTGATTACTATACCCTACTAATGGAACATGGTTTAAGTCAGAAATGCCTTAAGTCGATGTGACATGCTAACACTTGCATAACTTAGGGTGATTACTATACCCTACTAACAGAACAATCAGCTTAAGTCAGGAACACCTTAAGTCAATATGACGTGCTCACACTCGCATATCCGAGGGTGATCACAACACCCTACTAACGGAATAGTCGGCTTAAGCCAGCATAGCGTGATCACGCATACATGAACTCTATGATGCACTGTCTTGACAAAAAATACCAACTCAATGAAAAGTGTTTTTGTTCGAACCAATCAAAGTTTGTCTTTGTCACACAATTACTGTGCAAGAGCATTCTTGAAGGGGACCTTGCCAGCAGGATCACTAGAGGAAGAAGGTTTGCTCACACCAGCGGACGCAGCAAGAACGTCAGCAACAATGTCCTCAGGCACCACAACACCAGGTCTTTTCATTAGGATTTACCCAGCATGAACAACTTTGTCCATCGCTTTGTCACACATTGCTTTCTTGATACCATGGTCATCCTCTAAGGCCTTAATGTCGCAACGAGCAATGTCCAACTCCTGCACAACAAGTTTCTTCGAGGCGCGCAACTCCTTGAAGACAATAACTTATTAAGCCGCGACACTTCAATCTGGGAGGCCCTCAGCTCATCCCTATGATGGTCAAGCTTTGACATGGTAAAGCGATGACTCCTCTCCAAAGTAGTAAGGGAACTACTGGTGTCACGATATTGTTTATCCAGACTACCATGGGAATCAAGAAGTCTTCGCATCTCCTCCTACAGGCAAGAGGGGTACTAAGAATCAAAATAAAGGCGCGAAACAAAGGCATCAGGAACAGTTAGAAAAATATACCTCATGGGCTCTCTTCTCCGAATCAAGTTGAGCGTTCAAAGAAGAGTTCAGGGTTCAGGCACCATCCAAGAACGCAGAAACCTGGTTCAAGTCAGCTTGACTCTGAGCATACCTCTCTTGAGCATCGGAGCACCACCGAGTCAAGGCTGGAAAGGCAAAAAAGAAAAGAGCACTGTTGGGGACTTGTTCTCAAATACTATGAATTAAGAACAAGGCAACACAAAATATTAAATGTTAATGCCCTTCGTCCTTCGAAACATTATTCCCCTTAGGATATAATGATCTTCAGACAAAGGTTATGAAGGATATACCTTCTTCATTGCAGCATATAATAATAAAATAAGAAGCATGTGAAATATGAGAGACAACATAAACAATCATATAACGTTGTTAATTCATTCTTGTTATATCACCATGGAAAGGTAGAAACAAAATTGAATTACAAAAGTACCTTCGGCTTGACAGAAGGCAAAACGTACAATTGTGACGCAAAAGCAAGTATCAATCAGCGTGAACAGTACGAGGGCACTGTTCATCTATTTATAGGCACAGGACACAACCTATGAGAGATTACAATTATGCCCTTTACATTTGCTATTGACTTATAGAAAAATCTATGAGGACTGAACAACCTTTTCCCTTTTAAGTCGGTTCCCCTTTCTGTAATTTAGCCGAAGCTCCCTTCCGCACAGCTTCGGAGAGACGGCAACCTTCGTCACGATCAAGCTTCTCATCGTGTCTGCTTTTACCATGAATCCGAAGATACATGTCCATAAATCATACTTGGGAAATATTGTTAAATTACGTTTTTGAGGACCTTCGGAGGACGAAGGCCCCCAACAGTAGCCCCTCGCAATATTAATTTGTTAGAATAACGAATTCAGATTGCGACATGGACAAAGGCCCTAAGCCAAAGATCCGAAAAACACCTTCCCTTTGCTAGAATAGCAACAGTCAATGACAAACGGGACCCTCTAACTTGGAGCGCGTCGATCGTATAAATAGGAACTCACCCTGAGCACATTTGGTACGCTACTTGCCGCTTGCTTTGTTTACTCATTTTTTAGCTCTTGCTTGCCAACGCCTGCTTAGTTTCTCAGATTTCTTAAGCTTCGGTTTTAAGGACGCATTTTCATCATTTCCGAAGAAAAGATGTCTCAAGACAAAAAAAAGTTGCTGCTGAGACGAAGCTGAGCGAAGAGGAGAAGCTCCTTGAGGAGAAGACTGCTAGGTTTGTTGAGTCAATAGCAAAAACAAATACGGAGAAGATTACTAAAGAGGTACTAGAAGGCTTGTCTGAAGATACTGATGATAGCGACAGTTATGATGTGGAGAGTGGAGGCGAAGACTTTGAAGATCGGCCCTGGCGACCATGTCATGCAGTCTTCGGGAAATCAACTATCAAACAGAGTCATCTTGATAATATGAGAGGAAGGTATTTTCGAGATATGTCTATTGTGAGGGCTGATGTAGACAGAGCCGTTCCTGCTCCCGAAGAAAACGAAGTTGTGATCTTCCAAAGCTTCTTCAAAGCTGGACTTCGGTTCCCGTTGAGTAGATTTGTGGTTGAAGTTTTAAAGACATACCAGATTTTCCTTCGCCAGATCACTCCCGAAGCAGTTATCAGAATTGGAATCTTCGTCTAGGCTGTGAGAAGTCAAGGTCTAGAGCCAAGCGCAAGATGTTTTTGCAGTATGCACGAGCTTTCGTATGAGACAAAACCCTGGGGTAAGGAACAATATCATAACAATTTCAGTTACTATATCTTCGTTGCTCGCTCTGGCGCAAGCTACCCAGTGCCAACGTTTCGAATGAGATGGCCCGGGGCCTGGATGGAAGAGTGGTTTTACGTGAAAAATGATTTGAAAGCGAGAGAAGACATTAAAGAAATCATCATGCGCCCCATCTGGTCCCGCTTCGGCCTCCGTAAGCCGAAGGTAGAAATTGATGAAGCAGCCGAAGCATGCCGAAGGGCCTTCAGCATAGTTTGCTCTTTTATTGGGACAAGAGACTTAGTTCAAGAACATATAGCCTACAGGATATGGCCACTGATAGACAGCTGGGAAACGCCGAAAGAAACCATAACTAACCCTAGCGAAGGCGGCCTGGTTCGATTGAAATATACCTTCAGGTTTGGAGACCAAGGTGTCGAACCAGATGACGTCTGGCTGAAGTGTGTTGAAAATACTAGCGATGAGTTACTTGGAGCATATTCCAAGTCCGAAGATAATGCACTATCTGTGGCCTTCGGGAGCCGAAAAAAGAAAAGATCAAATAGGGTTTTTGATGCTATTGGATTTGTGTACCCGGACTATCGCTACCCGGCACGGGGGCAGAAAAGAAAGGGTGCAACTTTTGGAAAGGTTGCCGCTTCGGCTGCTCCAAGCGAGCCTGCGCCGAAGAGTAAAAGTTAAAAGTCCTCACCCACCGGCCCCGTTACATTGAGCCGGCCGTGGTGCCCGAGTTTGGCGGGGAAACTTCTTCAGCTGCTGCTCCAAAGGAGCCAATTTCTTCTATGCAGAAAGCTGAAGAACCGGCCACCTTGCCGAAGGCACCCTCAGCCAAGTTAGCTGAGTCGAAGACTGATAAAACTGAGGAGCCAAGAATCGAAGGGGAGCCAAGAATCAAAGGAATAAAAACATTAGAAGTTTTAAGCCCTTCGACAGAAGTGACAATGCCGAAGGCACAAAAAGGTCTTGCGGCGACCCCCAAGAGAAAAAGGATGGCAAGTGTACTAGATGTGCTGGAGATGGTAAAGGCTTCAAGCTCTACTCTAGGGAAAATTGCCAAGGCTTTGAAAGTGCAAATTGAAGCCAAAACAAAACTAACCGAAGTCGAAGCTGCAATGAGCCAGACCAACGCCGAAGTTGGGCCTTCAGAGCCTGCTGATAAACAACCTTCGGGATTTGAAGAGAAGGCAGCAGGGGAAGAGGCTATAGAACAGAGTTTGCCTAAGAAAACTCCTGCGCCTGCTCCCGAAGCTTTACAAGAAAATATTGAATATATCATCCGTCATGCTTCGGGAAAGAAACTCTCTAAAGAAGAAGAACGAGAAGCTCAACACTATGCCCAGAAACTGAAATATCCAAAAGGGGCATTAGTGTTCAACGACAGCGGAGAAGAGGGTTTCTTGTACTGTCTCCCAGACAGCAAGGAGATATCTGTCTGTCAAGAGATGAGCAAAAGCTTTGGATTCCCAACATTAGAAGATGGGCTTTCAGTACTATCGAAGGATGAATTGGCCGACAGTTTAGCATACAATAGTATAAAGGTGTGAAATCAATTTTTGTACTTAAAAATGAATTTTTTCATTTGTTTATGCTTAATATTATGCTCCTTCTACAGGGCTCAGGGCACAGAAAAATATCGATGACGAAGGATGCACTATAGCCCTGAACAACCTTCGTTCGGAAGTAATTGAACTAAGGAACGAAGGTCTTGAAAAAGATAAAATATTAATTTCATTGGTGAACAAAATAAAAGAAGACGAGGCTAGTTCCAAAGCACAAGCTGAGGCCCAGAAAAGTGAAATTGAAGACCTTCGGAAGCAGTTAGTCGAGGCAAATTAAAATGCGCTGTTGCCGAAGCTGATCGAGATGCCAGTGAGTACTGGAAAAATTATTTTGAAAAAACAGTTGCAGAACTTCACGCATCAAAGAAAGATGCTTTGAAAAATCTGTGGAATGCGTAAAAAAGATAAAAACTAGCTTCGCCAACGTGGGCGCGTACTCAAGCGAAGATAACTTCATACGGAGCGACCCTGAAGGCGTAATCGAGTGGATCAGCGGTGAGGCCGAAGCCTTTGAAGAGATTTTGAGTGACCGCGGGGACGTCTGTGCCTTCTCTGGTGCGAGGGGAGTTGTAGCTATTTTGGAGAAGGCAGGGTGCGAACATGTTAAAACTTTGGCCCAGGCCGAAACTGCCTTCACTATTGACGATACAAAGGACCCCTCGGCCGAAGCAAGCTCAATAGGCGGAAAAATTTTCACTGATATCTAGGAAAATGACGTCCGAGGGATGGCCCATGAAATAATGAAAAAGAGCGAAAAAGATATTCATGACGCTCGAGAAGCAACAAAAGAAGCTGAAAGAGCTGCGGAACTCGAAAGATGAATAGGTATCACTTAATGGCTTTTAGCTTTGTTGTTTATTTTTGTGACTTCGAACTAATTTATGTCTTCTACCGCAGCTGAACTATCTCCTTCCCCAGAGCCATTCGATCCACTGGCCGACCCAGAGACAAAGAAAACTATAGAAACTATTAATATGGCCGAAGCTATTGTAGATGAAGTTGTTACCAAGCTGCTAACCGAAGCTGCAGAAAAAATTCTGAAGGAAGAGTAGCTATTGTAAAAACATTTTCTAGAATGTTGATGTAACATTTGCTGAACTATATTTGTAATATTCAGTGCTTATAGAAGTGGCGGAACTGCCCGAATTATTCCGACTTAAGTGCCTAAGTCCCACCTTAGAGGCTAGACCACACTCAAATGGGAATAACCCGTCAATCCCTCGGATCTAGTCCGACAAGGCCACTGACAGGATCAAGTACCACAATCTCACTCGATGGTGAGTCACAGAGCAAATACAATAAAGCATAAAACCATGCATTAAAAAGTATTAAACTATTACATCACCATCAGAGTTTTGCAAAAAGTAGCCATCATTGTTCGAGTGCAGCGGAATAAAACTAACGATAAATAAATAGAGAGATGGGGAAGCCTGTCCCATCACTCCTCATGCTCCTCCTCAGCCGAGGCGGGATCCCACTCGACTGTCCAACCCGGTGGCAAGATGGGCGGCCAAGTCACTCCAGCAACCATGTCCTCCAGAGAACCTATAAAAAATTATGCCACAAGCAAGGCTGAGTATACTAATACTCAGCTAGACTTACCCGGTGTGAGGAGTCTACTCCTCTACCTCTAGACATGCAGCTGTTTGGCTGTGGGGTTGGGTTGCCAAAAGCACTAGCTGAGTTTCTAAGTCAAGTTTTAACTGCCAGTTTAAGTGTGACTCTCTTAAGGCTAAATGTGTACTATCTACTCATACATAGTAGCAAACATTTTTAGCAATCAACATCTTGTATTAACTCATCATATTTCCACTTGTTACTCAATGCAGTACAATGGATCAAGCAGTCTCATTAGCTGCAAGAAGCAGACGATTCGAATCGAGTTTTTATCCTTGCAAGGTAAACCTAAACACACGACGTGGCGAGGCACTCCGTCCCCACACACATCAACTGTCCCCATCGATTCCCTGGCAACAGATCAGGGCTCACCGCCTTGGCGTACAATGCCTCACTGACCCCGACTGTCGTCGTGCAGTGACCGCACTTGTACCCACCATAACCGGAATGGGAGACCTCGTCTCAGGTCGCGTGAGGGGATATGTCTGCGGGCAGGTTCACTCAGGTACTAGGCTTACCGATTTACCATATTTCTCGGTATGTGTTTAGTACGTTCAAACGCTTGACACAGGTATCCACACGTTAATCCTTATTCAAATTTTCCATCTCGTAGACAACCAATCCCCATGGATTGTTGTCCACAGACCAGCATCATGATGATATGAAAGTGGGTACAACCAATTCCTGATCTCGCGCGAGTGCTAGAAAAATCACTCGTCTTCTACCGAGATCCTAATTAAATAAAGCAGCTACTCGACCTAGCATACTAGTATCCATCTCAAAAGGATTCTTGAGATCATGCAACTAGGGTTTCAAACAACTCCTACACCTAAGTGCACATTCAATCCTACAATCATTAAGTATAGTAAAATAGGATAAATAACAGGTTATGCATAAACCGGGGCTTGCCTTCCAAAGCTGTGGCAGGCAGATCCTCTGGTGCAGGCTCTGGTGCTGGATCCCGGGCTACCTCCTGAGCAGCTCCTTGCTCCGGCACGAGGACGTACTCTCCGTCAGCGAGGTTACAGTCTATCGAAATGCAATGAATATGTGGGTCAGGATTATGCAAGATTTAATAACATTATGCTACAGGAAGAAAAACTAAGTTAATGAGTAACTTAGGGTTTCTTGGTCATACGTGGCTTTTAGTAGTTTATGCTTATCACTCTTGGTTTAGGTTTTGTTAGGGATAGGCATAGTGGATTGGTATTTCCTTTATATATTTCAGTGGACAATTTACAGAGGGTTTTAGGATGACACTAATTTCCATTATTCCTTTTCCCTTACTTTATTTTCTATTTATGAAATCTAGTGTAGGTTTGAACTACAACAGTGAATTAACTTTTTCCAAAAATCCTGTAAAAATTACAGTGGCTTGCCATGGGTCACTATAGCCCATTTTAGGAATTGGAGGTTCAAATTAAAAAGGCTATGCTTTAGACAAAAATAAAAAAGTTGTGTAAATGGGCCACCTTGCACTACAACTCTTAATTAGGTGTGGGTTCTGTCCTAAGGGTTATTTTTGTTAGCATCTAACAGTAATAATAAGCTTCTGTGTCAAAAATCACAGAAAGCTAAGGGATGGTTATTTAGTTGTGATTTTCCAAAGTTGTAATGCCAAAAAGGCACTTTCTACTACCTTGTCATTTGAAAAATGTCAAACAGCAGATTTCATATTTTTCCTATGTTCTTTATAACAAAAGATTTACTATCCTAAAGGTTGGGGTGTTTTCACCTTGGGGTTAATTTGGTAGGGTTTTTCTGAGTTTCCCTTGTTTTCTTAAAATAAAAGGTATCCTATTTATTTTATACTAAATCAGGGTATAATAAATTTTTCTAGTGAACCACATTGAATAAGTAGACTAACAAAAATATGGGGACTCTCTAATTCTTTATTTAAATCACCTTTTCTATTTTCTTTAACCTTAAGCATAATATAAAATAAATGGCAAAAGCTACCTTAATGGGATGTACAGAGGGGTTTAGCATTTTTAAATAGGTCAGTAGGTGGTCATAAACTTCTCCAAATATTCTTAACTTCAGTTAAATAGTGCAACTATTTTTCTTCCCATTATTTAGCTTTTGGTCAAATCAGTATTTAAATCAGAACCCTAAAGTTTTCTGTAGTACATAGGGGTTTTATATTTTTCTTAAGTAGTTTATATTATTTAAGATCTGACAAAATTGGTTTGACTAAATTTGGATGAATAAAACAGAAGATATGAATTATCCAAGTTCTGTTCAAATTTTAAATCAGATTTAATAAAAGGTTTCCTGAAAAACCACTTTGCACCGAAGTCCCTGGGGTATTTCTAAACTAACTCTCTCAGTTATACCCCCGCGCTACTATTCATCCGAGTCACTGACATTGCGCAAAACCCCCTGGCTTCCTATTCTTCTCCCCCGCGGTCCCTCCCTAGGTTTAAACAGTACCCGCGAGAAAGAAAAGGGTGGCGCGGCTTACCGGCGGCGAGAGAGGCCCGGCGAGGGGCGGGTTGGCTCCGGGAGGCTCTGACGGTCACAACGGTGTACGGCTCGACGGCGGGGATGGACGGAATCGCCCGGTCCACGTGCGCAGGCGGGTGCTCTCTTCGGCGGCGGGTGTGCCGGCCAAACCACGGCGACCTAGCTCAATCCAATGGCACGGTGAGCTTCACGGGGTGACGTAGAGGCTATCTGTGCATTGAATCAAAAAATGGCGCAGTGATTTACCCGGTCCACGTGCGCCGGCGGGGTTCTGAACTCCGGCGAGCACGATTTCGCTATTCTGGTGGCGCGGGTCCTCGGTTCAAGCTCGTGCAAGCTTCACGGCCTCTCAGGGAAGCTATTTGAGGGCTTGGATCGAGCGGAGGAGGGCGGGAAAGGGGCTGGCCACGGTGGTCGCCCTTGGGCGGCTCTGGCGGGTCGCAGGGAGGTCGCCGGAGCTAAGGGCTAGCTCGGGGGAGTTAGGCGTGGTACGGAGGAGGCAACGGGGAAGGCAGCCGAGCACTGGGACGGGCTTTATAGTCGTGGCGCGGGCGTGGTCACGGGCGGCCGCGGGCGTGCAGGGGTTCGCGCACAGGCGTGCTCTGAGCGCGCCCCCGAGTGTCAGGCCGCGTCGAACACGTGGGAGCTCGCTTCTGCCATGGTTCAACGGCGGATTTGGGCACCTTAGCATGCGTATCTTGGCAAAACCACTGTGTACGGTCTCTTCCCTGCTCCATATCCTACCTTTTGCTGTGAGTTCCAAGTCAAGATACGGTCGGGGTAGGGAGATAGAGGGGTGAGAAGTTGCCTATGTCATAGCTGTCCAAACCGGGACAAAAGCTATGCCAAGTCGTGTCAAACGACTTAGGGTAGGTGTCAACTTCCTCCAGGGCATTCTAGGGGTAATTTGGCGCCATTTTGTCAATTGGGTCGAAGTGTTTTGAATTTTGGATGAGGGTGAACATGTGTGATCTTTGTCGAAAGGTTGGTTTTGGACTTAGGCATTTTCTGATTTTTCTTTTGTGTTCAAACCTTTGGTGAACTTTTTGGGGCTTTTCTGAAATCTTTTTGGGGTTACTTTCTTACTATTATTTGTAGGTTATTAAGTGTACTACAACTTTTATATTTGGCCCAAGCCATGATCATAAGGTTTTCATGACCTTTTGATCCTACTTACATCTAGGGTTCCTATTGTCCAAAGGGGTTTGCTTTAGGGTTTTAGGCAATTCTCCCCTTTAGATGTGCATGGCAAGCTAGGGCATGATATCCAAGATGGGTTGCACTTGCTTAGGACCTTGAATTCTAAGTTTGATGTACTTTGATCAAACTAACCCACATGTGATAGTAGGTTAAATGGTGTAGCCCTGGGTGGACACCCTGAGTAACACCTGGGGTGTTACAACCCTCCCCCCTTAAAGGAATCTCGTCCCGAGATTTCAGGTAGAGTCCCTTGGAGGGGTGCTTGAAGGTGTGTTGGTGTGCTACCCTTCCCTTTATCCAAGTTTCTCTTGTTAACTGCTCTTCGAATGTCATTCTCTTCCAACTTCAGAAGGAAGCCCTTTTTAAGTTACATCCACAACTTAGACTATCCTTGTTATCTAAGTTTTCCTTATAATTGTATTCAAAGGGCAGGCGGGGGTGGGGTTTTGGGGTTACGTACCGACTCCTTTGGGCAGAAAGTCGGGGAAACGAGAGCGTAGAAAATCCTCAGTCTCCCATGTAGCTTCTTCTACTGAATGGTGACTCCACTGAACCTTATACATTCTGATCGATTTTGCCCATGTTGATCTCTCCTTCTGATCCAA
Organism: Zea mays; assembly: GCF_902167145.1. Classification (NCBI taxonomy): domain Eukaryota; kingdom Viridiplantae; phylum Streptophyta; class Magnoliopsida; order Poales; family Poaceae; genus Zea; species Zea mays. The sequence continues at coordinate 64,885,087 of NC_050103.1, read as the reverse complement.
TACCTTGACGGGGTACTCTTGATAGGACAGGTCTGGTTCTATCTCAATGTCTGGCTCAGGTAGCACTTCAGTGGGCAGGCGGACACATTTCCGCAGCTGAGATACATGAAACACATTGTGAACTGCTGACATGTGAGGTGGCAATTCCAATTGATAGGCTACGGGTCCACAACTTGCTTTGATCTCATAGGGTCCAATGTAGCGAGGAGCTAACTTGCCCTTGATCTTGAATCTCTAGACACCCTTGGTGGGTGACACCTTAAGATAAACATGATCTCTCACTTCAAACTGTAGAGGCTTCCGCCTCTTGTCATGATAGCTCTTTTGTCTGGCCTGAGCAGCTTCTAAGTTCTTTGTAATAACTCTGACCTTTTCCTCTGCCTCAAGTACCAAATCTGGTCCAAATATTTCCCTCTCTCCTGCTTGAGACCAATTCAGCGGGGTCCTGCACCTTCTCCCATACAAGGCTTCAAAAGGTGCCATCTTCAGACTGGACTGGTAGCTGTTATTATAAGAAAACTCTGCCAAGGAAAAACACTTGTCCCAATCCTTTTCGTAGTGCAGCACACATGCCCGCAACATGTCTTACAAAATCTGATTTACCCTTTCCGTCTGGCCATCTGTTTGAGGATGGTATGCTGAGCTTCGTATTACCTGGGTCCCAAGTGAGTCTTGCAGCTGCTCCCAAAAGCGTGCCACAAACAGTGCTCCTCTGTCAGATACAATGGTTTTTGGAATACCATGCAACCGCACTATTTGATCAACATAAATTTCTGCATACTTCTCTGTTTTGTGGGTGGTATGCACTGGTAAGAAATGAGCGGTCTTAGTCAATCTGTCCACAATAACCCAAATGGAATCATGGTGTCGGGAGGTATTGGGCAATCCCATGATAAAGTCCATGCAAATGTCCTCCCATTTCCAAGATGGTATGGGAAGCGGTTGCAAAGGGCCTGCTGCCTTCAAATGACTGGCTTTAATCCTTTGGCAGGTGTCACACTCGGATATATACTTGGCAATTTCCCTCTTCATCCTGGTCCACCAGTATAAGGATCTGAGATCATGGTACATCTTGTTGCTACCAGGGTGCATGGAGAATTTGGAAAGGTGAGCTTCATCCAATATCCTCTTTCTGAGTTCAGGGTCCTTGGGGACAACCAATTGATCTCCAAACCATAGAATTCCCTTGCTGTCCTGACGAAAGCACTTGTATTTCTCTGCCTTCTGCTTGATCATTTCCTTGATAACCTGAACACCCTTGTCTTCAATCTGTGCCCTGACTATTTGCTCTTGCAGTGTGGGCTCCACCGAGATGTAATTTAAATCACCCGAGGAAACAACTTCTAGGTTCAATTTGCACAACTCATCACACAGGGTGGTCACTCTCGCATCCATGTTCATACAATTGCATTGGGCTTTTCTGCTCAAGGCATCTGCCACAACATTGGCTTTGCCCGAATGGTAGTGCACCTCCAAATCGTAGTCCTTGATTAATTCTAAACATCTCCTCTGCCTCATGTTCATATCTGCCTGAGTGAAAATGTATTTGAGACTCTTGTGATCAGTGTAAATGTTACAATGAGCTCCCATCAAGTAGTGTCTCCATATCTTGAGAGCATGAACCACAGCTGCTAACTCCAGATCATGTGTCGGGTAGTTCTGCTCATGGGGTCTGAGTGCTCGGGAGGCATAAGCAATCACTCGGTTATCTTGCATTAAGACACATCCCAATCTGGTGCCGGAAGCATCACAATAAACTTCAAAGGGCTTGGTGTTATCAGGTTGAGCCAGCACTGGGGCTGTTGTCAAATGCTGCCTTAGTGTATGAAAGGCTTCTTCACACTTTTGGCTCCAATTATACTTGACTCCCTTCTTCAACAGTTCAGTCATTGGCTTGGCAATTCTGGAGAAATCCGGAATAAATCGTCGATAATACCCTACCAATCCCAGAAAACTCCGAATCTGCCTCACTGTAGTCGGGGGTTTCCAATCCATTACCTCTTGTACCTTCTCAGGATCAACAGATATCCCATCCTGAGAAATTGTGTGACCCAAGAATTTAATCTCCTTTAGCCAGAATTCACATTTAGACAATTTGGCATACAACTGATGGTCACGCAGCCTCTGAAGTACAGTATGCAAATGTTTGGTGTGCTCGGCTTCATTCTTGGAATACACCAGGATATCATCAATGAAAACAACCACGAATTTGTCCAACTCTGGCATGAATACTGAGTTCATCAAGTACATAAAATAAGCCGGGGCATTGGTCAGCCCAAACGACATTACCAAAAACTCATAAAGCCCATATCTGGTTGAGAAAGCCGTTTTGGGAATATCACTGGTACGGATCTTGATCTGATGGTAGCCCGAACGAAGATCTATCTTGGAGAACACTTTGGCTCGCACTAACTGATCAAACAGAACATCAATGCGGGGCAGTGGGTATTTGTTTTTGATAGTCACCGCATTGAGAGGGCGGTAATCAACACACATTCTCAAACTCTCATCCTTTTTCTTTACAAATAAAGCAGGACATCCCCATGGTGAAGTACTTGGGCGAATGAATCACTTGTCCAACAACTCTTGCAATTGCTTTTTCAGTTCTGCCAATTCCGCGGGAGGCATCCTATAGGGTCTTTTAGAAATAGTAGCAGTCCCGGGTTGCAATTCGATTGCGAACTCGATGTCTCGGTCAGGTGGCATCCCTAGCAATTCACCTGGAAAAACATCTGGGTAGTCACAGACCACTGGGATGTTTTCCATTGGGGATTCTATCATAACGAAGGCACAAGAACGGGTACATCCCTGGTCGGGCAAATATAATGTGGTTTCACCACAGGTTGGTGAGTGCACTTCAATGGCCCTAGCTGCAATATCAATCACAACCTGGTGTTTGGTCAACTAGTCATTTCCCAATATGATATCCACACTATCCAAACCCAAAATGAGGAGGTTGGTTTTGATTATCAGACTACCAAACCTTATAGGCACATTCTTGTTGATTTGGTAGGTGGCAACCCTGCCTCCTGGTGTTGAAATTGTAATACCCCCATTGGTGTGGTGAAAAGGCAATTGACACTTGGCACTAAATTTTGCACTGATAAAACTATGCGATGCACCAGAATCAAAAAGAATAATAGCAGGATAATTCAAAACTGTAAAGATACCAGTCATGACGGGTGCTCCCTCTGGAATATCAGCCATGGTGGTGAAATTCAGCCTGCCCTGCCTCACTTGCACCTTCTGTCTCTTGCCTTGATTCTGATTAACATTCTGCCCTTGCCTCTGCTGGTTCTTGGGGCAATTCTTGGCATAATGTCCGGTGTTGCCGCACGTGAAACACCTGTTGTCATTTGCCTGGCGATACTACTGCTGCTGGTGATTGTTCCTCTGAGCTGGAAACTGGGTACGGTTGGGTGCCTGCTGCTGCTGTTGTGGTCGGATCACCCATCGCCCTTGCTGCTGCTGAGGTCCCCTGCTCTGAGTGTCAGACACAATCCTGAAACGCTGTTGCTGAGCTGAAGGTCCTGCCACAGGGGTCTTCCTCTTCTTTTCTGCCTGACGAGCTGTGATACAGTCCTCCTGGGAGATGGCCATGTTGACCAACTCATTATAGCTGTTGGCCCTGACGGTGTTGAGACGGTCACGAAGCTTAGTGCTGAGCCCCCTCCTGAACCTGTCTCTCTTCTTCTCGTCTGTATCTGCATGATATCCGGCATACTGGCACAGGTCATTAAAAGCCTGGGCATACTGCAACACTGTCCTGTTGCCCTGAGTGAGTGCCAGAAACTCGTTGAGCTTTCTGTCCATAATCCCGGCTAGTATATGGTGCCCCCGGAAAGCTGCCTTGAATTCTCTCCATTCCACCTCTCGGTCCTCTGGCTGCATAGCAAGAAAATGGTCCCACCAAGTCCTTGCGGGTCCGCGAAGCTACTGGGTGGTGAACCTGACTTTAGTGACCTCTGAGCAAACTCCATGGAGTAGCGGAAATTTGGATTCCACTACTCTCAACCATACATCTGCATCAAGTGGGTCCTCTGCCCTGGTGAACAATGGAGGCTGGGTACTGAGGAACTCCTGGTAGGTAGCTGCCACGGGGTGACGTTGATGATCTCCACCACCATAGTGCTGAGGTGGTGGCTGGCGCTGAGCTAGCTGCCTCAAGATCTCATTCTGCTGAGCCATTAGCTCCTGCAGAGTGGGCGGCGATGGCGGCGGTGGAGGAACGCGCTCATTCTGACCGCGACGCGCTCTCCCGGCCATCTGAAAAATCACATATATTCTCAATAACGCATCTTCAAGTTCAAGGTTTAATCGCGGTGAAGGAGTCAAAAGGCAAATTGATAGATTTTTTTTGCATAAACATAAAGATTTCACAAGGCATAAACTTTTCTTCCCAAATTAAGGCTAACATCATCCATCAACCATGCTTCCAAAAGAGTTTATCATGATTACATCAATGGCCCAAAAGACTCAACTCTATCTAGCCTAGTACCCCAAGGGTGCAAAAGCTAAGCTAGCTGTGAGGAGTCCCACCATTACCGACTTCTAGCCCTACTCCTGATACCTAGTGAGCGAACGAGGCAACACTCGACTCAGGGGAAGGTGGTCTCCCTGAGCCAGCAGTGTCCAAGCTGGAGGCAGGCTCCTCTCCTCCCTCAATGTCGACATCCTCGTTGGCCTCCATGTCCTGTATTTCCTGGTGATGCATATCCAGGTGCTCATTAGCCTCAGCAAGCTGCTGCTGAGTGTTGATAAGCTGATCCTCGAGAACCTCGATGGTGTTCTCCCTGGTCCCCACTAATTCCTCCAACTCTTGGATCTCATTGGATAGCTGCTCCACCTGCAAGTCCTTTTCCACCATCTTAGTGGACAAATCAACCACAAGCTCCTCTCTGTTGTCCAGGGTGATCTTGGTTGCCTCCAACAATGCCATCAGATGGGACATCACCTCACCACGCATCACTTGCAGACGGTATAGGGCATTCATGCACCGCACGGTCAAGTGAGCAGTCTGACCTGGGTAGATAGCCCAGATGTCCTTGGCATGCTCCACCCGATCCTTCCACATTGGGTCGTCCTCCCTCTCCGCAGGGAACAAGCCAATGGGGTGGGTGGACAGCTCCAAGGGGTGGAATCCGCAGAAAGTGGTCAACCCGTGCAGAGCAATCGCCTCGATCGTATCCTTAGCCCGGTATCCAAAGGACTCAGAGTCCAGTGAACGCCAGCCTGGCTGCAGGGGATGAGGCTCCAAGGTCATCCTCACCCTGCAGCGGGGCACTCGGTGCTTCTCGAACTGCTGCACCGCGTACTGAGGAGGTGTCGTGTATCCGACCCCCTGAAGTACCTCCCACAAAATACGGGGAAAGCCCTCTCGTGCAAGCCCGTCAGTGTGGGACAGTGCATTCCCGTCGTCTGAGGATCCGTGGGAAGTCATCTGTGTACGGTTAAGCGTAACTAAAAGAAAAAGAATTATAAAAAGAAAAAAAAGAAACACAACTCAGCCTCTCTCTAATTATAAAAATGGTACTGGGGTACTTAGTTGGTCATCATTTTGTATTTCAAGTCCTTACTCAATTATCTATTTGTTTATTTAAGAATGCATGCATGCTCGTCCAGAACGACCTCACATCAATATAAAGGGAATAGGGAAGAACTCCCATCCCTTATAGTAGCCTGTAGGGCTTAATCACTTAGCCACCTAGCTACCCTTCTATCATCCTAAGGCTTCACGTCCTAGGTATATCCTGATCGTTCTACGATCTATCCAACATTTGTTTCTATCAAGTTTTACTTTGGAAAAGGATGATATTTATAGTTTATTGATTCCTCTGTGGTGGTACAAGCTCTGATACCATCTGTGGCGGAACTGCCCGAATTATTCCGACTTAAGTGCCTAAGTCCCACCTTAGAGGCTAGACCACACTCAAATGAGAATAACCCGTCAATCCCTCGGATCTAGTCCGACAAGGCCACTGACAGGATCAAGTACCACAATCTCACTCGATGGTGAGTCACAGAGCAAATACAATAAAGCATAAAACCATGCATTAAAAAGTATTAAACTATTACATCACCATCGGAGTTTTGCAAAAAGTAGCCATCATTGTTCGAGTGCAGCGAAATAAAACTAACGATAAATAAATAGAGAGATGGGGAAGCCTGTCCCATCACTCCTCATGCTCCTCCTCAGCCGAGGCGGGATCCCACTCAACTGTCCAACCCGGTGGCAAGATGGGCGGCCAAGTCACTCCAGCAACCATGTCCTCCAGAGAACCTATAAAAAATTATGCCACAAGCAAGGCTGAGTATACTAATACTCAGCTAGACTTACCCGGTGTGAGGAGTCTACTCCTCTACCTCTAGACATGCAGCTGTTTGGCTGTGGGGTTGGGTTGCCAAAAGCACTAGCTGAGTTTCTAAGTCAAGTTTTAACTGCCAGTTTAAGTGTGACTCTCTTAAGGCTAAATGTGTACTATCTACTCATACATAGTAGCAAACATTTTTAGCAATCAACATCTTGTATTAACTCATCATATTTCCACTTGTTACTCAATGCAGTACAATGGATCAAGCAGTCTCATTAGCTGCAAGAAGCAGACGATTCGAATCGAGTTTTTATCCTTGCAAGGTAAACCTAAACACACGACGTAGCGAGGCACTCCGTCCCCACACACATCAACCGTCCCCATCGATTCCCTGGCAACAGATCAGGGCTCACCGCCTTGGCGTACAATGCCTCACTGACCCCGACTGCTGTCGTGCAGTGACCGCACTTGTACCCACCATAACCGGAATGGGAGACCTCGTCTCAGGTCGCGTGAGGGGATATGTCTGCGGGCAGGTTCACTCAGGTACTAGGCTTACCGATTTACCATATTTCTCGGTATGTGTTTAGTACGTTCAAACGCTTGACACAGGTATCCGCACGTTAATCCTTATTCAAATTTTCCATCTCGTAGACAACCAATCCTCATGGATTGTTGTCCACAGACCAGCATCATGATGATATGAAAGTGGGTACAACCAATTCCTGATCTCGCGCGAGTTCTAGAAAAATCACTCGTCTTCTACTGAGATCCTAATTAAATAAAGCAGCTACTCGACCTAGCATACTAGTATCTATCTCAAAAGGATTCCTGAGATCATGCAACTAGGGTTTCAAACAACTCCTACACCTAAGTGCACATTCAATCCTACAATCATTAAGTATAGTAAAATAGAATTAATAACAGGTTATGCATAAACCGGGGCTTGCCTTCCAAAGCTGTGGCAGGCAGATCCTCTGGTGCAGGCTCTGGTGCTGGATCCGGGGCTACCTCCTGAGCAGCTCCTTGCTCCGGCACGAGGACGTACTCTCCATCAGCGAGGTTACAGTCTATCGAAATGCAATGAATATGTGGGTCAGGATTATGCAAGATTTAATAACATTATGCTACAGGAAGAAAAACTAAGTTAATGAGTAATTAGGGTTTCTTGGTCATACGTGACTTTTAGTAGTTTATGCTTATCACTCTTGGTTTAGGTTTTGTTAGGGATAGGCATAGTGGATTGGTATTTCCTTTATATATTTCAGTGGACAATTTACAGAGGGTTTTAGGATGACACTAATTTCCATTATTCCTTTTCCCTTACTTTATTTTCTATTTATGAAATCTAGTGTAGGTTTGAACTACAACAGTGAATTAACTTTTTCCAAAAATCCTGTAAAAATTACAGTGGCTTGCCATGGGTCACTATAGCCCATTCTAGGAATTGGAGGTTCAAATTAAAAAGGCTATGCTTTAGACAAAAATAACAAAAGTTGTGTAAATGGGCCACCTTGCACTACAACTCTTAATTAGGGGTGGGTTCTGTCCTAAGGGTTATTTTTGTTGGCATCTAACAGTAATAATAAGCTTCTGTGTCAAAAATCACAGAAAGCTAAGGGATGGTTATTTAGTTGTGATTTTCCAAAGTTGTAATGCCAAAAAGGCACTTTCTACTACCTTGTCATTTGAAAAATGTCAAACAGCAGATTTCATATTTTTCCTATGTTCTTTATAACAAAAGATTTACTATCCCAAAGGTTGGGGTGTTTTCACCTTGGGGTTAATTTGGTAGGGTTTTTCTGAGTTTCCCTTGTTTTCTTAAAATAAAAGGTATCCTATTTATTTTATACTAAATCAGGGTATAATAAATTTTTCTAGTGAACTCTCTAGTTCTTTATTTAAATCACCTTTTCTATTTTCTTTAACCTTAAGCATAATGTAAAATAAATGGCAAAAGCTACCTTAATGGGATGTACAGAGGGGTTTAGCATTTTTAAATAGGTCAGTAGGTGGTCATAAACTTCTCCAAATTTTCTTAACTCCAGTTAAATAGTGCAACTATTTTTCTTCCCATTATTTAGCTTTTGGTCAAATCAGTATTTAAATCAGAACTCTAAAGTTTTCTGTAGTACATAGGGGTTTTATATTTTTCTTAAGTAGTTTATATTATTTAAGATCTGACAAAATTGGTTTGACTAAATTTGGATGAATAAAATAGAAGATATGAATTATCCAAGTTCTGTTCAAATTTTAAATCAGATTTAATAAAAGGTTTCCTAGAAAACCACTTTGCACCGAAGTCCCTGGGGTATTTCTAAACTAACTCTCTCAGTTATACCCCGCGCTACTATTCATCCGAGTCACTGACATTGCGCAAAACCCCTTGGCTTTCTATTCTTCTCCCCCGCGGTCCCTCCTTAGGTTTAAACAGTACCCGCGAGAAAGAAAAGGGTGGCGCGGCTTACCGGCGGCGAGAGAGGCCCGGCGAGGGGCGGGGTTGGCTCCGGGAGGCTCTGACGGTCACAACGGTGTACGGCTCGACGGCGGGGATGGCCGGAATCGCCCGGTCCACGTGCGCAGGCGGGTGCTCTCGTCGACGGCGGGTGTGCCGGCCAAACCACGGCGACCTAGTTCAATCCAATGGCACGGTGAGCTTCACGGGGTGACGTAGAGGCTATCTGTGCATTGAATCGAAAAATGGCGCAGTGATTTACCCGGTCCACGTGCGCCGGCGGGGTTCTGAACTCCGACGAGCACGATTTCGCTATTCCGGTGGCGCGAGTCCTCGGTTCAAGCTCGTGCAAGCTTCACGGCCTCTCAGGGAAGCTATCCGAGGGCTTGGATCGAGCGGAGGAGGACGGGAAAGGGGCTGGCCACGGTGGTTGCCCTCGGGCGGCTCTGGCAGGTCGCGGGAAGGTCGCCGGAGCTAAGGGCTAGCTCGGGGGAGTTAGGCGTGGTACGGAGGAGGCAACGGGGAAGGCAGCCAAGCACTGGGACGGGCTTTATAGCCGTGGCGCGGGCGTGGTCAATGGCGGCCGTGGGCGCGCAGGGGTTCGCGCACGGGCGTGCTCTGAGCGCGCCCCCGAGTGTCAGCCCGCGTCGAACACGTGGGAGCTCGCTTCTGCCATGGTTCAACGGCGGATTTGGGCACCTTAGCGTGCGTATCTTGGCAAAACCACTGTGTACAGTCTCTTCCCTGCTCCATATCCTACCTTTTTGCTGTGAGTTCCAAGTCAAGATACGGTCGGGGTAGGGAGATAGAGGGGTGAGAAGTTGCCTATGTCATAACTGTCCAAACCGGGACAAAAGCTATGCCAAGTCGTGTCAAACGACTTAGGGTAGGTGTCAACTTGCTCCAGGGCATTCTAGGGGTAATTTGGCGCCATTTTGTCAATTGGGTCGAAGTGTTTTGAATTTTGGATGAGGGTGAACATGTGTGATGTTAGTCCAAAGGTTGGTTTTGGACTTAGGCATTTTCTAATTTTTCTTTTGTGTTCAAACATTTGGTGAACTTTTTGGGGCTTTTCTGAAATCTTTTTGGGGTTACTTTCTTTCTATTATTTGTAGGTTATTAAGTGTACTACAACTTTTATATTTGGCCCAAGCCATGATCATAAGGTTTTCATGACCTTTTGATCCTACTTACATCTAGGGTTCCTATTGTCCAAAGGGGTTTGCTTTAGGGTTTTGGGCAATTCTCCCCTTTAGATGTGCATGACAAGCTAGGGCATGATATCCAAGATGGGTTGCACTTGCTTAGGACCTTGAATTCTAAGTTTGATGTACTTTGCTCAAACTAACCCACATGTGATAGTAGGTTAAATGGTGTAGCCCTGGGTGGACACCCTGAGTAACACCTGGGGTGTTACAATAGATTTGAATGTAATATATGAGAGGTTTGTAATTCATTTCTTTGCGATGCATGAAACTTTTTGTACATACCGTTTTTGAGCCTTCGGCGAAAAAAACACCTTCCCTTCTTTTCATGCTTCATAAAGAAGAGCTTTTATGCTTCGTAAAAATCATCCATACTTTGTAAAACATCAATGCTTCGTAAAGAAGAGCTTTTTCCGCATGAGAACTGATGAAGCTGCGATTCTCAGCTTACTTTGTGCCTTGGCATCTTTTCATTTTTTGTAAAGCATTGCCCGAAGATCGGCCTTATTTTCAATTGATGTCATTGATGTGATATGATGTTTGATGTGATGCTATGATGTATGATGCGATGATATGATGCAAAGAATGATGCTAATGTATCGAGCGAATGAATGCCCAAACACACACATCCGAAGCTTCATCCACAACCTTCATTCCCTAAGGAATGACTGAAATCTCTTTACCGTTTACTTTTCGGCTGCAGTGTTTATTTTTCGGTGTAAGTTCTGCATTCCCTAAGGAACGTCTTTTGAACTTCTTCGCCTTCTATTTCGGCGGTATTCGCGTTGACTTTTCGCGCTTTGCCTTATATTTCGGCGGTATCTGGCTCTGCATTCCCTAAGGAACGACTTTTGAGCAGAAAACTTACGCTGCGCTCCCTTAGGAACGGCTTTTTGAAGCATCGGCAAACTTACGCTGTGTTCTTTAAGAACGACTTTTTTGTAGCTATGGTGAAACTTTTAGTGCGATTTTAGCACTGCATTCCTGAAGGAATATCTCTTTGTAGCTTCGGCTTTCTCATGAGTCTGTGACGAAGGTATATTTCATTTTGATATAATCGAAGCTAGTACAGGAATATCTAGGTTTACATTGATTGTTCTTTATTAAAAAGAAAATGACAGTGAATGTAAAGTTGTGCCAAAGGTAGGATATGTCTCAATATATGTGTTTTGATTCTGGCACAGTACTATAACTGTGCGAGCTTTGGACCCCTCCCTGAAGTCTCGCTGCTGATGGGTCTGTTGACTCCCTTCTGGCTGCTGACCTCGTGAGTAGACAGGCTGTAGTGGTGGTGGAGGTGGAAGCTATGGCCAAGAAACTTGCGGCTGACTAGCTGAAGGAACAGAAGCTGCGGGATGATTACCCACATATTCTGGTATGTAGGGTGAATGACATGAAGCAGTGTGCAGGACCTGCTTCGGTTGACTTTGCCTGGCTTTGGCTTCTGCAATCTCTTTTTGCTTTTAGATGGTGATTTGACACGTTCTTGTATTGTGGCCGTTGTCTTCACCACAAAATAGGCAGTAGATCTTCCTGGGTTGGTCCCCATATCTTCCTCCGAAGCCCCTGGCGCCTCTTCCTCTTGGAGCTGGCGGTCGGAAAGAGCTTTGTTGCTGCCCCGAAGCTTACGAAGAATATTGCAGCCTCTGCTGTTGACTTCCTCTGTCATCACTCTGGGTGAAGTTGTGAATTGACCTGACATGCCTCGGGTGGATTCTTCCTCCGAAGCCCCTGGTCATTTCAGAGAACCTGTATGCTTCCTCCCTTCTTTGGTGGAAGTCATTGTCAGCCCGGATGTACTCATCCATCTTCTGAAGCAACTTCTCCAGAGTCTGTGGGGGCTTTCTAGCGAAATACTGAGCAGTAGGTCCTAGACGAAGTCCCTTAATCATGGCTTCAACGACAATTTCATTGGGCACTGTAGGCGCTTGTGCTCTGAGACGCAAGAACCTTCGGACATATGCCTGGAGGTACTCCTCATGATCTTGTGTGCACTGAAACAAGGCCTGAGCTGTGACTGGCTTCGTATGGAAGCCTTGGAAACTTGTTACCAGCATATCCTTGAGCTTCTGCCACGAAGTGATGGTCCCTGGCCGAAGAGAAGAATACCATGTTTGGGCCACATTCTGAACTACCATGACGAAGGACTTGGCCATGACAGCTGCATTGCCTCCGTATGAAGATATAGTTGCTTCATAACTCATCAAAAACTGCTTTGGATATGAATGCCCATCATACATGGGAAGTTGAGGTGGCTTGTATGATGGGGGCCATGGGATAGCCTGCAGTTCTGCTGCCAAGGGAGAAGCATCATCAAAAGTAAAGGTATCATGATTAAAATCATCATACCATCCATCATTGTTGAACAAGCCTTCTTGATGAAGCTCCTTGTATTGGGGCCTTCGATCTTGTTCGTCTTGAACAAGATGGCTGTTGGGTTTATGCTTCGTCGCCGAAGGTCTTATAAGAAGAAGTGGTCCTCGGCTGAAGCTGTTTATATAAGATAGCCGAAGGTTCTTCTTCGTGTAGCTTCGGCATCATCAACCGACTTAAAGATAGAATGACCTTTTAGTCCATAAAGGTCTGAGTCAATGTTGTAAGTTTTTATAAGGGGCATACTTGTAATTCCTCACAGGCTGCGTCCTGTGCCTATAAATAGTGAACAGTATTCTGTTACTGTTCACGCATTCTGGTATTTGCAATCGCATCTCTCGGAATACAACTTTTTATCAAGGCATAGGTATCATTGTATTTAATGATTCAATTTATTAAGTGAATATAATATAATACATCTGTGATTCATTCATCTATTTTATACCTTTTATTTTGTATTAATTTTACGATGTTTATTGAAAGTTTATTACGAAGGTTCAGCTTCGTAATAATATTCTCATTAACCTTCGCCCAAGACCCATTATTCTCAAAGGAATAATGCTTCGCGGACGAAGGACAATATCATTTAACATTTTATGTTGCCTTGTTCTTAATTCATAGCATTTGAGAACAAGTCTCCAACATTGGCGCCCACCTCCGGTGAACTCACTTCCACTTTTTGAGCTGATGGCTTCGTTCAACGACCAAGCTGGAGCTGCTTCGGACCCGAAGCTGGTGCTCCCGATCACAGGTGGCTCGTCCTCAGAGCCAGCTAACAAGAAACAAAAGAAGGAAGCACAGAGAAGGGTACAGCATGTTGGGGTGCAAGGACCCTTCATCAAGTCAAGATGGTCTCACATTCCTATTACCTTCTCCCAAGAGGACCTTCAGCTCAAAGATTACCCACACAACGATGCCATGGTTATCTCTTGTGTTATCAAAGGATTTCTGGTCCACAATGTCTTGGTTGACACAGGCAGTGCAGCTGACATCATATTTGCTAAAGCCTTCAGACAAATGCAAGAGCCAGAAGATAAGATTCATGATGCTACACATCCTCTCTGTGGCTTCGGAGGAAGACAGATTGTAGCACTGGGCAAGATCACCATGTCAGTGACCTTCGGATTCATCAACAACACTAGAACTGAGCAAGTTGTGTTTGACATTGTTGACATGGAATATCCTTACAATGCAATTATTGGTCGTGGTACTCTTAATGCCTTCGAAGCAATCCTTCATCCATCTTATCTTTGCATGAAGATACCTTCGGATCAAGGACCCATTGCTATCCATGGAAGTCAGGAAGCTGCAAGAAGGGCCGAAGGTAACTGGACTGACTCAAAAGCAATCCATAATATATAGATGGAGCTGAAGCTTGTGAACAGTACAAATTCAGAAGGGAGAAAGCAGCTTCAGCAGATCAGCCGAAGCCTATGCTCTTATGTGAGGACATAGCAGAGCAGAAGGTGCTGTTAGGTTCTCAACTATCCGAAGAGCAGGAAAAAACCTTGATAAGGTTTTTGTTCAATAACAAAGATGTTTTTGCATGGTCAGCCAATGATCTATGCGGAGTTAATAGGGATGTTATTGAGCACTCGCTCAATGTCGATCCATCCTTCAGACCCAGAAAGCAAAGGCTTCGGAAAATGTCAGATGATAAGGCCGAAGGTGCTCGCAACGAAGTCAAAAGACTCCTCAGTGCAGGAGTTATTAGAGAAGTGAAGTACCCAGAATGGCTGGCTAACACTGTTATGGTAAAAAAGGCCAATGGCAAGTGGCGAATGTGCATCGATTTTACAGATCTTAACAAGGCTTGTCCGAAGGATGAATTCCCACTACCAAGGATAGACTCTTTAGTTGATGCAGCAGCTTCGTCAGAGCTCATGAGTCTTTTAGACTGCTATTCAGGCTATCACCAAATTTGGATGAAAAAGGAAGATGAGCTGAAGACTAGCTTCATCACTCCAAGTGGCACATATTGCTATCTTCGGATGCCTGAGGGGCTCAAAAACGCTGGAGGAAGTTTCAGCCGAATGACTGCGAAGGTTCTTCAATCTCAAATAGGCAGAAATGTGTTAACTTATGTTGATGACATCATTGTCAAAAGCACGAAGCAGGAGAATCATATTGCTGATCTGCAGGAGACCTTCGCCAGTTTCAGGCAAGCCGGCTTAAAGTTAAATCCAGAAAAATGTGTCTTCGGAGTGAAGAAGGGGAAATTTCTTGGATGCTTGGTTTCAACAAAGGGAATTGAAGCCAATCCAAGTAAAATTGAAGCTATACTTCGGATGGAGCCACCAACTACAAAGAAGGGGGCTCAAAGATTGACAGGAAGGTTGGCATCTCTCAATAGATTCATATCCAGATCGGCAGAGAGAAATTTACCATTCTTCGAAGTGCTGAAGTCGGCCGAAGTCTTTCAATGGGGACCAATCCAGCAGAAGGCTTTCGAAGAACTGAAACAGTATTTGATAGATCTAACAACATTGACTCCACCAATGCCAGGGGCCCCTTTATTATTATATGTGGCAGCTTCGCACTCAGCGGTAAGTGCAGCGCTTGTTCAGGAGAAGCTTGATGGTCAAGTCAAAAGGCAGGCCCCAATATATTTTGTTTCCGAGGTCCTTAGTTTATCAAAGAAAAATTATACAGAGTTGGAGAAGATACTGTATGCTGTCTTGATGGCCTCCAGGAAGCTTCGGGACTATTTCCAAGCTTACAACATAATTGTTCCTTCATCACAACCTCTGAAGGATATTATGAGGAACCGAGAAGCTACTGGAAGGATTGGAAAATGGGCTGCAGAGCTCAATGAATTTTGTATTGAATATGCTCATAGATCTTCAATTCAGTCACAGGCACTGGCAGACTTTATTGCTGATTGGACGCCAGGGGCTCAGGAGGAGGAAACAAATAAAGACAACGAAGCCTGGACAGTGTTTTGTGATGGATCTTGGGGAACCTTCGGAGCAGGAGCGGCTGCTGTGTTGGTTTCATCTTCCAAAGTCAAAACCTGTTATGCGGCAAAACTTGATTTTAATTGCACAAATAACATTGCTGAGTACGAAGCATTGATTTTAGGTCTTCGGAAGTTAAAAGCAATGGGAATCAGAAGGGCCATACTTAAAACTGATTCCCAAGTTGTTTCGGGTCATGTTGACAAAAGTTGTAAGGCTAAGGATCCGAAGCTTGAAAAATATCTGGATATGGTTCGAAGAATCGAAGCTTCCTTCGAAGGGTTTTCTGTCAAGAATATCCCTCGAGGACAAAATGAGCATGCTGATCTGCTAGCTAAGTCAGCAGCACAGGGGCTGCCTTTACCTTCGGATGTGTTCTTCGAAACAATAAAAGCACCTTCGGTGGAACTCCTTGAAAGAGCAGTTCTTAATATCTCTCCTGTTTTTAGCGAAGATTGGAGAACTGAGATCATCTCTTACCTTCAGGGTAAATTTCTTTCAGATGATGAAGCTTATAACAAGAGAATAGAGGCAAGAGCTCGTCCATATGTCATGATAGAAGGGGAGTTGTACAAACATGGAGTTTGTGCTCCGCTGCT
Source organism: Zea mays (assembly GCF_902167145.1). Taxonomy (NCBI): domain Eukaryota; kingdom Viridiplantae; phylum Streptophyta; class Magnoliopsida; order Poales; family Poaceae; genus Zea; species Zea mays. The sequence goes on along the minus strand of NC_050103.1, from coordinate 64,869,187 downwards.
CAAATGCTTATCCAGAACCGAAGGTATAGAGTTAATGAAAGAAATACATGCAGGCCTGTGTGGATCTCACATCGGATCTAGGCCGTTACTTGGAAAAATTTTCCGTCAAGGATTTTATTGGCCGAAGGCAGCCTCGGATGCAGCAGAATTGGTTCAAAAGTGCGAAGGTTGTCAGAAATGTGCAAGAGATCAAAAACAACCTTCGTCCTTGACACAGCTCATACAACCCACTTGGCCATTGCAAAGGTGGGGCCTTGACTTGTTAGGTCCGTTACCACCGGCCCAAGGGAACCTGAGATATGTTGTGGTAGCTGTGGAATATTTTTCTAAATGGATTGAGGCGAAGCCTTTAGCCACAATAACTTCGGCTACCGTCCAAAAGTTTTTCTGGCAGAATATTGTTTGTCGTTTCGGGGTGCCAAAGGCTATCACTGTGGATAATGGAACACAGTTTGACTCCGAAGCTTTCAGGGATTTCTGTGACCAAATTGGTACGAAGATTCATTTTGCATCAGTCAGGCACCCGGAGTCGAATGGACTCGTTGAAAGAGCCAACGGCATTATAATGACAGGAATAATGAAGCTAATCTTCAATCAACCTAGAGGAAAATGGCCAGATCAGCTAACCAAAGTGGTGTGGAGCCACAACACGACAACATCAAGGTCTACAGGCTTCACTCCATTCAAGTTGTTATTCGGTGACGAAGCAATAACTCCAGAGGAAGCTAAAGCCGGATCAATAAGGATAGTAGCTTCGGCAGAATCAGATTCCGAAGCTGCTTATTCTATAGAAAAAGATGCTTTAGAAGGGATCAGACTGCAAGCCGTGGAGAATATTAATAAATATCAAGCTGAAACAGTCAAATGGCGGGATAGAAAGGTTCGGCTAAAAAATATTGAGCCAGGGCACTTGGTACTTCGGAGGGTGGCCAACCCGGAAACAGTGGGCAAATTGCAGTTGAAATGGGACGGGCCTTTCTTAGTAGCATCTTCGTCAAGGCCCGGTTCATACAGATTGAAAGATATGGACGGCAATGACATTCCTAGATCTTGGAATGCGGATGAGCTTCGGCGATATTATGTATAATTTGATGTAATTTTTCATATTTTTTATTTTTTCTTTCATGGCACCCTTTTCCTTTCCAAAGGGGGAGAAAGGTTTTTAATGGGGCCAGCATATGTAATTTCCTTTTTTAGTCTTATAAGAGCAAAATCCCCCAAAGAATGTAAATGTAAAAGCTGAGAGTGCACCATCGAGTGCCCAAAAAGTAAAAACGAAGAAGCTCCAAAGACGTTCCTAAGGGAATGCAGAGCTTACAGCGAAAAGTCAACGCTGATTCCGCCAAAAGTAAAGGCGAAGAAGCTCCAAAGTCGTTCCTAAGGGAATGCAGAGCTTACAGCGAAAAGTCAACGCTGATTCCGCCAAAAGTAAAGGCGAAGAAGCTCCAAAGTCGTTCCTAAGGGAATGCAGAGCTGAGGTGTGATTGTTTTTAAGAAAATAATGGCTATGGCTTCGGATACGTGTTTGGCCATTCATTTGCACATCACATTACATCATAGCATTTGCATTCATAAACATTCATCTAGGCATATGTAGGATAATCATCTTCATCGCATAAGATGGTTGCTTCGGCAAGAAGAGAAAAAAGAAAGGGAAAAAAGAGCTTCGTGCACGAAGAATAAGGGAAAATGTTGTTTTCCATGAAGGAGAGCTTCGGAAAAAAGGAAAATGTTGTTTTCTATGCTTCGTTGCGTACGAAAAGAAGGGAAGGTGTTTTTTCGCCTTCGGCTCAAAAAAAAAGGAAATTTCGTCCACATCAAAGCATTTCTCATACATCAGTGAAACGTTAAGGATATATTACAAGGTATGAACAGCATACATCAAAAACAAGTTTTGTTTACATTCACAAAAGTTATCTCAAAAGTTTTTCAAGTACTGTCTGCAGTCTATTATCTAAAACTCCAAGGAGCTTCGGCTTCGGCATTATTTTTGGTTATCAGCTTCGGCTTCGTCATCCTACATGAATAAGGTCGTTGGAAGTCAAAATCAAGTTTACAGAAAAAGGTAAGCACAAGGTATGATTTCTTACTGGATCAAGGTGGCTACGAGCTTCGTCTCCAGCTTTCTCTCGACCACCTTTTGTCCATATCATTTTTACAAATCGATTCGAGATGCTTCGGGCGAGATCAGGGATGTCATCCAGGATTGATGGTGACAAAGTGAAATTTGGCCTGTTGACAATTTTCCCATGATCACAGCCAGCCTTCAGGAAGGCTGCAGCAGTCCCTCGAGAAGCCACCCAGGCACAGAAGTCGCCATGCCCAGCTATGACTTCGTCGAGCTCGTCAATCTCCCCCTCAATGTGTTCGAAGGTTTTTGGTAGATCTTCAGCTGAGGGGGTAAATTTTTCGCTGCTGGCTCCAACTGAGTGAAAAATCTTTCTTAGTCGTTGAATGCACTTGTTGCTAAATTCCAGGCATTTTTCTTGAAGATTTGTCAGTAGTTTTCTCAAATCCGAATTTTGCTGAGCTTCGGCTTCAAGTTTTGCATTGAGATCTTGTTTTTCTTGTTCGAACTGCTCAGACTGGCGGAGAAGCTTCGTGTTCAGTTCTGATATTTTTGCTTCAGCTTCCGCCAGTAAACCTTCGGCTGCCTGGAGTTCAAAGTTCTTTTTCTCAAAAGCATCTGATTGCTCCTTTATTTTGTTTTCCAAATTTCCAATTATAACTTCATGCTTTTTATCTTCAAGATCTTGCTGCATTTGCAAGGCTTTGCTCAATAGCATACTCTACACAAACACAAAACACAACCTTCGTCAGATATGCTTTTGTTAGAAAGCAATAAAAGTTAAGGGACAAGTCATTTACCTTGAAGTTGGAATAAAATAAACTACCAACGACATGTCGTCGGTAGCGGCTGATGTCTGTTTCTAGCTTCGGGAATCCAATACTCTTGGACAGAGTACTGATAACTTTGGCCCCTGTTTGGTCCCGAATACACTCTAATTTCTCATCATCAACGCCTCCGAAGAGGAGTGCCCCAGGTTTGTATCCACAGGATTGGGCATACTCTTTAAGCTCTTCTATTTCAGCTTTTGTTAGATGTTCTCCAACTAAGTTTTGGAACGCGAAGACTTCGTTTTCTGAAGCTTCATCAGCAATTTCTTTTCCTTTCTTTGACGCTGCGGTCACAGTCTCTTCGGCAGCAGTGGCAGCTTCTTCTGCAGCCATGTCTAGCAGCATTTGGTCAATATGTTCAATTGTGCTCTTTAAATTCAAATCTTCAGCTGAGGTAACTTCGGCGGCTGCGGCCTCCGAAGGTGCAATTTCAATATCTGCCTCTTCTAAAGCTGCTTGTGTTTTTTGGGCCGAAGCTCTTGGCGGCGTTTTGTCAATTACCTCTGTTACGGTAATGATTCTTTGTTTCTTTGCCTTGATTGTTTTTCTTGATTTCTCGGGCTCCTTGTCCTTCTGAAAAAACTTTGTCAGTTGAGGACCCAGTGGACTTAGCTTCGCAGGTAAGGATTCAGTCATTACCTTCAGAATTTCCTCAACAACAGCAGCAAAAGGTGATGCGGGGGTTTCTTCTGCTTCGGATATTTGTTGCTTCGGAGGAGAAGCTTTCCTCTTCTTCGGAATTTTCTTCTTCATTGACTCTTTTTCGCCTTCATCTAAGGCTTCAGTTACCCTTTTCCTTTTTTGGCCTCCGGCGCCTTTGTTCAGATTTTCGTAGTCTGGGTATTCGAAGCCCAAGGCGTCTAACACTCGATTCAGCCTTCGTTTTGGACGGGTGCCGAAGGCTGCGGTCATCAATTGGTCTTCTTTCTTGGAATAATTGCCAAGTATCTCATTGCACATCACTTCAATCGTATCCAGCCACTCTTGGCAAGGAGTTTTAAAGTATTTCTTAAATTTGAAGTAGTAAGGCAAACGTACAAGTTCACCTTTTTTCTTCTCCTCCTTCAGCTTCGGCATTTCCCACTCTTTTACACTAGGAAAAACCTTGAAAGCCAAGAATTCCTGGACCAAATCCCTTGTACTGATATTCTCTGCAATTATTTTGAATTCATACATTGCTTTTTGAGTCGGACCCTCTGGTAACATGTGGCATTGGGGGCGAGTTTCTCCGAAGGTCAGTTCCAGTGGACTTTGCACAAGCTTTTCTTTATCATCATCAACCTTAACATAGAACCATTCTGATTTCCACCCTGCTGCCCATTTGCTTCGGTAGCTGATCACAGGATACTTCGTAGTTTTCCGGTAAGCAAAATTATAGCAACCAAAATTCTCATGTAATCCATCCTTTCTAGCCTTTGTCTGATAGTGCAGTTCGTGAACTCGGCAAAAACTGTCAGCAAACGGTTCCACCGCCTGGCTTCGGAGTGCCCAGATATAAACACTAAGCCTAACGATAGCGTTAGGGGTTAGCTGGTGAAAATAGATTCCAAAATTCTTCAATATCTCTGCAATAATCCCATGAAGGGGGAATCTTAACCCAGCCTTTAGGAAGCTCTTAAAAATAACAATTTCATCTTTCTCCGGCTTTGGGGTAGTCTCTTCTCCCCCGAAGCGTAGTAGCTTCTTTTGATTTTCAGTAAAATAGCCTGACTTTACCATCTTGGACAAATCAGCCTTCGAAACAGTAGATTTCCCGAAGTCCAAATGGCTGGGTTTGCTTGGCGTAGCAAGGTGATAATCATCTTCGGGGTCAGTTTCCTCAGCATCTTCTCCTTCTACTTCAGCGATTGTTTGTTCTGCATCATCAATAGGAGCCTTTTCCGAAGTCACTAGCCCGGATCGTTGCATGGCTTCGGAGATAGGGACTGTCTCCGAAGCTTCCGTTTCGTCCCCCTCACGTTCAACCCTGGCGGTAGAACGGACTCTGGCCATTTAACTATGAACTTGTCAAACTTTACTACTTTTCTCCTCCGAAGCAGGCTTTAAGATGGAGCTTCGTTTGATTCTGACAAACAAGCTTCGGCGACGGTTAAAAATTTTGGCAGCAAAACAGTGCAAATAGCAGTAAATGCTGTGGTAACTTCACACCTACTCGTCTGTTTATATAGTGCCGCAGGTAAGAAGGCGAGGCGCCAGAAGTTTTACACCAGGCGGACACCCGCTCGCACTCGCTGTATGGTGGACCGCAGAGACCGAACAGTAACTCTGCAAGTTGGGGCCGCTACGCGCAGGGAGATTGAATCGTTTCTCGACAACGAGCTCAAGGAAGGTGTTTTTTAGACCTTCGGCGCTCCGAAGCTTAAGAGACTTTTTTCACGGATCAAGCTCGTTACGAAAAACGATCTAGCACCGCGAAAGGGGCTACTGTTGGGTTTATGCTTCGTCGCCGAAGGTCTTATAAGAAGAAGTGGTCCTCGGCTGAAGCTGTTTGTATAAGATAGCCGAAGGTTCTTCTTCGTGTAGCTTCGGCATCATCAACCGACTTAAAGATAGAATGACCTTTTAGTCCATAAAGGTCTGAGTCAATGTTGTAAGTTTTTATAAGGGGCATACTTGTAATTCCTCACAGGCTGCGTCCTGTGCCTATAAATAGTGAACAGTATTCTGTTACTGTTCACGCATTCTGGTATTTGCAATCGCATCTCTCGGAATACAACTTTTTATCAAGGCATAGGTATCATTGTATTTAATGATTCAATTTATTAAGTGAATATAATATAATACATCTGTGATTCATTCATCTATTTTATACCTTTTATTTTGTATTAATTTTACGATGTTTATTGAAAGTTTATTACGAAGGTTCAGCTTCGTAATAATATTCTCATTAACCTTCGCCCAAGACCCATTATTCTCAAAGGAATAATGCTTCGCGGACGAAGGACAATATCATTTAACATTTTATGTTGCCTTGTTCTTAATTCATAGCATTTGAGAACAAGTCTCCAACAATGGCGTACTTCTTCAGTGGCTTCGTCGATCTGCCTTTGAAGATCAGCCAGTTGGGCCATCTTCTCCTTCTTCCTTTGCACTTGCTGATGGATTATCTCCATGTTTCTGATTTTTTGGTCCAACTCCTCCTCCTGAAGTGTTGGACTAGTGGCCTTCCTCTTCTGGCTTCGGGCCTCTCGAAGAGAAAGGGTCTCCTGGTTCGGGTCCAGTGGCTGCAGTGCGGCAGCCCCTGGCGCTGAAGCTTTCTTCGGTGGCATGACGAAGGTCAGTGCTTGCCTAAGGTGGTCGAGAAAGGGTTCACCGAAACTGGACGCCAATGTTGGGGACTTGTTCTCAAATACTATGAATTAAGAACAAGGCAACACAAAATATTAAATGTTATGCCCTTCGTCCTTCGAAACATTATTCCCCTTAGGATATAATGATCTTCAGACGAAGGTTATGAAGGATATACCTTCTTCATTGCAGCATATAATAATAAAAGAAGAAGCATGTGAAATATGAGAGACAACATAAACAATCATATAACGTTGTTAATTCATTCTTATTATATCACCATGGAAAGGTAAAAACAATATTGAATTACAAAAGTACCTTCGGCTTGACAGAAGGCAAAAAGTACAATTGTGACGCAAAAGCAAGTATCAATCAGCGTGAACAGTACGGGGGTACTGTTCATCTATTTATAGGCACATGACACAGCCTATGAGAGATTACAATTATGCCCTTTACATTTGCTATTAACTTATAGAAAAATCTATGAGGACTGAACAACCTTTCCCCTTTTAAGTCGGTTCCCCTGTCGGCATTTCGAGACCGGGGGGTCCCTAAGCCGACGAGTGAATGTGCCGCGTGCCCCAGCCCAGATGGGTCGAGCGCGTGGGCGAGCGCGAAGGGGGGAAGCGAGGTGGCCGGAGACGGGCGTGAGAGAGGTGGAAATCCCGCGGCCTTCGTGTTCGTCCCGCGCCCAGGTCGGGTGCGCTTGCAGTAGGGGGTTACAAGCGTCCACGCGGGTGAGGGAAGCGAGCGGCCCCGAGAGAGCGCCTGTCTCGTCCTCGTCCCCGCGCGGCCAACCTTCTCTAAGAAGGCCCTGGTCCTTCCTTTTATAGGCGTAAGGAGAGGATCCAGGTGTACAATGGGGGTGTAGCAGAGTGCTACGTGTCTAGCGGGGGAGAGCTAGCGCCCTAAGTACATGCCAATGTGGCAGCCGGAGAGATCTTGGCACCCAGCTGGTGTGATGTCGTGGCTGTCGGAGGAGCAACGGAGCCTGGCGGAGGGACAGCTGTCGGAGCGGTTGAGTCCTTGCTGACGTCCTCCTGCTTCCATAAGAGAGCTGAGAGTCGCCGTCGTCACAAGGCTTGCGGGGCGCCATCATTGCCTATCTGGCGGAGCTAGCCAGATGGGACACCGGTCTTGTTCTCTGCGGCCCGAGTCGGCTCGGGGTAGGGTGATGATGGCGCTTCCTGTTGACGTGGCTGGCCTGCGCCCTAGGTCGGGCGACGTGGAGGCTCCTCCGAAGCCGAGGTCGAGTCTGTCTTCCATGGCCGAGGCCGAGCCCGAGCCCCTGGGTCGGGCGAGGCGGAGGTCGTTCGGCAGAGGCCAGGGCGGAGTCCGAGCCCTGGGGTCGGGCGAAGCGGAGTTCGTCGTCTTCTGGGGCCTAGCCCGAGTCCGAGCCCTGGGTCGAGCGGAGCGGAGTTCGCCGTCTTCCGGGGCCTAGCCCGAGTCCGAGCCCTGGGTCGGGCGGAGCGGAGTTCGTCGTCTTCCGGGGCTTAGCCCGAGTCCGAGCCCTGGGTCGGGCGGAGCGGAGTTTCCTATGGCGCCTTTGGCAGGGCCTGACTGCCTGTCAGTCTCACTCTGTCAAGTGGCACTACAGTCGGAGTGGCGCAGGCGGCGCTGTCCTTTTGTCAGACCGGTCAGTGGAGCGGCGAAGTGACAGCGGTCACTTCGGCTCTGCCGGGGGGCGCGCGTCAGGATAAAGGTGTCAGGCCACCTTTGCGTTAAATGCTCCTGCGACTCGGTCGGTCGGCGCGGCGATTTAGTCAGGGTTGCTTCTTAGCGAAGGCAAGGCCTCGGGCGAGCCGGAGACGTGTCCGCCGTTGGAGGGGGGCCTCGGGCGAGACGGAAATCCCTCGGGGTCGGCTGCCCTTGTCCGAGGCTAGGCTCGGGCGAGGCGTGATCGAGTCGCTCGTATGGACTGGTCCCTGACTTAATCGCACCCATCAGGCCTCTGCAGCTTTATGCTGATGGGGGTTACCAGCTGAGAATTAGGCGTCTTGAGGGTACCCCTAATTATGGTCCCCGACAGTAGCCCCCGAGCCTCGAAGGGAGTGTTAGCACTCGCTTGGAGGCTTTCGTCGCACTTTTTTGCAAGGGGACCAGCCTTTCTCGGTTGCATTTTGTTCCGGTGGGTGCGCGCGAGCGCACCCGCCGGGTGTAGCCCCCGAGGCCTCGGAGGAGTGGTTTCACTCCTCCGAGGTCTTAATGCCTTGCGTAATGCCTCGGCTGGTCTGGTTGTTCCCTCATGCGAACTGGTCGTAGCCCGGGTGCACGGTCGGGGCCCAAGTTCTCGGGCTGGTATGTTGACGCTGTCAACGGTTCGGCCGGAGCCGGTTTTGCGAGAGCAGCCCCCGAGCCTCTGCACAGGGCGAGAGGGCGATCAGGGACAGACTCGGCTTTTTTACATACGCCCCTACGTCGCCTTTCCGCAAGGAGGAGGGGGGGAGAGCGCCATGTTACCCTCGATGGGCACCGAACATGGTGTCTCCGGTGAGCTGCAAGCGGGTAATCCGAGTGGACGTCCGTGCCCCGTTCGTTGGGGGTCGGCTAGGGGCCCAGAGGCACGCCCAAAAGTACCTGCGGGTGATCTGTCGGACCTGGTCCCCTGGCGACAGGGTCCGAGGGCTCGATGCCTCCCTCCGATGGGATTTCGTTACAAGATCGCTCCCGCTGGTCTCGGAAATGTCCTAGGGTACCTCGGGAGCGCAGCCCGAGCCTTGGTTATGTATCGAACGTACCCCTGGTCATCCCTCGCTCGGCGTCTGAGGCGACTGTGAACCCTTCGGGGGCCAGCCTTCGAACCCCTGATCAGTAATGGGCGCGGAGCCCGAGTAGCCTGAGGCGGCCGTGGAGCCCTTCGGGGGGCCGGCCTTCGAACCTCTGACCAGTAGTGGGTGTAGGGCCCACGCGATCTGAGGCGGCTGTTGAACCCCTCGGGGGGCCAGCCTTCGAACCTCTGATCAGTAGGGGGGCTCGGAGCCCGGTTCCTTCACGGGGAAGGATCCTTTTCGGGGTATCCCCTTTCCCGGTCCCTGTTGCAAGAGATAGAGAAAGAGGAAAAAGAAAGGAAAAGGATACGAAATCGAACGACGTGGCGTACCTTTTTTGGCACGGTTATTACGGCGAAGGCGAAGCGTCGCCCGCTTCTCCTGCCAGAAGCGCCATCTGTCCTGCCGCGGAGTTAATGCGACGGGGCGAGTGGTTGGCGGGGCGGCCGTTGCGCGTGCGCGAGCCGTTCGAGGGACGGATCACGGGCGCGTCGTCTTCACGCCGTGAGAGGAGGCTCTCTTGCTGCCCCTGGATGGGACGTGAGCCTGGCCGACGACGTGACCGCTGCTCCCGCCCACCTGCCACCGTCATTACTGTCGGCCCACTTTCGGCTGCATTGACCGTCGCGCCAGGCTGGCGCTGCTGGGTCGTGCGCTGGGCCGCCTCGAGTCGCAGTATTGGTTCCGCAACCGAAGAGGCGCGGTGGTGGCGCAAGTGGCGGTGCAGTTGCTTGCATGCAGCATCCGGCGCGCTGGTTGCGTGACGCGTGGGCCTGGGCCTCCATGCTGGCGTGTTGGGAGTCGGGGAAGCGCGTCCACCTGGCGCGGTTGCATGCCGCCTGCATGGCTGCCCGCCCCTTCCGCCCGTTGGTCTGGGCAGAAGTGGGGGGGTCTCTTGTAACCGCTGGGCGGTTGTACGCACCACGCGCGGCGGTTTGGCTTCTTCTGCTCTGAGCCGGTTTGCATGACATGCGGGACCCAGCCCCCGCGCCGCAGGGGAGGGCCTTGGAGCGTGTTGGAGAAGACTCAGCCCGTGACGTTTGGGGGCGCACGTGGGGAGAGTCGCCTTTAAAAGGAGGGCGACCCCTTTCGGAAGGCGACCATGTCTTCTCCCTACCTTATGCATCGCGTCTTTTCACCTTCCAAGCCCCCGGATGGGGGGAACCCGCCGTCTTTTCGCCTCATCGTTGGAGGAACGCAACTCCGCGGGAGTTGGTACCTTTCAGCCATCGTTCGGCTTCAAGGATTTTCATCATGCAGCCCGGCTGCACCCCTCCACCGGCGGTCACCCAAGATGGTGACCTCCAGCTTGATGGTGGGGGAAAGCGAGCCGGGCTGCGGCCTCTCCCCCTCCCTCAGCCTCAAGTATTTTCATCACCAAGGCAGGGGAGGGGAGTGTGCCGAGTTGGGGTCGGCCCCTGCGTGGGCGGTGGCCCGCTCCTTCACTCAGTGATGGGGGGGAGGGGCGGTTGTCGTCCGTGGCGCTGGCAGCTGCAGCGTGCCCGGCTTTCGGACGCGAGTGGCTTCGGAGCCGCTCGCGGCGCCGGCGTCTGCCACGGCAGCTGGAAGAGGTTCTTCCGCCGGCGCGATAGCCAAGGCAGGCCACGGACCGACCTCCAACTCTACGGCCTTCTGCCCGTCCTTGCCTTACGAGTTTTGGCATGGGCGGGGGCCTCCTGGCAGCAGCATCCGCCCTGAGGTCAGTGTTGCCGCTGTTCGGCCCCCCGGAGCAGAAGTCGTCATCATCGCCGCTGCTGGAGCAGGTGACGGCGCGCCGTTCGTCGGTCTTCCGTTGCTCCGCAGGCCTTCCCCCATGGAGTGGGGTTGTTCGTACCTGCGGAGGGGGAACCGGAGTTCCGTTTGTAATGACACTTTGAATGCCAGTGTTTTTGTTCATTGTGGCTGTCGAGGCCTGAACATGTATGTAATTTTGGCACGGAGCCGTGTTTTTTCCTCATTTTCGAGCACTAAGACTCGCCTGTTGATTATCTGAACCGCTTCACCAAGCATGAGTCGCCCCGTGTCAAGGTGACGAGTGAGGTATCCGTATCCCGGAGGCATAGGAATCCCTCGGCTCGATCGGCCTTGTTGTCTGAGGCTCCTCTAGCTTAGTTAAAGAGACCCCTTGGCCGCTCTTCGACGAGCCGAGGCCAGGGGTAGCGATATCAGCACGAACAGAGGCGGAGTTGGCTCGAAAATGAAAACCTGGTTGGCCGGAGCCTAACCGGGTTGTCCGTCAGCGGGGCCGATGCCGGAGTTGATCAGCCGAGGCCTCAGATCGGGCTGGCGCCCTTGGAAGATGGTTGGTCGAGGCCCCAGGGGTAACCGGCCGAGCCGCCTGCTCGGGCCGGATTCCCGGAGAAGTCCCTGGACCGCGTCACCGTTCGAGGCTGGGTCGGACCTCGCTGAAGGTGTCGTCGATGCCGAGGGTGCTACAGCCCCCTTCCAGCGTGAAGACCCGAGCCTGCAGGATCAGATTGTTTTGTAGCGTGTGCCTTCTGCGGCCGCTGAGGCCAGAACACACACCCTCGCTGCGTTGTAAAGTTGTGTCTCTTTTCCTCTTATTTTGAGTATCTGGACTTTTTGTCGGTAACAGGGATGTTTGTGCGAGCGAGAGTTGCTTCTCGCAGAAGGTGATGAGTGAGGTATCCGTATCCCGGAGGCGTGGGAGTCCCTCGGCTCGGTCGGCCTTGCCGCTTATGCGTACTTTCACCCGTCCATGAGGCCCTGTCACCGACTCAGTCGAGAAGGCTCGAAGTATCGCTTCGGCAGAAGAGCTTCCGAACGTAAAGACTTGTTCGTTCCGCGGAATCACTTTATCCGAACGCGAGTTACTTATCGCAGAAGGTGATGAGTGAGGTATCCGTATCCCGGAGGCGTAGGAGTCCCTCGGCTCGGTCAGCCTTGGCTGCTTACGTGTACTCCGTCGTTTTCAGGATCCGCTTTTCGAAGTAGTCAAAAAGCACGAAAGATATTCTGCTAAAAGAGATCTTTTTTCGAGGAAAATTTCGACGCAGAGGGGGTCCCCCCCCCCTTTTAGCCCCCGAGGGAGGGTCGGGCCTTGCCGAGGCGAGGCCGACCCTTCCTTGATGACTAAACTTTGCGTGGGTGCGAGGTATATGAACAACTTGAAAACATCTTAAGGGTAGAAGCGACGTAGCTGTTGGATGTTCCAAGCGTTGCCGTAGACCTCGCCTTGACTGTTGGCCAGCTTGTACGTTCCGGGCTTCAGAACTTTGGCGATGACGAATGGCCCCTCCCAGGGGGGCGTGAGCTTGTGCCTCCCTCGGGCGTCTTGCCGCAGCCGAAGCACCAGGTCGCCCACCTGGAGGTCTCGGGGCCGGACCCCTCGGGCGTGGTAGCGTCGCAGGGACTGCTGGTACCGCGCCGAGTGTAGTAAGGCCTTGTCCCGAGCCTCTTCCAGCTGGTCCAGCGAGTCTTCTCGACTAACTTGGTTGCTTTGATCGTTGTAGGCCCTCGTCCTCGGGGAGCCGTATTCCAGGTCAGTGGGCAAGACGGCCTCGGCCCCGTAGACCAGGAAGAACGGCGTGAAACCCGTGGCTCGGCTCGGTGTTGTCCTCAGGCTCCAGACCACCGAGGGGAGTTCCTTCATCCATCGCTTGCCGAACTTGTTGAGGTCGTTGTAAATCCGAGGCTTGAGCCCTTGTAGAATCATGCCGTTGGCACGTTCTACTTGCCCATTCGACATGGGATGAGCCACGGCGGCCCAGTCCACCCGGATGTGGTGATCCTCGCAAAAATCCAAGAATTTTCTGCCGGTGAACTGGGTGCCGTTGTCGGTAATGATGGAGTTTGGGACCCCGAAGCGATGGATGATGTTGGTGAAGAACGCCACCGCCTGCTCGGACCTGATGCTGTTCAGAGGTCGGACCTCGATCCACTTGGAGAATTTGTCGATGGCGACCAGCAGGTGCGTGTAGCCCCCGGGCGCCTTCTGCAAGGGACCGACGAGGTCCAGACCCCATACAGCAAAGGGCCAGGTGATGGGTATCGTCTGCAGAGCCTGAGCGGGCAGGTGGGTCTGCTTCGCATAGAATTGGCACCCTTCGCAGGTGCGGACAATTCTAGTGGCGTCAGCCACCGCCGTTGGCCAGTAGAAGCCTTGCCGGAAAGCATTCCCGACAAGGGCTCGAGGCGCTGCATGATGGCCGCAAGCCCCCGAGTGTATCTCTTGCAGGAGTTCCTGACCTTCGGCGATGGAGATGCATCGCTGGAGGATGCCCGAGGGGCTGCGGTGGTAGAGCTCCTTCTCATCGCCCAGCAAGACGAACGACTTGGCGCGTCGCGCTACCCGCCGAGCCTCGGCTTGGTCGAGGGGTAGCTCTCCTTGGCGGAGATATTGCAGGTACGGGGTCTGCCAATTTCGATCAGGCGTGGCCCCGCTCTGCTCCTCCTCGACGTGCAGTGTCTCGCCCTCGGGGGCCGAGGGTACCTCGGGCTGAACCGAGGGCGCCTCGGGTCGAGCTGAGGGTGCCTCGGGCTGAGCCGAGGGTACCTCGGGCTGGACCGAGGGTGCCTCGGGCTCGGGCGTGTCGTCGATCTTGACGGAGGGTTGATGCAGATCCTGGGAGAAGACGTCCGGGGGAACCGTCGTTCGCCCCGAGGCTATTTTTGCCAGCTCGTCCGCAGTCTCGTTGTAGCGCCGAGTGATGTGGTTAAGCTCGAGCCCGTAGAACTTGTCTTCCAGGCGCCGAACCTCATCGCAGTAGGCCTCCATCTTCGGGTCGCGGCAGTGGGAGTTCTTCATGACTTGGTCGATGACGAGCTGCGAGTCACCGCGGGCGTCGAGGCGTCTGACCCCTAGCTCGATGGCGATCCGCAACCCGTTGACCAGAGCCTCGTACTCAGCCACATTGTTGGACGCCGGGAAATGGAGGCGTAGCACGTAGCGTAGGTGTTTCCCGAGGGGCGAGATGAAGAGCAGGCCCGCGCCGGCTCCCGTCTTCATCAGCGACCCGTCGAAAAACATGGTCCAGAGCTCCGGTTGGATCGGAGCCGTCGGCAGCTGGGTGTCGACCCATTCGGCTACGAAGTCCGCCAATACCTGGGACTTGATGGCCTTCCGAGGGGCGAACGAGATTGTCTCGCCCATGATTTCCACCGCCCACTTTGCGATCCTGCCCGAGGCCTCTCGGCACTGGATGATCTCCCCCAGGGGGAAGGATGACACCACAGTTACCAGATGAGACTCGAAGTAATGTCGCAACTTTCGCCTCGTCAGGATCACTGCATACAGCAACTTCTGAACTTGTGGGTAGCGGATCTTGGTCTCGGACAGTACCTCGCTGACGAAGTAAACTGGCCTCTGAATGGGCAATGCGTGCCCCTCTTCTTGCCTCTCGACCACAATCGCGGCGCTAACCACCTGAGTGGTCGCGGCGACGTAGACCGAGAGGGCTTCCCCGTCAGCTGGAGGCACCAAGATAGGCGCCTTTGTGAGGAGCGCCTTCAGGTTCCCGAGAGCTTCCTCAGCCTCAGGGGTCCAAGCGAAGCACTCGGTCTTCCTTAAGAGGCGGTACAGAGGCAGACCTCTTTCGCCGAGGCGTGAGATGAAACGGCTCAGGGCCGCGAGACATCCCATGACCCTCTGTACGCCTTTTAAGTCCTTGATGGGCCCCATGCTGGTGATAGCTGCGATCTTCTCCGGGTTGGCTTCGATGCCTCGCTCGGAGACGATGAACCCCAAGAGCATGCCCCGGGGCACCCCGAAGACACACTTCTCGGGATTGAGCTTGACGCCTTTCGCTTTGAGACATCGGAATGTCACTTCAAGGTCGGAGAGGAGGTCGGAAGCCTTCCTTGTCTTGACTACGATGTCATCGACGTAGGCCTCGACTGTGCGACCGATGTGTTCGCCGAACACATGGTTCATGCACCGCTGGTACGTCGCGCCCGCATTCCTCAAACCGAACGGCATGGTGACATAGCAGTACATGCCGAAGGGCGTGATGAAAGAAGTCGCGAGCTGGTCGGACTCTTTCATCCGGATTTGGTGATACCCTGAGTAGGCATCGAGGAAGGACAGGGTTTCACACCCAGCAGTGGAATCCACGATTTGATCGATGCGAGGCAGAGGGTAGGGAACCTTCGGACATGCTTTGTTGAGACTAGTGTAGTCTACACACATCCGCCATTTCCCCCCTTTCTTTCTCACAAGCACAGGGTTGGCAAGCCATTCGGGATGGAATACCTCTTTGATGAACCCTGCTGCCATTAGCTTGTGGATCTCCTCGCCTATCACTCTGCGCTTCTCCTCGTCGAATCGGTGCAGAGGCTGCCTGACGGGTCGGGCTCCGGCCCGAATATCCAGCGAGTGCTCGGCGACATCCCTCGGTATGCCGGGCATGTCCGAGGGACTCCACGCAAAGACGTCGGCGTTTGCGCGGAGAAAGTCGACGAGCACTGCTTCCTATTTGGGGTTGAGCCCGGAACCGATCCGGATCTGCTTGGAGGTGTCGCCACTGGGGTCGAGAGGGACGGCCTTAACCGTCTTCGCTGGCTCGAAGTTGCCGGCATGACGCTTCACGTCTGGCACCTCTTTGGAGAGGCTTTCCAGGTCGGCGATGAGGGCCTCGGCGTACTCCACGCACTCCACGTCGCATTCGAACGCGTGTTTGTACGTGGGGCCGACGGTGATGACCCCGTTGGGGCCCGGCATCTTGAGCTTCAGGTAGGTGTAGTTGGGGACGGCCATGAACTTCTCGTAGCATGGCCTCCCCAGTACCGCGTGGTAGGTTCCTCGGAACCCGACCACCTCGAACGTCAAAGTCTCCCTTCGGAAGTTGGTAGGCGTTCCGAAGCAGACGGGAAGGTCGAGTCGTCCGAGGGGCTGGACGCGCTTCCCGGGAATGATCCCGTGGAATGGCGCAGCGCCTGCTCGGACGGAGGACAGATCGACGCGCAGGAGCTTGAGGGTCTCGGCGTAGATGATGTTGAGGCAGCTGCCCCCGTCCATCAGGACCTTGGTGAGCCTGACGTCGCCGACGATGGGGTCGACGACGAGCGGGTATTTCCCCGGGCTCGGCACGTGGTCGGGGTGGTCAGCTTGGTCGAAGGTGATGGGCTTGTCGGACCAGTCTAGGTAGACTGGCGCCGCCACCTTCACCGAGCAGACCTCCCGGCGCTCTTGCTTGCGATGCCGAGCCGAGGCATTCGCCACATGCCCACCGTAGATCATGAAGCAGTCGCGGACCTCGGGGAACTCTCCTGCTTGGTGATCTTCCTTCTTGTCGTCGTCGCGAGCCCTGCCACCCTCTACGGGTGGCCCGGCCCTGTGGAAGTGGTGCCGAAGCATGACGCACTCCTCGAGGGTGTGCTTGACGGGCCCCTGATGATAGGGGCACGGCTCCTTGAGCATCTTGTCGAAGAGGTTAGCACCTCCAGGGGGCTTCCGAGGGTTCTTGTACTCGGCGGCGGCTACAAGGTCCGCATCGGCGGCGTCGCGTTTCGCTTGCGACTTCTTCCTGCCTTTCTTCTTGGCGCCGCGCGGAGTTGACGCCTCGGGAGCATCTTCCGATGGGCGGCCCTAGGGCTGCTTATCCTTTCGGAAGATAGCCTCGACCGCCTCCTGGCCAGAGGCGAACTTGGTGGCGATGTCCATCAGCTCGCTCACCCTGGTGGGGGTCTTGCGACCCAACTTACTCACCAGGTCGCGGCAGGTGGTGCCGGCAAGGAATGCGCCGATGACATCCGAGTCGGTGATGTTGGGCAGCTCGGTGCGCTGCTTCGAGAATCGTCGGATGTAGTCCCGTAGAGACTCTCCCGGCTGTTGCCGGCAGCTTCGAAGGTCCCAGGAATTCCCGGGGCGCACGTACGTGCCCTGGAAATTGCCGGCGAAGGCTTAGACCAAGTCATCCCAGCTGGAGATCTGCCCCGGAGGCAGGTGCTCCAACCAGGCGCGAGCGGTGTCGGAGAGGAACAGGGGGAGGTTGCGGATGATGAGGTTGTCGTCGTCCGTTCCACCCAGTTGGCAGGCCAGGCGGTAGTCTGCGAGCCACAGTTCCGGTCTCGTTTCCCCCGAGTACTTTGTGATAGTAGTCGGGGGTCGGAACCGGGTCGGGAACGGCGCCCGTCGGATGGCCCGACTGAAGGCCTGCGGACCGGGTGGTTCGGGCGAGGGACTCCGATCCTCCCCGCTGTCGTAGCGTCCCCCACGCCTGGGGTGGTAGCCTCGGCGCACCCTTTCGTCGAGGTGGGCCCGAAGGTCGCGATGATGGTGCTCGTTGCCGAGGTGGCCCGGGGCCGTAGGCGCGGTGTTGCGCGTGCGCCCGGTGTAGACCGAGGCTTCCCGTATGAATCGGGAAGTCGCGGCATGAGGTTCCGAGGGGTATCCCTGCCTTCGGGAGGCAGAGCTCTCGGCCCGTCGGATCGCAGCGCCTTCCAGGAGATTCTTGAGCTCTCCCTGGATTCGCCGACCCTCGGTGGTTGATGGCTCCGGCATCGCGCGGAGGAGCATCGCTGCGGTTGCCAGGTTCTGACCGACCCCACTGGATGCGGGTGGCGGCCTGACCCTGACGTCGTTGGTGACGCGGTGCTGGAAACCCTGGGGCAGGTGACGTACTTCTCCGGCCGGGGGTTGGCCCGCCCATACCTGCCCGACGTCCCGGCGGATCGGCTCAAGCGCTCCTGCTCCCTCGTCGAGCCTGGCCTGCGCCCCGCGGACTTGCTCGAGCTGTGGGTCGTGACCCCCCGCCGGAACGGGGACCACAGCTAGCTCCCGCGGGATGTCTGCGCGAGGCACCGGCCTAGGGAGATCACCGTCCTCCGGCATGCCGAGATGGTTGCCTTCGGAGGGATCCCCTAGCTCGACGTGGAAACATTCGCGGCTACCGTCGGAACAGTCGGAGAGGCAGTAGTCACATGCGGTCATGAAGTCCCGCATGGCACTGGGGTTGCCAAATCCAGAGAAATCCCAACAGATGCTGGGATCGTCATCTTCCTCGGACCCAGAGGGCCCGTAGGTCGAGACGTCCGTCAACCGGTCCCAAGGCGACCGCATGCGAAACCCTAGAGGGGTTGCACTCGCCTCAACGAGAGCGCCCGCCAAAGCAAGGTCGCTAGGCGGGTTGAGGCTGAGTCGAAATGACGTAGGATGGGAATCAGTCGGTACCTTTTGGTCGACGAGGAGTGACATAGTCACGTCGGGGACTGATTGCACTGTCGTCTCAGGTACGAGGGCGACGTCCTGCAAGCTCTCCGCGAGCGCGCTGGCGTCGTCCACTTGCTCGGGATTGGCGCGTCGCGGGGGGACGGCGCCCGCCTTCGTCTCAAATGCGAGGTCGACGCCCGACGCGCCCCCCGTTGGGGCACTGGGGATGTCGATTCGCTCGACAGCCGACGAAGCGCGGCCTCCCGCTTGGCCTTGGTTGCCCCGCCTCCTCCTCCGTTGGCGGGGGAGAGGACGGGGCGAGCTCGAATGTTGTTCTTCCACCACGCGGGGAAGATGTCGTCGATTCCGCCGCCGGCGGGCGGGTTGTCGGCCGCCATTGTCGTTGTCGCGCGGCGGTGGAAGGAGTATCATGTCGTAGCTGCCGTCGAAGGACATGAACTCAAGATTCCCGAAACGGAGCACCGTCCCGGGCCGGAGAGGTTGCTGGAGACTGCCCATCTGGAGCTTGACGGGAAGCTGTTCATCAACACGCAGCAGGCCCCTACCTGGCGCGCCAACTGTCGGCGTTTCGAGACCGGGGGGTCCCTAAGCCGACGAGTGAATGTGCCGCGTGCCCCAGCCTAGATGGGTCGAGCGCGTGGGCGAGCGCGAAGGGGGGAAGCGAGGTGGCCGGAGACGGGCGTGAGAGAGGTGGAAATCCCGCGGCCTTCGTGTTCGTCCCACGCCCAGGTCGGGTGCGCTTGCAGTAGGGGGTTACAAGCGTCCACGCGGGTGAGGGAAGCGAGCGGCCCCGAGAGAGCGCCTGTCTCGTCCTCGTCCCCGCGCGGCCAACCTTCTCTAAGAAGGCCCTGGTCCTTCCTTTTATAGGCGTAAGGAGAGGATCCAGGTGTACAATGGGGGTGTAGCAGAGTGCTACGTGTCTAGCGGGGGAGAGCTAGCGCCCTAAGTACATGCCAATGTGGCAGCCGGAGAGATCTTGGCACCCAGCTGGTGTGATGTCGTGGCTGTCGGAGGAGCAACGGAGCCTAGCGGAGGGACAGCTGTCGGAGCGGTTGAGTCCTTGCTGACGTCCTCCTGCTTCCGTAAGAGAGCTGAGAGTCGTCGTCGTCACAGGGCTTGCAGGGCGCCATCATTGCCTATCTGGCGGAGCTAGCCAGATGGGACACCGGTCTTGTTCTCTGCGGCCCGAGTCGGCTTGGGGTAGGGTGATGATGGCGCTTCCTGTTGACGTGGCTGGCCTGCGCCCTAGGTCGGGCGACGTGGAGGCTCCTCCGAAGCCGAGGTCGAGTCTGTCTTCCATGGCCGAGGCCGAGCCCGAGCCCCTGGGTCGGGCGAGGCGGAGGTCGTTCGGCAGAGGCTAGGGCGGAGTCCGAGCCCTGGGGTCGGGCGAAGCGGAGTTCGTCGTCTTCCGGGGCCTAGCCCGAGTCCGAGCCCTGGGTCGGGCGGAGCGGAGTTCGCCGTCTTCCGGGGCCTAGCCCGAGTCCGAGCCCTGGGTCGGGCGGAGCGGAGTTCGCCGTCTTCCGGGGCTTAGCCCGAGTCCGAGCCCTGGGTCGGGCGGAGCGGAGTTTCCTATGGCGCCTTTGGCAGGGCCTGACTGCCTGTCAGTCTCACTCTGTCAAGTGGCACTGCAGTCGGAGTGGCGCAGGCGGCGCTGTCCTTCTGTCAGACCAGTCAGTGGAGCGGCGAAGTGACGGCGGTCACTTCGGCTCTGCCGGGGGGCGCGCGTCAGGATAAAGGTGTCAGGCCACCTTTGCGTTAAATGCTCCTGCGACTCGGTCGGTCGGCGCGGCGATTTAGTCAGGGTTGCTTCTTAGCGAAGGCAAGGCCTCGGGCGAGCCGGAGACGTGTCCGCCGTTGGAGGGGGGCCTCGGGCGAGACGGAAATCCCTCGGGGTCGGCTGCCCTTGTCCGAGGCTAGGCTCGGGCGAGGCGTGATCGAGTCGCTCGTATGGACTGGTCCCTGACTTAATCGCACCCATCAGGCCTCTGCAGCTTTATGCTGATGGGGGTTACCAGCTGAGAATTAGGCGTCTTGAGGGTACCCCTAATTATGGTCCCCGACATCCCCTTTCTGCGATTTAGCCGAAGCTCCCTTCCGCACAGCTTCGGAGCGACGACAACCTTCGTCACGATCAAGCTTCTCATCGTGTCTGCTTTTACCATGAATCCGAAGATACCTGTCCATAAATCATACTTGGGAAATATTGTTAAATTACGTTTTTGAGGACCTTCAGAGGACGAAGGCCCCCAACAAGCACAGAGGGTAAAACGAGGGAAGCAATGAGCAGCAAAGAAAGCTATCAACCCACTAACCGGTGTTCGAGGCTTTTAGATCATCTATTTGCTTCTAGAGCAGGAAAGGATTCCATTGCAGCAAGGACAAAACCTGATCGGGAACAGGGGCACCGAAAGACCTCAACTGAGCCGATACAGAGTTCAGAACATTATGCAAATACAAGAATTAGCAAAGGAATCTATTTATCAAGACAAGTAAAGCTAGGCAAAGGTCAGCTCACTTGAAGGCTAGAGAGGAACAAAGGAAATCCCAAAGCCGGAGGCATTGACGCGTCGTCGAACGACGGGGTACTAGTAGAAACAAAATTGAGAGCAAACTCAAGCCCCAAAGGAGGATTAGAGCTCGCGTCCAAGGCAGTACTCAGTGAAACCTTAGCTCCGACAGCGTGCAGCGAATTCCCAGCGCCCGGGTCACTGACCTCTAAAGTGATCAGACCAACAAGAGCGACAGGAAGTGTAACACCCCTGGTGTTACTAGCACTAAAATTTGAGCATGACATCATATGCATTGACATTTCATTTTGTTTGTCACACCTAGAATGCATTCACTAGGTAAAATTTCAAAACATGTGTGATGTGGTGGCTTGAAGTGTGCTTAACCCTAGGGTAGGGTACTTAACCCTATGATTAGGGCATATGGATAATAGTAAGCCAAAGTGAGTAGTGTCTCAAAAAGTCATTGTAAATACTCAAAAGAGATCAAGAATAATGAATTTGGGTGGCACAAAAACCCTAGAGTGCTCAAATTCCTAAAAGAAACCCTAGAAAACACTAATTTGTACCCTTGGGGGTAAATTCAAATTCTATACACTTTTGGACCAAAGTGCAAATATCAAAGTGATAGAACATCAAAAACCAAGTAACTTTTACATGGGAGGATTTTCAAGTAGTAT
Source organism: Zea mays (assembly GCF_902167145.1). Lineage (NCBI taxonomy): Eukaryota > Viridiplantae > Streptophyta > Magnoliopsida > Poales > Poaceae > Zea > Zea mays. Next base: position 64,847,916 of record NC_050103.1, on the reverse strand, counting down.
GGAGTAATTTGGACTTAATTGCAAAAAGTCCTAAGGACACCCATGTGGCTAAGTCTGAATTTCAGTGAAATTGAGCCAACCTTGGAGCCTTGTATTTCTTAATTCTTGAGGATTTTGCCCTAGGTCAATACATCAAACTTGTATGGCTATTATGAGGGTACAAGTTTGACTGAAAGACCCAACCCTAAAACTTGAGGAATTTAATGAAAAGCCCCCTCAAACTTTAGTTGTCAGACAAGAACCATGTTGAAATTCAAAATTTTAGTTGTATGGTGTCAACTTGGGAACCATGTTGTGCTCAATTCAATGGGTGTTTGGCAGAAACCTTTGTAACAAAGTTAGAGCTGGTTTGTAGGGGAGTAACTTTGGTACAGTCGTCTTAATGGGTTGTTGTACAAAAATCAAAGAAACAGTGGCACGAAGTACAAAAATCAATGAAACAGTGGCAGAATAGTAATGGTCCCAGTGAAATGTGGTCGATTTATGAGCATCATATCTTAAAATCTATTCAGTTTAGGTCCAAGAATCCTATAGTAAGTTTGAACACCATTGTCTGATGAACAATTCTTGTAATGGAGATTAACCTGTTCTTAACAAGAATCAAGAGAGATAGGGGAGTGAAGGGAACCGGTTCAGTTGAGCACGGAAGATCGACAACGCTGGGAAATATCTGAAGAAAAGAACCACACCACTGTTGAATCCAGATGTGTCCAAATGAGGAGGAGATATAGATGGCTGGGGTGGGATAACTCTGAGCCGATTCACCATTTTGCGGATTAGGCCGGGTCAGGGCAGGGATATTTCACCGGCGGCCACCGTGGCTCGGGCACTTCTGTGGAACCGGGACCCCGTCGTGGGCGCGGTTTGGTCACTCTCTGGGTTTATGAGCTAAATTCGTGCCCATGGCTGCTCGGTTTAGGTTAGATTTAGGTCTAGTAGGTATCTGTGGGACGCTCAGGCTCTCTGCCGCCATGGTATGGCGGGAGGTTCGTCCTCGCTGCCGGTCGGATTTGGGGACTCGATTTTAAAAGACATAGAACTTAGAAGGGGCAGAGAGTAAAGTGTCAGTGACACATTTAAGTTGGTTGAGGACTTCCTTTCAGATATTTGAACCGGTAGGGGCCTTTGCGCAAATCTACCCGCGCGGTCGCGGGCGCGCCCGTGTTCTGTGTGAATCTGAGTCGGCTGGGCTAGTTTCGGCCCAACACTGTTGATAGTTTCTCCTTTTCTTTTTTTCTGATTAAGTTTGGAAATCCATAGGAAATTCTAGAAAAATGATAAAATTATGGGACCAATTTTACTAGACTTATAAATTCCTCTAGTATTTAATAAAATTAGTACCAAGATTTTTAGTCCCAACCATGAATTATTTAGCATTTAAAGATGCCTAAACCTAGTCTTTTAGAATTTTAGAACTTGATTACTAGCTCCAAAAATCATAAAACTTTTTGGGTAGGCTTAATATGATAAATAAAACCCTTGGGTAAGGTTTGGCATGTTTTGGACATTGTTTGATCCCAAACCCCAAACCCTAGCTTCCTACGGTAGAATTTGTCTAACCCTAATAGGGTACTAACTCAGGAAACCCTAGTGACTCAGATGTACCGTGAAGGAAAGTTATATTCAAGACACAAAATAATGTGTTTCTATTGCATATTCATGGCATCACATGAGCATTCGTGTATATGTATTGTTATATATAGAAAACGAAGAAGAAGTGATTATCGAAGAAGAAACTGCCCCACAAGCTGAAATTCCACCTGTCGAGAACAGTTTCTACTTTGACATTTATGGAACAGATCTCGAGTCCCCTACAACACAAGGCAAGCCCCAGTGCATTTACCCTTCCTTGTTGTTTTAAACCCTTTATCACTTGAAATGATGCATTAGGTGATATGAGTTGAGTGCTAAACAATGGCTGCATTTCCTTCCTTGAAATTGACTACCATTCCTTGATACCTGTTTTACTTGAAAAGTTTTCTGATGCTTAGTCTTGCTTTAGGAGACAAAATGTTTTGTTTTAAACAAAAGATGATGCTTCAGATGGGAAGGGGAATTTTCAAAAAATAAAACTTGATGGTGAATCCATCATGGCCGTGATGGGTTCAACATCGGAAAAGATGTACCTCTGCTAGGTACCAAACTTTGGGTTTTAAATAATAAAGACGAGACCGGGCGGGTGACTTGCATCAGAAGGAAGTCTTAGTGTAGTGTCTCCATCTGAGTCGATTAAGGACTGTACCGATGTAGGCTTGCTGATTGAGGACCTTTTAACTGGCCACATGCCTCGTCATGGGTAAGCTTTGCCTCGGGCAGACCAATACCAGAAAGGCCAACACGCAATGGGAGTGAAGAGATGGCGAGAGTAGCGTGTACCCTACGTGGCAAGAGGCTGGACGGTGGTGTATTTGTGCTCTCGGTTGGCGTGAACCTGGTCTGGTCTTGAGAAACCCAGTGGCGAGTTGACATATGCAAGGGTTAAGTGCTACATATGTCGTGTGGTTGGAGATCCCCAGCTGGGTATTAATCGATTCGGATCGCCGTTACTTCTTGGACATGAAGACTTGGTCACTGCCCTACACGTAGCAATCCAGTAAAGTAAAAGGGTGATAAAAAACGGCTAGTGTAGGCCAAGTACTTGAACTAGGATAGAAAGAACTTTAGATGCAGGTAATTTTACTTAACCTGACAATAAAACTGGATTTTAAGGATCCACTATTAGTAAGCATTTCTGCAAACAGAGTCTTTGATGCTTGATCAGCTATACCTTGAATACCACAAGCCAGCATATCCTTGAGAGTCTTTTTCCTTTGTCGGGTAAGTCTTGCGAAAGTACACTCCGTACTTAGGGTTTTCGAACCCATGTTGTTGTAGGTGAGGAAACAACGGAGTTTTGTTGTTTCTGTTCAAAGGTGGTACCAAAAGAGGAGCCGAATCCGTGATCGTGTGTGCGGGAGGATGCTTGCCTCCTAGTTTGAAAAACAGTAAACTTTTGTGCGGGAGGGTGTTTTGCCTCCCTAGTTTGTAATAATACTTTATGCACTCTTAACACCCGGTACTGTAATAATACTCTCTCTATATATTTTATAAATGTAAATTAAGTTATTGTAATATGCTTTCGCTTATTCTTTCCTCCGATGTGATGTAATATTTGCGTGATGAGTGAAGCGCTCTTAGGCGATGTAATGAGGATACAGGGTACCGAACTTGCCGAGTGATTATGTGCACCTACTTGTTTGTCTGAGGTCCTTAGGACAAGGACATCGGTAGGTGGGCCTAATACCTTGGGAGGTTCTGTGACAGGAAGACTCGTCAACACTAGCTCCTCAGACTGAGCTGGTGGTGATCCGACATGAACATCCATAGAAGCAGCCGAAGAGGAGCCGAGCTCAGCACCCTCGGGGGCTGGGTCATCCTCAAAAGCACCCTCGAGGGCTGGGTTATCCTCAGCGGCACCCTCAGGAGCTGAAGCACCCCCAATCGTACCCACAAGAGCTGGGTAACCCTGGCATGCAAAGTTAGGAGCCGATGTGTTCCCATGAACTAGGCCGCCCTCAAAGGTCGAAGAAGCATGGGAAACTATCCGGGTTATTTCTTGCCCGACTAGATTACTAGCTGAGGGGGTGTCATCCGGGACCTCTGTACGGATGACAGCACCCTCAGTTTCAGGAAGCTCCGATAAAAGATCTTCAGGGATAATCTCCTCCAATGCATGATCAATTACAGACATCTTCAACCTCTAGAACTAACCATTCCTGACAGAGCCTGGATTGGGACATTATCGATGTTTCTGCTACAGTAGTTATTGCGAATAAAGGAGAAACTTCTTCTTCATCCTCTTCGCCCTCATCAAACACACGTCCACTGACTCTGGTGCCACCACGACTCTCAATGTCATCCTCGAGGTTGGCGCTTGTCGGGCCACCAATGGGGACTGGGGCCATAGAGTTAGCCCCCAGCTCCAAGCCAGATGAACGATGAAGTCTTCTTTTTTTTCTTTTCTTCCCCTCGGCAGACACGGCTGAGTGGCCCGTTCGGCACAATCGTTTGCGACGAGCAACTCCAGGACTGCAAGCTCCTTCATCCTCGCTGAAAACACGACCAGTTGCAGCGCTCACCGATTCAGTACAAGCAGATTCAGACGACTCGCCCGCTAGCATATTAAGAACAACGTTCACTTCAGCCTCATCGGCAGTCGTTTACATCTGGAGATGGGTCTGTCTTTCCTCTTTAGGGAGATTCCGGTATGGAGCAATGAAGGCCTCAATATCTTCTGAAGAAGGTCGCACTTCATGGCCTAGACTGTCGTCTTGAACAGGTGGATTGTATATGAACTCTGAAAAGGGCCTCTACGGGGGAAGATTCCAGGCGGAATATGAAAAGGGAGCACCGACATTCGAAACCTTGCCTCTCAGCATCGAATCAACCTGACTCAACATGTCCTCCTCAGATATTCGCTTATTGGTAATTCGAGTGGGGTCATCAACACCAGTGTATAGGTAAGCACGATAGACTCTATCCTTCAAAGGCTGAATATTCTTGAAAACAAAGTCGACAACAACAGCTTAAGCAGTCAAGCCTCTGTCCTTCAATACACATATCTATGTGTCACACCTGAGTTTCGGGGGCACCAAGACCCAGGCACAAATTAATCACCAGGTTTGCTGGGACCAAGTCTCACACATATGATGAATCGTGGTACAGAAACGAATGTCACATCTTTACTATATAATAGGAGATATGCACAAAATAAATAATTACATCATAAGGAGACAACGATCCAGCAATCCAAAGTTGACTGGGAGACGACGGCCTAGACCTCTCACGAACTCATCACAACATCCTCCATATGCCTTATCCTGCGGTACCTGTTCTTGACCTATGAGGGTGTGAGACAGCAAGAGTGAGCTCACATACGTTCATCGCTCAACAAGGTGTGGGGAATAATGTGCATGAACTCGCCAAAGGTGGGAGCTCATGTAAGTGTAAGGCTTACCAAAGAGGATGGTTAAAGATGAGCATTGCTTTTATAAGTTGGTCAAAATTTTATTAGCAGTTACTAAGTGTAAGTAAATACCAAACCATAGTAATAGAAATTCAAAATAATAATAAATCCCAATGCGATACAAATGACAAATTGAATTTAAATCCATAAGTTAATCATGTGAGTGTCCGAGCTGCTCATGACCGTGAGCACGGCTAGTATACCAGTTTTACATTCTGCAGAGGTTGCACATCTTTACCCACAAGTCATGTTACCCATCTGCCAAGTGATCGCGACTTCCCATACACCTCTACTGAGGAGGCGAGGCAGAGTAACACTATGAGGCCTTTACAAAGTTCCACTAGCTTCAGAAAACCCGCTACAGTTTCTAGGAAGCTCCAATGTAGGGACCCCTCGCCTGACCGCCACGCAGCAAAATCAACCCAAGGGCCTCCCTACACTGACCACTCCCCTACTGCCCTTGCCCCTTTCGGGTAAGGTAGTCCTCCACTAGCTTTCCTAATTAATCAGCTAAGGTCGTCTCATACCACCCTTGTGGTAGCACTATTTTCCCGAGTGGTTCTCCATGTTCCAATTAACATAATGATCTTATCATGAATAGTAAATAACAAACTGATATTAAAAGTAGGATCATAAATAATGTGTATCTCTATACCCAAAACCACATAAAGCAATAGCAGGTACTACCCAAAAATTTCAGCGGTAAACAAGGTATAAAGATAGCTAAACTAGGGTAACCTATTGGGTCCCATCAAAATTAACCTATGCAGATCATTATGATTAATAAAACATGACTGGGTAAAAAGAAGTGATCAAGGGCACAACTTGCCTAAGACTTGAGATTCAAGGTACTAACTTGCTCTTCAATTGACTCGTATCCTCGCTGCTAGTCGTAGCAATACAAACAAACATGATATAGACAAAATTAACATTACACCAACCATAAGAACAAACCGTATAATAATATTCTACGCATCGCTACGAGATCGTAGGCTCGAGAATCACTAAATTCGGAGTTACAATTAGAAAGATATAGTTTATGGAAGATTTAAGTGATTAAATATTAAACCATAGTATAATTTGGTTATTATACGCCATATGGGATAACATACTTCAAAAAATTAACTCCATTTTAATCTAAATTATAACTTGACTCGAGATCGTATTTTAGTCAAATTATAATTATGGACATGTAAACTTTGATTAGAAGAGTTAATCTATTAAACATAGGCTAGACAAATTTCTAATAATAAAATTATGGGGTGTGATAAAAGTTAGTGCCATACTGTATAGGGGATATTATTATGAATCTAACGCAATTCGAACGGATCAAATCAGAGGTGGAATGCAAAAGTTATGAATTGTCTAAGTTTCTAGGTAATTTAATATTTATTTTATACCAGAATTAGCATCCATGGGTGTTTCTGTAAACTTCCTGGGATCACTTTGTAATTTTTAAGCACCCAGCCGAGGACCCAATCATGCAAATCGGGACGGCTGGTTGATTTGTTAAAGGTTGAGGGACTTTTTAGCAAGAACACGCGGCCGAAGAGGTATGGACTGATTTCAGCCGTTGGATCCGAAATCTATGCCCCGGATTAGATTTTCAGCTACCCGAAACGGTATGCGCTATGAGCCACTGGATTGAGACCCGATGGCCCAGATTTTATGAAAACTCAAACCAACCACAACCACTCGATTCGCAATCTACGGTCCCAATCGGATCTGGCCAAACCGGATGCCTAGTACGATCCCAGCCGTCCGCGAACAGATCGATGATGATGGCACCTTCTTCCCCACCCGAGACCCTAGATGGTGGAGCTGGCCACCTCGTGGCGGCGCACCCGCCGAAGAACGGCAAACCAGCGTGCCAAGGTCCCAACTACATCTGTAACCGTGCTACGATGCTCGCAACGCAACGATCCTATCGGTTGGCTTTTTACCTGGGATGATGAAGTGATGACCCCGACCCGCGGAACCGCGCGGTGCGCAGCGGCATCACTACTCTGACGACGAATTCCGATCACGCCAGCCCATTTCCGAGCCCGCCGATAAGCCAAACGGGTTAGAAAGACACTGGTGATCACATCCATGGTCTCTGCAAGGCATCTGCTCCATTCCTCCTCGAATTTAACTGCAACGGCATCCTTTATGTCTCTGCGCTCTTCCTTCGGTAATGGCCGAGATTTTATGTAATTGATGGCCAAGGGGGTGCAAGCCGGTCACAAATTTGTACTCTGTTGTAGAGCCGGGTGGGGGAGAAAGAATTTGTTGGGATTTGTTTAACAGAACACCTAGATTTCCGGTTGGTTGTGGCGGTGCTCACGCGCGGTTGAAGAAGAACAGGAGCGCTTTTGGCTAGGGGGCCCACCTGGCATGGAGTATAGAGAAAAGCAAGGAGGGAGAGGAGATGGGCTGTCGCAGGGTGGGAAAGCACCTGGGCCGGCCAGGTACAAGTAGGGTTTATCTTTTTTATTTTCTTTTATTTCCACATTTCTATTTTGTTTTCTAGTTTGAGTTTCTAAGTTCAAATTGTAAATTTCAACCTCAAACATTCAACCCATCATTGGATGCAACATTATATTTGTATATTTATTATTTATTTAAGTAATGACTCTACATGTATTTATAAATGAAAGAAATATTTACTTGGTTAAATAGGAAATCTTTCCATTGCTTATTTTTCCTAAGTTCAAAATTATATTCTAAAACTTTAAAATCTTAAATTTAGATTTGAGGTATCCAAATTCAATATTACTTTTATTTGTATAGCTATTTAGAAGGATATGTTGTGATAAAGGTCACATAGTAGAATAGATGCCAAATTTTATTTCTCAAGTGATGAAGAACTTCCAGCTATCTTAAATATATATTTTAGGGCTTACACTCTGCAAGCAGCACCCTAGACTCAGCAAGCTCCGAATCTATGGGGATCTCTGTCCAGCTAGGCGTTCGAACGTCGGGTTGTCTCCCTGATCGAGCAGGAAGAGACTTGTTATGATTTTCCATAGTAAGCCACTCGAAGCGTCATCCCTTAATGATGTCTTTCAAAGGAATGTCGAGATACTCAGCCTTCCTGCCTCGGCAAAGTTCCAAGCTAGCACCTCCAACAAGTTGATGTTGCCCTTGAGCCATCCCAGGCCGACAATGGTAAAGGTATTTCCGAAGCCCAAAGTGTGGAAGAATTCCAAGGAAAGCTTCGCAAAGATAAACAAACACAACAATTTGAAGCACAAAATTCGGATTCAGATGAGTAAGGTTCAGAGAATAAAAATCGAGAAGACCACGAAAGAAGGGAGAAACCGGCAGGGCCAACCCCTGGATGAGAAAAGGCACGAAATAACCACCTCGCGAGTATCCTCTGTTGGGACAGTAGCTCTGCGCCAGATCCGCCAGGAATATAGTTCCTTTGGCGGTAGAACACCCATCTCAACAAGATGCAGAAGGCCAGCTTCAGAAACGACATAAACATGGTTACTAGCGAAGGGGAGTTGGCTGTTCGGATCAATCAGAGGAATGTCTGGGATAGTAGCGCTCTGTTTCCTTTTCCTGGGTGCCATCATGGTTTTTCAAACGACGCAAACGGATTCGGGAACTCAGAAAGCTAGAAAGCGACTGAGGAAGAAATAAGAACTAGGGTTTAGAGCCCAAGAAGACGTCAACAGAAGTATGGGTTGGCATGTTAAGTGTGGCGCAAAAGGGCAGGCCGATAGCTCGGGAGAAATCTTGGTTGTAGCAAAGCAAGCATCACTCGGGCATTACCTATAAAATGCCAGTGAGCCTTCAGACACAAGAGTAGAGTGCGGAGTAGCAGATTGGCACGAAAGCAGCTTTTCATTCATAGGAGGGAGATCATTACAAGATTGAGACCAACTCCCGATCAGTACAATACATTACTTACATTACTACTTAGACTACACTACACTCCTAACTAAACTACATTATTCTACTAATACTGCTGCTACTACGCTATACTAATATTTAAGGCGATAGCATTATGCCACCGGCCTTGCCATCGCCACCGTCGCCGTCGCCACCGCCGCCCTCGTCATTGCCCTTGCCATCGTCGTCATCGCCTTTGCCATCGCCTTTTCCATCGTCGCCGCCGTCGTCGTTGCCGCCGCCTTCGCCACCGTCCCTGTCGCCGCTGCCTCATCACCGTCGTCGCCACTGCCTTTGTCGTCGTCATCGCCACTACTGTCGTCGCCCTCACCACTGTCGACCTCACCACCGCTCCACTCCTCAGAGTCAGAGGAGTCCTCCACCTCCTCCGAGGAGGCCTCCTCCGAGTCGTCCGACCCACCGAGCCTCGTGCGCTCGATGGATCACCAGTATGCCCGCGCTGCGATGGATAGTCCTCCACGGGGGACGCTAGGCAGGCGAGCGATCATACTCGAAAGTGACCTCCTCCGAGTCCTCCGAGTCCTTGAAGTCCAACTAGGGAGGACTCAGGGGGCGCTTGCGCTTCTCATCAGCACGGTGGGGCCCTGTCTTGCCCTTCTTGCCTCCGTCCATGGTCGTGCAGAAGGAGGGGAAATGAAGAAGAAGGAGAAGGCAAGTGATAAAGAACGAGTGGAGAAAGCAGCCAGGGCGGGTGGGCTATTTATAGAGGCCGGGAGGCGACCGTCCACTTCCTACCCTGATCACCGGACAGTCACAAGAATTCAATAAGCAATTCAATCCGTCTGGAAATGAGTCAGGCGTCTGGCGCCGTTTCGCGTAACACGACACCGGATGGAATCAAGTCAACCGCTCAGGCAAAGTATTACACCTCTCCGTCATGTCAAGTTACTACTTCAGGACAACGCGATATACACCTTTTACTAGGCAGACAACATTTGGGCACACCCATTGGATGTATCGCCCGGATTCTTCAAGATTTTCTGAAGCAGTGATACTGGCAACATATACACAATGAATATACTGCGACAAAGGGGAAGATCGGCTGAAATGGGAGGAAGTCCAAATGTGGTTTCCAAAGCACAAGTCCAATAAGAAGAGGCATTAAAGTACGCGGCCGAGTGGTGTCCAGCCCAGGGCTCCCTGTTTTGACTAGTTGGATTCCCAACTTGTCACCGATCAAATTGATTCCAGGCCAAACAAGATATGAACAGACGTCGTCACCGGGTTATCCTGAAAAATCATTCCAAAAAAAGCATAAGATGAAGACCTCTGAATTGATTATTTCAAAATCAACTCAAAGCTCGGGTGCTACACCCATTGGGTGCACCTTCGGTGCACCCAATGGACTCACAATACTTTGAAGCCAAGTGTTGATTTCAAAAGCATAGGATGAAGACATTTGAATTGATTATTTCAAAATCAAGTCAAAGCTCGGGGGCTACACCCAACGGACTCACTATACTTTGAAGCCAAGTGCTGATTTCAAAAGCATAAGATGAAGACCTTTGAATTGATTATTTCAAAATCAACTCAAAGCTCGGGGGCTACAACCATTGGGTGCACCTTCGGTGCACCCAACGGACTCACAATACTTTGAAGCCAAGTGTTGATTTCAAAAGCATAAGATGAAGATCTTTGAATTGATTATTTGAAAATCAACTCAAAGCTCAGGGGCTACACCCATTGGGTGCACCTTCGGTGCACCCAACAGATTCACAATACTTTGGAGCCAAGTGCTGATTTCAAAAGCATAAGATGAAGACCTTTAAATTGATTATTTCAAAATCAACTCAAAGCTCGGGGGCAACACCAAATGCGTGCACCTTAGGTGCACCCCATGGAGTTGCAAACATTTCAAGTCACACGATAAGCCTATAAGCAAGGACCAGGAACCTTTGAATCGATTATTTCAAAATCAACTCAAAGGTTGGGGGCTTGTGGGGGACAGATATCCCCCGGGTCCACTAGAAGGCGAAAATTCTGCTTGGGGCCACATGCCAGTTGCCCCGCAGGGACATCGAGTCGTGGGCCGGGCAAAGATAATGGTGGAAATGGGCCGACCCAAGAAGGCGACAGGCCCACGATCGGGTTACTCATGGCTTGGGTGTGATCCCATTGAAGTTGTTCGTTTTTCCCATGCCCGACGTCCTCGAACGTCGAGGATAGTTCAGAGCAGACGCGTTGGGTTTTCCTCGAGATAAGCAACGTCTGTTCACTATTAGCTAGGAGATAGGATGGAAGAGTGTGATCAACATGTACGCAGGAAGTGCCCTACGGTCGTGTACATAAGGCCAAGGGGGATCCCCATCATTTTCATCTCATTAGCACCTCACCATTCGGTAGACACCACTTGTAAACACCTCCCTCATACAAATTCACCCCAGGAAGTAGGGTATTACGCTCCTCAAGCGGCCAGAATCTGCTGAAAATCGCTCGACTCTCTCTTTCTCACGCCCCCAGCATGAACCATCGAGTTACAATCCACGACACCGTCCTACCCAAAAGCACCACGAGGGTACCCACAGGTGTGCGGTCGGACACTAAACACCAACAGTCGTCCAGTTAAAAAAACAACATCGATAAAGGCGTGTAGGTGCACTATTAGATGGTACGGTTGCAATTTTTCTTGCATTTTTTCGCTAGGGAAAACTTTGGTTCTTATCTTTTTTTAGGATCGACGAATCAAATGATATTTTTGTTCTAATTTCAGCCGCTTCTTCTCCCTCCGAATCAAACTTTTTTGCCATTATGTGTCATTCCTAGTATTACCAAGTATATAGTTCTAATCCTAGATAGAAAAATAAATAGAAAAAATCTAAAAATACGGATCCTCGCTCTTCATCAAGAATAATGAACTGACTGCGCGATCTGAGAGCGGCAATTGCCTGTTTAGCAACAGTTACATCCAAAGACTCTGTATCCATTATTGTGTCCATTATAATATTTCCCAGCTTCCATCATCACCCCTTCCAAAAAATAAAGTTAATCACAACGACGAAGAAACGCTGAATTAGTCAACAATAATACATGCATGTATGGCTCTACATAATTTCATTCGAGACAGCAAACTGGCCGAGGAAGAGTCTGATCGGTGCGATTGATATGAGAACTATATGCCAATTTGAAAGGGAAATGTGCCCTTGGACCATTTCTATTATGTTTTGGTGATTAGATGCCCAACACATAGAGTTATGACTTTATTGAGCTAAGAGTCAAAGAGATGCAAATGGAAAAGCAAGGTATGATTCTAGCCTTAGTAAATTGTTCTTGGTACTAACATTATTCTATTAAGTTCTAGGAACCTTCTCAAAGTGAGAGAAATCGAATTGGAGGAATTGGACTCAGGCGAGCCAGACCTGCACAAGCCTGTGGTGCACCATACTGGCAGGTGTGCACCGGACAGTGTTCGGTGCTCAGGCTGGCGCCCCGGCGAATAGTTCGCTCTCGGGAAAATGTTGAGGGCACCACGACTATAATTCACCTGTCACACCTAGTTTTAGAAGGCAAACCGAATACGAACCATGTACGTGCCAAGATCAAAAACTCACGTACACAACGATTACATAGTTGGACATAATCACACATTGCTCAAAATAAATAGCAGAAATAGTACTTTATTACATCAAGATGTCCAAGACATCCATAGAGTCATTAACATAACATAGTCATTTAACGTAATCAAAGTGCAGAAAACGAAACGTAGCAGATAAGGCCTTCACAGGCAATTGACTGGGGTTTGCCACTAACCCAACTAGAACTCATCATAGTCCTGTAACTCCTCAAAGTCCTCCATGTTGCTTACATCTCCTCCTAAGCACTGAATGCAATGGGGACAACCTGGGGTTGGGGGGTTTAAAGCAAGGGTGAGTACACATCAACGTACTCAGCAAATGTCCCGTTTGGCTAAAGTGGACTAGCTGTATGTGGAATTAAGGTTAAATCAGTTGCCTTTAGTTGGTCAAGTATTTATTACCAGTAGTAAGCCATGTTTTAGTAATAAACCTAGTTATTACCCAAATGTACTCCCTCCAAGAGGAAATACCAGAGATCAGAGTTATATTTATCATCGTTAATCATCATCATAATGTATCCAGAGTTCTTCTAATAAAAGAGGATCACAAGGCTGCTCTTAACCGTGAGCACGACTGATATACCAGTTTCTAACACTCTGCAGAGGTTGCACACTTTACCCACAAATCGTGATCCCTTTCTAGCCTGGGTTGTACAGACCCAATCTTCACTACCGAGGTGAATGGCCAGGGGTACACTACATAGCCTTTATGAAGACTCCCTTGGTGCATAGTTGTTCGTTAGGTTTCACCAACTACACCCCCAGGTTCATCTAATTATTCAGCTAAGGGCGTCCCATTCCACCCTCATGGTTGCACTGTTATCCCGGGTGGTCACTCAACGAACAGGTCCTTACGGAGAGGTACTCAGGAAAATAGTCTAAGTCCCCTAAACTACCATAAGAACATCATCATAATCATAATGACAACATCATATCATCAATATTCACATCATGTTCGTTGATTAAAGTGGAGCAATAGCATGAAACTAATCATAATACCCAAAATGTAAACAAGGACAAGATAAATACAGACTAGTCAATCCTTAGGTTTCAATTAAGTAATGCGGGACAATGAATTATAAAGTAAGTAGGACATAATGGGTCAGAGGACACTTGCCTTCACCAGGTTGTTGCTCAGTAAGATCTTCGGCAACACACTCAGGAACCACGGGTTGCTCGTTGTCTACACAAAGCGATCATGCATTCAACACATTTGGATAATGACAAAGAAACAATACACCAAACATGTACAATCAAGTGAACACTAATTCAAAAGAAAGTAACAAACTCAAAAGCGAAGTCTAGGATCTGGGGTGGACTAATACACCTAGAGGTTTGTGGTTCTCTAAGTATTACTTATCTCAATAGATTACATAACTTAATTTCATTTATCTTAATGAGACCCAAGAATTATACCAGGGTTAGGTTCATATATTACATATTATTAACCTCACAAAGTTAAGCATCTAATTACCATCATAGTTTTCCTTTTATCTTTCTTATTAATAAAAAGGCCATCACTTACACTAACCTATAGTATAGGCATAAAATTAGCACATGTAGACAACAAAAGGTTATAATTTAAACAGGTAGAGAATAATCTTACGAACATTTTGCAATTTGAATCACTCAATTTGGAGTTCATATGCAAAAGATATGAAATAAAAAAGTTTTGGAATTTAAAACCCTAAATTAGATCTAATTTCGTGATTAAATATAAACCTAGGGTTATTTCTGCAAATTATCAGGGGCCTGTGCACGAAACTGAGGGTCGGCGAGTTGAATCTCAGAAACCAGAGGGTTTTTTTAACAAATCTGCCGCTCGAAAGGGTATCAGGTTCCCTCGGCCGTTAGATCTCGGACCAATGGCCGAGATTAGATCGGCGGGCGAGCGCGCGGGCACGGCGAGCGAGCATGGCTAACAGGTGGGGCAGGGAAGGCATCGACCTGGGTTCAGTAGGGCTGATAGGTCGGGCTCGATGGCAGGGGTGCCGGTGAGGGACGAATCCGAGCGGTCAGATCTCGAGCGGACGGTTGGGATTAGCCTTGATCTAATTAAACCTGGGCTGCCTGATCTCAGGTGAACTCCTGAGATCCAACGGCGAGCACGGACAGGGCTCCCTGACCGCCAGCGGTGGTGCAGCTCACGCCTACGGCGGAGGTCTGCCGGAGATGAGGACGCGGGCGCACTAGGGGCCACGAGGCGTCGAGAACGGCTCAGGGAGGTTCGGGGAAGTGTAGTAAACACGACAATGGGCACAACACCAGCACAATGGCGCTGGAGGGTGGCGGTTCACGGCGAGGCGGCTTGGCGTCGGCGCAACCTTACTCCGGCGAGCAATCACACACAACTGAGGGCAGACAAGGGGAAAATAGGCGTGGGGCTAGGTTGGTTACCTCGAGAGAAGACTCAAGGACCATCGAACGACGGCCGAGGCACGACGGGTCTCGGGTCGACGGCGGCGGAGCTGCTGCGGTGCGAAGAAAAGAGCCGGTGAGCGTGGACCGGGCGAAACAGAGGGGAAGGGAGTAAACCATAGGGTGTCTCGCGTTGTTGGCGAGGAGGCGGAGCTCACTGGAGCAACGAACGTGACAGGAGCTCGACGGCGGCCATGGAACGAACAACGGACCATGGTGGAGCTCCACGGGTGGGCGCGCGGTGCGAGAGTGAGGTGCAAGGGGGTCTGATGGGGGCGCAACTGAGCGAGGGGTGTGAGTGAGTGGATCAGGCTCCAGAAAGAGGTCGGGCGCATGGGGAGTGGCCGGGAAACGCGCGACATGGGCGTGTCCACGGCGGAGTGCGCGGGCGAGAGATTAGGGAAAGGGAGGAGGCTGACAGATGGGGTCCAAAGGCCAGCGAGAGCGTACTCGCGAACGAGCGGTCTGCGCTGACAGGGCGGACTCACCAAGCAGCGAGAGAGAACAGGCGCATGCGCCAGGAAACCGACGCCGACAATCCGGTCCAACTGGGCAGAGGGAGAGGGGGAGCAGGGACGCATGGGCATGAGTGTGGCGCCGACAGGCGAGGCCCGACTGTCAGCGAAGGCGGGCGCGTGCGGCTGGACTAGGCCGAGATGGGCTATTTGGGCTGAAATCCATTTTCCCAATTTCTAGAATTTCTAATGGCTTTTCTTTTTATTTTCTCTATGGATTTCAAATCAAGTTCAAACTCAATTCAAATTCAAACTAATTCAAACATGTGCATCAAACAAAAGAATAATTTAGGCTCAGCATGATGCAACATTTCATGACTCACATAGGTTTTGATATAATAAATAAATAGTTGATCCCTCACCTAATTGACATAGCTCTAATAAAAAGAGAGAGAAAAGAATTCTAGAGAGAGGGAAACAAGAGGTAACACCTGAATTTGGTAGGCATTAGAGAAGAATTTTTACACCCCAAATTCAGGGTGTTACATCACTGGACTATCCGGTGTGCACCGAACTGTCCGGTGTGCCAGCCGCGCGCCTGGCCAACGGTCGACCGCGCGATCAGCGGGTGACACGTGGCCCAGCCAACGGTCAGAAGGTCACACCGGACTGTCCGTTGTGCCATGAGACCAGTGGCTGGGAACGATCGGCTTCGCTAGAAAAGAAAGGGAATCACGCATTATTCACTGTCCGGTGGTGCACAGGACTGTCCGATACGCCCACGGACATAAGGCAACCAGGGCCTTCCAAATGGAACTCAAACGGCTCCTAGCTGCCTTGGGGCTATAAAAGGGACCCTAGGCGCATGGAGCATAACATCAAGCTGTCACACCTGGTTTTGGAAGGCAAACCGAATGCGAACTATGTATGTGCCAGGATCAGAAACTCACGTACACAACGATTACATAATTGGACATCATCACACATTGCTCAAAGTAAATAGCGTAAAGGTACTTTTATTACATCAAGATGTCCAAGACATCCGTAGAGTCTATAACATAACACTGTCATTTAATATCATCAAAGTGCGGAATACGAAGCGTAGTAGATAAGGCCTTCACAGGCAGATGACTGGGGGTTTGCCACTAACATAGCTAAAACTCGTCGTTGTCCTGGAACTCCTCAAAGTCCTCCATGTTGCCTGCATCTCCTCCTGAGCACTGAATACAGTGGGGACAACCTGGGGTGGAGGTGGTTTTTAAAGCAAGGGTGAGTACACATCAACGTACTCAGCAAATGTCATGTTTGGCTAAAGTGGACTAGTTGTATGTGGAGTTAAGGTTAAGTAGTTGCTTTTAGTTGGTCAAGTATTTATTACTAACAGTAGAGCCAAATTTTAGTAATAAACCCAGTTATTACCCAAAAGCACTCCCTCCAAGAGAAAATACCAGAGATCAGAATTATAACCATCATTATTAAGCATCATCATAAAATTAACCAAAGTTCTTCTAATCAAAGAGGATCCCAAGGCCGCTCTTAACCGTGAGCTCGGCTGATATACTAGTTTCTAACACTCTGTATAGGTTGTGCACTTTACCCACGAGTCACGATCCCTTTTTGCCTCGGGTCGATCAAACCCTCAAACACTACCAAGGTGAGTCAGCAAGGTTTCACTACGTAGCCTTTACAAAGACTCCCCTGGTGCATAGCTGCTCGTTAGGTTTCGCCAGTCATACAAACATAGTACACCTCCCCAAGGTGGGTGACTAACAAAACCAAATCGAATGAACCTCTGCACCCCCTTGGCAGAGTGAGCACTACGTCCCGGCCCCCATTGATGGCCCTCAGGCAAAGCCAACTACACCCCCAGGTTCATCTAATTATTCAGCTAAGGGCGTCCCATTCCACCCTCATGGTTGCCCTATTATCCCGGGTGGTCACTCAATGAACAGGTCCTTATGGAGAGGTACTCAGGAAAATGGCATGAGTCCCCTAAAATATCACAAGATCATAATCGGGATAACATCATCGTATCATAAACATTCACATCATGTTCGTTGATTAAATTAAAGCAATAGCATAAGCTAACCATGATAACCCAAAAGGTAAATAAGGATAAGGTAAATACAGACTAGTCAATTCTTAGGTTTCAATAAAGCAATGCGGGATGGTGAATTATAAAGTAAGTAGGACATAATAGGTCAGAGGACACTTGCCTTCACCAGGTTGTTGCTCAGGAAAAATCTTCGGCAACATACTCAGAAACCACGGGTTGCTCGTTGTCTAAACAAAGCGATCATGTATTCAATACATTTGGATAAAGACAAATGAACATTACACCAAACATATACAATCAAGTGAACACAAGTTTGGCAGAACGGTATAAACACAAAAGGTAAACTTAGGTTCTAGGGTGAACTAGCACACTTAGAAGTTTGTGATTCTCTAAGTATTATCTATCTCCATAGATTACAAATTTTAATTCCACTTATTTTAATGAGACACAAAAATTATACTGGGGATAGATTCATAAATTACATATTATTAATCTCACAAGGTTAAACATCTAATTATCATTAGGGTTTTCCTTTTTATTTTTCTTATTAATAAATAAACCATTACATAAACTAACATATAGTCTAGGCATAAAATTATTATGCACAGACAATGAACGATCCTAATTTATTTGAACAGAGAATAATTCTATTAACATTTTGCAATTTGAATCACTCAATTTGGAGCTCATATGAAAAGGATATGAAATAAACAAGTTTTGAAGTTCAAAATACAAAATTAGGTCTAAATCTGTGATTAATTGAAAGGTCAAGGATCTGTTTGCAAGAAAACAGGGGTCTGCGCGTAAAACTGGAGGACGACGGGTTGATTCCTACAAAACCGAGGGCTTCTTTAGCAAAACCGCCATGCGAAGGGGTACAGGGTCTCCTCAGCCGTTAGATCCGCGATCAACGACGAGATTAGATTGGTGGGCGAGCGCGCGGGCGCGGGTGAGCGAGCGTGGCTGACAAGTCTGGCGAGGTTGTCAGCGACCTGAGGAGGGAGGCGGGCTGACCAGCCGAGCTCAGCGCCTAGAGGGGGGTGAATAGGGCGAATCTGAAATTTACAAACTTTAAGCACAACTACAAGTCGGGGTTAGCGTTAGAAATAAAACCGAGTCCGAAAGAGAGGGCAAAAATAAATCACAAGCAAATAAGGAGTGTGACACGGTGATTTGTTTTACCGAGGTTCGGTTCTTGCAAACCTACTCCTCGTTGAGGTGGTCACAAAGACCGGGTCTCTTTCAACCCTTTCCCTCTCTCAAACGGTCACTTAGACCGAGTGAGCTTTTCTTCTCAATCAACCGGGACACTAAGTCCCCACAAGGACCACCACACAATTGGTGTCTCTTGCCTTGGTTACAATTGAGTTGGAATCAAGAAAGAATGTAGAAGAAAAGCAATCCAAGCGCAAGAGCTCAAATGAACACAAGTCTCTCTCTCTCACGAGTCACTATTTGATTGGAATGATCTTTTGACTTGGGAGAGGATTTGATCTCTTTGGTTGTGTCTTGTATTGAATGCTATAGCTCTTGTAAGGTGTCTGAAGGCTGAAAACTTGGATGCATTGAAGTGTGGAGGTTGGGGGTATTTATAGCCCCAACCACCAAAAGAACCGTTGGTGAGGGCTTCTATCGCATGGCGCACCGGACAGTCCGGTGCGCCAGCCATGTCACCCAGCCGTTGGATTCTGACCGTTGGAGCTTCTGACATCTGGGTCACCGGACAGTCCGGTGGTGCACTAGACAGGTCCTGTAGACTGTCTGGTGCGCCTTCTGGCGCGTGCCTGACTTCTGCGCACTGTAGCGCATTTAATGCCCTTGCAGACGACCGTTGGCGCGAAGTAGCCGTTGCTCCGCTGGCACACCGGATAGTCCGGTGTTACACCGGACAGTCCGGTGAATTATAGCGGAGCGGCTCCCAGAATTCTCGAAGGTGAGCAGTTCGGAGTCGGGTTCCCTGGTGCACCGGACACTGTCCGGTGCGCCAGACAGGGCACACTTCGGTTGTCTTTTGCTCCCTTTGTTTGAACCCTTTCTTGGTCTTTTTATTGGTTTATTGTGAACCTTTGGCACCTGTAGAACTTATAGTCTAGAGCAAACTAGTTAGTCCAATTATTTGTGTTGGGCAATTCAACCACCAAAATCAATTAGGAAAAGGTGTAAGCCTATTTCCCTTTCAATCTCCCCTTTTTTGGTGATTGATGCCAACACAAACCAAAGCAAATATAAAAGTGCAGAATTGAACTAGTTTGCATAATGTAAGTGCAAAGGTTGCTTGGAATGAAACCAATAATCATTTCTACTAGATATGCATGGATGGCTTTCTTCTAACTTAAAATTTTGGACCATGCTTGCACCACATGTTTTGTTTTGCAAATGTTTTGGAAATTCTTTTCAAAGTCTTTTGCAAAGTAGTCAAAGGTAAATGAATAGATTTTGAGAAGCATTTTCAAGTTTTGAAATTTTCTCCCCCTGTTTCAAATGCCTTTCCTTTGACTAAACAAAACTCCCCCTTAATGAAATCCTCCTCTTAGTGTTCAAGAGGGTTTTAGATATTAATTTTGAAGAGGGTATACCAATTTGAAATTATATCAATAATAAGATACCAATTTGAAAATACTACTTCAAAAACAAATTGAAAGACTAAAATTTTTGGCAAATTGGTGGTGGTGCGGTCCTTTTGCTTTGGGCTAATACTCTCTCCCCCTTTGGCAAGAATCGCCAAAAACGGAGTCATTAGAGCCCTTCTAACTACTCTCTCCCCCTATGGTAAATAGCATATGAGTGAAGATTATACCAAAGTTGGAGAGCAGAGTGACAGTGAAGGATGAATAATTCAATGGAGTGGAGTGGAAGCCTTGTTTTCGTCGAAGACTTCATTTCCCTTTCAATCTATGACTTAGCATGAAATGCACTTGAAGAATACATTAGTCATAGCAAATGAAAGAGATATGATCAAAGGTATAGAAATGAGCTAGGTGTGCAAAAGATCAATCAAAATTCCTAGAATCAAGAATATTTAGCTCATGCCTAAGTTTGGTAAAGGTTTGCTCATCTAATGGCTTGGTAAAGATATCGGCTAATTGTTCTTTGGTGTTAACATATGCAATCTCGATATCCTCCTTTTGTTGGTGATCCCCTAAAAAATGATACCGAATGGCTATGTGTTTAGTGCGGCTATGCTCAACGGGATTATCCGCCATGCGGATTGCACTCTCATTATCACATAGAAGAGGAACTTTGGTTAATTTGTAACCATAGTCCCTAAGGGTTTGCCTCATCCAAAGCAATTGCGCGCAACAATGTCCTGCGGCAATATACTCGGCTTCGGCGGTAGAGAGAGCCACAGAATTTTGCTTCTTTGAAGCCCAAGACACCAGAGATCTTCCCAAGAACTGGCAAGTCCCTGATGTGCTCTTTCTATTAATTTTACACCCTGCCCAATCAGCATCGGAATAACCAGTTAAATCAAACGTGGATCCCCTGGGGTACCAAAGGCCAAACTTAGGAGTATAAACTACATATCTCAAGATTTGTTTCACGGCCCTAAGGTGAACTTCTTAGGATCGGCTTGGAATCTTGCACACATGCATATGGAAAGCATAATATCCGGTCGAGATGCACATAAATAGAGTAAAGAACCTATCATTGACCGGTATACCTTTTGATCTACGGATTTACCTCCCGTGTCGAGGTCGAGATTGTCACACCCGGCTTTAAGGAACAAAGCCAGGTGCATCTCATACATGCGCCAAGAAGACAACATATATAATAACAGAGTGTATAGAGATAAATGTCATAAAACATCAGAGTACTTATTACATAGCGGAAGACTTATTACAAAATAAAAGAATAGATATAAAACGAACTAAGGATCGTCGGCGCCAATGTCAACTGAGAAACGCCACCTAGATTAGATCATACTCCTCGCCTTGTGGCTCCTCCTGAACCACCTGCTCTTCTCCTGTGGGGGGGTGTGAGACAGCAAGGGTGAGCTCACACATGATCATCGCTCAACAAGTTGTGGGGAATAATGTGACATGAACTCACCAAAGGTGGGAGCTCATGGAGTGTAAGGCTTATCAAAGAGAATGGTTAAAGCTGAGCATTGCTTTTAATGTTGGTCAAACTTTTATTAGCAATTACTAGATGTAAGTAAATACCAAACCTTAATAAATAATAGAACAAAATTAATAATAAACCCATGCAATGCAAATGACAAAATTGAATTTAAGTTCCATAATTTAAACATCAGAGAGTCCTGAGCTGCTCATGACCGTGAGCTCGGCTAGTATACCAGTTTTACACTCTGCAGAGGTTGTACCCTTTACCCACAAGTCATGTTACCCATCTGCCAAGGGGTCGCGAATCCCATACACCTCTACCTAGGAAGCGCGGCAGGGCAACACTACGAGGCCTTTACAAAGTTCCACTAGCTTCCGAAAACCCGCTACAGTTTATGGAAAGTTCCAATGCAGGGTTCCTGGCTGACTGCCATCGCAGCAAAATCAACCAGGGACCTCCCTACACTGACCACTCCCCTACTGCCCTTGCCCCTTTCGGGTAAGGTAGTCTTCCACTAGCTTTCCTAATTAGTCAGCCAAGGGCGTCCCATTAAACCCTTGTGGTGGCACGTGGTTCTCAAGTTAAGCTCTATGTTCCAATTAACATTAATGATCTTAACATGAACATAAATAGAATAACAGAAGATTTGGAACATAGAGGTAATAAATGATTATCCCAAAACCATGTAAAGCAATAGCAAACTACCCAGGTGATTCAGGGGTAAACAAGGTAATGTGATAAACAATCTAGGGTGACCTATTGGGTCCCATCAAAATTAACCTATGCATGTATGAGTGATATTAAAGAACATTATTGGGTAAAAAGTGGTCAAGGGCACAACTTGCCTTCAATGAGCTCCTGCTCAGCTACTTCAACCTGCTGCTCACCAGGATCCTCAGTCACGTGTTCTTCTACTCGCCACAATACAAGCAAGCACAGTATATAGAGAAAATTAACATCACACCAAACATGTGAACAAAATACACAGTAATAATCTACACATTAAAATAAAATCCTAGGAACAGGAATCATAATTTTTGGAGTTATAGATTTTAAGTTATGAATTTTCAAAGGTTTCATGTGTTTAAAATAGGATTAACTGTGGGATTAATTTTCTTACTGTTGTCATGATAAAACAGAGACACTAAGTGGTAGAGAATAAAATTACAAAATTTTAGGAACTGGAATGGATTAATTTGGAGTTAGTATGAATTTTCTATGAATTTATTAAGTTCTAGTAATTATTTTCATATTAAAAATCCATTTTCTATTTCATTTATTCAAATTAAATGATCACTGGACTGAGCCTCATTTTCTAGAAAGTGCAGGGGCCCAGGCGCAAAAGATCCTAAGACTCAGAACACTATGCAATAGGACGGCGGGTTTATTTCAGTGAAACCGAGGGGCTCTTAAGTAAAATGGACCCGCGAAGGGGTATCGGTGAATCGGAGCCGTTAGATCTCAAATGAACGGCCCGGATTAGACCGCCTACTACTGAACCGGTATGTAGCGAGGATCGCAGGATCAGAGATCGACGGCTACGGTTTTATGAGCACTAGATCTGTTCTGCACCACCAGATTCCCATCGTGCGGCCCAGATTGCAACCCGCGAAGGGGTATTACCTCGATCTAATCGGAGCCGTGTAAATCACATCCAACGGCTCGAGACGAAACCCCCAAACTTACACCCGTGGCCGGAACACGCGGCGGCGCTGAACGCCCAGGCGGCGGTGCTCTCGCCGGACTTCCGGGTTTCGACGCCCTGCCGCCCGATCGACCACCCTCGAGGATGCTACACTATGCGCGGAGTACCGCGAATCGCTTGGTAGCGCACCCGCCCAAGGGCAAGATCTAGGATTCCACGCCCACGTAGATCACCGCACATTGGCGGAGGTTCTGCTCTATCGAGTAATGGCCGGCGAACAACCACCAATCAACGAGCAAATCCGGGTGCGAACGAACGTGGAGTACCAAGAGTAGGCTTAGAAGAGGACTCACGATGACCGACGCGACGAAAGTGGATCTCCACGATCCCCCGGCGGCACAGCTTGAGCTCCCAACAGCGCCCGCTTGTCCTCACACGAAACGGGGAAGAAGAATGAACCGTAGCTACCTAGGCGGTTAGATAGGCTCCCATATTGCGGTGCACTAAGCTTTATACTCGGACGTGGCTAGGCTCCGCGCGTTGACCACGGTGGAGGCTGTTGCGGAAGCAGGGGCGTGCGATTCCGTTGGGGAGGAGGCTCTGGCGTCCTGGGCCTGAGCGGCGGTGACACGCACCGAGAGCGAATCGCGCCACTACCGCGTAGAAATCGGCCACGGTGGCCCGGCTGTCAGCTGCGCAGCAATGCTGGTGCGCGCGGTCTTCATGGCGAGATCCGCCGAGCTCGGCGAAGCCGTTGCAACCGACAGCGCAGGGAAGACGGACATATGACAGTGCGGGACCGACCACCAGTGACTGGCTGAGGAGCGTGGGTTTTCTTTTGTTGGTGACTGGCGACCCAGGCCCACGTGTCGGTGACCTCGTGTGTGAAGAGTGGTGCGGCGCGGATGAAGTGGTTTTGGGCGCGGAGGGAAGTGGTTGTGGGCTGAAATGTGAATCTGAGGCCCAACAGCGGGTTTTCTTTTCTCTTTTTTTTTCTATTTGAAATTCAAGTGTTCAAACCGAATTTAAATCCCTGTTTTGAGCTTCAAATTCCAAGGGCCAAATATTCTTTAATATGAATATAACTTTAGTGTTCTAAAATATTATGATTCATCCTCTTCCCATTTATTTGTTCATTTGACTTTCTAATTTCTATTTTAACTTCAAATCAATTTCAATTTTGAGTTCCAATTTTTACCTTAAGATGCACAAACAAAAATCTCAATATGATGCATATTTTATTGAAGTGTCTTATTTAATTTTTTTAAATGTGATTATTTCCATGAGTTAATAATGTGTGGATGGCACAACACATAACGAGATCAACTCTTATATAATTTTGGGTATTACAAATCCTACCCCCCTTAAAAATAATCTCGTCCCCGAGATTTAAGAAGATCTAGGGAAAAGGTGGGGAAAATCTATGCGAAGCTCTTCTTCTCTTTCCCAAGTTGCTTCATCTTCACCGTGGTGACTCCATTGGACTTTGCACATCTTTATCACCTTATTTCTTGTAACTCAAGTCAAAGTATCCAAAATCTTGATCGGGTACTCCGTGTAAGTCAAATCACCTTGAACACTGAGCTCTTCCATTGGTAACTGTTCCTCGGGAACACGAAGACACTTCTTCAGTTGAGATACGTGGAACACATTATGCACATCCGATAGAGTAGCAGGTAACTCGAGTTGGTATGCCATCTCCCCAACTCGCCTAAAGATCAAGAATAGTCCAATATAGCGAGGGGACAATTTGCCCTTTGCGGATCTCTTGTTCCAAAGTAGGTTCCACATCAATAGTAACTCCTTCAGTATGAGCAACTATCCCCAGGTTAAGTCTCCTGAAATCCTCAACAATCTCGTCGGGTAGCTGGGCAACAATAGCTGAATGAACATGCTCCTTGCGACTCAAGGCATCTGCAACCAAATTTGCCTTGCCCGGGTGATAGTGAATCTCCAAATCATAATCCTTAATGAGCTCCAACCAACGGTGTTGCCTAAGGTTGAGATCCTTCTGAGTGAATATATACTTCAGACTCTTATGATCCGTATATACTTGACACTTGGTTCCCATGATATAATGTCTCCAAATCTTAAGAGCATGCACAACTGCTGCTAGTTCCAAGTCATGAGTAGGGTAGTTCAATTCATGCTTCCGCAACTGACGAGATGCATAGGCAATCACATGTCCTTCTTGCATAAGCACACATCCAAGTCCTTGGCCACATGCATCACAATAAATGTCAAACCCCTTCTGTAGGTCTGGCATAACCAATACCGGTGGCGACATTAATCTTTTCTTCAATTGATCAAAGTTGTCTTGACACTTCTCATCCCACTTAAATTCTCTTCCTTTCTCCAAAAGTGAAGTCATAGGCTTAGCAATCTTAGAAAATCCTTCAATAAATCTTCGATAGTATCCTACAAGCCCCAAGAAACTCCGAATCTCCGTAACTGTAGTGGGTATGCTCCACACCACTATCTCCTTGACTTTAGCAGGATCCATTGATATCCCTCCATTAGAAATGATATGTCCAAGGAATGACACCTCATCAATCCAAAACTCGCATTTGCTAAACTTGGCGTAGAGTTGAATATCTCGTAGCTTCTGTAGCACCAATCTCAAATGTTCCTCATGATCACTATCACTCTTGGAATAAATAAGAATATCGTCGATAAAAACCACGACGAATCTGTCCAAATCATGAACACCTTATTCCTCGGATCCAAAAAAAATAGGCTGGTGCGTTAGTTAATCCAAATGACATAACAGTAAACTCATATAAACCGTATCGGGTCGAGAAATCCATCTTGGGAATATCCGATGGCCTAATCTTCATTTGATGGTATCCCGATCAGAGATCAATCTTCGAGAATACCATGGCTCCTCTCATCTGATCAAACAAATCCTCAATACGGGGTAATGGATACTTGTTCTTTACCGTGACATCATTAAGTGATCTATAGTCCACACACATCCGTTGCGATCCATCCTTCTTCTGCACAAATAACACCGGTGCTCCCCAAGGTGAGGAACTTGGACGAATGTACCCATCCTCTTGTAATTCCATTAATTGCTTCTTACGTTCCTTTAGCTCTTCTATGGACATCATGTATGGCCGTTTAGAATTAGGAGCAGTCCTAGATAAGGGATTAATGAACAACTCAACTTCCATATCTGGTGACATCCCTAATAACTCTTCTGGGAAGACATCCGAAAAATCTCTAACCACACGGATATTGACACCAACAAACTTCCCATCTACTAAGAATGCCGCTAGTCTGATGGTGGTAGTTACTGCAACTTCAACTTCAAATCTTTTTCCTTTGGAACTGGTGAATCCTATGGTTCCTTTAGCACAGTGTATAAACTGCCATTGCCTTTCTTAACCATAACATACCAAGGATCACGTCTATACTGCTCTCTTCTAACAGTACAGGGGTAGCCCATCTGGGTTAGAAACACAGGGTAAGAAAGCAAGGAATGTAGACAAGGCGAGTAATTACGAGGGATGTTACTGCGGGGATTTATTAGCTAAGTAGATTAGTGTGTTATCCACTAAAGTTAATATATTACCTTATGGTGGTACATGCTAAGATGTCCGTTTATACTATTTCAATCAATCAAAGAAGCAAATCAGACATTGATCATCAGAACAATCAAACAACATTTTTTTAAATAGAGAAAAATAGTTTTAATTTTGTCTTAGGTTCCCTATCTCTTAAGAATGTCATAAAGGTAGGATTTCTAGGTGTGAAATCCATCTTGTCTTAGAGTAGAAAAGATAAGATTAACCAGAGTAGAGTAGCAGAAGATGAGACAAGATCAAGATGAGATAAGTATAGAATGAGTCAGAGTAAGGTAAGTAGGAGAGGGTTTGTCCATTTCTATCTAGGTTTCGTCCTACAGTCAACATTTGCTCTGATACCACTTCTGTCACACCCGGCTTTAAGGAACAAAGCCAGGTGCATCTCATACATGCGCCAAGAAGACAACATATATAATAACAGAGTGTATAGAGATAAATGTCATAAAACATCAGAGTACTTATTACATAGCGGAAGACTTATTACAAAATAAAAGAATAGATATAAAACGAACTAAGGATCGTCGGCGCCAATGTCAACTGAGAAACGCCACCTAGATTAGATCATACTCCTCGCCTTGTGGCTCCTCCTGAACCACCTGCTCTTCTCCTGTGGGGGGGTGTGAGACAGCAAGGGTGAGCTCACACATGATCATCGCTCAACAAGTTGTGGGGAATAATGTGACATGAACTCACCAAAGGTGGGAGCTCATGGAGTGTAAGGCTTATCAAAGAGAATGGTTAAAGCTGAGCATTGCTTTTAATGTTGGTCAAACTTTTATTAGCAATTACTAGATGTAAGTAAATACCAAACCTTAATAAATAATAGAACAAAATTAATAATAAACCCATGCAATGCAAATGACAAAATTGAATTTAAGTTCCATAATTTAAACATCAGAGAGTCCTGAGCTGCTCATGACCGTGAGCTCGGCTAGTATACCAGTTTTACACTCTGCAGAGGTTGTACCCTTTACCCACAAGTCATGTTACCCATCTGCCAAGGGGTCGCGAATCCCATACACCTCTACCTAGGAAGCGCGGCAGGGCAACACTACGAGGCCTTTACAAAGTTCCACTAGCTTCCGAAAACCCGCTACAGTTTATGGAAAGTTCCAATGCAGGGTTCCTGGCTGACTGCCATCGCAGCAAAATCAACCAGGGACCTCCCTACACTGACCACTCCCCTACTGCCCTTGCCCCTTTCGGGTAAGGTAGTCTTCCACTAGCTTTCCTAATTAGTCAGCCAAGGGCGTCCCATTAAACCCTTGTGGTGGCACGTGGTTCTCAAGTTAAGCTCTATGTTCCAATTAACATTAATGATCTTAACATGAACATAAATAGAATAACAGAAGATTTGGAACATAGAGGTAATAAATGATTATCCCAAAACCATGTAAAGCAATAGCAAACTACCCAGGTGATTCAGGGGTAAACAAGGTAATGTGATAAACAATCTAGGGTGACCTATTGGGTCCCATCAAAATTAACCTATGCATGTATGAGTGATATTAAAGAACATTATTGGGTAAAAAGTGGTCAAGGGCACAACTTGCCTTCAATGAGCTCCTGCTCAGCTACTTCAACCTGCTGCTCACCAGGATCCTCAGTCACGTGTTCTTCTACTCGCCACAATACAAGCAAGCACAGTATATAGAGAAAATTAACATCACACCAAACATGTGAACAAAATACACAGTAATAATCTACACATTAAAATAAAATCCTAGGAACAGGAATCATAATTTTTGGAGTTATAGATTTTAAGTTATGAATTTTCAAAGGTTTCATGTGTTTAAAATAGGATTAACTGTGGGATTAATTTTCTTACTGTTGTCATGATAAAACAGAGACACTAAGTGGTAGAGAATAAAATTACAAAATTTTAGGAACTGGAATGGATTAATTTGGAGTTAGTATGAATTTTCTATGAATTTATTAAGTTCTAGTAATTATTTTCATATTAAAAATCCATTTTCTATTTCATTTATTCAAATTAAATGATCACTGGACTGAGCCTCATTTTCTAGAAAGTGCAGGGGCCCAGGCGCAAAAGATCCTAAGACTCAGAACACTATGCAATAGGACGGCGGGTTTATTTCAGTGAAACCGAGGGGCTCTTAAGTAAAATGGACCCGCGAAGGGGTATCGGTGAATCGGAGCCGTTAGATCTCAAATGAACGGCCCGGATTAGACCGCCTACTACTGAACCGGTATGTAGCGAGGATCGCAGGATCAGAGATCGACGGCTACGGTTTTATGAGCACTAGATCTGTTCTGCACCACCAGATTCCCATCGTGCGGCCCAGATTGCAACCCGCGAAGGGGTATTACCTCGATCTAATCGGAGCCGTGTAAATCACATCCAACGGCTCGAGACGAAACCCCCAAACTTACACCCGTGGCCGGAACACGCGGCGGCGCTGAACGCCCAGGCGGCGGTGCTCTCGCCGGACTTCCGGGTTTCGACGCCCTGCCGCCCGATCGACCACCCTCGAGGATGCTACACTATGCGCGGAGTACCGCGAATCGCTTGGTAGCGCACCCGCCCAAGGGCAAGATCTAGGATTCCACGCCCACGTAGATCACCGCACATTGGCGGAGGTTCTGCTCTATCGAGTAATGGCCGGCGAACAACCACCAATCAACGAGCAAATCCGGGTGCGAACGAACGTGGAGTACCAAGAGTAGGCTTAGAAGAGGACTCACGATGACCGACGCGACGAAAGTGGATCTCCACGATCCCCCGGCGGCACAGCTTGAGCTCCCAACAGCGCCCGCTTGTCCTCACACGAAACGGGGAAGAAGAATGAATCGTAGCTACCTAGGCGGTTAGATAGGCTCCCATATTGCGGTGCACTAAGCTTTATACTCGGACGTGGCTAGGCTCCGCGCGTTGACCACGGTGGAGGCTGTTGCGGAAGCAGGGGCGTGCGATTCCGTTGGGGAGGAGGCTCTGGCGTCCTGGGCCTGAGCGGCGGTGACACGCACCGAGAGCGAATCGCACCACTACCGCGTAGAAATCGGCCACGGTGGCCCGGCTGTCAGCTGCGCAGCAATGCTGGTGCGCGCGGTCTTCATGGCGAGATCCGCCGAGCTCGGCGAAGCCGTTGCAACCGACAGCGCAGGGAAGACGGACATATGACAGTGCGGGACCGACCACCAGTGACTGGCTGAGGAGCGTGGGTTTTCTTTTGTTGGTGACTGGCGACCCAGGCCCACGTGTCGGTGACCTCGTGTGTGAAGAGTGGTGCGGCGCGGATGAAGTGGTTTTGGGCGCGGAGGGAAGTGGTTGTGGGCTGAAATGTGAATCTGAGGCCCAACAGCGGGTTTTCTTTTCTCTTTTTTTTCTATTTGAAATTCAAGTGTTCAAACCGAATTTAAATCCCTGTTTTGAGCTTCAAATTCCAAGGGCCAAATATTCTTTAATATGAATATAACTTTAGTGTTCTAAAATATTATGATTCATCCTCTTCCCATTTATTTGTTCATTTGACTTTCTAATTTCTATTTTAACTTCAAATCAATTTCAATTTTGAGTTCCAATTTTTACCTTAAGATGCACAAACAAAAATCTCAATATGATGCATATTTTATTAAAGTGTCTTATTTAATTTTTTTAAATGTGATTATTTCCATGAGTTAATAATGTGTGGATGGCACAACACATAACGAGATCAACTCTTATATAATTTTGGGTATTACAGAGATGCCCATTAGTTCCCATGGTGTCTTGATGGACTTGGCATCCTTCATTCCAAACTTTGTGAGTATGTCTTGAATGTACTTTGTTTGGCTAATGAAGGTGCCCTCTTAAAGTTGCTTGACTTGAAATCCTAAGAAATACTTCAACTCCCCCATCATAGACATCTCAAATTTTTGAGTCATGATCCTACTAAATTCTTCACATGTAGATTCGTTAGTAGACCCAAATATGATATCATCAACATAAATTTGGCATACAAACAAATCATTTGCAAGTGTTTTAGTAAAGAGAGTAGGATCGACTTTTCTGACTTTGAAGCCATTAGCGATAAGAAAATCTCTTAGGCATTCATACCATGCTCTTGGGGCTTGCTTGAGCCCATAAAGCGCTTTAGAGAGTTTATAAACATAGTTAGGGTACTCACTATCTTCAAAGCCGGGAGGTTGCTCAACATAGACTTCTTCCTTGATTGGTCCATTGAGGAAGGCACTTTTCACGTCCATTTGATATAACTTAAAGCCATGGTAAGTAGCATAGGCAAGTAATATGCGAATTGATTCAAGCCTAGCTACGGGTGCCTAGCTACCGAAATCCAAACCTTCGACTTGTGAATACCCCTTGGCCACAAGTCGGGCTTTGTTCCTTGTCACCACACCATGCTCATCTTGTTTGTTGCGGAAGACCCACTTGGTTCTTACAACATTTTGGTTAGGACGTGGAACTAAATGTCATACCTCATTCCTCGTGAAGTTGTTGAGCTCCTCTTGCATCGCCATCACCCAATCCGAATCTTGAAGTGGTTCCTCTACCTTGTGTGGCTCAATAGAGGAAACAAAAGAGTAATGTTCACAAAAATGAGCAACACGAGATCGAGTGGTTACCCCTTATGAATATCGCCGAGGATGGTGTTCATGGGGTGATCTCGTTGGATTGCTTGGTGGACTCTTGGGTGTGGCGGTCTTGGACCCTCATCATCTTCCTTGTTTTGATCATTAGCATCTCCCCCTTGATCATTGTCCTCCTCTTGAGGTGGCTCCTCTTCATCATCATCATTTTGAGCTTGATCCTCATCTTGAGTTGGTGGAGATGCTTGCGTTGAGG
Organism: Zea mays; assembly: GCF_902167145.1. Classification (NCBI taxonomy): domain Eukaryota; kingdom Viridiplantae; phylum Streptophyta; class Magnoliopsida; order Poales; family Poaceae; genus Zea; species Zea mays. The sequence continues at coordinate 64,816,407 of NC_050103.1, read as the reverse complement.
AAGATGGTTGATCTTGTGCATGTGGAGGCTCTTTGGATTCCTTAGGACACACATCTCCAATGGACATGTTCCTTAGCGCGACGCATGGAGCCTCTTCATCATCTAGCTCATCAAGATCAACTTGCTCTACTTGAGAGCCGTTAGTCTCATCAAACACAATGTCACAAGAAACTTCAACTAGTCCAGTGGACTTGTTAAAGACTCTATATGCCCTTGTGTTTGAATCATATCCTAGTAAAAAGCCTTCTACAGCCTTGGGAGCAAATTTAGATTTTCTACCTCTTTTAACAAGAATAAAGCATTTGCTACCAAAGACTCTAAAATATGAAACATTGGACTTTTTACCGGTGAGGAGTTCATATGATGTCTTCTTGAGGATTCGGTGAAGATATAACTGGTTGATGGCGTAGCAAGCGGTGTTGACCGCCTCGGCCCAAAACCGATCCGAAGTTTTGTACTCATCAAGCATGGTCCTTGCCATGTCCAATAGAGTTCTATTCTTCCTCTCCACTACACCATTTTGTTGTGGCATGTAGGGAGAAGAGAACTCATGCTTGATGCCCTCCTCCTCAAGGAAGCTTTCGATTTGTGAGTTCTTGAACTCCGTCCCGTTGTCGCTTCTTATCTTCTTGATCCTTAAGCCGAACTCATTTTGAGCTCGTCTTAAGAATCCCTTTAAAGTCTCTTAGGTTTGTGATTTTTCCTGCAAAAAGAACACCCAAGTGAAGCGAGAATAATCATCCATAATTACAAGACAATACTTACTCCCGCTGATGCTTATGTAAGCTATCGGGCCGAATAGATCCATGTGGAGTAGCTCAAGCGGCCTGTTGGTCGTCATGATGTTCTTGTGTGGATGATGAACACCAACTTGCTTTCCTGCTTGACATGCGCTACAAATCCTGTCTTTCTCAAAATGAACATTGGTTAGTCCCAAAATGTGCTCTCCCTTTAGAAGCTTATGAAGATTCTTCATCCCAACATGTGCTAGTCGGCGGTGCCATAGCCAACCCATGTTAGTCTTAGCAATTAAGCAAGTGTCGAGTTCAGCTCTATCAAAATCTACTAAGTATAGCTGACCCTCTAACACTCCCTTAAATGCTACTGAATCATCACTTCTTCTAAAGACAGTAACACCTATATCCGTAAAAAGACAGTTGTAGCCCATTTTGCATAATTGAGAAACAGAAAGCAAATTGTAATCTAAAGAATCTACAAGAAAAACATTGGAAATAGAATGGTCAGGTGATATAGCAATTTTACCCAATCCTTTGACCAAACCTTGATTTTCATCCCTGAATGTGATAACTCGTTGGGGATCATCGTTTTTCTCGTAGGAGAACATCTTCTTCTCCCTATCATGTGGTTTGTGCACCCGCTATCGATGATCCAACTTGAGCCCCCGAATGCATAAACCTACAAAACAATTTTAGGCCTTGTTCTTAGGTACCCAAACGGTCTTGGGTCCTTTGACATTAGAAACAAACACCTTGGGTACCCAAACACAAGTCTTTGACCCCTTGTGTTTGCCCCCAACATATTTGGCAACTACTTTGCCTGATTTGTTAGTTAGCACATAAGATGCATCAAAAGTCTTGAATGAAATGTTAGGCTCATTTGATGCAATTGGAGTTTTCTTCTTAGGCAATTTAGTACGGGTTGATTGCCTAGAGCTAGATGCCTCACTCTTATACATAAAAGCATGATTAGAGCCAGAGTGAGACTTCCTAGAGTGAATTCTCCTAATTTTGTGCTTGGGATAACCGGCAGGGTATAAAATGTAACCCTCGTTATCCTGAGGCATGGGAGCTTTGCCCTTAACAAAGTTTGACAATCTTTTAGGAGGGGCATTAAGTTTGACATTGCCTCCCTGTTGGAAGCCAATGTCATCCTTAATGCCAGGGCGTCTCCCACTGTAGAGCATACTATGAGCAAATTTAAATTTTTCATTTTCTAACTAATGCTCGGCAATTTTAGCATCTAATTTTGCTATATGATCATTTTGTTGTTTAATCATAGCCATGTGATCATGAATAGCATCAATGTTAACATCTCTACATCTAGTGCAAATAGTAACATGCTCAACGGTAGATGTAGAGGGTTTGCAAGTTTTTAACTCAACAATCTTAGCATGTAAAATATCATTATCATCTTTAAGATTGGAAATGGAAACATTGCAAGCATCTAATTCCTTAGCCTTAGCAATTAATTTTTCATTCTCATTTCTAAGGCTAGCAAGAGAGGCATTCAATTTTTCAATCTTAGCAATTAAACTAGCATTATCATCTCTAAGATTGGTAATTGAATCATCACAAACATTTGAACTTTCAACCTTAGCAATTAGTTTGGCATTTTCATTTCTAAGGTTGGAAATAACATCATGGCAAGTGCTTAGCTCACTAGACTATTTTTCACATTTTTCTACCTCTAGAGCATAAGCATTTTTAACCTTAACATGCTTTTTATTTTCTTTAATTAGGAAGTCCTCTTGACTATCTAAGAGTTCATCCTTATCACGAATAGCACTAATTAATCCTTTAATTTCTCCTTTTGTTGCATGTTTAGGTTGGCAAAAAGTGTCAATAAATCATCCTCATTGAAAGTCGCCTAGAGGGGGGTGAATAGGGCGAATCTGAAATTTACAAACTTAATCACAACTACAAGCCGGGTTAGCATTAGAAATATAATCGAGTCCGAGAGAGAGGGTGTAAAACAAATCTCAAGTGAATAAAGAGTGTGACACGCGGATTTGTTTTACCGAGGTTCAGTTCTCGCAAACCTACTCCCCGTTGAGGTGGTCACAAAGACCGGGTCTCTTTCAACCCTTTCCCTCTCTCAAACGGTCCCTCGGACCGAGTGAGCTTCTCTTCTCAATCAAACGGGAACAAAACTTCCCCGCAAGGACCACCACACAATTGGTGTCTCTTACCTTGGTTACAATTGAGTTGTTCACAAGAAAGAATGAAAGAAGGAAGCAATCCAAGCGCAAGAGCTCAAAAGAACACAACAAATCTCTCTCACTAATCACTAAAGCCTTGTGTGGAATTGGGAGAGGATTTGATCACTTTGGTGTGTCTTGTATTGAATGCTTAGCTCTTGTAAGTGGTTGGAAGGTGGAAAACTTGGATGACTTGAATGTGGGGTGGTTGGGGGTATTTATAACCCCAACCACCAAACTAGCTGTTTGGTGGAGGCTTTTGTCGCATGGCGCACCTGACAGTGTCCGGTGCGCCAGCCACGTCACCTGGCCGTTGGGTTCCGACCGTTGGAGCTCTGACGTGTGGGCCCGCCTGGCTGTCCGGTGGCGCACCGGACAAGTCCTGTAGACTGTTCGGTGTGCCACCCGCGCGTGCACTGCTCCTCTGCGCTCACAGGCGCGCATTTAATGCGTTGCAGTCGACCGTTGGCGCGAAGTAGTCGTTGCTCCGCTGGCTCACCGGACAGTCCGGTGTGCACCGGACATGTCCGATGAATTATAGCGGAGCGGATTCCCGAAGCTGGCGAGTTCAGAGTTGCTCTCCCCTGGAGCACCGGACAGTCCGGTGAATTATAGCGAAGCGCCTCTGAGAATTCCCGAAGGTGTTGAATTCAGCTTGGAGTTCCCTAGTGCACCGGACATTGTCCGGTGGCACACCGGACAGTACGGTGCGCCAGACCAGGGCACACTTCGGTTATCCCTTGCTCTTTTTGTTGATCCCTTTTCTTGGTCTTTTTATTGCCTTTTTGTGAACCTTTGGCACCTGTTTAACTTATAGACTAGAGCAAACTAGTTAGTGCAATTATTTGTGTTGGGCAATTCAACCTCCAAAATCAATTAGGAAATAGGTGTAAGCCTCATTCCCTTTCAATCTCCCCTTTTTGGTGATTGATGCCAACACAAACCAAAGCAAATATAGAAGTGCGTAATTGAACTAGTTTGCATAATGTAAGTGAAAAGGTTACTTAGAATTGAGCCAATAATAATTCTCATAGGATATACATGGATTGTTTCTTTCTTTAACATTTTGGACCACGCTTGCACCACATGTTTTGTTTTTGCAAATTCTTTTGTAAATCCTTTTCAAAATCTTTTTGCAATATAGTCAAAGGTAAATGAATAAGATTTTTGAGAAGCATTTACAAAATTTTCTCCCCCTGTTTCAAATGCTTTTCCTTTGACTAAACAAAACTCCCCCTTAATAAAATCCTCCTCTTAGTGTTCAAGAGAGTTTTTAAGATATCAATTTTGAAAATACTACTTTCTCCCCTTTTCGAATAAGATACCAATTTGAAATTTACCAATTGAAAAATCATTAGTTTTTAAAATTAGGTGGTGGTGCGGTCCTTTTGCTTTGGGCTAATACTTTCTCCCCCTTTGGCATGAATCGCCAAAAACGGATACTTTGAGTGAAATATAAGCCCTTGGATAACTACTTTCTCCCCTTTGGCAAATAAAACATATGAGTGAAGATTATACCAAAGTTGGAGAGTGATGCGGAGCGACGGCAAAGGATGAGTCATGGAGTGGAGTGGAAGCATTTGTCTTTGCCGAAGACTCCAATTCCCTTTCAATACACCTATGACTTGGTTTGAAATTCACTTGAAAACACATTAGGCATAACATATATAAAAGAGACATGATCAAAGGTATACTTATGAGCTATATGTGCAAGACATCAAAAGAAATTCCTAGAATCAAGAATATTTAGCTCATGCCTAAGTTTGTTAAAAGTTTGTTCATCAAGTGGCTTGGTAAAGATATCGGCTAATTGATCTTTAGTGTTAATATATGCAATCTCGATATCTCCCTTTTGTTGGTGATCCCTTAGAAAATGATACCGAATGGCTATGTGTTTAGTGCGGCTATGCTCAACGGGATTATCCGCCATGCGGATTGCACTCTCATTATCACATAGAAGAGGATCTTTGGTTAATTTGTAACCGTAGTCCCTAAGGGTTTGCCTCATCCAAAGTAGTTGCGCGCAACAATGGCCTGCGGCAATGTACTCGGCTTCGGCGGTAGAAAGAGCTACGGAATTTTGCTTCTTTGAAGCCCAAGACACCAAGGATCTTCCCAAGAACTGGCAAGTCCCCGATGTGCTCTTTCTATTAATTTTACACCCCTCCCAATCGGCATCCGAATAACCAATTAACTCAAAGGTGGATCCCCTAGGATACCAAAGCCCAAACTTAGGAGTATAAACTAAGTATCTCAAAATTTGTTTTACGACCGTAAGGTGAGCTTCCTTAGGGTCGGCTTGGAATCTTGCACACATGCATACGGAAAGCATAATATCCGGTCGAGATGCACAAAGATAGAGTAAAGATCCTATCATCGACCGGTATACCTTTTGATCGACGGATTTACCTTCCGTGTCGAGGTCGAGATGCCCATTGGTTCCCATGGGTGTCTTGATAGGCTTGACATCCTTCATCCCAAACTTGCTTAGAATATCTTGAGTATACTTCGTTTGGCTTAGGAAGGTGCCCTCTTGGAGTTGCTTCACTTGAAATCCCAAGAAGTACTTCAACTCCCCCATCATTGACATCTCGAATTTCTGTGTCATGATCCTACTAAACTCTTCACATGTAGATTCGTTAGTAGACCCAAATATAATATCATCAACATAAATTTGGCATACAAACAAATCATTTTCAAGTGTTTTGGTAAAGAGTGTAGGATCGGCCTTTCCGACTTTGAAGCCATTAGTGATAAGTAAATCTCTAAGGCATTCATACCATGCTCTTGGGGCTTGCTTGAGCCCATAAAGCGCCTTAGAGAGTTTATAAACATGGTTAGGGTACTCACTATCTTCAAAGCCGGGAGGTTGCTCAACATAGACCTCTTCCTTGATTGGTCCATTGAGGAAGGCACTCTTCACGTCCATTTGATAAAGCTTGAAGCCATGGTAAGTAGCATAGGCTAATAATATACGAATTGACTCAAGCCTAGCTACGGGTGCATAGGTTTCACCGAAATCCAAACCTTCGACTTGGGAGTATCCCTTGGCCACAAGTCGGGCTTTGTTCCTTGTCACCACACCATGCTCGTCTTGCTTGTTACGGAAGACCCACTTGGTTCCTACAACATTTTGATTAGGACGTGGAACCAAATGCCATACCTCATTCCTAGTGAAGTTGTTGAGCTCCTCTTGCATCGCCACCACCCAATCCGAATCTTGTAGTGCTTCCTCTACCCTGTGTGGCTCAATAGAGGAAACAAAAGAGTAATGCTCACAAAAGTGTGCAACACGAGATCTAGTGGTTACCCCCTTATGAATGTCGCCAAGGATGGTGTCGACGGGGTGATCTCGTTGGATTGCTTGGTGGACTCTTGGGTGTGGCGGCCTTGGTTCTTCATCCTCCTTGTCTTGATCATTTGTATCTCCCCCTTGATCAATGCTCTCCTCTTGAGGTGGTTCAACTCCTTGATCATCATTTTGAGCTTCATCCTCATCTTGAGTTGGTGGAGATGCTTGCGTGGAGGAGGATGGTTGATCCTGTGCAGTTGGAGGCTCTTCGGATTCCTTAGGACACACATCCCCAATGGACATGTTCCTTAGCGTGATGCACGGAGCCTCTTCATCACCTATCTCATCAAGATCAACTTGCTCTACTTGAGAGCCGTTAGTCTCATCAAACACAATGTCACAAGAAACTTCAACTTGTCTAGAGGACTTGTTAAAGACTCTATAAGCCCTTGTGTTTGAATCATATCCTAGTAAAAAGCCTTCTACAGTCTTAGGAGCAAATTTAGATTTTCTACCTCTTTTAACAAGAATGAAGCATTTGCTACCAAAGACTCTAAAATATGAAATGTTGGGCTTTTTACCGGTTAGGAGTTCGTATGATGTCTTCTTGAGGATTCGGTGTAGATAACCGGTTGATGGCGTAGCAGGCGGTGTTGACCGCCTCGGCCCAAAACCGATCCGAAGTCTTGTACTCATCAAGCATGGTTCTTGCCATGTCCAATAGAGTTCTATTCTTCCTCTCCACTACACCATTTTGTTGTGGCGTGTAGGGAGAAGAGAACTCATGCTTGATGCCCTCCTCCTCAAGGAAGCCTTCAATTTGAGAGTTCTTGAACTCCGTCCCATTGTCGCTTCTAATTTTCTTGATCCTTAAGCCGAACTCGTTTTGAGCTCGTCTCAAGAATCCCTTTAGAGTATCTTGGGTATGAGATTTTTCTTGCAAAAAGAATACCCAAGTGAAGCGAGAATAATCATCCACAATAACTAGACAGTACTTACTCCCACCGATGCTTATGTAAGCGATCGGGCCGAATAGATCCATGTGTAGGAGCTCAAGTGGCCTGTCAGTCGTCATGATGTTCTTGTGTGGATGATGAGCACCAACTTGCTTCCCTGCTTGGCATGCGCTACAAATCCTGTCTTTCTCAAAATGAACATTTGTTAATCCTAAAATGTGCTCTCCCTTTAGAAGCTTATGAAGATTCTTCATCCCAACATAGGCTAGTCGGCGGTGCCAGATCCAACCCATGTTAGTCTTAGTAATTAAGCAAGTGTCGAGTTCAGCTCTATCAAAATCTACCAAGTATAGCTGACCCTCCAACACTCCCTTAAATGCTACTGAATCATCACTTCTTCTAAAGACAGTGACACCTACATCAGTAAAAAGACAGTTGTAGCCCATTTGACATAATTGAGATACAGAAAGCAAATTGTAATCTAAAGAATCTACAAGAAAAACATTGGAAATAGAATGGTCAGGTGATATAGCAAGTTTACCAAATCATTTGACCAAACCTTGATTTCCATCCCCGAATGTGATAGCTCGTTGAGGATCTTGGTTTTTCTCGTAGGAGGAGAAGATTTTCTTCTCCCCAGTCATATGGTTTGTGCACCCGCTATCGATGATCCAACTTGAGCCCGGATGCATAAACCTACAAAACAATTTTAGTTCTTGACTTTAGGTACCCAAATGGTTTTGGGTCCTTTGTCATTAGACACAAGAACTTTGGGTACCCAAACACAAGTCTTTGATCCCTTGTGTTTGCCCCCAACATACTTGGCAACTATCTTGCCGGATTTGTTAATTAAAACATAAGATGCATCAAAGGTCTTAAATGAAATATCATGGTCATTTGATGCACTAGGAGTTTTCTTCTTAGGCAACTTAGCACGGGTTGGTTGCCTAGAGCTAGATGTCTCACCCTTATACATAAAAGCATGGTTAGGGCCAGAGTGAGACTTCCTAGAATGAATTCTCTTAATTTTGCTCTCGGGATAACCGGCAGGGTACAAAATGTAACCCTCGTTATCCTGAGGCATGGGAGCCTTGCCCTTAACAAAATTAGACAATCTTTTTGGAGGGGCATTAATTTTGACATTGTCCCCCTTTTGGAAGCCAATGCAGTCCTTAATGCCAGGGCGTCTCCCACTATAAAGCATACTACGAGCAAATTTAAATTTTTCATTTTCAAGTTCATGCTCGGCAATTTTAGCATCTAATTTTGCTATATGATCATTTTGTTGCTTAATTAATACCATATGATCATGAATAGCATCAATATCAATATCTCTACATCTAGTACAAATAGTGACATGCTCAGTGGTAGATGTAGAGGGTTTGCAAGAATTAAGTTCAACAATCTTAGCACGCAATATATCATTTTTATCTCTAAGATCGGAAATTGTAATATTGCAAACATCAAGTTCTTTAGCCTTAGCAAGCAATTTTTCATTCTCAATCCTAAGGCTAGCAAGAGAAATGTTTAATTCTTCAATCTTAGCAAGCAAATCATCATTATCATTTCTAAGATTGGGAATTGAAACATCACAAACATTTGAATCAACCTTAGCTAACAAATTAGCATTCTCATTCCTAAGGTTGTCTATAGTCTCATGGCAAGTGCTTAGCTCACTAGATAGTTTTTCACATTTTTCTACTTCTAGAGCGTAAGCATTTTTAACCTTAACATGCTTTTTGTTCTCTTTAATAAGGAAGTCCTCTTGGGTGTCCAAGAGATCATCCTTCTCATGAATAGCACTAATCAATTCATTTAATTTTTCTTTTTGTTGCATGTTTAGGTTGGCAAAAAGAATGCGCAAGTTATCCTCCTCATTGCTAGCATCATCCTCATCACTAGAGGTTTCATATTTAGTGGAGGATCTTGATTTTACCTTCTTCCTTTTGCCGTCCTTTGCCATGAGGCACTTGTGGCCGACGTTGGGGAAGAGAAGACCTTTGGTGACGGCGATGTTTGCGGCGTCCTCGTCGGAGGAGGAGTCGGTGGAGCTCTCGTCGGAGTCCCACTCCCGGCAAACATGGGCATCGCCGCCCTTCTTCTTGTAGTACCTCTTCTTTTCCTTTCTTCTCCCCTTCTTGTCGTCGCCCCTGTCACTGTCACTAGCAATAGCACATTTTGCTATAAAGTGACTGGGCTTACCACATCTGTAGCACACTTTCTTGGAGCGGGGCTTGTAATATTTCCCCCTCCTTTGCTTGAGGATTTGGCGGAAGCTCTTGATGACGAGCGCCATTTCCTCGTTGTCGAGCTTGAAGGCGTCGATGGGTGTTCGACTTGGAGTAGATTCCTCCTTCTTTTCTTTCGTCGCCTTGAATGCGACCGGTTGAGCTTCGGACGTGGAGGGGCCATCAAGCTCGTTGATCTTCTTTGAGCCTTTGATCATCAATTCAAAGCTCACAAAATTCCCGATTACTTCTTCGGGAGTCATTAGTGTATATCTAGGATTGCCACGAATTAATTGAACTTGAGTAGGGTTAAGGAAAACGAGTGATCTTAAAATAACCTTAACCATTTCGTGGTCATCCCATTTTTTGCTCCCGAGGTTGCGCACTTGGTTCACCAAGGTTTTGAGCCGGTTGTACATGTCTTGTGGCTCCTCCCCTTGGCGAAGTCGGAAGCGACCGAGCTCCCCCTCGATCGTTTCCCGCTTGGTGATTTTGGTCACCTCGTCTCCTTCGTGTGCGGTCTTTAGTGTGTCCCAAATCTCCTTAGCATTTTCAACCCTTGCACCTTATTATACTCCTCTCGACTTAGAGAGGCGAGGAGTATAGTTGAGGCTTGGGAGTTGAAGTGTTGGATTTGGGCCACTTCGTCCTCATCATAGTCTTCATCCCCTACGGATGGTACATGTACACCAAACTCAACGACATCCCATATACTTTTGTGGAGTGAGGTTAGATGAAATCGCATCAAATCACTCCACCTAGCATAATCTTCACCATCAAAAGTTGGTGGTTTGCCTAATGGGACAGAAAGTAAAGGCGTATGTTTAGGAATGTGAGGATAGCGTAAGGGGATCTTACTAAACTTCTTGCGCTCATGGCGCTTAGAAGTAATGGATGGCGCATTGGAGCCGGAGGTGGAAGGTGATGAAGTATCGGTCTCGTAGTAGACCACCTTCCTCATCTTCTTTTTCTTGTCGCCACTCCGATGCGACTTGTGGGAAGAGGCTTTCTTCTCCTTCCCCTTCCCCTTGTTGCGGGACTCTTCCGATGAAGCTTTCCCGTGGCTTGTAGTGGGCTTGTCGCCGGTCTCCATCTCCTTCTTGGCGTGATCTCCCGACATCACTTTGAGCGGTTAAGCTCTAATGAAGCATCGGCTTTGATACCAATTGAAAGTCGCCTAGAGGGGGGGTGAATCGGGCAAATCTGAAATTTACAAACTTAATCACAACTACAAGCCGGGTTAGCGTTAGAAATATAATCGAGTCCGAGAGAGAGGGTGTAAAACAAATCTCAAGCGAATAAAGAGTGTGACACTCGGATTTGTTTTACCGAGGTTCGGTTCTCGCAAACCTTCTCCCCGTTGAGGTGGTCACAAAGACCAGGTCTCTTTCAACCCTTTCCCTCTCTCAAACGGTCCCTCGGACCGAGTGAGCTTATCTTCTCAATCAAACGGGAACAAAACTTCCCCGCAAGGACCACCACACAATTGGTGTCTCTTGCCTTGGTTACATTTGAGTTGTTCACAAGAAAGAATGAAAGAAGGAAGCAATCCAAGCGCAAGAGCTCAAAAGAACACAACAAATCTCTCTCACTAATCACTAAAGCCTTGTGTGGAATTGGGAGAGGATTTGATCACTTTGGTGTGTCTTGTATTGAATGCTTAGCTCTTGTAAGTGGTTGGAAGGTGAAAAACTTGGATGACTTGAATGTGGGGTGGTTGGGGGTATTTATAACCCCAACCACCAAACTAGCCGTTTGGTGGAGGCTGCTGTCGCATGGCGCACCGGACAGTCTGGTGCGCCACCGGACAGTGTCTGGTGCGCCAGCCACGTCACCTGGCCGTTGGGTTCCGACCGTTGGAGCTTTGACGTGTGGGCCCGCCTGGCTGTCCGGTGGCGCACCGGACAAGTCCTGTAGACTGTTCGGTGTGCCACCCGCGCGTGCACTGCTCCTCTGCGCGCGCAGGCGCGCATTTAATGCGTTGCAGTCGACCGTTGGCGGGAAGTAGTCGTTGCTCCGCTGGCTCACCGGACAGTCCGGTGTGCACCGGACATGTCCGATGAATTATAGCAGAGCGGATTCCTGAAGCTGGCGAGTTCAGAGTTGCTCTCCCCTGGAGCACCGGACTGTCCGGTGAATTATAGCGAAGCGCCTCTGAGAATTCTCGAAGGTGTTGAATTCAGCTTGGAGTTCCCTGGTGCACCGGACACTGTCCGGTGGCACACCATACAGTCCGGTGCGCCAGACCAGGGCACACTTCGGTTATCTCTTGCTCTTTTTGTTGAACCCTTTTCTTGGTCTTTTTATTGGCTTTTTGTGAACCTTTGGCACCTGTTTAACTTATAGACTAGAGCAAACTAGTTAGTCCAATTATTTGTGTTGGGCAATTCAACCACCAAAATCAATTAGGAAATAGGTGTAAGCCTAATTCCCTTTCACTCATCATCACTAGAATTAGCCTCATCACTAGATGTTGCATACTTAGTGGAGGATCTAGATTTTACCTTCTTCTTCTTGCCGTCCTTTGCCATGAGGCACTTGTGGCCGACGTTGGGGAAGAGAAGGTCCTTGGTGACGGCAATGTTTGTGTCGTCCTCGTCGGAGGAGGAGTCGGTGGAGCTCTCGTCTGAGTCCCACTCCTGGCAAATATGGGCATCACCACCCTTCTTCTTCAAGTATCTCTTCTTTTCTCTTCTCTTTCCCTTCTTGTCGTCGCCCCTATCACTATCACTTGATAATGGACATTTTGCAACAAAATTACCGGGCTTACGACACTTGTAGCAAACTTTCTTGGAGCAGGGCTTGTAGTCCTTCCCCCTCCTTTGCTTGAGGATTTGGCGGAAGCTCTTGATGATGAGCGTCATCTCCTCATTGTCGAGCTTGGAGGCGTCGATAGGGACCCTACTCGGTGTAGAGTTTTCTTTCTTCTCCTCCATTGCCTTGAATGCCACGGTTGCACATCGGGTGTGGAGGAGGCGCCTTGCTCGATGATTTTCTTGGAGCCTTTGATCATCAACTCAAAGCTCACAATTTTCCTATTACTTCCTCGGGAGACATTAGTGTGTATCTAGGATCACCACGAATTAATTGAACTTGCGTAGGGTTAAGGAAAACGAGTGATCTAAGAATAACCTTGACCATTTCATGGTCATCCCATTTGGTGCTCCCGAGGTTGCGCACTTGGTTCACCAAGGTCTTGAGTCGGTTGTACATTGCTTGTGGCTCCTCCCCTTGGTGAAGCATGAAGCGACCGAGCTCCCCCTCGATCGTCTCCCGCTTGGTGATCTTGGTCACCTCGTCTCCTTCGTGCGCGGTCTTGAGCACGTCCCAAATTTCCTTTGCGCTCTTCAACCCTTGCACCTTATTATACTCCTCTCAACTTAGAGAGGCGAGGAGTATAGTAGTGGCTTGGGAGTTGAAGTGTTGGATTTGTTTGACCTCCTCCGAGTCGTAATCCTTGTCTCCCTTCTTTGGTACCTGCGCTCCATACTCAACAATATCTCATATGCTTTTGTGGAGTGAGGTTAGGTGATGCCTCATTTTATCACTCCACATAGAATAATCTTCACCTTCAAGCATAGGTGGTTTGCCTAATGGAACGGAAAGTAATAGAGTGCGTTTTGAAATACGAGGATAGTGAAGGGGCATCTTACTATACTTCTTGCGCTCATGGCGCTTAGAAGTTGCGGATGCCGATTCCGAGCCAGAGGTAGAGGGTGACGAAGAGTCGGTCTCGTAGTAGACCACCTTCTTCATCTTCTTCTTCTTGTCACCCTTCCGTTGGGACTTGATGGAGGAAGAGGATTCCTCCTTGTGCTTGTGGGCGGACTCCCTTGAGTGCGTTCTCCCCGAGCTTGCGGACTTGTCGCCGGTCCCGATCTCCCTCTTGGCGGATGCTCCCGACATCACTTCGAGCGGTTAGGCTCTAATGAAGTACCGAGCTCCGATACCAATTGAAAGTCGCCTAGAGGGTGGGTGAATAGGGCGAATCTGAAGTTTACAAACTTTAAACACAACTACAAGTCAGGGTTAGCGTTAGAAATAAAACCGAGTCCGAAAGAGAGGGCAAAAACAAATCACAAGCAAATGAGGAGTGTGACACGGTGATTTGTTTTACCGAGGTTCGGTTCTTGCAAACCTACTCCCCGTTGAGGTGGTCACAAAGACCGGGTCTCTTTCAACCCTTTCCCTCTCTCAAACGGTCACTTAGACCGAGTGAGCTTTTCTTCTCAATCAACCGGGACACTAAGTCCCCACAAGGACCACCATACAATTGGTGTCTCTTGCCTTGGTTACAATTGAGTTAGAATCAAGAAAGAATGAAGAAGAAAAGCAATCCAAGCGCAAGAGCTCAAATGAACACAAGTCTCTCTCTCTCACGAGTCACTATTTGATTGGAATGATCTTTTGACTTGGGAGAGGATTTGATCTCTTTGGTTGTGTCTTGTATTGAATGCTATAGCTCTTGTAAGGTGTCTGAAGGCTGAAAACTTGGATGCATTGAAGTGTGGAGGTTGGGGGTATTTATAGCCCCAACCACCAAAAGAACCGTTGGTGAGGGCTTCTATCGCATGGCACACCGGACAGTCCGGTGCGCCACCAGACATTGTCCGGTGCGCCAGCCACGTCACCCAGCCGTTGGATTCTGACCGTTGGAGCTTCTGACATCTGGGTCACCGGACAGTCCGGTGGTGCACTAGACAGGTCCTGTAGACTGCCTGGTGCGCCTTCTGGCGCGTGCCTGACTTCTGCGCGCACTGTAGCACATTTAATGCCCTTGCAGACGACCGTTGGCGCGAAGTAGCCGTTGCTCCGTTGGCACACCGGACAGTCCGGTGAATTATAGCGGAGCGGCTCCCAGAATTCTCGAAGGTGAGCAGTTCGGAGTCGGGTTCCCTGGTGCACCGGACACTGTCCGGTGCACCAGACAGGGCACACTTCGGTTGTCTTTTGCTCCCTTTGTTTGAACCCTTTCTTGGTCTTTTTATTGGTTTATTGTGAACCTTTGGCACCTGTAGAACTTATAGTCTAGAGCAAACTAGTTAGTCCAATTATTTGTGTTGGGCAATTCAACCACCAAAATCAATTAGGAAAAGGTGTAAGCCTATTTCCCTTTCAGCGGGAGACTACAATCACGGCTTGCCCGCAGCCACCCTCGGGCGAGAGACGCAGTCACACCTCGCCTGAGGCCACCCTCGGGTGGAAGACGCAGTCACAGATTGGTCGAGGCCACCTTGAGGTGGGAGACAGAGTCACACCTTGCCCGAGGGTGGCCTCGGGCGGGAAACGCAGTCATGCCTCGCCCGAGGCCATCCTCGGACAGGAGACGCAATCACCTCGGGCGGGAGACGCAGTCATGCCTTACTCGAGGCCAACTTGAGGCAGGAGACGCAGTCACGGCTCGCCCGAGGCCACCCTCGGTGGGAGATGCAGTCACGCCTTGTCCCAGGCTAACCTTGGTCGGGAGACGCAGTCATGCCTCGCCCGAGGCTACCCTTGGGCGGGAGACACATTCACGCCTCGCCCGAGGCTAACCTCGGACAGGAGACGCAGTCAGGCCTCGCCCGAGGCCAACCTCGGGCGGGAGACACAGGTTTTTATTACTGATATTTATAAAAGGCACTTCTTTGCAATCCTAATGACTGATATTTTGCAGGTTCTTATGTCATGGAAATTCAACGATTTAAATGAGGTAACCAGTCATCCATGTAAGAAACTACTATATATTAACACAACTATAGAAAAATAGCAGAAATTATTTTAGCTTATAAATACCATGGTATTCATAGTTTCATAACACTAAATATTTTATAAACCCGTGATTCAAAACCTATCTAACAAATTGTAGTCATCATATCAACCATATATTTTAGAAATCATAACTAATAACAATATGTGCACCAATCAAAATCAATTAATCAAAACCATACTAAGCAATATACGTAACAAACGAGTTAATGAGACACCATATCTTGGTCTTAAAGCTATACAGATCAAATCAAAGTTTTCCAACTCGAATACAGAGATTGGAGCATCTCTCGGTTGTATGGAAGCAGATGGAAATGAGGGAGACAAATGATCGGGCGTAGCTCGACACCAAGGTCTGTGGCGCACGTTGGCGCCATGTCGACCCTTGCTTGCCAGCTTGGCACGTACACCACAGCCGTGTTAACTTGGTGCCACGGGGTGTGGTGTCGAGCATAAGGTCAAAAAACGGAATTAAGTCGTCTAAGGGCCTAAACATAATTATTTTCTCTCGAAAAAGAGCTAAAATATCAAAAATGGGAAATATGGATTTGTACCATTAAAAGATTACAACCGTAGATATATATCATTTTTATCTCACTTACATGTGAGGTTTACATGAGTCAATGACATGTATAATCAATGGTATATATTTAAAGTTATAATCTTTTAACGGTACGCATCTAATTATTAAAAAATAAAAAAAAACTGAGACCCCCACTTGGGCACTCGACGAAACGGCGACTCCTGCGCCGGGGGATCCCCATACCATACGCCGCGCCGCCGCCACGAACAGCGACCGCCGCGAGGGCGACACGACCGGCAACCGGCCGAGGGGAGATACGATAGGCGAGTGCGGACGGCCTATCGCCGTGCGACAGCGGCACCCCGGTGTGGTCGCGTGCGCCGCCGGCGCCGGGCCAAGGCGTCAAGCGCTGCCCAGTCCCGATTCCGCCCTGCACTGCCTCTCGCCCTGTCCTGTCTGACTGTCCGAGACTCTGACTCCGCCCTGGTGAGCGTTCTTCACTCCTCCGATTCTTCACCTCGCACTGGTCCGATGGAATCCGACGCCGAGGAGGAAGCGGCGGCGACCCCAGCAGCGGCGGCGACCCCAGGCGCTGGGCGTCTGAAGGGGAACCCGGAACTGACTGTGGACGCGGACATGCGAGAGATGGCGAAGACGGCCGCGTGGAGCGTCAGTTCCTGCAAGGCCGGCAACGGCGTCGCGGCCCTGCGCGACGACAACCTCGACACCTACTGGCAGTCAGTGGATCACCTTTTTTTTTCTTTGTCGAATTAGTTGAAGCTAGAAGGTCAGAGTTGGTGATTCGGGTCCTGCGATTTGGTTTCAGGTCTGATGGGGCGCAGCCGCACCTGGTGAACATCCAGTTCCAGAAGAAGGTGCAGCTGCAGGTGCCTGCTTCAGTAGAGATGCTACTCCTTTGCCTTGTGATTCGATGGTTTTGAGACTAATTGGTTCTATGTTGTGCGGTAGCTCGTTGTGCTCTACGTGGATTTCAAGCTCGACGAGAGTTACACGCCGAGCAAGATCTCCATCCGGGCCGGGGATGGCTTCCACAACCTAAAGGTACGCTTTTTCTCCATGAGATATCATTTGAAGGATGTTCAGAACCTAGTCGGCTGTAATAGATTTAAACAAGATTATACATGTTGATTCGTCCGAGTTGAGTATGACACAGAGTCCGAGTTCCGAAACCTGCGAAATAATCATTCTGAGGGTAAACTTGAACTGATTTTATACACTGTAACTAGATCGTTTTTCTGGTATTTTGTGCCTTCCTAGAAGTTAGATACAGTTAATATGACCTGACATTACCTGGAGGTTTGCTTCTGCATTGCAAGTACTGCTGTATGAACTAGTCGTTTGAAAATTGAAATGTTGAGCTTACTAACTGCCAGTTTTGGCATCATTTGAATATTTACAGTAACGTATCTCATGATTCCAGGAGATTAGAACGGTGGAGCTTGCAAAGCCAGTTGGATGGGTCCACATATCATTATCCGGGATTGATCCACGGTATGCATTGTAATATGAAGATGAATAACCGTTCCTAAAATTATGTGTATACTCCCTTTATACATGTAGGAGGACAAAACAAATGTGCAGAGCTTAGCTAACAGCCTTGGTTTGTTGTTTTGGTTTGAATCTATGTGTTGAATTTGAAAAGACTTGGATATCCTGTCGGGTTTGTCGTTCCATACCGAACATTTGAGCCAGATAATACTACATCCATAATATTGTTAAGGCCCATTAGGCCCAGGCCTGCTGCCTATATATATAACCTATAGTCCTTAGGGACTGATTATCAATCGTCAATCCCAAGGTTAGTAACAAATATCACCAGGAAAGAGTTAAAATATTTTATGTAGTGAATGCTTGAAGAATTTTATCATCATAATAATTTAGGAAGTGAAACTATTTTAGAAGTTAGTGGAAGGGACACTCTATTTAAAGCTTGTACTACTTGATTTTACTTCTGTAATGTAGGCAGATATATTACTGTCTTTTTTTGGGTATGTATGCAGAGAAACATTCATTCACACATTTATGCTCCAAATTGCTGTTTTATCCAATCATCTGAATGGGAGGGATACTCATGTCCGACAGATCAAGATCTACGGGCCAAGACCGTAAGATGGATATACCTTGCATATCTATTACTACCTCTGTTTGTTTATATGTCGTTGGTCAGTTCAATTTTGAACTAAGCGGTGTCATATATTGAACTAAGCGGTGTCATATAAAAAAATCGGAGGGAGTATTATTTTGTAATACATGAGTATGTTTGACTAAACCAAGATCTATGGAGCTACAATAGAGTTAATAGACGCTTGTACCCATACAATGCCACATGGTCTACATAGGATTTGATGCTTGTACTCATCACATGCCACATGACCTAGATAGAATGATAGAACTTTATGTACAATTAAAATCTTGATTTTTTTATGGTGTTCTTGTTTCAGGAATCCTGTTCCCCACCAGCCGTTTCATTTTACTTCCAGGGAGTTCATCACATACTCTACTATTAGATGACAGTGGATGAGCAATCAAGATAGGATCGGCAGCTCATGGCTCTGGATGATCGCGCCATATTAGTATATTTGC
Source organism: Zea mays (assembly GCF_902167145.1). Lineage (NCBI taxonomy): Eukaryota > Viridiplantae > Streptophyta > Magnoliopsida > Poales > Poaceae > Zea > Zea mays. Next base: position 64,798,118 of record NC_050103.1, on the reverse strand, counting down.
CTGCTTGTGTGCTGTCTATCGGGTCTTGGACGTGTATGTGTAATGAAGTTGTTAAGTTAGCTCAGCAGCATCCACATCTCATATTTTAAACCCCACTACATAAAGAGTGCAGTGCAAAATAGTGATTTGCAGGGCACATGTACCTGCTGGCCATAGCCTTAGGTAGCAATAACATACTTTTGAATTTGTTTCGCGGCCTCTGTTGGCTTGCAGTGTTTGCTTGGTTCATTGGTTGGTCCCAATCATTTTGTGCCCTTGATGTTCAGTGCCTTAGGTTAGCCTATACAGTTTATGGACGGTCGTACTGTTAAACCTTTGAAACTTTGTAGTTTCATTTAAAAAAAAACATTTTTATGAAAATTGCCAACACACGCATGTGGCATGTGACGGTGTCTGATTGGCGGTCTGTCATATCATGAAAACCTTTCGTTTTGGAATGAAAACCTTTCGTTTTGGAACGGGAGAGGTGGCTGAGTGGACTAATGGTGTGTTTGGTTTGAGGTCAAAGTTGGATGAGTCAGGGGCGACACCGTCCCCTCGATTTTTTGGGATCACGCCGCCCCCAAAAATCACTCTGGTGTTCATCTCGCCCCCGCTTAACTCTCAACCAAACACTATAGAAAACGTGGCCGCCTTATTCCATCCCTTCTTGTACATTCAACCAAACGCATTCTAAAGCGGCGGATTGCTAATCTGTTGTACAATTTTTTTGTACCGAGGGTTCGAATCCCTCTCTTTTTGCCCCCTCCATTTAGGACTTTCGAATTGTAAGGAATTCTGACCCCCCAGATTTTCTCATAAATAAATGTACAAAATAAATCCAATTTAAATTTATAAGAAAAAATTTCAATTTTTTTGATTTTTACTCCTCACGCCCAGGATTACGTCCTGGGTCATTAGACAAGAATCCAAAGATATAGAGGGAAACAAAGAATGTCACTATTGTATTAGTTTCAAGCTAACACCTTTAGTTCAATTTAACACAAATATTTCTAATGCTAACAAAATCTATATCGATCCCTTCAATGTCACTAGAAAATTGTTCGATCTATTTAAGTTTTTTTTTTAAAAAATCTAGAATAAAAAAATATAGACCAAATTTCATTCCATACTTTTTGAAACCCTAAAATTACTCCAATATATTAGTTCGATCCATTTGCTTCCGAATAATTTTGAAAAAATAAGAAAGATTGAATAGATCGAATCGGTATAAACGAATAACCACATAGTTTTCTGGGTTCTAAAAAATATGTTGAAATTTTAAAAATTTATTTAAAATCTCTATTCATATCAATTAGAAAAAATATAAAGAGTCTCTGCAATGCATAAATTTGCATATGAATTATCTATTGGAGAAACAAAATTTTGTATGTCACACGTATATGTTGTTCATTACACAAAATAGCTAATTGACTCTAAAAATTATTTCCTTGTTAAAGCTAGGGCCACAGAAACACAAGTGCATAATTTGTTTTGCTGACAAATGCTAGCACTAGATACGTGAACAATATACGTCTCCGTCGACCGCGTAAGACTGTGTTCAGTTGTTCCCCCTAAATTTCTCCCCTTATATCCTACTCACGTGCCACGTCAGCGTTCTCTTTCCCCTATATCTTCACGCTGTACAACGATTCCCCCTATATCAAACCTCTATACCCACTATAACTATAAAATATTATTTTCTATAACTATTCATCACCTTTTACCAATTTTCCGTCTACTCAAAATCACTATCGTGCACAGCGTTCGAGGGCAGGGGGCCGGCTACCGCTCCCCCAAATCTGGTGTAGCACTGTGCAATCCTCTTTGACTGTAGCTGGTAGGGGAGGTTTTAGGGGCAAGCGCTGCAGCACGTAGGGTTGCTCTACACACGGTAAACCAAGGGGAGGGGGCGTCTGGCGGGAAGCGTTGAAGTAAGTCTAATAAATGACATTTGTACGTCATGCAACTACCCAACAATTTTTATATTCTAGAATTTTTTAAACTCAAATAGATCGAACTAATTTCTAATGACATTAAAGAGATCGGTATAAATTTTGATGCCATTGGAATGATTTGATTTAAATGGAACTAACGGCGTTAGCTTCAAACTAACGACAATGACATTTAATGGATTAAAATTTAAATTTGATGGCATAGGAATTGGTATAATTTTGCATAGCATTGAAGGGATTTTCTCCATATTCTACGCTAGGCATGAAGTTTAATATTCATACTAGCGGCTCATATAACCTACAGCTAGCGACTTATATAACTTACCGCTAGTAAAAATATCTCTTTATACTGCAATTAAAAATTACGGTATTAAGACTAGGTAATTGGTTTAAACCCACATTTTGATTTGGTTTCTTCGGTGCAACAAAATTTTGGTGTGGGCAAAATTAAGAGAGTTGAATACATATGAGTGACCCTGAATTTGTTAAAAGATTTAACTTAGATTCACGAACTTTGAAAATGTATTTTTAGATACTTAAACATGTTGAGTGACACACCATAGAGTAAAAATGGACGTGGGATGCACCATTTTTACAGGTTTAGGTACCTGTACCTAGGGGTGTATCACTAAACTTGATGATTGCATGAAAGCATTACGCTACATGATATGATTCTAACCAAATAACCGGTTTTATTTTTGGTGCTGCTATATTTAGTTTTTCATGTAAACACGAGCACATGCGATTTCATTTACAACTACGTATTAGCACGCAATCAGCTATACACCAACTTCCAAGATTACAATTTAGGGTAGCACACAAGTGCTAGACCACACATTCACCTCGGGGAGGAGAGGCGCACACCACAACGCACCTATTTTCTTTCCTACTATACTTTACACACTTCTAAAGATGGACACATTACATTCTACTACATATTAGCCGCAATCCAATATACACATAAACGGCTCCGGACATGAACAGCTGCTCCACGGTCAAATCTTAGAAGCAGAACTTCTTTTTCTGCACAAGGCAAACAATCAAACATAGTGGACAACAATCAATTAGATGGGACTCAAAAACTTAATGATCAGACATTGAGCGGGTGGAAATGTAATTACATATTTATATCTCAAAAGATGGAAAAAGGTGGGAGAACAGTAACATACACGAAATTTGATCAGCTCCTGCCTATCAATGTACGCGAGTAGCTCATCCTGTCGCATCAAAGCATCATAAAGGGCCTGCTCATGGAAATTGAGTAGATAGTCAAGTTCATCACATTGTTAGTACTTCCTTTTTTCCCTATATGATGGAATAAATAAACATTATCCCAGCCTCTACAGACTTATTTAATTTTTCAGGGAAAAAAGGCTAGAACAATAGTTTTCATGTGTTGTTGTCATGGAGTAATAGTTTTCATGTATTTCTGATTTGTACCAATTGAGACCAAAGATTGAAAAGAACAAGCTCACTTTCTTTGTGGAAATCAGCTCAGCTTCCAATGCATCCACACGGCGGACGGCTGCATTGAGCAATTCTTCCTTTTCAAACGGCATCTCAGACGGCTTCGTTTCAAGCACCTGCACCTTGTCCTCCAACTCACCCAGCCGTCTCAGCATCGATGAAATCACATCATTTTCTGTGTAGGATGGGGCAGGAGATGGAGGTCGAAACTCCTCCTTGCACTCCTGCTCTTGAGGATACTCAACATGATAGTCGTCATGCTTACCAGATTGGTTGGAGATCCTTCTAGCCATCTTGCTTGGGACAGAACAAAGCATGGCAAAAAGGGTCATCATCAAGAATGTCAGCCATGTGATAGTTTGAGCTCTGAGTCCTTCAAATGTGCCATGCAAATTCCTCAGGGACAAAGAACCTGGTGTGGAGAATTGTAAAAGGTTCAGGGTTCAGCACAAAGTAATACAGAACAACTGAACAAAATACAGAACAATATTCTTGCATATGTATCGCATGTTTCCGTAATTTTGAGAACTAAATCCTAACTAGAGAACACTTTCCAGCTTAAGTTGTAAGCTGTGGCCCTCAAAGTTCGTTTTTTTATAAAAGTAAAAAAAAAGTAATCAACCAGAGGATGTAGCTAAAAAACATTGGTATGGATGTAAGCACATTGGCATAGGAGCTAAATTTTTTTAGGATTGATGAAGTACAGCAATAGATACTTTGCTAGTCTAATTATCTATCTATAAAGATTAGATTTTTTTTGTGTGGGAAAACACATGGGCTAACTAAAACTGAGCGGATGTAAAATGAAGAACAAAAACTTTAGGCAAGAGATTCACAATAAAATAAACAATTATATACCAACATAGAATACCTGAAGAAGCAGCTTGTGGACTAGATCTGGGACTACCCCATCCATCATCAACAATCTTGTCCACAACAGGAATGTTTTCTCCAATAGAAGCATGAACAACAGATGAAGAACCATGTGCCGACAATTTTGACTGGAGGTAGCAACAGAGGTTACACATTAATACTGGTAGTCTGGTTGACAATAACAAAAAGAGTATAACCCAAAGGTACATTCCAACTGGTTTGGGAAGTGAACTGGTTAAATTCACATATTACCAAAAGCAACAAGAAAACAATGGGGGTGTGGTACCATTTCCCATCCAATGAATGTTTACAGAGTAATTATAATTTAGTGGCCTTTCATCAATAATTTCCAGATTATGCTAGTAATGTCCAGTTTTTATTCTTATACTAGACTGTACAGGGTTAGCCACTTGCCTCCTCGTGAACAGGGGTCAAAATAGGATGTGTAATCAGGTTCCTTGATGCAGTAGGAGATGTTACGTCTTCCACTTCAGACCCAGACTCGGCAGATGCATCACTGCCTTTTCTCTGCTTCAGTAAATAATGGAGTAAGTACTGACTGAGGATCGAGAATGATGTTTCTCGAAATTTCTACACTCAGGCATTCAGACTTACATTTGGGTGCACTGGCCAAGCATAACTGACTATCCTTCCATCAGTGCTGGATATGGTCACAATTTGCCTGCCATAGTTCGCCTCGCCATTGAGGACTCTCTGGACAGAACGAAGGCGCATCAAAAGTTAGCAACAGAAGGCATTGTCCAGCTGAAAATCTCATCTGGAAACATCTCTCTTTTCTTCTTTGATATTTATTCATGTTTTCTTTTTTCATAACACTTGGGGACTCAGGACAGGTCAAGCGACATGATATTTTTACCTTTATTATGTTGGGATCCTTCCAAGGACCTTTGTCAGATCTTTCGCAACCTTCAATACACTTGCATTTGCCACCAAGAAATTCTGGCAATTCACTGCATTAATGCATTAAGCAGAAATTAGAATGGAAGTAAACAACATAAATGTACGACCAAGAAACAAAATACTAACCACTCGTCAATTATTTCGAGCAACTTATGTTGATACTTATTCCCAAGAACCTTCAAAAGAAAATGAGAAAGGATCACTAACTGACTACTATCTGGATATCATATTACTAAAGAAAGATGCAAATGCTTAACAAAGCACTACATACATGAATCTTGGAAGCAGTTTTTGGATCAAGGAATGATTTTATTGTGCTCCATAACATCTTGAAGCCTTGGCCCGCATTAATTATATACATCTGGCACAATGTCTGTAACAGCATCCAAAATGGGAAATGAGTGTGATGCCCCCTCAAAAAACACATCCAGAATACATTAGGGATTGTAAAGTTAGGCCAAGATAAACATAGTGCCAAGAAGGAAGTATATTTCTTCTTTTTGATTTTTTTAATCTATTAATGGAAATATTATTTGAAAACAATCAAGATGTTGGAACAAAACTTGTCATTCAGGATCCTTGACAGTGTTACCAACCTCTGGGTAGTTATCGTTGTCGATCTTCTGTAATCGTGTGATTAATTCCCTGGCAGATTTTGAGAAGTTCTTGAAACCCTTAATTTACAAAGAAATAAAGAACAAAGCATTAATTCTTAGTAATGTGGATTTATATGTAAACAACAATATTTAGCTATCATATAATGCAGCATACCACGCCTTGCACATCAAAAATAGAAGTCGACGAATCTATGTGCTTTTTTGCAGCAATGGAGCAAGCAGGAAATCTCATCTGGAAGCACCTCTCAAATTCCTTGACATGGTATTTCACATACCGATCTAGAGTTGTCACTTGTACTAGCTTGTTCGCATCAACTTTCCCTATTAATTCTATGTAGACAGGTCTTCCCTCTTTATCTACCCCATGATAAAATTGTGGGTAATACTTTTTAACTTCATCTAACTCGGCGTACTCAAATTCCTGAGTTATAGAACCAAGAAGGGTTAAAATATAGAGGTTACTCTGAGAAAGATTGATAACTATGAAATATTATGGTATGCTAATTTAACTTCAGCTTTACCTCTATTTTGTCAACCCCGAATTCCTTCCTCCATTTAAGCATGTCTGACCACATATTCTTAGCTTTCTCAACATCAAATTTCCGTGCTTTTAGGAATCTGCAATGCAAATGAGAATCCCAGCCCAGTCAACTAGGATGGCGACCACTTTCTTCCAATCATGGCCTCTCAAGCACATGTACAAAGTTTTGTGTGTGGCTATTAGAAAGGTATGAAAATGGAAGAATATATGCAGCATAAATAGAAATCAAAACCTTGCGAACAAGAAACTTCCTGTCTTTTGAAGGTTATTCAAAAGAAAAGAAAAAAAACTGTGAACACGAAATGTTGTACCTTAACATCATGTGATAATCGTCATGCTGTGGCGGCAGCAAATCCTCGTCAATTAAGCATTGTCGAAATGTCTCAACATCTTGAAGTTCTTTAATGTCCCTTATATCCTTGATGGAATCCCCCCTTTCGGTCTTCTTTTTGCTTCTCCTTCTCAGGGAATGCCTGAATTTGTTCCCCGCGTTAATTGCTTTTTTCTTGAAAGATCCGATCTTAGTCTTCTTATCTCCTTCTGAGTTGTCTGCATCAGATCTGCTCTCTTTCCTTTCATCGTTATGTACAAACCCTTCAAAACCTGCAAAGGCTGTCTCAGTTTTCCATCTCAAAATCCAAGCAAAGAGCTATTTTTGTTCCGTAGCAGCAGTTACTCTTAGGTGGGTTAGACTAGACAGAAAATTGTGCTTTACAATGAGAAGCTAGAACTGCAACCTGTCTATTAGATGAATGCTAAACCAGAGGCGCTCTGAGAGATGTTAATATCGGTATGAACAGACCTTCATAGACACAAAGAGTACATGGTAATAAACTAATAATAGTTGAGGCATTGAGTGGTTGAATGATTTATGAACTTGTTAATTTGCACATGTTACAACATTGCTATATGTCGATTATCTGCATTAACTCAGCTTCAAGCATAAGGTTTAAGCCCTCTAAAGAGCATCTCCATTCTCCAACAAGGTGTCTCAAAATAATGCCCAAAAATTTAAACACTACATTATTTAAAGTGTTTAGGCCACTAAAAATAAATTGAGCTCCAACATTTAGACCCTAAATCATGTATTTTAGGAAGTATATTACATTATTATGAACGAAAATGTCGAGAATGATGTAGAAAATAAGTATAGAGCACTAACCGGGTTGTAATATATTTGGATCACTTTATGGTGTGCCCTATATTTGTTTGATAAAAATTTATAAAACAAAGCACTGTTTTTATGAGTTGAGCTCTATATTTCAAGATAGAGCACTGATTTAAGACACTGTTGTAGATGGGGAACAGGCACAGCTTAGGCAGTTGGTAAACAATCTACTTCTGTATTAAGATTTTTTTTTCAAAAACAAAGTACGTTGGATTTTTTTTCCTAGCCCCCGAACCTATAAGGCTATAACCATGCAGGAACACTATTACCCAAACAGAACTCCCTCAATTTGAAAGAAACAAGGAAGAACAAGATGAACCAATAGCACGCGCTAATTCGTCGGGAATCGATTGGTTGCGTCCCAACGGGAAGAAGCACTTCATACTCACATGGCCTAGCAAGTCGGTCGAGGGGGGCTGACATCCCGTCTGCCGATGCCAGAATCGGTCCCCGGAACAAACCCCAAGTTCAGAATCCCCTGCAACCGGCCATTCGGGAGAAAAACACTGATTGATGAACCGTGAACGGTGCACCAGAAGTCGAAATTTTTAACAGCCCCTTTCTTCTTACCTGTTCCAATTTGGATATCGGGAGCCGGTGGTTTTGTCCACGAGGAGAGCCGAGAGCGCCTGCCTCTGCCAGTCTGCCGCTCTGCTTTTCAATGGGTGGCGGTGGAGGTGGAGGTTGGGGTGGGGCGAGGGAGATGCTGCGAGGTCCCGGTCACTTCCCGAGTGGACCCGGCTCATGCACCCGGACCAGCCGAACGGTTGAGCTGTGCCCATGGACCTTATTCGGTGTGTCTGGTAGGCTCGTTTACATTTGGATTCGGAGGCGCGTGCCCTGGGCCTGGCACGATTTCTGTGGGGACCACGGAACAGTGGCCGTGAACCGTAGACCGCGTTCAAGGAGAGTGTGCCGGTGATGTGACGCGTGGAGGAGGGGTTGGCCAGGTCGGACTGGAGATTAATGGTTTCGTTTGGTTGGAGGAGTTGGACAAACTCCTCTCTCGGCACTCTGAGCTCCGCTGGTGGTTCCGTGATTATTTTTAGGGAATGGAAACCTTTTGCCGTCTCTCTTGATCAGTTGCGGCTGCTGCATGCCATGTTTTTAGTTTACCAAAGAGGAAGTGACTAGACAAATAATCTGGTCTGGATTTCGTGGCTACAAGAACAAGAAACCTTTTCGGACATACTCTATGTTACAGTATGTCTTTATATAATGGTGGAGTAGCCTGTTCCTGACCAGACCAAGAAAAACAACGCTAATATCTCAGCCCGGCACATTAAATGTATGTAACTATTGTAGTATTCGCAGCCGCAGCCGTAAACGGATTAAAGATGCAGCAAACCGATACATATTTGAAACTCTAATGGAACTACGGTTAAACAATAGCAGTAAATTTCGTGCTGGGATGCATAGTATCAGCAGTAGTACGCAGTCAGTAACTGCCAGTAGCACAGTGCAGTAGCCCGCCAAGTGCCATTGTGCTCTCTCTTCACTGTCCTGTGTTTTTTTCTGCTGGCATTCATGGCATCAATCAGAAACAGTGGCCAAACAAATTGGCACATCGATGGGGTCGGCACCGAGGGAACTTTCTGTCCATGTCTACGCATCCGATCCGCTAGCTACGCTACCTCTGCCTGAATATCTTTAGTTGTTACACTGATTGCAAAACACCCGTGAGCCATGCTAATTAAAGCGGCTTTGGCTGTCATCGCATCACACGGGAACGGGGCTGTTGGCGAATCAAACAGGTTCGTAGCGTGATCTGATGAAAACCTGAAGGACGAAAGGATTAAAGAGAGCATGCGCCTATATATATATATATATATATATATATATATATATATATATATATATATATATATATATATATATATATATATATATATATATATATATATATATATATATATATATATATATATATATATATACGGCGGCACTAAAATGCACCTGGGTGCATTCTCTATATTGAATGCACCCACCTGCAATAACATCTCGAGCACGTCTCGGCCTCCTGTATGCGCGTCTTCCTGCCCCCCGCCGCCGCGCGCCACCCTCTCCCTCACCGCCGCCGAGTGCCACCCTCTCCCCCACCGCCGCCGAGCGCCACCCTCTTCCCCACCGCCGCCGAGCGCCTCCCTGTCCCCGCGCCGTCGCGTGCCTCCCTGTCCCCGCGCCGCCGCGCGCCTCTCTGTCAGCGCGCCTCCATGTCCCTCGCATTAGGTGTGATTGCAACTGTTGTACAATTCTACCCAAATATCTGTTAAAAATGTAAACACAATGATTGCAACTGCTGGTGTGTTGTAATTGCAACTGCTGGTGTGGTGTGGATGCAACTGCTGAATTGCTCTGATGTGATTGCAAGTACTGAATAACTCTGAAAATTTTGTTAAAAAAATATGATTGCAACTGCTGGTCTGGTGTAATTGCAACTGCTGGTCTGGTGTGATTGCAACTTCTATATAACTATGTCCAAAATTTTGTTAAACAAACAATGATTGCAACTGCTGTCTGGTGTAATTGCAACTGTTGGTCTGGTGTGATTGCAACTTCTTTATAACTATGTTCAAAAATTTGTTAAACAAACAATGATTGCAACTGTTGTCTGGTGTAATTGCAACTGCTGGTCTGGTGTGATTGCAACTTCTATATAACTATGTCCAAAAATCTGTTAAACAAACAATGATTGCAACTGTTGTCTGGTGTGATTGCAACTGCTTTCTAGTGTAATTGCAACTGCTGGTCTGGTGTGATTCCAACTTCTATATAACTATGTCCAAAAATCTGTTAAACAAAACAATGATTGCAACTACTGTCTGGTGTAATTGCAACTGCTGGTCTGATGTGATTGCAACTTATGTGAAGAGGTTGAGTCGTTCGTGGAGAAAGAGGGGCGTGGGCGGGAAAGTGAAAAGGTTCTGTCGGGAGCGGGCGGGAGCGACGAAGACGTGCGGGAGGGACGAAGACGGACGAAGACGACCTGGGTGGGACGGTTGGCTCGGACCTGGCGCGTAGGTTCGGCCTGGGTGCATTTTCTATATTGAATGCACCCAGGTGTAATATATAAAAACAGTATATATATATATATATATATATATATATATATATATAAACTGTATTTATATATTACACCTGGGTGCATTCAATATAGAGAATGCACCCAGGCCGAACCTACGCGCCAGGTCCGAGCCAACCGTCCCACCCAGGCCGTCTTCGTCCCTCCCGCACGTCTTCGTCGCTCCCGCACGCTCCCGACAGAACTTTTTCACTTTCCCGCCCACGCCCCTCTTTCTCCACGAACGGCTCAACCTCTTCACATAAGTTGCAATCACACCAGACCAGCAGTTGCAATTACACCAGACAGCAGTTGCAATCATTGTTTTGTTTAACAGATTTTTGGACATAGTTATATAGAAGTTGCAATCACACCAGACCAGCAGTTGCAATTACACCAGAAAGCAGATGCAATCACACCAGACAGCAGTTGCAATCATTGTTTGTTTAACAGATTTTTGGACATAGTTATATAGAAGTTGCAATCACACCAGACCAGCAGATGCAATTACACCAGACAGCAGTTGCAATCATTGTTTGTTTAATAGATTTTTGGACATAGTTATAAAGAAGTTGCAATCACACCAGACCAGCAGTTGCAATTACACCAGACAGCAGTTGCAATCATTGTTTGTTTAACAGATTTTTGGACATAGTTATATAGAAGTTGCAATCACACCAGACCAGCAGTTGCAATCATATTTTTTTAACAAAATTTACCAGAGTTATTCAGTACTTGCAATCACATCAGAGCAACTCAGCAGTTGCATCCACACCACACCAGCAGTTGCAATTACAACACACCAGCAGTTGCAATCATTTTGTTTACATTTTTAACAGATATTTAGGTAGAATTATACAGCAGTTGCAATCACACCTAATGCGGAGGACAGGGAGGCGCGCTGACAGAGAGGCACGCGGTGGCGCGGGGACAGGGAGGCACGCGGCGGCGCGGGGACAGGGAGGCGCTCGGCAGCGGTGGGGGAGAGGGTGGCGCTCGGCGGCGGTGGAGGAGAGGGTGGCGCGGGGACAGAGAGGCGCGCGGCGGCGGGGGGCAGGGAGGCGCGCATACAGGAGGGCCGAGGCGTGCTCGGGGTGTTATTGCAGGTGGGTGCATTCAATATAGAGAATGCATCCAGGTGCATTTTAGTGCCGCCGTATATATATATATATATATATATATATATATATATATATATATATATATATATATATATATATATATATATATATATATATTAAGGCTATAATAGTAGTCTGCCGTTCTGCCTCTTTTGGTTTTGCATTCCCTCAATCTGCACCGTCCATCCCAAAGCCCCGTTTTTGTGTGTCGTCCGTCCGTCGTCTACCGTCCGCCCTCCCCCTTCTGCACGCGCAACATGGCTCCCTCTACCCCCTCCCGTTCGCAATTCTCCTCCCAACACGCACGCTAGCAACCGCTCCCTTCCTCCACCTCCACCTCCGGAGCGGACGTCGGCGCCGACGAGCAGCAGGAGCCGGCCGCCGTGAGGGCTGAGGAGATGCCCGGGCCCGCCCCCGCCGTGGCGCCGCCGCTCACCATCTTCTACGGCGGCATGGTGGTGGTGTTCGAGGACTTCCCGGCGGAGAAGGCGGCCGAGGTCATGTGCCTCGCGGCCGGCGACGACCTACCCATCGCCCGCAAGGCGTCGCTGCAGCGGTTCCTGGCCAAGCGCAAGGATCGCCTCGTCGAGCGCGCGCCCTACGCCCGCCCATCATCCCCCGCGGAGGAGCCGGAGAAGAAGACGGTAAAGCCGGCCTCGGCCTTGGCCTCCTGGCTCGGACTCGACAGCACGGAAGCCGACTGCCTCACCATCACGCTGTTCTGCCATCGACTGGTTCTGCGGTTCTGCCCACCCCCGACAGGTGGGCCCCATCTTCGAGCGTCTGTCTCCTGCTGTAGCTCGCCCGCAGAACCGCGCACTCCGCTCCACTCCCAAGATTTTCACCGTGCTCGCTACCTGGTCTGCCCCGCCGTCTTCCCCCAGATCGTGCAAGACCTAGGTCTACCCAGTCGCTGCTCGCCCGCTCCCCCCCTCAACCTCCAAGCCCAGGTAACCTCCGCCTCACGCTCTCTAGCTCCGCCTCATCCACTGCCCCGTCATTGCCGACGGTGCCGCCAGATGCCGCAAGGAAGGGGGGGGATGCGGATGGGGACGATCTATGCCGTCGCAGCACTGGCGCTCGACGTGGCGGTGGACTGCGAGGACAACCTCATCGCCGCAAAAGGGTCACCTCTGGCACTTCGGCATCGCCTCGGGTGAGGGGCCGACAGGCATGTTCTCCTCCATCGACCCCGTCCATATCTTGTAGGCCATCGAAGTCGACGCCAAAGCGGGGAAGGAGAGCATGAGGGCACACTCTTCATTCTCTTAAATCTCACCGTGCCTCACCCTGCGCCAGCCATAGCGCCGAGGGCGGGATCAGTTCCGTAGACAGCTCCCATATCTTCGAAGTCCTAGACCTGGTGGGTCACACGTTTGGGCCATGAGAGGCAGAGATTTATTATGGCTAGGTTGTCTTCCATTCCCATCCCACCCTTTCTCGTGCTTGCTGCTCCCTCTCCTATGGCTGATGTGCTCTCCACACTCCTCGAATGGTGCCCGTCTGGGACTGATTGATGATGTGATGTTGGTTGACCTGACTCCTGTGTCGCATGGGCAGTACGCGGCTATGGGCCTGGTGGTGTGCGCCGCCTTGGGGAGCGGCTGGACGACGGGGTCAGGAATGGAGGGGCCACCGACGGTGAGCAGAGTCGGTGGGACAGGCAGACAAGAGGTGTTGACACTGCCTTGGTCCCTCTTTAGTCTTCACAAAATCACCACGGTGGCACATGCGGGTGGTGTTGACACTACCTTGGTCCCTCTTGACGAAATCACCACGGTGGCACATGCGGGTGGCCTTTGCCTGCAGCGTGTGCGGGCAGTGTACGACCAGGGCCATCAATCCTCATGCCTACACCAATGAGACGGTGTTTGTTCAGGTAAGATTGTAAGAATTTTGTGATTAGTGTATCCATTTTGCATTAATAAGGGTCAAGTTAAGCTGATCCTTCTACTGCCTTTAGGTATATGTATTGAGATGCCACCGTTATGCTTGTGTGTTCGTTTTTCTAAGTTGCAGCATCCTTAATTTGTTATTACTCCTTTATAGCATACTATTACAATCTTACCTGAACAAACACAGTTCCATCGATGTAGGCATGAGGATTTATGGCCCTGGTCAAGTTAAGCTGATCCTTGTATTGCCTTTAAACCGCTATGCTTCTGTCTTCGTTTTTCTAAGTTGCAGCATCGTTAATTTGTTATTACTCCTTTATAGCATACAATTTAGGTAGGCTTCTGGACGTTGGGAAGAAATGACCAATTCAGTCAATGATTAGTATAGTATCACTATGGGCTACGTGTTCTCCCTCAAAATCAGAGAGCAGTACAATTCAAATATGAAGGGCTTGGCTTGATAGTTGGTACTTAATATCATGACAAAAGAGAAGTCACGTTGCTATATTCTGTTGCATTTCTTCTGAATATTGAAATACATTACTAACACCATCGATAATTAGTACAATTTCACCATGGGCTATATGTTCTTCCACAAAATTGGGTATATGCATGGTTCGAATTTTAAGAACATGGTTATTCTAGAGATGAGAATCTCTTGATACTTTATACTTGATATCATGAGAAGGGAGACATCATCCTGTAATAACTAACGCAATTCTTCTGAATATTTGAAAAAATGACTAGCACACATTGCTGGTCATCTCGTTTCTTCTTCATGCTTCATACTCTGTGCTGAGATATGTAGAAAATACTGAGTGTTTTGCCTTGTATTCATGTATTGTCTCCTAGGGTGTTCAGAAGCACGAAGAGGCTAGTAAAGTCAAGGACGACAGTGTTCTCAGGTGTGTTTCTTACGCTTACTGTACAATTGATTACTAGATGGACCTTATGCCACATAATATGCTAATTTGAGTTGTTATTGTTTCTAAAGATTTTGCGCGTGTAGGTATCAATTGATACTTCTCATTTTCCTAAATATAAGTGGAAAATTTTACACATGTAGCTGCCAGTTGATACTCGTCTACCTTACATAAGTTGGGAGCACTTCATCATCCAATTAAACCAGGCCAACCCATGCTCTGATATGTAATGTTTCTTACTAATCACTTCATCTTTGACTTCTTTTTAGGGTTTTTTCATGGATCTTTAACCATCTAAAGAAGAGGTAGGCCTTGACATCCGGCATCGTCCCCTCTGTCGGTGTTTTGGGTCCGACCGCACACCCGGGGTTGCCCCTCAAGGTGTTTTTAGGAGTAGGACGGTGTCGACGACTGTAGCAAAATGGTTCGTGCCGATCGCACGAGGGACGATGGACAAGATTTACAGGTTCGGGCCGCTTAGAAGTGCGTAATACCCTACGTCCTGGTGAGTATACGAGCGTGGTTACAAGAGGATTCTCTGGGTAGAGGGCGCAGAGAGTTTTTGTGGGTGGCTAAGTAGAACAGAGTCGATCGTTCTGAAGGGGTGCCCCCTAGGCCTTATATACTCGACCGTGGAGCAGTACATGTGATATGATAACAACAAGTAGCTAAAAGATAGTGAACCTCTTTGAGTTTATCCCTACGTAACCCTTGCCGACTTATCCTCGCATGCTGCGCTTCATGGGGGCTTCAGCGCGGGAAAGTCGGGTCTTTGTTGTGATTCATTCGTTCGACGTTGTGGGCCGTCCGGGTCTCACGTCTTCTCTTCTTTGTTGGTGGTCTTTCCCTAGGCCCACGAAAGAATGACCTTACGAATTATTGGGCCCTCGGGCCTTTCGTGAGGCCTTTTACTTCTTTAGTGGACCCAGGGGATATCTATCCCCCACAAGCCCCCGATCTTTGGGTTGATTTAGAGGTAATCGACCCAAAGATCCAAGGTCCAAAAAATGACTTCCTGCTGTTTTCTTTGACTCTGATCGCTCGTCCGACCAAAGTTTGGTTTTGTGCTTGTGCCTTAGAGGTCGGCATTTTTGGATTGTAAGACCCTGGATTTTATTGGGTGCACCGGAGGTGCACCCAATGGGTGTAGCCCCCGACCTTCAAATGGATTTTTTAAGGATAATCCATTCGAAGGTCTTTCTTTCGCTTGTGGAAACTTGGCATGAGGCTATTTTGCATTATGCTTTGGAGGTCAGCATTATGTCATCAATATTTTGCTGCCCAGGTCAGCGTATATTTTGTCTTTAGCAGCCGAGTTTGCAATCCGTCCATATCTTGCTAGGTAGTGCAATTTATTTGCTTCTGCGATTTGATTGGACGTTTGACGGACGTTCTCTGTCTAGTCTTCACGTCGCTTCTGTAGGCCATATCTTGTACTTTGCTGGTTATATTTGGCTTTCCTCTGATCCTTACTGATATCTCATTTTTGTCTTGAGGTATTCACTGCATGCCCTGCACGGATGTGACCGTTTGAAAAATATACTGATAATTCCTGGGCGTCCCCCCCCCAATGGGTGTGGGCAAGGGACGGCTTGGTACGCTGAGTGTTTTAGCCGGTTGCCTCTGAGTAGTAATGCGATGGGACGGCTAGTGTAATCATATCCTTTGCGCTGTTGACTGGAGTCCCAATGGGTGTAGAGTTGCATGAAACGGCGTCCGCCGTCTGACGTGTCTTCGGGTGGGTGGAAGTGCTTATTGAATGCCTTGCGACTGTTCAGTGACCGCGGTTAGAAGTGAGCGGTTGCCTTTCCCTTCTATAAATAACCCCTTTGCTTCTCTGGTTTCTTCACATCTCTTCGCTGCTCCTTACTGTCTCTTCCCTTTCTTCTCTCCCAAAACTTTAACCATGGGCAAGAACAACAAGCGCAAGCGTGAGCCGACTCCTCCATCGGAGGAGTTTGGTGACTCAGAATACTCGGAGGAGGAGTTCTCCTCCGAGCCCGAGGGGTCTCCGGCTCCCGTCTCTCCCCCGGCGTCGTCCGATGACTCGGACGACTCCCAGGGGATAGCCGCGGAGGTCTGGACATATATCCGGGCCGTCGAGCGCGCCGGGCTCGAAGGCTCGGATGAGTCGGAGTACTCCTCGGATGAGGAGGACTCGGACGGCGGCGACGAGGGTGAAGACGACGACGACAACGACGACGACGACAGCAGTGGCAGGGGCGACGGCGACGGCAGCAGGGACAGCACCAAGGGCAGCAGCAGGGGGAGCACCAAGGGCGGCGGCGGCGGCAGCGGGGACAGCACCAAGGGCAGCAGCAGGGGCAGCACCAAAGGCGGCGGCGGTGGCAGGGGCAGGGGCAGGGCCAGTGGCTAGACGCCACTGGTCTTCTTAGATATTAGTATAGTTTAGTATAGCTAGAATAATGTAGTAGTAATTAGTGTAATTTAGTAGTAGTAATAATGTAGTGTAGAATTAGGGAAGTACCAACTCGTAAAGAGTTGGTTTGTAACTCGTCAACTTCCTTTTAATGAAGATTGTCGCTTATCCCCTCTTTTTGATGACTTGTCACTGCTTTTGCTGAATGTTGAACCGATTCTTTTGATATAGCAAAAAAAAAACAGCGCCGAGCGATGTGAAGATTGACATCAGCGTTTTTTAGAAGTAACACTGAGCAATCGAACACAAGACCAGCGTTTTAGAGGCAATGTCGAATGATAGAAGGTCGGCATCGGCATTTTAGAAGTAATGCCAAGCGACAAAATACGGGGCTGATATTTTAGAAATAACGCCGAGTGATTAAATGTCGGCATCAGCATTTTAGAAGTAATGCTGAGTGTTTGGACACGTGGTCGGCGTTTTAGAGGCAACACCGAGTGATTGAAGGTCGGCGTCGGCATTTTAGAAGTAATGCCGAGCGATTGAACACGTGGTCGGCGTTTTAGATGTAGCGCCGAGTGATTGAAGGTCGGCGTCGGCATTTTAGAAGTAATGCCGAGCTATTGAACACGTGGTCAGCGTTTTAGAGGCAACGCCGAGTGATTGAAGGTCGGCGTCGGCATTTTAGAAGTAATGCCGAGCGATCGAACACGTGGTCGGCGTTTTAGAGGTAGCGCCGAGTGATTGAAGGTCGGCGTCGGCATTTTAGAAGTGATGCCGAGCTATTGAACACGTGGTCGGCGTTTTAGAGGCAACGCCGAGTGATTGAAGGTCGGCGTCGGCATTTTAGAAGTAATGCCGAGCGATCGAACACGTGGTCGGCGTTTTAGAGGCAGCGCCGAGTGATAGCCAGCTTCTCAAGTTACTTTGAGGAAAATGGCCGAGTGATGAGGTGGCACATCAGCTTTCTTGGAAATAACTGTTAGATATCCCCGTGGCATGCCGGGATTTCGGAGATGACCGCTGGGTGATGACTGGGCACTTTTGAAAAGGTATCTGGCTCAAGAATATCCCTTAAGAGTCGCGCTTTTAGCCGCCTTTGCTTTCCGTGCCCTAGTTCTTGCATTTCCGCATCTGAGTCTTCTCCGCCACTCGCCTCCTGCTCTGTTTCGCCAGCGAGAAACAAGATGGCGCCCAAGAGGAAAACCGCGAACTCGTCTGCTGCAGTGATCCCCGCCATCGACCCCAACAGTCAGTTACCTTTCGCAGGTAACCATATGTCTGTGATTTCTGAAGTTGAGCTTCTCCGCCTTGTTTCCATCGGGGTTCTCCCTCCACGGGAACTCTGTTCTTGGCGTTCTTGCCATGGGACCACTGTCCCAACTGAAGATACCCACGAGTCAGTGGTTTACACTCCTTTCCTTCTTCGCGGCCTCGGCCTTCCCATATCTCCTTTTTTCCGTGGTATCCTTGATTTTTATCACATCAACCTGACTCACTTGAACCCTAACTCCATTCTCCAAATCTCTATTTTCGTTCACCTTTGCGAAGCTTATCTTGCCGTGCTGCCGCATTTTGGCTTGTGGAAGTATCTGTATCACTGCCGTCCTGGGATGGCCGGGGGGCAACATCAATTGGTCGGAGGTGCCAGTTTAGAGATGCGCCGGGGGCGGAAGACCGAGTATCTCGAGATACCCCTCAAAGACAGCATTAAAGGTTGGCGTCTGGAGTGGTTTATAATGGATAATTATGGAAATTCTCTCCCTTCCCGCTCAGGGAGACAGGCAGACGTTCGTACTCCGAGTTGGACTGAATCTCCCACGGACCAAGAAGTAGCCGAGGCGGGCGTGTTGCTTACTGAAGTTGGATTACTGAAAGAGAGAGGTCTGACTGCCGAAGCCGTGGTCACAGATTTTGTTTTCAAAAACATTCAGCCGCTGAAGGACAGGGCCTATCCGGCATATCTTTACCGAGGGCTGGCCGACTCAACCCGAGTTACTAATAGGAGAATTCCTTCTGTTGATTTGGTGAGCCGACTCGAGATGATCCTCAGGGGTAAAGTTTCAAACGTTGGAGCTCCAGTGGCATACTCGGCTTGGAACCTGCCTTCTCCCAAAGATTTCACTCTTTTTGTGTCCAATCCGCCCGTGACAGACAACAATTTGGGTCTTAGAGTTCGACCTTCTGCTGAAGAGGTCCGTTCCTTAGTTGCTTCGCTCGGGGAGATACCTGATGATGAACGGCAGATTTATTTTGAAGTGCCCCTGAACCCTAGTGATGCAGACATAAATGACATGCTCGATCTGCTAGCTGAGGATTCATCTGATACTGCTCCTGATGGTATATTGGCGGTGGTGCCGCTTCCAGAGGTTGATGCGACCTTGGATGTCTCGAAACCTGTCAATACTCGCCCGAGGCGTCCCAGCCGAACTAGTCAGCCCGAGCCTTCTGCTGATGAGCAGAAGAAGAAAAGAAGACGCCTCCGGCGAGTGTCTAGCTTTGATGAGGATGCCAGTACCTTAGCTCCTGCTGCCGAAGAAATGACTGCAACTGGCCTTGCTGACATTGATCCTAATGGGTGTGCTCCGCCTGCTGCTGACCCCAATGAGGATGCTGTTTGTGCTGTCGCTGTGGAAGATGAGGAGGAAGAGAATGAAACTCCATTAACTCGGAAAAACAGTCGGCAGTTCGCTGCTAGCGGTGGTAGTAGTGGGGTTCCTTCTCCTGCCTTATCTGCTCTTATTGGTCTGCAAGAACTGTCCATGGCCAATTTTGATCAAGCTCTAGAGGATATGGTCCCTGAGAACTTGCTGTTGGAACCTGCAGACGTTGATGCAACAGAAACTTGTGCGGCCGTGCCAGATGCTGGGTTGAGGTCGTCCCGTGCCTCGTCGACCTTAGAGCACGATCTCGAGGGCCGGGATGATGACTTGGATCGCCCTAATCCCATGGAAATAGCTGAAGGCCCGTCGACCTTAGAGGTGGTCATGGCAGAGAGCTTGGATCCTTTGAATAGTGCTGACATGTGCCCAGCCCCCGAGGGTGTCGCCGGGGAGGACTCAACTCAGGTGAGGAGTGTAGGCCACTACCCAGCCCCCGAGGGTGTTGCCGGGGGTGACCCGGCTCGAGTGGGCAGTGCCAACCTTGACCCAGCCCCCGAGGGTGTCCGAGCGAGGTCTCCCTCCTGTACTTCCATGGATGTTCATGTGGGTTCACCTCCACACTCTGGCGGCATGATGGTGGCTCGAACTCCGGATCAGGGGGTCGCTTTGGAGGGCAGCATCCCCACTGGTTTGGCGTTAAGCTCTGCTGAATGTACTGAGCTTGTTCCTGCTGGTCTGCTGCAAACTGCTTCGAGTGGTGGTCTGGCACCTGGTCATCAGCCGATTTCTCCTGACTTGGGGATCCCTTCGCTTTTCTCCAACTTCCAGGTGCTGTGCTGTGCTTTAGTTTGGTCTTTATGTTGCACGAATTGTTGCCATTATGATCATCCGCTCTTCTTATCAGGCTTTGGTGGATGGAATGGTCGGCCAGCTGAAGTCGCAGGGTGCTTCCATCCCGGAGGTGGCTTCATCTCTTGGGCGTTGGAATCCGGTGTTGCTTCGGGGTCGTGTATCTGAGTTGGAGGCCACCAATGCTGGTTAGTGTCCTTTCTTCTTCTTCTTTGTTCTTGCCCGTGGGTTGTTTTACCTTCTGACCTCATTTTGTTTGAATACTTCTTGATAGGGATGACTCGGCAGATCACAGTTCTTGAAGAAAAACATTCTCGAGATCAAGCTGAAATGGCTCGACGATGCACTGACTTCGAGGAGAAGTATTCTCAAAGTCAGATCGAGTTGAGTCAGGTCTCTGCGGCTTTGGATGATGCCAATGCTCTGAGTTCTTCTCTTCATGTCCAGCTTGATTCTGAGAAGGTAGCTTACAAACCTGTGCTTCGCCTTATGATGCTCTTGGATTCTGAATGAGTTGATTTTTGCTTGTAGGAAGAAAAACGCATCCTTGCTGCTTCTCGCGATAACTTGGACAGATTGTACCGAGATTCCAGCAACTCGCTGACCATCTTGGAGAGGAGCCACCGTTTTACGATGGAAGAGCTTGACAATCAGCGCCGTCAACTGCAAGAATCCTCGGACGAAGTGGCCCGCCTTGCACAGTTGCTATCGGCAAAGGACGCCACCATCAAGGGACTCCGAGCTTCTAAGAAATCCATTGCTCAGGAGTTAGAAACTGCTCAGCAGGCTGTTAAAGTTGCTGAAGAAACTGCTGTCACTTTCAAAGCTCAGCGCGATAAGGCCCTGGACAAGGCCATTCGGGCAGGACGAATCTTGATGAGAAGACCCGGCGTGGCTGTCCCTGAAGATATAAGAGCCGACGTGAATGCTGCCCCTGATTCCTCGAATCGCCCTTCTTCGTCAGTCGTTCCTGAGAAAGACATTAGAAAATAAAGAAACAGTTCGCGTGCTCTGAGCGCGCAGTTAGCATGATAAAGTATTCGTTAGAGGTTATCGGCTTATCATTCGAATGACGTGATTACTCCCTTATTGTATCAGAATTTATTAGTTTGCAAGTTTGTGGTAACGCTGCATGATGAAGTTTGTTTGTGGGATATGGAGATCATCCCTTGAGCTGCATAAGCGCGAGTATGCTATACTGTTTTAAGCCGTCAATGACTTTTAGCCGGTAACTTCCGTTAGTAGGGCATAGTGGTCACCCCCGGTAGAGTAAGCGTGAGCATGTTGCACCGCCTTAAGTCGTTGCCGACTTAAGTCGATTGCTCCGTTTGTAGGGCATAGTGGTCACCCCGAGTTAAGTAAGCGTGAGCATGTTGCACCGCCTTAAGTCGTCGCCGACTTAAGTCGATTGCTCCGTTTGTAGGGCATAGTGGTCACCCCGAGTTAAGTAAGCGTGAGCATGTTGCACCGCCTTACGTCGTTGCCGACTTAAGTCGATTGCTCCGTTTGTAGGGCATAGTGGTCACCCCGAGTTAAGTAAGCGTGAGCATGTTGCACCGCCTTAAGTCGTTGCCGACTTAAGTCGATTGCTCCGTTGGTAGGGCATAGTGGTCACCCCGAGTTAAGTAAGCGTGAGCATGTTGCACCGCCTTAAGTCGTTGCCGACTTAAGTCGATTGCTCCGTTGGTAGGGCATAGTGGTCACCCCGAGTTAAGTAAGAATGCAAGTCAATCATAAATGAGCCAAGTATCTTTGAAATCTCTCCTTATTGATGACGTATTTCCCTTATACAGAATACATGGTCACCCTGGCTGTTTTGAGATATAGCTAGGGGTAAAACTTTCGGAGGTGCTCTATGTTCCAGGAGTTCCCGACTTCTGTACCATCCATTTGGGTGAGGCGATATGATCCGGGACGAGTGACTTCTGCTACTATGAAAGGTCCTTCCCATAAGGGTGATAACTTGTGCCGTCCCTCCCCCGTTAGAATTCGGCGGAGGACGAGGTCTCCTATCGAAAAGAAACGTTGCCGCACAGCTTTGTCGTGGTAGCGCCTTAGAGTCTGCTGGTATCGTGCTGATTGAATCACCGCATTCAGTCGTTCTTCCTCGAGTACGTCAATATCCTCCAGCCTAGTGGCTTCGGCTTCTGCTATGCTTTCGAAGATCAATCTTGGCGCCCCAAACTTGAGATCAGCGGGTAGCACTGCCTCCGACCCATAGACCATAAAGAAAGGAGTGTTTCCATGCAGGGCCCGGCTAGGTTGAGTTCTCAAGCTCCAAACAACATAAGGCAATTCTCTTATCCATTTTCCTGCGAATTTTTCATTTTTATCAAAGACCCTTTTTCTAAGTGCCTCCAATATCATTCCGTTGGCTCGCTCAACCTGCCCGTTGGCTCTCGGATGGGCTACAGATGCATACTTGATCTGAATGCTTTTTTGCTCGCAGAAGTCAAAGAATTCTGAACTGGTGAAGTTGGATCCCAAGTCAGTGATGATACTGTTCGGTATTCCAAATCTGAATATTATGCTTTGTATGAATTCCACGGCTTTAGCAGAGGTTAAGGAGGCAATGGGCTGAAACTCTATCCATTTAGTGAACTTGTCAATTGCCACCAATACATGGGTGTATCCTCCTTGAGCTTTCTTGAAAGGTCCAATCATATCCAATCCCCAGCATGCGAAAGGCCAAGTTACTGGTATGGTTTGTAGCTGCTGTGCTGGCATGTGCTGTTGTTTTGACAGGTATTGGCAAGCTTCGCATCTCTGAACTAGCTCGGCTGCATCATTCTTCGCCGTCGGCCAATAGAATCCTGACCTGAAAACCTTCCCGACTAACGTTCTGGATGCTGCATGTACTCCGCACTGCCCAGCATGGACTTCCTCCAGAAGTTGCTTCCCGGTGGACGGGAGAACGCACTTCATGAGGACGCCTGACGCGCCCCTCCTGTATAATATCTCCCCAATGAGTGTATAGTGAGCTGATTGTCTGGCAACGCGCTCTGCCGAGTTCTTGTCATCTGGTTCTTCTTCATTCTTTATATACTTAATAATCGGTTGCCTCCAGTCATCAGAGTCTGACTCGGGTTGGTCTATGATGTTGCACTCTTCTATTTGATCCGTCGAGATGCTCGGCTGAAGGATTTCTTGCACGAAGACCCCAGGCGGGACTTGAGTCCGACCGGATCCGAGCTTGGACAGTACATCAGCCGCCGTGTTCCGATCTCTTTCTATATGATGAAACTCCAGACCTTCGAATTTATCTTCTAGCTTTCGGACGGCGGCGCAGTATCTTCCCATTGAATCTCTTGAGCAATCCCATTCCTTGTTTATTTGACTGATGACTACCAGAGAATCTCCGTACACCATCAGTCTCTTGACACCCAGTGATATGGCGATGTTTAATCCGTGTATCAAAGCTTCATACTCGGCAGCATTGTTAGATGCCGGGAATAGCAACTGGAAAGCATACTTGAGGTGCTCGCCTCCAGGTGCAGTGAAAAGAATTCCTGCTTGTAACACCCCTGGTGTTACTATAACTAAAACTTGAGCATGGCATCATGAGCATTGGCATTGCATATGTTTGACACACCTAGAGTGCATTCACTAGGCAAAAATTTCAAACAAGTTGTATTGTTTTAAGTATTTTGCAACTAGAACCCTAGTTAAGGAACTTAACCCTAAATGGGGATTCTAGGGGTAAAACTTTACCCAAGTTAAGAAAACCTAAACACTTTAGGGTAAAAGTCATAAAATGACCCTAAAAATAAACTTGAATCACTTTTGTACCCCTGAGATACCAGAAACCCTAATTGGAACCCTGGAAAACCCTAAACCAAACCCTAGGGGCTTATATGCAAAATTAGCCCACTTTTGGGCTAAAGTGCAAAAACCAAGCCAAATAGGTTTCTTAAGTCCCTTGGTTCACAAAAATGTGTACTTGAAAGCAAAACCCAAGGTTTTGGACCTAAGTGCAAAATGGACCTCATTTGAGTTTTGCTCTAAGTCTGAAAATCAGTGAATGGACTCAACTTTGGGGCTTTGTAACTTACAAAGTATAGGGTTTTTGCCCTAGGTCACCACATCAAAGTTGAAGACCCATTATAGGAGAACAACTTTGCTTAAGGTTGGGAGCTTAGTTGTTAAGAAGAATTTGGAGAAAACCAAGCCTAAAGTTGGGTTGTCAGGCTGTTATGTCTGAATTTTCAGACTAGCAGTGAGCTGACCTCGACTTCAAGCTAGATTTTGAGCATAATCCAGTGCTCAAATATGTTCAAGTCCTATAGTCGAATTGTAGTTGGTATATTGCTCTACAGTTTTGCTATAGAGCTCGACATGTGTTGACATTAGAAATTAAGAGATAATAATGCTCCAAGTTCGGCTGATAGACTGTCTGAATGGGATCGCCATGGTACAGTACTGAAGAAGATCACAGGTTCACCCCCCCTTGCCCATCGCCGGTGACCGCCGCCGTCGATTACCGCTCGCCGTGATTCGTGCGTCGTGGCCATCGGATAAGCTCCGCTCGGTAAAAATCTTTGCCGCCGGTGGGCTGGATGCCACCTCGGCCCGCCGTAATCCATTCCCCCTTGCTCACCGATCCTTCGGATAAGGATTTCACCGCCGTTGAGCCATTACCGGCGTCCGCCGCGTGGCTCTGTCTTTACACCGTACCGTCGTGACTCCTCTAAGCCATCCCATCGTCGACGGGGAGCTCGCCACGCCATTTGCCACGAAGTCACCGCACCCAGGTTCTTCTTCTACCTCCGGCCGCCGCGCGTCGTCGCCCAAATTCGCGGCCACCGCTTGCTCCGCCTATAAATTGAGCCCCCGGCCTGTTGCACTAGCTAATTGCGAAGCCAACGCACCCACCTGCATCCCAAATCCCTCACTAGCGAGCTCTAATTTCGCATTCGCCCCAATCCAGTCGAAGAACACCGTGAATCGGCCTTCACCGTGGCCAGTCTGTTCTGGTAAAACTCTGTCAAATTCAAATCTTGTTTAAGTGCTCTCGTATGCCTGTGATGCTCGCCGACCCACACAATTGCGCTATGAGCCCTCTGGTCGCCGGGGACGCACCCAATTATCCGCCACCCATTCGGTTCTCGCGGACAGAGCTTGATAGCTCACCAAATAAGCAATTAACTTAGGGGAAATACTCTCTAGGTCGTGAATTTGGTTTAGTTCAAAGCTGAGCGCCGGTCATGGCCCCGTTCGGCCGGTCCAGGACCTCACCAGAGCGCGGCGGTGCGCGAGCGCCGTCGAGGACTTTTAATCAGGAATAGGAAGAAACGCAGGAGCCTTTTTGTGATCGGTCAGCGACACATAGGAATAGTAAAGAAACTCGTTTGCATTTAGTTAAAAACGCGGGGGTCGTTCTGCAAAGCCGCCAGGGCGCGGCCGCGCGTGGGCGCGTTTTCTCTCTGGTGTGGGCCGCTTGAGCTAGATTTGGCCCAGTACTGTGTAGAGTTTTTCCTTTTTCTTTTTCAGTGAAGCTTTAGAAAATTGTTAAAAATGGTAGAAAAACCCTAAAAATATGAGACCAATTTTCCTAGAACCCTAAATTCCTGTAGTATTCAATAAAAATAAACTCATGATTTTTAAATCAAATAGGGAATTTTAGAGTATTTAAAATAGCTTAAAGAAGTAGTTCTGGATTTTTAAAGGATAAATGGTAATCCCAAAATTGCCCAAACTTTTTATATGAGTTTTATACAATACTTAGAAGCCTTGGGTAAAGTTTGAATTGATTTGGACCTTGTATGATCACCAAACCCCAAAACACCCCCCTGCCCTTTGAACTCCTTTACCGACTCCGGAAACCCTAAGTTCCCGGAACTCCGTGAAGGCAAGTTGTATTCAAGACATAAATAATAAGTTTATATTGTCTTTGCATCCTCATGAGCATCCCATGGCATCCATTCTTATACATACGTATGGTTATGATTAGAACGAGAAGAAGAGATAGAAGTAACTGAAAAGCAAGTGCAACCACCTTTGGACACTCAGGCCAGGAATAGTTTCTGCTTCGACATTTGTGGATCCGAGCCTGAATCACCTGTAAACGAAGGCAAGCCCCGGTGCATTTGCCACCTCCCTTGATGTTTTTAAAATCTTTCTCACTTGCTTGCTGCATTAAGTTATAGGAGTTGATTGTTAAACAATTCCTGCATTACCTTCCTTGATTTTGATTACCCTCCTTGAAACCCTGTTTTTACAAAAAGGTTTTACTATGCTTAGTATTGCTTTAGAAAAACAAAAGGATTTGTTTTACAAAAGATGTTTGGCAAAGTGGGAGGGTTGTTTTCAAAAATAAAACTTGATGGTGGATCCATCACGGCCGTGATGGATTCAACATCGGAAAAGATGTACCTCTGCCAGGTACCAAACTTTGGGTTTGAAATGATTAAGCTGAGACCGGGCGGGTGACTTGCACGAGAAAGGAGTCTCGGTGTAGTGTCTCCGTCTGAGTCGATTAAGGACCGTCTCGATGTAGGCCTGCTGACCGAGGACCCTTTAACTGGTCACATGCCTCGTCATGGGTAAGCCTTGCCTCGGGCAGACTAAGGCCGGAATAAGATAACACGAGATGGGCGTGGAGCGGTGGCGAGAGTAGCGTGTACCCTCCGTGGCAAGAGGCTGGACGGTGGTGTATCTGTGCTCTCGGTCTGCGTGAACCTGATCCGGTCTTAAGAACCCCGGTGGCGGGTTGACATATGCAAGGGTTAAGTGCTACATATGTCGTGTGATTGGAGATCCTCAGCTGAGTATAATCGATTCGGATCGCCGTACCTCCGCGGTTATGGAGACTTGGCCACTGACTTACACGTAGCATTCCACTAAAGATGATGGGTTTTTGTTAAGAAATTGGCTAGTGCAGGACCAGTGATTGAACTAGGGTAGAAAGAACTCTAGTACAGGTAATTTTATTTAACTTGACAAATTAAAACTGGATTTTTAAGGATCCACTTTAGTAAGCATTTCTGCAAAACAGAGTCTTTGAAGATTGAAAAGCCTTACCTTGACTCCCACATAACCAGCATACCCTTGAGAGTCTTTTCTTTAGTCGGGTAAGACTTGCTGAGTATTCCATACTCAGGGTTTATCCCTTTGTTGTTTTTAGGTGAGGAAGTAGCAGACTTTTGCTACTTCTGTGCCAAGGTGGTTCCGAAAGAAGAAAATCAAGACTAAAGTGCGGGAGGACTCGGTCCTCCACCTATGATCTTTTGCTTTTATCTTCTCGGGAGGAGTTTTTGCCTCCCTGGTTTGTATAATATTACTCTTATGCACTCACTTTTAGGCTGGTCTGTAATAATATAACTCAAGCTTACTTTTGAAATAAATGTAAGATTATGTAATTCGCTTCCGCATTTCTTTATCTCCGATGTTCTGTAATGTCTACAAGATGGGTGAGACGTTCCTGGTAAGGTAAGGAAAGATACCGAACTTGTCAAGTAGTTCAGGGGCACCTACAGGGTTGTCTGATGTCCGTTGGACAAGGACAACTGTAGGTGGGCCTAATTACTTGGGAGGTTCCGTGACAGCTGGTATCGGAGCGTAGCCCTTCTTGGCAGATATTATGAAGCATCTTCAAAAGAATTTTCAAGAGTCTTACCTAAAAATTTTTTCTCTTCTTACCTAAGTATTCTGAAGAAGTCTATCTTAAAGACCAGATAGGAAGAGTGCAACACATAGAAGGTTGAATCGACTAAGGTTGATTCTGTAATTATACATGCATCATGCTAAGAATCATACTAATAACATTTTCCCCCTTAGAAAAGATGCCGCCACGTACCACGGGACCAATTGGGGTGCCTCGGCATCAATTGGCTCCTCGACATGAAAGTAGCAGCAGTGGTAGCAACGATCCTATCGGGATTTGGAAGCACAAGTTAAACTGCTTCAATCAGAACTCCGTCACAGGAATGATCTATGGGTCGCGGATGCAGCCATCCGCTACTTGCAAGACCAACTCGCGAAACGAGATCTAGCGCTCGATTGGACGGTTAACTCTCGTCCATTCGTCTGGGCTAAGGAAGCCAAAGCTCGAGCCCGTGTGGAGGAGCTTAGCTTAGCCATGGATAACTTGCAGGTCTGTTGTAATGCACTACATGAAGAAGTGCATGTGTTGTATTCACAACTGCACCCGAACGTCCCTGCGAATCTTGTCGAGACAGAAGCCGGACCTTCTCATGTAGCGGGAGGAGCACGTGATGGTGAACCGGACCTTTTCAGGCCCCCTCCCTCTATGAAGTTGGTTGACGAATGGTCTTTTACGCCCGACAGTAAAGCTACCAAAAGTGAAAAGAAGTGGTTTATCAGGTGCCCTTAACATTGGCCAGACAGGACTTTCCTACTAATATGATCGTTCTGAAAGGCCAAGACATAGATGTCATCTTGGGCATGAACTGGTTAGCCCAGCAAAAAGCAATTCTCAACCTTGATCCGAGAACCATCAGGTTGAGTTATAACCAATAGAGAGTTGATGATCTGATTGCCTAAACCTAAGAATTAGGCTATATTCGTATTTAGTGAATCATGACCCGGCCCAAAGTCGAATTTTCCGTTATCACTTCATGACCACACTCGTACAAATCCGTGCCTAGATAATTTCTTTGTCGGACCTAAAGTGTACCTGGATTTCAAACAAGGATCTCAAGTTGTGTCTCCTTTTAGAGCCATTCTCTTGATCAGCTGATACAGGTTGAAGTCTCTAGTGTATTTGGCCTCTCTTTACGGATTGTCGTGTTGCTCTATTAACCCAACCTAGAAAAGCCATGTTCGACCATTTCCTTAAATTTGATGCCTTTGGTTTCTTCATATCTATCGAAGGCCTACCAACTTAAGCCTTGACCTTGTGATCTCTGCGATGGGCATAGAAATATGATTGGGCTGAATTAACAGTCTCCCATCGTACTCCTTCTATCAAGTTTAGATTATGGCCATGCCTTGGGCCATGATTTATTTGGCTTCTTACTTGTGATCATCTTTATTAGTGGAGTATTTCGTTGTGTATAATCACCCTTGCTCAATCTAGTGGTGACATGGTTAAGAACTTATGGTACCGCGGCGAAGCTGAGAACCTCACCCAGGATTTTGCTGCTTGGCGCATGTCGGAATCGAGGTCTCTAGTCATGATCCATTATGGAATTACACTGATGTGTTGTCTTCCATTGACCTTTCCTTGAAACACTCTCTATGTTGTCTTGAAGAGATCAAGCAACATCTGTCATTTCCATTGGATCAAAAGGGCATACCACTTTCATGTGTGGTCTTATTTCTTTTGATCTTGGTAGTGACTACTCTCACAAGTTCCCTTTGCATCCTTTGTGCAAAGGTGAAGCCTTGGAGCTTTTTAGTGTAAGAAAACAACTAATTAGCTCTCAAATTGGAGATTGACTTTCCCCTGCTGCTGAAATGCAGGAGTTTGTTCATTCGCTTTCCCAATTAATCTATGTATTCCCTAACCAAGTGGATAATTCATCTCGCTTGAAGAAACGGATGAACAACCTGACCAAATGGATTTCTATCCAAATGCATGACCTTTGGCTTGCAAATGTGAACTCTCAACCCTTGGTTTACCGATGGTACTGAGAGGACTTGCTCAATGTCAAAAGTAGTTCAACAAGTTGGTTTCACTAACGTGCAACTGCCTGGTGAACGAAGGTTGAGTTTAGAGATCGTTTTATCGAATTGTCTAAGCTCACTTTTATACAACCCCTCTTAAGGAAGAATTTTCAAGAATCGAGATTAAGTCGGTCAATAACCACCTAACCATCGCTCTAGTCGTGCCTCGATTGCCTCATGTATGCTTTTCCAGCATAAGTGATTGGGTCGAGCCATGTCTAGTGCCCGATAAAATGGACTAGTTGCAAAGTCCGCATTTTTAGATCCCTCCACTGGTGATTTTTCTTGAATCAATATCACCTTTCGTGAATTTGGATTCCCTGGCTAACACGAGTTGACCGTGATGTTACTCGACATTCACACTCGTCTCGTGTGCTATGAACTCACTGTAACCACTTGTTGGTAAACCTCTTCTGGTGCGTTTTACCCAAGATGGTGCATCTGATTCTATTTGGGTAAAGTTGCATGATTACCACCCAACAGACCCAGATAGTACAGTGTCATCAGAAAAAGCAAGTTGCACACGTGGAAATGGGAAGACATTAGTATGGACTTCATTGTGGGATTAACCAGGAATACAAAAGGGTATGACTCTATCTGGGTTATTGTTGATCGGCTTACGAAAATTTCTCATTTTCTGCCAGTCAAGACAAATCACCCGGTTACTGTCTATGCCCAATTATACATTGCTCACATTCTTAGTCTGCATGGTGTCTCGAAGACCATGGTGTCGGATCGTGGATCGCAATTCGTATCCAAATTTTGGGAAGAACTTCATAATTCCCTGGATACCAAGCTGCTCCACAGTTCGGCCTAGCGGACAGACTGAGAGAGTCAATCAAGTACTGGAAGATATGCTACGGGCATGTGTTCTGGAATTCCCACAGAAATGGGATGAATGTTTGCCCTTAGTGGAGTTTTCATATAATAATAGCTATCAAGAAAATATCAAGATGGCACTCTTCGAAGCTTTATATGGACGACGATGTCGTACTCCGCTAAATTGGTCTGAACCTGGAGAAAGATGCTTCTTTAGACCTGATATGGTGAAAGAGGTCGAAGAAGAGGTTCAGAGAATTATTCATAATATGAAGAAAGCTCAAACTTGACAAAAGAGTTATGCAGACCGACGACGACAACCCTTATGCTTTCTGGTAGACGACTATGTCTACTTAAAAGTTTCACCAATAAAGGGTGTATCGCGTTTCGGGATTAAAGGGAAGCTTGCACCTAGGTACATTGGTCCGTTCCTGGTACTTGAGCAATGTGGACCAGTGGCATACCGACTCCAACTACCCGAAACCTTGTCTGCTGTGCATAATATGCTCCACGTGTCACAATTGAAGAAATGTCTTCGGGTTCCTGATCGAACCGTTGAAGTGACTGATGTTGTCCTGGAACCAGACTTAACATACTCGGAACATCCTCTTCGAGTTCTGGATCAAAAGGACAGGGTCACCCGAAGAAAGACTCTCAAGTTCTACAAGATACAGTGGAACCAGCATTCGGAAGATGAGGCTACATGGGAAACCCAAGACTTCTTGAATAAGAATTTCCCAGGCTTTCTAGCCTCATGTAAATTGTAAAGCCTGTATAGTTGTAATAAAGAAGTAACCCCCACATCACCCCTGTCTTGTACCAAAAATAAGGAAATAAAAATGTGATGCGTTTCCTTTACCATTACCTACCCTAGGATTTTTAATCTCGGGACGAGATTCTTTTATGGGGGGAAGGATGTAACACCCCTGGTGTTACTATAACTAAAACTTGAGCATGGCATCATGAGCATTGGCATTGCATATGTTTGACACACCTAGAGTGCATTCACTAGGCAAAAATTTCAAACAAGTTGTATTGTTTTAAGTATTTTGCAACTAGAACCCTAGTTAAGGAACTTAACCCTAAATGGGGATTCTAGGGGTAAAACTTTACCCAAGTTAAGAAAACCTAAACACTTTAGGGTAAAAGTCATAAAATGACCCTAAAAATAAACTTGAATCACTTTTGTACCCCTGAGATACCAGAAACCCTAATTGGAACCCTGGAAAACCCTAAACCAAACCCTAGGGGCTTATATGCAAAATTAGCCCACTTTTGGGCTAAAGTGCAAAAACCAAGCCAAATAGGTTTCTTAAGTCCCTTGGTTCACAAAAATGTGTACTTGAAAGCAAAACCCAAGGTTTTGGACCTAAGTGCAAAATGGACCTCATTTGAGTTTTGCTCTAAGTCTGAAAATCAGTGAATGGACTCAACTTTGGGGCTTTGTAACTTACAAAGTATAGGGTTTTTGCCCTAGGTCACCACATCAAAGTTGAAGACCCATTATAGGAGAACAACTTTGCTTAAGGTTGGGAGCTTAGTTGTTAAGAAGAATTTGGAGAAAACCAAGCCTAAAGTTGGGTTGTCAGGCTGTTATGTCTGAATTTTCAGACTAGCAGTGAGCTGACCTCGACTTCAAGCTAGATTTTGAGCATAATCCAGTGCTCAAATATGTTCAAGTCCTATAGTCGAATTGTAGTTGGTATATTGCTCTACAGTTTTGCTGCAGAGCTCGACATGTGTTGACATTAGAAATTAAGAGATAATAATGCTCCAAGTTCGGCTGACAGACTGTCTGAATGGGATCGCCATGGTACAGTACTGAAGAAGATCACAGGTTCACCCCCCCCTTGCCCATCGCCGGTGACCGCCGCCGTCGATTACCGCTCGCCGTGATTCGTGCGTCGTGGCCATCGGATAAGCTCCGCTCGGTAAAAATCTTTGCCGCCGGTGGGCTGGATGCCACCTCGGCCCGCCGTAATCCATTCCCCCTTGCTCACCGATCCTTCGGATAAGGATTTCACCGCCGTTGAGCCATTACCGGCGTCCGCCGCGTGGCTCTGTCTTTACACCGTACCGTCGTGACTCCTCTAAGCCATCCCATCGTCGACGGGGAGCTCGCCACGCCATTTGCCACGAAGTCACCGCACCCAGGTTCTTCTTCTACCTCCGGCCGCCGCGCGTCGTCGCCCAAATTCGCGGCCACCGCTTGCTCCGCCTATAAATTGAGCCCCCGGCCTGTTGCACTAGCTAATTGCGAAGCCAACGCACCCACCTGCATCCCAAATCCCTCACTAGCGAGCTCTAATTTCGCATTCGCCCCAATCCAGTCGAAGAACACCGTGAATCGGCCTTCACCGTGGCTAGTCTGTTCTGGTAAAACTCTGTCAAATTCAAATCTTGTTTAAGTGCTCTCGTATGCCTGTGATGCTCGCCGACCCACACAATTGCGCTATGAGCCCTCTGGTCGCCGGGAACGCACCCAATTATCCGCCACCCATTCGGTTCTCGCGGACAGAGCTTGATAGCTCACCAAATAAGCAATTAACTTAGGGGAAATACTCTCTAGGTCGTGAATTTGGTTTAGTTCAAAGCTGAGCGCCGGTCATGGCCCCGTTCGGCCGGTCCAGGACCTCACCAGAGCGCGGCGGTGCGCGAGCGCCGTCGAGGACTTTTAATCAGGAATAGGAAGAAACGCAGGAGCCTTTTTGTGATCGGTCAGCGACACATAGGAATAGTAAAGAAACTCGTTTGCATTTAGTTAAAAACGCGGGGGTCGTTCTGCAAAGCCGCCAGGGCGCGGCCGCGCGTGGGCGCGTTTTCTCTCTGGTGTGGGCCGCTTGAGCTAGATTTGGCCCAGTACTGTGTAGAGTTTTTCCTTTTTCTTTTTCAGTGAAGCTTTAGAAAATTGTTAAAAATGGTAGAAAAATCCTAAAAATATGAGACCAATTTTCCTAGAACCCTAAATTCCTGTAGTATTCAATAAAAATAAACTCATGATTTTTAAATCAAATAGGGAATTTTAGAGTATTTAAAATAGCTTAAAGAAGTAGTTCTGGATTTTTAAAGGATAAATGGTAATCCCAAAATTGCCCAAACTTTTTATATGAGTTTTATACAATACTTAGAAGCCTTGGGTAAAGTTTGAATTGATTTGGACCTTGTATGATCACCAAACCCCAAAACACCCCCCTGCCCTTTGAACTCCTTTACCGACTCCGGAAACCCTAAGTTCCCGGAACTCCGTGAAGGCAAGTTGTATTCAAGACATAAATAATAAGTTTATATTGTCTTTGCATCCTCATGAGCATCCCATGGCATCCATTCTTATACATACGTATGGTTATGATTAGAACGAGAAGAAGAGATAGAAGTAACTGAAAAGCAAGTGCAACCACCTTTGGACACTCAGGCCAGGAATAGTTTCTGCTTCGACATTTGTGGATCCGAGCCTGAATCACCTGTAAACGAAGGCAAGCCCCGGTGCATTTGCCACCTCCCTTGATGTTTTTAAAATCTTTCTCACTTGCTTGCTGCATTAAGTTATAGGAGTTGATTGTTAAACAATTCCTGCATTACCTTCCTTGATTTTGATTACCCTCCTTGAAACCCTGTTTTTACAAAAAGGTTTTACTATGCTTAGTATTGCTTTAGAAAAACAAAAGGATTTGTTTTACAAAAGATGTTTGGCAAAGTGGGAGGGTTGTTTTCAAAAATAAAACTTGATGGTGGATCCATCACGGCCGTGATGGATTCAACATCGGAAAAGATGTACCTCTGCCAGGTACCAAACTTTGGGTTTGAAATGATTAAGCTGAGACCGGGCGGGTGACTTGCACGAGAAAGGAGTCTCGGTGTAGTGTCTCCGTCTGAGTCGATTAAGGACCGTCTCGATGTAGGCCTGCTGACCGAGGACCCTTTAACTGGTCACATGCCTCGTCATGGGTAAGCCTTGCCTCGGGCAGACTAAGGCCAGAATAAGATAACACGAGATGGGCGTGGAGCGGTGGCGAGAGTAGCGTGTACCCTCCGTGGCAAGAGGCTGGACGGTGGTGTATCTGTGCTCTCGGTCTGCGTGAACCTGATCCGGTCTTAAGAACCCCGGTGGCGGGTTGACATATGCAAGGGTTAAGTGCTACATATGTCGTGTGATTGGAGATCCTCAGCTGAGTATAATCGATTCGGATCGCCGTACCTCCGCGGTTATGGAGACTTGGCCACTGACTTACACGTAGCATTCCACTAAAGATGATGGGTTTTTGTTAAGAAATTGGCTAGTGCAGGACCAGTGATTGAACTAGGGTAGAAAGAACTCTAGTACAGGTAATTTTATTTAACTTGACAAATTAAAACTGGATTTTTAAGGATCCACTTTAGTAAGCATTTCTGCAAAACAGAGTCTTTGAAGATTGAAAAGCCTTACCTTGACTCCCACATAACCAGCATACCCTTGAGAGTCTTTTCTTTAGTCGGGTAAGACTTGCTGAGTATTCCATACTCAGGGTTTATCCCTTTGTTGTTTTTAGGTGAGGAAGTAGCAGACTTTTGCTACTTCTGTGCCAAGGTGGTTCCGAAAGAAGAAAATCAAGACTAAAGTGCGGGAGGACTCGGTCCTCCACCTAGGATCTTTTGCTTTTATCTTCTCGGGAGGAGTTTTTGCCTCCCTGGTTTGTATAATATTACTCTTATGCACTCACTTTTAGGCTGGTCTGTAATAATATAACTCAAGCTTACTTTTGAAATAAATGTAAGATTATGTAATTCGCTTCCGCATTTCTTTATCTCCGATGTTCTGTAATGTCTACAAGATGGGTGAGACGTTCCTGGTAAGGTAAGGAAAGATACCGAACTTGTCAAGTAGTTCAGGGGCACCTACAGGGTTGTCTGATGTCCGTTGGACAAGGACAACTGTAGGTGGGCCTAATTACTTGGGAGGTTCCGTGACACTGCTCCTGCTCCCTGCAGCTTCAGCGAGCCATCAAAATACATTCGCCATACTTCTGCGGTTTCTGGATTATCCGGCACTTGCTGTTCTGTCCACTCTGATACGAAATCGACCAGTGCTTGAGTTTTGATGGCAGTGCGAGGTCGGAACTTGATATCATGAGACCCCAACTCGCAAGCCCACTTGGCTATTCGGCCAATGGCTTCCTTGTTGTGAAGAATGTCCCCTATTGGAAAACCAGTAACTACTATGACTTTGTGGTCGTCAAAGTAGTGGCGCAGCTTGCGGGCAGTTAGAAGTACTGCATATAATAGCTTCTGAACTTGAGGATACTTTTTCTTCGATGGGCCTAGAACCTCACTGATGAAATAGACGGGATGTTGTACCGGGTAGGCATGCCCTTCTTCCACTCGCTCGACTACCAACGCAGTGCTTACCACGTGAGTCGTGCAAGAGATATATAGCAGCAAATCTTCAGCTGGCTGAGTCGGCGTAGCTCGCCGCGGCGGTTTCAATACTGGCGGTGTTGTCAGGAATTTCTTCAGTGCGTCTAGAGCTTCCTGTGCCTCTGAAGTCCATTGAAACTTATCCACCTTCTTCAGCAATTTATAAAATGGTAGACCTTTTTCTCCCAGCCTGGATATGAATCTGCTCAGGGCTGCCATACATCCAGTGAGTCGCTGAATCTTCTTTTGCGATCGAGGAGCTTCCATCTTCATGATAGCTTCAATCTTATCTGGATTAGCTTCAATTCCCCGGTGGCTGACAATAAATCCGAGTAACTTTCCTGCTGGTACCCCGAAGACGCATTTCTCAGGATTGAGCTTCCATCTATATCTTCTCAGGCTATTGAAAACCAGCTGTAAATCTTCAATGAAATTTTCCGGATTCTCCGTTTTAATCACCACGTCGTCTACGTAAGCCTCCACACGCTTGCCCCAGTGATCGGCTAAGCATGTTTGAATAGCTCTCTGATAAGTCGCTCCAGCGTTTTTGAGGCCGAACGGCATGGAGGTATAACAGAAAGCACCAAACGGGGTGATGAACGCCGTTTTTTCCTCGTCTTCTTTTGCCAAACTAATCTGATGATACCCGGAATAGCAATCTAAGAAAGACAACATCGAACATCCAACGGTGGAATCCACCACCTGATCTATCCTCGGGAGCCCGAAGGGATCCTTCGGACAGTGTTTGTTGAGATCAGTATAGTCGACGCACATGCGCCAATCCACTTTATTCTTTTTGAGTACAAGAACAGGGTTGGCTAACCACTCGGGGTGTAATACTTCTCTAATAAATCCGGCCACGACCAAGCGGGCTAACTCGGCACGAATGGCCTCTCTCTTGTCGGGCGTGAAACGACGCAGCTTTTGCTGGATCGGCCTCGCCTGGGGATAGACCTTCAATTTGTGCTCGGCCAGTTCTCTTGGGACTCCCGGCATATCCGCAGGTTGCCATGTGAATACGTCTCGGTTATCTTGCAGGAACTGGACGAGCGCGCTTTCCTATTTGTCACTCAAACTGGAGCTGATGATGGCCGTCTTGCGCTCATCAGCGAACCCTAGGTTGATCCGCTTGGTGTCCTCAGTCGGCCGCATAGAGGTCGCGGCCTGAGCTTCGTTTGCCGGCACGGCGAGGTCTTCTTCAGGCTTAGAGTTCGCCGGTGTTGAAGGAACCGCTGATGGCTTGGTGGTGAGGGCTGCTTGGATGGCCACTCGGAAGCATTCTGCGGCGCCTTGGAAGTCGGCGCGTACAGTTATGATTCCTTGCGGCCCTGGCATCTTCAGTATCATGTACGTATAGTGTGGGATGGCCATGAATTTGGCCAGCCCCGGCCTCCCGATGATGGCGTTGTACCCGCAGTCGAAGTTCGCCACCTCGAACCTCAGGAACTCGGTTCTGTAGTTATCCGGAGTCCCGAAGGTGACCGGCATGTAGATGTGGCCCAGCGGGTACTCCCCTTCCGTCGGCACGATGCCGAAGAAAGGAGTGTCTGACTCGTGGAGCTCTTTGAGGTGAACTCCCAAGCCTTGGAGCGTACGGGGGAAGGTGACGTTGATGCTGCTCCCTCCGTCCACTAGCACCTTCTTCACCCGGCTCTCTCGGATCACCGGATCGACGAGGAGCAGATATTTGCCCGGGTGGTCGAAGTTGAGCCATTGATCCTCCCGAGTGAACGTGATTGGGTGCTCCGACCACCGGTACGGAGCGGGAGGGCCGGTGGTCGCCACCAGTATCTGGCGATCGTTGAGCTTTTGTTGTCTCTTGTTCTCCTGCGACCCATGTCCACCGAAGATGACATTGACCTCCCTGTCAACGCGCGGGAATGCTCCTCCTCCCCCCTCCTCCGGCTGATGGGGCTGTCGTGGTTCATCTGGTCCTCCCCTCGGCGGAGGAGGTGGTAGAGGTTGGAAAGGTCGGCCATGCCCGACGGAGTGCTTGAAATCCCGGCAGTTGCGGAGAGTGTGGCGCATATCCTTGTGGTACGGGCACTGGGCGTCGAGGATGTCGTCCAGCGTGCGTTCGCCTCCACGAGGTCCTCCTCGGGCGCGAGAGGCGGGTGGTCCGGCAGCGTGTACTTCTTCGCGAGGCCTCTTCTCCCAGCGCTTGTCGGGCGGCTGGTTCGCGTCGCGTCGTGGCGCCGCCGGTGCGGGCTTTGCTCCTCCGATGAGGTCCTGGGCCCGCTCGTCAGCGGTGATGTAGAGGTCGGCTTCCCGAAACAGCTCCTCGGAGGTAGTCGGCGCCTTTTGCAGTATGGCTCGGACGAAAGCCGAGTCGTTAGATCCTCTGTAGAAGTCCTCGATCACGGCCGCCTCCGTGACCTCGGGGATGCGGTTTCTCATGGTCTGGAACCTTTTAAGGTATGACCGGAGAGTCTCATCCCCCCGGCGCTTGATGGATTTGAGGTCCCATGGTTGCGCTGGCTTGTCGGAGAGAGACTGGAAGTTGGCGGTGAAACGTCGACTGAAGTCTCCCCAGTCGTCGATGCAGTGTCGAGGTAGATGTCGTAGCCACTGTAGCGCGTCTTGCCCGAGGACGATGGGCAGATACGCAGTCATGACGTCCTCGGATGCCCCGGCAGCCCGAGCAGCGGTGGTGTAGACGGCCAACCAGCCCCCTGGGTCCTGCTTAGGTTCATATTTGTCGACATTGGATACCTTGAAGTTGGGAGGCCATTGGATGGCCCTAAGGCGCGGAGTAAGGGCAGATACTCCGCACGTGTCCTCCTGTCGTCGAGGATGTCGTCTGTCCCGGGGAGGGGAGTGGCGGTGGTGGTTCCTCGACCGTCCCCGGGTGGTTCCACCAGTTGAAGCTGTTGCTGACTCAGTTCGGGTGGCCTGGCTTTGAGTCGGGAAGCCATGATCTCGGTCATACTCCTCCCGACGGCGAATTTCGTTCTCGTGCCGCCGTTCGCGCGAAGCATTGATAGAGCTCCGCGCGTCTCGGCGACTGTTGATGGCGTGTCGCAGATCGTTCGGCGGGTGAGCGAGCGGTAGAAGATGGTTGGCTGCCTGAGTGAACAGGCGCCGGTATCCCTCGGCGTCGGGGATCCGAGGAAGTCCGTCAGCTATCCGGGCTAGAACGCCTCCGACCTCGCTCGGCGTGTTCATAGCTCGGGCGAAGTCAGGGTTCAAGTTACGCCCGAAGAGCGGATTCTCGCGTCGTTGCCTTGCATCTTGTTCGGCTTGCTCCTGAGTCCGACGGCGATCACGTCGTCGGGAGTTCCTTCGTTCCCTGAAGACGCGTTCTTCCGGAGTTTCTCCTATCTCTGAGACCTCGTCTCGCGAGACAGGCTGCTCCGGATCCCGTTCTCCAGCTGCGTGATGTCGTCGAACGTTTCTGCGTCGGTTCCTTCGTCGGCGGGATTCTCGCTGAGGCGGTTCTTCTCCGGGCGCGGTCGGTTCATCATCGGAGACGGCGGGCGACTCTGCCCTCCCGATGAAGAGGACGTTGGGGTAGAACGGTATTGCTGCCGCGGCGACTTTCTTTCCGTTCTCCTTTGAGGTCGGAGGAACGGGAAGAACGACCGGCCTCTCCCTGATCTCCTTCCTTCTCATGATCTGTGTCCATTCTTTCGTCGGGGAAGTAGACAGCGGAGTCTTCCGGGTCAGCGAGCTTCTAGCTCCAGCCTCCCCGGAGACGATCTTGTTCCAAAGAGCCGGAGGTAGCGTCTTTCCAGCATTTTCGGAGTTTGTTGGAGGAGACTTCTGTTCCGGCAGATCCGCGAGGCGGTGTAGGATTCCTTCTTCGTCCGCCACGGATGAGATTGTCCCGAAGCAGAATATGGATCCGGGACGCATGGTGATCTTGCTGTGGAAGGTGACGGCCATTGAGCTAGCTTGGATCGTCGACACACCCCCTACCTGGCGCGCCAGCTGTCGGTGTTTTGGGTCCGACCGCACACCCGGGGTTGCCCCTCAAGGTGTTTTTAGGAGTAGGACGGTGTCGACGACTGTAGCAAAATGGTTCGTGCCGATCGCACGAGGGACGATGGATAAGATTTACAGGTTCGGGCCGCTTAGAAGTGCGTAATACCCTACGTCCTGGTGAGTATACGAGCGTGGTTACAAGAGGATTCTCTGGGTAGAGGGCGCAGAGAGTTTTTGTGGGTGGCTAAGTAGAACAGAGTCGATCGTTCTGAAGGGGTGCCCCCTAGGCCTTATATACTCGACCGTGGAGCAGTACATGTGATATGATAACAACAAGTAGCTAAAAGATAGTGAACCTCTTTGAGTTTATCCCTACGTAACCCTTGCCGACTTATCCTCGCATGCTGCGCTTCATGGGGGCTTCAGCGCGGGAAAGTCGGGTCTTTGTTGTGATTCATTCGTTCGACGTTGTGGGCCGTTCGGGTCTCACGTCTTCTCTTCTTTGTTGGCGGTCTTTCCCTAGGCCCACGAAAGAATGACCTTACGAATTATTGGGCCCTCGGGCCTTTCGTGAGGCCTTTTACTTCTTTAGTGGACCCAGGGGATATCTATCCCCCACACCCTCCAGATCTCCTTTGCCCGCCCCAGGTGAGCATCCATGGCTCGTTCATCGATGTGCTCGTTTCGATTCTATTCGTTTGTGTTTGGGAATACCATAATTTAAGTTGTTATTACATAATAGTCATGTGATTTGGCATTATTTTTTTTTAAAAAATAGTTCTAGCGCTTTGTCATTACCAGTTAGTTATAACACTGCTTTAGTCTGTGGAAACATAGCCTTTGGTGCAAATGACAGAATCGACGTGTTCTCTAGACTATATTTGTTATCTTATTCATTTTCCTCTGTGGGATAATACTTTTATCAATATGAGAGCTATGCATGAGCTTGTCGCTGCTCAACAATGTAATTATAGGGTCTTATTACTGAAGTAGCAATCATCAGTACATCTATGGATGAAGTTCAACTCTGATCTATATATCAGTTGAACTGTCTTCGTCTCCTGCTTGATCAGAACACAAGCAACCAAAAATCAATACTTGAGATCCTTTTTCCTCCGAGTTATTACCTATTAGCAAGTAGCATCTAGCATCACCTACAAAGACAATGTAGAGATGCCAAAAATACATCATTTTCCTCTTGCACGCCTACTGCCATTAGAAGGCACAATTTAGTGCAAGCATGTAGGATGTCATGTTTAATTCCCATCAGCAGTTGGCCATGTGCTCCTAGCCGCACGCTGCCGCCGCTCTCTGCTTGGCGCTCTCCTCTCCCGACCACAACTACACCACACGACTGTGAGCTCGTGAAGGTGAGCTCCAATTTCCCGCTGTAATTCACAAGATTTTAATTTTGTAGCAGTCAATCAAGAGGCATCGAGTTCTATTTGATGAGGAGGGGAAGATAGTGGTAAGGAGGATAGACAACTCGATGAGTAGGCAGGTGACTTTTTCCAAGAGGCGGAACAGACTGCTGAAGAGTTCATCTACATCATCAGCAGGAATGACCAAATATAGTGATATATCATTGCAAACCTTCGTAGAGTTATAAAAACATATGTTTGGCACTTACAATTTCAACATTTATTTTTGCTAACTTGTTTGTCTAAATTCTAATGTTTGACGCTGGTACTATATAGATCAGGTTGCAGAATAAGGCTTGAAGCATAATTTGTGGGAGCATGGTTGGTTTTACTTATATTGAATAAACTGTCAGTGGCTTCCATGCTATATATTATGCATCTTTTAAATGTTGCAGGAACCTCTCTTCTATTTAGCAGTCGAGCTTTAGTCTGGCAGCCCCATTTTACTAGAGAAATTAAGTTAATTGTGTGTCTAGGTAATCTACATGAACATCTAATCATGAAATCGACTATGGGTTGTTTGGGAATGCTTCTGGTCTGGTGTTTATACGTGGTTGTGCGGATCGTCTACACTAACATTGTAATCGTCTCCACTAATCTTCAATTTCTGACTTTTTGTGCTTTAGGCTTTCCTCTTCTTGGACCTACTGAAGCAGGTAAAGGTGCTTTTTCTAGAACAACTTTTGATCTTCCCATCAGTGAGGTCAGTCATCCTCTACAAATTTTAGTTTTTATCCCTGCTATCAAAGGTTTAACATGCCTTGTTATGTCATGAATTATTATCACATTGTATTTTAACATGAGTTTTGATTAGTGTATGTTGTCTTACCATGTGCCAACTCCAGCAGCAACATCAAAGAACAATATTGATTTTCTTGCTCTAAGATTTAATTCGATTGTAAATCAAGTCCTAAGGCAAGATTGTAGTCTTTCCTTGATAAATAATAGTTACACTTATATGCTACTTGAAATGGCAGATCATTTGGGGCATGTATATTCAGATTTGTTTATCTGATTTCTAGTACTTCTACTAAACTAAATTGGGTCATGTTATAGTATGCATAATTGTTATATTCTGCCTTCTCTTGATGACAACTGTCTATCTATACTACTTATTAAGAGTGTAAGAGTAGTCTGTCTCCTGTTGTTCTACCATTCTGCCATCCTGCAACCTCAACCGTCCATTCCGTTGTTCTGCAATTTCAATCGTTCGATCTCGCCCACGAGCCGCCCGGACCCCGAATTCATCGCGACCCTCCCTTTCTTCCTTCCCCGATTTCACCGTCGCCAGCCGTCTGATCCCGCCGCCCGACCCCCGCCTCGGAGGTTGGAGGTGCGAGGGATGGCCCCTACCCTGATGCCCCCACCCCCGTTACCCCCGCCGCGATGCTCGCGTTCGTGAGGCCTCACGCGCACATCGCGCAACCCAAACCCCTTCCCCACCCGCGATGCACCAAACCCCACTCAACACCATCCACCACTCCCCGGCATGGAGGTCGTGATGAGGACATCACTTCTATACATACAATGAATGGACCGATAACACGATCGCGTGCACGACAGCTAAATCTCCAGGTACGTTCTACCCTAGTCAATTGTGTTTCAGAGCTTACGCTTGGGGCCATCGATGTTTTGATGATTAGGAACCTTGGAGAGGACCAGCAAGGACTTGGGAAAGGCCTAGGTGTTAAGGAGGAGCAGCAAGGGCGCCCACAACAGGGAGGAGATCATGTCCGACTCGGCTGCGACTCCATCTCGGGTTCTAGGACCAGTCTGCACTAAAATGGACGCCCAAGATGCATCCGGACTCCGATTGTGATGGACTTGATATGGTTGGAAAGATAAAGAGATTATCTAACCAACCAACTGGTTCCACCCTAAAATGCATTCGGAGTCAACGGGAATCGTTGAAATAATTCAGCATTCAGATTCTGTTTTGGTGCTGCGACAACGTCTGTTGGGCCGTTGGGCCGTGTATTGCGTCGGAGCCCATTAGGGGCGAGTCCGGGGGTCACGCATGCCCTAATACTCTATTTATTCAGTAGTTGCCGCCACATTAGGTTTGGGTTTTGCTTAGATTAATTTTGTCATTGAACAGTGTCGCCGTCATCGGTTTGTTAGACCCCATCTCGTAATCAATACAATTTTGGTTGCGTTTCTTTCCTGTTCTTGCTTTTGTTCTTGATTGTGCTTGCAGGGATAAGCCTTCGTGGCGAGGTCACTCGTGTGTCACGGGTGATAACCAACGGAGCCATGGTGTAGTGATTGCGAGGAACCGTTCGCTTGGAGCCTTGGATCATCAACGTCGAGATCTCCACTCAATCAAGTTATCGTATCTCACGGAAGATCGGGCCGCGTCTTCTATCAATTGGTATCAGATTTCCAGGTTGCCCGTGAGGTATAATCCTACCTTTAGATTAGTTTTGTTTCGTCCCATAGTCCACAAAAAGCCAAAAAAAAATAATTACGATCAGTTTATTCCGACCTAAAGCCATCGCCTTAGCCTTTGCACAAT
This sequence comes from Zea mays, assembly GCF_902167145.1. Lineage (NCBI taxonomy): Eukaryota > Viridiplantae > Streptophyta > Magnoliopsida > Poales > Poaceae > Zea > Zea mays. The sequence continues at coordinate 64,754,068 of NC_050103.1, read as the reverse complement.
TCAGTTTTAGAGTCCGCAGTTCTTAGTTCGTGTTCTAGGTTGAGTTTGGTTGCTGGTTTAGATTTGTTTTGGTTCAGTTTGATTTTATCCATCCGCTTCAATCCTACAAAACCGACCCTATCCACAAAACAGATCATATCCCTAAAACCGACCCTATCCACAAAAACATATCATATCTCTAAAACCGACCCTATCCACAAAACAGATCCTGTATCTAAACCGACCATATCTACAAAACAAATCCTATCTCTAAAACCGACCCTATCCACAAAATAGATCCTATCTCTACAACCGACCATATCCACAAAATAGATCATATCTCTAAAACCGACTCTATCCACAAAACCGAACCCCCACTCTTCCAACACCTCGCCAGAAACCCTGATTCGGAGTCCAAACTTAAAACGGCCATAACTTTTGCCTCGGAATTCGAATCGGGCCCATTTTTTTTCAAATCGCACATGTTGGAGACTTGTTCTCAAATGCTATGAGTCAAGAACAAGGCAACACGAAGTATTAAATGTTAATGTCCTTCGTCCCTCGAAGCATTATTTCCCTTAGGATACAACGATCTTAGGACGAAGGTCATAAAGGACGTACCTTCATGATCACAGTTATAAGATAATGAAAAGTGAAATATATGGGATATGAAAGATAATATGAACAAATACATAATATCACTCACATGTTATCATTATGTAAACTTGGATATTGAATATGATATTTAATTACATTTATACCTTCGGCTTGACAGAAGGCAAAAATCCAAGTGTTGCACGCGAGCGATTACAGGAAAAAGTGTGAACAGTACAGGGGTACAGTTCATCTATTTATAGGCACAGGACACAACCTGTGGGAAATTACATTCATACCCCTTACAAAGGTTTACAATCATAACATAAGTTGTCATGGGCCGGTTGGTCATTTCATCTTTAAGTCGGTGCATTTGGAAATATACTCCAAAGCCTTTTGATTGATAGCTTTAGCTTTGTGTCAATCTTTCAAAGGTGTTTCTTCTTATGGGACCTTCGGCGACGAAGCAGACCCCAACAGTAGCCCATTCACGGTACCAGATCGTTTTTCATGACGAGCTCGACCCATGAAAAACTCTCTCAGGCTTTGGAATGCCGAAGGTCCGAAAAACACCTTCCCTGAGCTTGTTGCCGAGAAACGATTAAAATATTCCGAGTGAAGGATGGTCCCACCATGCAACGGTTATGCGTGATCTGGCGATTCGGCTTCTTGGGCTCTATGGTCCACCGTTCAGCGAGTGCGGGTGACTGTTCAACGGGTGCGAGCGGCTTGACGATTCGCCTTCCCACCTGTAGCACTATATAAACAGACGGGTAGGTGTGAAGTTACCACAACATTTACTGCTATTGCATCGTTGTGCTGCCGAAAAATTTGACCATAGCCGAAGCTTGCTCACTGTATTCTCAATCGAAGGATCATTTTGCTCTAGCTTCGTGACAAGAGGGAGCTTCGGCAAAGATAAAAAAATTTCAACTTCATCAAAACGCAAGAAATTCAACATCAAATGGCCAGGGTGCGCTCAATAGCTAGGGTTACTCGCGACGGAGAGGAAGCCGAAGCTGCTAAAACTGCTCCGATCTCCAAAGTTATGAGGCGATCGAGTTTGGTTGTGACTGAAGGTGCTTCTGACGAGGAAGCACCCGCTGCTGAAGCCGAGCAGGCAGATATTGAAGAGGGTGATGCTAATGAAGGAGAAATTGATTATAACGTCATTATGCCATCGAAGCCCAGCCATTTGGATTTTGGGAAATCGACTGTGTCTGAAGCTGATATGACTATGATGACGAAGCTAGGCTACTTCAGAGAAGCCGAGAAGGGGTTGGTTCGCTTTGGTGGGGAAGAGACTATTCCGAAACCAGAAAATGATGAAGTTGTAGTTTTTAAGAGCTTCTTCAAAGCAGGGTTGAGATTTCCGCTGCACGGAATGATTGCAGAAGTCTTGGAAAAATTCGGGATTTACCTTCATCAGCTGACCCCTAACGCCATTGTTAGGCTCAGCGTGTACATCTGGGCTCTCCGAAGTCAAGGGGTAGAGCCGCTCGCCGAAGCATTCTGTCGAGTACATGAACTTCACTATCAGACGAAGGCTAGAGAAGACGGATTGCATGAGAACTTCGGCTGCTATAATTTTTCTTATCGGAAGGATATGAAGACACCGGTGGTCAGCTATCGTACTAAATGGTCGACCGGTTGGAAATCTGAATGGATTTATGTTAAAATTGATGAGAAAAAATAGAAGCTAGTTCAGAGCTCGTTGAAGCTAATCTTCGGGCTGACTAGGCCTCAGTGCAACATGATGCCGGGGGATCCATGCCAACATGTTGTGTACGAGTTTAGAATTGTGTCTGAACATATTGGAACTAGGGATTTAGTCTAGGAATACCTAGCCAACAGAGTATTCCCAACGCTGAGGGAGTGGAGTATGCCGAAGCTTGAAGGAGAGAAGAAGAGTGAACTCGTTCGGCTGCCCTATAACTTTAAGTTCAAAAAACACTTCAAGGAACCCTGCCAAGAATGGTTGGATACGATCGAAGTTATGTGCAATGAGATTTTAGGGAACTATACGAAAAAAGAAGATCAGTTGATGACTGCAGCCTTCGGCTCCCGATCGAAGCGAAGATTGAATTGAGTAATGGATGCTCTACATTTTGAATATCCTGATTATGAGGGATTGAACAAGGGCGCCAAAGGGCAGAAAAGAAAAAGAGTTGTCAGTGTTGTGGGCCGACAGGCCGCTAGAATGGTAAAAGAAGATGAAGAAAACCTGAAGAAGAGAAAGTTGAGCCCTGAGCCGAAGGCAGCTACTCCGAAGAAGAGAAAAGCTATGGCTCCAAAGCAGAAGGCGACTGATATAGAAGATTAAACTCCTGCAACACCTTCTGCTACCGACGTGGAAGAAATTTTAAAGGTAATGACTGAATCCTTGCCTATCAAGCTAAGTCCGTTGGGGCCACATCTGACGAAGCTTTTTCAGAAGAAGAAAGAGCCTTTGATAGCGAAGAAGGCAGTTGGGCCAAAAAAATGAAGAATTATTACTGTGTCAGAAGCTATTGAAGAAACACCACGACCAACTTCAGCTTCAAAGGCACTAGCTGTTGAGAGCGCTACAGCTACCGAAGCTGTACCTACTAAAGCTGCAACTGTCGAAGCTGAACCGGCCGAAGATGCAAATCTAGAAAGCACACTTTCTAATATTGATAAGATACTTCTTGATATGGCCACAGAAGAAGCTGCTACAGCCGCCGAAGAAGCTATGGCCACAGTGCCTGAGAAAGAGAAGGAAATAGCCGAAGATGCTTCGGAAGAAGAAAATTTCAATTTTCAAAACTTAATTGGACAAGAATTGTCGAAGGCTGAGAAAGAAGAATTGAGAGACTATGCCATATCCTGTGGGTATGAACCAGGGGCGTTACTCTTCGGTGGTGTTGACGACGAAAGCTTAGGCTGTCTCCGAGACCGAACCGGAGCGAAGGTTATTGGTACTATGTCGAAGAGTATTGGTTTCCCGAAGCTTGAGACTGACATCAGCCACTACCGATGACAGCATATCGTCGGTAGTTTATTCTATTCTAATTTCAAGGTAAAACTTTTCTTCGTCTTTTTATTGTTTTTAACAATGAAGGTGTTTTCTAACGAAGGTTGCTTTTGCACAGAGCATGTTATTGAGTAAAGATTTGAGGATGCAACAAGATCTTGAAGATAAAAAGCATGAAGTTATAATTGAGGGTTTAGAAAGCAAAATAAAAGATCAAGCAGCTGCTCTTGAAAAGAAGGATTTCGAACTTCAGACAGCGGATGGTTTATTGGCAGAAGCTGAAGCTAAAATCGCAAAGTTGAATACGGAGCTTCTCTCAAAGTCAGAAAGCTTCGAACAAGAAAAACAGAAATTTGATGCAAAATTTGAGGCTGAGGTCAAAAAAAGTTCAAATTTGCAAAAATCATTGAAAGAGCTTCAAAATAAATGTCTGGAGTTCAGCAACCAATGTGTGAAACGGCTGAAACAGATCTTCAATTCGGTTGGAGCCGGCTATGAAAAATTTAGTCCTTCGATTGAAGACCTGCCAGGGGCCTTCGAACATATCGAGGGTGAAATTGATGCTCTTGATGAAATTATAGCTAGACACAGCGATTTCTGTGCCCTGGTAGCTTCTCGGGGCACAGCTGTTGCCTTCCTGAAATCTGGTTGCACACATGGGAAGATTGTCAATAGACCAAACTTTAGCTTATCACCAGAAGATCTGATTGATATTCCCGGTCTTGCCCGAAGCATAGGAAACAGATTTATAAAGCTAGTATGGACGAAGGGTGGACGAAGCTTAGCTGGTGACGAAGCTCGAAGTCATCTTAAGCCGGTAACAAAATCATACCTTATGCTTACCTTTTTCTTTAAACTTGAATTTTCCTTATAACACTTTAATATGTGCAGGATGATGAAGCCGAAGAGCACAAAGCCGAAGCTTAGCAGACGATCCGAAGCACAATAGATGGTGATGAAGCTTGAATAGCTAGCTGTGGAAAAAACTCTAAGAACTCTTGTATTAACCTTTATAAAGAATATTGTAATTTAAGAATTAGATTCAACTATGTAAATTTTGTCCATACCTTTGTAATATATTTTTACCTTTCCATCAATGTGTGATATGCTTCGATGTGAACGAAACTTTGTACTTTTTGAGCCAAAGGCGAAAAACACCTTCCCTTCTTTTCGTACACAATGAAGCATGATTCTGCTTTCGAAGCTGCATTCTTAGAGCCGAAGCAACTGTCTGTATCTGTATGATGTGATGATGATGATGATCCTATGTATGTCTAAATGAATGTTTATGTATGCAATGTATGATGTAATGTATCGTGCACATGAATGCCCAAACACACACATCTGAAGCTTCATCCACAACCTTCATTCCCTAAGGAATGACTGAAATCTCTTTACCGTTTATTTTTCGGCTGCACCGTTTATTTTTTGGTGTAAGTTCTGCATTCCCTAAGGAGCGTCTTTTGAACTTCTTCGCCTTCTATTTCGGCGGTATTCGCGTTGACTTTTCGCACTTCGCCTTATATTTCGGTGGTATTTGGCTCTGCATTCCCTAAGGAACGACTTTTGAGCAGAAAACTTACGCTGCGCTCCCTTAGGAATGACTTTTGCAGCTTCGTCATGCTCTGCATCCCCTTAGGGACGACTTTCGAGCTTCTCCCTGTTTTTTCTTTTTCTCTGCACTCGATGGTGCATGCTCAGATTTGACATTTACATATTTGGGGGATTTTGCTCTCGTGGAGCTGAATAAGAAAGGAAAAGATTACATACTATGGCCCCATTAAAAACCTTTCCCCCCCTTCGGAAAGGAAAAGGGTGCCATAGAAAAATAGAAAAAGATTACATGAATCTATACATAATACCGTCGAAGCTCATCCGCATTCTAGGACCTAGGAATATCATTACCATCCATATCTTTTAGTCTGTAAGAATCGGGCCTTGATGAAGATACGACCAGAAAAGGTCCCTCCCACTTCAACTGTAGTTTGCCTACTGTGTCCGGATTAGCGACTCTCCGAAGCACCAGATGCCCTGGCTTGATATTTTTCAGCCGAACTTTTCTGTCGCGCCATTTTATTGTTTCGGCTTGATATTTATTAATATTTTCCACAACATGAAGTCTGACCCCTTCTATAGTGTCTTTTGCTACATGATAATCAGCTTCGTCATCAGTCGAAGCTGTTGTTCTTATTGACCCCGTTTTAGCTTCTTCTGGAGTTATGGCTCCGTCACCAAATAATAGCTTGAATGGCGTAAAACCTGTTGATCTTGATACAGTCGTGTTGTGGCTCCACACCACTTTAATCAACTCTTCCGACCACTTTCCTCTAGGCTAGTTAAAAATTAACTTCATTATTCCTGTCATTATAATACCATTTGCTCTTTCGACAAGTCCATTTGATTCTGGATGTCTGACTGACGCAAAATGGATCTTCGTGCCGATTTGATCACAAAATTCCTTGAAGGTTTCGGCATCAAACTGTGTTCCATTGTCCACAGTTATAGCCTTTGGTACGCCGAAGCGACAAACAATGTTTTGCCAAAAGAATTTCTGGACTGTGACCGAAGTTATTGTGGCCAAAGGCTTCGCTTCAATCCACTTGGAAAAATATTCCACAGCCACCACAACATATTTTAGATTGCCTTGTGCTGGTGGAAGTGGACCTAACAAATCCAGGCCCCATCTTTGCAATGGCCAGGTTGGTTGTATCAGTTGGGTTAACGACGACGGTTGTTTCTGGTCTCTTGCGCATTTTTGGCAATTTTCACATTTTTGAACCAGATCCGCTGCATCCGAAGTTGCCTTCGGCCAATTAAATCCTTGTCTAAAGACTTTCCCCAGCAAAGGTCTAGATCCAATGTGAGATCCACACAATCCTGCATGTATTTCCTTCATCAATTCTATACCTTCAGCTCTGGATAGACACTTGAGCAGTGGAGAGCAGACTCCATGTTTGTATAACTCCCCTTCTATTATTACATATGGTCGAGCTCTTGCCTCTATTCTCTTATTATAAGCTTCATCATCTGAAAGACAGTTGCCTTGGAGAAAAGATATAATCTCGGTTCTCCAATCTTCACTATGAACAGGAGATATATTGAGCACTGCTCTTTCAAGAAGTTGCACCGAAGGTGCTCTTATTGTCTCAAAGAATACTTCCGAAGGTAAAGGCAGCCCCTGTGTCGCTGACTTGGCTAGCAGATCAGCGTGCTCATTTTCTCCTCGTGGGATATTCTTGACAGAAAACCCTTCGAAAGAAGCTTCAAGCCTTCGAACTGTATCCAGGTATTTCTCAAGCTTCGGGTCTCTTGCTCTATAACTCTTGTCAACATGACCAGAAATAACTTGGGAATCGGTTTTAAGGACCACCCTTCTTATCCCCATTGCCTTTAACTTCCGAAGCCCCAAAAGCAAAGCTTCGTATTCAGCAATATTATTTGTGCAGCTGAAATCAAGCCTTATTGCATAGCATGTTCTGACTTTGGAAGGTGCAACCAAGACAGCAGCTGCACCTGCCCCAAAGGTTCCTCAGGAACCGTCATAGAATACTATCCAAGCTTCGGCATCTTTATTTGCTTCTTCTTCCTGAGCCCCGGGCGTCCAGTCAGCAATGAAGTCTGCTAGCGCCTGGGATTGAATCGAGGATCTATGCACATAATCAATGCTGAATTCGTTGAGTTCCGCAGCCCACTTTTCAATCCTTCCAGTAGCTTCTCTGTTCCTCATGATATCCTTCAGAGGCTGTGACGAAGGAACAATTATATGAAATGCTTGAAAATAATGCCGAAGCTTCCTGGAGGCCATTAAGACAGCATACAACACCTTCTCCAATTTTGTATAATTTTTCTTTGATAAGCTTAGAACTTTGGAGACAAAGTATACTAGGGCTTGCGTTTTGATTTGTCCTTCCAATTTCTCCTGCACAAGCGCCGCACTCACTGCAGAGTGCGAAGCTGCCACATATAATAGTAACAGAGCCCCTGGCGCAGGTGGAGTTAATGTTGTTAGATCAATCAAGTATTACTTCAGCTCTTCGAAGGCTTTCTGTTGAGCTGGGCCCCACTGAAAGACTTCGGCTGACTTTAGTATTTCAAAGAATAGCAAGTTTCTTTCTGCTGATCTAGATATAAATTTGTTCAATGAAGCCAATCTTCCTGCCAACCGCTGGGCCCCCTTCTTTGTACTTGGCAGTTCCATTCAAAGTATGGCTTTGATCTTGCTTGGATTAGCTTCGATTCCCTTCGCTGAAACTAGGCAACCAAGAAACTTACCCTTCTTTACTCCAAAGACATATTTTTCAGGATTTAATTTCAGGCTAGCTTGCCTGAAATTAGCAAATGTTTCTTGCAGATCAGTGATATGTTTTTCTTGCTTCGTACTTTTTACTATGATGTCATCAACATATGTTAGCACATTTCTGCCTATCTGAGAATGAAGGACCTTGGCTGTCATTCTGCTGAAGCTTCCTCCAGCATTCTTGAGCCCCTCGGGCATCCGAAGATAGCAATATGTACCACTGGGGGTTATGAAGCTGGTCTTCAGCTCATCTTCCTTCTTCATCCAGATTTGGTGGTAGCCTGAATAACAATCTAGTAAACTCATAAGCTTTGATGAAGCTGCTGCATCTACTAGAGAATCTATTCTTAGCAATGGGAACTCATCCTTTGGACAAGCCTTGTTAAGATCTGTAAAATCGATGCACATTCTCCATTTACCATTTGCCTTCTTCACCATAATAGTGTTAGCTAGCCACTCTGCGTATTTGACCTCTCTGATAACGCCAGCACTAAGAAGCCTCTTCACTTCGTTCCGAGCACCTTCAGCTTTGTCATCGGACATTTTCCGAAGCCTTTGTTTTCTTGGCCTGAAAGATGGATCCACATTGAGTGAGTGCTCAATGACATCTCTGTTGACACCGCAAAGATCATTAGCTGACCAAGCAAACACATCTTTGTTGTTGAATAAAAACCTTATCAAGGTTTTCTCCTGCTCTTCAGATAACTGAGATCCTAGCAATACCTTCTGCTCTGCTATGTCTTCACATAGAAGCATAGGCTTCGGCTGATCAGCTGAGGCAGCCTTCTCTCTTCTGTACTTGTACTGTTCACAAGCTTCATTTCCATCTATGTTGTGGATTGCTTTTGAATCTATCCAGTTTCCTTCAACTTTTCTAGCAGCTTCCTGACTGCCATGAACAGCAATGGGTCCTTGTTCTGAAGGTATCTTCATGCATAGATATGCTGGATGAAGTATTGCTTCGAAAGCGTTGAGTGTTCCACAACCAATGATTGCATTGTAGGGATATTCCATGTCAACAATATCGAATACAACCTGTTCAGTCCTTGTATTGTGGACGAAGCCGAAAGTCACTGACATCATAATTTTGCCGAGCGATGCAATCTGCCTTCCTCCGAAGCCACAAAGAGGGTGTGTAGCATCATGAATCTTGTCCTCTAGCTCTTGCATCTGTCTGAAGGCCTTAGCAAATATGATGTCAGTTGCACTGCCTGTATCAACCAAAACATTGTGGACCAGAAATCCCTTGATGACACAAGATATGACCATAGCATCATTATGAGGATAATCCTTGAGCTGAAGGTCCTCCTGGGAGAAGGTGATTGGGATGTGGGACCATTTTGACTTGATGAAGGGTCCCTGCACCCCAACATGTTGTACCCTTCTCTGAGCCTCCTCCTTCTGCTTCTTGTTGGCTGGTTCTGAGCATGAACCACCTGTTATTGGGAGCACCAGCTTCGTAGCCGAAGCAACTTCAGCTTGGATGTTGGATGAAGCCATCAGCTCAATAGTGGAAGTGAGTTCACCGGAGGTGGGCGCCAATGTTGGAGACTTGTTCTCAAATGCTATGAGTCAAGAACAAGGCAACACGAAGTATTAAATGTTAATGTCCTTCGTCCCTCGAAGCATTATTTCCCTTAGGATATAACGATCTTCGGACGAAGGTCATAAAGGACGTACCTTCATGATCACGGTTATAAGATAATGAAAAGTGAAATATATGGGATATGAAAGATAATATGAACAAATACATAATATCACTCACATGTTATCATTATGTAAACTTGGATATTGAATATGATATTTAATTACATTTATACCTTCGGCTTGACAGAAGGCAAAAATCCAAGTGTTGCACGCGAGCGATTACAGGAAAAAGCGTGAACAGTACGAGGGTGTGGGGGACAGATATCCCCCGGGTCCACTGGAAGGATAAAAGACCTTGCGAAAGGCTAGTGGGCTCAATAATTCGCAAGGTCACTTCTTTGTGGGCCGAGGGAGGAGCGCCCGCTAAAGTGCATTGACACAAGATTGGATCGACGCTGGCCCAGGCGACCCGATGAGTTTGAACGAAAACCGCAACAAGGATCCGACCTTCCCGCGCAGGGGCCTCGTACATCGGAACAGAGCGGGGATATGTCGGCAGAATTATAGGAAGGTAGGTTCAGTTGGTTCACTATTACTTAGGCTCTCATTGTTATCATATCCACATGTAATGCCCCACGGTCAAGTATATAAGGCCTAGGGGGCATCCCCTCAAAGAGAACTCTCACTACTTAGCCATCCACCCAGTTCTCTAACATCCTCGGTACTAGAGAACCTCCTTGTAACCCACCACACAAAGTATTCACGCCAGGACGTAGGGTGTTACGCATCTCAAAGCGGCCCGAACCTGTTCAAAATTGTCCACTGTCTCTCGTGCATCTAGCGCGAACCATCGAGCTATAGTCGGTAACACCGTCCTACTCCAAAAAGCACCTCGAGGGGCAACCCCGGGTGCGCGGTCGGACCCAAAACACCGACAGCTGGCGCGCCAGGTAGGGTGTGTGTCACTGATCCAAGCTAGCTCAATGGCCGTCACTTTCCAGCACAGGATCGTCCCCCGCCCCGGGTCCGTGTTGTGCTTCGGAACCATTTCGTCCGTAACAGATGAAGAAGGAACTCTACATCGCATCGCGGATCCGCCAGAGAGAAAGTATTCCTCAAAAATCTCCGGGAAAGTCGAAGTGAAGCAGGAAAAAGCGCAACCTCTAGCGCTCCGAGCAAAGACCACCTTCAGCAAGCTAGGAGTTGAGAGTCCGTCTACCCGGAGAACTCCACTGTCCACCTCTCCGACGGAAAAATGGACACGGATCACAAGGAAAAAGGAAGCGAACAAGGTAAAGGATTGTCAAACTGCTCTTTCGGTGCCTCCGTCCTCAAAGGAGAACGGAAAGAAGCTCGTCACAGCGGTGGTTCCATTCTACCCCGACGTCCTCTTCATCAGGAGAGTGGAGTCGCCCCCCGTCTCTGACGATGAACCAACTGCGCTCGGGGAATAACCTCCTCAGCGGGAATCCCGCCGATGAAGGAACCGACGCCGAAATATTCGGCGACATCATGAGGCCAGAGAGCGGGACCCGGCGCAGCCCGTATCACGAGACGAGGTCTCGGAGATAGGAGAAACTCCAGAAGAATGGGTCTTCAGGGAAAGGAGGAATTCCCGACGACGTGACCGTCGACAAGCTCAAGAGCAGGCTGAGCAGGAAGCGAGGCAACACCGAGAGAATCCACTTTTCGGACGCAACCTGAACCCCGACTTCGCCCGAGCCATGAACACACCAAGTGAGGTCGGTGGAGTATTGGCTCGGATAGCCGATGGCCTCCCCCGGACTCCAGACGCCGAGGGCTATCGGTGGCTGTTCACCCGGGCAGCTAATCACCTTCTACCTCTCGCTCATCCACCGAGTGATCTACGACACGCCATCAACAGTCGGCGAGACGCACGGAGCTCCATCAACGCCTCGCGCGAACGACGACACAAGAACGAGATCCGGCACCGGGAAGAATATGATCGGGATCATGACATCCCTACGTGGAGGCAAGCCACTAGAACTAAGTCGGCAACGGCTTCGACTGGTGGCACGACCCGGGGACGGTCGAGGCACCACGACAACAACTCCCCTCCCCAGGACAGACATCATCATCGATGACAGGAGGACACGTGTGGAGTATCGGCGCTCACTCCATGCCTTAGGGCCATTCAATGGCCCCCTAACTTCAAAGTCTCCAACGTCGACAAGTACGAGCCTAAGCAGGATCCGGGAGACTGGTTGGCCGTCTACACCACCGCTGCCCGAGCTGCTGGGGCAATCGAAGATGTGATGACCGCATACTTGCCTATCGTCCTTGGGCAAGATGCACTGCAATGGCTGCGACACCTACCCCGACACTGCATCGACGAATGGAGCGACTTCAGTCGGCGCTTCACCAACAACTTCCAATCTCTCTCCGACAAACCGGCGCAACCATGGGACCTCAAATCCATCAAGCGCCGATGGGACGAGACTCTCCGGTCATACCTCAAAAGATTTCAGACCATGAGAAATCGTATCCTAGAGGTCGCAGAAGCGGCAGTGATCGAGGACTTCTACCGGGGATCTAATGACTCGGCCTTTGTCCGAGCCATACTGCAGAAGGCGCCGACTACCTCCGAGCAGCTGTTTCGGGAAGCTGACCTCTACATCACCACCGACGAACGAGCTCAGGACCTCATCGGAGGAGCAAAGCCTGCACCAGCGGCACCGCGATGTGACACGAACCAACAACCCGACAAACGTTGGGAGAAGAGGCCTCGTGAAGAAGTCCACACCGCCGGACCACCCGCCTCACGTGCCCAAGGAGGACCTCGCGGAGGCGAACGCACGCTGGACGACATCCTCGACGCCCAGTGCCTGTACCACAAGGACATGCGCCACACCCTTCGGAACTGCAGAGACTTCAAGCACTCCGTGGGGAACGGCCGACCCTTCCAACCTCTGCCACCTCCCCCACCACAAGGAGGACCTAGAGAACCTCGACAACCCCGACAGAAGGAGGGGGGAGAAGGTGGAGCCTTCCCACGCGTCGACGGAGAAGTCAACGTCATCTTCGGCGGACATGGGTCGCAAGAAAGCAAGAGACAGCAAAAGCTCAACGACCATCAGATACTGGTGGCGACCACTGGTCCTCCTGCCCCAGTATCGATGGTCCGAACACCCGATCACCTTCACTCGGGCGGATCAGTGGCTCAACTTCGACCACCCGGGCAAGTACCCGCTCCTCGTCGATCCGGTGATCCGAGAAAGCAGGGTAAAGAAGGTATTAGTGGACGGGGGAAGCAGCATCAACGTCACCTTCCCCCGGACGCTTCAAGGCTTGGGAGTTCCCCTCAAAGAGCTCCACGAGTCAGAAACTCCTTTCTTCGGCATCGTGCCGACTGAAGGAGAATATCCACTAGGACACATCTACATGCCGGTCACCTTCGGAACTCCAGAAAACTACAGAACCGAGTTCCTGAGGTTTGAGGTGGCAAACTTCGACTGCGGATACAATGCCATCATCGGCAGGCCTAGGTTTGGGAAGTTCATGGCCATTCCACACTACACATACATGATATTGAAGATGCTAGGACCACAAGGAATCATAATTGTGCATGCTGACTTCCAAGGCGCCGCAGAGTGTTTCTGAGTGGCCATTCAGGCGGCCCTCACCACCAAACCATCGATGACTTCTTCTGCGCAGGCGAACTCAAAGCCTGAGGAAGACCTCGCGGTGCCCGCGAATGAAGCTCAAGCCGTGACCTCTATGCGGCCGACCGAAGAAACCAAGAGAATCAACCTCGGGTTCGCTGATGAGCGCAAGACTGCCATCATCAGTTCCAGCTTGGATGACAAATAGGAAGGCACGCTCGTCCAGTTTCTGCAAGATAACCGAGACGTATTCGCATGGCAACCTGCGGATATGCCGGGAGTCCCAAGAGAACTGGCAGAGCACAAACTGAAGGTCTACCCCGAGGCAAGGCCGACCTGACAAAAATTACGTCGTTTCACGCCCAACAAGAGAGAAGCCATCCGTGCAGAGCTGGCTCGCTTGGTCGCGGTCGGATTCATTAGAGAAGTGTTACATCCCGAGTGGTTGGCAAATCCTATTCTTGTACTCAAAAAGAATAAAGTGGATTGGCGCATGTGCGTCGACTATACGGATCTCAACAAACATTGTCCGAAGGATCCCTTCGGACTCCCTAGAATAGACCAGGTGGTAGACTCAACTGCTGGGTGTTCTATGTTGTCTTTCTTAGATTGCTATTCTGGATATCATCAGATCAGCTTAGCGAAAGAAGACGAGGAAAAAACAGCATTCATCACCCCGTTCGGAGCCTTCTGCTATACCTCCATGCCGTTTGGCCTCAAAAATGCTGGAGCGACTTACCAAAGGGCTATTCAGACATGCTTAGCCGACCACTGGGGCAAGCTTGTGGAAGCTTATGTGGATGATGTGGTGATCAAGAGAGAAAACTCAGAAAATTTCATTGAAGATTTACAGCTGGTCTTCAACAGTCTACGGCGATATCGATGGAAACTTAATCCTGAAAAATGCGTCTTTGGAGTACCAGCAGGAAAATTGCTCATGTTTATTGTCAGCCACCGGGGAATTGAGGCTAATCTAGAAAAGATCGAGGCTATTATGAGAATGGAAGCACCACGATCACAGAAGAAAGTACAAAGACTTACCGGATGCATGGCAGCCCTAAGCAGATTCATATCAAGGCTGGGAGAAAAAGGCCTACCGTTCTACAAGTTGCTCAAGAAGGTAGATAAGTTCCAGTGGACTTCGGAGGCTCAGGAAGCTCTAGACGCACTGAAGAAATTCCTGACAACACCACCACTGCTAAAACTGCCGTGTCGAGCCACGCCGAGTCAACCGGCTAAAGATCTACTATTATACATCTCTTGCACGACTCACGTGGTGAGCACCGTGCTAGTGGTCGAGCGAGCAGAAGAAGGACACGCATACCCAGTGCAACATCCCGTCTATTTCATCAGTGAAGTCCTGGGTCCCTCAAAGAAGAAATATCCTCAAGTTCAGAAACTATTGTATGCAGTACTTCTAACTGCACGCAAGCTTCGTCACTACTTCAATGACCACAAAGTCATAGTAGTCACCAGATTTCCAATAGGGGATATTCTCCACAATAAAGAAGCCATCGGAAGAATAGCCAAGTGGGCCTGTGAGCTGGGAGCTCATGACATTGAGTTTCGACCTCGTACTGCAATCAAGACTCAAGCACTAGTTGACTTCGTATCTGAATGGACCGAGCAACAAGTGTCGGATAACCCGGAAACTGCAGAAGTATGGCGAATGTATTTCGATGGCTCGTTGAAGCTGCAGGGGGCAGGCGCAGGGATCCTCTTCATTGCACCTGGAGGTGAACAACTCAAATATGCTCTTCAATTGTTATTCTCAGCGTCCAATAATGCAGCAGAATACGAAGCTTTGATTCATCGACTGAACATTGCCATATCACTGGGCATCAAGAGACTGATGGTATATGGGGATTCTCTGGTGGTCATAAGTCACATAAACAAAGAGTGAGATTGCTCGAATGATTCCATGGGGAAATACTACACTGCTGTCCGAAAGCTAGAAGACAAGTTTGAAGGTTTGGAATTTCATCATGTGGAGAGAGACCGCAACACGACAGCTGATGCATTGTCAAAGCTAGGATCCAGTCGGACTCAGGTCCCGCCTGGAGTTTTCGTCCAAGAAGTACTGCACCCGAGCATTTCACTAGATCAGGTAGAAGAATGCAATATTCTGAGCCAACCAGAGTCAGATTCTGATGACTGGAGGGAGCCAATCATCAGATACATAAAGAATGAGGATGAGCCAGATGACAAAAATGCAGTAGAGCGCATCACAAGACAGTCAACTCACTACACTCTCATTGGGGAAACACTATACAGAAGGAGCGCGACAGGAGTCCTCATGAAATGCATTCTTTCGACTACTGGGAAGCAACTGCTAGATGAGGTCCATGCTGGGCAATGCAGGATACACACAGCATCCAGGACTCTGGTTGGGAAGGTCTTCAAGTCTGGTTTCTACTGCCAACGACAAAGAGTGATGCAGCCGAGTTAGTCCAGAGGTGCGAGGCTTGTCAGTACTTATCAAAACAGCATCATTTACCAGCACAACAACTGCAAACCATACCTGTAACTTGGCCGTTCGTGTGCTGGGGACTGGATATGATTGGACCCTTCAAGAAGACTCAAGGAGGATACACTCATGTACTGGTTGCTATCGACAAATTCACTAAGTGGATAGAGTTCAAGCCCATTGCTTCTCTAACTTCAGCTAAGGCAGTGGAATTCATACAGGACATAATATTCAGTTTCGGGATAGCAAACAGCATCATAACCGACCTGGGGTCCAATTTTACTAGCTCAGAGTTCTTTGATTTCTGTGAACAAAAATGCATCCAGATCAAATATGCATCAGTGGCACACCCAAGAGCCAATGGGCAGGTAGAAAGAGCCAACAGAATGATACTGGAAGCACTCAGAAAGAAAGTCTTCGACAAGAATGAAAAGTTCGCAGGAAAGTGGATCAGAGAGTTGCCGTATGTTGTCTGGAGCCTGAGAACTCAACCTAGCCGAGCTTTGCATGGAAACACTCCTTTCTTTATGGTCTATGGTTCGGAGGCAGTGCTACCCGCTGATCTCAAGTTTGGGGCACCGATATTAATCTTCAAAAACATAGCAGAAGCTGAGGCTACTAGACTGGAGGATGTTGATATACTAGAAGAAGAACGATTGAATACGGTGATTCAGTCAGCCCGATATCAGCAAACTCTAAGGCGCTATCATGATAAAGCCATACGACATCGATCCTTCGCAGTGGGAGATCTCGTCCTCCGCCGAATTCTAACGGGGGAGGGACGACACAAATTGTTGCCACTATGGGATGGGCCATTCATAGTAGCAGAAGTCACTCGGCCCGGATCATATCGTCTTACTCAAATGGACGACACAGAAATTGGGAACTCATGGAATATAGAACATCTCAGGAAGTTTTACCCCTAGCTAGATTTCAAAAGCTATTGGGACGGCCTTGTATTCTATAAATTGGAAAATACATCATCAATAAAAAGACTTCATTATCAAAGGCACTCAAACTTTTTACTGTCAACCTCACGCTTACTTAACTTAGGGTGACCACTATACCCTACTAACGGAGCAATCGACTTAAGTCGGTGATGACTTAAGGCGGTGTGACATGCTCACGCTTACTTAACTCAGGGTGACCACTATACCCTACTAACAGAGCAATCGACTTAAGTCGGCGATGACTTAAGACGGTGTGACATGCTCACGCTTACTTAACTCAGGGTGACCACTATACCCTACTAACGGAGCAATCGACTTAAGTTGGCGATGACTTAAGACGGTGTGACATGCTCACGCTTACTTAACTCAGGGTGACCACTATACCCTACTAACGGAGCAATCGACTTAAGTCGGTGATGACTTAAGGCGGTGTGACATGCTCATGCTTAACTCAGGGTGACCACTATACCCTACTAACGGAGCAATGACTTAAGTCGGCGATGACTTAAGGCGGTGTGACATGCTCACGCTTAACTCAGGTGACCACTATACCCTACTAACAGAGCAGTCGATTTAAGTCAATAATGACTTAAATCGGCACGGCGTGCTCACGTCTACTCGATCCAACACAAGCATGCTTGCGATTACTCATCTTAGGGCGATCTCTATGCCTCGCGAAATGAAAAGAAGTTTCAAAACCATCACACTGCACCTACTTCTGCAATTGTAACTACTGTTGGATTCTAACAACAGGAAAATAATAATGGCATTCAGTACTGAAAACACTTTCTGACAGAATATTCGAGCACACTAACCACATACACAATGCATTCAGTGTTTCTACTTGGTAATGTTTTTCTCAAGAGCGACCGATGAAGAAGGGCGACTCGAAGAATCAGGAGCAGCATTGACATCCGCAACTATGTCATCAGGAACAATCACACGGGGTCTCCTCATCAAGATTCGCCCCGCGCGAATGGCTTTGTCCATAGCCTTGTCGCGCCGGGCCTTCAAAGTAGCGGAAGTGTCTTCAACAGCCTTGACAGCCAGCCGAGCAGCTTCTAGCTCCTGGACGACTGATCTTTTGGAAGCACGCAGATCCTTGATGACAGAATCTTTGCCTGACACCAATTGCCTAACACGAATGAGTTCATCTAGGGACTCTTGAAGCTTGTAACGATGATTATCCAAGTCTGCCATGGTAAAGTGATGGCTCCTCTCCAAGATAGTCAAAGAATTGCTGGCATCGAGATACAACTTGTCAAGGTTGTCACGAGAAGTTGCAAGGGCACATTTTTCCTCCTGCAGACAAGAATCAGCTCTCAAACATCAAGCAGGCAGTAAGAACACAACAGAGAAGGTCAAGTAAAGCTTAATTCATTGGCCACCTTTTCAGAGTCAAGCTGAGCATTGAGAGAGGAATTCAACATGTTGGCATCATTGAGAGAAGCAGAAACCCGGGCCAAGTCCGTCTGACCTTGAGAATATTTCTCCTCAAGATCAGAGTACCGCCGGGCCATATCTAGCAAGAAACGGTTAAACAAGGATATTTAGCCAAAAAGCAGATTAATCAAGTAGCCAAGGAGGAAACAAAGGGCACTAACCAGCATTTGCCATCTCCAAATCAGATACCCGCTGCTGAAGCAGCACTGGATTCCAATGTGTTAGAGATAGAGCTCTTTCCGGGACAGAGGCACCCTGCGATCTCAGCTGACCAGCCATCTCATCAACCAAAGCCTAACATTGAAAACAAATGAGTGCAAAGATAGTATTTCACCCAGAGTATAGTCAGATCGGGAAAAGCCAAATTACCTAGAGATTGGAGAAGAACGAAGGAAGCCCCAAATCATGGGAAGTCAGTTGGTGACTTGACAAAGGATTATCAACAGAAGCAATCTGCAGAGCATCATTGGGGACAAAAGTCAGCATCACCGGTAGGAATCAAAACTCTAGCATCAGGTGCGTCGACCTCTAAGGCAACTTCCTGACCCAAAGCACGTGCTGTTGCCATGCAATCAGAATGTGGAGGAGAAGACCCGACGTGGACATCCATGGAAGTATGAGAAGGGGAACCCGCTCGGACACCCTCGGGGGCTGGGTCATAGCTCGTGCTGCCCACCTGAGCCGGATCATTACCGGCAACACCCTCGGGGGCTGGGTAAACGCTGGCGCCATCCTTGGGGACCGGGTTCTCTGCAGCAGCCACCTCTAAGGCTGAAGGATTTTCAGCCACTTCCATGGGAACGGAGCAATCTAGATCAGCCTCTTGACTCTTAAGACCGCGCTCCAAGGCCGATAAGGCACGAGACACTGCTCGGGATAACTCTAACCCGACATTAGGCATATCAGTGCAAACGTCCATCATACCACCATCTGTCGGCTCGGACAACAGATCTTTAAGGACCACATCCTCGAGAGCCTGATCAAAATTTGCCAGAGACAATTCTTGCAGACCAACGAGAGCAGACAAAGCTGGAGAAGGAATATCACTACTCTCCCCACTAACTATATAACGCCGACTGTTTTTCCGAATTAAGGGGATTTCCTCCTCCTCTTCCTCATCCTCGTCAATAATACGAACAGCACACCCATTGGGATCAGCTCTGGCCAGGTTGCACCCATTGGGATCAGCATCATCAAGGTCACACCCATTGGGGTCAGCATCAGCCGGGTCACACCCATTGGGATCAGCTCCAGTAAAAATCTCCACTGACACTTCCTCGGCAGCAGGAGCAGAAGGGTCGGCATCCTGATTCCAGCATGACACTCGCCGAAGCCGTCTCTTTTTCTTTTTCTTCCCCTCGGCAGGAGAAATTGGATGACTGGCCTGGCGAGGACATTTCGGGCGAGTGCTATCAGGTCTTTGAGTGTCCAAGGTCTTTCCAGGCTCTGAGATAGTTGCTACAGCTAGTGTTTTAGCAGGGACCGAATCAGAGGAATCCTCAGCCAACATGTCCAGCATAGCACTTATTTCTGCATCGCTCGGGTTTATAGGCATCTCAAAACAAACCTGCCTCTCATCTTGGGGGATATCACCAAGCGAAACAACCAAAGCCTCAACCTCTTCGGGAGAGGGTCGTACTCTAAGACCCAGACCACTATCACCAGCATGAGGATTTGACACAAAACTGATGAAAGTCTTGGAAGGAGGCAGATTCCAAGCAGAATACGCAACAGGAGCACCGATATTCGACACATTGCCTCTAAGAATCATCTCAAGCCGGCTTACCAAATCCACAGCAGGAATCCTTCTGTTGGTAACCCGGGTTGAGTCAGTAATACCACGATACAGATAAGCCGGGTACGCTCTGTCCTTCAGTGGCTGAATGTTCGTAAAAACAAAATCGATGACTATAGCTTCAGCAGTCAGACCTTTCTCCTTCAACAAACCAACTTCGGCAAGCAGAACCCTGGCCTTGGCTATCTCCAAGTCTATGGGGGATTCAGTCCAACTTGGAGCACGAACATCCGACTGTCTCCCTGACCAAGGGGGGAGAGACTTGCCGTGATTCTCTACAATAAACCATTCCAGGCACCATCCTTTGATGCTATCCTTGAGTGGGATGTCGAGGTACTCTGTCTTCCTCCCACGACGCATCTCCAAACTCGCACCACCCACGAGCTGATGCTGCCCCCCCGGCCATTCCAGGCCGACAGTGAAACAAGTACTTCCACAAGCCAAAATGTGGCAGAATACCAAGGTAGGCTTCGCACAAATGAACAAAAAAAAACTTGCAGAATAGAATTGGGATTCAGATGGGTTAGATTCAGATGGTATAAATCAAGGAAACCGCGGAAGAAAGGAGAAATAGGAAGAGCAAGGCCGCGGATGAGAAAAGGAATATAAATAATGGACTCGTGGGTGTCCTCCGTCGGGACAGTGACCCCACGACAGATCTGCCAAGAACAAAGCTCCTTCGGGGGAAGAACTCCGATGGAGACAAGATGAAGAAGGTCGGACTGAGAAACAACAGACATGTGATTACCTGCGAAAGGCAACTGGCTGTTGGGATCGATGGGAGGAATAATCGCAACAGAGGAATTCTGACTCTTCCGTTTGGGCGCCATCTCAATCTCGCTAGCGAACTGAGCGAAAGCGAGATCACAAGGAAGCAGAGAAGGTCTGGAAGCAGAAAAGCAGGGCTAGGGCTCAGAATGCAGAGGCATGCGACAGCACGGTACAAATGGGGTTTTCCCGGGCCAGATGCCATTTCTAAAAAGTGCCCAGTCATCACTCGGCCGTTGTTTCCAAAAACGCCGACGTGGCCCAATATAACTCAGCTGTTATTTCTAAAACGCTGACGTGCCAACTCATCACTCGGCCGTTATTTCCAAAACGGCCGACGTGGCCCAATATAACTTAGCTGTTATTTCTAAAACACTGACGTTACCAGTCTTCACTCGGTCGTTATTTCTAAAACACCGACGTGGCCCGTTATCACTCGGCTGTTATTTCTTAAACGTCGGCGTCACCAGTAATCACTCGACCATTATTCCTAAAACGACGACGTGGCTCAAAAGGACTCGGATGTTACCTCTAAAACGCCGGTGTCGCAAAAAAGAACCACTCGGTTACTACCTCTGAAAATACTAACTGTAAATCAGCCGTTTTTTCTCTACGAATATGCAGGCAAACTAAAATGCGACTCGACGATTCCAAGTCGTTACTCAAGCATTACTTCCAAGAACAACGACTACGTTAAGCATAAGCATGATCGATCGACTGGAAAAGGAGCGATGGGAAAGCAAAGAAATGTACACAGAATGGGATGAAATCTTCTTCATTATAAAAGGAGGGGAAGTATTACCAAACTTAAAAAACCAACTCATTATGAGTTGATCTTCCTCCCACTGTTCGATACATTACACTACTACATTACGTTTCACTACACTATACTACTAACTACTACTACATTATTCTACTAATACTACTTCTACTACTACCTATCTATACTAACATTTAAAACCAGTGGTGCCTAGCCACTGGCCTTGTTGCTGCCCTTGCTGCCGTCCTTGCCGTCAACTTTGCCGCCCTTGCCATCACCTTCGCCGCCGTTGCCGTCGCCATCGCCGTCGCCTCCGTCGTCGTCGTCGCCCTCGCCATCGCCGTCACCGCCGCCCTCCTCGGATGAGTCCGAGGAGTTCTCCTCGTCCGAGGAGACCTCTGACTCATCCGAGCCCTCGAGCCTGGCGCGCTTGATGGCCCAGATGTAGGTCCACACCTCTGCGGTGATCCCCTGGGAGTCGTCTGAGTCATCAGACGACGCCGAGGGAGAAACATGGACCGGGAAACCCTTGGACTCGGAGGAGAACTCCTCCTCCGAGTACTCGGAATCGCCGAAGTCCTCCGAGGGAGGAGTCGGCTCGCGCTTTCGCTTATCGCCGGAATGGTGTGAGGAACTTCCACCTTTCTTGCTCCTGCCCATGGTGGAGTAGAAGAGAAGAGAGTAAGCAACAAGCGGCAGTAAGATATGTGAAGATGCCGGAGAAGCAAGCACACTATTTATAGAAGAAGGCAACCGCTCACCTCCTATCACGACCACCGAACAGTCGCAAAAATTCAATATGCAATTCAAACCGTCTGGAAACACGTCAGGCGGCTGGCGCCGTTCCACGTAACACGACACCCATTGCGACTCAAGTCAACTGCTTGGACGATATGATTACACCCGCAGTCACGTCAAGTTACTACTCAGGGGCAGTTTGCTAAATGCTCAGCGCACCAAGCCGTCCCTTGCCCACACCCATTGGGGGACGTCCAGGAATTTTCAATAGATTTTCCCAAGCAGTCACATCCACACAGTATACACAATGAATGTATCAAGACAGAAGGAAGATATCGACGGAGATCAGAGGAAAGCCAAAAATAGCCGATGAGGTACAAGTCAAATCAACAGAAGTATTGAAGCACAAAGTGATATGAAGACTAGCCAAAGGCCATCTACCGAACGTCCAATCTGTCGCAGATCAAATAAATTTCAAGACCTAACAAGATATGGGCAGATCGCACGCTCGATCTCAAAGGCAAAATTGTATGCTGATCTCTAAAGCATAAAGTTGATGATATAATGCTGATCTCTAAGGCATTCAACAAAAAGGAAAGGATGATTTCTGAAAACCAGCGTGAGATGAAGATCTTCAAGTGGATTATTTTTAGTAATCCACTCAAAGCTCAGGGGCTACACCCATGAATCATCAACCCCAAGAGATAGAATACTGATTTCTAAAGCATAAGATGAAACTAAGACAAGGCTGACTTCTAAAAGCATGAGTGGAAGATATAAATGATTTCTGAGAAGACTTGAAATGAAGACCTTCGAGTGGATTATTCACAAAAATCCACTCGAAGCTCGGTGCACCCAATGAATTTTGAACTCTAAAGAGCAAAATGCTGATCTCCAAAGCATAAACCCGAGACAGAGCACCGATTTTTGAGGAATAAAGCGAAGGCCGATGAATAATGACAGAAGAAGACAACAGAAGATCGTTTTTACCGAGTCACTCAGAGTTCAGAAGTAATGGCTCGACAGACTTATTTTCAAGGCATTCCTTATCAAAATCAAAAACTGCAAGCTGGACCTAGAATCTTTGGGCCGTTTATTTCAAAATCAACCCAAAGATTGGGGGCTTGTGGGGGACGGATATCCCCTGGGTCCACTGGAAGGATAAAAGACCTTGAGAAAGGCTTGTGGGCTCAATAATTCACAAGGTCACCTCTTCGTGGGTAGAGGGAGGAGCGCCCGCTAAAGTGGATTGACACAAGATTGGATCGACGCAGGCCTAGGCGGCCTGATGAGTTTGAACGGAAACCACAACAAGGATCCGACCTTCCCGCGCAGGGGCCTCGTACATCGAAACAGAGCGGGGATAGGTCATCAGAATTATAGGAAGATAGGTTCAGTCGGTTCACTATTACTTAGGCTCTCATTGTTATCATATCCACATGTAATGCCCCACGGTCAAGTATATAGGGCCTAGGGGGCATCCCCTCAAAGAGAACTCTCACTACTTAGCCATCCACCCAGTTCTCTAACATCCTTGGTACTAGAGAACCTCCTTGTAACCCACCACACAAAGTATTCATGCCAGGACGTAGGGTGTTACGCATCTCAAAGCGGCCCGAACCTGTACAAAATTGTCCACTGTCTCTCGTGCATCTCGCGCGAACCATCGAGCTACAGTCGGTAACACCGTCCTACTCCAAAAAGTTCCTCGAGGGGCAACCCCGGGTGCGCGGTCGGACCCAAAACACCGACAGGGGGTACTGTTCATCTATTTATAGGCACAGGACACAACCTGTGGGAAATTACATTCATACCCCTTACAAAGGTTTACAATCATAACATAAGTTGTCATGGGCCGGTTGGTCATTTCATCTTTAAATCGGTGCATTTGGAAATATACTCCGAAGCCTTTTGATTGATAGCTTCGGCTTTGTGTCAATCTTCCGAAGGTGTTTCTTCTTATGGGACCTTCAGCGACGAAGGAGACCCCCAACAACACAGAATTAAATTTTGCATCTGATTCTTTCTGGCATTGCTGGATTCGCTGTTTTTAAAATTCCCAAATTCGGCTTGGAAATAGGACTTCTCATTTTCCAAACATTTATTCCGATTTTAGGGCAAACTTGCAGAAATTCTAGAGGACGAGTCATTGCACAAAAAAATCTGAAACTTGGTGTGTTACCTTCTTATGTGCTGCTGCAAAAGAGAAAAATCTAGAAAAAATATTTGAAAAAATTGCAAAAAGGGTAGCACATAACCAGAAACGCCAGAGTTCTGTGCACCTCTGTGATTATTTTGCCCCAAGCCTGTTTTCTTGTTGCACCCATATACTTGTACCTCCTTTCTTGTGCCTTGGTCTAACTGTTCTATTACATTTTCTAGGCCAACAACTAGGACGAGTACTTGGAACACTTATTCAGCATTGCTATCTGTTACTGACTTGTGTGCCACATATATATATTTAGTCAGCCTTCCTAGAGCTCCAGCTTTCTCTCGAGCAGAACAGGTACTCCTTTGCAATCACACCCACGCTCGTTGGGCAGTCACACCGGTCACCGTTTGCCACCTACAGTGGTGGTAAGAACCTTGTAAGAGCGGGGTAAGACGCTTCATAATTTGTATTCCACCACCACCACCCTAAGAGATAGTTGTAGGGTTCACATTGTTTGTTGCCTTTTTGTCTCTGTTTTGTGCTAACAATGACAGGACCAAAGAATCAAATGGACAAGTACAAGGGGCCTAAGTTTAACGACGATGAGTGTGTCTCTCAGATGGAATTGAAGGAGATGATGCGCGCGATGACTGAAGCTTTTAAAAAATACCAGGACTCTGCGGCGACATCCTATGAGCAACTTGATCAACGAGTTGCTGAACTTGTTACATGCATGGCCGGACTGGAGGCTCGTCCTCCACCACCAACTCTAGCCCCAGCTCACTCTCCTATGGACGACGACGACAATGACGATGATGTTTATGCACCGCTGCAACAACGCCTCACACGTAATCGACAAGGTATGGGAGGTAATGGTAGACGTCGTCATCATAATCCTGAACCAGACCATGATCCATTTGCTAAGATTAAGTTCTCTATTCCACCGTTCATGGGTTCTTATGATGCTGAAGCTTACTTAGACTGGGAGATGATGGTAGAACAAAATTTTAATTCCCATCTTGTTCCTGAGCAGCATAGGGTTAGACAAGCCACTAGTGAATTTAGAGATTTTGCTATCATTTGGTGGAATGAACTTGTTAGCACACGTGCTGCACCACAAACATGGAATGCGTTAAAAGAGGAGATGTGAGCTTGCTTTGTTCCCCCTTCTTATAGACGTGATGTTCGAAAAAAATTGCACCGCTTAGATCAGGGAGACATGTCAGTACAGGAATACTACCAAGAGCTTCAAAAAGGTATGCTACGATGTGGGGTAGTTGAGGATCCGGATGATCAAATGGTTAGGTTTTATGGGGGATTGAGGCGGGAGATTCAGGATATTGTTGATTATAAAGAATATCATTCTATACAACGCTTGTTCCATCTTTCTATGTTGGCAGAAAAAGAATTGCAGGGTCGTCAACAGCGGAGGAGCAGCACTTTCGCGCCACACCAGCCACCGGCGCCAGCCAAGGCATCATCCTCTTCGGGCGTACGGACGTCCACATCTTCCTCCACCAGCGGCATACGCAGCACCGCACCTTCGGCATCACAGGGACACGACAACAACAAGTCCTTGGTGCCTTCGGGTGTTGCAACAAAACCTGCTACGACCACCTCTTCCACAGGTCGCTCCTTCGACATCAAGTGCCACCGCTGCCAGGGACTTGGCCATATTTAGCGAGATTGCCCCAGCAAACGGGCATACATTGCTACTGGTGATGGTGGGTATGTTAGTGCTTCTGATGTTGAAGATAAAGATACTGTTGGAGCTAACATTGCAGAGACTTATGATGGTGATGAAGATGTTCTTGGTACAACAGCGACCGAGACCTATAAGGCCTTGATTATGCAACGATCTTTGAGCGCCACGGCTAGTGACGACGACAACAGACAGCGCCACAACCTCTTCAACATGTTCCTCATCGTCAAGGACTGCCGTGTACATACCATCATTGACGGTGGTAGCTGCAACAACTTGGTGAACGTTGAGGTGGTCAAGAAGCTTGGCTTGACCACACGAGAGCATCCCCACTCTTATCACATTCAATGGTTTAAAAACAACGCTAAGTTCAAGGTAACAAAAATAGCAAAGGGTGCATTTTTCTATTGGCTCTTACCATGACTTTGTTGATTTCGATGTGGTGAGTATGGATGCTTGCTCTCTTTTACTGGGACGTCCTTAGGAGTTTGATACTGATGCTATTCACCATGGTAGATCTAATAAATATACTTTCATGCATAAGGGAAAGAAAATTGTGTTGCTTCCTATGACTCCCACTGAAATTGTCCACTTTGAACATGAGAAAAAGACTAATGCTAAGCAAAAAGGTGTTTTGAACTCTGAAAATCAGCAACTTATTAAGTTAAAAACTCCTACTTTGCTAGCCACTAAATCTGATCTTGATGAGTTACATGCCTCTGTTGGACTTTGCTATGCCTTAGTGTGCAAAAATGATTTCTATTCCATTGATGATACGTCTATTGCTTTGCCACCGGCTATTGCTAACCTTTTGCAAGAGTATATGGATGTGTTTCCCTCTGAGATGCCCCTGGATTACCACCTGAGTTGCCTCCAGATTTTCGGGTTAGTCCCACCTTTAACATTTCAGATTTGAAGCCATATATGGGTGACGAAGATGAGATGGAGTCGAGGACGACTCTAATTCAAGAGGAGGAGGATGATGAGGACATCACTTCTATACATACAATGAATGGACCGATAACACGATCGCGTGCACGACAGCTAAATCTCCAGGTACGTTCTACCCTAGTCAATTGTGTTTTAGAGCTTACGCTTGGGGCCATAGATGTTTTGATGATTAGGAACCTTGGAGAGGACCAGCAAGGACTTGGGAAAGGCCTAGGTGTTGAGGAGGAGCAGCAAGGGCGCCCACAACAGGAAGGAGATCAAGTCCGACTCGGCTGCGATTCCATCTTGGGTTTCAGGACCAGTCTGCACTAAAATGGACGCCCAAGATGCATCCGGACTCCGATTGCAATGGATTTGATATGGTTGGAAAGATAAACAGATTATCTAACCAACCCAACTAGTTCCACCCTAAAATGCATCCGGAGTCAATGTGAATCATCGAAACAATTCAGCGTTCAGATTATGTTTTGGTGCTGCGACACCGTCTGTTGGGCCGTTGGGCCGTGTATCATGTCAGAGCCCATTAGGGGCGAGTCCGGGGGTCACGCACGCCCTAATACTCTATTTATTCAGCAGCCGCCACCACATTAGGTTTGGGTTTTGCTTAGATTAATTTTGTCATCAAACAGTGTCGCCGTCATCGGTTTGTTAGACCCTGTGGCGGAACTGCCCGAATTATTCCAACTTAAGTGCCTAAGTCCCGCCTTAGAGGCTAGACCACACTTAAATGAGAATAACCTGTCAATCCCTCGGATCTAGTCCAACAAGGCCACTGACAGGATCAAGTACCACAATCTCACTCGATGGTGAGTCACACAGCAAATACAATAAAGCATAAAACCATGCATTAAAGAGTATTAAATTATTACATCATCATCGGAGTTTTGCAAAAGTAGTCATCATTGTTGGAAGTGCAGCGGAATAAAACTAACGGTAAATAAACAGAGAGATGGGGAAGCCTGTCCCATCACTCCTCATGCTCCTCCTCAGCCGAGGTAGGGTCCCACTCGACAGTCCAACCCGACAGCAACCATGTCCTCCAGAGAACCTGTAAAATTATGCCACAAGCAAGGCTGAGTATACTAATACTCAACTAGACTTACCCGGTGTGAGGAGTCTACTCCTCTACCTCTAGACATGCAGCTATTTGGCTGTGGGGTTTGGTTGCCAAAAGCACTAGCTGAGTTTCTAAATCAAGTTTTTACTTTGTCAAATTTAGTGTGACTCTCTTAAGGCTAAAGATGTACTATCTATTCATACATAGTAGCAAACATTTTTAGCAATCAACATCTTGTATCATCTCATCACAATTTCACTTGTTACTCAATGTAGCAGCATGGATCAAGCAGTCTCATTAGCTGCGAGAAGCAGACGATTCGAATCGAGTTTTTATCCTTGCAAGGTAAACCTAAACACACGACATGCAGGGGCACTCCGTCCCCACACACATCAACCATCCCCATCGATTCCCTGGCAACAGATCAGGGCTCACCGCCTTGGCGTACAATGCCTCATTGACCCCGACTGCCATCGTGCAGTGACCGCACTTGTACCCACCATAACCGGAATGGGAGACCACGTCTCAGGTCGCGTGAGGGGATATGTCTGCGGGCAGGTTCACTCAGGTACTAGGCTTACCGATTTACCATATTTCTCGGTATGTGTTTAGTACGTTCAAACGCTTGACTCACGGTACCACACCTTAATCCTTATTCAAATTTTCATCCCGTGGACAACCAATCCCCATGGATTGTTGCCCACAAACCAACATCATTATGATAAGAAAGTGGATACAGCCAATTCCTGATCTCGTGCGAGTGCTAGAAAAATCACTCGACTTCTACCGAGATCCTAATTAATAAAGCAGCTACTCGACCTAGCATACTAGTATTCATCTCAAAAGGAATCCTGAGTTCATGCAACTAGGGTTTCAAGCAACTCCTACACTTAAGTGCACATTCAATCCTACAATCAATAAGTGTAGTAAAATAGCATAGATAACAGGTTATGCATAAAACCGGGGCTTGCCTTCCAAAGCAGTGGCAGGCAGGTCCTCTGGTGCAGGCTCTGGTGCTGGATCCGGGGCCACCTCCCGAGCAGCTCCTTGCTCCGGCACGAGGACGTACTCTCCGTCAGCAAGGTTACAGTCTATCGAAATGCAATGAACATGTATGTCATGATTATGCAGGATTTTAATAACATTATGCTAAGAGAAGAAAACTAAGTTAATGAGCAATTTAGGGTTTCTGGGTCATATGCGGCTTTTAATGGTTCATGCTTATCACTTCCAGGTCTAGGTTTTGCTAGGGATAGGCATAGGGAATTGGTATTGCCTCTATATATTTCAGTGGACAAGTTATAAAGGGTTTTAGGATGACACTAATTTTCTATTATTCATCTTTCCCTTTCTTTATTTTCTATTTATGGTTTCTAGTGTAGGTTTGAACTACGACAGTGGTTTAATATTTTCCAAAAATTCTGTAAAAATTACAGTGGGTTGCCATGGGTCATTATAGCCTATTCTAGGAATTTAGGGTTTAAAATAAAAAGGCTATGCTTTAGACAAAAAATGACAAACGTTGTGTAAAATGGGCCACTTGCACTACATCTCTTAATTAGGGGTGAGTTCTGTCTTAAGGGTTATTTTTGTTGGCATCTAACAGTAATAATAGGCTTCTGTGCCAAAAATTACAGAAAGCTAAGGGATGGTCATTTAGTTATGATTTTCTAAAGTTAAATGCCAAAAGGCACTTTCTACTACATTGTTATTTGAAAAATGTCAAACAGCAAATTTCAGATTTTTCCTAAGTTCTTAATATCAAAATATTAATTATCCCAAGGGTTGGGGTGTTTTCACCTTGGGGTTATTTTTGTAGGGTTTTTCTAAGTTTTCCTTGTTTTCTTAAAATAAAAGGGATCCTACTTATTTCATACTAAACCAGGGTATAATAGATTTTTCTAGCAAACTACATCAAATAAGTACTCTAACAAAAATAAAGGTGCCCTCTGGTTCATTATTTAAATCATCTTTTCTATTTTTCTTAACCTTAAGCATATTGTAATTTAAATGGCAAAAACTAACTTAATGGGTTGGACAGAGAAGTTTAGTATTTTTAAACAGGTCAGTAGGTGGATATGAACTTCTCCAAATTTTTCTAACCCTAGTCAATTAATGCAACTATTTTTATCCCTATTATTTAGCTTTTGGTCAAAACAATAATTAAATCAGAACCTTGTAGTTTTCTGTAGTACATAAGGGTTTTATATTTTTCCTAAGCAGTTTGCATTATTTAAAGTCTGACAAAATTGGTTTGACCAAATTTGGATAAATAAAACAGAAGTTATGAATTATTCAAGTTCTGTTCAAATTTAAAATCAGATTTAATAAAGGTTTTCTGGAAAAGCAGTTTACACCGAGGACCCTGGGTTATTTCCAAACTAACTCTCTCAGTTATACCCCCACGTTACTATTCATTTGAGTCTCTGATATTTCACAAAACCCCCCAGACTTCTTTCCTTCTCCCCCGCGGTCCTTCCCTAGGTTTAAACAGTACCCGCAAGAAAGAAAAGGGTGGCGCGGCTTACCGGCGGCGAGAGAGGTCCGGCGAGGGGCGGGGTTGGCTTGGGGAGGCTCTGGCGGTCACGACGATGTATGGCTTGACGGCGGGGATGGCCGGAATCGCTCGGTCCACGTGCGCAGGCAGGTGCCTTCGTCGGCGGTGGGTGTGCCGGCCAAATCACGACGATCTGGTTCAATCCAATGGCAAGGTGAGCTCCATGGGGTGACGTAGAGACTGTGTGCACAAGGAATCGGAAAATGGTTCAGTGGATTACCCGGTCCACGCACTCCGGCGGGGTTGTGAACTCCGGCGACCGTGGACTGGCCTCTCCGGCGAAGCAAACTTCGATTCCTCGCTCGGGGAGCTTCACTGAGATGTGCTCACTCGTCTCCGAGGGTCGGACGGGGTTGGGAAAGGCGGGGCTGGCCGGTCTACGGCGGCAGGGGCTCGGGTGGCCGCGGACACGCCGTGCACGGGAAAACGACGGTGAGTTGAGCTCCGGTGAGGTTTGAGCGTGCGCGGAAGAGTGTGGTCGACGCCTGAGTGGGCTTTATAGGCGCGGGCGCGGGTCATGGCGTCGGCTGGCCTTTGGTGCGACGCGGGGCACGCGCGGGCGTGCTCTGGCGTGCACAGAGCGCGTCGAACACGTGGAGCTTTTCTTCTGCCCGTGTTCCACAGCTCGCCCAAGTCGCAACCGTGCGAATCTTGGCAAAAATCCGGCGCGAGTCTTTTCCTAGCACCTAGGGCTGTCTCTCATCTGTGAGTTGCCATGGCAGATATGGCTTAGGTAGGGAGATCTTTGGTCGCCAAATCAGGTATGTCACTCTGCCCACCTCGCGACAAAAACCATGCCAAGGCATGTCAAACGTCAAGGTCTTGGGCTCAACTTTTTCCAGTGGGTGCCCTAGGTGGTATGCCACATTTTTGGTATAGAACTTAGGTGGTTTTGGTGCCATCTTTGAGGTGAACACGGTTGATCTTTAGTGTAGGTGTAGTTTTTAACTTAGAGAGAATTAGAGAGCTCTAGCTCTCTCTCTACTTAGGGAATGGATTTGGGGTTTCTCCAGGGGTCTTTTTGCAACATTTCCTTCCCACAATTTGCTGGTTATAAAGTTACTTGAAGTTGGGTTAAAGATTAACTCATGGTTTGCACAATTGCTTATTCTCTTCCCCTCTTAACCATGGTTTTGGAAGATAGGGTTCAAGAGAGGTCTAGGGTTTTCCCTCCTCTTGCCCAAGGTAGTAAGTGCACAAAAGCTTGAGTGATGCTTCTTAGGTCATTAGCAAATCTTGGTTAACACATGGTCTCCAAGGTTCTTATGTTCTCCTTAAGTTTCTACCACATGTGATCACAGTCCTTAGTACCAAGGTGTGCTCTAGCCATGGTAACACCTGAGGTGTTACAGCCCTCCCCCCTTAAAGGAATCTCGTCCCGAGATTTTAGGCAGAGTCCTCTAGAGGGGTGCTATGAAGGCACGTTGGTGGGCTACTCTTTCTTATACTCAAGTTTCTCTAGTTAACTGCTCTTCGGATGTCATTCTCTTTGCAACTTCAGAAGGAAGTCCTTTTTAAGTTAAATCCACAACTTAGACTATCCTTGCTATCTAAGTTTTTCTTATAATTGTATTCAAAGGGCAGATGGGGGTGGGGTTTTGGGTTACGCACCGACTCCTTTGGGCAGAAAGTCGGGGAAGCGGGAGCGTAGAAAATCCTCAGTCTCCCATGTAGCTTCTTCTGCTGAATGGTGACTCCACTGAACTTTATACATTCGGATTGACCTTGCCCGCGTTGATCTCTCCTTCTGATCCAATACCTTGACGGGGTACTCTTGATAGGACAAGTCTGGTTCTATCTCAATGTCCGGTTCCGGTAGCACTTCAGTGGGTAGGCGAACACACTTCCGCAGCTGAGATACATGGAACACATTGTGAACTGCTGACAGGTGAGGTGGCAATTCCAATTGATAGGCTATGGGTCCACAAGCGTCCTTGATCTCGTAAGGTCCAATGTAACGAGGAGCTAACTTGCCCTTGATCTCGAATCTCTAGACACCCCTGGTAGGTGACACCTTAAGATACACATGATCTCCCACCTCGAACTGCAGAGGCTTCCGTCTCTTGTCATGATAGCTCTTTTGTCTGGCCTGAGCAGCTTCTAAGTTCTTCTTGATGATTCTGACCTTTGCCTCTGCTTCAAGTACCAAATCTGGCCCAAAAATTTCCCTCTCTCCTGCTTGAGACCAATTCAGCGGGGTTCTGCATCTTCTCCCATATAAAGCTTCAAAAGGTGCCATCTTTAGACTGGACTGATAGCTGTTATTATAGGAAAACTCAGCCAAGGAAAGACACTTGTCCCAATCTTTTCCGTAGTGCAGTACACATGCCCTTAACATATCTTCCAAAATCTGGTTTACCCTTTCTGTCTGGCCATCTGTTTGGGGATGGTATGCTGAGCTTCGTATGACATGGGTCCCAAGTGATTCCTGCAATTGTTCCCAAAATCGTGCCACAAATGGTGCTCCCCTGTCTGAGACTATAGTCTTTGGTATTCCATGCAGACGAACTATCTGGTCAATGTAGATCTCTGCATACTTCTCTGTCCTGTGGGTGGTGTGTACTGGCAAGAAATGAGCGGTCTTGGTCAACCTGTCCACAATAACCCAAATGGAATCATGGTGCCTGGAGGTATTGGGCAATCCCACGATAAAGTCCATGCAAATGTCCTCCCATTTCCAAGATGGTATGGGAAGGGGTTGCAAAGGGCCTGCTGCCTTCAAATGACTAGCTTTTATCCTCTGGCAAGTGTCACACTCGGATATGTACTTGGCAATTTCCCTCTTCATTCTGGTCCACCAATATAGGGATCTGAGATCATGATACATTTTGTTGCTACCAGGGTGCATGGAGAACTTGGAAAGGTGAGTTTCATCCAGTATCTTCTTTCTGAGCTCAGGGTCCTTGGGAACAACTAATCGATCTCCAAACCATAAAATTCTCTTGCTGTCCTGACGGAAACACTTGTATTTTTCTGCCTTCCGCTTGATCATTTCCTTGATAACCTGAACACCCTTATCTTCAATCTGTGCCCTGACTATTTGCTCTTGTAATGTGGGCTCCACCGAGATATAGTTTAAGTCACCTGAAGAAATAACTTCCAGGTTCAACTTGCACAATTCATCGCACAGAGTGGTAACTCTTGCATCCATGCTCATACAATTGCACTGGGCCTTTCTGCTCAAGGCATCTGCCACAACATTGGCTTTACCAGGATGGTAATGCACCTCTAAATCATAATCCTTGATTAACTCCAACCATCTCCTCTGCCTCATGTTTAGATCTGCCTGAGTGAATATGTATTTGAGACTCTTGTGATCAGTGTATATGTTACAGTGAGCTCCCATCAAGTAGTGTCTCCATATCTTAAGAGCATGAACCACAGCTGCTAATTCCAGATTATGTGTAGGGTAGTTCTGCTCATGGGGTCTGAGTGCTCGGGAAGCATAAGCAATGACTCTGTTATCTTGCATTAAGACACATCCCAATCCCGTACCAGAAGCATCACAATAAACCTCAAATGGCTTGGTGTTATCAGGTTGAGCCAGCATTGCGGCTGTTGTCAAATGCTGCCTCAAAGTATGAAAGGCATCTTCGCACTTCGAGCTCCAATCATACTTGACTCCCTTCTTCAACAGTTCGGTCATTGGTTTGGCAATTCTGGAGAAATCCAGAATAAATCATCGATAATACCCTGCCAATCCCAGAAAACTCCGAATCTGCCTCACTGTAGTCGGGGGTTTCCAATCCATCACCTCTTGTACCTTCTCAGGATCAACTGATATCCCATCCTGAGAAATTGTGTGACCCAAGAATTTAATCTCCTTCAGCCAGAATTCACATTTAGACAACTTGGCATACAGCTGGTGGTCACGCAACCTCTGAAGTACAGTATGCAAATGTTTAGTATGTTCGGCTTCATTCTTGGAATAAACCAGAATATCATCAATGAAAACGACCACGAACTTGTCCAATTCTGGCATGAATACTGAGTTCATCAGGTACATGAAATAAGCCGGGGCATTGGTCAGCCCAAAAGACATCACCAAAAACTCATAAAGCCCATATCTGGTCGAGAAGGCCGTCTTGGGAATATCACTGGTTCGGATCTTGATCTGGTGGTAACCTGAGCGGAGATCTATCTTGGAGAACACTTTGGCTCCTACCAACTGATCGAACAGAACATTAATGCGGGGCAGTGGGTATTTGTTCTTGATAGTCACCGCATTGAGAGGGCGGTAGTCAACACACATTCTCAAACTCTCATCCTTTTTCTTCACGAATAAGGCAGGACATCCCCATGGTGAAGTACTTGGGCGAATGAACCCCTTGTCCAACAACTCTTGTAATTGCTTTTTCAGTTCTGCCAATTCCGCGGGAGGCATCCTATAGGGTCTCTTGGAGATAGGAGCAGTCCCGGGTTGCAATTCGATTGCGAACTCAATGTCTCGATCAGGCGGCATCCCTGGCAATTCATCCGGGAAAACATCTGGGTAGTCACAGACCACTGGGATCTTTTCTACCGGGGATTCCAGCTTGACGAAGGCACAGGAACGGGTACACCCTTGGTCCGGCAAATATAGTGTGGTTTCACCACAAGTTGATGAGTGCACCTCAATGGCCCTAGCTGCAATATCAATCACAGCCTGATGTTTGGTCAACCAGTCAGTTCCCAATATGATATCCACACTATCCAAACCCAAAATGAGGAGGTTGGTTTTAATTATCAGACTACCAAACTTTATAGGCACATTCTTGTTGATTTGGTAGGTGGCAACCCTGCCTCCTGGTGTTCAAATTGTGATACCCCCATTGGTGTGGTGAAAAGGTAATTGGCACTTGGCACTAAATTTGGCACTGATAAAACTATGCGATGCACCAGAATAAAAAAGAATAATGGCAGGATAATTCAAAACTGTAAAGATACCAGTCATGACGGGTGCTCCCTCTGGAATATCAGCCATGGTGGTGAAGTTTAGCCTGCCTTGCCTCACTTGCACCTTCTGCCTCTTGCCTTGATTCTGATTAACATTCTGCCCCTGCCTCTGCTGGTTCCGGGGGCAATTCTTGGCATAATGTCCGGTGTCGCCGCAAGTGAAACACCTGTTGTCATTTGCCTGGTGATACTGCTGCTGCTGCTGATTGTTTCTCTGAGCTGGGAACTAGGTGCGGTTGGGTGCCTGCTGCTGCTGCTGCGGTCGGATCACCTATCTCCCTTGCTGCTGCTGAGGTCCCCTGCTCTGAGTGTCAGACACAATCCTGAAGCGCTGTGGCTGAGCTGAGGGTCCTGCCATAGGGGTCTTCCTCTTCTTTTCTGCTTGTCGAGCTGTGATGCAGTCCTCCTAGGAGATAGCCATGTTGACCAACTCATTGTAGCTGTTGGCCCTGACGGTGTTGAGACGGTCACAGAGCTTAGTGCTGAGCCCCCTCCTGAACCTGTCTCTTTTCTTCTCATCCGTATCTGCATGATACCCAGCTTACTGGCACAAGTCATTAAAAGCCTGAGCATACTGCAACACGGTCCTGTTGCCCTGAGTGAGTGCCAGAAACTCGTTGAGCTTTCGGTCCATAATCCCGGCTGGTATGTGGTGTCCCCTAAAAGCTGCCTTGAACTCTCTCCACTCCACCTCCCGGTCCTCTAGCTGCATGGCAAGGAAATGGTCCCACCAAGTCCTTGCGGGTCCGCGAAGCTGCTGGGTGGCAAACCTGACTTTAGTGACCTCTGAACAAGCTCCATGGAGTAGCGGGAATTTGGATTCCACTATTCTCAACCACACATCTGCATCAAGTGGGTCCTCTGCTCTTGTGAACAATGGAGGCTAGGTACTGAGGAACTCCTAGTAGGTAGCTGCCGCGGTGTGACGCTGATGGTCCCCACCACCATAATGCTGAGGTGGTGGCTGACGCTGAGCTAGCTGCCTCAAGATCTCATTCTACTGAGCCATTAGCTCCTGCAGAGTGGGAGGCGGTGGCGGCGGTGGAGGAACCCGCGCTCATTCTGGCCACGACGCTGTTCCCCGGCCATCTAAAAAATCACATATATACTTAACACCATATCTCCAAGTTCAAGGTTTAATCGCGGCGAAAGAGTCAAAAGCAAATTGATAGATTCCGACATAAACCAAAAAGGATTTCAAAAGGCATAAACTTTCCTTCCAAATTTAAAATTAACAGCATTCATCAACCATGCTTCCAAAAGAGTTTACCACGGTTACATCAATGGTCCCAAAAAGACTCAACTCTATCTAGCCTAGTACCCCAAGGGTGCAAAAGCTAAGCTAGCTGCGAGGAGTCCTACCATCACCGACTTCTGACTCTATCCCAGACACCTAGTGAGCGAACGAGGCAACACTCGACTTGGGGGAAGGTGGTCTCCCGGAGCCAGCAGTGTCCACGCTGGAGGCAGGCTCCTCTCCTCCCTCGATGTCGATGTCCTCGTTGGCCTCCATGTCCTGGATCTCCTGGTGATGCATATCCAGGTGCTCATTAGCCTCAGCAAGCTGCTGCTGGGTGTTAATGAGCTGATCCTCGAGAACCTCGATGGTGTTCTCCCTGGTCCCCACTAATTCCTCCAATTCTTGGATCTCATTGGATAGCTGCTCCACCTGCAAATCCTTTTCCACCATCTCAGTGGACAAATCAACCACGAGCTCCTCTCTGTTGTCCAAAGTGATCTTTGTCGCCTCCAATAGTGCCATCAGATGGGACATCGCCTCACCGCGCATCACTTGCAGACGGTACAGAGCATTCATGCACCGTACGGTCAAGTGCGCAGTCTGACCTGGGTAGATAGCCCAGATGTCCTTGGCATGCTCCACCCGATCCTTCCATATCGGGTTGTCCTCCCTTTCGGCGGGGAACAAGCCAATGGGGTGGGTAGCCAGCTCCAAGGGATGGAATCCGTAGAAAGTGGTCAACCCGTGCAGAGCAATCGCCTCGATCGTGTCCTCAGCCCGGTATCCAAAGGACTTAGAGTCCAGTGAACGCCAGCCTGGCTGTAGGGGATGAGGCTCCAGGGTCATCCTCACCCTACAGCGGGGCACTCGGTGCTTCTCGAACTGCTGCACCGCGTACTGAGGAGGCGTCGTGTATCTGGCCCCCTGAAGTACCTCCCACAAAATGCGGGGAAAGCCCTCTCGTGCAAGCCCGTCAGTGTGGGACAGTGCATTTCCATCGTCTGAGGATCCGTGGGAAGTCATCTGTGTACGGTTAAGCGTAAGTAAAAGAAAAAGAATTTTAAAAGGAACAAGAAAAATAAAACTCTGCTTCTCTCTAATTAAAACAAAATGGTACTGGGGAACTTAGTTGGTCATAATTTGAGTCCTTACTAAATTTTCCATTTGTTTAATTTAAAGAATGCATGCATGCTCGTCCTGAACGACCTCACAACAATGTAAAGGGAATAGGGAAGAACTCCCATCCTTTAAGGTGGCCTGTAGGGCCTAATCACTTAGCCACCTAACTACCCCTCTATCATCCTAAGGCTTCACGTCCTAGGTCTATCCTGATCGTCCTACGATCTATCCAACATTGTTTCTATCAAGTTTTACTTAAAAAAAGATGGTATTTATATTTTATTGATTCCTCTGTGGTGGTACAAGCTCCGATACCAACTGTGGCGGAACTGCCCGAATTATTCCAACTTAAGTGCCTAAGTCCCGCCTTAGAGGCTAGACCACACTTAAATGGGAATAACCCGTCAATCCCTCGGATCTAGTCCGACAAGGCCACTGACAGGATCAAGTACTACAATCTCACTCGATGGTGAGTCACAGAGCAAATACAATAAAGCATAAAACCATGCATTAAAGAGTATTAAATTATTACATCATCATCGGAGTTTTGCAAAAGTAGTCATCATTGTTCGAAGTGCAGCGGAATAAAACTAACGGTAAATAAACAGAGAGATGGGGAAGCCTGTCCCATCACTCCTCATGCTCCTCCTCAGCCGAGGTAGGGTCCCACTCGACAGTCCAACCCGGTGGCAAGATGGATGGCCAAGTCACTCCAGCAACCATGTCCTCCAGAGAACCTGTAAAATTATGCCACAAGCAAGGTTGAGTATACTAATACTCAGCTAGACTTACCCGGTGTGAGGAGTCTACTCCTCTACCTCTAGACATGCAGCTGTTTGGCTGTGGGGTTTGGTTGCCAAAAGCACTAGCTGAGTTTCTAAATCAAGTTTTTACTTTGTCAAATTTAGTGTGACTCTCTTAAGGCTAAAGATGTACTATCTATTCATACATAGTAGCAAACATTTTTAGCAATCAACATCTTGTATGATCTCATCACAATTTCACTTGTTACTCAATGTAGCAGCATGGATCAAGCAGTCTCATTACCTGCGAGAAGCAGACGATTCGAATCGAGTTTTTATCCTTGCAAGGTAAACCTAAACACACGACATGCAGGGCACTCCCTCCCCACACACATCAACCGTCCCCATCGATTCCCTGGCAACAGATCAGGGCTCACCGCCTTGGCGTACAATGCCTCACTGACCCCGACTGCCGTCGTGCAGTGACCGCACTTGTACCCACCATAACCGGAATGGGAGACCACGTCTCAGGTCGCGTGAGGGGATATGTCTGCGGGCAGGTTCACTCAGGTACTAGGCTTACCGATTTACCATATTTCTCGGTATGTGTTTAGTACGTTCAAACGCTTGACTCACGGTACCACACCTTAATCCTTATTCAAATTTTCATCCCGTGGACAACCAATCCCCATGGA
Organism: Zea mays; assembly: GCF_902167145.1. NCBI lineage: Eukaryota > Viridiplantae > Streptophyta > Magnoliopsida > Poales > Poaceae > Zea > Zea mays. Next base: position 64,714,921 of record NC_050103.1, on the reverse strand, counting down.
TTGTTGCCCACAAACCAACATCATTATGATAAGAAAGTGGATACAACCAATTTCTGATCTCGCGCGAGTGCTAGAAAAATCACTCGACTTCTACCGAGATCCTAATTAATAAAGCAGCTACTCGACCTGGCATACTAGTATTCATCTCAAAAAGAATCCTGAGTTCATGCAACTAGGGTTTCAAGCAACTCCTACACTTAAGTGCACATTCAATCCTACAATCAATAAGTGTAGTAAAATAGCATAGATAACAGGTTATGCATAAAACCGGGGCTTGCCTTCCAAAGCAGTGGCAGGCAGGTCCTCTAGTGCAGGCTCTGGTGCTGGATCCGGGGCCACCTCCCAAGCAGCTCCTTGCTCCGGCACGAGGACGTACTCTCCGTCAGCAAGGTTACAGTCTATCGAAATGCAATGAACATGTATGTCATGATTATGAAGGATTTTAATAACATTATGCTAAGAGAAGAAAACTAAGTTAATGAGCAATTTAGGGTTTCTGGGTCATATGCGGCTTTTAATGATTCATGCTTATCACTTCCAGGTCTAGGTTTTGCTAGGGATAGGCATAGGGAATTGGTATTGCCTCTATATATTTCAGTGGACAAGTTATAAAGGGTTTTAGGATGACACTAATTTTCTATTATTCATCTTTCCCTTTCTTTATTTTCTATTTATGGTTTCTAGTGTAGGTTTGAACTACGACAGTGGTTTAATATTTTCCAAAAATTCTGTAAAAATTACAGTGGGTTGCCATGGGTCCTTATAGCCTATTCTAGGAATTTGGGGTTTAAAATAAAAAGGCTATGCTTTAGACAAAAAATGACAAAAGTTGTGTAAAATGGGCCACTTGCACTACATCTCTTAATTAGGGGTGAGTTCTGTCTTAAGGGTTATTTTTGTTGGCATCTAACAGTAATAATAGGCTTCTGTGCCAAAAATCACAGAAAGCTAAAGGATGGTCATTTAGTTATGATTTTCTAAAGTTAAATGCCAAAAGGCACTTTCTACTACATTGTTATTTGAAAAATGTCAAACAGCAGATTTCAGATTTTTCCTAAGTTCTTAATATCAAAATATTAATTATCCCAAGGGTTGGGGTGTTTTCACCTTGGGGTTATTTTTGTAGGGTTTTTCTAAGTTTTCCTTGTTTTCTTAAAATAAAAGGGATCCTACTTATTTCATACTAAACCAGGGTATAATAGATTTTTCTAGCAAACTACATCAAATAAGTACTCTAACAAAAATAGGGGTGCCCTCTGGTTCATTATTTAAATCACCTTTTCTATTTTTCTTAACCTTAAGCATATTGTAATTTAAATGGCAAAAACTAACTTAATGGGTTGGACAGAGAAGTTTAGTATTTTTAAACAGGTCAGTAGGTGGATATGAACATCTCCAAATTTTTCTAACCCTAGTCAATTAGTGCAACTATTTTTATCCCTATTATTTAGCTTTTGGTCAAAACAACAATTAAATCAGAACCTTGTAGTTTTCTGTAGTACATAAGGGTTTTATATTTTTCCTAAGCAGTTTACATTGATTAAAGTCTGACAAAATTGGTTTGACCAAATTTGGATAAATAAAACAGAAGTTATGAATTATTCAAGTTATGTTCAAATTTAAAATCAGATTTAATAAAGGTTTTCTGGAAAAGCAGTTTACACCGAGGACCCTGGGTTATTTCCAAACTAACTCTCTCAGTTATAACCCCGCGTTACTATTCATTTGAGTCTCTGACATTTCACAAAACCCCCCAGACTTCTTTCCTTCTCCCCCGCGGTCCTTCCCTAGGTTTAAACAGTACCCGCAAGAAAGAAAAGGGTGGCGTGGCTTACCAGCGGTGAGAGAGGTCCGGCGAGGGGCGGGGTTGGCTCGGGGAGGCTCTGGCGGTCACGGCGATGTACGGCTCGACGGCGGGGATGGCCGGAATCGCTCGGTCCACGTGCGCAGGCGGGTGTCTTCGTCGGCGTCGGGTGTGCCGGCCAAATCACGGCGATCTGGTTCAATCCAATGGCATGGTGAGCTACACGGGGTGACGTAGAGACTGTGTGCACAAGGAATCAGAAAATGGTTTAGTGGATTACCCGGTCCACGCACTCCGGCGGGGTTTTGAACTCCGACGACCATGGACTGGCCTCTCCGTCGAAGTAGACTTCGATTCCTCGCTCGGGGAGCTTCACTGAGGTGTGCTCACTCGTCTCCGAGGGTCAGACGGGGTTGGGAAAGGCGGGGCTGGCCGGTCTACGGCGGCAGGGGCTCGGGTGGCCACGGACACGCCGTGCACGGGCAAACGACGGTGAGTTGAGCTCCGGTGAGGTTTGAGCGTGCGCGAAAGAGTGTGGTCGAAGCCTGAGTGGGCTTTATAGGCGCGGGCGCGGGTCATGGCGTCGGCTGGCCTTTGGCGCGAGGCGGGGCGCACGCGGGCGTGCTCTGGCGTGCACAGAGCGCGTCGAACACGTGGAGCTTTTCTTCTGCCCGTGTTCCACAGCTCGCCAAGTCGCAACCGTGCGAATCTTGGCAAAAATCCAGCGCGAGTCTTTTTCTGGCACCTAGGGCTGTCTCTCATCCGTGAGTTGCCATGGCAGATATGGCCTAGGTAGGGAGATCTTTGGTCGCCAAATCAGGTATGTCACTCTGCCCACCTCGCGACAAAAACCATGCCAAGGCATGTCAAACGTCAAGGTCTCGGGCTCAACTTTTTCCAGTGGGTGCCCTAGGTGGTATGCCACATTTTTGGTATAGAACTTAGGTGGTTTTGGTGCCATCTTCGAGGTGAACACGATTGATCTTTAGTGTAGGTGTAGTTTTTAACTTAAAGAGAATTAGAGAGCTCTAGCTCTCACTCTACTTAGGGAATGGATTTGGGGTTTCTCCAGGGGTCTTTTTGCAACATTTCCTTCCCACAATTTGCTGGTTATAAAGTTACTTAAAGTTGGGTTAAAGATTAACTCATGGTTTGCACAATTGCTTATTCTCTTCCCCTCTTAACCATGGTTTTGGAAGATAGGGTTCAAGAGAGGTCTAGGGTTTTCCCTCCTCTTGCCCAAGGTAGTAAGTGCACAAAAGCTTGAGTGATGCTTCTTAGGTCATTAGCAAATCTTGGTTAACACATGGTCTCCAAGGTTCTTATGTTCTCCTTAAGTTTCTACCACATGTGATCACAGTCCTTAGTACCAAGGTGTGCTCTAGCCATGGTAACACCTGAGGTGTTACAACCCTCGCCCCTTAAAGGAATCTTGTCCCGAGATTTTAGGCAGAGTCCTCTAGAGGGGTGCTATGAAGGCACGTTGGTGGGCTACTCTTTCTTATACTCAAGTTTCTCTAGTTAACTGCTCTTCGGATGTCATTCTCTTTGCAACTTCAGAAGGAAGTCCTTTTTAAGTTAAATCCACAACTTAGACTATCCTTGCTATCTAAGTTTTTCTTATAATTGTATTCAAAGGGCAGGTGGGGGTGGGGTTTTGGGTTACGCACCGATTCCTTTGGGCAGAAAGTCGGGGAAGCGGGAGCGTAGAAAATCCTCAGTCTCCCATGTAGCTTCTTCTGCTGAATGGTGACTCCACTGAACTTTATACATTCGGATTGACCTTGCCCGCGTTGATCTCTCCTTCTGATCCAATACCTTGACGGGGTACTCTTGATAGGACAAGTCTGGTTCTATCTCAATGTCCGGTTCCGGTAGCACTTCAGTGGGTAGGCTAACACACTTCCGCAGCTGAGATACATGGAACACATTGTGAACTGCTGACAGGTGAGGTGGCAATTCCAATTGATAGGCTATGGGTCCACAAGCTTCCTTGATCTCGTAAGGTCCAATGTAACGAGGAGCTAACTTGCCCTTGATCCCGAATCTCTGGACACCCCTGGTAGGTGACACCTTAAGATACACATGATCTCCCACCTCGAACTGCAGAGGCTTCCGTCTCTTGTCATGATAGCTCTTTTGTCAGGCTTCCTCTCCTCCATCCCCAAGATCATCGCTCGTGGAGATCTCGCCAGCCAATGCTCGGGCTCCCTCTCCTCCATCCCTGAGACCGACTGTCGGCGTTTCGACCCCGCGGGGTCCCTGGACCGATGAGTAAATTGTCGCCGCGTGTCCCAGCCCAGATGGGTCGGCGCGAGACGGAGCACGGAGGGGGGAAGAGAGCAGGCAAAGGGGAATCCCGCGGCCTTTGTGTTGCCCCACGCCCGGGTCGGGTGCGCTTGCAGTAGGGGGTTACAAGGGTCTGCGTGTGAGCGAGCGAGAGCCTTATACGCGCCGGCCCGTCCTCCCGCGCGGCCAACCCTCTCGTATGAGAGCCCTGGACCTTCCTTTTATAGCCATAAGGAGAGGGCCCAGGTGTACAATGGGGGATGTAGCAGTGTGCTAACGTGTCTAGCAGAGAGGAGCTAGAGCCCTAAGTACATGCCGTCGTGGCAGCCGGAGAGGTTTTAGCACCCTGTTCATGTGATGTCGTGGCAGTCGGAGGAGCGCTGGAGCCTTGCGAAAGGACAGCTGTCGGGGCTGTCGAGTCCTTGCTGACGTCTCCTTGCTTCTGTAAGGGGCTGAGAGCTGTCGTCGTCATGGAGCACGCGGGGCGCCATCATTATTTGTTTACCGGGGCGAGCCAGATGGGACGCCGGTCTTGTCCCCCGTAGCTTGAGCGAGCTAGGGATAGGGTAATGATGACTCCCCCTGTGACGTGGTCGGTCCGAGCCCTAGGTCGGGCGAGGCGAAGGCTCCTCCGAGGTCGAGGTCGAGTCTGTCTTCCGAGGTCGAGGTCGAGTCCGAGCCCCGGGTCAGGCGAGGCGGAGACCGTCGTCCGAGGCCAAGGCTGAGTCCGAGCCCTGGGGTCGGGCGAGGCGGAGTTCGTCGTCTTCCGGAGCCGAGGCTGAGTCCGAGCCCTGGGGTCGGGCGAGGCGGAGTTCGTCGTCTTCCGGAGCCAAAGCTGAGTCCGAGCTCTGGGGTCGGGCGAGGCGGAGTTCGTCGTCTTCCGGAGCCGAGGCTGAGTCTGAGCCCTGGGGTCGGGCGAGGGGGAGTTCGTCGTCTTCCGAGGCCGAGCCTGAGTTCGAGCCCTGGGGTCGGGCGAGGCTGAGTCCGCCGTCTTCCGGAGCCGAGGCTGAGTCCGAGCCCTAGGGTCGGGCGAGGCGGTGCTTCCTATGGCGCCCGAGGCCGGACTTGGCTGCTGTCAGCCTCACTCTATCGAGCAGCACAGCAGTCAAAGCGACGCAGGCGGTGATGTCTTCTTGTCAGGTCAGTTAGTGGAGCACGAAGTCACTGCGGTCACTTCGGCTCTGTAGACTGAAGAGCGCGCGTCAGGATAAGGTGTCAGACGATCCTTGCATTAAATGCTCCCGCGATACGGTCGGTCGGCGTGGCGATCTGGCCAAGGTTGCTTCTTGGCGAAGACTGGGCCTCGGGCGAGCCGAAGGTGCGTCTGTTGCTTGAGGGGGCCCTCGGGCGAGATGTGAATCCTCCGGGGTCGGCTGCCTTTGCCCGAGGCTGGGCTCGGGCGAGGCGATATCGTGTCCCTTGAGTGGAATGAGCCTTGACTTAATCGCACCCATCAGGCCTTTGCAGCTTTGTGCTGATGGGGGTTACCAGCTGAGATTAGGAGTCTTGGGGGTACCCCTAATTATGGTCCCCGACAGTAGCCCCCGAGCCTCGAAGGAAGTGTTGATACTCGCTTGGAGGCTTTTGTCGCACTTTTTTGCAAGGGGACCGACCTTTCTCGGTTGCGTTTCGTTCCGGTGGGTGCGCGCGAGCGCACCCGCCGGGTGTAGCCCCCAAGGCCTCGGAGGAGTGGTTTGACTCCTTCCAGGTCTTAGCGTGTTTCGTGATGCTTCGGCCGGTCTGGTTGTTCCCTCATGCGAACTGGTCGTAGCCCGGGTGCATAGTCGAGTCCCAAGTTCTCGGGCTGGTATGTTGACGTTGTCAACGGTTTGGCCGGAGCCGGGTTTGCGAGAGCAGCCCCCGAGCCTCCGCACAGAGCGAGAGGACGGTCAAGGACAGACTTGACTTTTTTACATACGCCCCTGCGTCGCCTTTCCGCAAGGAGGAGGGGGGAAAGCGCCATGTTGCCCTCGGAGGGCGCGGAACATGGTGTCTCCAGTGAGTTGCTAACGGGTAATCCGAGTGGACGCCCGTGCCCCATTCGTTAGGGGTCGGCTAGTGGCCCAGAGGCGCGCTCTAAAAGTACCTGCGGGTTATTTGTCGGACCCGGTCCCCTTTTGACGGGGTCCGAGGGCTCAATGCCTCCCTCTAGTGGGATTCCGTTACAAAATCGTTCCTGTCGGTCTCGGAAATGTCCTAGGGTACCTCAGGAGCGTAGCCCGAGCCTTGGTTATGTATCGAACGTACCCAGGGTCATCCCTCGCTTTGCGTCTGAGGCGGCTGTCGAACCCTTCGGGGGCTAGCCTACGAACCCCTGATCAGTAGTGGGCGCGGAGCCCGAGTGGCCTGAGGCGGCCGTTGAACCCTTCCGAGGGGCCAGCCTTTGAACCTCTGACCAGTAGTGTGCGCGGAGCCCGAGTACTCTAAGGCGGCTTTTGAACCCTTCCGAGGGGGCAGCCTTCGAACCTCTGATCAGTAGGGGGGCTCGGGGCCCGCTTCCTTCGCGGAGAAGGATCCATTTCGGAGTATCCCCTTTCCCGGTCCCTGTGGCAAGAGAGAGAAAGAGGAAGTGGAAAAGGATACAAAATCGAATGACGTGGCGCACCTTTTTTGACGCGGTCATCATGGCGGAGGTGAAGCGTCACCTGCTTCGCCTGCCAAAGGTGCCGCCTGTCCTGCCGCAGAGTTAATGCGACGGGACGAGTGGTTCACGGGGCGGCCGTTGTGCGTCCGCGAGCCGTTCGAGGAACGGAACACGGGCGCGTCGTCTTCATGCCGTGGGAGAGGGCTCTCTCGCTGTCCTAGGAGGGGACGTGAGCTTGCCGACGACTTGACCGCTGCTTCCGCCCGCCTGCCACCACCATTACTGCCGGTCCATTTCTGGCCGTATCGACCGTCGCGCCTTCTCCCGCGGCTGACTGTCCCGTGACCTATGTGCTCGGCTGGCACTGTTGGGTCACGCGCAGGGTCGCCTCGAGTCGCGGTACTGGTTCCGCAGTTGAGAAGGCGCGGTACTGGCGCGAGTGGCGGTGCAGTTTCTCACACGTAGTAATCGGCGCGCCGGTTACATGACGTGTGGGCCTGGGCCTCCATGCTGGACGCGTCAAAGTCGAAAGGGTGCGCCCCCTTGGTGCGGTTGCATGCCGCCTGCATGGTGGTCCGCTCTTTCACCCGCTGGTCTGGGTGAAAGTGGAGAAGCACTTGTAACCGCTGGGCAGTTACGCGCACTGCGCGCGACGGTTTTGGCTTCTTCCGCCTTGGGCCAGCTTGCATGACGCGTGGGGCCCAGCCCCCGTGTCGTAGGGGGAAGACCTTGGAGCGTGTTGGAGAAGACTCGGTCCGCGACGGCTGAGGACGCAAGTGGGGAGAGTTGCCTTTAAAAAGGAGGATGACCCCCTTGGAAGGCAACCATGTCCTCGCACTCCCTTCATGCATCGCGTCCTTCCACCTTCCGAGCCCCCGGATGGGGAGCACTCGCGTCGTTTTCGTCTTGCTCTCGTTGGAGGAACGCAACTTCGCGGAAGTTGGTACCTTTCAGCCATCGTTCGGCTTCAAGGATTTTCATCTGGCAGCCCGGCTGCTTCCCCTCGCCGGTGGTCACCCAAGACGGTGACCACCAGTTCCAGGGTGGGGAGAAGCAAGCCGGGCTGTGGCCTCTGCCCCTCCCTCAGCTTCAAGGATGTTCATCATCAGTGCTGGGGAGGGGAGTGCGCCGAGTTGGGGCCGGTCTCCGCGCGGGCAGCGGCCCGCTCCTTCCCTCAGTGATCGGGGGAAGGGCGTTCGCCGTTCGTGGCGCTGGCAGCTGCCGCGTGTCCGGCTCTCTGGCCTGAGCGGCTTCGGCGCTGCTTCCGGCGCCACCTCCCACCGAGGCAGCCGGAAGAGGTTTCTCCGCTGACGAGATAGCCGGCGCCGCCTGCGGACTGACCTGCAACTCTACGGCCTTCTGCTTGTCCTCACCCCTCGAGTGGGGACGCCGGCGAGGGCCTTATGGCAGCAGCATCCGCCCTGAGGTCATCGCTGCTGCTGTTCGGCCGCTCGGAGCGGAGGTCGTTGTTGCTGCTGCTCTTCGGGCGGCGGTGAGCCACCTGGGGTTTCGTCGCCCCGCAGGCCCTCCAACGTGGGGGGTTGTTCGTACCTGCGGGGGTGGAATCGGAGTTCCGTTTGTAATGGCACCTTGAGTGCCTGTGTCTGTTCATTGTGGCTGTCAGGGCCTGAACATGTATGTATTTTTGGCATGAAGCCATGTTTTTTCCTCATTTCGAGCACTAGGACTCGCCTGTCGGCTAACTGAACCGCTTAACCAAGTGTGAGTTGCCTCGTGCGAAGGTGATGAGTGAGGTATCCGTATCCCGGAGGCGTAGGAGTCCCTCGGCTCGGTCGGCCTTGCCGCCCGAGGCTTCTCTGCTTAGTTAAAGAAACCCTCGGCCGCTCTTTGATGAGCCGGAGCCGGAGGCAGCGATGTCAGTGTGGACAGAGGCAGAGTTGGCTCGAAAAGAAGACTTTGTTGGCCGGAGCCTGGCCGGGCCGTCCACTGGCGGGACCAGCATCGGAGTCGGGTTGCCGAGGCCATGAGTCGGGCTGGTGTCCTCAGGGGACAGCTGGCTGAGGCCTCAGGGCGGCCGGCCGAGCCGTCTGCTCGGGCCGGATTCCTGGAGGAGACCCTGGCGGTGATGGCCCGGGCGTGGTGCTGATGTTGTCCTTCGGAGCGGAGATCCTTCGCCCGTGTTGCCGTCCGAGGCTCGGTCGGACTTCGCCGAAGGTGGAGTTAGCGCCGAGGGTGCTGCTGCTCCCCCTCCATCGACGTCCGAGCCTACAGAATTGTTTTTTGCGGCCGCCGAGGCCCAAACATACTGTCGTTGCGTTGTAAGCGGCGTTTCTTTTCCTCTTGTTTCGAGTATCTGGACTTATTTGTCGGTAACAGAATTGTTTGTCCGAGCGAGAGTTACTTTTCACGGAAGGTGACGAGTGAGGTATCCGTATCCCGGAGGCGTAGGAGTCCCTCGGCTCGGTCGGCCTTGCCGCTTACGTGTACTCTTACTCGTTCGTAGGATTCTCTTATCGATATAGTCGAGAAGGCCCGAAAAATCGTTTCGGCAGAAGAGTTTCCGAGCATTAAGACTTGTTCGGTCAGCGGAATCGCTTATCCGAGCGTGAGTTACTTATCGCAGAAGGTGATGAGTGAGGTATCCGTATCCCGGAGGTGTAGGAGTCCCTCGGCTCGGTCGGCCTTGGCTGCTTACGTGTACCCCGTCGTTTTCAGGATCCCACTTTCGAAGTAGTCAAAAAGCACGAAAGACGTTCTGGGAGAAAGACTTTTTCTGAGAAAATTTTGACGCAGAGGGGGTTCCCCCCTTCTAGCCTCCGAGGGAGGGTCGGGCTTTGCTGAGGCAAGGCTGACCCTTCCTTGATGGTTAGACTTTGTATGTGAACGAGGTGTACGAACGACTTGAAAGCATCTTAAGGGTAGAAGCGACGTAGCTGTCGGATATTCCAAGCGTTGCTGTAGACCTCGCCTTGACTGTTGGCCAGCTTGTATGTCCCGGGCTTCAGAACCTTGGCGATGATGAACGGCCCTTCCTAGGGAGGCGTGAGCTTGTGCCGCCCTCGGGCGTCTTGTCGTAGCCGAAGCCCCAAGTCACCCACCTGGAGGTCTCGGGACCGAACCCCTCGGGCGTGGTAGCGTCGTAGGGACTGCTGATACCGCGCCGAGTGTAGTAAGGCCATGTGCCGAGCCTCTTCCAGCTGGTCCAGTGAGTCTTCCCGGTTTGTTCGATTGCTTTGGTCGTTGTAGGCCCTCGCCCTCGGGGAACCGTATTCTAAGTCTATGGGCAAGATGGCCTCGGCCCCATAGACTAGAAAGAACGGTGTGAAGCCCGTGGCTCGGCTCGGCGTTGTCCTCAGACTCCAGACCACTGAGGAGAGTTCCTTCATCCATCGCTTGTCGAACTTGTTGAGGTCGTTGTAGATCCGTGGCTTGAGTCCTTGCAGAATCATGCCGTTGGCACGCTCTACTTGCCCATTCGTCATGGGGTGAGCCACGGCGGCCCAGTCCACCCGGATGTGGTGATCCTTGCAGAAGTCCAGGAACTTTCTGCCGGTGAACTGGGTGCCGTTGTTGGTGATGATGGAGTTCGGGACCCCAAAGCGATGGATGATGTTGGTGAAGAATGCCACCGTCTGTTCGGACCTGATGCTGTTTAGGGGTCGGACCTCGATCCACTTGGAGAATTTGTCGATGGCGACCAGCAGGTGCGTGTAGCCCCCGGGTGCCTTCTGCAAGGGACCGACGAGGTCCAGACCCCACATAGCAAACGGCCAGGTGATGGGTATTGTTTGCAGAGCCTGAGCGGGCAGGTGGGTCTGCCTTGCGTAGAATTGACACCCTTGGCAGGTGCGGACAATTCTAGTGGCGTCGGCCACCGCGGTCGGCCAGTAGAAACCTTGTCGGAAAGCGTTTCCAACAAGGGCTCGAGGCGCTGCGTGATGACCGCAAGCCCCCGAGTGTATTTCTTGTAATAACTCCTGACCTTCGGCGATGGATATGCATCGCTGGAGGATGCCTGAGGGGCTGCGGTGGTAGAGCTCCTTCCCGTCCCCCAACAAGACGAACGACTTGGCGCGCCATGTCAGTCGCCGAGCCTCGGCTTGGTCGAGGGGCAGCTCTCCTCGGTGGAGATATTGCAGGTACGGGGTCTGCAAGTCTCGATTAGGCGGGACCCCATTCCGCTCTTCCTCGACGCGCAGTGCCTCACCCTCGGGAGCCGAGGTTGCCTCGGGCTGGGCCGAGGCCTTCTCGGGCTCGGACGTGTCGTCGGTCTTGACTGAGGGTTGATGTAGGTCTCGGGAGAAGACGTCGGGAGGGACGGTTGTCCGCCCCGAGGCTATCTTAGCCAACTCGTCCGCAGTATCATTGTATCGTCGGGCGATGTGGTTGAGCTCGAGCCCGTGGAACTTGTCTTCCAGGCACCAAACCTCATCGCAGTAGGCTTCCATCTTCGGGTCGCGGCAGTGGGAGTTCTTCATGACTTGGTCGATGACAAGCTACGAGTCACCGCGAGCGTCGAGGCGTCGGACCCCTAGCTCGATGGCGATGCGCAACCCGTTGACCAGAGCCTCATACTCAGCCACGTTGTTGGACGCCGGGAAGTGGAGGCGCAGCACGTAGCGGAGGTGCTTCCCGAGGGGCGAGATGAAGAGCAGGCCCACGCCCGCCCCTGTTTTCATCAGCGACTCGTCGAAAAACATGGTCCAAAGTTCCGGTTGGATCGGAGCTGCTGGAAGCTAGGTGTCGACCCAATCAGCCACAAAGTCTGCCAAGACTTGGGACTTGATGGCCTTCTGAGGGGCGAACGAGATCGTTTCGCCCATGATTTCCACCGCCCACTTTGCAATCCTACTCGAGGCCTCTCGGCACTGGATGATCTCCCCCGGGGGGAAGGATGACACCACAGTCACCGGATGAGACTCGAAGTAGTGTCGCAACTTCCGCCGCGTCAGAATCACCGCGTACAGCAGCTTCTGAATTTGTGGGTAGCGGATCTTGGTCTCGGACAGTACCTCACTGACGAAGTAGACCGGCCTCTGGACGGGCAATGCATGCCCCTCTTCTTGTCTCTCAACCACGATCGTGGCGCTGACCACCTGAGTGGTAGCGGCGACGTAGATCAAGAGGGCTTCTCCGGCAGCGGGGGGCACCAAGATGGGCACGTTCGTGAGGAGCGTCTTCAGGTTTCCGAGGGCTTCCTCGGCCTTGGGCGTCCAAGTGAAGCACTCGGCCTTTCTTAAGAGGCAGTACAGAGGTAGGCCTCTTTCGCCGAGGCGCGAGATGAAACGGCTCAGAGCCGCAAGGCATCCCGTGACCCTCTGTATGCCTTTCAAGTCCTTGATGGGCTCCATGTTGGTAATGGCCGTGATTTTCTCCGGGTTGGCCTCGATGCCCCGCTCGGAGACGATGAACCCTAAGAGCATGCCTCGGGGGACTCCGAAGACACACTTCTCGGGATTGAGTTTCACGCCCTTCGCCTTGGGACAGCGGAATGTCGTTTCAAGGTCGGAGACGAGGTCGGAGGCTTTCCTTGTCATCGACGTAAGCCTCAACCTTTCGACCAATGTGCTCGCCAAACACGTGGTTCATGCACCTTTGGTATGTCGCACCCGCATTCCTCAAACCAAATGGCATAGTAATGTAGCAGTACATGCCAAAAGGTGTGATGAAAGAGGTCGCGAGCTGGTCAGACTCTTTCATCCTGATTTGGTGATACCCGGAGTAGGCATCGAGGAAAGACAGGGTTTCGCACCCAGCAGTGGAATCCATGATTTGATCGATGCGAGGCAAAGGGTAGGGAACCTTCGGACATGCTTTGTTTAGACCAGTGTAGTCTACACACATCCGCCATTTCCCTCCTTTCTTTCTCACAAGCACAGGGTTGGCAAGCCATTCGGGATGGAATACCTCTTTGATGAACCCTGCAGCCATCAGCTTGTGGATCTCCTCGCCTATGGCTCTACGCTTTTCTTCGTCGAATCGACGCAGAGGCTGCTTCACGGGTCGGGCTCCAGCTCGGATATCCAGCGAGTGCACGGCGACACCCCTCGGTATGTCAGGCATGTTCGAGGGACTCCACGCGAAAACTTCGGCGTTTGCGCGGAGAAATTCGACGAGCACTGTTTCCTATTTGGGTCGAGCTCGGAGCCGATCCGGATCTGCTTGAAGGTATCGTTGCTTGGGTCGAGAGGGATGGACTTAACCGTCTCTGCTGGCTCGATGTTGCCGGCATGGCGCTTCACGTCTGGCGCCTCGTTGGAGAGGCTCTCCAGGTCGGTGATGAGGGCCTCGGATTCGGCGAGGGCCTCGGCGTACTCCACGCACTCCACGTCGCATTCGTACGCGTGTCGGTACGTGGGGCCGATGGTGATGACCCCGTTGGGGCCCGACATCTTGAGCTTGAGGTAGGTGTAGTTGGGGACAACCATGAACTTGGCGTAGCATGGCCTCCCCAGCACTACGTGGTAGGTTCCTCGGAACCCGACCACCTTGAACGTGAGGATTTCCCTTCGGAAGTTGGAGGGAGTCCCGAAGCAGACGGGCAGATCGAGTTGTCCGAGGGGTTGGACGCGTTTTCTGGGGATGATCCCGTGAAAAGGCGCCGCGCCTGCCCTGATCGAGGACAGATCGATCTGCAGGAGCCCGAGGGTCTCGGCGTAGATGATGTTGAGGCTGCTGCCTCCGTCCATGAGGACCTTGGTGAGCCTGACGTTGCCGATGACGGGGTCGACAACAAGCGGATACTTCCCCGGGCTCGGCACGCGGTCGGGGTGGTCGCCTTGGTCGAAGGTGATGGGCTTGTCGGACCAGTCTAGGTAGACTGGCGCCGCCACCTTTACCGAGCAGACCTCCCGACGCTCTTGCTTGCGGTGCCGAGCCGAGGCGTTCGCCACTTGCCCACCATAGATCATGAAGCAGTCGTGGACCTCGGGGAACTCCTCTGCCTTGTGATCCTCCTTCTTGTCGTTGTTGTGGGCCCTGCCACCTTCCGCAGGTGGCCCAGCCTTGTGAAAGTGGCGCCGAAGCATGACGCACTCCTCAAGGCTGTGCTTGACAGGCCCCTGATGATAGGGGCACGGCTCCTTGAGCATCTTGTCGAAGAGGTTGGCACCTCCGGGAGGTTTCCGAGGGTTCGTGTACTCAGCGGCGGCGACAAGGTCCGCGTCGGCGGCGTCGTGTTTCGTTTGCGACTTCTTCTTGCCCTTCTTCTTGGTGCCGCGCCGAGTGGACGCCTCGGGGACATCTTCCGGCTGGTGGCCCTGGGGCTGCTTGTCCATCCGGAAGATGGCCTCAACCGCCTCCTGGCCAGAGGCGAACTTACTGGCGATGTCCATCAGCTCGCTCGCCTTGGTGGGGGTCTTGCGACCCAGCTTGCTCACCAGGTTGCGACAGGTGGTGCCGGCGAGGAACGCGCCGATGACATCCGAGTCGGTGACGTTGGGCAGCTCGGTGCGCTGCTTCGAGAATCGCCGGATGTAGTCCCGGAGAGACTCTCCCGGCTGTTGGCGGCAGCTTCGGAGATCCCAGGAGTTCACAGGGCGCACGTACGTGCCCTGGAAGTTGCCAGTGAAAGCTTGGACCAGGTCGTCCCAGTTGGAGATCTGCCCTGGAGGCAGGTGCTCTAGCCAGGCCCGAGCGGTGTCGGAGAGGAACAGGGGGAGGTTGCGGATGATGAGGTTGTCATCGTCCGTTCCACCCAGCTGGCAGGCCAGCCGGTAGTCCGCGAGCCATAGTTCCGGCCTCGTCTCCCCCGAGTACTTTGTGATAGTAGTCGGGGTTCGGAACCGGGTCGGGAACGACGCCCGTCGTATGGCCCGGCTGAAAGCCTGCGGACCAGGTGGTTCGGGCGAGGGACTCCGATCCTCCCCGCTGTCGTAGCGTCCCCCACGCCTGGGATGGTAGCCTCGGTGCACCCTCTCGTCGAGGTAGGCTCATCGGTTGCGGTGGTGGTGCTCGTTGCCGAGGCGACCCGGGGCCGCAGGCGCTCTGTTGCGCGTGCGCCCGGTGTGGACCGAGGCTTCCCGCATGAATCGGGAAGTCGCGGCGCGATGCTCCGAGGGGTACCCCTGCCTTCGGGAGGTAGAGCTTTCGGCCCGTCAGACCGCGACATCCTCCAGGAGATTCTTGAGCTCTCCCTGGATACGCCGCCCTTCGGTGGTCGATGGTTCCGGCATCGCGCGGAGTAGTATCGCTGCCGCAGCCAGGTTCTGGCCGACCCCACTGGAAGCCGGTGGCGGCCTTGCCCTGACGTCGTCGGCAATGCAGAGCTGGATGCCCTGGGGCAGATGACGCGCTTCTCCGGCCGGAGCTTGGTCTGCCCATTCCTGCCTGATGTTCCGCCGGAACTGCTCAAGTGTTCCTGCTCCCTCGTCGAGCTTGGCCTGCACCTCACGGATTTGCTCGAGCTGTGCGTCCTGACCCCCCGCAGGGACTGGGACCACAGCTAGCTCCCGAAGGATGTCAACGCGAGGAGCAGGCCTAGGGGGATCACCGTTTTCCGGTATACCAAGATGGTTGCCTTCACCGGGACCCCCTAGATCGACGTGGAAACATTCACGACTTGGGCCGTAGTCCTCGTCGCTGAAGCTGCGGCTACCGTCGGAACAATCGGAAAGGCAGTAGTCGCATGCGGTCATGAAGTCCCGCATGGCACTGTGGTTGCTGAGCCCGGAGAAATCCCAACAAAGGTCGGGCTCGTCATCTTCCTCAGAACCCGAGGGTCCGTAGGTCAAGACGGCCGTCAGTCTGTCCCAGGGCAACCGCATACGGTACCCCGGAGGGTTTGGACATGCCTCTATGAAGGCCTCCACCGAAGCGAAGTCAATTGGTGGGTCGAGGCTGAATCCAAAAGGCACGAGATGGGAATCGGTCGATACCTCCTGATCGACGGGCGGTGATGAAGTCGCGCTAGGGGCGGACTGCGCCGTCGTCTCAGGTACGAGGGCGACGTCCAGCAAGTCCTTCGCGAGCGTGCTGGCGTCGTTCGTCTGCTCGGAGTTGGCGTGTTGCGGGGAAACGGCGCTCGTCTTCGTCTCAGACGCGAGTTCGTCGCCCGACGCGTCCCCCGTTGGGGCGTCGGCGCCGGCGACTCGCTCGACAGCCGACGAGGAGCCGCCTCCTGCTTGGCCATGGTTGCCCCGCCTCCTCCTCCGTCGGCGGGGGAGGCGACGGGACAAACCTGAATGTTGTTCTTCCGCCACGTGGGGAACACGTCGTTGATTCCGCTGCTGGCGGGCGGGCTGTCGGCCGCCATTGTCGCTGTCGTGCGACGGAGGAAGGAGTATCATGTCGTAGCCGCCGTCGAGGGACATGAACTCAAGACTCCCGAAACAGAGAATCATCCCGGATTGGAAAGGTTGCTGGAGACTACCCATCTGGAGCTTGACGGGAAGCTGTTCGTCAACACGCAGCAGGCCCCTACCTGGCGCGCCAACTGTCGGCGTTTCGACCCCGAGGGTCCCTGGACCGACGAGTAAATTGTCGCCGCGTGTCCCAGCCCAGATGGGTCGTCGCGAGACAGAGCACGGAGGGGGGAAGAGAGCAGGCAAAGGGGAATCCCGCGGCCTTCGTGTTGCTCCGCGCCCGGGTCGGGTGCGCTTGCAGTAGGGGGTTACAAGCGTCCGCGTGGGAGAGAGCGAGAGCCTTATACATGTCGGCCCGTCCTCCCGCGCGGCCAACCCTCTCGTATGAGAGCCCTGGACCTTCCTTTTATAGGCGTAAGGAGAGGGCCCAGGTGTACAATGGGGGATGTAGCAGTGTGCTAACGTGTCTAGCAGAGAGGAGCTAGAGCCCTAAGTACATGCCGTCGTGGCAGCCGGAGAGGTTTTGGCACCCTGTTCATGTGATGTCGTGGCCGTCGGAGGAGCGCTAGAGCCTTGCGGAAGGACAAGTGTCGGGGCTGTCGAGTCCTTGCTGACGTCTCCTTGCTTTCGTAAGGGGCTGAGAGCTGCCGTCGTCATGGAGCACGCGGGGCGCCATCATTATTTGTTTATCGGGGCGAGCCAGATGGGACGCCGGTCTTGTCCCTTGTATCCTGAGCGAGCTAGGGAAAGGGTAATGATGACTCCCCCTGTGACGTGGTCGGCCCGAGCCCTAGGTCGGGCGAGGCGGAGGCTCCTCCGAGGTCGAGGTCGAGTCTGTCTTCCGAGGTCGAGGTCGAGTCCGAGCCCCGGGTCGGGCGAGGCGGAGATCGTCGTCCGATGCCAAGGCTGAGTCCGAGCCCTGGGGTCGGGCGAGGCGGAGTTCGTCGTCTTCAGGAGCCGAGGCTGAGTCCGAGCCCTGGGGTCGGGCGAGGCGGAGTTCGTCGTCTTCTAGAGCCGAGGCTGAGTCCGAGCCCTAGGGTCGGGCGAGGCGGAGTTCGTCGTCTTCCGGAGCCAAGACTGAGTTCGAGCCCTGGGATCAGGCGAGGCAGAGTTCGTCGTCTTCCGAGGCCGAGCCTAAGTCCGAGCCCTGGGGTCGGGCGAGGCGGAGTCCGCCGTCTTCCGGAGCCGAGGCTGAGTCCGAGCCCTAGGGTCGGGCGAGGCGGGGCTTCCTATGGCGCCCGAGGCCGGACTTGGCTGCTATCAGCCTCACTCTGTCGAGCGGCACAGCAGTCGGAGCGACGCAGGCGGTGCTGTCTTCTTGTCAGGTCGGTCAGTGGAGCGCGAAGTGACTGTGGTCACTTCGGCTCTGTCGACTGAAGAGTGCGCGTCAGGATAAGGTGTCAGGCGATCCTTGCATTAAATGCTCCCGCGATACGGTCGGTCGGCGTGGCGATCTGGCCAAGGTTGCTTCTTGGCGAAGACTAGGCCTCGGGCGAGCTGAAGGTGCGTCTGTTGCTTGAGGGGGCCCTCGGGCGAGACGTGAATCCTCCGGGGTCGGCTGCCTTTGCTCGAGGCTGGGCTCGGGCGAGGCAAGATCGTGTCCCTTGAGTGGACTGAGCCTTGACTTAATCGCACCCATCAGGCCTTTGCAGCTTTGTGCTGATGGTCCCCGACACCGACGCTCGATCTGCAGCCTGGGGGAAGGGAAGAGAGGTAGATATACAAATGCGAAACCCTACCAAGGAAGCCCTCCACGCATAGGCAAGAAGGGAAGGGGAGGTGATGGAGTAACCTGCGGCGGCCGCTGGATCGGGGGGCCACAAGTATTACTACCCGCAACAGCACTCGCACTCACAGTCGTCGCCTGCCGCGCCCCCACCACTCGGTGGGTCAAGCGATGGTGTGTTCTTGGCTTCCCTCCTTCCTAAAAGAAGAGAATTTCCGCTTCTTGTGACTGGAATTAACCTGAGCTAATCCATTGCTTGCACTGCATTGATTTTGATTACGCTTGTTCCCTAGGATCTCGCGGAATCTCGTGTAATTCGGCGGCAAATGCTCGCTCTTAAAGTGGGTCATAGGTACTAGCTGACTGATTCCTACTAAATCTCCCTCTCCCTTTTTTCTCCCTTCCCTTAGTTGATTCCCAACTCTCGGTGTATGATATATTATTTTCTTGCATCTGTGACAAGAGGCTAGGATCCTCTTCGTCTGCAGCTACGAGAACTGCGGCAAGACCTTTGTTGATGTCAACACGCTCCGCAAGCATGCTCATGTGCATAATAAGAAGTATATCTAACATCAGTACCACATACTTTTTTGTTTGTTGTTGCAATAAAAATGCACTTGGGCCTTACTGTACTTGTCTATTCTAAAACACAAAACATCTTGAGATGTTCTTGTTTAACTGAGTATGTTTACCACTCCCTATTCCTTATATTGTCTACCACTTAGGATGTACCCATCCAGTGTTTATATTTAGTTCCTGAGCAGTCCTGCTATTTATAATTGTATTGTTTTTCTAAGATTTACTTCTTAATTACATTGAAACCTATGGCAAAGTAAATCATAACTAAATTTGACGGTACATATCATACTACGAAACCATAAATAGAACTACGCATTCAACTTTTTAGCCCTTTAGCCTTTTTTCGTTTTCCACTGACATGGTACTCAAGTTCACGACTTTATACCTTTGAGTAGTTTAAATTCAAGTATTAATTTACTGTCTATCAGTTGGAGTATAAACTTTCCATGGAATACTTATATGATTATATTTATTATTCATTAGGTTACAGTTTTTTTAGATTCTCCTGCACCACGGGATGGTGGCGGCCTTCGCGCGGCAGCGTGGCTGAAGGAGTACCACGAGAAGGTGTTGGTGGAGATCTACAGGTCACCTCTCCTTCTCTCTGCCCAGATCCAGATCCATCCTATACCTCTGCAACGCCACCCCTCTCTTTGCCTCGACGCACATCTATCCCATACCTCCGCGGCGCCACCCCTCTCCCTTCTCTGTTTTCTCCAGTAAAAAAATCTTTGCTTGCCTGACTTACTCTGCTATTGCGATCTCTTTAAGATCAATTTTTTTGAGTGCATACATTTTATTTCATCTTGGTTTCATGGTTGGGTACCTGTATTCAATGGGTAAATAATTGCAGAAGGGTATTATCAGATGTATGCATGAACAAACATATATACTCTTGTTAAGTATTAGGCAAATGAGGATGTATAAGAGGATGAATAAACTAAACCACGGAACCCCTTAACAAAAAAAACTCCCTCCATCTCAAAAAAAAGGCTCATAAAATTTTAGTTTTTGTCCCAAAAAACAAGGCATACTACTACTTTTATCCTACTGTGGACGCATGTGCCCTTCTTCATTTTCCTACGAATGCATACATGTTTCTTTATATGGTTGGAGAAAAGGTGACACATGATTATTTGTCCCGGTCGAGTAGACGAGGAAACAAGATTTTTGTCCATGCACCCAATGCCGCAATGCGTAATGTCTGAAACACAATTAAAGCCGAAAATATTTACCTTACATTCCATGCAGCATGTGCGGTACCACCTGCTGAACCGTTAAGCCAAAACATAGGGCACCGAAGGAAAGATAAGTACTATAAAGAGTTGCACTAATATTCGTGAAAAAAATATACGCCTTATTTTTTGGGATAAAGGGGGTATTGCATTCTACTCCACCTAAAAGTAGCTTTAGTTGCCTAGATAATTGGGTTTCGACGTCTGACTGTTCCTCAAGCTGAAGTGTCTTAGCCAAACCATCTAATCAGTGTGTTAGATTGGCTGAGAAATAGCTCCAACTGAATATGCCTTAGATATATAGTTGTTTGAGCAGTAGGATGACTTGGACTGTTCAGTTTAAATTAAGGATATTATGTGGATGGTATTGTCATAGAGGTAACTGTTGTTTTGCTGTGATTGAATCTTGATGTTGGGAGTGAATTATGTGTAAGTTGTACATTGTGAAATTTGAACACTTTTGAGCTCTTAGATATAGCAAGTTATTAGGATGAGTGCAACATGGTAATTTAAGGTATTACAACTGATATCCATGTTTGCAATCTAAAATAGATGTTGATGCTTCAGATTACGTTATGCAGGTATTGATCCCAAGTCAATAGTGTGTGAGTTCTTCAAGGCTGGCCAGTGCTAGAAGGGTTTTAAGTGCAAATTCTCTCATGACCTGAATGAATGTCCAAAAGAAGGGTGAAAAGATTGATATCTACACAGGCAAGTGTGATGCAGGTAATAAATAAACAAGATTAGATATCACCTTATGTGCAAGTTCTTATAATCAGTTTGTTTGAATTTAAGTTTGCAAATTGGTTCTCTACTGGAGATAAGTAATGCATATAAATCATGTATTGTGTACTTAAGAGCATAAACAAATTCTTTTTGCAAAGGAGAACTTGAGCACAATGAAATTTAGTGCCAGGTGAGGATTAGAGGTACATGAACCATGTGCTTATCCTTGGAGTTAATAAGGTTGGCAAAACCATATCCATCCATGAACTAATTGCATCAGAACCAAACTACATAAGAGTGATGGTTATTAGGGACATGTGAAACATTAGTGTTATTCACAGTCCTGCACATAAACATGTGTATCCCCTACCCACCATTGATTATTCAAAAATGCTGATATTTACTCTACTTGACAAAAAATGCACAATAAAAGATAGTTTTGGTATCCTATATAGTTTTACTCTACTTGACATCAAATTCTAAAGGTATGTTGCAGCATTAGTTTGGTTTGTTTCAGATTGAAAACTATAACAAGAGATGGAAAATCAATTAGAACTATCTCAGGAAAGATGGAAAAGAGATGTGATTGGAAACCTGTTTGTGTCAAGAAAGGTGAGCTGATTATGGTGTCAGGAAGGGGTAAATCTCTTACTAATACTATCCAACAACATAAATAACTATTGTCAATCTGAACGTGTTATCAGATTTGTTTCAGTACAACAAGCGGTAAATGGACTGGCTTTTTGAATTATAAATAGGTGGTTTCTGTTTATCTCTCAAATAAACTTTTTCACAAATTGTCTTGACGATTCCAAAACCTGACAAAACCTTCTCACATACTGTCCCGACGCTTCCAAAACATGAAAGCATGAAACCAAGAACGCACAGCTGAACACAGACTTGAAGTAACTACTATTGTAATAAAAGGGTCTCATGAACACAGACTGTAAGAGGTCGTGGAAGTACATAGATCCCAAGCACTAATAAGGGCTATAATCATAAAGCTTTCAAAGCTTGTTGCTACACGCAGCGAAGTCATATAATCTTAAAGTGAGATCATCTTAACCTGAGCCTATACATAACGAGATGACTCTTTTGTTATTCTTAGCATAGTTGTGAAACTTGATGGATAGTATTGTGATATTAAGATCGATAATAATGTGTATCATTATTTTTATTTAATCGTTGTGAACTAATACTTTATCAAATATTTGTGTGCCATTGCAACACACGGGTATTATACTATGTGGTATAACGTGTTAGATTTGATCCATCCATAATCAATTTCTATAATTTTTCCCTTATACCATCTGCTTGAACATTTGGGAGTGCTAAATTACTTATGGTAGAGTTAAATATGTGGATTTTATGATAGTTGCAAAGGAGTTTGTCGGAGAGGAAATCTCCGACCGGGTGGCAGAATGCACCCGCCCTAAATCCTTAAATGAGGAGGGGACTAAGCATTTTGCTTGTTAGTTGGAAAATGGGGAGAACACAAGAACACACAAGGGTTTAGAGTGGTTCGGGCCACTGGAGCGTAACACCCTACTCCACTGTGTGATGTATTGAGCTTGTATGAACTTGTGAGCCTAAGCTGGGTCTGAGTGTGTCCAAGTTAGCTTTTGTGAGCCTGAGTCCGCTTGTGTTGTAACGTTGCGTGCCTCCCCTTTTATAGCTGAAGGGGGGCACGTACACGGGTGCTGAGCCCCGACATGCGGGCCCAGGGACATAACAGATGTAATATTTGGAGCAACTAATGCTGGTCGCCAGTGCAATCTCCTTGCGCCCGGATATCCACAACCTGTGTAGTATCGGCGTGCAGCGGAAGCTTCTCTGGCGACGTACGAGTGATGATGGGCATAGTGTATGCCGCAGCACGGGCGTACTGTCTGCCAGCGGAATGGACAGGCACGCCGCCTGCAGGATGGCCTGGTCGCCGCCCGTCAGCGGAGTGGACATGACACATTTAATGCTGAGGCGACACATTGCCTGCCAGTGGAGTGGCAGGGCTCATTAAATGCAGAGGCGGCACATCACCTGCTAGTGGAATAGACACGCGGCGCGCCTTATCCGCAATAAATGCACCGCCGCGCGGCCCAGAGGCCTTACGTTAGGCTCCGCCCGCTGACTTAAGTCATGGGCAGTAGGCCACGTGGCTGCATCGGGTCTCTGCTTGAGCGGGGAGCACAAGTGTACATGGTATGGTCGAGACACGTGGCGGCTCCGGACCCCCGCCTGGCCTTGATTAAGGCCTGGGTATTCTTCGTCCCAGAATCCTGGGACCCTGATGAGGGTGGCCCGAATCCTACATAGAGAGGTCCGGGACCCGTCCCGAGGTCCGGTCTGTACCCGCGGAGGTCCTGGACCTGTCCCGGGGGTCCGGTCTGTACCCGCGGAGGTCCTGGACCCTGCCTGGAGGTCCGGTCCGGATATGCAGGGGTCCGACACTTTCCCTTGGGGGTCCGGACCCACCGTTGATACCTTGGAAGATATTGTCTTCCCGGCCACGTGGTGGCCCTGGAGCCGTCCTCATGGTGAGGTCATGTGTTGTTCGCCACGCGACTAAAGATAGCCGCATGGACACAGCACCTTCATACTGTAGTAACGGGTACCCCATTTCTAGGGTACTGACAGTGGCCCTCGGGCCCGCCTCAGGGGAGGATACGAGCCTGCAGGTGGGGCCAAAGCCGGATTGTCGATTGGTGTGCTGCTTCCGTGCGCTCGCTGGCGTAATTACCTCTAGCCCACCCTCGGTCACGCCATCTGCCATACCTGTCCCTGCGGTTGACTGACCCGTGACCTCCGCCCTTGATGCTTTTGCTGGGTCACGTGCGGGGCGCCTCGATACCGCTGCATTGGTTTTGAAAATTTTTCTGTCTTCTGCGGTGGCCTCGAGGAGGCGCGGTACTGGCGCGAGTGGTGGTTTGGCTTCTCTGCACCCAGGGACCGGTGCCCAAGGAGGATGACTCATGGGCCCGGGCCCCCGTGCCAGAGACTGGCTGTCGGTTTTGGCGGAGGTGAAGAGGCACACCATCGCAGGCGGTGGCGTCCCCCTCACGCGGTAGTTTGCCTTCTCCGCACACGGGGGTCGACGCCCACGGAGCATGACTCGTGGGCCCAGACCCCCGTGCCAGAGGCTGGTCCGCTGCTGGTTTCGGCGGAGGTGAAGAGGCGCACTACCGCAGGCGGTGGCGTACTCCTCACACAACAGACTGGTCCGCTGCTTTCGTCGGAGGTGAATGAGATGCACTACCGCAGGCGGTGGCGTGCTCCTCATGCGGCGGTTTGCCTTCTCCATACACGGAGGCCGATGCCCAAGGAGTATGACTCGTGGGCCCAGGCCCCTGTGTCAGAGACTGGGTCACTTTGGTGCACGTCGGGTGAGGTCTTCTGTGGCACTTCGGGGCGTCAGTTAGGGGAATCTCTCTTTAAAAAGGGACTGCCCTAAGTGTGGTAGGCATTCTCATCGCTCGCAGCGCCCCTTCGCCTTCGAGTTCTCTGCGCTCTTATGCCGTTGTAGCCACCATGGCTTTGCTAGATCCTACCGAGCGCCTCCAGCCTGAGGTGGCACTCAACTTGGTGCGCAACCTGCTCGGATGGGGTGTGTCGGCGTTCGCTAGAAAGATCTATGTCGGCGCCTCTGCCCGTGGCGACCTCACCGCCGGGGAGTTCATGCTCTTTGACTCCAACCTCCCCAGCGGTCTGGCGCTGCCGAATTCGTCTTTCTCTGTGCTGTTGCTGGAGAGGCTTGGCCTCCAACCTCAACACATTACGCCCTGCTTCATTCTTCAGGCGGCCATCATTGCCTGCCTCCACAGGATGTCCATGGAGGCGACACTCCTTCCCGCTTCTCCCTCCAGCATTCGGGGGAAGGATGTTTACCAGCCTCGTGAAGGTGGATAGCGGGCTGAGCTGCGGCTCCATCCCTCGCGCCCCCACCTCTTTGGGGTGGGAAGCGAGCAGTGCTGCGGCTCCATCTTTTTGGCTTTGATGGCTTCGGTGCCGCCTCCAACGCCGCCTCCCGCTGCCAAGCGGAGCGTGGTTGCCCGTCCATCACACGGGCGACGGTCGCACCGTGCACAGGTCCGCCGCACCCGCAGCGCCCCCTGTGCCGCCGGCCACCGTAGGCCATGCCGCTCCGATGCCGCCCGGGGGGTCATACAAGACATCGTACGTCGTGGAGGTGGCGACCGCGTGCTTCCAGCTCCTTGGCTTGGATGGTCTTGTCGTCACCCCCATAGGAGGACGGGGGCGAGGGACTCCTCGCGATGGTGCACACACTGAGGTGGTCGCCACCGCTGGCAATCTGCTGGTGCAAAGGTGGCCGCCGCCGCTGGTGCAGAGGTGGTCGCCGAAGTTGGCAAGCCGCTCGGAGCTAGCACTCAACGCGACCCTGCCGGTGCAGAGTAATCCATACCTGTAGAGTAGAGATGGAGCTAGGGCCCCGCTTGAAGGCAGATGTAATAACTTTTGCTTTTTGTAAGGTACTTTTGAGTACTATTTATCGAGCAGTATTAGCACTTATCTGCATACTACTTGTCCCTGTTGTGTGTGGCGTTGCCGACTCCTTCCTGATACCTGGCCCCCCTGGGATGTAGGCTCGACGTGTCGAGGCTGGATACCAGCATACTTAAAAGAGTTGGCGACGGTCCCCAGGAGGCAGCCTCGACTTGGAGCTGGGTCTGAACACAGCTTCGGCTAGGGAGCGTTAGTAGTACACCCATAGGACCCATTGTCTGTCCTTAGCCATCCTTTGATACATGCTCGGGACCTGCAGGTTTTAGTCTGGGAGGCCAAGTTGTGTGTCCGGACCCCCTGGACCGCGGTTCCAAATACTAGGGCACCTGTCGCAGAGTGGTGGAGTGTGCAGGCTTACAATATGGGACCAGGCTAAGCGGCTACACGACTCCGGACCACCCCAGGAGACAAGCATCCATTCTCTAGAACCGGACCCCAGGTTGTCGGACCCACAGGACTATAGCTCCAAATACTAGGGTGCCCGTCACAAAGTGGTGGAGTGTGCAGGCTTTTGGGTACGGAACCAGGCTAAGCGGCCACACTGCTCCAGACCACCCCATGGAACAAGCTCATGTTCTTTAAAACCGACCCCAGGCTACCGGACCCCCTGCTTTCGTAGATGGGTCCTAAACTGTAGGCCTGGCTACTCAATTCGGATGTCATCATGCCGGAACAGATGGGAACTATATGGGTGGATTAGGTAAAAAATAATATCCAGAAACTGCAGGATAAAACCATGGAGGCAGGAGGGTAAAACTGTCATAGGAGCACATCTAAGGGGGTAAATCTTTTCTTTATAACTCGACATGCATGGGTGCAGGACAACAGGTCGGGTTTATGAGGGCGGGCCTCACCGGGCTGGCGTACACGTATGCGCAACCTAGTTACAAAAGGAAAAAACTCAACCCCTCAGGCTTGCTCCTATGGACAGAACTTACAGAGATGCTCCAGGGTTAGGAAGAGGTACTCCTTTAGTTTTAGCGAGGTGGTCACCCTCGGGTCGGCATATTTCTGTCACCTTGAAGGGTCCTTCCCAGCTGGGGGAGAGTTTGCGGAGCCCTTCTCGGTTCAGTACTCGCCTTAGGGTTAGGTCCCGACCCTGGGTTCCCACCTGCATTTGATGATAGAGTCCATGTCCCCACGTTGTAGCCGTTTCTGTGTGGACCCATCAGAAGACTGGACCCATGGGGAGTCCAGAAGGGTTTCTGGGGGAAGGCAGGCTTTAGCCCCATAGACTGGGGAGTACAGGGTCCCCCGGTGGTCCGTCTAGCTGTCACCACTGGAGTAAGAGTCTCCAGTGATGACATCCTTCAGGACCCCCTCGGGTGACTGATACCCGAGGTCCCGTTCAGCCACGACCACCTCGCCGTCGTCGACCCTTTCTTTGCCAGGTCGGCGACGAGGTGGGGAGCCGTACTTGGAAGATTGCTCGCGCCACTCGCTGATGCGTTTCGCGAGGTTGATGATTTCACGACACTCCGTGACACTGTGGCGACTGTTGGGGTGCACAGGGCATGAGCCGCTGTTACCCCTCTGCGGCCGTGGGCGCTTGTTGTGGTCGCCCCGGCCCCCAGTCGCAGGTGCGATGACTAGAGTGGTTGACCACAGCTTCTCGTGGCCGCGACCCTTCTTTTTCTTTTTACCGTCCTGGGGAACGGCACCCGAGCCACCCGTCTAGGCAGCCCCGGTTTGTGGGGCCGAGTGCCATGCCCGGCCTTCGGCGGCTCTGGCGCACTTGTCGACCAGAGCGAAGAGTGTGGAGACAGTCTCCACGTCATGCGTGGTCAACTTCTCCAACATTTTTTCATCACGTACTCCCTGACGGAAGGCCGTGATGATGGAAGCATCAGAAATGCGAGGTATAGTACCTCGCACCTTGGTGAAGCGGGAGATAAACGTCCGGAGAGTCTCCCCGGGTTCCTGCCTCACTACGTGGAGGTGGGCCTACACGTCGTGCTGTTGGTAAGCGCTGGCAAAGTTTGCTGTGAACCGCGCGCAGAGCTCTTCCCAGGAATAGATTGATCCTGGGGCAAGATTCATGAGCCAAGTCCGGGTAGGCCCAGACAAGGTGACATGAAAATATGTCGCCATCACAGCGGTGTTTCCACCTGCTGCTGTGATAGCGGTGATGTACACCTGCAGAAATTCCAACGGGTTTGACGTACCGTCGTACTTTTCTGGCAGGTGCGGCCAGAACTTGGATGGTCAGGACGCCGTGCGGAGATGATCTGCAAGAGCGGCGCAGCCCACGCCGGCCAAGGGGACACCCGTCTGGAACCGGGCTCCCACTGGGGTTTGCGGTGCTACCGCAGCAAAGTCTTGATCGAGGTTGCGACCCTCGATGTTTTGGTGGCGCTCACACGCCCTCTCCAGAGAGATCTGTGCGTCCTCTCCCACACGCCTGCGGTTGAGTTCTGCCTGGAGGTCGTTGGTCTGTGCACCCCTCACTGAGGGTGAGCGCACAGACGTCGATGCTTCATGTTGGCGCCGGGATGACCGTGGCCTCGATCTGGTCGAGCCAGAGTGCGCCATGCCGAGCAGTCGGTCGACGTCGTCCCCCCACTGCTTCATGGCCCCCGGTGAGGCTGTGGAGCTCGGGGGTGATGTAGCAACTCTCTGGCCACAGACAGTGCCCCCGGAGCCGCCCTCGACGGAGTCTGGGATGTCTGCGCGGTTGCATGCTGCCGTGCAGCGTGCACAGCAGCAGTGCCCGGCACTGGGCGGTTGGGAACCCGTGGCGTGGAAGAGGCAGCTTCCTCCTCCACCAGGAAATCTCCCGAAGTCTCGGCGCGGTGCTCGACGATTTGCACCATCATGCTGAGCAGGAAGAACAAACAAAAACCTAGAGCCTAGGCCCCTACCTGGCGTGCCAAATGTCGGAGAGGAAATCTCCGGCCGGGTAGCGGAATGCACCCGCCCTAAATCCTTAGATGAGGAGGGGCCTAAGCGTTTTGCTTGTTAGTTAAAAAATGGGGAGAACACAAGAACACACAAGGGTTTAGAGTGGTTCGGGCCGCTGGAGCGTAACACCCTACTCCACTATGTGATGTATTGAGCTTGTATGAACTTGTGAGCCTGAGCTGGGTCTGAGTGTGTCCAAGTTAGCTTTTGTGAGCCTGAGTCCACTTGTGTTGTAACGTTGTGTGCCTCCCCTTTTATAGCTGAAGGGGGCACATACACGGGTGCTGAGCCCCGACATGCGGGCCTAGGGACATAACGGATGTAATATTTGGAGCAACTAATGTTGGTCGCCAGTGCAATCTCCTTGCGCCCGAATATCCGCAGCCTGCGTAGTATCAGCGTGCAGCGGAAGCTTCTCTGGCGACGTACGAGTGATGATGGGCATAGTGTATGCCGCAGCACGGGCGTACTGTCTGCCAGCGGAATGGACAGGCACGCCGCCTGGAGGATGGCCTGGTCGCCGCCTGTCAGCGGAGTGGACATGACACATTTAATGCTGAGGCGGCACATCGCCTGCCAGTGGAGTGGTAGGGCTCATTAAATGCCGAGGCGGCACATCACCTGCCAGTGGAATAGACACACGGCACGCCTTATCCGCAATAAATGCAGCGCAGCGCGGCCTAGAGGCCTTACGTCAGGCTCCACCCGCTGACTTACGTCATGGGCAGTAGGCCACGTGGCAGCATCGGGTCTCCGCTTGAGCGGGGAGCAGAAGTGTACATGGTATGGTCTGGACACGTGGCGGCTCCGGACCCCCGCCTGGCCTTGATTAAGTCCTGGGTATTCTTTATCCTAGAATCCCGGGACCCTGATGAGGGTGGCCTGGACCCTACACAGAGAGGTCCGGGACCCATCCCGGGGGTCCGGTCTGTACCCGCGGAGGTCCTGGACCTTGCCCGGAGGTCCGGTCCGGATATGCAGGGGTTTGACACTTTCCCTTGGGGGTCTGGACCCACCGTTGATACCTTGGAAGATATTGTCTTCCCGGCCACGTGGCGGCCCTGGAGCCGTCCTCGTGGTGAGGTCATGTGTTGTTCGCCACGCGATTAAAGATAGCCGCATGGACACAACACCTTCATACTGTAGTAACGGGTACCCCATTTCCAGGGTACTGGCAGAGTTCATGGACATGGAAAAAGCACACCACAAGGTGGAACACTCAGAGGTCCTTCCCCGTTTTCTCTCCTTTGCAGTTTTTGGTTCTTGAATTCCGCACTGTCAATCCCAAGCTATGCATAAACAACTGATGGCTCAATATGCTAAGCAATTCTTTACATTGGGTATAATC
Organism: Zea mays; assembly: GCF_902167145.1. Lineage (NCBI taxonomy): Eukaryota > Viridiplantae > Streptophyta > Magnoliopsida > Poales > Poaceae > Zea > Zea mays. The sequence goes on along the minus strand of NC_050103.1, from coordinate 64,685,948 downwards.
AATAAAGGGGTAGTATGGGATATCAATTATTTTGGTTATATTTGATTGTTTGGAAATATTGTTGTTCTTTACATTCAGGGCTTGGTTGAGCGTATGTTTAGTGGCATAAAAGCATTGATCAGAGAAGCTTCAAATGTCCAAGTCATCCTCTTTCAGGGGAACATTTGCAGGCAGAGGATGGATTGCTTAATGGTTCTATTTACCAGTGCATTTGGCAGTTCTATTTGTCAGAGGCAAATGTGGGTGATTTCTCATATCTACTTGCTATACATCTTGTCAAAGCACTGCTAATAGAAGAAGGGGACCATCTTATGTCAAAAAAGAAGGGGCTATCTAAGAATTATATGGTCAATTACACCTAGCATCCAGTTTTACACAATTGGTCCTTGACATTATCTAAGTCACCTCATTCGACATGAAGGCGAGGGGTCCATCTTCCATATTATAAAGGAACTAGGTAAGTTTACTTCCACAAATGGTTGTTGTACTTATGCTTTTGCTAACCTTATCTACTCGAGTATAGTCATGTCATCCTTTACTCATCAACCTGTAACATATCTAATCTAACTACTATAGGATGGGTCGTTAACTTAATGCTAGAGAGAGCAATGACAATAATGAGTATTCTTTTTTCTCAGTAAGCATGAGGCTCACTGATGCTGGTGATGGTCAGGTTTGATCCATATTATCTTAGTTGAGCTAGCATAACTATTTTCATTGGAGACACTTTGATATTACTTACGCCTTTTATGCTACAATTATTTTAGTATAATGTAGCCAACATGGAGGATATTGTTCGGTTGATCTCCAAATATCTTCATCTGTTAAAGGAAGTCCGTTAGTGGATATTTAATGAGGTAATGGAAAGGGCCATGGTTTACATATCACAAGAAGCAAATGGTAAGTCAAAAGACCTGATATATGTAACTAACTTGGACAAATTGCAAGAGGAGACTAGTGGTAGGAGCTTACAAAAGCAATCAAAGCCTTAGAGGGCTTGATGGAAGCAAATGGGGATTTTGAAGAACTAAAAGTATGTGTTCCAGTCTATATAATGTTTATTTTTCTTAGCTTTTCATGTACGTACTTCTTCTGGGCACAAATCAAACCAGCTCCTGAACTGCTAGATGAGCTGTGCATTATGGTCTATTATAGCTGAAGCACATTTCATGAATAAGGTATAAAATTTATCATTCTATTTCCAGTCTGTAAGATATTGAGTTTTCAGGATGGTTATGCCTTGCTTTCTAGGTTGAAGCCTTATCGAGGGTAAACCATAAAAATCTTATGAACCTTGTGAGTTATTGTGAAGATGAAAACCCTTCATCTGGATGATGGTCTTCGAGTATGTTTCAAATGGATCATTATTCAAGCGATTGCATGTTAAGTTTAATTATGGGGTTACCTTTATCTATTTTGATGTGTACATCACATGGTACTGCGAATCCGAAACACCCTGGTTAACCGTTATTAACAATTTAACAGTCGTCATACTAAGGCACATGGTATTAGTAGTTGTTGATAGGATAACACTCATTTTAGCTTTTACTAATTGTCGTCAAAACACTGTTGCAGTTAAAGAAGCGGAGCACCTGAACTAGCAGTCACGTCTACGGATAGGTATTGTCTGCAATATACACACCAGCAAAACACTCCTGTAACACTAAACAGTTCATGCATATCCTTGACTGAAGACGATGTTGCAAAGGTTTTAGACTTCAGCTTTGGCGTTGACAAGAAACAAGATGACGAGTACAACACTCTTGATGAGTACAACACAGTGTATAAGTTTGCTTTGTACTGCTTGAGACCATCTCTAGAAGGCGTTCATATTCTGACGACGATGTGCTCCTATGTTTTCCTTTCTGAATACCAAATTCTTTAATGTGTCCTCTTGTGTGGAATCAAGTTCCTAATTTAGCTAGAGCAATACTTGAAAAGAGGAATCACAATTAGTTGTTTTTCATCTGATTGTATAACAATTTCTCGTAAATGAATATAATGCTCACTAATTTACTGTTTGTGTGAATAGGTGTTGGCAAAATCTTCTAAGATGGTTCCTGGTAACTTTACATTTACTTATACAACAACAATATAGCCTTTTAGTCCTAACTCCTAAGCAAGTTGGGGTAGGCTAGAGTTGAAATCCAACAAGGTGTCACCACAAAGGGTTAAGAGATAGAAAGGGGAGGGAAAAGTTTTTGAGAGCACTAAAAGAAAAAAGGCCTAATCACGGTTCGGGCACGTGGATAGCTTCTTTCCAATCATTCTATCCAAACATAATTCCATTAGGATATTTCATTTCTTCAAGTCCCTTTTGATTGGCTCCTCCCATGTCAAGTTTGGTCGACCTCTACCTCTCTTCATATTATATGTCATCGTTTTTCACTCGGTCCAATCTTGTGTGTCCACATATCCAACGCAACATACGCATCTCTGCGACACTTAGTTATTGAATGTATTGTCTCTTAGTAGGCCAATGCTCAGCCCCATATTTACATTTACTTATACAATCTCATAAAAGTATTTGTATAGTACATTGCATCTCAGGGTCGTTTTTTATTTTTTTTTCTTGAACAGTCCAATTTAATTTATTTCGCTGAGTAAAGAAAACCTAACAGAGCAGAATAAAAGTGCAATAAAAGATGATGTCTTATTGACTTTTTCTTTTATGTTGAGACATGCATGCTAAACGATATCTCAACTACTTACTAAGGCTGTAAGAGTAGCCTGCCATTCCGTGTTCTAGCACCATTCCCTGTTCTGCCATTCTCATTCCCTGTTCTGTCTTTCCCATTCTCTCCTCCCCCACAGCCCATTCCCATGTTTTGCCATTCTCTTTCTTTGTTCTGCCTTTCCCATTCCCCCACCCCGCAAAGCTCATTCCCATTCTCATTCCCACGTACAGTCCATGTCTAGCTAAAAATTAAAAAACACAAATGACCCCAAGGGTACCTCTCATGCAAATGCGAGCAGTAGCTACCGCTACACCACATGTGTGTTTATATCTATATCTATGACACGAAAAACATCTACTACATCTCTCACCAAGCCCACCTGCTACCCTTGTACAATGCGTTGTAGTAGATAAGTATCACCGAGATTCTTGAATTATATTTTTAGATGGATGGAGTAGTATTTAAAGAAGAGCCTTGCATGCAATTTCTTTTGTTTGAATAATGTTTTCAACTTAAATTTCTTTTTTTGGCATGCGTGGCATTTATTCTCCATAATATTTTTCCATGGACCTGACTTGTGAGTCATTTTCATAAACCAACACCAAGGATGAATCCATGCTTCTTGCTTGGAAACCCCGAACAAACACCACTAGCAGGAGGCGCTCTCGTTGGCGTCGCTGATCGACAACGAGAAGAAGTTTGATGACTGCCAATTCGACCTCTGGAAGCAATCCTACGTGCCCACATGAGCCGCTGTGTATGACAAGCTCCGATGCAGCCGCCACTTGGATGTGGTCCAGAGCGGCTGCACCGCGTTGTCCATCGTCAAGCAGGGGGACCTCATGGTCGTTGCCAACGTCGGCGACTCTCGGGTTGTTTTGGGCACCGCATCCAACGACGACACCATCACGCTGTCCAGCTAATCATCCATCTAAAGCCCAACCTGCCATGTAAGTCGCTACTGACCGGCCATGAATTCTTGTGCGCTGGGACAATGATTGTTGTTGACGTTGTATGAGTGTCCTCGAACATGATATATGTAGAGGAGTAGCGCATCCAATGGTGCAACGAGCAGGTGTACTACCTTGCTGATGAGCCCGAGGTGCACTTTGTCGGCATCACAGGCAAGAGTCATCGATACTCGCCATGTCGCGCGCGTTCGACGACTACTATATCATGGATTGTGGCGTCATCTTGGCGCCAGAGGTGACGCAAAGGAGGACCGACAGCAATGATCAGTTCGTCATCCTCACCACCATCGGGGTACCTTTTATGCTCGTTTGCCTTTAATTCTCTTCGCAAACACACACACTTGCTTTTTTGTTTGAGCAAGCGCGTATGGTGGTGTGTGCCTGATGACTGACGATATACGAGGGAACTTCTTCCGGCAGGCGTGGGACGTGCTCTCCAATGATGAGACCATTGAAATCGTGGCATATATCAAAGTCTGCATGATACTGATGGTTGCAATGTACTGGTGAAATAGCTAGATTAAAATAATAAAATTTATGTATGGCCAGGATCACAAATGGATTATGAAACCTTTTCTCATAATAGTATAACGCACATTTTGTATATAAATTACCGTGGTATTATATGTCCCCGTTGCAACGCACGGGCACTCACCTAGTATATATATATCAGGGTCGACCCCGATGGTATGTAGGGTATGCGACCGCTCAGGGCTCCCAAGTTCGGTAGGGCCCCATTTATCCAGCTTATGTCCAAATACATATACGTTACAAATAATCTCTATTCTTGTTCATTTGTTACATCTCTTTGATTTTCTGGCAATCACCTCTTCGAGGTAACGCGCAACAATCTGTTTGATGACGAATACTAAATATTGATCGGTGTGGGAAGGACGAAAGGTGTTGTACACATGTGCCTATCGCGTTTCTTAATTCTAGCTTACCGGAGGGCCGACCTCGATAACCTATGTTGCTTAATTTCAGTTTAATTTGCTGATTTTTGTTTTCAGAAAATTTGATCAATGTATTTAGATTTAGTTTACTGTGCATTTTAAGTTTTAGGCTAGTTTGACAAATTAAAAGTAAAATACTCACTCTCAAAACAAATGCAGAGTTATATTACATAATTTGTATAATTTTACGACTCATAAAATATTTTAACAGTGTTTCTAGTCATATCATTTAGAATAAAATTGTATACATCATCAACTTCTTTTATTCTTTGGATACCATTTAAACTTGAAAAAAATTAGCAGACTAAAACCTTCGTATAAGGCCACTACATATTGTCGGCGTTTCGACCCCGGGGGGTCCCTGGACCGACGAGTAAAATTGTCGCTGCGTGTCCCAGCCCAGATGGGTTGGCACGAGATGGAACACAAGGGGGGCAAAACGCGGCTCGTGTTATCCTACGCCAGGGGGATGCGCTTGCAGTAGGGGTTACAAGCGTTCGCGAGGGAGAGGGAGCGAGCTCGTTCGTCAGCCCGTCCTCCCGCGTGACCCTCCCGCATAAGGCCATGGACCTTCCTTTTATAGATGCAAGTAGAGGGTCCAGGTGTACAATGGGGGTGTAGCTATGCGCTAACGTGTCCGGCAGAGAGGTGCCTGAGCCCTGTGTACATGCCAACGTGGCTATCGGAGAGGTGCTAGAGCCCTATGCACGCGGTATCGTGGTCGTCGGAGGAGCGCCCGAGTCCTGTAGAAGCACAGCTGTCGGGGCTGCTGGGATGTTGCTGACGTCTCCTTGCTTCCGTAGGGGGCTGAGAACTGCCGTCGTCATGGACGCACGCGGGGAGCCATCATTACTTGTTACCGGGGCGAGCCTGGATGGGACGCCGGTCTTGTTCCCCCATAGCCTGAGCTAGCTAGGGGTAGGGTAATGATGCATCCTCCGTGGCGCGGTCGGTCCGAGCCCAAGGTCGGGCAAGGCGGAGACTCCTCCTGAGGCCGAGGCCAGGGTCGGGGCCTAGGGGTCGGGCGAGGCGGAGACCACCTTCTGAGGTCGAGGTTGAGGCCGAGCCCTGTGGTCAGGCGAAGCGGAGACCACCTCCCGAGGCCGAGGCCTAGGGTCAGGCGAGGCGGAGCTTCCTGTTGCGCCTGAGGCTGGACTTCGCTGTTGTCAGCCTCACCCTGGCGGGTGGCACAGCAGTCGGAGAGGGTCGAGCGGCGCTGTTTTCCTATCAAGTCGGTCAGTGGAAGGGCGAAGTGACCGCGGTCACTTCGACCTTGCCGACTGAGGCACGTGTGTCAGGATAAGGTGTCAGGCGATCCTCGCATTGAATGCGCCTGTGATACGGTCGGTTGGTGAGGCGATTTAGCCAAGGTTGCTTCACAACGAAGCCTACCCGAGATGGGGTTCGGGCGAGACAAGGGTGCTTCCGTTGCTTGAGGAGGCCCTCGGGCGAGGCGTGAATTCGCCTGGAACTACTGTTTCTGCCCGAGGCTGGGCTCGGGCGAGGCGAGATCGCGTCCCTTGAGTAGATGAAGCCTTGACCTGAATCGTGCCCACCAGTCTCTGCAGCTTGTGCTGATGGTGATTACCAATCGTGTTTAGGAGTGTTGGGGTACCCCTAATTACGGTACCCGACAGTAGCCCCCGAGCCTCAAAGAGAGTGTTGGTACTCGCTTGGAGGCTTTGCCGCACTTTTTTGCAAGGGGACCGGCCTTTCTCGGTTACACTTTGTTCCGGTGGGTGCGCGCGAGCGCACCTGCCGGGTGTAGCCCCCGAGGCCTCGGAGGAGTGGTTTGACTCCTCTGAGGTCTTAATGCCTTTCGTGATGCCTCGGCCGGTCTGGTTGTTCCCTCATGCGATCTGATTGTAGCCCGGGTGCATGGTCAGGTTCCGAGTTCTCAGACTGGTTTGTTGACGCTGTCAATGGTTTGGCCGTAGCCGGGTTTGCGAGAGCAGCCCCCGAGCCTCTGCACGGAGCAAGAGGACAATCAAGGACTGTCTCGACTTTTATCATACGCCCCTTCGTCGCCTTTCCGCAAGGAGGAAGGGGGGAAAGCGCCATGTTGCCCTCGGAGGGCGCCGAACATGGTGTCTCCAGTGAGTTGCTAACGGGTAATCCGAGTGGACGCTCGTGCCCCGTTCGATAAGGGTCGGCTAGTGTCCCAGAGACGCGCTCCAAAAGTACCTGCAGGTGATTTGCCGGACCCGGTCCCGTTCGATAGGGTCCGAGGGCTCGATGCCTCCCTCTGGTGGGATTCCATTACAAAATCGCTCCTGCTGGTCTCGGAAATGTCCTAGGGTACCTCGGGAGCGTAGCCCGAGCCTCGGCCATGTAACGGACGTACCCAGAGTCATCCCTCGCTCTACGTGCTCTGGGGCGACTGTTGAACCCTTCTGAGGGGCCAGCCTTCGAACCCCTGATCAGTAGTGGGCACGGAGCCCGAGTGCTCTGAGGCGGCTGTCGAACCCTTTCGAGGGGCCAGCCTTCGAACCCCTGATCAGTAATGAGCCTGAAGCCCAAGTGCTCTGGGGCGGCTGTCGAACCCTTCCGAGGGGCCAGCCTTCGAACCCCTGATCAGTAGGAGGGCTCGGGGCCCGCTTCCTTCGCGAAGAAGGATCCCTTTCGAAATATCCCCTTTCCTGGTCCCTGTAGCAAGAGAGAGAAAGGGGAAGAGGAAAAGGATATGAATTTAAACGGTGTGGCGCACCTTTTTTTGACGCGGTCATCGTGGCGGAGGTGAAACGACGCCCGCTTCGCCTGCCAAAGGTGTCGCTTGCCCTGTCGCGGAGTTAATGCGATGGGACGGGTGGTTCGCGGGGCGGCCGTTGCGCGTGCGCGAGTCGTTCGAGGAACGGGCGTTTCGCCTTCGAGTTTGAATTTCACGGCGGGTTCGGGCGAAGTGTTGAACGGATCTCGCCCAGGCCTTTATATACCCGGAAGAGGGGCCGGCGGTGGTTCTTTACTCTGCTGCTCGCCTTCTTCTTTGGTTTCCGCAACCTAAGAGAATAGCCAGAGAAAAGAAAACCACGCACCTTGTTCCCTCCGCCTCCATCCCCTTCGTTCGGCGATGGCCGACAGGGTGACTGTCGTTTCGCCGCGCGATCCGTGGCCTCTCTCCACCGTCACGGTGGGCGATCTGGAGGCCCTCTCGCCGATGGTTTGCTTTGTCCCCTCTCCGGTGACCCACAACCGGAGTGGATGGTCCCTGCGAGCGAGGTCGTCCCGACTCTGCCGCGGGGGTATGTGGTTAGTTTCGTCTCCTTCCACGAGCGGGGGTTCGGAGTGCCAGCGAGCCATTTCATGCGGGCGCTCCTGCACTACTACGGGGTGGAGCTGCACAACTTCAACCCCAACTCCATTACGCAAGCGGCCATCTTCGCGGCGGTTTGTGAGGGTTTTTTGGGTATTGACCCCCACTGGGATCTGTGGACCCATCTCTTCTCTGTAGAGCTTTTTGCCTTGACGATGGGGGAAAAGAAGGTCCGCATGGTGGTGCGGGCCGGTGGCTGCACCCTCCAGTTGTGGTAGGGGCGCGCGCAGCAGTACATCTTCGCCATCCTTGTGTCTTCGAACAAGGGGTGGCAGCGCCGGTGGTTTTACCTCCGGAACGACGACAGAAGGCTCCCGTCGTTTTCTCAACGAGTGGTGACTGTCGTCGGCAGCAACTGGCGCTGGGGGCCACGCGCGATAAACAGGAGAAACTCCAGCCCCTTCTAGAGGCCTTGCAGAAGTTACGAGATGGGGGGCTCATCGCCACGGGGGTGGTTGCTGCCATCCATCGCCGGAGGGTGCTTCCCTTGGCAGAGTGGCGGTTGCCGCTTTCGGAGATGAAGCCGGGGGTTGACTTGGAGGGTTCGCAGACGTCCTCGGCCTCCCTCTCCGCCGACGACCTCCGCAGGCGGGTAGCGGGCACGGTAGGGAGGCTGGATGCCGGCGCCCTTACCCAGCCCGTGATGCGTCCCGAGCGTGGGTACGTGTCCCTGGTGAGTGTTCGCTCCTTCTCCTATCTTGTGTCGGGTCGCTTTGATTCTTACCGTCGGGATTTCCGTTCGTCTCTAGGAGTTGGGGTTTTACAAGCCCTCCCTGCCACCGGTCCCGGAGGACACGGTGGACCGAGCCACGCGGAGGGTCACCGCGGAGAAGAAGAAGGAGAAGAAGGACGCGGAGAAGGCCCGGGCTCGCGAGCGGATGCGGGCTCGGGACGCCTTGGAGAGGCACCGTCGGAGGCAGGAGAGGGATGGGCTCCCGAGGGAGCCGTCGCCGGAGACGCCTGACGACGATGATGATGACGATGATGATGAGGACGACGACATGGCGGCCCGCCCTGGCCTTAGCCCGGATCTGAGGCTGGGCCAGGGGTCGTCGAGCCAGCCTCCAAGTGGGCTGGCGCCGTCGGTATCTGGGGCCGGGACATCAAGGTCCCAGTCCGAGCAGCGGGGGCAGACCGAGGGGGTACTTGACCCCTTGGTCGAGGTAGTTGAGGTGACTCTGGGGAGTCAGGCCGACTCGCCCGTCCCCCAAGAGCAGTCGCCCGTGCCGGCTGTACAGGAGGTTGATCCTTGGGCCGTCGTGACTGCGCCTGGGCAGGCCGTCCCTTCGGCGCCCCGGGCGCCCGAGCCGGGAACGGCGCCGAAGCCGGCAGTGGGGCAAACCTCAGCAGCGCCTGTGGGGACCGAGGCCCGAGGGGCCTCCCCGCAGGCACGATTGGCCTTGGTCCGGAGCGGGTAAGCATCTGAGGATACCTCTGTTTTGGCTCCTTCTTCGTGTGTCCTGATCCTTCTTTACCTTTTCCTTTCAGCAAACGGAGGCAAGGTTCGGCCGGTCTGGCCCCCCGGAAGGCCCTTAAGACGGTGCCAGCTTCTGCAGCCAGTGCCGCAGTGTGCCACGCCGGTTGGCTGGCCTCCGCGCAAGACGCCCTCGAGCGGGGGGCCCAGGCGGCACGAGTTGCCGTGGGGCAAGCCTCTCAGGCTGACCCTTCCATCGAGGCGGCCATCGTGCCGGGGGAGGCTGCTGGCGAGGCCGCGGCCCCGAGCCCACCTGTCGTGTTGCCGGCGCCGGCACTAGCTTTTGCCGAGGCTGTCGCTGTTTTGCCCGTGGAGCCACCCGTCGCCGCTGATGCTGGGATGGCTGAGGTGCCGCTGCTTGAGGTCGTCTCCGACCTTCCCAGTCTCGTCCATAAGGAGAGGGCAACCGCCGTTGCCGAGGTCGGCGATCGGAAGCCCGCCTCCTTTGCCGAGGGGAGGCCCAGTACGCCATCAGCGATGGTACCCGATGCGTCGACTGTAGGGGGTCCCGACGCCTTGGAGGAGGGGCGCGCAGAACTGCGGCCCGTCTTGGGGAGCAGCGACCTTATCCCCGCGCGGCGCGATCCCAATGAGTGGTGTGGGCAGGCGCTTCGGTTCTAGACCTGCGGCGCCTCGAAACCCCTCTTCGTCCTTGACGATGAGCGGGAGGAGCAGTCTCGGGATGAGCTCCGTGAGTATGCCGAGGCGGCGATGGGGTCGCTTTGGTCGACCATGGAGATCCTTTCCAGGGACGTTCCCAGGGTCCTCCAGGTAAGGATTTTAGGCATACCTTTCGCGTGACTACGACATTCTTTGTAACACCCTGCTTCCCTTCCTCAGGAGCTGACGGATGTGAGCACCGCCAAGTCGCTGTTCATCCGCCGCGAAACCGACGTCTGGGGTTCGATGCTGTTCCTGAGGGTCGCGCTTGCCGAGGCTAATGAACACCTCGCCCAATGGAGCACCGAGGTGGCAGACCTTCGGCTGCTCTGTGATGAGCTAGAGGTGGAGGCAATGGCGGCGCGGGCAGAGGCGACGTCAGCACGGACGGAGGCGCAGCAGCAGCAGCTGGAGCTTGGCCATGTTATTGGCGAGCGGGACCAATCTCGGAGCCAGGCTGCCGAGGCTGTAGGCCGGGTTGAGGCCCTTGGGGGTCAGCTAGCCGAGGTGTCTGCTCGGGCCGGAGCCCTTGCGGAGGACCTGGCCGTGGCCGTCGGGTCTGCTCAGTCCGCCCAGGCCGCAGCCTCGGAGAAGCGTGCCCGGGCTGAAGGTATGTTTCGGCCGCTTTGTGACTTCGATTCAGCTTCATTCTTCAACTCGTGTCTGAAGAATTCTGTTCGGTTGTCTGCAGAGTTCGAGACAGCTCTCAATGAGTCCGTTAGGGCACTTGCCCAGGCGGCTGAGCAGAAGGAGGCCGACCGCGTGGCCATGTCCGAAGCTGTCTCGGCCTTCTGCCAGGTCTTTGGCCTTGGTGACGTCCCCTCGGGTAGCTCCCCCTAGAGTCGTCTGTGGGCTTTGGGCGGCCATGTGCGCAGCAAACACCGCGAGGCGCTGCATCACGGCGTTAGGCGGGCCTTCGTCGTGCTCGCTTTCCACTACGACGTGGATCTGGAGCAGGTCAGCGAGGGGTACTGTCTACCCGACGAAGATGAGGCTGCCTTAGCCGAGGTTCAGAGGCTTGACGCGGCCGTCGCGGGCGCAAGCGTGGTGCTGGCGTCCTCCTTCAAGGTGGAGATCCTTCTGCTCGCGTCGCCGTCCGGGGCCAGGCCAGATTTCGCTGAGGGTGGAGACGGCGCCGAGGGTGGAGACGAAGCCGAGGGTGCCGCTCTTCCCCCGGGCGATGCCTGATTCTGCAGGAGCAGTCTGTTTGGAGCATGCATGTGTCTTTCGTGGCCGCTGAGGCCTAAACACTTTGTTGTCGTGTTATAAAGCTGTGTTTCTTTTCCTCTTGTTTCGAGTATCCGGACTTGTTCGTCAGTAGCAGAATCGCTTATCCGAGTAAGAGTTACTTTTCGCGGAAGGTGACGAGTGAGGTATCCGTATCCCGGAGGCGTAGGAGTCCCTCGGCTCGGTCGGCCTTGCCGCTTACGTGCGCTCTTACTCGTTTTTGCAGGATTCTGATATCGATATAGTCGGAAAGCATGAAAGTCGTTTTGGTAGAAAACTTTTTCGAGGAAAATTTTGACGTGCAGAGGGGGTTCCCCCCTTCTAGCCCCCGAGGGAGGGTCGGGCTTTGCTGAGGCAAGGCTGACCCTTCCTTGACGGTTAGACTTTATTTTTGTATGTATAGAAAACGAGGTATATGAACGACTTGAAACATCTTAAGGGTAAAAGCGACGTAGCTGTTGGGTGTTCCAAGCGTTGCTGTAGACCTCGCCTTGATCGTTGGTCAGCTTGTATGTCCCGGGCTTCAAAATCTTGGCGATGATGAACGGCCCTTCCCAGGGAGGAGTAAGCTTGTGGCGCCCTCGGGCGTCCTGCCGCAGCCAAAGTACCAAGTCTCCCACCTGGAAGTCTCGGGGCCAAACCCCTCGGGCGTGGTAGTGTCGCAGAGACTGCTGATACCGTGCCGAGTGTAGTAAGGCCATGTCCCGAGCCTATTCCAGCTGGTCCAGTGAGTATTCTCGGCTGGTCTGGTTGCTTTGGTCGTCATACGCCTTTGTCCTCGGGGCGCCATATTCTAAGTCTATGGGCAAGATAGCCTCGACCCCATAGACTAGAAAGAACGGTGAGAAACCCGTGGCTCGGCTTGGCGTCGTCCTCAGACTCTAGACCACCGAGGGTAGTTCCTTCATCCATCGCTTGCCGAACTTGTTGAGGTCGTTGTAGATCCTCGGTTTAAGTCCCTGCAGAAGCATACCGTTGGCACGCTCCACCTGCCCATTCGTCATGGGGTGAGCCACGGCGGCCCAGTCCACACAGATGTGGTGGTCCTCGCAGAAGTCCAGGAACTTCTTCCCAGTGAACTAGGTGCCATTGTCGGTGATGATGGAGTTCGGGACCCCAAAGCGATGGATGATGTTGGTGAAGAACGCCACCGCCTGCTTGGACCTGATGCTGGTTAGGGGTCGGACCTCGATCCACTTGGAGAATTTGTCGATGGCGACCAGCAGGTGCGAGAAGCCCCCGGGTGCCTTCTGTAAGGGACCGACGAGGTCCAGACCCCACACAGCAAACGACCAGGTGATGGGTATCATCTACAGGGCCTAAGCGGGCAGGTGCGTCTGTCTTGTGTAGAATTGACACTCTTGGCAGGAGCATACAATTCTAGTGGCGTCGGCCACCGCGGTCGGCCAGTAGAAGCCTTGTCGGAAGGCGTTCCCAACGAGGGCTCGAGGTGCTGCGTGGTGACCGCAAGCAACCCGAGTGTATCTCTTGCAATAGCTCCTGTCCTTCGGTGATGGATATGCATCGTTGGAGAATGCCTGAGGGGCTGCGGTGGTAGAGCTCCTTTTCATCACCTAGTAAGACGAACGACTTGGCTAGTCGCCGAGCTTCGGCCTTATCGAGGGGTAGCTCTCCTCGGTGTAGATATTGCAGGTATGGGGTCTGCCAGTTTCGATTAGGCGTGACCCCATTCTGCTCTCCCTCGACGCGCAGTGCCTCACCCTCGGCGGCCGAGGATACCTCGGGCTGGGCCAAGGCCTCCTCGGGCTCGGGCGTGTCATCGGTCTTGACGGAGGGTTGATGTATGTCTCTGGAGAAGACGTCTGGGGGAATCGTTGTCCGCCCCGAGGCTATTTTAGCCAGCTCATCCGCAGTCTCGTTGTACCATCGAGCGATGTGGTTGAGCTCGAGCCCGTAGAACTTGTCTTCCAGGCGCCAAACTTCGTCGCAGTAGGCCTCCATCTTCCGGTCGCGGCAGTGGGAGTTCTTCATGACTTGGTCAATGACAAGCTGCGATTCGCCACGAGCGTTGAGGCACCGAACCCCTAGCTCGATGGTGATGCGCAACCCGTTAACCAGAGCCTCGTACTCGGCCACGTTGTTTGACGCCGGGAAATGGAGGCGCAACACATAGCGAAGGTGCTTCCCGAGGGGTGAGATGAAGAGCAGGCCCGCGCCGGCTCCTGTTTTCATCAGTGACCCATCGAAGTACATGGTCCAGAGTTCCGGTTGGATCGGAGTTGTTGGTAGCTGGGTGTCGACCCATTCAGCCACGAATCTGCCAAGACTTGGGACTTGATGGCCTTCCGAGGAGCGAACGAGATTGTCTCGCCCATGATCTCCACTGCCCACTTTGCTATCCTACCCAAGGCCTCTCGGCACTGGATGATCTCCCCCAGGGGGAAGGATGACACCACAGTCACCGGATGAGACTCGAAGTAGTGTCGCAACTTTCGCCACGTCAGGATTACTGCGTATAGTAGCTTCTGAATTTGCGGGTAGCGGATCTTGGTCTCGGATAGTACTTCACTGATGAAGTAGACCGGCCTCTGGACGAGCAGTGCATGCCCTTCTTCTCGTTTCTCGACTACGATCGCGGCGCTGACCACCTGAGTGGTTGCGGCTACGTAGATCAAGAGGGCATCTCCTGCAGCGGGGGGCACCAAGATGGGCGCGCTTGTAAGGAGCGCCTTTAAGTTTCCGAGGGCTTCCTTGGCCTTGGGGGTCCAAGTGAAGCGCTCGGTCTTCCTTAAGAGGCGGTACAAGGGTAGGCCTCTTTCGCCGAGGCGTGAGATGAAGCGGCTCAGAGCCGCAAGGCATCCCATGACCCTCTGTACTCCTTTCAAGTCTTTGATAGGCCCCATGTTGGTGATGGCCGCGATTTTCTTCGGGTTGGCCTCGATGCCCTGCTCGGAGACGATGAACCCCAGGAGCATGCCTCGGGGGACTCCGAAGACACACTTCTCGGGGTTGAGCTTCACGCCCTTCGCTCTCAGACATTTGAATGTCGTTTCAAGGTCAGAGAGAAGGTCGGGGGCTTTCCTCGTCTTGACTACGATGTCATCGACGTAAGCCTCGACCGTTCGGCCGATGTGCTCTCCGAACACGTGGTTCATGCACCTTTGGTATGTCGCACCTGCATTCCTCAAACCAAATGGCATAGTAGTATAGCAGTACATGCCAAAAGGTGTGATGAAAGAAGTCGCGAGCTGGTCGGACTCTTTCGTCTTGATTTGGTGATACCCTGAGTAGGCGTCGAGGAATGACAGGGTTTCGCACCCAGCAGTGGAATCCACGATTTGATCGATGCGAGGCAGAGGGTAGGGAACCTTCGGACATGCTTTATTTAGACCAGTGTAGTCTACACACATCCTCCATTTCCCACCTTTCTTTTTGACAAGCACAGGGTTGGCTAACCATTCAGGATGGAATACCTATTTGATGAACCCTGCAGCCATCAGCTTGTGGATCTCCTCGCCTATGGCTCTGCGCTTTTCTTCGTCGAAACGGCGTAGAGGCTGCTTCATGGGTCGGGCACCGGCTCAGATATCCAGTGAGTGCTCGGCGACATCCCTCGGAATGTCGGGCATGTCCGAGGGACTCCACGCAAACACCTCGGCGTTCGCATGGAGAAAGTCGACGAGCACTGCTTCCTATTTGGGGTCGAGCTCGGAGCCGATCCGGACTTGCTTGCAGGCGTCGTTGCTGGGGTCGAAAGGGACAGACTTAACCGCCTCCGCTGGTTTGAAGTTGCCGGCGTGGCGCTTCGCATCTGGCACCTCCTTAGAGAGGCATTCCAGGTCGGCGATGAGGGCCTCAGACTCAGCGAGGGCCTCAGCGTACTCCACGCACTCCACGTCGCATTCGTACTCGTGTCGGTACGTGGATCTGACGGTGATAACCCCATTGGGGCCCGACATCTTGAGCTTGAGGTAGGTGTAGTTGGGGATGGCCATGAACTTGGCATAGCACGGTCTCCCCAACACCACGTGGTAGGTTCCTCGGAACCCGACCACCTCGAACGTGAGGGTTTCCCTGCGGAAGTTGGAGGGAGTTCCGAAGCAGACGGGCAGATCGAGTTGTCCAAGGGGCTGGATGCGCTTCCCGGGGATGATCCCGTGAAAGGGCGCCGCACCGGCCCAGATCGTGGACAGATCAATTTCCAAGAGCCCGAGGGTCTCAGCGTAGATGATATTGAGGCTGTTGCCTCCGTCCATGAGGACCTTGGTGAGCGTGACGTTGCCGATGACGGGGTCGACGATGAGCGGGTACTTTCCTGGTCTCGGCACGCAGTCGGGGTGGTCGCCTTGGTCGAAGGTGATGGGCTTGTCGGACCAGTCTAGGTAGACTGGCGCCGCCACCTTTACCGAGCAGACCTCCCGGCGCTCCTGCTTGCGGTGCCGAGCCGAGGCGTTCGCCACTTGCCCACCGTAGATCATGAAACAGCCGTGGACCTCGGGGAACTCCTCTGCCTTGTCGCCCTCCTTCTTGTCGTTGTCTTGGCCTTTGCCACCTTCCACCGGGGGCTCGGCCTTATGGAAGTAGCGCCGAAGCATGACGCATTCCTCAAGGGTGTGCTTGACGGGACCCTGGTGGTAGGGGCACGACTCCTTGAGCATCTTGTCGAACAGGTTGGCCCCTCCGGGAGGCTTCCGAAGGTTCCTGTGCTCGACGACAGCGACAAGATCTGCATCGGCGGCGTCGCACTTTTCTTGCAACTTCTTCTTGGCTTTCTTCTTCGTGCCGCGCTGGGCGGATGCCTCGAGGACGTCTTCCTGCTGGCGTCCCTGAGGCTGCTTGTCCTTCCGGAAGATGGCCTCGACCGCCTCCTGACCAGAGGCGAACTTGGTGGCAATGTCCATCAACTCGCTCGCCTTGGTGGGGGTCTTGCGACCCAGTTTGCTTACCAGGTCGCGGCAAGTGGTGCCGGCGAGGAACGCCTCGATGACATCCGAGTTGGTGATGTTGGGCAGCTCGGTGCGCTGCTTCGAAAATCGACGGATGTACTCCCGCAGGGACTCCCTGGCTACTGGCGGCAGCTTCGGAGATCCCAAGAGTTCCCAGGGCGCACGTATGTGCCCTGGAAATTTCCAGCGAAGGCTTTGACCAGGTCATCCCAGTTGGAGATCTGCGTAGGAGGCAGATGCTCCAGCCAGGCTCGGGCGGCGTCGGAGAGGAACAGGGGGAGGTTGCGGATGATGAGGTTGTCATCGTCCGTTCCACCTAGCTAGCAGGCCAGCCGGTAGTCCGCAAGCCACAGTTCCGGCCTTATTTCCCCCGAGTACTTGGTGATGGTAGTCGGGGCTCGGAACCGGGTCGGGAACGGTGCCCGTCGTATGGCCCGGCTGAAGGCTTGCGGACCTGGTGGTTCGGGCGAGGGGCTCCGATCCTCCCCACTATCGTAGTGTCCCCCCACGCTGGGGTGGTAGCCTCGGCACACCTTCTCGTCGAGGCAGGCTCAACGGTCGCGGCGGCGGTGCTCGTTGCCGAGGCGACCCGGGGCCACAGGCGTCGCGTCCCGCGTGCGCCCGGTGTGGACCGAGGCCTCTCTCATGAATCGGGAAGTTGTTGCGCGATGCTCCGGGGGGTACCCTTGCCTTCGGGAGGCAGAGCTCTCGGCCCGTCGGACCGCGGCATCCTCCAGGAGATTCTTGAGTTCTCCCTGGATACGCCGCCCCTCGGTGGTGGATGGCTCCGGCATCGCTCGTCGAGCTTGGCCTGCATCTCGCGGATTTGCTCGAGTTGTGCGTCCTGACCCCCTGCAGGGACTGGGACCACAGCTAGCTCCCGCAAGATGTCAACGCGAGGCGCAGGCCCAAGGGGATCGTCATCCTCCGGCATACCAAGGTGGTTGCCTTCGTCGTGACCCCCTAGATCGACGTGAAAACATTCGCGACTTGGGCCACAACCCTCGTCGTCAAGGCTGTGGCTATCATCGGAGCAATCGGAGAGACAGTAGCCACATGCGGTCATGAAGCCTCGCATGGCACTGGGATTACCGAGCCCGGAGAAATCCTAACCAGAGTCGGGCTCGTCCTCTTCCTCGGAACCCGGGGGGCCGTAGGTCGAGACGGCCGTCAGTCGGCCCCAGGTTGACCACATATGGTACCCCGGAAGGTTAGGATATGCCTTTACGAAAGTGCTCACCGAAGCGGGGTCGCTCGGTGGATCGAAGCTGAATCTAAAAGGCACAGGGTGGAAAACGGACGATACCTCTCGATCGATGGACGATGACGAGGTCGTGCCGGGGATGGACTGCACCATTATCTCAGGTACGAGGCAAACGCCCAGCAAGTCCTCCGCGAGAGTGCTGGCGTCATCTGTCCGCTTAGGGTTGGCATGTTGCGGGGAAACGACACTCGCCGTTGTCTCAGGCGCGAGGACAACGCCCGACATGCCCCCCGCTGGGGTGCCGGCGCCGTCGACTTGCTCGACAGCCGACGAGGTGCCGCCTCCTGCCTGGACACGGTTGCCCCGCCTCCTCCTCCTATGGCGAGGAAGGCGGCGGGACAAACCCGGGGAAGACGTCGTCGAGTTCGCCGCCGCCGGGCGAGCTGACGGCCGTCGTTGTCGTTGTCGCGCTGCGGGGGAAGGAGTACCATGTCGTAGCTGCCGTCGAGGGACATGAACTCAAGGCTCCCGAAGCGGAGCAGCGTCCCAGGCTGAAGAGGGTGCTGGAGACTACCCATCTGGAGTTCAACGGGAAGTTGTTCGTCAACACGCAGCAGGCCCCTACCTGGCGCGCCAACTGTCGGCGTTTCGACCCCCGGGGGGTCCCTGGACCGACGAGTAAAATTGTCGCTGCGTGTCCCAGCCCAGATGGGTTGGCGCGAGATGGAACACAAGGGGGGCAAAACACGGCTCGTGTTATCCTGCGCCAGGGGGATGCGCTTGCAGTAGGGGTTACAAGCGTTCGCGAGGGAGAGGGAGCAAGCTCGTTCGTCAGCCCGTCCTCCCGCGTGACCCTCCCGCATGAGGGCCCTGGACCTTCCTTTTATAGATGCAAGGAGAGGGTCCTGGTGTATAATGGGGGTGTAGCTATGCGCTAACGTGTCCGGCAGAGAGGTGCCTGAGCCCTGTGTACATGCCAACGTGGCTGTCGGAGAGGTGCTAGAGCCCTGTGCACGCGATATCGTGGCCGTCGGAGGAGCGCCCGAGTCCTGTAGAAGCACAGCTGTCGGGGCTGCTGGGATGTTGCTGACGTCTCCTTGCTTCCGTAGGGGGCTGAGAATCGACGTCGTCATGGACGCACGCGGGGAGCCATCATTACTTGTTATCGGGGCGAGCCTGGATGGGACGCCGGTCTTGTTCCCCCGTAGCCTGAGCTAGCTAGGGGTAGGGTAATGATGCATCCTCTGTGGCACGTGAAAGCATCTAGGCCCCTGGTTGGTTTTAGTGATTAATGACAACGTAATATTATATGTGACTAACGTGTGTTTTGCAGAGACAAATGGTAAGTTAGGTCGCATGACAGGTAGAAGTACTACAACGGTGAAAACAATCCCGGAAATAAGAACTCGAAGCGACGGCTAAAACGACGGAACAAAAGGAGAAGGTCTACGGAGTCCGAGTGTCAAGGAGATGTGGACACTCGCGATTTAGTTAGGTCTTTTATTCTCTTTTAGCCGTACTATAAAGAGGGGTTGTCGATGAGTAGTTTGACCAAGAGAGTTCTAGTGTAGTGTTGGTGCACAATCACACTCATATATAGTGCTAGGTGTCACTCTAGAACTCACACACAAGTTAGAGCGAAAACCGATTTGAAAATCAGCTGAAAAACAAGAGTTAGTGTTTCTGGCTTTGGGGCACCGGACTGTCCGGTGTGCACCGGACTGTCCGGTGCACCCTCTGCCAGGTGGGGCCAGGCTGGTCCACGGTAGTGTTTTCCCTCCGCAGAAACCCGAGAGCGCAGCTTTCAGAGTTGAATTTTAGTGGTGCACCGGACACCGCACCGGACTGTCTGGTGTGCACCGGACAGTGGACTGTTCACTGTCCGGTGCGCCATGAGTCCAACGGCTCTCTGTCAGAACTAGCCGTTGGAAGTGACCGTTGGCGCACCGGTGGCGCACCGGACTGTCCGGTGCGCCATCGCGCAGTAAATTGCCTGTAACGGCTAGTTGGTGGGTGAGGGCTATTTATACCCCCTCCACCCACCATATTCAATGTCTTGCACTCCACATTTATTTCAGCACATTGCTAGAGCATTGCAAGCACCAAAAGCCTAGTGAGGAGATTAGAGAATCATAATCCGCGCTTGTTCCTCATTAGCGCTAGTGAGAGCCACCTAGAGCACACACCACTTGCATTAGGCTTCTCTTGGTCAAGCGAAAGTCTACGGCTTGTTACTCTTGGTGATCGGCATCACCTAGACGGCTTGGTGGCGTTGGGAGCTCGGTGATCACCGTGAAGATCTTGTTGGTGACCCGACTCAAGTTTGTAAGCGGTCTCGAGGGATCCACCGCGCCGGAGTGGCAAAGGATCATCTCGTAGTGAGCACTTGGTTCTTGCGAGGACCAAGGGGGAGCGATACCCTTGCGCGGGTGCTCCAACGAGGACTAGTGGAGAGTGCCGACTCTTCGATACCTCGGGAAAAATTGGAGGAGTCTTCTAAACTTTGCTTTACATTCCGCACTTAATTCAAGCACTTTACATTGTGTATTTGTTTAGCAAGTATTTGAAGTATTATCTTAGCTTTGTTACATTTCTAGTATTATATTCTTAGTGCTAGTTGTTGGGGTGAAGTTGGGCTCTTGTTTAGCTCTTGCTTAGGTTTTAATTAGTGTTGATTTTTAGAAAAGCCCAATTCACCCCCCCCCCTCTTGGGCATCGTGATCCTTTCAATTGGTATCAGAGCCTTGTTGCTCATAGATTAGCTTAACCGCTAGAGTTACGATGTCCGGTGGGGATGGACCTCCTCCCGTTTTTGATGGTGACGATTTTCCTTATTGGAAAATTCGTATGGAAGCATACTTAGAGGCTATAGACATTGGTGTCTATAAAGCCGCCACACAAGGGTTTCCCCAACCTAGAGATCCCACAAATCTTGTAGGTGATGAGTTCAATTATGAGAAATGGAATGCGAAGGCCAAAAACACCCTTTTTAGAGGCCTTTGCAAAGATGTGTTCAATAGAGTACGGAATCATAAAAATGCTCATGATTTGTGGATGGACATTTGTGCTCTACACGAAGGAACTAGAAGTGAACGTGAGGAAAGATATCACATAGCCATGCGAAAGTTAAATTCTTTTGAAATGCTTACTAATGAAAATGCAAACGCTATGTACTCACGACTTAATATTCTTGTAGAGGAAGTCAATGGATTGGGGCTTACTCAAATCTCACAACCGGATGTTGTGAGGAAGATTCTCAGTGTCCTCCCAATAGACAAATATGGACACATTGTCACTGTGCTACATCAAATGGATCTTTCAGTTGCCACACCTACACAAATTTTGGGAAAGATCAATGCCCATGAAATGTACATGCACATAAACAAAGAAGAATCATCTTCCAAAAGAAAGGATTTGGCTCTCAAAGCAAATCATGAAAGAAAAGGAAAAGCAAAAATACAAGTTGAGGAAGAGTCCTCAAGTGATGATGACCTTGATGCAAACATTGCCTTGATGGTAAGGAAGACCACCAAGATGTTGAAGAAGCTAAATAGAGAAGGCATCAAATTTGATTCAAGAAAGAAGAAGTTCTTTTCCAACAAAAGAGAGCCCATTTCTGAGATGGACTGCTACAACTGTGGTGAGCTTGGTCATCTTGCTCATCAATGCAACAAGCCCAAGAAGAACAAGTTCAAGGGCAAGAAGGAAGATGACAGCGATGATGAAAAGAAGGAAAATAAATTCTTCAAGAGGAAGGATGGAAAGCAAAAGAGGTTTCACAAGAAGAAGAATGGAAAGGCATATATTGTTGGCGACTGGCTCACCGACATCGAATCATCAAGTGGGTCTTCTTCAAGTGAAGAAGAAAATGATGAAAAAGTTGCGGCCATCGCCGGGGACTTCTCTTCACCACCATCATCGCCATCATCCACTTCTCACCTATGCCTCATGGCTAGGGGTGAACGAAAGGTACAAAATGATATTAATATTGATGATGATAGTGATAGTGATAGTGATGAAGAATTTGCTTCACCTTCATATGATGAGCTAGCTGACTTACTTAAAGAATATACTCAAATCATTAGAAAGTCAAAAGCTAAATGTGATAGGTTGAAAAAAGAAAATGAATCCTTAAATGCCAAGTATGACATAGTTATAAGGGCTAGTGATGAAATAAAAGAAGAAAATAAAACTATGTCATCAACTGTAAATGAGCTCACAAACTCCCTAAAAGATGCTAAGGAAAAATATGACAAATTAAATGAAGCTAATAGCGAGTTGCAAAATAGACTAGTAAAGATCAAGGAAGACTATACTCAAATTAAATTTGATCATGACAATCTTCTTGTTGAAAATGAACTTTTATCTTGCAAAACACATGAGGCTATTAACCCTGTTGTTAAGCTTGATGTAGCAACCTCATGTGATGATTTGATTCAAGAAGAGCAAACTAGTCTACATGCTGAATTGACTGAAAAAGTTGAAGTCCTGACTTTAGACAACAAAAAATTGAAGAATTACTTGACTGATGCAACTACTAGAGGAAAAGTTGCTATTGAGAACAATGATTTCAACAACGAGTTGGCAGTGGATAATCAAAGGCTTAAGAATGAGGTCAAGAAACTAAAAAGTGAAAATGAACATCTTGCAACAAGTGTGCAAAAGTTCAACAAGGGCCAATACCTCCAAAATGAGCTGCTTATGAACACTGTTATGAAAAATAACAAGAGTGGTATTGGATACAATGCTTTTGTGCAAAAGAAAGCTATCACTCAATACAAGCCAAAGCAGACTCACAAGCCTATCAAATGCTTTGAGTGTGGAAATGAAGGTCATTTTGCCCACAACTGCAAAGCTAAACCACCAACTCCCTTGCCTAAGCACTCAAGACCATTTGCTTTCAATGCTCACTATGTTCTAAGAAAGGTTGCAAATGGAAAGATTAAGGTTACATTCCTAGGTCCACCAAATAAGAGTAGACCTAGACAAATCTGGGTGGCAAAGTCCTTAATTGAGAGAGTCACTGGTCCTATGCAATATAGGGCCCTCAAAACTCAAGCTTGAATTGTCTGTGAATGTAGGTGAACTACAAGACCGGTGGGAGCCATTGGGTTATTGACAGTGGATGCACACAACATATGACAGGCAACCCACGGATGTTCACCTCACTAGATGAGAATGTTGATGGTCAAGATAAAATCACATTTGGAGACAATTCAAAAGGAAAAGTGCAAGGACTTGGCAAGGTGGCAATCTCAAATGATTTATCAATATCAAATGTTCTCTTAGTTGCACCCTTGAGCTTCAATTTATTATCAGTGGGACAACTCTGTGATCTTGGACTTCAATGCTTATTTACTCCATCAGAGGTTATTGTAACAAAAATGGATGATGAATCAATGGTATTCAAGGGATTTAGATACAACAACCTTTACTTAGTGGATTTCACTTCAGAAGATGCAGACTTAAGAACTTGCCTCTTCACCAAAGCTTCTCTTGGATGGCTTTGGCATAGGAGGCTTGCACATGTTGGAATGAGCACACTCAAGAAGGTATTAAAGAAAGATATGGTTAGAGGATTAAAGGATGTGGTGTTTGAAAAAGACAAGCCATGCAGTGCATGTCAAGCTGGAAAGCAAGTTGCTAATACACATCCCACTAAAGCTTTCATGTCAACATCAAGGCCACTGGAACTACTTCATATGGATTTATTTGGACCTACAAATTATGTCAGTGCCGGTGGCAACCTCTATTGTCTAGTGATTGTTGATGACTTCTCAAGATACACTTGGGTGTTCTTTCTCCATGACAAATCTGAAGTTGCATCTATATTCAAGAAGTTTGCCAAGAAAGCACAAAATGAATTTGATTGCAAGATTAAGAAGATTAGAAGTGACAATGGTAAAGAATTTGACAACACCAACATTCATGAGTACTGTGATGAAATTGGGATCAAGCATGAAGTATCTGCCACATATACACCTCAACAAAATGGAGTTGTTGAAAGGAAAAATAGGACCTTGATCACCCTTGCAAGAACCATGATTGATGAGTATAACACACCGGAGAGGTTTTGGGCCGAAGCTGTCAACACTGCTTGTTATGCTTCAAACAGGCTATTTCCTCACCGGCTACTTGCGAAGACTCCTTATGAACTGCTAAATGGGAAAAAGCCAGACGTCTCTTTCTTCCGGGTATTTGGGTGCAAATGCTACATCTACAAGAAACGCCATCACCTAGGGAAGTTTCAAAGACGTTGTGATATTGGTTTTCTTTTGGGTTATTCATTAAAGTCCAAAGCATATCGAGTATTCAACCATGCCACTGGCGTGGTAGAAGAAACATATGATGTGGAATCTGATGAGACTAATGGCTCCCAAGGAGCACTTGAAAATCTTGATGATGTAAGTGATGAGCCACTTAGGGAAGCAATGAAGAACATGCCTATTGGAGCTATCAAACCAAAAGAAGATGAAGAAGAGGTGCAAATCATTGACAGGCCTTCTTCATCAAATGTACCACAAGATGATGAAAAAGATGAGAGGCATGCAAATGAAGATACATTTGTCTCTCATGAACAAGCAAGGGTACAAGCCGAAGATGTTGATGCTCCAGGATCTTCTTCCCAAGTGGTTGACAGGAGAAACTCATCACTACTTCAAGCTCATCCTCAAAACCAAATCATCGGGAGTCCTTCACAAGGGGTTATTACTCGATCACATAGACATGCAAATTTTATTGAACATCACTCTTTTGTTTCTTGTGTTGAGCCTACTTGTATAGATGAGGCGCTACAGGATCCGGACTGGGTGAATGCCATGCATGAAGAACTTAACAACTTCACCCGTAACGAAGTTTGGACCCTGGAGAAGCCCCCACAAGATGCAAGAATCATTGGAACAAAGTGGGTGTTCAGAAACAAACAAGATGATCAAGGTGTGATTGTAAGAAACAAGGCAAGACTTGTCGCAAAGGGATTCTCTCAAGTTGAAGGCTTAGATTTTGGAGAGACCTTTGCACCGGTTGCTCGACTGGAAGCCATCCGTATCCTACTTGCATATGCATCATGCTATGATATAAAACTTTATCAAATGGATGTAAAAAGTGCATTTTTAAATGGCTTCATAAATGAACTTGTATATGTTGAGCAACCGCCTGGATTTGAAGACCCTAGATATCCTAACCATGCTTACAGGTTGTCCAAGGCGCTTTATGGGCTAAAGCAAGCTCCAAGGGCTTGGTATGAGCGTCTTCGCAACTTCCTCATTGAAAAGGGCTTCAAAATCGGGACCGTCGACACAACTCTCTTCACAAAGAAACATAACGGTGATATTTTCATTTGTCAAGTATATGTTGATGATATAATCTTTGGCTCGACAAATGACTATCATTGCAAGGAATTTGGTAAGTTGATGTCGAAGGAGTTCGAGATGTCAATGATTGGTGAGCTAACATACTTCCTCGGCTTTCAAGTCAAGCAAATGAAAGATGGTAACTTTCTCTCACAAGAGAAGTATACCAAAGACTTGTTGAAAAGGTTCAACATGGAGAAGTGCAAACCAATCAAGACTCCCATGCCTACAAATGGACATCTCGACTTAGATGAGGGAGGTAACCCGGTTAATCAAACTCTCTACCGTTCTATGATTGGTAGTTTATTATACCTTACCGCATCTAGGCCCGATATTATGTTTAGTGTCTGCATGTGTGCTAGATTTCAATCTAATCCTAAGAAAGCTCACCTTCGCGCTGTTAAGAGAATTCTTAGGTATCTCAGGCACACCACAAGCGTTGGTCTGTGGTATCCCAAAGGAGCTACTTTTGATTTAATTGGCTATTCCGATTCGGATTATGCCGGTTGCAAAATTGATAGGAAAAGTACTTCTGGGGGATGCCATCTGCTTGGTAGATCACTAGTTTCATGGACATCCAAAAAGCAAAATAGTGTTGCCTTGTCAACTGCCGAAGCGGAATACATTGCCGCAGGTGCTTGTTGCACACAGATTTTATATATGAAACAAACTCTTCTAGACTATGGCGTAGTTCTAGAAAAAGTACCTTTGCTGTGTGATAATGAGAGTGCTGTTAAAATTGCTAATAATCCTGTACAACACTCTCGCACCAAGCACATTGATATAGTCATCACTTCCTTAGAGATCATGTTGCTAAAGGAGATATCATTTTAGAAGGAGTGAGGTCGGAAGATCAATTAGCGGATATTTTCACTAAGCCACTTGATAAGACCCGCTTTTGCATGTTGAGGAATGAACTAAATATTCTTGATCTCAGAAATTTTATGTGAAATGTCAAATGGTGTTGTCAAGCTTGCATTGCATATTTAAATTCCTTGTATTGCATCTAGGACTTGTCTAACCTAGTTGAGATAACCGCCAACAAAGCGAGTGAAAAAGCTTAACTCGGGTCAAACCTGACAAGTCTTAGTTTTAAGCTTTTAGCACTTAAATTCTTACTTTTTATGCAATTATTGGTTCTTGAAATATGCATGAGGTACTGCACTTAGGGGGAGTATTCAAAACTCAAATTATTCATGAAAACCCCTAGTGCAAACCAAAATGCAAATTTCACCATTTGCCTATTTTCTCTAAAAATTATCTAGCCTATGGCAAAATATTTTGAAAAATATATAAGGGTGCCAATACCTGTCCCAACAAGTGTTATTTTGTGTGATTATAAGTTGGGATTTGGTTTGGTTTGGAGTTAGATAGAAAAAATCAAATTTTTCCAAACTCTCCTCTGTCTGGGCTCACCGGACAGTCCGGTGTGCACCGGACACTGCACTGTGCAATGTCCGGTGCACCGGCAGCCGCGCGCTAAAATCAAATTTTCCTGTGCGCTGTCCGGTGGTTCACCGGACAGCTACTGTGCGCTGTCCGGTGTGCACCGGACAGGCACTGTAGACTGTCTGGTGCGCCCATATCGCGTTTTAAAAAAAGGCCTCCAGCCCGACCGAGCCAGAGGCTCAGTCTTTCTCCCTCTCCACCCGTTGCTCTTTGTCCAGTGGCGATTTCCCCCCCCCCCCCCCCCCGCCGGCGATCTCCACCGGCGGCCACCATCTCCGGCGGTGCTCCGGTGACTTTGGGCACCCCTCCTGCTCTCCCTTGGTGAGCAGCTCTCAGCTCTCCTCTCCCTCTGTCTCTTCAATCTCTTTCTCTAGACTTTGAGGCAGTGCACCACCCTTTTGCAAATTCTTCAAATTCCTGTGAAATCCCATGAATCCAGTTGGTGGAATGTGTTCCATTGTCCCTATTACATATCCCTGCAGGTCCTTGGCTCCTTCGGGAGGGTTTTTCCACCCCATATACGCTTTTCACCGAAACCCTAGAACTCCGCACACCACGTGTTCGGTAAAATGCCCAAACCAGCCAAACTTGCTCCAATTGAACCCAAATTTTTCAGGCACCTTCACAACACTTCCAGCAACATCCTTGCCAAATTTCACGCTAATCCGAGATCCCAGGCTTAAATTTCACCAAATTTCCCGTTTTGAGCGATCGTTTCCGAGCCGAGTGCCCAAATCTCTTTTTCTTCGCCTAAATTCAAACCAAGCACACACTTCACTCATATTCACCTATATAAACCTATTCGTGAAGTATCGGCTCATTCCCACATCGTTTCGTGCCTCAAATCGAATTCCAAACCCCCTATGGCACTAATTATCCTTCAAACGTCGTTTTCACGTCTTTTGACTTCTCGATCGTCTCGTCTCGTGTTTTCTGTGCCATATCTCTCTGTGTATGTATTTATTCACATTTCATATGCTTATGACTATGTGACTAATACGTGCTCACCTCTTCTGTCATTTCAGTGACCTTGTTTGACCGTGTGCCGTCTCCCGTCCTGCCTGGATCGTCACCTCTCGTGTGAGCTTTCCAGGTAGTCATCTCATTCTTTGCTAAATCTATCGGTGATTTTTGCTCTATGCTTAGTCTCTCTATCTCATTTGCAGACATTAGTTCAGGATGCCGCGCACGAAGAATGCGTCGGCGCCAGGGGGTGGCGATGGTGAGGACCCTCGTCGCCCCTTCAGGCAGGTCAAGGGGAAGACTGTCTATTTGGAGCAGCAGGAAGGCCGCAAGAAGCGGCGTACGGACAGAGAGGCCCGTGCAGCGGCAGCAGCTGCAGCAGCCGCTGCGCAGGCCGCACTTGGAGATCAGCCGCAGATTCCATCCGATCAGATTGCTTTCCGTGCTCGTCGTCTCACCTCCCGGTCTCGCTCCTCCTCTCACACCTCCGCTTCCACTCCGCCACCCACTCTGCCTGCTCCCGTCACTCCTATTGCTCCATCCACCTCCACAGCCATACCCACTACCTCCTCTACGCCAGCTTCCACTGCTTCCCCTGCTCCCGCTCCCGCTTCTGCTCCTCCTGTCCCTCCACCTCGCTTCCGGAGCGTGATGAGACTGAGGTCCATCCTCTGGTTTCGGATCCTCGTCTGTTTGATCTTCAGCGTGCTACTGCAGCACGGGTACGTCGGTTCAGGTACGTACCCGTGGAGTCTTGGCTACCAGCTCAGAGAGACCCAGCAGCAGGTGTTCTTTTCAGCACACGGATTCAGGAGTCATTCTTCAGAGCTCAGATGTCTGCTCAGATAGCTCTGCGAGTGCACCGCCTTTTGGATCTCCCAGCTTTTCTGCTTGCAGTCGGTGTTGACTCTGAGGCGCACCTCACCTATCTGCCTGGCCTTCTGACCCTTCTGACTATCAGCGGCAGATATGTTGAGGAGTGGGTCCGAGTCTTCTACGCCTCTGTTTGGATTGACCCGGATCATCACTGGATGAGGTTCCGCTTTGAGCGAGAGGATGTCACGATCACTGCCAATCAGATCCGTCAGCTCTTTGGATTCCCAGAGTCGACGACTCGCCTTCACAGCCTCTGCTACGGCTCTTCTGACCCTCCTCGTCGCCCTCACGGCGGTGTGGCTCCAGGGACAGCTCACGTCGCGGCTCTGTTCCGCCCGCCTTTCACAGATGGGTCGCGACGTTCACCAGCAGACTTTACTACAGCAGCGAAGTACTTATATGAGCTCATCAGACGGACACTCCTGCCGAGGATGGGATACAGGGAGGCTACCACTCATATTCAGCTTTGGCTCCTTGGTGCCCTGGTATCCCACTCTGAGTTTGACGTTGTGGACTTCCTGATCTGTGAGATCGAGGACACCGTTCTGGATGGGATTCGTGCTCGTCGACAGTTACCTTATGCTCACTACTTGTGCCACATCTTTGCGCAGCTGATTCAGCCACCTCGATTTCAGAGCATCCTTGAGGCCTCACGCCTTGTATTTGGATCTTACCGTCCTGCTCCTGAGATTCCAGTGCCAGCTTCTGCTTCTGTGTTTGACTCTCAGGCCGAGGATGCAGCTCTTCGACAGTTTGACACTCAGGGTACAGCAACTGGTGATGATGATGATGATGATTTTGGGGTTCCTCCTCCGCCTCCGCCTCCTATGCCTCCACGCTCACATGATCATGAGGCTGGGAGTTCTCGTGCTGCCCCTGCTCCTCCTCCGGCTATGGATCCTGCTCTTGCGACTATTCTGGCCAACCTGGCAGCCGAGCTGGCACGGTTATCCGAGACGATGCTCTCGATGTTTCAGAGCATGCAGGACATGCAGGATGCTCTTCAGCAGCAGTTACTTCAGGATCGGGCAGAGAGTAGGGCATTCATGGCCCTTATGCTTCAGCATTCTGGTATCTCAGCACCTCCGGTTCAGTCTGCTCCGCCTCCTCCGCTTCACGCTCCAGTGGTGCCATCGATTTTGTCTGGACCCCCTGTTGGTACCTCTCCGCTCCGGCCGGTCACTTTGGCGTTCACCTCTCCGGTTCTCAGCTCTGTCTGTCTGCAGCCGCCAGTGCCACCAGCATCTGCTGTTACCACTACCGCTGTGGCAGTTTCTGTGACCGCTTCTGTTCCGGTAGCTCCTGCTGCGCGGCCGCAGTCCAAGTCAGTACCAGCTCCAGCTTCTACCGCAGATCCTGGATCCGAGACTGACTCTGACCCTCCGTCGGCGTTCGCTCTGCTACCTCGACCTCGACCGGATGCGCCCCCACCGCCTCCTCCTGCTTCAGGCGTTTAGGTTCAGGTCCCTTTTGGTGTTTGACGCTAAAGGGGGAGAGATATGAGTTGTGAGAGCTAGGGGGAGTTAGAGAGTTAGTAGAGAGTCAGAGTCATTGATAGTCGCCTAGAGGGGGGTGAATAGGGCGAAACTGAAATTTACAAATATAAACACAACTACAAGCCGGGTTAGCGTTAGTAATAAAGAAACGAGTCCGCGATAGAGGACGCAAAACAAATCCCAAGCGAATAAGCAAGTGAGACACGGAGATTTGTTTTACCGAGGTTCGGTTCTTGCAAACCTACTCCCCGTTGAGGAGGCCACAAAGGCCGGGTCTCTTTCAACCCTTCCCTCTCTCAAACGGTCCCTCGGACTGAGTGAGCTTTTCTTCTTCTCAATCAAACGGGAACAAAACTTCCCCGCAAGGGCCACCACACAATTGGTGCCTCTTGCCTTGGTTACAATTGAGCTTTGATCACAAGAACAAGTGAGAAAGAAAGAAAGGCGATCCAAGCGCAAGAGCTCAAAAGAACACGGCAAATCTCTCTCGCTAGTCACTAAAGGCTTGAGTGGAATTGGAGAGGATTTGATCTCTTTGGTGTGTCTAGAATTGAATGATAGAGCTCTTGTAGTAGTTGGGAAGTGGAAAACTTGGATGCAATGAATGGTGGGGTGGTTGGGGTATTTATAGCCCCAACCACCAAAAGTGGCCGTTGGAAGGCTGTCTGTTCGATGGCGCACCGGACAGTCCGGTGCACACCGGACAGTCCGGTGCCCCCTGCCACGTCATCACTGCCGTTGGATTCTAGCCGTTGGAGCTTCTGACTTGTGGGTCCGCCTGGGTGTCCGGTGCACACCGGACATGCACTGTTCCTTGTCCGGTGTGCCGGAGTGGGTGCGCCTGACATCTGCGCGCGCAGAGCGCGCATTAAATGCGCGGTAGAGAGCCGTTGGCGCGGAGATAGCCGTTGCTCCGGA
Source organism: Zea mays (assembly GCF_902167145.1). Lineage (NCBI taxonomy): Eukaryota > Viridiplantae > Streptophyta > Magnoliopsida > Poales > Poaceae > Zea > Zea mays. The sequence continues at coordinate 64,655,510 of NC_050103.1, read as the reverse complement.
GTCGCACCGGACAGTCTGGTGCACACCGGACAGTCCGGTGAATTATAGCGGACTAGCCGTTGGAGTTTCCCGAAGCTGGCGAGTTCCTGAGGCCGACCTCCCTTGGCGCACCGGACACTGTCCGGTGTACACCGGACAGTCCGGTGAATTATAGCGGAGTCGCCTCTGGAAATTCCCGAAGGTGACAAGTTTGAGCTGGAGTCCTCTGGTGCACCGGACACTGTCCGGTGTACACCGGACAGGCCGGTGATCCCAGACCAGAGGGCCTTCGGTTCCCACTATGCTCCTTTGTTGAATCCAAAACTTGGTCTTTTTATTGGCTGAGTGTGAACCTTTTACACCTGTATAATCTATGCACTTGGGCAAACTAGTTAGTCCAATTATTTGTGTTGGGCAATTCAACCACCAAAATTAATTAGGGACTAGGTGTAAGCCTAATTCCCTTTCAATCTCCCCCTTTTTGGTGATTGATGCCAACACAAACCAAAGCAAATAGAGAAGTGCATATTTGAACTAGTTTGCATAATGTAAGTGTAAAGGTTGCTTAGAATTGAGCCAATATAAATACTTACAAGATATGCATGGATTGTTTCTTTCTTATATAACATTTTGGACCACGTTTGCACCACATGTTTTGTTTTTGCAAATTATTTTGTAAAAAAATTTTTCAAAGTTCTTTTGCAAGTAGTCAAAGGTAGTGAATAAGAGTTTTGCAAAGCATTTTCAAGATTTGAAATTTTCTCCCCCTGTTTCAAATGCTTTTCTTTTGACTAAACAAAACTCCCCCTAAAGAGATCCTCCTCTTAGTGTTCAAGAGGGTTTTGATATATCATTTTTGAAATACTACTTTCTCCCCCTTTTGAACACAATAGGATACCAAATGATAATATTCAACACTAAGCTTTTGGTGGTGGTGCGGTCCTTTTGCTTTGGGCTCATACTCTCTCCCCCTTTGGCATGAATCGCCAAAAACGAAATCATTAGAGCCCTTGGAGTACTATCTTCCCCTTTGGTCATAAGTAAATGAGTTAAGATTATACCAAAGACGAAGTCCGGTCCTTTTGCCTTGGGCTCTTACTTTCTCCCCAAAGACAAAGTCCTTTTCTTGGTGCTCATGCGTTCTCCCCCAAGAATGGAGAATCTCTTGGAGCGACGGTGAAGGATGAGTTACGGAGTGAAAGCCTTTGTCTTCGCCGAAGACTCCAATTCCCTTTCAATATACCTATGACTTGGTTTAAAATAGACTTGAAGACACTTTAGTCATAGCGTATGAAAGAGACATGATCAAAGGTATACAAAATGAGCTATGTGTGCAAATCAATAAAAGAAGTTTCTAGAATCAAGAATATTTAGCTCATGCCTAAGTTTGTTAAAAGTTTGTTCATCAAGAGGCTTGGTAAAGATATCGGCTAATTGATCTTTAGTATTAATCTAAGAAATCTCGATATCTCCCTTTTGTTGGTGATCCCTAAGAAAATGATACCGAATGGCTATGTGCTTAGTGCGGCTATGCTCGACGGGGTTGTCGGTCATTTTGATTGCACTCTCATTATCACATAGCAAGGGAACTTTGGTTAATTTGTAACCGTAGTCCCGCAGGGTTTGCCTCATCCAAAGTAATTGCGCGCAACAATGGCCTGCGGCAATATACTCGGCTTCGGCGGTGGAGAGAGCGACCGAATTTTGCTTCTTTGAAGCCCAAGACACCAAGGATCTTCCCAAGAACTGACAAGTCCCCGATGTGCTCTTCCTATTGATTTTGCACCCCGCCCAATCGGCATCCGAATAACCAATCAAATCAAATGTGGATCCCCTAGGATACCAAAGCCCAAACTTAGGAGTATAAGCCAAATATCTCAAGATTCGTTTTACGGCCGTAAGGTGAGCTTCCTTAGGGTCGGCTTGGAATCTCGCACACATGCATACGGAAAGCATAATATCCGGTCGAGATGCACATAAATAGAGTAAAGAACCTATCATCGACCGGTATACCTTTTGATCCACGGACTTACCTCCCGTGTCGAGGTCAAGACGCCCATTGGTTCCCATGGGTGTCTTGATGGGCTTGGCATCCTTCATCCCAAACTTGTTTAGAATGTCTTGAGTGTACTTCGTTTGGCTAATGAAGGTGCCCTCTTGGAGTTGCTTCACTTGGAATCCTAAGAAATACTTCAACTCCCCCATCATAGACATCTCGAACTTTTGTGTCATGATCCTACTAAACTCTTCACATGTAGACTCGTTAGTAGACCCAAATATAATATCATCAACATAAATTTGGCATACAAACAAGTCATTTTCAAGAGTTTTAGTAAAGAGTGTAGGATCGGCTTTTCCGACTTTGAATCCATTTGCAATAAGAAAATCTCTAAGGCATTCATACCATGCTCTTGGGGCTTGCTTGAGCCCATAAAGCGCCTTAGAGAGCTTATAGACATGGTTAGGATACTCACTGTCTTCAAAGCCGGGAGGTTGCTCAACATAGACCTCTTCCTTGATTGGTCCATTGAGGAAGGCACTTTTCACGTCCATTTGATAAAGCTTAAAGCCATGGTAAGTAGCATAGGCTAATAATATGCGAATTGACTCAAGCCTAGCTACGGGTGCATAGGTTTCACCGAAATCCAAACCTTCGACTTGGGAGTATCCCTTGGCCACAAGTCGAGCTTTGTTCCTTGTCACCACACCATGCTCGTCTTGCTTGTTGCGGAAGACCCATTTGGTTCCTACAACATTTTGGTTAGGACGTGGAACTAAATGCCATACCTCATTCCTAGTGAAGTTGTTGAGCTCCTCTTGCATTACCACCACCCAATCCGAATCTTGGAGTGCTTCCTCTACCCTGTGTGGCTCAATAGAGGAAACAAACGAGTAATGTTCACAAAAATGAGCAACACGAGATCGAGTAGTTACCCCCTTATGAATGTCGCCGGGGATGGTGTCGACGGGGTGATCTCGTTGGATTGCTTGGTGGACTCTTGGGTGTGGCGGTCTTTGCTCTTCATCCTCCTTGTCTTGATCATTTGCATCTCCCCCTTGATCATTGCCGTCATCTTGAGGTGGCTTATTTGATTGATCTTCTTCTTCATCAACTTGGGCCTCTTCCTCATTTTGAGTTGGTGGAGATGCTTGCGTGGAGGAGGAAGGTTGATCTTGTGCATTTGGAGGCTCTTCGGTTTCCTTAGGACACACATCCCCAATGGACATGTTCCTTAGAGCTATGCATGGAGCCTCTTCTTCACCTATTTCATCAAGATCAACTTGCTCTACTTGAGAGCCATTAGTCTCATCAAACACAGCGTCACATGAGACTTCAACTAGTCCAGTGGACTTGTTAAAGACCCTATATGCCCTTGTGTTTGAGTCATAACCGAGAAAAAACCTTCTACAGTCTTAGGAGCAAATTTAGATTTTCTACCTCTTTTAACAAGAATAAAGCATTTGCTACCAAAGACTCTAAAATATGAAATGTTGGGCTTTTTACCGGTTAGGAGTTCATATGATGTCTTCTTGAGGATTCGGTGTAGATATAACCGGTTGATGGCGTAGCAAGCAGTGTTGACCGCCTCGGCCCAAAACCGATCCGAAGTCTTGTACTCATCAAGCATGGTTCTTGCCATGTCCAATAGAGTTCTATTCTTCCTCTCCACTACACCATTTTGTTGAGGAGTGTAGGGAGAAGAGAACTCATGCTTGATCCCCTCCTCCTCAAGGAAGCCTTCAATTTGAGAATTCTTGAACTCCGTCCCGTTGTCGCTTCTTATTTTCTTGATCCTTAAGCCGAACTCATTTTGAGCCCGTCTCAAGAATCCCTTTAAGGTCTCTTGGGTTTGAGATTTTTCCTGTAAAAAGAATACCCAAGTGAAGCGAGAATAATCATCCATAATAACTAGACAGTACTTACTCCCGCCGATGCTTATGTAAGCGATCGGGCCGAATAGGTCCATGTGTAGGAGTTCCAGTGGCCTGTCGGTCGTCATTATGTTCTTATGCGGATGATGAGAGCCAACTTGCTTCCCTGCTTGGCATGCGCTACAAATCCTGTCTTTCTCAAAATGAACATTTGTTAGTCCTAAAATGTGTTCTCCCTTTAGAAGCTTGTGAAGATTCTTCATCCCAACATGGGCTAGTCGGCGGTGCCAGAGCCAACCCATGTTAGTCTTAGCAATTAAGCAAGTGTCGAGTTCAGCTCTATCAAAATCTACCTGTTGGAGACTTGTTCTCAAATGCTTCAAGAACAAGGCAACATAGAAAATGTTAATCGATTAAGTCCTTCGTCCTACGAAGCATTATTTCCCTTGGGATATAATGATTTTCGGACGAAGGTCACAAAGGGCGAACCTTTATAAATGTGTTACATATTGACGAAGAATAAGTTACAAGAAACATAAAAAATTATGTAGATCATCATATATCATTATTATATATGAATAAAAATAACATTGAATTACAGATGTACCTCCAGTTTGAAGGGAATGAAAGTACAAGCGTGACGCAAAAGTGAACACCAAATCAGCGTGAACAGTACGGGGGGTACTGTTCACCTATTTATAGGCACGGGGTACAACCCATACAAAATTACATACATGCCCTTTACATTTGGTGGTAATTCTGTAGTAATCTATCGAGGTCTAAATGGCCTTTTCATCTTCAAGTCGGTTCCCTTTTCTGCGAACATGCCGAAGCTTTCCTGCTTCACAGCTTCGGCGCTGTGTCAACCTTCGTACCTTTTGAGCTTCTCCCTCTCTGATACGAGTCCGAAGATACCTGTTCACACATTATACTCTAGAAACACTGTTAAATCGTGTTTTTGAGGACCTTCGGAAGCCGAAGGCCCCCAACAGTAGCCCCTCGCAATATTAATTTGTTAAAATAATAAATTTAGATTGCGACATGGACGAAGGCTTTAAGCCGAAGGTCCGAAAAAACACCTTCCCTTTGCTAGAATAGCAATATTCACTGACAGGCGGGGTCTTTCCATTTTTACCGCACCGAGCGTATAAATAAGAGCATACTGCGAGCTCATTTGGTACGCTCTCTTGTCACTTGCTCTCGCTCGCTCGATTTTTAGCTTTTGCGCGCTAAGATTCCCTGGGTCTTTAATTTTAAAGCTTCGGCTTTGAAAACAGTTTTTTAGTATTTCCGAAGATGTCTGGAGACAAGAAAGCTGTTGCTGAGACGAAGCTGTCTCTTGATGAAGAGAAAAACTTAGGGTTTCTTATAGCGATGTCGAAGACAAACACGGAAAAAATTACCAAGGAAATTCTAGAAGGCCTATCTGAGGATACTGGTGACAGTGACAGTTATGATGTGGACAGCGGTAGCGAAGACTCCGAAGATCGTCCCTGGCGACCAAGCCATTCAGTTTATGGTAAATCAACTATCAAAGAGAATCATCTTGTCAACATGAGAGGAAGGTATTTTCGGGATTTGTCCATTGTGAGGGCCGATGAAGGAGAGAAGACTTGTCCACACCCTGAAGAAAATGAAGTCGTAGTATACCGAAGCTTTCTGAAAGCTGGGCTACGATTTCCCTTGAGTAGCTTCGTCGTGGAGGTGTTGAAAATTTTCGAAGTCTATCTTCATCAACTTACTCCCGAGGCAATTATAAGGCTAAATATCTTCGTGTGGGCCGCGAGAAGCCAAGGTCTGAAGCCTGATGCAAGAAGCTTCTGTAATATACACGAATTATTATATGAAACAAAGCCTTGGGGCAAAGAACAGTACCATAATAACTTTGGCTGCTACAGTTTCGTCTCTCGGTCCGGGGCAAGCTGTCCCGTACCAACCTTTCGGAAGAGATGGCCCGGGGATTGGATGACAGAATGGTTTTATGTGAAGAATGACCTATCAGCACGAGAAGATATCAAAGGTATAATTATGCGTCCTATTTGGCAAAGCTTCGGCCTTCGGAGGCCGAAGGTGGAAATGAATGGAGCTGCCGAAGAATGCCAGAGGGCCTTCGGCGTCATCTGCTCTTTTATTGGAACAAGAGATTTAGTACAAGAGCATATTGCCTTCCGGGTTTGGCCTCTTGCGAAGAAATGGGAAATGCCTCAAGAAACCATAAAAGAGGCCGACGAAGGTGGGCTTGTGAGACTGAAGTACACCTTCAAGTTTGGAGATAAATTTACTGAGCCAGATGATGACTGGCTAAATAGTATTGAAAATTTAAGTGACGAATTGCTTGGTGCTTATTCAAAGGCCGAAGATACAGCGATGTCAGCAGCCTTCGGAGGCCGAAAAAAGAAAAGGCTGAATCGGGTATTTGATGCAATTGGGTTTGTTTACCCTGACTATTGCTACCCCGTCCGAAGGCAGAAAAGAAAGAACACAACCTCTGCAAAAGAAGAAGCTGCAACTGCTCCTAGCGAGCCAGAGCCTGAAAGAAAGAAAATAAAAGTCCTCACTCACCGGCCGCGGTATATCGAACCAGCTTCGGTGCCGGAGTTTACCGAAAAATCTTCTTCGGCTACCGAGGCTAAAAAGCCAACCAGACCAGTCACGCCACCTGCAGCTGCAGGGATGACCGAAACGGCGAAAAAGATAGAACTAGAAGAACCGAAGATTTCGCTGCCAGAAACAAAAGAAATGGTCGAAGCGCCATCCACAGAAAAAATTGGAGAAGTGAAAAAACCAACTGAAGAAAAAGTACCAGAAATTGTGAGTCCTGCAGCAAATGTTGAGACAATAAAAAACCAAAAAGTGTCAGCAGTGACTCCAAAAAGAAGAAGAATGGCCAATGTGCTAGATGTACTAAAAACAATTAAAACTTCAAGCACACCTCCGAAGAAGGCTGCTGCCATTCCTGAAACGACAACTGAAATTTCTGATAACAAAACTCCAGTGCAAGGGACTGAAGCCGAAGCTGGATCCTCAGAGCCCGCGAAGATAGAATCCTTGGAAACTGAGGAAAAAATAACAAAGCCAACTTTTGTTGAAGAGATCGGAGTCATTGCCCCCGAAGCATCCATCAGAGCTCGTGATTATATTGTTCGTCATGCTTCGGGGAAAAAACTTTCAGAAAAAGAGGAGCAAGAGGCCCAGCATTACGCCCAAAAGCTGAAGTATCCAAAGGGGGCGTTAATATTCAATGGTAGTGGAGAAGAAGACTTTCTGTATTGTCTCCCTGACAACAAGGAAATTTCTGTTTGCCGGGAGATGAGCAAGAGCTTCGGATTCCCAACCTTAGAAGACGGGCTCTCGGTGCTGTCGAAGAACGATTTGGCCGACAGCCTGGCCTACAATAGCTTAAAGGTGCGACAAATGGGATCCTTGTATTCTTTGTTGATACCAAAAAAAAACTTTTGCTTGTTTTATTGAAACACACATACTTTTCTTTGCAGGGCCTGATACTTAGTAATGCCCTCAGGGCACAAAAAGATGCTGAAGACGAAGGGTGTACTATAGCCCTGAGCAACCTTCGTTCCGAAGTAATTGAACTTAGGAACGAAGGCCTCGAAAAAGATAAAATATTACACTCATTGATAAATAAAATAAAGGAAGACGAAGCTGCGTTCAAGAGTCAGGCTGAAGCTCAGAGACGCGAAATAGAAGATCTTCGGAAACAACTGGCCAGAGCCAGGGAAGAACGTATACTTGAAGAAACAAGGCGAGAGCTCAGCGACCAATGGGCGGATCACTTGGAAGCAACTGTTGAAGAGCTTCGTTCATCCAAAAAGAGGTGCTATAACAAATCTATAGAATGTGTTAAGAAGTTGAAGGCTAGCTTCGCCAGGGTCGGCGCTTTCTCTAGTGAAGAAAACTTTATAAGAGGCAATCCCGAAGGTCCTATTGAATGGATCGACCACGAAGCTGAAGCCTTCGAAGAAATTTTAAATAGCCGTGGGGATATATGTGCTTTCTCTGGGGCCAGAGGAATTGCCACCATTCTAGAGAAGAAGGGCTGTAAACACGTAAAAATCTTAGCACAATCCGAAACTGCTTTGTCCTTTGAAGACACAAAAGACCCTTCGGCCGAAGCAAGCATAATTGGTGGAAAGTTTTTTACTGATATCTGGGATAATGGTGGCCGAGAAATGGCAGGAGATATTATTCAAAGAAGTGAAAAGGGCATTCACGATGCTAGAGAAGTGACTAAGGCTGCTGAAAAGAGCACAGAGCCCGAAGGTCAATTAGGTACTAACTAATAGTTTGTATTGTGTTGTAATTTTTGGTTTTAAGCTTCATTTTCCGTTTGTAATAGCAGCATAGCCGTGTCCTGTCCTTCAGATCCTGCTGAAGCGTCTCCAGGCCCTCAGCCGAAAGGAGACGATGAAATTAAAAAGATGGCCGAAGCAATCATGGACGAAGTCGTCAATCGACTCCTGAATGAGGCTGCAGAAGTTGTTCTAAAAGAAAATTGAACACTATTGTAAAGTAAACTTCTGAATTGTAACATTTTGTAATCCTGAATGTAATATACCCTTTTTATTGCTTAATTCTTTACGATGCATGAAACTTTACACGTACCGCTTTTTGAGTCTTTGACGAAAAAACACCTTCCCTTCTTTTCATGCTTCGTGAAGAAGGATTTGTGTTTGTCACAACAATATCCAGTGTTCTGATGAATAATATCCAGGCTTCTTGACAATGTGAAGCTACTTAGCATGGTTTGCCCTTTTCAAAACATTCTTCCGAAGATCGATGTCACATCCCCTTCTTGTGCTTTATGCAATATGATGTATGATGCTTATGTTATGCAAAATGATGCGATGATGTTATGCTGAGTAAAATGTTGTTTATTCCGAAGATACACGCGTTCCTGTGACAAAACATACAAAATTTTTCATTATAAGCCTCCCTTAGGAGCTTCTTCGCCTTTTACTTCAGCGGAATCAGCGTTGACTTTTCGCTGTAAGCTCTGCATTCCCTTAGGAACGTCTTTGGAGCTTCTTCGCCTTTACTTTTGGCGGAATCAGCGTTGACTTTTCGCTGTAAGCTCTGCATTCCCTTAGGAACGTCTTTGGAGCTTCTTCGCCTTTACTTTTGGCGGAATCAACGTTGACTTTTCGCTGTAAGCTCTGCATTCCCTTAGGAACGTCTTTGGAGCAAAAAACTTACACTGCGTTCCCTTTGGAACGACTTTTTTTATGACTTCGGCAACTTACTCTGCGTTCCTTAGAACGACTTTTTGCTGTTTCGAATAATTTTCGGTAATCCGAAGGTCCTCTTGATTATCACAAGTCTTTAAACTTTAACAATTTAAGCCTGAGAAAAATATATTTTCCTTGTGGGAATCAACGAAAGTATTTATATGAAACCTAAACAATATCCTTTATTACAGAAAACAAAACTTGATAGAAAAGATTGCTATTAGGGTAGGATATTTGTCAATAGATGTGCTTTGACTCTGGCACGGTGCTGTTGACTGTACGAGCTTCGGACTGCTCTCGGAAGTCCCTTTGGTGTGGAGCATACTGGCTCCCTTCTGGCTGCTGTCCTTGCTGTAACGGAGGTGGAGGCGGAGGTTGTTGCCAAGAAGCTTGAGATTGACTCGCCGAAGCAACAGAAACTGCAGGGTGGTTGCCTACATACTCTGGGATGTAGGGCGAGTGATACGAAGCTGTATGCATGACCTGCTTCGGCTGAGCTTGTTGTGCTGCAGCTTCGGCTATTTCCTTTTGCTTCTGGATGGTAACGTGACACATCCTGGTAGTATGGCCCTTGTTCTCACCACAGAATAAGCAAAAGATTCTTCTCTGTTGATCGCCAAATCTTCCTCCGAAGCCCCTGGCACCTCTGCCTCTTGGAGCTGGTGGTCGGAAGGGAGCTTGCTGTTGCCCCGAAGCCTGTGAAGAATATTGTGGCCTTTGCTGTTGGCTCCCCTTATCATCACTTTGTGTAGAGTTATGAATTGATCTAACATGCCTCGGGTAAAACCTCCCACCGAAGCCCCTGGTCATTTCAGAAAACCTGAAGGCCTCCTCCCTTCTTTGGCGAAAATCGTTATCGGCCCGAATGTACTCATCCATCTTCTGGAGAAGCTTCTCCAAAGTTTGAGGGGGCTTCCTGGCGAAGTATTGAGCTGACGGTCCTGGCCGAAGCCCCTTGATCATGGCCTCAATGACAATTTCATTGGGCACCGTTGGTGCCTGTGCTCTCAAACGCAAGAACCTTCGGACATACGCCTGAAGGTATTCTTCGTGATCCTGAGTGCACTGGAACAGAGCCTGAGCAGTAACCGGCTTCGTCTGAAACCCTTGGAAGCTAGTTAACAAGAGGTCCTTCAGCTTCTGCCATGAATTGATCGTTCCTGGTCGAAGGGAGGAATACCAGGTTTGAGCAACACTTCTGACAGCCATAACAAAAGATTTGGCCATGACCGCAGCATTGCCACCATAGGAAGATACTGTTGCCTCGTAGCTCATCAAAAACTGCTTCGGGTCTGAGTGGCCATCGAATACGGGAAGCTGAGGAGGCTTGTAGGACGGAGGCCAAGGTGTAGCCTGCAGCTCAGCGGACAGAGGAGAAGCATCGTCAAAAACAAAATTCCCATGATGGAAATTGTCATACCAGTCATCTCCGTTGGGAAAACCCTCCTGATGAAGGTCTTGGTGCTGAGGCCCTCGGTGTTGCTCATCCTGAGCAAGGTGACGAACTTCTTCAGAGGCTTCGTCTATCTGCCTCTGTAGTTCAGCTAGCCTGGCCATCTTTTCTTTCTTCCTCTGCACTTGTTGATGAAGCATCTCCATATCTCTGATTTCTTGATCTAACTCGTCCTCTGGTGGTGACGGGCTAATAGCCTTCCTTTTCTGGCTTCGGGCCTCCCGAAGAGAGACTGTCTCCTGATTGTGGTCCAGCGGTTGTAGAGCTGCAGTCCCAGGTGCTGAAGCTTTCTTCGGCGCCATAACGAAGGTTTATGATCGCCGAAGATAAAAAACTTCAAAGAGTGGAAGTGAGTTCACCGGAGGTGGGCGCCAATGTTGGAGACTTGTTCTCAAATGCTTCAAGAACAAGGCAACATAGAAAATGTTAATCGATTAAGTCCTTCGTCCTACGAAGCATTATTTCCCTTGGGATATAATGATTTTCGGACGAAGGTCACAAAGGGCGAACCTTTATAAATGCGTTACATATTGACGAAGAATAAGTTACAAGAAACATAAAAAATTATGTAGATCATCATATATCATTATTATATATGAATAAAAATAACATTGAATTACAGATGTACCTCCAGTTTGAAGGGAATGAAAGTACAAGCGTGACGCAAAAGTGAACACCAAATCAGCGTGAACAGTACGGGGGTATTGTTCACCTATTTATAGGCACGGGATACAACCCATACAAAATTACATACATGCCCTTTACATTTGGTGGTAATTCTGTAGTAATCTATCGAGGTCTAAATGGCCTTTTCATCTTCAAGTCGGTTCCCTTTTCTGCGAACATGCCGAAGCTTTCCTGCTTCACAGCTTCGGCGCTGTGTCAACCTTCGTATCTTTTGAGCTTCTCCCTCTCTGATACGAGTCCGAAGATACCTGTTCACACATTATACTCTAGAAACACTGTTAAATCGTGTTTTTGAGGACCTTCGGAAGCCGAAGGCCCCCAACACTACCAAGTATAGCTGACCCTCTAACACTCCCTTAAATGCTATTGAATCATCACTTCTTCTAAAGACAGTGACACCAATATCAGTGAATAGACAGTTGTAGCCCATTTGACATAATTGAGATACGGAAAGCAAATTGTAATCTAAAGAATCAACAAGAAAAACATTGGAAATGGAATGGTCAGGAGATATAGCAATTTTGCCCAAACCTTTGACCAAACCTTGATTTCCATCCCCGAATGTGATTGCTCTTTGGGGATCTTGGTTTTTCTCATATGAGGAGAACATCTTTTTCTCCCCAGTCATGTGGTTTGTGCACCCGCTGTCGAGTATCCAACTTGAGCCCCCGGATGCATAAACCTACAAAACATGTTTAGTTCTTGACTTTAGGTACCCAAATGGTTTTGGGTCCTTTGGCATTAGACACAAGAACTTTGGGTACCCAAACACAAGTCTTTGAACCCTTGTGCTTGCCCCCAACATATTTGGCAACTACCTTGCCAGATTTGTTAGTCAAAACATACGATGCATCAAAAGTTTTAAATGAAATATTATGATCATTTGATGCACTAGGAGTTTTTCTTTTAGGCAACTTAGCATGGGTTGGTTTCCTAGAGCTAGATGTCTCACCCTTATACATGAAAGCATGATTAGGGCCAGAGTGAGACTTCCTAGAATGAATTCTCCTAATTTTGCTCTCGGGATAACCGGCAGGGTACAAAATGTATCCTTCGTTATCCTGAGGCATGGGAGCCTTTCCCTTAACAAAATTAGACAATCTTTTAGGAGGGGCACTAAGTTTGACATTGTCCCCCCTTTGGAAGCCAATTCCATCCTTGATGCCATGGCGTCTCCCATTATAGAGCATACTTCTAGCAAATTTAAATTTTTCATTCTCTAAGTTATGCTCGGCAATTTTAGCATCTAATTTAGCTATATGATCATTTTGTTGTTTAATTAAAGCCATGTGATCATGTATAGCATCAATGTTAACATCTCTACATCTAGTGCAAATAGAAGTGTGCTCAACAGTAGATGTAGAGGGTTTGCAAGATTTTAGTTCTACAACCTTAGCATGCAATATTTCATTTCTACTTCTAAGGTCGGAAATAGTAGCATTGCAAACATCAAAATCTTTAGCCTTAGCAAGTAATTTTTCATTCTCAATTCTAAGGCTAGCAAGAGAAATGTTCAATTCTTCAATCCTAGCAAGCAAATCCTTATTATTATCTCTAGGGTTGGGAATTGAAACATTGCAAATATGAGAATCAACCTTAGCATTTAAACTAGCATTTTCATTCCTAAGGTTGTCAATCATCTCACGACAAGTGCTTAGCTCACTAGATAATTTTTCACATTTTTCTACTTCTAGAGCATAAGCATTTTTAACCTTAACATGTTTCTTGTTTTCTTTAATTAGACAATCCTCTTGGGAATCCAAAAGGTCATCCTTTTCATGAATAGCACTAATCAATTCATTAAGTTTTTCCTTTTGTTCCATGTTAAGATTGGCAAAAAGGGTACGCAAGTTATCCTCCTCATCACTAGCATTTTCATCACTAGAGGTTTCATATTTAGTGGAGGATCTTGATTTTACCTTCTTCCTTTTGCCGTCCTTTGCCATGAGGCACTTGTGGCCGACGTTGGGGAAGAGAAGCCCTTTGGTGACGGCGATGTTGGCGGCGTCCTCGTCGTCGGAGGAGTCGCTTGAGCTTTCGTCGGAATCCCACTCCCGACAAACATGGGCATCGCCGCCCTTCTTCTTGTAGTATCTCTTCTTCTCCTTTCTTCTCCCCTTCTTGTCGTCGCCTCGGTCACTGTCACTTGATATAGGACATTTAGCAATAAAATGACCGGGCTTACCACATTTGTAGCAAACCTTCTTGGAGCGGGACTTGTAGTCTTTCCCCCTCCTTTGTTTGAGGATTTGGCGGAAGCTCTTGATGACGAGCGCCATCTCCTCATTGTCAAGTTTGGAGGCGTCTATTGGTTGTCGACTTGGGGTAGACTCCTCCTTCTTTTCTTCCGTCGCCTTGAATGCGACGGGTTGAGCCTCGGATGTGGATGGATCATCAAGCTCGTTGATCTTCCTTGAGCCTTCGATCATGCACTCAAAACTTACAAAATGCCCGATAACTTCCTCGGGGGTCATTTTAGTATATCTAGAATTACCACGGATTAATTGAACTTGAGTAGGGTTAAGGAAAATAAGAGATCTTAAAATAACCTTAACCATCTCATGGTCATCCCACTTTACGCTCCCGAGGTTGCGCACTTGGTTCACCAAGGTCTTGAGCCGGTTGTACATGTGTTGTGGCTCCTCCCCTTTGCGAAGCCGGAACCGACCGAGCTCCCCCTCGATCGTTTCCCGCTTGGTGATCTTTGTGAGCTCATCTCCCTCGTGTGCGGTTTTGAGCACATCCCAAACCTCCTTGGCGCTCTTCAACCCTTGAACTTTGTTATACTCCTCTCTACTTAAAGAGGCGAGGAGTATCGTTGTTGCTTGAGAGTTGAAGTGCTCGATTTGGGCCACCTCATCCTCATCATAATCCTTATCCCCTACGGATGGTACCTGTGCACCAAACTCAACAACATCCCATATACTTTTGTGGAGTGAGGTTAGATGAAATTGCATTAAATCACTCCACCTAGCATAATCTTCACCATCAAAAGTTGGTGGTTTGCCTAATGGGACGGAAAGTAAAGGTGCATGTTTAGAAATGCGAGGGTAATGTAGGGGGATCTTACTAAACTTCTTATGCTCTTGGCATTTAGAAGTTACGGAGGGCGCGTCGGAGCCGGAGGTCGATGTTGATGAAGTGTCGGTCTCGTAGTAGACCACCTTCCTCATCCTCTTTTGTTTGTCTCCGCTCCGATGCGGCTTGTGGGAAGAAGATTTTTCCTTCTTCTCTTTGTGGTGAGAAGAAGATTTCTTCTCCTTCCCTTTGTTGGAGGAGCTCTTCTTCTTCTCCCTCCGTTTGGTGCGGGACTCTTCCGATGAAGTGCTCCCGTTGCTTGTAGTGGGCTTTTCGCCGGTCTCCATCTCCTTCTTGGCGTGATCTCCCGACATCACTTCGAGCGGTTAGGCTCTAATGAAGCACCGGGCTTTGATACCAATTGATAGTCGCCTAGAGGGGGGGTGAATAGGGCGAAACTGAAATTTACAAATATAAACACAACTACAAGCCGGGTTAGCGTTAGTAATAAAGAAACGAGTCCGCGAGAGAGGACGCAAAACAAATCCCAAGCGAATAAGCAAGTGAGACACGGAGATTTGTTTTACCGAGGTTCGGTTCTTGCAAACCTACTCCCCGTTGAGGAGGCCACAAAGGTCGGGTCTCTTTCAACCCTTCCCTCTCTCAAACGGTCCCTCGGACCGAGTGAGCTTTTCTTCTTCTCAATCAAACGGGAACAAAACTTCCCCGCAAGGGCCACCACACAATTGGTGCCTCTTGCCTTGGTTACAATTGAGCTTTGATCACAAGAACAAGTGAGAAAGAAAGAAAGGCGATCCAAGCGCAAGAGCTCAAAAGAACACGGCAAATCTCTCTCGCTAGTCACTAAAGGCTTGAGTGGAATTGGAGAGGATTTGATCTCTTTGGTGTGTCTAGAATTGAATGCTAGAGCTCTTGTAGTAGTTGGGAAGTGGAAAACTTGGATGCAATGAATGGTGGGGTGGTTGGGGTATTTATAGCCCCAACCACCAAAAGTGGCCGTTGGAAGGCTGTCTGTTCGATGGCGCACCGGACAGTCCGGTGCACACCGGACAGTCCGGTGCACACCGGACAGTCCGGTGCCCCCTGCCACGTCATCACTGCCGTTGGATTCTAGCCGTTGGAGCTTCTGACTTGTGGGTCCGCCTGGGTGTCCGGTGCACACCGGACATGCACTGTTCCTTGTCCGGTGTGCCGGAGTGGGCGCGCCTGACATCTGCGCGCGCAGAGCGCGCATTAAATGCGCGGCAGAGAGCCGTTGGCGCGGAGATAGCCGTTGCTCCGGAGTCGCACCGGACAGTCCAGTGCACACCGGACAGTCCGGTGAATTATAGCGGACTAGCCGTTGGAGTTTCCCGAAGCTGGCGAGTTCCTGAGGCCGACCTCCCTTGGCGCACCGGACACTGTCCGGTGTACACCGGACAGTCCGGTGAATTATAGCGGAGTCGCCTCTGGAAATTCCCGAAGGTGACAAGTTTGAGCTGGAGTCCTCTGGTGCACCGGACACTGTCCGGTGGTGCACCGGACACTGTCCGGTGTACACCGGACAGTCCGGTGATCCCAGACCAGAGGGCCTTCGGTTCCCACTATGCTCCTTTGTTGAATCCAAAACTTGGTCTTTTTATTGGCTGAGTGTGAACCTTTTACACCTGTATAATCTATACACTTGGGCAAACTAGTTAGTCCAATTATTTGTGTTGGGCAATTCAACCACCAAAATTAATTAGGGACTAGGTGTAAGCCTAATTCCCTTTCAGTCATTTTGATGTAATATATGTGCTTGCTACTCTCTGTACTAGCTTGATGTTTTTGGCTCACAAACTCGTCATATACTCTCGCTGCGTATGATTGACTATGTGTATTATGTTTTCACCTTATATTTTATCACCAGTCTTCTAGCTCTTGTTTCATTAATTTAACTTCACTTTTATATGAACAAGAATCTTATGATGTGTATGCGCTCACTCTTATTATTATGGTACACATTCTTTCTGTCAAAGATTACTGAGTATAACTAACCATTCTTTCAATTGACAGAATCTTCAAAACAAACTACTCTCACAAAACTTGTAGGGTTGTCATCAATCACCAAAAAGGGGGAGATTGAAAGCATCTAGGCCCCTGGTTGGTTTTAGTGATTAATGACAACGTAATATTATATGTGACTAACGTGTGTTTTGCAGAGACAAATGGTAAGTTAGGTCGCATGACAGGTAGAAGTACTACAACGGTGAAAACAATCCCGGAAATAAGAACTCGAAGCGACGGCTAAAACGACGGAACAAAAGGAGAAGGTCTACGGAGTCCGAGTGTCAAGGAGATGTGGACACTCGCGATTTAGTTAGGTCTTTTATTCTCTTTTAGCCGTACTATAAAGAGGGGTTGTCGATGAGTAGTTTGACCAAGAGAGTTCTAGTGTAGTGTTGGTGCACAATCACACTCATATACAGTGCTAGGTGTCACTCTAGAACTCACACACAAGTTAGAGCGAAAACCGATTTGAAAATCAGCTGAAAAACAAGAGTTAGTGTTTCTGGCTTTGGGGCACCGGACTGTCCGGTGTGCACCGGACTGTCCGGTGTGCACCGAACTGTCCGGTGCACCCTCTGCCAGGTGAGGCCAGGCTGGTCCACGGCAGTGTTTTCCCTCCGCAGAAACCCGAGAGCGCAGCTTTCAGAGTTGAATTTTAGTGGTGCACCGGACACCGCACCGGACTGTCCGGTGTGCACCGGACACTGGACTGTTCACTGTCCGGTGCGCCATGAGTCCAACGGCTCTCTGTCAGAACTAGCCGTTGGAAGTGACCGTTGGCGCACCGGTGGCGCACCGTTGGCGCACCGGTGGCGCACCGGACTGTCCGGTGCGCCATCGCGCAGTAAATTGCCTGTAACGGCTAGTTGGTGGGTGAGGGCTATTTATACCCCCTCCACCCACCATATTCAATGTCTTGCACTCCACATTTATTCCAGCACATTGCTAGAGCATTGCAAGCACCAAAAGCCTAGTGAGGAGATTAGAGAATCATAATCCACGCTTGTTCCTCATTAGCGCTAGTGAGAGCCACCTAGAGCACACACCACTTGCATTAGGCTTCTCTTGGTCAAGCGAAAGTCTACGGCTTGTTACTCTTGGTGATCGGCATCACCTAGACGGCTTGGTGGCGTTGGGAGCTCGGTGATCACCGTGAAGATCTTGTTGGTGACCCGACTCAAGTTTGTAAGCGGTCTCGAGGGATCCACCGCGCCGGAGTGGCAAAGGATCATCTCGTAGTGAGCACTTGGTTCTTGCGAGGACCAAGGGGGAGCGATACCCTTGCGCGGGTGCTCCAACGAGGACTAGTGGAGAGTGCCGACTCTTCGATACCTCGGGAAAAATTGGAGGAGTCTTCTAAACTTTGCTTTACATTCCGCACTTAATTCAAGCACTTTACATTGTGTATTTGTTTAGCAAGTATTTGAAGTATTATCTTAGCTTTGTTACATTTCTAGTATTATATTCTTAGTGCTAGTTGTTGGGGTGAAGTTGGGCTCTTGTTTAGCTCTTGCTTAGGTTTTAATTAGTGTTGATTTTTAGAAAAGCCCAATTCACCCCCCCCCCCCTCTTGGGCATCGTGATCCTTTCAGCGCGGTCGGTCCGAGCCCAAGGTCGGGCAAGGCGGAGACTCCTCCTGAGGCCGAGGTCGGGGTCGGGCGAGGACGCGATTCCTCCCGAGGTCGAGGTTGAGGCCGAGCCCTAGGGTCGGGCGAGGTGGAGACCACCTTCTGAGGTCGAGGTTGAGGCCGAGCCCTGGGGTCGGGCGAAGCGGAGACCACCTCCCGAGGCCGAGGCCCAGGGTCGGGTGAGGCGAAGCTTCCTGTTGCGCCTGAGGCTAGACTTAGCTGTTGTCAGCCTCACCCTGGTGGGTGGCACAACAGTCGGAGAGAGGCGAGCGGCGCTGTTTTCATGTCAGGTCGGTCAGTGGAAGGGCGAAGTGAACGCGGTCACTTCGACCTTGCCGACTGAGGCACGTGTGTCAGGATAAGGTGTCAGACGATCCTCGCATTGAATGCGCCTGTGATACGATCGGTTGGTGAGACGATTTAGCCAAGGTTGCTTCACAACGAAGCCTGCCCGAGCTGGGGTTCGGGCGAGACGAGGGTGCTTCTGTTGCTTGAGGAGGCCCTCGGGCGAGGCGTGAATTCGCCTGGAACTACTGTTCCCGCCCGAGGCTGGACTCGGGCGAGGCGAGATCGCATCCCTTGAGTAGACGAAGCCTTGACCTGAATCGTGCCCATCAGTCTCTGCAGCTTGTGCTGATGGTGATTACCAGCCGTGTTTAGAAGTGTTGAATGTACCTCTAATTACGGTACCCGACACATATATTTTCGCTTAAGGCCCCTGAATTGTGAGGACCGGCCCTGATATATATAGGACCAAGCAAAGAAACACTATGCCTTGTAAGTTTCAGAAGAAGAAAACAAAACATTATGCCTTGTGGTGTGTGACCGAACTTGGCTTGGCTGGGTTCTTCACGGCTCATTTTGTTTTATTTGTAGAATTTGCTCCTTTCCGTTCTCTGTAAAAATCTTATGACCTGTTTATAAAAATTATCGATCAAACGGCCTCGTGGTTTTGCCTGTGATTGTGACGCAGACGATATGAGAGTGAGTAACCGGTTGAATCAGCTGGCAGTGGCAGTTAGGCGTAGATATCGAGTCAGCTCGGCTCGGCTCGACCGAGCTTGAGCTGGCTTGTTAACCAACCGTTTGGTTGAGGAGCGGGGGAGAATAGAGTGGTTTCATTCCAATTTTCTGAGCGTTTGGTTTCCAACAAAATAAGAGTGGAACGGCTATCAGATCTTCATATAGAAATTTACTATAAGTAGTTGAAATACTCTCGCTCCAAAAAACGGCCGAATGTGAGCGCTCTCTCGGACGTGAGTGCTCTCCCTCCTCTCCTCCCCTCTACACTCATACGACTCTCAAACCAAACAAAGAATGAAACGGCTCCGCTCTATTCTACTCTTCAACCAAACAAAAAATATAGCGGCTCTGCTCTTCTTGCCAAACACAGAATAGAACGGCTACATTCTCAAATACTGGTATGGAGCCACTCTATTCTATTTGACTCTCCAACCAAATGTATCCTAAGAGAACAAGCTGGCTCGGCTCGACTCGTTAAGAAACCGAGCCAGAGAACCAGCTCAGCTCGTTTGCGAGCTCGAGCTAGCCCGTTTAGCTCGCGAGCCCAACAAAAAATAGTATACAGGTATATATACAACAATATAATCAATTGCTAGTTAATTTCATACTAATTTAATACTAGAAAAGGCTAACAATACTCATATTTTATATATCACATCAGTTAAACCCTAAACTAACATAGTTCATCACTTATTAATTCATCCAATACAAGTATAGACTTTGTTTTACAGATAAATACTAGCTCATTCGAGCTAACGAGCTGGCACGAGCTCGTGTCAAGCTGGCTCGTTAACGAACCGAGCTGAGATGTTAGCTTAGCTCGTAATAAAATTGAAACGAGCCGAGTCGAGCTGAGCCGAACTAACCACGAGTCTGAGCGAGCTCACGAGTCACGAGTATTTTGTCCGATTTTAGACGGTGGCAGCATCTAAGCCTATCAAATAAAGCCACGTAGCCCTACAGTATTTCATGAATCCTACCATGTTTTTTTGATGTTATGATGAATAGCATTTCCTATCTGCTAATCGGCACTTTCCCTGCTGGGTGCTAGCTTGTCTGTCATCCATGCATGGATTCAATCACAGCATCATTCGGTCACTGCTCACCAGTCATCAGTCACTACTTCATCACCACCCAGGCCCCAGCAGGGGAGGAGGAGGGGCAGCGGCAATCCACCCTGCCTCTGCCTGCCACACGGAAAGGCCTGGCCCAGACCAATGCGCCCGTTTTCACTCTAGTGTAGTGTTGCCACGGCCGGAAGAGGAACCGCTGTCGGCCTGCTCCACCTCCACGGCTCCACCTGTCTGCTCTCTGTCTGTCCCGCGTCCTCCTCCGCAGCACGACGACCGCATCGCGTTCTACGTTCTCCGCCCTCTCCGCTCCCCCTACTCTGCTTGGTTTCCCAGAAGATTTGATTGGTTTCCCCAAATCCGGTGACTCCATTCCTGTTGTTCTTCACGTCGACCCCGGGAACCTCCCAGAAGGCTCTAGCGACCCCGGCGGTATCGGCCTCTCCCTCTCCCTCTCCAAGATCCGTCCCTTCTTCCCCGTCGATTAGCGTCTGCCTCCTCCATTGCCGCTTGCATTTTTAATACCCGTCTCTTGGTGCATGTAGCTCTGAGTGCTGTGCTGCCGGCGGCGAGATCCAGGAGCTGCCTGCCATGGTGAAGGACAGCGCCTACTACGACGTCCTAGGGGTCAGCGTCGACGCGTCCTCCGCCGAGATCAAGAAGGCGTATTACATCAAGGTGACCCCCACCATCTCCTTACGCCTCGGCCGCGCCCCTCCTCGCTTGCATGTTGTGACGCGGATAGGTAGCTAGTGGACTCGCCTTTTTTTCTCAATTGCTTGGGTGCCTGTTTTCTTCAGGCGAAGCTGGTGCATCCGGACAAGAATCCCGGGAACCCTGACGCCGCACTCAAGTTCCAGGTAGGTTCTCCCTGTGGGATCCGTTATGTATAAGACCATTGACTGCCCTCGAATACCATGTGTCCATCGGAAGATAAAATTCTCTGAAACAAGCCAACATTGAGGCCTTTTGGCTACACAATTAAATCATCAATGTTCTAAAGGTTGCTTTGATTTTCTAGGGATACCATAGCTTTGCAGGGTGCCATCTTTTCTTAGTTTCCCATGTGACAGTGTTTGGTTATTAGTTTCCCATCACTGACGGTGCTTCATTTTCTGAATGTGATACGATATTGGTTTTTTACTAGTTTGAGTTTGATCTTTCTCCAATTGAAATACCTAAACTGTCGACTGGTATTGTGCATGCATAATCTTTGGGACGGATTGGTATGACCTCTGTATGTTCTGACTGCTACAAAATATTGAACTAAATCACTTGGTCTTAACAGGAACTTGGAGAGGCCTATCAAGTTCTTAGTGATCCTGGGAAAAAGGAGGCTTATGATAAGTATGGAAAGGAGGGTATTCCCCAGTAAGTCATGATTCATTTCTGATATTTGGTAAATATTAAGTATATATTTTCTGAAAAAAAGGCAGTCTGCTCATGATTATTCAGATTGAAGTGATTTATCTGCTTTGGGGCATAGAACATGATAGTGCTTAGGATGGATACATAGCATCACAGTGTGCGAGCTATAAAAGAATGCCTGTTTTAGGGAAAGCAGGCAACTGAATGTTGCTCATTGCTTCTATGCAAAAAAAGAGGATGTAAATTGCTTGTGCATTATTCTGTTAATCATTTTCTTACTTTCTTAGTTGTTTTACAACTCATTCAGGGATAACATGGTGGATCCTGCTGCTGTCTTTGGGATGATTTTTGGAAGTGACTATTTTGAAGATTACGTTGGCCAGCTTGCTCTAGCATCTATAGCCTCAGTAGAGGTTGATGAAAACTCAAACAGTCAAGAAGCAAGAGCAAAGGTTCAAGAAAAGATAAAAGTATGTTCTTTCCTGCTGTTTTTTCTGAATCAATTGCATGTGCGGTATTGTTCGATTTAGGATCCACATTGTCACTTATAAGTTGAACTTAATTAACTTTTCTATGGTTCAGGAGTTACAAAGAGAGAGAGAACAAAAGCTTACCCAGAGCCTGAAAGACCGACTTCAACCATATGTAGATGAGAGAAAGGATGAATTTGTGAGCTACGCAAGCACAGAAGCTAGGCGTTTATCTGAAGCAGGTACATCATGCTATAACGTATTTGTTGTGACAACTAACAAGTTGTGATCTTTTTTTCCAAGGGCACCGTCTGTATCTTGCAAATAAAATTTTATTCATCATGTGGTAGACACAGTGATTTAGTTTCGTTCGAATAGATTATATCTTTTTTGTGTGGCAAGCAGTGATGGTGGTCCTCTGATGTCTTTATTTTATTCCTTGAACTTATGATATTTCAATATTGACTTTCCAGGTTTCTAACTTGTCTCAATTTCAGCATTTGGTGAGGCTATGCTTCACACTATTGGGTATATTTACGTGCGGCAAGCAGCAAGAGAACTTGGGAAAAGTAGAATTTATATGGGTGTACCGTTTATAGCTGAGTGGGTTAGAGACAAAGGACACCACATTAAATCACAGGTTAATGCTGCTTCAGGTACTTTCAAGGACGCCCTTTAGTGCTTTGATTAATCCATGTGTGGTCTTATCACTGGTAACAAGTTTCCGTTGTAACTTGTAGGTGCTATTTCTCTAATACAACTTCAAGAAGGGATGAAAAAGATGGAAGGAAGCGAGAACAGTGAAGAGCAACTTATGAAGAGTTTTGAGGAGAAAAAAGATGCCATGCTTAGCTCGCTATGGAAAATTAATGTGGTTGATATTGAGTCAACACTTTCACGTGTCTGCCAAGCAGTAAGTCCTGAGTGGCCATAGAGTTCTTGGATCAAAGGCTGCATTTGCATGCCGCTATACACATTAAATTAGAAATTATGATCTTCGATATTTCAGGTTCTGAGAGATAACACGGTCTCCAAAGATGTCCTGAAGCTGCGAGCGAAAGCGTTGAAAAAGCTCGGAACGATATTCCAAGTAAGTTTTTGTTCGTATGTTCTGTTGCTCCATCTATTCTTACTGCGATCCAAAAGGAGTTCGAGAGTCATGAACTTTCCGTTGATCTTTTATATGTCACCTTGTCTCTGGCCAGTGGGTTTAGTACTTGACTAACAGTTTCCGCGTAAATTCAGGGCGCAAAATCTATGTACCGTCGTGAAAACAGCCTGCGCGTTGAAACGAGCACAAATCAGCAAGCTAACCCGTCACACTGAAGCCCATGGACCACCGTGTAGCAAGGGATCGGATTTGGTGATTTTTTTTTGTGGTTTTGGCCTTTGTTAATTTGTTTGTCTGCTAACGATAGCATTCGGAAAATGCAAATCCGGTCTACACTAGTACCCCTCTATTAATTTTCTGTAGATGTGAGCATTTAACACGAAGCTGTGAATTGCGCTTGATGCAGCACTATAATCTGTAGCTGTGTTTTTCTTCCAGGATTTTAAGCATTGTATTTGTATACTTATGTGCCAAGTATGTCTTGCTTCATTTCACTCTGAATCGCTGATGTCCTGGCCGTTCTGCACCTTTTCAGGGCACGGGAATTTTCCCTGTATAATTTCAAAGAAAAATCAAAATTTATCATTCCTCGCATTCTTTGCGTCTATTTCTTCCCATTGATTTCACAAACCAGTTTACTATTCACCGTACGACGTGGCAAGGAATTTCGCAGCCCATATCATCTATTTCTCTTCTTATATCTTCTATCTAATGGTCTGTGTTGTCATTAGATCTGTTTCAAACGTGGGGTTGGGATTGAGTCATGTTCAAACGGTTCACTCTGGATCGTGGGGCATTTAGCATGGCCTATATTTTACCCTATCTAGTGTCGGGTCGGGTTGAACTATGCCTTCCTATGTAGGGCTTGTTCGGTTATTCCCAAAACACATGGATTGGATAGGATTGGAAAAAAATGAGAAGAGGTTTGACTTGTTTGGGTTTCAAACCCATCCAATCCCACTCAATCCACATGGATTGAGAGCTAACCGAACAATCCCGTAATGTATCAGGTCGGTTTTTTTGGTTGGATCAGGGTTTTTCGGGTTGGATAGGGTTTTGGGTCAAAATCTTGGCCCGGTAATTATTGCGGATCAAAAACCGCGGTCCGTACCCACCCCTTGTATTGATCGAGTTAGGTTGGACCTGATTTTTTAAGGTCAGGTTAATTGGATCGAACGACCCATAATCATGTCTAGCCATCATTTCTGCTCTTCGATGGCTTGTAGTCTCGATGGAATGGCTTGATGCTTGCAGCGTAGGGGAGTTGATTGGTGACATCGACGAGGTGTGTTCTCTGTTCCTAACTGGATACTGTTGGCACCGATTTGGGTAGTGTCAATCACTGGGGGTGTACCGTCTGGTGGTGCCCTCTGCGGCGGCGCGGACGGTCCGTGACTCTGGGTCGGACGGTCTGCGACCTGGGAGCAGGAGCGACGCCTTCCCTGCGTCGCACCAAACGGCCCGCGATGGCGCAGGGTTGTCTTCCTCCTCACCAGAACCTAGATTTCGCCCGCTGGGGAAGAGATCTTAGGGTGCTCCGGGTCGATAGGTCACCCGAGCGTCCCCAAACGACGTAGAGTAGCCTAGGAATAAGAGACAATCGAGATATAATGTTTTGAATGGACAACTAGATCTTGCCCTGGGGAGGGGTAAGATCCTAAGGTCGTCTTGGGGTTGGCAGGCCACCCAAGACGGGTCTAGATGACATAGAGTCGAATAGGGGTGGAGGTGGATATACGGAAAGCTACAACTAAGGATATGCTACATCTACTCCTAAGGCAGGATGATAAAGGGATGATAAATAAAGTAATTAGTTCGATTGGAATGTGTTCGGTGGTTTTCAATCGGTCGTACCCCTTTATATATATAGGAGGGGGTCTGGACCCTTTCCTAAGCGATAGCTAGCAAATCCCACGTGAATAGATAGATAACCACGCACGAGATAAGGATAATCGCCCGGGTTAATCTGATCGCGGGGGCGCGGACCGTCTGGACCCTAGGGCCGAACCGTCCGCCACCTTTGGTGTTCAACACATCCTCATGTGCTATGGAGTTTTAGTGTCTGCAGGCTAGGTTCTTATGGATAAAAATATGGTGTTCTGATTCTCGTTTAGGGATGGTTTGGTGATCAGGGATCACGAGGGGATCCATAGGATTCCTCCCTCCATAGATCCTTTCATGATTCCTGTTCACCAAATCAATCTTTATAGGGATCTTGTGACTCAAAATCTATGTGGTTCAAATGACTCTTTACATTGAAAAACTTAGGGAAGGGAATGTAAAGCTGAAGCAAGAAAAAGAATCATCTAGCCAACGGCTTGCAAAAGTTTACAAAGGACCAATACCTCCATAGTGATTTGCGCATGGACATAGCCATCTAGCTACATGGTCTCTTTTTTTAAAAGATTGAACATTATTCTTTTTTAAAGAATTACAAATTTTATCAAGTTGGTCTTGATCCGCTAGATCTACCCCTGGCTCAGTTCGTTTACACCCGATCAAAGCTCATCATGTTCATACTTGTGTCTCCTTATTCGATATATGAATTGTCCGCAAGCACATGAGGCTGAGCTGGCCCAGAAATGATGCCCGCAAAAGTAGGCCCGCGCCTTGCAAAGGCGGCCTAGATCGTCTGATGCCAACGCTCGCCCCTCTCCATCAGGTCAGCCATCCCCGTCTGGAGATGTTCGTCGCTGCAGGTCTATAGCCTGTAGCTGCAGCTGCACGACGACATGGTCTGGTATTGCCATTGTCATGGCTAGCGATAAAACTAATGTGTGCCAGTTTATCCATACCGAGTGCCCATCCCTACAGTAACTGTTTTTATTTTTTCTTTTTGTATTGTGGAAATGGTACCTATCATATTCCTTATCGTATCTCATATTTCAAACTAAATCGTGAAATGTATATTGCAAAACTATATGTTTTGCCATTTATGGGACGGCCATTTATTACGCGACCGTGCTGTAGACAGACTGAGACTGTCGTGTAACTGTGACCGTCTAGTCCGCAACAGTATATATAGAGAGACACACACACAACGACGGGAGTGTGCTGCAAGCATCATCCGTCCGTCCGTCGCCGATAATTAAACCAAATTAAAACAATGGCGGCTGATGTGATCGGCATGTCGCATCGGCAAGGCCGGCTCCATTTTTTTGGTTTGAATATTTTTCAACGCCCTGCGGCCTCAGCTACCGGTACCACTTTCCACTCTGGTTTCGTGAGACACAAATGAAGACAAGAACTTGATGAGCGAGCGAATATTTATCAGTCGTGGGAGTAAAAGATTCAAGGGAAGGAAAAAAAAAGGAACAGGTGCTTTCTGTGGTACTCTGTCTCGTACAAGTGAAGCTCGTGTCACAAGAGAAATAAAATAACTGCAGGTTTAATTTATTCTTTACAAAAATATAAATACATTTGTATATTGCAGTACACAGTAATCCCGTATCTACCTACCAATGTCTTCCGTTCCCCTGGCGCAAGAGTATACAGAAAAAGGGTTAAAAAAAGGTGTGTGTATCATGGCCTAGACAAAATTAAGAGATTGGTTACTATACGTACAATCCCTAATCGTCCAATTGCGTCTTCTGTAAAAGCGTAGGGGAATGGATGGATGGATAATTCAGGGAGGAAAGGCAAAGATGAATGGAGGGCCGGGGAAAAAAAAAGAAGGATCGGGATTCAGAAGTATTCCAAATTGAATTCTATGTTGAACACTTCTGAACTCAATCCTCCGCTGCGCTGCTGCTCCAGCTCCGAGCAGGGCTCCGGCTTGGTGGCGGCAGCGGCGGCGGCTGAGGTCCAGTGCAGCGCCTCGCTGTCGAGCACGGCATTGCCCATCTCCGCGCAGTTCCAGCCGCTGCTGTTGCTGGAGCTCTCCCCGTAGCCCAGGTTCTCCGACACGTCCAGCACGCTGCTGTAGTCGGCCAAGAACCCGGCGTCCGACGACGCGTCGCCGCCGACGTCGTCGCCGTACAATGCCGCCGCGCCCAGGTCGAAGCCGAAGTCGGTCACCGGGAACGGGTCGAACACGGCCGCCGCCGCAGGCTGCTGCTGCGGCTTGCTCTGGTCGTCGCGGTGCAGCGGCGCCGAGCCCGCCTCCGCGGCGATCGGCTTGTGCGTGGCCGGGTCGATGCCGCGCTGCCGGAGCTTCTTCTTGAGGCAGCTGTTCCACAGGTTCTTGATCTCGTTGTCCGTCCGCCCCGGCAAGTGCGACGCGATCTGCGACCACCTGTTCCCCAGGATCTCGTGGAGCGCGACGATGAGGTCCTCCTCCTGCTGCGAGAAGCCGCCGCGCTTGAGGTCGGGGCGGAGGTAGTTGATCCACCGCAGGCGGCAGCTCTTGCCGCAGCGCTGCAGCCCTGCACGGCACCGGCACCACAACGGGAAGGCGAAAATTCAGGCAAGGCGCGCGCCATATGATGAATGGCAGTGAGCGAGTTGTATATAATATAAGCATGTTGCTTGCCTGCGAGCTTAGGGACAGAGCTCCAGCAGCCGACGCCGTGTCGAATGATGTGACCGTACAGCCTCTCGTCCTCCTCGGGCGACCACAGCCCCTTGCGGAGCTTGGGCTGCACGCCGCCGCAGGAGAGCCGTCCCATTCTCTGCCCCGATCGACGGCGACAAACTAAGAGACGGGGCAATGCAACGCCGGTGACCGACCGCGGGCGGCCACTTGCATTGCAACGGCGGCGGTCGGTGTCTGCTTGTGGCTAGCTCTATGCGTGCGCAGGGGGGTATATATGGGGAAGCGTGCGTACCAAGAACTAGGTGAGGTGAAAAACGAACAAGGTGAGGCAGCGATCAAGTGGGTTCTAAGCAAGGTGCAGTGCGGGCTCGCGCGCGCCAATGAATTGGATCTTAAGATACCTCGACTCCTCCATCACTACCGAAAACGGGCACTTTGCCGAATGTCCGAAGCACTCGGCAAAGCCGTAAAAACACTCGACAAAGGCTTTACCGAGTGTCGCACTCAGCAAAGAAGGCTCGGCAAACAGTGCATCGGCAAACCCTTCTTTGTCGAGTACTTTTTCTCGGGCACTCGGCAAAGAGGTTTGCCGAGTGCCAGGGAGCACTCGGCAAAGAAAAACGGTCGTTACGGCGACGGGGTGACGGAGACGGCTTCTTTGCTGAGTGTCTGCCTAGTAGCACTCGGCAAAGAGCCCGTCAGGCAGGGTTCGGGTGACGGAGACGGCTTCTTTGCCGAGTGTCTGCCTAGTAGCACTCGGCAAAGAGCCCGTCAGGCAGGGTTCCCATGTCAGGTTCTTTGCCGAGTGCTCTGTGCGGCACTCGGCAAAGCGTGCTTCTTTGCCGAGTGCCAGCGACATAACACTCGGCAAAGTCACTAAACCGGTGCCCGACTTAGGTTTCTACACATAGTGCGTCACAACTTTCTCGATTTTTTTTTCAAATTTTTATCACAACCTCTACATATGATATAATGACACGTGGACAGGTTTCATGATTTTCTGACTTTTTGTGTTTTATACAATTTTTAAATATGTGGATGGAAAGTTCACGGCCATGTTTAGTGAGTATGTTGCTCGAAGTTTCCGGTCCGCTCCTGAAATCGGTCGTAACTTATGCTAAGTAACATGAATATCATTTTTGCATGCACGGTTTTTCAAATTTCGAGTGACCTGCAGTTCAAATCTGAATTTTCCGAATAAATTCAAATAAACGAACTAAATCTACTAACGATTGAAAACTCTGTTATAATTGTCCACAAATGATACATGTAGATCTACATAGTGTAGGAACATACAACAAAAAGTTTGAGAGACAAAATCAAAAAAAATAAAAATATACTTTGCCGAGTGTCTAGAGAAGACACTCGGCAAAGAGTCCTTTGCGGAGTGCCCATTATATGACACTCGACAAATAATCCTCTTTACCGAGTGTCAATCCTCAGCTCTCGGCAAAGACTGACGGTCGTTAGTGTCGGTGTTTTGGGTCCGACCGCACACCCGGAGTTGCCCCTCAAGGTGTTTTTAGGAGTAG
The DNA here is from genome assembly GCF_902167145.1 of Zea mays. NCBI lineage: Eukaryota > Viridiplantae > Streptophyta > Magnoliopsida > Poales > Poaceae > Zea > Zea mays. Next base: position 64,626,532 of record NC_050103.1, on the reverse strand, counting down.
GACGGTGTTGACGACTGTAGCAAAATGGTTCGTGCCAGTTGCACGAGAGATAGTGGACAATGTTTACAGGTTCGGGCCGCTTAGAGATGCGTAACACCCTACGTCCTGGTGAGTATGCTTGGTGAATGAGGTTACAAGAGAGCTCTCCGAATTGAGAATGCAGAGAGTTGATGTGGGAGGCTGAGTAATAGGGTCGGTCGTTCTGAAGGGGTGCCCCCTAGGCCTTATATACTCGACCGTGGGGCAATACATGTGGATATGATAACAATGTGTAGCTAAAAGATAGTGAACTGTTTGAGTTTATCTCCCTGTGGTTCTGCCGACCTATCCTCGCATGGCTCCGTTGCATGGGGGCTCCAGCGCGGGAAAGTCGGATCTCTGTTGTGGTCGCTCGCTCGACGTTGTGGGCCATCCGGGCTGGCATCAATCCGGCCTCATGTCGATCTGCTTTGCTGATTGTCCCTCCCCAGGCCCACGAAAGAATGACCTTACGATTTATTGGGCCATTGGGCCTTTCGTGAGGTCTTTTACTCTTTTAGTGGACCCGGGGGATATCTGTCCCCCACAAGCCCCCGATCTTTGGGTTGATTTTGAGGTAATCAGCCCAAAGATCCTAGGTCCAGCTTGCAGGTAATTTGGGGAAAACGATTTCTTACTGTCTCCTCCTGCTTTGATCACTCGTAAACTGAAGCTTTGTTTCGTGCTTGTGCCTTAGAGGTCGGCATTTCATCTTGTAGTACCCTGAACTTGGGTGTAGCCCCCGAGCTTCGAGTAGATTTTGGAAAATAATCTACTCGAAGGTCGCCATCAGAAATTACTTTCGTCTTACTCTTGTGCTTTGGTTGAGGGTCAGCCTTGTCTTTAATCTTGTCCCATACCTTAGAAGTCGGCACTATCTTGGCCTGAAATAGTGATCCATGGGGTGCACCGAAGGTGCACCCAATGGGTGTAGCCCCCGACCTTCAAATGGATTTTTGAGACTAATCCATTCGAAGGTCTTCCTTTGGTGTCTTTTTGTTGAATATTATCCTTTCTGCCTGTGAAAATCGGCATGATGCCATCCGCATTATGCTTTGGAGGTCAGCATTATGTCATCAATATTATGCTTCAGAGGTCAGCATGTATTTTGTCTTTTACAGCCGAGTTCACAATCCATCCATATCTTGCTAGGTGGTGTAATTTATTTGCTCTGTGACTGATTGGACATTTGATGGACGCTCTCTGTCTAGTCTTCACGTCGCTTCTGTTGGCCATATTTTGTACTTCACCGGCTATATTTGGCTTTCCTCTGATCCTTACTGATATCTCATTTTTGTCTTGAGGTATTCATTGCCTGCCCTGCACAGATGTGACAGTTTTGAAAAATATACTGATAATTCCTGGGCGTCCCCCCCAATGGGTGTGGGCAAGGGACGGCTTGGTACGCTGAGTGTTTTAGCCGGCTGCTTCTGAGTAGTAATGTGATGTGACGGCGGGTGTAATCATATCCTCCGCGCTGTTGACTGGAGTCCCAATGGGTGTTGTGTTGCGTGAAACGGCGTCAGCCACCTGGCGTGTCTTCAGACGGGTTGAAGTGCTTATTGAATGCTTTGCGACTGTTCAGTGACCGCGGTTGGAGGTGAGCGGTTGCCTTCTCCTTCTATAAATAATGTCGTTGTCTCTCCGGCTTTTTCACATCTCTTGTTGTTCTCTGTTGCTTGCTTTTCTCCTCTCCCTTTCGCTTCCACCATGGGCAAGAACAACAAGCGCAAGCGTGAGCCAACTCCTCCATCGGAGGATTTTGGTGACTCGGAGTACTTAGAGGAGGAGTTCTCCTCTGAGTCTGAGGGGTCTCCGGCTCCCATCCCCCTGCGTGAGTCGTCTGACGACTCAGACGACTCCCAGGGGCTCGCGGCGGAGGTCTAGACGTACATCTGGGCCGTCGAGCGCTCCGGGCTCGAGGGCTCGGATGAGTCAGAGTACTCCTCGGATGAGGAGGACTCGTCCGAGGAGGACGGCGGCGGCGAGGATGGCGACGACGACGAAGGCGGTGGCGGCGGCGACGGTGACGGTGGCGGCAGGGGCGGCAGGGGCGGCAGCAGCGGCAGCAAGGGCGATGGCGGCGGCAGCAGGGGCGGCAGCGGTGGCGGCGGCAGCAGCAGGGGCAGCAACAAGGGCGGCAGCGGCGGCGGCAGCAACAGGGCCAGTGGCTAGATGCCACTAGTCCTTAGATGTTAGTATAGTATAGTTAGAATAATATAGTAGTATTTAGTAGTGTAGAGTAGTATAGTGTAGTGTAGTAGTAGTAATGTAATGTAATGTAGCAGTAGTAATAGGGAAGTATCAACTCATAATGAGTTGATTTGTAAGTATGATATCTTCCCTTTAATGAAGAAATGATGTTAGCTTCTCTGTGATGATTGCTCTTCGATATTCATAACTCAAAGTTCTTGAATCATTACTCTTCCTGCCTTTTTCGTGAAGTTGATTCCCTTGGAATAGTAAGTGAATAACTCGGGCATCATATCGATGCTTTTAGAGGTAGCTGCCGAGTGACTTGAAGACGACGTCAGCGTTTTACAGGTAACACCGAGTGACTGGAGGGCGACGTCAGTGTTTTAGAGGTAACGCGCGAGTGACTGGAGGGCGACGTCAGCGTTTTAGAGGTAACGCCGAGCGACTGGAGGGCGGCGTCAGCGTTTTAGAGGTAACACCGAGCGACTTGAAGACGACGTCAGCGTTTTAGAAGTAACGTCGAGTGACCTGAGGGCGACGTCAGCGTTTTAGAAGTAACGCCGAGTGACTTGAAGACGACGTCAGCGTTTTAGAGGTAACGCCGAGTGACTGGAGGGCGACGTCAGCGTTTTAGAGGTAACGCCGAACGACTGGAGGGCGGCGTTAGCGTTTTAGAGGTAACACCGAGCGACTTGAAGACGATGTCAGCGTTTTAGAAGTAACGCCGAGTGACTTGAGGACGACGTCAGCGTTTTAGAGGTAACGCCGAGCGATAGCGGGCTGCGTGGGCTACTTTGAGGATAATAGCTGAGTGATAATGTGGCGCACCGGTGTTCTGAAAATAACTGCCGGGTGATGACGTGGCTCGCCGGTGTTTTGGAAATAACCGTCGGGTGCTGACTGGGCGCTTTTTGAAACGGTATCTGGCTCGGGAATATCCCATAAGTGCTGCGCTTTTAGCCGCCTATGCTTTCCGTGCCCTAGTTCTTGCTTTCTCGCTTCCGAATCCTCTCTGCAATTCGCCTCCAACTCTGCTCGCCGGTAGAATCGAGATGGCGCCCAAGAGGAAAGCCTCGAGTTCGTCTGCCGCGGTGATTCCTCCAATCGACCCCAACAGCCAGTTGCCTTTCGCAGGTAACCATATGTCTGTCATCTCCGAGCCCGAACTTCTCCACCTCGTGTCCATCGGGGTTCTTCCCCCGAAGGAGCTCTGTTCTTGGCGGATTTGCCATGGGGTCACTGTTCCGACTGAGGATACCCATGAGTCCGTGATTTACGCTCCTTTCCTTCTCCGCGGCCTCGGTCTTCCCATTTCTCCCTTTTTCCGCGGCCTCCTTGATTTCTACCATCTTAACTTGACCCATCTGAATCCCAATTCTATCTTGCAAATTTCCATTTTCATCCATTTATGCGAAGCTTTTCTTGGTGTGCTGCCACATTTCGGGTTGTGGAAGTACTTGTATCACTGTCGCCCTGGGATGGCCGGGGGACAACATCAGTTGGTTGGGGGTGCTAGCTTGGAGATGCGCCGCGGGAGGAAGACTGAGTATCTCGAAATCCCTCTCAAAGACAGTATCAAGGGATGGCGCTTGGAGTGGTTCATTGTTGAGAATTATGGAAACTCTCTCCCCCCTCGGTCGGGAAGACAACCGGATGTTCGCACCCCAAGCTGGACCAAGTCCCCCACAGATCAAGAGGTAGCTGAGGCAGGTGCTTTGCTGGCTGAAGTTGGATTGCTGAAGGAGAGGGGTCTGATTGCTGAAGCTGTGGTTGCTGATTTTGTCTTCAAGAATATTCAGCCATTGAAAGACAGGGCATACCCGGCTTATCTGTATCGAGGCCTAGCCGACTCAACTCGGGTTACCAACAGAAGAATTCCCTCTGTGGACTTGGTGAACCGACTTGAGATGATCCTTAGAGGCAAAGTGCCTAATGTTGGTGCCCCAGTGGCATACTCGGCCTGGAACCTGCCTCCTCCCAAAGCCTTCACCCTTTTTGTGTCGAATCCACCTATCACTGATGGCAGTTTGGGCCTTAGAGTGCGACCCTCTGCTGAAGAAGTTAGTGCCTTGGTTGTCTCGCTCGGGGAGATTCCTGATGATGAACGGCAGGTCCATTTTGAGGTGCCCCTGAATCCTAGCGATGCAGAGATAAGTGCTATGCTTGATTTGCTGGCTGAGGACTCTTCTGATGCTGCTCCTGCTGGGACATCGGTGGTGGCGCCCCTCCTAGAGGCTGGTACGACCTTGGATACTCAGAAGCCTGCCAGTACTCGCCAGAGGCGCCCTTGCCGAGCCAACCAACCTGATCCTTCTGCTGATGAGCAGAAAAAGAAAAGGAGACGCCTCCGGCGAGTATCCAGTTTGGATCAGGACGTTGGTACTTCGGTTCCTGCTGTTGAAGAAGTGCCTGTAACTGAATTTATTGACACTGATCCCAATGGGTGTACCCAATCTGCTGCTGATCCCAATGTGGGTGCTCCATCTGTTGCTGATCCCAATGGGTGTGCTCCTTCTGCTGCTGATCCCAATGGGTGTGCTGCCTGTGTTGCTAATGTAGACGACGAGGAAGAAGAGGATGAAGTTCCTTTGACTCGGAAAAACAGTCGGCAGTTCATCGCTAGTGGTGAAAGTAGTGGAGTTCCTTCTCCTGCTCTGTCTGCTCTCATTGGTCTGCAAGAATTGTCCCTGGCGAATTTTGATCAGACTCTTGAGGATATGGTTCCAGAGGATTTGTTATCGGAGCCAGCAGATGATGGTGTGATGGAGGTTTGTGCTGATGTGCTTGATGCTGGGTTGAGGTCATCCCGTGCCTCGTCGACCTTAGAGCGCGATCTCGAGGGTCAGGAGACTGTCTTGGATCGTCCTGGTCCCATGGAAGTAACTGAGGGCCCGTCAGCCTTAGAAGTGGCTACCGCAGAGAACTTGGACTCCAGGGATGGTGTTGACACATGCCCAGCCCCCGAGGATGTCGCCGGGGATGACTTGGTTCGGGTGGGAAGTGTAAGCCACTGCCCAGCCCCCGAGGGTGCTGCCGGGGATGATCCGGCTCAGGTGGGCAGTGCAAACTATGACCCAGCCCCCGAGGGTGTCCGAGCGGGGTCTCCCTCCTGTACTTCCATGGACGTTCACGCGGGATCGCCTCCGCACTCCGGCTGCATGGTGGTAGCCCAAGCTTTGGACCAGGGGGTCGCCTTAGAGGGCAGCGTCCCCGCTGACCAAGTTGTGGGCTCTGTTGATGGCACCGAGTTGGTTCCGGCTGGTTCGTTGCGAGCTGCTTCGGGTGGCGGCCTTACGCCCGGTCATCAATTGATTTCTCATGATTTGGGGGTCCCTTCGTTTTTTCCAACCTCCAGGTACTGTGGTATACTTCAGCCTGATTTTTACACCGCATGAACTGTTGTTATTACACTCATCTGTTCTCCTTATCAGGCTTTGGTGGACGGGATGGCTAGCCAGCTGCGGTTACAGGGTGCTCCTGTTCCAGAAGTAGCTTCGTCTCTTGCACGTTGGAATCCAGTGTTACTTCAACATCGTGTCTCTGACTTGGAGGCGACCAACGCTGGTTAGTGCTTTTTGCTTCTCTTTGTCTTCACTATTAAACTGCTTTACATTCTGACCCTCTTTGTTTGGTTGTCTCCTGCTAGGTATGACTCGGCAGATTTCCACTCTTGAGCAAAAACATTCTCGAGATCAGGCTGAATTGGTCCAGCGGTGCACTGACTTTGAGGAAAAGTACTCTCAAAGTCAGACTGAACTAGCTCAGGTCTCTGCTGCCTTAGATGACGCCAATGCACTGAGTTCTTCTCTTCATGCTCAGCTCAATTCTGAAAAGGTGATTTATGAAACTGTGCTTTGCCTTGTTGTGCTCCTATTACTTGCTTGGTGTTTGAGGGAGTTGACTTTTGTTTGCAGGAAGAAAAACGTATCCTTGCATCTTCTCGTGATAGTCTCGACAAATTGTATCGCGATTCTAGCAACTCGCTGACCATCCTGGAGAGGAGTCATCGCTTCACCATGGAAGAGTTAGACAACCAACAATGTAAGCTGCAGGAATCCACAGATGAGGTGACCCGACTCAAGCAGTTGATATCAGCGAAGGACGCTACCATCAAAGAACTCCGAGCTTCCAAGAAATCCATCGCCCAGGAGTTAGAAACTGCTCGGCTGGCTGCCAAGGTTGCTGAAGAAACTTCCGTTACCCTCAGAGCCCAGCGCGACAGAGCCATGGACAAGGCTATTCGGGCGGGGCGAATCTTGATGAGGAGACCCGGCGTGGTTGTTCCCGAAGATATTATGGCTGACGTGAATGCTGCCCCTGATTCCTCGAGTCGTCCCGGGTATTCATCGATTGCTCCTGAGAAAAATATCACAAAATAGAGAAACATTTTGCGTGCTTTTAGCGCGCGGTTAGCATGGTCAGACATTTGTTAGAGGACGTCATTGTTATTCTCATATTGTTTCAGAATTCATCAGTTCATAAATTTGCAGTAGTAAAATGATGTGTGATGGTTTTGAAATTTGTTTGCGGGATATAGAAGTCGTCCTTATATGAGTAATTGTAAGCACGTCAGATCGCCTTAAGTCGCTGCTGACTTAAGTCGATTGCTTCTGTTAATAGGGCGTAGTGGTCACCCTGAATTGCGTAGGTGCGAGCGTGTTGCACCGGCTTAAGTCGCTGCTGACTTTAGCCGATTGCTCTGTTAGCGGGGTATAGTGGTCACCCCGAGTTAAGTAAGCGCGAGCATGTTGCAGCGCCTTAAGTCGTTGCCGACTTAAGCCGATTGCTCCGTTAGCGGGGTATAGTGGTCACCCCGAGTTAGGTAAGCGCGAGCATGTTGCACCGCCTTAAGTCGTTGCCGACTTAAGCCGATTGCTCCGTTAGCGGGGTATAGTGGTCACCCCGAGTTAGGTAAGCGCGAGCATGTTGCACCGCCTTAAGTCGTTGCCGACTTAAGCCGATTGCTCCGTTAGCGGGGTATAGTGGTCACCCCGAGTTAAGTAAGCACGAGCATGTTGCACCGCCTTAAGTCGTTGCCGACTTAAGCTGATTGCTCCGTTAGCGGGGTATAGTGGTCACCCCGAGTTAGGTAAGCGCGAGCATGTTGCACCGCCTTAAGTCGTTGCCGACTTAAGCCGATTGCTCCGTTAGCGGGGTATAGTGGTCACCCCGAGTTAGGTAAGCGCGGGCATGTTGCACCGCCTTAAGTCGTTGCCGACTTAAGCCGATTGCTCCGTTAGCAGGGCATAGTGGTCACCCCGAGTTAAGTAAGAATGCAAGTCAATCATGAACAAACTGAGTATCTTTGAAGCCCTTTTTTATTGATGACACATTTCCATTTTACAGAGTACATCGTCGTCCCGATAGCTTTTGAAATACAGCTAGGGATAAAATTTCCTGAGGTGTTCTATATTCCAGGAGTTCCCGACTTCTGTGTCGTCCATCTGAGTGAGACGATATGATCCTGGCCGAGTGACTTCTGCTACTACGAAGGGTCCTTCCCATAAGGGTGATAACTTGTGTCGTCCCTCCCCCGTTAGAATTCGGCGGAGGACGAAATCTCCTACTGAGAAGGATCGCTGTCGCACGGCCTTGTCGTGATAGCGCCTTAGAGTCTGCTGGTACCGTGCTGATTGGATTACTGCATTCAGCCGTTCTTCCTTGAGTATATCAATGTCCTCCAGCCTGGTGGCTTCAGCTTCTGCTATGTTTTCGAAGATCAACCTTGGCGCCCCGAACTTGAGATCGGCGGGTAACACTGCCTCCGACCCATAGACCATGAAGAAAGGAGTGTTTCCATGCAGAGCTCGGCTAGGTTGGGTTCTTAGGCTCCAAACGACATAGGGCAATTCCCTTATCCACCTTCCTGCGAATTTTTCATTCTTATCGAAGACCTTTTTCTTGAGTGCCTCCAGTATCACCCCGTTGGCTCGCTCAACCTGCCTGTTGGCTCTTGGATGTGCTACAGAAGCATACTTGATCTGAATGCTTTTTTGCTCGCAGAAGTCGAAGAACTCTGAACTCGTGAAGTTGGATCCTAGGTCAGTTATGATGCTGTTTGGTATCCCGAATCTGAATATTATGTCTTGTATGAATTACACGGCCTTAGCTGAAGTTAAAGAAGCAATGAGCTTGAACTCTATCCATTTAGTGAATTTGTCGATTGCTACCAATACATGAGTGTATCCTCCTTGAGCTTTCTTGAAAGGTCCAATCATATCCAGTCCCCAGCATGCGAAGGGCCAAGTTACTGGTATGGTCTGCAGTTGCTGTGCTGGTAGATGTTGTTGTTTTGACAAGTATTGGCAAGCTTCGCACCTCTGAACTAACTCGGCTGCATCACTCTTCGTTGTTGGCCAATAGAATCCTGACCTGAAGACCTTCCCGACTAGTGTCCTGGACGCTGCATGTATTCCACATTGCCCAGCATGGACCTCCTCCAGAAGTCGCTTCCCAGTAGATGGGAGAATGCATTTCATGAGGACGCCTGATGCACCCCTTCTGTACAATGTCTCCCCAATGAGCGTGTAGTGAGCCGACTGTCTGGCAATGCGCTCAGCCGCATTTTTGTCATCTGGTTCCTCTTCATTCTTTATATACCTAATGATTGGCCTTCTCCAGTCATCAGAGTCTGACTCGAGTTGATTTATAATGTTACACTCCTCTGCTTGATCCATTGATATGCTCGGCTGTAGTATTTCTTGTACAAAGACTCCAGGTGGGACCTGAGTTCGACTGGATCCTAGCTTGGACAATGCATCTGTTGCCGTGTTTCGATCTCTTTCCACATGATGAAATTCCAGACCTTCAAATTTATCTTCCAGTTTTTGGACGGCAGTGCAGTACTTTCCCATTGAATCGCTTGAACAATCCCACTCTTTGTTTATTTGGCTAATGACTACCAGAGAGTCCCCGTACACCATCAACCTCTTGATGCCCAATGATATGGCGATGTTCAATCCATGGATCAGAGCTTCATACTCGGTTGCATTGTTGGAGGCCGGAAACAGCAACTGGAGGGCATATTTGAGGTGCTCGCCTCCAGGTGCGGTGAAGAGAATTCCTGCTCCTGCTCCCTGCAGCTTCAGCGAGCCATCAAAATACATTCGCCATACTTCTGCAGTCTCTCGGTTATCTAGTACTTGCTGTTCAGTCCACTCCGATACAAAATCAACTAATGCCTGAGTTTTAATGGCAGTGCGAGGTCGAAATTCGATGTCATGAGATCCCAGCTCGCAAGCGACTTGGCTATTCGGCCAATGGCTTCCTTGTTGTGAAGAATATCCCCTATTGGAAAACCAGTAACCACTATGACTTTGTGGTCGTCAAAGTAGTGACGCAACTTGTGGGCAGTTAGAAGTACTGCATATAATAGCTTCTGAACTTGAGGATACTTTTTGTTCGAGGGGCCCAGAACTTCACTGATGAAGTAAACAGGATGTTGCACTGGGTAGGCATGTCCTTCTTCTGCTCGCTCGACTACCAACGTGGTGCTTACCACGTGAGTCGTGCAAGAGATATACAGTAGCAGATCTTCAGCTGGTTGAGTTGATGTGGCTCGCCGTGGCGGCTTCAGTACTGGTGGTGTTGTCAAGAATTTCTTCAGTGCATCTAGAGCTTCCTGTGCCTCTGAAGTCCACTGAAACTTATCTACCTTCTTGAGTAGCTTGTAAAATGGTAAACCTTTTTCCCCCCAGCCTGGATATAAATCTGCTCAGAGCTGCCATACATCCAGTGAGTCGCTGAACCTTCTTTTGTGACCGAGGTGCTTCCATCTTCATGATAGCCTCAATTTTATCCGGATTAGCCTCAATTCCCCGGTGGCTGACAATAAACCCGAGCAACTTTCCTGCTGGTACCCCAAAAACACATTTCTCAGGGTTAAGCTTCCATCGATACCGCCTTAGACTGTTGAAAACCAGCTGTAAGTCTTCAATGAAGTTTTCCGAGTTCTCCATTTTGAGTACCACATCATCTACGTAGGCCTCCACACGCTTGCCCCAGTGATCGGCTAAGCATGTTTGAATGGCTCTCTGATAAGTCGCTCCAGCGTTTTTGAGGCCGAACGACATGGAGGTATAACAGAAAGCACCAAACGGAGTAATGAACGCTGTTTTTTCCTCGTCTTCTTTTGCCAAACTAATCTGATGGTATCCGGAATAGCAATCTAGGAAAGACAGCACAGAACATCCAGCGGTGGAGTCCACCACCTGATCTATCCTCGGGAGCCCGAAGGGATCCTTCGGACAGTGCTTGTTGAGATCAGTATAGTCGACGCACATGCGCCAATCCACTTTATTCTTTTTGAGTACAAGAACAGGGTTGGCTAACCACTCAGGGTGTAACACCTCTCTAATAAATCCAGCCGCGACCAAGCGAGCTAACTCAACGCGAATGGCCTCTCTCTTGTCGGGCGTGAAACGACGTAGTTTTTGCCGAATCGGCCTCGCCTGGGGATAGACCTTTAGTTTGTGCTCGGCCAGTTCTCTTGGGACTCCCGGCATATCCGCAGGTTGCCATGCGAATACATCCCGATTATCTTGCAGAAACTGGACGAGCGCGCTTTCCTATTTGTCGTCCAGGCTGGAGCTGATGATGGCAGTCTTGCGTTCATCAGCGAACCCTAGGTTGATCCTTTTAGTTTCTTCAGTCGGCCGCATAGAGGTCGCGGCCTGAGCTTCGTTTGCCGGTACTGCAAGATCCTCCTCAGGCTTAGAGTTCGCCTGTGTTGAAGAAATCGTCGACGACTTGGTGGTGAGGGCTGCTTGGATGGCCACTCGGAAACACTCTACGGCGCCTTGGAAGTCGGCGCGCACAGTTATGATTCCTTGCGGTCCTGGCATCTTCAGTATCATGTACGTGTAATGCGGAATGGCCATGAATTTAGCCAATCCCGGCCTCCCGATGATGGCGTTGTACCCGCAGTCGAAGTTTGCCACTTTGAACCTCAGGAACTCGGTTCTGTAGTTCTCCGGAGTTCCGAAGGTGACAGGCATGTAGATGTGGCCCAGCGGGTATTCCCCTTCAGTCGGCACGATGTCGAAGAAGGGAGTGTCCTACTCGTGGAGCTCTTTGAGGTGAACTCCCAAGCCTTGGAGTGTCCGGGGAAGGTGACGTTGATGTTGCTCCCCCCGTCCACTAGCACCTTCTTCACCTGGCTCTCTCGGATCACCGGATCGACGAGGAGCGGGTATTTGCCTGGATGGTCGAAGTTGAGCCATTGATCCTCCCGAGTGAAAGTGATCGGGTGCTCCGACCACCGGTATGGGGCGGGAGGACCGGTGGTCGCCACCAGTATCTGGAGATCGTTGAGCTTTTGTTGTCTTTTGTTCTCCTGCGACCCGTGTCCGCCGAAGATGACGTTGACCTCCCTGTCAACGCGCGGGAAAGCTCCTCCTCCTCCCTCCTCCTGCTGATGGGGTTGTCGTGGTTCATCTGGTCCTCCCCTCGGCGGAGGAGGAGGTAGAGGTTGGAAGGGTCGGCCGTGCCCGACGGAGTGCTTGAAGTCCCGGCAGTTACGAAGAGTGTGGCACATGTCCTTGTGGTACGGGCACTGGGCGTCGAGGATGTCGTCCAGCGTGCGCTCGCCTCCGCGAGGTCCTCCTCGGGCGCGAGAAGCTGGTGGCCCGGCGGCGTGTACCTCTTCGCGGGCCCTCTTCTCCCAGCGTTTGTCGGGTTGCTGGTTCGCGTCGCGTCACGGTGCCGCCGGTGCGGGCTTTACTCCTCCGATGAGGTCCTGGGACCCCTCGTCGACGGTGATGTAGAGGTCGGCTTCCCGGAATAGCTCCTCGGAAGTAGTCGGTGCCTTCTGTAATATGGCTCGGACGAAGGCCGAGTCATTGGATCCTCTGTAGAAGTCCTCGATCACGGCCGCCTCCGTGACCTCGGGGATACGATTTCTCATGGTCTGGAACCTTTTAAGGTACGACCGGAGAGTTTCGTCCCCCTGGCGCTTGATGGATTTGAGGTCCCATGGTTGTGCCGGTTTGTCGGAGAGGGACTGGAAATTGGCGGTGAAGCGTCGACTGAAGTCGCCCCAGTCGTCGATGCAGTGTCGGGGTAGATGTCGCAGCCATTGCAGCGCGTCTTGCCCGAGGACAATGGGTAAGTACGCGGTCATCACGTCTTCGGACGCCCCGGCAGCTCGAGCAGCGGTGGTGTAAACGGCTAGCCAGCCCCCTGGATCCTGCTTAGGTTCATATTTGTCGACATTGGATACCTTGAAGTTGGGGGGCCATTGGATGGCCCTAAGGCGTGGAGTAAGAGCAGATACTCCACACGTGTCCTCCTGTCTTCGTGGATGATGTCTGTCCTGGGGAGGGGAGTAGTTGTGGTTCCTCGACCGTCCCCGGGTGGTACCGCCAGTCGAGGCCGTTGCCGACTCAGTTCTGGTGGCCTGGCTCCGAGCTGGGATGCCATGATCTCTGTCGTACTCCTCCCGGCGGTGGATTTCGTTCTCGTGCCGTCGTTCACGCGAAGCATTGATGGAGCTTCGCGCGTCTCGGCGACTGTTGATGGCGTGTCGTAGATCGTTCGGCGGGTGAGCAAGCGGTAGAAGATGGTTGGCTGCCTGGGTGAACAGTCGTCGGTAGCCCTCGGTGTCGGGAGTCCAGGGGAGTCCATCAGCTATCCGAGCTAGTACTCCTCCAACTTCGCTCGACGTGTTCATGGCTCGGGCGAAGTCGGGATTCAGGTTGCGCCCGAAGAATGGATTCTCCCGACGTTGCCTTGCATCTTGCTCGGCTTGTTCCTGAGCCCGGCGGCGATCACGTCGTCGGGAGTTCCTTCGTTCTCTGAAGACGCGTTCCTCCGGAGTTTCTCCTATCTCTGAGACCTCGTCCCGCGAGACAGGTTGCTCCGGATCCCGTTCTCCGGCCGCGTGATGTCGCCGAACGTTCCGGCCGGTTTCTCCGTCGGCGGGATTCTCGTTGAGGTGGTTCTTCTCCGGGTGCAGTCGGCTCGTCGTCGGAGACGGGAGGCGACTCCACTTTCTCGATGAAGAAGACGTCGGGATAGAATGGTGCTGCTGTCGTGGCGACCTTCTTTCCGTTCTCCTTTGAGGGCGGAGGAACGGAAAGAACAACTTGCTTCCCCTTGGTCTCCTTCTTCCTCGCGATCCGTGTCCATTCTTTTGTCGGGGAAGTAGACAGTGGGGTTCTCCGGGTCAGCGGGCTCTCGGCCCCTGACTTTCCGGAGACGATCTTTTTCCGGAGAGCCGGAGGTTGTGCTTCTCCGACATTTTCGGAGTTTGTTGGAGGAGACTTCTTTTCCGGCGGATCCGCAATGCGGTGTAGAGTTCCCTCTTCATCTGCTACAGATGAGATTGTTCCAAAGCAGAATACGGATCCGGGATGGAGGGTGATCTTGTTGTGGAAGGTGATGGCCATTGAGCTAGCTTGGATCGTCGACACACCCCCTACCTGGCGCGCCAGCTGTTGGTGTTTTGGGTCCGACCGCACACCCGGGGTTGCCCCTCAAGGTGTTTTTAGGAGTAGGACGGGGTTGACGACTGTAGCAAAATGGTTCGTGCCAGTTGCACGAGAGACAGTGGACAATTTTTACAGGTTCGGGCCGCTTAGAGATGCGTAACACCCTACGTCCTGGTGAGTATGCTTGGTGAGTGAGGTTACAAGAGAGCTCTCCGAATTGAGAATGCAGAGAGTTGAGGTGGGAGGCTGAGTAATAGGGCCGGTTCGTTCTGAAGGGGTGCCCCCTAGGCCTTATATACTCGACCGTGAGGCAATACATGTGGATATGATAACAATGTGTAGCTAAAAGATAGTGAACTGTTTGAGTTTATCTCCCTGTGGTTCTGCCGACCTATCCTCGCATGGCTCCGTTGCATGGGGGCTCCAGCGCGGGAAAGTCGGATCTCTGTTGTGGTCGCTCGCTCGACGTTGTGGGCCGTCCGGGCTGGCATCAATCCGGCCTCATGTCGATCTGCTTTGCTGATTGTCCCTCCCCAGACCCACGAAAGAATGACCTTACGATTTATTGGGCCCTTGGGCCTTTCGTGAGGTCTTTTACTCTTTTAGTGGACCCGGGGGATATCTGTCCCCCACAGTTAGCTTTAGGACGGCCGCTGACGGCCATTTGCCGAGCGCCACGTTTGCTGAGTGTCAAACACTCGACAAACGTGTCGTTGCCGAGTGGGGTTCTGTGCCGAGTGTTCAGCACTCGGTAAATAAGCTCGTTGCCGAGCGCCTAACTTTATCAAGTACGGCTCTCGGCAAAGCATTGCCGAGTGCCCGATAAAAATCACTCGGCAAAGAGGCCGACACTCGGCAAAGCCTCGGATTCTGATAGTGCCTCCCGTTTATGAGAGATGATGGGTATTGGGTGGCAAGGGCGTACACGAGAGAGGGTAGTAGTAGAACAACTGATGAAAGGTGCGTACGTCCATCGTGTCAAGAGGATTGGCTGTGAATCGTTTCAGTGTCAAGAAAAGAAGCGGCGGCGTCGGGAACAGTGAACAGTGTCCTCCCGTTTCACCGGTACGTGCACGCAGCAGCGATGAGCACTCGCGTCAGAGAGTGTTGACATTAGGGGTGTTTGGTTTAAGTAATCACTCTATTTAATTGAAATGGTGCAACTAATTAATTAACTATGAGAAATAAGGTGGTGATGATCAACTCATTTAATTTCACAAACCAAATAAAAATAGCTAAGAGTGAGAAAATAATATAGACTAGACCATTCATCAAACCAAATACCTCATTAGTGTCTGAATATATTCGTACCACGTGTAACTCGTGTCCGGTGTACGTACGTACCACCAGCGCAGCTGTTCCTTCATCAATACACAAACAATAGGCAAGAGAGGCTGTCTGTACGGTGTGAGCCGTGGCCGTGTTTGCTCCTCCGCTCGGTCCACCAGACCATCATAGTGTTCGAGAGATGGCGCGTTCAGGTTTTCTTGGCACGAGGATCGGGTGGTTGATTATTACGTTAGCGCACATGTGTTCTGCCTGCGCGAGGGGTTTAGACGGAGGAGGTGCAAGACTCTCGGACGCGTCCGTTCCACGTTCTGCGAGCATAGAGAGAGCAGGCCTCCGAAATTCTGTAACAAGTTTGCACGTGCGCGCGCGCCCTAGCGTAATTACTGTGTTGCAGCTACACGACTCTCTCGCTCTCGCTAGCTAGCTAGGAAATCCACGGCGCGGCCAAGCTCTCATCCGTGCTGACCGTGCATCATCGATCCATGTCTAGGTAGGCCTTGCATGCATGCGTTTGCAGCTTGTCCTGTCCTGGTAGTTCATTTTGGCAAAGCTTGAAGCTACTTCTTCACGCACCAAGGTAGGCGGCCTTTCGTTGTCCCACCAAGCAGCTCTGTGCAGCTAGCTGTTACGCACAAAGCACAGTACTACAGCGTGCCATTTTCAACAACAACAAGAAGAAGAGAAGAGAGAAGAAGCTAGGCAGTACGGCCGCGAGAACTAACGGGTGTCGCCGCCACTGCTGCTTTAATTAAAAAGCTCATATCCTAATCATCTCGCCCAAACGTGTAAAGTTGTCGGTTACTGACCGGTGAGTGCTTCCACTCATTGACAAATGACCCCGCACGACTAGAGCGCACCACGACCTGATACTACAGGCCATGTACAACCCTAATACGGTAGAATACGGTAGAATGGTTTTAAGTGCAAGAAATAATAAACCTGAGTTCATAAATCATAAATACAACTAAGAGATAATACATATAGAGAATCGTATAGAGACAGACTCTTCGCGAAGAGTCACTCTTATATTTTTTATAGTTAATTTTTTAGAGAACCTTTAAGAGACCCTGTTAAATAGGGTCGTATATGTCCTAATTCCAGATGCAATGCAAAATGATTCGTTCGGAACGACGACCAAGCTCCACTCTGTAGCACCGGTTACTTTGCGCTGTCATTATTTCGCACACCAACCGTATTCAACATGATAATCATTTCGCTCGTCATGCATGCCATGGTGTTATTAGTTACAACTTCTGTTGACTGGTGGTGTATGTACCTTTCTGCTCTCTTCAAGAAAACTCAATCGTGCATGCCCGCCTGGTATTGTTGTTTGCAGCATGTGTACAGTAATGGTAGTACAGTCATCGCATGTTTGCTCTTCTTTGAAGCGATATATATATATATATATATATATATATATATATATATATATATATATATATATATATATATATATATATATATATATCAAATTCACAATCATATAAGACTATAAATATGAGCAGCCACATACATGTCGGTTGTGTATGAGTCCATGGCGACGGAGGTTTTGCCATCACACAACAGCTAGAATAATATAGATAGCCCTGCGTGTTGTGCCGCGCGCTTGCGTGAGTAACGAACCTGCATGCTTATTAACCGTTCGTTCGGTAGAATGGCCGGCGGCCGGATAGCTAGCTAGCTAGCGTCCGTTCAGGCCACGCAAAACCAAACAACAGTGCACTAATGAAGCTAGTTCACCTACTTAATTTAATTAGCCTGCAGCCCGGCCTGCACTCTTCCTACAAGGGCTAGAACGACTATCCCTGGAGCTTTTTTTTTTCAGACAAGTCGCTTTTATCATCTATTTAGTGTGTATACATATAAGTGTACTGTAACAAGAACGACATGTTCATAAAAACCAAAACGGGTTATAATATACGATAGAGTAAATAATACCGATGGAACAAAGCATTGTTTACATTATACGGTGAAAGTCGCCTAGAGGGGGATGAATAGGCGAAACCTAAAATTTATAAACTTAAACTTGCACTAGGGCCGGGGTTAGCGTTAGAATTAAATCGTAGTTCAAGGATGATTCTCCTTGCTTGGAGTTGCTCAATTAATACGGATGTTGTTTGGGAGCAGACTCAAATCAATATGAGCAAGGTAACCTATTGAGAGAGGAAAACAAATCAAGTGAAGATCAACAAGAGAACACGGTGATTTGTTTTACCGACGTTCGGTTCCAAAGAATCTATTCCCCGTTGAGGAGGCCACGAAGGTCGGGTCTATTCCAACCCTTTCCCTATATCAAACGGTCACTTATACTGAGTGAGCCTTTTTCTTAATCACACGGGTCACTAAGACCCCGCAAGGACCACCACACACTTAGGTGTCTCTTGCTTCGCTTACAAAACACTTGAGCATAAGAATGGGAAAAGAAAAGGCCAAACCCAGCAACAAGAGCAACAAAGGAACACAAAACACCCTCTCTCAAGTGCCTAATGGAATTGAGTTGATTTGGAGGCTTGGAGAGGATTTGATCTATTCAATGTGTCTAGAAGTGGAGTCTTTTGCTCTTGCAATGAATGAGATGTTCAGAATGCTTGGATGTCAATGAATGTGGTGGTTTAGGGTATTTATAGCCCCCCAACCACTTCTTAGCCGTTGGCAAAGGCTGCTGGCGATGGGCGCACCGGACAGTCTGGTGTGCGCCACGTCAGCGCAACCGTTAGGGTTCGGAGCAGTTGACTGTTGGAGTCGCTTGTCGTCTTGCTGCACTGGACCGGTGCTCTCTGACTTCTGTCGTGGCACTGTTCACCACTGTAGCTCTGCACAGTCGACCGTTGGCGTGCAGGGAGCCATTGCTCCGCTGGCTCACCGGACAGTCCGGTGCGCCACCGGACAGCCACTGTGCACTGTCCGGTGCGCGCCACGTCAGCACAACCATTAGGGTTCGGAGCAGTTGACTGTTGGAGTCGCTTGTCGTCTTGCTGCACCGGACAGTCCGGTGCTCTCTGACTTCTACCGCGGTACTGTTCACCACTGTAGCTCTGCACAGTCGACCGTTAGCGTGCAGGGAGCCGTTGCTCCGCTGGCTCACCGGACAGTCCGGTGAATTATAGCGGAGCGCGCTTCAGAATTCTCGAGAATGGCTGGTTTGGAGGGCGCCTGGCCTTATGCACCGGACAGTGTCCGGTGCGCCAAAAATCAGTCCACTCAACTCCTTTTGCTCCAAATAAATTGTGTCCTCTAACTGAATTCTTTCTTGGTTTGTGTTGAACCTTATGCACCTGAGATAAATCACATCTAGCCAAACTAGTTAGTCCATATGGTTTTGTTGGTCGTCAACCAACAAAATCAATTTATAGGAAAAGGTTAACCCTATTTCCCTTTTAATCTCCCCCTTTTTGGTGATTGATGCCAACATTAACCAAAGCAAATATGAAGTGTAGAAATGTAACTAGTTTGCAATTGAGATAGACGTGCATAGGTTACTTAGAATTAAACCAATTGAAAGTCTTTAAACATATGACTAAGAATGAATGGATTGCTTTTCCTTATTTAACATTTTGGACCACATTTGCACCACTTGTTTATTTTTGCAATTCCTTTTGGAAAAACGTTTCAAAATCTTTTGAAAATAGTCAAAGATATAGGAATACGATTGCAGGAAGCATTTTTTAAATTTGAAATTCCTCCCCCTGTTTCAAATGCTTTTCCTTTGACTAAATAAAAAGCTCCCCCTAAATGGAATTCTTCCCTTTAGCTTTCAAGAGGGTTTTGAAATAGATATGAAGTGAAATTATATCAATTGAAATTCTTTCATACTTAATGTGAAGTGTTGAAGATGCCGATTTGAAGAACAGTTTTGAAATATCAAATGAGACACCTATTGAGAAATTCACTTCACATACCAATTGAAAATTCATTTTGATCAAATACCCATTGAAATACTTATTTTTGAAATTTTGAAATGGTGGTGCGGTCCTTTTGCTTTGGGCTAAATACTTTCTCCCCTTTGGCATTAATCGCCAAAAATGGAGAACTTGAGAGCCCTTATGCAACTTTCTCCCCCTTTGGGGCCTAATACCTTCTCCCAAATGGTAATATAAATGCGAGTGAAAGGTCATACCATTGAGAGTGACGTGAGTAACGGCAAAGGGTAAGTGATACCGTCAGAGTTGGAGTGGAAGCCTTATCTTTACCGAATACTCCATTTCCCTTTCAATCTAAGACTAAGTATAGAAATACATTTGAAAGCTCATTAGTCTTAGCCTTTGCACAAGAAGAATAAGAAATAGGCATTTGCACCAAATGAAAGAGACATGATCAAAGGTACATAAATTAGCTATGTGTGCAATGTTTCAATCAATGTTCCGAGAATCAAGTATATTTAGCTCATTCCTGAGTTTGCTAAAGGTTTTCTCATCTAGTGGCTTGGTAAAGATATCAGCTAATTGGTTGTGGGTGCTCACATAAGCTATTTCGATATCCCCCTTTTGTTGGTGATCTCTCAAAAAGTGATACCGGATGTCTATGTGCTTAGTGTGGTTGTGTTCAATGGGATTATCCGCCATGCGGATTGCACTCTCATTATCACATAGGAGAGGGACTTTGCTCAATTTGTAGCCATAGTCACTAAGGGTTTGCCTCATCCAAAGTAATTGCACACAACAATGGCTTGCGGCAATGTACTCGGCTTCGGCTGTGGAAAGAGCTACGAAATTTTGTTTCTTTGAAGCCCATTACACCGGGGATCTTCCCAGAAACTGACAAGTCCCTGATTTGCTCTTTCTATCTATTTTACATCCGGCATAATCGGCATTGGAATACCCAATTAGATCAAAGGTAGATCCCTTAGGGTACCAAAGCCGAAACTTAGGAGTGCAAACTAAATATCTCGTGATTCTCCTCATGGCTCTAAGGTGAATTTCCTTAGGATTTGCTTGGAACCTTGCACACATGCACACAAAAAGCATAATATCCGGTCGAGATGCACATAAGTAGAGTAAAGAACCTATCATCGACCGGTATACCTTTTGATCTACGGATTTACCTCCCCTGTCGAGGTCGAGATGCCCATTGGTTCCCATGGGCTTCTTGATGGGTTTGCCATTCTTCATTCCAAACTTCTTAAGTATGTCTTGAATGTACTTTGTTTGGCTGATGAATGTCCCCTCTTGGAGTTGCTTGATTTGAAATCCAAGGAAATACTTCAACTCCCCCATCATAGACATCTCGAATTTCCGTATCATGATCCTACTAAACTCTTCACAAGTTGACTTGTTAGTAGACCCAAATATATTATCATCAACATAAATTTGGCATATAAACAAGTCTTTTGCAACAGTTTTAGTGAAGAGAGTAGGATCAACTTTTCCGACTTTGAAGCCATTAGTGATAAGAAAGTCTCTTAGGCATTCATACCATGCTCTTGGGGCTTGCTTGAGCCCATAAATTGCCTTTGAGAGCTTATATACATGGTTAGGGTACTCACTATCTTCAAAGCCGGGAGGTTGTGTCGGTGTTTGGAGCCCGACCGCACACCCGAGGTTACCCTTTCGCGGTGCTTTTGGGTAGGACGGTGTTGTTGACTGTAACTCAATGGTCCGTGCGAGATGCACGAGGGACGACAAGCAATTTTCTACAAGTTCGGGCCGCTTGGAGAGGCATAATACCCTACTTCCTGGTGTGGATCTTTATGTGGTGGGTTACAAGAGGAATCTCTGGAATGGAGAGAGGCTAGTGAGACGGGTTGGTGATTGACTTGGAAATGATGGGGTATCCCCTAGGCCTTATATATTCGACCATGGGGCACTACATGCGTATGTGATGATGATATGTTCCTAAACAATAGTGAACCGACTGAACTGATCTTCCTATAATCCTGCCGACTTATCCCTAATCCATTCCGATGTTCAAGGGTGCTGCGCACGGGAAAGTCGGGCGGACGCTACGGATAACGCTCGAGTTTGATGAGTTGCTTAGGCCTGAGCCTGCTTCCTTCTCACGTCGGCCCATTCCGCCAGTAGTCCTCCCCTGGCCCACGAAGGGATGGTATAGCGAGATAACAGGCCTAAAGCCTCTCGCGATGCCTTCTTACCTTCTAGTGGACCGAGGGATATCTGTCCCCCACAAGCCCCCAATCTTTGAGTTGATTTTGAAATAATCAGCCCAAAGATTCTAGGTCCAACTCGCAAGTTTGTGGCATGACTTTCACTCTGGAAATGGGCGTGCCGAAGGTGCACCTATTGAGCGTTGCTCCCAAACTTTGAGTGACTCAATAAAAACAATCTTCTCAAAGGTCTTCATTTGATGCTTTGGAGATCAGCGTCTTGTCATCATATCACGCTTTAGAAGTCAACATTTCGTCTTCTGGGATTAAAAATCTATTGGGTGGGTGTAGCCTCTGAGCTTTGAGTGGATTTTTGAAAATAATCCACTCAAAGGTCTTCATCTCATGCCTTAGAAATCAGCATTCTGTCATCGTCTTATGCTTTAGAAATCAGCATTTTGTCTTCTGGGATTAAAAACCTATTGGGTGCACCGAAGGTGCACCCAATGGGTGTAGCCCCTGAGCTTTGAGTGGATTTTTTTGAAAATAATCCACTCAAAGGTCTTCATCTCATGCCTTAGAAATCAGCATTTTGTCAACGTCTTATGCTTTAGAAATCAACATTTTGTCTTCTGGGATTAAAAATCTATTGGGTGCACCGAAGGTGCACCCAATGTGTGTAGCCCCTGAGCTTTGAGTGTATTTTTTGAAAATAATCCACTCAAAGGTCTTCATCTCATGCCTTAGAAATCAGCATTCTGTCATCGGCTTATGTTTTAGAAATCAGCATTTTGTCTTCTGGGATTAAAAATCTATTGGGTGCACCAAAGGTGCACCCAATGGGTGTAGCCCCCGAGCTTTGAGTGGTTTTTTTGAAAATGATCGACTCAAAGATCTTCATCTCATGCTTTATGATAGTCGCCTAGAGGGGGGGTGAATAGGGCGAAACTGAAATTTACAAATATAAACACAACTACAAGCCGGGTTAGCGTTAGTAATGAGGAAACGAGTCCGCGAGAGAGGGTGGAAAACAAATCGCAAGCAAATGAAGAGTGTGACACGCGGATTTGTTTTACCGAGGTTCGGTTCTTGCAAACCTACTCCCCGTTGAGGAGGCCACAAAGGCCGGGTCTCTTTCAACCCTTCCCTCTCTCAAACGATCCCACAGACCGAGTGAGCTTTCTCTTCTCAATCACTTGGAACACAAAGTTCCAACAAGGACCACCACAAGTTTGGTGTCTCTTGCCTCAATTACAAGTGAGTTTGATCGTAATGAAAGAATCAAGAAAGAAGAAAGCAATCCAAGCGCAAGAGCTCGAAAGAACACAAGCAAATCACTCTCTCTAGTCACTATGGCGTTGTGTGGAATTTGGAGAGGATTTGATCTCTTTGGTGTGTCTAGAATTGAATGCTAGAGCTCTTGTAGTAGTTGGGAAGTGGAAAACTTGGATGCAATGAATGGTGAGGTGGTTGGGGTATTTATAGCCCCAACCAACAAATGTGGCCGTTGGGAGGCTGTCTGTTCGATGGCGCACCGGACAGTCCGGTGCACACCGGACAGTCCGGTGCCCCCTGCCACGTCATCACTGCCGTTGGATTCTGACCGTTGGAGCTTCTGACTTGTGGGCCCGCCTGGGTGTCCGGTGCACACCGGACATGTACTGTTTGCTGTCCGGTGTGCCAGTATGGGCGCGCCTGACTTCTGCGCGCGCTGCGCGCGCATTTATTGCTCTGCAGGTAGCCGTTGGCGCGGAGATAGCCGTTGCTCCGGAGACGCACCGGACAGTCCGGTGCACACCGGACAGTCCGGTGAATTATAGTGGACTAGCTGTTGGAGTTTCCCGAAGCTGGCGAGTTCCTGAGGTCGCTCCTGCGTGGCGCACCGGACACTGTCCGGTGTACACCGGACAGTCCGGTGAATTATAGCGCGAGTGCCTCTGGAAATTCCCGAAGGTGGCGAGTTCAAGTTGGAGTCCTCTGGTGCACCGGACACTGTCCGGTGGCACACCGGACAGTCCGGTGTGCCCGACCAGAGGTGCCTTCGGTTGGCCCTTTGCTCTTTTGTTGAATCCAACATTTGATCTTTTTATTGGCTGAGTGTGAACCTTTGATACCTGTATAATCTATACACTTGGGCAAACTAGTTAGTCCAATTGTTTGTGTTGGGCAATTCAACCACCAAAATTAATTGGGGACTAGGTGTAAGCCTAATTCCCTTTCAATCTCCCCCTTTTTGGTGATTGATGCCAACACACACCAAAGCAAATATAGAAGTGCATAATTGAACTAGTTTGCATAATGTAGGTGTAAAGGTTGCTTGGAATTGAGCCAACATTAATACTTACAATATATGCATGGATTGTTTCTTTCTTATATAACATTTTGGACCACGTTTGCACCACATGTTTTGTTTTTGCAAATTCTTTTGTAAATCCATTTCAAAGTTCTTTTGCAAATAGTCAAAGGCAAATGAATAAGATTTTGAGAAGCATTTTCAAGATTTGAAATTTTCTCCCCCTGTTTCAAATGCTTTTCCTTTTGACTGAACAAAACTCCCCCTAAATGAGATCCTCCTCTTAGTGTTCAAGAGGGTTTTGATAATTTTTGAAATACTATTTTCTCCCCCTTTTGAACACAATAGGATATCAATTGATAATATTCAACACTAAGTTTTTGAAATTGGTGGTGGTGCGGTCCTTTTGCTTTGGGCTCTTATTCTCTCCCCCTTTGGCATGAATCGCCAAAAACGGAATCATTAGAGCCTTTGAAGTGCTATCTTCCCCTTTGATCATAAATGAATGAGTTAGGATTATACCAAAGACGAAGTCCGGTCCTTTTGCTTTGGGCTCTTACTCTCTCCCCCAAAGACAAGGTCCTTTTCTTGGAGCGATGGCGAAGGATGAGTTACGGAGTGGAAGCCTTTGTCTTTGCCGAAGACTCCAATTCCCTTTCAATACACCTATGACTTGGTTTGAAATAGACTTGAAAAACACATTAGTCATAGCATATGAAGGAGACATGATCAAAGGTATATAAATGAGCTATGTGTGCAATCTAGCAAAAGAAATTGCGTGAATCAAGAATATTGAGCTCATGCCTAAGTTTGGTAAAAGATTGTTCATCAAGTGGCTTGGTAAAGATATCAGCTAATTGATCTTTAGTATTAATGTATGAAATCTCGATATCTCCCTTTTGTTGGTGATCCCTAAGGAAATGATACCGAATGGCTATGTGTTTAGTGCGGCTATGCTCGACGGGATTGTCGGCCATTTTGATTGCACTTTCATTATCACATAGCAAAGGGACTTTGGTTAATTTGTAACCGTAGTCCCGCAGGGTTTGCCTCATCCAAAGTAGTTGCGCGCAACAATGGCCTGCGGCAATGTACTCGGCTTCGGCGGTGGAAAGAGCGACCGAATTTTGCTTCTTTGAAGCCCAAGACACCAAGGATCTTCCCAAGAACTGGCAAGTCCCCGATGTGCTCTTCCTATTGATTTTGCACCCTGCCCAATCGGCATCCGAATAACCAATCAAATCAAATGTGGATCCCCGAGGGTACCAAAGCCCAAACTTAGGAGTATAAGCCAAATATCTCAAGATTCGTTTTACGGCCGTAAGGTGGGATTCCTTAGGGTCGGATTGGAATCTTGCACACATGCATACGGAAAGCATAATGTCCGGTCGAGATGCACATAAATAGAGTAAAGAACCTATCATCGACCGGTATACCTTTTGATCCACGGACTTACCTCCCGTGTCGAGGTCGAGATGCCCATTAGTTCCCATGGGTGTCTTGATGGGTTTGGCATCCTTCATTCCAAACTTGCTTAGAATATCTTGAGTGTACTTGGTTTGGCTTAGGAAGGTGCCCTCTTGGAGTTGCTTCACTTGAAATCCTAGAAAATACTTCAACTCCCCCATCATAGACATCTCGAACTTTTGTGTCATGATCCTACTAAACTCTTCACATGTAGACTCGTTAGTAGACCCAAATATGATATCATCAACATAGATTTGGCATACAAACAAGTCATTCTCAAGAGTTTTAGTAAAGAGTGTAGGATCAGCTTTTCCGACTTTGAATCCATTAGCAATAAGGAAATCCCTAAGGCATTCATACCATGCTCTTGGGGCTTGCTTGAGCCCATAAAGCGCCTTAGAGAGCTTATAGACATGGTTAGGGTACTCACTATCTTCAAAGCCGGGAGGTTGCTCAACATAGACCTCTTCCTTGATTGGTCCATTGAGGAAGGCACTTTTTACGTCCATTTGATAAAGCTTAAAGCCATGGTAAGTAGCATAGGCTAATAATATACGAATTGACTCAAGCCTAGCTACGGGTGCATAGGTTTCACCGAAATCCAAACCTTCGACTTGGGAGTATCCCTTGGCCACAAGTCGAGCTTTGTTTCTTGTCACCACACCATGCTCATCTTGCTTGTTGCGGAAGACCCATTTGGTTCCTACAACATTTTGATTAGGACGTGGAACTAAGTGCCATACCTCATTTCTAGTGAAGTTGTTGAGCTCCTCTTGCATCGCCACCACCCAATCCGAATCTTGAAGTGCTTCCTCTACCCTGTGTGGCTCAATAGAGGAAACAAAAGAGTAATGTTCACAAAAATGTGCAACACGAGACCTAGTAGTTACCCCCTTATGAATGTCGCCGAGGATGGTGTCGACGGGGTGATCTCGTTGGATTGCTTGGTGGACTCTTGGGTGTGGCGGCCTTGGTTCTTCATCCTCCTTGTCTTGATCATTTGCATCTCCCCCTTGATCATTGCCGTTATCTTGAGATGGCTCATTTGCTTGATCTTCTACTTCATCAACTTGAGCTTCATCCTCATTTTGAGTCGGTGGAGATGCTTGCATGGAGGAGGATGGTTGATCTTGTGCATTTGGAGGCTCTTCGGATTCCTTAGGACACACATCCCCAATGGACATGTTCCTTAGCGCGATGCATGGAGCCTCTTCATCACCTATCTCATCAAGATCAACTTGCTCTACTTGAGAGCCGTTAGTTTCATCAAACACAACGTCACATGAGACTTCAACTAGTCCAGTGGACTTGTTAAAGACCCTATATGCCCTTGTGTTTGAGTCATAACCAAGTAAAAAGCCTTCTACAGTTTTAGGAGCAAATTTAGATTTTCTGCCTCTTTTAACAAGAATAAAGCATTTGCTACCAAAAACTCTAAAATATGAAATGTTGGGCTTTTTACCGGTGAGGAGTTCATATGATGTCTTCTTGAGGATTCGGTGTAGATACAATCGGTTGATGGCGTAGCAGGCGGTGTTGACCGCCTCGGCCCAAAACCGATCCGAAGTTTTGTACTCATCAAGCATGGTCCTTGCCATGTCCAATAGAGTTCTATTCTTCCTCTCCACTACACCATTTTGTTGAGGCGTGTAGGGAGAAGAGAACTCATGCTTGATGCCCTCCTCCTCAAGGAAGCCTTCAATTTGAGAATTCTTGAACTCCGTCCCGTTGTCGCTTCTTATTTTCTTGATCCTTAAGCCGAACTCATTTTGAGCCCGTCTCAAGAATCCCTTTAAGGTCTCTTGGGTTTGAGATTTTTCCTGTAAAAAGAATACCCAAGTGAAGCGAGAATAATCATCCACAATAACAAGACAGTACTTACTCCCGCCGATGCTTATGTAAGCAATCGGGCCGAATAGATCCATGTGCAGGAGCTCCAGTGGCCTGTCGGTCGTCATTATGTTCTTATGCGGATGATGAGTGCCAACTTGCTTTCCTGCTTGGCATGCGCTACAGATCCTGTCTTTCTCAAAATGAACATTTGTTAGTCCTAAAATGTGTTCTCCCTTTAGAAGCTTATGAAGATTCTTCATTCCAACATGGGCTAGTCGGCGGTGCCAGAGCCAACCCATGTTAGTTTTAGCAATTAAGCATGTGTCGAGTTCAGCTCTATCAAAATCTACTAAGTATAGCTGACCCTCTAACACACCCTTAAATGCCATTGAATCATCACTTCTTCTAAAGACAGTGACACCTATATCAGTGAAAAGACAGTTGTAGCCCATTTGACATAATTGTGAGACGGAAAGCAAATTGTAATCTAAAGAATCAACAAGAAAAACATTGGAAATGGAATGGTCAGGAGATATAGCAATTTTACCCAAACCTTTGACCAAACCTTGATTTCCATCCCCGAATGTGATCGCTTTTTGGGGATCTTGGTTTTTCTCATATGAGGAGAACATCTTTTTCTCCCCAGTCATGTGGTTCGTGCACCCGCTGTCGAGTATCCAACTTGAGCCCCCGGATGCATAAACCTACAAAACAAGTTTAGTTCTTGACTTTAGGTACCCAAATGGTTTTGGGTCCTTTGGCATTAGACACAAGAACTTTGGGTACCCAAACACAAGTCTTTGACCCCTTGTGCTTGCCCCCAACATATTTGGCAACTACTTTGCCGGATTTGTTAGTTAAAACATAAGATGCATCAAAAGTTTTAAATGAAATGCTATGATCATTTGATGCACTAGGAGTTTTCTTTCTAGGCAACTTAGCACGGGTTGGTTGCCTAGAGCTAGATGTCTCACCCTTATACATAAAAGCATGGTTAGGGCCAGAGTGAGACTTCCTAGAATGAATTTTCCTAATTTTGTCCTCGGGATAACCGGCAGGGTATAAAATGTAACCCTCGTTATCCTGAGGCATGGGAGCCTTGCCCTTAACAAAGTTGGACAATCTTTTAGGAGGGGCACTAATTTTGACATTGTCTCCCCTTTGGAAGCTGTTGGGGACTTGTTCTCAAATGCTATGAGTTAAGAACAAGGCAACACAGAAAATGTTAAACGATAAAGTCCTTCGCTTATTGAGGCATTATTTCCCTTGGGATATAACAATCTTCGGACGAAGGTCATGAAGGACGAACCTTCATCATCACAGTACGCATTAATGAAAGACGAAGCATATGAAACATAAAAGATAGCATGAATAACCATATAACATTATTCATTTAACTTTATTATATCATCAAAGAGGAATAGAGACAATATCGAATTATAAATGTACCTTCGGCTTGGAAGGAGATGACAGTACAAACGTGACGCAAAAAGTGAATGCCAAGTCAGCGTGAACAGTACGGGGATACTGTTCACCTATTTATAGACACGGGACACAGCCCTTACAAAATTACATTCATGCCCCTTACATTTGATAATAACTCTATAGTAGTCTATCGAGGTCTGAATAACCTTTTCATCTTTAAGTCGGTTCCACTCTTTGCCGTTACGCCGAAGCTTTCCTGCTCAACACCTTCGGCTCTGTATCAAGCTTCGTATTATTCCGGTATGCTGCAATGCCGACTTTAGTCTGAGGGTACCTGTTCACACATTGTACTACACAAATACTGTTAAATCCTGTTTTTGAGGACCTTCGGACGCCGAAGGTCCCCAACAGTAGCCCCTCGCAATATTAATTTGTTCGGAGTAATAAATTTAGATTGCGATATGGACGAAGGCTTTACGCCGAAGGTCCGAAAAAACACCTTCCCTTTGCTAGAATAGCAACATTCAATGACAAGTGGGGTCTTTCAGCTTTCAAAGCACCGAGCATATAAATACGGCCATACCGCAAACTCATTTTGCACGCTTTCTGGCCAACCACTCCCGCTTACTCAATTTTTAGCTCTTGTGCACTGTGATTTGCTAAGGTTTTAGCTTTGAAGCTTCGGATTTGAAAACAGTTTTTTAGCGTTTCCGAAGATGTCTGAAGCTGCTAAGAAGGCTGCTGCTGAGATGAAGCTGAGTCTTGATGAAGAGAAGAACTTGGGGTTTCTTATTGCGATGTCGAAAACCAACACAGAAAAAATCACCAAGGAGATTTTGGAAGGCCTGTCTGAAGATACTGGTGACAGTGAAAGTTATGATGTGGACAGCGGTGGCGAAGACTCCGAAGATCGCCCCTGGCGACCAAGCCATTCAGTTTATGGTAGATCAACTATCAAAGAGAATCATCTTGTTAACATGAGAGGAAGGTATTTCCGGGATCTGTCCGTTGTGAGGGCCGACGAAGGGGAGAAGACTTGTCCACACCCTGAAGAGAATGAAGTCGTAGTGTTCCGAAGCTTTTTGAAGGCTGGGCTGCGATTGCCCTTGAGCAGCTTCGTCGTGGAGGTACTGAAGATTTTTGAAGTCTATCTTCACCAACTTACCCCCGAGGCAATCATAAGGCTGAACATCTTCGTGTGGGCCGTGCGAAGCCAAGGTCTGAAGCCTGATGCAAAAAGTTTCTGCAATATGCACGAATTGTCATACGAGACAATACCTTGGGGTAAGGAACAGTATCACAATAACTTTGGCTGCTACAGTTTTGTTTCTCGGTCTGGGTCAAGCTGCCCCGTGCCAACTTTTCGGAAGAGGTGGCCTAGCGGCTGGATGACAGAATGGTTTTATGTAAAAAATGATCTGAAAACACGAGAAGACATCAAAGGTATAATCATGCGTCCTATTTGGCAAAGCTTCGGCCTTCGGAGGCCGAAGGTTGAAATGAATGAAGCCGCCGAAGAGTGCCAAAGAGCCTTCGACGTTGTCTGCTCTTTTATAGGAACAAGGGACTTAGTACAAGAGCATATCGCCTTCAGGGTGTGGCCGCTCGCAGAGAAATGGGAAATGCCACAAGAAACCATTAAAGAGGCCGACGAAGGTGGACTTGTCAGGTTTAAGTACACTTTTAAATTTGGAGATAAATTTATTGAGCCAGATGATGAATGGTTGAAAAGCATTGACAATTTAAGTGATGAGCTGCTCGGGACCTACTCGAAGGCCGAAGATAATGCAATGTCAGCAGCCTTCGGAGGCCGAAAAAAGAAGAGACTGAATCGGGTATTTGATGCCATCGGATTTGTCTACCCTGACTATTGCTATCCCGCCCGAAGGCAGAAGAGAAAAAACACAACCTCTGCAAAAGAAGAAGCTGCAGCTGCTCCTAGCGAGCCAGAACCGAAAAGGAAAAAGATAAAGGTTCTTACGCATCGGCCGCGTTATATTGAACCAGCTTCGGTGCCCGAGTTTACCGGAAAAACTTCTTCGGCTACCGAAGCTGAAAAACCAACCGAGTCAGCCTTGCTGCCAGAGATCACAGAAACGGCCGAAGTGCCACCGAAGATAGAATCAGAACAATCAAACATTTTGTTGTCAGAAACAAAAGAGAAAGCCGAAGCGCCGTCCACAGAAAAAATTGAAGAGGTAAAAGAAGCAACTGAGGGCTCCAAAACATCAGAAGTTTTGAGTCCTACAGCCATCATTGGTACAGCAAAAAATGAAAAAGTGCCAGCCGCAACTCCGAAGAGAAAGAGAATGGCTAATGTGCTAGATGTACTGGAAACGATCAAATCTTCGAGCACACCTCCGAAGAAGGCTGCTGTTACTGCTGAAACAACAGCTGAAATTTCTGGTTCTACAGCTCTAGAGCAAGAAATTGAAGCCGAAGCTGGGCCCTCAGAGCCCGCAAAAACCTTGGAAAGTGAGGCAGAAAAAATAACAAAGCCAACTTTTGTTGAAGAAACTGGTGTTGTTACCCCCGAAGCACCCCCCAAAATTCGTGATTATATTTTTCGTCATGCTTCGGGGAAAAAATTATCAGAAAAAGAAGAACAAGAGGCGCAGCATTATGCTCAAAAGTTGAAATATCCAAAGGGGGCGTTGATATTTAATGGCAGTGGAGAAGAAGATTTCTTGTATTGTCTCCCCGATAGCAAGGAAATTTCTGTCTGTCGGGAGATGAGCAGAAGCTTCGGATTCCCAACTTTAGAAGACGGACTTTCGGTGCTATCCAAGAACGATCTGGCTGACAGCCTAGCTTACAACAGTTTAAAGGTGCGACAAATGGAATTCTCGTACTTTTTGTTGAGTCCAAAATTTTTCGTTTGTTTAAAACTATTGACACAGACATATTCCTACTTGCAGGGCCTGATACTCAGCAATGCCCTCAGGGCACAAAAAGATGCTGAGGACGAAGGATGTACTATAGCTCTGAGCAACCTTCGTTCCGAAGTAATTGAACTGAGGAACGAAGGTCTCGAAAAAGACAAAATATTATACTCATTGATAGATAAAATAAAGGAGGACGAAGCTGCTTTTAAAAGTCAAGCTGAAGCTCAGAAACGCGAAATTGAAGACCTTCGGAAACAACTGGCCAGAGCCAAAGAAGAACATATACTTGAAGAAACAAAGCGTGAACTCAGCGATCAATGGGCAGATCACCTAGAAGTGACTGTTGAAGAGCTTCGTTCATCCAAAAAGAGATGCTACAACAAATCTATAGATTGTGTTAAGAAATTAAAGGCTAGCTTCGCCAAGGTCGGCGCATTCTCAAGTGAGGAAAACTTTTCGAGAGGCAATCCCGAAGGTGTTATTGAATGGATTGACCACGAAGCTGAAGCCTTCGAAGAAATTTTAAATAGCCGAGGAGATATATGTGCCTTCTCTGGCGCCAGAGGGATTGCCACCATCTTAGAGAAGAAGGGCTGCGAACATGTAAAAATTCTAGCACAGTCCGAAGCTGCCTTGTCCTTTGAAGATACAAAAGAACCTTCGGCCGAAGCTAGCATAATTGGTGGAAAGTTTTTTACCGATATTTGGGATAATGGTGGCCGAGAAATGGCCGGAGAAATTATTCGAAGAAGTGAGAAGGGTATTCACGATGCTAGAGCAGTAGCTGAAGCTGCTGATAAGAGCACAGAAGCCGAAGGTCAACTAGGTACTAAATAATAGTTTTTATCGTGTTGTAATCTTTAGACTTTAAGATCTGCTTGCGATTTGTAATAGCAATGTAGCTGTGTCCCGTCCCTCCTCAGATCCTACTGAAGTATCTCCGGGTGCTCGGCCTAGGGGTGATGATGAAATTAAAAAGATGGCTGAAGCTATTATGGATGAAGTTGTCGATCGACTGTTGAACGAAGCTGCAGAAGTGGTACTTAGAGAGGACTAAATGCTATTGTAAAAACATTTTAAATGTAGCATGTGTAATATATTGTAGTGCTGTATGTAATATATTTGTCTTATTTTTCTTTATGGTTCAATTCTTTACGATGCATGAAACTTTACATACGTACCATTTTTGAGTCTGGCGAAAAAACACCTTCCCTTCTTTTCATGCTTCGTGAAGAAGAATTACCATTTATCACAACAATATCCGAAGTATCCCGAAAGATGTTGAAGCTTCGTAGAAACATTCCTCAAGGCTATACTTCAGAGATCAATATCGTTTCTCCTTGTGACTTGGCATGATTTACCCCTTTTTCAAAGCGTTTTCCCGAAGATTGATATCATATCTCTTTCTTATGCCACATGCAGTATGATGTATGATGCTTATGTTATGCAAAATGATGTGATGATGTTATGCTATGTAAGGTGATATTCCGAAGTTACACGCATATCTGCGCGATAAAACACAATCTTTTTGCAGACCAGCGCTAACTTTTCGCTATAAGCCTCCCTTAGGAGCTTCTTCGCCTTTTACTTCAGCGGAATCAGCGTTGACTTTTCGCTGTAAGCTCTGCATTCCCTTAGGAACGTCTTTGGAGCTTCTTCGCCTTTTACTTAGGCGGTATCAGCGTTGACTTTTCGCTGTATGCTCTGCATTCCTTTTGGAACGACTTTGGAGCAGAAAACTTACACTGCGCTCCCTTCGGAACGACTTTTTGTGACTTTCGTCAAACTTACTCTGCGTTCCTTAGAACGACTTTTTGTTGCTTCGGAGAATTTTCGATAGTCCGAAAGTCCTTTTTATTACCACAAGCCTGTGAAGAAAACATATTTTTCTTGTAGAAATCAACGAAACTAATTACATGAAACCTAATCAATGTCCTTTATTACAGGAAATAAAACTGAATGAAAAAGATTGCTATTAAGGTAGGATATTTGTCAATAGATGTGCTTTGATTCTGGCACAGTGCTGTTGACCGTGCGAGCTTCGGACTGTTCTCTGAAGTCCCTTTGATGCGGAGCGTATTGGCTCCCTTCTGGCTGCTGGCCTTGCTGCAACGGAGGTGGAGGTGGAGGCTGTTGCCACGAAGCTTGAGGCTGACTCGCCGAAGCAACAGAGACTGCCGGATGGTTGCCCACATATTCTGGGATGTAAGGCGAATGATACGAAGTTGTATGCATGACCTGCTTCGACTGAGCTTGTTGTGCTGCTGCTTCAGCTATTTCCTTTTGCTTCTGAATAGTGACATGGCACATCCTGGTAGTATGGCCTTTGTTCTCACCGCAGAATAAGCAAAAGATTCTTCTCGGTTGATCGCCAAATCTTCCTCCGAAGCCCCTGGCGCCCCTGCCTCTTGGAGCTGGAGGTCGGAAGGAACTTTGTTGTTGCCCTGAAGCCTGTGAGGAGTATTGTGGCCTTTGTTGCTGACTTCCTTTATCATCATTCTGAGTGGAATTGTGGATTGACCTGACATGCCTCGGGTAAAACCTTCCTCCGAAGCCCCTGGTCATTTCAGAAAACCTGAAAGCTTCCTCCCTTCTTTGACGAAAATCATTGTCAGCTCGAATGTATTCGTCCATCTTCTGGAGCAGCTTTTCCAGCGTTTGTGGTGGCTTTCTGGCGAAATACTGTGCTGACGGCCCTGGCCGAAGCCCCTTGATCATAGCCTCAATGACAATCTCATTGGGCACTGTTGGCGCCTGTGCCCTCAATCGTAGAAACCTTCGGACATATGCCTGAAGGTACTCTTCATGGTCCTGAGTGCATTGGAAGAGAGCCTGAGCTGTGACCGGCTTCGTCTGAAACCCTTGAAAGCTAGTTAACAGCAAGTCCTTCAGCTTCTGCCATGAGGTGATCGTTCCTGGTCGAAGAGAGGAATACCAGGTTTGAGCAACGCTTCTGACAGCCATAACGAAAGATTTGGCCATGACTGAAGCATTGCCACCGTACGAAGACACTGTTGCTTCGTAGCTCATCAAAAACTGCTTCGGGTCTGAGTGGCCATCAAATATGGGGAGCTGAGGCGGCTTGTAGGACGGGGGCCAAGGTGTAGCCTCCAGCTCAGCGGACAGGGGAGAAGCATCATCAAAAACAAAATTCCCATGATGGAAATTGTCATACCAGTCATCTTCGTTGGGAAAGCCCTCCTGATGAAGGTCTTGATGCTGAGGCCTTCGGTATTGCTCATCCTGAGCAAGATGACGAACTTCTTCAGAGGCTTCATCTATCTGCCTCTGCAGTTCAGCTAGCCTGGCCATCTTCTCCTTCTTGCGTTGAACCTGCTGCTGAAGGATTTCCAGATTTTGAATCTCCTGATCCAGATCATCCTCCGGAGGTGTTGGACTGGTAGCCTTCCTCTTCTGGCTTCGTGCCTCTCTAAGAGAAAGGACGTCTTGATTGGGGTCCAGCGGCTGCAGCGTGCCAGCCCCTGGTGCTGAAGCCTTCTTCGGCGGCATGACGAAGGTGATGCTTGCCGAAGATGTTGAAAAGCTCAAGAAATGGAAGTGAGTTCACCGGAGGTGGGCGCCAATGTTGGGGACTTGTTCTCAAATGCTATGAGTTAAGAACAAGGCAACACAGAAAATGTTAAACGATAAAGTCCTTCGCTTATTGAGGCATTATTTCCCTTGGGATATAACAATCTTCAGACGAAGGTCATGAAGGACGAACCTTCATCATCACAGTACGCATTAATGAAAGACGAAGCATATGAAACATAAAAGATAGCATGAATAACCATATAACATTATTCATTTAACTTTATTATATCATCAAAGAGGAATAGAGACAATATCGAATTATAAATGTACCTTCGGCTTGGAAGGAGATGACAGTACAAACGTGACGCAAAAAGTGAATGCCAAGTCAGCGTGAACAGTACGGGGATACTGTTCACCTATTTATAGACACGGGACACAGCCCTTACAAAATTACATTCATGCCCCTTACATTTGATAATAACTCTATAGTAGTCTATCGAGGTCTGAATAGCCTTTTCATCTTTAAGTCGGTTCCACTCTTTGCCGTTACGCCGAAGCTTTCCTGCTCAACACCTTCGGCTCTGTATCAAGCTTCGTATTATTCCGGTATGCTGCAATGCCGACTTTAGTCTGAGGGTACCTGTTCACACATTGTACTACACAAATACTGTTAAATCCTGTTTTTGAGGACCTTCGGACGCCGAAGGTCCCCAACAGAAGCCAATGCCATCCTTGATGCCCGGGTGTCTCCCATTATAAAGCATGCTACGAGCAAATTTAAATTTCTCATTTTCTATGTTGTGCTCGGCAATTTTAGCATCTAGTTTTGCTATATGATCATTTTGTTGTTTAATTAAAGCCATATGATCATGAATAGCATTAATATCAACATCTCTACATCTAGTACAAATAGTGACATGCTCAATGGTAGATGTAGACGGTTTGCAGGAATTAAGTTCAACAATCTTAGCATGAAGAATATCATTCTTATCTCTAAGATCGAAAATAGTGGCATTGCAAACATCAAAATCTTTAGCCTTAGCAAGCAATTTTTCATTCTCAATTCTAAGGCTAGCAAGAGTAATGTTCAATTCTTCAATCCTAGCAAGCAAATCCTCATTATTATCTCTAGGGTTGGGAATTGAAACATTGCAAACATGAGAATCAACCTTAGCTAATAAATTAGCATTTTCATTTCTAAGGTTGTCTATTGATTCATGGCAAGTGCTTAGCTCACTAGATAATTTTTGACATTTCTCAATTTCTAGAGCATAAGCATTTTTAACCTTAACATGCTTCTTGTTTTCTTTAATAAGGAAGTCCTCTTGGGTGTCCAAGAGATCATCCTTTTCATGGATGGCACTAATCAATTCATTAAGTTTTTCCTTTTGTTGCATGTTGAGGTTGGCAAAAAGGGTACGCAAATTATCCTCCTCATCACTAGCATTATCATCACTAGAAGATTCATATTTAGTGGAGGAGTTAGATTTAACCTTTTTCCGTTTGCCGTCCTTTGCCATGAGGCACTTGTGGCCGACGTTGGGGAAGAGGAGTCCCTTGGTGACGGCGATGTTGGCGGCGTCCTCGTCGTCGGAGGAGTCGCTAGAACTTTCGTCGGAGTCCCACTCCCGACAAACATGGGCATCGCCACCCTTCTTCTTGTAGTACCTTTTCTTCTCCTTTCTTCTCCCCTTCTTGTCGTCGCCTCGGTCACTGTCACTCGATATGGGACATTTAGCAATAAAATGACCGGGCTTACCACATTTGTAGCGAACCTTCTTGGAGCGGGACTTGTAGTCTTTCCCTCTCCTTTGCTTGAGGATTTGGCGGAAGCTCTTGATGACGAGCGCCATTTCCTCATTGTCGAGCTTGGAGGCGTCGATTGGTTGCCGACTTGGTGTGGACTCCTCCTTCTTTTCTTCCGTCGCCTTGAATGCGACGGGTTGAGCTTCGGATGTGGTGGGTTCGTCAAGCTCGTTGATCTTCCTCGAGCCTTCGATCATGCACTCAAAACTTACAAAATGCCCGATAACTTCCTCGGGGGTCATTTTAGTATATCTAGGATTACCACGAATTAATTGAACTTGAGTGGGGTTAAGGAAAATAAGTGATCTTAGAATAACCTTAACCACCTCGTGGTCGTCCCACTTTATGCTCCCGAGGTTGCGCACTTGGTTCACCAAGGTCTTGAGCCGGTTGTACATGTGTTGTGGCTCTTCCCCTTTGCGAAGCCGAAACCGACCGAGCTCCCCCTCGATCGTTTCCTGCTTGGTGATCTTTGTGAGCTCATCTCCTTCATGCGCGGTTTTGAGCACATCCCAAACCTCCTTGGCACTCTTCAACCCTTGTACTTTGTTAAACTCCTCTGTACTTAAAGAGGCAAGGAGTATCGTTGTTGCTTGAGAGTTGAAGTGCTCGATTTGGGCCACCTCATCCTCATCATAATCCTTATCCCCTACGGACGGTACCTGTGCACCAAACTCAACAACATCCCATATACTTTTGTGGAGTGAGGTTAGATGAAATCACATTAAATCACTCCACCTAGCATAATCTTCACCATCAAAAGTTGGTGGTTTGCCTAATGGGACGGAAAGTAGAGGTGCATGTTTAGAAATGTGAGGATAGTGTAGGGGGATCTTACTAAACTTCTTACGCTCTTGGCGTTTAGAAGTTACGGAGGGCGCGTCGGAGCCGAAGGTCGATGTTGATGAAGTGTCGGTCTCGTAGTAGACCACTTTCCTCATCCTCTTTTGCTTGTCCCCACTCCGATGCGGCTTGTGGGAAGAAGATTTTTCCTTCTTCTCTTTGTGGTGAGAAGAAGATTTCTTCCCTTTGTTGGAGGAGATCTTCTTCTTCTCCCTCCTCTTGGTGCGGGACTCTTCCGATGAAGTGCTCCCGTGGCTTGTAGTGGGCTTTTCGCCGGTCTCCATCTCCTTCTTGGCGTGATCTCCCAACATTACTTCGAGCGGTTAGGCTCTAATGAAGAACCGGGCTCTGATACCAATTGATAGTCGCCTAGAGGGGGGGGTGAATAGGGCGAAACTGAAATTTACAAATATAAACACAACTACAAGCCGGGTTAGCGTTAGTAATGAGGAAACGAGTCCGCGAGAGAGGGTGGAAAACAAATCGCAAGCAAATGAAGAGTGTGACACGCGGATTTGTTTTACCGAGGTTCGGTTCTTGCAAACCTACTCCCCGTTGAGGAGGCCACAAAGGCCGGGTCTCTTTCAACCCTTCCCTCTCTCAAACGATCCCACGGACCGAGTGAGCTTTCTCTTCTCAATCACTTGGAACACAAAGTTCCAACAAGGATCACCACAAGTTTGGTGTCTCTTGCCTCAATTACAAGTGAGTTTGATCGTAATGAAAGAATCAAGAAAGAAGAAAGCAATCCAAGCGCAAGAGCTCGAAAGAACACAAGCAAATCACTCTCTCTAGTCACTATGGCGTTGTGTGGAATTTGGAGAGGATTTGATCTCTTTGGTGTGTCTAGAATTGAATGCTAGAGCTCTTGTAGTAGTTGGGAAGTGGAAAACTTGGATGCAATGAATGGTGGGGTGGTTGGGGTATTTATAGCCCCAACCAACAAATGTGGCCGTTGGGAGGCTGTCTGTTCGATGGCGCACCGGACAGTCCGGTGCACACCGGACAGTCCGGTGCCCCCTGCCACGTCATCACTGCCGTTGGATTCTGACCGTTGGAGCTTCTGACTTGTGGGCCCGCCTGGGTGTCCGGTGCACACCGGACATGTACTGTTTGCTGTCCGGTGTGCCAGTATGGGCGCGCCTGACTTCTGCGCGCGCTGCGCGCGCATTTATTGCTCTGCAGGTAGCCGTTGGCGCGGAGATAGCCGTTGCTCTGGAGACGCACCGGACAGTCCGGTGCACACCGGACAGTCCGGTGAATTATAGTGGACTAGCCGTTGGAGTTTCCCGAAGCTAGCGAGTTCCTGAGGTCGCTCCTGCGTGGCGCACCGGACACTGTCCGGTGTACACCGGACAGTCCGGTGAATTATAGCGCGAGTGCCTCTGGAAATTCCCGAAGGTGGCGAGTTCAAGTTGGAGTCCTCTGGTGCACCGGACACTGTCCGGTGGTGCACCGGACACTGTCCGGTGGCACACCGGACAGTCCGGTGTGCCCGACCAGAGGTGCCTTCGGTTGGCCCTTTGCTCTTTTGTTGAATCCAACATTTGATCTTTTTATTGGCTGAGTGTGAACCTTTGATACCTGTATAATCTATACACTTGGGCAAACTAGTTAGTCCAATTGTTTGTGTTGGGCAATTCAACCACCAAAATTAATTGGGGACTAGGTGTAAGCCTAATTCCCTTTCACTTTAGAAATCAGCATTTTGTCATCATCTTATGCTTTAGAAATCAGCATTTTGTCTTCATTTCACGCTCTTGCGAATTCAAACAATATTACCTGCCCACACCTTGTTAGGTCTGAAATTTATTTGATCGGTGACAGATTTGACGTTTGGTAAATGGCTCTTGGCTGGTCATCACCCTGCTCTATGCTTCAATGCCTCTACTGATTAGACTTGCGGTTCAGTAGCTATATTTGAATTTCCTCCTATCTCTACCAATATCTTCCTTCTGTCTCAGTACATTCATTGTGTGTACTGTATGGATATGACTTCTTCAGAAAATCTATTGAAAATTCCTGGTTACCCCCCCCCCCCCATGGGTGTGACCAAGGGACGTCTTGGTACGCAGAGCGTTTAACACACTGTCCTGGAGTAGTAACTTGATGCGACCGTGGGCTGTAATCATACCGCCCGAGCAGTTGACCTTGGTCCAAATGGTGTCGTGCTACGCGAAGCGGCGTCTGTTGCCAAACTCATTTTCAGGCGGCTTGAATTGCTTATTGAATACTTGCGACTGTTCGGCGAGCGTGGTAGGAAGTGGACGGTCACTCCCGGCCTCTATAAATAGCCTGCTTGCACCATTGTTCTCTTCACTCATCCTTCGATCATCTGTTACTTTCTTCTCCCTTTCTCCTCTTCTCCATCCGACCATGGGCAAAGGCAAGAGAGGTCAAGGCTCGCCCCGTCGTGCTGGCGACAAGCGGAAGCGTGACCCAAGTCCTCCCTTGGAAGACTTCGGTGGTTCGGAGTATTTGGAGGAGGAGGTTTCTTCCAGGTCCGAGGGATTGCTGGTTCTCGCTTCTCCCCCGACGTCGTCTGATGACTCGGACGACTTCCAGGGGTTAGCCGCTGAGGTCTGGTCGTACATCCGTTCTGTCGAGCGCTCCGGGCTCGAGGGGTCGGATGAGTCGGAGGTTTCCTCGGATGAGGAGAACTCCTTCGGCTCGTCCGAGGAGCGGAGCGGCAATGACAGCGATGATGAGGGCGGCGACAGCGGCGACGACAGTGGTGACGGTGACGGCGGTGAAGGCGACGACAACCGTGGCAAGGGCGGTGGTGAAGGTGACGGTGGCAGCGGCGGTGGAGGCGACGACGGCGGCGACAGTGGCGGCAAGGGCGGCAGTGGCAGCGGCAAGGCCAGTGGCAAAGCGCCACTGGTCTAAATATTAATATAGATAATTAGTAGTAGTAGTAGTAGTAGTAGTAGTAGTAGTAGTAGTAGTAGTAGTAGAAGAAGAAGAAGAAGAAGAAGAATAATGTAGTGGTAGTTAGTAGTGTAGTGTAAGTAGTGAAGTAATGTAATGTAGTAAAAAAGGGGGGAAAGGCCGACTCATAATGAGTCAGCTTTTGAGTTTGTGTAACTCCCTCCAATATTAATGAAGAACTTTAGTTGCTCCAAGTGATTGCTGTCTTTTGCTGCTTGTTCTATTTACGCACTTGATAGTTCACCCATATGCCTGATACTGCCGGCGTTTTAGAGGTAACCGCCGAGTGATGCCAGAAACTTTGCTTTCCCGAGTAGTGACTTGGCACTTTAGGAATAGTGCCTGACCCAGGAAACCCCATTTATACTCGCGCCGACGCGCCTTTTTGATTTCTAAGCCCTAACTTCAATTTTTCCCTTTGAACCACTCCTATGCTTCCCTGAGATTTCGATCCTGCTCATTCCGCCAGAAAGATCGCGATGGCGCCAAAGCGGAAGAGGCAGAGCACCATTGCTGCAATCATCCCGCCCATCGACCCAACAGCCAGCTGTCATTCACTGGTAACCATATGTTTATCATTTCTGAATCCGACCTCCTTCATCTCGTTGAAGTTGGGGTTTTGCTTCCAAAAGAGCTCTGCTCTTGGCAGATTTGTCGCGGGGTCACAGTTCTAACAGAGGATACCCATGAATATGTCGTTTACATTCCTTTTTTCATTCGCGGGCTTGCTCTTCCCATCTCCCCCTTTTTCCGCGGTCTCCTTGATTTCTATGAGCTGAACTTGACGCATCTGAACCCTAATTCCATTCTGCAAATTTCCATTTTCGTACATCTGTGCGAGGCCTTTCTCGGGATTCTCCCGCACTTCGGTCCCTGGAAATATCTTTATCATTGTCGGCCCGAGATGGCTGGGGGACAACACTAGCTTGTTGGCGGCACAAGTCTGGAGCTTTGCCGGGGGTGGAAAGCAGAGTATCTTGACATTCCTCTCAAGGAAATCATCAAGGGGTGGCGCCTTGAGTGGTTCATTGTGGAGAACCACTGCAAATCTCTCCCCCCTCGATCAGGGAGACAGCTAGATGTTCGCACACCTAGCTGGATAGAATCTCCGACTTCTTCGGAGATAACAGAGGCCAAAGTGCTGCTTGTCGAGATCTCCTCGCTGAAGGATGGGGGTCTAACTGCTGAGGCTGTAGTTACTGACTTCGTATTCAAGAACTTTCAGCCCTTAAAGGACAGGGTTTACCCCGCTTACTTATATAGCGGTGTCAACGATTCTACCTGGGTCACGAACAGAAGGATTCCCACTGAAGATTTTTTGAGTCGTCTGGACATGATCCTGAGGGGCAGGGTTTCAAATGCTGGTGCTCCTGTGGCCTATTCTGCATGGAACCTGCCACCACTTAGGCCATTCTCTGAGTTTGTATCCAACCCTCCTGCTCGTGATGGTAGCCTAGGTCATAGAGTGCGACCCTCTCCTAAGGATATTGAGGCTTTGATTGCTCCACTTCAGAGTCTTCCCGAGGATGAGAGGCAGACTCACTTTGAGATGCCAGCCAACACTGATGACACTGAGATAGATGTTGTGCTTAGCCTGCTAATGTGGCGGAACCGCCCAAATTATTCCAGCTTAAGTGCCCAAGTCACGCCTTAAAGGCCGCAACACACTTAAATCGGAATAACCCGTCAGTCTCTCAGATTCAGTCTGATAAAGCCACTTATTCAGGATCAAATACCACAAGCTCACTCGAAGGTGAGTCACAGAGGAAATACAATAAAACAAGAAACCTCAAATTAACGTACTGGAGTTATTACATAAATCGAAGTTTTTCAAGTAAACTGAAGTAAGTTCATAAGATAAATTGCAGCGGATAATCGATATCGTCGAAAGGTGAGGAATAGGGCAAGTCCTAGCCCACTACTCC
The DNA here is from genome assembly GCF_902167145.1 of Zea mays. NCBI lineage: Eukaryota > Viridiplantae > Streptophyta > Magnoliopsida > Poales > Poaceae > Zea > Zea mays. The sequence goes on along the minus strand of NC_050103.1, from coordinate 64,584,617 downwards.
TCCTGCTCCTCTCCTGCTGGAGCAGCATCCCACTCGACCGTCCAACCCGGTGGCAGGGTGGTAGGCCAAGTCACACCGTCAACCACATCCTAAAGCGTACATGCAAAAACTATGCCACAAGCAAGGCTGAGTATACTAATACTCAGCTAGACTTACCCGGTGTCGGCGTTTCGGACCCAGGGGGTCCCTGGACCGACGAGTAAATTTGTCGCTGTGTGCCCCTGCCCAGATGGGTTGGCGCGAGATGGAACACAAGGGAGAAACGCGGCTCGTATTATCTCGCACCAGGGGGGTGTGCTCGTAGTAGGGGTTACAAGCGTTCGTGTGAGAGAGAGAGTGAGCCTGTTCGTTAGCTCGTTCCCCCGCGCGACCCTCCCGCATGAAGGCCCTGGACCTCCCTTTTATAGATGCAAGGAGAGGGTCCAGATGTACAATGGGGGGGTGTAGCTAGGCGCTAACGTGTCTGGCAGGGAAGTGCCTGAGCCCTGTGTACATGCCAACGTGGCTGTCGGAGAAGTGCTTGAGCCCTGCGTAGGCGATAACGTGGCCGTCGGAGAAGTGCCTGAGCCCTGTAGAAGCACAGCTGTCGGTGCTGCTGGGATCCTGCTGACGTCTCCTTGCTTCCGTAGGGGGCTGAGAGCCACCATCGTCATGGACGCACGCGGGGAGCCATCATTACCTGTTACTGGGACGAGCCAGATGGGACGCCAGTCTTGTTCCCTCGTAGCCTGAGCTAGCTAGGGGAGGGTAGTGATGTATCCCTTGTGGCGCGGTCGGTCTGAGCCCAAGGTCGGGCGAGGCGGAGACTTCTCCAGAGACCGAGGCCAGGGTCGGGCGAGGACGTGATTCCTCCCGAGGCCGAGGCTGAGGCCGAGTCTTGGGGTCGGACAAGGCGGAGACCTCCTCCCGAGGCTGAGGCCTAAGGTCGGGCGAGGCGAAGCTTCGTGTTGCGCCCGAGGCTGAACTTGCTGTTGTCAGCCTTGCCCGGGTGGCTGGCACAACAGTCGGAGCGAGGTGAGCGGCGTTGTTTTCCTGTCAGATTGGTCAGTGAAAGGGCGAAGTGACTGCGGTCACTTCGACCTTGCCGACTGGGGCGCGCGTGTCAGGATAAGGTGTCAGGCGATCCTCGCATTGAATGCGCCTGCGACACGGTCGGTTGGAGATGCGATTTGGCCAAGGTTGCTTCTCGACGAAGCCTGCCCGAGCTGGGCCTTGGGCGTGCCGAGGGTGTGCCCACTGCCTGAGGAGGCCCTCGGGCGAGACGTAACTTCGTCCGGGACTGCAGTTCCCGCCCGAGGCTGGGCTTGGGCGAGGCAAGACTGCGTCCCTTGGGTAGACGAAGCCTTGACCTGAACTGTGCCCATCAGTCTTTGCAATTTGTGATGAGGGTGGTTACCAGCCGTGTTTAGGAGTGTTGGGGGTACCCCTAATTACGGTACCCGACAGTAGCCCCCGAGCCTCGAAGGGAGTGTGGGTACTCGCTTGGAGGCTTTGCCGCACTTTTTTGCGAGGGGACCGGCCTTTCTCGGTTAGACTTTGTTCCGGTGGGTGCGAGCGAGCGCACCCGCCGGGTGTAGCCCCCGAGGCCTCGGAGGAGTGGTTTGACTCATCTGAAGTCTTAATGCCTTTCGTGATGCCTTGGCCGGCCTGGTTGTTCCCTCGTGCGACCTGATTGTAGCCCGGGTGCATGGTCAGGTTCCATGTTTTTAGGCTGGTTTGTTGACGCTGTCAACGGTTTGGCCGTAGCCGGGTTGCGAGAGCAGCCCCCGAGCTTCTGCACGGAGCGAGAGGATGATCAAGGACTGTCTCGACTTTTATTATACGCCCCTTCGTCACCTTTACGCAAGAAGGAAGGGGGGAAAGCGCCATGTTGCCCTCGGAGGGAGCCGAACATGGTGTCTCCAGTGAGTTGCTAACGGGTGATCTGAGTGGACGCCCGTGCCCCATTTGATAAGGGTCGGCTAGTGGCCCAGAGGCACGCTCCAAAAGTACCTGCAGGTGATTTGCTGGACCCGGACCCGTTCGATAGGGTCCGAGGGCTCGATGCCTCCCTCTAGTGGGATTCCGTTACAAAATCGCTCCTGCTGGTCTCGGAAATGTCCTAGGGTACCTCGGGAGCGTAGCCCGAGCCTTGGCCATGTAACGGACGTACCCAGAGTCATCCCTCACTCTGCGTGCTCTGGGGTGGCTGTCGAACCCTTCCGAGGGGCCAGCCTTCGAACCCCTGATCAGTAGTGGGCGCGGAACCCGAGTGCTCTGGGGCGGCTGTCGAACCCTTCCGAGGGGCCAGCTTTCGAACCCCTCATCAGTAGTGGGCGCGGAGCCTGAGTGCTCTGGGGTGGCTGTCGAACCCTTCCGAGGGGCCAGCCTTCGAACCCCTGATCAGTAGGAGGGCTCGGGGCCCGCTTCCTTCGTGGAGAAGGATCCCTTTCGAAATATCCCCTTTCCCGGTACCTGTTAGCAAGAGAGAGAAAGAGGAAGAGGAAAAGGATGTGAATTTAAATAGTGTGGCACACCTTTTTTGGACGCGGTCATCATGGCGGAGGTGAAACGACGCCCGCTTCGCCTGCCAAAGTTGTCGCTTGCCCTGCCGAGGAGTTAACGCGACGGGACGGGCGATTCGCGGGGCGGCCGAGTGCGCGGGTCGTTCGAGGAACGGAACACGAGCGCGTCGTCTTCACGCCGTGGGAGAGGGCTCCCCTACCGCTTCAGGAGGGGACGCGAGCCTGCAGGCGATTTGACCGCTGCTTCCGCTCGTCTGCTGCCGCCATTACTACCGGTCCACTTTTGGCCACATCAACCGTCGCGCCTCCTACCGCGGCTGACTGACCCGTGATCGTTGTGCTCGATTGGCCCTGTTGGGTCATGCGCAGGGCTGCCTTGAGTCACGGCACCGGTTCTGCAATCGAGAAGGCGCGTCATTGGCGCAAGTGGCGGTGCGGTTTCTAGCACGTAGTAACCGGCGCGCCGGTTACATGACGTGAGGGCCTGGGCCTCCATGCCAGATCTGACGAAGCCAAAGGGGTGTGCCACCGCGGTGCGGTTGTAGGCCACCTGCATGGCGGTCCGCCCTTTCGACCGCTGGTTTCAGCGAGGATGAAGGAGTGCTTGTAATCGCGGGGCGGTTACATGCTCCGCGTGCGGTGGTTTGGCTTCTTCCGTTTCGGGTCAGCTTGCATGACGTGTGGGACCTAGCCCCCATGTCGTAGGGGGAGGACCCTGGAGCACGTCGTTGAAGACTTTGCCCGTGGCGCTTGAGGATGCGAGTGGGGAGAGCCGCCTTTAAAAAGGGGTCGATCCCCCGGGCGGTAGCCATGTCTTCGCACTCCCCTCATGCATCGTGCCCTTCCACCTTCCGAGCCCTCGGATGGGGAGCACCCGTGTTGCCTTCGTCTTGCTGCTGTTGGAGGAGCGCGACCTCGCTGGGGTTGGCGCCCTTCAGCCATCGCTTGGCTTCAAGGATTTTCATCATGCAGCCCAGCTGCATTCCCTCACCAATGGTCATCCAGGATGATGACCACCAGTTCGGTGGTGGGGAGAAGCAAGCCGGGCTGCGGCCTCTGCCCCGCCCTCAGCTTCAAGGATCTTCATCATCCGTGCTGGGGAGGAGGGCGAGGCAAGTCGGGGCCTGCCTCCGCGTGGGCCGGCGACCCGCTTATTCCTCCGGCGTTCGGGGGAGAGGGGCATCCTCCAGCTGTGCGGAGGAGGCGTCCTCCAGCCATGCGGGGGAAGGCGAACTGCTGCTGCTTGGACAGGGTGCAGCTGTCACCAGCCTCGCGGAGGGGGCGAACTTTGACAACGCGGGCTCGGTCAGCCGCGAGCGTCATCAGCTGCAGCGTGCCTGGCACGCTGGCTCAGCTGGCTCTGGCGCCGCCTTCGATGTTGCCTCCTGCCGCTTGGTCCGGGCGTGGCTGTCCGTCCACCGCACTAGCGACTGTCGCGTCGCGCGCAGGTCGGGCATGTCTGTGGCCCTTCCCGCGTCGCCGACTGCACTGGGGGATCGTCTAAGACATCGTACGCCGCTAGGGCGGCGTTCGTGTTCTTGGATTGTCTTGTCCTCACTCCAGCACGACGCCTCTGCGCGGAGGCCGGTGTCGGCCCGTCCGCAAGGACTTGAGTGGGGATCTGCCGGTGCAGGCTGGGGCGGCCGCCATTCGTCGGCGTGGCGCGGGCACGCAGGTGGCCGCTGTCGTCAGTGGCGAGGTGGTGGCAGCCAGAGAAGGTTTCTCCGCCGACAAGACCGTCGGCGCCACCTGCGGTCGGACCCCCGGCTCTTTGGCTTTGATGGCTTGTCCTCGCCCCTCGTGTGGGGGCGTGGGCCTTTCCACAGCAGCGTTTGCCCTGAGGTCATCGCTGCTGCTGTTTTGCCACCCAAAGCGAAGGTCGTTGTCGCTGCTGGTGCAGTGGTCGCCAGCGAGCCACCTGGAGTTTGTTGTCCCGCAGGCCCTCTGGTGTGGAGGTTGTTCATACCCGCGGGAGTGGAACCGGAATCCCGTTTGTAATGGTACCCATGTTTCTTCCTCATTTCGAGCACTAGGACTCGCCTGTCGGCTAGCTGAGCCACTTAACCGAGCGTGAGTTGCTTTGCGCGGAAGGTGACGAGTGAGGTATCCGTATCCCGGAGGCGTAGGAGTCCCTCGGCTCGGTCGGCCTCGGCCAGCACTGCGATGAGCTGGAGCCGGAGGCAGCGACGTCGGCGTGGACAGAGGCGGAGTCGGATCGAAAAGAGGCTTCGTTGGCCCGGGAGCATGTGGCTTCCCAGGCCGAGGAGGTGCAGCAGCAGCGGCTGGAGCTTGGCCAGGTCGTTCGCGAGCGGGACCAATCCCGGAGTCACGCCGCCGAGGCCGGGAGCCAGGCTGAGGTCCTCGGGGGACAACCGGCTGAGGCTATGGAGCGGCTAGCTGGGGTGTCTGCTCGGGCCGGAACCCTTGCGGAGAACCTGGTCGTGAGGGCCCAAGCGCAGTGCTGGCGTCCTCCTCCGAGGTGGAGATCCTTCCGCCCGAGTCACCGTCCGAGGCTGGGCCAGGATCTACCAAGGGTGGAAACGTCACCGAGGGTGTTGCTGCTCCCCCTGTTGATGTCCGAACCTGCAGGAACAATTTGTCTGAAGTATGCATATGTTTTTCGCGGCTGCTTGGGCCAAAACATTTTAACGCCGGGTTATAAAGCTGCATTTTCTTTCCTCTTGTTTCGTGTGTTTGGACTTGATTGGTAGCAGAGTTCCTCGTCCGAGCGTGAGTTACTTTTCGCGGAAGGTGATGAGTGAGGTATCCGTATCCCAGAGGCGTAGGAGTCCCTCGGCTTGGTCAGCCTTGCCGCTTACGTGTACTCTCGTCGTTTTTAGGGTTCTGCTATCGAAGCAGTCGAAACGACACGAAAGTCGTTCTGGTAGAAAAGTTTTCAAGCGTTAGGACTTGTTCGGCAGCAGAATCCCTCGTTCGAGCGTGAGTTACTTTTCGTGGAAGGTGATGAGTGAGGTATCCATATCCCGGAGGTGTAGGAGTCCCTCGGCTCGGTCGGCCTTGCCGCTTACGTGTACTCTCGTCGTTTTTAGGACCCCGCTATCGAAGCAGTCGAAAAGCACGAAAGACGTTCTGGTAAAAGACTTTTCCGAGGAAAATTTTGACGCAGAGGGGGTTCCCCCTTCTAGCCCCCGAGGGAGGGTCGGGCTTTGCCGAGGCAAGGCTGATCCTTCCTTGACGGTTAGACTTTATTTATGTATGTAAAGAAAAACGAGGTATATGAACGACTTGAAACATCTTAAGGGTAGAAGCGACATAGCTGTTGGATGTTCCAAGCGTTGTTGTAGACCTTGCCTTGATCGTTGGCCAGCTTGTATGTTCCGGGCTTCAAAATCTTGGCGATGATGAACGGCCCTTCCTAGGGAGGAGTAAGCTTGTGGCGCCCTCGGGCGTCTTGCCGCAGTCGAAGTACCAGGTCTCCCAACTGGAAGCCTCGGGGCCGAACCCCTCGGGCGTGGTAGCGTCGCAGAGACTGCTGATACCGCGCCGAGTGTAGTAAGGCCATGTCCCGAGCCTCTTCCAGCTGGTCTAGTGAGTCTTCTCGGCTGGCCTGGTTGCCTCGGTTGTCGTACGCCTTTGTCCTCGGGGAACCGCATTCTAAGTCAGTGGGTAAGATAGCCTTGGCCCCATAGACTAGAAAGAATGGTGAGAAACTCGTGGCTCGGCTCGGCGTCGTCCTCAGACTCCAAACCACCGAGGGTAGCTCTTTCATCCACCGCTTGCCAAACTTGTTGAGGTCGTTGTAGATCCTCGGTTTAAGTCCCTGTAGAATCATACCGTTGGCACGCTCCACCTGCCCATTCGTCATAGGGTGAGCTACGGCGGTCCAGTCCACACGGATGTGGTGGTCCTCGCAGAAGTCCAGGAACTTCTTCCCAGTGAACTGTGTGCCATTGTCGGTGATGATGGAGTTCGGGACCCCAAAGCGATGGATGATGTTGGTGAAGAACGCCACTGCCTGCTTGGACCTGATGCTGGTTAAGGGTCGGACCTCGATCCACTTGGAGAATTTGTCGATGGCGACCAGCAGGTGCGAGAAGCCCCCGGGTGCCTTCTGCAAGGGACCGACAAGGTCCAGACCCCACACTGCAAACAGCTAGGTGATGGGTATTGTCTGCAGGGCCTGAGCGGGCAGGTGCGTCTATCTCGCGTAGAATTGACACCCTTGGCAAGAGCGTACAATCCTAGTGGCGTCGGCCACCGCGGTCGGCCAGTAGAAACCTTGTCGGAAGGCATTTCCCACGAGGGCTCGAGGTGCTGCGTGGTGACCGCAAGCCCCCGAGTGTATCTCTCGCAACAGCTCTTGTCCTTCGGCAATGGATATGCATCATGGAGAATGCCCGAGGGGCTGCGGTGGTAGAGCTCTTTCTCATCACCCAGTAAAACGAATGACTTGGCGCGCCGAGCCAGTCGCCGAGCTTCGACCTTGTCGGGGGTAGCTCTCATCGGAGGAGATATTCTAGATACGGGGCCTGCCAGTTTGGGTTAGGCGTGACCCCATTCCGCTCTCCCTCGAGGCGCAGGGCCTCACCCTCAGCGACCAAGGATACCTCGGGCTGGGCCGAGGCCTCCTCGGGCTCAGGCGTGTCGTCGATCTTGACGAAGGGTTGATGTATGTCTCTGGAGAAGACGTCTGGGGGAACCGTTATCCACCCCGAGGCTATTTTCTCCAGCTCATCCGCAGTCTCGTTGTACCGTCGAGCGATGTGGTTGAGCTCCAGCCCGTAGAACTTGTCTTTCAGGCGTCGAACTTCATCGCAGTAGGCCTCCATCTTCTGGTCGCGGCAGTGGGAGTTCTTCATGACTTGGTCAATACAAGCTGCGAGTCGCCACGAGCGTCGAGGCACCAAACCCCTAGCTCGACGGTGATGCGCAACCCATTAACTAGAGCCTCGTACTCGGCCACGTTGTTTGACGCCGGGAAATGGAGGCGCATCACGTAGTGGAGATGTTTCCCGAGGGGTGAGATGAAGAGCAGGCCAACACCTGCTCCTGTTTTCATCAGCGACCCATCGAAGTACATGGTCCAAAGTTCCGGTTGGATTGGAGCTGTTGGCAATTGGGTGTCGACCCATTCCGCCAGGAAATCCGTCAAGACTTGGGACTTTATGGCCTTCCGAGGGATGAATGAGAGTGTTTCGCCCATGAGCTCCACTGCCCACTTTGCTATCCTACCCGAGGCCTCTCGGCACTGGATGATCTCCCCCAGGGGGAAGGATGACACCACAGTCACCGGATGAGATTCGAAGTAGTGTCACAACTTTCGCCGCATCAGAATACTGCGTACAGTAGCTTCTGAATTTGCGGGTAGCGGATCTTGGTCTCGGATAGCACTTCACGAATGAAGTAGACCGGCCTCTGGACGAGCAGCGCATGCCCTTCTTCTCGTCTCTCGACTACGATCGTGGCGCTGACCACCTGAGTGGTTGTGGCTACGTAGATAAAGAGGGCTTCTCCCACAGCGGGGGGCATCAAGATGGGTGCATTTGTAAGGAGCGCCTTTAAGTTTCCGAGGGCTTCCTCAGCCTCGGGGGTCCAAGTGAAGCGCTCGACCTTCCTTAAGAGGCGGTACAAGGGTAACCCTTTCTCGTCGAGGCGAGAGATGAAGCGGCTCAGAGCCGCAAGGAATCCCATGACCCTTTGTACTCCTTTCAAATCTTTGATAGGCCCCATGTTGGTGATGGCCGCGATTTTCTCCGGGTTGGCCTCGATGCCCCGCTCGGAGACGATGAACCCCAGGAGCATGCCTCGGGGGACTCCGAAGACACACTTCTCGGGATTGAGCTTCACGCCCTTCGCTCTCAGACACTTGAATGTCATTTTAAGTTCGGAGAGGAGGTTGGAGGCTTTCCTCGTCTTGACAACGATGTCATCGACGTAAGCCTCGACCGTTCAGCCGATGTGCTCTCCGAACACGTGGTTCATGCACCTTTGGTATGTTGCACCTGCATTCCTCAAGCCAAATGGCATAGTAGTATAACAGTATATGCCAAAAGGTGTGATGAAAGAAGTCGCGAGCTGGTCGGACTCTTTCATCTTGATTTGGTGATAACCTAAATAGGCGTCAAGGAATGACAGGGTTTCGCACCCAGCAGTGGAGTCCACAATTTGATCGATGCGAGGCAGAGGGTAGGGAACCTTCGGACATGCTTTGTTTAGACCAGTGTAGTCTACGCACATCCTCCACTTCCCACCTTTCTTTTTCACAAGCACAGGGTTAGCTAACCATTCAGGATGGAATACCTCTTTGATGAACACTGCATCCATGAGCTTGTGGATCTCCTCGCCTATGGCTCTGCGCTTTTCTTCGTCGAAACGGCGCAGAGGCTGCTTCACGGGTCGGGCACCGGCTCAGATATCCAGTGAGTGCTCGACGACATCCCTCGGTATGCCGGGCATGTCCGAGGGACTCCACGCAAAAACTTCGACGTTCGCGCGGAGAAAGTCGACGAGCACTGCTTCCTATTTGGGGTCGAGCTCGGAGCCGATCCAGACTTGCTTGCAGGCGTCGTTGCTGGGGTCGAGGGCGACGGACTTAACCGCCTCAGCCGGCTCGAAGTTGCCGGCGTGGCGCTTCACATCAGGCACCTCCTGGGAGAGGCACTCTAGGTCGGCGATGAGGGCCTCGGACTCGGCGAGGGCCTCAGCGTACTCCACGCACTCCATGTCGCATTCGTACGCGTGTCGGTACGTGGATCCGACGGTGATGACCCCGTTGGGGCCTGACATCTTGAGGTTGAGGTACGTGTAGTTGGGGACGGCCATGAACTTGGCATAGCACGGTCTCCCCAGCACCGCGTGGTAGGTCCCTCGGAACCCGACCACCTCGAATGTGAGGGTTTCCCTGCGAAAGTTGGAGGGAGTCCCGAAATAGACGGGCAAATTGAGTTGCCCAAGGGACAGGATGCGCTTTCCGGGGACGATCCCGTGAAAGGGCGCCGCACCGACCCAGATCGTGGACAGATCGATCTCCAAGAGCCCGAGGGTCTCGGCGTAGATGATGTTGAGGCTGCTGCCTCCATCCATGAGGACCTCAGTGAGCCTGGCGTTGCCGATGACGGGGTCGACAACGAGCGGGTACTTTCCTGGGCTCGGCACGCAGTCGGGGTGCTCGCCTTGGTCGAAGGTGATGGGCTTGTCGGACCAGTCTAGGTAGACTGGCGCTGCCACCTTCACCGAGCAGACCTCCCGGCGCTCCTGCTTGCGGTGCCAAGCCGAGGCGTTCGCCACTTGCCCACCATAGATCATGAAGCAGCCGTGGACCTCGGGGAACTCCTCTTCCTTGTCGCCCTCTTTCTTGTTGTTGTCTTGGCCTTTGCCATCTTCCGCCGGGGCCCGGCCTTATGGAAGTAGCGCCGAAGCATGACGCATTCCTCAAGGGTGTGCCTGATGGGACCCTGGTGATAGGGGCACGACTCCTTGAGCATCTTGTCGAACAGGTTGGCCCCTCCAGGAGGCTTCCGCGGGTTCCTGTGCTCGACAGCAGCGACGAGATCCGCGTCAGCGGCGTCGCGCTTTGCTTGCGCCTTCTTCTTGGCCTTCTTCTTCATGCCCCGCTGGGCGGACGCCTCGGGGACGTCTTCCTGCTGTCGTCCCTGAGGCTGATTGTCCTTCCGGAAGATGGCTTCGACCGCCTCCTGACTAGAGGCGAACTTGGTGGCGATGTCCATCAACTTGCTCGCCTTGGTTGGAGTCTTGCGGCCCAGTTTGCTCACCAGGTCGCGGCAAGTGGTGCCGACGAGGAACGCCCCGATGACATCCCAGTCGATGATATTGGGCAGCTCGGTGCGCTGCTTAAAAAACCGCTGGATGTACTCTCGCAGGGATTCCCCTGGCTGCTGGCGGCAGCTTCGGAGGTCCCAGGAGTTCCCAGGGCGCACGTACGTGCCCTGGAAGTTTCCAGCGAAGGCCTTGACCAGGTCGTCCCAGTTGGAGATCTGCACAGGAGGCAGATGCTCCAGCCAGGCCCGGGTGGCGTCGGAGAGGAACAGGGGGAGGTTGCGGATGATGAGGTTGTCGTCGTCCATTCCTCCCAGCTGGCAGGCCAGCCGGTAGTCCGCAAGCCACAGCTCCGAACTTGTTTCCCCCGAGTACTTGGTGATGGTAGTCGGGGCCCGGAACCGAGCTGGGAACGACGCCCGTCGTATGGCCCGGCTGAAGGCTTGCGGACCTGGTGGTTCGGGCGAGGGGCTCCGATCCTCCTCACTGTCATAGCGTCCCCCACGCCTGGGGTGGTAGCCTCGGCGCACCTTCTCGTCAAGGCGGGCTCGACGGTCATGGCGATGGTGCTCGTTACCGAGGCAATCCGGTGCTGCAGGCGTCGCGTCCCGCGTGCGCCCGGTGTGGACTGAGGCCTCCCGCATGAGTCGGGAAGTCATTGCGCGATGCTCCGGGGGCACCCTTGCCTTCGGGAGGCAGAGCTTTCGGCCCGTTGGACCGCGACATCCTCCAGGAGATTCTTGAGTTCTCCCTGGATACGCCGCCCCTTGGTGGTGGATGGCTCCGGCATTGCTCGGAGTAGTATTGCCGCTGCAGCCAGATTCTGGCCGACCCCGCTGGAGGCCGGGGGCAGCGTTGCCCTGGCATCGTCAACGATACAGCGCTGGACGTCCCAGGCCCGATGACGCGCTTCTCCATCGAGTGCTCGGCCTGCCCACTCCTGCTCGATGTTTTGCCAGAGCTGCACAAGTTGCCCTGCTTCCTCGTCGAGCTTGGCCTGCATCTCGCGGATTTGCTCGAGCTGTGTGTCCTGACCCCCCGCAGGGACTGGGAACACAGCTAGCTCCCGCGGGATGTCAATGCGAGAAGCAGGCATAGGGGGTTCGTCATCCTTCGGCATACCGAGGTGTTTGCCTTCGTCGCGACCCCCCAGATCGACGTGGAAACATTCGTGACTTGGGCCACAACCCTCGTCGTCAAGGCTATGGCCATCATCAGATCAACCGGAGAGGCAGTAGTCACATGCGGTCATGAAGTCTCGCACGACACTGGGATCACGGAGCTCGGAGAAATCCCAACCGGAGTCGGGACCATCCTCTTCCTCAGAACTCGGGGGCCCGTAGGTTTAGACGGCCGTCAGTCGGTCCCAAGACGACCACATATGGTACCCGGAAGGTTAGGATATGCCTTTATGAAAGCGCTCACCGAAGCAGGGTTGCTTGGTGGATCAAAGCTGAATCTAAAAGGCACAGGGTGGAAAACGAACGGTACCTCTTGATCGATGGACGGTGACGAAGTCGCGTCAGGGACGGACTGCACCGTTATCTCAGGTACGAGGCTAACGCCCAGCAAGCCCTTCGCGAGTGTGCTGGCGTCATCTGTCCGCTTGGGGTTGGCACATTGCGGGGAAACAACATCCGTTGTTGTCTCAGGTGCGAGGACAACGCCCGACATGTCCCCCGCTGGGGTGTCGGCATCGTCGACTCGTTCAACAGCCGACGAGGTGCCGCCTCCTGCCTGGCCACGGTTGCCCCGTCTCCTCCTCCTGCGGCGAGGAGGGTGGCGGGACAAACCCGGATGCTGCTCTTCCGCCATGGGGGGGGGGGGGGGGGAAGACGTCGTCGAGTTCGCCGCCGCCGGACGAGCTGACGACCGTCGTGGTTGCTGTCGCGCTGCGGGGGGAGGAGTACCATGTCGTAGCTACCGTCGAGGGACATGAACTCGAGACTCCCGAAGCGGAGCACCGTCTCGGGCTGAAGAGGTTGCTGTAGACTATCCATCTGGAACTCAACGGGAAGTTGTTCGTTAACACGCACCAGGCCCCTACCTAGCGCGCCAACTATCGGCGTTTCGGACCCGGGGGGTCCCTGGACCGACGAGTAAATTTGTCGCTGCGTGCCCCTGCCTAGATGGGTTGGCGCGAGATGGAACACAAGGGAGAAACGCGGCTCGTATTATCTCGCACCAGGGGGGTGTGCTCATAGTAGGGGTTACAAGCGTTCGCGAGAGAGAGAGTGAGCCTGTTCGTTAGCTCGTTCCCCCGCGCGACCCTCCCACATGAAGGCCCTGGACCTCCCTTTTATAGATGCAAGGAGAGGGTCCAGATGTACAATGGGGGGTGTAGCTAGGCGCTAACGTGTCTGGTAGGGAAGTGCCTGAGCCCTGTGTACATGCCAACGTGGCTGTCGGAGAAGTGCTTGAGCCCTGCGTAGGCGATAACGTGGCCGTCGGAGAAGTGCCTGAGCCCTGTAGAAGCACAGCTGTCGGTGCTGCTGGGATCCTGCTGATGTCTCCTTGCTTCCGTAGGGGGCTGAGAGCCACCGTCGTCATGGACGCACGCAGGGAGCCATCATTACCTGTTACCGGGACGAGCCAGATGGGACGCCGGTCTTGTTCCCTCGTAGCCTGAGCTAGCTAGGGGAGGGTAGTGATGTATCCCTTGTGGAGCGGTCGGTCCGAGCCTAAGGTCAGGTGAGGCGGAGACTTCTCCTGAGGCCGAGGCCGGGGTTGGGCGAGGACGCGATTCCTCCCGAGGCCGAGGCTGAGGCCGAGTCTTGGGGTCGGGCGAGGCGGAGACCTCCTCCCAAGGCTGAGGCCTAAGGTCGAGCGAGGCGGAGCTTCCTGTTGCGCCCGAGGCTGAACTTGCTGTTGTCAGCCTTGCCCGGGTGGCTGGCACAGCAGTCGGAGCAGGGTGAGCGGCGCTGTTTTCCTGTCAGATCGGTCAGTGAAAGGGCGAAGTGACTGCGGTCACTTCTACCTTGCCGACTGAGGCGCGCGTGTGAGGATAAGGTGTCAGGCGATCCTCGCATTGAATGCGCCTGCGACATGGTCGGTTGGAGAGGCGATTTGGCCAAAATTGCTTCTTGACGAAGCCTGCCCGAGCTGGGCCTCGGGCATGCCGAGGGTGCGCCCATTGCCTGAGGAGGCCCTCGGGCGAGACGTAACTTCATCCGGGACTGCAGTTCCTGCCCAAGACTGGGCTCGTGCGAGGCGAGATCGCGTCCCTTGGGTAGACGAAGCCTTGACCTGAACCGTGCCCATCAGTCTTTGCGGTTTGTGCTGAGGGTGGTTACCAGCCGTGTTTAGGAGTGTTGGGGGTACCCCTAATTATGGTACCCGACACCCGGTGTGAGGAATCTACTCCTCTACCTCTAGACTATGCAGTTGTTAGGCTGAAGGGTTTGTTTTGCCAAAAGCACTTGCTGAGTCTAAAAATCAATTTTAGCTTTTCCAATTCTAGTATCATTGATCTTAGCTAAGTTTGCTCCTTCTAAGCATACATGTGTTACACCCTGAATTTGGGGGTATAAAATTTCTTTTCCAATTTTCACTAAATTCAGGTGTTACCCTCTCTTTTCCTTAATTTTTCTTTTCTTTTTCCTAAATAGTGTGGAGTTATTTTGTTTTATATATTTACAAGTCTAGTAAAATAAAACCCTAAAGGAATAATGATTGTTGCATCATGCCGGAATATATCTATTTTTGTATGATGTTTTGCTTTGATGTGCATCTATCTAAAATCGTAGAGCATGGTTGAATTTGAATTAAAACTAAACCAAGTTTCAAATAAAGAGAAGAGAAAGAAATAGAAAAGAAGAGGAGATAAAGGAAATAGGAGAGAAAATGAAAAAGGCCCATCCCTTCTTTCCCTTCCCGGCTGGCCCACCTGGCTCAACCGCGCAGCCCACCGCTGATCGCGCCGCCCTCCCGCGGCCTAGCGGCCCATCCCGCACGACCAGCCCACCCCGCGCGCGCTTTCGTGGCCCACTCCGCGCTCCGCGGCCTAATTGCGCTGCCCAGGCGCACCCCAACCCTAGCGCCGCCGCCCGAGGCCCAGCCGTGCCCCAGCTCCAGCCGCAACCCTGCATGCGCACGCGCCCACGCGCTGGGCCCACCCGTCGGCCGAAGAATGTCGCCCCTGTTCATCTTCCTCCAACTGCCCGTGCCCACGATCATAGGATTTCTGGAGTTGCCAACCGATACAGCCAAATCGACGCTCGATCCCACCCCACTCCCTCTCGCCCATGCACGCGCCCCACCCTAGCGCCCAGGCGTGAGCTCGGTAGCCCATCGTGCGGCCCCTGCGCGCAACAGCCATGGCGCCCGGGGCAGCTCGACCATGGCAGCTGGCGCGGCCAGCGGGTCTCGGCATCCGAGCATGGCGGCTCGGTGCCCAGCGTAGCACGCTCACGTCCGGCGCGACGCGTCCAGGCCAGTGCCCCGGCACGGCCCGCGCGTGTGCCCCGCCGTGGCCAGCGCGGCTTGCGCAAGCGACTGCCCCGCGCCCTTGTCGTTGCCGACGTCCGAGCTCGCCTTTCCGTTCGTCGCCGTGGCGAGCCTTGTCCCTTCCTCTCTCTCCTCCTCCCCACGCCTCTCTCTTTTCTTCCTCGCTAGCGTGGTGCTCGACGTGGTTGTGTGCGCGGCTCGCCAGTGCTCGTGGCCTGCGCGGCTCGCCAGTGCCTGCGGCTTGCCCGCGGCTCGCTCGCGCGCGCCCTTGGCACAACCTCACGCGCATCCTGCGTAGCCCCAGCGTTGTGAGTTCCCACCCTGCGCGCGTTGTCGTGTCGTGCTCGCGGCACACCGTCATCGAACGTGTGTCCGCTTCGCACACCCGGAACAACCCCGCAGCCTCTTCGTCCTCCGTCACCGTTAATTCACGATATACGAACATAATATCTTTTGTGTTGTAAGAAATCCATTTTGTATTGTTCCAGATATATTAGTTTTATAATTAAGTCGTGTACACATTAAACATATAATTTGGTCGTAACTCATGTTTCAATTAACTAAATAATTTTTTGTTTGTCCAATGGTTAGCTAAAATAGAACTTAGTTTATGAGTTGCGCTTTTATAAATGCAGGTTAATGTGATTAATATCAACACAAATATTTTGATTCCATACTCGCCTAGTTTAATTGTGATGGTGGTTTAGCAGTTCTCGTATGTGGCATCATTTATAATTCATGTCACAACGGGTGTCGTCTCATGTCGATCGCGTGGGTCTCGCGCGCTGTCAGCGTATTATTTAATTATCTCCGCTATTGTCGCTCACGCTAATTAGTCAATTATTGTTTAGTGGTTTGCTACTTAAGATAATAGTTTAATTAGAACGAGTCTATAGTTTTAACTCATGCTGTTGTGAATATAAATGTTAATTAACTTGATTAATACCGGTTTAAATACTTTTAATTAATTATTTGTTTGTTGTTGTTCACACGCGGTATCGTTCGCGCGTCATCGTGCTATTCGCACCGTAGCGTGTCGCGCGCTGTCGTGCGCGTTGTTTCGCATGTGTCGCGCATGCTGTTCCACACGTGGTGGCGTGCTGATTCACGCGTCATTCGTGTTGGTCGCGCGCGCTGTTTCGTGTGTCATACGCGCGCTATGTCACACGTGTCCGTGCGTCGTTCGCACGCTGTCGTGCTGTTCCGCGCGTCGTAAATTCCCCTCGCTTAGAATCTCCTGTTTTAATTAAATTACTTATTTATTTGACAATTGTAGTGTAGCAGGTTTAATCAAAACTAAATAGTAGTTACAATTCATATTTGATAATGACGAATTAAATGGTCTGACTAATACTTGTGAAGCGTAAACGTTATAACTTCTCGGCCGTAGCTTCGACTGTCATGTTTCTTATCCTCACGTAACCGTAGAAGCGCTCTCTCTTTTTTTTATTGCTCGTGTTGATAATATTTTATCTTGTATGGTGTAATGTTCTTATGCAAGTATATATTTGCTTGTGCCTGTTTGTATTCATTGCGCGTCGCGAATAGACTGCGATCCATTTCTGAGCTTCGAGGAATCGACGGTCAAGCATCGACGACCAAGTGATCCAGTTCTTCGAGTTCCACGAGATTGAAGATACTGAGCATCTGTTTGGTGAAGGCAAGTGTTCTTCCGACCTATTATGTCACATTTACTTTATAATTCATCAACCTGCATACCATGATCAACCTAAGGATTGACTAGCTTTGTATTTACCTTGTCCTTGATTACCTTTTGGGTTACTATGGTTAGATTCATGTTATTGCTTTACTTTAATCAATGAATATGATGTGAACACTTATGATACGATGTTGTCATTATGATTATGATGTTGGACTGGTGATACTTTTGGGAACTCGAGCGGTTTCTCGAGTGCCTCTCTGTAAGGACCTGTCCGTTAGATGACCGCCCGGGAAAACAGTGCAACCATGAGGGTGGAATGGGACGCCCTTAGCTGAATAATTAGAGGAACTGGGGTGTAGTTCGCTTTGCCATCGTGCCGTTAATGGGGCTCGGTGTATGCGGCTCGCTCTGCCAAGGTTGGTTCACCCCTTGGGGAGGAGTGCGGTGCATTTAGGAAACCTAACGGGTGGCTACAACCTCAGGGGATCTTTGTAAAGGCTTCGTAGTGAATCCCTAGCCATTCACCTTGGGAGTGAATAAGGGTCTTGCAAGCCCGGGCTAGAGAGGGAATCACGACTTGTGGGTAAAGTGCGCAACCTCTGCAGAATGTACTTTTGTCTCCACTTTAATATATGTTTCCTATTTTACAAAATGGTTGTATAGGACAAGTGTGAGAACAACAAAGTGATTCGTGGCAAAGTTCAGTTCCAGCAAAAGACAGGATCTCGGAGTTACATTGCACATTTGCATGTCGTGGTAATATACATAAATAATGTGTGTTCATCACCTATCATTATGTTCCAAGCTTACATTTAGAAATTGTTTGCATGTATTTTAGAAGCAAGCCAAATATGGAGATGCACCACCAACTGCGATTGATCTTTTTAAAGAGTGTCATTGTAGCAACAAGACTGGTTTTGCTGAGCCTGTAAAGGAAGCAATTGTAAGTGAATGCTCCCTTTTCAACTATAGTTTTATTTATTGATTTCAGATAATGTTGTTGTAGTGTTGTTCATTTATTTCAAATAACCGTATAAAATCATGCTTGCTCCTTTTTCTATATAACATTGTATCTATATGGAAGCATGACTCTTGGACCATGCATACTGTTTTGGGTACTGTTATGTTCTGAATTAAGGAATTGTTCTATTCCAAATCAAACATTTGTTCTGCTCTATTCTGTTCTAGGTACATCTTATTAAGGAACTTTTCTGTTCTGTTTTGATCAAACATCTATTATGTTCATCTATCCAAGTGTGTTGTTCTGTTCAGCTGAATCAAACATTTATTCTGTTCATCTATCCTTGTGTGTTGTTCTGTTCAGCTGAAGCAAACATAAATCCATGCATATTGTTCTCTTATGATTAGTTTAGTGTTCTAAATAAAAAATTTAAGTAACTCTGTTGGCTCAGAAATGACAACGCACTTTGATATGCTACCTGTATAATATAAATGATATGCTACTAGTATAATAGAGAGCAACAAAACAACAGAGATGACTTGTACAATAGAGATGACAATGCTACTTGTGCATTTTGATAGGTGAGGAACAATGCTACTTGTATAATAGAGATGACTTGTATAATAGCGAACACTTCCCTGTATTATACAACTAGCATTGCTACTTGTATAATAGAGAACACTTGAGCAATTCTACTTATAGGAACATGACTTGTATAATAGAGATGACATATACTAGGCAGAGTGCTACATTGTTACTTGTATAAAAGAGATGATGTGCTACTTGTATAATAGAGATGACTTATGCATTTTGATATGATATTAATTGTTTTGGTTTCATTTTATCACCTCTTGTCTTATTTTTAAACCTCCTCATTCACAGGACACAATGGAATCACTTGTGGTTGGACCTGGAGTAGAAGGGAAAGAATCCAAGACCCCTACAGAAGCAGTTGTTCAAGTGTTGGCTTCATCAAAATTTCTTCAAAATATTGGTCTTGTACCTGCCACAAAGAAAAGCGGCAATGGTGGTGATCCTACACGTGTGGCAGACCTTGAGGCAGAACATGGATCAGAGAAGTAAAATACATTAGAAGTTAGAGCTCAGTTAGAAGCCCTCAAGAAGAAGGTAGAAGAATCAGAACAAGCAAGGGATAAGGAGTTAGAAAAGATTAATGATCTGCAAAAAGGAGCAGATGAGACCAATGCTCTCCTTCGTCGTCTCTTTAGCCTCAATAAGTAGTTGGTCGATTTATTTTTGTGTGGCCCTTTGCTACTATATGACCCTTATTTTGTTGTTCTTTTGGTACTATCCTTTGTAGCTAGTGTGATGAAAACATGACATTTTTTATTTTGCTATGTTCTTTTGGTACTGTCCTCGGCAATCTACGTGAAGCTGGTGATAAAACATGATGCTAGTATTGAAAATTTTGAAGGATTTGGTTTTTGATAAATGATATCTATAATAATATGTTGCTAAGTATATTTGATGGTCATTTGTTGATTGTTTAATTACAATGGATTTTGCTTATAGTACATTGTGATTTGTGAAACAAATTGGCTAGTGCAACCCAACGCTGGTTCCAGTAGGGCGCTACAGTTTATGCGCCTGTTAACAACAGTTGGTTACAGACTTAAAAATAAAAAGGCAAAAAATAGGGTAAAATAAATTGGATGTAATGTCTATGCGCTGGGCTACCAGATTAAAAAATAAAAATGCCAAAAAATAGTGAAACAAATTGGCTTATGGCCAAATATTTTGTGACGAATAAAATTGCCGTAAGCATAGATGCCACGTAAGATCCTAGTCATGCCATGTCATTCGCATGTTTATTTTATGACGTTTTCTATCCTACGTGTAAGCATGATGTGGCGTTTTTAGTGATGGTTAGTGACAAAAATAGCATGTCACAAAACTATGACGACATATATTATGTCACTAAATTTATGACGAAAGAACATGAAACGTCATAGATCATGCAATGCCACGCATGATAGGTGACGAAGTGATTTTCTTCATGTAGATGTCATAAATTTCGGTGCAACTTCACGCGCATCCTGCGTAGCCCCAACGTTGCGAGTTCCCACCCTGCGCGCGTTGCCGTGTCGTGCTCGCGGCACGCCGTCATCGAACGTGTGTCCACGTCGCGCACCCGGAACAACCCCGCAGCCTCTTCGTCGTCCGTCATCGTTAATTCACGATATACGAACATAATATCTTTTGTGTCGTAAGAAATCCATTTTTTATCGTTCTAGACATATTAGTTTTATAATTAAGTCGTGTACACATTAAACATATAATTTGGTCGTAACTCATGTTTCAATTAACTAAATAATTATTTGTTTGTTCGATGGTTAGCTAAAATAGAACTTAGTTTATAAGTTGCGCTTTTATAAATGCAGGTTAATGTGATTAATATCAACACAAATATTTTGATTCCATACTTGCCTAGTTTAATTGCGATGGGGGTTTACATTGAAGCTTTTGACGAAGTATTAGCCGGCAGAGGGGACTTTTGTGCCTGTGTGGGTGTTCGAGGGGCCGTGTCATTGCTCGAAAATGTTGGCTATGAACATGTGAAGGCTGTAATTTATCTAGAATTCTAAGTGTGGATGAACGATGGAAGAAAGATAGCAGACGAAGCTATCAAACAAAGTGAAGAAGTATCTCATCTAGCTTCAGAGGAAGCAAGAAAAGCTAAAGAAGCCACAGAGCGTGAAAAGCGTATAATTATGCTTGTGTCACATTTTAGCTTCGTAAGTGCTTTAGCTTCGTGTTTAACAAAACTACATTTTTATGTAGTGGAACTTTCTTCCCCCACCCCCCGGAACCATATGACCCTGACGTTGATCTAGCTCTAAAGGGGATCCTTGATGAATTCAAGATGGTAAACACAACGATAGATGAATGAAGCCTCCCAATCCTCTGGGACTCAATTCTGATACAATTACTAGTCCCAGGAGGCTAGTAAACACATTTATACATCAGATGGTTCCAGATCTGCTTAAACGAGACAAACCTTTAAAGGTGGCGATCAACTTTAAGAGTTGGTCCACAACTCGAGACATATCATCAGAGTGGGGCTGAAGCAGCCCGATATACGCTGCGAAGCAAAATGGCGGTCCAACAGCCACCACTACTAGAGATACGCTTATTTAAGACGCACATTTGAAGACGGATATCATTGTATTTTATAGAAACGTCTTTTATCATGTGGTGATGAGTAAGATAAGACAATTTATTAAAGATCTGACTTTAATAAATAAGTGTTTTGAGACATTTACATTGTAAGAAATGTCTCATGTTGATTTAAGATGTTTTGTTATCGAAAGCCGTCTCAAATAAATATACCTTCTGAGTTGTTAAGATTGCAAGAATTGCCTTATATTTTGGTTAGTATATTAGACACTTTTGTATACGAAACCATCTCAAATAAAGATATTATTAGGGTAGCCGAGACTATAAAGACCATCTTAGATATTAGTGAGTATACTAGTCACTTTTAAATATGAAACCTTCATATGATATTTCTGATAAGAAGTATTGTGAACAACGTAGTAAATAGTGAATTCGGCTTAGTTTGATGATATATATGATACAAAATGTAAAACTTTTCTCTGTAACTTGATATAGATGATTAAATGAACCCACATATGACCCTATCATTATGTGTCACACAACAGACCTAATTCATCATTTTGCTTTAATTCCTATCATTTATGTACCAAGGGGTTTAGAAAGTTATTTCCATCCTATGTTTAATATATTAGTACTTTTACATTTACATTGTCAAAGTGTAAAACCCCGACCATTTGAGATTTAGACTAAAAAACCAACATTTTCCTATGGGATTTTCGTTTTCCCAAGGAAAATTAGTTCATTTTCCTTTGGTAAAATAGAAATACCTTAGGAAAATAGAGTTTCCAAACTAGCCCTAAATGATCCCTTGTAAAGCAGATCTGTGATCAGGTGCGTCCACTTCACCTCTTTTAATTTATGTCGTACGTTGTTGTTCCGACGGTAACGGGTGCATCCCTAGAACGTGGCACGACGAGGCGTTTCTGAAGGAACAAGAAAGCAGTGTCGCCACCACCACGAGAAAGCAGGCATCGCCTTCACAGTCAACAAAAGCTACGGCCTACGACGGATACGGTCTCCCCTCCACTGCCTCCCTTGCCCTATTGTCTTCTTCATCTCATCGCATCCCATAGGTACGAACAACCCTCTTTAATCGCGCTTACTCAGATCAAATCTTGTCTGTTAGGGTTAGTTAGCTGCCTTCTTCATGCACCACTTCGTCGTTGCGGCTAGATTGTCCAGTTGTCTCAGTCAGCTTCTCCAACATTGCTTTCCTCTTGGATTTAATTTATCCTACTTAGCACAAACCGATCGTAGAGCAAACTGCCATTTGGTAACAGTTCTAGATAGGGCCAGTTCTGATTTGGTATGAAGTCCCCTACAGCCACACTTATAAATTCCCCAAGTGTATTTTGCATCTCCATTATTTTTTGACTGATATGAAGACCTTTTAGTTTTCTTACATTCGGTTCAGTAGTAAAATGCAATTCCAATCTGCACTACAGCAGAGTCCGCGAAGTACAGACATACATTTAAAAAAATATCAATCAGCCTCATGAATATATCTAAGGTTGAAATATAATCAACACTAAGAGTACGCGACATGCAAATTACACATGTAAGTAGTCTTTTAGGAAGACTGAATTTTGTTGCTGCATATGGCTATTAACAGTTATGAAATACAGACTGTATAGAAACTGAATGTCAGTAATGAAATGCAGACCGTATAGAAACTGTCTAGGAGTACTAAAACTTAATGAAAATGGAACTGAAATGTTTGAGAACACATATTGCAACTTAGAATGAAAAGAAAAGGTTGCATATCATCATAATATAAAGTGATTAATAAATCAATGAATTGAGATGTACGAGGCATGATACCATGAGTAAGTTTCCAGCATAAGCAACTACTTTACGACATACTTTTGATCTATCCTTGAGACAATTGCAATTTGCAAGTGACCCTTCACCAGAATCTTTTAAAACAATCTCTTTGACACTAGAACACAGGAAAGCAATAGCTTGATGAAACAGACCTCAAAGTAACCAAATTAATTTCCAATGCTCAAAGAGATGTACTTGATTTAAATACGAACAGAATGTAAGAAATTTTATTTCTTAATAAGTTTGCAGATGCAGAGAATGGACTGCACCAAATTTAACTAATGTTTATTTCGCATGCTCTATATAATTATATATATATGTCTAGCTGTTCAGGTCTTGGAAACAATATGTGTAAATATAGCAACCTAACTCTAGATATTGTAAAAAAATATTAATTTCCATAGTTGTCAACATATGTGCGTTTATCAGCTTTTTATTACAAATGCACGATGTTCCTTCTTGACCACTTGTATGAAACAATGAACTAATATTTGTTAGTAGAGATTATTTTTATTAATCTAAGATGTCATTTTTTAACCTAACCTATTTAGCCTTTGATTTTTTTTCTTCTAACTAATGCATGTTTTTGTTGGTATTGCAGTTGTGCCAGTTGGAGACGCTTCTGTTGCTGAAGGAGACCTACATAAACTATAGTCAGCCGCTAAGTTAAACAAGCCACGTGCTGGGCCAGAACCTAGCAGGCTTAAGGATGAGTAAAATGATATCTGTTCAACATGAGGCACAACGATATCTATCTTTCAAGAATCAGTAAACTGATATCTGCTAGATGTGCTTCTCTATCTTCGTTTGTTTTGAAACACATATATAGTTGAAAAACTGTAGTGGTGAGAAACTCGAAATGAATCTGAGCCAGAACTCAGCTCAGACTGCCAAATTTCATAATTTTATTCACAAATTTCAACAATATTGAACATTGAGTATATATTAAGCGAATACCAAAATCATGTTTTCTAGCATATTTCATGCCATGATGACATCTTCCTGGCAATGTGATCCTAGCCACCAGATGCATAGTTGCTGTATTTTTATGAATGGTATTTTTATAACAAATTATTTAGAGTCATAAATGTAAATATGAATTACTAAAAACTTAGGAGGAAACACTTCTTTTAGTTTCTACGAAACAATTTTAGGACATCTTAGCCCCTGAAGTACCTAAAAGCACATATGGGTATCCAGCTGTTGATTGTTTTTCATCATATTGTGTTTGCTGCAAAAGTGCAAATATAACACATATGCACAATGGTGCTATATGGGTGAATGTCATTACTGCAGTCAAGGTGTTTATTTTCTCATAATGTTGCTTATTTATTAGGTGTTTATTTTCTCATAGTGTTGCTTATTTATTAGGTCATTCAACCTAAAATGTGTCTTATGCCATCACAACATTGATTTACTCCATGATACATATGGAGTGCTGGAGGAGATAGTCCCTATTAATTGATGTTAATTTGATTCCCATGCTATTGTTTTAGTAATCACTAATTTCCCTACCTTGTTTCTTGATTGCTAGGCTCTCTGTAGTTTACTAAGTGACTTTTTGTTAGCTACTGTGATATCGGGAATTGATAACAACCATCATCTTTATAATAGTTATTACCTATTAGGATATGCAACATCTTGAACTTTTAGGTACAGGCAGATATAAGAGTGAGCGCCTCTCAACTTGAACGGATTATCTTGTTTCTATGTTTTTGTTTATCACATAGACGAAGTTAATGCTTAATCCCTAGAGATGCATATAACCAAGTGGCGCTTACTTGGATCTGAGAACCTCTGGTGCTTGTTTATCTCAAGTAAGCCTTTTGAGTCTTAATGTTTCATTGAAGAACATCAATGCTTAATTGCAAGTCAATGTTGTAATTCTTGAGAAGAAGCCAGGGAAGCTTATAAGAAGAAAGGATGGGCTCTAACAAATCCTTTACCTAATTTACCAGGTAGATCAGCTATTTTACCTAGATTTATTCAGGAAAGTTTACATTTAGCCTTTCTTTGGGAGAATCTTACATTTTAACTTATGGTGCACTATTAGTCCACTGCTTTTGAGAACAAGGAGGTTCGTCATGAACTAGTTGTTCACAATATGCTAAATCGTTAGAAAGTTAACTACTAACTACAATGAAACCGATTTTTTATGAAACATTTATTATTTTGTCACCACTTGCAATACAGAAGACAAAACTCATGAAATTTGATAAATGTAATCCTCACATTTGAACCATAGTAGTGCAGTACCACAAGAATAGTTTCATTCATTATCTGCAAAGTCATCCCTTATAGTTGTCAATGAACTATCATGTGAAGGCAGAATTAGAACTTTGTGATTCTCACATTTGCGATTGCTTGTTTATTTATGTGTCTGAATAAGAGCGTTACTACAAAATATTTGACCTATTTTGGCAATTTTATTTATTGTGTAATCATGGCCTAGATGTTTAGATTATTGATTAGCAGATTTTCTATGCATTATTCTGAGTTCGTAGACAATAGACATAGGTGTCTTTTGATATTAATTTTCAGGTCAAAGGTCAGTTTTGTGGAAAATATACAATATGTTAGTATCTTCAATAGTACAAGATCATGTACCACATGTCAATATTAATATCAACTAATTTCTTGGTTATTTACAATAGGATGGGAGAGTGTCGAATGATTTTTCAGATACTATTTCTTGGTCCGTCAAATCTATTTGACCTAAATGCAAGTTTTTGCTCAAATGTGGCAAAAAATGATTGTCTCACCAATTGTCAGCACGGCTGCCTCCAACAAAGTTAGAATGTAAGTTCTTTTGACAGATGCAAAATCTGGCATTATTCTATCCTTTTTTACACATACATATGACCTTTGTGATATCTCATAATGTGAGGTGTTCAACTATGTCTAACTACTAATTATTGCCTTCACCTATTTGTATAGGAAAAGATGGAATAAAACTTTGGTGGTCGCACATGTGTGGAGACTTGAGTTTATATATACTTAGTTAGGCTCAATGTTAACGCAAATAGGTGATGACCAAAATTTTCAATTAGTACTTTAGTTTGAATTTAGATTACACTTTTGTATGAGTTATTTGACAATGCTTATTTATGAGATATTGAATGATACTTATCTATGTTATATTAATTATAATGTTATTAAATACATGCGTGTATGTATATTTCTCTTTTAAATTATTATAATACAGTATATAAAAAATGATTATAAATGGAAGAATGTATGACAATTTAAGTCATTTTGTTTAGAACTTAATAAGACGGTTTCCAAAGCGTATGATATCAATCTCCTAAATGCGATGGTTTTCATGTTGCAGGCGTCTATTATTCATATGACATTATAGACAATTTGATAAATACTTGGTGACTTATAATGTTCATATTATCGATGGTTCTTTAGAAATATTATCGATGGTTCTTTAGAAGAAGTGTCTTGTTGGGGACTTGTTCTCAAATGCTAAGAGTTAAGAACAAGGCAACATGAAAAATGTTAAATGTTAAAGTCTTTCGTCATTCGAAGCATTATCTCCCTTCGGATATAATGAATCCCGGACGAAGGTTATGAAAGACAAGCCTTCATAAACACAATAAATGATGGAGAAGGATTCATACACAAGATATGAAAAATAATATAAACACTTTAAACATTGTTATTAACTTATTTTTATTTGCGTTACTGTATTAACAATAACAAATTATAAATGTACCTTCGGCTCGAAGGAAAGCAAGGGTACAAGAGTGACGCAAAAGCAAATGCCAAGTCCGCGTGCCCAGTATGGGAATACTGTTCACCTATTTATAGGCACGGGTCGCAGCCCATGCAAAATTACATCCAGGCCCTTTGCCTATGACAACAACTCTATAGTAATTTATCTGGGTCTAGATAGTCTTTTCCTCTTTAAGCCGGTTTCCTCTTTTCTGCCATCATGCCGAAGCTCCCTTGCGCACAGCTTTGGCTCTGCTTCATCCTTCGTATTATTTCCGTGCTTCTTCATACCGTGGGCTCTTGTTCGAAGATCCCTGTCCACACACTATACTACAGAGGCATTGTTAAATCATGTTTTTGAGGGCCTTCGGAAGCTGAAGGCCCCCAACAGTAGCCCCTCGCAATATTAATTTATTAGAATGATAAATTTAGATTGCGACATGGACGAAGGCCTTAAGCCGAAGGTCCGAAAAAACAACTTCCCTTTGCTAGAATAGCAACAGTCATTGACAAGTGGGACCCTCAAGTTTTCAATGTACTAGGCGTATAAATAGGAGCTCACCACGAGTTCATTTGGCACGCTTTCTTGCCATCTGCTCTTGCTTACTCAATTTTTAGCTCTTGCGCACCAACACTTGATTGTCTTTTTAAAATTTTTAAGCTTCGGTTCTGAGAGAAGTTTCTCAGCACTTTCGAAGATGTCTGAAGACAAGAAAGCCGTCGCTGAGTCGAAGCTGAGCCTTTCTGAAGAGAAGAATCTTGGTTTTCTTGAATTAATGGCAAAGACAAATACAGAGAAGATTACCAGGGAGATTTTGGAAGGTTTGTCTGAAGATACTGGCGATAGCGACAGTTATGATGTGGAAAGTGGTGGAGAAGACTCCGAAGATCGACCCTGGCGACCAAGCCATACAGTTTTTGGAAAATCAACTATTAAACAGAGTCATCTTGATAATATGAGGGGAAGATATTTTCGGGACATGTCTATTGTAAGGGCTGATGACGGAGAGAGGACCGTGCCTACTCCCGAAGAGAATGAAGTTGTGATCTTCCGAAGCTTTTTCAAGGCTGGGCTTCGGCTTCCATTAAGCAAATTTGTGGTTGAGGTTTTGAAAATTTATCAAGTCTACCTACATCAAATTACTCCCGAAGCAATCATAAGAATGGGAATCTTTGTCTGGGCCGTGAGGAGCCAGGGCTTGGAGCCAAATGCAAAAAGCTTTTGTAATTTACATGAGCTAGTATATGAGACAAAACCCTGGGGTAAAGAGCAATATCATAACAATTTTGGCTGTTATAGCTTCGGCCCCCGCTCTGGGTCAAGCTGTCCCGTGCCGACTTTTCAGAAGAGATGGCCCGGGGACTGGATGAAGGAATGGTTCTATGTAAAAAACAATTTGAAGGTACGAGAAGATATTAAAGATATTGTTATGCGTCCTATTTGGCAACGCTTCGGCCTCCGGAGGCCGAAGGTGGAAATGGATGAAGCAGCAGAAGAATGCCAGAGAGCCTTCGACGTGGTTTGCTCTTTCATCGGGACTAGGGACTTAGTTCAAGAGCACGTGGCCTACAGGGTATGGCCACTTGTAGAAAAGTGGGAAATACCAGAGGAAACCATCAGCAAACCAGACGAAGGTGCACTAGTTAAATTAAAATACACCTTCAAATATGGAGATAAGTTCGTCGAGCCAGATGATGACTGGCTGAAAAGTATTGAGGCCATAAGCGATGAACTGCTTGGATCATACTCGAAGGCAGAAGATACTGCACTATCTGCGGCCTTCGGAGGCCGGAAGAAGAAAAGACTCAACCGAGTATTTGATGCCATTGGGTTTGTCTATCCCGACTACCGTTATCCAATACGGGGTCAAAAAAGAAAGGATACATCTTCTGCGAAGGAAGTTGCTTCAACCGCTCCTAGTGAGCCGGCGCCGAAGAGGAAAAAGATGAAGGTTCTTACACACCGGCCACGCTATATTGAACCGGCCACAGTGCCTGAGTTTGTCGCTGAGACCTCTTTGGCCACCGAAGCCAAGGAGCCGACTCTCCTGTCGAATATTGAAGGGCCGGCCAAAATGCCGGCGATGGAAAAAATAGAAGAACCGAGGGCTGAAGAGACAAAGATATCGGAAATTCCAAGTCCTTCAGCAAGAATTGAGGTGCCAATGCCAATGCTAATGACAACCCCCAAGAGGAAAAGAATGGTTAACGTGCTAGATGTACTGGAAACGATAAAATCTTCAAGCTCTACTTCGAAGATAGCTGCCGAAGTTCCAAAGGCACAAACTGAGGCCGAAGCTGCCAAAAATCAAGCGGAAACTGAAACTGGGCTTTCAGAGTCTACCAAGAGAGAATTCTTGGAAATTGAAAAAGAAACGAAAAAAGAATCTGCAGAAGAAACTTTATCTGAGAAAATCGCCACACCTATTCCCGAAGCATCTTCTGAAGCTTCTGACTATATATTACGTCATGCTTCGGGTAAAAGTCTGAGCGAAAAAGAAAAAAGAGAAGCTCAATTCTATGCACAAAAATTGAACCGAAAGGGGCGCTGATATTCAATGGCAGTGGAGAAGAAGACTTCTTGTATTGTCTCCCTGACAGCAAGGAGATTTTTGTCTGTCGGGAGATGAGCAAAAGCTTCGGATTCCCAACATTAGAAGACGGGCTCTCGGTGTTGTCAAAGAACGAGCTGGCCGACAGCTTAGAGTACAATAGTTTAAAGGTGAAAAATGAGATCTTTGTATTATTTCTTGGAACAAAAATTTTTCATTTGTTTAAACTTATTAACACACATTTTTCCAGGGCCTTATACATAGCAATGCCCCCAGGGCACAAAAAGATGCCGAAGACGAAGGGTGTACCATAGCCTTGAGCAACCTTCGTTCTGAAGTAATTGAACTAAGGAACGAAGGTCTCGAAAAAGATAAAATATTATACTCGTTAGTGAATAAAATAAAAGAAGACGAAGCTGCTTTCAAAGCTCAAGCTGAGGCTCAGGAGCGCGAAATTGAGGATCTTCGGAAACAGCTAGTCAGAGCTAAAGAAGAGTGCACACTTGAAGAAACAAAACGAGAAATTAGTGAACAATGGGCCAATCATTTAGGAAAAAACGTTGAAGAGCTTCGTGCATCCAAGAAAAGGTGTTATGAAAAACCTATAGAATGTGTTAAGAAAATAAGAACCAGCTTCGCCAGCGTTGGCACATTCTCAAGTGAGGAAAACTTCATAAGGGGTGACCCCGAAGGCCCAATTGGATGGATCAGCCACGAAGCTGAAGCTTTTGAAGAAGTTTTGAATAGCCGCGGAGACATATGTGCTTTTTCGGGTGTAGGGGGATTGCCACTATTTTGGAGAGGAAAGGCTGTGACCATGTGAAATTCTTGGCACAATCCGAAGCCGCCTTATCTTCTGAAGATATAAAAGACCCCTCGGTCGAAGCGAGTCTGGTTGGTAGAAAATTTTTCACCGACATCTGGGACAATGGTGGCCGGGAGATGGCCCAAGAAATTATACGAAAAAGCGAGAAAGGTATTCATGACGCTAGAAAAGTAGCAGAGGCCGCTGAGAAAAGTGCGGATCTCGAAGGGAAAATAGGTATTGTCTAGTAGTTTTTGGCTCTTTGTTGTAATTTTTTTGATTTCGAACTTGTTTACACTTTGTAACATAGCCGCACTTTCTCCTCCCTCAGAGCCTGCCGAACCATCGGCGGTCCCCCATGCGAAGGGGGACGACAAAATTAGAAAAATGGCCGAAGCTATCATGGATAAAGTTGTTGATCAACTACTAAACGAAGCTGCAGAAGTAGTTCTAAGGGAAGATTAGATGTTATTGTAAAAATATTTGGAATGTAATATTTGTTGAACAACATGTGTAATATTTTGTAACTTTGAATGTAATATATAAGCTATTTATGGTTCAATTTTTTACGATGCATGAAACTTTACATACATACCATTTTTTGAGCCTTCGGCGAAAAACACCTTTCCTTCTTTTCATGCTTCGTAAATAATATCCGTATTTTCATAAAAATATCCAATCGTCGTAAAATCAGTAACCAATAGATCTTTTCATTTCGGAGTTTGACGAAGGTATGCTTCTTCGATAATTATTCTTGTGCCTTGGCACTGTTTCTTCGATACAATCTTTGAATATCAACATTGAACCCCCTTCTTGCGTCATCGATGCAATATGATGTATGATGTTATGCTATGCAAATGATGTGATGATGTGATGTTATGCAAAATGATATTTGCCGAAGATCGACGTTTATTTTTCACTGTAAGCCTCCCTTAGGAGCTTCTTCGCCTTTTACTTCAGTGGAATCAACATTTATTTTTCGCTGTAAGCCTCCCTTAGGAGCTTCTTCGCCTTTTACTTTCAGCGGAATCAACGTTTATTTTTCGCTGTAAGCCTCCCTTAGGAGCTTCTTCGCCTTTTACTTTCTATCGGGGACCATAATTAGGGGTACCCCCGAGACTCCTAATCTCAGCTGGTAACCCCCATCAGCACAAAGCTGCAAAGGCCTGATGGGTGCGATTAAGTCAAGGCTCGGTCCACTCAAGGGACACGATCTCGCCTCGCCCGAGCCCAGCCTCGGGGAAGGGCAGCCGACCCCGGAGGATTCACGTCTCGCCCGAGGGCCCCCTCAAGCAACGGACACACCTTCGGCTCGCCCGAGGCCCAGTCTTCGCCAAGAAGCAACCTTGGGCGGATCGCCACACCGACCGACCGTATTGCAGAAGCATTTAATGCAAGGATGGCCTGACACCTTATCCTGACACGCGCCCCTCAGTCGACAGAGCCGAAGTGACCGCAGTCACTTCGCCGCTCCACTGACCGGCCTGACAAGAGGACAGCGCCGCCTGCGTCGCTCCGACTGCTGTGCTGCTCGACAGAGTGAGGCTGACAACAGCCAAGTCCGGCTTCGGGCGCCATAGGAAGCTCCGCCTCGCCCGACCCAGGGCTCGGCCCCCGTCTCGGCCTCGGACGACGAACTCCGCCTCGCCCGACCCAGGGCTCGGACTCAGCCTCGGCTCTGGAAGACGACAGACTCCGCCTCGCCCGACCCAGGGCTCGGACTCGGCCTCGGCCCCGGAAGATGACAAACTCCGCCTCGCCCGACCCCAGGGCTCGGACTCGGCCTCGGCCCCGGAAGACGACGAACTCCGCCTCGCCCGACCCCAGGGCTCAGACTCGGCCTCGGCTCCAAAAGACGACGAACTCCGCCTCGCCCGACCCTAGGGCTCGGACTCAGCCTTGGCCTCAGACGATAGTCTTCGCCCCGCCCGACCCGGGGCTCGGACTCGACCTCGACCTCGGAAGACAGACTCGACCTCGACCTCGGAGGAGCCTCCGCCTCGCCCGACCTAGGGCTCGGACCGACCAAGTCACAGGGGGCCATCATTATCCTACCCCTAGCTAGCTTAGGCTACGGGGAACAAGACCGACGTCCCATCTGGCTCGCCCCGGTAAACAAATAATGATGGCGCCCCGCGTGCTCCATGACGACGGCGGCTCTCAGCCCCTTATGGAAGCAAGGAGACGTCAGCAAGGACTCGACAGCCCCGACAGCTGTCCTTCCGCAAGGCTCCAGCGCTCCTCCGACGGCCACGACATCACATGAACAGGGTGCCAAAACCTATCCGGCTGCCACGACGGCATGTACTTAGGGCACTAGCTCCTCTCTGCTAGACACATTAGCACACTGCTACATCTCCTATTGTACACCTGGGCCCTCTCCTTACGCCTATAAAAGGAAGGCCCAGGGCACTCGTATGGAGGGTTGGCCGCGCGGGGAGGACGGGACGGCGCGTGCAGGCCTCTCGCTCCCTCCCACGCGGACGCTTGTAACCCCCTACTACAAGCGCACCCGACCTGGGCACGGGACAAACACGAAGGCCGCGGGTTTCCCCTTTACGCCTGTCTCCCTCTGGTTTCCCCCCTTCGCGCTCCGCCTCGTGCCGACCCATCTGGGCTAGGGCACGCGGCGACAATTTACTCGTCGGTCCAAAGACCCCCCGGGGTCGAAACGCCGACAGTTGGCGCGCCAGGTAGGGGCCTGCTGCGTGTTGACGAACAGCTTCCCGTCAAGCTCCAGATGGGTAGTCTCCAGCAACCTTTTCATCCTGGGACGGTGCTCCGTTTCGGGAGTCTTGAGTTCATGTCCCTCGACGACAGCTACAACATGATACTCCTTCCCCCGCCGCGCGACAGCGACAATGGCGGCCGACAACCCGCCCACTGGTGGCGGAATCGACGACGTCTCCCCCACGTGGCGGAAGAACAACATTCGGGTTTGTCCCGTCGCCTCCCCCGCCGACGGGGGAGGAGGCGGGGCAACCAAGGCCAGGCAGGAGGCGGCACCTCGTCGGCTGTCGAGCGAGTCGACGGCGCCGTCGCCCCAACGGAGGAGACGTTGAGCGTTGACCTCGCGTTTGAGACGAAGACGAGCGTCGTTTCCCCACAACACGCCAACTCCAAGCGGACGGACGACGCCAGCACGCTCGCAAAGGACTTGCTGGGCGTCACCCTCGTACCTGAGACGACGGTGCAGTCTGCCCCTGACATGACTTCGTCACCGCCCGTCGACCAAGAGGTACCGACCGATTCCCATCTCGTGCCTTTTGGACTCAGCCTCGACCCACCTAGCGACTTCGCTTCGGTGGACGCTTTCATAGTGGCGTGTCCAAACCCTCCGGGGTACGGTATGCGGTCACCCTGGGACCGGCTGACAGGCGTCTCGACCTATGGGCCCTCGGGTTCCGAGGAAGATGACGAGCCCGACTTTTGTTGGGATTTTCTCTGGACTTGGTAACCCCAGTGCCATGCAGGACTTCATGACCGCATGCGACTACTGCCTTTCCGATTGTTCCGACGGTAGCCGCAGCTTCGGCGACGAGGACTGCGGCCCAAGTCATGAATGTTTCCACGTCGATCTAGGGGGTCCCGGCGAAGGCAACCATCTTGGTATACTAGAAAACGGCGATCCCCCTAGGCCTGCGCCTCGCGTTGACATCCTTCGGGAGCTAGCTGTGGTCCCAGTCCCTGCGGGGGGTCAGGACTCATAGCTCGAGCAAATCCGCGAGATGCAGGCCAGGCTCGACGAGGGAGCAGGAACACTTGAGCCGTTCCGCCGGGACATCGAGCAGGAATGGGCGGGCCAAGCTCCGGCCGGAGAAGCGCGTCATCTACCCCATGGCATCCAGCACCGCATCGCCGATGATGTCAGTGCAAGGCTGCCACCGGCTTCCAGTGGGGTCGGCCAGAACCTGGCTACAGCGGCAATACTTCTCCGCGCGATGCCGGAGCCATTAACCACCGAAGGGTGGCGTATCCAGGGAGAGCTCAAGAATCTCCTGGAGGATGCCGTGGTTCGACGGGCCGAAAGCTCTGCCTCTCGAAGGCAGGGATACCCCTCGGAGCATCGCGCCGCGACTTCCCGATTCATGCGGGAAGCCTCGGTCCACACCGGGCGCACGCGCAACACAGCGCCTGCGGCCCCGGGTCGCCTCGGCAACGAGCACCATCACCGCAACCGTCGAACCCACCTCGATGAGAGGGTGCGCCGAGGCTACCACCCCAGGCGTGGGGGAAGCTATGACAGCGGGGAGGATCGGAGTCCCTCGCCCGAACCACCAGGTCCGCAGGCTTTCAGCCGGGCCATACGACGGGCGCCGTTCCCGACCCGGTTCCGAACCCTGACTACTATCACAAAGTACTCGGGGGAGACGAGGCCGGAACTGTGGCTCGCGGACTACCGGCTGGCCTGCCACCTAGGTGGAACGGACGATGACAACCTCATCATCCGCAACCTCCCCCTGTTCCTCTCCGACACCGCTCGAGCCTGGTTGGAGCACCTGCCTCTGGGGCAGATCTCCAACTGGGACGACCTGGTCCAAGCCTTCGCCGGCAACTTCTAGGGCACGTACGTGCGCCCTGGGAACTCCTGGGATCTCCAAAGCTGCCGCCAGCAGCCGGGAGAGTCTCTCCGGGACTACATCCGGCGATTCTCGAAGCAGCGCACCGAGCTACCCAACGTCACCGACTCGGATGTCATCGGCGCGTTCCTCGCCGGCACCACCTGCCGCGACCTGGTGAGCAAGCTGGGTCACAAGACCCCCACCAGGGCGAGCGAGCTGATGGACATCGCCACCAAGTTCGCCTCTGGCCAGGAGGCGGTTGAGGCCATCTTCAGGAAGGACAAGCAGCCCCAGGGCCGCCAGCCGGAAAGATGTCCCCGAGGCGTCCACTCAGCACGGCACCAAGAAGAAGGGCAAGAAGAAGTCGCAAGCGAAACGCGACGCCGCCGACGCGGACCTTGTCGCCGCCGCTGAGTACAAGAACCCTCGGAAACCTCCTGGAGGCGCCAATCTCTTCGACAAGATGCTCAAGGAGTCATGCCCCTATCATCAGGGGCCCGTCAAGCACACCCTTGAGGAGTGCGCCATGCTTCGGCGCCACTTTCACAAGGCCGGGCCACCTGCGGAAGGTGGCATGGCCCACAACGACGATAAGAAGGAGGATCACAAGGCAGAGGAGTTCCCCGAGGTCCACGACTGCTTCATGATCTACGGTGGGCAAGTGGCGAACGCCTCGGCTCGGCACCGCAAGCAAGAGCGTCGGGAGGTCTGCTCGGTAAAGGTGGCGGCGCCAGTCTACCTAGACTGGTCCGACAAGCCCATCACCTTCAACCAGGGCGACCATCTCGACCGCGTGCCGAGCCCGGGGAAATATCCGCTCGTTGTCAACCCCGTCATCGGCAACGTCAGGCTCACCAAGGTCCTCATGGACGGAGGCAGCAGCCTCAACATCATCTACGCCGAGACCCTTGGGCTCCTGCGGATCAATCTGTCCTCTGTCCGGGCGGGCGCGACGCCTTTTCACGGGATCATCCCCGGGAAACGCGTCCAGCCCCTCGGACAACTCGATCTACCCGTCTGCTTTGGGACTCCCTCCAACTTCCGAAGGGAAACCCTCAAGTTCGAGGTGGTCGGGTTCCGATGAACCTACCACACAGTGCTGGGGAGGCCATGCTACGCCAAGTTCATGGCCGTTCCCAACTACACCTACCTCAAGCTCAAGATGTCGGGCCCCAATGGGGTCATCACCGTCGGCCCCACGTATCGACACGCGTACGAATGCGACGTGGAGTACGCCGAGGCCCTCGCCGCCGACCTGGAGAGCCTCTCCAAGGAGGCGCCAGACGTGAAGCGCCATGCCGGCAACTTCGAGCCAGCAGAGACGGTCAAATCCGTCCCTCTCGACCCCAGCAACGACGCCTCCAAGCAGATCCGGATCGGCTCCGAGCTCGACCCCAAATAGGAAGCGGTGCTCGTCGACTTTCACCGCGCAAACGCTGAAGTCTTTGCGTGGAGTCCCTCGGACATGCCTGGCATACCAAGGGAGGTCGCCGAGCACTCACTGGATATCCGAGCTGGAGCCCGACCCATGAAGCAGCCTCTGCGCCGATTCGACGAAGAAAAGCGCAGAGCCATAGGCGAGGAGATCCACAAGCTAATGACTGCAGGGTTCATCAAAGAGGTATTCCATCCCGAATGGCTTGCCAACCCTGTGCTTGTGAGAAAGAAAGGAGGGAAATGGCGGATGTGTGTAGACTACACTGGTCTGAACAAAGCATGTCCAAAAGTTCCCTATCCTCTGCCTCGCATCAATCAAATCGTGGATTCCATTGTTGGGTGCGAAACCCTGTCTTTCCTTGATGCCTACTCAGGGTATCACCAAATCAGGATGAAAGAGTCCGACCAGCTCGCGACTTCTTTCATCACACCTTTCGGCATGTACTGCTACGTTACTATGCCGTTTGGTTTGAGGAATGCGGGTGCGACATACCAAAGGTGCATGAACCACGTGTTCGGCCAACACATCGGTCGAACGGTCGAGGCTTACGTCGATGACATCGTAGTCAAGACGAGGAAAGCCTTCGACCTCCTTTCCGACCTTGAAACGACATTCCGGTGTCTCAAGGCGAAAGGCGTAAAACTCAATCCCGAGAAGTGCGTCTTCGGAGTCCCCCGAGGCATGCTCTTGGGGTTCATCGTCTCCGAGCGGGGCATCGAGGCCAACCCGGAGAAATCGCGGCCATCACCAACATGGGGCCCATCAAGGACTTGAAAGGCGTACAGAGGGTCATGGGATGCCTTGCGGCTCTGAGCCGCTTCATCTCGCGCCTCGGCGAAAGAGGTCTACCCTTGTACCGCCTCTTAAGAAAGGCCGAGTGCTTCACTTGGACCCCTGAGGCCGAGGAAGCCCTCGGGAACCTGAAGGCTGTTGGAGCGAAGGCAGAAACGCCACCCTTCGCTCGATGTCTCCGCTGCTTAGCCGCTGCTCTGAGACATAGCAGGCAGGGGCACCATTCGCTTGATCGGCACCAGACGAAGACCGGCGACGAAGGCATCCCACAGTGCGGCCTCGTCCAGCTCAGAGGCCCACGTGCGATCCGGCCCATTGTAACGGGCCCTGCGTAGCCGCCGCGTGTTACAGGCCTAATTTGTAAAGGCATCCCTGTAATTACAGTCTGTAACCCTGCTTTATGGGAATATTCTGGGGATAAACTAGGTAGCTGAGGGCACATGCGTCCTTAACACAAGGCGCTGGGCGTTCAGGTACCTATAAATACCCCCGCACAGTGCCCGTGAGAGGCCTGGTTAACGGAGCTATTTGCCATCCCACGCGTAACCCTTCTGTCACCACTGTTCACCCTTGTTGGCCTCCTTGCGATTGATAGCAAGTTCCAACATTTGGCGCCCACCGTTCGTGCTACGACAAAACCACCCGCGATGGCACCCAAGAGAGCTAACCCGAAGGCTGACGAGGCTGCGAAGGCAGCACTGCTTGCCGCAAGAAAGGGCAAGGCCCTCGCCCTCACCCAATCCACCCACCAAGAGCCCACTGAAGACAATGTTCCCCGCACCTGCGAAGACGACACCTTCCGCACCTGCGGGCCCGAAGGACAATCGCAGCCGCCCCCAGGCTTCGCCCCACTGGAAGGCGCGGACCTCACCGAGGACGGTGATGTCCTCGGCGTCTCAACGGAAGAACAGCTACAGCTGCGCGCCCTGCGCCTCAAGAACCACAATCTCCAGAGGCAGAAAGAGATACTAGAGGCCAAGCGCCAGCGTGTGTCCGCACTAGCCAAGGTGCGGCAAATGATACGCGACGAGGAGCAGAAGGCCCAAGACCTCGAGCGCGAGATCGCGATGATGCAGCACGAAGGCCACCTTGGCCTACAGCAAGAGCCGCCCCTCCAGCAGCGCGCACAACCGGAAGACACGCGCGAAGGCCACCTCGGCCTGCAGCATGGCCCACCCCTGCAACACCGAGCGCAGCCGGAGAACCCGCGGTTCCCCCAGCATGACTACACCTTCCAGCACGGCGCGCCATTCCAAGGGGTCAACTACCTCGACGAGCGAAGTCCCCTGGCGCCACACCTGCAAGTGACGCCTTGGCCAGCTAACTTCTGAGCAGGGACCTATCCCAAGTACAACGGCAGCACCGACCCGGCGCAATACATAATGAGTTATCAGGTCGCCGTTGCATCCGCCGGAGGGGACGACGCCACAATGGCGAAGTCTTTCATCATCGCCCTAGAGGGCCCAGCACTCACCTGGTTCACCAGATTGCCTCCGCTGTCCATTGATTCATGGAGAAGTCTCAGGGACAAGTTCCTGCTCAACTTCCAAGGGTACCGCCCAGACACCGACGCCTTGGACGAGCTCTCGCTTTGCAAGCAGCTGGAAAAGGAGACTTTGCGGGAGTATTACTGCAAATTCTTAACACTCAAGTCACAGCTGCCCTCCGTCGATGATCAGATCGCTATCCACTACGCCATCAGCGGCCTTCGGGCCGGCGTCCTCTACAGCCACTGTATCAGAGATCCACCCAAGAACCTCCAGGAGCTATATCAGCTCTTTGAAAAATATGCCAAATCCGAAGAGCTCCACCAGCGCAAGGTTGAGTCACAGCGGAAACCCAAAGATGCCCCGCAGTCCAGCCGCACATGGATGAGGACTCCGCACCCAGACTCCGGTCGAGATGGCCGCAGTCAGCAGCAAGTGCACAACATCGCCAACCAGCAGCCTGCTGCTGACCCCCCTCGTCGCCAGGAATATCCCCCCCAGGGCCGCGGAAATGGAGCTCGTGGCAGGGGCCGAGGGCGCGCCCAGCCGCCACGCCGATTCTACTACCTTTTCCACGGCGAAGACTGCGCCCACCAAACCAAAGACTGCCCCGAAACGAAGGCCACCAGAGACAGAATGGCGAGGGCGCAGCCAGCCGACAATCCCAGAATTGTCGCGCATAATTACCAGCCACCCCCTCCACCATATATCCACGCTCCCGCCCCGCATCCACCGCACCACGCTTACCAACACCATCAGGAAGTACAAATCGTACCTCCTCCACCCCCACCACCACACCAGCAACATCAAAACATCCCCCATGCCCCAAAGCAGGAAGACTTTGCCGATCAACCATATCGCGGAGTCATTCACATGATAACAGGGGGGTCCAGCACTGACTTCGACACCAAGCGACAGAAGCGGGACCACTTCCGCAGCATCAACCATGTCGCCGTCACTGGCCTAGTCGTGCAGACGAAGTGGTCCCACATACCGCTAACCTTCGACGCACGAGACGTCGACCTGCGCAGCGCCCCCCACATCGACGCTATGGTCATCAATTGCAGCATGGCAGGCTGGGACTTACACAAAGTCCTAGTCGACAACGGCAGTCAGGCGGACATCATCTTCCTCCACGCCTTCGACCACATGGGTATAAGCCACAGCCTGCTCAAGCCTTCAGACAACCCGTTGTATGGCTTCGGCGGCAAGGGCACCTTTCCCGTTGGCAAAATAGAGTTGCCCCTCTCCTTCGGTGTAGCACCCAATGCCCGAAGCGAGCAAGTAACCTTCGATATTGTCGACATGGTATATCCATACAACGCCATCATGGGCCGGGGCTCCATCAATAAGTTCGAAGCTGCCATCCACGGACTGTACCTATGTATGAAGATACCAGGTTCGCTAGGCGCTATTACGATCTACGGCAACCAGCAGACGACGCGCAACATAGAGCGGGACTTCGTGCCTGGTCAGTGGAACGTGCACTGTCTCACGACCCAGCGCGAGGTCCATGCGCCCGCCAGCCCAACCGATAAGCAGCAGGACAAGGCACAGTTGCAGAGCCAAGACGGGACCAAGACTGTCCCCCTCGATCAGGCCACGCCCAAGCAGACAGTCACTATCAGCGAAGACCTTACCTCACATGAAGAAGAGAAGCTTCTCTGCTGCCTGGCCAAGAATAAAGATGTCTTCGTCTGGTCCGCCCTCGACCTGGTTGGAGTCAGCCGATCCATAATTGAGCACAGCTTGGGAATTGACCCTTCGGTGCGACCAAAAAAGCAAAGGCTTCGCAAAATGTCCGACAAAAAGACAGAGGCCGCCAAGGCGGAGGTGCACCGCCTCCTAGAAGCTAAATTCATCGAGCCAGTGGCTTACCCCACGTGGCTCTCCAATGTCGTAATGGTGCAGAAAAAAGCGGGAAATGGCGAATGTGCATAGACTTCACCAGTCTCAATAAGGCCTGCCCAAAGGACAATTTCCCGTTGCCGCGGATCGACAAAATAGTCGATAGCGCGGCCGGATGCGAGGTCATGTCACTCCTCGACTGCTTCTCCGGCTATCACCAGATATACATGAAGGAGGAAGACAAGGCTAGCACTAGCTTTATAACACCCTTCGGCACTTATTGCTTCATCAGAATGCCGGAGGGACTCAAGAATGCCGGGTCCACCTTCTCCAGACTCACCAAAACAGTACTCGAAGGGCAGGTTGGCAGAAATATATTTACATATGTGGACGACATCGTCGTCGCCAGCTAGAATAAGGAGGACCATCTCGCCGACCTCGCCGAGACATTCGCGAACATGCGAGATGCACGACTCCGCCTGAACCCGGAAAAGTGCGTCTTCGGTGTTCGCCAGGGCAAGATATTGGGCTACCTGGTGTCACACCGCGGCATCGAGGCCAACCCAACCAAGATCCAGGCCATCGTCGACATGTCGCCTCCGCGGTCCGCCAGGGACGTCCAGCGTCTGACAGGCAGATTGGCCGCTCTCAACAGATTCATCTCCAGGTCCGCCGAGCGAAGTCTCTCCTTCCTCAAAACACTCCGCGGTGCAAAAGACTTCGCCTGGGGACCGGAGCAAGCAGCGGCCTTCGCCTCACTAAAACAGTACCTGTCGGAGCTGGCCATCCTCACAAGCCCCGACTCCTCGCTCCCCCTACTGCTCTATGTCGCGGCTTCGCCGCACGCGGTCAGCGCGGCACTAGTGCAGGAGTAGACAGTTGAGGGTGCGGTCAGACAGTGCCCTGTTTACTATGTCTCTGAGGTACTGACACCGTCCAAGTGCAACATGACAGAGCTGGAGAAGATCGCCTACGCAGTCGTTATGTCCTCGCACAAACTGCGCCATTACTTTGAAGCATTCAAGGTCCGAGTCACCTCAGACAGGGGACTTGGCGAACTCTTCAGAAACCCGGAGGCATCGGTAAGGATTGCCAAGTGGGCAGCCGAACTATCCGGCTACCACATCAGCTTCGAGCCCAGGACAACCATCAAGTCACAAGTCTTGACAGACTTCGTCGTCGACTGGACTGGGCCAATAACACAGCCAGACCCGTCCACAGAGAAGGTTTGGACTATCCATTGCGACGGCGCATGGTGTCATGCGGGGGCAGGCGTCGCTGCAGTCGTCACCTCACCAGCCAGAGTCAAACACAGATATGCAGCACGCCTCAGCTTCGCTCTGGAATCCGACAGATGCACAAACAATATAGCAGAGTATGAAGCGGTTATCCTCGGCCTCCGCAAGCTAAGGGCCCTCGGAGTCACCACATGTATCATCAAAACAGACTCCAAGGTAGTTGCCGGCCAGGTCGAGAAAGACTACGCAGCAAAAGACCCCGCGCTCATGCAATACCTAGCGGCCATCCGAAGTCTTGAGAGACAGTTCAAGGGATTCACCTTGCAGCATGTGGATAGGGCCAAGAACGAGGAGGCCGACGCATTGGCCAAGGCCGCCGCCAGGGGCGAGTCCTTGCCCTCCGACGTATTCTTTCACATCATTGGCACGCCAGCCGTCCGGAGCCCCGAAGGGCTCCAAATAACCAATGATAGCGAAGGCCACCACATAGTCAACCTAATCATGACCGAGGACTGGCGGGCACCAATAACCCTGTTCCTACAGGGGTACTATCATCCAACCGACGTCAGCGAGGCCAAGCGCCTCAGACATCGAAGCCGGGACTTCGCACTGATTGAGGGCCAACTTTACAAGAAAGGGGTCAGTCAGCCAATGCTTAAGTGCGTCACCGAAACCGAAGGCATGCAGATCCTACGTGAAGTCCACAGTGGCACGTGCGGCTCGCACGCAGGGCCAAGGGCCCTAGCAGCCAAGGTGATCCGCCAAGGGTTTTACTGGCCCGCAATGATCTACGCCGTAAATCGGGTCACAAGGTCCTGCGAAGCCTGCCAGAAGTTTTCTCCTCGGTCAGGCAACCCCTCGCAGTATACAAAGCTGATTGCCCATACATGGCCTCTCCAGCGCTGGGGCCTGGACATTGTCGGGCCCCTGCCCACCGCTCAGGGGAACCTTAAGTTCGCCTTCGTAGCCGTCGAATACTTCACCAAATGGATCGAAGCGAGGGCTGTTTCTACAATCACATCAAAGACTGCCCAAAAATTCTTCTGGCAGAACATTGTTTGCTGCTTCGGAGTACCCTCCGAACTAACAGTTGACAACGACAAGCAGTTTGACAACCAAGACTTCAAGGATTTTTGTTTCTCCATTGGCACCAAGCTAGCCTTCGCTTCAGTTTATCATCCGCAGTCCAACGGGGTCGTGGAACGCGCCAATGGGAAAATCTTCACAGCTGTCAAGAAGATGCTATTCGATGAAAAGAAGGGCAGATGGACCGACTTGTTACCTGAGGCAGTCTGGGCACTAAACACGACTGAATGCAGAGCTACTGGGTTTACTCCCTTCCGCCTTCTATACGGATCGGAGGCCATGACCCCACAAGAAATAAAGCATGGGTCCCCGCGAACGGTTCCGTCAACCGTCCCCGACGTGGACGAGCCAACTTCAAAAGATCTCATTGACGGAGACCGGGTCTTCGCCCTGCAGGCCCTAAACAAATACCAAGCCCAGACCAAAGCATGGCGCGATCTCGCAGTCATCCCGAGGGAGTTCAGCAAAGGGGACCTCGTACTCGTCCGAACAGCTCGGACGGAGTCCAGGGGCAAGCTGGAGCCCAAGTGGGAGGGCCCCTTTATAGTCAAGACAAAAGCTTCCCCCAGCGCCTACAGGCTCACAACGCCAAACGGCGAGGACCTGGAGCACTCCTGGAACATCGACAACCTCCGCAAATTTTTTGTCTGACTCATTGGGGCTGATTTTGCCCTTGTAATTCGCCAAAAACAATCCTGTATCGGCCCACACTCTTTTCCTCCCGAGGGGTGAGGTTTTTAACGAGGCGGAGCCATGTAATATATGTGTGAAAAATCCCCCGCAAAAACATGCGTCGAAAACAGACCGCGACGACGGCCTTCGACATTCGACCAATTCGAGGTCACCGCGAGGCTAAGCCCTAGCCACCCTCGCGTGCGACAAATCCGCGCAGAAGTCGCCTAAGGGTGCAGCCGGACTAGCACAACAAGTGCGAAAAAATCCAATGTCTATCGCGAAGACTATCCGCGCAGAAGTCGCCTAAGGGTGCAGCCGGACTAGCACAACAAGTGCGGAAAAACCCGAAGTCTATCGCAAAAGACTCCGCGCAGAAGTCGCCTAAGGGTGCAGCCGGACTAGCACAACAAGTGCGAAAAACCGAAGTCTATCGCAAAGACTCCGCGCAGAAGTCGCCTAAGGGCGCAGCCGGACTAGCACAACAAGTGCGAAAAAACCAAAGTTTACCACGAAGACTATCCACGCAGAAGCCGCCTAAGGGCGCAGCCGAACTAGTACAACAAAAGCAGAAACGACAGCATCAAACCATCCGCGCTAAGACCGACTATAATCACACCAGCACAGCATAACCAACCATACCAGACAAAGTACACAACGCCCTCGCAGGCACAGGCACGCGAGGGCACACAACTTCATCGTACAAGCCTTTACACATATACAAGCGAGGGCGCCACACTCTACATCGGCTCAACCTTAGGAATAATTCCCATCTCCCTATAATTAAACAACATTATCCTAAGCTCCTCACCCGCAAAAAGACTTCGCAGTTCCCCTTCCCCTGTACCCGCGGCGGCCGGCAAAGACAAAAGTTCCTGCCGACCAGCCCTACTCACACGAAGCCGAGCCCCTTCCTCCGTGCTAACCCTACGCTTTGCAACCGCCCTTCGCCGTCGGCGCCCGGTGCTAGGACCTGGCACACCTCGCGCGTCCGCGGCATGTGGCGAGGCCTCCGCTGCAGCCACGTCCAAGGCCGCAAAATAATCCAAGTCCTCCTCCGATGACTCCTCAGTCCACTCAACCGAGCTCCCAGAGTCAGTAAAATCAAAAAAACTCAGATGCAGATTCACCATATCCATTACCACCTTCCGCGGTCGAAGCCGCCAAAAATTCAGTAGTATCGGTTGCGTGCGCAGGCCCGAAATCTTGAACCTGCGCAGCAACCAAAATTCAGCAAAACATCCAAAATTCCCCAACCCTTTACACCCACTACGCCACCTGCGAAGGCCCTGACGCTGCGGGAGCCTCCGCCGCTGGCTCCGCCGCCGCTTCTGCCGTTGTTTCCGCCGCCTCCGCCGCGGGATCTTCAGCACTCGGCACAGCAGCTGCGGGGGCATCAGGGGCGCCTTCGGCCACCTTTGGGGGCAGGTCTTCGCCGGCCGCAGTCTCCGGGGTTGGCTCCAGGGCGACCCCGGACACGGCCTCCGCAGGGGTCGGCTCCGGGTCAGGCAGCGCGCTGTTCAACGCCCCGAGG
Source organism: Zea mays (assembly GCF_902167145.1). Classification (NCBI taxonomy): domain Eukaryota; kingdom Viridiplantae; phylum Streptophyta; class Magnoliopsida; order Poales; family Poaceae; genus Zea; species Zea mays. The sequence goes on along the minus strand of NC_050103.1, from coordinate 64,540,610 downwards.
TCGTCCACCCGCTCGCCACGCAACGCCTAAGACAAAACACGCAAGATTCAGCAAACACACACACACCCCACATCCAACAAACGCCAAACAAACGAAAATGTTACCTGAGCCATCGCCGTCTCCGCCCGCTCCCTGACCACCTCGTGACCGTGCGGACCCCACATCCGGTCGTAGAGGGCCCCGACAGAATCCTTCACCACGAGGTCTTCAACCTTATAGACATCTCGATCAAAATCTTCATCCGCCTGGTCGAAGACCTCGAAGTGCCGGCACCCTTCGCGGGAGAGCGCGTTCATCGCCCCCTCGCAGGTAACCAGGGAGGCGTACGACATAAACCCCCCCACGACAGCGGGGAGTTCCTGCAGCTCCTCCTGCACCCATTGCAGACAACGAAGCCCGGGCTCTCGGTCCGGCACCTCGAAGTCACCGGTCCGCGCACCCAGCTCACGATACGTATCCATAAGCTACGTGCGCGTCCGTTCGGCCTCCGCACGCATCGCGGCCTCGGCCCCCTTCGCGCGGCTCTCCAGGGCGGTGAGCCGCTCCTGCAGATGTTCGGCGAGCTCCTTGGCAAGATTGCCCTCCGCCCGCACCAGTTTGGCCTCCGCCTGCGCAGCCTGCTCCTTGGCGATGGCCTCGTTGGCCTCCCTCCTCTCCGCCGCCAGTTGGCGCCGGAGGTCAGCCTTCTCCCTCTCCAGTATGGCCACCTTGTCCGTCAGTTTACGACACTTGCTGTCGGAGGCTGATTTCTCACGGACAACGTCAGCATGTTGTGTCCGAAGTCTCTCGATTTCGGCAGACACAGCTGCCGTGAGGGCCCCCGACGCAGTGCGGCTGGCGAAGTCAGCCACCTGCACAGCACATGTAAGGTCGTTGCCCAAAAAAAAAGAAGGGGAGGGGGGAGACTATAGCTCAGCGGACCTGACTCAGCGCCTCCGTCACCTCCTTCAGCCGGCGGGTCGCTGCGCCCGCCTCGTCCCTGACAACCGCGAGGGCCGACACCTCGCCTCCGGAGCCAAGAGCCTCGCCCCTCGCCTTCGGCACTATGGCAGCCGTCGCGATCGTCGCGGTAGGCGCAACTGTAGCAAGCTGGCCCTCGTCCGACCCTGCAACACATCAACGAATTAAAAAAAAGCCAGCGACTTACCACCAAGATAGTCCTCCACACAAATGTCGGTGGCGAAGTCGGCGACACGCTTACCTGCCGATGGCAACGCTCGGGCCGCCTTCGCGGCCTTTGCCACCTTGCTGAGCGGCGGCACAGCCTTCGCCGGTTTGGAGCCTCCGGCGCCCGCCGCTGCCTCTGGCGCCTGGCTAGATGCAGGGACGCCTGACTTCGCCGCCAGCAGCGGCTTGCCTCCGCCGAGGGCCGCAGCCTTCGCCGGCCCCCGCTTTTGCCTCTTTGGCCTGGCTTCAATAATCTTGATAGCCGCCTGCCGCTTTTGTGCAGCCCCCTGGCGATCCTTGTCCATCACTGCCGACACAACAGCAGCAATATTCCGCCCGTAAGGAAAAACTCTCCATTTGCGAACCATGCGAGATGTAAAAACGTCCCCGCTGGCCGCGCGGGGGATAGGAACATTGCTAGGCCAGCAACCCCCGGTAACCTTCAGCATCCGAGCCGAAGACTCCCGGAGCTCGGGCGAAGACATCCTTTTCCCCGGGGCCGCGCACGTCCTCATCAACTCTCTAGCAAAGCCATCGGAAACCCCAAGTCCTCCCATGGCAGTACCTAGTTTCCTCTTCTTAGAGGATGGGGCGGCCGCCGGCGCAGGGTCGTCTTTAGTCTCCACCACCGGTTTCTTCCCTCGGCGGTCCGCATCGTCTTGACCAGGGTAGCCGTCATATGGCAATTGGTTCAATTCGAAGACCCTATTCAGACGGTCATTCGACCCGCGGATCTCCCAGCTGCGCTGGCCCTCCGTCCTCGGCACATAACGCCCAACAAGCCGCACCGCCCCATCCTCCGCATCGCGCACAAAGGCGGCCGGGTCGCGGTTTCGCAGATTCAGTGCGAAGGCAGGGCTTCGCACCACCCTTCCTCCGTGAAAAGGCATCTGGCGAGGGCACACTTCGCCCAGCGCCCAACCATGCGCCAGGGGCCACACCCCGTACGCCACGAACTCTTCAACTAAATCACGCCCACTGCTCTGACCGGCGGCACACCGAAGGGCCCCTTCGTCCGCATCCTCCTCTAACACTTCAAAGGGCGGATACGCTGAGTAGAAATGAGAGCACATCTCGGACACGGGGAGTCCCTCATGGCCTTCGACGGTACCCTCAGCAACGTAAAACCAAAATTCATTCCAGTTGCCCCACTTGTTGAGGGCGCATGGAACCAACTCCACCACTTGCATAGTAGGCTTGCCGGTCTTCGGCGTGAATGTGCATGACCCAAACTGAGCAACTTCGTCCCTGATCATCCTCTTCTGCCAGTGTAAACAATAATGCTTCGCAAAAACTTCGACCGATGGCTGTCCGCCGTACGAAGTCGTCGCCCAGACATACTTCGACAGGGCCACCACGGCATTCGGCATCAGCTGATGTATTTGAACGTTGAATCTACGCAGGACTTCGCCAACAAACCGGTGCGCAGGCAAGCGGAGACCGGCGGCGAAGAACACCTCGAAAACGACCAACTCCCCCTCCGGCTCGGGGACTTCCTCCGTCCCCGGAGCACGAGCAACTCCGCCGCCAAAGTAGCCCAACTGCTGCATATCTTGAACGCGGGCTGACGTCATTCGCGACACGCCGAAATCAACAGAATCGCCGGCGCGCAACTCCTCCGCCATCAAACTACCCAGCGTCTCCTCCGACGAGGCGGCGGCCGGCGGCGAGGAATCGGCCGGCGGCGTAGCGGCAGCGGAAGAAGAGGAGGACGGCATCGCTACGTACCGTCGGCGGCGGCGGGCAGTCTGCTTCACTCGCGCCAGATCTCCGGCGAACAAGAGCACGGCGGGCAGATGAGCAGCAAGGCGGCGAGCGGCTAGGGTTTTCGCGTAGCGCGGAAAGTAAAGTTCAAAAAGCGCCGGCCCCCGCCCCCTTTTATATGCAGGGCGCGGCTCTTCGGGAAACCCGCAATCCAACAGGGCGCGGCGCTTCGGGAAACCCGCAATCCAACAGTACGCCGTCACTCAACGGTCACATCAAAAACCCCCGCGGAACCACTTCGAGCGAGGGCAGCGTCTCCGCCATCTAGCGACGTCTTCGGCACCAGGTGACTTTGTCGAACTGGTCCCTCGGAGGACAAATGTTGGAGCGAAGGCAGAAACGCCACCCTTCGCTCGAAGTCTCCGCTGCTTAGCTGCTGCTCTGAGACAAAGCAGGCAGGGGCACCCTTCGCTTGATCGGCACCAGATGAAGACTGGCGACGAAGGCATCCCACAGTGCGGCCTCGTCCAGCTCAGAGGCCCACGTGCGATCCGGCCCATTGTAACGGGCCCTGCGTAGCCGCCTCGTGTTACGGGCCTAATTTGTAAAGGCATCCCTGTAATTACAGTCTGTAACCCTGCTTTATGGGAATATTCTGGGGATAAACTAGGTAGCTGAGGGCACATGCGTCCTTAACACAAGGCGCTGGGCGTTCAGGTACCTATAAATACCCCCGCACAGTGCCCGTGAGAGGCCTGGTTAACGGAGCTATTTGCCATCCCACGCGTAACCCTTCTGTCACCACTGTTCACCCTTGTTGGCCTCCTTGCGATTGATAGCAAGTTCCAACAAAGGCGCTCCTCACGAATGCGCCCATCTTGGTGCCCCCCGCTGCCGGAGAAGCCCTCTTGATCTACGTCGCCGCTATCACTTAGGTGGTCAGCGCCGCGATCGTGGTTGAGAGACGAGAAGAGGGGCATGCATTGCCCGTCCAGAGGCCGGTCTACTTCATCAGTGAGGTACTGTCCGAGACCAAGATCCGCTACCCACAAATTCAGAAGCTGCTGTACGCGGTGATTCTGACGCGGCGGAAGTTGCGACACTACTTCGAGTCTCATCTGGTGACTGTGGTGTCATCCTTCCCCCTGGGGGAGATCATCCAGTGCCGAGAGGCCTCGGGTAGGATTGCAAAGTGGGCGGTGGAAATCATGGGCGAGACAATCTCGTTTGCCCTTCGGAAGGCCATCAAGTCCCAAGTCTTGGCAGACTTTGTGGCTGAATGGGTCGACACCCAGCTTCCAGCAGCTCCGATCCAACCGGAACTCTGGACCATGTTTTTCGACGGGTCGCTGATGAAAACAGGAGCGGGCGCGGGCCTGCTCTTCATCTCACCCCTCGGGAAACACCTCCGCTACGTGCTGCGCCTCCATTTCCCGGTGTCCAACAATGTGGCCGAGTACGAGGCTCTGGTCAATGGGTTGCGCATCGCCATCGAGCTAGGGGTCCGACGCCTCGACGCTCGCGGTGACTCGCAGCTTGTCATCAACCAAGTCATGAAGAACTCCCACTGCCGCGACCCAAAGATGGAAGCCTACTGCGACGAGGTTCGACGCCTGGAAGACAAGTTCTACAGGCTCGAGCTCAACCACGTCGCCCGATGATACAACGAGACTGCGTACGAGCTGGCTAAGATAGCCTCGGGGCGAACAACGGTTCCCCCGGACGTCTTCTCCCGAGACCTACATCAACCCTCGGTCAAGACCGACGACACGCCCGAGCCCGAGAAGGCATCGGCCCAGCCCGAGGCACCCTCGGCCCCCGAGGATGAGGCACTGCGCGTCGAGGAAGAGCGAAACGGGGTCACGCCTAATCGAAATTGGTAGACCCCGTACCTGCAATATCTCCACCGAGGAGAGCTACCCCTCGACCGAGCCGAAGCTCGACGATTGGCGCGGCGCGCCAAGTCGTTCGTCTTGCTGGGGGATGGGAAGGAGCTCTACCACCGCAGCCCCTCAGGCATCCTCCAGCGATGCATATCCTTCGCCGAAGGCCAGGAGCTCTTACAAGAAATACTCTCAGGGGCTTGCGGTCATCACACAGCGCCTCAAGCCCTTGTTGGAAACGCCTTCCGACAAGGTTTCTACTGGCCGACCGCGGTGGCCGACGCCACTAGAATTGTCTGCACCTGCCAAGGGTGTCAATTCTATGCAAGGCAGACCCACCTGCCCGCTCAGGCTCTGCAGACAATACCCATCACCTGGCCGTTTGCTGTGTGGGGCCTAGACCTTGTCGGTCCCTTGCAGAAGGCACCCGGGGGCTACACGCACCTGCTGGTCGCCATCGACAAATTCTCCAAGTGGATCAAGGTCCGACCCCTGAACAGCATCAGGTCCGAACAGGCGGTGGCGTTCTTCACCAACATCGTCCATCACTTTGGGGTCCTGAACTCCATCATCACCAACAACGGCACCCAGTTCACCAGCAGAAAGTTCATGGACTTCTGCGAGGATCATCACATCCGGGTGGACTGGGCCACCGTGGCTCACCCCATGACGAATGGGCAAGTAGAGCGTGCCAACGACATGATCCTGCAAGGACTCAAGTCACGGATCTACAATGACCTCAACAAGTTCGGCAAGCGATGGATGAAGGAGCTCCCCTCGGTGGTCTGGAGTCTGATGACAACGCCAAGCCGAGTCACGGGCTTCACACTGTTCTTTCTAGTCTATGGGGCCGAGGCCATCTTGCCCACAGACTTAGAATACGGTTCCCCGAGGGCGAGGGCCTACGACGACCAAAGCAATCGAGCTAACCGAGAAGACTCACTGGACCAGCTGGAGGAGGCTTGGGACATGGCCTTACTAAACTCGGCGCGGAATCAACAGTCCCTGCGACGCTACCACGCTCGAGGGGTTCGGTCCCGAGACCTCCAGGTGGGCGACTTGGTGCTTCAGCTGCGACAAGACGCCCGAGGGCGGCACAAGCTCACGCCTCCCTGGGAAGGGCCGTTCGTCATCGCCAAGGTTCTAAAGCCCAGGACGTACAAGCTGGCCAACAGTCGAGGCGAGGTCTACAGCAACGCTTGGAACATCCGACAGCTACGTCGCTTCTACCCTTAAGATGCTTTCAAGTCGTTCGTACACCTCGTTCACACACAAAGTCTAACCATCAAGGAAGGGTCAGCCTTGCCTCGGCAAAGCCCGACCCTCCCTCGGGGGCTAGAAGGGGGGAACCCCCTCCGCGTCAAAATTTTCCTCAGAAAAGATCTTTTCTGCCAGAACGTCTTTCGTGCTTTTCGACTACTTCGAAAGTGGGATCCTGAAAACGACGGAGTACGCGTAAGCAACCAAGGCTGACCGAGCCGAGGGACTCCTACGCCTCCGGGATACGGATACCTCACTCATCACCTTCTGCGATAAGTCACTCACGCTCGGATAAGTGATTCCGCGGACCGAACAAGTCTTCATGCTCGAAAACTCTTCTGCCAAAACGATTTTTTGGGCCTTCTCGACTATATTGATGGCAGAATCCTACGGACGAGTAAGAGTACACGTAAGCAGCAAGGCTGACCGAGCCGAGGGACTCCTACGCCTCCGGGATACGGATACCTCACTCATCACCTTCCGTGAAAAGTAACTCTCGCTCGGACAAACAATTCTGTTACCGACAAATGAGTCCAGATACTCGAAACAGGAGGAAAAGAAACGTAGCTTTACAACACGACGACAGTATGTTTGGGCCTCGGCGGCCGCAGAAAACATACGCACACTACAAGATGAACCAATCCCGCAGGCTCAGACGTCGACGGAAGGGGAGCGGCAGCACCCTCGGCGTCAACCCCACCTTCGGCGAAGTCCGACCGAGCCTCGGACGGCAACGCGGTCGGAGGATCTCCACTCCGAAGGACGACGTCAGCACTGCGCCCGGGCCATCGCCGCCAGGGTCTTCTCCAGGAATCCGACCCGAGCAGACGGCTCGACCGGCCGCCCCGAAGCCTCAGCCAGCTGTCCCCTGAGGACACCAGCCCGGCTAGTGGCCTCGGCAACTCGACTCCGGCGTCGATCCCGCCAGTGGATGGCCCGGCCAGGCTCCGGCCGACGAAGTCTTCTTTTCGAGCCAACTCTGCCTCTGTCCATGCTAACACCGCTGCCTCCGGCTTCGGCTCATTGAAGAGCTGCCGAGGGTTCCCTTAACTAAGAGAGGGACTCCTACGCCTCCGGGATACGGATACCTCACTTGTCACCTTCGCACGAGACAACTCACACTTGGTTAAGCGGTTCAGTTAGCCGACAGGCGAGTCCTAGTGCTCGAAATGAGGAAAAAACACGGCTCCGAGCCAAAATACATACATGTTCAGGCCCCGACAGCCGCAATAAACAAGACATCGGCACCCAAGGTGCCATTACAAACGGAACTCCGGTTCCACCTTCGCAGGTACGAACAACCCCCCACGATTGGAGGGCCTGCGGAGCAACAGAAGGCCGACGGATGGCTCACCGCCGCCCGCTCCAGCAGCAGCGACAACGACTTCTACTCCGAGCGGCTGAACAGCAGCAGCGATGAACTCAGGGCGGACGCTGCTGCCATAAAGCCCTAGCCCACGTCCCTACTCGAGGGGCGAGGACGAGCAGAAGGCCATAGAGTTGGAGGTCAGTCCGCGGGCAGCATCGACTATCTCGTCGGCGGAGAAGCCTCTTCCGGCTGCCGCAGCGGAAGGTGGCACTGGAAGCAGCGCCGAAGCCGCTCGGACCGGAGAGCCGGACACGCGGCAGCTGCCAGCGCCATGAACGGTGAACGCCCTTCCCCCCGATCGCTGAGGGAAGGAGCGGGCCGCTGCCCGCGCGGAGACCGACCCCAACTCGGAGCACTCCCCTCCCCAGCACTGATGATGAACATCCTTGAAGCTAAGGGAGGGGCAGAGGTCGTAGCCCAGCTTGCTTCTCCCCACCCAGGAGCTGGTGGTCACCGTCTTGGGTGACCACCGGCGAGGGGATGCGGCCGGGCTGGCTGATGAAAATCCTTGAAGCCGAACGATGGCTGAAAGGTACCAACTTCCGCGAAGTTGTGTTCCTCCAATGACGACAAGGCGGAGGAACTGCGAGTGTTCCCCATCCGGGGGCTCGGAAGGTGGAAAGACGCGATGCATAAGGGGAGCACGAAGACATGGTTGCCTTTCAAGGGGGTCACCCTCCTTTTAAAGGCAACTCTCCCCACTTGCGTCCTCAGCCATCGCGGGCTGAGTCTTCTCCAACACGCTCCAAGGCCCTCCCCCTACGACACGGGGCTGGGTCCCACGCTTCATGCAAGCTGGCCCAGGGCAGAAGAAGCCGAACTGCCACGCGCGGTGCGCGCAACTGCCCAGCGGTTACGAGCATTCCTCCACTTTCGCCCAGACCAGCGGGTGAAAGGGCGGACCGCCATGCAGGAGACATGCAACCGCACCAAGGGGGCGCACCCTTTCGACTTCGACGCGTCCAGCATGGAGGCCCAGGCCCACACGTCATGTAACTGGCGCGCCGGTTGCTACGTGCAAGAAACTGCACCGCCACTCGCGCCACTACCGTGCCTCCTCGACTGCGGAACCAGTACCACGACTCGAGGCAACCCTGCGCATGACCCAACAGTGCCAACCAGGAACATCGGTCACGGGTCAGTCAAACGCAGGAGAAGGCGCGACGGTCGATACGGCCAGAAATGGGCCGGCAGTAATGGCGGTGACAAGCGGACGGAAGCAGCGGTCAAGTCGTCAGCCAAGCTCATGTCCCCTCCTGGGACAGCGAGAGAACCCTCTCCCACGGCGTGAAGACGGCGCGCCCGTGTTCCGTTCCTCGAACGGCTCGCGCACACGCAACGGCTGCCCCGCGAACCACTCGTCCCATCGCATTAACTCTGCGGCAGGGCAGGCGGCACCTTTGGCAGGAGAAGCAGGCGACGCTTCGCTTCCGCCATAATGACCACGTCAAAAAAGGTGCGCCGCGTCATTCGATTTCGTATCCTTTTCCTCTTCCTCTTCTCTCTATTACAACAGGGACCGGGAAAGGGGATACCCCGAAAGGGATCCTTCTCCGCGAAGGAAACGGGCCCCGAGCCCCCCAACTGATCAGAGGTTCGAAGGCTGGCCCCTCGGAAGGGTTCAACAGCCGCCACAGAGCACTCGGGCTCTGCGGCCACAACTGATCAGAGGTTCGAAGGCTGGCCCCTCGGAAGGGTTCAACAGCCGCCTCAGAGCACTCGGGCTCCGCGCCCACTACTGGTCAGAGGTTCGAAGGCTAGCCCCTCGGAAGGGTTCAACGGCCGCCTCAGGCCACTCGGGCTCCGCGCCCACTACTGATCAGGGGTTCGTAGGCTGGCCCCCGAAGGGTTCGACAGCCGCCTCATACGCAGAGCGAGGGATGACCATGGGTACGTTCGATACATAACCAAGGCTCGGGCTACGCTCCTGAGGTACCCTAGGACATTTCCAAGACCAACGAGAACGATTTTGTAACGGAATCCCATCAGAGGGAGGCATCGAGCCCTCGGACCCCGTCAAAAGGGGACCGGGTCCGGCAAATCACCCGCAGGTACTTTTGGAGCGCGCCTCCGGGCCACTAGCCGACCCCTAACGAATGGGGCACGAGCGTCCACTCGGATTACCCGTTAGCAGCTCACTGGAGACACCATGTTCGGCGCCCTCCAAGGGCAACATGGCGCTTTCCCCCCTCCTCCTTGCGGAAAGGCGACGTAGGGGCGTATGTAAAAAAGTCGAGTCTGTCCTTGACCGTCCTCTCGCTCTGTGCGGAGGCTCGGGGGCTGCTCTCGCAAACCCGGTTCCGGCCAAACCGTTGACAGCGTCAACATACCAGCCCGAGAACATGGGACTCGACTGTGCACCCGGGCTACGGCCAGTTCGCATGAGGGAACAACCAGACCGGCCGAAGCATCACGAAACGCATTAAGACCTCGAAGGAGTCAAACCACTCCTCTGAGGTCTCGGGTGCTACACCTAGCGGGTGCGCTCGCGCGCACCCACTGGAACGAAATGCAACTGAGAAAGGCCGCCCCCTTGCAAAAAAGTGCGACAAAAGCCTCCAAGCGAGTATTAACACTCCCTTTGAGGCTCGGGGGCTACTGTCGGGGACCATAATTAGGTGTACCCCCGAGACTCCTAATCTCAGCTGGTAACCCCCATCAGCACAAAGCTGCAAAGGCCTAATGGATGCGATTAAGTCAAGGCTCGGTCCACTCAAGGGACACGATCTCGCCTCGCCCGAGCCCAGCCTCGGGCAAGGGCAGCCGACCCCGGAGGATTCACGTCTCGCCCGAGGGCCCCCTCAAGCAACGGACACACCTTCGGCTCGCCCGAGGCCCAGTCTTCGCCAAGAAGCAACCTTGGCCGGATCGCCACACCGACCAACCGTATTGCAGAAGCATTTAATGCAAGGATGGCCTGACACCTTATCCTGACACGCGCCCCTCAGTCGAAAGAGCCGAAGTGACCGCAGTCACTGCGCCGCTCCACTAACCGGCCTGACAAGAGGACAGCGCCGCCTGCGTCGCTCCGACTGCTGTGCCGCTCGACAGAGTGAGGCTGACATCAGCCAAGTCCGGCTTCGGGCGCCATAGGAAGCTCCGCCTCGCCTGACCCAGGGCTCGGCCCCCGTCTCGGCCTCGGACGACGAACTCCGCCTCGCTCGACCCAGGGCTCGGACTCAGCCTCGGCTCCGGAAGACGATGGACTCCGCCTCGCCCGACCCAGGGCTCGGACTCGGCCTCGGCCCCGGAAGACGACGAACTCTGCCTCGCCCGACCCCAGGGCTCGGACTCGGGCTCGGCCCCGAAAGACGACGAACTCCGCCTCGCCCGACCCCAGGGCTCGGACTCGGCCTCGGCTCCGGAAGACGACGAACTCCACCTCGCCCGACCCCAGGGCTCGAACTCAGCCTTGGCCTCAGACGATGGTCTACGCTCCGCCCGACCCGGGGCTCGGACTCGACCTCGACCTCGGAAGACAGACTAGACCTCGACCTCGGAGGAGCCTCCGCCTCGCTCGACCCAGGGCTCGGACCGACCACGTCACAGGGGGGGCCATCATTATCCTACCCCTAGCTAGCTCAGGCTACGGGGAACAAGACCGGCGTCCCATCTGGCTCGCCCCAGTAAACAAATAATGATGGCGCCCCGCGTGCTCCATGACGACGACGGCTCTCAGCCTCTTACGGAAGCAAGAAGACGTCAGCAAGGACTCGACAGCCCCGACAGCTGTCCTTCCGCAAGGCTCCAGCGCTCCTCCGACGGCCACGACATCACATGAACAGGGTGCCAAAACCTCTTCGGCTGCCACGACGGCATGTACTTAGGGCACTAGCTCCTCTCTGCTAGACACGTTAGCACACTGCTACATCTCCTATTGTACACCTGGGCCCTCTCCTTACGCCTATAAAAGGAAGGCCCAGGGAACTCGTACGGAGGGTTGGCCGCGCGGGGAGGACGGGACGGCGCGTGCAGGCCTCTCGCTCCCTCTCACGCGGACGCTTGTAACCCCCTACTGCAAGCGCACCCGACCTGGGCATGGGACAAACACGAAGGCCGCGGGTCTCCCCTTTACGCCTGTCTCTCTCTGGTTTCCCCCCTTCGCGCTCCGTCTCGCGCCGACCCATCTGGGCTGGGGCACGCGGCGACAATTTACTCGTCGGTCCAGGGACCCCCCCGGGGTCGAAACGCCGACACTTTCAGCGGAATCATCGTTTATTTTTCGCTGTAAGCTCTGCATTCCCTTCGGAACGACTTTTGAGCAGAAAACTTACGCTGCGCTCCCTTAGGAACGACTTTTTGTTATTTCGGAGATTCTCCTTGTAGCCATAAATTCTTATGCTTCAACAACTCCATTATTCCGTGAAGAAGGTATATTTTTACTGTGGCAAAAACGAAGATATTACAAGAAATTGAAAATGACAAAAAGCACTTAGGCTTTCAATAATTGTTCCTTATTAAAAAGAAAATGATACTGAATGTAAAAACTGCTACCGAGGTAGGATATTTGTTAGTAAATATGCTTCGATTCTGGCACAGTACTATTGACTGTGCGAGCTTCGGACTCTTCTCTGAAGTCCCGTTGGAGATGGGTATGCTGACTCCCTTCTGGCTGCTGGCCTCGTTGCATTGGTGGTGGAGGTGGAGGCTGTTGCCAAGATGCCTGAGGTTGGCTTGCCGAAGCAACAGAAGCTGCAGTATGGTTGCCTACATACTCTGGAATGTAAGGCGAATGGTACGAAGCAGTGTGCATAACTTGCTGCGGCTGGCTCTGTTGGTCTGCAACTTCTGCTATCTCCTTTTGTTTCTGGATGGTAAAATGGCACATCCTGGTGGTATGGCCCTTGTCCTCACCACAGAATAGGCAATAAATCTTCCTGGGCTGATCCCCAAATCTTCCTCCGAAGCCCCTGGCACCTCTACCCCTTGGAGCTGGAGGCCGAGGATAGCTCTGCTGCTGCCCCGAAGCCTTGGAGGAATATTGCGGCCTCTGCTACTAGCTTCCCCTGTCATCACTCTGAGTGTTATGAATCGATATGACATGTCTAGGATGAATTCTTCCTCCGAAGCCCCTGGCTATTTCGGAGAATCTGTAAGCTTCCTCCCTTCTCTGGCGAAAGTCATTGTCAGCGTGGATGTATTCATCCATCTTCTGAAGCAGTTTTTCCAGTGTCTGAGGGGGCTTCCTGGCAAAGTATTGGGCTGAAGGTCCCGGCCGGAGCCCCTTAATCATGGCCTCAATGACAATTTCATTGGGCACTGTTGGCGCTTGTGCCCTCAGGCGTAAGAACCTTCGGACATACGCCTGAAGATATTCTTCATGATCTTGGGTGCACTGGAACAAAGCTTGAGCGGTGACTAGCTTCGTTTGAAACCCTTGGAAACTGGTGATCAGCATATCCTTCAGCTTCTGCCATGATGTGATTGTTCCTGGCCGAAGGGAGGAGTACCAGGTTTGTGCAACATTCTTGACGGCCATGACGAAAGACTTCGCCATAACTGCAGTGTTGCCGCCATAGGAAGATATTGTTGCTTCGTAGCTCATCAGAAACTGCTTCGGATCTAAATGTCCGTCGTACATGGGGAGTTGAGGTGGCTTGTAAGACGGAGGCCAAGGTGTAGCCTGCAGTTCTGCTGAAAGAGGAGAAGCATCATCAAAAGCAAAATTTCCATGATGGAAATCCTCATACCAGTCATCCTCGTTGAAAAAGCCCTCTTGATGAAGCTCTCTGTGTTGAGGCCTTCGGTTCTGCTCATCTTGAGCAAGATGGCAAACTTCTTCAGAGGCTTCATCTATCTACCTTTGCAGGTCAGCTAGCCTAGCCATCTTTTCCTTCTTCCTTTGCACCTGCTGATGGAGCATCTCCATATTTCTGATCTCTTGATCCAAGTCGTCCTCCTGAGGCGTTGGACTGGTGGCCTTCCTCTTCTGGCTTCGGGCCTCCCGAAGAGAGAGGGTCTCCTGGTTGGGGTCTAGCGGCTGCAGAGCTGCAGCCCCTGTTGCTGAAGCTTTCTTTGGCGGCATGACGAAGGTCTATGTTTGCCGAAGGTGTTCGAAACTCAAAAAGTGGAAGTGAGTTCACCGGAGGTGGGCGCCAATGTTGGGGACTTGTTCTCAAATGCTAAGAGTTAAGAACAAGGCAACATGAAAAGTGTTAAATGTTAAAGTCCTTCGTCCTTCGAAGCATTATCTCCTTTCGGATATAATGAATCCCGGACGAAGGTTATGAAAGACAAGCCTTCATAAACACAATAAATGATGGAGAAGGATTCATACACAAGATATGAAAAATAATATAAACACTTTAAACATTGTTATTAACTTATTTTTATTTGCGTTACTGTATTAACAATAACAAATTATAAATGTACCTTCGGCTCGAAGGAAAGCAAGGGTACAAGAGTGATGCAAAAGCAAATGCCAAGTCCGCGTGCCCAGTACGGGAATACTGTTCACCTATTTATAGGCACGGGTCGCAGCCCATGCAAAATTACATCCAGGCCCTTTGCCTATGACAACAACTCTATAGTAATTTATCTGGGTCTAGATAGTCTTTTCCTCTTTAAGTCGGTTTCCTCTTTTCTGCCATCATGCCGAAGCTCCCTTGCACACAGCTTCGGCTCTGCTTCGGCTCTGCTTCGGCTCTTGTTCGAAGATCACTGTCCACACACTATACTCCAGAGGCATTGTTAAATCATGTTTTTGAGGACCTTTGGAAGCCGAAGGCCCCCAACATGTCTTAAACAGAAACCTAATTTAAGACGGTTTATCAGACAAAATGACTTAAACAAATACCTTTTTATACTGTTATAAATTAAAAATTGTATTATATAATATCTTTTAAGACGGTTTACAACCATCTTAAATGTGGGACATCTTTTGCAACTCCATCAAATTTGGACACTACGTAAGCGTCTTAATAACTAAAAAATAACCGTTTCATATAACATAATCTGTAGAAGTGCACATGCATGCATGGTTGGGAACAGGTGTAACTCTTACCCGATCAACGATCTCCTCTGAAAACAACAAAAAAGCAAGAGTGAGTACTTACGTACCCAACAGCCCACCTTCACCCATGGAATGGGGAAATCAGATATAATGCATGGAGTATGTGGAGCTTAGGATATTTTTGCAGAAAAAACATTTTTTGATGCACGACTATTTTGTAAAACATTTTATCTTTTTCAAAGCGCATCCTCTCCCAAAGGAGTAGGAAGTTTTTCAATATAGAACAAAATCCCCTGGACTAAACCATCCAGGAATCTTGGTAGTTTCCCACCGGTTTTCTTTTTCAAAAACAGCTACTGGACTTCCCGTCCACCATAGCTCATTGCTCAACCGCCGGACCTTTTAAAACCACTTTCAAAAGCATTTTTGGAAAACAAAACACTAATTGTCATACCAAGTCATAACTCATCCATATCCATGGATGCAGACTATTTGAATAGGTTTTTGAACTCTCTGCAGAGGTGTACACTTTACCCACTAGTCCGGTTTCTGCAATCTCACTATCGTGAGATATGAATGCCGAAACTCTCTCTTCCATTGCACGACTTTACCTTGGCGGTTATATCAAAAGGAACAAGTCCACCTCCATTCCCAAACTAGGACAAAACATTCCCCCTCCTTGTCCTCCCAGTGCTCCCCAGCCACCATAACCCTGGGGTGCAGACCGTGCAAGTACGGATCAAGCGACTGCCCATACAGTCCTGGTGCTCCCCAGCCACCATAACCCTAAGTACATGTGGTTTAGTACGTTAGAGTTCACTATTGGTGAGAATAGTGGTGAATGAATCATTTGACTCAGTCTGAACAGAGAAATTATATGCAGAATATGTGACAAGAGTATTTTTTGGTGTTTTCTAGAATATGAACCATGCTCAAGGGATAACGTGGCTGGATAGGAAATAATTTGATAAGAATTTATAAACAAGAATTATTGGAATCTGAGTTTGGATGGAGGAGTTTTGAATTTTATAATCATAGGAATAAAAAGAAAAGGTAAAAGAAATATTCCTAGAATATTCTAGAATTTGAATTTTTAGAGATATTTGGAAAATCAATGTATTTTTGAGCGGAGTGCTAGAAATTATTTGTGGTCTATTCTTGGACAGAGGTTTATGTTGGTGGCAACTGTTTCTACCTACTGTGTCACATGGGACAACACTAAGGCAGGACCCAAATGACTGGAATACAATGGTATTCTGGTCCGGGTGGGTTGTGGTATCTTGGGTCAGGTTTTATAGGATTGACGGCGTATCCATACAAATATGGTTCGCCTTTCTTTTTGGAAGCCTGGTGGATGAACGAACAAACTATGAATAGGTGGACGAACGATCGAATGAACGACCGAATGATCCTTGTGCTTGTGTTGTGCTTGTGTGGGCGTGGGAGTGAGGGGGGAGTGAGTTGCCATGAAATGGCTTGGGGTGGCTTGAGGGGAGGCCCTTGCCCCTCTATTTATGGGCAAGGTGGGGGGATTAGGGGGAGAAGGCAAGGATTTGTGGGAGGGGGCAATGATTAGTGGGAGATAAGCATGTATTAGTCATTTAGGCGTATGTATACATATGAGCATGAGGAAAATTATGAGAAATTATTTGTAGGGACTTTAAAAATGATTCTGAAGGTATTTCTCAGGAGGAAAATATTTGGAGACATATCGGTGGAATAGTTGGGCAGTATTTCTGAAAAGAATTTGAGGGGGGCCACTGGGAAATATTTGTAGGATATTTTGAGGAGGATTTTGGAGATAATATAGACCACTATATTTTATTTGTTGAGATGAACTCGCAAACAAACATTTCGAAATGAAATTTAAAACTCATTTTGAATTTAGAGCGAGTTTGAGAAACTTTCAAGATTTGAATTTTCGGAGTGCTACAGATCTACCCCACTTAAAATGAATCTTGTCCTAGAGATTCGACTTAGAAGGGTTATGGGTATAGCTTTACTTTAGCTACATATCTTCACTTTGCAGACTCTTCGAGGAGATGGAGCTTCAACAAAATCTGGCCTTTGAGGAGCATCTGGTTGCCGATTAGAAACGCTGATTCTGGCTACTCAAAGATCATCTTTAGGCTTCTAGCTTTCGCTTGGTAGCTAGCTTATTGAAGAAGCATCGATGCCAACACGCAAACCTTTCTCTTATGAACTCCCACATGGATTCCTTCCATTATTGGTCTTCTGGTGCTTCACCAACAAAACATGGGTGACCACTTCTCATCCAGAAACTTATATGCTTAGATGATCTGGTCCTCCACAAGCTTGCTACATGCACATGCCTTCCTCTTTTTCTCTACAACATCAACCATACTAGAACACTACCCCACTTAAAAAGAATGAGGGTAGAACTCTTGAATCTTGGGGATTTGAACTCCTTGAATTACCTCATAACATGTGTGTTATGAGGCCTTCTTATGCCGTTGCTGCTTGAGCAGGCTGCAGAGAGATGACAGGCATAGGGTTGATTTTGGGATAACCTTCTTCTCATCTTCTCTTCACTATTTTCCTTTCACTTTTCACTGCCCCTTTCTTTCTCTTTGTTCTTCCCACTGGAGGGCTCTATCAAAGAGTATTACCATCACACATTGGAGGAAACCAAAGACTATGAACCTTGTACAATAGTATTTAACCCAAGAATCACCAAGCATCGTGATCTTAGGGGCGAGGCCGTGGAAAATGGAGTTGCTTGCGATTTGGCAGAGGGGTTTTATTGGAGGTGTTTTTGCTTTGAGCGGAATGGGAATTGAGGGAGCTAGTGGGGGATTTATAGGCGAGTGGTGGTGATGGAGCACGTGCCACATGACAGCAAGTGCAACAAGGGGAGCGGGGACCTGTTGGCGATGATGGGTGCCCTGCAGAGGGGGCGTGGGGTGGTGGTAGTGCGCATGGAGGAGGGGCACGCATGTAGGGAGGCACGAGTGAGTGGTGGGGTCAATGACCCTGATGTTTGTGGTCTCTGGTTCCAATAATCTTTGCCTCTCTGTATGGTAATAACTTCTTCGGCGCTCTTTGACTCAGGGGCAGTGCTTTGATTCTCATGGTCCATACTTTTGACTGAGCGACTGGACAGGTTCCTTATCTAGCTTATTCTAGGCTTCAAGGGTAAGCTTCCTGGTATCTTCTTGGGTAAGGTGCTTTTATCTTGAGATGGGTTAAGGGGAGAATGGAGGCATAAGGTGAGGATTAGCTCTAATTTGTGATCTATGTTTTTAGAGAAAACCCCTTTTTTAAAAAGGAAATAAAACACACAAGCTCAGCAATGATAAGCACAAACAAATCAAATGTTTTGAGTAGGGGAAGAATAGAGTTTTCCAAAGCACGGACTACTCAGATTCGGGGGCTAAGCATAACTACTATTGCTCGGCTCCTGAACTGATAACTATCCTAAATGTGACTTATGAGCACTAACGTTAAAGCATCACATATGCACTGAAAAGAGGAACAAATGTTAAGATTTTTTTTGAAATGCCCTAGGGGGCACACAATTAGAGTTTTTCAAAACACAAGACTACATAGTTACCTCTCATACATGCAGGGCTCTTGGCATAACTAACTTCAGACTAGGCAACTTCTCTTCTAGCGAGGCTAGTGCGCAACTTCAATCTGAGACATCTCCTGGATGGCAGGATGGGGTCGAACTCTTCTTCAAGTGGAACTCTTCTTCAATCTAGGTCAAGAGGAAGCTGATGTTGATGACTTCTTCTAGCAGCGACTGAGATGGTAGGATGGGGTCGAACTCTTCTTCAATTGGGACTGGCTCTTGTAGCTCCTCAGAGGGCGGTGGTGCTGGTGGGGTGCTTGCAACTTCTTCTTTGATCTCAAGCAACGGTGCTAGAATCTTCTTCATGGTGAGGGGCTCAAACAACTCTGCTAGTGGATCTTGGGAGGATTCAGGGAGCTCTTGCTTATCCATAGCCTGAGGGGAGACTGACATTCCTTCCAAGACTATGGCTCCTTTCAGGAGTTCCCAAGCCTTCTTCTCTCCTCTGATAGAGACCGGGTGGCCTTCAATAATTTGGGGATCCTCGGCTCTCATGGGTTGAACTGGGTTGGATGAAGCGGGCTCTTAGATCCGTAGGGCTCTACGTTGGTTATGGGTGACCAAGTAGGCCTCAATCAACTTCTGGACGTGCTCATCCTTGGTGTTGGGGGCCTTCGTCCGCCAAAGGTCCTCAAAAATGTGATTTAACAATGTCTTCCAAGTGTGACATATGAACAGGTACCTTCGGACTCGGGTTAAAAGTATGCACAATGTGGAAGAGCATGGTCGTGACGAAGGCTGGTGTTGCTCCGAAGCTACGAGCAAAGTAACTTTGGCTAAATGGCGGAAAAAGGAACCGGCTTAAAGGGGAAAAGGCTATTTAGTCCTCATATAGTTGTCCGTACTGTTCACGCTGACGCATACTTGTTTATGCATTACGCTTGTAGTTTTACCTTCTACCAAGCCGAAGGTACATTTGTAATTCAACTGAATGGAGTGATATGACTGTTTATGTTATTTTCTATATTTCATATGCTTCTTCTTTCATTAACATATATCATGATAATGAAGGTATGTCCTTCATTACCTTCGTCTGAAGATCATTATATCCTAAGGGAAATAATGCTTCGAAGGACAAAGGGCATTAACATTTAACATTTTGTGTTGCCTTGTTATTATCTCATAGCATTTGAGAACAAGTCCCCAACATTGCCGCCCACCTCCGGTGAACTCTTTCGACCACCTTGGTGCTTGATGCCAAAGGGGGGAGAAATTAAGGACAAAGCAACTGGATCAGCTAACCACTTGTGAATTTCAAAATATTAATGTTAAGATTTCTTGGTGCTTTATCTAAACCCTCTTATTGCAAAAACAACTCTCTTATGGGGGAGAAATTCGAGTATGGGAAAAAGGGGGAGTTTTTTTATTTTTGATCAAAATTATTCTTGAAAGATCTTTTGATTTGCCAAAACAAGTGTTTTTGATATAGAGGTAGATGGCCAATAGGCCGACACGGCACGACCCGGCACGGGCCCGGGCAAGCACGACCCAACAGCAAACGGGACAGCACGGGTCTATGTGCTTAACGGGTCGTGCCCGAAGAGCCCACGTGCTTGGCCATTGGCCCAGACATGGCCCTTTGGGCCACTTTTCGTGCTAGGCTGGCCCGCTTGGCACGGTAAAAAACGGGTTGTGCCAGCACCAAGCCCGACACTTTAAAAAACTGTAAAAACAATAGAAAAATATAGAAAAATGTAATAAATGAGTTGTTTTATGCAATGCTGCCTCATTAAAAACCTTTCTAGGTAAAACTCACCCTTGTGAGAAACCCTAGAAAGGAAAAAAGAGTGCAACCAGCTCAAAGTTTAGCCACTAAGTTTATATCTGTTACAAATGTAGATTACAATACAAAATGACTCTCTCACAATGACAAAGCATAGAACAGATCACCACATCAGAGTCTAGAAGACTAGAACTAAGTAGTAAAAAACAAAGTCACTAAGGAGCAACAGGTTCATCTTCATCAAGGAATAAGTTCTGGAATGAGTCCTCAAGCTCTAGGTTGTCAACAACATGTTGCTCTCTCTTTTCTCCTAATTCCTAATCTTTTAAGCAAGTCAGAATCTCCACATTCTCAGGCAATAAGCATCGTCGCTCCTCAATTATCCTCCCTGTCAAACTGAAATAAGACTCTGAAGAGACAGTAGATACAAGAACAGACATAATATCCCTTGCCATTATGGACAAAACTGGATATGTTAGCTTGTGGTCACGCCACTAGAGAAGTATATCAAAATCATCCTCATAAGAAGTGACATTGTCACGGTCTAAGTAGGCTGAGAGCTCACAAATAGCAGAGGAAGATGAAGAAGAAGGGGCAGAGATAGGGGGAGGACCAACAACACCTGAACTGGAATCTCCAAATATTCTTCCCCAAGCTTGTTTTTTACCTGTATGAATTGAAGGTTGAGCAGCCCTTTGAGCCCTAACTGCACCAAACTTAGTCTCATATTTAGTAAACATTTTATACAATTCATTTTTGATATCAACATAATATGTACTGTACTCACACCCAGTGCAGTCACCAAGTAAATGCAACACATTAAAAAAACTCTCATCTTAGCTCTAGGGTCCAGAATGAATGCATATGAATATAGCAAAGGTATGTCACTCCAGTACTTAAGGAATTTAAGTTGCATTGGAAACACAATAGTTCTAAGATTCATATCTCTTTCACATGCTTTCAAATGAGATGCAATTTCCAGAATATGGTGAAGAACTAGTGGACTAGTTTGATAATAAACACCAGACGGAACAACAGTAGAGTCATAGTACAGTTCTAGAAACTCTAAAATCTTCTCAGCAACATACCAATGCTTAGGAGGCAACAATTGTGACTCATAATGTGAATTGATGAAGACAAAAAAATAGTTTTGTATGGGACCAAGTGTTTAAGCATCAAATAAGTAGAATTCCATCTAACATCCATATCCAAGCCAAATTTTCTGGTTCTAACACCCCTTGCTTTGCAGTACTCTTTAAATGTTGCTATTCTAGAATTAGAAGCATTTAAGAAATTAATTGCAGTTCTAAAATCTTCCAAAAAAAGTTTCAGTCTCTTCATTCTAGATTTAACAATGAGATTAATGATATGACAAGCACAACGTTGATGCATAAGAGTGTAGTTACGCCTATTAGGATCCTGAGATTCAAGTGAAGGATCAGGACCCAAATAACCAGCAAACAAAGGTGTCAATGTATCCATAGCCTTCTTCCTACAAGCGTGAGCAAACTGGACCCTAGAAGCGTGATCAACCTTCTTCCTACAAGCTTTCTGGTGTCTAAGCAAATGCCCAGTACCAGCAGAAGATCTAGCAGATAAACGAGTCTGACACATTCTACAAATAGCAGCAATTCGAACATTGGACCCATTCACTTTCTCAAATACCTCATCAAAATCAACCTAGATAGTAGATTTACGCTTACCAATAGATGAGGTACCAGTACCACCATCAGTTGCTATGGGAGCCGACCAGAGTGTCGGTGGCCGTAGCAGGCCCTCCACCAGCGTCGGCCAAATTAGAACTTAGATCGACAGGAGCAGAGGTTAGATCGATACCAAGCAAAGCAGCAGCATCAGCCTGGATGTCGTCTTCGTCATCTGGGACAAGCCCTGCCGCACGAAGGTCGTCATTGCCGGTGACCGGATTGACATCATCATCATCCGCCATGGCGACCTTCACCGTGGACGGCCGATCTCCAGCACCGTCCCTCAACGGTGCACGCAGTCGCCGTGCCCGATCTACCCCAGAGGAGGAAGACGAGGCATCAGCAACTGACCTACAAAAGAGCAAAACAATATAGGGTTAGGGTTAGGGTTTAGGAAAGACGCAAAGGAGATCTAGGGTTAGGGTTTACCTGTGCTACTGGAGCACGATGCCGGAGAATACGGGGGCCACCCAGATGACACACGACAGACAGACACCGATTAGAGACGACGGTGAGCAGGGGAGGGCCGGAGGGGAGGACTAGATGACAACACGAACTCACATAGTTCACCGAGAGAGAGGGGATTAGATAGGGGAGAGGGGTTAGGGTTAGAGAGGAGCTGGTGGATAGAGGTCACCAGTGTCGGGGACGGGAGCCGAGGTCGCTGGATCGGGGCGGCGCCACGACGAAGGACGGGAGGAGCCAAATCGCCAAGCCAATCGCCAAAGGGGAATCGCTGAATCGCCGTCGAGTCGGGGAGAGAAAGGGAGCAGGGAGGTCGAGTGCAAGTGTGAGTGAGAGGCTGAGAGATGGGGCCAGGGGGCGAGGAGGTATGGCTGGCGGTGAGGGGAGCCGGGCTCGACTGGGCTGTCCACACGAGAGCAAGTCGTGTCGTGCCGGCCCACGTGCCTGGCTTGCGGCCCAGGCATGGCCTGCTCCACTGGGTCGTGCCAGCCCAGGCCCATCCCTCACGTGCCAAGCCAGGCGCGAACCGGGCCAAAGAAACGGGCCTCGGGCTGGGTTAACGGACTCGTGCTTCATGTACAACTATAGATGAGATATGGCTATAATAAAATTGGGGCCATTGGTTTTAGATCCTGCAGTTTGAAGCACATACCGGTTCATATGATGGCTCTTTTAATCCGGACCGCCTGTTTGGGATCAGATGGATCAGATTTGGTAATGCCCTTTCAGTCATGCTTTCTGTTTCTCAATTATGTAAAATGGGCTACAACTGTCTTTTTACGGATATAGGTGTTAATGTCTTTAGAAGAAGTGATGATTCAGTAGCATTTAAGGGAGCGTTAGAGGGTCAGCTATACTTAGTAAATTTTGATAGAGCTGAACTCGATACTTGCTTAATTGCTAAGACTAACATGGGTTGGCTCTGGCACCGCCGACTAGCCCATGTTGGGATGAAGAATCTTCATAAGCTTCTAAAAGGAGAGCACATTTTAGGACTAACCAATGTTCATTTTGAGAAAGACAGGGTTTGTAGCGCATGTCAAGCAGGAAAGCAAGTTGTTGTTCATCATCCACACAAGAACATCATGACGACCGACAGGCCGCTTGAGCTACTCCACATGGACCTATTCGGCCCGATCGCTTACATAAGCATCGGCAGGAGTAAGTATTGTCTTGTAATTGTGGATGATTATTCTCGCTTCACTTGGGTATTCTTTTTGCAGGAAAAATCTCAAACCCAAGAAACTTTGAAAGGATTCTTGAGACGGCCTCAAAATGAGTTCGGCTTAAGGATCAAGAAGATAAGAAGCGATAATTGAATGAAGTTCAAGAATTCTCAAATTGAAGGCTTCCTTGAGGAGGAGGGCATCAAGCATGAGTTCTCTTCTCCCTACACGCCACAACAAAATGGTGTAGTGGAGAGGAAGAATAGAACTCTATTGGACATGGCAAGGACCATGCTTGATGAGTACAAGACTTCGGATCGGTTTTGGGCCGAGGCGGTCAACACCGCATGCTATGCCATCAACCGGTTATATCTACACCAAATCCTCAAGAAGACATCATATGAACTCCTAACCGGTAAAAAGCCCAATGTTTCATATTTTAGAGTCTTTGGTAGCAAATGTTTTATTCTTGTTAAATGAGGTAGAAAATCTAAATTTGCTCCTAAGGCTGTAGAAGGCTTTTTACTAGGATATGATTCAAACACAAGGGCATATAGAGTCTTTAACAAGTCCACTGGACTAGTTGAAGTTTCTTGTGACATTGTGTTTGATGAGACTAACGGCTCTCAAGTAGAGCAAGTTGAACTTGATGAGTTAGATGATGAAGAGGCTCCGTGCGTCGCGCTTAGGAACATGTCCATTGGGGATGTGTGCCCTAAGGAATCCGAAGAGCCTCCACAAGGACAAGATCAACCATCTTCCTCAATACAAGCATCTCCACCAACCCAAGATGAGGATGAAGATGAGGATCAAGAAGATGAGTCACCTCAAGAGGAGGGCAATGATCAAGGGGGAGATGTCCATGATCAAGACAAGGAAGATGATGAGGGTCCAAGACCGCCACACCCAAGAGTCCATCAAGCAATACAACGAGATCACCCTGTGAACACCATCCTCGGCGATATTCAAAAGGGGGTAACCACTCGATCTCGTGTTGCTCATTTTTGTGAACATTACTCCTTTGTGTCTTCTATTGAGCCATACAGGGTAGAAGATGCATTAAGGGATTCAGATTGGGTGTTGGCGATGCAAGAGGAGCTCAACAACTTCACGAGGAATGAGGTATGGCATTTAGTTCCACGTCCTAACCAAAATGTTGTAGGAACCAAGTGGGTCTTCCGCAACAAACAAGATGAGCATGGTGTGGTGACAAGGAACAAAGCCCAACTTGTGGCTAAGGGATATTCACAAGTCGAAGGATTGGATTTCGGTGAAACATATGCACCCGTAGCTAGGCTTGAGTCAATTCGCATATTACTTGCCTATGCTACTTACAATGGCTTTAAGCTCTATCAAATGGACGTGAAGAGTGCCTTCCTCAATGGACCAATCAAGGAAGAGGTCTATGTTGAGCAACCTCCCGGCTTTAAAGATAGTGAGTACCCTAACCATGTCTACAAACTCTCTAAGGCGCTTTATGGGCTCAAGCAAGCCCCAAGAGCATGGTATGAATGCCTAAGAGATTTTCTTATCACTAATGGCTTCATAGTCGGAAAGGCTGATTCTACTCTCTTTACTAAAACACTTGTAAATGATTTGTTTGTATGCCAAATTTATGTTGATGATATCATATTTGGGTCTACTAACGAATCTACATGTGAAGAGTTTAGCAGGATCATGACTCAAAAATTCGAGATGTCTATGATGGGGGAGTTGAAGTACTTCTTAGGATTTCAAGTGAAGCAACTCCAAGAGGGCACCTTCATCAGCCAAACGAAGTACATTCAAGACATACTCACCAAGTTTGGGATGAAGGATGCCAAGCCCATCAAGACACCCATGGGAACTAATGGGCATCTCGACCTCGACACGGGAGGAAAATCCGTAGATCAAAAGTGCATTTCATGCTAAGTCATAGATTGAAAGGGAATTGGAGTCTTCGGCGAAGACAAGGCTTCCACTCCACTCCATCAAATTATTCATCCTTCGCCGTCGCTCAACACCGCTCTCCAATTTGGTATAATCTTCACTCATATATTAATTTCCATAGGAGGAGAAAGTAGTGAAAGGGCTTATATTTCACTCACAAGTATCCGTTTTTGGCGATTCATACCAAAGGGGGAGAAAGTATTAGCCCAAAGCAAAAGGACCGCATCACCACCAATTTCAAAAATTTAGTCTTTCAACTTGTATTTAAAGAAGTGTTTTTCAAATTGGTATCTTATTTGTGATACAATTTCAAAATGGTATGACCCCTTTCAAAATTAATATCTAAAACCCTCTTGAACACTAAGAGGAGGATTTTATTGAGGGGGAGTTTTGTTTAGTCAAAGGAAAAGCATTTGAAACAGGGGGAGAAAATTTCAAATCTTGAAAATGCTTCTCAAAAACTTATTTATATACCTTTGACTATTTGCAAAAGTTTTTTGAAAAAGAATTTCCAAAACATTACAAAACAAAACATGTGGTGCAAGCGTGGTCCAAAATTTTAAATAAGAAGAAAGCCATCCATGCATATCTAGTAGAAATAATTATTGGTTTCATTCCAAGCAACCTCTGCACTTCCATTATGCAAACTAGTTCAATTCTGCACTTTTATATTTGCTTTGGTTTGTGTTGGCATCAATCCCCAAAAAGGGGGAGATTGAAAGGGAAATAGGCTTACACCTTTTCCTAATTGATTTTGGTGGTTGAATTGCCCAACACAAATTAATTGTTCTGACTAGTTTGCTCTAGATTATGAGTTCTACAGGTGCCAAAGGTTCACAACAAACCAATAAAAAGACCAAGAAAGGGTTCAAAGACAAAGAGCAAAAGACAACCGAAGTGTGCCCTGGTCTGGCGCACCGGACTGTCCGGTGCACCAGGGAACCCGACTTCGAACTTGTCACCTTCGGGAATTCTGGGAGCCGCTCCGCTATAATTCACCAGACTGTCCGGTGTAGCACCGGACAGTCCGGTGTGCCAGCGGAGTAACGGCTACACAGCGCCAACGGTCGTCTGCAACGGTAGTTAATGCGCTACAGTGCGCGCAGAAGTCAGAGCAGAGCCAGAAGGCGCACCGGACAGTGAACAGTGACTGTCCGGTGCACCACCAGACTGTCCGGTGGCCTAGATGTCAGAAGCTCCAAGGATCAGAATCCAACGACCGGGTGACGTGGCTGGTGCACCGGACAGTGTCCGGTGGCGCACCGAACTGTCCGGTGCGCAATGCGACAGAAGCCCTCACCAACGGTTCTTTTGGTGGTTGGGGCTATAAATACTCCCAACCACCACACTTCAATGCATCCAAGTTTTCAGCCTTCACACCTCATACAAGAGCTATAGCATTCAATACAAGACACAACCAAAGAGATCAAATCCTCTCCCAAGTTCGGAATCACTCCAAACAAATTAGGGACTAGAGAGAGAGAGAGACATTTGTGTTCATTTGAGCTCTTGCGCTTGGATTGCTTTTCTTCTTCATTCTTTCTTGTGATCAACTCAATTGTAACCAAGGCAAGAGACACCAATTGTGTGGTGGCCCTTGTGGGGACTTAGTGTCCCGTTTGATTGAGAAGAGAAGCTCACTCGGTCTAAGTGACCGTTTGAGAGAGGGAAAGGGTTGAAAGAGACCCGGTCTTTGTGACCACCTCAACGGGGAGTAGGTTTGCAAGAACCGAACCTCGATAAAACAAATCACCGTGTCATCCGCCGTATTTGCTTTTGATTTGTTTTCGCCCTCTCTTTCGGACTCGTTTATATTTCTAACGCTAACCCCGGCTTGTAGTTGTGCTTAAAGTTTGTAAATTTCAGATTCGCCCTATTCACCCCCCTCTAGGCGACTTTCACATACTATTTCCGGATCACTCAGATTTCGAATCAATCATATATCTCTTATCATCTCTCTGGATCACACCTCGCCAACTCTAATCATGTGTGCATCACAGTCAATTCACTTATACAATATCTAGATCATCTCAATTATATTACCTCAGGTCGCTCAGGTTTTGGCATCATTATTTTTGAATCAGTTATATTACCTCAGATTGCTCAGGCTATTTCTGTATCATTTAGGGAGTTATATTATTTAGATTATTTCTAGTCACAATCAAATTGTGCATTACGCACCTCGGGCGGTCGGCGTGGCTCGCTGGCGCTACATGCCCGTCGCTTACTCACAACAGGGTGTCATTTATCCCTCCGCACGACTTGGATCGTGTCACCGACCCAAATTCGATGCTACATGTATGTCGCTTACTCAGAAAAGGGTGCCTCTCTCCTCTTCCCCATGGGTGTTACCTGTTGTCGGCGTTTCGACCCCGGGGGGTCCCTGGACCGACGAGTAAATTTGTCGTTGCGCGTCCCAGCCCAGATGGGTTGGCGCGAGAAGGAACACAAAGGAGAAAACGCGACTCCTGTTACCCCGCGCCAGGGGGAGTGTGCTCGTAGTAGGGGTTACAAGCGTCCGCAAGAGAGAGAGAGAGAGTGAGCCTGTTCGTCAGCTCGTTCTCCCGCGCGACCCTCCCTCCTCTCGCATGATGGCCCTGGAGCTCCCTTTTATAGATGCAAGGAGAGGGTCCAGGTGTACAATGGGGGTGTAGCTATGCGCTAACGTGTCTGGCAGAGAGGTGCCTGAGCCCTGTGTACATGCCAACGTGGCTGTCGGAGAGGTGCTAGAGCCCTATATGTGGTAACGTGGCCGTCGGAGAAGTGCCTGAGCCCTGTAGAAGCACAACTGTCGGAGCTGCTGGGATCCTACTGACATCTCCTTGCTTCCATAGGGGGCTGAGAACCACCATCGTCATGGGCGCACGCGGGGAGCCATCATTACTTGTTACCGGGGCGAGCCAGATGGGACGCCGGTCTTGTTCCCACGTAGCCTGAGCTAGCTAGGGGTAGGGTAATGATGTATCCCCCGTGGAGCGGTCGGTTCGAGCCCAAGGTCGGGCGAGGCGAAGACTTCTCCTGAGGCCGAGGCCGGGGTCGGGTGAGGACGCGATTCCTCCCGAGGCCAAGGTTGAGGCCGAGCCCTGGGGTCGGGCAAGGCGGAGACGCCCTTTTGAGGCCGAGGTTGAGGCCGAGCCCTAGGGTCGGGCGAGGCGGAGCTCCCTGTTGCGCCCGAGGCTGAACTTGGCTGTTGTCAGCCTCACCTTGGTGGGTGGCACAGTAGTCGGAGCGGGGTGAGCGGCGCTGTTTTCCTGTCAGGTCAATCAGCTAAAGGGTGAAGTGACAGCGGTCACTTCGACCTTGCCGACTGAGGCGCGTGTGTCAGGATAAGGTGTTAGGCGATCCTCGCATTGAATGCGCCTGCGATATGGTCGGTCGGAGAGGCGATTTTGCCAAGGTTGCTTCTTGACGAAGCCTGCTCGAGTTGGGCCCTGGGCGTGCCGAGGGTGCGCCCACTGCCTGAGGAGGCCCTCGGGCGAGACGTAACTTCGTCCGGGACTACAGTTCCCGCCCGAGGCTGGGCTCAGGCGAGGCGAGATCGCGCCCCTTGGGTAGACGAAGCCTTGACCTGAATCACGCCCATCAGTCTCTACAGCTTGTGCTGATGGTGGTTACAAGCCGTGTTTAGGAGTGTTGGGGGTACCCCTAATTACGGTACCCGACAGTAGCCCCCGAGCCTCAAAGGGAGTGTTGGTACTCGCTTGGAGGCTTTGCCGCACTTTTTTGCGAGGGGACCGGCATTTCTCGGTTATACTTTGTTCCGGTGGGTGCGCACGAGCGCACCCACCGGGTGTAGCCCCCGAGGCCTCGGAGGATTGGTTTGACTCCTCTAAGGTCTTAATGCCTTTCGTGATGCCTTGGCCGGCCTGGTTGCTCCCTCATGCGACCTGATTGTAGCCCGGGTGCATGGTCAGGTTCCAAGTTTTTAGGCTGGTTTGTTGACGCTGTCAACGGTTTGGCCGTAGCCGGGTTGCGAGAGCAGCCCCCGAGCCTCTGCACGGAGCGAGAGGACGATCAAGGACTGTCTCGACTTTTATTATACGCCCCTTCGTCGCCTTTCCGCAAGGAGGAAGGGGGGAAAGCGCCATGTTGCCCTCGGAGGGCGCCGAACATGGTGTCTCCAATGAGTTGCTAACGGGTGATCCGAGTGGACGCCTGTGTCCCGTTCGATAAGGGTCGGCTAGTGGCCCAGAGGCGCGCTCCAAAAGTACCTGCAGGTGATTTGCCGGACCCGGACCCGTTCAATAGGGTCCAAGGGCTCGATGCCTCCCTCTGGTGGGATTCCGTTACAAAATCGCTCCTGCTGGTCTCGGAAATGTCCTAGGGTACCTCGGGAGCGTAGCCCGAGCCTCGGCCATGTAACGGACGTACCCAGAGTCATCCCTCACTCTGCGTGCTCTGGGGTGGCTGTCGAACCCTTCCGAGGGGCTAGCCTTCGAACCCCTGATCAGTAGTGGGCGCGGAGCCCGAGTGCTCTGGGGCGGCTGTCGAACCATTTTGAGGGGCCAGCCTTCGAACCCCTGATCAGTAATGAGCTTGAAGCCCGAGTGCTCTGGGGCGGCTGTCGAACCCTTCCGAGGGGCCAGCCTTCGAACCCCTGATCAGTAGGAGGGCTTGGGGCCCGCTTCCTTCGCGGAGAAGGATCCCTTTCAGAATATCCCCTTTCCCGGTCCCTGTAGAAAGAGAGAGAAAGGGGAAGATGAAAAGGATATGAATTTAAACGGTCTGGCGCACCTTTTCTGACGTGGTCATCATGGCGATTCGCGAGGCGGCCGTTGCGTGTGCGCGAGTCGTTCGAGGAACAGAACACGGGCGCGTCGTCTTCACACCGTGGGAGAGGGCTCCCCTGCCGCTTCAGGAGGGGACGCGAGCCTGCAGGCGATTTGACCGCTGCTTCTGCTCGTCAGCTGCTGCCATTACTGCCGGCCCACTTTTGGCCATACCAACCGTCGCGCTTCCTCTCGCGGCTAACTGGCCCGTGATCGTTGCACCCAGTTGGCACTGTTGGGTCACGCGCACGGCTGCCTTGAGTCGCGGCACTAGTTCCGCAGTCGAGGAGGCGGGGCATTGGCGCAAGTGGCGGTGCGGTTTCTTGCATGTAGTAACCGGCGCGCCGGTTACATGACGTGTGGGCCTAGGCCTTCACGCTGACCCACCGGATGCGATGAAGCCGAAAGGGTGCACAACCGTGGTGCGGTTGCACACCTCCCGCACGGCGGTCCGCCCTTTCGCCTGCTGGTTTCAGCGAGAATGGGGGAACGCTTATAACCGCGAGGTGGTTACCTGCTTCGCGCGCAGTGGTTTGGCTTCTTTCGTTTCTGGTCAGCTTGCATGACGTGTGGGACCCAGCCCCCGTGTCGTAGGGGGAGGACCCCAGAGCACGTTGGTGAAGACTTTGCCGTGACGCTTGAGGATGCGAGTGGGGAGAGCCGCCTTTAAAAAGGGATCGATCCCCCGGGCGGTAGCCATGCCTTCGCACTCCCCTCATGCATCGCGCCCTTCCACCTTCTGAGCCCCCGAATGGGGGGCACCCGCGTTGCCTTCATCTTGCTGCTGTTGGAGGAGCGCGACCTCGCGGGGGTTGGCACCCTTCAGCCATCGCTCGGCTTCAAGGATTTTCATCATGCAGCTCGGCTGCATTCCCTCACCAATGGTCATCCAGGATGATGACCACCAGTTTGGTGGTGGGGAGAAGCAAGCCGGGCTGCGGCCTCTGCCCCGCCTCAGCTTTAAGGATCTTCATCATCCTTGCTGTGGCGGATGGCGAGCTGAGCCAGGGTTCTTCCTCCCGCATGGGCCGGTAGGCCGCCTCTTCCTTCAGCATTCAGGGGAGAGGGCGCTCACCGGCCTTGCGGAGGGGGTGAACTTTGACAACGCGGGATCGGTCGGCCGCAAGCATCGTTAGCTCTAGCGTGCCTGGCTCGCTAGCTCAGCTGGCTCTGTCGTGGCCTCCGACGCTGCCTCCTGCCGCTTGATCCGGGTGTGGCCGTCCGTCCACCGCACGGGCGATTGTTGCGCCGTGCGCACCGGGGGATCGTCCAAGACATCGTACGCCGTATGGGCGGCATTAGTGTTCTTAGATTGTCTTGTCCTCACTCCGGCACGATGCCTCCGCGCGGAGGTCGGCGCCTGCCTGTCCGCGAGGACTTGAGTGGGGATCTGTCGGTGCAGGCTGGGGCGGCCGCCATTCGTTGGCGTAGCGCTGGCGCGCAGGTGGTCGCTGTCGTCGGTGCCGGGGTGGTGGTCGCCACAGGAGGTTTTTCCGCCGACGAGACCGTCGGCACCACCCGCGGTCAGACCTCCGGCTCTTTGGCTTTGATGGCTTGTCCTCGCCCCTCGAGTGGGGACGTGGGCGAGGGCCTTCTCACAGCAGCGTTTGCCCTGAGGTCATCGCTGCTGCTGTTTAGCCGCCCGAGGCGGAAGTCGTTGTCGCTGCTGGTGCAGTGGTCGCCGGCGAGCCACCCGGAGTTTGTTGTCCCGCAGGCCCTCTGGTGTGGAGGTTGTTCATACCCGCGGGAATGGAACCAGAGTCCCGTTTGTAATGGCACCCTGAACATGGGTGTATGTTCATTGTGGCTGTCGAGGCCTGAACATTTGAGTATTTGAGTGTAATACCGTGTTTCTTCCTCATTTCGAGCACTAGGTCTCGCCTGTCGGCTAGCTGAACCGCTTAACCGAGCGTGAGTTGCCTCGCGCGGAAGGTGACGAGTGAGGTATCCGTATCCCGGAGGCGTAGGAGTCCCTCGGCTCGGTCGGCCTTGCCGCTCAAGGCTTCTCTTGCTCAGTTTTAGAACCTTCGGCCGCTCTGCGATGAGCTGGAGCCGGAGGCAGCGGCGTCGGCGTGTACAGAGGCGGAGTCCGCTCGAAAAGAGGCTTCGTCGGCCTGGGAGCATGTGGCTTCCCAGGCCGAGGAGGTGCAGCAGCGGTGGCTGGAGCTTGGCCAGGTCGTCCACTAGCGGGACCAACCCACGCTGTCGAGGCCGTGAGCCGGGCTGAGGTCCTCGGGGGACAGCAGGCTGAGGCCACGGAGCAGCCAGCCGAGGCGTCCGCTCGGGCCGGAACCCTTGCGGAGATCCTGACCGTGAGGGCCCGAGCGTGGTGCTGGCGTCCTCCTCCGAGGTGGAGATCCTTCCGCCCGAGTCACCGTCCGAAGCTGGGCCAGGATCTGCCGAGGGTGGAAACGACGCCGGGGGTGCTGCTGCTCCCTCTGCCGATGTCTGAACCTGCAGGAACAGTTTGTCTGTAGTATGCGTATGTTTTTTTGCGGCCACTGGGGCCTAAACATTTTAATGCCGGATTATAAAGCTGCGTTTTCTTTCCTCTTGCTTCGAGTATCAGGACTTGTTCGTCGGTAGCAAAATTGCTAATCCAAGCGAAGTTACTTTTCGCGGAAGGTGATGAGTGAGGTATCCGTATCCCGGAGGCGTAGGAGTCCCTCGGCTCGGTCGGTCTTGCCGCTTACGTGCACTCTTACTCGTTTGCAGGATTCTGTTATCGATATAGTCGTTCTGGCATGAAAGTCGTTCTGGCAGAAAAGTTTTCAAGCGTTAGGACTTGTCCGGCAGCAGGATCCCTCGTTCGAGTGTGAGTTACTTTTCATGGAAGGTGATGAGTGAGGTATCCGTATCCCGGAGGCATAGGAGTCCCTTGGCTCGGTCGGCCTTGCCGCTTACGTGTACTCTCGTCGTTTTTAGGACCCCGCTATCGAAGCAGTCGAAACGGTGCGAAAGACGTCCTGGCAAAAGACTTTTTCGAGGAAAATTTTGACGCAGAGGGGGTTCCCCCCTTCTAGCCCCCGAGGGAGGGTCGGGCTTTGCCGAGGCAAGGCTGACCCTTCCTTGACGGTTAGACTTTATTTGTGTATGTAAAGAGAACGAGGAATATTAATGACTTAAAACATCTTAAGGGTAGAAGCGACGTAGCTGTTGGATGTTCCAAGCGTTGCTATAGACCTCGCCTTGATCGTTGGCTAGCTTGTATGTTCCGGGCTTCAAAATCTTGGCAATGATGAACGGCCCTTCCCAGGGAGGAGTAAGCTTGTGGCGCCCTCGGGCGTCCTGCTGCAGCCGAAGTACCAAGTCTCCCACCTGGAAGCCTCGGGACTGAACCCCTCGGGCGCGGTAGCGTCGTAGAGACTGCTGATACCGCGCCGAGTGTAGTAAGGCCACATCCCGAGCCTCTTCTAGCTGGTCCAGTGAGTCTTCTCGGCTGGCCTGGTTGCTTCGGCTGTCGTACGCCTTTGTCCTCGAGGAACCGTATTCTAAGTCTGTGGGTAAGATAGCCTCGGCCCCATAAACTAGAAAGAACGACAAGAAACCCGTGGCTCGGCTCGGCGTCGTCCTTAGACTGCAGACCACCGAGGGTAGCTCTTTCATCCACCGCTTGCCGAATTTGTTGAGGTCGTTATAGATCCTCGGTTTAAGTCCCTGCAGAATCATACCGTTGGCACGCTCCACCTACCCATTCGTCATGGGGTGAGCTACGGCGGCCCAGTCCACACGGATGTGGTGGTCCTCGCAGAAGTCCATGAACTTCTTCCCAGTGAACTGTGTGCCATTGTCGGTGATGATGGAGTTCGGGACCCCAAAGCGATGGATGATGTTTGTGAAGAACGCCACCGCCTACTCGGACCTGATGCTGGTTAGGGGTCGGACCTCGATCCAATTGGAGAATTTGTCGATGGCGACCAGCAGGTGCGAGAAGCCCCCGGGTGCCTTCTGCAAGGGACCGAAAAGGTCCAGACCCCACACTGCAAACAGCCAGGTGATGGGTATTGTCTGCAGGGCCTGAGCGGGCAGGTGCGTCTGTCTCGCGTAGAATTGACACCCTTGGCAAGAGCGTACCATCCTAGTGGCGTCGGCCACCGCGGTCGGCCAGTAGAAACCTTGTCGGAAGACGTTTCCCACGAAGGCTCGAGGTGCTGCGTGGTGACCGCAAGCCCCCGAGTGTATTTCTTGCAATAGCTTCTGTCCTTCGGCGACAGATATGCATCGTTGGAGGATGCCCGAGGGGCTGCGGTGGTAGAGCTCATTTTCATCACCCAGTAAGACGAACGACTTAGCGCGCCACGCGAGTCGCCGAGCTTCGGCCTTGTCGAGGGGTAGCTCTCCTCGGAGGAGATATTCCAGGTACGGGGTCTGCCAGTTTCGGTTTGGCGCAACCCCATTCCGCTCTCCCTCAATGCACAAGGCCTCACCCTCGGTGGCCGAGGATTCCGCGGGCTGGGCCGAGACCTCCTCGGGCTGGGCCGAGGCCTCCTCAGGCTTGGGCGTGTCGTCGATCTTGACGAAGGGTTGATGTATGTCTCTGGAGAAGACGTCTGGGGGAACCGTTGTCCGCCCTGAGGCTATTTTCGCCAGCTCAACCGCAGTCTCGTTGTACCGTCGAGCGACGTGGTTGAGCTCCAGCCCGTAGAACTTGTCTTCCAGGTGCCGAACTTCGTCGCAGTAGGCCTCCATCTTCCGGTCGCGACAGTGGGAGTTCTTCATGACTTGGTCAATGACAAGCTGTGAGTCGCCACGAGCGTCGAGGCGCCGAACCCCTAGCTCGACGGCGATGTGCAACCCATTAACCAGAGCCTCGTACTCGGCCACGTTGTTTGACGCCAGGAAATGGAGGCGCAGCACGTAGCGGAGATGTTTCCCGAGGGGTAAGATGAAGAGCAGGCCAGCACCTGCTCCCGTTTTCATCAGCGACCCATCAAAATACATGGTCCAAAGTTCCGGTTGGATCGGAGCTATAGGCAATTGGGTGTCGACCCATTCAGCCACGAAGTCCGCCAAGACTTAGGACTTTATGGCCTTCCGAGGAGCAAACGAGATTGTCTCGCCCATGAGTTCCACCGCCCACTTTGCTATCCTACCCGAGGCCTCTCGGCACTGGATGATCTCCCCCTGGGGGAAAGATGACACCACAGTCACCGAATGAGACTCGAAGTAGTGTCGCAACTTTCGCCGCGTTAGAATTACTGCGTACAGTAGCTTCTGAATTTGCGGGTAGCGAATCTTGGTCTCGGATAGCACTTCACTGATGAAGTAAACCGACCTCTGGACGAGCAGTGCATGCCCTTCTTCTCGTCTCTCGACTATGATCACGGCGCTGACCACCTGAGTGGTTGCGGCTACGTAGATCAAGAGGGCTTCTCCCGCAGTGGGGGGCACCAAGATGGGCGCGTTTGTAAGGAGCGCCTTTAAGTTTCCAAGGGCTTCCTCGGCCTTGGGGGTCCAAGTGAAGCGCTCGACCTTCCTTAAGAGGCGGTACAAGGGTAGGCCTCTTTCGCCGAGGCGCGAGATGAAGCGGCTCAGAGCTGCAAGGCATCCCATGACCCTTTGTACTCCTTTCAAATCTTTGATAGGCCCCATGTTGGTGATGGCCACGATTTTCTCCGGGTTGGCCTTGATGCCACGCTCGGAGACGATAGACCCCAGGAGCATGCCTCGGGGGACTCCGAAGACACACTTCTCAGGATTGAGCTTCACGCCCTTCACTCTCAGACACTTGAATGTCGTTTCAAGGTTGGAGAGGAGGTCGGAGGCTTTCCTCGTCTTGACAACGATGTCATCGACGTAAGCCTCGACCGTTCGGCCGATGTGCTCTCCGAACACATGGTTCATGCACCTTTGGTATGTTGCACCTGCATTCCTCAAGCCAAATGGCATAGTAGTATAACAGTACATGGCAAAAGGTGTGATGAAAGAAGTCACGAGCTGGTCGGACTCTTTCATCTTGATTTGGTGATAACCTGAATAGGCGTCGAGGAATGATAGGGTTTCGCACCCAGCAGTGGAGTCCACAATTTGATTGATGCGAGGCAGACGGTAGGGAACCTTCGGACATGCTTTATTTAGACCAGTGTAGTCTACGCACATCCTCCATTTCCCACCTTTCTTTTTCACAAGCACAGGGTTGGCTAACCATTCGGGATGGAATACCTCTTTGGTGAACCCTGCAGCCATCAGCTTGTGGATCTCCTCGCCTATGGCTCTGCGCTTTTCTTCGTCGAAATGGCGCAGAGGCTGCTTCTCGGGTCGGGCACCGGCTCGGATGTTCAGTGAGTGCTCGGC
Source organism: Zea mays (assembly GCF_902167145.1). Lineage (NCBI taxonomy): Eukaryota > Viridiplantae > Streptophyta > Magnoliopsida > Poales > Poaceae > Zea > Zea mays. Next base: position 64,504,628 of record NC_050103.1, on the reverse strand, counting down.
GACATCCCTCGGTATGCCGGGCATGTCCGAGGGACTCCACGCAAAAACTTTGGCGTTTGCGCGGAGAAAGTCGACGAGCACTGCTTCCTATTTGGGGTCGAGCTCGGAGCCGATCCGGACTTGCCTGCCGGCGTCGTTGCTGGGGTCGAGAGGGACGGACTTAACCGCCTCAGCCGGTTCGAAGTTGCCGGCGTGGCGCTTCGCATCGGGCACCTCCTTGGAGAGGCACTCTAGGTCGGCAATGAGGGCCTCGGACTCGGCGAGGGCCTCAGCGTATTCCACGCACTCCACATCGCATTCGTACGCGTGTCGGTACGTGGATCCGACGGTGATGACCCCGTTGGGGCCTGGCATCTTGAGCTTGAGGTACGTGTAGTTGGGGACGGCCATGAACTTGGCATAGCACGGTCTCCCCAGCACTGCGTGGTAGGTCCCTCGGAACCCGACCACCTCGAACGTGAGGGTTTCCTTTCAGAAGTTGGAGGGAGTTCCGAAGCAGACGGGCAGATCGAGTTGTCCCAGGGGGAGGACGCGCTTCCCGGGGACGATCCCGTGAAAGGGCGCCGCACCAGCCCGGATCGTGGACAAATCGATCCCCAAGAGCCCGAGGGTCTCGGCGTAGATGATGTTGAGGCTGCTGCCTCCATCCATGAGGACCTTGGTGAGCCTGGCGTTGCCGATGACGGGATCGACAACGAGCGGGTACCTCCCTGGGCTCGGCACGCAGTCGGGGTGGTCGCCTTGGTCGAAGGTGATGGGCTTGTCGGACCAGTCTAGGTAGACTAGCGCCGCCACCTTTACCGAGCAGACCTCCCGACGCTCCTGCTTGCGGTGCCGAGCCGAGGCGTTCACCACTTGCCCATCGTAGATCATGAAGCAGTCGTGAACCTCGAGGAACTCCTCTTCCTTGTTGCCCTCCTTTTTGTTGTTGTCTTGGCCTTTGCCATCTCCCGCCGGTGGCCCGGCCTTATGGAAGTAGCGCCGAAGCATGACGCATTGCTCAAGGGTGTGCTTGACGGGACCCTGGTGATAGGGGCACGACTCCTTGAGCATCTTGTCGAACAGGTTGGCCCCTCCGGGAGGCTTCCGAGGGTTCCTGTGCTCCACAGCAGCGACGAGATCCGCGTCAGCGGCGTCGCGCTTTGCTTGCGCCTTCTTCTTGGCCTTCTTCTTCGTGCCCCGTTGGGCGGACGCCTCGGGGACGTCTTCCGGCTGTCGTCCCTGAGGCTGCTTGTCCTTCCGGAAGATGGCTTCGACCGCCTCCTGACCAGAGGCGAACTTGGTGGTGATGTCCATCAACTCGCTCGCCTTGGTGGGAGTCTTGCGGCCCAGTTTGCTCACCAGGTCATGGCAAGTGGTGCCGGTGAGGAACGCCCCGATGACATCCGAGTCGGTGATGTTGGGCAGCTCAGTGCGCTGCTTTGAAAACTGCCAGATATACTCTCACAGGGATTCCCCTGGCTACTGGCGGCAGCTTCGGAGATCCCAGGAGTTCCCAGGGCGCACGTACGTGCCCTGGAAGTTTCCAGCGAAAGCCTTGACCAGGTCGTCCCAGTTGGAGATCTGCGCAGGAGGCAGATGCTCCAGCCAGGCCCGGGCGGCGTTGGAGAGGAACAGGGGGAGGTTGCGGATGATGAGGTTGTCATCGACCGTTCCTCCCAGCTGGCAGGCCAGCCGGTAGTTCGCAAGCCACAACTCCGGCCTTATTTCCCCCGAGTACTTGGCGATGGTAGTCAGGGCCCGGAACCGAGCTGGGAACGGCGCCCGTCGTATGGCCCGGCTGAATGCTTGCGGACCTGGTGGTTCGGGCGAGGGGCTCCGATCCTCCTCGCTGTCGTAGCGTCCCCCACGCCTGGGGTGGTAGCCTCGGCGCACCTTCTCGTCGAGGCGGGATCGACGGTCGCGGCGGTGGTGCTCGTTGCCGAGGCGACTCGGGGCTGCAGGCGTCGCGTCCCGCGTGCGCTCGGTGTGGACGGAGGCCTCCCACATGACTCGGGAAGTCGTTGCGCGATGCTCCGGGGGGCACCCCTTTGCCTTCAGGAGGCAGAGCTTTCGGCCCACCGAACCGCGGCATCCTCCAGGAGATTCTTGAGTTCCCCCTGGATACGTCGCCCCTCGGTGGTGGTTGGCTCCGGCATTGCTCGGAGTAGTATTGCCGCTGCAGCCAGATTCTGGCCGACCCCGCTGGAGGCCAGGGGCAGCCTTGCCCTGGCATCGTCAACGATGTGGCGCTGGACGTGTCGGGCCCGATGAAACGCTTCTCCGACGAGTTTTTAAACCTTGCAAGGTAAACCTAAACACACGATGTAGCAGCATGGATCAAGCAGTCTCATTAGCTGTGAGAAGCAGACGATTCGAATCGAGTTTTTAAACCTTGCAAGGTAAACCTAAACACACGACATGTAGGGGCACTCCGTCCCCACACACATCAACCGTCCCCATCGATTCCCCGTCAGCAGATCAGGGCTCACCGCCTTGGCGTACAATGCCTCACTGACCTCGACTGCCGTCATGCAGTGACCGCACTTGTACCCACCATAACCGGAATGGGAGACCACGTCTCAGGTCGGGTGAGGGGTAAAGTCTGCTGCTAGGTTCAATCATGTACTAGGCTTACCGATTTACCATATTTCTCGGCATGTGCTTAGTACGTTCAAACGCTTGACTCACGATACCACACCTTAATCCTTATTCCAATTTCCGTCTTATAGACAACGCATCCCCATGGACCGTTGTCCACAGACCATCATCAGTACGATATACAAATGGATACAACCAATTCCTGACCTCGCGCGAGTGCTAGAAAAATCACTCGACTTCTACCGAGATCCCTAATTAGCAAGGCAGCTACTCGACCTAGCATACTAGTATCCATCTCAAAAGGAATCCTGAGTTCATGCAACTAGGGTTTCAGTCAACTCCTACACTTAAGTGCACAGTACAAGCCTACAAACATTAAGTGTAGTAAAATAGTATATATAATGGTTATGCATAAAACCGGGGCTTGCCTTTAATTTAACACTTAGGTAGTGTTTGCTGGGGGAGGTACTCGCTTGGCGAGCATCCACTGGGTAAGTTCACCATTCTTCAGGTCGTCCATCAACGACATCTTGTTGTTGGCACCACATCACGTGCACGATCATCACCTCTCGGTCCTAAATGAGATGCACGATGCATATGTATGAATATAATGAAAGGAGCACAAAAGTAGCACACATACACAAAGACTCAGTGACGAACTAAACATTTAAATTGGAAGACACCGTAGACAACCACACGTTAGCATTAGTTATCTACGCTTTATCGTCGATCGACATTAACACCATTAAAAAGATGACAACATTTTATATATTTACGCAACACAAAAATAACATCACAAGTACGCGCATTTTATTTATTTGGATACGGCTTTTCATTAGTTCTCCTATGGATCGCGCAAAAGCATCACCGTCCACACAAGTCCAACCAAGACAACATAAGCTTGAATACGACATAGGCATCACTAACTACGGAACTCCTATATCACAATCAATTAGAGCAAGAAACATACAAAACGTGACACACGTGCATTATTAAGGTTAGTCGTGACAAGTCTACATTACTTAAGTGTTAACTAAGCATTTTTAGCAAAAAGGATCAACTCAACAATCAGTTAAGCACTTGCAGAATTTTTGGACAGCAGCACATCAGTCACTTGCTTTAACCATAACTTTTCAAAGATTAATCCAAAAATAGCAAACATGGACATTCCGGAAAGCTTAAAAAGTGAACTACAACTTTGGTATTTTCATCACGACATGATTCGACACTTAGCAAGGTCAAAAAGTGCAATCACAATAGATATGTCCAGATTTGGACAGATTCAGATTTGCAACTTCAAAAATTCACAACTGAAGATTCAAACATCCAAACAAAGTGATCCTAAACTTTCTGGAAAGCTAATTAAATGTTCTACAAATTATTTATAAACATCCCAAGGTGATTCAATATTTAACTAAGGATAAACATCACTAAAAGACTTTGCTGTCCATAACTGGACAGATTAAGTCTTCAGACTTTTAACATCCATAACTAAATCTTCAGACCACCAAAAATAGTGATCTAAGACTTTTTGAAAAGCTTGGAAAATGCATTACATAACTTTTATAGTCGCCAAGAAGTGATTCCAGGTTTAATCAAATCAAACATTTTAGTTTTCGAAATCTGTTCTGACGGTAGACAGAACACATCAAGCAGTTTGTAAAATTCATAACTCTTAAACTACCAGGCCTATGGTTATGAAATATTAACACAAGCAAGATCAGAAAAACATATACAACTTTCTTATAACGACCATGAACAGATTGCAACATTAAATTGATCCAACAATACAGTTTCTGAAATCTGTACAGAATTTGGACAGATTCAGTTACTGAATTTGTGAGCAGCATAACTCCTAAACTGTCAGACCTATGGCTGTCAAATTTTAACACCAGCAAGATAATAAAGTTATCTACCACTTTTCTATAGCACATATCTACAGAAAACACAATTTAGTTCATCAAACATACATCACAACTAAAACAGTGCGTGCAGTCCAAAACAGCAATCAATAAATTTCAGCTCCTATATAATTCAAGAATCGCCGCGTTCGAGAGACTTGAATTACTCTAACGCTCTACTATTTATTCAAGTTAAGACAATCAATTAGAACCAACAAGTCGACTTGCAAATTTTATTCAAGTCATTTAGTGCACTAAAATTACTACAACCAATTAACAACGCATTCTCTACGATAATCACCCAACAATTTGCGTTCTAAATTAGACATCACATGAGTACTACTACTCTTTACCCGCGACCAAAACCATACACATTTAGACCCCAACAAGTAATTTACCGTGATTATGAGCTAAACCAAATCATCTAACAAGTCGGCTAACTAGAGCAACGACACGGTCCGCTCGACAGCATACACGTCGGCTTGCCTATTACTATCGCAATCCGAGCCACAACATATATATATATATATATATATATATATAACAAACACTTAACGAAATTGACTCCTATTTAACATGAGTTGGCTAATCACAGTAGAAGACTTAGCGAACCATTTAGACATTGCAACTCAAAATATGGGTGGGAGCAAGTTAATTAATGTTTCTTAACCTTTTCTCAACTTAAACTGGACAACACACAAGTTACTTAAAACACCATATTTTAGGAGGTCTAACATAGAGGCATTAACACCTGGCATAAAACTCTGTAAGACTTACATTGGCTACTGAGGGACCTAAAGCACTTATGTGCATATGCTATCGAATTGTTCTCCAATTTTAACCAGGACTGACTTATGAATGCTACTTGCTTCCATTAATTATTGGGCTGCGATAACGCTCATATAAGACCTCTAGTCGATCAACAAGACATTTATTTATCCAATGGGAATGGAATGCGATACTTGACCAAGCAAGGCATCAATCCGCCATACAACAGAAACCATGCCGACACCGATGGACTTTTACTAGACTCATCATCTGCATAACCTTGTCTCGCATACAACCATATGGTGGCGTGCACTCGAGACACTTCAATCAATGTGGCGCGACCACTAATATATGAACTCCGATACTCATGTTTTAATAATTCATCCTCTATGTAACTAGCATTTTCTAAACTACTCGTCACATAAATAAATATACTCCCTATAAAATCATGAATCCCATCACATTGCATAAAACAATTATAGTTTTCGCATAATCACATATCGACACATTTCCCAAACGTAATCCATATTTTGTAACTTAGTTTTTTGCATCAAACAACGCATCGCATATTTTTCCTACCAAGATATAAAAACATCCGAGTTCTTTTCTACTTCTTTTTCTTTCGCCACAAAATTCAATCCATACTAATACAATTTTTTAAACATGCACCACATCGACCAAAACATAATTAGACAACTACAAATCGCATACATCACATAACCTTTTGTTCTCCAATCGCAAACGCGATCCTACCAATGTGCATAACCAAAACATTTTACACACATCCATTCAAATTAATTAAACGAGTCGATCGAGAGCGACATGCATTGGCTCACCATAAACAAACCCAAACGGCGTTTGCAAGAACGACGGTGATTCCGATTTGTGCATAGATTCGCACATCGACGAGCGTTGAGCGGCTTGCCTTCTCCTCCACAAAACAAAACAAAACAGCACATATACACAATTAATCACCGGAGAACAATGCCAATGTGGAATCAAACAAAGATCGTCGTCGTCTCACCGGGGTGAACGGCGTCGATGTTGGGGCTGCGCAGATCCGGTGAAGCACGCGGTGCGGAGGGGATCCGGGGCTGCTGCAGCGCGCGGCTTGCTGCGCATTTTGACGAACAGCCGGCGGGCACCACAGAGAACAGAGAGGAAGGGGGCTCGCTGTTTGGGGAGGGGGAGTCGCGCAGAGGCACTGCGCGGGGCACCAACCATGGAGGAAATGGAGCTCCTACTGGTTTCCATGGGAGAGTAGGGCGTAGGGAACAGCAGGGTGCTTTGGCGTGCTGGGAAGAGGAAAACAGGGAAGGGCGTTTTCCTGGCCGGACAGGGAAAAGCAGGGGCGCCATGGGAGGGGAGGAGCTGCTGCGCTGCCATGGACATGGACCTCGCCGAGGTCGGCCCATGGATCTCCTGCGCGACCAAGGGGGAAAACAGGGGCGAGGGAAAGTTGTGCAGGGCGCCGTGACTGCTGGTCGGAGATGGAGTTCGGTCTGCAACAGAGGGGGCTCGGCCAGGGATCTCCACTTCGAGCAGAGCATGCAGCGCAAGAGCAGAGGGAAAAACGGAACAGGGAGGGGCGCTGAGGTAGAGGGGAAGATGCAGGGGGGTGGCGCCATGGGGAGGGCCCTGCTCTGGCGTGCTGCGGCGTTCCAGGGAGCAGAGTGGAGGGAGGCGACCTTGGCTCAGCAGGAGCAGCCCTTGCCTGCAGCACCAACCGGCTGACCTCCATGGCGGGAGCAGCGCATCAGAGATGGGGCGGCGCCCATGAAGCAGGGAGGGGAGGACGCCATGGGCAGGGAGGGAGCTTCCTGCGCGCTAGGGAAGATGGGCGCCCTGCTGCAGCCGTGGGGAGGAAGGGAGGCCGGACATGGAAGGAACTCTGCGTACGCACAAACAACAGCGAGGAGAAGAAGAAGCTGGTGGCGGCTAGGGAAAAGTGAGGGGTGGGAGTGAAAAATTGCCAAGTGCAAGGGGAGAGGGATCCTATTTATAGACATGGGCTAGGGTTAGGGTTCCTTAGTGGGCCTAATGGGCTAGAATGGGCTTGGCCCAAAACACTAAACCAGGCCACGCTAATTTATTTCCATTTTATTTTATGGAGTTTTGATTAAACACGGATTATCGGATCGCAAATTGTTTCCCGGAATACAAATGCTTATGCGGAATTTGTCTCTACGGAGAACAGAGCAAAATAGAGTTTCGGCGAATGGACGATTGAGCGATTAATTTGGCCGAGAGTCTGATTTGGATTCGCTCGGAAATAACTCCTCGCGCATGATTGAAAATAAATCGTCCAGAGATTTGATCGGCTTTGGATTTTTAGTCGGAGAAGGCGAATCGTGATATTTTAAAATCGCTGTCGATACGGGGTTTTGAGTTCGGTTCGGACATGAGATATTTGGCCGAGTCAGATAAATTTGATTAGAAGATGACTTATCGAGTATCCCGTCTGAGAGTACGGACTCGGATTAAAATAGTCGGACATAGATTGAAGGTCGAGGAATCAGACTCGGGCTCAGATCAAATAACAGTCGTCGAGAGTTTGATTGAATGAGCTTTAGATGGGATTATAAATCGAGAATGATTAACGAGTTGGCATTCGTGCCGAGAAATAAAAATTTTAACAGGCTCCAAATTTGGCTTTCTGGAGATCGAGTAAAATCAGAAATCAGTGAAACCTTCACAAGTAACTTGATAAATGGAGATAAACGTGATCGAGAAATAGAAATTTTCACTGAGTGTCCGAGATTAGGACAAATCTCCCGACATAACGTGAAACTGACACCTGGGGTGTCACAGCCTTCCCCCTTAAAAGAATCTCGTCCCGAGATTCGAATGAGGATCTTCAAGGGTGGAGAAGCATGTAACTCCCAGACTGAAGATAGATGCAAATTCATGAGAGGGTATCTGATAAGATATTGGAGACAGATTTGGATAGAATATCGCGGCATGCTGAGACAAAATGCAGCGATCATTCTGAGAGAGTGTCCACAAAAGATAGCACATCGGTATAGTCTCATAATGGATCACAACCATTGACCACGATACCAGCGCGTGTCGAGCAGCTCAACCATGTGTGCACCATAGTAGGCTCTCGGTTTCATCGCGGCACCATCAGTCGTTAGTCATGACATCATTACCAAATGCAACCAATGAGAAATCCACATAGCACAGATAGATGGAGCCCATGAGAATATGGCTCAAAAAAATGCGATTGAAGTTGAAGCAAAGATTGTTGGCAAAAGACCGTCACATGAGAATTTTCTTCAATTCAGAGAACTATTTTAAGATCATCACGGGGATTATCAGCCAAAGATTGATACGATATTTGATATGAGAAGGAACTGACCATGAGATCAAGATCATTGAGTTTTTAGAGACATGAGAGAACTAAAGACAACAGCAACATCCATTGAACCAAATGGATACACTGTCTATAGATAAAATCGATAAAACAACGTCATGATCCTCGGAGAACGAGTATGAGAACGATCATAATGAGATATTAGACTGATCCACATTTAATACTTGAGAGTGGGTTATAGAAGATAACCAGAGAACGAGGCAGAATCAATGAAGGATCCAGAGATTCGGATGATAAAGTCACCACACGATTCACAAAGGTAAAGATTTACTAGATCGAGGTGAAATGAGAGGTAGGCAACAAGATCAGCTGGATGATCAACAGGAATGCTATGAAGTTTTAGGGGCAAGGATTTATGGAAAGAAACATGGCCTTGATAGGGTTTGCGCTACTAGACACCAACAATAATAATTTTTTTTGACACAACAAGTGCACAAGGAAGTTTTAGTCGATTTAGGGGTCAAGCTATGGGTGTCTACAAGCCGTGTAGGTGCAACTTCAAGGGGGAAACACATAAGGGTTAGAAAACACCAACACAAGCATGTTTCTTTACAAGGGTTTCACTTGCTAAACTCAAGGTTGTTTGGAGGGGGAAATCTTTTCATGAGCAGAACCGACAACATTTTTTGTAAAAAGGGTTGAACATTTAGAATACCACCTAGATAGCAAGGCAAGAGAAACACATAACACAACCTAACAAGACTTACCAATCTGACACGAGGTAAGACATTTTTAACATAGCAGCACATCACGTTATTCACAAGTTCTTATTATTGGAATAAAGGTGAGAGAAGCATGTTGATGCACAAAAGACAACTATAATGCGACAATCATGATGCATGCTCATTCTAGTCGTCTTCTCAGACCTAACTAATGTTTCGGGTGCTTCTACAGCATCCTTATTAATAGTAGTAGTAGCCTTTATGGCCTATATAAATAGCCACCTAGCTACCCATCTATTCCTAAGGCTTCACGTCCTATGTCTATCCTGATCGTCCTAACGATCTATCCAACATTGGTTTCTAAGCAAGTTTTACTTTAGAAAAGTTGGTATTCATGACTTCTTGATTCCTCTATGGTGGTATTCGCTCCGATACCAGCTGTGGCGGAACCGCCCGAATTATTCCAACTTAAGTGCCTAAGTCCCACTTTAGAGGCAGCGACACACTTAAATCGGAATAACCCGTCAGTCCCTCGGATCTAGTCCGATAAAGCCACTTACCAGGATCGAATACCACTAGCTCACTCGAAGTTGAGGCACAGAGAAATACAATAAAGCATAATACCATAAATTAAGAAAGTATCATTAGTGATTACATTATCGGAGTTTCAAAAATAATAACCAAAATTTTTAATGCAGCGGAAATAGCTAACGGAGAAAACCGAGTAACATGGCGAAGCCTGGCCACGCTACTCCTCCTGGTCCTCTCCTGCGGAAGCAATAACCCCCTTGACCGTCTATCCCGATGGCAGGGATGGAGGCCAAGTCACACCATCAACCAGAACAAGGAGGTACCTGCAAAAATTATGCCACAAGCAAGGCTGAGTATACTAATACTCAGCTAGACTTACCCGGTGTGAGGAGTCTACTCCTCTACCTCTAGACATGCAGCTGTTTGGCTGAGGGGTTTGGTTTGCCAAAAGCACTAGCTGAGTCTAAAATTAAGTTTTAGCTTTTCAAGTTTTAGTATGATCCTTTTAAACTAGATGAGTACCTAGCTACTCATACATGATATCAAACATTTTTAAGCAATCAACCTTTTTGCCAGTCAACTCATTTCCACTTATTACTCAATGTAGCAGCATGGATCAAGCAGTCTCATTAGCTGCGAGAAGCAGACGATTCGAATCGAGTTTTTAAACCTTGCAAGGTAAACCTAAACACACGACATGTAGGGGCACTCCGTCCCCACACACATCAACCGTCCCCATCGATTCCCCGTCAGCAGATCAGGGCTCACCGCCTTGGCGTACAATGCCTCACTGACCCCGACTGCCGTCGTGCAGTGACCGCACTTGTACCCACCATAACCGGAATGGGAGACCACGTCTCAGGTCGCGTGAGGGGTAAAGTTTGCTGACAGGTTCAATCAGGTACTAGGCTTACCGATTTACCATATATCTCGGGATGTGCTTAGTACGTTCAAACGCTTGACTCACGGTACCACACCTTAATCCTTATTCCAATTTCCGTCTTGTAGACAACGCATCCCCATGGACCGTTGTCCACAGACCATCATCAGTACGATATACAAATGGATACAACCAATTCCTGACCTCGCGCGAGTGCTAGAAAAATCACTCGACTTCTACCGAGATCCCTAATTAGCAAGGCAGCTAGTCGACCTAGCATACTAGTATCCATCTCAAAAGGAATCCTGAGTTCATGCAACTAGGGTTTCAATCAACTCCTACACTTAAGTGCACAGTACAAGCCTACAAACATTAAGTGTAGTAAAATAGTATATATAACGGTTATGCATAAAACCGGGGCTTGCCTTTAATTTAACACTTAGGTAGTGTTTGCTGGGGGTGGTACTCGCTTGGCGAGCATCCACTGGGTAAGTTCACCATTCTTCAGGTCGTCCATCAACGACATCTTGTTGTTGGCACCACATCACGTGCACGATCATCACCTCTCGGTCATAAATGAGATGCAGGATGCATATGTATGAATATAATGAAAGGAGCACAAAAGTAGCACAGATATACAAAGACTTAGTGACGAACTAAACATTTAAATTGGAAGACACCGTAGACAACCACACGTTAGCATTAGTTATCTACGCTTTATCGTCGATCGACATTAACACCATTAAAAAGATGACAACATTTTATATATTTACGCAACACAAAAATAACATCACAAGTACGCGCATTTTATTTATTTGGATACGGCTTTTCATTAGTTCTCCTATGGATCGCGCAAAAGCATCACCGTCCACACAAGTCCAACCAAGACAACATAAGCTTGAATACGACATAGGCATCACTAACTACGGAACTCCTATATCACAATCAGCTAGAGCAAGAAACATAGAAAACCTGACACACGTGCATTATTAAGCTTTGTCGTGGCAAGTCTACATTACTTAAGTGTTAACTAAACATTTTTAGCAAAAAGGGTCAACTCAACAATCAGTTAAGCACTTGCAGAATTTTAGGACAGCAGCACATCAGTCACTTGCTTTAACCATAACTTTTCAAATATTAATCCAAAAATAGCAAACTAGGACATTCCGGAAAGCTTAAAAAGTGAACTACAACTTTGGTATTTTCATCACGACATGATTCAACACTTAGCAAGGTCAAAAAGTGCAATCACAATAGATATGTCCAGATTTGGACAGATTCAGACTTGCAACTTCAAAAATTCACAACTGAAGATTCAGACATCCAAACCAAGTGATCCTAAACTTTCTGGAAAGCTAATTAAATGTTCTACAAATTATTTATAAACATCCCAAGGTGATTCAATATTTAACTAAGGATAAACATCACTAAAAGACTTTGCTGTCCATAACTGGACAGATTAAGTCTTCAGACTTTAAACATCCATAACTAAATTTTCAGACCACCAAAAATAGTGATCCAAGACTTTTTGAAAAGCTTTGCAAATGCATTACATAACTTTTATAATCGCCAAGAATTGATTCCAGGTTTAATCAAATCAAACATTTCAGTTTTCGAAATCTGTTCTGACGGTGGACAGAACACAGCAAGCAGTTTATAAAATTCATAACTCTTAAACTACCAGGCCTATGGTTATGAAATTTTAACACAAGCAAGATCAGAAAAGCATCTATAACTTTCTTATAAAGAACCATGAACAGATTGCAACATTAAATTGATCCAACAATACAGTTTCTGAAATCTGTACAGAATTTGGACAGATTCAATTACTGAATTTGTGAGCAGCATAACTCCTAAACTGTCAGACCTATGGCTGTCAAATTTTAACACCAGCAAGATAATAAAGTTATCTACCACTTTTCTATAGCACATATCTACAGAAAACACAATTTAGTTCATCAAACATACATCACAACTAAAATAGTGCGTGCAGTCCAAAACAGCAATCAATAAATTTCAGCTCCTATATAATTCAAGAATCACCGCGTTCGAGAGACTTGAATTACTCTAACGCTTTACTATTTATTTGAGTTAAGACAATCAATTAGAACCAAGTCGACTTGCAAATTTTATTCAAGTCATTTAGTGCACTAAAATTACTACAACCAATTAACAACGCATTCTCTACGATAATCACCCAACAATTTGCGTTTTAAATTAGACATCACATGAGTACTACTACTCTTTACCCGCGACCAAAACCATACACATTTAGACCCAACAATTAATTTACCGTGATTATGAGCTAAACCAAGTCATCTAACAAGTCGGCTAACTAGAGCAACGACACGGTCCGCTCGACAGCATACACGTCGGCCTGCCTATTACTATCGCAATCCGAGCCACAACTTATATATATATAACAAACACTTAACGAAATCGACTCCTATTTAACATGAGTTGGCTAATCACAGTAGAAGACTTAGCGAACCATTTAGACATTGCAACTCAAAACATGGGTGGGAGCAAGTTAATTAATGTTTCTTAACCTTTTCTCAACTTAAACTGGACAACACACAAGTTACTTAAAACACCATATTTTAGGAGGTCTAACATAGAGGCATTAACACCTGGCATAAAACTCCGTAAGACTTACATTGGCTACTGAGGGACCTAAAGCACTTATGTGCATATGCTATCGAATTGTTCTCCAATTTTAACCAGGACTGACTTATGAATGCTACTTGGAAATGGAATGCGATAACGCTCATATAAGACCTCTAGTCGATCAACAAGACATTTATTTATCCAATGGGAATGGAATGCGATACTTGACCAAGCAAGGCATCAATCCGCCATACAACAGAAACCATGCCGACACCGATGGACTTTTACTAGACTCATCATGCGCATAACCTTGTCTCGCATACAACTATATGGTGGCGTGCACTCGAGACACTTCAATCAATGTGGCGCGACCACTAATATATGAACTCCGATACTCATGTTTTAATAATTCATCCTCTATGTAACTAGCATTTTCAAAACTACTCGTCACATCAATAAATATACTCCCTATAAAATCATGAATCCCATCACATTGCATAAAACAATTATAGTTTTCGCATAACCACATATCGACACATTTCCCAAACGTAATCCATATTTTGTAACTTAGTTTTTCGCATCAAACAACGCATCGCATATTTTTCCTACCAAGATATAAAAACATCCGAGTTCTTTTCTACTTCTTTTTCTTTCGCCACAAAATTCAATCCATACTAATACAATTTTTTAAACATGCACCACAACGACCAAAACATAATTAGACAACTACAAATCGCATACATCACATAACCTTTTGTTCTCCAATCGCAAACACGATCCTACCAATGTGCATAACCAAAACTTTTTACACACATCCATTCAAATTAATTAAACGAGTCGATCGAGAGCGACATGCATCGGCTCACCATAAACAAACCCAAACGGCGTTTGCAAGAACGACGATGATTCCGATTTGTGCATAGCTTCGCACATCGACGAGCGTTGAGCGGCTGGCCTTCTCCTCCACAAAACAAAACAAAACAGCACATATACACAATTAATCACCGGAGAACAATGCCAATGTGGAATCAAACAAAGATCGTCGTCGTCTCACCGGGGTGAACGACATCGATGTTGGGGCTGCGCAGATCCGGTGAAGCACGCGGTATGGAGGGGATCCGGGGCTGCTGCAGCGCGCGGCTTGCTGCGCATTTTGACGAACAGCCGGCGGGCACCACGGAGAACAGCGAGGAAGGGGGCTCGCTGTTTGGGGAGAGGGAGTTGCGCAGAGGCGCTGCGCGGGGCGCCAACCATGGAGGAAATGGAGCTCCTACTGGTTTCCATGGGAGAGTAGGGCGTAGGGATCAACAGGGTGCTTTGGCGTGCTGGGAAGAGGACAATAGGGAAGGGCGTTTTCCTGGCCGGACAGGGAAAAGCAGGGGCGCCATGGGAGGGGAGGAGCTGCTGCGCCGCCATGGACATGGACCTCGCCGAGGTCGGCCCAAGGGTCTCCTGCGTGACCAAGGGGGAAAACAAGGGCGAGGGAAAGCTATGCAGGGCGCCGTGACTGCTGGTCGGAGATGGAGTTCGGTCTGCAATAGAGGGGGCTCGGCCAGGGATCTCCACTTCGAGCAGAGCATGCAGCGCAGGAGCAGAGGGAAAAACGGAATAGGGAGGGGTGCTGAGGTAGAGGGGAAGCTGCAGGGGGGTGGCGCCATGGGGAGGGCCCTGCTCTGGCGTGCTGCGGCGTTCCAGGGAGCAGAGTGGAGGGAGGCGACCTTGGCTCAGCAGGAGCAGCCCTTGCCTGCAGCACCAACCGACTGACCTCCATGGCGGGAGCAGCGCATCAGAGATGGGGCGGCGCCCATGAAGCAGGGAGGGGAGGACGCCATGGGCAGGTGAGAGCACCTAGAGGGGGGTGAATAGGTGATCCTGTGAAACTTGAAACTTAAGCCACAAAAACTTGATTAGACGTTAGCACAATAATGCCAAGGGGCTAGAGAGGAGTCTCAACAAAACACAATAACCACAAGAGATCAATCACAGAGATGGCACAGTGGTTTATCCCGTGGTTCGGCCAAGACCAACGCTTGCCTACTCCACGTTGTGGCGTCCCAACGGACGAGGGTTGCAATAAACCCCTCTCAAGCGGTCCAAAGACTCACTTGAATACCATGGTGTTTTGCTTGCTTTACTATATCTCGTTTGCGAGGAATCTCCACACTTTGGAGCCTCTCGCCCTTACACTTGAAATTCACAAAGAAGCACGGAGTAAGGGAGGGATGAGCAACACACTCAAGACAAGAAATCACAGCAACACCGCGCACACAAGTCGCAACAAGAGCTCACAACACAACTCAATGAGTTCACAACTCAACTAGAGCTCTAATTGCTATCGCAAGGAATCAAAAGCGCGGAATCGATGTCTTAGTGCTTAGGAATGCTTTGAGAATGCTTGGTGTACTCCTCCATGCGCCTAGGGGTCCCTTTTATAGCCCCAAGGCAGCTAGGAGCCGTTGAGTGCATTCCAGGAAGGCATTTCTTGCCTTCTGTCGACTGGCGCACCGGACAGTCCGGTGCACCACCGGACACTGTCCGGTGCGGATCTCTTTCCTTATTTGGCGAAGCCGACCGTTGGCGCCTTGGAGCCGTTGGCGCACCGGACACTGTCCGGTGCACACCGGACAGTCCGGTGCCCCCTTCTAGTCGTTGGCTCAGCCACGCGTTGCGCCCGGATTAAGCGGCCGACCGTTGGCCCGGCGACCGTTGGCTCATCGGACACTGTCCGGTGCACACCGGACAGTCCGGTGAATTATAGCCGTATGCCGTTAATTTCTTCCCGAGAGCAGCAAGTTCGCCTGAGCCAGCCTGGGGCACCAGACACTGTCCGGTGCACCACCGGACAGTCTGGTGCACCCAGACAGAGCTGACTTTAGCTGAACAAAGCCATCTCTCTTCCAATTTGATTTCTCCTGTTTTCAGTACTTAGACACAATACATTAGTCTCTAAAACAATGTACTAAGTCTGAGAAACATACCTTTATACTTGATTTGTACTTTGTCCACCATTTGACACTTAGGCACTTGTATTGGACACTAAATCACCAAAACACTTAGAAATGGCCCAAGGGCACATTTCCCTTTCAATCTCCCCCTTTTTGGTGATTTATGCCAACACAACATAAATCAAGTAGAAAAAGTACAATATCAATTCAAATAAGAACTCATATTTGTTTTGAATCAAATTTGGCATATATGGATTATTCTTTGCCACCACTTGGTTTGTTTTTGCAAATCGACCTCAATTTCCTATCTCTAAGTCAAACACACATGTTGAAACATAAAGAGAGATGTTTCATGAGAAATTGACCAAGGATTCAAAAACTCCCCCTTTTTCCCATAATTAAGCCATTCTCCCCACAAGAGGCCAACTTTTGACAATAAGAGGCAAACAAGAGTATTTTGACAAAAACTCTAACTCTACTATTTTCAAAACTCGCAACTCACAAGTGGTAGCTGATCCATTTATTGCTTTGGCCTTATTTTCTCCCCCTTTGGCATGAAGCACCAAAACGGGATCAATTTTGGCCCTTTAACCCCATTGCCTCACCAAAATCTTCAATTAAGAGTAAAAAGGCAATAAGAGTACAAAGATGAACTTGGAAAAGTTACTCTTTCATCGGAGTGCAGTGGAAGTCTTGCATGGTCCAAGTCCACATTTTTCCTTTCAAACCTCCTTTGAGACTAAAATAAGCAGACTCAAGCACACGA
The DNA here is from genome assembly GCF_902167145.1 of Zea mays. Taxonomy (NCBI): domain Eukaryota; kingdom Viridiplantae; phylum Streptophyta; class Magnoliopsida; order Poales; family Poaceae; genus Zea; species Zea mays. The sequence continues at coordinate 64,487,612 of NC_050103.1, read as the reverse complement.
TTAGTCTCAAAGGGTCAAGTTGTAGCACATCTCCCCCTAAATTTGTGCATCACTTGCAAAGGACTTGTGAGGTCCAGGGAGTGCTTGTACAACTTGAGCACCATAAGTAAACAACAAAATGCATAAGGAACATGATCTAAGGCATAAAACACTTGTATGCTATAAATCAATCCAAGTTCCGCGAATCTAAGACATTTAGCTCACTACGCAACTTGCAAAAGGTCCGCTCATCTAAAGGCTTGGTAAAGATATCGGCTAGCTGGTTCTCGGAGCTAACATGAAACACTTCGATATCTCCCTTTTGCTGGTGGTCTCTCAAAAAGTGATGCCGGATGTCTATGTGTTTTGTGCGGCTGTGCTCAACAGGATTATCCGCCATGCAGATAGCACTCTCATTATCACATAGGAGTGGGACTTTGCTCAAATTGTAGCCAAAGTCCCGGAGGGTTTGCCTCATCCAAAGTAGTTGCGCGCAACACTGTCCTGCGGCAACATACTCGGCCTCAGCGGTGGATAGGGCAACGGAGGTTTGTTTCTTAGAACTCCAGGACACCAGGGACCTTCCTAAGAATTGGTACGTCCCCGATGTACTCTTCCTATCGACCTTACATCCAGCATAGTCGGAGTCTGAATATCCAATCAAGTCAAAGTTAGACCCCTTTGGATACCAGATCCCGAAACAAGGTGTAGCTACTAAATATCTAAGAATTCGCTTCACAGCCACTAAGTGACACTCCTTAGGATCGGATTGAAATCTAGCACACATGCATACACTAAGCATAATATCCGGTCTACTAGCACATAAATAAAGTAAAGACCCTATCATAGACCGGTATGCCTTTTGATCAACGGACTTACCTCCTTTGTTGAGGTCGATGTGTCCGTCGGTTCCCATTGGCGTCTTTGCGGGCTTGGCGTCCTTCATCCCAAACCGCTTGATCAAGTCTTGCGTGTACTTTGTTTGGGAGATGAAGGTCCCATCCTTGAGTTGCCTCACTTGGAACCCAAGGAAATAGCTTAGCTTGCCCATCATCGACATCTCAAACTTTTGAGTCATCACCCTGCTAAACTCTTCACAAGACTTTTGGTTAGTAGAACCAAATATTATGTCATCGACATAAATTTGGCACACAAAAAGATCACCATCACAAGTCTTAGTAAAAAGAGTTGGATCGGCTTTCCCAACCTTGAAAGCATTAGCAATTAAAAAGTCTCTAAGGAATTCATACCATGCTCTTGGGGCTTGCTTAAGTCCATAGAGCGCCTTAGAGAGCTTACACATGTGGTCGGGGTACCGTTCATCCTTGAAGCCAGGTGGTTGCTCCACATACACCTCCTCCTTGATTGGCCCGTTGAGGAAAGTGCTCTTCACATCCATTTGGAACAACCTGAAAGAATGGTGAGCGACTGTAACGCCCTGAATTTGGGGGGTAGAATTTTTTCTTCTTTTCTCTCACCAAATTCGGGCGTTACTCTCTTTTCTCTTTCCCCGTTTGCTCTTTCTTCCCAATTTCAAACCAGTATAGCGGCAGGTGTCCGTGTCATGTATAAACCAAAACCTAAGTCTCATAGGTGTTGCATCATGCCGAAACACATTTCTTTGTCTGATGTTGAATGTTCGTCTCGTTCCGTTCCGGATTTCGGTTCGCGATTTAATTCCGTTTAGTGGTCGCGCTCGTCGTGGGCTTTCGATCCGCGAAGTGGCCCGGCCCAACCTAGCCCAGCCCAGCCGGCACGGCCCGCCCCGGCCTGCGCGCCCCTGGCGCCTAAACCCCCCCATGCGCCCCCCCTCCCCTCTCTCTCTCTCTCATTTGGATCTCCCGCGCAACAACCTCTCCTCTCCCTCTTCCACCTCTCTCTCCCCGTGGTGCCCTAGGATTTGGAGACGGCGATCACCGGATTTTGGACCCCGAGGTGAGCTCCCCTCCCCTCCCCTTCTCTCTCTCTCTCCCTCTCCCTCCTCTTCTTCCCCACGCGCGCCCTCCCTCTCCCCCTGCCCGCGCGCGACCCCGGCCCCGGCGGCGCTCGCCCGTGGCGGCGCTCGGCCCCGCCCGACTGCCCTCCCTGGCGGCGCTCGCCCGCCCGCCCCGCTCCCTCCCGCGGCGGCGCTCGGCCCCCTGCCCGCCCCTTCCCGCGGCGGCGCTCGGCCCCTTCCCCCTCCCTCCCCGGCGTCCCGCCCGCTCGGCCTCCCCGGCGCGGCGGCTCCCGCCCGCTCGGCCTCCCCGCGGCGGCCCCGCCCGCTCGGCCTCTCCCCTGCCCGGCGCGGCGATCCCGCCCCCGCCTCTCCCCGCGGCGATCCCGCCCCCGCCTCTCCCCGCGGCGGCGCCCCGGCTCGCCCGCTCGGCCCCTCGGCGCGGCGGCTCGGCCCCCTGCCCGCTCGCCCGCGGTGGCGCTCGGCCCGCCCGCTCGGCCCCTCCCCGCGGCGGCGCTCGGCGCCCGCCCTCGGCCCGCCCGCTCGGCCCCGGCCGGTTCAACCGCCCCCCTGGCCGGTTCAACCGCCCCGGCCCCAGCTCGCCCGCCCGTTCCCCCGTCCCGGCCTCGCCCGACCGTGTCCCCGCTCGCCCGCGCTCGCGGTGATTATTCGTTAATTAGCGTGTTGCGTCGCGCGCTTCGTCGCGCGACGGATTTGTCTAAATTCAGATTCTATCTTGTGTTGCGTCGTGCGCTTCGTCGCGCGACGATCCATTTTTGTTTCAGGTTGTTTAAGGTGTAACGCGGCGTGTGTATTCACGCGACGTTCCACTTTGGACTCAGTTTAGTCGACGTATGCCGTCATGCGCTTCGTCGCGCGACGTTTAACGTCTCCTCGTAACTAAGGTGAAGTGTCTCGTTGCGTGCTCGGTCGCGCGACGAGTCGTTAACTTCTTAATTTGTTTTAGAGAGCTCTGTCGCGCGTTTCGCCGCGCGACCATCTTTTTATTTATCTCCACCTGCTTATAATAATTAGACATGAAACATGACTTTACTTTACGCTAAACATAGTGTCTACATTAAATTTCCGTCCATTAAGCGAGTGATTAATTTATAATCATGTAACGTTATCGTTTCTCGACTGTCTTTTCCTCTTTCTCTCTTAACCGTACTCGCGAGCCTGCGTGGAACGTCTGCTTACTTATTGCATTCTATTGTATGGTGTACTGTTCTTTTGTATTAAATGTGTGGATGTGTGTATGTTTGCGCTCGTATAGAGAACGATCCGGTTGAAGAGCCCGAGGAACCCGCAGGAGAAGCCCCTGAGCAGCAGTCGTTTGGTGGAGGCAAGTGTCCCTTGACCTATCTATGTCCTATTCATTATTTAATTCACCCCCCGCTTTACACATTTATGCCTAAGGATTGACTAGCTTTTGTTATCCATGTCCTTGTTCACCTATTCGGGTTGGATTATTACTGTTTAGCTTTATGCTATTGCTCAAACTCTAATCAATGAACATGATGAGATTATCTATGATACGCTGTTTTCCCTTCTCTTATTATGATGTTGTACTTGTGGTCATCAAGGGGGCTCGAGCGGTTTCTCGAGTGCCTCTCCGTAAGGACCTGTTCTATGGATGACCGCCCGGGAAAACAGTGCAACCATGAGGGTAGAATGGGGTGCCCTTAGCTGAATAATTAGAGGATCCGGGGTGTAGTTCACTTAGCCGTCGTGCCGTCAATGGGGCTCGGTGTATGCGGCTCGCTCTGCCAAGTTTGGGTTCGCCCCTTGGGGAGGAGTGCGGTGCATTTAGGAAACCTAACGGGTGGCTACAGTCCCGGGGAATCTTTGTAAAGGCTACGTAGTGATGCCCTGCTGGGTCACCTTGGTAGTGATCAATGGAGAGTCATGATCTCCGGGCAGAATGGGAATCACGGCTTGTGGGTAAAGTGCACAACCTCTGCAGAGTGTTTGAAAAACTGATATATCAGCCGTGCTCACGGTTATGAGCGGCCAAGGGAGCTCCAGTGATTAGTGGTACTTGATCAGAGATACTTTGGTACAGGTGGTTATGAGATTGATGGTTTTGGTTATGATTATGGTGCTGGTAAGTGGTACTCTTTCCGTTTGGAAAGGAGTACGTTTGGGTTAATAACTTGGGTTAATGCTAAAACTTGGCTTTCTACTAGTAAGTAATAATCTGACCAACTAAAAGCAACTGCTTGACTTATCCCCACATACAGCTAGTCCACTACAGCCAAACAGGATGCTTGCTGAGTATGTTGATGTGTACTCACCCTTGCTCTACACACCAAACCCCCCCCATCCCCAGGTTGTCAGCATTGCAACCACTGCTCAGGCGAAGATGAAGCTGTGGAAGGAGACTTCCAGGAGTTCCAAGATTACGACGAGTTCTAGGTGTGGGTTAGCGGCAACCCCCAGTCGGCTGCCTGTGAAGGCCGCGGTTATCTACGTTTCTTTTCCGCACTTTGATTTATTGTAAGAACTATATGGACGTCTCAGACGTATAATGTAATCGACTATTTCCCTTATCAATACTATTTTGAGCACTGTGTGATGATGTCCATATTATGTAACTGCTGTGTACGTGAATAACTGATCCTGGCACGTACATGGTTCGCATTCGGTTTGCCTTCTAAAACCGGGTGTGACATAAGTGGTATCAAAGCCGTGCTGACTGTAGGACCGCTAACCTAGAGTAGAATGGTCGTTCTAAGGACTATAGACCTCTGTCTCTGCCTTGACTTTGATATCCCTTCAAAAGTTGGTCATACCGACCAAACCTATGTTCTACTATATTATACCTTGCTGAAAATTATGTTTTATTCTAATCCTTCATTTACTTATAATTCATTATTTGCTGGTCATATTGATTCTGTTCTCACCCTTTTGCTTGCGATGTCTTTTGTAGATGGCTCGACTTAGACACACTGCACGAAAGTCAGTCATCCCCTTCTTACCCTCCCGCCTTGCTGAGCGTCCGCTTCGCCGTCCCGTGGCCGGACAGTCCAGCCACTTGGAGAGACTACACCATCGCCTGCGTGAGGAGCAGGAGCGTCGACGACAGGAGCAGCAGAGCTCTTCCTTCTCGCTCCACCAGGAGATAGAGTCTGTGAGGAGCTGCTCCCCTGTGCTTCCTCTGGAGCCGCCCCCTGCACCACCACTAGGCGCCCCAGCTTCTGGAGTAGCTGCTGGAGGAGACCCAGACGACGGAGATGGCGACGACAGCTCGAGCCACGACACCGACTTCTCTGCTAATCCTGAGCCGGAAGGATGGGTTGCTCGACCCATCACTCGCGACGCTGCTCGCGGGTGTCACTTCCATGATGCGCTCGACACCCTGCTACGTCGGGCATTTAACCGGCATACTTGGTCCGTCGAGTATCGTTGTGTGGTCTACCAGCATAGTCGCGGGGTCTACCCGGACCGCTGGGAGGCAACTTGCTTGGTGCGCTGCCCGGAGAACAGTCTCCAGAGTGCAGAGGCCTGTTCAGAGCACTATTCTATCTCTGAACGGGACTCAGCTGAGGCAGCCATGCAAGATGCTGCACGGCGTGCGCTTTCGCACTACTGCTCGGTTTTCGGTGGGGCAGCTGACGGTCTTGACCTGAAGTATTACCCCCGCCGTCCATCTGGCAGCACAGGAGGCGTGATTGTCTCACCTGTCGGTGAGGGCAATCCTAGGTTGAGCAGCACAGTCAACCTAGCCGCCGTGCTAAACACGGAGCTGGACCATGCATTAGATGAGCTGAGTAGGGCTCGTGCTGAGATCGCCCTGCTTCGGACTGAGCGCGCGGAACGTCGTCACTTGGATGGTGGTTCCCCCGCTCCCGTCGGGACTCAGCACCCGTACCGCTCACCTCAGCGTGGACACCAGTCTTATGGCAATCCCGCCTGCAAGACCAAGATAACTCTAGAACCATAGATCGTTAGAGTTGGATCTTGTAATTAATACGAAATATATACGTAGAAGCTTCAGTCTTAGCGTTAGTCTCAGTCTAGTTAGTTTTAGTTAGACAGGGTAGTTTGCTATATCCTGTGCATCTATGTTTGTCATGATGAACTATGTTTGGTTTGGATCTTTGTAATGATTGTCACCAGAGTGTGGGTATCCCCTGCATTTTGGTTTATCTATTATGTTAATGGAGTTAGTTATATAGTTGGGAAACCCCCTTTTATTCCACTTTCCTTTCTATCTGAGAAGCTGTGTGGTCTGTGTTGGAAATCAGTGAAGATGCCCATCTGTTCAGTGCTGTTGAAGAATTCTATACTCTTTCCTTATGCTGCAAGATTTGCCAGATCAGTTCTGATGTGTGGTTGCATTCTGCAGATGTCAGAGAACAGGCGCAGAGGAGGAAGGCGTGCTCAGCAGGAGCGAGCCGCTCAACAGGAGGAGGTGCCCCAGCAGCAGCACCTGCCGCCCCCGCCCCCGATGTCCATCGAGCAGATGTTTCTGATGCAGACTCAGGCAGTCCAAGCCATCGGTCAGACTTTGGCCGCCATTCAGCAGCAGCAGCAGCAGCAGCAGGCCCCACCTCAGCCTCAGATGCCTCAGATGCCCAGAGACAAGCGTGCTGAATTCATGAGAGGTCATCCACCAACGTTCGCTCACTCTTCTGACCCCATGGATGCTGAAGATTGGTTGCGCACTGTGGAGCGGGAGTTGCATACCGCTCAGTGCGATGACAGGGAGAAAGTCCTGTATGGTCCCCGTCTGTTGAGAGGAGCAGCCCAGTCATGGTGGGAGTCTTACCTCGCCACCCATGCCCACCCTGACGCCATCACCTGGGAAGAGTTCAGAAGTAGCTTTCGTCAGTACCATGTTCCTGCAGGTCTGATGACAGTGAAGAAGGAGGAGTTCCTGGCCCTCAAGCAAGGGCCATTGTCTGTCAGTGAGTACCGGGACAAGTTTCTGCAATTGTCTCGCTATGCTCCTGAAGATGTCAACACCGACGCCAAGCGACAGTACCGTTTTCTGAGAGGCTTGGTTGACCCTCTTCAGTACCAACTGATGAATCACACCTTCCCGACATTCCAGCACCTGATTGACAGAGCAATCATGACAGAGAGAAAGCGTAAGGAGATGGAAGATCGTAAACGCAAGATCAGTGGACCCCAGCCTGGAAGCAGCAGTCGTCCTCGTTTCTCAGGCAATCAGCCTCAGCAGTTCAGGCAGAACCAGCGTCCACCTCAGCAGCATCAGCAGTTTCAAAGACAGTACCCTCAGAATCAGTATCAGAACCGTCAGAGCAATCAGTCAGGAGGTCAGTTTTAGAAGCAGAATCAGCAGGCACCTCGCCTTCCTGCCCCAGCAACTCAGCAGAACAGTCAGGCAGCACCAGCTTAGGATGGAAACAGAGCATGTTTCCATTGTGGAGAGCAAGGCCACTGGGTGATGCAATGTCCGAAGAAGGCAGCCCAGCAGCAGTCAGGCCCCAATGCCCCAGCAAAGCAGAATGTGTCTCAGCCTGGAGCAGGCAATCGCTCTCAGCCGCGCTATAATCATGGGAGACTGAACCACTTGGAAGCTGAAGCAGTTCAGGAGACCCCCGGCATGATAGTAGGTATGTTCCCAGTCGACTCCCATATTGCAGAAGTGTTATTTGATACTGGAGCAACACATTCTTTCATTACTGCATCATGGGTAGAAGCACATAGTCTTCCAATTACTACCATGCCAACCCCCATTCAAATTGACTCAGCCGGTGGTAGAATTCGAGCCGATAGCATTTGCTTGAATATAAGTGTGAAAATAAGGGGGATAGCGTTTCCCGCCAACCTTATAGTAATGGGTACTCAGGGAATAGATGTCATCCTAGGGATGAATTGGCTAGATAAGTATCAGGCAGTTATCAGTTGTGATAAAAGGACCATCAAGTTGGTGTCCCCACTAGGAGAGGAAGTGGTGACCGAGTTAGTCCCGCCTGAGCCAAAGAAAGGAAGTTGTTATCGGATAGCTGTTGATAGCAGCGAAGCAGACCCAATTGAGAGGATCAAGGTTGTGTCTGAGTTCCCGGATGTGTTTCCAAAGGACTTACCGGGTATGCCACCAGAGCGGAAAGTTGAGTTTGCCATAGAGCTTCTTCCTGGAACCACCCCTATCTTCAAGAGAGCTTACAGAATATCTGGACCAGAGTTGGATGAACTTAAGAAGCAAATTGATGAGCTGTCAGAGAAAGGTTACATTCGGCCAAGCACCTCGCCTTGGGCCGCCCCTGTCCTATTTGTGGAGAAGAAAGATGGCACCAAGAGGATGTGCATCGATTATCGAGCTTTGAATGAGGTCACGATCAAGAACAAGTATCCCTTGCCCAGAATAGAAGATCTGTTCGACCAGTTGAGAGGAGCCAGTGTGTTCTCCAAGATTGATCTGAGGTCAGGCTATCATCAGCTCAGGATCCGACCTTCGGACATTCCGAAGACGGCCTTCATTTCCAAGTATGGGTTGTATGAGTTCGCAGTGATGTCTTTTGGTTTGACCAATGCGCCAGCATTCTTCATGAACTTGATGAACAGTGTATTCATGGATTATCTCGATAAGTTTGTGGTGGTATTCATTGATGACATTCTGGTTTATTCTCAAAGCGAAGAAGAGCACGCAGATCATTTGAGGATGGTATTGCAGAGATTGCGAGAGCACCAGTTGTATGCGAAGTTGAGCAAGTGTGAGTTCTGGATCAGTGAAGTCCTGTTCTTGGGTCACATAATCAACAAGGAAGGATTGGCTGTGGATCCGAAGAAAGTGGCAGACATTTTGAACTGGAAAGCGCCAACAGATGCTAGAGGAATCAAGAGTTTCATTGGAATGGCCGGATATTATCGGCGATTCATTGAAGGGTTTTCGAAGATTGCGAAACCAATGACAGCGTTGCTAGGCAACAAAGTTGAGTTCAAGTGGACCCAGAAATGCCAAGAGGCCTTTGAAGCGCTGAAAGAGAAGTTGACTACAGCGCCTGTCCTAGTCTTGCCTGATGTGCACAAGCCCTTCTCGGTGTATTGCGATGCTTGTTACACGGGTTTGGGTTGTGTGTTGATGCAAGAGGGAAGAGTTGTGGCTTACTCGTCCCGACAGTTGAAGGTTCATGAGAAAAATTACCCAATCCACGATCTAGAGTTGGCAGCAGTGGTTCACGCACTGAAGACATGGAGGCACTATTTGTATGGACAGAAATGCGATGTTTACACAGACCACAAGAGTCTGAAGTACATATTCACTCAGTCAGAGTTGAACATGAGGCAACGAAGATGGTTAGAATTGATCAAAGACTATGAGTTGGAAATTCATTACCATCCAGGCAAAGCAAACGTAGTGGCAGATGCTTTGAGCAGAAAGAGTCAAGTCAATCTGATGGTCGCTCGTCCGATGCCTTATGAGTTGGCCAAAGAGTTCGACAGGTTGAGTCTCGGATTTCTGAATAATTCGCGAGGAGTCACAGTCGAGTTGGAACCTACCTTAGAGCGCGAAATCAAAGAAGCGCAGAAGAATGATGAGAAAATCAGTGAGATCCGGCGACTGATTCTAGAAGGCAAAGGCAAAGATTTTCGAGAAGATGCAGAAGGCATGATATGGTTCAAAGACCGCTTGTGTGTTCCCAATGGCCAGTCCATTCGGGAGTTGATTCTTAAGGAAGCTCATGAGACAGCCTATTCGATTCACCCTGGCAGTGAGAAGATGTATCAGGATCTGAAGAAGAAATTCTGGTGGTACGGAATGAAAAGGGAAATCGCAGAGCATGTGGCTATGTGCGATAGTTGCCGAAGAATTAAGGCAGAACACCAGAGACCTGCCGGATTGTTGCAACCGTTGCAGATCCCTCAGTGGAAATGGGATGAAATTGGTATGGATTTCATAGTCGGATTGCCTCGCACTCGAGCCGGCTACGATTCCATTTGGGTAGTAGTGGACCGCTTGACCAAGTCAGCCCACTTCATACCTGTCAAGACCAACTATAGCAGTGCCGTATTGGCAGAATTGTATATGTCTCGGATCGTTTGTCTTCATGGTGTGCCAAAGAAGATAGTGTCAGACAGAGGAACGCAGTTCACCTCTCATTTCTGGCAGCAGTTGCATGAAGCTTTGGGCACGCATCTGAATTTCAGTTCAGCTTATCATCCGCAGACAGATGGCCAGACCGAAAGGACCAATCAAATTCTTGAAGACATGTTGAGAGCCTGTGCGTTGCAAGATCAGTCCGGATGGGATAAGAGATTGCCTTATGCAGAGTTTTCCTATAACAACAGTTACCAGGCCAGTTTGAAGATGTCACCATTTCAGGCGCTCTATGGAAGGAGTTGTAGAACTCTGTTGCAATGGGATCAGCCTGGAGAAAGCAAGTGTTTGGGCCAGACATTTTGCTTGAAGCCGAAGAGAACATCAAGATGGTCCGAGAGAATCTGAAGATAGCGCAATCGAGGCAGCGAAGCTATGCAGACACAAGAAGAAGAGAGCTGAGTTTTGAAGTCGGAGATTTTGTCTATCTGAAAGTGTCACCGATCAGAGGAGTCAAAAGGTTCGGAGTGAAAGGCAAGCTAGCACCCCGCTACATTGGTCCGTATCAGATTCTTGCAAGACGTGGAGAAGTGGCCTATCAGCTCAGTTTGCCCGAGAATTTGTCTGTTGTGCATGATGTCTTTCATGTGTCTCAGTTGAGGAAGTGCTTGCGTGTGCCAGAAGAGCAGTTGCCAGTGGAAGGTCTTGAAGTCCAGGAGGACTTGACCTACGTTGAGAAGCCAGTGCAAATCCTTGAGGTTGCAGACCGAGTCACCCGAAGGAAGACCATCAGAATGTGCAAAGTCAGATGGGATCATCACTCTGAGGAAGAAGCAACCTGGGAGCGTGAAGATGATCTGATGGCTAAATACCCTGAGCTCTTTGCTAGCCAACCCTGAATCTCGAGGGCGAGATTCTTTTAAGGGGGATAGGTTTGTAACGCCCTGAATTTGGGGGGTAGAATTTTTTCTTCTTTTCTCTCACCAAATTCGGGCGTTACTCTCTTTTCTCTTTCCCCGTTTGCTCTTTCTTCCCAATTTCAAACCAGTATAGCGGCAGGTGTCCGTGTCATGTATAAACCAAAACCTAAGTCTCATAGGTGTTGCATCATGCCGAAACACATTTCTTTGTCTGATGTTGAATGTTCGTCTCGTTCCGTTCCGGATTTCGGTTCGCGATTTAATTCCGTTTAGTGGTCGCGCTCGTCGTGGGCTTTCGATCCGCGAAGTGGCCCGGCCCAACCTAGCCCAGCCCAGCCGGCCCGGCCCGCCCCGGCCTGCGCGCCCCTGGCGCCTAAACCCCCCCATGCGCCCCCCCTCCCCTCTCTCTCTCTCATTTGGATCTCCCGCGCAACAACCTCTCCTCTCCCTCTTCCACCTCTCTCTCCCCGTGGTGCCCTAGGATTTGGAGACGGCGATCACCGGATTTTGGACCCCGAGGTGAGCTCCCCTCCCCTTCTCTCTCTCTCTCCCTCTCCCTCCTCTTCTTCCCCACGCGCGCCCTCCCTCTCCCCCTGCCCGCGCGCGACCCCGACCCCGGCCCCGGCGGCGCTCGCCCGTGGCGGCGCTCGGCCCCGCCCGGCTGCCCTCCCTGGCGGCGCTCGCCCGCCCGCCCCGCTCCCTCCCGCGGCGGCGCTCGGCCCCTTCCCCCTCCCTCCCCGGCGTCCCGCCCGCTCGGCCTCCCCGACGCGGCGGCTCCCGCCCGCTCGGCCTCCCCGCGGCGGCCCCGCCCGCTCGGCCTCTCCCCTGCCCGGCGCGGCGATCCCGCCCCCGCCTCTCCCCGCGGCGATCCCGCCCCCGCCTCTCCCCGCGGCGGCGCCCCGGCTCGCCCGCCCGGCCCCCGCTCGGCCCCTCGGCACGGCGGCTCGGCCCCCTGCCCGCTCGCCCGCGGTGGCGCTCGGCCCGCCCGCTCGGCCCCTCCCCGCGGCAGCGCTCGGCGCCCGCCCTCGGCCCGCCCGCTCGGCCCCGGCCGGTTCAACCGCCCCGGCCCCAGCTCGCCCGCCCGTTCCCCCGTCCCGGCCTCGCCCGACCGTGTCCCCGCTCGCCCGCGCTCGCGGTGATTATTCGTTAATTAGCGTGTTGCGTCGCGCGCTTCGCCGCGCGACGGATTTGTCTAAATTCAGATTCTATCTTGTGTTGCGTCGTGCGCTTCGTCGCGCGACGATCCATTTTTGTTTCAGGTTGTTTAAGGTGTAACGCCGCGTGTGTATTCACGCGACGTTCCACTTTGGACTCAGTTTAGTCGACGTATGCCGTCGTGCGCTTCGTCGCGCGACGTTTAACGTCTCCTCGTAACTAAGGTGAAGTGTCTCGTTGCGTGCTCGGTCGCGCGACGAGTCGTTAACTTCTTAATTTGTTTTAGAGAGCTTTGTCGCGCGTTTCGCCGCGCGACCATCTTTTTATTTATCTCCACCTGCTTATAATAATTAGACATGAAACATGACTTTACTTTACGCTAAACATAGTGTCTACATTAAATTTCTGTCCATTAAGCGAGTGATTAATTTATAATCATGTAACGTTATCGTTTCTCGACTGTCTTTTCCTCTTTCTCTCTTAACCGTACTCGCGAGCCTGCGTGGAACGTCTGCTTACTTATTGCATTCTATTGTATGGTGTACTGTTCTTTTGTATTAAATGTGTGGATGTGTGTATGTTTGCGCTCGTATAGAGAACGATCCGGTTGAAGAGCCCGAGGAACCCGCAGGAGAAGCCCCTGAGCAGCAGTCGTTTGGTGGAGGCAAGTGTCCCTTGACCTATCTATGTCCTATTCATTATTTAATTCACCCCCCGCTTTACACATTTATGCCTAAGGATTGACTAGCTTTTGTTATCCATGTCCTTGTTCACCTATTCGGGTTGGATTATTACTGTTTAGCTTTATGCTATTGCTCAAACTCTAATCAATGAACATGATGAGATTATCTATGATACGCTGTTTTCCCTTCTCTTATTATGATGTTGTACTTGTGGTCATCAAGGGGGCTCGAGCGGTTTCTCGAGTGCCTCTCCGTAAGGACCTGTTCTATGGATGACCGCCCGGGAAAACAGTGCAACCATGAGGGTAGAATGGGGTGCCCTTAGCTGAATAATTAGAGGATCCGGGGTGTAGTTCACTTAGCCGTCGTGCCGTCAATGGGGCTCGGTGTATGCGGCTCGCTCTGCCAAGTTTGGGTTCGCCCCTTGGGGAGGAGTGCGGTGCATTTAGGAAACCTAACGGGTGGCTACAGTCCCGGGGAATCTTTGTAAAGGCTACGTACACTACAACACATGGGGCCTTCTATGACCATATTATTACGTCACAAAGAGGGGGTTTTATGTCATATGATAGTTTGTTGTGACGGTGTTGTGACAAAAAGTCCATTGTCACAGAAGGTGCGTGGTAAAGGAACTACTATGACGATATGTCAACAAATGTCATAGATTGTAATGACGAAAAATGTATTCGTCACTACATCTATGACACTCGTAAATGTCACAAATAGGGTTGTAAACGTCACAAAATGTGCCACCACATCTTGCCACGTGGATGATGATGTGGCACAAAGCTATGACGAATAGATTCGTCATAAATTTAATGATGTGGCATGTGACATGGCAGTTGACGTGGCAGAGCTTCATGACATATTTTTCTGTCATAAATGTGGCGACATAGCAAGAATTTATATCATAATTGTTGATGACATGGCAAATGGTGTGGTAGATAATTCGTGACCAATATATACGTCATAAAGCAAAATATTATAAATGCACACAATTTGCACTCACGATTGTTTCATCATGCATACAATATGTCATCAAACAAAACCAATTGAAATACCAAAATTATATAATTTCCAAGTATAACATTCGTCCAAAAATTCATCGAGCACAAGTATTTAAACAAAAAACAAATTTGGACTCCAATAACATAAATCCTAATAAACATGTAACTTAAGCTCATATAACTTTAGTCCTCCATCTGGTATGTGATGTATCTTGACACCATCAAGTTGGCAGACATATTTAAGGAGACACTTGGCTACGATTGATGCTTAAAATCTGGCGAAGGAGGCTATTGTTTTCTGCTATGGACTTCTTCAAATCTGCAATCTCATCAGATTGCTTAGCAATGGTCTCGTCAGATGCCTGTGTCTTAGCCTTCAAGCTTTGGACTTCATCTCGTAGTCCGTCTTTTTCTTGCCGCTCAGTCTCCAATTGAGACTCAAGTTGCTGCACCTTTGCTGAAACATTTCCTGAAGAGCTTCTGTTAGAGGTGGCCAAGCCTACATTCTGAAGGAATAAACTTGATTTAGGCAGCACTTGGGAGACTACTTCTGTTGAAGACTTTGAATGATGTCCATCTTCAACTGGTGTTGCTGCCATTGATTCCATGTCAACCTAGCATACAGAGATCAACTTAGTATATTGCAATTCCATATCAACATAGCACACAGACATCAACCTAGTGCATTGCATATTGAGAGGTAGAAGTGAAAGGGCAAAAGGTTCTTACAATAGCTTTCTGGACAGTTTCACTAAACCCTTTCTTCTTGCTGCAATGCATCTCCTTGAAAAGATCAATTGCACTAGGTTCGGTATCTTTAAATTTTTCTTGCTTCTGACATGATATGAATTTATTTTTGTTAGCAAGGAACAATTAGCACAAGTTGGACATTTAGTTTGGTGAAGCATATAGTATAAGATTATAGCAGTCAGTTATACAACAAATTAATTAAAAAGCATAGGATGTATGAGATATTAAATACATAGACTTAATTTCATTTGTGCATGAGAATCTGTTGGCAGAAGCGTACACAATATTTGAGATGTAAAACTAGATGTATTATAAGCATTGCCACTATGGGAGTAATCAAGAATATGTGCAGTTAAAATATATTTAATCAAGAGCAGTCCTTATAAATAAACATCATGTAGTAGAAGCATTCAAAAGCATCCAATCTGTAGCTATACATGGATATTAGCATAGTGCATTTTTTATAACAGCACATTATTTATTTGCAAGCCTATACATGAACAGTTAGCAGGAGCATTCAAAAATTTGAATGGGTAGCCTGTACTGGAAGTGCCCATTCAGAAAATAAACAACTAATATCTTTAATTGTAAGTATCATTTTTATCTTATTGACTTCAATCAAGTGTGCAGATACTAAACAAGTTTATGTATGACATGGTAATTTTCTTACCAATGAGTATGCCTTTGCAACGTAGGATTGAGAGCCTGTGCCTTGTGGAAACTTTACTTGTTCACGACTAATTTTGTTCTTCATACATGTGTCCTATACATTGAATAATTGAGTATGACAGCACAATAGAGCGAATATAAATTCAAAAAGGTACATCATTATTTACATGGTTAAAACTGGAGGTTGAATGCAAATACCTTGTGCTTTGAGGTAGACCACATTTCTACTAGAAGTTTCCATTGGTCATCAGTCATGCACGAAACAGGCGATGTAGTCCTCACTAGATTTGCAGGAACCTCGTTGAAGTATTTCTTTTTTAGGTTATACCTCATCTGGCGATGACCACCCTTTAGCATATCAATACATGCTGCTCTCACTGCTGTATTATCAGCATCCATGGTGAATTGTCCCTGGTCAATTAGTAGGGATTTCAGCATATATGTTTGAAAAGAGCGGTATACAAAATTTGAGGAAAATGGAGTACAAAGCTACTTACAGCAATCTTTCCAATGTAATTTTCTATTTTACCCGCGTTCTCTTTCTTCTTGTACTCCTTCCAATGTGAAAATATTGGCATGTGTTGTCTAAGTACGATCCCACCCTCTGATGCAAATTTGGCAGCTTGGATAGGTGCCTCTGGTCTTCTTTTCCCTTCACGAATCTGGATTGGAATCTTAATGCCTAATCCTCTGCTTAATGACTCAAGTTGCCTGCCCATACTTCTTTGCCTTGGTACTAGTTCTATTTATTGCGGTGAGTATGAAGAAAATTAATAACTAGTATGACACCAAAGTTACAAGAATCAATCCTAATTCTTTGCATACCTAGACTGAACAATTCATGATATTTTTGCCCATTCATGATATGTACAGTGAACTCAGTTAAGAATTTTTTAGTATTATGCAAGGATAAGATCTCAATATTAAAGCCTATAGAGAAAGAACAAGCTACAACATCTGAAACATTTTAATTCGATATACATAATCCTATTATTAGAGAAATGGAACATAATTTGATGTAGTTGTATTGGTATAAAATAAATTTGTAGGAAAACAGTGTATAGACAATCACTCGCCTTGGTCTCCAGTGGGATCTTCGCTCTCGGTCTCTATTGGTGAACTAGGTTGTACAACAGTAGATATGCGTTGGGTGCAATCTTGGTTTGTGGCATCACAAGAATCAGACAGTATACCAGCCATTATATTTTGGTTGGACTCTTGGTTTATGGTAGCACTCCTTCGCCTAGTGACTCTAATTGGTTGTTCTTGCACTCCAGGTGCAACAACCCTTTTAGAGGCTCTTGTATTTTTCGAAGAGATTTCAGCACCATTGTTGGGGATGTGGCTGGCTACAGACTTATCAACTAGGGATTCCTGCATAGGTACAACATAATATATTGTATGTTTGATTGGAAAAGCAAAGGTAATTAATGACAAAATAATCGGAAGAAAAAATATGACAAAATAATCGGAAGAAAAATATGACAAAATAATTGGAAGAGAAAACACGAATCATTACCTTACTGACCATCTCATCCTCAGAGTCCTCAATATCATCACCATCATACAACGATCCAGATTCGTGAGGAGCATTATCGTTCATCCTTCCACTTGGAATACTAGCCATCATTGATTGTAATTGACGAATCCCTAACCGTTGCATCATTTGATTATTCTTCATGATTGTAATTGCCCTCTGTTTCTCATAGTCTGTAGGAGTAGGTTCTGTATCTTCTAAAAATAAATGATAAAAAATGTTACTGATGAATAGAAAGGAACACACTGGACTGATATTATTGTACGCAGGTAAGAACTGATTTTGTTTCTTCAAGGGGCACAACTGCACCTGCGATCCTCAACTAGCTTTATCAACGTCAGACTAGGGTTTAAGAACTTACCCGCGTGACACCGTGGGACTCGCGGCCCCTTCTTCCCCGGGGGCATCTTGAGGTTCTGACGGATAGACTTAGGGTGCACAGGCGATCTATCTTGTCACACCACCGGCAGCAGGAGCAGGTTACGCAGAGGATGAGAATGACGTGCAGTTTCTATGGGAGGAAGGATATAGAAGGAGGTGGGCGTCAATTGCGGGGAGGCCACGCCGTTGCTGTTTCTTTTTTTGCGTGGAGTGATTTTGTTTTCAATGGATATGGTCTCTGTAACAGCCATGTGTGGAGAATCCATAGAGTCACATTTGGGAAAGTATCGGTCGGATGTTACTCTGATCCTTTTTAAATTATTTCTATTTTTTTCTTTTTCATCACATTCTGACATGACCGCATTACCATTTCGTGGCTTCAGTCACGTGCCCAGGGATATGATATATGTATTTCTATTTTTCACTTATTTCTTTTCAGAGATATGATATTTCACTTGTTTCTAATTTCTTTTAGTTTTTCTAGCACTTACATGGTGATTGACGATGGCTATATAATAAAGATTTTTATAACTACTCTACGCTTTACTATGTGATGATATTGGTTGTTTTATGAGGAACTCATTTATTTCAGTACAGTTAGTGTGGCACTGAATATGCTCTGGTTAGTATTTTTATTTTAACATGTCCAGAAACACATGCCTGAATACATTTGACGTTGTTCAGTACAGCTTATGCCTTTCTGACTACCAGAACAATTTTAGCTCATGTACTTCTTACCGGCTGATTATCCTTGCTTAATCCCCTTACTTTGTACGCTTTACTAGGTTCCTTATAGACGTTTTGGCTCTTTTACATGCCTAATACATTGATTTGGCTCTTTTACCGCCTGAATATCCTTGCTTAATCCCCTTGCAATAAACTGAAATTGAATATTCGGAAACTAAAACTGCACAAACTGGAACTCGAATAAATATTCAGAAAGTGAAACTGCACAAATTGGCACAAACAAAAACTGAATATTCTTGGTTCATAAGATTATTCAGACTGAATTTTGAAGCTTATTAAGTTAGTTTTTTGTGGTGTCTGCAATGGGCACAAACATATCTGTTTTTGTGGTGTGTCATAGCACAACCAGACTAGTTACGAACAGACTGATGAACTGATGTTTTTAGAACAAAATTTCAGTCTGATGAACCTGCAAAATTTTGAACTGATGAAGAACCTATAAAATTCAGTCTGATGAACCTATAACATTCAGTTTGATGGGCCTTTTCACCACAACCTACTACCATTCTCATCACAACCTGTTACCATTTTCAGAACCAAAATTTAGATACAAGAATAAGTCCACATAGTCTCATAGCACAAATAGGTCAATATGTCCTTCAGATACAAGAATAGGTTGATCAGATACAAGAACAGGTTCTTCAGATACCAGATCATTTTCAGGATATTTCTACATAGTCTCATAGCACAAACAGGTCAATAGGTCCTTCAAATACAAGAATAGGTTAATCAAATATAAGAACAGGTTCTTCAGTACCAGATCAATTTCAGAATACTTCTACATAGTCTCATAGCACAAACAGGGAAACATTCAGACTGAATAAGTTTCAAAATTCAGTCTGATGAACCTTTTTGTTGACAATAACAGGTCAACATCCACTCCTCGCATTACATAAGGTAAAAAACTACAGCATGTAGAATAGATCCATGTATACAACGAACGAGTCAAACGATTGCTGCAAGCCTGCAAATTCCATGTATTCACAACAATATTTGCAAAATTATGAAAAACAGTATAAAATGCCCGCTCTAGAACCTGGGCAGTCAAGTACTCAAGGATGGCGGCAAATTACAATGATGTAGTGGCACCAACAAGGCCATTTGCCTGGGTCCTCTGTTTCACCCAAAGATGAAATGCCACTAGTGGTAAAGTGGGTATGCTACTCATAGTCACTATCATCATCTTCGACATTATGGAATGTTTGTTCATCATTATCACTCGCATATTGCATCGCAGTTTCATCGACTTCATCTTCAAAATAATTTTCTTCCTCTTCATCTTCCCTTTGTCGACGAAGCTCTTCAACTACGGTGGCAGCAACAGTGTAAGAATTTTCAACAACTGGTCTCTCATCGTCCAAACTAAAATTTTCACGTTGAATTTCAAAGTCACCACACTCATCGTCTTGGTATGACAACGCCACTCCCTTTGAAATTTCGTCACTTGAAATTTCATCAACATTCCACAAATGCCTGTGCGTAAATTTTTGAACAACTCGCCAGCTTCCACAATATTTGGTGTCTTCCAAGTAAAAAATCTTTGTTGCCTGTGTGGCTAAAATAAAAGGATCATCTTTGTACCATAATACTGAACTGTTTATGCTTTTGAAAAAACCATCATCTTTCATTCTTGCCTTCTTACTCTCGGTATCAAACCAATCACATCGAAATAGAACTACAGACCGGTGTCCGCTACAGTCTGCATTGTACTGCAATTGAATTATTTCTTTTAAGCAACCAAAAAATTCAATATCTTCTCCATTATGTGTGCCATCAACCATAACTCCACTATTTTGTGTCCTCCTTTTTTCCTCACGGTCGATGGTGTGGAATCGAACGCCATTAACAATGCATCCTGAAAACAATTTTACTCGTAGATCTGGTCCACATGACAAAGCATAAATATCAGTGCTAATGTCTTCCCCATTCACATATTGTAGTGTTGCAACCTGTACATATAATGCTAAGCCATGGTTAAAACATCTTCAACCACTGAAAATTTAAAGAAAGAAATGCAAGAATATCTTACATGGTCCTTGAACCATGAAGGAAATTCCTTCTCGATGGTTTTCTCAACATCAGGAGTTCGTTCCTTCTCCAACTCTTTTCTGTACAGCCTGCATAACATGTCCAGATAAAAAATTGGAACCCATAGTTTATCGGTTTAGAACAAAAACATGTACATGGGAGTACATACACTATATATGGCTCAACCTCCGGACAATTGTTTAGCACGTACCAAACCATCTTTTCAAATACTTTTTCTACATATGTAATCTTAGGGGCTCCAAGTAAATGAACACCATGTTGAAAAACAGACAACTCGCCCTTGGTCAAATCAACACGCTCTCTGTTTCTTCCCTCCCTGTTGTGTCGTGTATCAAGATCATCAAAATACCTCGAACACGCGGTTAAGCATTCAGTAGCAACATATGATTCTGCAATTGAACCTTCAGGATGAGCCATGTTCCTCACAGAATGTTTCAAAGTATATAAACGTCTTTCTACTGGGTACATCCAGCCATATTGCACTGGACCTCTAAGGATTGCTTCATCGGGTAAATGGATTGTCAAGTGTAGCATCACATCAAAAAATGATGGAGGAAATATTTTCTCAAGCTTGCATAGAACAATTGGGATATCATCTTTCATTTTGTGCAATGCATCTAATTTTAGGGTCCTAGCACACAACTGTTGAAAGAAGTGACCTAGTTCGGCAATTGCAATATATATGTCATTATCCATGATTCCTCTGAGTGCAATAGGTAAAATCCTTTGAAGTATGATATGACAATCATGAGTCTTTAAGCCAACCAAGTTGCATCCATCGGCAGTAATACACGATGTTAGGTTTGAAGCATATCCATCTGGAAACTTAACATTTTTCAAAAACTCATAGAATGTTTTCTTTTGGTTTTTATCCATCATATAAGGAGCATGAGGAATGGAGTATGAATCGCCATCACGCTTCAAGTGCAAGGATTTTCTTATGCTCATGTCTTCCAAATCAAGCCTAGCATTGATACTATCTTTTGACTTACCAGGAATACCAAGTAATGTACCAAGAATATACTCACAAATATTTTTTTCGATGTGCATGACATCAAGGTTATGTCGCAGCTTCAAACTTGGCCAATATGGCAAATCCCACAAACAAGACCTTTTCTTCCAGCATTGGCCATCATTTGCAGCTCTCTTCCTCTTCTTATTTTGAGGATGCTTGCCTGGTCTAACATCCTTAACATTCTCCAATTGCTGCATTAGCTCATCCATACTAAATGCCTCTGGTTTGTCACGTTTCTCATGTGTGCCATCAAATATTTTATGTTTCCTCCATGGATGGTCCATTGGTAGGAACCGTCGATGGCCAATATAGCAAATTTTATTCCTAATTCTTCTAGAACAGGGATTTTTGTCACAATGCACACAAGCATAATAGCCTCTTGTGACTCTACCTGACAATGTGCTCAAAGCGGGATAATCATGGATGCACCATATTACTGCAGCATGTAGATCAAACTGTTTTCCAGTCAATGCATCAAGAGTTGGGACACCCGACCAAAGATTTTGTAGCTCATCAATTAGAGGCTCTAGAAAAACATCAAAATCCTTTCCTGGGCATTCTTTGCCAGGGATGAGTAGGCACATCATGAAGTTTGACTGATCCACACATACCCACGGAGGAAATTGTAAGGGATGACAAATATAGGCCACATGCTATAAGAGGAGCTCATTTTACCAAATGGATTGAAACCATCTGTTGCAAGGCCAAGCCTGATATTCCTAGGATCTTCTGCAAACCAATCATATTGTTTGTCAAAGTCTTTCCATGCCTCACCGTCACTTGGATGGCTAAGCTCATTTTCCACTGCTTTTCTCTTCAACTTGTGCCATCGTGCCTCTTCTGATACTTTTTTTGAGGCAAACATCCTCTTTAGCCTAGGAATCAAAGGAAAATACCGTAAAACCTTTTGAGGACTCTTGTTTGTACCTTCACCAACTCTCCATCTAGATGCACCACACACTAGGCATTCATCAAGTTTTGCATAATCCTTCCGAAACAAAACACAATTATTTGGGCACACATGGATTGGCACATATCCAAGTCCTAATGCACGAATAAGTTTCTTTGCTTCGTTATAAGAGGATGGAAGACTGCATTGCGGGAAAGCCAATGACAACAACTTCAAAATTGCATTGAATGCAACATTGCTGATTCTATAAAATGATTTGATATGAAGTAACTTCACCATAAAAGAAAATCTTGTATACGATGCACCTGGGTAAAGTTGTTGCTTCATCTCTTCTAATACAACTGCAAACAAAGATTTCCCACCACTTGGTCCTTCGGATGCAAACAACTCCTGTACCATGTTAGGTAATGTATCATTAGGGTCATCTTGTTCACCATCATCCATAAGGACATCCTCATGTAAACCAACTTGTTCATCCACATGATCACAATTTTCATTAATTCTGGCATTCGATAGTGTCTCCCCATGATGTATCCATGTAGTGTATGTGCTTGCCATCCCATGAATATGCAGGTGATCCTCTACTTCTGATTTATTTTGGGGAAGTCTATTCAAACACTTTCGACATGGACATAATATCTCCTCGTTGTCAACAAATTTATCTGAAACATACTTCATAAAATCGTTCACCCCTTCTAAATGTTGATTACTGAAAAGCCTACTATTGATCCAAGATCTGTTCATCTGCCAAATTTTGAAATAAAACAACATATATTAACATTATTTCACTTTTGGTAAATAATCTATATTCTCTTGAATTGAATAGTCGACAATCAGCAACACCAGTGGCGGACGCGGGACAAGAATTCAAGGGGGACCAAAAAACCGCATGACAAATCAACGACAAAATCAACCAACACCGTAAACAAATATTGTCGCATAGAATTCAAATTTAGTGCTTAGCTAATCTACACTTGAAGTTAGACAGTACTACAGTTTAGCTTATCCCTTTAGTGCAAACATGCAGTTATCAGTTATCTAATTCAGTTTAGTGTTAATCTACACTTATCTAATCTAGTTATCAGTTATAAAAATTGCAAATCTACACACTTAGAGTTAGACTGTACATCTTACCTTGTATGTTTACTTTCTTGGCTTCTTCAAATCTTCTGCTGGCATGCCACGGTGGAGCTGGAGGCTAGAGCCTGTCAGAGCCTGGAAGGGAGGCAGCTAGGCAGGGAGCGACGGCCGGCGGGCCGGGCTACCAGGGAGGGTGCCCCGCTCGCCTTCGCTGGCGACCGACAATGGATGGGGCGAGGCGTCACCGCACCGGCCAAGAAGTGGATGGGCACAAACTGACAGACGCACGGAGGCACGGAGCTGTCTTGGATGGCAGCGGATACAACAATGGCAGATGGGGATCGCAGCGCCTCCTGCTCAACTCGTCACTAGGAAAAGGCGGCGGCAGCAACCTGAACTTGTGAAAACTGCGGACGACAGATATGTTGCCCGCGTCTGCCGTTAAAAGATGCGGCAATAGACACAACATATAGCGAAATATTCCATCTATTATCAATAGTAAATTAATAGCCTAGTGGTGGAAGTTGTGTCTGTGGTTCTCTACATCGCAGGTTCGACTCTTGGTTACTCCTCATTGTTTTTGTATTTTAAGAAAAATAACGCAGCCACAACACCTAATTAGGCACGGTTTTTATTTGAATTTTTTCAACCCAATTTTATACTACAAAGAAATAATTTTACTACCAAAAAAAGAAATAGTCCCAACATGGAATATATAGCATTTCTTTAAAAAACTAAATCAAATATTTATGACAAACATGTATCGTCATGCAATGTCATCACGTATGGTGTTAGCAATTTATGACGATTCCCTCATATGACGCACCCATATTGTCATAACATATTGTCATAAACATGATGCTACAAATAGTTATGACATTTTTTATGACGAGGCTCAATTTTTCGTTACTAAATTGCTTTGCTTCCTACAAATCGTCATAAACATAGTCATCTAGTGACAAATTCTACTATTGTCATTTAGCATTTGTCATAAAAGGCCCTATGTGTTGTAGAGGTAGTGATGCCCTGCTGGGTCACCTTGGTAGTGATCAATGGAGAGTCATGATCTCCGGGCAGAATGGGAATCACGGCTTGTGGGTAAAGTGCACAACCTCTGCAGAGTGTTTGAAAAACTGATATATCAGCCGTGCTCACGGTTATGAGCGGCCAAGGGAGCTCCAGTGATTAGTGGTACTTGATCAGAGATACTTTGGTACAGGTGGTTATGAGATTGATGGTTTTGGTTATGACTATGGTGCTGGTAAGTGGTACTCTTTCCGTTTGGAAAGGAGTACGTTTGGGTTAATAACTTGGGTTAATGCTAAAACTTGGCTTTCTACTAGTAAGTAATAATCTGACCAACTAAAAGCAACTGCTTGACTTATCCCCACATACAGCTAGTCCACTACAGCCAAACAGGATGCTTGCTGAGTATGTTGATGTGTACTCACCCTTGCTCTACACACCAAACCCCCCCCCCCCCATCCCCAGGTTGTCAGCATTGCAACCACTGCTCAGGCGAAGATGAAGCTGTGGAAGGAGACTTCCAGGAGTTCCAAGATTACGACGAGTTCTAGGTGTGGGTTAGCGGCAACCCCCAGTCGGCTGCCTGTGAAGGCCGCGGTTATCTACGTTTCTTTTCCGCACTTTGATTTATTGTAAGAACTATATGGACGTCTCAGACGTATAATGTAATCGACTATTTCCCTTATCAATACTATTTTGAGCACTGTGTGATGATGTCCATATTATGTAACTGCTGTGTACGTGAATAACTGATCCTGGCACGTACATGGTTCGCATTCGGTTTGCCTTCTAAAACCGGGTGTGACAGCGACATATGCTAGCAAAATGTGAATGGACTCTAGTCTAGCCACAGGAGCAAAAGTCTCCTCAAAGTCCAAACCTGCGACTTGGGCATAACCTTTTGCCACAAGTCTAGCCTTGTTCCTTGTCACCACCCCGTGCTCATCTTGTTTGTTGCGAAATACCCACTTGGTTCCCACAACATTTTGCTTGGGACGAGGCACCAATGTCCAAACTTCATTTCTCTTGAAGTTATTGAGCTCCTCTTGCATGGCCAACACCCAGTCCGGATCTAGCAAGGCCTCCTCTACCCTGAAAGGCTCAATAGAGGAGACAAAAGAGTAATGCTCACAAAAATTAACTAATCGAGATCGAGTAGTTACTCCCTTGCTAATATCACCCAAAATCTGGTCGACGGGATGATCCCTTTGAATCATTGCTCGAACTTGGGTTGGAGGTGCCGGTTGCGCTTCTTCCTCCATTACATGATCATCTTGTGCTCCCCCTTGATCACACGCCTCTTGTTCATCATCTTGAGTTGGGGGATGCACAAATGTTGAGGAAGGTTGATCTTGTTCATCTTGTTCCTGTGGCCGCACATCTCCAATCGTCATGGTGCGTATTGCGGCTGTTGGAACTTCTTCTTCATCTACATCATCAAAATCAACAACTTGCTCTCTTGGAGAGCCATTAGTCTCATCAAATACAACATCGCTGGAGACTTCAACCAAACCCGATGTTTTGTTGAAGACTCTATACGCCTTTGTATTTGAGTCATAACCTAACAAAAACCCTTCTACGGCTTTGGGAGCAAATTTGGAATTCCTACCCTTCTTCACTAGAATGTAGCATTTACTCCCAAAAACTCGAAAATACGAAACATTTGGTTTGTTACCGGTTAGTAGCTCATACGACGTCTTCTTGAGGAGGCGATGAAGGTAGACCCTGTTGATGGCGTGGCAAGCTGTGTTCACGGCTTCCGACCAAAAGCGCTCGGGGGTCTTGAACTCTCCAAGCATCGTCCTCGCCATTTCTATAAGCGTCATGTTCTTCCTCTCTACCACACCATTTTGCTGTGGTGTGTAGGGAGCGGAGAACTCGTGCTTGATCCCTTCCTCCTCAAGGTACTCCTCCACTTGAAGATTCTTGAACTCGGACCCATTGTCGCTCCTTATCTTCTTCACCTTGAGCTCAAACTCGTTTTGAGCTCTCCTTAGGAAGCGCTTGAGGGTCCCTTGGGTTTCAGATTTATCCTGCGAAAAGAATATCCAAGTGAAGCGGGAAAATCATCAACAATAACTAGTCCATACTTACTTCCTCCTATGCTTAGATAGGCGACGGGTCCGAAGAGGTCCATATGTAGCAGCTCCAGAGGTCTTGATGTAGTCATCACATTCTTGTTGTGATGCGCTCCTCCCACTTGTTTACCTGCTTGACAAGATGCACAAGGTCTATCTTTTTCGAAAGTAACATTGGTTAGACCTATCACGTGTTCTCCCTTTAGAAGCTTGTGAAGGTTCTTCATCCCCACATGTGCTAAGCGGCGATGCCACAACCAGCCCATGCTAGTCTTAGCAATTAAGCATGCATCTAGACCGGCCTCCTCTTTTGCAAAATCAACTAAATAAAGTTTGCCGTCTAATACACCCTTAAAAGCTAATGAACCATCACTTCTTCTAAAGACAAACACATCTACATTTGTGAATAGACAATTATATCCCATTTTGCACAATTGACTAACAGATAACAAATTATATCCAAGAGACTCAACTAAAAACACATTAGATATAGAGTGCTCGGATGAAATAGCAATTTTACCTAACCCTTTTACCTTGCCTTGATTCCCATCACCGAATATTATTGAATCTTGGGAATCCTTGTTTTCGACGTAGGCGGTGAACATCTTCTTCTCCCCCGTCATATGGTTTGTGCATCCGATGTCGATAATCCAGCTTGAACCCCCGGATGCATAAACCTGCAAGGCAAATTTAGGCTTGGGTCTTAGGTACCCAACTCTTGTTGGGTCCTACAAGGTTAGTCACAATTGTCTTAGGGACCCAAATGCAAGCTTTATCTCCCTTGCATCTTGCCCCTAACTTCCTAACAATCACCTTCTTATTCTTTCTACAAATGGCAAATGAAGCATTGCAAGCATGATATATTGTAGAAGGTTCATTAATTTTCCTAGGAATATTAACAACATTTCTCCTAGGCATATGAACAACATATCTCCTAGACATATCTCTACCATGCATATAGGAAGAACTAGAAGCAAACATGGCATGAGAGTCAAAAGCATCATACGCATTACAACTCCTATAAGACTGTCTTCTATCATAGTACATAAAACCATGGTTCTTTTTAGCACTACTAGCCATAGGGGTATTCCCTTTCTCCTTGGCGGAGATGGGAGCCTTATGTCTTGTTAAGTCCTTGGCTTCCCTCTTGAAGCCAAGTCCATCCTTAATTGAGGGGTGTCTACCAATCGTGTAGGCATCCCTTGCAAATTTTAGCTTGTCAAATTCATTCTTGCTAGTCTTAAGTTGGTCATTAAGACTAGCCAATTCATCATTCAATTTGGAAATTGAAACTAGGTGTTCACTACAGGCACCAATGTCAAAATTTTTACACCTATTGCAAATCATAACATGTTCTACACAAGAGTTAGATTTACTAGCTATTTCTAGCTTAGCATTCAAATCATCATTTATGCTCCTTAAGTTAGAAATTGTCTCATGGCAAGAAGATAGTTCACAAGAAAGCATTTCATTTCTTTTAACTTCTAAAGCATGAGATTTTTGTGCCTCTACAAATTTGTCATGCTCTTCATATAAAAGGTCCTCTTGTTTCTCTAAAAGTCTATCCTTTTCATTTAGGGCATCAATCAATTCATTAATCTTATCTATTTTAGTTCTATCTAATCCCTTGAACAAACTAGAGTAATCTATTTCTTCATCACTGGACTCATCATCACGAGAAGAATCATAAGTGGCATTGTTTCGAGTACATACCTTCTTCTCCTTCACCATGAGGCATGTGTGACGCTCGTTGGGGAAGAGGGATGACTTGTTGAAGGCGGTGGTGGCGAGTCCTTCATTGTCAGAGTCGGATGACGAACAATCTGAGTCCCACTCCTTGCCAAGGTGTGCCTCGCCCTTAGCTTTTTTGTATGCCTTCTTCTTCTCCCTCTTGTTCCCCTGTTCCTGGTCACTATCATTATCGGGGCAGTTAGCGATAAAATGACCAATCATACCACACTTGAAGCATGAGCGCTTCTCCTTTGTCTTGGTCTTGTTTGGCTGCCCCTTGTGACCCTTTAGCGCCGTCTTGAAGCGCTTGATGATGAGAGCCATCTCTTCACCATTTAGCCCTACCGCCTCAACTTGTGTCACCTTGCTAGGTAGCGCCTCCTTGCTTCTTGTTGCTTTAAGAGCAAACGGTTGAGGCTCATTGATTGGACCATTCAATGCGTCATCCACGTATCTCGCCTCCTTGATCATCATTCGCCCGCTCACGAACTTCCCAAGAACTTCTTCGGGCGACATCTTGGTGTACCTAGGATTTTCACGAATATTGTTCACCAGATGTGGATCAAGTACAGTAAAGGACCTTAGCATGAGGCGAACGACGTCGTGGTCCGTCCATCGCGTGCTTCTGTAGCTCCTTATTTTGTTGATGAGGGTCTTGAG
This sequence comes from Zea mays, assembly GCF_902167145.1. Lineage (NCBI taxonomy): Eukaryota > Viridiplantae > Streptophyta > Magnoliopsida > Poales > Poaceae > Zea > Zea mays. Next base: position 64,459,291 of record NC_050103.1, on the reverse strand, counting down.
CCGGTTGTATGTTTGGGTTGGCTCCTCGCCCCTTATCATTGCAAATCTCCCGAGCTCGCCCTCTACCAACTCCATCTTGGTGAGCAAGGTGACATCGTTCCCCTCATCAGAGATCTTGAGGGTGTCCTAGATCTGCTTGGCATTGTCCAAGCCGCTCACCTTATGGTACTTGTCCCTGCACAAAGAGGCTAACAACACAATAGTAGCTTGTGCATTTTTATGAATCTGTTCATTAATAAATATAGGACTATCTGAGCTATCAAATTTCATTCCATTCTCAACAATCTCCCATATACTTGGATGGAGAGAGAACAGGTGACTACGCATTTTGTGACTCCAAAATCCGAGTCCTCCCCATCAAAGTGTGGAGGTTTGCCAAGAGGGATGGAAAGCAAATGTGCATTTGAGCTATGCGGAATACGAGAGTAATCGAAAGAAAAGTTCGAATTAACCGTCTTTCTTTTGTCGTATTCATTGTCGTCGTTGTCCTTTTGGGAAGAAGTGGACTCATCGCTGTCATCGTAGTAGATGATCTCCTTGATGCGTCTTGTCTTCTTCTTCTTCCCATCTTTGCGTTTGTGGCCCGAGCCCGAGTCGGTAGGCTTGTCATCCTTTGGCTCGTTGACGAAAGACTCCTTCTCCTTATTGTTGATCACAATTCCCTTCCCCTTAGGATCCATCTCTTCGGGCGATTAGTCCCTTTGTGAAGAGAACGGCTCCGATACCAATTGAGAACACCTAGAGGGGGGTGAATCGGTGATCTTGTGAACCTTGAAACTTAATCCACAAAAACTTGATTAGACGTTAGCACAATAATGCCAAGTGGCTAGAGAGGAGTCTCAACAAAACACAATAACCACAAGAGATCAATCACAGAGATGGCACAGTGGTTTATCCCGTGGTTCGGCCAAGACCAACGCTTGCCTACTCCACGTTGTGGCGTCCCAACGAACGAGGGTTGCAATCAACCCCTCTCAAGCGGTCCAAAGACTCACTTGAATACCACGGTGTTTTGCTTGCTTTACTATATCCCGTTTGCGAGGAATCTCTACACTTTGGAGCCTCTCGCCCTTACACTTGAAATTCACAAAGAAGCACGGAGTAAGGGAGGGATGAGCAACACACTCAAGACAAGAAATCACAGCAACACCGCGCACACAAGTCGCAACAAGAGCTCACAACTCAATGAGTTCACAACTCAATGAGTTCACAACTCAACTAGAGCTCTAATTGCTATCGCAAGGAATCAAAAGCGCGGAATCGATGTCTTAGTGCTTAGGAATGCTTTGAGAATGCTTGGTGTACTCCTCCATGCGCCTAGGGGTCCCTTTTATAGCCCCAAGGCAGCTAGGAGCCGTTGAGTGCATTCCAGGAAGGCATTTCTTGCCTTCTGTCGACTGGCGCACCGGACAGTCTGGTGCACCACCGGACACTGTCCGGTGCGGATCTCTTTCCTTATTTGGCGAAGCCGACCGTTGGCGCCTTGGAGCCGTTGGCGCACCGGACACTGCCCGGTGCACACCGGACAGTCCGGTGCCCCCTTCTAGCCGTTGGCTCAGCCACGCGTTGCACCCGGATTAAGCGACCGACCGTTGGCCCGGCGACCGTTGGCTCACCAGACATTGTCCGGTGCACACCGGACAGTCCGGTGAATTATAGCCGTATGCCGTTAATTTCTTCCCGAGAGCAGCAAGTTCGCCTGAGCCAGCCTGGGGCACCGGACACTGTCCGGTGGACCACCGAACAGTCCGGTGCACCCAGACAGAGCTGACTTTGGCTGAACAAAGCCATCTCTCTTCCAATTCGATTTCTCCTGTTTTCAGTACTTAGACACAATACATTAGTCTATAAAACAATGTACTAAGTCTGAGAAACATACCTTTATACTTGATTTGTACTTTGTCCACCATTTGACACTTAGGCACTTGTATTGGACACTAAATCACCAAAACACTTAGAAATGGCCCAAGGGCACATTTCCCTTTCAGCAGGGAGGGAGCTTCCTGCGTGCTAGGGAAGATGGGCGCCCTGCTGCAGCCGTGGGGAGGAAGGGAGGTCGGCCATGGAAGGAACTCTGCGTACGCACAAACAACAGCGAGGAGAAGAAGAAGATGCTGGTGGCGGCTAGGGAAAAGTGAGGGGTGGGAGTGAAAAATTGCCAAGTGCAAGGGGAGAGGGATCCTATTTATAGACATGGGCTAGGGTTAGGGTTCCTTAGTGGGCCTAATGGGCTAGAATGGGCTTGGCCCAAAATACTAAACCAGGCCACGCTAATTTATTTCCATTTTATTTTATGGAGTTTTGATTAAACACGGATAATCGGATCGCAAATTGTTTCCCGGAATACAAATGCTTATGCGGAATTTGTCTCTACGGAGAACAGAGCGAAATAGAGTTTCGGCAAATGGACGATTAAGCGATTAATTCGGCCGAGAGTCTGATTTGGATTCGCTCGGAAATAACTCCTCGCGCATGATTGAAAATAAATCGTCCAGAGATTTGATCGGCTTTGGATTTTTAGTCGGAGAAGGCGAATCGTGATATTTTAAAATCGCTGTCGATACGAGGTTTTGAGTTCGGTTCGGACATGAGATATTTGGCCGAGTCAGATAAATTTGATTAGAAGATGACTTATCGAGTATTCCGTCTGAGAGTACGGACTCAGATTAAAATAGTCGGACATAGATTGAAGGTCGAGGAATCAGACTCGGGCTTAGATCAAATAACAGTCGTCGAGAGTTTGATTGAATGAGCTTTAGATGGGATTATAAATCGAGAATGATTAACGAGTTGGCATTCGTGCCGAGAAATAAAAATTTTAACAGGCTCCAAATTTGGCCTTCTGGAGATCGAGTAAAATCAGAAATCGGTGAAACCTTCACAAGTAACTTGATAAATGGAGATAAACGTGATCGAGAAATAGAAAATTCACTGAGCGTCCGAGATTAGGAAATATCTCCCGACATAACGTGAAACTGACACCTGGGGTGTCACAGGACTGCACCGTTATCTCAGGTACGAGGCTAACACCCAGCAAGCCCTTCGCGAGTGTGTTGGTGTCATCTGTCCGCTTGGGGTTGGCACGTTGCGGGGACACGACATATGTCATTGTCTCTAGCGCGAGGACAACGCCCGACATGTCCCCCGCTGGGGTGCCGGCGTCGCCGACTCGCTCGACAGCCGACGTGGTGCCGCCTCCTGCCTGGCCACGGTTGCCCCTCCTCCACCTACGGCGAGGAGGGTGGCGGGACAAACCCGGATGCTGCTCTTCCGCCACGGGGGGAAGACATCATCGAGTTCGCCACCGCCGGGCTAGCTGACGGTCGTCGTTGTTGCTATCGCGCTGCGAGGGGGGAGGAGTACCATGTCGTAGCCGCCGTCGAGGGACATGAACTCGAGACTCCCGAAGCGGAGCACCGTCCCATCTGGAACTCAACGGGAAGTTGTTCATCAACACGCAGCAGGCCCCTACCTGGCGCGCCAACTGTCGGCGTTTCGACCCCGGGGGGTCCTGGACCGACGAGTAAATTTGTCGATGCGCGTCCCAGCCCAGATGGGTTGGCGTGAGTAGGAACACAAGGGAGAAAACGCGGCTCGTGTTACCCCATGCCAGGGAGAGTGTACTCGTAGTAGGGGTTACAAGCGTCCGCGAGAGAGAGAGAGAGAGAGTGAGCCTGTTCGTCAGCTCGTTCTCCCGCGCGACCCTCCCTCCTCTCACATGAAGGCCCTGTACCTCCCTTTTATAGATGCAAGGAGAGGGTCCAGGTGTACAATGGGGGGTGTAGCTATGCGCTAACGTGTCTGGCAGACAGGTGCCTGAGCCCTGTGTACATGCCAATGTGGCTGTCAGAGAGGTGCTAGAGCCCTGTGTATGCGGTAACATGGCCGTCGGAGAAGTGCTTGAGCCCTGTAGAAGCATAGCTGTCGGTGCTGCTGGGATCCTCTGACATCTCCTTGCTTCCATAGGGGGCTGAGAACCACCGTCGTCATGGGCGCACGTGGGGAGCCATCATTACTTGTTACCAGGGTGAGCCAGATGGGACGCCGGTCTTGTTCCCCCATAGCCTGAGCTAGCTAGGGGTAGGGTAATGATGTATCCCCCATGGCGTGGTCGGTCCGAGCCCAAGGTCGGGTGAGGCGAAGACTTCTCCTGAGGCTAAGGCTGGGGTCGGGTGAGGACGTGATTCCTCCCGAGGCCGAGGTTGAGGCCGAGCCCTGGGGTCGGGCGAGGCGGAGACCACCTTCCGAGGCCGAGGTTGAGGCCGAGCCCTGGGGTCGGGTGAGGCGGAGACCTCTTTTTGAGGCCGAGCCCTGGGGTCGGGCGAGGCGGAGCTCCCTGTTGCGCCCGAGGCTGAACTTGGCTATTGTCAGCCTCACCCTGGTGGGTGGCACAGCAGTCGGAGCGGGGCTGAGAGCACCTAGAGGGGGGTGAATAGGTGATCCTGTAAAACTTGAACTTAATGCCACAAAAACTTGGTTAAGCGTTAGCACAATATTGACAAGTGGCTAGAGAAGAGTCTTAGCGAAACACAATAACCACAAGAGAATCAACACAGGTAGACACAGTGGTTTATCCCGTGGTTCGGCCAAGTACAACACTTGCCTACTTCCACGTTGTGGCGTCCCAACAGACGAGGGTTGCAATCAACCCCTCTCAAGCGGTCCAAAGACCCACTTGAATACCATGGTGTTTGCTTTTCTTTTCTATATCCCGTTCGCGAGGAATCTCCACAACTTGGAGTCTCTCGCCCTTACAAAGATGTTCACAAAGAAGCACGGAGTAAGGGAGGGATTAGCAACTCACACAAGACACAAAGACCACAGCAAATACGCACACACAAGACCCAGACTTAAGCTCAAAAGACTAGCACACTAGAACGGAGCTCAAATCACTAGAATGTCGAACAAGTGCGCAAGAATGGAGTGTGAGTGATCAAGAGTGCTCAAGGAATGCTTAGAGACTACTTGTTGTACTCCTCCATGCGCCTAGGGGTCCCTTTTATAGCCCCAAGGCAGCTAGGAGCCGTTGAGAGCAATCCAGGAAGGCAATTCTTGCCTTCTGTCGCCTGGCGCACCGGACACTGTCCGGTGCGGATTTCCTTCCTTGTTTGGCGAAGCCGACCGTTGGCAGCCTTGGAGCCGTTGGCGCACCGGACACTGTTCGGTGCACACCGGACAGTCCGGTGCCCCCTTCTAGCCGTTGGCTCGGCCACGCGTCGCGCCCGGATTAAGCGGCCGACCGTTGGCTCGGCGACCGTTGGCTCACCGGACAGTCCGGTGAATTATAGCCATACGCCGTTAATTTCTTCCCGAGAGCAGCAAGTTCGCCTGAGTCAGTCTGGCGCACCGGACACTGTCCGGTGCACCACCAGACAGTCCGGTGCACCCAGACAGAGCTGACTTTGGCAGAACAAAGTCATCTCAACTCCAATTCGATTTCTCCTGTTTCCAGCACTTAGACACCATACATTAGTCTCTAAAACAATGTACTAAGTCTGAGAAACATACCTTTATACTTGATTTGTACTTTGTCCACCATTTGACACTTAGGCACTTGTATTGGACACTAAATCACCAAAACACTTAGAAATGGCCCAAGGGCACATTTCCCTTTCAATCTCCCCCTTTTTGGTGATTTATGCCAACACAACATAAATCAAGTAGAACAAGTACAATATCAATTCAAATAAGAACTCATATTTGTTTTGAATCAAATTTGGCATATATGGATCATTCTTTGCCACCACTTGGTTTGTTTTTGCAAATCAACCTCAAATTCATATCTCTAAGTCAAAAACACTTGTAGACATAAGGAGAGGTTTTCCAAAAGAAATTGATCGAGGATTTCAAAAACTCCCCCTTTTCCCCATAATTAACACTTCTCCCCACAAGAGGCCAACTTTTGACAAAAGAGACAATAAACGAGTTTTGACAAACCAAAAGCTCTATTCTACTATTTTCAAAATTTCTCAAGTGGTAGCTGATCCATTTATTGCTTTGGCCTTTATTTTCTCCCCCTTTGGCATCAAGCACCAAAACGGGATCAATCTTGGCCCTAGAACCCCATTGCCTCACCAAAATCTTCAATAAGAATACAAAGGCAATAAGAGTACGTGGGATGAACTTGGAATAAGATACCCTCTCATCGGAGTGCAGTGGAAGTATTTCATGGTCCAAGTCCACCTTTTCCCTTTCAAACCTCCTTTGAGACTAAAACAAGCAAACTCAAGCACACGATTAGTCTCAAAGGGTCAAGTTGTAGCACATCTCCCCCTAAATATGTGCATCACTTTGCAACGGACTTGTGAGGTCCGGGGAGTGCTTGTACAACTTGAGCACCATAAACAACACAATGCAAAAGGAACATGATCAAGGGCATAAGCACATGTATGCTATAAATCAATCCAAGTTCCGCGAATCTAAGACATTTAGCTCACTACGCAACTTGCAAAAGGTCTGCTCATCTAAAGGCTTGGTAAAGATATCGGCTAGCTGGTTCTCGGAGCTAACATGAAACACTTCGATATCTCCCTTTTGCTGGTGGTCTCTCAAAAAGTGATGCCGGATGTCAATGTGCTTTGTGCGGCTGTGTTCAACAGGATTATCCGCCATGCGGATAGCACTCTCATTATCACATAGGAGTGGGACTTTGCTCAAATTGTAGCCAAAGTCCCTGAGGGTTTGCCTCATCCATAGTAGTTGCGCGCAACACTGTCCTGCGGCAACGGACTCGGCTGTTGGGGGCCTTCGGCTTCCGAAGGTCCTCAAAAATGTGATTTGACAATATTTTCTAAGTATGCAAGCAGGTATCTTCGGAATCAAGTTGCGGGTATACAGAAGCATGGTCAAGACGAAGCTTGACTGAAATGGAAGACGATCATGACGAAGGATGAAACAATCACGAAGCTATGTGCAGAGGAGCTTCGGCATGACAGCAGAAAGGGGAAACCGACTTAAAGATGAAAAGCCAAATCAGCCCTCGAAGAATTACTATAGAGTTATTGATAAAAGTGAAGGGCATTAATGTAATTTTATACGGGCTGCGTCCCGTGCCTATAAATAGATGAATAGTATTCATGTACTGTTCACGCTGACTTGGCATTGGCATCACACTTGTACCCTTACTTTCCTTCAAGCCGAAGGTACATATGTAATTTGTCGTCATTTATATAAGAAAAACGAATAGGAATAAATTAATAAGTAGTGTTTAAAGTAGTTATGTTATTTTCCTTATTATGTACATAAATCTTTTCTTAATCTTTTATTATGATTATGAAGGTATGACCTTCATAACCTTCGTCTGAAATTCATTATACCCAAGGGGAAATAATGTTTCGAAGGACGAAGGACTTTAATATTTAACATTGTGTGTTGCCTTGTTCTTGATTCATAGCATTTGAGAACAAGTCCCCAACATTGGCGCCCACCTCCGGTGAACTCACTTCCATTTCTTGAGCTCTGAACACCTTCGGCAAGCATCACCTTCGTCATCCCGCCGAAAAAAGCTTCAGCGACAGGGGCTGCTACTTTGCAGCCGTTGGATCCCAATCAGGACGTCCTTTCTCTTAGGGAGGCCCGAAGCCAGAAGAGGAAGGCTGCTAGTCCAACGCCTCCGGAAGATGACTTGGATCAGGAGATCCAAAATCTGGAGATCCTTCAGCAACAGGTGCAACGAAAAAAGGAGAAGATGGCTCGTTTAGCTGACCTTCAGAAACAGATAGATGAAGCTTCCGAAGAGGTTCGTCATCTTGTTCAAGATGACCAGAACCGAAGGCCTCCGCGCAGAGAGCTCCATCAGGAAGGCTTCTACAATGAGGACGACTGGTATGAAGATTTCCATCATGGAAATTTTGCTTTCGATGATGCTTCTCCTCTATCAACAGAATTGCAGGCTACACCATGGCCCTAGTCTTACAAGCCACCCCAGCTCCCCATGTACAACGGTCATACAGACCCGAAGCAATTCTTGATGAGCTATGAAGCAACCATATCTTCGTATGGTGGCAATACTGCAGTCATGGCAAAGTCTTTTGTCATGGCCGTCAAGAGTGTCACTCAGACCTGGTACTCCTCTCTCCGGCCAGGGACAATCACCTCTTGGCAGAAGCTGAAGGATATGTTGATAACCAGCTTCCAAGGGTTTCAGACGAAGCCAGTTACTGCTCAAGCTTTATTCCAGTGTACCCAGGACCACGAAGAATACCTCCAGGCGTATGTCTGAAGGTTTCTCCGTCTGAGGGCACAAGCGCCAACAGTGCCCAATGAAATTGTCATTGAGGCCATGATTAAGGGGCTTCGGTCGGGACCTTCAGCGCAATACTTTGCCAGGAAGCCACCACAAACTTTGGAGAAGCTGCTCCAGAAGATGGACGAGTACATCCGGGCTGACAATGACTTCCGCCAAAGAAGGGAGGAGGCATTTAGGTTCTCTGAAATGACCAGGGGCTTCGGAGGAAGATTTCATACGAGGCATGTTAGGTCAATTCATAACTCCACTCAAAGTGATGATAGAGGGATCCAACAGCAAAGGCCACAATACTCTTCGCAAGCTTCGGGACAATAGCAAAGCTCTGTTCGGCCGCCAGCGCCAAGGGGCAGAGGCGCCAGGGGCTTCGGGGGAAGATTTGGGGATCAGCCAAGAAGAATTTACTGTCTATTCTGTGGTGAAGACAAGGGCCATACTACCAGGATGTGCCACGTCACCATCCAGAAGCAAAAGGAGATAGCAGAAGCTGCAGCACAATAGAGTCAGCCGAAGCAGGTCATGCACACTGCTTCGTACCATTCGCCTTACATCCTAGAATATGTAGGCAATCACTCTGCAGCTTCTGTTGCTTCGGCAAGTCAACCCCAAGCATCTTGGCAACAACCTCCACCTCCACCACCAACGCAGCGAGGACAACAGCCAGAAGGGAGTCAGCACACTCACCTTAAGAGGGACTTCAGAGAGGAGTCCGAAGCTCGCACAGTCAATAGCACTGTTCCAGAGTCGAAGTATATTTACTGACAAATATCCTACCTCGACAGCAGTTTTTTCGCATTTTTACATTCAGTATTACTTTTTTGTTAATAATGAACAACTATGGGAAGTCTAAGTGTTTTTTATTGTTTTTCAATCTCTTGTAACAGCTTCGTCTTTTACCGTAATAAAAATATGTCTTCTCCATAGGCTTGAGTTGCCGAAGCATACAAATTTATGGTGGCATGAAGGACCTTGGTATTATCAAAAATTTGTTCTAAGGAACACAGTGCAATTTATTCGAAGCAGTAAAAAGTCATTCCTAAGGGAGCGCAGCGTAAGTTTTCTGAGCTTACAGCGAAAAGTCAACGTTGATTCTGCTGAAAGTAAAAGGCGAAGAAGCTCCTAAGGGAGGCTTACAGCGAAAAGTCAACGCTGATTCCGCTGAAAGTAAAAGGCGAAGAAGCTCCTAAGGGAGGCTTACAGCGAAAAGTCAGCGCTGATATAAAAAGATTGTGCGCTTTATTGCAGGGATGTGTGTATTTTCGGCACAAATATCATTTTGCATAACATAACATCATCACATCATTTTGCATAACATAAGCATCATACATCATATTGCATGTGGAACAAGAAGGGGATACAGTATCGATCTTCGGAGAATGTTTTGAAAAAGAGAAAATCGTGCTAAGGCACAAGATAAATTGAGAAGAAGTGTAGCTTCATTAGAAAGGCAACATAAAACTTTTTTATAGCTTCGGTGAATATTTCACGAAGCTTGGATATTCTTCATCAGAGAAGTATGGAAATTCTTGTGATATATAAAAGATTTTCTTCACGAAGCATGAAAAGAAGGGAAGGTGTTTTTTCGCCGAAGGCTCAAAAAATGGGATGTATACAAAATTTCATGCATCGTAAAGAATTGAACTATAAATAGATTATATATTACATTCAAAGTTGCAATGTATTACACGTTACATTCCAAATATTTTTACAATAGCATCTAGTCCTCCTTAAGAACTATTTCAGCAGCTTCGTTCAGTAGCTGATCGACAACTTTGTCCATGATGGCTTCGGCCATTTTTCTAATTTCATCGTCCCCCTTCGGGTGGGGGCCCGGAGATGCCTCAGCAGTTTCTGAGGGAGGAGAAAATACGGCTAAGCAAAGTCTGGAATCAAAAATTACAACATAATAAAAACCACTAGTTAATACCTATTTGCCCTTCGGGCTCTGTGCCTTTCTCAGCAGCCTCTGCTATCTTCCTAGCATCATGAATGCCTTTTTTGCTTCTTTGAATGATCTCTTGAGCCATTTCTCGGCCGCCATTGTCCCAAATGTCGGTGAAAAATTTTCCACCAACCAGGCTTGATTCGGCCGAGGGGTCCTTTATGTCTTCGGTGGACAAGGTGGTTTCGGTTTGTGCTAAATATTTCACATGGTTACAACCTTTTCTTTCCAACACAGTAGCAATCCCTCTGGCGCCCGAAAAAGCACATATGTCTCCGCGACTATTCAAGATTTCTTCGAAGGCCTCAGCTTCGTGACTGATCCATTCAATCGGGCCTTCTGGATTTCCCCTTGTGAAATTCTCTTCGCTAGAGAATGCGCCAACGCTGGCGAAGCTGGATTTTATCTTCTTAACACACTCTATGGATTTATCATAGTATCTTTTCTTGGAAGCACGAAGCTCTTCAACATTTACTTCCAAATGATTTGCCCATTGATCACTAAGTTCTCGTTTTGTTTCTTCTAGTATGCTTTCTTCTTTAGCCATGGCCAGTTGTTTCTGAAGATCCTGAATTTCGCGTTTTTGGGCTTCAGCTTGAGCCTTAGAGGTAGCTTCGTCTTCCTTTATTTTATCCACTAGTGTAAGCAGAATTTTATCTTTTTCCAAAACTTCGTTCCTCAGCTTGATAACCTCTGCTCGTAGGTTGTTGAAAGCAATATTATAACTTTCATCTTCAGCATTCTTTTGCGCTCTCAAAGCGTTGCTTAGTATTAAACCCTATATGAAAAAAGAATTACTATAAGAATGAAAGAATGATTCAAAAATTGTAAATTTCCAAATATACAATTTTCACACCTTCAAACTATTATATGCAAGGCTATCCGCAAGATCGTCCTTCGTCATAGCGCAGAGTCCAGCTTCAAGCTTCGGAAACCCCATGCTTCTAGCCATCTCCCGGCAGACGAATAATTCTTTGTTGTCCGGGAGGCAGTATAGGAAGTCATCTTCGTCTGTCCCATTGAACACTAGTGCCCCCTTTGGATATTTCAATTCTCTGGCATAGTGATTAGCTTCAAAAATCTCTTCTTCGGATAATTTCTTCCCCGAAGCGTGTCGTACAATATAATCGTATATTTTGGAAGGTGCTTCGGGGGCAGCAGTGTCAATTTCTTCAACCAAAATTGGCTCTGACATTTTTATTTTTTCGGCTGCCTCTGCAATTTTCGTTTCTTCGGTTTCCAAAGGTTTTACCTTGGTGGGCTCTGAAGGCCCAGCTTCAGTTTCAAATTGTTGCTTCGAAGTTTCAGCAACAAAGGCTTCGGTAGACACTTCAGAGGTTTCAACAGTTTTCTTTGGAGTTATACTTGAAGATTTAATTGTCTCCAAAACATCTAACACATTAACCATCTTTTTTCTTTTCGGGGTCACTGTTGGACCCTTCTGGCTTTTTCCTGTCTCAATCTTTGCTGAAGGACTTAAAACTTCTGATGTTTTTGTTTCTTCAGTCCTTGGCTCTTTCATCTTTTCTGTTGCTGGCACTTCGGCCACCTCTTCGATTTCTGGCAGCAAGGTTGATTCTTTAGCTTCGGTGGCCGAAGAGGTCTCACCGGTGAACTCAGGCACTGTGGCCAGTTCAATATAACGTGGCCGGTGTGTGAGAACCTTTACCCTTTTCCTCTTCGGCGTCGGCTCACTAGGAGCGGCTGAAGTAGTCTCCTTCGTAGAGGAAGTATTCTTTCTTTTTTGACCCCGCACTGGATAATGGTAGTCGGGGTAGACGAACCCAATTGCGTCAAATACTCGGTTCAGCCTCTTCTTCTTTCGGCCTCCGAAGGCTGCTGACAATGCAGTATCTTCGGCCTTTGAATATACCCCAACAGTTCATCACTTACAGTCTCAATGCTTTTTAGCCAGTCGTCATCTGGCTCAACGAATTTATCTCCAAACTTAAATGTGTATTTCAGCCTGACTAGACCACCTTCGTTAGTCTCTTTAATGGTCTCCTGTGGCATTTCCCATTTTTCCACAAGTGGCCATACTCTGAAGGCAATGTGTTCTTGCACCAAATCCCTCGTCCCAATAAAAGAGCAAACAACACCGAAGGCTCTCTGGCATTCTTCGGCTGCTTCATTCATTTCCACCTTCGGCCTCCGCAGGCCGAAGCGTTGCCAGATGGGGCGCATAATGATTTTCTTTATATCTTCTCGTGATTTCAAGTCATTCTTCACATAAAACCATTCCATCATCCAGTCGCAAGGCCACCTCTTTCGAAAGGTCGGCACGGGGCAGCTTGACCCAGACCGGGAGCCGAAGTTGTAGCAGCCAAAATTGTTGTGATACTGTTCCTTACCCCAGGGTTTTGTTTCGTACAACAATTCATGTATGTTGCAGAAGCTTTTCGCATCAGGTTCCAAGCCTTGGCTTCTTACGGCCCACACGAAGATATTCATCCTTATGATTGCTTCGGGGGTAAGTTGGTGAAGATAGATTTCAAATATCTTCAGCACCTCTACAACAAAGCTGCTTAAGGGAAATCGTAGTCCAACTTTCAAGAAGCTTCGGAATACCATGACTTCATTTTCCTCAGGAGTTGGACAAGTCTTCTCTCCTTCATCAGCCCTCACAACGGACAAGTCCCGGAAATATCTGCCCCTCATGTTGACAAGATGATTTTCTTTAATACTAGATTTGCCAAAAACCGCATGGCTTGGTCGCCAAGGTCGATCTTCGGAGTCTTCACCACCACTATCCACATCATAGCTGTCACTGTCACCAGTATCTTCAGATAAACCCTCCAAAATTTCTTTAGTAATCTTCTCTGTATTAGTCTTCGACATCGATTGAAGAAAACCCAGATGCATCTCCTCAGAAAGACTTAGCTTCGAATCACCAACAACTTTTTTATCTTCAGACATCCTTGCAAACATTGAGAAAGTGCTCTCTAAACCGAAGCTTTAAAATTTAAAAGGCCAAGCAAGTGTTGTTGCGCGCAGGCTAAAAGTTGGGTGAGTAAAAGCAGTTGGCAAGAGAGCGTACCAAATAAACTAGGGATAAGCTCTTATTTATACGCCCAGAGCGTTGAAACTGGAGGGTCCCGCTTGTCAAAGACTGTTGCTATTCTAGCAAAGAGAAGGTGTTTTTCGGACCTTCGGCTTAAGGACTTCGTCCATATCGCAATATGAATTTATCATTACAACAAATTAATATTGCGAGGGGCTACTGTTGGGGGCCTTCGGCTTCCGAAGGTCCTCAAAAATGTGATTTGACAATATTTTCTAAGTATGCAAGCAGGTATCTTCGGAATCAAGTTGCGGGTATACAGAAGCATGGTCAAGACGAAGCTTGACTGAAATGGAAGACGATCATGACGAAGGATGAAACAATCACGAAGCTATGTGCAGAGGAGCTTCGGCATGACAGCAGAATGGGGAAACCGACTTAAAGATGAAAAGCCAAATCAGCCCTCGAAGAATTACTATAGAGTTATTGATAAAAGTGAAGGGCATTAATATAATTTTATACGGGCTGCGTCCCGTGCCTATAAATAGATGAACAGTATTCCTGTACTGTTCACACTGACTTGGCATTGGCATCACACTTGTACCCTTACTTTCCTTCAAGCCGAAGGTACATTTGTAATTTGTCGTCATTTATATAAGAAAAACGAATAGGAATAAATTAATATGTAGTGTTTAAAGTAGTTATGTTATTTTCCTTATTATGTACATAAATCTTTTCTTAATCTTTTATTATGATTATGAAGGTATGACCTTCATAACCTTCGTCCGAAATTCATTATACCCAAGGGGAAATAATGTTTCGAAGGACGAAGGACTATAATATTTAACATTGTGTGTTGCCTTGTTCTTGATTCATAGCATTTGAGAACAAGTCCCCAACATCGTCCTCAGCGGTGGATAGGGCAATGGAAGTTTGTTTCTTATAGAGATGGCAATGGGTACCCGAAACCCGAATACCCGACGGGTTTTACCCGATATGAAGACGGGTAGGGGATGATTTCTCTACCCGCGGGTATGTTAATGGGTAAAAACCTCTACCCGTTGGGTAGACGGGTACGAGTATGGGTTGGTACTACCCATACCCGTCTACCCGTGGGTAAAATATACTCGCATCAATAGCACTATAAACATCTAATAGAGTCTAACTTAGCTAGAATAAAACTCTTCTCTAATTATCATTTGTCTAGATACTAAGTTATGTAATCATATAATTTGTTATATGTGAAATTGAAGTTGTTTTTATATGTTTCTTTAATATTTTGAGTGATCGGTATATTGGAATTTAATTCTTTCCTAGCGGGTACGGGTTACCCGACGGGTAAAAATACCCGCGCGGGTACGGGTATGAGTAAGATTTTATACCCGCGAGTATATATGGGTAACCTGACGGGTAGAATTTTTTTGATGGGTACGAGTATGGAATGGTACTACCCGACGGGTATGTACCCGTTGCCATCCCTAGTTTCTTAGAACTCCATGACACCAGGGACCTTCCTTAGAATTGGCACGTCCCCGATGTACTCTTCCTATCGACCTTACATCCAGCATAGTCGGAGTCTGAATATCCAATCAAGTCAAAGGTAGACCCCTTTGGATACCAGATCCCGAAACAAGGCGTAGCGACTAAATATCTAAGAATTCGCTTCACAGCCACTAAGTGACACTCCCTTGGATCAGATTGAAATCTAGCACACATGCATACACTAAGCATGATATCCGGTCTACTAGCACATAAATAAAGTAAGGACCCTATCATGGACCGGTATGCTTTTTGATCAATGGACTTACCTCCTTTGTTAAGGTTGGTGTGTCCGTTGGTTCCCATCGGAGTCTTTGCAGGCTTGGCGTCCTTCATCCCAAACCGCTTGATCAAGTCTTGCGTGTACTTGGTTTGAGAGATGAAGGTTCCATCCTTGAGTTGCCTTAATTGGAACCCAAGGAAGTAGCTTAACTCGCCCATCATCGACATCTCGAACTTCTGAGTCATCACCCTGCTAAACTCTTCACAAGACTTTTGGTTAGTAGAACCAAATATTATGTCATCGACATAAATTTGTCACACAAAAAGATCACCATCACAAGTCTTAGTAAAAAGAGTTGGATCGGCTTTCCCAACCTTGAAAGCATTAGCAATTAAAAAGTCTCTAAGGCATTCATACCATGCTCTTGGGGCTTGCTTAAGTCCATAGAGCGCCTTAGAGAGCTTACACACGTGGTCGGGGTACCGTTCATCCTCGAAGCCATGGGGTTGCTCCACGTACACCTCCTCCTTAATTGGCCCGTTGAGGAAAGCGCTCTTCACATCCATTTGGAACAACCTAAAAGAATGGTGAGCGGCATATGCTAACTGTTGGGGACTTGTTCTTAAATGCTTCGGCTTAAGAACAAGGCAACACAAAAAATGTTAAACGTTAAAATCCTTCGTCCTTCGAAGCATTATTTCCCTTAAGGATATAATGATTTTCGGACGAAGGTTATGAAGGACATACCTTCATAAACATAATATATAATAATGAAGAAGAAGACATATGAAATGTAAAGGATAACGTAAACAGTTATATATTATTATTAACTCATTTCTATATTATTACTATGGAAAAATAGAAATGATATCAAATTACAAATGTACCTTCGGCTTAAAAGAAGGTAATAGTACAAGCGTGACGCAAAAGCAAATGCCAAGTCAGCGTGAACAGTACGGGGGCACTGTTCACCTATTTATAGGCGCGTGACACAGCCCATGTAAAATTCATGCCCTTTACATTTGGTGGTAATTCTATAGTAATCCACCAAGGTCTAAATAGCCTTTTCATCTTTAAGTCGGTTTTCTTTTCTGCTATCACGCCGAAGCTTTCCTGCTCACACCTTCGGCGCTGTGTCAACCTTCGTATTCTTTGGGCTTCTCCCACTGTGGTACTGATTCGAGTCCGAAGATACCTGTTCACACATTATACTCCAGAAACATCGTTAAATCATGTTTTTGAGGACCTTCGGAAGCCGAAGGCCCCCAACACTAACAATATACGAATGGACTCTAGCCTAGCCACAGGAGCAAAAGTCTCCTCAAAATCCAAACCTGCGACTTGGGCATAACCTTTTGCCACAAGTCGAGCCTTGTTCCTTGTCACCATTCCGTGCTCGTCTTGTTTGTTGCGGAACACCCACTTGGTTCCCACAACATTTTGCTTGGGACGAAGCACCAGTGTCCAAACTTCATTTCTTTTGAAGTTGTTGAGCTCCTCCTGCATGGCCAACACCCAGTCTGGATCTAACAAGGCTTCCTCTACCTTGAAAGGCTCAATAGAGGAGACAAAGGAGTAATGCTCACAAAAATTAACTAATCAAGATCGAGTAGTTACTCCCTTGCTAATGTCACCCAAAATTTGGTCGACGGGATGATCCCTTTGAATCATTGCTCGAACTTGGGTTGGAGGTGTCGGTTGTGCTTCTTCCTCCATTACATGATCATCTTGTGCTCCCCCTTGATCACACGCCTCCTGTTCATCATCTTGAGTTGGGGGTTGCACCATTGTTGAGGAAGAAGGTTGATCTCGCTCATCTTGTTCATGTGGCCGCACATCTCCAATCGCCATGGTGCGTATTGCGGCCGTTGGAACTTCTTCTTCATCTACATCATCAAAATCAACAACTTGCTCTCTTGGAGAGCCATTAGTCTCATCAAATACAACGTCGCTAGAGACTTCAACTAAACCCGATGATTTGTTGAAGACTCTATACGCCTTTGTATTTGAGTCATAACCTAACAAAAACCCTTCTACGCCTTTGGGAGCAAATTTGGAATTCCTACCCTTCTTCACTAGAATGTAGCATTTACTCCCAAAAACCCGAAAATACGAAACATTGGGTTTGTTACCGGTTAGTAGCTCATACGACGTCTTCTTGAGGAGGCGATGAAGGTAGACCCTGTTGATGGCGTGGCAAGCCGTGTTCACGGCTTCCGACCAAAAGCGCTCGGGGGTCTTGAATTCTCCAAGCATCGTCCTCGCCATGTCAATGAGCGTCCTGTTCTTCCTCTCTACCACACCATTTTGTTGTGGTGTGTAGGGAGCGGAGAACTCGTGCTTGATCCCCTCCTCCTCAAGGAACTCCTCCACTTGAAGGTTCTTGAACTCGGACCCGTTGTCGCTCCTTATCTTCTTCACCTTGAGCTCAAACTCATTTTGAGCTCTCCTGAGGAAGCGCTTGAGGGTCCCCTGGGTTTCAGATTTATCCTGCAAAAAGAATACCCAAGTGAAGCGGGAAAAATCATCAACTATAACAAGACCATACTTACTTCCTCCTATACTTAGATAGGCGACTGGTCCGAAGAGGTCCATGTGAAGCATCTCCAAAGGTCTTGATGTGGTCATCACATTTTTGGTGTGATGAGAGCTTCCCACCTGTTTGCCTGCTTGACAAGCTGCACAAGGTCTATCTTTTTCGAATTGCACATTAGTTAGACCTATCACGTGTTCTCCCTTTAGAAGCTTGTGAAGGTTCTTCATCCCCACATGTGCTAAGCGGCGATGCCACAACCAGCCCATGCTAGTCTTAGCAATTAAGCATGCATCTAGACCGCCCTCTTCTTTTGCAAAATCAACTAAGTAAAGTTTGCCATCTAATACACCCTTAAAAGCTAGTGAACCATCACTTCTTCTAAAGACAGACACATCTACGTTTGTGAATAGACAATTATATCCCATATTGCATAATTGACTAACAGATAACAAATTATATCCAAGAGACTCAACTAAAAACACATTAGAAATAGAGTGCTCATTTGAGATTGCAATTTTGCCTAAGCCTTTCACCTTGCCTTGATTCCCATCACCGAATATGATTGAATCTTGGGGATCCTTGTTTTTGACGTAGGAGGTGAACATCTTCTTCTCCCCCGTCATATGGTTTGTGCATCCGCTGTCGATAATCCAGCTTGAACCCCCGGATGCATAAACCTGCAAGGCAAATTTAGGCTTGGGTCTTAGGTACCCAACTCTTATTGGGTCCTACAAGGTTAGTCACAATTGTCTTAGGGACCCAAATGCAAGTTTTGTCTCCCTTGCATTTTGCCCCTAATTTTCTAGCAACTATCTTCTTATCCTTTCTACAAATAGCAAATGAAGCATTTAAAACATGATATATTGTAGAAGGTTCATTAACTCTCCTAGAAACATTAACACCATTTCTCCTAGGCACATTTCTACCATGCATACAGGAAGAACTAGAAGCAAACATAGCATATGAATCATAAACATGTGAATCAAAAGCATCATGACTTCTATTTGCTTTTCTAGCATGTCTCCTATCATGATACATAAAAGCATGGTTCTTTTTAGCACTACTAGCCATAGGGGCCTTCCCTTTCTCCTTGGCGGAGATGGGAGCCTTATGGCTTGTTAAGTTCTTGGCTTCCCTCTTGAAACCAAGTCCATCCTTAATTGAGGGGTGTCTACCAATCGTGTAGGCATCCCTTGCAAATTTTAACTTATCAAATTCGCTTTTCCTAGTCTTAAGTTGAGCATTAAGACTAGCTACTTCATCATTCAATTTAGAAATTGAAACTAGGTGTTCACTACAAGCATCAATATTAAAATCTTTACACCTAGTGCAAACCACAACATGTTCTACACAAGATGTTGATTTATTAGCTACTTCTAGTTTAGCATTTAAATCATTGTTAATTCTCTTTAAGCTAGAGATAGAGTCATGACAGGTAGACAATTCACTAGAAATCATTTCATTTCTTTTAACTTCTAGAGCAAGTGAATTTTGTGCACTAACAAATTTATCATGCTCTTCATATAAAAGGTCTTCTTGTTTCTCTAAGAGTCTATCCTTTTCATTCAAGGCATCAATCAATTCATTGATCTTATCTATTTTAGTTCTATCCAATCCTTTGAACAAACTAGAGTAATCTATTTCTTCATCACTAGACTCATCATCACTAGAAGAATCATAAGTAGTACTGTCTCGAGTACATACCTTCTTCTCCCTTGCCATGAGGCATGTGTGACGCTCGTTGGGGAAGAGGGATGACTTGTTGAAGGCAGTGGCGGCGAGTCCTTCATTGTCGGAGTCGGATGACGAACAATCCGAGTCCCACTCCTTGCCAAGGTGTGCCTCGCCCTTAGCCTTTTTGTATACCTTCTTCTTCTCCCTCTTGTTCCCATGTTCCTGGTCACTATCATTATCAGGGCAGTTAGCGATAAAATGACCAATCTTACCACACTTGAAGCATGAGTGCTTCCCCTTTGTCTTGGTCTTGCTTGGCTGCCCCTTGTGACCCTTTAGCGCCGTCTTGAAGCGCTTGATGATGAGAGCCATCTCTTCATCATTTAGCCCTGCCGCCTCAACTTGTGCCACCTTGCTAGGTAGCGCCTCCTTGCTTCTTGTTGCCTTGAGAGCAAAGGGTTGAGGCTCATTGATTGGACTATTCAATGCGTCGTCCACGTATCTCGCCTCCTTGATCATCATTCGCCCGCTCACGAACTTCCCAAGAACTTCTTCGGGCGACATCTTGGTGTACCTAGGATTTTCACGAATATTGTTCACCAGATGTGGATCAAGTACAGTAAAGGACCTTAGCATTAGGCGAACGACGTCGTGGTCCGTCCATCGCGTGCTTCCGTAGCTCCTTATTTTGTTGATGAGGGTCTTGAGCCGGTTGTATGTTTGGGTTGGCTCCTCGCCCCTTATCATTGCAAATCTCCCGAGATCGCCCTCTACCAACTCCATCTTGGTGAGCAAGGTGACGTCGTTCCCCTCATGAGAGATCTTGAGGGTGTCCCAGATCTGCTTGGCATTGTCCAAGCCGCTCACCTTATGGTACTCGTCCCTGCACAAAGAGGCTAACAACACAGTAGTAGCTTGTGCATTTTTATGAATCTGTTCATTAATAAATATAGGACTATCCGAGCTATCAAATTTCATTCCATTCTCAACAATCTCCCATATACTTGGATGGAGAGAGAATAGGTGACTACGCATTTTGTGACTCCAAAATCCGTAGTCCTCTCCATCAAAGTGTGGAGGTTTGCCAAGAGGGATGGAAAGCAAATGTGCATTTGAGCTATGCGGAATACGAGAGTAATCGAAAGAAAAGTTCGAATTAACCATCTTTCTTTTGTCGTAGTCGTTGTCGTCATTGTCCTTTTGGGAAGAAGTGGACTCATCGCTGTCGTCGTAGTAGATGATCTCCTTGATGCGTCTTGTCTTCTTCTTCTTCCCATCTTTGTGTTTGTGGCCCAAGCCTGAGTCGGTAGGCTTGTCATCCTTCGGCTTGTTAACAAAGGACTCCTTCTCCTTATCGTTGATCACAATTCCCTTCCCCTTAGGATCCATCTCTTCGGGCGATTAGTCCCTTTGTGAAGAGAACAGCTCTGATACCAATTGAGAGCACCTAGAGGGGGGTGAATAGGTGATCCTGTAAAACTTGAACTTAATGCCACAAAAACTTGGTTAAGCGTTAGCACAGTATTGACAAGTGGCTAGAGAAGAGTCTTAGCGAAACACAATAACCACAAGAGAATCAACACAGGTAGACACAGTGGTTTATCCCGTGGTTCGACCAAGTACAACACTTGCCTACTTCCACGTTGTGGCGTCCCAACGGACGAGGGTTGCAATCAACCCCTCTCAAGCGGTCCAAAGACCCACTTGAATACCACGGTGTTTGCTTTTCTTTTCTATATCCCGTTCGCGAGGAATCTCCACAACTTGGAGTCTCTCGCCATTACAAAGATGTTCACAAAGAAGCACGGAGTAAGGGAGGGATTAGCAACTCACACAAGAAACAAAGATCACAGCAAATACGCACTCACAAGACCCAGACTTAAGCTCAAAAGACTAGCACACTAGAACGGAGCTCAAATCACTAGAATGTCGAACAAGTGCGCAAGAATGGAGTGTGAGTGATCAAGAGTGCTCAAGGAATGCTTAGAGACTGCTTGTTGTACTCCTACATGCGCCTAGGGGTCCCTTTTATAGCCCCAAGGCAGCTAGGAGCCGTTGAGAGCAATCCAGGAAGGCAATTCTTGGCTTCTGTCGCCTGGCGCACCGGACAGTCCGGTGCACCACCGGGCACTGTCCGGTGCTGATTTCCTTCCTTGTTTGGTGAAGCCGACCGTTGGCAGCCTTGGAGCCGTTGGCGCACCGGACACTGTCCGGTGCACACCGGACAGTCCGGTGCCCCCTTCTAGCCGTTGGCTCGGCCACGCGTCGCGCCCGGATTAAGCGGCCGACCGTTGGCTCGGCGACCGTTGGCTCACCGGACACTGTCCGGTGCACACCGGACAGTCCGGTGAATTATAGCCGTACGCCGTTATATTCTTCCCGAGAGCAGCAAGTTCGCCTGAGCCAGTCTGGCGCACCGGACACTGTCCGGTGCATCCAGACAGAGCTGACTTTGGCAGAACAAAGTCATCTCAACTCCAATTCGATTTCTCCTGTTTCCAACACTTAGACACCATACATTAGTCTCTAAAACAATGTACTAAGTCTGAGAAACATACCTTTATACTTGATTTGTACTTTGTCCACCATTTGACACTTAGGCACTTGTATTGGACACTAAATCACCAAAACACTTAGAAATGGCCCAAGGGCACATTTCCCTTTCAGGGGCGAGCGGCGCTGTTTTCCTGTCAGGTTAGTCAGCTAAAGGGTGAAGTGACTGTGGTCACTTCGACCTTGACGACTGAGGCGCGTGTGTCAGGATAAGGTGTCAGGCGATCCTCGCATTGAATGCGCCTGCGATATGGTCGGTTGGAGAGGCGATTTGGCCAAGGTTGCTTCTTGACGAAGCCTGCTCGAGTTGGGCCCCGGGCGTGCCGAGGGTGCGCCCACTGCCTGACGAGGCCCTTGGGCGAGACGTAACTTCGTCCGGGACTACAGTTCCCGCCCAAGGCTGGGCTCGGGCGAGGCGAGATCGCGCCCCTTGGGTAGACGAAGCCTTGACCTGAATCGCGCACATCAGTCTCTACAGCTTGTGCTGATGGTGGTTACCAGCCATGTTTAGGAGTGTTGGGGTACCCCTAATTACGGTACCCGACACCTGTCCTCGCAAAGACCTCACAAATTCATGTTCTCAAGCTCGGGGGCTGCGCCAACTCGTGGGCTGGGTTGGCGTCTGCCTCGCCGACTCACTACTTCGACAGCTCGGGGGCTGAGCCGTCGCCCGCCTCGCCGACTTGCTACTTCGACAGTTTGAGAGCTAGGTCGTCGCCCACCTTGTCGACTCGCTACTTCGACAGCTTGGGGGCTGGGCCGTTGCCCGCCTCGTTGTCTCGCTACTTCAACAGCTCGGGGGCTGGACCATCGCCCACTTCACGGACTCGCTACTTCGACAGCTCAGGATTTTATGATAGGAACTTCCCATTACCTTCTACTAGAATAAAAAGGAATAATAATTCTAAGATTTTAATAACTCAACATTTTGATTGGAAACTAGAAATTAAAATTTGGACTCCAAACACAAAAATGTGTGATTTCTAAACTAATTGGTGATATTATCTTTAGAGGGTCAACATAAATTAATTAAAATAAACCTTGCATCATGCTGGGATTTTATTGCTTGTGCATTTAGATCTGTCAAACTTAAACTGGATTTGAAATCCAAAACCAAGTTTTAATTTGAATTCAAAACGAAAATATAAAAAGAAATGGATTATAGAAAAGGGAAGAAAAGGAAAACAATATACACTATGAAGAAAAAAATGTATAAAATAATAAAATCACTTCTTCATGCTGGTATTTTATTTGTGCATTTGGTCTATATGTGAAACGTTACACCAAAACTGAATTCAACTACTAAGCTTTGGATTTGAGATAGAATTCAAAAAAAATGAATAAAAGAAAAGAAAAGAAAAAAATCTAAAACCTGGTCCTAGGCCGACACCTCGCCATGCGGCCCACTTTTTCCACATCCCACACCGGTCCAATTGCCTTGTCCGCTTTTCTTTTTCTATGGGTCAGTGACGTGTGGGCCCAGCGCGTCGGTCGGATAGACTCCGCGTACCAGCCATGCACTCATCTTGTCCATCGTCGCTGCTTGGTGGGTCCCAGTCGCCAGTTTCATCCCATTCGCGAGCACACAACGAACTCAGCAAGAAAACCGGAGTTTGTTCGGTGGACAACTCTGTCTCCCTCACCGGAGATCGTAACAAACCGAGAATCTCGCTAACCGAGCGCATATTGGCCATCTTGCCTCACCGTAGTATATAAACAGAGCTCGTGGATCCCCTTCACCATCCCTAAGCATTTGAAGCTATCACAGCCCCGCATATATGCCCACACTGGCGAGATCTGGGAGGCGCGCTTCTTTCGTGACTCGCCGGGGTGCCCGTTTACGCGCTCGCCAACGCTGCCCTGGGTTTCGTGCTCGTGTTATCCACACGCGTGGGAAGGAATGGGGGCGAGGGCGTGAGTCCAATGTCGCTGCTTGTGTTGACTTTTGCGATTGCTGGGATCTTGCCGCCGAGGCGCGGGTCACGTGGGCGGGGCACCTCGCTGCTTGTACCATGGTAAGAAGATCCCCATTATGTTCACCGTCGTTCCCTCTTGCATCTGCGCTAGAACTACCGTTGATGAATCTGGGAGCACCGACCGGGGGCGTCTCTGATATAGATGTCTAAACGGGCCACCCGGCACGGACCCGGCCCGAACCCGTTTCGGCCCGGTACGAATAGGGCCGGGCCAGGCACGGCCCGTTGATGCTTCGGGCCGGGTCAGGCTGGCCCACGTGCCTAGGGACATGCCCAAACCCGGCACGCACAGGGAAAAATCGTGTCGGGTCGGCCCGTTGGCCCGGTGGACCTCAACGTACCGGGTCGGCCACTGGCCCGAACCAACATTAGAGCGGTATATAAATACATACATTTAACAGAACTAATCATATATAATAACATATTATTTACATATATTAAGACAATAAAATATTTATGTATGCATTTTATATTTATGTATGCATTTTATATATGTTTGGTCGCGTATTTAGTATTTACATATTATGAGAGAATTAAATGTATTTACATATTTAGTATTTACATAAATATGCGGGCCGCCATCGGGCCGACCCATTTATCGGACCGGGCCGGGCCAAAGCACGCGGGCCGCCGTATCTGCCCATACTCGGCCCGCTAAACGGGCCGTGCCGGCCCGGGCCCGTAACCGACCGTGCCGGGCCGTGTTTGGACCGGGCTAAATTCGTGCCGTGCCACGGGCCAAACGGGCGGCCCGCACTGTTTGGACATCTATAGTCTCTGATGTGCAGCGCCGCCATGGGGGAGAGCGCTCCGCCGCGCTGTGTGCGCGTGAGGAGGAAGATGGTGTTCGACCGTTGGATCAGTCACCTGCGGTGTAGATTAGACGACTGCATAACTCTTCGTCACTGGTAATCATGGTCGTTTGATCATGATCCTGCGGTTCATAGTGGATCACGCCTGCATTGGATCTGGACCGCTGATCCATGGATCAGGGGTTACAGTTACTTAACCTTCGTCGTTATATTTTATCCACCGGATCTTGATCGGGCGGGTCACAGCAAGAGATACCCCTTCGTCCCGCCCCTTTTGCTAATGAGCCTCTGGCTTTATTAAAAATAAACCCGCTGTCCTCTGATGTTGAGAGAATATTACGCTGAGGTCCTAAAATTAACAAAAACAACCCTAGGGTCCCTAGTTTTGGTATCCGCAGTCCATAGATTACCAGAAAATGTTTAATTAATATTTAAAATGAGTTTTTAGCACAAAAATAATTCTAGAAACTTGTTTAATTCATAAGTAATTCATTTTAGATCCTTTTTATCCATTCAAGTTGCGTTAATTCATAGTAATATTGTTTATCACCTAGTAATTTTATTCTATCATGAAATCTAGGATAAAACTATGCACTTAATTTCTTTTGTACCCCACACTCAAATCTTCCGAAAATCATAACTTTTATTTGTAACTCCGATTTTAGTGATTCTCGAACCTACGATCTCGTAGAGACGCGTAGATCATTATTATTCAGTTTGTACTTATGTTTGGTGTGATGTTAATTTTGCCTATACCATGTTTGTCTGTATTGCTATGACTAGCATTGAGGTCACGAGAATCTGAAGAGCAGGTTGGTACCTGGAATCTCAAGTCCCAGGCAAGTTGTGCCCTTGATCACTTCTTTTTACACACTCATGTTCTTATTAATCATAATGATCTACATATGTTAATTTTGATGGGACCCAATAGGTTACCCTAGTTTGGCTAACTTTATACCTTGTTTACCACTGAATTTTTGGGTACTACATGTGTTGGGTCTATGCTTCGTCGCCGAAGGTCTTGTAGGAAGAAGCGGCTTTCGGCTGAAGCTGTTTGTATGAGATGGCCGAAGGTTCCTCTTCATGAAGCTTCGGTATTACAAACCGACTTAAAGATAGAATGACCTTTTAGTCCATAAAGGTCTGAGTCAATGTTGTAAACTTTTATGAGGGGCATAATTGTAATTCCTCACAGGCTGTGTCCTGTGCCTATAAATAGTGAACAGTATTCCTTTACTGTTCACGCATTATTGTAATTGCAATCGCATCATTCGGGAACCAATCTTTGCCAAGGCAGAGGTATAACTATATTCAATGATTCTATATATTAAGTAAATATAATATGATTCGTTTATGATTCATTTACCTTTGATACCCTTTATTTTATGTTATCTTATACAATCTATTAAAATTCGATTACGAAGACTTAACCTTCGTAATCGTATTCTCATCAACCTTCGTCCAAGGTTCTTTATCCTCAAGGGAATAATGCCTCGCGGACGAAGGACGTTAACATTTAACATTTTATGTTGCCTTGTTCTTAATTCATAGCATTTGAGAACAAGTCCCCAACATTGGCGCCCACCTCCGGTGAACTCACTTCCACTTTTTTGAGCTGATGGCTTCGTTCAACGTTCAAGCTGGAGCTGCTTCGGACCCGAAGCTGATGCTCCCGATAACAGGTGGTTCGTGCTCAGAACCAGCCAACAAAAAGCAGAAGAAAGAGGCGCAGAGAAGGGTACAACATGTTGGAGTGCAGGGACCCTTTATCAAGTCAAGGTGGTCCCACATTCCAATCACCTTCTCCCAGGAGGACCTTTAGCTCAAGGATTTTCCTCATAATGATGCTATGGTTATTTCTTGCGTTATCAAAGGGTTTCTGGTCCACAATGTCTTGGTTGATACAGGCAGTGCAGCTGATATCATATTTGCTAAGGCCTTCAGACAAATGCAAGAGCCAGAAGATAAGATTCATGATGCTACACACCCTCTCTATGGCTTCGGAGGAAGACAGATTGTAGCACTGGGCAAGATCACCATGCCAGTGACCTTCGGATTCATCAACAACACTAGAACTGAGCAAGTTGTGTTTGACATTGTTGACATGGAATATCCTTATAATGCAATTATTGGTCGTGGCACCCTCAATGCTTTTGAAGCAATTCTTCATCCTGCTTACCTTTGCATGAAGATACCTTCGGATCAAGGACCCATCGCTATTCATGGAAGTCAGGAAGCTGCCAGAAGGGCCGAAGGAAACTGGACTGACTCCAAAGCAATCCATAACATAGATGGAGCTGAAGCTTGTGAACAGTACAAATTCAGAAGGGAGAAGGCAGCTTCAGCAGATCAGTCGAAGCCTATGCTCTTATGTGAGGACATAGCAGAGCAGAGGGTGTTGTTGGGCTCTCAATTATCCGAAGAACAGGAGAAAACCTTGATAAGGTTTTTGTTCAACAACAAAGATGTTTTTGCTTGGTCAGCCAATGATCTTTGCGGAGTTAACAGAGATGTTATTGAACACTCGCTCAATGTTGACCCATCCTTCAGACCCAGAAAGCAGAGGCTTCGGAAAATGTCTGATGATAAGGCCGAAGGTGCTCTCAATGAAGTCAAAAGACTCCTCAGTGCAGGAGTTATCAGAGAAGTAAAGTACCCAGAATGGCTAGCTAACACTGTTATGGTAAAAAAGGCCAATGGCAAATGGCGAATGTGTATCGATTTTACAGATCTCAACAAGGCTTGTCCGAAGGACGAATTCCCATTGCCAAGGATAGACTCTTTAGTTGATGCAGCAGCTTCTTCAGAGCTCATGAGTCTACTAGACTGTTACTCAGGCTACCACCAAATCTGGATGAAGAAGGAAGATGAGCCAAAGACTAGCTTCATAACCCCAAGTGGCACATATTGCTATCTTCGGATGCCTGAGTGGCTCAAAAACGCCGGAGGAAGTTTCAGCAGAATGACTGCGAAGGTTCTCCAGTCTCAGATAGGCAGAAATGTGCGAACTTATGTTGATGACATCATTGTAAAAAGCACGAAACAGGAAAATCACATTGCTGATTTGCAGGAGACCTTCGCCAGTTTCAGACAAGCTGGCTTAAAGTTGAATCCAGAAAAATGTGTCTTCGGAGTAAAGAAGGGGAAATTTCTTGGATGCTTGGTTTCAACAAAGGGAATTGAAGCTAATCCAAGTAAAATTGAAGCTATACTTCGAATGGAGCCACCAACTACAAAAAAGGGGGCCCAAAGATTAACAGGGAGGTTGGCATCTCTTAATAGATTTATATCCAGATCAACAGAAAGAAATTTACCATTCTTCGAAGTACTGAAATCAGCCGAAGTCTTTCAATGGGGACCAAGCCAACAAAAAGCCTTCAAGGAACTAAAGCAATATCTGATAGATTTAACAACATTAACTCCACCAACGCCAGGGGCTCCTTTGTTATTATATGTGGCAGCTTCGCACTCAGCGGTAAGTGCAGCACTTGTCCAGGAGAAGCTTGATGGCCAAGTCAAGAAGCAGGTCCCAGTGTATTTTGTATCTGAAGTTCTTAGTATATCAAAGAAAAACTATACAGAATTAGAGAAGGTGTTATATGCTGTTTTGATGGCATCCAGGAAGCTTCGGCATTACTTTCAAGCATACAATATTGTTGTTCCTTCTTCGCGGCCGTTGAAGGATATTATGAGAAATAGAGAAGCTACTGGGCGGATTGGAAAATGGGCTGCAGAGCTCAATGAATTTTGCATTGATTATGTGCATAGATCTTCGATCCAGTCCCAGGCGTTAGCAGACTTCATTGCTGATTGGACGCCAGGGGCTCAGGATGAAGAAACAAATAAAGATGCCGAAGTATGGACAGTGTTTTGCGATGGATCTTGGGGAACCTTTGGGGCAGGAGCAGATGCTGTGTTGGTTTCACCATCCAAAGTTAAAACTTGTTATGCGGCAAGACTCGATTTCAGTTGTACAAACAATATTACTGAGTACGAAGCCCTGCTTTTGGGTTTTCGGAAGCTAAAAGCAATGGGAATCAGAAGGGCCATTCTTAAAACTGATTCCCAGGTTGTTTCGGGTCATATCGACAAGAGTTGCAAGGCTAAAGATCCGAAGCTTGAAAAATATCTAGACATGGTCCGAAGAGTTGAAGCTTCCTTCGAAGGATTTTCTGTCAAAAATATCCCTCGAGGACAAAATGAGCATGCTGATTTGCTAGCTAAGTCAGCAGCACAGGGGCTGCCCTTACCTTCGGATGTGTTCTTCGAAACGATAAAAGCACCTTCAGTGGAACTTCTTGAAAGAGCAATCCTCAATATATCTCCTGTTTATAGCGAAGATTGGAGAACTAAGATCATCTCTTACCTTCAGGGTAAATTCCTTTCAGATGACGAAACTTATAACAGGAGGATAGAGGCAAGAGCTCGTCCATATGTCATGATAGAAGGGGAGTTGTACAAGCATGGAGTTTGTGCTCCACTACTCAAGTGTTTATCTAGAGCCGAAGGCATAGAATTGATGAAAGAAATACATGCAGGCCTGTGCGGATCTCACATTGGATCTAGGCCGTTACTTGGAAAAGTTTTCCGTCAAGGGTTTTATTGGCCGAAGGCAGCTTCGGATGCAGCGGAGTTAGTTCAAAAGTGCGAAGGTTGTCAGAAATGTGCAAGAGATCAAAAACAACCTTCGTCCTTAACCCAGCTCATACAACCCATCTGGCCATTGCAAAGGTGGGGTCTTGACTTGTTAGGTCCGTTACCACCGGCCCAAGGAAACTTAAGATATGTTGTAGTGGCTGTGGAATATTTTTCTAAATGGATTGAGGCAAAGCCTTTAGCCACAATAACTTCGACCTCCATCCAAAAGTTTTTCTGGCAGAATATTGTTTGTCGTTTCGGGGTACCAAAGGCTATCACTGTGGATAATGGAACACAGTTCGACTCCGAAGCTTTCAGAGATTTCTGTGATCAAATTGGTACGAAGATCCATTTTGCATCAGTCAGGCATCCGGAGTCAAACGGACTCGTTGAAAGAGCCAATGGCATTATAATGACAGAAATAATGAAGTTAATCTTCAATCAACCCAGGGGAAAGTGGCCAGATCAATTAATCAAAGTGGTGTGGAGCCATAACACAACAACATCAAGGTCAACAGGCTTTACTCCATTCAAGTTATTGTTCGGCGACGAAGCAATAACTCCAGAGGAAGCTAAAACCGGATCAATAAGAGTAGTAGCTTCGGCAGAATCAGGTTCCGAAGCTGCTTATTCTGTGGAAAAGATGCTTTAGAAGGGATCAGGCTGCAAGCTGTGGAGAACATCAATAAATATCAAGCCGAAACAATCAAATGGCGTGATAGAAAGGTTCGGCTAAAGAATATTGAGCCAGGACATTTGGTGCTTCGAAGAGTGGCCAACCTAGATACAGTAGGCAAGTTGCAGTTGAAATGGGAAGGACCTTTTTTGGTAGTATCTTCGTCAAGACCCGGTTCGTACAGATTGAAGGATATGGACGGTAACGACATTCCTAGATCTTGGAATGCGGATGAGCTTCGGCGATATTATGTATAACTTGATGTAATTTTTTATATTTTTTCACTTTTTCTTTCATGGCACCCTTTTCCTTTCTGAAGGGGGAGAAAGGTTTTTAATGGGGCCATCACATGTAATTTCCTTTTTTAGTTCTATAAGAGCAAAATCCCCCAAGGATGTAAATGTAAAAGCTGAGAACGCACCATCGAGTGCCGAAAGTAAAAGGCGAAGAAGCTCCAAAGTCGTTCATAAGGGAATGCAGAGCTTACAGCGAAAAGTCAATGCTGATTCCGCCGAAAGTAAAAGGCGAAGAAGCTCCAAAGTCGTTCCTAAGGGAATGCAGAGCTTACAGCGAAAAGTCAACGCTGATTCCGCTGAAAGTAAAAGGCGAAGAAGCTCCAAAGTCGTTCCTAAGGGAATGCAGAGCTTACAGCGAAAAGTCAACGCTGATTCCGCCGAAAGTAAAAGGCGAAGAAGCTCCAAAGTCGTTCCTAAGGGAATGCAGAGCTGATGTGTGATTGTTTCTAAGGAAATAATGGCTGTGATTGTGGCTTCGGATATGTGTTTGGGCATTCATTTGCACATCACATTACATCATAGCATTTGCATTCATAAACATTCATCCAGGCATATGTAGGATAATCATCATCATGGCATAAATGGTTGCTTCGGCAAAAGAAAAAAAAAGAAGAGCTTCTTCGTGTACAAAAAGGAGAGCTTCGGAAGAAAGGGAAATGTTGTTTTCTATGCTTCGCTGTGTACGAAAAGAAGGGAAGGTGTTTTTTCGCCTTCGGCTCAAAAAGATAATTTCGTCCACATCAAAGCACCTCTCATACATTAACGGAAGGATAAGAGCATATTACAAGGTATGAACAAAATTCATTAAAGATAAGTTTAGTTACATTTACAAAAGTTATCTCAAAAGTTTCTTGAGTCTGTCTACAGTCTACTCCTATTTAATCTTCAAGGGACTTCAGCTTCGGCGTCATTCTTTTTAATCATCGGCTTCGGCTTCGTCATCCTGCATGAATTAAGTTGTTGTAAGTCAAAATCGAGCTTGAAGGAAAAGGTAAGCACAAGGTATGATTTCTTACTGGTTCAAGATGACTCCGAGCTTCGTCTCCAGCCTTTTCTCGCCCGCCTTTTGTCCATATCATCTTTACAAATCTATTGGAAATGCTTCGAGCGAGATCAGGAATGTCATCTAGAATTGATGGTGATAAAGTAAAATTGGGCCTATTGACAATCTTTCCATGATCGCAGCCAGCTTTTAGGAAAGCTGCAGCAGTGCCCCGAGAAGCTACCCAGGCGCAGAAGTCACTGTGCCCAGCTATAACTTCGTCAAGCTCATCAATTTCACCCTCAATATGTTCGAAGGTCTTTGATAAATTTTCAGCTGACGGGGTGAATTTCTCACTGCTGGCTCCAACTGAGTGGAAAATTTTTCTTAGTCGTTGAATACATTTGTTGCTAAATTCCAAGCATTTTTCTTGAAGGACCGCCAATAGTTTTTTCAAATCTGAATTTTGTTGAACTTCGGCTTCAAGTTTTGCATTAAGCTCTTGCTTTTCTTGTTCAAATTGCCCAGATTGGCAGAGAAGCTTCGTGTTCAGTTCTGTTATTTTAGCTTCGGCTTCCGCCAATAAACCTTCAGTTGCTTGAAGCTCGAAGTTCTTCTTCTCAATAGCAGCTGATTGCTCCTTTATTTTGCTTTCTAAATTTTCAATTATAACTTTGTGTTTCTTATCTTCCAAATCTTGCTGCATTTTTAAAGCTTTGCTCAACAGCATGCTCTGCACGAAAACAACCTTCGTTAGACATGTTTTCAGTATTAAAAACAATAAAAGTTAAGGGAAAAGTAGTTCACCTTGAAATTGGAATAAAATAAACTACCAACGATATGTTGTCGTCGGTAGCGGCTAATCTCCGTTTCTAGCTTCGGAAAACCGATACTCTTTGACAGAGTACCGATAACCTTAGCTCCAGTTTGATTCCGGATATAGTCCAACTTTTCATCATCAATACCTCCGAAGAGAAGTGCTCCTGGTCTATATCCGCAAGATTTGGCGTACTCTTTGAGCTCTTCTATTTCGGTTTTTGACAATTTTTCTCCAACTAAATTTTGAAATATGAAGGCCTCGTCCTCTGAAGCTTCGGCAGCAATTTCCTTTTCTTTCCCCGACCCTGCGGCCACGGCCTCTTCGGCGGCGGTAGTAGCTTCTTCTGCGGCCATGTCTAGCAGCATTTTGTCGATGTGTTCAATTGTGCTTTCCAAGTTTAAATCTTCAATTGAGGTAGCTTCGGCAGCTGCGACCTCCGAAGGTGTGATTTCAATATTTGTCATTCCCTCAGCCGCTGGTATCTTCTGAGCTGAAGCTCTCGGTGGTGTCTTGTCAATGACCTCTATCACACCGATGATTCTTTGTCTTTTTGCTTTAGTCGTTTTCTTCGTTTTTTCGGGCTCCTTTTCCTTCTGAAAAAACTTTGTCAGTTGAGGCCCCAATGGACTTAGCTTCGCAGGCAGGGATTCAGTCATTACCTTCAAAATTTCCTCCACGTCAGTGGCAGAGGGTGATGCGGGGGTTTCTTCTTCATCGGATACTTTTTGCTTCGGAGAAGACGTTTTCCTTTTCTTCGGAATTTTCTTCTTTGATGATTCTTTCTCATCTTCATTTAAGGCTTCGGTTATCCTTTTCCTTTTCTGGCCTCCGGCACCTTTATTCAGATTTTCGTAGTCATGGTATTCAAAACCCAAGGCGTCCAGCACATGATTTAGTCTTCGCTTCGGACGGGTGCCAAAGGCCGCGGTCATCAACTGATCTTCTTTTTTGGAATAATTGCCGAGTATTTCATTGCACATTACTTCAATTGTATCCAGCCACTCTTGGCAAGGTGTTTTAAAGTATTTCTTAAACTTGAAATAGTAAGGTAACCGTACAAGTTCACCTTCTTTCTTCTCCCCTTTAGCTTCGGCATTTCCCATTCTTTTAAACTAGGAAAAACCTTGAAAGCCAAAAACTCCTGAACCAGGTATCTTGTACTGATATGCTCTGCAATAATTCTGAATTCATTCATCGCTTTTTGAGTTGGACCTTCTGGTGTCATGTTGCAATGAGGTCGGGTTTCTCCGAAGATTAGTTCAAGTGGACTTTGCACAAGCTTCTCCTTGTCGTCATCAACCTTGACATAGAACCACTCCGACTTCCAGCCTGCTGCCCATTTGCTTCGGTAGCTGATTACAGGAAACTTTGTGGTTTTCCGATAAGCAAAATTATAGCAACCAAAATTGTCATGCAATCCATCCTTTCTAGCCTTCGTCTGATAGTGCAGCTCGTGAACTCGACAAAAGCTGTCCGCAAACGGCTCCACCGCTTGGCTTCGGAGTGCCCAGATATAAACACTAAGCCTAACGATAGCGTTAGGAGTCAACTGATGAAAGTAGATACCAAATCTCTTCAGTACCTCTGCAATAATCCCATGTAGGGGGAATCTTAATCCAGCCTTGAGAAAGCTCTTGAAAATGACTATTTCATCCTTCTCCGGCTTTGGGGTAGTTTCTTCTCCCCCGAAGCGTAATAGCTTCTTCTGATTTTCACTGAAAAAGCCCGACTTCACCATCTTGGAGAGATCAGCCTTCGAAATAGTAGACTTTCCGAAGTCCAGGTGGCTGGGCTTGCTTGGCATGGCAATACGATAATCATCTTCAGGATCAGTTTCCTCAATGTTTTCTTCTTCTGCTTCGGCAGTTGTTTGTTCTGCTTGTTCTACGTCAGCACTGGGGATCTTTTCCGAAGTTACTAGCCCGGATCGTTGCATCGCTTCGGAGATGGGAACAGTCTCTGAACCTTCAGCTTCGCCCCCCTCACGCTCAACTCTAGCGGTAGAACGCACTCTGGCCATTTAATTCTGAATTTGTGGAAATTAAATACTTTTTTCTTCCGAAGTTTTTTCTTCTGACGAAGCAGGCTTCAAGCTGGAGCTTCGTTCGATTCCGAGAGTCAAGCTTCGGCGATGGTTAAAAATTTTGGCAGCAAAACAGTGCAAATAGTAATGAATGTTGTGGTAACTTCACACCTACTCGTCTGTTTATATAGTACTGCAGGTAAGAAGGCGAAGCGCCAGGATTTTTACACCAGGCGGACACCCGCTTGCACTCGCTGCGTGGTGGACCGCAGAGACCAAACAGTAACTCTGCAAGGTGGGACCGCTACGCGCTGGAAAACTGAATCGTTTCTCGACAACGAGCTCAGGGAAGGTGTTTTTTGGACCTTCGGCTCCCCGAAGCTTAAGAGACTTTTTTCACGGATCAAGCTCGTTACGAAAAACGATCTAGCACCGCGAAAGGGGCTACTGTTGGGTCTATGCTTCGTCGCCGAAGGTCTTGTAGGAAGAAGCGGCTTTCGGCTGAAGCTGTTTGTATGAGATGGCCGAAGGTTCCTCTTCATGAAGCTTCGGTATTACAAACCGACTTAAAGATAGAATGACCTTTTAGTCCATAAAGGTCTGAGTCAATGTTGTAAACTTTATGAGGGGCATAATTGTAATTCCTCACAGGCTGTGTCCTGTGCCTATAAATAGTGAACAGTATTCCTTTACTGTTCACGCATTATTGTAATTGCAATCGCAGCATTTGGGAACCAATCTTTGCCAAGGCAGAGGTATAACTATATTCAATGATTCTATATATTAAGTAAATATAATATGATTCGTTTATGATTCATTTACCTTTGATACCCTTTAT